>NC_091771.1:20273702-22773702 GCF_029378745.1 Bos indicus | reverse complement strand
GAGCTGATGACTTCTTTCAATCAGAGAAAAATTAGGAGGATCATTGGCAGGAAGGTGTGGCACCTCGTAGCTCTTATTCTTTGAAGTGGGAATTCCCTTGCAGGCACTGGTTTCCTGAGGGGTTCTGTTTTTGCACACCCGTGGCCTTAAGCAAATGAACAAATCCTGATTCATGGATCCCAGATATAAGTATAACACTGCAAGCACTGTGCTAGTCCCACTCATTGGGCGATAGGTTTTCTAGCTATGCAGACTGAATACCCCTAATATGTGGGTGCTGACTGGACTCGGAGGCCCTCACTGTGATGTGGTAGCCTCCAGCTGACTAAAGGACCTCCAGAATTGCAGTGTTCATAATCATGATTACAAAATCTACCCTGGTAAAATATGCCAGTCACAAAGGGAATTATGAACTAGGGAGATGTTTAAAAAAGGGGAGTTTTCAAGTAGGTCAGTGATTTACATTTCTTTCTGATAAGCTCAGTGATGAAGTAGTTCATGAATTAGAACTCAAAAGAGTGCGGCATTAAAAACAATCTCCAGTACAGCATGGAAACACCAGTGAGAACAGGTGGGTTATATCAAACTAAAAGTGATATTTGGGGGCCAGTGAAGAATTAACGGTTTTGAACTGTGGTGTTGGAGAAGACTCTTGAGAGTCCCTTGGACTGCAAGGAGATCCAACCAGTCCATTCTGAAGGAGATCAGCCCTGGGGTTTCTTTGGAAGGAATGATGCTAAAGCTGAAACTCCAGCACTTTGGCCACCTCATGTGAAGAGTTGACTCATTGAAAAAGACTCTGATGCTGGGAGGGATTGAGGGCAGGAGGAGAAGGGGACGACAGAGGATGAGATGGCTGGATGGCATCACTGATTTGATGGACGTGAGTCTGAGTGAACTCTGGGAGTTGGTGATGGACAGGGAGGCCTGGCGTGCTGCGATTCATGGGGTCGCAGAGAGTCCGACACGACCGAGTGACTAAACTTACTGAACTTACTTAAGTCTTTCCAGGAGTAGACTGTATAAAAATAAGTGAATTGAGGGACAGATTCTAGACAGCAAAAGATAGGCATCATTTCACACTTGACCCAGACCAATAAAGTGAAAATAAAGATGAAAGTCAAATGAAATTGAAGAAAAACTCAACCCTAGTAGTTGCTAAAGACTATTCATATTGAATTTTGGACGAACTGTGATAATTGACTCCATGTCAAAGAATGAATGCAAAAAAAAAAAAGTTTTAACCCCAAACTGCTACAAAAAAAATGTAAAGAAGCCCAAACCTGCAGTTCTTTACTTCTATGCAGTGAAATGTGTTACCTAAAGGTATAGCTAAGTGTGATTTTATTTCTGTAACATTTGAAAGACTGAATGTAATAAGTTCAAACATCAAGAAAACACAGTCTTCTGTCAGATCTAATGTCTTGATTTGGATTTTAAATACGTGATCACTACGGAAATAAAGAATATGACCTATTTCCAGAAAACTGGAAATAATGAACTTGTTTCCTTAATTAATAATATACAAAGGGGGAAACATGGCTGTCAAGCTAATTATCCTGAGATGAGATATCAGACTCACATACTCAATGAGTCCTTCATATTATATTTGAGAAGATTTTTCTTTTTCTTTTTGTCCATATCGAGAGGCATGTGGGATCTTAGTTCCCTGATCAGGGATCAAACCCACACCTCCTGCAGTTGGAGGCATGGAGTCTTAACCTCTGGACCACGAGGGAAGTCCCAACTGTCTTCCAGACACTTATTACCTAAAGAAGAACAAAGAGCCAGGAATCTTCAGGAATGGCTGCTGTCAAACCACATAAACCAGGGACCACAACTGATTAGCTGATTTGAGTAGTTAGGACAGATTTGGTTGCTATGGCAATAAAGGAAGTGTTGTTGAAGATCTGATCAACTGAGAGATTCCTTATTCTCATGAGATTTCATAGAAATCAGAAGCTACAAAGAGAAAATGCCCATCAGGTTATTGACTATGGCCATAAGATAATATTTTGAGATCAATTCCCCTTTGAAGCATTTAGCATTGCAGGCAGATTCTTGACTATGTTAGCCACCAGGGAGGCCCCCAGATGAGGGGGCTTTACCAATGCTAATTTTAAGGTGACCTGAGACAGCTAGTGGCATCCCCAATCTCTCATTAACAATATGTTCAGTGAGGGGGTTCCTGGACATTACATGAGAACACAAAAATTTTAGGGTCTTCCTGTCTCTGGAACCACTGAAGAACTCACTCTCCTAATTTAGGAACTACTTATCCAATACATTCAAAGACTTCAAATGGCCTTTATGAGATTACTGCAATTTGGGTTAAAGAAAATGAGAGTTCCATTGATCACAGACCATGTCCCCCACCCTCTGCATCCAATTCCAGAAGGAACAGATAGGAGCTGCATATATCACGTGTAAAGATGCTCGCCTAGAAAAGATCAACTGGGGAGTCACTTCATAATCCTTATTATCATTATTATTTTGGTGACACTTGGGGACAAGCAGGATCTTAGTTCCCTGACCAAGGATTGAGTCCTGAGGCCCCTGCAGTGGAAACAGGGGGTCTTAACCACTGGATCGCCACAGGGAAATCCTTACTTCATAACCCTCATTTGAATCAATCCTCATTTTGAATCAATATGAAGAAGAAAAGGAAAGGAGTCACCTGTATGGGGAGAGTTCCTTTCACTGAAAAATGGTCCAGCAGAGCCCAGTAACAACCCACTGAGAAGAGGGCCTCTCATCTTGAAGGGAAACAGGACTCACAGAGCTCAGTGGTGGCTTCCTCTAAGGTCCCGTGACCATGACTGTGATGGGGGCAAGAAGTACATCCCTCCCCTGCGGCACTGCCCTCTGTGCTCCTTGAAAAAGTTTTTTCCTCTTAAATGCAGGCTTCTGATCAAAGGGGGTGCTCTTTTGTGGAAAAGAGGCTCAAAAAAAAAGGGGGGGGGCTCCATTCCTCAGCCCTGTACCTTTCTCCAAGTAGAGTGAAATCTTCAAGAGTAAGTGAATCTCCTCCCAGCTATCTTCAACCTTCATCACTTTTCTTTTCTGAAGGGGGTCTCCAGGTCAACAGGGCTAAAGAGTCCTCTTGTCTATCATGTGAATACAATACTCCTTCCCCTTGGTTCCATATTCCTTCCTTTCGATGTCATTAAGGTCTTTTAGCAGCAGCAGCAGCAGCAAGAGCTCCTATTCTTGAAATAGCATCCAACTGCTATCTTTTCCACCAATCTAATACATAAACCCAAATCATCATAACTACCTTCAATAAGGCAAACTTAATATCTGCAGATCTGTGTGAGCTGCTGTGTGTCTTAAATTCCTTTATCATTTTTCTCCTACTGCCTTTCTGAAAATTCTTTACTCCTTGATTCATTCCTCTTACTTATCCTTTCATTTTTTTGTAATAGAAATAGAACATGAAAAGTTTCCTTTATAGCTGTTGTGGGGTAATCATGCATTTCTGCCTGGCCTTAATCATTCGATGCCAGTGAGCCTCGCCAGCTCACTGGCATCAAATGATTAAGGCCAGGCAGAAATGGCCTTAATCATTGGCTGAGGCTTTGCTCTTGTCATCAGATGGGCTACCTAGAATCAAGTGGTTCTTGAAAAAAAAAAAATACTGGTTGGTTTCTTGAACTGGGCCAAGATTCATGCAATATCTTGACATTTCTGTCACCAGCATAATTCTTCTATGGTGTATCTCTTCATCCTTTGCTATGTCCTAAATATAAAGTCATGGTTTGCATTCTGAAGTTCATCAGGATTATTCATAGTCTGCAGGAAATTATCCAAATACAGCTTCCCGATCAAAAATATCCAACATTACCCTTTTACATTCCCATTACTCACTACGTAGGACTTCTTTACGCATGATAAAAAATTCTCAGAGGAAGCCGAGTGTTAAATCCTGGTTTCTTCCATCAAAAACTCAATCCTGATTTCATAAGGGAATTCATGTTACGATTCACATCTTTTCACTTTTCGTACCATGGGGAAATGCCAAGATGTGCCAGTAACAGGGTCAAAATTCAACATTCTCGTCAAGTAAATGCCCAAGCATTGCTTACTATGCTAGACATGCTTTAACTACTTTTGTCTGCCTTGGGCTAGCATCCCCGTGTAAAGCCTAGGGCAGCAGGAGCTATTCTAAGAGAAAAATCATATTTATAAAGATTTAACGCTAGGGTACTGGTCACTGCCACAGACATTTCTTAGCTCTCTTGCCAAGAGAGTCATCCTCAAAGCACTTCAAATTGGATGCTGTCTTTTGTCTCCTGGCCTTAGGACAGCTCCCTCCCCGCTTCTCCCCACCAGGCTCTCAACTCCCTCCTTCCCAGTGCTACCAGCAGCCAGGAAGTCACTGAGTGTTCAAAATACTCCTGGGAATCAGATTCTCAGGGTCACTGGGTCCCTATCAGTCCCAGCCTGCCCACTTCTCTAACAGATGCAAACCACAGCCCACCACTCTCTCCTCTTTATAACACGGCTCGTGGTCCTCTGGCTCTTTCCTTCTTCAATGCAACTGATGACTGTCTTCACTGTGTTTCACTCATACGAGATGTGGGACATAGGAGGTTCTCAGGATGCTCGTCTACAGTTGAGAATAATCCCAAGGGCCCCTACAATGCCCTTGTTGCTTTGTTAGCCTTGGGAGCCAGCCAATGGGTAAGTACTCAGGACGAAAAATAAATCAGGAGAAAGTTGTCAAAAGAATCTAACGTACATATATGACTGATTCACTCTGTGTGCAGCAGGAAACTAACACAACACTGTAAAGCAACCATACTCCAATAAAAATTAATTTCAAAAAAAGGAATCTAAGAAGCTCTGTTTTTGTAAGACATGGATTAACAGAGTGAACTTGAACTAGACATCTGTGGTTTCTGATGGGTCCAGGGAACTCCATCTACCTCCTCACCAAAGTGAAACAGAATCAAAGTATGATTAAAGTTATCTCTACAAAGCATGTGCTGGGTATCTGGGGTGTGCTAGGCTCTACGGAAACCAAAGTTGAAAATGCCACACAACGTCTCTTTTTGCAAGGTTCTTATAACCAGCTGTGGTCTCAGACACAGAGACTCACAATCACATGGCGATGGCCTCGTTACTACAACAGAAACACATGCAAAGCACTATGAGAGCCAACAATTAATCATGCCTCCAGAAAAAGTCACGGAAGATTAGGAAAATATTGCAAGAGGCAATATTTATCTCCCAGGCTTGGAGTAAAAATGGCATTTTGGGTTGAAGAATCAAGCTAACCATTTCATCTCCTGACTCACTTTTAAAATATACGATCCAAGTCAAAATAGGCTCGCTAAAATGAAATACTCCTTTTGTAAAATGTGATGAAACTAAATGGGCAAGATAAACTCCTCTTCAATATCACATATCAAATACGTTATCTGCCAGGCCCATTAGAAAAAATGCAAAGGAAAACCATCTACTATGTTTAATTTATTAAGAAAGCTCCTGTCAAATTTGGAGACTAACAAGTGTCAATTTCAATTCAATTTAATGTTTTGCAATTTATTCTGTTTAAATTTTATTTTCTCACACTGTCAACTTTTTAATCACCATTATGTGTCAGTTCTTTTCTATGAAAATTAAACATTGGCTGCTAAGGACTAAGCTGAAAAGGAAACTTCTTTTAATTACAAACACAGACTTTAGAAATGCCAATAAATCAAAACAAAAATTTCTTTGCTTTTGGTTTTTAACAGATTGCATTTCAGCTACACACATTTCCAACTCACTAAGTGGAGGAACGGGTGCACCCACAAATTCAGTCTCCATGATATGGATTTTACAATAAATAGTTTAAAAGATAGACATGATAAATGATACCAAAAAAAAATTTTGATACTTAGTTCAACAATTTTCCAAACATGAAGTCTAACTTCTAAAAGCACCTCAGTGAAAAAAGGCTGTTTTAAAAACAAGTGTAATAATTGCTCAGGTTTTAGATAATGCTTTTTAATGTATAAAATGTTATTACATAATAACAGTAAACATTTCAGCTCGGGTCCAAAACAGGAGTCTGATCATCATTTTAGCTTCTCTCTAACTCTCTACTTCAGACTTTCAGACATCTGCTCAATAAATACCCATTATGTGTCTACAATGAGCAAAGCTCTATTCCAGGCTTTGATGATGATCTATCAATGAAAGAAGAGAGTCCTCCCTGGCAGCTCAGCTGCTAAAGAATCCGCTTGCAACGTAGGAGACCCCAGTTTGATTACTGGGTCGGGACGATCCCCTGGAGAAGGGATAGGCTACCCACTCCAGTATTCTTGGGCTTCCTTTGTGGCTCAGCCAGTAGAGAATCCACCTGTAATGCGGGAGACCTGGGTTCAATCCCTGGGTTGGGAAGATCCCCTGGAGAAGGGAAAGGCTACCCACTCCAGTATTCTGGCCTAGAGAATTCCGTGGACTGTATAGTCCATAGGGTCGCAAAGAATCAGAGAGGACTGAGCGACTTTCAATTTCACTTTCTCCGAGAAGGACTTAGAGACCAGCCAGGGAGACACACACATACACACACACACACACATACACACACACATGCACAAACCACAACCATAGTACAGGTTTGGTACAAGTAGAGGCTAGATGCTGGCCTTCTTCTAGTGAGAAAGTCTTCTGGGGGTATTCATCTCCGTGCTGAATTTTGAAAGACTGGGGGATGAAGAAGTGTTAGCCACAAGGGACAGAGAAGGCTACTCCAGGCAAAGGATGCAGGAATTTCTATCATTTCCACTTTTCCACCTTAAAAACATCACTCAAATCTGTTCCTTTCTCTCCATTCTGACTGTCATTGCTTTGTTACAAATCCTCAACATTTTCTCCTGAAGGACATTAATACACACGTTTCCTAGAGGCTTTTGGTACCATGCTTAAGTTGGGCAGAAAGGAGAGGCCTGTCACTTGACCATGGCAGACGACAACGCTGCTGTACAGCCCATTATCCATACACAGAACAACCAGGAGTTTCTTAAAAAATGGTCATGAGATAGTTCTGGTGTCTTGGAAATTCTCTCAAGCCTCTTTGCCTCCCAGCCTCAGCTCTGACTGCCCTCCCTCACTCCCGCAAACAAATTTATCAAGAACACACATTGATCTGCTGTTAAGTTGGATTTTAGTTGGCTTTATGTTACATATTGTTACTTACACATGTGTTGTACCATGTGTATTATATATGTCACAGGGGGACCAGGATGCTCAACCTTAGAGAGAAATCAACAAGCCACTATAATTCATTATTAAGGCATTAGAAAAAGTCTTATAGCACAAAACTGTAATCTAAACATGATTATCATTCCCACTCATGGTTATCCTAGAAAAATACAAAGCTTTTCCAGTAAAAGGGACTAATCTAAAAACTTTTTCAGCAATGCATCATTAAATGATCCTCATCCGTATGGCGTGAGGAGACACATGGAAGGCATTTATTCTTTTCCATCTGGTCTCACAGGAAGAGAATAAATATTCCAGACAGGTGAGGTGGTACTCACAAACCACTCAGCAAACTGGTGCCAGGTCAGGACCAAAACCCGACTCTCAGGTCTTCTAGTTTTCAATCCACTTTTCTTTCAACTTATCTCACTGGCCCTGGACTTTTAGTAGTTTATAAGCATGTCTTCTCTCTGTGGTGGAGTACATCCTTTTTCAAATATACTATAATCACTCATTGGAAAAAAGAACCAGACTACAGAAACTAAAATCGTTGATTGCATGCATGCAAAGTCACTCAGTCATGTCTGACTCTTTGCGACCCTAAGAACTGTATCCTGCCAGGCTCCGCTGTCCATGGAATTCTCCATGCAAGAACACTAGAGTAGGTAGCCATTCCCTTCTCCAGGGGATCTTCCTGACCCAGGGATCGAACTCATGTCTCTTGTGTCTCCTACATTGGCAGGCGGGTTCTTTACCACTAGTGCCACCTGGGAAGCCCTAAAATCACTAGTTAGTTTTATCTAATTTAAAATACCATCCCCTCTTCAGTTAGCAGCATCCTTACAGCTTCCACCTCTCTTTGCTAAATGCAGGACTCACCCTCCCCTGTTCACCCCAGATGTGTGTAAGATAGACTGTGAGAGTCCCCCAGGCAGAAACAAACCTTCTCTCATTCTCACTCTCCTGGCATCTTCATTGTTTCAGGACTCCAGCTTTAAAGTCAGATAAATACCACACGGCTCCACTTGTTGTATTTATTTCCCAGGGAATATGCCTAGGCTCAGCAGTGAGAGCAGGAACTTTTATTCCTTCTCTTAATGAACTTGAAAGGTTTCTTCTCTTCATTATTAACTGTAGTCCCCACTCACGTGCAGCTCTTTCCGGCAACTGCCGCTAAAGTCCCTTGAAGGTACTGGCACTCCAACGATAACTTCTCATTATGCGAGTGGTAATTACAGAGTGAAGGGGACAGCCAAAGAGATGCGTGTGAGTGAGCAACAAAGGTTTTCACGGAGTTCTCCTCTCCAACGTCCTCTCTGTATCCACACCAGCAAGGTTTTTGACACCACCTCACCTGTCTCCTTCAAACTGGTGTGCTTTAAGAACTAAAGGTCTCTGGGAAAATGCCCAACTCTTCCAGAATAATAACAGGACAAGATCAAATATACACAGACTCACATACACACATACACACAAATTGAGCACAAAATGCCATACTGAGATGTATATTACTAACCTTGCAGGTAATAACTGAGATCCTTAGAAACTCAGAGTGAGAGAATGAAAGTCAATGTGAATTCAGGTGAAACATGAGGCATTTTTGATCCCCCTACAATGCTATTCGAAACTTTTTAATTTCTTCCAGTATAAATGTGTCCAATTTCACTTTGTCTACTAGGTTATTCTACAAGATTTTACAGAGTTGAGCTCCCTGCAGTCTTCTTTCTTTCAAGGGCATTGTCAGCAATCTCCCCTGCAATGTCACCACAGAAGTCCTTCTTGGGTCACTTTTCGTGAACCTGTCACATGCAGATATTCAGTAGGAAATGACCTCTCGGTGGATGGGAGTAGAAAGTAAGACACAAAACAGTTATATTACCTACAGTTTATGAGAGCCAAATAGTAATGTAGTATTTACAGAGTAAACGCCATTGACATCGTATCAAAACTGGAATCTGTTCACAAGTTCTGGTGGGCTCCAATAAAACACTGAATGATTAAAAACTCCAAGTACAAGCGTTCACATTGAATCAATAGGGTGATTGATTGTAAATACCACATGGAGGTGGTATTTACATGAGGAGGTAAATATCAACAGGCAACTCCTTGGCCAGTTTGCTGATACATATTGTCACAAATTTATAATTAGACATCCAACTTGTGTACTAAGTTGCTTCAGTTGTGTTCAACTCTTTGCGACCTTATGAATTGTAGCCTGTCAAGCTTCTCTATCCATGGGATTCTCCAGGCAAGAATACTGGAGTGGGTTGCTATGCCTTCCTCCAGGGGATCTTCCAGATGCAAGGATCAAACTCCCATCTCCTGCATTGAGGTGGGTTCTTTACCACTAGCGCCACCTGGGAAGCCCAACTTAGCACCCTGGCAAAGAGAGACTTTATTTATTTTTTAAGAATATTTCTTTGTCTGCGATGGGTCAGTTGCTGCACATGGGATCTTTGATTTTCGTCGCAGCACGCTGGATCTTTAGTTTCCACATGTGGGATCTAGTTCCCTGACCAGGGGTTGAACCCAGGGCCCCTGTATTGGGAGAGCAAAGTCTTAGCCACTGGACCACCAGGGAAGTCCCAAAGATCAACTTTAAAGCTTAATAAAACATCAGGGCTCCTTCAGAATCTCTTTGGAGTCCTTTCTGTATGACTAAGGAGTAGTTAAATCCAATTTCTTTGGTAGAAAAAAAAAAGAGAAATGGGGAGAAAAACAACTTTCCAGAACTTGATGACCATAGAGCAGATTTCCAATTACACAAAATGTCCTCAATATGTTAAGACAGAGTTTGGAGGAAGGGTAAGTATTCAATTCACCATCATTGATTCCAGAGTAAGAGTGGATAGTTTATATTCCTGAATAAAACTGCAATTGCAACATCAGAGGTTATCTGCCACAAGCCTCTGCTTACAGATATTTTATGGGCATGCCTTCTTTATGACCTGTATTAAACATTCTGCATCTTGTGGTCTGAGAAAATGTAATAAAAAAGGTTTAAGTAATATCACTTTAGAAAGAAAAGGAACAAATTGTCTCCTTGTAACAATACAGCTTTTCTGTTTTATGGGTTTGTTTGAAATAACAATACAAATTATTTTTCAGTTTCATGGAGAGAAGTTCCCTTGTCTTTCTTTTTCCATTTTTCTTGGTCTGAGTCAGTGTTTCAATTTTTGATGTTCAACCAAGCAAGACACATTGGTAATGACTTTTTATTTATACTTGGTCTTCACCTCATAATTTAAAATATTATTATTTTCTCCCTCATTTGTTCAAACGGGATCTCTCAAAAAAAGAAGAGAAGAATGTTTCTCCACCTACTTTTTTACTCTTCTGGAGTCAAATTAACAAGTCAGTGTGAAGTGAATTTAAAGGATACTCTTAGGGTTAATTTAATGCCATGGCAGGCTAATCCTGACCTGGCAGGGAATAAATAAATAGCACTTGTTAAACTTTGCTGGTGCTAAGTACCCGACAAAGGGAGCTGTCAGATGATGTCCCAGTCCATGAGGACAGACCAGGGGCAGAGCCTGGCAAGCGCTGCGCATCACACAAAGTGCAGCCCTACGGGAGCAGGTGGAGGGGAGAAAACTCAAGCAGGAGAGACCCCGACAAGTAAAGGGTCTGGTCCTCCTAGTTAGATGATGGTGAAACGCAGTCTTCCAAGAAGGAATTTGTTTCATAGATCAATGGCGCTCATATTTTAGGCTGAACTTATTGAAAACAGACTTCAGGGACTTTCTTGGTGCTTCAGGAAGTCTGCTTCCCAATGCAGGGGACACGGGTTCGATCCCTGGTCGGAGAACTAAGATCCCACATGCCGTGGGGCAACCAGATCCGTGAGCCACAACTACTGAGGCTGCACACCACAACGAAAGACCCTGCATGTTGCGACTAAGACCCAACACAGCCAAACAAAAAATATACATAAATACTAAAAACAGAAGACTCCAACTCTGCTCTCCCAGAGAATCCTACACAAAGCCTCTCAGCTCTGACCCAGAAATCTGGGCTTGTGATAAGCTTCCCATCTGATCTTGATGCATGTGGTTCCCAGGACCACCCTTGGAAAACCACCAAGTAGACAGATGGGGTGGGGAGTGGGCAGTGTGGGTGGGGTGGCAGACCAGGCGGGAGGGCCCGTCTGTGAGACTACAAGTGAGGCAATGTGGTGGCCACTGAGCGACTGAGACATCACGGAGGACTTGCTTGCCAAGTGGAATTACCTGAACTTGATCCTGAATGTGCTGGAGGAGGATCCATTTCAGTGTTAATAAAACGAGAACTAAGAACAGATGTGCTCAATAAATTTAATGATAGTCACAGAGCCGAGGATCAATTTTTTTCAATTTGATTAGTTGATCCATTTTTTAAAGCTGTGAAAAAAATGAAAAATGCCTTTTCTGCCTTCGTTTTTCACGCAGACATTAATGTCAGAATACAGTGGTTTCATGTGCCCATGAGATTTTGGGGGGCTGGCAGCACATCTCCTAACTGATGATGCCAGGTGGCTCATGCTACTGCAGATACCATCCACGGCCACACACAAGGGGGCTTCCGGGACCATGCGCATCTTCCGGTTGGCACCATGACATGTTCTGAGATGGCCCTGCATCCCAGAGGGGACCACGGTGGCTGGGATGTATCAGTCAACATCACAGGGGAGCCCTCACCCATGAAAGAGCAAGCAACAGGCTACCTTGATCAGAGTATAAACGAAGCAGCACCAGTCACTGGTCCAATAAAAAACTCAGAGGACCCATTTTTACACCACTCAGGCAGAGCACAGGCAATGACAAGTGACAGTGATGCCCGGAATAAAGGGCTGAGTTCACGGCACCCTCGAATAAAACAGCTACCTCATAAAAAAGCATCCCACAAAGCAGGAAATGAAAAAGCATGTGGGTGACATAATGTGCTTATATCTGTGTTCTGACTATATATCACCAGTGATTTTTAAAACTATTTCATCCAAACTAAAAAAAAAATTACCCTTTCCCATAAACTGATTATTTACTATTTCTATTAATGAAATATGACAAAAACACATGATCAATAATGTATTTAACCTAATGGAGAATATATCCTGGCTTCTTCCTGTATAAGAACATTAAACTTATATTAATGAAAAACAAAAATCTGAACTACAAAATAAAATAAACTCTATTTCAAAGTCAATTAGGGGGACTAGCCTGGTGATCCATGGAGAAGGCAATGGCACCCCACTCCAGTACTCTTGCCTGGAAAATCCCATGGACGGAGGGGCCTGGTAGGCTGCAGTCCATGGGGTCGCTGAGTGTCGGACATGACTGAGCGACTTCACTTTCACTTTTCACTTTCATGCATTGGAGAAGGAAATGGCAACCCACTCCAGTGTTCTTGCCTGGAGAATCCCAGGGATGGGGGAGCCTGGTGGGCTGCTCTCTATGGGGTTGCACAGAGTCGGACACGACTGAAGTGACTTAGCAGCAGCAGCAGCAGCAACAGCCTGGTGATCCAGTGGCTAAGACTCCACACTCCTAATGCAGGAAGCCCGGGTTCGATCCCTCATCAGGGAACTAGATTGTACATTTTGCAACAAAGAGTTCACGTGCTGCAACTAAAGATCCTATAAGCGGAACACCTAAGATCTGGTGCAGACAGATAAATAAATGTTTAAAGTGTAAAATAAGTTCAATTAGAAAGATACCATTTGAATAAAAGCTTGCAACCAAAATAAGATACCATATTCCAAAGAGGTATTTGGTCCTTGGCAAAACTTCTAAATTCTTACTAAAGATCTAGTAAGAATTTGGCAAAAAAGCTGAGCCTAACGAGATTCTGCCGAAAGTAGGTAAACATTTTAATGAAAACCGAACTGAAGGCAAAGTGAATTCTTATTGTGTTTTTTCAAGTTTCCAATATAATTTGCATCAACTATAGCATCACTAGAAAAATGTCTGGTTAAAAATATTTAATATATTTCAAGTGTAAAGAATCTGCAAACCACATTTACAGCGGCACCAACAATAATATTTAATAATGGATGTACTCAATATTCCAGAACCTGTGAGGAGCCTCTTCCCTCCAAGATGATGGCCAACAAATACTCCCAAGCTTAGAAGTGGTGTCTTTCATATTTAATGAAATACACAATCTCTGAACCTCATAAAATTTGAGACCCCTGCTCCAGTGCAAAGGAGGGTGTTCCATATGGTCTCTGCGGTTACATACACTGAATGTCTGATAAGCTGCTGACAATATCTGCAAATAGTCACCGACCAAACGAGGGTAGTAAAAGAGAAGCTTTGACACCTAAAACTTCACTCTCATTTCCTTTTGCTCCCGAGCATCTGCTTTATGCTTTCAGACCTGGTCTTCTCCTGGGCAGCCCACCCAACTCTCCCCCACCTCCCCTGACGTAACCATCACCAGGTACCCACTGGCCCAGCACCGGCATCTCAGTTTCAGACACTCATTATGCCCAGATTCCTCCTCCATGACTCTGAAGCTTTTCTGCTCCATCTCAGTCAGACCCTCTCCTTTCCCTAAAGCGCTGCTGTATACACAGTCAGCACCACCTCACTGAGTTTAGCACTTCATGTGCTTCTGCCTCCCTGAGTAGGTTTCACAAAAAGGAACTTACTCCCAAGTATTTTTAGAATTCTGTTAGCATCTCTAAGATTTCCCTGGTGGCTCAGACGATAAAACGTCTGCCTACAACGCAGGAGACCTGGGTTCGATCCCTGGGTCAGGAAGATGCCCTAGAGAAGGAAATGGCAACCCACTCCAGTATTCTTGCCTGGAAAATTCCTTGTATGGAGGAGCCTGGTAGGCTACAGTCCATGGGATCTCAAAGAGTTGAACACAACTGAGAGACTTCACTTCTTTCTTTCTTTCTTTCTTTCTTTCTTTAGCATCTCTACCATGGGAACTATAGAATACCACGTTTAGCAATAAAACTTGATCTGCAAGTGAGCTCCTTGTCTCTGGAGGATTTGTGAAGAGGAACATGCTTCTGTTACTAAATCCCCCAGCTCCCTACCGTAGGATGCTGTCAAGAAGGAAAAGAGTCTCCTGCATACAAACCAAGGACACGGTCGTTCATAGCATGTGGGAGTCCATCCCTAGATGAAACATGTTGTCTCTTGTTTGCTGATACATCTACTCTTCAGTTAAGTGGAAAGAAAGCACGACTTTCAAAAGGGGGAAAAAAAGACCCAAGGGTTTCCTGGTTCTAGTTCTAGCTTTTCTCATGATTTATGAGAAGTTCCAATACTTTGGCCACCTGATGAGCTGACTCATTGGAAAAGATCCTGATGCTGGGAAGGGCAGGAGAAGGGGGTGGCAGAGGATCAGACAGTTGAATGGTGTCACTGACTCAATGGATATGAATTTGAGCAAACTCCAGGAGACAGTGAAGGACAAGGATGCCTGGCGTGCTGCAGTCCATGGGGTTGCAAAGAGTCAGATGTGACAACGGCTGAACAACAACAATGACGAGAAGTCTCTTAGAAGGGTGTCATGGTCAACAAATAGCTAACAAATAATGATAGTCTCACTGAGCATGAATCATCTGTCTACTGATTTCCCTTAAAAAGTCAGTCATGGATAAACTTATTCAAAAAGGAAGTGGATGGAAGCATGAAGTTACAACGAATCAATGCCAATCAATCAATCAACAGCACAGAGCTGGAAACCAATGTCCAATTTTGAGGGGAATTAAACTAAGAAAATGTTTTCAAATGAGGACAGTCATCCCATTTACACAATCAAACTAAAGCATGGTCGGCGTTTATTGAGCACTTACTGTCTACCAAGTACCATTCTAAGGGGGAACAGGAAAGAAGGCTTCTAAGAAGTGAGTGAGTGTCTTCACCCACCAGGTGTGGGTTCGCTTCACCCTGTGATTAAAAGAAGTTCTGAGAAGGGATATCTGAATGGAGTATAGAATACCCACAGAACACTTTGTGGAGTCCCTGGGTATTTATTGGATTTTTCTTTAGGAAACCAGAACAAAACTGTAAACGTTTTTCTGAGTCTCTGTGGGGTTCCAGACACCATGGCAAATGCTGGAAATCTATTAATGAATAAGTACCAACTGAAAAGAACTCAGGACTAGAAAGGAACTAGATCTATGAACACATAAGCCTTACTCATGTACTAAGGACATACTATGTGTACCTTGTAGGGATATTCGGTCTTTTGAATCTAGCTCCATTATCTAGATTTTCAGATGAATCCACTAGAGTGAGCATGAACAGAGGAAGGGAAAGATGACACCAATGCCTTTTTGGATTGAGAGACAGGGCATAACAATTCAGAAAACATCTTATGAGTACTGGGGAAAGTCTTGGCAGAAGTACTTCATCTCAATTCACAGAGGAAGTCTCTGATCCCCTCCTAAGAGGAGTTTAATCAGCCACGAAGCCAGGCAGGGACTGCAGTTTCCAGGGCTGTCTCAGGGTCACTGCAAAGCTACTGTGTGATGACAATATTGTGTGATCACAATTTGAAATAGAAAAACAAAGACAAATTAAAAGGAAGGACAAAGTAGGAATAAATAACAGAGACATCATCAACAGTAATCAGGGCATGTTGACATTGAAAATCCCCCATGACTGACATGAACACACTTGAGATGCAAGTGCCAGGGTGAGACAGAGCCAAAGACCCATCACCATGGATCCAAGCACATTTATGTCCTATTTCATGGTCTGATTTACTTACACTATGAAATTAATCTGTTTCCCATGTTATCACAAACTCTGAAAATGAGTTGATTTGACAAACTAGAAAATACAGATTAAAAATAAGAAGAAACTCCACAGGCACAGGAAATTCCCATTAATATTTTGGCAATGATTCTTCCAAAGGTGTCAATCATAAGTTGTTGTTGTTGTTTTTTTTTCTTGAGAAAGTCAAGAGTGTTAGTCAAGAACAAGAGGGAGAAACTCTGAAGCTGGATTTGGACTATGAGATATGTAACGTTAACCCTCAGGATAAAGATTTTTATGCATATTTAGGTGAAAGTGCTCATCACCCAAAACATGATAACCTCATCCAAATTTTATACTAGCATCGTGATGTGGTGGTGGTGGTGGTGTAGTCACTAAGTCGTACACAACTCTTTGTGACCCCATGAACTATAGCCTCCCAGGCTCCTCTGTCCATGGGATTCTCCAGGCAAGAATACTGGAGTGTGTTGCCATTTCCTCCTCCAGGGGATGTCCCTGACCCAGGGACTGAACCCGCATCTTCTGCTCTGGCAGCCGGATTCTTTACCACTGAGCCACCTGGGAAGCCCAGCATCCTGATATAGAAACTTCTATATCTATCTATTTATATTAATATAAAAATGTCTGTTTCAAACAGAATATCCATTTACTATAATTCTTGCAACTGGCTCTATCATTTGTTCTCTGTTGTCCAAGGTAAAGAGTCCCTTGTGGAACTATTAAGAAGTAATGATATCAAGGTGAACCTACTGAGGGGAAGGCCATTTACTATGACCCCCAAAAGGATTTGTCTTAATTAGTAGCTTGTGAATAGGTCTTAGACAAACTACCACAACAAAAACATCTGTATGTGGACCACTCGAGACTTTTCCTCTCACATGGACTCCTTAGTTTAAGGGCCCAGTTTTTTTCATTAGGCAAAAATCCCTGTAGTAAGATTAGATCTGGAGCTGGCAAGTCAAAGCAGAATGCGGTGACTATGCAAACACAAAAATAATATAAGCTTACTTCTTACCAATATTACTAAAAGAACAAATTTTGGAATCATAGAATTTGAAATCATTTCTAAAGGTCTGAAAAAAGTACATGTTGCAATGTTATTTTAGTATGGAAAAAGTGGAATTAACTGAAAATTCACAAGTAATGAATGAATTATGACATAGCCATAGGGACAAAGCATTCTTTAGCTATTAAAAATTATATTTCCTAGCATGAATATTTTAATCGAATGTTGTCCATATGCAGATTCAAAAGCAGAGACATTACTTTGCCAACAAAGTTTCGTCTAGTCAAGGCTATGGTTTTTCCTGTGGTCATGTATGGATGTGAGAGTTGGACTGTGAAGAAGGCTGAGCGCCAAAGAATTGATGCTTTTGAACTGTGGTGTTGGAGAAGACTCTTGAGAGTCCCTTGGACTGCAAGGAGATCCAACCAGTCCACTGTGAAGGAGATCAGCCCTGGGATTTCTTTGGAAGGAATGATGCTTTATAAAGCTGAAACTCCAGTACTTTGGCCACCTCATGCGAAGAGTTGACTCATTGGAAAAGACTCTGATGCTGGGAGGGATTGGGGGCAGGAGGAGAAGGGGATGACAGAGGATGAGATGGCTGGATGGCATCACTGACTCAATGGACATGAGTGTCAGTGAACTCCGGGAGATGGTGATGGACAGGGAGGCCTGGCGTGCTGCGATTCATGGGGTCCCAAAGAGTCGAACACGACTGAGCGACTGATCTGACTGATCTGATCTGATGCAGATAATTATGTGCAAGTTATTAATGAGTATTGTAAAGCAGCAAATATAGAAAACTGAATTGTGTGAAAGCCGGCAAAGCAGTAGTACATGGAAGGTAATGGAGAGTTTCATTTAAGAAGGGTGGCACAAAGGCTAAGTGAGAGAGGATGTAAGGTTACACACAGGACTCAAGCAGAAGGTCATCTTCCATCACCCTAACAAACAAGGGGCAGACAACACAGGAGACGTGCAGATAGCCTGGTAAACGCTAGGGAGGATGGGGGGGCGCTTCCAAATTTATCTTTCCAATTTTAATGGTAATATCTCTAATGGGTAAGATTATTGGTGAATTTTACTTTAGTGTTATAACACTTTTTTTGAATTTTCCAAAGTTTCTATAATGAACATATACTACACTCACAACAGAAACACATATTATTTATAAACTGAGAAACGATTTTTTAGTTTGACTTGATTAATTTTTAAATTGAGATATAATTGACATACAATATTACATTCATGTCAGGTACATAACAGTGATTTGATAATTTCATACATTATAAAATGATCATAATAAACCAAATATTGAATGAAATTTAAAAACACACTGGAAACATTCAAAAACTTTAAAACTGTAATGTTACACAGGAGGTTTATTGGAACATGCATTAAAAGGAGAGCAAATTTTTGTGGCATAATGTGCCCCGTTCCAGCTCTCCCGCTGTCAAAAATACTTCTCCATTTTGTCTGTTTGCTTCCAGGGGTTGTGTTTGGGGCCATGGCTCCCGCAGCTGTACCAATAATGTGATTTTGGAACTCAACCAGAAAATGGAACTTTGCCCCTAACTCAAGTCTAACATAAAAATGTCACAAACACAAAAACAATAAGTCTAGATTATCCCAAATGCCTGTCTGTCTGGTCACAGGTTTTTAACAAAACTACATCCTGCTGCTTTCCATCTAATTCTGCCTCTGGCAAAAGCATTTTATGATGTCATGAAATACACAGCTTATTGGTATGGATTCTATTTCCTTTTAATTTTTTTTACATGAAATATTGATGCAGTTCTCTTTGTTGGCTTCAGAGTCCATGTAGATCCCATTTGGGTTTTACAAAAGCACCAAAAATCAATGCAGCGAGGAAGAAGTGGAACTATTAAGGGAGAAAGCTTACTGACCGAGAAACAGGATGTAGCTGAAGATACCCGGCCATGACTTGCAGGTACCTGTCACCCTGTTCCCACCACGGAAGAGAAGGGCTTCAGACACGGAGCCCAGTTGGCCTTTCACATCTGTGAGATGATGTTTAAAGTAATTTAAAATCTCCCAGGTGGCTCAGATGGTAAAGAATCTACCTGCAATGCGGGAGACCCAGGTTCGGGATTGGGAAGATCCCCTGGAGAAGGGAAGGGTTATCCACTCTAGTATTTTTACTTGGGGAATTCCATGGATAGAGGAGCCTGGCAGGCTACAGTCCATGGGGTCGCAAAAGAACTGGACACAGCTGAGTGACTAATGCTTAGAAGGAAATCACTGATCATAGCCACAAGAATTATCGGTTACCTCCTTAGTCAAGTTATAAATTATTTTTCTCAGTTTAAAAAGATTCACTAGATGGAGTACACTTACACAGGTTCTTTTCAGTTCTACTCTCCAAAGGTAGTTTTCTAAATTTTGCTTTACTTTGCTGCAGTTGTAAGGAAATTTAATGAGAGAAAACTGTGGCTGGTCAGAAAAATCATGTCTTCAGTGAACCCAAGATCTTGAAGTATAAACCAGGTGGATTCTCTTGGGGAAAATCAGCCACTGATGGAAAATTCAGACCTCTTCTCCCTCTTGTCTTCCACTTCTTCCTATTCTTTTCCTCCCTCCCTTCCTGTACTGAAATGACTTATTTTCCTTTTTGGATTGTTTTCAATTAACCTGAATTTCTCCCAGAAGATCCAAGCACCACAGAAGGAAGTTGAGGCCAGTTATGAGTGTTTTAAATACCAGCCTTCATCTCACCCACTTTGCAATAAACTATTTTAGGGAATATCTTTCATTATATGCAGAAGGGGTGAATATCAACATGAGGAGGTGCAGATCTGTGTGTGGTAGGCAAGTTCCCTAGAGATTTGTATTTGTGACTGCCTACCATCACTCTAACCTTCAGAATGACTGATGGGATGTTTTTTCTTCCCTTTCCTGGATCGCAAGAGAGAACTTACTGATATTTACAGTGATGAAAACAAATGACCAAACCTGGCAATTTTCATCTAGAGTCAACTCACAATTATCCACTTGTAAGCCTGTGGATTTTCCACGGCCGATTTTCAATTCCAAAAGGTTTCTCCTGATACCTTCTATCCTTGAGGGTTATTTTCCCTTCATTAGTCAGTTATTGCTCAGGGAATACCAATGACATTTAATATCAGGTTAAGCAAACTATGAAGGAAGATAAATTGGCAGGAAAAACCACAGTGCATACAAAGCACAAACAGGAATGTTTTTGGAATATATCATCTTTTGTATTATCAACACCACCACTTTCTAAATGAACAATGCCTTACAGGCATTTGAAAACTCTGAAAATTTTCTTTACATATCAGATTCAGAGAAATGGATTTGGCTATTTTTCAAGTGTTTTACAATTAATTATCTAATGTATAAGTGATTCAAAGAAAAATCTGTTCTTCTGTCACCTGATAGTCATCTTTTATCCGTTGCATCATGAGGTGTTGGGAAGGAAATAAGGAAAGAAAGTTAAAAAGCAGTTCAGTTTGCTACTTAATAGATTTCTGGAAGAATGCTGATAAATTCAAGTCCAGACTAGAAGGTAGACTAAAATAGGATTTCCCCATGTTCTACCTTGGAATTTCAATTATTTTTATGTATTCCTTGGCTTCTGCCCCTATGAATAATCAAGAACTAGGTAATATGACAGAGAAGGCAATGGCACCCCACTCCAGTACTCTTGCCTGGAAAATCCCATGGGCAGAGGAGCCTGGTGGGCTGCAGTCCATGGGGTCTCAAGAGTCGGACACAACTGAGCAACTTCACTTTCACTTTTCACTTTCCTGCATTGGAGAAGGAAATGGCAACCCACTCCAATGTTCTTGCCTGGAGAATCCCAGGGACGGGGGAGCCTGGTGGGCTGCCGTCTATGGGGTCGCACAGAGTCAGACACGACTGAAGTGACTTAGCAGCAGCAGCAGAAGCTAATATGAAGGCAGCAAGGAAATTCAGTACATTTCAAGGAACAAAAGAAATGAGGATAGAACTAAAGGAAAATGACGAATAGCTCCAACTTTTCAAAATCTAGAAGTTGAAGTGAAAGCAATTAATTCGCTTTGACCTCTTATAGCATTTACACCTACATCACGAATTTGGCACCGGGCACACACTGGCTTGTGCCATTACTATTGTTAGTAATAATACTGATCTTCTACAAAGTTCTAGGGCTTCCCTGGTGGCTCAAAGGTTAAAGCGTCTGCCTTCAATACGGGTGTCCCGGGTTCGATTCCTGGGTTGGGAAGATCCCCTGGAGAAAGAAATGGTAACCCACTCCAGTATTCTTGCCTGGAGAATCCCATGGACGGAGAAGCCTGGTAGGCTACAGTCCATGGGGTTGCAAAGAGTCGGACACGACTGAGCGACTTCACTTTCTACAAAGTTCTAGGCTATGTCAGGCACCTTTCAAACAATGTTTCTAATGCTGACAAAAATCCTGGAAGACAAGCATTATTGTTTCAACTTTACTGGTAAGAAAGCAAAAGTTCAGGGCTAAGTAACCTGCTCAAGGCTATCAAAGTCCCTTGGGTCAGTGGTGGCATACAGGCTTGACCAGAGAATGGTTGACCCACAAACCCTCTCCATACATGGCAGGGAAACAGGTCTTAAATCTCCTTCCTAACAAGGGCAAAGGGCTGGACACAACTTAGTGACTGAACAACAACAACGAGACTGTAAGCATCTGATGGAGGGTGGAGTTGGAATCCCTAGTAGGACACGGAACTAGAGGATCCATATCTTTGCATCATTCATTCTCACCTGGGCAGTGCTCAGTAAGCGCTACTGATTGTGGCTCCATCGTGGTAGGGGAAGTTTGATTTGGTGTCATTTTTGTTTCTACAGAAAAGTCAGATGCAGCAACGCAGCTGCTCTGTGTGGGGAGAGCAGTGATTTTGCTACCAATGGTACAGATTGTGTCAGCTAATATAATAATTTTAAACATGTACACAACCCTGTGCTGCTATCAGTAATAGACAAGTAATACACATACCAATCCATCCCAGCGCCCACCAGGAGCAGAAGCAGGGGACAGACTGCATCATCCCAGCAGTCACTAAGTATCACTGCCAGTGTGATGAGGGCGGTCACCGTGCCTCGCTCCACTCTAAAGATAGATTTGTCAGGAAGAGAGACACCGCAACCTGTCACTATTCATGGGCGTGTAATCTCCTGAAAAGCAGGGGTCATTCTGAGCCCCTTTTATAGAATAGAAAGAAATGCTGCCATATCAGGGTGTCTCATTTCAAAAGAGAAAAAAACAGCAGAGCTCCTCGATGGACGGCTCTGCTTCGGTGATTTTAAACAACTGGGCAGCCCTAAATAAAAGACTGAAATTGTGTCTCTGCTTTGGAAAAATCACTAAAAGTTGTTTGAATATTCTCATTAGCTTATTCAATAGTACTTAACCAGCAAAGTGAAAGTGTTAGTCACTCAGTTGTGTCCGACTCTGCAACTCTATGGACTGTAGCCCACCAGGCTCCTCTGACCATGGGATTCTCCAGGCAAGAATATGGGAGTGGGTTGCCATTCCCTTCTCTGGGGCATCCTCTTGACCCAGGGATCGAACCCAGGTCTGTTGCATTGCAGGTAGATTCTTTACCATCTGTGATACCAGGGAAGACTGCAATACAAACAAAGCCACCTTCTGAGGCAGTGACTGCTCCCACAGCGGTCACCACTCAACTCTATAGATGGGTATGTGTCCTTTCATCCAAAGGGCAATGATGAAATTGGAAGTCTTTCTGAGAAGCTAAGCATATAATCTTGGAAGCTTTGGGGAACTATCGTATAGATAAAACCAGTCACCAAAAAGTCTTTCTTCCAAAAATTGCTAAAAATGATAAATGGACCATTGGTCAATTTGGGCCAAACTATATGCATTTCCTACATTATTCAAGAAACAAATGGAGATGGAATAGACACTCCTCAATTCTCAAAAAACTCTTCAGTGCCTTTGGGACTTGATTTTTAGTAGGCAAAAGAGCAATCTCTTCATTTTCAGTAGACAAAGGACGTGGTTTGGACGGGAGCTCTCCTGTCTTGCTCCAGTACCACTGGCTTCCTCAGAGACTTTGGGTAAAAAGCACTTAACCTTTTTGCATTTTAGTGTGTCCAACTGTGAAATAAGAAAGATAATGACAACAACAATAATAAAGCTCAGGACCTACATACCTCACTGAAGGGTTCTATGAATTAAACATACTGGGCTTGGAAAGTGCTTTTACGCTGTAAAAGCACCTAACACTTAGCAAATTCCCACGTTAATGTAATATACATGGTCCACAGGATTTCATCAGAGGCTCTGTGTGGTGAACAGCTTTGCAGGTTACTTAGTAGATAAGTAAGGCTTTAGGTAACATTAAAAGAGATATGTTCTTGGGCTTCCCTGATGGCTCAGTGGTAAAGAATCTGCCTGCCAACGCAGGAGATGCCTACTGGATCCCTGGTCTGGGAAGATTCCACATGCTGAGGAGCAACTAGGCCCATTTGCCACGACTACTGAGCCTGTGCTCTAGAGCCCGGAGCTGCAACTATTGAACCCACAGAGCCACAACTACTGAAGCCCACGCACTCTAGAGCCCCAGCTCTGCAACAAGAAAAGCCATCGCAATGAGAAGCCTGAGCACTGCAACTGGAGAGTAGCCCTGGCAGCAACAGAGACCCAGCACAGTCAACAATAAATAATAAAATAAATAAATTAATAATACTAACAAAGATATCTTCTTTAACTGCTTTTGCTGTTTATCCCAGGGAGGACCAGGAAGAAAAGCAATTTTAAAACATCGGATCCAGTTCAGTGAGAATTATGACTGTCTGAGTAAACCATGAGACTCTGACAGTTTTAAATCAAGCTCTGAAAAGAAATAATGGATAGCTGTGTGGTGATGCTCCATTTTATGCCAGCAATTTACTCCCCTTTTCAATCCTGCCCTTAATATAATCACGATGACCTCTTCTCTCACTCTCCACCATAACCTGTCCTTCTCTCCCATCAAAGATGAAGTCTCTGATGCAGATTTCTCAGGTGAGATAAACCCTGCTTCTATCAGCCTGGCCACGTGGGGAAAATCTTAACTATCAAATGAAGTCATAATTATTTTGTTAGGTGATATAATACATGTTAATGAACCTTAAGCTGATATATGATCCCTATTAGATTGCCACTGTAGGTGCTAAGCCTTGGGCTCTTGCCTCCCAAAAAGAGTAACACTGATCAAGTACAGTGCTCCTGTGTTCTGTGGCCATGAATGGTGCTTATTAATTTAAAAACAGTGCCTAGATATTTTTTATAATGTAAGGTTTCAAAAATACGTTATCAAGACACACTACTTGGTCTCAACACATGTGACTACAGATATCACTTTAGATTCTACGTTCTTCATCATGAACGTGGAAGATATGAATAACAGCTTCCTTGATGGAAATGTATTCCGCTTATGTGGCTCCTGTGCCTTCTTTTTATCTCTTGGGTTACTTTTCTTTCCCCCTTCTCTCATGACTGATACATTTAAACACTCCCATCTCTCCTTTCCTATAAAGACAGTTGTTCTTTTGTTTTTCAGTCACCAAGTCGTGTTTGACTCTGAGACCCCATGGACTGCAGCATGCCAGGCTACCCTGTCGCTCACCATCTCCTGGAGTTTGCCCAAGTTCATGTTCATTGAATTGATGATGTTACCCAACTATCTCATCCTCTGATAAAGACAGATCTGCCAACAAACTGTTCAATCCTAGGGTTTGTGTCTTTTTGGCTTGGAGGGTTCTGTGGCACCTCTTCAAGTGCTTGTGATTGATGCTCACATTGCAACCGGTTTGCAAGAGTCATTGCATGACAGTGACTGAGCCTAACAGCATCAAACCTAAACACTAACCATTGGGAGGCCTAGGGCACTGCTGTGCACCCTGAGGAACTGCTTTGTAAAGCTCACAGCTTCTTCTGTCTCTAGTGTTAAAGAATCTCCTTGATGGGCCACTGACCTAAAAGACAGGAACCTGGGTTCTAGTCCCAGGGTTAACCCTGAGCAGATGCAGGACCTTGGACAAGGTACTTCAGTTCCCTAGGCCACCAACATTCCTACCACCACAATTTGGACTTGTGCTATATAGTAGGTCCTTGTTGGTTATCTATTTTATATATAGTGGTGTGTATATGTCATCTGAAACTAACACGATATTGCTATCAACTATACTCCAATGTAAAATGAAACTGTCTTTAAAAAAGTTAAACTTGATGATCTTTCAGCTCCATATTATTTCAGAATATGTGTGTATGTGTGCGCATATATATATATATATATACAATATGATCCCATGACTTCTCATAAACACGGTTTTTTAAGATATGCTAAAGGAATGGAGAAAATCACTTTTTTTTTTTTTTTTTTTATGACTGATCCTGATTTTCTATGCAACCTTTGAAGAGCTAAGGTATAAACTTCTGTTTCAGTTCAGTTCAGTCGCTCTGTCGCGTCTGACTCTTTGCGACCCCATGAACCGCAGCATGCCAGGCCTCCCTGTCCATCACCAACTCCCGGAGTTAACTCAGACTCATGTCCATCGAGTCGGTGATGCCATTCAGCCATCTCATCCTCTGTCGTCCCCTTCTCCTCCTGCCCTCAATCTCTCCCAGCATCAGGGTCTTTTCCAATAAGTCAACTCTTCACATGAGGTGGCCAAAGTATTGGAGTTTCAGCTTTAGCATCATTCCTTCTAATGAACACCCAGGACTGATTTCCTTCAGAATGGACTGGTTGGATCTCCTTGCAGTCCAAGGGACTCTCAAGAGTCTTCTCCAACAACATACTTCAAAAGCATCAATTCTTCGGCGCTCAGCTTTCTTCACAGTCCAACTCTCACGTCCACACATGACCACTGGAAAAACCATAGCCTTGACTAGACGGACCTTTGTTGGCAAAGTAATGTCTCTGCTTTTTAATATGCTGTCTAGGTTGGTCATAACTTTCCTTCCAAGAAGTAAGCGTCTTTTAATTTCATGGCTGCAATCACCATCTGCAGTGATTTTGGAGCCCCAAAAAATAAAGTCTGACACTGTTTTCCCATCTATTTCCCATGAAGTGATGGGACCAGATGCCATGATACTAGTTTTCTGAATGTTGAGCTTTAAGTCAACTTTTTCACTCTCCTCTTTCACTTTCATCAAGAGGCTTTTTAGTTCCTCTTCACTTTCTGTTTAGAATCCACCAAAAAAAAAAAAAAAAAAATCCAAAAAACAGTTCACATAAAAAAGAAAAGGTAACAGACATGAAATTGAAAGCAAACCAACAACTGAAATAAAATTCAAACTACTATTCCTATACAGAAGTTGGAAAGAACAAGTAAGGAATAATAGCTAACATAATAGATAATGTAATGGAATACAGAGGATCCTGTGGGGGAACTCGGCCTCTCTTACCACCTCTCTTCTTCCTATTCATTGATCCTCAAAGACATAGGAACTGTTTAGGCATTTTTTATGTCCTGAATAGAGCTGTAATACAAGTACAAACCAAGAGGGAAATAAGTCCATATAAGCTTGAGAGGGGAACATACTAGGTAGACAAAATCAGAGAATCTAAAGGGTTGGATGGATGAATCAGCCTTATAAAATACCCCAAAGAGAGACTATTCTAGTTTTGCCAGTGGTAGGGTATTCCTCAGGTGTATCAGTTTCCATGGTAATTCCATCTCCACTCTAGAAAAAAAAAAAAATGATGCTAGATGCAATGAATACTGATGTGCTAGAGTGTTTAGGAAAAGAAAAGGACTTCAGCAAATAAGCAGTCACTAATATCGGAATTACAGCTACATCTGTGGCCATGTAATTAGCTGGAAAGCTCAGCATCTGTCACAAAATTGCAATGACAATCTGTGAACTGATAACACTAACAATTAAAACAATAACACCACAAAGCCTCCAAGAAGCTTTAATTATTCATTTAATTTGGAAAGTAAAACTGGAGAGGACAGCCGCTAAAGATCCAGCTTTTTATACTTGTTCCTACTTCTTTGATTCTTGAAATTTTTCTTTGTTCATATGATCCTCTACTGTATTTAATGAGCCCTGATTTTATGGAAGTCTTACCCCCCAAAAAAAATTGTGTTCCCTGTATTTCCAATTACATCAGGCATGTGGGCAAGTTGCTAGCTCTCTAAAACAGACAATCAACTCCAACTTCACTAGAATAAGGACCACTTTGGTATTTAATGCACTTAAACAGTGCAATTAAAATAAAGACAGTGACTGCTGTGTGCTTCTAAATGTAGTCGACAAACATTTGTGAGTCTTCCCACACACATCTAAACTACCCTTAAACTTTACAGTCAAGAAGAGGTAAAGGAATGAGCAACAGACACAATACAGTCTGCTCTGCAATAATGCCGTGGAGGTGTTACAAATTTTGAGCCCTAAGCAAGGAGGGCGAAGGGGTGACTTCTGATTGGAGATCAAAGAAAGGCTTAGGGCAGAGGTGGCATTTGAAGTCATTCTTAGCCTGGGCAAAGAGGGAAAGTGACATTTCTGACAGCTGGGTGAACATGAAGGGTAACTCAGAGGGACAAGAAGAGCAGAGGGAGCTTGGGAGATATGGGGAATGGCTGCAAACAGCAAAGTCATAGATATAAACCAGAAAGGGAGGTGGAGGATGGGTTACATTGGGGGCTGGTTTAAAGAGTCTGGATTTTACTTGGAAGTCAAGAAGTAAGTCACAAACATTTTAAAATTGGGGAGCCGCAGTTAATCATGATTCTTTAAGGATTATCTGTCCCATAATGATGGGCAGGGTCAACTTTGAAGGAAATCTCTGGTGTTCACCCGGTGGAGGTGGGAAGGAAAGTGTTAGTCGCTCAGTCGTATCCGTCTCTTTGCAACCCCATGGACTATAGCCTGCCAGGTTCCTCTGTCCATGGGAGTCTCCAGGCAAGAATACTGGAGTGGGTAGCCATTCTCTTCTCCTGAAGACCTTTCCAACCACAATAATAAACAGTCTAAGAAGAACTTGGTGAGAACATGACATGGAGATGATGGGAAAGAAGAGCAAGACGCTTCCTCCCAGCGCGGGTCGGTCCAATACAACTTTCCGTGATGACGTAAACACTCTGCACCCGCCCTCTCCACTGTGGTCGCCACAGTCACACATGCCCAATCAGGACTTACATTGTGATTAGTGTGAGAGTGTGTTAGTGTGGGTTTCCCTGATGGCTCAGATGGTAAAGAATCCACCTACAATGCAGGATACCTGGACTCTATCTCTGGGTCGGGAAGATCCCCTGGAGAAGGAAATGGCAACCCACTCCAATACTCTTGACTGGCAGGCCATAGTATATGGGGTCACAAAGAGTCGGACACGACTGAGAGACTAACACTTCACGCTTCGGTGTGACAGAAACTGAATTTTAAATTGTATTTGGGTTGGGATGATCCCCTGAAGAAGGGAAAGGCTACCCACTCCAGTATTCTGGCCTGGAGAATTCCACGAATGTACAATCCATGGGGTCGCAAAGAGTCAGATGCAACTGAGCAACTTCCACTTTCCACATGCATCTCGTGACTACTGTATTCAGTAGCACAGTTCTCAAGCAATAAATGCTGCACAGTAAGATATCAAAAACAAAGAGAAATAGTATTAAAAATGTTTAGGTAACAGAAGGCAGAAATTTACACACTTTTTGTAAGTTCCCCCAAATGTTGATCTGAGTCAAGTGCTTGTTAAAATACATTGAGCCGTGACGTTTTTGAAAGCAAGAATAGTTTTCTTTTCATCTTTCTGTCTCTTAGTCCTTAGTACAGACCTGAGCACTGTAAGGACTCAATAAACAAGTCTGAATGAATACATGAATGAGTTCATGAGTGAACACACTA
Organism: Bos indicus; assembly: GCF_029378745.1. Lineage (NCBI taxonomy): Eukaryota > Metazoa > Chordata > Mammalia > Artiodactyla > Bovidae > Bos > Bos indicus. Next base: position 22,744,922 of record NC_091771.1, on the reverse strand, counting down.
TGTGCATGCAGGTTAGAGCTCACCATTCAAAGAGCTGAGAGCATTAAGACCTTAGGCAAATGCTTAATGCGTGCAGGACACCAAGTATGGGCTATTTCTATAGCTTCATTCCTTGATTGCTCTAAAACTCAAGATTCTAGAGTATATGGACAGAAACATCTGGAGAACTGAGATTTCTTTTTTTTTTTTTTTTAGCAAAATTGCTATTGTTACTTTTCTCAAGAGTTTTAGCAAAGCCAAAAGAATTCATATGAATGATGGAAACTGAACACCATCATGTATTTAGAACACCGTCATGCATAATGCTTTTAGAAAGTTACTTTCTGCTTCTTAAAGCAACATGTATTTCTTATAGAAACTCGAATATATTCGCATAATAAAGGAGAAAATAAAATTATCTACAATTCTAAAACCAGAGGCACTCACTGTTGAGGTATCACTGTTAGCAAACCAAACATAGGTTTGCCCACCTGCTCTCAGCAAACCTAATATACTGACACAGGATGGTGGTGAAGGAAAGTGCAACATTTACTGCAGGGCACCAAGCAAGAGTCTGGCCAGCTCGTGCTCAAAAGATCCCAACTCCTTGATGACTTTCAGGGACAGGTTTTTAAAGACAGGATGAGGGGCAGGACTTTTTGGTGGTCCAGTGGTTAAGACTCTGAGCTTCTACTGAAGGGGGAACCAGTTCAATTCCTGATCAGCCATGCCTTTTGGGCTCAGTCACTAAGTCCTGTCTGACTCTTGTGATCCCATGGACAGGAGCCTGCAAGGCTTCCCTGTCCATGGGATTCTCCAGGCAAGAATACTGGAGTGAGTTGCCACTTCCTTCTCCAGGGGATTTTCCTGACCCTCGTCTTATGCATTGCAGGCAGATTCTTTAGTGCGAGCCACTGGGGCTTCCCAGGTGGTACTAGTGGTAAAGAACCCGCCTACCAATATTGGGGATATAAGAGACACAGGTTCGATCCCCGGGTTCAGAAGATCCCCCGGAGGAGGCCACAGCAACCCACTCCAGTATTCTTGCCTGGAGAATCCCATGGATAGGGAAGCCTGGCAGGCTATAGTCCATAGGGTTGCAAAGAGTCACACATGACTGAAGCAACTTTGCATGCATGCATGCACGCACCTGGTCAAAACAAAACCAATATAAATAAATCTCATAAATCTCATTAAGACGGGGTGAGGGAGAGAGTTTTAAAGTGCATGATCAGCTTGTGGACATGCCTCTGATTGACTGGTTGTGAGGTAATTGGAATTCAACATCATCAACCTTCTGGTTCCAACCAGCCTGGGGTCTACATGCTGGTGGTCAGCATACAATTACATTTTTCCAGCTGGTGGGTTTCAATATCTGCATAATAGCTCAAGCATATAGCTCAGGTTATCTATAGCCTTTGAGGAGGAACTAAAAATTCTTGACTTGGTTTGATAACTAAACTATTATTATTTTGTCTTGCTTGACTGTTTTCTTTTGCTTCTGCATTTTTTTGCTTCTATGATTAAATCTGTTCTTTGGAACTCCTAGAAGGCTAGTTTCTCTACGGACAAGAAGCAGGTGTAGGACATGGGGCAGTCTGTTCCAAGGAGACATCACTCAGTTCTCCTCATTACAATCCCCCCTTTTATCTGATACTCTTCAATCTTGAGGAGGAACAGGTACAGAACAAGAAAGGAAATAAAGTTTTGGATAGAGAAGTTAATCATAAACTTGGCATAGGAACTTGGTTTTAGGGGGACACATTTTTATTATTATATTTGTTTTTTTTTCTGTGTATGTATGTGTGTTTACACATATACATAAACCTTTTCTCCACAAAAAGTAAATCTTCATATCATGAATCATGTCAACATTCTTCTAAATAATTTCCGTAGCCACATAACATTCCATCACGTGAAAATGCCATGGTCCACCTTTACTGTTGATCACACACATTGTTTCCAGTCTTCCAGAATGCCATTTGGAAATTTATATTGAGACTTAAAATATCTATAGCCTTGACTTGTTATTCCACTTCTAGGAAAATGTCTTAAGGAAAAGAAAAAATGGGCATCAAAAAATTATTTATAATAGTGTAAGACTGGGACTTCTCAGGTGATCCAATGGTTAAAGAGTCTGCGTTGCATTTCAGGGGACGCAGGTTTGATCCCTGGTCAGGGAACTCAAATCCCACAGCAACTAAGCCCACATGCCTCAACCAGAGAGTCCAGGAGCCACAAGGAAACTGTTCCACATGACACAACCAAGATCCTGCGTGCCTCAACTAACACCAACACAGCCAGCTAAATAAATACAAAAATAATGTACGATCGTGAAAAGATTTCAACATCAAATAATAGAAGGTAATAAGTTATGTTAAAATGAATACTATAAAACTTGTAAGAGTTGTTTAAAAAAATTGCAAGGTAGAAAAGATAAGAGTAAACAAAAAACCCATGTAATATCAAATTACATAGGTAATGTAAATACCAGTTTTTACACCAAAATGTATACATAAAGGGGGGTAAGAATAACGTACATATCTTAATTGTGTGTGTGTATTAGTCCCTCACACACAATTAAGATGTGTACGTTATTCTTACCCCCCCCTTGCCTGGAAAATCCCATGGACAGAGGAGCCTGGTAGGCTGCAGTCCATGGGGTCGCAAAGAGTTGGACACAACTGAGCGACTTCACTTTCACTTTTCACTTTCATGCGTTGGAGAAGGAAATGGCAACCCACTCCAGTCTTCTTGCCTAGAGAATCCCAGGGATGGCGGAGCCTGGTGGGCTGCCGTCTATGGGGTCGCACAGAGTCGGACACAACTGAAACGACTTAGCAGCAGCAGCAGCAGCAGTCCCTCAGTCATGTCTGACTCTTTTCAACCCCCTGGACTGTAGCCTGCCAGGCTCTTCTGTCCATTGGATTCTCCAGGCAAGAATACTGGAGTGGGTTTCCATATGCCCTGCTTCAGGGGATCTTCCCAACCCAGGGATCAAACCTGAGTCTCTTATTTTTCCTGCATTGGCAGGCGAGTTCTTTACCACTGGAGCCACCTGGGAAGCCCCATATCTTAATTAAAAAATACTTTATTGCTACAAGTGCTAAGTGGCATCTAAGCCTTCAGTGAGTTGTGGTCGTATCAGCAAAGATCACTGACCACAGATCACCATAACAAATATAATACAGATGAAAATTCACGATATTGTGAGAATTACCAAAACATGATGGAGAGACACGAAATGACAAATGTTGAAAAATAGCAATAGTAGACTTGCTTGACTCGGGGTTGCCGTGAACATTCAGTTTGTAAAAAAACAAACAAAAAACCCCCACAGTATCTATGAAGCTCAGTAAAACAAAGCACGGTAAAATGAGGCGTGCCTGTATTAGCAATGCTTGTCCTTGACAGAAAGACTAGAAAGCAACTATATGTGGTTCCACTCCCAATGTTTCCACATTGTAAAAGTTCTATGATAGAAACAATTTTCTCTTAAGGAGTCCACAGAGCGCTGTGGTCAAGACCACAGGGTGCACTGATGCTGTCATTAATGTTGTCCGGGAAGACATCACGGCCCACGTCTTAAGGACGCCGTGAGACGAGTTTCTCCATTTTCCTATACAGAAAAGCAGGTGAGCAGGATTTCTAAGCAAGCATAGACTTAACAGGGAGTCTGAATAGGGTGAGTGTTTTCATCCCTCTTTGGAGAGGGGCACATGGATGTGGTGACCTTACTTAAAACCTGAGACAACAGTCATTGAATGTTAATTTCATCCACTTCCCATTATAAAGGAAAATCATTATGTGACCATGTCAGAGTCCTGCGGCCCCCTCAGGGGATTCTGCTAATGGTGCCCCAGATACACCAGGCAGCTAGACACCACCATGCTGAAACAACCATCCACAAAAGCACAGCTAAAGCATGCTGGCCTCAAATGCTGTTGTTATCACCTGTAGGACTACTGCTGTCTGTTACGGCTGCCTTTCAGAAAGCTGCTGGGGCTTCCCAGGTAGCTCAGCGGTATAAAGGATCTGCCTGCCAATGCAGGAGACACGGGTTCAATTCCTGGGTTGGGAAGATCCCCTAGAGGAGGAAATGGCAACCCACTCCAGTATTCTTGCTTGGATAATCCCATGGACAGAGGAGCCTGGCAGGCTATAGTCCACGGGGGTCTAAAAGAGTTGGACATGACCAAAGCAATTGAGCCACTAGGCTAAGCAGTTCACATTATTTTTCAACCATTCATTTCCTCCTTTGGCAGATGACTGAATGAGTGAAAGTCGCTCAGTTGTGTCCGACTCTTTGCGACGCCATGGGCTATACAGTCCATGGAATTCTCCAGGCCAGAATACTGGAGTGGGTAGCCATTCCCTTCCCCAGGGGATGTTCCCAACCCAGGGATTGAACCCAGGTCTCCTGCATTGTAGGCAGATTCTTTACCAGCTGAACCACAAGAAAAGCCCAAGAACACGAAAGTGGATAGCCTATCTCTTCTCCAGTGGATCTTTCTGACCCAGGAATCAAACTGGGGTCTCCTGCATTGCAGGCGGACTCTTTACCACTGGGGAAGTCCAGTGGCAGATGAGAAAACATTAATTAATAGCTTGTTAATTTCTCTCATTCTATATATGGGAAAACTGAAGGACAGACAGAATAAGAAATGGCCTCAGAGATCTCTTATTTTAAGAAGGCTCCAAACTGGACTTTCATCCCAGTCAGTCTGGCTCCAGAGCCTGACTCTTCCAAGTCCTCTCTCTTCCTCATCAGCTTTACCATGCTTTTAACCTCTGCTCTGAACCTTATTTGCATATTAGCATGAAGGTTTTATACTTACCTATATTAATATGCAAAACATTTCTAGCTAATGTGAACAATTATCCCAACAGCATCAAACTGAAAGAGAAAATAATTCAACAAAACCCCTTTCCATAGTTAGAGCTCATTAAATTATAGATTTTCTGGAGTACTCCATTTGAAATGGGTTCCATCGTCATTTAAGATTTAATTGGAATAAAATTTGCCAAACTTACTAGGCTGTAGTACTCACAGAAGAATAGAAGTGCCCCATGCCAAAAGACATTTTTCTCTGACTGAGATTCTGTATCTTACTTTTCTAATGAGTTAGTTCAGAATTTTCCATGTTTATTAACCAATTGTATCACTGATTTCAAGAGCTGGAAGCAAGAAAGTGACTGTGTGGCTATGAACTGTTGTACCTTTAGGTAACTATATTCCAGGTGTCAGGCATTTAGTTTGAACATGAAAGGATGGTACCCTGTTCTCCTACCCTAAATTGTCTGTGCTCTCCACACTCATATCTGTTGGCGGAGGGGAAGGATGGAAAACAGCTGAACTCAATCACCTTCCGAGCCAAAGAATAAAACAGACATTCAGAAACAGACACTGTAGATCAAACAGGGACAAGTCCAGTTTCCAAGTCCATTCCCTGTACATGGGCTCAGGACCGTGTAATACATTTTATTAACAGGAAAATACAGCTGGAGTCAACGGATTTGTTCAGATTTCCGGCTGTCGGGGTCCCAGGACTTTTACTATCAATTCCCAGTTTAACGCCTCTCCTACTCTGACCTCTACTTTCACTTCACAGGATTCAGTGAATCTGGTCAATCAGGTATGGAATTCCTCTTATCATTCGCTTTATGATAATAATACCTTTCATGTGTACTGTAACCACAGTTCTTAAAGCATTCATTGAGGGCTCATAACATTGCAGTGACATGCGTAGAAAGAAAGGATGCCCATTTTAGAGCGAAGAGACAAGAGTTGTGGCCCCATATTGAGAATGAACACATTTCCCTCCAACAACCATACTGGGATTTGTTTATAAGTATATGGTCATTCCATGACTCAAACCTTACAGACTGCCTTCTGCATGCTCAGTCATGTCTGACTCTTTGTGACCCCATGGACTGTGCAGCCTGCCAGGCTCCTCTGTCCATGGTATTTCCCAGGCAAGAATACTAGAGTGGGTTGCCATTTCCTCCCTGGGGGATCTTCCTGACCCAGGGATCAAACCCTTGTCTTCGCATCTCCTGCACTGGCAGGCAGATTCCTCATCTGGGTCTTACTACCTGTCAAAACCTGCTGGGCATCAACTCAATATTGATTATGTGCCTATGAAGTGCCAGACACTGAGCTTGGGGCTGGGGAGATAAAGAACTTGGGATGTAACTCGAGGATTTGTTGTATAAATAATCCCCAGTTTGTGCTATTGTCCAGACAAGGTTGGCACCAGTAGCGTGAAGGAAAAGAGTTCAGCCTTCAGGAACCCACATGACCTGGAGTTGAAATTCTGGCTCAACTGCTTACCAATCACGTGAACTTGGGAGTTACTTTACTTTTCTGAGCTTCAGTTTCTTCATCTAAAACCAATGAAAACAATCTCTCAGAGCAAACATATAGGGAAAATGAGATTAATTGATTTAAAGTGTCTGGCACAAGATAGGTATTCAAGCAGATTCATTTTGATATTTGGCAAAACTAATACAATTATGTAAAGTTTAAAAATAAAATAAAATTAACCCTATGGAAAGGGGAGATGAGAGGAAGAGGAAGAAAAACATGCAGAGCTCAGCCAACTCCATCTCTTGATACCTTGATGAGTCCAGTGTTACGAAATGGGGCACAACAGATCCTAAAGAAGACTTGCTCAAAGCCCAGCACTTCAAAACTGCACACATGCAGTCGCGTTTATACCTCCCAAATGCAAAGAAGGACCAAATGTTTGAGTGCCAAAGAAAGATACCCCTCCTCCACACAAGACTAGTAATTCAGCAGTCTGCGTGCTAAGTAGCTTCAGTCGTGTCTGACTCTTTCCAGCCCCATGGACTGTAGCCTGACAGGCTCCTCTGTCCATGGGATTCTCCAGGCAAGTCCTGGAGTGGGTTGCCATGAACAGCACAGAGCTACAGAGAAGTGTACAGCAGACTGGATACAGTCACCGCAGGAAGGCAAGCAATCTGTCATCAGTGAAAAGCCTAATGACATCCCATTTTAGAAAACATTTGCCCAGCTGGCCACTTCGGAGATCCAGAGGTCACTCCTGCCCTCAGTGTTTCCAGTGTCTGGCTGGGCATGAGACACTAGTCATTACTTTCCAGGAAACCCCACGTACAGCGTGATGCCCAGAGGCCAGGACCACAGAACTGGCAGCATCACCGCAGCGCAGGTTGCAGGTGGCTGCCTGAAACCTCTGTACTACCCGAAATCCTAACCTACCTGAATCCAAAATGCAGAAGCCCATCTCAAATATAATTCCTGGCTAAAAAAACTGTGGAGCCAGAAAAAGAAAATTGAGCAATTAGACTTCAGTAGGGAATCTGGACTTAGTGATAGATCATTTCATTCATCATCCTGGGCAAGTAAACTGCTTTCCGAAGCTACCAACGGGCTTTCGGCCAAACCCCCACTTATTGCAGTCTCCGCAAGAGGCAGACCGGGGCATGATGTCAGGTTTTATGGTAATGCTAAGCAAAAGTAAGATAGGAAATTGGGTGATCACTAAACCATGGGGTCTAGTTACTGGCACTGACTGCGAACACTGTAGGGGGAGGTCAAAATGAAAGAGGTCTCAAGGAGCTGATTTTCTTCTTGATTCATGGGCTCTATGTCATTAACGTCACATGATGGAGGGAGAGAAATGAAAGATGAACTCTCTTATTTATAGGATCTCTACCCAATTCCCAATAGGAATCTCATGTCATCCCTTGAGATGCTGTCATGCGACAGAGGCATGTGGGACCTAGAAGAGCAAAGTGTGCATTTTTAAAATACGTGGTTCAATTTTACCACTGTAATCTACTCCTCTTTCACAACAAGAAGTTGTTTTCTTATTTTTTACAGTTGTAGGAAAAATCAGTTTGGAACTAATGGATTTTTACTACTTGTATAGGAGTCCATCAGTGATAAGTCTTCCTGCTTTGATTTCGTATTTAATCTTCTGGTATTATGACAGCAATCCCAAAGATGGGGGGAGACGCGCATAGCTGTTTAACTTAAGGTTTATTTTCTCCACTTCGTTTAAAGTGTTAAGCATACCAGAGATGACGTTAATGGCCTTATCTGATTTGATTTGAGTAGCAATCTTTTAAAATTAATAACTCTGATGTCAGCTTCCCTGTCATGTTGCCAAGTTTAATTCCCACTTCTGCCACGATTAACACTCTAATGAAGACACTGTCTGATTTTAGCGCTAGTACACACTTAAAGAGCTTCACTCTTCTCAGCTACAAAGCTTCTGCAGTGAATCACGATAAATCAGCCCCAGTGACAGTACCTATCAGTTGTAAGATTAAAAACCACTAAACATTTCTATTTCTCTCTAAACCTGGATTGCTCCATGATGTATTCAACATTAAATCATCACTTTCATTTCCAAATGTTTCACTCTGTTTTAGGGGATTCTCCCTAAACCATTCCACAAAAGGTAAGTGATTTGGTTCCTGGGAAGACCTAGAGGACAAGTGACTTTCCCAAGAGCAGAGTTCTACAATGTCCAATCAAGAATTGATTGCGTCCATCAAACCCCACCTCTGCCTCTACAATCTGAAATGAGTGAATAAAGATGTGGTATATATATACACACTGGAATATTACTTGGCTATAAAAAATAATAAAATAATGTCAATTGCAGCAACATGGATGGGCCTAGAGATGATCATACTCAGTGAAGTAAGTCAGACAGAAAGACAAATATCATATGATATCACTTGTATGTGGAGTCTAAAAATAATGATATAAATGAACATATTTACAAGACAGAAATAGATTCACAGACAGTAAACAAACTCATGGTTACCAAAGGGGAAAGTGAAAGTGTTAGTCACTCAGTCACGTCCGACTCTTTGTGACCCCATGGACTGTAGCCTGCCAGGCTCCTCTGTCCATGGAATTTTCCAGGCAAGAATACTGGAGTGGGGTGCCATTTCCTTCTCCCAGGGATCTTCCTGACCCAGGGATCAAACCAAGGTCTCCCGCATTGCAGGCAGATTCTTTACCATCTGAGCCACCAGGGAAGCAGGGAGGGGATGAATTAGGAATCTTTCCTCTTCCTCCTGTGCAGCATGAGCAAAAACAAAGGTGTTTATCTCACAGATAAGGGTTAAAAGTGGAGTGCGTCTCACCATATTAGTGCATACAGTAAGTGCACAATAAGTGCTGTTATTCCTAGTGGTACTGTTATCGCTGTCAGCAACAGGAAGTCAGTGGTCTTCCAATTTCCTGACCAGGATTCTTTTAATTCAGCCACTATATCTCTTATGTGAATATATCTTTCATTATAATGCCAGCCTATACTATTATCCTGTCTCATATCTCATTCTATTATTCTCTTTTACTATAAGGTTCGAAATTATCTTTGATCAGCCCAGAATATTTTCCTTCTGTGACAGAATGTGTTTTTCTCCTTTAGCCTAATTTAGTTAAAACTCAATTTTCACAAAGTCTGTGCATTAGAACCAGGAAAATACTTGGTCAGAAATAGCCCCACTTCCTTTCCCCCTGACAACTAGTAACGATTTTCCTCCAAAATATATTGAGGTTTCCCATAGGGTCCATTTCAATTGAATGGAATTCTCAACCGTATCACCACCATGGAAGATGACTATTGGTGACATTTCACAAAAACAAGAGGAATATAAGATCCATTGTTCCCTGCTCTCTTTCATTTACCCCATGAAGTGTGTAGGCCAGGAGCTTCCTCTTCACATGGTCATGGAGTTTTAGAAGAGGCATCCACCACGTATTCAAAAAACTTGACAAGGGGCTGGCCCAGAGAGAGCCAGGGCAGAGAAGCAGGATGCTAAGGAAAATAGGAGCCAGGAGTCAAGCAATTAACTTTTTTTTTTTTCATGCTTCACTGTAATTAGCCAGATCAAAGGGGACCTGGGCTTAAAGAATTCATCAGCCCTGTGACTCTCTGAGGACAGTTAGCAAATAGTCCTGTAAGCTTTCAGTATGGCTAATTGTCCACAGGCAGACTTTGTTTTCTTGTAAATCATTCCTTTGTGAATCCTTGGCCAGTTACTCACATGCTGGAGTGCTGTACTGGAGAACAGTTGCAGGACACATATGGTTCCCGTGTCCTATTTCTTGTGTGTTGCAGGTGGCCCGTGAACACCCCAAAACCCACTCTGCAAGGTAGGCACTGGGGTTCCAAGTTCTGTGACTTGATCGATGCCTCATTGTTAGTCTGTGGCAGGAACTGAACTCAGATCTTTCAAAAAGTCTGTGATTTGCCAAGGTCTCTGATCATTAAAGAATCCCCTGTGCTGCTTATTAAAAATACACTTTTTAAGTCAGGAGATCTGGAGTGAGGCTGAGAAATAGGATCTTTAAAAAGCTCCAAGTGATTCTTATTTTTCCTCAAGTTGGTAAGCCAGCTGCATCTATGGGACTTTCTATTTATGCCCAAGAAATTGAAAACAGAAACTCCATTTTGCAGGAGTCTTATGGATTTCATGACTTGTCAGTCTCTTCCAGTCATTTCTTTAGAGACTCAGAGTAATAAACTCATTTCTATCATAATCCACATCCATGTCAATCCTCTGCCCAGAACCTTGGGTGGTTTCCAATTTCGCTCAGCATCACAGCCAGAATCCTTACAATGGCCTGCCAGGGCTCCACGATCTCACTCTTACCTCTGGGAAACCCTCGCTCTTTCACTGACTCATTTCTAGACACATAGCCCCTTGCTGTCCCAGAAGCACTCCAGTTCCCAACCTGGACCTCCATTCGAGCCTTTGCCTCTCCCTGGGACATCCTTCCCTGAGAGATGCACGTGGTCAACTCCCTCACTTCCTGTTAAGTCTCCACTCAAACACCAGCTCCATAAAGTCTGCCCTGATATCCCATATAACGTTCAACCATTCTCGACTCCTGTAATTCCTAATCCCCTGTACTAACCACCACTTGTCAGGAAGATCTCCTGGAGATGGAAATGGCAACCCACTCCAATATTCTCGCCTGGGAAACCCCATGGAAGAGAAGTCTGGCAGGCTACAGTCTATGGGGTCGCTAAAGAGTTAGACACAACTGAGCGACTAAAAGACAATAGTATATACATACCTTATATACTTACTCTAAAGCAGGGGTCCCCAGCCTCTGGGATCTAATGTTTGGTGATTTGAAGTGGAGCTGATGTAACAATAATAGAAATAAAGTGCACAATAAATATAATGCGCTTGAATCATCCCAAAAATTACCCATGGAAAAATTATCTTCCGTGAAGTAGGTCCCCTGGTGTCAAAAAGGTTGAGGACTGCTGCACTAAGGCAAATGTATATATATATACCTTTGGAGAAGGCAATGGCACCCCACTCCAGTGTTATTGCATGGAGAATCCCATGGACAGAGGAGCCTGGTGGGCTGCAGACCATGGGGTTGTTAAGAGTCGGACACAACTGAGCGACTTCACTTTCACTTTTCCCTTTCATGCATTGTAGAAGGAAATGGCAACCCACTCCAGTGTTCTTGCCTGGAGAATCCCAGGGACGGGGGAGCCTGGTGGGCTGCCGTCTATGGGGTTGCACAGAGTTGGACACGACTGAAGCGACTTAGCAGTAGCAGCAACATACCATGTAATAAGATATGCTTACTGTTTACTTGCTACAGAATAAGCGATATCAAAGATCTTTGTCTACTGATATAGGCGAAGTACCTAGAACAGTGCCTGGTATGCAGTAGGTGCTTAATAAATATATGTTAGGCTAATGAATATAACTGAACCAAGATTTCATACAACAATACTACACCTAACTATGTCAATGGACTCAGATACAGTCCATCCAATTCTCTTCTAATTCATCTTATTAAAGTGTTGGCTGCAACTCATTAGTTGGTCACCCAACAGTTTGAAAAACACTGACATAATTAAAGTCCTGTTGCTTCTTTGCCAACAACTTGCTGGCTGCCTATTTAAGTCATCAGACCAATTTCTCACAAGGTGCCACTTAACCAGTCACATACAAAGAGCTCCCTACAAAGGGTAACAACTATAAGTGGTGATAGAACATGTGCAAATGAGAAAAATGATAAAATAATCAGATTAGAAGTTTTGGCATATAATCATGTCTGCAGCAAAATGCTAACTCAGCTTTGAAGGTGTAAAGTTGTAATAAATACGAATATTCATGTAATAAACATGACTATAGTAAGCAACGCATCAGTGAGTCATCCGGAAGGAGAGTAACCTGTCTCAAATTGTACTAATTCAGTTACAGCAAAGTAACGTTTTAAAATATTCAGTTTAATCATCATTTTTGGTGAATTTTCCGTTCAAAACTGTTAAGAGGAAAGAACTGGTTTTACGTCAGATGAATCATTTCAGAGAACATGATCAGTAGGTCCTGTGTTATCACCAATGACCAATTATTTGTAGTTATATTAATATTTTCAGTTCAGTTCAGTCGCTCAGTCATGTCTGACTCTTTGTGACCCCATGAATCGCAGCACGCCAGGCCTCCCTGTCCATCACCAACTCCCAGAGCTCACCGAGACTCACGTCCATCGAGTCAGTGATGCCATCCAGCCATCTCATCCTCTGTCGTCTCCTTCTCCTCCTGCCCCCAACCCCTCCCAGCATCAAAGTCTTTTCCAATGAGTCAATTCTTCGCATGAGGTGGCCAAAGTACTGGAGTTTCAGCTTTAGCATCATTCTTTCCAAAGAACACTCAGGACTGATCTCCTTTAGAATGGACTGGTTGGATCTCCTTGCAGTCCGAGGGACTCTCAAGAGTCTTCTCCATCACCACAGTTCAAAAGCATCAATTCTTCGGCGCTCAGTCTTCTTCACAGTCCAACTCTCACATCCATACACGACCACTGGAAAAACCATAGCCTTGACTAGACGGACCTTTGTTGGCAAAGTAATATCTCTGCTTTTGAATATGCTATCTAGGTTGGTCATAACTTTTCTTCCAAGGAGTAAGCGTCTTAATTTCATGGCTGCAGTCACCATCTGCAGTGATTTTGGAGCCCCCAAAAATATTTTCAGTTCAGTTCAGTCACTCAGTCGTGTCCGACTCTTTGTGACCCCATGAATCACAGCACGCCAGGCCTCCCTGTCCATCACCAACTCCCGGAGTATTCTTTAATCTTAGTTTGGCTTCAGGTTTCACAATTTATGCTATAAGCATGCCCCATTAGTTTGCCAGGACAACCATACAAAGTATCACAGACTGGGTAGCTCAAACAAGAGAAATTTATTTTCTTGTGACTCCAGAAGCTAAAAGCCCAAGGTCAAGGAGTTGGCAGGCTTGCTTTCTTTAGCAGACTCCCTTGTTGGCTTGTAGAAAGCTGTTTTCTTTCTGTGTCTTCATCGCACCTTTCCTGTGTGGCTCTGTGTCCTAACTGCCTCTTCTTTAAAGGACACAGTCGTACTGAGTTAAGACCCACTCTAATGACCTCATTTCCACTTAATTATTTCTTTAAAAAACCCATCTCCAAACACAGTCACATGCTGAAGTATTGAGGGTAGGGCTTCAATATATGAATTTGGAGGAGACACAATTAAGCCCATAATATCCACATTCTTAAGTCTAATGCCTAAGACATACGCAGGAATGAGCATATTAATTTACACTTTTACCTGCTTCCATATATGCAGCCAAAAGCTAGGATAAAAATATACAATTTCACATTCAGTGCATCTAGCCTCTGTAACATGAACAGAAACAGACTGGATAATAATGTCAATGAATGAATTAAAACTGATATAACTGCAGTTAAGATCTCAAGCTGATCTTGTCAACTCAGGAGAATAAAAGAACTTGCTTTCCTCAAAACTCAGGCTTTCTTCCTAGATATTTCATTTCAGATTGGTCTACACAGACAGGTCTATTTCTCCTAAAATCCTAGGTGCCAATTTAAAAGGAACATCTATCTCTGGCAGGATGAAGCAACCAACTCAGGAGGAAATGTGAGGTTAACTGAATGGTTTAGAATCAACCACATAGAGATGTGATCAACCTCGAAGCATCCTAGGAATCACGGCTATTTCCACGTTGCACAGGGTGGAATCTGAACGGAATACCGTTGTCAGTGGAATTCAGAAGAGAACGGGTGTCAGCATTTTGTCAAGTCAAACCTTGCCAGAAGTCCCCTATGGGTAGAGGATTGCGCCAGATCCCAAAGGAGACCGAGTGAGAAACTACAGAAAGAAGTGAGTGGTTTTTTTAACTTGGTGGATGAAAGATTTAGTGGCGCTATGAGAACCGTCAAAGGACGTGAGGGCTCTCAGGCAGAAGAAGAAGTCCACTTATTCTCAGAGGCACCCAAATACAGTCTGATCAATTGGTTCAAACCCTGAGAGGCTGACTTTGGCTAAAAGAGAGAAGAACTGTCCAACAGAAGTCATGGGGTCAGTGAGTCCCTCTCCCTAACAATTAAGACTAAGGGTCACGCGTGCCCTGGAGGGACTCAAGTCAGGACGACTGAAGCGACTTAGCAGCAGCAGCAGCAGTGGAGAATATACTTTCTCAGTTCCTTCCAAATCTGAGACTCTTCCATCATGTTCATTCCCTCTAAAGGTTTCCAGTGAATGACAATATCTATCTACCTTCATGCACTGTCTAAATAATAATATTTTGTCTACAGCATAAGTAAAGACAGTATAATCCATTCAAGGTTGCATTGCCTTACTATCAGAAAGGAATTACTCCATAATTTCTTGCCACATGTAAGTGATATCATATGATATTTCTCTTTCTCTGTCTGACATCACTCAGTATAACAATCTCTAGGTTCATCCATGTTGCTGCTCTAAATGTCTTTTTTTTTTTAAGAGATGATATCATTTGCTGGTTGTTATTTTTTGGTGCAACCAGAAAATAGTGGGATACTGAATATGGGAGATTTTGATTGTCTTGGGTGTCAGTTTAACGTTCAAGTGGCAAAACAAACAAAAATAGAGCTTCATTCTACACCACGATATTCTTAGTCATCTTCATTACAATATAACTTTCTAGGGAACATTGTAAAGGTTTCCAATACTCCTATTCCATGACCAACAGGGCAATTAATCGTGATTCTGGACAAAAACAAAATATGTATGAAAACAGACCTGTTGTTACTACTGCTAATATATTTGCAAGGCATTTAACAAGAAATGAGGATCTGAATGTTCAGTGGCAACTACAGTGATCAATTTGATCAACTGTGAGAAAGGACCCCAGAGGCACAGGAACAAGGGGAGGAACACGGAACAGACTTCACACTTTGCTGAGCAGTAGAAACCAAAATCACTTAATTTCTACCCAGCCAGGCTGGGACGATCATCCACAGTGAGAAACATTTCATGCTCCTTATTTACTTTATTTTTTGCTTGTCACCCCTAAATTAATCAGGACCACCACCGTTCAGCAGCCTAATCAACAGAACTCCATCATCTTGTCAGCTCCTTAAGAAGAAGGAAGTCAGGGTGGGGCAGGGGTTGGGGGGGCTGGTGGAGAAAGCTGGGGTCGGGGAGGGGTGGGCAGAGAAGGAAGGCAGGAGGTGGCTAAGGATTGAAAGAGAGAGGAAGGTGTGAAAAAATAATGTGAGATCTCACATACAATCTAAAGCTGAGGCAGCCACGTAATTATAAAGCTAGCTTTTCTTTCACTTGACAGCAGAAGAAAAGGAGGTGAAGAGAAGCTTTTAAATGAAACATGACATTCCCTTATTAAAGTCTGATTTCGATTTTAAATGGCTTAGAGCTTTGCATCTTTACTTCCCCACTCAAGGAGTCGATGTTTAAAAAAAAAAAAAAAAGAAACTGCAATATTTGAGGAGAGCATATGCATGTTTCTAAACACACAGTCTTTTTTATCAACCCTTTTAGGTTGATAAAAGCTTTAAATGTTATCCAAGCAGTAGTTGGGCACTATTTGGTGTGTATAAATGTATTCTGACTTACAGGGAAAATGCATGGTAGGCTTTTGTTTAAAAATAGCATGATGCATAACGTGTGCAATGCATTAAGAATTTATTGCCCGTTTCTGCTTCAATTCCTCTTTACAGGGGACAGCCCACAGAAACCATGCATCCTTACAAGCAAAGCTCGGTGGCCCGCGTTGCACTGGAGCACTGCATGCTGGGACCTGCAGACGGCCGACAGGATGGCAGCTATAGTACATTTTCCACGTGGTGAGAGGTTCAATACGCTTCAGATTTTATTTTCCATCTCATAGCAAAAGATGAACACCACTGCTACTTCTTTCCTCCCCATATCGGAAATGAGGCAGGACCCCATGGTCCTCCCTCCCCTCCCCCTCTACGTTCTCCACCTGCCTTTTGTCTGCAGAAAAACTTTAGCCAAAGAATAAGTTTAATCAGAAAAGTGAGAAAATGCAGAAGCAAAGGAAAGCAGTCCAACAAGACCAGATAATCAAGTTCGGTCATTAAGCAAAGTCAAGGACCTTTACTTCCTCCTCAAGGGCTATAGATAATATTCTGAGCCACATCCTGTGAGCTGTCTGGTAGATACTGAAACCTCCACCAAGTGGAAGAAGTTAACTGCATGATGACCAGACTGAAGCCATGATATATGCTGCCGCAATTCTAAGAACTGGCCTCAAGGAATGGGAACAAACTGACCCTGGAACTGAAGATACTTAGAACAATTAAGACAACGCTGGCTAGAGCACTGATGACCAATTTTAAGATGACTGTCAGAGCTGATTGTACTGTTTCTGCATGGAGCCCCTCCTCTCCGATAAAAGCTCTTGTCCCACCGGTTGGTTGGTTGTCGGTGGTAGGCAGCTGGCCTTTAGACAAGAGTCCAGCTCTCTGTCCCACCGGTTGCCAGCTTCCAAAATAAAGCAAACTTTCCTTTCCACCAACCTGGCCTCTTTGTTGGCTTTAGAGCAGTGAGCAGCCAGACCCCACTTCCGGTAACATACCCACTTAAACATACCCTCCAGCTCAAAGGACTTTCACATTTCTCCCAAAGTTAGAGGAAAATGCTCCAGTGGCTACAGTTTGCATCCGCTTGATAAATACTGTAAATAACATTCATAATAATGCCCAATACTTATAAGGACATTTTGCATTTGGCAAAATATTGTTACACATTATCTACATATGCTGCTAAGTCGCTTCAGTCGTGTCCGACTCTGTGCGACCCCATAGACGGCAGCCGACCAGGCTTCCCATCCCTGGGACCCTCCAGACAAGAACACTGGAGTGGGTTGCCATTTCCTTCTCCAGTGCATGAAAGTGAAAAGTGAAAGTGAAGTCGCTCAGTCCTGTCCGACTCAGCGATCCCATGGACTGCAGCCTACCAGGCTCCTCCGTCCATGGGATTTTCCAGGCAAGAATACTGGAGTGGAATGCCATTGCCTTCTCCGATCTACATATGAGGTGGATGTTATTAACCTCATTTTATAGAAAAGAAAACCGAACCTCACAGAATGCAATTCAAATATATAATATTTCAATACTATCTCTATAATATTTGATTAATAGAAAATGCAATTCACCCACAGAAACAGAGCAAATAAATGACAGTTCCAAGACCCCAACTCAGGTCTCCAGACCCTTTTCTCCCTCCCTCCCTTCACCCTTTTTTATCCCTTTGTCCTTCCTTCCCTTTCCTTTCTCTCCTCTTTTCCTTCCCCTTCTTTTATTTATTTATTTATTTTTCCTTCCCCTTCTTTTAAACAGCTTTCAAAGTCAAAGTGTTTATCATCCAGTCATGTCCGACTCTTTGTGATCCCATGGCCTCTAGCCCCCCAGGCTCCTCTGTCCATGGGATTCTCCAGGCAAGAGTACTGGAGTGGGTTGCCATTCCCTTCTCCAGGGATCAAACCCAGGTTTCCCACATTGCAGGAGGATTCTTTACCGCCTGAGCCGCCAGGGAGGCCTATTAACAGCTTTCTTGAGGTATAACTGACATAATAAGCTGAACTTACTTGAAGTGTACAATTTGATAAATTTTGATGTGTATACAAAAGTAAAAAACATGACCATAATTAACACAGGTATCCATTATTCCATCAAGTTTCCTCCTGATTTTCCGTAATTCCTCTCCCCCTCCATTTCCCACTCTGCCATCCCAGATAACCCTTAACCTGCTTTCTTTCACTATGGAATAGTTTGAATTTTTGAGAATTTTATATAAGTGGAATCATACTCTTTTTTTGTCTGGCTTCTTTCACTCAGCATAATTATTTTTAGATTCATCCAGGTTGTCACATGTATCAAAAAGTCATTCCTTCTTATTGCAGAACAATATTCTAGTGAATGGGTAGATCACTGTTTGCTCATCCATTCACCTGTTGATGAACATCTGGACTATGTCCAGGTTGGGGTGATTATAACTACAGATGCCATGAACATTTGTACACAAGTCTTTGTACGAATATATGCTTCATTTCTCTTTGGTAAGTTCCTAGGAATGGAATGGCCAGGTAACATGGTATGTATCTATTTTACTTCTTTAAGAAGCTGCCAGGACTTCCCTGGTGGTCAAATGGTTAAGAACCCGCCTGCCAATGCAGGGGACATGAGTTTGATCCCTGGTCCGGGAAGATCCCACATGCTGGGGGCAACTAAGCCTGGGCACCTCAACCACTGGGCATGCATGCCCAAAGCCCACACTCTGCAAGTATAGGAGCCACCACAGTGAGAAGTCCCAGAAGTGCAATGAAGACCCAGCACAGCCAAAAATAATAATAATAATAATAAATAAATAAATTTTTTTAAAAGAAGAAGCTGCCAAGTTGTTTTCTGAAGCAGTTGTACCATTTCATCTGGCTGTCAGCAGTGTGAATGTTTTAGTTTATCCACATCCTTACTAACATGCAGGTGTTGTTTAGTTGCTAACACTAAGTACAGTTAGTCTTTTCAACCATAATCACATTGGAGATCGAAAAACTAGGTAAAAAGGGCATCACCCATTAAAGACAGGGTTCAGCCTATCAAGTCATAAATCCTGAGCAGGGTTGGTTTATAAGTAACATTCCTCAAATTTCCTTTATCTTCCTCCCCCCAGTTACAGTGTTTTTCAGAAGAGCTACTTTTGCCCTGAGGCAAAGGGGTGGAGATGTCTGTAGTAACTATAAAGAGGGCTGCTTTGTCCCTTTCCTGGAGTTGTTCAGTCTTGTTCAGTCGCTAAGTCAAGTCTGATTCTTTGCAACCCCAAGGACTACAGCATGCCAGGCTCCTCTGTCCTCCACTATCTTCTGGAGTTTGTCCCAATTCATGACCACTGAGTCAGTAATGATATCTAACCATCTCATCCTCTGTCGCCTCCTTCTCTTTTTGCCTTCAATCTTTCCCAGGAGTGAAAGTGAAAGTTGCTCAGTTGGGTCCAACTCTTTGCGACCCCATGGACTATACAGTCCATGGAATTCTCCAGGCCAGAATACTGGAGTGGGTAGCCTTTCCCTTCTCCAGAGGATCTTCCCAAGCCGGGGATCGAACCTAGGTCTTCCACCTTGCAGGCGGATTCTTTACCAACTCAGCCACAAGACAGTAGGTCACTAGAAACCGAAAATCCGGAAACAATTGTTTCTTGTGCTGCCCCAGGATTTTATTTTTAGCATTGAAACCTGGTAACAGTGGGTACGCTTACTCCTTGGAAGAAAAGTTATGAACAAGCTAGATAGCTATTGAAAAGCAGAGACATTACTTTGCCAATAAAGGTCCGTCTAGTCAAGGCTATGGTATTTCCAGTTGTCATGTATGGATGTGAGAGTTGGACTGTGAAGAAGGCTGAGCACCAAAGAATTGATGCTTTTTAACTGTGGTGTTGGAGAAGACTCTTGAGAGTCCCTTGGACTGCAAGGAGATCCAACCTGTCCATTCTGAAGGAGATCAGCCCTGGGATTTCTTTGGAAGGAATGATGCTAAAGCTGAAACTCCAGTACTTTGGCCACCTCATGCGAAGAGTTGACTCATTGGAAAAGACTGATGCTGGGAGGGATTGGGGGCAGGAGGAGAAGGGGATGACAGAGGATGAGATGGCTGGATGGCATCACTGACTCGATGGACATGAGTCTGAGTGAACTCCGGGAGTTGGTGATGGACAGGGAGGCCTGGCGTGCTGTGATTCATGGGGTCACAAAGAGTCAGACACGACTGAGCGACTGAACTGAACTGAACTGAACTGAACGGTGGGTACATGGGAAACTGTATTTTTTATGTAGGTCTGAAATCATTAGATCTAAAATTCTTCACTACACCCTATGTTAATCAAGAGTCCATCACGCAACTGTCCAGAACGAAAAACGGGAAGGGGGAAAGAATGGAAGAAAGTATCAAAATAGAAATTAGTTGCAAGTAAGTATTCTTTACAGAAATGGATCACTTTGCTTCCTGAATAGAAAAGCTAAGTAAAACGAAGCAAAACAAACAGTCAAAGAGAAAAATGGCAATTTGAAATAATGAAGTTTAAACCTGCAATTAAATCACTGTAACTAGCATCTGTGATTATTATTAATATTTTAAAAATATTTTCTCATGAAGTATTTCAAATATACAGAAAGTCATAGATTAGTATAGTGAACATTTCTGTATCCCCGTCTTGATTTACCAAATTGTAACATTTCATCAAACTTGTCTGCTTCTTAAAATAACACAATATTATAATAAAGTTGCTCTTGACTAAAAATTTACAAATGAGAATAAACTGCAAACTATATTTAACGTACTTCCTCCCACAGGCAGTTTTCCATAGTCTTCAGTAATCAATCACGGCCCTCTTTGCCCCCAACCTTTATTGATTGATTAAAACTAGTTCAAAAAGAAAGGACATATAATCACCATCCCTGACAAATGCATGGGAGGAGCAAAGCAGAGGGTTTAACACAGAGACGGGGAAAACTGAACTTTCTAGATCAATTAACTTGACTTTATAAATGAGTAGAGAAATTTTGCTTTATGAAAAATGAACACCGTCAAACCACACTATCTTTTTTGTGTGTGTGAAATATCCACAGCGTTTAAAGAAAAGGCAAAGGCTGGGAAGACAACGGAAAACTTTTTTTCCTCTGCATTTTAGTAATAGCTTGGACTCAATCACCAATTTGAAGTCTATTCTTCTCTGGAGCAAAGTTACAGTGAAAAGGTTATTTGCTGTCTGTTTTCTGGTGCTCCATAGTAAGATTTTGTGGGCCGTCGGGTATCTGCCTTATGGAACAAAAACACACGCAGAGCTGTCCTTGAGAAATGCTTCGTAATAACATCCACGCAGGGTCCCTTCCTGCACTTCCCCTTGTAACTTCCTGTCTTTCCCTCTGTGTTCCCCCAGCACTTTTTGGAGCACCTACCTGTAAGAATTCTCTCCCAGCCCAGCCATTGCCTGTGGGTTCTCTGAAAAGTTTCCTTGTCCAGACAAGTGGTTCACAAACCTTCCCCCTGAGATCACCTACGAAGACCTATAGTCTCTCAGTCCTAAAGTGGGATGAGTGAAATAAGTCTGAAAGAGAAAAACAAATATCATACTAATGTATTTATACAGGGAGTCTAGAAAGATGGTACAGATGAACCTTTCTGCAGGGCAGCAATGGAGACGCAGATGTAGAGAACCAACTCGTGGACACAGTGAGGGAAGAGAGGGTGGGACGAACTGACAGAGTAGCACTGAAACACACACGTTTCCATAAGTAAAACAGACAGCTGATGGGAATTTGCTGTATGACTCAGGGAACTCAGCTCGGTGCCCTGTGACTACTTGGAGAGGTGGGATGGGGCTGGAGGCGGAAGGGAGGGTTACCATGCTGATGTATGGCAGAAACCAACACAATATTGTAAAGCGATTCTACAAACAAACTAATAACAACAACAAGAAAGACACTGAATACAGTTGCCTGTGATATATATATATACATGCATATATATACATTAACACATTAACTATCTATATATATGTAGTTGCTTATCTATTTTATGTATAGTAGTGTGAATCTGTTCATCCCAAACTCCTAATTTATCCCTCCCCTCCAATCTTTCCCCTTTGGAAGCCATAAGTATGTTTTTTTATGTCTCTGAGGCTGCTTTTGTTTTGTAAAATAAATTTGTTTGTATAATTTTTTTAGATTCCACATATAAGCAACATCATAAGACATTTGTCCTTCTCTGACTTTCTTCACTTAGTGTGATGACCTCTGGGGTCCATCCAAAGCATTCTCAGCATTCATCTGTTCATTCTTCAAGAAATATTAAGTTCCAAGTGTGTTCCACAGACTGTGACAGATGCTGGGGAAAGGAACAGGGAATATTCTGGGTGTGGCCCCAGCCCTGCAGAGTTTATAGCTGGATACGGACTCTCACATTCCCCCATCCCCCAAAATGGTTAATAATAAAGGCACAGAACAGAGCTACAGAACATTTGTTTCTCCCTCCTGAAGTTTAAGCGCCACTCAGTTATCTATGAACATCAGTCTATTCTCATATAAATGTTTCCTTTTAAACTTCCTCAGTTCCATGGCTACAGTCTAGGGTACAAGAAAGCCAGAGAGAATTGTTTAGATCATTGGGTCTCAAACTTTGTTGTGCATTAGAATCACTTGTGCATTAGAAACACAGATTGCTAGGCTCTACCCTACAATGGGTGATACAGAGTAGTTCAGAGATGGGGCCCAAGGATTTACCTTTCTAACCAGTTTCCCAGCGATGCTGGTGCTGGTGTGGGGCCCACACTGTGACAGTCACTGGTTTAGATTACCCCAGGATGACCAGCCTCCTTCATAAGAAACTTAGGACACAGGGGATGACTTGCATCATCTCTCATCCGTGGTGATGAGGACTATTACTCTAATTTTACACATGAGGAAGCTGAGGCCAGTGAAAAATCAATGGCTTGTCCAGGAATAGCTATGTGTCTCCTGACTCATCATGAATGCAAGAGGTCAGATTTCTCTGAGTGAAACTGAACAGGTTTTACAGAGACTAATAGCTAGATCCTTACAAAGTATTCAAGGAATTCTGCCCTCTTTCCAACTCTGAGGACCAGTCAAGAAAACTGATGAGCCCATCCTGACCCTACTCTTTCCAACTCGATTCTCAAAATCCAACGATTAATCTTTGTAATCCCTACTCCCGGTCATGACATCCATCTTGGCGGGAAGTTGAGTGATGAATGAAGAATGTTTTAGGCTGAAGGTCAGGAGACCCACATTCTGGCCCGGTCTCAGGCACTGAGTATTTAAACTGGTTGAATTAATGTAACTGGGTTCACTTCTTTCATCTGTGAATTGAATAATGGAAAGATGACTTCTAACGTCCCATCAAGCTCCAGCAAGCACTCTGCAATTTGCTCTGACTCCCCTGGTTAGGAATGAACTAAAAAAAATGGATAAAAGGAGGGCTGGAGCCACAAGAGACAAAGCTCTCGCAAGCAAGGGTCTCTTCCGAAAGCACAGAGAGACTCAACCTCTCTCTGCACCTGTGGCTCAGAGGGGCAGTGACTAGTCAGTCCTCCTGAAGTCTGATCAGTCTGCTCCCAGTTTACAGCCCACAGAGGAAGAGGGGTTTGGCATCAACACTGGCCCCTTGGTACTATGTTCGTACCCGCTCTGAAAAGCAGGTTACGGTGGTGATTCTGTTACAAATGGGGACCACAATAATCAAAGCGGGAAAAGCATGCTACATGCGAAAATAAAATTTACCAAAGAAATGTGAGCCACAAAACCCACCTGTGCAGCTCATTATTATTCAGCCGGGGTTAAGTGAGTGCCAAGGGATGGGTGGATGGAAGGCATACCCCTTATTAACTCAGCAGGGCCCCCAAACCAGCAGCAAAGTGCAGGACTCAAAATGTAAGATGTGTGTCTGCACTTACAGAAAGGAAAGAATTTAATATCCCCAAGGCTGAAGAAGCCAACCCAAGACACAACTGACTGATGTAAAAAATTTAACTCCAGCCAGCCAAAAACCAAAAGAAAAATTGTGACATGGTCAAAGACTCCTAATTCCCATATAATAATGCCACATCTTAGCTGCTGCTGCTGCTAAGTCACTTCAGTCGTGTCTGACTCCGTGCGACCCCACAGACGGCAGCCCACCAGGCTCCTCTGTCCCTGGGATTCTCCAGGCAAGAATACTGGAGTGGGTTGCCAGTTCCTTCTCCAATGCATGCATGCATGCTAAGTCACCTCAGTCATGTCCGACTCTGTGCGACCCTATGGACAGCAGCCCACCAGGCTCCTCCATCCACAGGATTCTCCAGGCAAGTAAACTGGAGTGGGCTGCCATTTCCTTCTCCAGCCACATCTTAGAAACAAGCTCAAAGACTGCGTACGAGCAACATGTTGAGTTTTCAGGGCATTGGCAGGAATACAGCGGATCAATCAATAACTAGCAAATGGGTCCGAGTCATTCCTTGGAGAGCCTTCTGAGCCACTGCTGCTGAACTGCATTCATTTGATCCTGATAAGACCTGAATCCCCTTTAAGTGGAGTGGCTGCACTTCTAACAGCTCTGCCCACTTGGCTCGCAAAGACTCTTATTCTGTTTTACACCTGGTGGCTTCTCTGACAAAACCCTGTCCCTGCCCATGAGCCCCAGTCCCGAAGCAGTCCAAGCCAGGGGTGATTCTGCTGGCTGCCTTCAAGAAGTGAAGTGAGGCTCCACACAACTCCTGCGCCCACTTCCGGCTTTGCCGACTTTCCCATCAGGGGTCGAGGATTTTTTTTCTTCCCCCAGAAAGCCTGAAGCACACAAAAGCGATAAATCAGCAATAGAAACAAGGTCACAGGATTTACAGCACATGATCCAAACACGTGCTGAGCCAAATTGGCCTTTAGTCACTCAAATGGACATAAACCGCGCCTGGGCCGACACTTGATTTTCACCATTTGCCCTTACTGCAAGATAAAGGCTGTCGCCTCAGCCTCCCTGGGAATTTCTCTGTGGCTGAACAGCTTCCTAAATGCTGGCCTTTGTGCAATAATCATTTTCAGGCATTGCTTTAAATCATCTTTCTCCTGTACCAATTTATCTCTGGCCGACAGCAAAGCTGTGTGTGCCAAGGTAGGCGATTGAGTGGCTCACTGATTAGCCCTATATTAGCATCAACCATGCCTTCCCAACCACCCCGAAATGTGCGTGCTGGTGAGGGAAAGTGGGGAGAGACCCAAACTGAAGAAACTGCTAAAATAAAAAGCATTATTAACTGAGCGGGGAAACCAATAATCAAAAACGTCTGCTTTCATTTAAAAAAAATAAATAAATTACTCTGGGTATTCCACAGGAGAGACAAAATGGGAGCTTGAATACAGTTTTCAATGAATTCAGACCTCAGAAGTTACATGTAATTACAGTATGCCTTGGCTCTCTATTCATGCTACTCACTTAATAAGTTTAAACTAAATTTCAACCTAGGCATTTTTTTCAAAGTGTTTTGCATTCTAGCATATCCTAGAAGGCTCGAGACCGTGCAGGCTAATTATGGGTTCTTTTTTTTCTAATGCTTTTGGTATAGTCTCCTAGCTGCATTCCTGCAAGCTTCACTTTTGAGATTGGAGCAGACAAAACCCTACAGGGGCAGCCACAAAAATCTAGCAGCTATGCCACACTTGCAGCAGCCTCTAGGAAATGAATGCAAAACATTTCTCTCCTGGCAAAGGCTCCATGCCCCTGAAATGAAGTCATCTATTTGCAGGCCATCCTGCCTTCTGTCATGCCAGCCTCAAATACCAGACAGCACATGACTAGCATCCCGCCCCACACAAGCATCCAACTGGTGAACCTGAGCCTGATTTTGCTGGCGTGGGGGAACAAATCCCTAGAGAGCTGCATGCAAAAGATGATTCTAATTGATCTCTGTATGTTTCTCATTTGCATATAAAAGATAGCCCTTGAACACACAGGCTTCCCATCAAGTCCCACTGGTGTGGAAGGTCCTTAAACACGGCCAGTTCATAAGGAGATGAACCAACAAGGATGCGCTGGCGGTCAATGAACAGATTGATGAACGTAGAATGCAGACATCAAGAGGGACTTAAAAGAAAACTGACCTGTGCTAAGACATCGACACGCTAGATGACCTTGGCCAAGGCACTTGACCTCCGTAAGCCCCAATGAGCCGAACAGTAAAACCAAATAAAATCAAAATCTTGAAGAAAATCAGATGTGGAATTTAATTTACTTAGATGAACTTTCTGGAATAATTTATGATCCCAAAGGCAACAGTCAAAACAGGAAACCAACTTCAAAAGCACCAACACAGAAGGGAGTTGTATCACTTCAACTGTGCAACCGGTTACACTAAGTCTCTTAAATCAGCCTGTGGGTGTTGTCTTAATGGAAAGCACATGACCTGACTGACAGCAATTTAAATCTTTCACATTGGAAACAGAGTGCATTGTGTCATTTTAAGGAGAGGAGGGTTGTTTTTTTTTTTTTAATTCTGATCTCCCTACGTGATCCCCAAATAATACCTTTTCCTAGAAACTGCTTTAAAGAAACCCTACCATAGTGTTAAAGTGAAAGTCTTGCCAATTGCTCTATGGATTCAGAAGAAAAAGACTGCAGACTGTAGGGGGGTAATGAGAACTTTTACACTTCTAAATTATATAATTGGCTCCTGAGTACCCAAGACTATTTAGCATGCACTTTGCTGACTGGAAAGGAAAAAAGATAATGAAGTTCAAAGAGGATAAATGAAGAGACCACTTGTGAAGCCAGTGAATGTTCATGGTATGGGAGGGGAAAAAAAAAAAGAAAACTATAACCCTATTTGCTTGCTCCAAGCAGTCAAGATTTTCAAGAGGATCAGATGACAAAAATGCTTCTTTGCTCTGATTTTACAAAGAGAGATCTTAGCTCCCTTTTCTTTATTCAAAATCTGAAGTAACATCAAATAATCCAGGTGTCAACTTTCATCACTACACTGTTGTTGCAGTTCAGTCACTAAGTCATATCTGACTCTCTGTGACCTCATGGACTGTTCATTAGCTTCTCATTTTCATAGTTTTTCTAAATTTTTCTAAAACTTTCTGACACTTCACAATGAACTACGTGAAATCTCAGGGCTGGGAAAATCTCTAAAGGCCATGCCTGTCTGGTATTTATTTCAGTCCTTCTACGATTGTATTTCTCAGCTTTAGGATACATCAGAATTACCTGGGGGGCTTTGCAAAAATATAGATGCTCATGGGGAGAGTGAGGAGAGAAAGGGTGGGATGAATTAAGAGAGAAATAGCATTAACAAATATACTCTACCATGTGTATATACTACCATGTACCATGACTCAGCTCAGCTCCATGCTCATTGTAATGACCTGGAGGTGTGGGATGGGGGTAGGGGTCATAGGAGGGAGGCTCAAGAGGGAGGGGATATATATATCCATACAGCTGATCCATGTTGTTGTACAGCAGAAACTAACACAATATTGTAAAGCGATTATCCTCCAATTAAAAATAAATTTAAAAAAATACAGATGCTCAGGAACCCCACCTGACTTAATAACGCAGAATTTCCAGAGATGAGGCCCAAACAGGTATGTCCACTGATGCTCCCTGAAGACTGGCAATGACGACTAATATCCAGTCCCGGATGGAACACTCAGGGAACCGACAAACCAGCAGAACCAAAGCCTACTTGGCTTCAGTGTGAAAGCAAATTAATAAACCAGGTGGAAAGCAGAGTAGCTGCTGGGAAAATCAGAGCCCAGATATGTGAGAAACTATGAAAAATATGTAAATATTTTAAGACTGGGGTTTATTTCTGGTAATATTGCTTCACACTATCCAAATTAGTCAGATTTTCCATAATCCTAAAGCTATGTCTACTCACACTAAGACTGCAGCGGAGTAAGCACTCCACTGTGTACACAGTAGTGCACACAAGTGTGTGAGAGCCCCATCCTTCCTGTCAATCAGACACCAGGCATCTACAAACCTTCATACCTCCATTCTGCACGATAGATAAAGTAACAAATGAAGCACCCTGGATATTAACAAAGACAAAAACTGAAATGAGGGGAAACCTGCCCAAAGCAATATCACGAGGTGATGCACCAACCACTGGAGAGATTCAGAGGAATGGTCCGTGCTAGACAGGCTTCTGAGCTTGGTGAATCACTGATCTCAGTGGAAAGCGGGATGCATAAGTATCTCCCAAAGTTTCTGCCCACCCTCTCTGTCTGGAGCACATCACCCAGCAGCCTGGTCTTCACAATGGGTTCATCTGAACCAGTGCCTTTCACCATGTAAAGGGTGAGATAACATACAGGGACCTATAGTTAGGACAGAAAGGGGCAAGAATCAAGAATGAGACCCAGCTTCACAACCAGAACAAACTCTGTGGGAAGCAAGACCAGACACAGCTTCAGGTGCATCAGGTCAAATCAGTCCAGCACGAGGCTCTCTGAGACCATGGTGCCCCCCACCCCACAGATGTGGGGACCAGCTGTCACATCAGGGACACACAACGAGAGCAAGAGTGTGACCTGGGAGAGAGAATACTGAAGCGGGGCATTCAGGAGTGGTGCTCTGTAAGAACAGCTAGTCAGCACTAACAGATTCTAGGGGCAATTTCCCAAGAGCAAAAAAATAAAATTAAAAAATGAAGAGTTCCGGGCTTCCAAAGACTGTGAGGAAGCAAGCAATTAATGAGTCATGAACTCAGCCACAGGGAAAGAAAGCTGAACTCCAGTCATCAGAACTGGGGTCAAAGGGAAGACTGGGGTCTTTGAGGCTCATAGAGAAACCAGCTTCCAAAAGAGTAGCCATATCAAGGCCAGACAGCAGCAAATACCACGGTGATGCTGAGTGGAAGAGTGTTCACCGTAAACGCTTTAGATCCCCCTGCCTGAGGGGTAAGTGGTCTCTAAAGTGGGGATTCCCAACCCTGATGTCTATGAGAATCGCTGCGGTCAATCTAATCACATCAAACTCTGGGCATGGGGCTGGGCACTGTTTTTTTTTTTTCACTGCTTAGGGTGATTTCACTGTGTAGCCAGGATGGAGAATGACCGCAGGACTGGGAAAGGGTGACTACTGGGTCATATGTAGCCTGAGCTGTGGGCAAAAGGCACCGGACTCAAAAGCAAGAGCTTGCTGAAATCCAGGCAGGATCTGAAAACACATAATCCATAATCAAATTCTATATAATCCTAAACCTGTACCTACACAGACACTGATTTTGTTCCTTTCTTTTAACAATGCCCTTACCTTCACAGGTCTCAGGTAGCATAAGATATCAGCAGCCTTTTAGAAAGATCATTTTGACAAATGAGAGGCAGAAACAAAGACCCCAGTTCAGGCTTCAATCAATATTTCCTCCAAGTGGGAAGTAAAGATTTCCTATTTTTAAACGACCTCCATAACCATGGCGGCTTGCTACAATACTTATATGATCTTTTTTTATTTTTGTGGTCCTTTTATCTTGAATTGAATCTTAGAAGGCCGAACTTCAGAGTGTCCAAAAATATCCCTTATTACATATAGTCAGGTTCTACTGCTAACTATCACTTGCTGGATGTGTGTTTCATGTACATTTTCAAGTGATGAAAAGGAGATAAGAAGTTAAAAAGTGAGAATCACATTTCCTCTACTGTACATGAAGAATGTCGGGCTTGATTATCAGGTTTCTATCATTTGGTCAGAGGCAAAGACGCAGGATTTTATGTAGCAACTGGACTGCTGATAAGATATACTATGTGCTCGGGGTTGTTATGTATGTTTGTTGTTATTAACCACACTGACACAGAGAGCTATGAAGCAGATGCTTTCCTCACATTACGGAGGTAAAATGTAGTCATGATAAACAGGCATCATCTATCCGAGTATTGACAACATGTCTAATGGTACTCACTGCAGAGCAGCTAAAAGATTCTTGACTGTGGACTTGCTTTGCTGATGACTTCTCAGAAGATGGAAAAGAATAAAAAGGGAGCTTGTACACTGAGATTTAAATCTGACCAACCAACAAGGACAGGTCAATTAGGGAAGGGAAAATTAATGGAATACTGAATGAAGTGGTCCTCTTGACACTCCCTTTTAGACCCTCCCTCATTATGTCTTACCCATCCCATTGACTTTCTCATTGTTTTTTACTCACCGCCACCCCCAGTACACATACATAGCCTCTACCTAGCCCATAATTCTCACAGCTACCAGCGTAAGCATTTTACCATCCAACTTCTGTTACGTGGTTTTCCTCCTCCAAACAAAAAAAATCTCTCCTCTTTAACAAGCACTTAGCATTTACTGTTTGGCAGGCATTGGGTAAGGACTTAATAAATGTTACCTCAGTTAATCCTCACACAAAAAAACTTACAAAGAGGTTGATGTTTTAACTTCATTTTGCAGACAGGGAAACTGAGGCACAGAAGGTTTTAGTAAATTACCTAAGATTACACAGCTAGTAGGGTTTCCCAGGTGGTGCAGTGGTAAAAAATCCACCCACCAGTGCAGGAGATGCAAGAGACATGGGTTTGATCCCTGGGTTGGGAAGATCCCCTGGAGGGGGAAAGGGCCACCTACTCTAGTATTCGTGCCTGGGAAATCCCATGGACAGAGAGCTTGGCGGCCTGCAGTCCATGGTGTCACAAAGAGTCAGACTAAACGACTTAGGGACTGAGCATGCACACAGCTAGTAGGGAGCACAACAGAATTCATGCCCAAGAAGTCTGACTCTGGAGTCTGTGTTCGTAATCAGTACACTGTGGTTGGCATGGCCAAGTCTAAGCTCTTCAGCATGGTAGAAGTCCATAACCAAAGCCTTCAACACAATTGCACAGTACACGTCCTATGCATCCCACACCCCACAAGTCAAAGCAGATGGCTTAACTGTGTCACATACATGGCCTGTGCTGTCCATCTGCACATGTACAGGCGATATCCTTTCATCCCGCACAGACCTCTGCATCCCCTTCAAGATTCAGCTGGCATCTGACTCTCAAGATGTAGCCTTCTCTCTACAAGACCTACAGTTCAATTCAGTCACTCACTCAGTCCGACTCTTTGCGACTCCATGGACCACAGCACAAGACCTACAAGTGGATCTGTAAAATTTGCGCTCATCCAAGTCAAATCTCCCTGGTCTCTCTACATCTGAGAGGAGATTCACCCTGTTTTGCTTATAATTACCTGTGCACTAGTCTATTTCCTCTTCTTGCAAACCACAACAAGACTGTTTTGTTTGTGCGTCATTTCCACAGGACCTCCTATAGTGTCTCACTCATGTTGATTTCAGTTGCCCTAAATCCTAATGAACAACAGAGAAACAGGGGCTGAATGACAGTATGGTTAAATGGAGTCACAGGTTGTTACTTGACTCTCTCCAAAATGTGTTTAGAAATGGACATTGAGATAGGAAGCTCCTGGTGGTGGGCAACTCTCCTATGTTCTTGGTCCTGTGAACAATTTCCAGGCAGACACAGAAGGAATATTTATCAAGTCATTGAAAGATACAAAAAAATGTAACAGGAATAGAAAATCGATGATAAGACAAAATCAGTTCCAAAAAAGGATTGAAACTAACATAATCAGAATATCATCTGAATAAGTATAAAGACCTGAATGAAGCCAGCAACATTAGAATGTAGGATGAGAGAAATACAAGCTCAGGAACTTTTGCAGAGAAGAAAAACAACCAAACCTGCCTTGATCCATGCCAGTTTGGACAATGTACACACTCACCTTTAGTCTTTATTTAATCCTCTATATAATCTTATACTTTATGGGCTTCCCTTGTGGCTCAGTGGTGAAGAGTCCACCTGCCAATGCAGGAGACATAGGTTTGATCCCTGATCTGGGAAGATCCCACATGCCACGGAGCATCTAAGCTCGTGCACCACAACTACGGAACCTGTGCTCTAGACCCCAGGAGTGGCAACTTCTGAGCCCACGTGCTGCAACTACTGAAGGCCACGTGCCCTAGAGTCCACGCTCTGCAACAAGAGAAGTCGCAACGAGAAGCCCGCAAACCACAACTAGAGAAAAGCCAGCAGAGCAATGAAGACCCAGAGCAGCCAATAAATAAATAAATCTTACATTTTGAGCTTCCCTGGTAGCCAGCTGGTAAAGAATCCGCCTGCAATGTAGCAGATCCTGGTTTGATTCCTGGGTCAGGAAGATCCAGTGGAGAAGGGATAGGCTACCCACGCCAGTATTCTTGGGCTTCCCTGGTGGCTCAGCTCGTAAAGAATCCTCTTGCAATGCAGGAGACCCGGATTCGATCCCTGGGTTGGAAAGATCCCCTGGAGAAGTGAAAGACTATCCACTCCAGTATTCTGGCCTGGAGAATTCCATGGACTGAACAGTCCATGGGGTCACAAAGAGTCTAACATGACTGAGTGACTTTCACTTCACTATATTTTAGAACTGGTATGTGTAAAGTGCCCATTTTACAGAAAGTATGCAGTTTCTTGTTACTATTGTTGTCATTATTATTATGAAGGGTTTAGGTTTCTAGAAACTCAAAACCAGCCAACCAGGTGACATATTACAATGGAGTTAATTAACACAGGCTTAAGCTGCATTAATAGACATGAAGATCCAGATAACTGGCCGGAGAACTTGGCAATAGCCCTGGATTCTACAGAATATTCTGGAGTGATGTAAAAAACTGTAAAAAGCCCAAGAGAGAAATCCTAGGTATGGAATTTACTTTCCTAGTATTTTCTATCACAGCAGATCCACTCTCTAAGTGCGTCTATCCATACAGGGCCCATTTATTTTACAAAAGATGAAAAAGTAAGTACAAGTTCCAGAATTAAAGCTGGTATTAAAATCCATGAGAGAAAAGGAACAGAGAGAAGCTTAATGGAGCAGAGGTTTAAGAATAAAGAAAAATAAATACAGGGGGTGAACTTCAAAGGAGAGTTAGCACTATCTTAACATGGAAAAGAAAGGATTGTTTGAATAATCATAGTAGAAAGGACAGGGGAAGATGGCACATCTACAAATAAAGGATAATAAAAAGGCAAGTATTTCAGGGCGGCTGAAATACAAATAGGCCATCCTTGACCGATGTAAAGAATGTACTAATGGTATGAAATATGAAACAGATACTTAAAGGGAAGAAAGTCAAAGGATATAGGAATACCTCTGTAGCCTCGAGAATTAAATATTAAACAAATATCCCCTTAGTACACACATGAAGGAAAATCCAGTGTATACTGATTTTGTATAGACTGGATTTCCATTCAAATAACTAGGGTGTGATGAGCAGTTGTTAAAAGAAAGATGCAATTCACAGGCAGGGCTTGGAAAAAAATTAAGGGGGTGAGGGAGATTCTAAGTGGTCCCATAAAAACCACATTTATTAAGACACCTTTCAAAAACCATTACAATTTCCTATCACAGAATTTGCGGGAACTGAACACATCTAGAGCTGGAACCATTGCCTGACTCAGTAGTTTACTTAAAAAAAAAAGAACAAGACCTTGATTTAACCCTCTGGAATATTTTGCAGTTATCTGTGGTTTTCATTTTTTTATTTACTTTTAATTGGAGGATAATTGCTTTACAACATTGTGTTGGTTTCTGCCATTCATCAACATGAATCAGCCATAGGTATATACATGTCCCCTTCTTTTTGAACCTCCCTCCCACCTCCCACCCCATCCCACCCCTCTAGGTTGTCACAGAACACTGGTTTGAACTCCCTGTGTCATCCAGCAAGCTGTCACACATTGGCTATCTATTTTACACACGGTAATATAGATGTTTCAAAGCCACCCTCTCAATTCGTCCACCCTCTCCTTCCCTCACTGTGCCCACAAGTCCATTCTCCATTAGTGAAGTCGCTCAGTCATGTCTGACTCTTTGCAACCCCATGGACTATAGCCTACCAGGCTTCTCCATCCATGGGATTTTCCAGACAAGGGTACTGGAGTGGGTTGCCACTGCCTTCTCCACGGGATCTTCCTGACCCAGGATCAAACCCAGGTTTCCTGCATTGCAAGTAGACGCTTTACCCTCTGAGCCACCAGGGAAGCCCACTGCTGTCTCCACTGTGTCTCCCTTGCTGCCCTGCAAATAGGTTGTCATCAGTACCATCTTTCTAGATTCCATATATATACATATATGCATTAAAATACAACATCTAAATCATCCAGAATCTCCTTCCATCTGAGATGACCCTACAAAAGTAAAGTCACCATTATAGCTTTGGTTGAGGGTAAGGAAAAGGATCCAAGGTCCACACTATGAGTCAAGCCAGAACTCAGACAGAAGCATTACCTGGCTTACTTCCCATCCTGGGGCTCGGAGGCCAGTCGGCTCTACACTCATTGACATTCTCCAGTCCTGTGCTGATTTGTCCCAGGAAACCCAGCTGACCCTGCTTCTCACCTGCTTCTCAGTAGGGGATACGTGCTGCTCTCCTCTCCTTCTCTGAATGAAAAGAACTAGGCCTCTGAACACTGTGCAAGCGGACTTAGAAAAGGAATTGGTGGTTGTTGTTTAGTCGACCAGTCACGTCTGACTCTCTGCAACCCCATGGACTGTAGCCCACCAGGCTCCCCTGCCCATGGGATTCCCAGGCAAGAATCCTGGAGTGGGTGGCCATTTCCTTCTCCAGGGGATCTTCCTGACCCCGGGATCAACCCCGCATCTCCTGTGTTGCAGGCAGATTCTTTACCACTGATCCACCAGGGAAGACCCAGAAAGGGAAATTTAAGGACTTCTAATCAGCCCCTCGGTCACCTCCTAGTTTCCTTAATAGGAGCACGGAGACCCCAGAGAGGGACAGTAGTGACAAGCCAGCAGCATCTTGAAGCGCCTGAGTGCCAGCCTCAGGGCATCCCTCTTTCCCAGCAGCCAGCCACTAACACAGACAAGTGTCCCCGTGGCTGTTCATTCACCACAGCGTCACCTTTACAAACAAAAGTGGGATTTTCCCATCCCTCTCTCTCTGATATTAAAAATTATTTCCATTTTAGGAGAAAGTGGCAGGCAAGATAAAACACAGCAAGAAAGAGAATTTATGAGCTG
Source organism: Bos indicus (assembly GCF_029378745.1). Taxonomy (NCBI): domain Eukaryota; kingdom Metazoa; phylum Chordata; class Mammalia; order Artiodactyla; family Bovidae; genus Bos; species Bos indicus. The sequence goes on along the minus strand of NC_091771.1, from coordinate 22,710,049 downwards.
CTTCCCGTACATCTGGGCTACAATTCTTGCACTTGTCACCCCTGTTGACAAGCTTAAAATAAAACCATGAGGTTTATTTTTAGGTCTCTAGATATTCTTCCAGGAATTTCCTTTAAATGCATTTCTGTCCTCTGGCAAGAAGAATTAACACAGAATGAGTAATACAGGTATTTATTGTGTTGTTTAGACTCTTTGGAAGAAAAAAGTGTATATGACTAGATTTTCCAAATAATGACTCTCTTGTTAAGAGAGAAGGATGCCTAAGGCAGTGCCAGTTAGCTTCTATTGAAGACAGCTGGAGGCCAAGGTCACTATTTCCCAGTACCTGATTAGCAGAGATGCCACTGCCAAGGAATAATATATACTATTCATGCTAATTTCCCTATTTTTATGTAAACATATTTAATGATACAAACCTTGGGTGCTTTGTTTTTTATTCAATAGACTTTCATGAATCCCTGCTATACTCAAAGTCACAGACAAGAAGGATGGAGAGGACTAATGGGTGGATACCTTAGTATCTTCATACTAAGGTGATGGGCTCTGTCCCGGAAACGTATGAACACATTCTCATCTAAAGTCTGAGGATGGTGAAAACAAATAAATCTTCTTGAGTTGGTCTAACTTGATGTTCTTATCTCCAAAGCACAGAGGGGGAAATCTAAGATTTAGGAAAGTTAATTTGCCCAGCAAGAAAGAGGTGGAATTGAAATTCAATCTATTCTACTGTAATTTTTGCTTTTCTCCAATTTACTGAGCTATTGGTTGGGAAAAAAAGGAAAAAAAATGCAATCCTGTGCTCAAAGTACTTACGGTCCAGAGGGAGAAAATACACAGATACAATAAGCAGGCACCATGCAATGTGAATGAAAACAAAGTGATTTTTTTTTTTTTTAAGTTTTGCACGAAGAGCCAAGACAGGGAAAGTGTTATAAACAAGAGAAGCATACACTGAGGCTTCTCCAAGGATTAACTTATCCAAATCAGCATGATCCCTGAGTGCTTCCTAGGTGCTTAACATAAAGCAGGATGCATAGCAGGTGCTCAGTAAATAACTGTTGAATTACTGAATGAGTTAGTAGGGTTTCCTTAGGTGAACATCAAGTGGGGAGAGCTGGGAGCTGGAAGAGGGTGAAGAGGAGAGTCGGAGTGCCGTGGAGCATCGTACCTGCCGTGTTTAAGAACCCGAACTGAATCCCCCTGGGGATGATGGGACATCTCCCACTGGGATGTGTACAACGTGGGTACTCAAGATCAGTATTCTCACATCCCATACGTTGAAAGGGCACCATCCACTTAATAATTTATAGGAAAAGCGCCCCCCACCAGAACTGGGCATATGGAAGGAGGTAAATGACACTGCAGACCTGTGACTGAATCTGGAGAAGGACCACATAGACAACAGCCTAAAAATCACAGCCAGAGTCCAAACTTCCAACCATATGACATCAAAGAGGTTCCTCAAAGGACCTTCCCTATCAAAGCCACGTGTGTGCTTAGTCACCTAGTTATGCCTGAGTTTTTGTGACCCCATGGACTGTACCCCACCAGGCTCCTCTGTCCATGGTATTCTCCAGGCAAGAATACTGGAGTGGGTTGTCCTTTCCTCCAGGGGATCTTCCTGACCCAGGGATTGAACCCACGTCCCCTGAGTCTCCTGCACTGCCGGTGGATTTTTTACCCGCTGATCCATCAGGGAAGCCACAGTGCCAATTATAGAATGAAGAAGAGACTCCATCTGAAACCACTGTTTCTTGCTCACTAAAGACAGGAAGATATTCAATTAAATTACAAACGGTAACAAGGGCGGCATTCATGTGGTATCTACAGTATTACACACAATATACACCTAATGCCTCAGCGTTTTTTCTAATGGAACATATTATCTTTATTACTTTTCACTATCGGTCTTATTCAGACAAACTGTTTACGATTAATTTGAAAAATAATAAAATTCATAAACTTGTATAAGTCACACAGAAACATCCCGAAATTTATGTCCTTTTATCATCAGATTGATTTCACACAGTAACTATTTGCAAGTTACCTCACGCCAGGATCATGTATTACAACTAATGGACAGATTGCAGCTTTTTTCCCAATGGTCTGTATGAGGAAAGGTTACTGGTCTAACTTAAAAACATGTATTAAAAGCAATCTAGACATGTCACCACCTTGTCTATGTCACCATCCCCTCATGACACACTATTAGGAAACATCCCTTGTTTTCTGGATACATTGTCTCCAGTTTATAATAGAAAAAGAAGCTGTACTGGTAGAAACAGCTTTTATGCCAATGTGAATTAATCAACCTCATTGTCTCTGTGTGGACAGCCATGCTTAGATTTTGTTCCCCTTTGGACACATCAAACTTTTAAAAACAAAGAAAAAATTAAAGCCACCTGAAGCTCCAATACTTTGGCCACGTGATGGGAAGAGCCAACTCACTGGAAAAGGCCCTGATGCCGGGAAAAACTGATGGCAAAAGGAGAAGGGGGCGGCAGAGGAGCAGGTGGTTGGATGGCATCACCGACTCAATGGACATGAGTTTGAGCCAACTCTGGGAGATGGTGAAGGACAGTGAAGCCTGGCGTGCTGCAGTCCCTGGGGTCTCAAAGAGTCAGACACGACTTAGTGACTAAACAACAACAAACAAAATGGAAAAAGTTGGTTGAAATGTACAAAATGGACTCTGAGGCTCTAGTAAGATTCCAGACAACTCAAGTGAAAACCATGTTGTGGGGTTGGAGCAGACATGTAAATTTAGAAATAAAACTGTACCCCATAGAAGTACCAATTTTAAATTAGGGATTTATGAACCCAGAGTGTTAAGCAACCAAAGCTAGCGAGACCTCTTGTAGATCTGCTGCAAGTACCATGACGCTCCATCAGCTGCCAAACAATAGATATGGGTGGTCTAGAGGCTTTGAAAATCTCCTAACAGAAGCTCAACCGTCCCATGAAAAGCACAGGAAATCCAACTAAAGAGCAAACAACTCAAGCTGAACAAATACTTTACAGAACACAATTTCATAATTCAACCCTTCTGCCACGATACACTCAGGAAAGGAGAGTTAGGGACAAAGGTTCCATGACATAAGCAAAGACTGTGAGAATACATTCAATGGTTCTTTACCAATCGCTGTCAAAAGGCAACTATGGAAACAGATGTGGCTTTTATATTTTCCAGTATAGTCATGTGCCTCTGCTTTTTGATCTTTTATTATTGATTTATGTTTCTAAAAGCCCACACATCAGCTCTATACAAAATATAACTCCATGGAGGAGCATGAAACATAGAAACTCTGGAAAACGTTGCCTGAAGCCTCCTCCATTCATCCCTCTGCCCTGGATGGCTGCAACGCAGAGTAACGCCACCTCCTGCCTGATAACCTGGCTTCCCCACAGGGTTTGCCCTCCCCAAACCACTTAATTTTTGTTCTGATGTCAGTTTGCTCTCTTAAAAAACAACACTAATCCTACTGTCCTGTTCAGAAACAGGACTACCAAAGGAAGTGTGAAATCACACCTTCCACCATACAACCCCAACTGTATGAGTTTACTAACTTTACTAACACCAACAACAGTTTTTCAATCTATTTTTGTTGTAGCGTCACCATTTTTGGCTAATAAAATCTTACACACAATCCAAATGATACAAAGCAGATAAAATGGGTTCTTATTAGAACATAAGTATTTCATATATTCATGCATTTCAAATTTCTATCATTTCCTTTTTTATGAAGACATAAACTAATGCATTTTAATTGTACTATGTCTATAGCTCATGGGAGCAAATGGGAAGAACTCCTCCAGACCTGGAACATAAAGTAAATGTGGTTCCCTTCTATGAGCTGCAAAGTGTGAATCAAGGCAAGATGGATGAGATACATAGTCCTCTGTAATAGAGACATTTGTTTACAGACCAGCAAAATACAAACAACTGTAACCCTGTAACACTGTAATTCCAAACTATGTTTCAAAAAAACACTAGTTTCACAAAATGTTAATACGTTCCAAAGAAAGAGATGCATGGTCAAATAACACTGGAAACAGTAACCTCTTATCTCCCACCAGCCTGCAGGTGGTGGTACTTTCTCATTATAGCCCTGAAGAAACTGGTTATTATTTGCCCCGTAGCTTTCCACTCTTGCTGTCTTCAAATCCTTCCCTACACCTTTTTTAGAAAAACACTCATGTGATTTATAATAAAGACATATATGATCTTCTTTCACAATTCCTAGCTCACAGCTCCCCAAACCGTTGGAATGTCCTGAGCAGTAAGAGACACGAGGGCATCTTCTGTTATATTTGGTCTTTTGTCCTCAGTCCCTGAAATCACTGTAGAGCCATAAAGGTGAAACTGTTTTATTATTCATAACAAGACCCTGACTTTATGTTAATGAGATGACTTGTGGGAAGCACCTAAGGATGGGGCTGGTTGCCGGGGAAACCCAACCTTGAATAGAGGGATGGAACAGTCAGTCCCACCCCTGATTTTCAGGGAGGGGAGAAGGACTGGAGGTTGAATCAACCACCAACATCCAGTGATTTAACCAGTCACCCTGCGTAAGAAGCCTCTAGGAAAGACCAAAAGGAGGGGGTTTGAAGAGCTTCCAGTCTGGGAAACCAAAATGCTTCCATGTGCCATGGTGCTGACACCAAATTCCACTAGGACAGAACCTCCTTTGTTCAGGACTTCACTCTATGTCTCTCTTCATCTGGCTGATTCATATTCTTTAATATCCTTTATTTAAAAAAAAAAACAAAAAACTGGTAACCTAGTAAGTAAGCAGGTTTTTTGAGTTCTGTGGGCCATTCTAGTAAATTAGTCAAATCCAAGAGTGGAGGCTGGGGGTCACAGGAACATCTGACTTATGGCCAGTAGGTCAGAAGCACAGGTAACAACCTGGGCTTTGTGATTTACACCTGAAGTTGAGGGCAATCTTGGGGGACTGAGCCCTTAACCTGTGGAATCTGATGCTATCTCCGGACAGATAGTGTCAGAATCCAGTTGAATTCCAGGATACCCAACCAGTATTGGAGAGTCACTTCTTGATGTGTGGGAAGCCTCCCTCATGTTGGAACTGGTACTGAATCGATAACCCATTCATATGAGATTTCTGAAAAGTAGCTTGGAAAATACTGCTATAACCAATTTGATACTAACCAGTTTCATCTCATGCTATGAACGTTTGTAAAACACAAAATTAAATCAAAGAAACAAGAGAATCACCGTTCTAGGGATTTAGGCTACTCGGAGACTAGTAATTTGAACATTCACATTTGATTCTAGAAGGCACTTAAAAGAAGCAGGTGGTCTAGTTCCTTCTTAATCATATCTGGACATATGGATGTTATTGGTTAGGGCACAATTTTAAGCTGCTGAAACAAAGAGCACCCCTTCAATACAGAAGTTTAAACAAGACAAAGGCTTATTTCCGCCTTTGAGGAATACCCTATGGGGTATGAAACAAAGAGCACCCCTTCAATACAGAAGTTTAAACAAGACAAAGGCTTATTTCCGCCTTTGAGGAATACCCTATGGGGGCGGGGTGAATTCCCTCTTGAGCAGAAGATAGCAGCTCCACCACCAGCACATGGATATCTGAACAGCAGGAAAGGACACCCACTCCTTTCAGGGCCCTGGGGTACCCCACACCACTTCCATCTGCATCCCACTGACCAGAATTTGGTTACCTGCCCTACTAGCCACAAAGGAAGCTGATGTGAATCCCCTAGTCGGGGTGCTGATGGAAAACTATCAACTTCTGCCACCATGGAGCCAGTGGCAAAGATATAATATAAACTAATAAAAATAAGGGCATCCTCTCTTATCATTCAAGTCCATGGCAAGAATGGAGATACTTTGGTGTACATCAGTCCTTCCTTATCAGAAGTTTCACTTCCTGCTGTTTCAGTTGCCTGCAGTCAACCAGTCAGAAAATACTCAATGTAACATTACAGAAATAAACAATTCATATATTTTAAATTTCATGCTGTTCCCAGTAGTGTGATGAAATCTCATGCCCTCCAGTTCCATCCCACCCAGGGCATGAAGCATCACTTTGTCCAGCTCATCCCACACGCTAGGCATTAATAGCTGTCTCGGTTATCAGATTGCCTGTCCTGTAGAACAGTGCTTGTGTTCAAGTAACCTGTATAGTACTAAATAATGGCCCCAAAGCACAAAAATAGTGCTGTTGGCAGTTTGAACATTCTCTTACTGTGCCTAATTCATAAATTAAACTTCATCATAGGTGTGCATATATGGGACAAAACACAGTATACATAGGGTTCAATAATATTCATGGTCTCAAGGCATCCACTGGGGGTCTTGGAACACATCCCCCATGGATAAGGGGCACCACCATGCTTTCAAAAATACCAGGCTTAAAAAAAAAAAAAGAGAGAGAATACCAGTCTATTTACCTTGTTTCTATAGCAGATCAGAAGACTTCTACACTTCCAAGTCTGAAAGAGGACAATAACGCCACAGATACTTACCTACTTCTTTGTGGCCACAAGCAACACCCCTCATTCTTCAAACTCCCAGCTGTCAAATTTCCAATGAAGAATCCATGTTTGAACATCAGTAGTGACAGTCACAATAGCTTCAGGGAGGCACATCAGACAGTACCTGTAATCGACTCTTGTCCTCCATATAAAATACATATGTACCCTTGTTTTGATTCTAGTTAAGAACATTCAGAAAAATCAAAACCAGGCTCTGCTTTGCTTTGAATAAATTCTATGCCAAAAAAAATTACATTTACAGCATCAAAGAAATCATGTTTTTCAGTAATGACAAGTAAAAGACAAGAGATAAGGTTTTTAACATAAAACTAATCTTGAGGTAGTTGGCGGTAATCAGAACTACCTACAAAAATTTCCATTTTTTATTCTTTTCAGGAGCATATAATACAAATGGGACTTGATCCTATTTCAATAGTAAACATTTAAAAAATATTCTTTAGGTCCAGGAAATTGAAGCTGTCTTATTAACCCTTCTGTTCCCAGCCAAGAATAGGTTAAATGAAATCTCAGAACCAGTCTGCACAGTGCCTAGCGCATGTGGGTTTCCAAAGATGGCAGTAATGCGCATTGCATTTATGGCTGTGTGGTTCACGCACACAGTAATAGCAGAGGAAACAACTGGATTTCTTCAACAGAATTCTATATGTCAATTTTGTGTGTGTGCTCAGTCGTGTCCAACTGTGAGTGACCCCCTGGACTGCAGCCCGCCAGGCTTTTCTGTCCATGGGATTCTCCAGGCAAGAATAATCCAGTGGGTTGCCATTTCCTACTCCAGAGGATCTTCCTGACCCAGGAATCGAACTCACATCTCTTGTGTCTCCTGCACTGGCAGGTGGATTCTTTTACCACCACATTACCTGGGAAGCCCAATGTCAATTTTAAATATTCCTTATTTCAAAGTGGGGCTTCCCTGGTAGCTCAGTCAGTAAAGAATCTGCCTGCAGTGCAAGAGACCTGGTCTTGATCCTGGGTTGAGAAAATCCTCTGGAGAAGGAAACGACAACCCACTCCAGTATCCTTGCCTGGAAAATCCCATGGACAGTCCATGGGGTCTCAAAGAGTCGGGCACAACTGAGCAACTAACACTTTTCACTACTACAAAGTAGCTCTACAAGTGTCAATATGTAAAGATCTCAAAAAGATATTGTAAATTAAAAACTCAGAGGCCAAAATATTGTCGTTAATAATGACAACATAAATTGCATGTTGTCATTTGTTGAGAGGAGATGAAAGGAAAGCAGGTATTCATACATGTTTGTACATGTATTACATACTTTTCAAATGATACCCAAGAAAGTATTAACAATGGATGTCCGCTGAAGGAGACCTAAGTAGGTGTGGGAAAATGTAACAAGAGATGCTTTTACTACATATGGTTTCATACCTTTATAACTGTAGGCGGTATCCATGCATCACTCATTCAAATAAAATTAATAATTACATATTTTATAATTGAAAAAAGAGAGTGCAACCTTCACTCTCTTACCATTTAAAATACTACCTCTATTATTTTCCTAGGGCTGTCATAAAGTACTGCAAACTGGGTGCTGTAAAACCACAAATATTTGCCTCTCACTTCTGAAGCCTAGAAATCCAAAATCAAGGTGTCAGCAGGGCCATGCTCTCTGCCAAGCCTCGGGGGGAGGATTTTCCCTTGCCTCACACAGCTACAGTGACCCCAGGAATTCCTTGATTTGTGGCAGCATAACTGTAATCTCTGTCTCCATGCCACATGTTTTCTGGGTTTATCGCTGTCCGAATTTCCCTCTTCTTACAGGACATCAGTCATATCGGATTAGGGTCCACCTTGGTCCAGTACAACCTCATCTTAACTTGATTATGGCTTCCCTGGTTGTTCAGACAGTAAAGAATCGCCTGCCAATGCAGGAGACCTGGGTTCGATCCCTGAAGCGGGAAGATCCCCTGGAGAAGGAAATGGCAGCCTACTCCAGTATTCTTGCCTGGAAATTCAGAGGGACGGAGGAGCCTGGTGGACTAGACAGAGTCTATGGGGTCCCAAAGAGTGAGACATGACTGAGCAACTGAACAACACTAACTTGATTACATCTGTAAAGACACTATTTTTCCAAACAAGATCACGCTCACAGGTACCTGGGGTTCAGATTTCAACACGTGTTTCTGGAGGACACAATTGAGCTCCTAACACTATGTCATTCACTACATTTTATAGGCTTCGTTTCTCTGTTGCTTCTTTCTGGTGGGAATTCAATACAGTACAGTGCCTGGATGATCCTGAGCAACACTTGTCTTCCTTTTAAAGATTTGGTTGGCACTGTAAAAATGAAAATGCATCCCTTTGTGACAGAAATAGAAATAAAAGTTCAAAAGAACAGAAGAGCAGATGTATTTTACCTATGTTAATAGGGAAACAGGGCTTTCCTGTGGTTCAGATGGTATAGAATCTACTTGCAATGCAGGAGAGCCAGGTTTGATCCCTGGGTCGGGAAGATCCCCTGGAGAAGGGAACGGCTACCCATTCCAGTATTCTTGCCTGAAGAATTCCATGGACAGAGGAGCTTGACCGGCTATAGTCCACGGGGATCACAAAGAGTCAGACACAACTGAGCGACTAACACACGATAGGGAAACAAGGTCATTATACACCACTAAAGGGGAATTTCAGGCACTTGATGAGGTTGCTCTGTGAATTCAGAGGTAGTGAACACACGCTGTTTTTCTAGTAGTTTTTAGCTGGTTGAAACTGACTCTCATAGACATATGTGCTGCTAAATTTTATAGCTAAATTGAAGCAATAAGAAATTTAAGCTTGGTTAGAAACAAAAATGTGTTAAGGAAAAAAATATGCCTTTCTTCTGCTGTGATTTTTACCTTTTCCTTTGAGAGTCATAATCATTTGTTTTTAGGTATTACAGGTAATAAACAATTATGCTCAGGTCATAAGAAAGAAGGGGTAAGGGGTTAAGAAGAGATCATCAGCATTCTAAATAAATGACTCAAGGAAATCAAGATGAGAATAAACTAACCCAACCATTCACAAAGCATTCATTAATATTAATTGATTACCTACTTCAGCCTTCTACTTGACAATCCATAGGAAAGGAAAAAATGAGACATGGTCATCTCACCATTCTCTTTGCTGCTTTTATATATTGTCTTTTCCATGCTCACGTTAACAAGAGATCTACTTATTAGGTAAGAGATCTACCTACTTAGGTCACAGACCTAAGTTTGCAAGCAGCAAGTAGTAAACTTGCCTTATCAAAAAAAAAAAAGCAATCTCTAAAATATTAAAATGCACTGCAAAGTATCATTATCTTTGAATTATACAACCAAGTGATTGCTTACAAGGGCAAGGAAACCAAGAATGAAGAGGGACAGGAGGGAGGCAGTGGCTTTCGTGGACAGTCTTGTCTGTGGCAGCCATGGGCTTGCACCGCTCGGAGGGGAGCAGGGTCAGCAGAGTGGAGGCCAGTCACTGCGTCTTTGGTCCCTCAGCATGGATGCTGAGGCCACGCCTCCCCAAGGTTGTCCCAGCCAATGACTGAGCAGGGTGAGCATAACACTGAGTCTAGCCATTCTTGCCCAATTACGGACTCTTACTGTCCTCAGAGACTCCCTCAGAAGTGCACTGAAGTCTGACGCTCTTTTCACCTAACCCTCTTCCTGCCTCTCTCATTTCACAGGTGTCAGCTCTCCAGCCCAGTTCGGTCACCCTGTCCACGTTACCCTCTTATTACTCACTAGTGAAACCCCCAGCTCCGATCTCCTGTATGTCTGACCAGTTGAATGCAGTTAAAATTCCACTTAAACTGGTATCATAATGAATCAGTCACTAGCAAATCCAGTTCAGATTTATCTTGTGTCTACTTGAGACTTCATGGGCGGGTGATGGGCAGTTTCTTTGGAGGCAGTCACTCTTCCTCAAACCATGAAGCATGATTCTTTATTTTCCAACTCCGGAGCTTTCGCCATCCTCTCCGCGTCTCTATTCTAATGCATCCGCTCTCCAGAAGCAGCTCTGACATTGCCCTGAGGTCATTACAAGGCTGTGCAGCACGTCCCCTCCGACAGGCTTGTACCTCCGCACCTGTCATTTTGATTAACTGGATTCCTACTGACGGGAGCCCTTGAAGCCTTGCGGGAATTTTTCAAGCTCATTCACTGTTCTCTATAGGCAGTGTCTTCCCACCTCTCACTCCATCCCTCCTCCTGCAAGGTACACGAATGCACTGCTGTCTCAAAATAAGGGACAGGTGAGGTCACTGGCAGCTCTATATTCACAGTCCTAAACACACACACTAAACAATTCCACGTGGCTTCAGCTAAGACAGGTAAAATGCTAGATATAGGCTGTGAAACACAAGCTTATGAACCTAGGAAATCACAGTTACAAGGCAAAACAGAAAGCTAAGACTAACACAGTGAAAGTCCACCTTCTAAGTGTGCAGGTTCCAGTCTTTCAGTTTATTTGGAGGCAAATACACTTTCCATTTATTCCGTGCCAGAGAAGGAGCCTCTACAACTTCCACGTGAAGAGATTTCACTGCTATAAAACTGCATTCAAATGTTACAATGGGTGTAATTACCTAAACGCAGTTATTAACTTAGAGCTTGGGTTTTTTTATCTTAAGTCTGAATCACAACTCCTTTTGATTTTCTCCATGTCTCATTATCCATCTTTATAATTTTTAATCAATTCGTTGGGTTTCTCCCACATGTCGTAAAGACAAGGAAAGAAATACAAATAAGCAAAACCCTCAATAACTCAGAACCCAAACAAGACACAGTTACCAAGAAAACAGGTCTGGGCCCATTCTACTAGACCATTATTACAGGACATGATTGAGTCAGAACATGAAGTGAAGTCGCTCATTCGTGTCCAACTCTTTGTGACCCATGAACTGTAGCCCCTCAGGTTCCTCCATCCGTGGGATTTTCCAGGCAAGAATACTGGAGTGGATTGCCATTTCCTTCCCCAGGGGATCTCCCAGACCCAAAACCACTTAAAAAAGTAACGAGAGTCAAGGTTGAGTTACCATGCTGAGCAGCAGCCTAGAACAGTACAGAAAGGAGGAAATCAATGTGGGTTCCATTTCTAACTCTTTATTTCTTGAACTGTGATTTTACTTCTTGGATGCCATGCCATTTTCCCAATTTTTAGAATAATTTGTAGACTAAGCTGATGGTCAATGTTAGTGTCCCCAGTGGTGGCACCATTCTTCAGATTTGATGCAGATTTGAGGGTCACTTCTCATGATTCTGGACTACCATGTTTAACCTGGATTCAGTGGAGACATAGCTTTGGGTAAACTCAGGATAGACAGGAACATACAAGTTGACACCTGTCGAAAGCAGTCAGAAACATGGCAGAAGGTGGGCCGTTCTACGGGACAAGTGATATATAGCCTTTCCAGGAAGCCAGTGTCATGAGAAAAGGGGCATACCTTGAGTAAGGAGACCTTAGAGACATCAGATGTAAGACACAGTCCTGACTGGCTCTTGGCGAGGACAAATCAGTTGTAAATCATACTTTGGAAACAATTCTGAAGTTTGTATATGAGCTGGTATCGAATTACATTAAGGAATTACTATCCATTTTGTTATACATAATAATTTTAATCTGGCTACATAAAAAATATTATTCTTTGAGCTATCCACTGAAGAAATTAGATGTAGAAAGTAAGGATATTTGTAATTTACATTAAAATTTCTCTACATAAAATGTGATTTATTCATCTACCATAGGGTGATACATCCACCCCTGGGAGAGGCAAACATTTTCTGTGAAAAGCAAGACAGTAAATATTTCAGGCTTCATGGACTATTGTGACTCTGTTGCATTTACTCAATTTTACTGTCCTGGCACAAAAACAGCCACATGTGTGCTAAGTCAGTTCAGTCGCGTCTGACTTTTTGCGACCCAGTGGACTATATAGCCTGCCAGGCTCCTCTGTCCAATGCATAAATGATTGTGCATGGCTATGTTTCAGTAAACCTTTATTTACAAAAACAAGGGGTCTATGGGTCATCGTTTGCTGACCTCTGATCTACTCCATTTAAAAATGGATGCTGGGCTCATTGCAAACAGATGGTTGGCTATAGTATAAAACACAGCCCAACATACGGTTCCTGTTCATTTTGAGATCCATGATAACTGGCAAGTTGTTTTCCCACTCAGCTAGTCTTTTCCCCAGCATATGACTCAGAAACTTCATTTGAAAACAAAACAAAAGCAATTAGCCAATAAAGTGAAATAACAATGTCAGAAGAAAATTTAACTCTCAGAAGACTCTTACGTCCCAAATGAACCAGGAACCTCTGGCTTTGGAACTGATTAGCGTGGGACCAGCTTTTAAAAATAAGTGGGAAAGTCTTTGGCCTTTCACCACTGGGACCCAGTTTACTCTTTTAGGTCTTCAGGACACTGGTACAACTCAGCAAATCAATGTTTTCATACACAAAGGCTACACGTGCCCAGTGGTCTGAAAGAGTAAACACAGGTTCCCAACGGGTCTGGGACAACTACTGTCGGTGGATAAACCACTGGGAAAACTGGACTTGATTATCCTGAACACTGCATAGATGAGGTCAGCACCTCTTACAAAGCGGTTATAGCTTCCACTGGAATAGAGGTGTCTGTCTGTCTGGATGCTCATAAATGAACGATACTTCCAGAATGATCCCCACAAACTCAGATTGCCATCAAGATGACTCTAGACATACAGAAGTTAAGATCAAATATTTAGAGGGTTAATTAAGTTGCACCATCGGTTAAGAGTTTACCTATAATGGAATGCTTTAGTCTATTCAGTTTTGTGCTCTGCCATTAAAACTGCATGTCATAAACTTTTATATATATATAGCATGTCATGAAATTTATAGCATGTCATGAAATTTGAATAGACCTAGTACCTAAAAGAGTTTCATAGATGAGTAAAAATGGAGAGAAAATTCATGTTATATAGATTCTTTATTAATAAAAAGAAATCTAAATCATGATTTAAATTTTGAGGGGAAAAAATCCACAGAGTTAAGATAAGATAGCCTATAAATTCTTTGGAAATGAGAAGTGGGGTTGGGGTGGAGGAGTGAAACCCCTGCCAAGTTTCAAGGTCATAAAAGGAGTTGAAATAAAATACAAAGCTATATATAGAACCATATTTTTCATGGTAATATACTTTACGGTTCAAACTGGTCAGTAAAGTAGCACACTTGTGAAAAACACATTAGAGTCTTCAAATTAATTCTATGTATTATTTGGAAATTCTTCATTAAAATTAGAAATGTCATAAGAAAAAAATTACTATTGTTAAGCCTTATTAGAAAGTTGTTTGTAGAAACATGTTACTTATTTTAAAATTTCTGCTTTTAAGTATTATATCCACCCAGGACATAATACATACATTACTAGAAATACTGTTGTATTTCTACAGTAATTTGCACCCTGACACTTATGTAAACTTATGTCAAAAGGAGGAGAGATTTATCTCTGCCCTAACCCAACACACAGGATTTTTTGATGGGAAATAAGGTCCTTAGGGATATATGTAATCTACATAATATAATAAGTTTTCAACACATTGTTTGAGTTTTGGGGGTTAGCAATTAATATCATAATTATGAAAACAGTTGCATCCTTCTTGAAAACTAAGTTGAAAAACCTATTTTAATAGAAAATAATAAAATTACCCTCCTCTCAAAGAATTTGAAATTGTCAAACCCCTGTATAGCTGGTTGGGGATTACTTGCTTCTTGACCTGTACCAGCTAGTCAGAAATGACACTTCTCTGCTGGATGCTGCCAAACCGGGAATAAATCTTTGGACAAAAGGTTCAGCCAGTTTTGAAATCATAAATTTTTTATGAATCAAAGAACATACTGAACTTTTCCAAGCCCTTTTTTGTCAATGCTTATTCCTTCCTTTGTTTTCTAACATTGTTGAGAATGAAGTGTCATTCTGATATAAATTACTAATTTCATTTGTCAGAATCAGTAGGTTAAGTGAAGTCAAAATGCCCAAATAGGGAACAGTATTCGATTTTCTACCTTTGATGCAAACTTAGCCCACTTTTGTTTTGGAAAAAAAACAAGTCTACATATACCCACTCTCACCCCACTCAGGGCTCCATAGGTGGCTCAGTGGTAAAGAACCCACCTGCCAATGCAGGAGAAGTAGGTTTCATTCCTGGGTCAGGAAGATCCCTTGGAGGAGGAAATGGCAACCCACTCCAATATTCTTGCCTGGGAAAAGGACAGAGGAGCCTGGCGGGCTACAGTCCATGGGGTCACAAAGAGTAGGACACAACTGAAGTGATTTAACATGCACAGGCATACGAAATAATGCTCACTGATCTATAAGAAAATACAACTTGAAATTGCATTTGGTCAATTGATTTTTCAACCAAAGTGCAAAGGCAATTTGATGGGGAAAAGATTTACAACAAATGATATTAGAGTAATTATATGTCCATATGAAAAACAAACACGGACTTCCCTGACAATCTCGTGGTTAAGACTCTGCTTCCAATGCAGGGGGCATGAGTTTGATCCACGGTTGGAGAACTAAAATCCCACATGCACGAGGCGTGGCCAAAAAAAAAAAAAAATCCTTTAATTTCCACAATAGACCAAATTCATTGTTGTTGTTTTTCAGTGGTTAAGTCATGTCCAACTCTCTGTGACCCCATGGACTATAGCTTGCCAGGTTACTCTGTCTATAAGATTTCTCAGGCAAGAATACTACAGTGGGTTGCCATTTCCTCCTTTGGGGTATCTTCCCTACCCAGGGATTGAACCTGTGTCTCTTGCATTGGCAGGCAGATGCTTTACCACTGAGCCACAAGGGAAGCCCTATAGACCAAAGTACAAAATCTAAAACACTTGAACTTCTAGAAGAAAACATAGAAATGATCTTTGTGACTTTATGTTGGGCAAATATTCCTTATTAATAGATACAAAGTGCAAGCCACAATGAGATACCACCATATCAGAGAATAGGCTAGAGTTAGAAATACAGATCACACCAAATGTCAGCAAGGATGCAGAGCAACTGGAATGCTCATATACTGCTGGTGAAAAGTGAAAGTCTCTCAGTCGTGTCCGACTCTTTGCGACCCCGTGGACTACTTAGGAAAACAGTTCAGCTTGTCAAGTTAAGCACACATACTCCACACAACCCTGCAATCTGATTCCTAGTCATTTACTCAAGAGAAATGGAAACTCAATGTTGACACAAAACTTTTAGGCAAATGCTTAGGGTAGCTATATTTACAATCACTAAAAACTGAAAAGGGGAAAAAAAAAAAAAGCATACTGTTGTTTTTCAGTCACTAAGTCATGTCTGACTCTTTGTGATCCCATGGACTGCAGCACACCAGGCTTCCCTGTCCTTCACTGTCTCCCAGAGTTTGCTCAAACTCATGTCCATTGAGTTAGCAATGCCATCCAACCATCTCATCCTCTGTTGCGCCCTTCTCCTCTTGCCCTTAATCTTTCCCAGCATCAGGGTCTTTCCCAAATGAGTCAGCTCTTTGCATCAGGAGACCAAAGTATTGTAGCTTCAGCTTTAGCATTCCTTTCAGAGAATTTTCAGGGTTGATTTCCTAGAGGGTTGATTGGTTTGATCTCCTTGCTGTCCAAGGGACTCTCATGAGTCTTCTCCAGCACCACAATTAAAAAGCATCAATTCATGGGCTCTCAGTCTTCTTTATGGTCCAACTCTCACATCCATACATGACTATTGAAAAAACCATAGCTTTGACCAGACAGACCTTTGTTGTCAAAGTGATGTCTCTGCTGTTTAATATGCTGTCTAGGTTTGTTACAGTTTTGCTTCCAGGGGAAGCGTTAAAAGATTTCATGGCTGCAGTCACTGTCCACAGTGATTTTGGAGCCCAGGAAAATATAATCTGTCACTGTTTCCACTTTTTCCCCAGTATTTGCCATGAAGTCATGGGACCGGATACCATGATTTTAGTTTTTTGAATGTTGAGTTTTAAGCCAGCTTTTTCACTCCCCTCTTTTACTTTCATCAAGAGGCTCTTACATCCTGTAACTAGTATATATAATACCATGGTGTGATCCATCCCTTCAGTGGTATACTACTCAGCAAGAAAATTCACACAAGCAAGATGAATGTAACTGCAAGTAATAATACCTCAAGAAACTGAACACTACTTCTAGCATCTTTTTAATCCCTGCGGATCCCTCATTCCATTCGCCAAAGTCAAGTTTTGACACATTAAAGAATGTGCTTGAGACACAGATAAAACATAAAACTTCTATATTTTAAAATTTTCAGTTACTGACATAATGATAGCCCTTTGCACCTAAAAGCTTCTACTTAGTAACTCAGAATATGTTGGCTAACTTCCTTAATTATATGTGAATAACCTAAATACAGTTGACCTGGTCTTTTTATTGGACAGCGTAATTATTCAAACATCAGAAAAAAATTCACAAGAACATAAAATTTTGAAAATCAGTACCCTCTGCACCACGTAGCATTCCCTTCATGAATCTGAAACAGTAATGTGATTCTCTCATTCACAAGGTTTTTTGATCAAAATAAGTTGTACACATGGGAATCTAACCCGTGTCACCAGGCCAGCTTAAACATGTACCCTTGAAGACTGTCCAGAGGCAGGGGCCAGCATTACTATAAGTAGAATCCATTAACTGAGAGGAACACACACAGCCACATTCAAAGGCTATGATTGTGACAGTAATTGGTAAACTGAATATTCTGCAAAAAGTCCCTTTGTTCTTAATGGCTTTGAAACCATCCTTGGGCTATTCCACCGTCACCAACTTGAACAACAGTGGTGCGCACTGGTGCATGGAAGGATCAAAAGCTGTGTTGAAAGGGCCTGCAATTAATAATAATTGCTCCCCGAGTGTCTATTTTACATAAAGATTCCAGTTCATAAGGGATGCATTCAAGTCCACCAGATAGGCTTAATATTTTCCCTGTGGGTGGTCCTTTCTGGGAAAGTTATTCAAAGGCACTGCATGGGGCTAGCAAAACATCATTAGTAAGAAGGATACAGAAGAATTATGAGACAAAGCACACCTCGTCAACTGGTGACATCTTACAGGGCAACCCATGCAGTTTGTGAGGCCTGTGAAATGAAGGATTCCCTGAGACAATGAGGATACAATCGCTTGTTTACTCAAGTCTTATTATTTATGGGGGCTCTTTGGGGAGGTGGTGACTGAGAATGGGTTTGACACTTGCCAGCTTGGCTGTATGTATAACTATTATTTTCCTATGGGTAATTTTATTTTATTTTCCTATGGGTAATTTTAAACAAAAGAGGAAAAAAAAATTAATGCTGTTGAATGGAGTTAAAGGCAGAAATGTAAAGCAGCAACAACCAAATAAAGGGAAACCAGAATCATTCCTGTGACTCCAACAAAGTGAGAAATTTAAATAGACACCAGCACTCTTATGCTCACATTAGAAAATCATTCATTTTAATCTTCATTGGGGCTTCCCCGATGGCTCAGTGGTAAAGAATATGCCTGCAACACAGGAGACTTGTATGAGACGCAAGATTCCCTGGAGAAGGAAATGGCAACACACTCCAGCATTCTTGCCTGGAAAATCCCATGGACAGAGGAGTCTGGCAGGCTACAGTCCATGGGGTCGTAAAGAGTCAGACACGACTTAGCAACTGGAACAACAACAATCTTCACTGGGAAGCAAATGAATACAATTAATGAAATATAATTTTTAAATTATTTCAATAGTCACTAATAACCATGAATCATGGTAAAGCTGATTAAGATAACTGTCCCATTCTTCAACCCTCCTTGTAACTATACTCCTTGAAATGAAAACTCACAGTTTGATCCACTGAAATTAGACTGATCTCATGACTTGCTTTGACCAAAAGATGCAGTGGAACTGACAGCATGCTGGTACTGAGGCTATATCTCAAGAGGCCAGGATTGCCTTGGAATTCTGCCCTGCTGTCATGGGAACAAGACTGAGCTACCCTGCTGGATGATGAGAAACAGAGAGAGCAATCTCAGCTGAGACCACCCTCTACCAGTCACCAGCCAATCCCTCTGAAGCTGCAGACACATGTGTGAGAGCAGGTGAGATTATCCTAGGCCATCCCAAGCCCGATGAACCACCCTGCTGACACATAAATTCATAAGAATAATTAATATATGGTTGTTTTGCCATGAAATTCGAGGACCGTTTGTTACACAGTACAAGCTAACTGATATAATTGCCTACCTTTTCAAGTTGTTCCTTGGATTTCATTCTATACCATTCTCTTTTCCTGTCCTTGTGTTTTCAAAGTTACCAATATCACCACTACTAGTCCTATGACTCCTGATTACTCAGTCCACTTTGACCTCTGCCTCTCCTGTAATTTTCCACTAGTCCCTTAGTTTACTGCTGCTAAGTCGCCCCAGTTGTATCCGACTCTGTGCGACCCCATAGATGGCAGCCCACCAGGCTCCGCTGTCCCTGGGATTCTCCAGGCAAGAACACTGGAGTGGGTTGCCATTTCCTTCTCCAATTCATGAAAGTGAAAAGTGAAAGTGAAGGCGCTCAGTTGTGTCCGACTCTTAGTGACCCATGAGCTGCAGCAGCCTACCAGGCTCCTCTGTCCATGGGATTTTTCCAGGCAAGAGTACTGGAGTGGGGTGCCATTGCCTTCTCCAGTCCCTTAGTCTAGCAACGTCAATACAGAAGTGAGTCTCATATCTATCTGCTAAAGGTAGAAACATTAGTCTTCTAAAAGCTCTCCTTTCCTCACTCTTGTTTCTTTAACACATTCTTTAGTCACTAAAGTAGAGACATTTTCTTACTAAATCAAAATCATTATCTTACAGGTGACTTCCCTGGTGGTCCAGTGGTTAAGAATCTGCCTTGTGATGCAGGAGATGTGGGTTTGATCCCTGGTCAGGTAATTAAGATCCCACATACCATGGAGTAACTAAGCCCTTGAGCCACGACTAGAGTCCGTGTGCTAGAACGAAAGATCCCACGTGATGTAAAGACGGTCCCGTGTGCCATAACTTAGACCCAACACAGCCAAATCGGTTAATTAACTATTTTAAAAACCATCATTTTACTAAAATGCATGTCTAGATATATCATTCCCCATCCCAGATGGCTGAATGGCCCTCAGTTACCTATAGAATGTTCCAAATTCTTCAGCATGGGATTCAAGATGCTCTGTCATTCGATTTCAATCTTTCCTTTTAGTCATTCCCTACAGCACCTCTCCATACTTCTTCAGTCACATCAAGCTAGAATGATCGCCCAAGCAGACTACGCTTTTCCATATCTCTATGCCTTTCACGTGTTATCTTCTTCCCCTCTTCTCTACCCATTGTGCTCCCAACCAATTGACTCAATGCCTGACAACTCTATGACCGCTCTTCTGCAACAGGCATTCACCCGCTCCCATCCACTCACACCTCCTTATGAGTGTGTTGGGTAAATCTATTCATTACCCTGAGCAACTCTCATGAGCCTCTATTACGGTAATTTTTTCATACAGGTGAATCTATACTTGGTTGAATGCTGGAAGGCTGTACATTCTTTGGCAGCATGGCATCCGTCACATGCCCAGCACAGTGCTTACTATGTTAAATGCAATATTCTACAGATCCTGGGGTACCAGAGGAGAGAGGAACTCTCCAGAGAGAACGTAATTTTGTGGCCAAGAATCAAATCCAGATGTGAGTAAAATAAACACCTTTGCTCCACATAAGACATGAAAAGTTACGTACAGCAGAAAGTCAGCTTTTGACTCCTTAAAAACTTTACATTTAAATATCACAATACAGCATTAGTTACTTCACCCCATTCAGGAAACTGACAACTATGATTATGTTAAATTCAACCAGAGTCAGGACCCAGAGGTGCTGTCACACCTGTCTGTTCTCACCCTTGCCTGTCTGGTATACTTAGCAGAATAAGATAAGTGAAGGACAATTTCTGAATACAGCAAAACTTTGAAAAACAAAGCTCTCTGTTATGCAAACTTTTTTTTTCCATTCTGCTATAAAGAGAGGGAAAAAAAAGTTGATATCAGAACTTAAGCCATGGCTATTTCTGGCATATATTATATTCAGAAGAGAGTTCTGTAATCACATGCACATTTTGCCTCTAAAAAGAAACACAGTGACCCTGAGAAAAGTTTCTCAATTCCTCTGAGTCCCCACTTCTTATGTAACATGAGTGGTTGAGACTAACTTCACACTTAACTTCAAGGATTTTATTAAATATCAGTTTTTGAAACTGATATTCACAATAATGAACGTGAGGAAATGCAAGGCGAGATACAAAATTGTTGTGCTAAATTATGCAGGATATACCTATTATACAAAGAGCAAAAGACACCAATATAATTTTGAAAGATTTTTAACAAAGGTGAAAAATAGAGTATTTTCATGACCTTCCATTAGTTAGAAATTTCAGTTAATAAGAACAATCTCTCCTACATAGATGATCTAATCAAGGTACCATTGTAAAGAAATATTAAAATACTGGTCTTACAGAGAGTGGAACAACCACAGGCTTTGTAGATGAGCTATGGTGGGTGAAGGGGGATTTCCCCAGTGGCTCTGTGGTAAAGAATCTGCCTGTAATGCAGGAGACACAGGAAACATCAGTTCGATCCCTGGGTCAGGAAGATCCCCTGGAGGAAGAAATGGCAACCCACTCCAGTATGCTTGGGAAATGCCATGGACAGAGAGCCTGGCAGGCTACAGTCCATGGGGTCACAAAGAGACTGGACTGAGCATACACGCATGCATGTATGGGGCCTTAAACAAGTAACCTCTATGTCTAACTGAAAAGAAAAGATAGTTAATTCCTGCCTCACTGAAGATTGTAAAGATTGAACGAGATATTGTCCATGCAGTGCCTAGAATACAGGAGATACTAAGTGAATGTTAATTTCCCTTTCTCTACCATCCCCAAGAAAGTTTAAGACCACATTAAAATGCATGATTGGAAGTTACCTCTCAGCTATGTAACACTTTTTTTCCCCATCATTCAACATTCTTTTATGATGCTGAAATATTTTATTCTCAACAATAATACTTGCTTCAAAGTTCTGTTTATGAGATGATGGGATGATGACCCCATAAAAAGAGCCACTAGAAATTTATTCATCAAAACAAGTCTGACACAAGTTTTGCTAAAGTTGCATGAATCTGAGCAAACTCCAGGAGACAGTGAAGGACAGGGAAGCCTGGTGTGCTGCAGTTCATGGGGTCAAAGAGTTGGACATGACTTTGCAATCAAACAACAACAAAGCTGGCATATGAAATGAAGTCAAGGTCTACCTAACCATAACTTCCTGGAGAAGGAAATGGCGACCCACTCCAGTATTCTTGCCTGAAGAATCCCATGGACAGAGGAGCCTGGCAGGCTATAGTCCATGGGGTCACAAGAGTCGGACATAACTTATTGACTAAACCACCACCACCAACCATAACTTTGGTTAGTAGAAATACCACTGAGAAGAGAAACCCCTGATCTAACCTTCACCCCAATACTAGGCAGGATATCCTATTTTAGGATGGGAAGAACCTGTTATTTTCTTAAATGATGTTTTCTGATCTCTAAATGCCACCCTTTTTGCATGTATGAAAGCAAAGTTGACCTTTTAAAAATCCTTAATGAAAATGAGGAACATTCTATAAAACATTCCATTCTATAAAGTCTCTATTAATTGAAGGCAGTTGTTCTTAGATCTTGGTCCACTCAAGGTTAAGTGGAAAAAAACAGACTAGGAAGAGCCAGAACCCAGAACTAGAGATCCCCACTGGAGAGATGCTGCTCTGGGTGCCGAGACAAGGGCCAGCCTTCCCTGGTGGCTCAGGGAGTAAAGAATTTGCCTGCAACGTGGGAGATCCGGGTTTGATCCCTGGGTCAAGAAGATCCTCTGAAGAAGGGAATGGCTACCCACTCCAAGGAGAGTTCCAGGGACAGTGGCGCCTGGAGGGCTACAGTCCATGGTGTCGCAAAGAGTCAAGACACAACTGAGCAACACTTATACACTTTTATCAGACAAACACAGCATCTAAGGAGATGGTAACAGGCAGGTGCTGGAAGTCTCAGCAACACTTAGCAGCAAGGGAGAGATGAGGTTGAAGACCATGGGCCTCTCCTCCAGGAACAGGGGAGATGTCCCGCTAGGAAAGTGATATCTGACACGCACAGTGGAAGCCTGCTGGCCCCATCCCCCAGGCCGGGATTCAGGGACAGTGTCAGGTTTCTGGGAAGGGGAGTCTTGAAGGAGAGGAGGTCTTTATTCTAATGTGATTGGCCTAAATGAACAGGAAATAAGATGTGGATGCAGACAAGGTTCAAGAGGGGCACTTGGATCTCAAAAGCAATATCCAAACTAGGGCAGAAAGCCAGAACTGAACTAACTGAAGAAGACACTGCAGGTCTTCAGAGTTCCTTAAGCTCTAAGGAGCCTTCACCCCACCTCCTCCAGTGTCATTCCTTCCTAGAGAGCATAGTACATTCCACAGAAGAATTGTGAAAGACGAAAACAGTCACTGAAAGCGTTCCTGATCCAGGTAGTGGGAGATCAAGGAAAAAGAACTCCATCTCCACCTCCAGAAGCCCCAGTCCAGTGGAGGAGGCAGAACGTGACCGTTGTAATGCTGGAGATGGTCACTACATGCTGTAGAACACAGGCCAAGCCGGCTAACGGAGATCTGCTTCTGGCACGAAAACCTTCTCAAACAGACTGAAATATGTTTTGTTGAACTAAATCCTTGGGCCGGTACAGGAGCAGTCTCCTATCTTCTCTTCCTTAGAAAGGTTTCTTTGACTTTCTTATTTTTAAACATTTAAGAAACTCCTTCTCACTCTTTTACTGAATGTCCTCCAAATTCTCTCAGAGCATTGTGGAATCACACCACCGATGATTCTTGCCACCTCCAAGACCAACTGAGCTTCTAAGATGGTTTAGGAAGTCATCAGAACACCACACAGGAGAAAGGGCACTTGACAATCCATCAATAGGGCTGCTGTCCAAATCCACTAGGTTATTTCCTAGGCAGGAGTTTATGTGAGCTCAAAATTGACATCATTAATAATTAGAAGTTAGCAGACACCTCCTATCAACACCAAACTGCATACTTTGCCCCCCAAATGGTGGTTCGATGAATGAAATATATGTCATCATCACAGTTATTCCATGAGATAGTCTTTATTATCTTTACTCTGCTGCTGCTGCTGCTAAGTCACCTCAGTTGTATCTGACTCTGTGCGACTCCATAGACGGCAGCCCACCAGGCTCCCCCGTCCCTGGAATTCTCCAGGCAAGAGTACTGGAGTGGGGTTACTCTACAGATGAGCAAATTAAGATTCAGAAAGCAAATAAATATTTCTCAGCGTACTTTACCTAGAAAGTAAAATCCTTGTTCAGTTCAGTTCAGTTCAGTGGCTCAGTCGTGTCCGACTCTTTGCAACCCCATGAATCGCAGCACGCCAGGCCTCCCTGTCCATCACCAACTCCCAGAGTTCACTCAGACTCACGTCCATCAAGTCAGTGATGCCATCCAGCCATCTTATCCTCTGTCGTCCCCTTCTCCTCCTGCCCCCAATCCCTCCCAGCAGAATCTTTTCCAATGAGTCAGCTCTTCACATGAGGTGGCCAAAGTACTGGAGTTTCAGCTTTAGCATCATTCCTTCCAAAGAAATCCTAGGGCTGATCTTTAGAATGGAGTGGTTGGATCTCCTTGCAGTCCAAGGGACTCTCAAGAGTCTTCTCCAACACCACAGTTCAAAAGCATCAATTCTTTGGTGCTCAGCCTTCTTCACAGTCCAACTCTCACATCCATACATGACCACAGGAAAAACAAAATCCTTGTAGTGGGGCAAAAATTCAATTCCTGCTGTCTCCAAAGACTGTAGAATCTAAAAAATCCAACTCTCACCTCCAGTCTTAATCTTTTCATTACTACCTGGGAATACTCCAGGGCACTACTTTAAGTTATGCAAATTACCTAAAATTATACAGCAATTGACTATTTCCAGAGCAGTGTTACACAAATCACGTAACAGCTCTGCTAAACCTCTTGACTGCACATTGGCTCCAACATTGAGCCTGAGATCTTAGCCTGGCAAACGAGACTAACCCTTCACCTCCCGGCCCCAGTTAAGCGTTCCATATTCCTCTCTTGCCTTCTCCTTCCTCTGCTTTCCTACTCTCTACACTGGAGCCAGCCTGCGTCCATATCCTTGATGCAGCCTCTGACCAACGGCCTTTCCCACTCAGCAGCTCAGGATCCAGATGACTCACCCTGGAAGTTCTGCCTTCCTCCTACCATGTCCCAAGCACTATGTGACTGCTCCCTCTTTATGCTCCTGCCATACTTTGGGATGCCAGGACTACAGTCCTTACCACCTTGCATTAAGACCTGTTTGCCAACCTCTCCCTAAAGCCTTAATTAATCAAGATGTGGTCTATGAACCTGCAGCACTGACATCTCTGGGGGATCTTGGATGCTCCCCAAACCAATAGCACCAGAATCAGCATTGCTAACAAACAGTTCCTTGACTTGGGTGCACTTTAGCCTTTGAGAAGAATGTCTCTCACAGTCGGTGAATTTTAAGACAACGGTGGTGGAGTTTTATTATCCTTAGAACTTAGCACAGGGTCCGGCACTGAGTAAATTCTGTAAATGTTTGTTGAATCAAAGTGTGTCTGTGATCTCATTTGATTCTTACAACAACCTTCTAAGAGAGCAACTATTCAATGTTCCAGACTTCCCTGATAAGTCAGCTGGTAAAGAATCCACCTGCAATGCAGGAGACCCCCGGTTCAATTCCTGATTAGGAAGATCCCAAGGAGAAGGGAAAGGCTACCCACTCCAGTATTCCTGGGCTTCCCTGGTGGCTCAGATGGTAAAGAACTGCCTGTAATGCGAGAGACCTGGGTCAATCCCTGGGTTGGGAAGCTCCCCTGGAAGAGGGCAAGGCAACCACTCCAGTATTCTTGCCTAAACTATCCCATGGACATAGGAGCCTGGCGGGCTACAGTCCATGGGGTCCCAGTGAGTTGAACACGACTGAGCAACTAAGCACAGCACAGCACTCATGTTCCAGATGAGAAAACTGAGTAGGGACTCTAAGTTTCCTAAAACACATAGCCAATTGACTACCAAGATGAAGTCCAAATCATTTAACGTCTAATACTATATTCTTTTCATTTCCCTATTCTATAACACATGCATTATAAATAAGAAAAATATTTATCCAGTAATTCACAAGATGTGTGCATGTGAGCTCAGCCGTGTCCAACTCTCTGTGACCCAAGGGCTGTAGCCCACCAGGCTCCTCTGTCCATGGAATTTTCAGGCAAAAATACTGGAGTGGGTTGCCATTTTCTACTCCAGGGCATCTTCCTGACCCAGGGATCAAAGCCACATCTCTTGTGTCTCCTGCACTGGCGGGCCGATTCTTTACCACTGCTGCCCCTGGGAAGTCCAATTTACAAGATACTTATTTTATCAATAGTATTAGAATATCGCCCAGGTAGGGTTAGTAGAACCCTTGCTTTCATATTCATGAACTCATTCACTCCTTCCTTATAGCTTTAATTGTAGAAGATCTTCCTAGTAGGTTCTCATCTTTTTCTTTGTTTTTTGTGTGTCTTCTGTGGCTGCACCACCAGACCAGGGATTGAGCCAGCGCCTTCTGTATTTAGAAGTGCGGAGTCTTAATGACTGGACCACCAGGGAAGTCCCTCTGGTCTTTTTCTTCTATGGCTGTTCTAGAAATAGTTGCAATTTTGATGTGCCCATGACAGGAGGTGAGCTCAGGGTCTTGCAGCTCCTCTATCTCAGTCAGTCTCTCATTCATCCACTTCTTTATGGAGTAAAATCTTACTGAGCACTCACCACTCATGCCTCTATCAAAGACATAGAGTCTTGCCAAAGCCATTCCTGCTCTCCTAGGGGACACCCCCCAAATAGAGAGCAGCCCTCACCCAGCATGAGATGTGCCATGTAGGGACTCCAGGGTGCCGTGGAGACAAAGAAGAGAGACTCAGGACTCAGATTTAGAGTCGGGTTATCTACAAAAATGAAACTCAAACATGAGAACTTAGTTCATCTCATTCATCTCAATTTTCCAAGAGCACACCTGTGAGTGTGCACATTGCGTATATACTGTGTACATACAACAAAGCGGAAAATAGGAGGTCAGGCACTTGAAGCAACCTATGGCACATGCAGCCAAACAAACTCTGGCAAGGTAGGATGGAGAAAAAGACCCACCGGGGTACCATCTGGTTTTCAATGCATCAAAGATTTACACACTCTCCCCATTACCATTAATGGCTGTTATGAACATAATTTGTCCCCACGCACCAGGGGGAGAATAAATTCCTCACAGAGGGGAAATAGAGGGTATTCAAAGAAAAAATATTGTATGCAGAAAGCTGATGACTGCTAGCTGGTAATGAATGCAGTAAGAGTAATAATAATTTTTTTTAAATCCTCATTAAATGAGCCATAAAGGTCATAGGGCAATACTAGAACACACACAGCATCTCTGAATTATCCAACAGAGCAGCGATAATAAAAATGGCGTTTCTAAATGCAGGCAAAGTAAATTAAAAATAAAAATCAGGATGAAATGACAATACAAAGAAGGTACACTTCTAATAAATTTACATCACAAAGGTCATAGAAAAAGCAAAAACGAAAGGAAAAAAAATAGAAGGATGGATCAAATAAGAAAACCCATCCTGTGGTAGTCCATTTTTTCCTGAAGTCACTAAATCTGCTGCTGACAGAAACAAAATACAGAGAGGTATTTTGTGCAGAAGCAAACAGCAGACACACTCCTAAGTGACTAGGATAAATGAGACCGGTGGGTTGCTAAGTGACTCCTACAGTTCAATATAGGTGTTAATCTAATGAGACAAGGGACCACAAGCGTTCGTCGAGGGTAAAAGTGTCCAAGTCAGCAGTGCAGAGGCATTCTGAAGAGCAGCATGGTTGCATATTTTAATGCCTTCTTGGCTAATAACAATCAAACAGACAAGCCAGTGGAGGACCGGGACTTGGAAGAGCACTTCTACTTTCCTGGGAGCAGCATTTCTTAAGGTGATTGGAGGCTTTGGCTCCTCATCAGTTCTTGATTAAGCCATTGTCATGTCTCTGTATTTTATTATTCCTACCAGGGTAACAGATTATAGTCATGATTGCAGATCATAAAATATGACAGCTAACTCAGGGGATTGGAGACGAAATGAAGACTCAAGAATGGCATGTTCCTTTGCTCGTCAAAGCCCCTGCTTCTTTCCCTGTAAAATGAGGTTAACAGACACTCTCCCCAGGAATGTTGAGGAAGAGAAACGACACGTGTGGTGTATTCCCCAGAGGCAACCAGAACTGTGTTATAAGTATGTACGTCTCATAATACTATGCGGGGCCACGGTGAGGTCTCAGTAAACATGGGCTTGTATGATCACTGCCTTGGAAGGCCTCCTGCCATTGACAGTCATTAAATCCAGGAAATTCTGAGCAGCTTCCCTCCGGAGAGCTTGTTTTTCAAAGAAAGTACAGTACAAATTTAGCCAATTCAGCAGATGAATTGCCAAGGCCACGAATAAACCCTGTTTAGCATACTCTGAATATAGTACCTAGCACACCATTATAAATATACACTGCTTAATGAGGAGTATTTGATAAAAATGGTAAAGTCTACTGCCAGGATTAAATGAGGTGACCTCTTTGGATTCCCTCCAAATGGAGGCAGCAAAGGAAAAAGTGAACATTAAATATCTATCTGTATGTTTGTCTGTCCTTAATCCATCCAGACTGTATCATCCAGACTGAATCAGAGCAACACATATCTATGCATCTTCCTATTTATAAACTGTAGTAAGTGGCCCATTCTTGAGTATAAACTCAAGAACAGTAAATCATGATCCTCCATCCCACTTGTACTACATCACCTGCAACCTCCCCACCCAGAGGAGAACCCTATTTCAAAAAGAATTACTGTGGCACCAAATGAGGCTCCCATAAAACTGCACTGTGAAATCACATTATTTTGGTTGTCTTTGGGAAATATACAAGTCAAAGGCATCCAACCATGGGGAAGTAAACTGAGTTTGGACCTAGGAAATAGAAACACTGATGAAGGATTCTTTGCTTATTTGAATATAAAGGTTTTGTGCATAAAGAGTTAAAAATATCACTTCTATATTTTGCCAGGGAACAATTCTCATCTGGAAACTGGAATGGTATTAACTCACAGGTGACAAAATGAGAAAAATGCCTATGGGGGAAGGTTCTGTAAAGTCGTCTCCATATCTTACTATATCTTGATATTGTAGAGCTGCTGCTGCTAAGTCGCTTCAGTCATGTCCAACTCTGTGCGACCCCATGGACGGCAGCCCACTAGGCTCCCCCGTCCCTGGGATTCTCCAGGAAAGAACACTGGAGTGGGTTGCCATTTCCTTCTCCAATGCATGAAAGTGAAAAGTGAAAGTGAAGTTGCTCAGTCATGTCCGACTCTTAGTGACCCCATGGACTGCAGGCCACCAGGCTCCCGGTCCGTGGGATTTTCTAGGCAAGAGTACTGGAGTGGGGGTGCCATTGCCTTCTCCCAATAATAAGCAAAGGGCAATCAATTAAAGATTGTTTCCTGATAGAGGAACCACACTGGGTGACTAGCAATCTCAAGGCATAAACATTCTTCTACATTCCAAAGTCCCAAGACCACTCTGAAGACCAGAATGATAGATACTGTTTCAAGACACCATTTGCCTAAAGTAAAAAACCAAACTGTCCTGAAATAAGCTTGCCATCAAGCCCATCCCATATCTAGGGGGGAGATGAACCTAGGGAGAAAAAACAGAAAGGGGAGCAATCAAATCAAATTATAATACATCCCATCATAGGGCCATAAAGTATTCTTTTAAAAAAGCAATTTCAATCCAGTTTGTGTCAGAGAGTCTCATTTCTAAATGCTACAGTCAAAAAGAAAGCTGTGTGGTTTTTTTTTTTTTAATTTCATTTTGAGTTCAAGTTTACTGCAAATTACATATGACAATGCAGTTCTTAAATAGTGCAAAATGACACTCCAACTATAATTTTGGCGTCGTGGTTTTTATATTTATGTAGTTAAAATAAGCTGGAATGCTGGCAGAAGCAGCAGAAGACAATGAGGAGGAAATGACCAAAGAAACAGAGCTGGAAAGTGATGGGGGCTTTGAAAAGGATTTTGATGGGAATGGTGGGGTTTTTTGAGTCTGGATTAATTAAGTTATTTCTGAATGAAAACTGATCATTATAAAAGAACATTCTGTATGTTCTGTAAGTTGTATGAACTCTGTAAGTTCTTGGCAGAGTCGATTCGAAAGTAGGGGGCTGACAAACCTGTCTTTTGAAATTCTTATTACTCCTTGCATAAGAATTATCATTCTGAAGTGTGCAAGTCCGGGTCCTATGGACACACTGTCCTGGCCACCCAAACTGGGGCTCCCAGCTCATCTCTGTGGGGATTCCAGAGCCAAACCAGCTCATGGAGTCCTGTGGAAAATAACGAACGTGATGAGAAAGCTTACTGCCAAATAAAAAAGAGCCCAATCAATAGAGATGCCACAGGGCCATTTCGTTTATATTTTAACTCAATTTCAAACTATTATGCCCCAACATATATCTGAAAGCCACACTCAAACAAATGCAGACAGGGCTTTCTGGAAACATGAGAAACTGTAAATATCTTTTATAGAAAGAGTATGTCTCTCACGTTCAAGAGTCAATGAATGGTTTTATCCTATTGGAAAGACAAGAAAGCAAAAAGGAGGAAGTCTTCAAAGGGAACTGCTCACCACCTCTTTTAGGAATGTCGAAATTGTAGGTAGCTGGAGAGAGGGACAAAGGAACATTTGACCACTGCTATTCTAGTACCTTCTTTTGGACTATAAGAAGGCAACTGATTTTTGTCCATGCTATACTTCAAGCAACCCTCTGAGAACAGAAGCATCCCTCAGAAAACAGAAATGGTATCTCCATGACTCCCAATCCACGCATACCTTGCCTTCATTGTGTTTCACAGATACTGCGTTGTCTCCAAATTGAAGGTTTGTGGCAACTGTGTCAAACAAGCCTCTTGGCTCCACACTTCCAACAGCATCTGCTCACTTCACGTCTCTGTGTCACATTTTGGTATTTCTTGCAATCTTTCAAACTTTTTCAGCGTTATTATATTTGTTATGGTGCTGTGATCAATGATCATTGATGTTGCTACTTTAATTGTTTAAGGAAACAATTTACCACGAACCAAGGGCACTAATGGTGATGTATCCGCCTGCCAATGCAGGAGATGCAAGAGACATGGGTTCAGTCTTTGGGTTGGGAAGAATCCCTAGAGCAGGAAATTGCAACCTGCTCCAGTATTCTTGCCTGGAAAACCCCTCCGACAGAGGAGACTGGTGGGCTACAGTCCATGGGGTCACAAAGAGTTGGACATGACTGAAGTGGCTGAGCACACACACAAGCGCGCATTCTTCTAGGCTGAACTGAAATTGATAGGTAGAAGCAACATTCTCAGAACTGAGCAGGTCACTGTCCTGAGTAACTGATCAACTGTTTTCTAAAGTACTAGGACACCTCACTCAATGTTCATATACCAAAAAGTGGTGTTTTTCTTGCCTAAGTTTATGTTGCATATCTTATTCTGAACTTTTAGACAGCATCTTTCAGCTTCATATTGTTTTCTTTCAACATTTCGCGAGAGGCAGTATTTCCCATTCTCTGGTGTACAAAAACTATGAAAATATGCACCATCCACTTAAAGAAACAAATGGATGCCCAAAGGTCTTCTCATCCCAACTCTGGTTTCATGAATAAATTTGTCAACTTCTATCGTGTTTAACAATAGCCAAATGAACCAAAAAACAAACTCGGAACCAAGTAACTAAGGCTATTTTTTATAGTTCTTTATTCCATTATTAAAATTCTCACCCTCAAAGGTCTATC
The DNA here is from genome assembly GCF_029378745.1 of Bos indicus. Classification (NCBI taxonomy): domain Eukaryota; kingdom Metazoa; phylum Chordata; class Mammalia; order Artiodactyla; family Bovidae; genus Bos; species Bos indicus. The sequence goes on along the minus strand of NC_091771.1, from coordinate 22,678,531 downwards.
ATATAGGCCTACGTTTAAACTCTTCTTTATCCCATTTACCCTCAAGAAAACATTTTTTATCTTGACCTTTGCTGGGCTTTTGTTAATGCCATGTTTGTAACTCTCACCAGGCATACTGTATTCGGCCTATGTTACACTTAGTGGTCTACTGGTTTCTACGTGTTCTCTTAATTATCTCACTGACTCATAGCTTTACCATCACCATATAATGGCAAGTGCGAAATTTATGTCTTGCCAGGACATCTCCTCAAATGTGGCCATCACATATCCAACTGCTTGCGAGACCACTCCCATGCCAAGTCAACAATGTTCAAAGTTGAAAGCGTCTATTAACTCAATGGGCTTCCCTGGAGGCTCAGTGGTAAAGAATCCACCTGCAGTGCAGGAGATGCAGGTTCAATCACTGGGTCAGGAAGTTCCCCTGGAGAGGGAAATGGCAACCCACTCCAGTATTCTTGCCTGGAGAATCCCATGGATGGAGAGCCTGGCGGGTTATAGTCCATGGGATGATAAAAGAGTCAAGACACGACTTAGCGACTAAACAACAACATAACACTCAACACACCTTGACCCTCTGAACTCATTTTTGAGTTAGTGACACAATCCACTCCTAATACCAGGTCCTGATAATTTCACTTCCTAAATAGATTCAAATCCCAGTCTTCTTCTCCACTTCAACTGTCATTTTAGTTTTGACCTCTCCTTAGGCAGATTGATAGTTTACAGTGAACGATGTCAGATCTGTGATCTCCGAAAAAGATTTAGCTTTGGGACCAGGGACCAGGCTTGATCTTTTGTGTAGCAGAGTTTTATTAAAGTGAAAAAGGGACAGAGAACGCTTCTGACACAGACATCAGAAGGGGGTGGAGAGTGCCCCCCTCGCTAATGTTAGCAAGGAGTTATATGCTTTTTTAATTAGCTATTACAATAAGTCAAAAGACTGTCTCAAGGTTGTAAAGATCTTACTAGACCCACTCCCATAATTTACATTTTAAGATAAAAGGATTAGCCAGAAGGTTTTCAGGAAGGAGAAACTGTCCTCAGGCAGGATACATCGTTGTTACATATCCTTAGTACAGAGTTTAAACTGAGCTGTTTGTTGTGTAATCATCAGTTTTTAAAGAAAGGCTTAAAGAAAAAAAACATTTTATGTGACTAAGGAATGTAGAGAAAAAAAAAAAGATGTTTGTCCTTTCCTCCTCCTTGAGAATTCTAGATCCCTTTCTCCTCCTTAGGAACCCCCTCCTCAGGATTTCTTATCAACCTGCCTAGGAATTGACTCTCAAGATGGGACATTCATTTCCTAATGATCGTGTGTGCATGCATGCTAAGTCCATTCAGTTGTGTCTGACTCTTTGCGACCCCACAGACTGTAGCTCACCAGGTTCCTCTGTCCCTGGGATTTCCCAGACAAGAATACTGGAGTGGGTTGCCATGCCCTCCTCCAGGGGATCTTCTTGACCCAGGGATTGAACCTGAGTCTCTTGCACCTTCTACACTGGCAGGGGGATTCTTTACCAGCGCCACCTGGGAAGCCCCTTAATGATCATACCTCTTTATAAACCTACTCTCTACAGAAGGCAGTCTTCCTAAAGCACACATTGCACTGTTTTAAACCCTTTACTGACTCCCCTTCGTATCAAGTTAAAGCCCAAATCCCCCAAAACAGTCTAAGAAAGACCTGGTCTGTGAGTTAAGCTCACAGAGTTCAATAGCATAAAATAAGGGTGAAAACCTCACAGCACTGTGGCTCCTCGCTTTCCTAAACCAAAATCCCCTGCTGTCTATACAGTGCTTGCCAGCTCTTCTTTAGCAATGGAACGCAGGGAGTGGAGCTGAATCTGGATCTAACAGCCATAAACACAAGCAAATCTCTCTCTGCTTTGCCTAGCCCGTTCCCTCCTAGGATCCTGGAAAGCTTTGGAGGCTGGAAGCAAAGGAAACATATTTCTTTGCATTCCAACCACAAACTCACAAAATCTAGATAATTGAAATCTAACTTCACCTCTGAGAAGATTTATATAATTTTAAAAGATCCAGCAGGATTCATCAAAGTCATGGCAGGAAAAGAGGAGATGATGCCGGAACCTTAGATGATAGAATGATAATCAAAGAGCTAAGCAAGAAAATATTCAGATAATTAGCATTTATGTGCAATAACAATTTAATCATGATTAAAGCTATGGTTGGTTGAAGATGGTTTCACTTTAAGTAATATCAACTGTCAATCTGGTAACAACTGTGTGTGTGTGTTGCTCTTAAGTGTTTAAAGCAAAAGCCTAAAATAAATGAGGCTGTCTCTTGAAGAGGAATGTTTAAAGTAGGGAAAAGCCTATAATTTCTTTTACCCACGGTTTACACTCTTCATCTTCTTATCCAATCCGATTCAGTAAACATGAATCCCTAATCCACATTAGGGCAACCATACAACTATTTGATAGAAAGTATTAATAAGAAAAAACTAACCATTTAATATAGTCTAAATTTTAGCCAGTTCTAGGAAATTTCAACAGATGGATGCCTCATCCTATACATCAGGCTGAAAATGAATGTTCATGACCATATACACAAAAGGTTATAAATGTAATAATTAAAGGGAAAACATATGAACTGGACAATGATATTTCACCACAGGACAAGGAATTCCTAAGTAGTATTTCTATCCTGCATAAGTAATAATCAGATAGCAAAATAGCAAGTTTTCACAGAAATACCTGGAAGTCATCCTAAAGCTAATACAATCAAATATTAAATAAAACATTTAAGACACAGAACAATTTAAGAGTTACTCATCCAAGGCTCAGAATTGTAGTGGATTGTTGGTTTTATAAACTTTGTGTGTGTTTGCCACGCTGCCCACTGGGAATCAGATGAAAATCTGATACCTTTTTCCAGAAATGGGTACAATATGCACAACACTGGGTCAGATGTAGATCTTCTATGAATGATGAAATTAGAAGTCCTGAATTAGAGGCTCAAGTCCTATGCTCAATAAACCACTACACATGACATGTATGCCTATTATTCAAATACCTCTCATTAAAGAACAAAAGCTTCCAGATGGCCAAAGGGCACATGAAAAGATGCTCAACATCACTAATTATTAGAGAAACATAAGTCAAAACTACAATGAGGTATCACCTCATACCAGTCAGAATGGCCATCATCAAAAAAGCTACGAATAACACATGCTGGAGAGGGTGTGGAGAAAAGGGAAGCCTCCTACACTGTGAGTGGGAATGTACATTAGTGCAGCCACTGTGGAAAACAGTAAAGAGGTTCCTCAAAAAGATAACTATAGAGTCATCACATGATCCAGCAATCCAACTCATAGGCATATATCCAGAAATGACAAAACCTCTAACTGGAAAAGACTCATGTGCTCCAATGTTCACTGCAGCTCTATTTACAATAGCCAAGACACGGAAACACCCTAAAGGCCCATCAACAGATGAGCAGATAGAGAAGATTCCATTTCACAATGGAATATTACTCACCCATAAAAAAGAATCAAGAAATGCCATCTGCAGCAACATGGATACACCTATAGGTGATCATACCAAGCCAGAAAAACACAAATATCATTTGATATCCATTGTATGTGGAATCTGAAACATGTTACAAATGAACTTATTTACAAAACAAACAGACTCACATACACAGAAAACAAACTTCTGGTTAAGAAAAAGGAAAGGGAATGGGAGAAAGATAAATTGGGAGTTTGGAATTAACAGATACACACTACTACATGTTAAACAGATAAACAACAAGGCCCTATAGTATAACATGGGGAACTATATTCCATATCTTGTAATAACTTATAATGGAAAAGAATCTTAAAAATGATGTATATAAATATAACTGAATCAGTTTGCTATATACAGAAGTGAACACATTAGTATATCAATTATCCTTCAATCAAAAAAGTCAATGATTAACCAAAAAAAATTAAAAAGGTAACCTGAACTATTTTTCCTCTCTTTCCTAACTATTCAAATCATAGATATTTCCAAGCTTAGTTCAAAACCTACACATGGGTCCATGGCATCTGCTCTGATCGTTGCAGAGAAAACTGAGGTTTGTTACCTTGAGAAGATGTACAGCTTTACATCTCCCTCTGTGTCACAGCAAGGGAAGGACCGTGTTACAGAGGAGAGAGGGACAGGTGGGGACTCGCCTGATTCATGTCTGAACCCCAGCTGGCCAGACTCCATGCTAGCTTGCTCCATGCTCTTGGCCTCTCTAAACCTCAGCTTTCTCATCTGTGAAATGGGGCCAACCCTTCCTAACAAAAATGCAGCAAAAATTACAAATGAAAGTGTCCACCTGAGGGTGAGTATATACTAGATCACAATTCCTGTTATTTAGATTTTTCATCCATTTTTGTGTGTTTAATCTTGTACTCCCAGCTCCAATGCCGAGCAGGCCTTGGCATCAGGATTTAGCTGGATGATGACACGCCGAGGTTCCTGTGAGTTGAGACTCTCAAAAGAGGCTGGAAGCATGGAGAAAGGGTACTGGCAGGATGTGGTTCCTTCCTTTACCTGCAAAGGAAGTGGTCTAACACATTTCCATTCTATTTCCTCCTCCATGCTCTGCCTCATCAAATGGAAACACCATCATGACCACATACATGGGTGACCAAAGCTACGGCCCCCTTCTGAGGGTAGAGATAGGCACAGGGCAGAGATATGGAGGCAGAAAGATAACAGAAGCTCTGGTGTGTGGTCCAGCTAATGCCCACAGCTTCATTTCTGAAGCTGCAAATACACTTGCTTGCATTTTCACACTTTAGCACACAGTTAAGTGATGACTTTTTAAAATACATTTCCCCCAGGCTACTAGCATTTCATTCTCTGTCGATATGCGATTTAAAACCATGATCATGAAAACCCACAGACAGTAGTATCACTTTAGTTATAACGTCTCCCTCTGCACTACAGAATCTTTATGTCCAAGGATCGAGAGGGACAAGTGGCCAGATTTATCATTTGCATCATTTTAACTCCAAAAGGTCTACTGTTTGGTAATAAGTGATATGCCACGAAGGTATCAACTAAAGGATAAGGTAAGAAGCTGCAAAAGATGCTGGTAGCAGTGTGACCTTCACAAAGTTCAAAAGCCCCGGGGCAGGGAGGATGCGGGGAAGGTCTTCCCTGCGGGTCTCCTGTGCCTGGTTTCTTCCTGTGGCTCTCACCTCTAGCCATGGGACAGCTGGGGTGGAGGCTGCTGAAGCCTCTCCATCATCAGATTTACTTTCAGCAACTGAAGGCTCATCCGCGCTGACAAGTCTGATTAGAAATCATCAATTTACTTTTGTATCTGCAGAGACCAGAAAGGGGCCAACATTTACTTTCCACTCAGGTTTATGTACTGAGCGAGCGGCCCTGGAGGACGTATCTCTTCCTTCTGCTTTATTACAATTCAATTTCGCTTGTAAACTAAACCTCCCCCTGGGGATTTCTTAAAATATAAAGGTTTCTCTTACCTCTTCTTGGGACAAGGGACTCTTTGGCAATTCCATTCTGAACGTGTTCCTATGTCTCCAAAACCGAAGAGGAAATAAGCTCATTTGTCATTGCTCTAATTTTAAGATCATTTACCCAGAGTTCAAACTGACTAAATTTGGGTCAACGTGATTTACTGGTGCAACACAAGCTGCAGTCTGTAACATACTAGCGCTTGCGGAAGAGAACAGATTGCTCAGGTTTGTGGCATTTACTGCTTTAAATTTTATGCTAAGAAAATTGGTGCAGGCTGACTTCAAAGACGGTAAATTAACCATTAGTTCAAATCTGCGGTGTGACAGGTACTAGTATTAAGTACTTGTTCTCGCTATTTCATTAGGAATCAAAGAAGCAAAGCTTTCATACTATTAACTAGAAATGGAAGCTTAGAATATAGGTTTAACTCACAAGCAAAACCAGGAGGGATAGATATTCAAACCTCATACAAGTATATATTAGAACATTTACAGGGCTGCAAACTTAGATATGCTGAACAAAGTAACTGCAGTGAAATTTTGCTTATCCCTCCCTAAAAAAAAAAATCTACAAATAATAAATGCCAGAGGGCATGGAGAAAAAGGAACCTTCAGGCACTGTTGGTAGGAATGGAAACTGGCTGCAACCACTATGGAGAATAGTATGGAGAGGTTCCTTAAAAACTTGAGAGTAGAATTACCATAAGACTCCTGATAAAAATGACTAAATCAATATGACGTGAACTATCTCACAGTAACATTTATGATTCTTGGCTATGTCAGTAACTGTCTGCTGGTTCAAACATTACTAAAATGGGAATTTCATCAGAAATATCTGCACTTAAACAGACCTACATTAAAGCACAGGGCTTGTTGTTTAGTCAAGTCTGATGTTTTCATGGGATTTCCCAGGCAAGAATACTGGAGAGGGTTGTCATTTCCTTCTGTGGGGTATCTTCCTAACCCAAAGATCAAACCCACATCTCCTGCATTGGCAGGCGGATTCTTTACCACGGACCCACCAGGGAAGCCCTACCGAAAATTCCAACATATCTGTATTTTGCTATCATGTATGACAGCAAGGAGAGATAAGAAAGCCTTCCTCAGTGATCAATGCAAAGAAATAGAGGAAAACAATAGAATGGGAAAGACTAGAGATCTCTTCAAGAAAATTAGAGATATGAAGGGAACATTTCATGTGAGGATGGGCTCAATAAAGGACAGAAATGGTATGGACCTAACAGAAGCAGAAGATATTAAGAAGAGGCGGCAAGAATACACAGAAGAACTGTACAAAAAAGATCTTCATGACCCAGATAATCACGATGGTGTGATCATTCACCTAGAGCCAGACATCCTGGAATGTGAAGTCAAGTGGGCCTTAGAAAGCATCACTACGAACAAAACTAGTGGAGGTGATGGAATTCCAGTTGAGCTATTTCAAATCCTAAAAGATGATGCTGTGAACGTGCTGCACTCAATATGCCAGCAAATTTGGAAAACTCAGCAGTGGCCACAGGACTGCAAAAGGTCGGTTTTCATTCCAATCCCAGAGAAAGGCAATGCCAAAGAATGCTCAAACTACCGCACAATTGTACTCATCTCACACGCTAGTAAAGTAATGCTCAAAATTCTCCAAGCCAGGCTTCAGCAATACGTGAACTGTGAACTTCCAGTTGTTCAAGCTGGTTTTAGAAAAGGCAGAGGAACCAGAGATCAAATTGCCAACATCTGCTGGATCATGGAAAAAGCAACAGAGTTCCAGAAAAACATCTATTTCTGCTTTATTGACTATGCCAAAGCCTTTGACTGTGTGGATCACAACAAACTGTGGAAAATTCTGAAAGAGATGGGAATACCAGACTACCTGACCTGCCTCTTGAGAAACCTGTAAGTAGGTCAGGAAGCAACAGTTAGAACTGAACATGGAACAACAGACTGGTTCCAAATAGGAAAAGGAGTACATCAAGGCTGTATATTGTCACCCTGCTTATTTAACTTCTATGCAGAGTACATCATGAGAAACGCTGGGCTGGAGGAAGCACAAGCTGGAATCAAGATTGCCGGGAGAAATATCAATAACCTCAGATATGCAGATGACACCACCCTTATGGCGGAAAGTGAAGAAGAACTAAAGAGCCTCTTGATGAAAGTGAAAGAAGAGAGTGAAAAAGTTGGCTTAAAGCTCAACATTCAGAAAACGAAGATCATGGCATCCGGTTCCATCACTTCATGGCAAATGGATGGAGAAACAGTGGAAATAGTGGCTAATTTTATTTTTGTGGGCTCCAAAATCACATATTCAAAAGCAGAGGCATTACTTTGCCATCAAAGGTCTGTCTAGTCAAGGCTATGGTTTTTCCAGTGGTCACATATCAGTGTGAGAGTTGGACTATAAAGAAAGCTGAGCGCCAAAGAATTGATGCTTTTGAACTGTGGTGTTGGAAAAGACTCTTGAGAGTCCCTTGGACTGCAAGGAGATCCAACCAGTCCATCCTAAAGATCAGTCCTGAGTGTTCACTGGAAGGACTGATGTTGAAGCTGATACTCCAATACTTTGGCCACCTACTGCAAAGAGCTGACTCATTTGAAAAGACCCTGATGCTGGGAAAGATTGAAGGCAGGAGGCGAAGGGGACAACAGAGGATGAGATGGTTGGATGGCATTACCAACTCAATGGACATGAGTTTGGGTAAACTCAGGGAGTTGGTGATGGACAGGGAGGCCTGGCGTGCTTCGGTTCATGGGGTCGCAAAGAGTCGGACGTGACTCAGCGACTGAACTGAACTGAACTGATGATAGTATTGGACACAAGAAGTGACCTAGCCAAAATCGGGAAGTGAATGATAGTCACTTTAGTCCTGCCGGACTCTTTGCAACCCTATGGACTGTAGCCCACCAGGCTCCTCTGTCCTTAGAATTCTCCAGGCAAGAATACTGGAGTGGGTTGCCATTTCCTTCTCCAGAGGAAGGAAATTTTGCTATCATGTATGACAGTACTGGACACAAGAAGTGACCTAGCCCAAATTGCGAAGTAGAGGAGTGGTAATTAACAGTGTAACACAGAGTGCAGTCCAAGCATGTCATGGGCCCCAAGTCAGAATTGGGCTCACGTGAATACCTGGATTCAAAATTTTCCACAATGATTTTGAGCAAATCATCCATCAAGTGGATGTAAATGTTGTGCTAAGGACAGGGGTGTGCTGAGAGACTGCAGCAGAGGGACTGGCAGTCACACATGGGAGACAGTGTTGCTCCCACAGGCCTCCCCCAGAAATAACCAACGTTGGTCAAGTTCCAAGGAAACACACAAAAGGCAGGATTCCTTCAACTGTGCCATCAGAGAAGGCTTTATAGGGAAGTCAGCATTCAAAACACACCTTCAAAAATAAGTGGACTTCAGGCTTGCATCAAGGGGAGGAGGGACGTGGCCAGCCAAGGCACAGACATGAGACCTGGGTTAAAAAATATACAGGAAACACTATAACATTTAGGCTGGGCCAAGCACAGTCCAACATAAGGATGCCAGTAGATGGTGACATGATAAATGGGGCAGGTGCTGCTGCTGCTAAGTCACATCAGTCGTGTCCGACTCTGTGCGACGCCATAGACGGCAGCCCATCAGGCTCCCCCGTCCCTGAGATTCTCCAGGCAAGAACACTGGAGTGGGTTGCCATTTCCTTCTCCAATGCATGAAAGGGAAAACTGAAACTGAAGTCGCTCAGTCGTGTCCGACTCTGCGACTGCATGGACTGCAGCCTACCAGGCTCCTCCATCCATGGCATTTCCCAGGCAAGAGTACTGGAGTGGGGGTGCCATTGCCTTCTCCGGGGGCACGTGAGGCACCTTGTAAATAGCCTTTATCCACGGGAAGCATGAGGGGCCATGATCCCAGCCAAGAAGATGACTCTTGGGCACCCCAAGGATGGACAAGAGGGAGTCAGGTGAGCAGGAACGTAGTCCAGGCAAAAGACAGACATCGGCCACTCAGTACGGGTCCTCTGAGCCATGTGAAATCAATGTGACAGGGCACCATGACACTGCAATGAAATGTAATTTAATGCCTTTTTAATCAATGGCTTTTTCACAATGAATGGCTTTTTAAATGGTCACTCAGAGATCATGACTATCGCAGTAACATGTCTCAATAACATGTCTCAGTACAGTTACATATTATATAAACTTGCTCATAGAACATTCAAGGCAGTAAGATGTCTCAGCCTTCTACAGGATTCAGCCTCTGATGCCAAAACAGATGACTGTTTTACAGCATGTTCTTCTGCCCCATCTCTAGCCTCAATTTCAAAACACATTTTATCTTTCTCTAAGAACGCACTGGTACAGTTTTTAAAGAATTATATACAAGCATCAAAGATATTTTCTTTTTATTTTGCTCAATGCCCCCCAGGATCAGAAACAAAAGCCTCACAAGCCCCCTGAATTGAGCTTTAATCTTAGAGAACATCACTGCAACATACAACCGCAAATATCACTGGCAAGGTTCATTTTGTGAAGATAAAAAAAAAAAATGATCTAGCTGTAGAACACAATACTGAAGCTGGCTGTTGTTGGAATATCAATGACATCTTTCTGAGGGAGAGTCCAGTGACCAAAGCCCTGAATTTATAAACTCCCTGAGGTCACAACCCTATATTATATTTACTTCTTTTGTTTCCCACGGCACCCACAGCATAAGGCTGCAGCAAGATTTTAAGATTAAATGAGAAAATCTGTACCAGAGTGTTTTGTATATTAAAAAATGATATATTCAAAGGAGCTAATATCAGGGACTTCAGTGGTGGTCCAGTAGTTAAGACTTGGAGCTTCCATTGCAGAGGGCAAGGGTTCAATGCCTGGTCAGGAAACTAAGATCCTGTATGCCATGCAGTATGGCCAAAAAAAACCCTCACAAAAATCCTATTTTTTTTTGTTGTTGTTGTTAGGGGAGAGAGGTTCAAAAGGGAGGGAAATAAGTACACATATAGCTGATTCGGGGTTTCCCTGGTGGCTCAGACAGTAAAGAACCTGCCTGCAATGTGGGAGATTCAGGTTCGATCCTGGGTCAGGAAGATCCCCTGGAGAAGGGAATGGCTACCCACTCCAGTATTTTTGCCTGGAGAATTCTATGGACAGAGGAGCCTGACGGGCTACAGTCCATGGAATCGCAGACATGGACATGACTGAGCAACTAACACTTTCACTTTTCATAACTGATTCACTCTGCTGTATAGCAGAAACTAACACAACATTATAAAGCAATTATACTCCAATTAAAAAAATTAAAAAATATTTTTTAATGTAGCTAGTATTAGGTGAATGGAACTCTAAAACGTTAGTTGACTTGGAACTCTAAAGAACTGATTTTCCTTTCAGTTAGTTTCTGTGGTTATTCAAAAAATATAAAAACATGGATAGGTAGTAATCAAGCTATCTATCAGAGGAAAGATGAGGTTTAAAGGAAGATACTTCGTGGAACCTAAGGATAATATTTAAAAAAATAACCACCAAGGTAAGCCAGAAAGAAAAACACCAATACAATATACTAACGCATATATGTTATTTAGAAAGATGGTAATGATAACCCTGTATGCGAGACAGCAAAAGAGACACAGATGTATAGAACAGTCTTTTGGACTCTGTGGGAGAGGGCGAGGGTGGGATGATTTGGGAGAATGGCATTGAAACATGCATAATATCATATAAGAAACAAACCGCCAGTCCAGGCTCGATGCAGGATACAGGATGCTTGGGGATGGTGCACTGGGATGACCCAGAGGGATGGTATGGGGAGGGAGGTGGGAGCGGGGTTCAGGATGGGGAACACGTGTACACCCGTGCAGATTCATGTTGATGTATGGCAAAACCAATACAATATTGTAAAGTAATTACCCTCCAATTAAAATAAATAAATTTAAAAAATAAAATAAAATAATGATCTCAGGAAAAAAATAAATAACCACCAAGATGGAGAAAACCCACAACATGGAAGTAGGAGCTCAAAGAAACAAACACACCTATACAGATGGTGGACTGCAGTCCATGGGGTCGCGAAGAGTCGGACACGACTGAGCGACTTCACTTTCACTTTTCCCTTTCACGCATTGGAGAAGGAAATGGCAACCCACTCCAGTGTTCTTGCCTGGAGAATCCCAGGGACGGGGGAGCCTGGTAGGCTGCCGTCTATGGGGTCGCACAGAGTCGGACATGACTGAAGCGACTTAGCAGCAGCAGCAGCATACAGATGCTGAGAACACCTATTCAGATCGCACCTCAAATGATGATCTACAGGGGTCAAATACAGCTAGTAACAAGGTGTATTTACTAGGTTCCTAAGTAATAAGTCACCTGCCAATAAGAATATTATTAGTTCAAAAATTACTTTGGGAAATACAGCAGAGTGCAATAGCAAACTATAAGTGGAAACAAAGTTCTTTCTTTTAGTTCTTTCTCAGTCTGCTTCTATTCATTATGTTATCTTCATAGCTAGAATTCTGCCTAACCAGAGAGCAGGACTCAGTAAATATCTGTGTAATGAAGCAAGCTAATTAACTGTTTAAGTTAAACTGTAAAATTTTGAGTCAAATATACCATTGGTAATGGCCGCCATTTATGGGGATGCTACCTTTTCAGGCCTGATATTACCTGACTTACATGTACACCTCGCAGAAACCCAATGAGTGTTACTAAAAAGCAGAGACATCACTTTGCCAACAAAGGTCCGTCTAGTCAAAGCTGTGGTTTTTCCAGTGGTCATGAACAGATGTGAGAGTTGGACCATAAAGAAGGCTGAGTGCTGAAGAATTGATGCTTTTGAACTGTGGTGCTGGGAAAGACTCTTAAGAGTCCCTGGAACAGCAAGGAGATCAAACCAGTCCATCCTAAAGGAAATCAACCCTGAATATTCACTGGAAGGACTGACACTGAAGCTCCAATACTTTGGCCACCTGATGCGAAGAAGTGACTCATTAGAAAAGACCCTGATGCTGGGAAAGATTGAGGGCAGGAGGAGAAGGGGGCGACAGAGGATGAATTGGTTGGATGGCATCACTGACTCAATGAACATGAGTTTGAGCAAACTTTAGGAGGTAGTGAAAGACAGGGAAGCCTAGTGTGCTGCAGTCCACGAAGAAGTCGCCAAGAGTCAGACACAACTTAGTGACTGAACAACAGCAGCTACAAAAGGTGAAAGAACTCAGGCTGAGTCAGTTGCTTGCCGGTGGCCATGAAGCTGTTGAGGGGCAGAATTCATCCCTGTCTGCCCAGATCCTGCTTTACAAGACAACGCACAACCACAGAATCATGTAAACACAAGAACAGAAGGCAGCACTTGAAGCTTTGTTAATAGAAGGGGGAAAAAGGCATTAACATTTTATTTTACTTACAGTCTTACAGAAACAGTTTCTTCTGAGATCCGACCACATGCAAAATCCTGAAGCATCCCACGTGGGGAAAACTGTTGTTATTCTAATCCCAGGCTGCAAGTAATGCTACAAAAACAATCTGCCACAACTTACAAGCTTAACAAGCTAAACAGGGAAAGTATAGAGAAATGAAAACATGTCCCTCCTCCAATATTTTCCACCATCTTAAAAACTCATCAGAGTCAGAGTTCCAGATCTGCTCTAAGTAGACTGCAAGAAGATTATGGTAAAAACCACACCACACAAAGCACGATTGTCTGAAATTACTCTGAAGTCAAATGTACATAAAATGGTGCCACACAGAGAAGAAGAGCTGGCTGCTGTGTAATTTCATGAAACCTGCTGGGCACCGAGGTCATGGGCAGCCAAAGTGAATTTTAACTGGTGCCAACCAGGAGGCTATAATCAGGACAGCCACCAGTGGGCGGATGAGATAAATGAACCAATTGACTTTCTTCCACCAGGCGATCAAAATAGGAATGCCATCCTTATACATGAAACAAACAAAAAAAAAAAACAAATGTTTTTTAAGTTAAAATATTCATCCTTCACATCTCTGTCTTTTCACTACATTTCTAGACTCTTCTTTCCTCCAGGCACATTTATGTGAGTGAACAGCATGCAGTGTGATTTCTGTTCCTACCTTGAGTTTTCCTGCAACCTACTCCAGAAAAATAAAATCTATTCCTACACAGCACAAACTTCTCCATAACCCTGGTCCACCAGCATAGCAGATGTTGAGTGGCTGGTACTATCCAAGGGCAAGCTTAGAACTGATGATGGAGTCAGACACAGCCAAGAACCTGCCTTCCAATCAGGACAGTCAAATGCTAAAAGAAAGTGTCAGGATGAAAAACCACGTCTTTTTAAGAGTGAGTGAAGTAACACTGGGGCTTCCCAGGTGGCTCAATGGTGAGAAAAAAAAAAAAAAAAATCCGCTTGCCAGTGCAGGAGACACAGGTTCAATCCCTGGGTCAGGAAGATCCTTTGGAGGAGGAACTGGCAACCCATTTCCAGTAATAATGGCAACCCAATACTCCAGTATTCTTGCCTGGAGAATCCCATGGACAGAGGAGTCAGGCAGGCTACAGTCCATGGAGTCACAAAGAGTCAGACTCAACTGGGCAACTGAGCACCAACACACAAAGTTACACTTCTCATAGGAGGTTCTCAAAGATACTATGGATCTATATATTTAAGCCTGATCTTTCTCATGAGCTCTTTGCCCATGTTGCCAACTACCCACATAACCTTCCACCTCAAGTCCTTGAGCCACAAACTGTGGATTCAGGAGGTGTTCTTTGGTCATTATCCTCCAGATCCTATGAGATGCACAAACTGAGTAGGCTGCCAAGCAGGGCAGCTTCTGCCAGCCTTAGCCAATTGGGCTGCAGACCTTGAGTCTTTTCTCCTCAGCACTGCCCATTGAAAAAGCCAAAAGGGGACTTCCTAGTGATCCAGTGATTAAGAATCTGTGCAGGGGATGTGGGTTCCATCCTTGGTCCAGAAGATCTCACATGCCACAGGACAACTAAGCCCATATGCCACAACTACTGAAGCCCACGTGCCCTGGAGCCCGTGCTTGGCAACCAAAGAAGCCACTGCAAACAGAAGCACCGCAACTAGAGAAAGCTCCGCATGCAGTAACGAAGACCCAGGGCACCAAAAATAAATAAATAAATAAAAATTCATTTAAAAAAAAGAAAAAGCCAAAAAGGGGCTGTTACAGGACAACGGGAGCTCTGGACATATTGCTATTGATTAAATTCCTTTGCAACATGCTTTTGCATTTGTGGGAGTCACATGACTTATGTCAGTGCAGCCACAGGATCACTGACTTGCAATTGAATTGGTTCTGCCTTGATGTTCTTATTTTCCCTCTCCTCCAAGTTCCCCAATAAGATTAAGTCTCACTGAACTGCACTTCAACTGCTTGGGCCTTGCTGCCCCCTCCTTAGGGATCAGCACAGCAAGGCTCTGGACTCTGGGAAACATAAGAGACAAATATAGACACGAAAGCTAGGATGGAAATACAAGCAGTGTGGCCTGGCAAGTCCCGTCTCTGTACCTCCTAGAAGGAGACTGTGGTTATGAGGTGTGGGACTCCCGCAGGAGACGTGGTTTACGAGGCAAGGTGACTACAGAGATTGTCAAGATTATAATTTTCTATTTAAATTAGCCAACGCAACCCCTGAAAACAAAACAAACCTACAAAACACATGAACAGCAGCAGAAACGATGTCTCGCCACTCACTAAATTGCAGAATATAGTGACTCTACTGTAGGTCCCACCTAGACAGGCAGAGAACGTGAAAAATCTTATATCTGTATCCAAGACAACGATGCGCATATAGTTGTCGGGGAGAAACAATACAGGGAGCTTGGATATTAACAGGGAGCCAAATGTGGTCAGGAGTGAGGAAAGGCTATATTGACTTTGACCATGAACCTCTGTCCCCTTTTCCAGCTACACATGTGCTGGAATGCCACGATCCCGTAGGGAATCCAGGTCTTCCCAGGTGTGCCCAAACCCCTCTCAACATCATCAGGTACAATCTGCTACCCATACAGAAGGTACCTTCGTAGACTGCAAGAGGGGACCATCTGGGTAACCTCATCATAAGATAACATGGGGGTCAGAGTTTTAGAAAAACTCTGGAGCTTAAAGGTGGAGATAAACGCTAAGAAAGTCAGGTCTCATATGCAGCAACTCTCACCAAGGAGCACTAAATCACATGAGAATTAGATGTCATCACAGAATCATACCAATTTAGAACTTAAAGGCACATTTCATTTTTTCAAAAATTTGATTCGACAAACATATGGGAACTATAACTTACACTGGAATAACACAAGGACATTTCATCGTTCACGGCCTTCAGTGCAACTGACTTATGGCATAGAGATAATAATCATTGATAATATTAACTCATTAAGGCATAACTAGTTTCCTGTCTTGCTCTACCATATTACACATCTGTAACATGACTAACATAAGCTATTACATATAAGCTATGAAAGGAATCTATTAGGTCTCCAAACTACACTCATTTACTCGTCTAAAAATAGGAGCCATAAAACCCTTTTGCCTAGATCTTAGAAATGTGTTCAAAATCGTTTTCTGATTCCCACAGCTTCGCTGAGGTCTTCTCCATCTCTGGCCGAACCTGCTATAACAATAGCCTCTTGCTGCCTTTCCTGGTTTTGTTGTTTCCCCAGATCAGCCTTTATTTCTCATTGCCACTAGATTATATAGTTCCTAAGTCAGTTTCTCCCATAACCACTCAAAGACTTCAATCTAAAGTTGACCTTAGGTAAGTGTAGAATTCTTACCATTAAACAAAAATACAGACTTTCGGACCTGATTTTGTTCCATTACCCCCACTCCATACTTTACAGGATATCGCCATTTCCTGAACGCCCATCAGATCTTTTTATAACTCCTTGGCTTTGAGAATTTGACATTTCCACTGCTCGAAATTCCAAGGAGTCTTCTGCTCATCTTTCAAACCTAGTTCATCTAGTGCCTCTGTTATGAAGCCTTTGCAGACCCCTCCAGACACGAGGTCCCTTCCTCTCCTGTGCTCCTACAACATTTTGTTCACACTTCAGTGGACCCTGAACATTTTTAAACATTGGTGATTTTTGCCCATTCACCAAAACCCCCAAAAGTTCATAGTATGATATAATCTGCAACTTGGCTAAGGCGGGAACTGGAATTAAGTATTGTATTTTAGCCAGGATCCAGGAAAGCTGAAACCAGCCTAAGTATTTCAAACACAGAAAATGCAATATAATACAGGAAACGGGTTACACAGATGATGGAGGAGCTAAAAAGCCACATAGATGTTAAAGAGGTGACCCGGAAACTGGCATCAACCAAAAACTAGTACCATCCATGAGACTGGAATGGTGTTGGAAGAAGAGGGCATCACCAATGACTGGAAGAACCGGGCTGTGTACCTGGTGAAGGATTTTTGACAGTGGCTTCCAAGGGGAGCTGTGACAGTGAAGGTCAGGGCTTTCCAAAAGGAGAGACAATTGCTGCCAAAGATGCTGCCAAAGGGAGAGCTAGAGAGAGAGACATACCCTGGCTTCTCCTTCCCTCCCGTTTTCCAAGGGCCTCCCATTGGCCTAATCTATCCAGAGGCCAGGAGTCAAGGCTTCTGGGAAATGTAGTCTCCTGTGAAGCAGGAAATGACTGGCACCATGTGAGGCTGGTGAGCCCCTCACTTGGCAGCTGAATGAGCCTCACCAGCCTCTCAACAACTATATGCAATGGAATGGACATCTGTGTCCTGAGTCCTTTGGACTGTAATTATACCTCACACGTTGGTTTCCTCCATAAGACCATGAGCGCCTCCACAGTAGTGACCTTATCTCAACTTATATCCTGGTGTGGTATTTGACATTTGGTAGGCACTCAATACGGAGAAGGCAATGGCAAACCACTCCAGTACTCTTGCCTGGAAAATCCCATGGATGGAGGGGCCTGGTAGGCTGCAGTCCGACTCCTGCAGGGTCGATAGGAGTCGGACACGACTGAGCGACTTCACTTTCACTTTTCACTTTCATGCATTAGAGAGGAAATGGCAACCCACTCCAGTGTTCTTGCCTGGAGAATCCCAGGGACGGGGAGCCTGGTGGGCTGCCGTCTATGGGGTCGCACAGAGTCGGATATGACTGAAGCGATTTAGCAGCAGCAGCAGCAGGCACTCAATAAATACTGCTCAGTTCAGTTGAGTCACTCAGTCGTGTCCGGCTCTTTGCGACGCCATGGACTGCAGTACGCCAGTCTTCCCTGTTGATCACCAACTCCCAGAGTTTATTCAAACTCATGTCCATTGAGTCAGTGATGCCATCCAACCACCCATAAACACTCATGCCCTGGATTTATTACATGTTATAACTCAGCACTTCCTAAAGTTTGTTGTGCTGGCCACTGATTCAAAAAGATGCTACTGCCTATCATAGGTAAGTAGGACTCTGCAATTTCCAAACAAGTTTGTGAAACAGTGTTAAAGTTAACCTGGAAAAAAAAAAAAGTTTAGCTGGTCTCATCGTACATTCAAGCTGCAATTAAAAAAAAACAATACTGTGGACTACATGGCTTAGAAACAACAGAAATTTATTTCTCCCATTTCTGGAAGCTAGAAGTTTAAGATCAGAGGGCCAGCACAGTTGGGTGGGGGCTCTCTTCTCCTTGTATCTTCACATGGGCAGAAGGGGCGAGGTGCTCTCTTCAACTTCTTTATAAGGGCACTAATCTCATCTGTGAGGGGTTCACCCTCATGACCTAATCATCTCCCAAAGTCCCCACCTTCTAATACCATCCCATGAGCATGAGGATTTCAACAAATGAATTTTGTGGGAGGACACAAATATTCAGACAGAGCAGCTTGTTTCTTCATTGCAGATAATACAGTTCATTCAGAGCTTTCAAAATGTGCTTGAAGAGACAGATGTAGAATTATGCAGCATCATGCAACATATATGACTACAGAACATACATGTTTTCCAAAAGACTAACACTACACAGGGACATCAATTAAGGAGTCACTGCTTTAATTATCTTCACATTTGTGATATTTTATTTCTTTGAAATATTCCCATGAGGTAGAGAAGAACAAGGTCACTTACAGATAAAAATGTTGCTAATAAATAACTAAAACTAATACATCAAGTATTAATTGAATATATAAGATGTTATTTACTATTCTAAATATTATAGGGCTAGAAGGAAAATGTAAATATTCACCTATGTTAAGAGACTTATTATTCCTAATGGCCAGAAATTCTGAATTCTACATATAATACAAAATGGAATTTCAATTATTGCTGAAATAGTATGGTGATAGCATTCACAACTCAGCCAATAATTAATGGGATAACTTTGGGTGTCACTCTAAAATTCAGTGTTCATAACTGTTTAAAAAAAAGAGAGAGAGAGACAACAAATAACCTGCCTCACTGGGGTGAAATAAGAACTGAATATGTTCTAAGGATCACCAGTCCCTTCAGGGACCCCACTGCAAATTACTCAGGAAAACACTTAATACTACACTTTCCTCATGCCCCCCAGGAGGTTGGTATAGGCATCAAAATACTCTAGATTCTGTGCTGTAATGAAATTTATTAACTTTCGATAACCAACTGTTTCTCCAATCTACTTGTTTCCCAAATGGTTCTGCTTTTCCTGTTTACAGCTACTGGTATCCCCCAGGAATCTGTGATCCCTCAAACATGAATGTGATGCCTTATGAAAACAAAAATATGAATTTTAATGATAGCCAGGAATAAACGTTTTAAACTTGAGGCTGTTATGCTTTCTGATTATAAGCAACACACACACGAGGACACCCTTGGCAAGCTAGAGTTAGCTGCAAAGTTCAAGAACCAATAACGTAACAGTGATGACTCTGTATGAGGCGCAAATTGGATGCATCTTGAGATGCTGCCTATGTATTGTAGAGTGAGATAAAGCTGTCTTGAGTGTGTGTTTTTTTTCTTTTGAAATGATTATGAATTTACATGCCTCAGCTGGTTTTTCCTATAACTGAAAATACATGTTTTACAAGGCAATGGGACAATTCATAAATCTATGCAGATGTAAATCTAGTGAGATTTAGTTAGTGTGTCAGTGAGACTTGATTTAGTTTAGTTTATGTGGTTTTTCAAGTAGTCATGTATGGATGTAAGAGTTGAACCATAAAGAAAGCTGAACATCAAATAATTGATGCTTTCAAACTGTGGTGCTGGAGAAGACTCTTCAGTCTCTTGGACACAAGATCAAACCAGTCAATCCTAAAGGAAATCAACCCTGAACAGTCATTGGAAGGACTGATGCTGAAGCTCCAATACTTTGGCCACCTGAGGCGAAGAAGTGACTCATTAGAAAAGACTGATGCTGGGAGAGATTGAAGCAGGAGAAGGGGGCAACAGAGGACGAGATGGTTGGATGGCATCACCGACTCAATGGACATGAATTTGAACAAACCTCGAGAGATAGTGAAAGGCAGGGAAGGCTGGCGTGCTGAGTCCATGGGTTTGCAAAGAGTTGGACACAGCTTAGCGACTAAGCAACAACAAATGTGTTAGTGAAACTAACCAGTCCAGACAGACCCTGACCTCAGAAGTGTCAGCTCTCCCTGCGTTAGCTGGTGGCAACAAAGGGAAGTAAGTCAAAAATCAGATGATTCTCTTAGAAAGACTCTACTCCACAAGAAGGAAATGAAGATTTGGACATTATGGGTATAGTGGCTTTTAAGTGGCTCAGAGTTCAAAGCAACTCACCTGTGCTTTACACGGTAAGGTTAGAGGAAGGAGGAAACAGTAGTTCGTGATCTCTAAGGTGTAATTTAAAGAGGAGCAAGAAGAGCTCTGCCTGTTGCCCCAACTAGCCCAGGAAATGCCTGGATTTCTTAAAAATTAGAGCAACTTCTTACGGTGAGGACACTGTCACTAAAGGGCCACGCTGCCCATTAACACATCAACACTTATTTGCCTTATTTCTCAGCTGTCATGTGACAGAGAACCTGGATGTGAAGGAAAGCAGAACTCGACAAATCGTCATGGCTGATCAGGTTTAAAGTGGAGCAGGGGGAGGAGACGTTGCAAGCCCTCATCCCAAAGGATGAAAGACAAGTCCAGGTGGAGCCCTACAGTGAGGGGCTCCGGAGGGGCCATGATGCTTTCAGCACAGAGATGGGTTTGTGGCAAGAAGCACTCTGTCATCATTACTGTCGTGAGTGGCACTTAACCATCAATTAGTTGAAGAGATGGTCTCGCCTGGCTTCTCTGAACAGAACAGTGTCTCAACTGGAAAGGTAGTTGTTTACTACTGATTTGCATTCTACACTCATTTTAAACACATATGCGACTCGCATCCAAACGAAATATGGAATAATGCCCATTTGGGACTCCTCCGAGCCCTCTCATTATAGCACCAGCAATTTCCAAAGATGAAATCTACAGATTCGGACGCTGACAATTACAAGCACCCGTGGGCAGAACTTCAGTTCAGTTCAGTTGCTCAGTTGTGTTGACTCTTTGCGACCCCATGGACTGCAGCGCGCCAGGGCTCCCTGTCCATCACCAGTTCAAACTCATGTCCATCGAGTCGGTGATGCCATCCAACCATCTCATCCTCTGTCATCCCCTTCTCCTGCTGCCTTTAATCTTTACCAGCATCAGGGCCTTTTCAAATGAGTCAGCTCATTTGAACTTAAGATAGCCTTAATATGTCCTTACAGTGTTCTTACATGCTTCATTTACAGAGCCCGTAAATAAGATATTTTTCTAATGCATACGTCAAAAGTTTGGTATTAAGCTTTAAAAAAGTCTATTAAAGTACTTAATGATGTATCGGAAAGAACATAATTTTGCGTTCCACAAACAGAAACGTTACAACCTCTATCTTCTCATAACACCATTACTACACTTTCAGCGTGTCAACATTTTTACTAGACATGATACTTTTCAAAGGCTTTCTACGTGCCTGTTAAAAATTGAATTGAGGATAAAACTCAACCCAAGCTGGTTTTTAAAAATTATGACAAAGACATGACTTAAAATACAAGATGGAGATGGTGGCAATTAAAGTTTATGAGCAAGTTACTGCGAGAAAGGCAGAAGCCACTGACTCCTTGGAGGACTTTCTCTTATAGGTGGTAAATGTCCGTGGACCACAGTGCCCCCTCTGTGTTGTCCCATTCATTTGCAGGTGACATTTTAACCTCGAAGCAGCCACAGCAAGACGATTCAAAATGAAGTTGACACTGTGTCCTTTAACGAGTTCCAAAGTACTGCAGGGGTTTTACTGCCTGATGTTACACCATATGCGCACACTCTGGACACAGCAGGCAGGGTTAAGCAGGATGCTTCTGTGCTCAGCCATTCTCCTGCTTCCTGTTGTTGTTGGAGCAATCCTAAGTTTAGCTAAACATAACCTTTCTGGGTGGATCATTTTTTAGAAGGAGAATCCACCTTATAGCAGAGTGCCCTGTAATGTTGACTGTATTTTGAAAGCACAGACATTGAGTAAATTCACAGAACTCAGTGATTTGGTGCTGTGCTGTCTTTATGAAACCTATTTTATGAAAACTTTCATAAAATTATTTATCACTCAAGTTTTTATGCATAAAAGCTTGAACAAGTATGAAATGAACAGGAGGAATTCTTTCTGAAGCATTTTTTGGTCAACTGGTCTATCACTAAAGCGGTAGTGATTAATGGCAAACTTTTCAAAATCTTTTCTTTAGCTCAAGTTATTTTTTAATTCTAAAATGACGATTGTCTTGGGTAGTGGGGATATATTTACTTACTCGGGTCCTCAAAAGGTTTGAATCAGAAAATCCCTCTTAGGTTTCACATTCAGAATTTTTTTCTGCAGGATATGAGTAATCTATTTGAGACATGCTAATAAGAACCCATAGCCTCAGCTCAATGTCAGTAACTCTTAACAAGTGAGAGTTCATGAAGAGCATATAGGAGGGAAAAAACAGACCTTTTAAAAGTATACATAACTTCTACTATGGTCTTTTCCCTTGAGTTTTCTGTAAAGTAGAACATTAAGCTCTTTATAATTCCCCCAAATCTATAGATAGTTTAGAGAGAGAAGCATAAATCTCACAAGTCTCAGATTTACTTCCTGTTGCCTTCTTGCATGAGACATTTAAAGGTAATCAATAAAAACTGATTCCTCTTCGTAAGCACTTTCCTGTTCTACCAGAAACAATAGTAGCCTCTGCCCCAAAGTGAAGAGGAAAAAATGAAAAGTAATGTTTACCAGGAGAAAAAGAAATTATCCAAGTATTTTTCCTGAGCCAAGTGAAACACAAACTGCAAGTCAAAAGTTTATTCTTAAAGGGAAAAAAAAAAAAAAAACTTTTAAATATTCCTGGCATTAGTCCTGTTTTTCAAATCTGAGGTATCAACAAGTTTTTAACTCCGGATTTGTATTTCCACTCTCTGCAAAAACCTCATTCCGTTTCCTAATGGCTTTCCGGTACTGTCCTTCTGTAGGAATCTGTACATCACACGCAAGACTTGTGCTCAATGCTGAACAGTAAAGGAAGGACAGTTAAGCCCCCCAATTACCTCCTAGGGCAGAGTGAGCCACAAAACCCCAGGGAACAAATAGATGAGAACAGAGTTACATCTGGTAAGGAAATAAAGAACTGCAAACAACTGGATCTCTTACTCCAAAACACAACACTCTGGGCCCCTTGCATTTTCAGCACAAGAATTTTCATACTCAAAATGTTACTTGAAAGTTTAATATTAGATAATCTGAAATCATCTGTTGGGATGTCTCCAATATGTAGACTCTATCTGAGGACTCTGTAGTGTTTTCTCCTCTTCTGGATTTTTCACAAAAGACTGCAAGAGAGCACCCAAAGAAAGAGCCGGGTTGCAGACTCTTACTTTGCGATGAAGTTACAAATATATTTTATATATTTTCCTGGCTTCCTGTTTCCCCGTGTTCTGTACTATCTGCAGAGGTTGTCATATTTCACCAAGGCGGATTATAAATCAGACAAGTTCAGCCCGTCAGGTTGAAAAATGGAGGTGAAAGGCACAGCGGAAAATAAATAAAGTATAATTAAAACCATATGACCAGAAATATTGAAGCAATACTTGCTGGAGGAAACCCAAGTAAAAATCAAACCTTTTCTGGTGTTAGTGAGACTAGCCAGTCCATTTGAAATAAGCACACATCACTTGTTAAAAATTCCTTTTTTTTTTCCTTCACAGCAAAAGCAGTCCTAACAAAGTAATTAAGCCTACCTTTGTGGCATAGTGAAATTCATAATTGTTCATGTAAAACTGATCTCTCATTTAAAACTGTAATCACTTATTTAGAAACATAATTTAAGATGGGGCAAGGCTCAATTTTATATCCAACAAAGAGTATTAAAGGCTTATGATGACAATGTTGACTCAAAAACCTTTTCTACTTTTCGTGAAGTTTTCATCTCTTAAGATCTCAGGACTCCAGAAAGACACAGACACTGCAATTGCTGGTTGTTGATCGTAAAGAGCCAGTAGCTATAAAATCCAAACTGTCTCCTCTCCAACATTATAAACAACCTAGACGTTACTGCCCCACAGAGGTGGTGCTTAGCAGACCAATGATGTACATGTTTGGGGATATACAGAAATTAAGAGCTCTTGATGTTTATAAAGCAATTCCAGTAAAGAATCTCTGACTTTGGCAATCTGTCCCCAAAGCCACTCTATATCCACATCTCCCTATCGTTCCAAGTGTCAATTACCATAATCTCAGTAGACAGCTGGAACACAATTTTCAATATTGCTCCAGGATTCCAGTAAACAAGTGAAGTTGAGTGAAGTCACTTACCCCCCAGAAACTGAATTCCTCCGGCCACTCTTCCTACAGTCCGGGAGATGAGCTCCGACACGCAGCAGCCCATGAGGGCAGTGAGCGCCACCAGGAGGAGCAGGCCACAGCCCAGGCCGGTCACGATGGTACAGATTCTCCATTCCGCGCTGGGAATGCCCTGGAAAGAGGCATAGCGCCCACACTCCTCAACCATCACCATCATCTGCCGACTCTCATCGTGCACAGGATACGAGCACCTCCGGAAAGTGCCGAAGGACACGGGCTTGCCCAGCTGTGATCCCCAGAGCCAGTAAGGCATGAAGAACCCCACGCAGGAGGTGGCTGCACAGAGAAACGAGAGCAGCGCCCAGATGACCCCGGTGCAAGTCAGACTGGATGCCATCTTTCACCTGACAGGGCAAGGAGGACCCAAAGTAACTGTTCGGGGTCTGCAGGAAGAAGTAAAGGCCGTCAAACTACCGGCTCCCCGCAGGTAATCCACAGTTCTGTGATGGGAGAGTGGCTACTAACAGAACGGATCTTCAGTCTTACTGGACATCAACTTCCCATTCTCTGCAGTAAGGATGCTGATCCCTGGAAAAACCACAACATTAAAGATTAAATGTCTTTACAGAAAAGATACGACCAACTCAGTTGGTCTGCAACTTTCAATTAACACCCATTCAGAGACACCTCCATAGTTCAAAAGTGAGAAGAACCCATTCTATCAACTTCTCGGTAATTCAAATTTTGTCAGACTGGCTTAAAGCTTTTTCATGTACACATGTTCCCTAATTAACTCGGACAGCTACTTACTTAAAGAAATGCATGACTTATTCCTACTTGCCAAGCCAGTGAATTCATTTCATATCCTCACGTTAAAAAGAACGCAGCATTTTTACTGGCGGTAAACAGAATTCTGAATGTTATACTAAAATAACCATAGTGTGGTTTATTCAGTTGGCTTACAAGTTCACGCTCATAATTTGCAGCAACTTTTCTGTGTTCCTTTAGGTGCATTAACTCTCTGCATGAGCCCGAACAAAATAATTAGACTCATTTTCACAATTACAGACTGTCTAGGCATACAGACTGGATGGGACTCTTAGGCGTCTTGCCATGCTTATTCAGTAGTGTTTGGGAATGCCTTCAGTCTCAACTATCTTCTCTAGTGTCAACAAAAGAAAGCCTGTGTACGACTCATTTTCATATCTGCAATTCCGATTAATTGCTTCTAATTAAATTATTGGAACCATCTTTCCCATTGAATGAATGACTATGTCTCATCTGAAAGAGTCCATACCTTCCAGTCATTCCAGGGGTTCCACTTGCATCCTGCCCTCCCTTTTCAAACCGAGTTCCTTAGAACCACTTTCCCTACTTTTCATAAAGAACACAGAAGCCCAGAGCCCATGCACCCCACGGTTCCATTCCCAGGACTCCAGCTCTCAGAGTCCATCTCAAATCCTCCCCCTCTCCTTTCCAACTCCCACCCCTGCCCTTTGCTTTCCACCCACCGCCCCTTTTCCACTCCAGTATGTCACTCACTCCAGAGGAGCTCCGGCTACTTTTTTTTTTAATCTTGTCAACTGATGTCAGCATCAGCATTAGTCGCTGAAGTTGGTCTGTCTAGGCCCTGAGGCTGGGGCAGACGCGGGGTAGGGGGGCACTGAGTGGGTGGGGAGGGGGCCCTCACCTCGAGCTGGGGCCAGGCACCCCGGGGGGTAAGACCAGACAAGCCCTTAGCCAGCCAGCGCCCCGCAACGGCCGCAACCACCCCCACCCCGAAGACACACAACGATCCTTTAACTCCCCAAAGGGGAAGAGGGACATTTTCCAGCCGGCCCTGCGCGGAGGGAGGAGGTGAGGATGGGGTCCCCCACCCCGCCCCGGAGGCAGACGGACGCGGCGGGCCGGGCGAGCCGGCGGGGAGCCCAGCTCAGGAAGTCCGGAGCCTCGGGGGCAGCCCAACTCCGGCGTCCGGGGACGAGGGGCGAGAGAGAAAGGCGCGGAGCCCGCGCCCCGGGGCAGCCGCGCGCTGGACTCACATGGCTGGCGGGCGGCGGCCGCCCTCCTTCCCGGGGCCGGGGCGCACTCACAACTTGCTGTCTCTCTCCGGCGGAGCATCCACGGCGCGCCGGACCGTCCTTCCTTCTTCGCCGCGGTCCGCGACAGCCGCGGAGCCTCCGGGGCTGGCCGCGGGAGGGGTGCGCAGGGGCCGGCAGGGGGCGGAGGTCTTCGGGAGGACGCGCGGCGCCGCGCCCGGGCAGCCCGCGCAGCTCGGGCTCTCCGGCGGCGGCTCGGGCGGAGCGCTGGGGCGGCGCGCGGGGCGCCGGAGCTCACGGGCGGAGGAGCCGATCTGATCTGCCTTTGGCAGGCGAGGCACGCAGCGCCTCCTCCCCTCCGCCGCCCGGCCCTCCTCTCGCCTGTCCCCTCCCCTCGCGCCCGCCGGGACCCGGAGCGGACGCGGCCCGGGCGCGGCCGGCGGGGACACTCCCGGCGCGCGGGGCGGGGAGGGGGCGCGGCCCCTTGGAGCCGGGGTCCCCTCCCACCTCACTCCCCTAAACCTGGGCGGCTTTCTCGGCCCCTCCGGCCCCGAGCCCCCTCCCGGCCTCCTCGCACAGTCACTGCTTCCAACCCGAGAGTGGGATGGAGGTAGACAGACCGAGAAGTAGGGGAGAAAGTTGCTGGTCCTCTGGGGTGCTCCCCGGCGGGGGGCGGGGGGACGGGAGGGGGTCTGGGAGCTGAGACACGCTCCCTGGCTGCTCTCCTGAGTCTGGTGTTTGGGGTGTAAGCTCCGGCTTCCGACCGCCTTTAGGAGATGGAGATGGAGAGCAGGGCTCTAGAGACTGGTGCAGTGATTCCTTTCGAGCTTTCCTGGGATGTGGTCACTTTGGAAGGGGGTGAGCAAGGCCAGTGTGGGCGTGGGAATGGGAGGCAGAGAGCGGAGAGCCCCCTCTGGGGTTCCGTCTGGCAGCCGCCTTTCCAGCCAAGCCAGAGGGAAAAAAGCAGGGGAAGATTCCAGCAAACCTCTCCCAAGAGACCTCCTCTTTGGGAACCTCTTTCAAAGCGTTTCTCCCTGTCTGTCCCCTCTCTCCCCCTTCTGTTTCTGTCTCTCTCTCTCTCCTCTCTCTCTTCCCCTCCCTCTCTTCCCTTCCACATTTCGGTCCAATCACTCTTGCAATCAATACCTCCATTCAATTTCTTTACCTAGAAAACACTGGTTTTAATTCCCTCTCTGGACGTCAGTTCTTTTTTGCTTGTCCTTAGCCCTAACCCCTTTGGAAGTTGAAAGCCACATTCAGCAGACTGTGGGAGTCCTTGCTGAAGGCGGTATTTTAAGAACCCTGCCATCTGGGAATAGCAGTTTGTGAAGTAGCTACTTCCCCACATACAGTTTTTGTGCTTTTTCAAAAGTTGAAAGTAATCGCTGGATAGATATAGATTTCATAGTAAATTTTCAAATTACACCATTTTAATTAGCCATGGTGGTGCACATTTTTGTTTTACTACTACAGATGGAGATGTGCATGCTTACACTATTAACTTGAGAGGCTTTGTGTAATTAGTTCCCACTCTTTATGAGGTCATAGACCTTTTTAAGAATATGATGAAACTGATGAGAACCTTCTCACCCCCCTGCCAAAAAAAAGACAAAAATGCACTTCCATATCAAGCTTCACCACAGTGGTTCTCAAGCAAGAGAAGAAGGCAGTTTGTAATCCCTCCCAGGGAATAGTCTGCAAGATGTGGAGATATTTTTGATCATCATGATCAGGGCGATACAGCTAATATCTGGTGGGCGGAAAGGCCAGGGATGCAGCTAAATACCTTACCAGGTACAGGACAGCCTCCCAGAATTATCCATCCCAAAATATCGACATTCTGAGGTTGAGAATACCGGTTTCAATAAAATGTCAGACTGCTCCCTGTTCCCCCCCTCAGCCCATTCATGATTGAAGTCCCTGATGAAATGCCTTGATTTAAGTTATTTTTGTTTGTTTTGTACAAATTGCTGATTAATGAGCTCAGTGACTGTGTGATAATGATTGCTCTGACTTTCAGTTCTGTATCCTAACCTAGTTTTTAACACAGAGCCTTTAGATCTGTATAATGTGCAGGTAAAAGGTATGACTCCATAAAGACAAAATAATAAGAATGACATTTGGACTCACTCTCCACATTCCCGCTGTGGATATTGGTCCAGGATGCTCTTCTCGATTTGGAGTTTGAAGCTCTGAGATGGCCTATTGAGATTAAGTCCTTGCTGTGTCTCAGTCCCTACATGGTCTTTTTTTTTTTTTGGCCTTGCCACGTGAGATCTTAGTTTCCCCACCAAGGATCAAACCTGGGCCCCCTGCAGTAGAAGATAGGAGTCTTAACCACTGGATCACCAAGGAAATACCCCTAAGTCTCCTTGATAGACGATTTTATCTAGTCCTCAAAATAAAAGGGAAAAAAAAATATGAAGGAGGTGCAATTATTATTTTACAGAGAGGTTAAGTAATTTGCCTGAGACCTTACAGCTAAAAGGTGGACTTCAAAAAGATCTCATTATCTGAACTATTAAACAGAGTAAATGCTGTTGAAGAGATTCTGCCTAACATGAAAATAAAGATAGAGGAGGAGGCTTTTTAAAAAAAGTCTGTCAGGATACAGCATCAATTACTTGTGAAAGCATACTGTATTACCTACTAGGACTCAAAAATTTCTATCTTAGAAATGATTGTGTTACTAGCTCAGTTGTGTCCGACTCTTTGGGAACTCCATGGACTGGAACCCACCAGGCTCCTCTGTCCATGGAATTCTCCAGGCAAGAATACTAGAGTGGGTTGCCATTCCCTTCTCCAGGGGGTCTTCCCAGCCAAAGGATCAAAGCCCGGTCTCCTGCATTGCAAGCAGATTCTTACCATCTGAGCCACCAATTTGAACAAGTGGTCACCTTTCTGAGCCTAAGTTCTCTTATTTGTAAAAAGAGGTCAGAAATAGACGATTCTGCTTCATGACTTCTAGCATCATGATTATATCAGATCAGATCAGACAGATCAGATCAATCGCTCAGTTGTGTCCGACTCTTTGCGACCCCATGAATCACAGCACGCCAGGCCTCCCTGTCCATCACTAACTCCTGGAGTTCACTGAGACTCACGTCCATCGAGTCAGTGATACCATCCAGCCATCTCATCCTCTGTCATCCCCTTCTCCTCCTGCCCTCAATCCCTCTCAGCATCAGAGTCTTTTCCAGTGAGTCAACTCTTCACATGAGGTGGCCAAAGTACTGGAGTTTCAGCTTTAGCATCATTCCTTCCAAAGAAATCCCAGGGCTGATCTCCTTCACAATTTGAGAAAAAGTTTAAGGGTTATCTAGTTTTCTTCACCGAGAAGGCAATGGCACCCCACTCCAGTACTCTTGCCTGGAAAATCCCATGGGCGGAGGAGCCTGGTAGGCTGCAGTCCATGGGGTCTCGAAGAGTTTGGACACAACTGAGCAACTTCACTTTCACTTTTCACTTTCATGCATTGGAGAAGGAAATGGCAACCCACTCCAGTGTTCTTGCCTGGAGAATCCCAGGGACAAGGGACACTGGTGGACTGCTGTCTATGGGGTCGCACAGAGTTGGACACGACTGAAGTGACTTAGCAGCAGTTTTGTTCAACTATATAATTTTACAAATGAGGAAGCAGAGCCTCTGAATTCTTCCAGTGTCTTACCCAAAGTTGAACCTTGAATCCATGTATTTTGATTTCTCATTTCATTCCACCATGTAATGATTATCCCACACTACAAAATCATCTGAATTATTCCTTGAGAGCTTGTATACTTACTTTATAGGCAGACTACATTATCTTTAAAACCCTTTCATTAAATTTGCACCTTCAAAGGATCTTTAAATTACATTCCAGCCAGAAGTTCTCACAAAGCAGATGCAGCTCAAACCTC
Organism: Bos indicus; assembly: GCF_029378745.1. Taxonomy (NCBI): domain Eukaryota; kingdom Metazoa; phylum Chordata; class Mammalia; order Artiodactyla; family Bovidae; genus Bos; species Bos indicus. The sequence goes on along the minus strand of NC_091771.1, from coordinate 22,648,343 downwards.
TTATTTCAGGCTTGAGTTTCTAGTATATTTAGATGGTAGTCCTGTTGAGTCATGAGATCATGAATGTAAAAATATGTGGAAAACTATAAAGCATCCGTGACAACACTCTTGGTTGGGTGCCCAGTATTAATTCCCAGTCCCCTCTCCCTTATTTGGGCTTCCCTGGTAGCTCAGCTGGTAAAGAATCTTCCTGCAATGCAGGAGACCTGCATTGGGTTGGGAAGATCCCCTGAAGAAGGAAAAGACTACCCACTCCAGTACTCTGGCCTGGAGAATTCCGTGGACTGTATAGTCCACAGGGTCGCAAAAAGTTGGACATGACTAAGCGACTTTCACTTTCACTTACTTTCTCCCTTATTCACTCCATACTTTTGGTCAACACCTGACCCTATTCTAGACAATGAATCAGCTGAGGTGTCCCCTAGAAAAGACTGTATTTTCTGCTAAAAGAAGGAGACATGAGAAAACAGTTCATCAACCATCTTGGTTACCATTATTAAAGAATAAGATGTTTAGAGCTATGGCAGCCTTCTTGTAACCATGAGGGGAATCACAGAGATCCAGTCCTAGCACCCTAAAGTTGTGGAGCCACACACCTCCTTTTGAATGTTTTAGAAGTGAGTCATAGATTATTAATAGTTTTAAGTTACAGTTATTTGAATTTTCTGCTTTTTAGTGTCTGAAAGCATTTCTAATTGATAAAGCACTGTACAGAGAAAACATATGTTCAGTGATAAAAAAAAAAAAGCACACATTAGTCAACATTGTATCCCAGTGTTTGGCAATAGAAAATAGATACTTAGTACTTTGAACATTAACTGAGGGAATTCATAAATCAATATTATTGTGATGATTTTTGTTTCCTAGTGCAGCCTACAGAGTGGGTATTTTACTTTTAAACAGAGAAAGTGTGCTATGTGAAATTAGGGAAGCAATGTGATGGTGAAATATAGGAAACACCATGAAATCAATCATTTCTGACCATCAAGGAAAAGGAATTTCTGACCATCAAGGAAAAGGGACTTCTGACCATCAAGGTAAAGGGACTTCTTTGGTTCACATTTGTGGCAGTCACTATATTTTGGCTGATATGGTTTCTATTCCCAACCCTCTTCTTCCATATCTTTCTCTCCCATCAAAGCAATGAAAGCTAAAATCTCCATCTCCCAGCCTCTCTTCAAGTTTGAGGGTCATTTGACAGTGCTACCCAAGGAGAGGCAAGGGGAGGGATGCTGGGCCCATCACAGCCACATCCTCTTTCCTCAGCCCTAGAAAATGGATGTGGTACACCTTCGAAACAGGCGTCTTTCAACCATGAGGTGACAAGCGTGAGGACCAAGCCCACGCACTAAGAATGGTGGAGTAAAATAGTGAGTCTGGATCCATATTATCACTTTTAGGCTTCTGCATTATCCTCAGACTTCTCTTGGGTGAGACCAGCAACCCTTCACTGTTTAAATCTGGGAGTAGCAATAAGTACGTACCTGCTGGAGTATTCAAACTAACTGTTCTTTTGCCACGCAAGAGCCAAAATCACAGAAAAGTCGATTAGAGCCTGACACTATGCAGAGCAGAGAGAGGGCAGAACAGTGTCGAGGGGGAGTTCGTTCTCCAGCAGTTGGTGGCTGCAGTGTGCATTCGTCATCTATAGCATGGATTAGAGACATAGACCTGCCTTAAAACTTGGCAATAGAAATGGGAAGAGCTTTGAAGATAGTTGACAAAATGTGCTCAGTCACACCCAACTCTTTGCGACCTGATGGACTGTATCCCGCCAGGCTCCTCTGTTCATGGGATTCTCCAGGCAAGAATACTGGAGTGGGTTGTAATTTCCTTCTCCAGGGCATCTTCCCAACCCAGGGATCAAGCCTATGTCTCTGGTTTTTCCAGCATTGGCAGACAGGTTCTTTACCACTGAGCTACCTGGGAAGCTGAAAATAAGTAGAGACCACGGTAAATTCTTCCTTTTTGCCACTTCCTTCCTAAGCTACCCATTCCCTTCATGAATGCCATCTTTTTTTTTTTTTTTTTCTGTAAATTAAGCCCACCTTTTATTGAAATTTTGTCCCAATAAAACATATCCAAGCCTGAATGGAAAGTGCTTTTTTTTATTTCCTTCGGAGGCTGTATCTCTGATTCATTTTATTTTTTTTTTTAATTTTTTAATTGGAGTATAATTGCTTTACAATGTTGTGTTAGTTTCTGCTGTACAATGAAGTGAATCAGCTATATGTATACACATATCCCCTCCCTCCCAAACAGACCATCCCACCCCTCTAGGTCATCCCAGAGCACTGAGCTGGGCTCCCTGTGCTATACAGCACACTCCCACTAGCTATCTGTTTTACGCATGGAGGTGTATATACGTCAATCCTCTCCGTTCATCCCAACCTCCCCTTCCCCTCCCCACAGACCCTGGCCCCATGTCCACAGCCTGTTCCTTTCATCTGCGTCTCTACCCTTCATAAACGCCTTCTTAAAACAGGTTTAAGCAGGTATTGCTATGCTGTCCATCTTATTGATAAGGAATAAAAAAATCTCATGGGACAAGTGACCTTTCGGGTTTCCTGGTCTCCATTTCAGATCACCTCTGGATGAGATTATGGATTGCTTGTAGGATGCTTAGTCTCCTGTTTGTATCCATACATTTACCATAACTGGCCCAACATCCTATTAAAGTAAGGTTACCTGTTTCATTTTCCAGGAACTTTTCTTCATGCATTTGATAGACTCAAGACCCCTCTTCCCTGTAGAAGCTGCACATGTCTCATTATGTACAATTTCTAAACATAGTGATTTGTCTGACCATATTCCCCAGGAGCTCTCATGGAAATAAGATGCATACAGTCTGTGGCCTGATCCCTGGGGTGCTGTCTGCATTATTCATTTAAAGTTTGTGAATTACTTTGGAGATACAAAGTGCCATATAATTTCTCTAGATTATTCTTTTATGAATTAAAGGAGCATACAAATTTTAAATCAATAACTTATTCATAAGAAGAAAAAAATGTGAAGTGTTAAATCACATTTAACATAGCAGACACTTCACATTAAACCATCAAAATGGGAAATGTCCATAATACATTATATATATATTTTTGCTACATGACCCAATATGCATTTGAAAGCAGTGCATAATTATGCTTAATACTGAATCGTGTTACACTTTTGCTACTTTTAAATCATGCTTCTTTTTTCTTCCAGTATCAAAAAATCATCTTAGGTTTTTTCAGTGTTACAACCATGTTTTCTGATTTAAAAAAAATTTTCCCAGAATATGTAGAAAGAGGAATATAATGAGCTTCATAGAAAGAGATAAAAATTTTTGTGTATGTGTAGATAATAATATCTATCAGTCAGTCATAATTTCTAAGAGAATTCATAAAGATCTGTTCTATTGTATTTAAAGATCTTAAATCCCACCTTCCTTCGCCAAAGTAAGATGCACTGCATACTAATACACTGACTATACTAATACAATGGTCTAAGAGAGCAATGGGCTTCCCAGGTTGCTCCGTGGCAAAGAACCTGCCTGTCAATGCAGGAGACGCAGGTTTGATCCCTGGGTCCGGAGGATCCCCTAGAGAACCAAATTTGCAGCCTGCTCCTGTATTCTTACCAGGAGAATTCCCGCCAACAGAGGAGCCTGGCAGGCTACAGTGCATGATGCCGCAAAGAGTCAGATAAGACTTATCGACTGAACAACAGAGGAAAGCCAAACCGAAATGCTGAATTTGGTATTATAATACTAAGAGAAGTTAACAAGCACTGATTTTTCTAAAGTTAAATAATTTCATATTACAGCCAGGTGAAATGGGAGTGTGAAAATGCTTCTTCACCAGTTTCCTGGTTTTCCCCAGGAGAAATTTAATTTCACCCTACCTCTCTCCACTCATTGGAGCTCTTGGGGCAACTAGAGTCTCAGAAGGGAACCCACCCTCCAGTGGGTGTGGTCAGGGCTGCTCCTCTCTCATGGGTGAATCTCCCATAAGGGAGGCCTGCCCTCTCTGGTCCATGTGGCCAAGATGCAGAGAGTGGGTGAGTCTGCCAGCTCTGGGCTCCGTTAGCAGGCCTCCTGCCACTCACTAAACCACATCCTCCATTTTAGCCATTACCAGTAATAATGATATTTTGGTCTCCATCTACTTCTTTTTTGCTCCCTCAGTTTGTTGTTGCAGTTGGGGAAGAAGTGTTATTTACTGATCCCATGAAAAAACATCACAAACTGAATGTAAAGCACAGGGAGCTTAGTTCAGTGCTCTGTGATGACCTAGAGGGGTGGGATGGGTTGGGGTGGGGGCAGGTGGGAGGCAGGCTCGAGAGGGAGGGGATATACGTGTATGTATAGCTGATTCACTTTGTTGTACAGCAGAAACTAACCCAACATTGTAAAGCAATTAGACTCCAAGAAAGAAATTAAAAAAGAATTATCACAAACTGAATGCATGCACATTTCAATATTAGTTAAATATTACTATTTTGTTGGGCTTCTCAGTGGGTGCTGCTGCTGCTAAGTTGCTTCAGTCGTGTCTGACTCTGTGCAACCCCATAGATGGCAGCCCACCAGGCTCCGCCATCCCTGGGATTCTCCAGGCAAGAACACTGGAGTGGGTTGCCATTTCCTTCTCCAATGCATGAAAGTGAAAAGTCAAAGTGAAGTCCCTCAGTTGTGTCTGACTCTTCGCGACTCCATGGACTGCAACCTACCAGGCACCTCCACTCCAGGCAAGAGTACCGGAGTGCATTGCCATTGCCTTCTCCGCCAGGGGCATGCTAGTGGTTAAAAAACCCACCTGCCAATGCAAGAGATGTAAGAGACATGGTTTCCATCTCTGGGTTGGGAAGATTCCCTGGAGGAGGGCATGGCAACTCGCTCCAGTATTCTTGCCTGGAGACTCCCATGGACAGAGGAGCCTGGCGGGCTACAGTCCATAGAGTCACACAGAGTTGGACACGACTGAAGCAACTTAGCACACACACATACACATGCCAGCAACACCAGGTCTTTACTAATAGGGGTCAAGGAGAAAAGAGAGAAATGAGTTTTCAGCAGTTTCCACTGCATCAGAAGGCCAACGAATGTATCTTAAATGCTGTGCTGGATTGAGTCACCAATTAAAGTGAAAGGGTGGATGAAAAGAGAATGCTTTTTTGCTAATTATGTCTCTGAAAGATCAATGTCTCTCTTAAAAGCAAAAGAGTATGGGCAAAGTGATGAGAAACAGAAGATATAAGAACAGAAATAGAATTTCGAGCTGTGGACAACGTCAACCATGTCAGCAAGTATAGACATTCCAAGTGGTGATGGCAGAGTTGGGGAGAGGAGAGAGAAAGAGGAAGGAGGGGAAGGAGATACAGAGAGAGGGAGACCAGCAAACAGAGGAGACAGATGTTGTGTTTCTGGGTTTTGGTTCTGATTTTCTTTGTTTCCAGGGAGAGAAGGTAAAGAGCTGTGTCTTTTACCTTGAAGGCACAGATATAGGATACCTGCCACGTCTGGTGAGGGATCCTGTGACTTAGATGCTATCACGAGGGTGTAAGTGTGTCATAGGGAGGCCACATCCACAGAAAGTCAAAGAGACATTCACTAGGTCAACTGGTAAAACTGATATCGTATCATCAAAAAAGTCTACATTATATATTTTAAGGGCTTCTCTGGTGGCTCAGGCAGTAAAAAATAAAAATATCCCTGTGAGGCGGGAGACCCAGGTTTGATCCCTGGGTCAAGAAGATTCCCTGGAGGAGGGAATGGCTATCCACTCTAGCATTCTTACCTGGAGAATCCCATGGACAGAGGAGCCTGGTGGGCTATTGTCAGAAATAAATATTTTTTAAAAATTCATCTTTTATCTGCATCATTCCTCTGAAACCTAAGCAATGACAACAGTTCCTCCCTCAGTGCTCTGTATTTAAATATATATATATTGCAAAAAGCAATTTTATATTATACATTTCTATGTGTTTCTTAAAGGCATTAAATTATATCTTCTGCTTTGGAAATATGTCATGTAGTAAAAAGTTTAAATTTAGGATGTGCAGTCTTTAGCTATCTAGAACTCTCTTAACCAAATCAGCCACTCCTTGATTGGTGCATGTAAAAATTTTACCATGTAATTGAAATAAGCCATTACTCACCAGTTTTTAAAAGTAAAATGTGGGAAGATTGAAGGATATATTTTTATTTTGGCTTTTCTGTATTCCCTAATCTTTCTTCAAATAACTGGATTACTTATATAATTAAAATGTTTAATTAAAAGTGGAAGCCAATTATCAATTGAAGGAGCTTTCGGAAACAGAATCACTAAGCCTAACGCACTGGATAGAACTACCAATGCGGAAGAGAATTTCAAGTCAGAGTAAGGAAGGATAAGAGTTGTCCCCAGTGGAACACGCACTTCAAAAACCTGTGAACTCCAACACCATCAGTGTCCACCCAAGTTGCAGACCTGTGTCAGGAGTGTTGTAAAAGGCAACCCAGGTTTGGTCTGAAGTTCTTGAGCAACCGGCGATCCCTAACACTTTTGGCACCAGAGACCAGTTTAGTGGAAGACAACTTTTCCCCAGATCGTGGTGGGGGCTGGGGAGGGGGATGGCTGGAGATGATTCAACAGCATTACATTTGTTGTGCGCTTTCTTTCTATCATTATCACATCATTATCACATCAGCGCCTCCGCAGATCGTCAGGCATTAGATCCTGGAGGTTGGGGACCCCTATTCTAGAGATTTTTCCTCTTCCATTCTCCTGGAGTCAACATTCTTTAGCACTTCTGTAATAGCTCATATTCATTTCCAGTGAGTCTCCTACATTTTTGCAAACTGCCTGGAGAAACTCTAGTCTCTTCTCACTAAGTTGTGGGTCTCATCCCTGCCTTACCCTGGGATTCTCGCTTCAGACCCCCAGTGGCAAAAGACCTCTTTTTTCTTTATCTCCCAAGTAAGACTACACCAGGTGGCAGATTTTTAAAAGGCTTAGAGAAAGATCAGGGTGGAGTGTTAGAGCCGTATCACAGTCCACCTAGAATGGAACACCAGAGCCCCCTGCCATGGGACGTCTCACAGGAGCTGCTTCTCCTTGGAGAATTCTGCCTACGGCCGTCTTCAAGGCCAGGTGGGCCCCTTTTTCTGTACCATCCTTCAGTTGCTCCTTCCCACACCTCTACGTTTTCTGACCTGCTTAGCACCTGTCTTGCTTTGGAAGCTCAAGTCTGTGTGCTCTGTATTGTTTGAGCACTCCTTTCTGCCTCTTTGTGCCATTGCTGCCCATCCTCTGGGGATGACCACAGACACAGGCACTAAACAACACTCTCCCCCTGACCCAATTTAAAAAAAAATATTCTCTTGCTAAGGGGATTGGAAATTGCACCTTCTTCAGCTGTTCACTGGCTCAAACCTCAGCCTACTATTTAAAATGATAAAATAAACTTATTTAAAATATATTATTAGATGATGTTTCAAAAGGCACTTCTTTAAAAACATAAAGTTCCATGACCTCTTAGAAACCCTTTGAGCCAAAGTATAAAAGAAAAAGCCCACATTATTACTGGTTTGAGAAAGAATAAATAGAATACACCAATACACTGCCATCAAAAAAATGTATGTTTTCCAAAAGGAGTTAGAGCCAGCTTCTGATCATCGTAATCAAAACCCACAGGGTTTAGTGGTCGAAAGAACACTATGTGGGGAGTCAAGGACCTGAGTTTAAATTCAGAGTCAGGGTCTTGACCATACTATGACTCAGGTATCAGTTCATTACAACCCATCTGCATAAGGCCGTGCCTTTACCTAATAAGGCCAGTCACCATCGTGTGTGACCACTTGCCTGAGATGAAATGAATCAGTTAATTTATTTGTATTAGTTAGTGGTAGAGCTTGAATTAATGGTAGTGCTTGGATTAACACGAGCATTTTTTTTTTTTTTGTATGTTATATGTTTGTTTCTTTATACCAGAAGCCTCCTAGTGGCAGAAAGGCAGCAAAAAGGACCTTCAATAATTTTTCTTCCTAGGTGTAAGGGTAAATATAAAATTTCAGCCTAACTGTGTGACTTTTCTGTTAATAACTGATTCATACCCGGGGTCTCTTCTCCTAACAGGTAAACATGGGAGAAAAACTTGATTTAGTGCAGTTATACTAAAAATGTCATTAGCCAAGAGAAACCCACGTTCTGTCCTTGCTCTAAACTCCCTGTCAGTTACATTCTGTTTCTTCTACTTTTGTTTTTACATATATGCCTATTATTTCTTCCATGGTCATGATACTCAGTCAAAAATTATGTGTAATGTGTTTACTTCAAAAAGTTAAGGTTTTATTTACGACTTGCTTTTGATCCAAAAGTATTGCGAGTCTTATTTGAACTTGGCTATTGCTTGGAAAACAAATAATTATGGTGTAGTGAGAGAGGAAAGACCGGGTTTCCTTGTTTCAAAAGAGCGTCCAAGTCTGTTAAACAGAGCAGAAAAGAATAAACATCCGGTTTTTGTTGGATGCTTCTTAACCTTCGTTTTTGTCTGTAAAGAGACAGAAACGGGAGATGCACAAAAAAGGAGATCTAAATACAGGAAAGTAGTCAGAACACCCAGCCCTGGGCTGGGCTTAACTGCTAAATTGTTGTTTGACCTTGGCCAAGTAACAGTGAACAGTGATAGACCTACTCTGATTGTTCTCTCCTCCAAAAACTAATCGGTTCTTTAAAGAGACAGATGGTTCGATTACCAATAACCAATCAGGCCATGATCAGGCAATTCCCTGCTGTTCTGTGAATGCTAAAACTACAAGATATCAATTTTTTGAGGGTTCAACTGACCCCAGCAGCAACAGGGATGGAAAGATGCACCATTTTGCAGTGGATTAACTTTTTAGGAGGAGGAGAAGGGGTGACAGAGGATGAGATGGTTGGATGGCATCACCAACTCAATGGACATGAGTTTGAGTAAACTCCAGGAAATAATGAAGGACAGGGGAGCTGGGCACAGTGCAATCTGTGGGGTTGCAAAGAGTCAGACATGACTTAGCTCCTGAACAACAACAACTTTTTATCAGGGCTTCCCAGGTGTCACAATGGTAAAGAATCTGCCTCCTAATGCCGCACATGTGGGTTTGATCCCTGGGTCAGGAAGGTCTCCTGGAGTAGGAGATGGCAGTCCACTCGAGTATTCTTGCCTGGGAAATCCCATGGACAGAAAAGCCTGGGTGAGCTGCATCCCATGGAGTCGCAAGAGAGTTGGACACGACTTAATGACTGAGCACGCACTTAACTTTTTCCCAATGTTTTATTCTTGTACTTTTTAGACAAAAAGAACCCCCTACAGGCTTAATGACAAGTCTCTTATACTAATTAGTGCTGGAGAGTGATAGGCCAATCTGCCATCAAGCATCCCAATGTAATAAATTAATCCAAACCATCTATGTTGAATCGCTTGTTTTTCCCTAGCCAGGTTCTGCAGAATTTTTCCTCTGCCATCTAAGATTCATTCAGTTATAACAATAAGAAAATCCAGCATGTTCAAACCTACAGTAAAAGTTTGACCTACCCTTCTCAGATGAATTTGAGGGTGCAATTAGTTTGCCAAGAGCATGCAAAGACCAAGACCCTGTTAGGGGTCGTAACAGTATAATGAGTCTAAATTCAAGGGCTTTTCTTGATTTGTTTATTGATTATGCATGCCACACCATGCAGCATGTGGGATCTTAGTTCCCCAGTCAGGGATTGAACTGGGGTCCCTGGTAGTGGAAGCACAGATTCTTAACCACTGGACACCAGGGAAGTCCCACTTCTCTTATTTAATACCGAAGAGAAAAGTTATCTTTTTTTTTCTTTTGATCTTGGTATTTTCCAGTTTCTTGGATTAAGTGTTGATGTACAATAAAGGTAAATACAAGGATAAGATGAAGCATAATGACTTGCTGCTACCATGACGGGACTGATCTGAATTGGATTTAGCCATAGAAATACCTCCAATGGAAAGAAAGCCTGTTTGGGTTGAGAGCAGCAGAAAATGGGCTCAACCACTTACTGGTTTTTCTCAATGTGGATAAATCAGTCATTTAGCCTCTCTAAAACTCCATTTGCTCATCTGTAAAATGGAGCATGTATCTTCGCATAGCGTTATTCTACAGACTAAATGGAAATACACATGTACTTATCACATTGCCAGGCACAGAGTAAACTGCTCAACAAATGATAGCTATTGTTTTAGGAAGATCACTCTTCTACTAACTTAGAATTTATTTAGCAGCAAATATTCCCACACATTCAAATCTATAAAAAGTTCTGACTTATTCTCTTAAGATGATAAAATCAAAGAGATCTTAAAAAAAAAATCAATACGCGATCTGGTGTTTCCCATGATTTCTTTTTAAGAGAGAAGACAAATTTTGACCAGTTTTTTCATACAAATAAAACAATCAAAATATACAGTATGCTGTGTTATACAAAATGGTAACCAAGAAAAGTTTTCCAGTGGAAATATTCTTTGACACTTCTATACATCAAATTAATGAACATTGAACTTTGAGGAAGAAATAGAAACTTGTGTTTATTCTGAGCTCAAGAAAGCCAAGGGTGAAGCCCCCCAAAGCTAAATTCTGTGGGTCTATTTTATTTTCTTTAATTAAGTCCGACTCTGTCTACACCATAACCCATCCTTTCTTTGTTTCCCTTTCCTATCTCTGAATCTCCCTGGAGGAGGTCATGGCAACCCTCTCCAGTATTCTTACCTGAAGAACCTCCATGGACAGAGGAGCCTAGCAGGCTACAGTCCCTGGGATCACAAAGAGTCTGACACGCCTGAGCGACTAAGCACAGCACCTCTGAATCTATCTCCATAATGCAGTTAGCAGGGGCATATACATAAAAGTTGTGGCCTGTAGGTCAGGCACCTTAATAGTCCCAGTGAGTGAAGTGAGGTCAAAGTCACTCAGTCCTACTCTTTGCGACCCCATGGACTATACCAGTCCATCCTAAAGGAAATCGGTCCTGAATATTCATTGGAAGGACTGATGCTGAAGCTGAAACTCCAATACTTTGGCCACCTACTGCAAAGAGCTGACTCATTTGAAAAGACCCTGATGCTGGGCAAGATCGAAGGCACGAGGAGAAGGGGACGACAGAGGAGGAGATGGTTGGATGGCATCACCAATTCAATGGACATAGGTTTGGGTGAACTTCGGGAGCCCCTGTCATCGGACAGGGAGGCCTGGCATGCTGCAGTTCATGGGGTCACAAAGAGTCAGACATTCCTGAGCGGCTGAACTGAACTGAACTGGACTATACAGTCCACGGAATTCTCAAGGCCAGAATACTGGAGCAGATAGCTGTTCTGTTCTCCAGGGGATTTTCCCAACCCAGGGATTGAACCCAGGTCTCCCGCACTGCAGGTGGATTCTTTACCAGCTGAGTCACAAGGGAAGCCCAAGAATACTGGAGTGGGTAGCCTATCCCTTCTCCAGTGGATCTTCCCAACCCAGGAATCAAACTGGGGTCTCCTGCATTGCCGGTGGATTCTTTACCAGCTGAGCTATGAGGGAAGCCTCATACAGTCCCAAAGTCTTTATTAAATAACACCAGCTCCTAAGTGGTATGGCCCTCACTGATTTACATCAATTCTAGCTAATAAAAATTAATGGCCTTTGTGGACAAAACAAAGGATACTAGTTTGCAATAATATCAATAATCTTCTAATGCTTCACCTTACTGACCTTTGTGAAAATAAAGATAGATACCTGAGTATAAACCCAAGAAAAAGTTATTCCCACTGGAACCCACTTCAGACTTCAGAATTGATGTAGAAACCCCCAGACACTGCTTTATCTTGATCAGTTTTAGGAAACCAAATAAATGTTATTTTGGTTGCTAATTAAAAATATCCTTCCAGGGCAGAATTGCAGTAATGGGTAGAGCAGGATGCTTCAGTGTACAGCGATTTTTTTAGTACAGACCCTTAGCCAGAAAGGCGTTGTTACTCACTAGCGCCATCTTGTGGTGACCTAGGAATATGGTTTGCACTTCAGGAAATTACTCCCTGATACGGAACTGCCTGAAATCAAACATAAACTCTTAACATGCAACTATTCCCTGGTTTGAGGATTTCCAGGTTTTTAGAGACCCGTCATTCTCACACCAATTCTCTGCTGTTGGCTGAAAGGCTAATCTTAACACTCTTACAGAGGTTAAGTAAGCAGGGCATAAACAAGGAAACTCACATCAATAGGTATCGTTTCTGTTAATTTGAAGGTTTAAAAAATATGAAGTTTCCTTACAAAAGAATTCTAGATAGGTGAAACTTATCCCCTCCTCCACTCCCTGGAGAATAGGTGGACTCAATGCCTCTCAAAGAATAAACCACGGAAAGGAAAAACTAGCAACTTTCCAGTGGGGAAGTCTGACAGACCAACATCTTAACTAGGTGACCTATTAATAGATGAACATCACTGGCCATGTGTGGAGCCCTGATATGAGATGACCAGAACACACTTCACTTCCATGGCATTCTTGCCCCAAATCCATGACTCCAGTTGACTCACATTCGACTAAACCATGCTGGGGGACATTCTACAAAATACCAGATCAACACTCCTCACAACTGTCAAGGTCATGAATAACAAGGGGAGAGGCTGAGACACCATCACATATCAGAGGACCCTAAGGAGACAGGACGGCTAAGTGCAATGTGGGCTCCTGGCCGGGATTTTGAAACAGAAAAAGGACACCCATAGGAAAACTGGTGAAACCCAGATGAAATCTGGAGTTTAGTCAATAGGCGATGGCACCCCACTCCAGTACTCTTGCCTGGAAAATCCCATGGGCGGAGGAGCCCGGTAGGCTGCAGTCCATGACGTCGCTGAGGTCGGACACGACTGAGCGACTTCACTTTCACTTTTCACTTTCCTGCATTGGAGAAGGAAATGGCAACCCACTCCAGTGTTCTTGCCTGGAAATCCCAGGGATGGGGGGGCCTGGTGGGCTGCCGTCTATGGGGTCGCACAGAGTTGGACACGACTGAAGCGACTTAGCAGCAAGATGCCAATGTAAGATGCCAAGAGTAAGATGCCAAAGTAAGTGCTGGGATTCATGGGGTTGCAAAGAGTTGGACACAACTGAGCGACTGAACTCGAACTCAAAGATTCCAATGTGGCCTTAGTTTTGACCAATGTACCACAGTGTGTAAGATGAAAACATCTTAGAGGAAACTGAAACCGGTGAAAAGGTGTAAGGGAATACTCGCTCTTATTCTGGCAAATTTTTTGTACATTTCCGAGTATTCCAAAGTGAACAGTTTATCTTTGAAAAAGTATGAAGTATTTGCTGTGTATGCTGGACGTTCTTGAGGACACTTCATATTTGAACAACATGTCACGGATTAAAATGTGTTTTCATATACTTTCATTTAAACTTCCATGGCAGCCTGCAAGGCAGTCAAGATTGGGATTATTTCCATTGACAGTGTTTGGAAAGCAGAAACTAAGAAGTTCTGTCCTCCTCAAAGTCACCCTAGGATTAAGCAAAGCCAAGGGGTGGCTCCACCTCCAAGACTCCTTTTGTACCTTACAAGTTTCTCACTTTTAAATTCTAATTGCAGTGATTCTATTGGGAGTGACTGCCACAATCACACTGGGAGTGATTGACATGACACCCCTAGATTTTAAGGTACCCATGTTATCCTGACCCTTCTGTGGGAGGATTTGTGTGTGGAAAATAGTAATGACTGCTATGATAGAAAAAAATTGAAGTGGGAAAGACTAAGTCAAAGTTCCAATATTTACTCCCAGACTTCATCATGAAGTAATAAAGTTCGCTCTGCCAAGAAAAATCCTTTTCATCCTTTAAGTCTTGGCTCAAGAATTATTGGATATTTTTCATGTCCTTTTTCCAGGCTCCCTGCTGCATCTGAACTCTCCAAACTCCATACTTCTGTAGCATTTTTTCACTGCTTCTTTTCTTGTTTGAGATAAATATTAGAAATATGCATTCATATTTTTGCTGTATATAAAATGACTCTCCCATCTCTCCTCTTTTTACATCCTTTGCTATCCAAAAGTAATCCTCAAACATAATTTTTTCTAGCCAGATGGCTCATTAGGAATGGGCATGTTAAATTCTTTAAGTTAAAAATCTCAAACTCAGGGACCAGCAAAGAAATATAAATGAGTAAAGTGGATCCAAGTATAAGGAAAAGTCAAATGACTTTCTCTTTTATTTCCCCATGTTTATAAAACCAACAAAAATGGATATTTTCTGCTATAATAAAAATGGTACTTGATGATAAATGGTAACTAACATTTGACCTCAGGATTTGTAGGGAACAAGAGAGTGATTGGAATTGTGGCAGACAGAAAAGTCAATGCTTGATTAACTTGAGAGGCTCTGAAAATTATGAAAGGTCCTTTGAAAGACTCAGATGTTGGCTTGATTATTCCTCAAGTCCACCATATAGAAGAAATTAACGATTCAGTCTAGCACTTAAAGGTCCAGCAGAAGAGTAGCAAGGTAAGGGGAGGTGGGAGAATAGAGGACAAATTCCCAGGGAAAGATACGACAGTCATATTGACTCACAAGGCTAACTCTGGGCAAAAGGGCGACAGAAGCTGTACCTTCTAACCTCCTCTGTTCTTCATTTCCCGTCTGGGGCTTCTTTCTTTTCGTAGAATGTTAAATACCCCGAGGTAAGGCTGCTCATGCCAAGTTCAAGGCTTCTCAGTGAAATCTGGCCCCTTCCACCTCTTCATTCTTTGTGGCCATTTAACATTCTCCCAAGTTCTCTCAGCTGAAATACTAACCAATGAACCTTATCTCTCTGTCATTGGATACATTTTAAGTAAGGCTCTATGTCTGTGATGTAGAGTGCCGTTTTCTGTGCTTCTTGACAATGAAATAGTCTCTGCTGTGAATTTTCTGTCTAAATATTTTGCCTAGTTTCTATTAGGTTACCTAGAGGGGATTGAACAAATACATAAACATATTAGGGATTTTGGAAACCAAGTTTCTTACTGTTTGGAAGGGAGCTACAATCAAAGGAAGAAAATGAAAATGAATCCTGTATTGTTGATTGGAAATAGAAGGATTGATGTGAAGCTATGGTTTTCTGTATATGTAGATGAATATGTAGATATCCACGTAGGCAGGGGAAGGTATGAGATAAGCCCAGAATATATTATTATGACAGAAAGAAAGCAAATACTCAATGATGGAATTGTATCAAAAGGGCACAGAAGCCAGTTTGAACAGCCTCCCTCTGGCCAAGTCTGAGACAATCTGAGCAGAAAGATAAATAATAATAACCACAGATGTGACTCATTGAATGAAATAGGAAACAATGAGTCCTAAACAAACAAACCAAGTTTTAAACTTGTTTGATAAAAAATGGGATATTTACATAGTTTCAAATTACTCCCATGAAACACTTATTAAATAGAAAGGAGAAAGTCCTAATATTACAGTGAAGAGTTCTGTAATATGATGAACCACCTAAAACAATCGAAGTGAATATCACCAGTAATTGGACAAATTAAAATTCTGTACCAGCTGATAAGATGCAATTACAGCACAGCATCAAGAACTGTGATGTTCCTACCTGTAACACATCCTGAATCTCATTAGGAGGAAAATCAGAGAAAGTGAAATAGAGGGGCGTTCTGTGAAATGACTGGTCAGTGATCTTCAAAAGTGTCAGAGTCATAAATGTGAAGAGAGGTTGAGAAACTGTCCCAGACTGAAGGAAAATAAAGAGAGGTGACAAACTCATGTGATTCTGAACTGTCTTTGGTGAAACTTGAATGGGATCTACAGATTCTTTTTAAGACCAAAAAGAATTTGTTCTTCAGCCTGCGCTGGGAAGGACCAGAAGAAGTTTAGGAAGACAGTAAACATCTGCGCCCAGGTGGCTCAGTGCTAAAGAATCCACCTGCCAATGCAGGAGACACAGGAAACCTGGGTTCAGTCCCTGGGTGGGGAAGATCCCCTGGACAAAGGGCATGGCAGCCCACTCCAGCATTCTTGCCTGGAGAATCCCATGGACAAAGGAGCCTGGTGGGCTACAGCTCATGAGTAGTTCAGCTGAGAGAACTTGGATGAAGGGGAAACAGTCACAAAGAATTCCTATTTGGGGACGGAAGGAACTGGACTTCCCTGAGAAGTCTTGAGTATGGCAGAAGCAGCCTTACTTCCAGGTATTTAACTTTTTATGAAGAGAGGGAAGCCCTGCACTGGAAACAAAGAATCGAGAAAGTTAGAAAGTACAGTCTTTGTCGTTGTCCGTGGAGTCCCAAAGAGTCCCACACAAGTGAGCACACTCGCGTACACAAGTGAGCACACACGCGTTATCACTAAACGTCTGGGACACCTCATGATAGTCCGCCTCCGTGGGAGAGTCTGCGGTCACCTAGACTGCACCCTTTCTGGCTGGCTGGGCTCCTGCGAGCCTTCCTTCCTTCCTTCCTTCCCCGCCTCCCTCCTGTGTCTGCGCCTCCTCCCCGCATCCCGCTGCTCCAGGCCCCGCGTGTGTGCCCAGGCGGGCACCGGGGACCAGCAGGGACTTCACAGTGGATGGGGCAGCCAGGACAGCAGCCTGGTCCAGAGGGCTCATTGCGCACCTTGTGCTGTCCTGGCTGGCGCGCCGGCCTGTAGGGGGCGCCCTCCGCACCACCCCGCGGGCTGCGGGGCTCCAGGGTCTTCCAGGGATCCCAGAGGGTTGAGAACCTGGGGCCAGAGTCCCAGCGGCGGTCCTGGCGCCTCCTGGTCTCGACCTCGAATGTAAGGGATGCCGTGGTCGCGGGGCACCCGTCCGGGTCGCACTTGTCCCCACCAGTACCGAGAACAAGTCTAAATTCTCACCCACTTGAGAATTCTCACCTCTACTCCCTGTACCGGTTGTTGTTCAGTGGCTCAGTCGTGTCTGTCTCTGCGACCCCATGGACTCAGCACGCCAGACTTCCCTGTCCTTCACCATCTCCCGATGTGTGTGTGAAAGTCGCTCAGTCGTGTCCAACTCTTTGTGACCCCGTGGACTATACAGTCCTGGAATTCTTCAGGCCAGCTGTTCCCTTCTCCAGAGGATCTTCCCAATCCAGGAATTGAACCGGGTCTCCTGCATTGCAGGCGGATTCTTTACCAACTGAGCTATCAGGGAAGCCCATCTCCTGGAGTTTGCTCAAACTCATATCCATTGAGTCGGTGATGCCATCCAATCATCTCATCCTCTGTCGTCCCCTTTTCCTCCTGCCTTCAAACTTTCCCAGCATCCGGGTCTTCTCTAATGAGCTGGCTCTTCACATCAGGTGGCCAAAGTATTGGAACTTCAGCTTCAGCATCAGTCCTTCCAATGAATATTCAGGATTGATTTTCTTTAGGATTGATTGGTTTGATCTCCTTGCAGTCCAAGGGACAGTGGGTGTCCTCAAAGGTCTTGGTGATACTGATGGTGAACACACAGAGCCAGGAAATTTACCCAGCCAGTAGATTTTCAAAGTTATTTTCCTGATTCTGCTGTCTTTATTGGGGTTATGCTGGTGGGAAATATGTACTGTCTTCCCTGATAGCTCAGATGGTAAAAAATCTGCCTGCAATGCAGGAGACCCTGGTTCAGTCCCTGGGTCAGGAAGATCCCCTGGAGAAGGGAATGGCAACTCACTCTAGCATTCTTGCCTGGAGAATTCTATGGACAGACCATGGGGTCGCAAAGAGTCAGACATAACTGAGAGACCAACACTTTCACTTTGATTTCACGTGATGGGGGTCCGCTTGCGATTTGATTTTACCTTATATTACAAGCTGATCAATTAACCTGTTACTATTGTGAGGATGCTGGCAGTAGATATAAGAGGCCTGGATCAGGGACAAAGTGTTTTGTTACTCATGGTACAGGAAGCAGTATGAACACCATCATTTGCATCTGTCCCCTTTCCCCCACTGATTCAATGGACATGAGTTTGAGTAAACTCTGGGAGTTGGTGATGGACATGGAGGCCTAGCGTGCTGCAGTCCATGGGGTCGCGAAGAGTTGGACACGACTGAGCGACTGAACTGAACTGAACCTTTCCCCCAAAGTCCCACAGGGGTGACACAGAAAGCCCAGATGCCACCCTCACATGCAGTGGGTTGCAATACAGGGAGAAACAATGAACTAGGGTAACCTGTTCTTTTATGGAGTGGGTGGCCATTCCCTTCTCCAGGGGATATCCCCGACCCAGGGATCAAACCCAGGTCTCCTGCATTGCTGGCAGATTCTTTACCATCTGAGCCACCAGGGAACCCCTTTATAGCAAACAGCAAGCCTAATCTTTGCCCAGAACATTGCCTCATCCCGTAAAGTTGTTCACTGCAAACAGAACCCTGATCTATACCCAAAGGAATAGTGTGCGCCATAAGGATATTTGTGGCAGCATTCATAGTATTCTTACTACTGCAAGACCGTGACCAACTTAAGTGTCCATCAATAGTATATAAGTAAATTAGGTTGTATCCCTAACTGAATGAAAAGGAATGAACTAATGTTCCATTAAAAAATATGAATGAATCTTACAAACCTGAGGTTAAATGATTGCATCCAGACACAGAAAATATACAGTGTATTGTTCCATTTATATAGAGTTGAAAAATGAATGAAACTAGTCTATGGAAATAGAGGTCAAAAGAGACGGGGTCCGGAAACCAGTAACTAGAAAGGGCTTCAGGGAGATGTCTCAGATGCTACGCGGTGTGTTTTATTGAGCCGAACATCCAAGATATGTGCAGTTTCCCAGGTTTTACTTCAACAAAAGTTTTAAATGTGGAAAGGATGCTAGTGCATGCTTCCATAAGTGAAATAATACGAAGATGCGTAAAAGAGATGCTAATAACTTTCCCTGCCTCCTACTTTCCTGGGGTATTCATTTTTTACTAGATCAGTACGCATCCTTATATATCGTCTCCTAGTTAAACAAGCAAATACAATCACATCTATATAAATATCTCTGCTTTCTCTTTTTTTGCTTTTATCCATTGTATAATACACTTTATAGACTTTAAACTCTAATATTTTTATTCAACAATTTGTAAATGGACTTTCTGTAAGTCAGTAGCTATAGTTAGAACCGTTATGTCTAATGTTTCTACCCACGCATTTATAATTTTATACAAATAGGTATGTATACTGTTGTCTGTTTTTAGTGACGCCTTTTTTTTTTTCTATGCGTTTTGCCACCGGTACACAATCTGTCTCACTTGACAAATCTGGTATTTTTCTCCCTACTTAAATAACCATTTATAAGTGAATAATTTGTATATTTACTCATTCAGCATATAAAATGAATATTTATGTACATATGTATAAAATAGGCTCATATCAACATTCTCATACTTATTAATTTTATTCAAGGTTTCTGCTCTATCTTGTTCCCCAGATATATTTAATGTAGCACTTTCATCTGTGTAATTAATCAAACATCCTCAGACACTTAAAATGTTATAGAAATACACATAACTATTGTAAATACCATATTTTTAATGTAGAAAGAGTGTGAATGGCTTTACTTTCCATCACAATGTATGTATTTGGGCAAATGGTACTTTCTTTGCATTTAACATAATGCTTTATCAGGATATTTCGTTTGCACCTACTGGAAACAAAGGAAAAACCAGGGTCAATAACATGCATTAGATTTTCCATCCAATATCTGCATTTTATTCTCTTGACTCTGGTGAGGAAAAATTTCATTACTAAATCATTAACGTATTGCTTATAAGGAGTTATAGTCAGCTGACTAGTTGTTCTTTTGTTATACTTAATTTAAATTATCCCTTACATTTTGAAGGTTACCATAATTCCAATAAATAATTGTTTGCTTTCCATTTTTTAAGAAAATCATCCTGTATGTGGACATTTATTGCTTCAGAGATCAAGGTTAATTAACATGTGGAATTAAAACAAACTCAGTGACATGTTATGGCACTTTCATTTTTTTCTTTAAGAAAAAAAAGAATTTTTTTACAAAAAAATAATTATTTTATAAAAATTTTACACTGCTTTATATACAGTTCCATGGGACTGAAGAACATCATTTCAATGACTTTAAAATTTTTTTCAATTAAAAATCCATGATCATATATTTGTCAAGCCTAGCAAAGTATATAAACAAATACTTATTAGTAATTTTTATTTTGATGTCAGTTTCCTATCAGAGGCAGGTGATTGATAAGCTTTTGAGTGTTAATAACAAAATTAATAGCAGTGTCCATCCTTTACTCTAAAAAATAGAAAGTAGGCTCTAGAAACAGGACTTCAAGGAACAGCCTGGAGTTATGCAAGAAAAAGAGAGGATTTTTCTTTGTAAATCATTATTCATCTGATATGATTTTTGGTCTGAGGTCCAAAGAGAGATTGGGTCTGGTTTCTGCTATTTAGGCTTTGTAATCACATCTTGATTAAAGAGACTCCCCTTAAGAAAAATCTGGAAAAGAAAAAAAAAATTGCTTTCTTTCCTCTGGGAGCACACTGTTTTTGCTCCTTCAGATGTAAAGAGCAGGGCTGGCTCAATAACACATAGTCCACATTCTATCAGGCCTCTCACACCAAAACGCTGGATCTCACAAACGTTGCTACCGACCTATTGTCGCGCCTCCCCAGGCTCTTCTCTGGGCTCTTCCTTCCTCTGCTGCAAAGTGCCAGTTGTCTTTGGTGTTCCATGGCCTTGCTGAATTTCTTTTATTCAGTTTATTCTGAACTGAATTTCTTGTTCGGAATAAACCACTCTGTCTCTGACACTAGGCAGCTCTTGAAAAGGATTGGCCCCAAACTGCAAACCAAGTAACACAGGGGTCAGCTATTCATCAGGATGGATGGACTCATTCATAATTCTATGCCAGTGGAGAGCAATTCCAATTTTACTGCACAGTCACTGTTGACAGCTCTGCTTTTGCACCTCCTATGATAAAATGTCGCCTGACTTCGGCCTCACTGTTTCCGTGTGATTATTGCTTTAATCTGATGAAAATTGCACTGCATTAATATTTAAAATGAAAATCAGTGATGACTCTGTAGCAGAGTGACAGAATGCTGCTGCTGAATGCTGTTGAGTTTCTCATTAATATTAATTTGTAGTTTGTAGAGAAATGGTTTAACAATCATTGAGCTACACACATGTAATTCAAATATTGATGAACTGAACCATAAGTCTATAACCATGAAAGAAATTGCTCATGACCGTCTGTGTTTGATTTTATGGTCTTTCTTAACACTTTTAAAATTTATCATATTTCAGTAATAACATGTACTTTCTCTAGTAGGTTGGTTATTAACAAATATTTTCCAATTTCTGACTGGCATAAATTTGTTTGGTTGCCAGGAATGATATAAAGTTTCCCAATGAGATCTGTATCTGAAGGCACAATAACCCTGATATTTATATTTAATATTATCTACATTAATCATGATTTACTGAGTATATTTTAAGAACCAGGGACTGAACTAAGACTCTGATTTTCTTTAGTCTGAAAAAAGGATGCTGTTGATCTGAAATTAATAGAATGCTTATTTTGAATGGTTTTTCTTGATTGTGGCAATTAACTTCCATTTAGCTATAAGCACATACATCATGTCTGCAACATTAGATAAACATATGCCCATAGAATAATAATTAAAGATCCACCATCGTAACTGGATCTGTTTGTAAATTCCAAACAGAGAATTTGCTTTTTTATAAGAGAACAGTTTATTTGTTCATTAGCAAATATTTATTAACAGGCTTCCCTGGTGGTTCAGAGGGTAAAGCCTCTGCCTGCAATGCGGGAGACCTGGGTTTGATCCCTGCGTTGGGAAGATCCCCTGGAAAAGGAAATGGCAACCCACTCCAGTACTCTTGCCTGGAAAATCCCATGGATGGAGGAGCCTGGTAGGCTACAGTCCATGGGGTTTCAAAGAGTCAGACACGACTTCACTTTCTTTCATTTTTCACTTTAAGACATTATACTAATTCTTACTGTGTGGTATATAGGTACATATGGAGAAGGAAATGGCAACCCACTCCAGTGTTCTTGCCTGGAGAATCCCAGGGATGGCGGAGCCTGGTGGGCTGCCGTCTGTGGGGTTGCACAGAGGCGGACATGACTGAAGTGACTTAGCAGCAGCAGCATATACATACATATACATGTATACATACATGGCTACATGTATTAGCCTCAAAGTATTTTACCATAGGGCTTCCCTGGTGTCTCAGTGTAAAGAACCCGCTTGCCAATGCTGGAGATCCCACGGGTTCAGTGGCTGGGTTGAGGAGATGTCCTGGAGAAGGAAATGGCAACCTACTCCAGTATTCTTGCCTGGAGAATCCCATGGACAGAGGAGCCTGGAAGGGCTTTAGTCCACAGGATTGAAAAAGAGTCGGACATGACTTAGCAATGAAACAACCACAATTTTACCACAAGCTAGAAAATTAATGAGGCATGGATACGATAATCATAATACAAATTCCACTTTTATCCATTTCATTACAACCTCCCTGGGTTTGTGAGAACCAGAGAGAGGAACAAAATTATCATAGAGATAAAGCTTCTCTTTGTAATATTTGGATGCACTTTTACTGAAAAGCACACAGCAGTTGAACACAGCACATTTTCTTTCTTCCAGTCTTCCTTTTTAAATGTTTCCTTTTCTTTCTTCCCTTCCCCATCTTTCCCTTCCTTCCTTCTTTAACATAGATCTTCCTCCACCTCCCTCCTAAGAGATCCACTGAGTCTGTGCCGTGGATCAAAAGTCAACACCTTTTAAAAGCTTACACTATAATTTGCTGAATTCCAAATGAGTTAGTTTTCCTTTCTACTCTTCTGAGGAAAATTATATAGGGGAGAGGAAAGAGTGAACAAGGAAAGCAAACTCAATGTAATAGAGAGTGTCATACCAAGTGAAGTAATTCAGACAGAGAAGGAGAAATATCATATGACATCAAGAGTCGGACACGACTGAGCAACTGATCTGATCTGATCTGATATGATATGTGGAATCTAAAAAGAAATGATACAAATGAACCGACGTACAAAGCAGAAAGAGACTCACAGACTTAGAAAATGAACTTACGATTCCCCAGGGGAAGGGATACTTAGGGAGTTTGGGCGGGACATGTACACACTGCTGTAATTAAAATGGATAACCAACAAGGACCTACTATATAGCACACGGAACCCTGCTCAATGTGATGTGGCAGCCTGATTGGGAGAAGAGTTTAGGGGAGAATGGATACCTGTATGTGTATGGCTGAGTCCCTTTGCGGTTCACCTGAAACTATCCCAGCACTGTTTATAGGCTAGACTCCAACACAAAATAAAAAGTTCAAAAGAGAAAAAACAAAGTTACATGAAGTGGAGAATTTTCACTCTTTGAGTTGATTCACTGACAGACACTAAAACTTCTTTCATACAAACACACAGTGGGCATCCTCAGAAATCCAAAGGGGGCAGAATTTAGAATATTCTAAAAGGTGGGTTCTGATTGCTGGTAGGCTGTGCACTCCCAGGCCCGGGGCTCATTAGGAGCCCAGGGTGGTGCACAGAGGGGCAGTCATGAGCCATGATTTGGAGTTACTCCAAATGTCCTCCACCTGCTCCACATCATTAATGTTTTCTTATTAATATTTTTAAGCAACCTCAAGGTCCCATGTCATTTTTCACCCTCGCTGTCTTTAATCTAGTAACACACCTTTCTGTTTCTCAAACTGGATGATGAGAACCCCACAGATAGGTATGAGGCACCTTCCAGGAGCATCAGTATCTTTTTCTGTTTTTACTTTTTATTTTATACTGGAGTCTAGCCGATTAACAATGTTGTGATAGATTCAGGTGAGCAGCGAAGGGACTCGGTCATACATATACATGTACCCATTCTCCTGCAAACTTCCCTCCCCTCCAGGCTGCCACATAACATGGAGCAGAGTTCCCTGTACTATCCAGAAGGCTCTTGTTGGTTATTCAGTTTAAATATAGCAGTGTGGACATGTCATCCCAAACCCAGGAGCGTCAATTTCAGTGAAAAAGTGCAACTGCCACATTATCTCCCAGAAGAGACTCTAATGCTATTCCAAGCACCACCCAATTGTGTGTGTGAATGCATGTGTGTGCGTGCATGTGTGTGTTTTATACTTTTGTGCTGGTAGGATATTAACAGTTCTGCTAATCATAAACAACGTTGGCAACTATTTCTTCTGATGGCTAAATGGTCAAAAGAGGGTGTGGAAGACAGCAATACTCGCTTTGCAATCAATTATGTAGCTTCCATCACCTAAATTGTCTTCAATATCTGTGCCTACGGAATACGGCTGGATGATATCACACTGAATTAATAGATTTCATAACTCTTTGTAACAGCCAGACAGCTAGTCCTCCAGAGGAAGCTCGGACATCATCAATTACTGAGCTAGTTAATCTGTAAAAGGAGAAGGAAACCTATCAGAACCTGAAATCACTTCTTGTTCTTAACAGGGTATGTGTTATTCACCTATCAGTCAATAAATAAGATCAGAGATGGTCAAAATAACTGAGATATGGCAGATGACTTTCAAATATAACAGCATTCTCCTTGGAAGTGGCCTTCAGAGATTTGGTGTTTCTGCTCCAAACCACAGATTCATGCTACTGAAAGGAACTTCAATCTGATGCCCCGCCAAACTGAGAAGTCTCTTCTGCATCTTCCAGGGGAAGATTCTCAGCTGGTGCCTGCTTCACCCCATCTACGGAGAGTAAATGTGTGACAATTTCCTTGTTGGATAGTTTGAAACAATAGACAGATGTTTTCACCAGAATGCTAATCCTTCTTCCCAGAATCAGGTCACTTTGACTCAAAAGCCCACATTGTTTTATGGTACCACATTGTCTTTGAATGAATGTCTATTATATGCCAAAATGATTGCAAGATAATTATTAAGAATAGAAAAATTAATGAAACTCAGCACCTCCTCATAAGGTGTTTAGAACCTGCACGTAGAAGAGATAATAAACACACATAATTATTTCTAACTGAAATGTCAAAGAGAATCTTTAAGTTCTATGAACCTTTGTTCCAGTGAGGTAAAAAGAACAATGCCCAAATGGAACCAGGTTTCATGAAGATATTCTAGAAGGTATTCTAGAAACCTAGAAGGTAGCAGGGACACAGAGGTAAAGAGGGGAGAGCACTGAAGGCAGAAGAGAGGGCATGTGCACAGTGGAAATGAAAAGCACTGGATGTGTTAGGAAACAAGGGATTAAGTGCTTGCACTGCAGCACAAGTATAGGGAAGCAACGAGAATAAAATATAATGATGGCCTTGGTCCATCTGAATGCAGAGTTTCAAAGAATAGCAAGGAGAGATAAGAAAGCCTTCCTCAGTGATTAATGCAAAGAAATAGAGGAAAACAATAGAATGGGAAAGACTAGAGGTCTGTTCAAGAAAATTTGAGATACCAAGGGAACTTTTCATGCAAAGATGGCCTCAATAAAGAGCAGAAGTGTTATGGACCTAACAGAAGCAGAAGATATTAAAAAGAGGTGGCAAGAATACACAGAACTGTACAAAAAAGATCTTCACAACCCAGATAATCACGATGGTATGATCACTCACCTAGAGCCAGACATCCTGGAATGTGAAGTCAAGTGGGCCTTAGGAAGCATCACTACGAACAAAGCTAATACAGGTGATGGAATTCCAGTGGAGCTATTTCAAATCCTAAAAGATGATGCTGTGAAAGTGCTGCACTCAATATGTCAGCAAGTTTGGAAAACTCAGCAGTGGCCACAGGACTAGAGAAGGTCAGTTTTCATTCCAATCCCAAAGAAAGGCAATGTCAAAGAATGCTCAAACTACTACAAATTGCACTCATCTCACACACTAGTAAAGTAATGCTCAAAATTCTCCAAGCCATGCTTCAACAGTACATGAACTGTGAACTTCAGATGTTCAAGCTGGATTTAGACAAGGCAGAGGAATCAGAGATCAAATTGCCAACATCTGTTGGATTATTGAAAAAGCAGGATAGTTCCAGAAAAACATCTATTTCTGCTTTATTGATTATGCCAAAGCCTTTGACTGTGTGGATCACAATAAACTGTGGAAAATTCTGAAAGAGATGGGAATACCAGACCACCTGACATGCCTCTTGAGAAATCTGTATGCAGGTCAGGAAGCAACAGTTAGAACTGGACATGGAACAACAGACTGGTTCCAAATAGGAAAAGGAGTACGTCAAGACTATATTGTCACCCTGCTTATTTAACTTATATGCAGAGTACATCATGAGAAACACTGGGCTGGATGAAGCACAAGCTGGAACCAAGACTATCGGGAGAAATATCAATAACCTCAGATATGCAGATGACACCACCCTTATGGCAGAAAGTGAAGAAGAACTAAAGAGCCTCCTGATGAAAGTGAAAGAGGAGAGTGAAAAAGTTGGCTTAAAACTCAATATTCAGAAAACTAAGATTATGGCATCTGGTCCCATCACTTAATGGCAAATAGATGGGGAAACAGTGGAAACAGTGACAGACTTTATTTTGGGGGGCTCCAAATTCACTGCAGATGATAACTGCAGCCATGAAATTAAGAGACACTTGCTCCTTGGAAGAAAAGTTATGACCAATCTAGACAGCATATTAAAAAGCAGAGACATTACTTGGCCAACAAAGGTCCATTTGGTCAAAGCTATGGTTTTTTCCAGTAGTCATGTATGGATGTGAGAGTTGGACTATAAAGAACGCCGAGCGCCGAAGAATGGATACTTTTGAACTGTGGTGTTGGGGAAGACTCTTGAGAATCCCTTGGACCACAAGGAGATCCAACTGGTCCATCCTAAAGGAAATCAGTCCTGAATATTCATTGGAAGGACTGATGCTGAAGCTGAAACTCCAATACTTTGGCCACCTGATGGGAAGAACTGACCCATTTGGAAAGACCCTGATGCTGGGAAAGATTGAAGGCAGGAGGACAAGGGGAGGACAGAGGATGAGATGGTTGGTTGGCATCACTGACTCTATGGACATGAGTTTGAGTCCAGGAGTTGGTCATGGACAGGGAGGCCTGGCATTCTGCAGTCCATGGGGTCACAAAGAGTTGGACATGACTGAGCTACTGAACTGAACTGAACTTTCTATTGATTGAGCCTGCTTCTCTTACTGTCCATATTGCAAGGCTGTAGGTCTCATGTCCTGTATAGTCCAGGAAGCATCCTGAATGAAGGGTGCATGCTCCAGAATGCCAGGATTGGGAGCGTGTCATTGTTTTCTTTGCTATTTTTCAGTGCTTAGCACATGGCAAATGGTTACTTTCCAGTGGGTTTGCAAATGTGGTGGCCCAGGTAGGTGGATTTATAGATTATATCATCTAACTTTAACTAAACATCATCACAAAATGGCAAATAGCTTAAAAAGATGCCTTCAGAGAACTCACAGATTGAAGATAATACTAATAATACAATTACAGACAAGTTGAAAGTTGCATAGCTGATATTCCTTATCCTCCAAGTATAAGATGGCATTGGCCACCTTACAGAACCAAAACAGGGATCATCTGATGAGACCTGATAAATAGTATCTGAAAATGTGACATGTGAAATATAGATAAATAGATATAGATAAAGATAATATAGATATTATATATATATATATAATATAGATAATACTTCCTTCACTTCCACAACTGTTCGCACAAATGTCTATCAGTCTCTCCCTCTAGTAGAAAATAATTCTTAAAAAAAAGAAAAAAAAAGAAATATAGATAAAGATCCAGCACTATTCATGGTGAACGTTCTCATCAATGGCATAATAGTATTGTGTCTTCGTGACATCTTGAGGTTTTTTTTGCATGATAGCCCTTGAATGAGGTATTAAAACAAACTAAACTTAGAATGAGAGCAGCAACTTTGCTTGCTGTATCACAAAGTATTAACCACAGTTTTTAAAAATATGAAAAGTGAAAGTCTTAGTAGCTCAGTCATGTCTGACTCTTTGCCACCCTATGGACTGTAGCCTGCCAGGCTCCTCTGTCCATAGAATTCTCTCAGCAAGAATATTGGAGTGGGTTGCTATTCCCTTCTCCAGGGGATCTTCCTAATCTAGGGACTGAACCCAAGTCTCTTGTATTGCAGGTGAATTCTTTACCATCTGAGCCACCAGAGAAGCTACCAAAATATGAAGTAAATATATGTATACATAAATATGAATACATATAGAACATTTCAATATAAAACAACTAAGCAGATAAAATACTTCTAAATTTTATGCCTTTGTAAGTCAACATGTATGATCTATGAATAATAAAAATGTAGGGATTTTAAAAGTTCTCTGAAAATTAATAAAAATTATTCAAAATACTTAATTTTCTCTTTATCTCAACCTTTTACCTTTTGTGCCTATTTAAGAATGAAGCATATGCCTGTTCATATCGCTAACATTATTACAGTCATAACTTAAATATATAACTATAAATATGTGTGTATCTGTACTCCACATATTCTCAAAATATTTTAGCTGTGAGGAAGTGATAATTTTGAAGTTTCACATTTTGGAATAAAGATGCATCAAAGGTTTGGGGCCAGGAAGTTGTATATCGATATTTCAAGATATATCAAGAGCTGTATTTAAGAAAAAAATCTGATGCCAAGGTACCTCAAGAGACTATTTTATGGACTATAAGAGACTATTTTATAATGAACTGTAAAAGGGAAAGAAGGGAAGGGAGGGCTAATAAATTGTTGAGATAATTCATGTCTTGAATAAGGGAAGAAGGGTTGGGACTAAGAAGGGGAAGATGGAAGCGGTAGACACGGGATTTCAGTGAAGGCAGGAACAACAGGACTTTAGGCAGAATAAGGGGAGTAGAGCACAAAAAGCAGCAGTAACCATGACTTTCTCTTCTGGGCAAAGAATGAACGGTGAAGATATTACTAATAACAGCATGCCGTGTTTTTAGTTTGGCTTGGAATAGAATATATTTTCTATAATTTGGGTCATTGTTAACTCAAATAAATCAGCCTATTCATTTACTCATAAAATTTTTCAATTTATTCAACAAATACAAATTCCAACTACATTTCAGAAACTGCATGATATATCAAGTAGTCAGAGCTGTATGAGATGGTCTCTAGACTCAGGAAGCTCACAGGTTGCTGCTGCTAAGTCACTTCAGTCATGTCCGACTCTGTGCGACCCCACAGATGGCAGCCCACCAGGCTCCCCCATCCCTGGGATTCTCCAGGCCAGAATACTAGAGTGGGTTGCCATTTCCTTCTCCAATGCATGAAAGTGAAAAGTCAAAGTGAAGTCGCTCAGTCATGTCCAACTCTTAGCGACCTCATGGACTGCAGCCTACCAGGATCCTCCATCCATGGGATTCTCCAGGCAAGAGTACTGGAGTGGGGTGCCATTGCCTTCTCTGAGCTCACAGGTTTGCGGGAATTATAAAAACATGTCGATGATGACTTGAGGTGTGAGAGGGGCCACAAGAGAACCACCTGGAGAGTGATTTGGTAGCACAGGGAAGGGACAGCTGGCCTGTCTCAGGACAGTTTTGGAAAAGACGTCTTCTGAGAGTCTAAAAAAAGTGCTTGAAGGGAAGAAGAAAGAAAATTGAGTCCCAGGAGGAGGGATATGATGGCCAAGGCAAAGCATAGTGTGGGGGAAACTGAAGCAGGAAAGAGTTCAACAGGCATCAGATTCCGCGTGACAGGAGGACTGCTTATCTGCTAAGAGGCCATGGTCTCAACTATTCTGAAAACAAAATCAATACCAATCAATGAAAAGCCAAAAGCTGCCAGATCTATGCAGAACAGTGACAACTGGAGGCCAAATAAAAAAGAAGCGGAAATAGATCCTTCATATGTTAAAGCTGCAGTATGGAAACTGAGCAATGAAAACATTAACTGTGGCTATTTAAATTAGAGACATTACTATCTGGTGAGTAAATGTGGCATGTGTTAAATAAGAGAGGCCAGCGGGCAACCTTGTAGACAGGGACCCCAAGAATGAAAAAGTAGACACAATTGGAAGTTTGTTTCAGGAGATTATATGCACCCACACAAGGAAAGAGGGAAGGGTCAGAGCTATGGAAAGTACAGAGATGTTTACACCTTGGTATTTAAACCACGTGGAGCTTCCTAGGTGGCTCAGTGGTAAAGCATATGCCTGCCAATGCAGGAGACACAGGTTCTATCCCTGGGTCAGGAAGATCCTCTGGAGGAGGCAATGGCAACCCACTCCAGTATTCTTGCCTGGAGAATCCCATGGACAGAAGAGCCTGGTGGGCTACAGTCCAAGGGGTCACAAAGAGTTGCTGTATGCGTACATGTGTGTGCTAGATGAAACTTGAAGCTGAAAGGGGATAGGAAATGTGTGAAAAGTATGTATACTTTATTTATCTGAGAATGTAGAACTGTTACATGAGACTTGGCAGGAATGGAGGATTACTGTATAGTTCCACTGATGGTGTGTGAAGTAGCCTGGGTAAATGTGACAAGTATGTATTATGGATTGATTACTTAGTACATCTTGCATCCACCTTATTTCATCTAGTCCTCATTATTCAATAACTCCACTAGTGTTACAGCATTTTGCAGATGAGGAGACCAAGAACTACAGGCAAAATGTGAGTTGTCCAAGGACTTATGGTGGTAGAGTTGAGATTTAAATCAGGCTTTCTGACTTCAAAACCAGGGCACCAACCACTTTACCAGTGGTTTCAACATATCAGTAGCTTTTTGGAGAATTATCATTTGATGACTGAGGGTTCTTTACAAATGTATAGACGGCTTTTATGTATAGAAAGGAGTTTTTCCATGCACATTCATTTTCACCAGTAGTGTATACATTACAATTTTGATTGTAAGATACAACTTAAATATTAAGTAAATCTACTATGCCAAAGTCTTTGACTGTGTGGATCACAATAAACTGTGGAAAATTCTGAAAGCGATGGGAATACCAGACCACCTGACATGCCTCTTGAGAAATCTGTATGCAGGTCAGGAAGCAACAGTTAGAACTGGACATGGAACAACAGACTGGTTCCAAATAGGAAAAGGAGTACGTCAAGGCTGTATATTGTCAGCCTGCTTATTTAACTTCTATGCAGAGTACATCATGAGAAACACTGGGCTGGAGGAAGCACAAGCTGGAACCAAGACTGTTGGGAGAAACATCAATAACCTCAGATATGCAGATGACACCACCCTTATGGCAGAAAGCTAAGAACTAAAGAGCCTCTTGATGAAAATGAAAGAGGAGAGTGAAAAAGTTGGCTTAAAACTCAACATTCAGAAAACTAAGATCATAGCATCCAGTCCCATCACTTCATGGCAAATAGATGGGGAAACAGTGGCAGACTTCATTTTTGGGGGCTCCAAAATCACTGCAGATGGTGACTGCAGCCATGAAATTAAAAGACACTTGCTCTTTGGAAGAAAAGTTATGACCAACCTAGACAGCGTATTAAAAAGCAGAGACATTACTTTGCCAACAAAGGTCCATCTAGTCAAAGCTATGGTTTTTCCAGTAGTCATGTATGGATGTCAGAGTTGGACTATAAAGAAAGCTGAGCGCCAAAGAATGGATACTTTTGAACTGTGGTGTTGGAGAAAACTCTTGAGCATCCCTTGGACTGCAAGGAGATCCAACCAGTCCAATCTTAAAGGAAATCAGTTCTGAATATTCATTGGAAGGACTGATGTTGAAGCTGAAACTCCAATACTTTTGCCACCTAATGTGAAGAATTGACTCATTTGAAAAGACCCTGATGCTGGGAAAGGTTGAAGGTGGGAGAAGGGGATGATAGAGGATGAGATGGTTGGATAGCATCACCAACCCAATGGACATGAGTTTGAGTAAGCTCTGGGAGTTGGTGATGGACAGGAAGGCCTGGCATGCTGCAGTTCATGGGGTCACAGAGAGTTGGACATGACTGAGCAACTAAACTGAACTGAACTTACAAATCTAGTGGTTGTTAATTAATAGTCAACTTTAAATTTAGGATATTTAATTTCCCCAAGCATTTAAGTACAACTCATAAGTTTTATTCATGTATTATTTCAAATATTTTGTATTAAAGTCATGCTAGTTATATTCTCCTAAATATTTAAATTTTTGTGATTGATTTAATTATCTAAAACTTTTCAACTTAAAATGGTTTATATATCTGTTTTTCTAGTGTACTTCAAATAGACAAGCAGGTAAAATTACAAATCTAAAACACAAAATATTCTTAAGTACTTAAATGATACTTAAAAGCCTAATATTAAAGATCTGATGATTTGGATTTATTTAAACTTGTAAATGCTGTTAAAACTTATTAAATACTATTATATCTTTTAAAATTAAAATCACACAGACACAATCTTCAGGTTGAAAGTACAAGTTTAAGATGTCAGGTTTAAACCCAAGATAGCCTGTATTTTTCAGATAATTATACACTGTTCAAATTTTCTATTTTCTTTTTCATTTATTCTCTGCAGTTGGGGTCACCTGGATTTGCCCTTAACATCCCAAATTGGTACAAAAATAATGATTCCAAGGATTTGATTTTATCATTATTTTCCCTATACTTATTTTTATATCTTCCTGCAGTTGCTAAGTCATTTATCATCTCTTGACTCAAAGAATTTCAGGCTGTGGTTAGAGATTCTAGACAGAGACCTTGAACCTAGTGGCAATTTCCAAAATAATTCTACCTAAGCTGCCTGTTAATATGTCAATCCTGTTCAGAAAGTTTCATCTGGCTACTTATTAGCCATTTTATTTTTACTATAATTTCTGACAGAACTTGTATTATAACCCCATCATAAATATAATTGTCTCATTTGAGTGTACAACATCTCATACCCACCTCACCAAGTCACAACTAATCTGTCTGCTCAAAGCGAATTAAAATTTGTATGACAGCCCCTTCTACCCCATGTGCTGGGGTTGAAATTAAACTTTTTACTATCTTGTTGAAATTTGTACCTTTTTAATACAGATTATTTCCTAATGTATCCCACAGACCACAAATTTACAGTTATTGTATTGACCAGAATTACCTCTCCAATACTGTGTGCTCCTGGGTTTGAAACCAAGCAAGATCCTGTTGGGTCCAGGAGACAGACACCCTCAAGTCCCCTGCCTCTTCTTTGTAAAAAGCTTTAGCCTCCTAGGCCTTCCCAGAGTTCCAAAGAGCAAATTTAATCAGAGAAGTGAAAAAAAAAAAAAAAAAGGCAAAAACCAAGGAAAACAGTTAAACAAGACAAAATCATAACAGTCTAGCCATAAACAAACTCAAGAACCTTCGGTTCTTTCTCAAGGGCTATAGATAATATCCTGAGCCATGACCTTGAGTTGTTTTACAGATATTAATACTAAAATACTAACACCCCCACCAGGTAGAAGATGTTAATCGCGTGCTGACCACCAGCACATAGACCCCAGACCAGTTGGAAGGTTGATGACTAAGATTCCTGAAACATCACTCTGTTACCTCACCATCAACCAATCAGAGAATTCTGTACAAGCTGAACACACGTCCTGGGACTCTCTCCCTTAGGCTTTAAAAACCTTTCCTTGAAAGCCATGGGGAGTTCGGGTCTTTTGAGCATGCACTGCATGTTTTCCATGCTTCACCCCACATTTGGCCCCTTGCAGTAATAAATGCAGCACTTTTGTTCACTGCGACCTGGGGTTGGTAAATTGGCTTTGCTGCTCTTTGGTCAAGCAGACCAAGTCTGGATCAGTAACACATCAGAATCATAAATCATGGTGTCCTGACCAATGGATGGGCATATGGTCAAGGTGGACTCACTTTAGGACTTTGAATGTTGAGCAAAGGCAGAAAAAAGGATTAGTGGCAGTGCCCTACAAACTGGCCAGTGTTTCCAACTACTGGGATCCCGAGTTGTTGCTGGTTCCCAGCTGGGTCTTCAGTCTTCCCGTCAGTTCTCTGAGCTGCCTGCTCAGCTGGTAAAGAATCCGCCTGCAGTGTGGGAGACCTGGGTTTGATTCCTGGGTTGGGAGGATCCCCTGGAGAAGGAACCGGCTACCCACTCCAGTATTCTGACCTAAAGAATTCCATGGACTGTATAGTCCAAGGGGTCGCAAAGAGTCGGACACCACTGAGCAACTTTCACTTTCCCTTTCCCACCCTTCCAGTAAATTACTGTTTCTTTGCAAACCCAAACTCCAACTGGTACAGGCAGCCAAGGGAGGCTACACATATGACAGACACACACACACAGAAGTGTACCTCGCAAAGAAACTAGAGAAGGAAATGGCAACCACTCCAGTATTCTTGCCTGGAAAATTCCATGGACAGAAGAGCTTGACAGGCTACGGTCCATGGGGTCACATAGAGTCGGATGCAACTTGAGTGAATTCACTTTCTTTCTTTCTTTATCAAAGAAAAGGCTTTAGGCCTTATCCAGGCTCCAGTCAGACCAGCCATACTGTTATTCGTTCTGCAGATTTCATTTGAAGAAAATATGAAATCGTTTTATCACTAAAAAGGTCTGAAATCATCACATTCATGACTGTGAAGGTTTCAGTCATGAAACCTTTAAATTGGATAATTTTAAGGACAAACTGAAGGATGAGGACTATGGCAGAAAATGTCTGAAATAAAAAAAAAAAGAAAATGAAAAATTGGAAACAGCTTCAAAATTCATAAGGTTTCAGAGGAAAGAGAGATAACAGGAATTATTTTCATGTGAAGACCCTCAATGCCTAAAAACTGAGTTCTAGGTAGTACAGCAAAGAACAGAACATCCAAAGAAAAGGCTCAGGGAGCTGTGATTATAGACAGGTAAGAAACGTGGGATCCATGCTTCAAAGTCCTTGAGAGAAATACACAGGAGAGACAGCACGTTACAAGGACTTTTGCAGAGAAACTGAAATAACTGAAAATGAAAGCTAAAATTCGTATTCCATTTCTCAGCTTTTCTAGAAACTAGAGCGTGGACATGTATTTTAGGTTCAATTAACTGGACATATAAATGTAGAAACACCATCTGTGGATACAAAGAAACTGGCACTTCAGGGAATCAAGAGAAAGTGACACAAAAAGCATACACAGGGAGAACTCTTCAGGAGGTGACAGCAGTTTAAACAAGTCTCCAGAGACAGAGCTGTGCTGTGGAGGCACCTGCAGTCGAGGGTCAGTTGGTCAAGTGACCCGTCAATCCAGGCTTCAGCAGTAATACCCATGTGGTCCCACTGCTAATGTCTGAGGGTTCCCTTTTTTCCACATCCTCTCCAGCATTTAATGACTGTAGAATTTTCAAAGATGGCCATTCTGACCTATGTGAGGTAATACCTCCTGGTAGTTTTGATTTACATTTTTAAAATAATTAGTGCTGATCACCTTTTCAAGTGCCTGTTGTCCATCTGTATGTCTTCTTTGGAGAAATGTCTCTTTAGGTCTTCTGCCCATTTTCTGCTTGGGGTGTTCATGTTTTCGTTTTTTATACTAGGCTGTATGAGTTGTTGGTATACTTTGGGTATTAAGCCCTTGTAGATTGCACCGTTTGCAAATATTTTCTCCCATTCTGTAGGTTGTCTTTTCATTTTGTTCATGGTTTCCTTTGCTGTGCCAGAGTTTATAAATTTGACTAAGCCTCATTTGTTTATTTTTGCTTTTATTTGTCTTGGGAGACTAATCTAAGAAAACATTGCTATGATTTATGTTAGAGCATTTTTGCCTATATTCTCTTCTATGAGTTTTACAGTTTCATGTCCTATATTTTCAGTCATTGTGAGTTTATTTTCGTATGATCCAACAATCCCACTCCTGGGCATATATCTAGATAAGACGAAAACTCTAATTTGAAAAGATGCATGTATCCCAACATTCACAGCAGCACTATTTGCAATAGACAAAACATAGAAGCAACCTAAATGTCCATCAACAGATGAATAGAGAAAGACGTGGTCTATTTATACAATGGAATATTCAGTTCAGTTCAGTCGCTCAGTCGTGTTTGACTCTTTGCGACCCCGTGGATCGCAGCACACCAGGCCTCCCTGTCCGTCACCAACTCTCGGGAGTTCACCCAAACTCATGTCCATCGAGTCGGTGATGCCATCCAGTCATCTCATCCTCTGTTGTCCCCTTCTCCTCCTGCCCCCAATCCCTCCCACCATCAGGGTCTTTTCCGGTGAGTCAACTCTTCGCATGAGGTGGCCAGAGTATTGGAGTTTCAGCTTCAGCATCAGTCCTTCCAATGAACACCCAGGACTGATCTCCTTTAGGATGGACTGGTTGGATCTCCTTGCAGTCCAAGGGACTCTCAAGAGTCTTCTCCAACACCACAGTTCAAAAGCATTACTCAGCCATAAAAAATATTGAAATAATGCCATTTGCAGCAACATGGATGGACCTAGAGAATATCATACTAAGCGAAGTAAGTCAGCCAGAGAAAGACAAATATCATATAATATCACTTATATATGGAAACTTAAAAAGGATACAAACTAACTTATTTATAAAACAGAAACAGACTTGCAGACGTAGAAAACATGATAAAATCCATGTTATCCAAGGGGGAAGGGGGAGGAATAAATTAGTATCTGGGATTAACAGGTACATACTGCTATATTCAAAATAGATAAACAACAAGGTCCTCCTGTATAGCACCCCTGGAGAAGGAAATGGCAGCCCACTTCAGTATTCTTGCTTGGTAAATCTCATGGTCAGAAGAGCCTAGTGGGCTACAGTTCATGGGGTTGCAAGAGTCGGATATGATTTAATGACTAAACCACCATTGTATAACACAAGGAACTATATTCAATATCTTGCAATAACCTATAATGGAACAGAATGTGAGAAAAATTTATATTATACACACACACACACACACACTCTGCTGTACAGCAGAAACTAACACAACACTGTAAATCAACCATGTGCATGCATGCTGTGTTCTTCAGTAGTGTCTGACTCTTTGCGACCCTGTGCACTGTAGCCCTCCAGGCTCCTCTGTCCATGGGATTCTCCAGGCAAGAATACTGAAGTAGCCACGTCCTCCTTCAGGGGATCTTCCCAATCCAGGGACTGAATGCTTGGTTCTATGTCTCCTGCTTTGGCAGGTGGGTTCTTTACCACCAGCACCACCTGGGATTTCACTAAAAAAAAAAAAAAAAAGAACTCTATCACTTATAAAACCATAAAACTTCAATACTTTTCACTCAATAAGCCTCTAATAAGCACATATACTGTGTAAGATACTATGCTGAAGATCTAGGAAGGCAAAGATTCCCATCATCCAAGTACTTAAGAGTCTAGTGGAGGAACAACAAACACTTAAATTTAAAAATAATCAAATGACAGAAGTTAGAGATGCCGTATATTATCTACTATGGAATTTGCATGACACATCAATTAACTCTGCCCAAGGACAGATGGGGAGCTATGTGAAGGTACAGAGAAGTGATATTTGAGTGAGTCGGAAGGACAAAGAGGATTTCACCAGTTTCACAGGAGCAGACATTTCTGGGAGAGTGACTTGTATGTGCCAAGGTATGGAGACTTAGAAATTTGCGATGTGTTTGTGGGTCAGAAAACACAGGTGTTTTGAGCATGGTAACCATAAGCAAGTGCCTAGAAATAAAATAAGAGGGATACTCTGAAATCTCATTATGAAGGTGCATGTACACCATCTTCTCTGGTGGCTCAGAAGTTAAAGCGTCTGCCTCCAATGTGGGAGACCCAGGTTCAATCCCTGGGTCGGGAAGATCCCCTGGAGAAGGAAATGGTAACCCACTCCAGTATTCTTGCCTGGAGAATCTGGGGTCACAAAGAGTCGGACACGACTGAGGGACTTCACTAACTTACTTACTTACTTATGTACACCATACTAAAAAGTTACTTTATTCAATAATTGCCACTATGGTTTTTAAAGCCACAAAGTGATAGGACCAAATTTACTCTAGAAAAATAATCCTGGTGTCAGTGCAAGAGTAGTAAGAACAGGCAACACAAACACAGAACACACTTAAAAGTTTAGCTGCTAAAGTTTTTGCCTATATTCCAAGTGAGAGGTGTACATAACTCAAAACAAAAACCGAGGAAGCAGAAATAGAATTTGAAAACTATTGCTAACTTGGTAAGTAAGTACGTGGTGTGAGGTTAGCCTTATATCCTTGGGAAGGATTCCATGGCCTTGGATTACTTACTCATTTACTCATCATAAAATACTAACGACATGATAACATGGTAATGATTCTGATGTTGCAGAATACGCACAAAGAACAGTGCATTAAAAGGATCTAGCACTGAGCCTGATTCTCAATACATTTGGATGCTAAATAATAGAAGCTGTGGTTTTTTTATGGACTTTCCAGGTGGCTCAGGGGTAAAGGACCCATCTGCCAATGCAGGAGCCGCAGCAGACATGGGTTTTAACCCGAGGTCAGGAAGATCCCCTGGAGAAGAAAATGGCAACCCCCTCTAGTATTCTTGGTTGGGAAATCCCATGGACAGAGGAACCTGGAGGGCTACAGTCCTTAGGGTTGCAGAGAGTTGGACACAGATGAAAACGCACTCGTTGCTTTTAACAGAAGGAAGAATGTAGAGGATTGAATATTCTATTTTATTCTATGATACACCAGATATGGCTTTAATAAATGCCATATTATATTTTGATAAAGTCACAGTGAACAATATGGTGTGACTTCCACCTATTTCAGAAACTAAAGAGCCAGAAAGCTTTAAAAAAAAACCAAAGTGGGAGACAGGGAAATTGATGAGGCTTTTCTTTCAACTGCTACTTGGAAGGTAAGAATGTCCACATTTTACACTTCAGCATGGTTCTTCTGTGGTTATGTAAAAATGCTT
Organism: Bos indicus; assembly: GCF_029378745.1. Lineage (NCBI taxonomy): Eukaryota > Metazoa > Chordata > Mammalia > Artiodactyla > Bovidae > Bos > Bos indicus. The sequence goes on along the minus strand of NC_091771.1, from coordinate 22,609,565 downwards.
TACTCTTTTATATATAAGTCTTTGTTCTCTCACTAAATTAAAATATTTAGGTCAGAGCCTGTCTCTAATTCTTTCAGTGTCTATTATCATAAGGCGTTTAGTATACATAAATACCTTTACATTTTCACTAAAATAAAACCTTTATTTTATCTTCAATAAAATTTTATCTTTATCTTCAATAAAATTGTTACATATAAATATTATACATACACATATTAAAATAAATACATATATAAAACCTACATCTCTGATGAGGCTTACCTGAATATTCGTTTTTAACTGCTGGAAAATATTGAACTGTTTAAAAGTATTGATTTCTAGCCCTTAACTTAAAATTTATAGTTAGCCTTATAAAAGAATAATAGGTGAATATTAAAAAGCATATAAATTGCTTTAAACATCCTTAAATTTTACAGTAATTTTCCTGTCTTCATCCTACTATATTTCTAATTTCCAAATTAGTTATGACCAACCTAGGTAGCACATTGAAAAGCAGAGACATTACTTTGCCAACAAAGGTCCGTCTAGTCAAGGCTATGGTTTTTCCAGTGGTCATGTATGGATGTGAGAGTTGGACTGTGAAGAAAGCTGAGCGCCGAAGATGCTTTTGAACTGTGCTGTTGGAGAAGACTCTTGAGAGTCCCTTAGACCGCAAGGAAATCCAACCAGTCCATTCTGAAGGAGATTAGCCCTGGGATTTCTTTGGAAGGAATGATGCTGAAGCTGAAACTCCAGTACTTTGGGCACCTCATGCGAAGAGTTGACTCATTGGAAAAGACTCTGATGCTGGGAGGGATTGGGGGCAGGAGGAGAAGGGACGACAGAGGATGAGATGGCTGGATGGCATCACTGACTCTATGGACGTGAGTCTGAGTGAACTCCGGGAGTTGGTGATGGACAGGGAGGCCTGGCGTGCTGCGATTCATGGGTCGGACACGACTGAGCGACTGAACTGAACTGAACTTTTATTACAATGGCAAATTCAGAGAAGTACAAATAAACACAGAAAAGTGGGCCCCCTACCTTAATGTACTCAGTTAATATATTCAGTAACACATGAGGGAGATTAGAAAATGTCAGTCTGTTTGGAAAGGTACAAAATGAAACGTGCAAATCTGTCTGCCAAAGGAATGCCATCCTAAAAAAGAAAAAAAAAAAAAAGCCCAAATTTACACGTACGGGTATTTCACACACACGGTGATCACACTACACACACTGTAACGCATCTTGCTTTTTTCACATACTGTATTTAGGAATTCTTTGCGCATCCACATTTAAATCTCCTTCATAGCGGAAAAATGGCTGCACAGTATTAAGTGAACTTAACTAGAATTAGCTTTAACTGAACATATTTGCCCAGGCACAGGTCTCAGTATGTGTAAGTCTAGCTCAGACTTTCACAGATTGAGGATTACGAAATCTCTTTAATCCCATAAATCGTAATACCCCAGCTCTACACCTGATTTGAATTTCAGTCCACTTTGCAAACGCAGTCTCACGTGAGTCTCCTCCTCCCAGCCTGAAGTCTTGCTCCGCCTCCCTCGATTTCTCCACCCGCCCCGACCAGCTTCCTAGGAGCCAGGCTGAACAGGAGGGGACGGGGCACAGGCGTCCGAGGGCGCATGCGCGGCCTAGGCAGCGCATGCGTGCTACGCGGCTACTGGCGCGTCCCTTTCCTGGGCTGAGGTGGCCGGCGCCTGTCCAGGGGCGGGACGCCAGGCGCTATGGCCGAGGGCAGCGGGGAAGTAGTCGTAGTGCCCGCGACTGGGGCTGCCAACGGCCTCAATAATGGGGCCGGCGGGACCTCGGCGCAGACCAGCAACCCGCTGTCGCGGAAACTGCGTAAGATCCTGGACACCCGGCTGGACAACGACAAGGTGAGCGGGGCTGGAGGGGCCGAGGGTCGCGCATCCCTGGGAGCCGGAGTCGGGGGGTGGTCGTCTGTCCGGCGACCTCGCGCTTGTCCCTTGTCTTCGCCTCGAGGTGGGCACCCAAGGCCCGCGGGACCCCTCAGGCTGCGTTGCCGACGTGGGGCAGGTGAGAAGGGGGAAGCCGAGGAGACCCAGGAAAAACGAAGTTTCCAGGGTGTACCTCTATTTATTTAAAACGGTTCCTCGAAGATTCTGGGTCTGGACGGCAAACGGTGGAAGAGGGGTTCTCCCTGACCCCGACAGGTGTTGATCGTGCCTTAACGGCATAAAGAAAAAAAATGTAGAAGTGAGAGTTTTATCGGTAAATGTGTAGACACCTGACAGTAAGGTATCGATAAGAATTTGTGTGTAAAAGATAACATTATACTATGATGAGTTAGAAAGATGGTCCACATTATACTATGACTAAGAAAGGTGGTCTTTAGGACCACCACTTATTAGATATAACCAGCAAACTGGTGCATTCTGGTTTAAGTCCCTTAACTTCTCTAAGCTGATGTTAAATCTCTTAATTGGGAATACCGCAAGTTACTTTCTCAGGGTTGTTGCGAGGGTTCAATGAGAGAAACCAGGTGAAATGGTCAGCACAGCGCTGCAGGAGTTGTTTCTTGTTAATTCTCAATAAATGTTAATTTTATACAGTTTATTAAGGGTTTAAAGTGTCTGTTATTGACATGAATCTTCTCTTTTAATACAGCTGCTCTGGTAAATTAACATTATTTCTTTTTTACTCATGAGAAAAATAAGGTATGGAGAGAGGGTCTCTGGGTTAAGACATATATCTAGTAACTGGCGAGCTGTCCTTTGCCCCCTAGTCTGTGCTACTTTGTTCATTTAGCGTTTACTGACCACTCATTTAGCCTCGACTCCAGGACGTATCAAGACTGTGTTCCAAAAAAAGAAATAGCTTTATTTTATCTATTTTTTGCCATAAATATTTATAGCTATTTTTTCTGTCTCTTAAATATTAAACTGAATTTAAATAGCCTTACAGTTTTTTTCATTCCAGCCATTTTAAAAAATTGAAGTATAGTTGATTTGCAATATAGTGTTAGTTTTAGGTGAGCAACCAAATGTGTTCAGTGTTTTTATGATAACGTAATCAAAACATGGAAAGTCCAGCCTGTTTGAACATGTATTAGTTCAGGTGTAGGAATTTCTGTCTGTAGGATTTAGGGTGTTATTGGACACAATGGGCTTGGTCCTCTGCCCTCTCTACCCATGTTCTCTCTGTTAAAGACCTCTTTTAGTCTCATAGCTTTTTAAATAGTAAAAAGCATGATGATGCTCTAATTTCTAACCCTGTTCCTGACATCTCTACCAAGCTCCAGTTGTCTACGTGACACCTCCAGTTGGCTACCTGATCCATATCACACAGATAGCATGGCCAGAATTCTTGATTTTCCTCCAAACTGGTTCTCTTCCCCTGTTAGTAAAGAACATCACCATTTACCCTTCATGCAAGAAGCATATAAGTGTTTTTTTTATTCCTGTTGTTTTCTTTTCCCGCACATCTCACATCCAATTCATTACAAATCCTATAGGCTCAATCTTGAAAAATATATTCTAATTTTTTTTGGAGTATCTCTTTTTTTATCTGCTTAAACCATCTTGGACTAAGCCACTGGCCACTGTCAAATCTTGCTTGAATTATTTTGGTTCAGAAGTCATCTCAGAGAGGCCTTCCTCTCTTAAGTCTAAGTTCGGCTCCCAGTTATTCAGTTCCCAGCCTAGAAACTACCGTTAGTTCTTATTTTTTAGATAAGCCTTCCAGAGTTGGTTTATGCAGGTGCCAGTAAATATGCATGTACTGTACATAGTCCTTTTTTTTTTTAACACTTGTTTTCACTTACTTATATCTTGAAGCTCACGCTATGTAAGTACATACAGAATTTCCACTTCTTTTCAATGGCTGCATCACAGTCTCTTTAACCAAGCCTTTTTAGATGAACATTAAGGTTCTTTCTAATCTTTGCAATTTCAAACAATCCTGCAATGAATAACCTTGTATATATGTCACGATGCACAAGTACATATGTCCTTACTGTGTTTCAGAAATAAGTTTGCTGTTCAGTACTGTGAAGGTCTTCCGGTATTTTTTGGATTGTGTAATGGAAATAAATTCTTGGGAAATGATTTCAGTAAGTTTTTGCTTAAGATTAGAAAAACATTTGAAAATTGGTCCCAATAATATTCTTTTATTATCAATTATGTAGGACATGTTGGAAGCTCTTAAGGCACTGTCAACCTTTTTTGTTGAAAACAGTTTGCGGACTCGAAGAAATTTACGTGGAGATATCGAACGCAGAAGTTTAGCCATCAATGAAGAGTTTGTAAGCATTTTCAAGGAAGTGAAAGAAGTATGTAAACTCTTTTCATTTAGCATTTATTGAGCGCTTACTGTATGCTTGGCTTTGTGCTAAGTTTTTTTATGAATAGAGTTGATACGCTTGCTATTTGTGTACCATGTTCAAATAAAAAATTTAACTATTAACAATTCCTTCAGCAGCATCATTCTTTGGATTGGTGTGATTTCTAAATCCATAACCTCCACAAATGCTGCGTCTTAGAATGTTGAAATATTTGGGAAATTCTTTTACAAATTTTAGCATTTTAAACAGAAACAAAAAACCATTTCTCTGAGTGATTTTCCAGTAGAAATAGTCTCTTGTTGAATACATCTCCCTTGGATAACTATTTTTCCACTGGAGATTAATAGGGACCGAGTAACCTTATTGCATCTTAAATTATGAAATTTTCAGATTAATTGCAATCAGTTACTTCAGCTAATAAATAATTATTCATTATATTTGAGTGAGCAGTCTATTCACCATAGGGTGAAAATGAATTTTGTTTATTATGTTATAAATTACATTAAATTAGAGTAATATTACATAGTTAATATTTCTATGGGAGTTGTATGGAAGTGTCATACATGGTACCAGTGAGTGCTTAATAAACACAAGGCTATTTTTTTTTTAAGATTTATTGTTTATTTGTTTGTGGCTGCCCTGGGTCTTCGTGGCTGCGCTGGGTCTTCATGCTTCACGTGGGCTTTCTCTAGTTGCGATGAGTAGGAGCTACTCTGCATTGCAGTGTACAGGTTCTAGGTGCTCAGGCTTCAGTAGTTGTGGTGCATGAGATTAGTTGTTCTGCTGCATGTGGGATCTTCCCAGACCAGGGATTGAACCCCGTTTCCCCTGCACTGGCAGGCAGATTCTTAACCATAGACCACCAGGCAAGTCCAATGTAGACTGTTTTTAACTGTGCAGTAGGATTTCATTGGCTGAAGTCTAATAATCTGAAAGGTTAAAAGGGAAGTTTGGTAGTGTTCATAAAACTAGGGAGAGATAGTAGTGATGAGCACATCTAAAGTGTACTCTTTAAACACCATTTCCCACTGAAAAGAAGTACCAAAGCGAGGAAGCCATAAAAGACCACTGGGAAGTGTGAAAAGGACTATGGAGCTAAGTTAAGGGGTTTCCACTGGTCAAAGATAGGATGATTTGAGGATCAGTAAAAATGACTGCAGTGGACTGAAGCTCGTCAAGCATATTTATGTCCATGAGGGATACTACATTATTTACAAGTCAGATTCATTCAGTGTACTGGAGTGCATGCTTCGTCCCTCAGTCGTGTCCAACTCTTTGCAGCCCATGGACTGTAGCCCGCCAGGCTCCTCTGTCCATGGGATTTTCCAAGCAAGAATACTGGAATGGGTTGCCATTTGTTAAAGTAAATATTAGAAATAAGTTTTTCTTGACCTAGTTGGCTAATAATATAGTGCTAGTCTCATTAGATTATACAGTGAGATTTAAGGAAATAGATTAGTTTGCCTATTTGTACCTGTTTGCTGTTGCTGATATTAATTGCTATTTTGAAATCATTCTTTTATTCACTTCAAAGCTGTTTAGGATAAACAGTAAAGGTCAGAAATAGAACTGTTACTTATGATTCTATTACACAAAAATAACCTGTCAGTATTTTATTGTGTGGCCCTTCAGGACTTTCCTGTGTTCTTCTGCACACATATATGTGTATTTTTTCTGAAACAAACAAACAAACATGGGGAGGTGTTGTATGTGTTTTATGAGCCCTTTTTTAGCCTTATATAGACATTTTTCCATAATCACACACACACAGATACTGTCATTGTTAATGGATGCACAGATTTCCGTTGTGTGGTTGGAAATGGTTCACACTTGCCATTTGTTTTAGGCAACTCTGTGTTGATCATCTCTTACATATATTGTTGCACGTTTATTTGATTAATTTCTTAGGATAAATTCTTAGTATGAGAATGTGAATAAACACGTATTCATATTCTTAAAAATTTTCCATTTTCCTATTGTCAGACCCTTTCTAAAAAGAAATATGCTAGTTTTTTAAAATATCTTTTCATATTCTAGACGTTATTCTTTTTAACCATTTTCAGTCTTAAATACAGAATCTTTTGTCATGCTTTGGCAAAAGAATATCATGGAACAAAAATAAAGATTTGGCTAAGATAAGAGAAATTGCTTTAACTATACCTAATGCTTTAACTATATCTAATGTTACTTTTTTCCTTTTCAGGAACTTGAAAGCATACATGAAGATGTTCAAGCAATGAGCAGCTGTTGTCAAGATATGACAAGTCGCCTACAGGTCCGGTATAATGACTGCATTGTAGCCTAGTTCCTGATAAGACAGTAAACTTTCAGAAATTGCTAGTTAAGTCCACAGAATGTGTGGATATCTGATACATCATGCCCTGTAGTAAGTTTGAATGTAAATTTTTAAAAATTATAACTCTCTTCGTGTTTCTTCAGTGATGGTTTGCTAATATTGTGTAGTTAACTCCAGAAACCTTTGTATTTTGATCTTGCCAGTATAGAGATAACTGTGTGAAGTTTTGATAAACTTTTGAATTCCATAATATTCCACAAATGCAGCACAAATAAATTCCTTAGTAGAAAGCCTTAGGAATACTTTCAGACTAAAGCTATGCCCAGTGAAGACCCAGCTTAATTATGATTTATACTCACTCTAAAAAATATCTCAGGAAAATGTCTCTAAGTGTAGGGCCGTTTATTAAAGCAGTCTAAACCCCTAGTTTGGCTGCAGAGTTAGCATTGATCTACATACTTCTGATTCACTTTATGCCTTTATGTCTCTACCTGTCTCCAACCACTGACTTGTTTCTCCTCTCGTTACTGACTGCCTTATTTTATAGGATTGCCCAGTTCAGGCCACTGAGAGAGAATCTCATTGGCTACACTTGTTGTTTGTTTCAGTTCACCTTATAAATGTTTTCCTAGTCTTTGAAATACCTTTTCATCAAGTTTTCATTCCTGATCCTTTCAGCTCTGGTTCAGGGGAGAGAGGATTGCTTAGTATGACTTAGTATGACTTGGTCAGGAACAGCACTCTGTCTTGTAGATGGGGCTATCTCTAATCTTCACCAGAACCCTCTATGAGGGGTATTTTTTGTATATTGAGTTATCATTGACTTAGCTTACAACTTCATTCAGAGATTCCCTGGTAGCTCAGCACAGCCATAAGTGAAGCCATGTTTTCCATCCTTCACTGGCCCTGCCAGTGCCTCTGTTTCACTAAAAAGCATCAGGAACTGTTAAATTCCATCATGGTGACACCTTTTTCTTTCTTGTAAGCCTTATGTATGTAGTATTATGTGTGTATTGAGAATTCTGAGTTCTTCTTTTTTAACATTTATTTATTTTTCTTTAGAGGATAATTACAATATTGTGTTGTTTTCTGCCTGAGTCAGTTCTTAAATGTAGTATGTGAGCCTTAAAACATCTGTTTCAATTTTTTGGGCCTTTTTTATATCTTTGTGTTCTGGAGTGTAATCTCATTTGCTGTTGAACTCCAGTAATTGGCAATGTTAGTTTTCTGAAGTATAATAGAATTGAAATGTGCTAATATTAGATATGTTTATAATTTTAGGCAGCAAAGGAACAGACTCAGGATTTAATAGTAAAAACCACTAAGCTTCAAGCTGAAAGGTAAGCTTTTCTTTATATAATCAATTCTTCATTAATTTGGAGATAATTCAAAAACTATAAATAACTTCAAAGCAGAGATAAAATAATCAAAAAAGTGATTCAAAAATGATACAAAATATGAGGTTTTAAGCTATTATCCAAGAGTAAAACAAATACAAACAGTGTTTAGGAACATTGATAGCTGGGACTGAGATTATACCTTTTTGGAAGTGATGATGTGTTGTTCGTTTGCTGTATAATTCAAAACAAGCAGTAGATTTTTAAATTTTTTAGTAATTGTATTATGTTTTTTCACAATTGCCTTTCATTTTTAACTTAATGATTATGTACGCTGCTGCTGTCAAGGTACAGAACTGCTCTGCCACCACACGTCTCTTTCCCATTGGTGCATGGACCATGATGAGGAAAATTGCACACTATGCTGAAGAGATGGTTGGGTTCACAGAGCAGTCAACTCTAAGGAAAAGCAGGTGTTGAATTTCTGTATTCAGAACTAAGCATGTGCCTTGAGCATCAGATTAGAATGTTTTTAGTATCACAACACATCTTTTGAAAGTTTCCTTGCAGTTAGAGACCCACCTGTGAATTTTTCTCTTATGTTTTTGTTGGCTGACGTGAGAACAAGTGTGGATTCAATTGAAAATTATGTCTAAAACCAAGAGAGAAACATCACCAATCCTGTATACAAAGTTTATTCAAACCCTTTCTGCTGCTGCTGCTAAGTCGCTTCAGTCGTGTCCCACTCTGTGCAACCCCATACATGGCAGCCCACCAGGCTCCCCGTCCCTGGGATTCTCCAGGCAAGAACACTGGAGTGGGTTGCCATTTCCTTTTCCAATGCATGAAAGTGAAAAGTGAAAGTGAAGTCGCTCAGTCGCGTCCGACTCTTTGCGACCCCATGGACTGCAGCCCACCCGGCTCCTCCGTCCATGGGATTTTCCAGGCAAGAGTACTGAAGTGGGGTGCCATTGCCTTCTCCTGGCCTGAGTTAAATCTTTGTCTTGCCATCTTTAGTATGTAGTACAATCTCCTGTAACTAATTGTTGGTTTGATTGAGTCTCTTATCTACAAAGCTGAGCTCCTTGAGAAGTGACAGCCTCTTATTCTCTTTTTATGTCTCAGTGCAAAACACATTGTAGATTCAGTAAGTGATTTTGAGTGAATAAATATGAACTTTGTTTTTTAATATTGGTGAAATCACTATTTATTATGTATTTTTTTGGTCTCTTGGAAAGGCCCATCAGCCAGATTTCTCTCTGGTGAATGTTAATGTTTTTCTTTGAGGTGTAGTATGTTATAGTGGAAAGGATGTAGACCTTGAAGAGCTGAATTCTAATCTAAATCTTAGGTAAGAGCTCATTAGATTTTTAATCTTATATGAGTTCTTTGTTAACTCCCTCAGGCTCAGTTATCACATGTGAAAAAAAGGAATAATAAGCTACATTGCAGGGTTGTTGTGATGAATAAGTGATTTATATTGATTGCTGAACACACTGCCTGACTTACCTCAAGGAGTACTACCCTCCATATCCCTCTCCGCTTTTTAGACAGAGATGTGTAGTCCATCTTGTTTCTTCATTGGCTTTGGCAACTAGAAACAGAAGCTATTCTGTACTTAATTAGATAGTTTTCCTCAGCTGTGTTGTTTATGTTCTCATTCTTTCTTATTTTTTAATAGGTTTTATTTTGATTGTGTTATTTGCTATAAACCTATATCTTAGGTTTTGATATTATAGCTTACATAAAAATATAAAAGCAATTTATTTTGTCAGAACATATGTGATACATATTCTTTTATTGCCCTATAAAAGGTTAGGAGAAGGCAAGAAAAAATCACTTTTTTCTGCTTCTCCTTTCATTTACATGTGTGAAACTTGAAGAAAATTACAGTTAGATTAACTTGAACACCTAGATACAGCTATTGTTAACAATGTGGTGTATTTTCTCTCAGTTAGTATGTGTGCATACTAAATTAACAGCTGACCCTTGAACAACACAGGTTTGAACTGCACAGGTCCACTTATATATGTGTTTTTTTTTTTTTTGTAGTCCTACACAGTCCACAGTGGGTTGGAGCTTCTACTCCAGAGGGCTGGATGTAATATATGCAGATTTTCCTCTGTACAGGGTAGGGTAGGAGTCCCCAACCCACACATTATTCAAGGGTCAACTGTGCTAGATTCAGTTAAAACATAATGAAAAAGTAAACTAAAGAGATTAATTTTCCTTTGTGCCTGGTAAATTGACTGTGAAGATAGATCCAAAAGAAACTCCCAAAAGATTTTCATTGAAATGGTTAATTTGTATAGTCTCAAGGAATTTTATGAGGTGTTATCATTAATTTAAATCCAGTATGATAATGATTTGAGCTTCTAAAAGTATAAAACAAAACATGTTAAGGTAACTTGTAGATATCAGTACTTAATAAGATAATTAAGGACATAGGTTTTTTAAATCTGTATAGATTTAAGTAGGTGATTTACATTGTCATTTGAGAAAAATAGAGCATTACTGCCACCTGGAGGACTTTTTCTTTTTAGCTCTTGTCATTCAGCAGGAGCAGTTGACATTGTGAACTTAAACCTGGAAACCCAAGAGTCCAAACAAAACAAAGATGACATGCGTTGTTCTGTCTGTTCAGATACTGTTTGTTCAGTTTCATTTGAATATTTTGAAATTGGAGAATATTACTTCCCTGTGAACACTATTAACGAAACACTTTAATTTTATTTGTATATCTTCAAATCTAAAATCTAGAAGGCAGGAATGTTGAATTTCTGCTCATGTGGTTTGTATTCCTGACTTGCCTTTCGATTGTGACGCAGCTCAGTCCTGCAGGTCCCTGCAGGTTGAATTGCAGACTCAAGTGTGCTTTTTCCTAATGGTCAGCTAGTCTAAGTTGGCTGCATTCAGGTAATATAATTTGAAAAGATGTTTTTTGTTTGTTATGATAGTGTGCAGAAAAAGTGGCTAAGACAAAAGAGAGGAGTGATTTTTTTTTTTTTTTGGATTAATGAAGAATTACAAGATGAGTTCTTGGCTTCAATTTCTAACCTAAAGTAAATAATAGGCTTGATTTTTGATTTGTTGTGTACTTCATGGACCAGCTTCAAAGGCTTAAAACTTTTTAGTGACTGAGAAGAAATTAATTGGCTTATGTCTCTCTCACAACTTTGTTACCATAAGGTGAACTATTCACATACATATAAGTGGCTAAGGATTTGTATTGCCTGTACCATTCATGAACTTATTTCCCCTTTTGCATAAAGGTTAGTTCATCATTTTACTGTGGCCTCTTACTGTGCCCTCTGCAGAGGTAGGACAATATCAGCTAATTGATCACCTACGTGCTTGATGAGCTGCTAGTATTTGAGGCAGAAATGAGGCTTCTGAAGATACTGAGACAGTTTCACGTCTTTGTCTTAAAAGTTATGAGAGAAGCAACTTGTTTTAAAGCTATGTAAAATGCATAATGTGCTTGATTTTCTGTTCCCTTTTTAAAAATATTACAGTCAAAGGTTAGAAATAAGAGCACAAGTGGCAGATGCCTTCTTATCCAAGTTCCAGCTGACTTCTGACGAAATGAGTCTTCTCCGAGGTACAAGGGAAGGACCCATCACTGAGGTATTTTTGCTTTCTGTTGAAATCACTTAAAGCATAGCAGTTACAGATGTTAAAGAGAAATCACTCTTTTCTAAGGCTTTATTTTACCACCTAAATTTTTTTTTTATTTAAAAATGTTTTTAAGCTTAGCAATTTAAGGTACAGATTTTAAATTATCTTATTTTTTTTTAAACAGTACGTGTACTTCTTTTTTGTTTTTTAGGAGTCAGAGTACAATAGGGCTTATAAGGAAAGCCTACATCTCCTCATCACGTATTCCACTCCTTTCCATCTCTAAGTCCTTTGGCAACCATTTTCAATCTTGTTAATTGCTTCTTTTGTAGATTCTATATTCTGGACCTTTGGTGAAAAGGAGTATGCTTTGGATATCCATGTTAACTATTTGCTATGGATGAGCTACCATGGACTAAGTAATTAGCCTCTCTCTCCACGGCTCCTTTCCCTCCACACATACATGTTCTCTTTTCTTCTGCCTCACAGTGCAGTTATATGGCATGTTCTGTTTACACTGCAGTGATGTTGCAGTGATTACATGTTCTTTCTCTCACAACTTTTGGTCTTTCCTGAGATTAGAAACTTCTTACCTTGTCATCTGATTCTTTTCTGAACCCATGCCATTCTTTCTAAAACTTCAAAATGCTAAACAACAAGGAAAAGTATCATTTCTCTTTTTTCCCTCTTGAAAATACTCAGTTTTTCTTGAGAAGAATCCTTCAGTGTCCTAACTGGGAGGAACTGCAAACCTGTGCCTGGGGTCTGAGGGCAGGAAGAGTTCCTGAGGGGGCCCAGGGAGGGGGGCTTACTGAGTGACTCTTGATAGATGTCACCGTTATCTTACTGCCTGGGCTGGGATGGAACCCATCCCTTGAGTGTAGGGTGTTAAGTAGGTGAGAGAATTGTAGGTGCCTTACCTATTGGTATTTATTGCCCTTATAGTTTGAGGAACTTGGCGCATTTTAAATATGTGACATCGCACCTTCCCTCCCCCCGCCTCAGCAGAAATAATCAACAGTATTAGGGATTTTAAAACATTAAAAAAGTTTTTTATTCATCAAAGAAAAATAACTCATCAACTGCTTTTCATGGTTGGAACACTATTGGTGGCTATCTGGAAACTAAGGCTCCAGTACCTTTTTCGAGAGGGAAGAAAAGCTGGGAGTTCAGCGTCAGTCAGCTCGTGTATGTTTATACATTCAGCTTTGCATTCTGCTCCTGGATGAGGGGCAAGAAAGGGTTATATGGTAGACACATAAACCATCATCTCCTGTGGTGATGAAGCCATGCTGGGCTTTCTGTGTCTTAGATACGTAATACATAGCATGTTTTCCTTTGTTATAATCTTCAGGTTTACATTACTCTTTCACAAACCTGTATACGTCTTGAAGACAGAGATTTTGTCTTTATAAACTTTTAATCTCCACATCTTAGTACACTGTTTGGCACATACGTTTTAAAATGTGAATAATGGGCTTCCCTGGTGGCTTAGCTCATAAAGAATTCACCTGCAATGTGGGAGACCTGGGTTCGATCCCTGGGTTGAGAAGATCCCCTGGAGAAAGGAAAGGCTACCCACTCCAGTATTCTGGCCTGGAGAATTTCATGGACTCTGTAGTCCATGAGGTCGCAAAGATTCTGGGGGATGCGACTGAGCAACTTTCACTTCACTAAATATCTATCATACATTTTACAAAAATTTAGAGAAAGTTGAGATCAGTATAAGAAGGCTTCATTAGAGTAGGTAGAATAATTTCTTTGTTATGATATTTCAATTTAGAGCAATATAGTTTTACCTGAAAACATGGAAACTTTAAAGTTACATTCTTAATTTTAAAGGATTTTTTCAAGGCACTGGGAAGAGTAAAACAGATTCATAATGATGTTAAAGTTCTCTTGCGTACAAACCAACAAACAGCGGGGTGAGTAGCCTTTTCAATTCATGACTGTATTGCCACTTGTGTTTCCAAAATTTTAAAGATTTTCTAGATTCTTAAAGTGTATGGCATTATGTGAAATAGAAGTTTAATCTTTATGTGTCTTTGGATAAACAGGAAGTTATACCCTGGTGTTTAGCATAAAACAGCAGTTGAGTATCTAAGTGATGGTATTAAAACTTGGCAAAGTTTATTTAATTATTAAAAAATTACTAAAAAAATTATTCCACAAAATGATAAAAAGTTAATAAGCTATAACCAAATCATTCTGTAATTAAAATAATTAGATTCTTAGATTTAGCTATTGGCTAAAACTTTTAAATAAATTATAATCGTTAATTTTTTTAGTTTAGAAATTATGGAGCAAATGGCCTTGCTTCAAGAAACATCTTACGAAAGACTTTACCGGTGGGCTCAAAGTAAGTGGTCTCTTTGATGCAGTCTAGATTCATGAATGCTTGATTTTATTTCACTTAGTATTTATTTGATAGCATATTTTGATTTTAGTAATAAAAAAATTTGAACATACTGTCTTTGTGTTTGCCTCATAAGTATCTACTATAATTCAGTACTATATATAATTAAGGATGGAAATGAAAAAATAATAAGGTCAGTATCTGTGCCCCAGATTATCTTAAGGTTGATTAGACATCCCTTGTTGTTAATGTAATCGTTAGGGTGAATTAAATTTTCTGTTGCTGCTGTAACAAATTTATTTCAATCTTAATGGCTTAAAACAAAAGTTTATCATTTTATAGTTCTGTAGTCAGAAGTCACCATGCTAAAATGAGAAGATGTGCATTCATTTCTGGAGGCTCTAGGGAATAATCTGTTGCCTTGCTCATTCACTTTTTTGGCATGACTTAGTTCTTTGAGTCGGAGGACTGAGCTGTGAGTTTCCTTGGCTACTATCACAGGGTTTTCCTGCTTCTAGAGGCCGCCTGCATTGGCTTGTGGCCCCTTGCTCCATCTTTGAAGCCAGCAATGGGTAGATGGAGTCGCTTTCTCACTTTGAATCTCTCCTGCCTCTTCTTCCATCTCATATCTCTGACTTTTCTGCTAGCCTCTTCCACTTTTAAGACATAGATGATTACCTTGGACCCACTTAATGATCTGGGAAAATGTCCCTATTTAAGGTCATCTCACATGCTAGTAAAGTAATGCTTAAAATTCTCCAAGCCAGGCTTCAGCAATATGTGAACCGTGAACTTCCAGATGTTCAAGCTGGTTTTAGAAAAGGCCGAGGAACCAGAGATCAAATTGCCAACATCTGCTGGATCATCGAAAAAGTAAGAGAGTTCCAGAAAAACATCTATTTCTGCTTTATTGACTATGCCAAAGCCTTTGTCTATGTGGATCACAATAAACTGTGGAAAATTCTGAAAGAGATGGGCATACCAGACCACCTGACCTGCCTCTTGAGAAACCTGTATGCAGGTCAGGAAGCAACAGTTAGAGCTGGACATGGAACAACAAACTGGTTCCAAATAGGAAAAGGAGTACGTCAAGGCTGTATATTGTCAGCCTGCTTATTTAACTACTATGCAGAGTACATCATGAGAAACGCTGGGCTGGAGGAAGCACAAGCTGGAATCAAGATTGCTGGGAGAAATATCAATAACCTCAGATATGCAGATGACACCACCCTTATGGCAGAAAGTGAAGAAGAACTAAAGAGCCTCTTGATGAAAGTGAAAGAGGAGAGTGAAAAAGTAGGCTTAAAGCTCAACATTCAGAAAATGAAGATCATGGCATCCAGTCCCATCACTTCATGGGAAATAGATGGGGAAACAGTGGACACAGTGGCTGACTTTATTTTTCTGGGCTCCAGAATCACTACAGATGGTGATTGCAGCCATGAAATTAAGACACTTACTTCTTGGAAGGAAAGTTATGACCAACCTAGATTCCATATTGAAAACCAGAGACATTACTTTGCCAACAAAGGTCTGTCTAGTCAAGACTATGGTTTTTCCAGTGGTCATGTATGGATGTGAGAGTTGGACTATAAAGAAAGCTGAGCACCTAAGAATTGATGCTTTTGAACTGTCGTGTTAGAGAAGACTTGAGAGTCCCTTGGACTGCAAGGAAATCCAATCAGTCCATCCTAAAGGAGATCAGTCCTGGGTGTTCATTGGAGGGACTGATGTTGAAGCTGAAACTCCAATACTTTGCCCACCTGATGTGAAGAGCTGACTCATTTGAAAAGACCCCGATGCTGGGAAAGATTGAGGGCAGGATGAGAAGGGGATGACAGAGGATGAGATGGTTGGATGGCATCACCGACTCAATGGACATGGGTTTGGATGGACTCCGGGAGTTGGTGATGGACAGGGAGGCCTGGCGTGCTGCGGTTTATGGGGTCACAAAGAGACATGACTGAGCGACTGAACTGAACTGAAAGTCCATCCCCTTAATTCCATCTTCAAAGTCCCTTTTGCTTCATAAAATAGCATATTCACAGGTTTCAGTGATTAGGGCTCTTGGGAAGACTATTATTTCGCCTACCACAAGTGGTTTATGTATTTAGTTTTAAAATGTTTCAATAGTGTGTTAGTAGAATTACCTGTTAAAAACAAAGGAACATGAGGTCTTCACCTAGCAAAGGTTGGGAATTTCTGAACATGTCCTGTTTTTTGAACAGAGTAGACATTTAATCAGTATTTTGTAGACAGAATAATCAATATAATTTTACTAGTATGTATTAGTTACCCATATAAACATTCTAGCAAACTGCTTGAAGATTGCCGCTGGGGTAAAGAACTGGTGATGAATAGTTAGTATTCCCTTCCCTTCTTGACATTGCTGTGTGTATAGCAGTTATTCGGAGAAGGCAATGACACCCCACTCCAGTACTCTTGCCTGGAAAATCCCATGAATGGAGGAGCCTGGTGGGCTGCAGTCCATGGAGTCGCTAAGAGTAGGACATGACTGAGCGACTTCACTTTCACTTTTCACTTTCATGCATTGGAGAAGGCAATGGCAACCCACTCCAGTGTTCTTGCCTGGAGAATCCCAGGGACGGCAGAGCTTGGTGGCTGCCGTCTATGGGGGTCGCACAGAGTTGGACACGACTGAAGCGACTTAGCAGCAGCAGCAGCAGCAGCAGCAGCAGCAGCAACAGCAACATAGCTGTTATTTAGTGCATATTTGTTCATTGATTGGTTTCTTCAGAACTCTGGTTTCTTATAATAATAAAATATGTTGTATACCTCATAGCAGATGTGGTATATTGAAGTTAAATAGATATTTAAGCTTGAATGTTTAGTTTAGCAGCATTAACTAGTTTTTTATTGGTATGTTCTCTAGGCTTTTCCAAGCATTTTTTAAATGTGGTATTTAGACTCTGGTTGTACAATGGACATAATAAGGGCCTAATTGTATTTTAACCAGTGTTACAATGTTAACCCTTTTTCAGGTGAATGCAGAACACTGACACAAGAATCATGTGACATATCTCCAGTGCTAACTCAGGCAATGGAAGCCCTGCAGGACAGACCTGTCTTATATAAGTGAGTGACTTTTTCCTAATTAATAAAAAAGCAAATCTACTTTTTCTTTGGTAATTTATGTTGACTTTCAGTGTTAATCAAATTTATATACAATAGTTTGAGCAGTATAATAATGTACAGTGATATTTTTATCTCACCTGGGTACCACTGGAGCATCTGCCTAATTGCATATTCCATGCTATAGAATGCAACACAGATATGAAAACCAAGATGTCCCAATATCTAGACTGCCTCTTATTTATGCAGAGGTTAAGGTCTTTCCCGCATTCTGCCATCTCGTTAATTACCTTGGAATTGTATGTAACTAAAACTCCTGTATTAACACTGCCCTGAAAGGGTGGAGGTCAAATAGACTAATAAATAATAATTACCCAGAGATGAGAAAAGAAGATTTAAAATTAGAATTCCATTAGTAGGATTCCAGAAAAGAAAGAGTTCAGGTTTTTAATCCTGTAAGTTATGGCAGCCAGGTGCTATGTGATAATGCTTTGGATAAGAACTTCATGCATTATTTACTTATATTTTTTTTATTTTTCTGTGTTTTAGTTTTCTTTTACTTTTCAAGTCCTTTTTTTGTCTTCAGTCTTTAAACTTTTTAGTTTGTGTTGGGGTATAGCCAATTAACAATACTGTGTTAGTTTCAGGTGAACAGGAAAGGGACTCAGCCATACATACACATGTATCCATTCTCCCCTAGGCCTCCCTCTCATCCAGGTTTGCATGTAAAATTGAGTAGAGTTCCATGTGCTGTACAGTAGGTCCTTGTTGGTTATCCATTTTGAATATAGCAACGAGTATATGACCTTCTCAAACTCCCTAACTACCCCTTCCCCCTCATCAACCATAAGTTCATTTTCTAAGTCTGTGCCTCTTTCTGTTTTGTAAGTGAGTTCATCTGTTCTCATTTCTTTTTAGATTCCACATATAAAGGTTGTCACACGCTATTTCCCCTTCTCTGTCTGATTACGTCACTCATATGGCACTCTCTAGGTCCAGCCATGTTGCTGCAAATGGCGTGATTTCTTTCTTTTAATGGCTGAATAATAGTCCATTGTAGATATGTACCACATCTTTTTTATCCATTCCTTCAAATCCTTTTTCATTTTTAATGTCTGGAATAGTATGAAAATGGGAAGACCAAGTAGGGAGTTAAAATTTGGGAAACAGAAAGCCAGAGAACTCATGCATTCAGTCCTGCTCTGAGTCATGTCTTTTATCTGCTTCTATATTTTTAGAAGATTTCCTTCTTACTCTGTTTTCTGATTAGAACATTACTTGTCCTGTGATAAGATTTTAGAACACAAATGCTGGGACTTGACAGATACATAAAATAATCACACCCCAGTGTTACTTACTGAGTACTCACTATATGTTAAGCACAGTTCTAAGTGTGAAAGGCTTACCATCAATAAAACATCACCTTCAACTTGCTTTACTTTATGGAACCAGACGTAAACAAATCCACTTTAGCGTATACATTAAGTGCTTTTCTAAAAGTCAAGTCTCAAATGCTTTGTGGCTCAAGTAGTCTGTGGTGGGCAAAGGGGTGTACATTAGTGAAAGTTTCTTCCGGGAAGTAGGTATAAAATGAGTTCTGAAGGTTGATAAGCATTTTCCAAGATGAAAAGGGAGGAGAGAACATCCCAGATTTAGGGAACAGCAGGTGCTAGTGCATGGGTTGAGGAGGAACATGTACCTCTAGGGACTCGCAGAAGCTGGTTGCTGGGTTAGTAGCAGGAGCTGGATCACAATAGATCTGCATGTTATACGGTTTCCTGGGATAAGCTGATGCTCATTATTGACCATCGGCTCAGTGGATCTTAGCGTCTTTGAAATTTCTTTCCCAGTTTTTTCACTGTAAGGTATTGGTGTTTGGTTATGATTATAGTACCTGAAACATTTGGTGCTTGTTTAATAATGTGTAACAGTATCCACAGATTCATATTTGTTCACAAGGTTAATTGTTTTTTAAAAAGGCCTTCAGGTATTTTGGGCCTCTGAAAAGGTCAGCTGACTTCTACCATATAAATGTATTTTTTCTAAGTTTTGATTCTTGATCGACACTTGGAAAGGAGCAGTATTGCATAATAGTTTAAATGGTGGGCTCTGAGTTAGACTGGGTGTTTTTTTTTTTTTTAGATTTTTTGATGAACCCACATACCTTTATAGGCTTCGGTTTTCTTGAGCTGTGAAATGAGGATGAAAATAGTGCTTGTCGTGCTGGGTTGCTGTGAAGATTAAAATTGGAATGTTCCCATAAGGTGTTGAGCATCATGCTTCACTCATCACAAAGTACTGGCTATTATTTTTATTTTGAAAGCAGATAAAGTGGAAAATTTTCAGCTCAAGAGAAGTGTATTTAAGGCCTACCTGACAGCAAGGCAAAATGCTTGAGAGACAATAGAACTGAAATAGGCAAAGAAGATGTATCTTCACAGGAAACACAGGGGATGGGGGCCGTAGTGCAGTGTGGATGGTTAAACACTTGGATGTTGAGTGCAGAAGAAGGAAGCTTTTAGTGCCAGTTAAGTACCATAAGATGAACACTGAAAAAGAGAAATTTAGCCTTTCATCTTAAGTAATCACCTCTTTCAAAGTGGTGG
The DNA here is from genome assembly GCF_029378745.1 of Bos indicus. Classification (NCBI taxonomy): domain Eukaryota; kingdom Metazoa; phylum Chordata; class Mammalia; order Artiodactyla; family Bovidae; genus Bos; species Bos indicus. The sequence goes on along the minus strand of NC_091771.1, from coordinate 22,589,956 downwards.
TTTCTTAAAATTTAGGGAAAAACTTTATAATGTATTATGTTAACCACCAGATGGCACTATATGAACTTGATTTAAATAAAATAGAGAAGCTACCCAAACATTATTGGGTCTCAAATGTATAGGTATCACATTTAAGAAAATGTCAGTTATTGAAGTCTTTGGGGAAAATTGCCGTACTCAGATTTTGTTAGGTCTTATATAACTGGAATGCTAATGCATTATTAACTTTTAATACATCAATTACAGAAGTGTTTTCAAAAAGAAATTTATTCCAAGTAGAAATGGACAAATTGATGTTGTCTTCTTTACTGGTAAACCTTCAGCATGTCAGTTATTAAAGGATATAGTAATATATACAATGCTGATTTTTTTTTATTCTTTATTTGTTGTATTTCTTAGAAAGGCTTTTACGTTATTCTTCTATCTTTTAATTTTTTTGGACAAATTTTTTTCATTTTATTTGCTTTTTGACCAGAATTTTTCCTTTTCTACTATGGATAAACATAAAAACTGGGGATTTTGATTTTTTTTATTTTAACTAGAGGCATTTTAGAATATTTACATAATTTTGACATTCACTTTTATAAAGCTACATTTTCAGTTTTTGACCTTTGTTGGAAAAGAATCTCTTTTTGGTCAAGGAAATTTTCTTTTGTCTCTGGGAAAAGAGATTTCATGTCTTCGGATATCACTGAAGGTTCATTTTAGCTCATGCTCTTCTTGCTTCAAATTATATCTATTGCAGGAAAATTTAACATTAATGTTAATGTTTATTTATATTTTACAGTAAAAAGGTTAGATTCTGGTGTTTGTCAGACTTTTAAAATTGCCCCTCCCCGCATTTAAAATGCCAGTGGATTCAGTGGTTTCTGATATAACCTGTGGCCACAGTGAGTAGTCCTAGAAACAGAAGTTACATTGTTTCTGTTTATTATGCAGTCATTTGGGTCCCCAGGGGAAGATTAGGTTTACATATTTAAAAAGTTTGTGAATTTTGTGCTGTCATAAATCTGATCACAAGTCACTTCATAGAACTGATGGTCTTTAAAGGAAGGCATTCTGTACCCTAAGCATTTATATTTTTAAGAGCATGAGGGAAGAAATAGAAATAAGCACCTTGGTTCTAATTTGTTAAAAAAAAAACAGAGTGAATGTAAAGCAACTGTGCACTTTTGCAAAACTTAGCTTGATAACTGCATTTTCATCTTGACGTATTGCTGGTATGTCACTGCATGGAATTTCAAAACCATTTCCTTTTAACTAAAACCAAAAACCACACACAACCATGATCTGGTTACTGGTACATATGAATGCTCAGAGTCCTAACAATTTATTGCTATTGATTGCTTTACTACACTTTTATTTAAAAATATGCCCCCTTTCTAGCTTTCTTCTGTTAAAAAAAAAGTGGGTTTTTCATGAAATCAATAGCATATTAAAGAAAGCAGTGTAGCCTGAGAAATTCTTTTGAAAACTTTGGTGAAATTTTTGTAATTTTTCTTTATAGTAGGGTAATGAAATAATTCTCAACATTTAGTAGAGTACTGTTCAGAGATGTAGAAGTTCATGGATCTAGAATCTGCTGACATAGGACTACGAAAAAATAGTTTGTCTTCCTGTGTACCTTTAAAACAGAACTTTGAGTTGGGCGACAGTGGCGACAGAGAGAAACAAAGGCTGATTCTAGTCAAGGAAACAGGGACTCTTGGTACCTTTAAGCCATCCTATCATTTGACCCCAAATGGTCTGATCGTCCAGTTCAAAATCTTTTTTCCCTAAAAATTTCCTTAGCCTTGAAAGTCTTCTCTCCTGCCCCACCAACTGTAATTGATAACTTGTAAATATATGTAAAAGAAAGTATTTGCTCTTAAGGCATAGCTGGTCAGTAAATTCAAGTAGCATGTAATATGTTTAACATTGGAGTCAAAATAAGCTTTTAAATACGAATAGTATATTTTGGTGGTATTTGGTATAATTTGGACAAATTTTGTTGGTATTGTAGTAATATACATGAGAGTTTTTTTAGTGTAGCAGGAAAAGTCTTATATTTTGGATTACAGAGTTCTAACTGTAACCAGCCTCTGAGAACCATATACTAGGCCGCCTGTATGCAGTGGAGTGTCATGTTTTGGACGAGGGGTGGGACAGGACAACCTGTAGAGTTCAGGGTTTCCAGCTTGTCTCGAATTTTACTTTTACCAAATCCCCTGCTCTATCCTTTATTGCCACAACCTCTGTTACTGATTGTAAATCCCTGCATTCCTTCTTAGACATAAAAAGATGCACCTTAGGATTGGATTATCACTATGATAAATTTATTTATTAAATATTTTTTGTTTAAGCAGTATTGCTTGAGAGAATTGTGTAAAAAAAGGTGTTAGATAGCTTATCTGAGAAAGTGCATGAATAGTTTGATATAGCCATTAGGAAGAAAAACAATTGTTTGTTAATAACCTGTCTCTTCTAGGTATACCTTAGATGAGTTTGGAACAGCCAGAAGAAGTACAGTGGTTCGTGGATTCATTGATGCTCTTACAAGAGGGGGCCCAGGAGGTACCCCTAGACCCATTGAAATGCACTCCCATGACCCTTTGAGGTATAAGAGCAGACAGTATTGGGGTATTCAGTGTTTTTCTAAAGGAAATTTTCACCAACATTTAGTTTTTCCATTAGATACGTAGGAGATATGTTGGCTTGGCTCCATCAAGCTACTGCTTCTGAGAAAGAACACCTCGAAGCTCTTCTGAAGCATGTAACTGCACAAGGTGGGTCAGCCAGCGGCTCCTGCTCGTCTGAGAGGTAGCACATCACACAGGATGCCTCTGTTTCTGTTCTCGCTGCTGTTTTTTGTGGAGATAAACTCTTTACCCGAGGTGGTTCAGTAAGCGGCCTAATTAGTCTTCCTTTCTCTAGTTTCCCTTTTCCGGTGAATTCCTCTCCATCACTTTAACTGATAACATTTTTATACTGGACCTTTGGGGCCTTCCCTAGTGAGCCAGGACCCCTCTGCTCCGCTTTCAAGGTGCCTCTGGAGTGCCTGGTGTACGTTGTCTCAGATCTTGTACAGCACTATCCTCTAAAGGCAAAAGGGGATGTTGTCTCCGTGTTGTCTGCAAGCACACAGACTCAGTGACTATTCTTAAGGTCATGAAGCTCCTACTTCTTTCTTTTCTATTAATACTACTCAGCCCCTTTTTTCATTCTCATGCGACTGTTTCACAATTTTTTGAATAATTGCCTATGTACTGAATGTACTTAAAATTTTTGTCATAATTTCAAAGAAGAAAAATGATTATTTTTGAGTTGCTAACATCTGTTTGCAGAATTTCCAGTCTTTTTAGTTGTGACTATCTTGAGATGCCTGTGATAGACGGGGTTAGTGGATAATTAAGATGTTCTGGTTTTGATAAGAAGGGAAGGGACGTGTTGGGAGGGGTGTCACTTGCCTGTCTTGCATGGCGTGGCCCCACACCATGCTGGTTCATCAGGTCATCTTCCAGGAGAGGCCGGTGTGCAAAGGGGTGCAGGACTGAAGCTCCTCATTGATGCTGAGACTAGATTCAGCATCTGTGATAGACTGGCACACAGTCTGCACTGTTTAAAGTTGTTTTCTGTTATCCTCATAACCCAATTTAAAAGAATGTATTTCTTAAAAGCTGTTAGTAAAGTATACATGAGAGGCTGCCTTAAGAGGCAGGAGGAAAATAATTGGAGTTAGAAATAGGTTCTTCCGTGGGAATGGCATGAATTCTTCTAAACTTCAGTTTCTCCATCTGTGAAAATGAAGGTGGTTACAAGCTGTACATGTCCAAGTACACGGTACAGACCTTGGGAAGTGGTCAGTAGTTAGTAAATGTCAGTTTTTCCATTAAATTGTAAGGTGTGTTTTCCATCTTATACCTGCAGTTTGTGTGCTTAGTACATCTGCCTAGAATAAGGAGTTTGTGGAACAGATCCTAATACATCTACTCATCACCTCCTTCAGTTAATTAATTTCACAATCTTTTTTCATTAATCAGCAGTCAAATGAATTGATAAAGCTTTAGGTTCAGATATTAATATAGTTAGTAATATCCTAAAAGATATTGAACTTAATAAAATACCATTAATGATTATTTTAAATGTTTATCATTAATCACAGATATTAGTGTTTGTTGTTTTTTTTGTACTTCTGTGAAACAGTGCTATATGAAAAAAATTTCAGTTATGTTATAATTAACCGTAGGTGTTGAAGAAAATATTCAAGAAGTTGTTGGCCATATCACTGAGGGTGTGTGCAGACCTCTAAAGGTAAAATACTTTGATATATTATATAAAATATTTTATATATGTTATATGGTTAAATTATTGCCTTATTTGGAGTTTAAATAAATAGCCACTTGAGCTGTAATTTTGTCAAATTAACACATTAATGTCAGATAATAAAACATTTTAAAATAATCATTGCCAATTTTCTATGCAAGGTTTTTGTATACTATTACATGTATTTATAATGTAAAATATTTTAGCAGATCATGTTCATTGGTATTACGACATACTCCAAAATCTAAATGCTTTCAAAAGTGTTTATTGAACATCTCCTACATATGTATTATTCTTCTGAGTGCTGCAGAGATGTAAAGGGACTAGAAAATACAATATCTGTGTTTAGAATCTAATTAGAAAATAAGAAGATATAATGTTTTCTGCAGCTTAAGCATAGATGTAGTGTAATATGTAAGTAAGCACATTCAGTGTAGTTTAAATTGTATTTGTTAGTTAGGGAATGTGAAGTAAGGGAAAGATTAGTGAAGGATGGATTTTAATTAGAAAGATTCCCGGTAGTTAATCTTGAGCATTTCAAGTTAATTTTGAACTAGAGCTGAGATACTGCCCTGGTAGTAGTATAATTAGACAAATATGTTGGAGCCAACTCAAGATCCATCCGCTTTCCTGTTCTCTAATTAATATTAAAAGAAACTTGGTTTAGTTGTTTAAAGGTAAAACTTTTTTCATTTTTTTCCCCTTACTATTGGTTCATAGAGCAGTACCTTTTTACTGATAATTTTAGGCATGTAATTTTAGTTCAGTTTATTGCTGAACTAAATTCCATTATATGCTGGTTAGAAAAACCTCAAAATGATCTCATTGTATGGATTATTTCTGATAGCGTTGCCTTGAGCCAAATTCTGTAGGTAATGGATCATTTGTTCATAGAGTATACCTGTGTTAAATTTTTTGTGTTGTTACTTAAAGAAGTTTGTGATTTCTATAATCATGAAATTTAATCTCTTTAATGCTGTTCACACCACATGTGATTAATGAAGAAAAAGTTACACTTTTAAGAAATGTTTAATTTTTTGTCACATGTTTTAATAGGTTCGAATTGAACAAGTAATAGTTGCTGAACCTGGGGCAGTTTTATTATATAAAATTTCTAACCTCCTCAAATTTTACCACCACACAATCAGGTAAGTGGAATGGTTAAATGTGCTCATTAAATCCCATGTCGTACTTCATTTCCGTTGGAACACCGTGTAGTATTTGTGTGTGTGTGTGTGTTCTATTTGCTGACTAAGTGTAAACTAGTAGAACCTCCACACCATGTGAGTCAGTATTTGCATATTATACATGTTGTAGTTTGAGTCCGTTATTTCCTTTTTCCTTTCTTTTCCAGGTGTAACTGTACACACACACTCACAAACACACATTTGCACTCGCACAGCTTATGTAGCAGTATAAGTCTATAATAGAAGTATTTTTTGAGTCCTTCTGTATTCGAGATCCATGGCACTTAAAGCAACTCTATATTATACTCAGAACAGGGCATAATTAGTAAAATGTCCTATTCTGGATGTAAATAACATAAATTCTTCTTTAACATTTAGTTTTCCATTAGTGGTAAAACAGAATCATAGCTTTATCTTCTCTAAGTAATATTAATAGCTATCTTATCTTCTCTAAATTAAAGTGATTTTATCTGATTAGAAACCACTTACTTATCTAAAATACAATCTTTAACTCCAAAATTTGCATTCATTTCACGATGCATATATCTTTTGACAGCATATGTACACTTGAGCCCTATTGTAAATGTAAGACCATGTTATATGTGAGTTGTGGTAAAACAATGGTGTTCCAAGCTATATTTTTGATAGTCTATTAAAAAATCATTTTAGATGACTTTTTATAAGCATGCCAGTATCAGGAACAGAAGAATCACTTTCAGTACATGAATAGAATAAAATTGCAAATTGTTTTATATACATGGTTGTGTTACAGTCTGCAAAAAATGAGAAACCCCACTGGACAAGTCTAAGAAATATCCTTGTAGGAGAAAATTGAGAATTATAGGATGTATAGTAGTTATTTAAAAATGTTACCAAATTTTTCATGATTATTTTAAATATACTTTTTTGGCAGCTGTATAATCATAATACTTTATAATTTGAAGATGTGTTACTGATATGGCATAAGTTTTATTTAAAAAAGCTCAGTATTAATAATATTTTCTCTATAGAGCTACTGATAGAATGGCTTCCTTTAAATTAAAAGCAGATCTTCTTTTAATCTTCAGATAATCAAAACATGCATTTACTGTAATAGCGGAAAAATAGCCACATGGATTTTTGCATGCTATAAGGGTTTAGTCTAACCCACTGCTTTTCTAAGAGATCATGAGATATTGAAAACACTGTAGTTTGCTTTCATTTGTTCGTCACCTAACCTAAAAGAAAAAAAACTCATTTCTGTATGAAACTAGAGTAATTGTTTTAGTTCACAGGTTATATTCTATATAAAAACTTTTATTTAAATCTAGATCTTTTAAAAGAATTCTACCCAGTTATAGAGCTAAATTGTTTAGACCTGCTTTGCAACCAGAAATATTCTTTGCTTTTAGTGGCATTATTGGAAATAGCGCAACTACATTGTTGACTACCATTGAAGAAATGCATTTGCTGAGCAAAAAAATATTCTTCAACAGCTTAAGTCTTCATGCCAGTAAGTTAATGGACAAGGTATGTTTGAAAAATGCAATTCTTATACTGTGTGAGTCTTTCACATTTAAAAATGCTATTTTACTGTTTTTACATTGGGGACAGTTTTTTTTCCCATTTCATTTAGTGTTCTCTTGAGTTCTTCCTATGAACAAGAAAGTCCATTTCGGGATGGCTTACTGGATGTAGGCTTATAGTCTGTTTCTGGAACAGTATAACATCAAGTCATAGTTGGAAGTAGAATCTCAGAGCCCTAGTTTTACTACCATTTTCCAATAACCCACAATTTGTAATTAAAGCAGACTTTCTGTGTTTAATAGGTCAGAACTAAAATGACATACAGATTGAAAAACTGGGGCTTTTAATAAATACTTTTTCTAAACAGCTGGCATATATTTTTACACTGGTGGTCTAGCTTTTTCCTTATGGAATTTATGTTCCTTTGAGTTATATACTACAATTATGAAACAAGTAGGATAATAAAGAATTCCATAAAAGCAAAGAAAAAAAAAAGAAACAACAAACAAAAACCTGAAAGAGTTCTGTAAGAGCTAGTATTTTACACTGAGCATTGCGTTGTGCAAAAGTAAATTGGTGCGACCTTAGGGAATGGGTTTATAACAATCAAATCCTTCTTTGTTTTTGTTTCATTATTAACGACTCAGGTTTTGCAGGGATGTATCACAGTCACCATTTTTGTTTTAAATTATGCTGCTCTATCCAATTGCCTGGTTATATTAGACGCAGGTTTGTAGTATGGTGTTGAGCAGTCAGTAGCAATCCAGTTTAGAGGCCCTGGATTTTACATTCCTAAGCTGAGGGAAACTTTTAAGAGTCTACTGTCTGACCCTAACATAGGATTCAAATTTTCTGGAAAAGCAGCATGAATTTGTGGAGATGAAGTATTTCACTTATGTGTTTTCCTGTATCACCAGAAGTTTACTAACAGGTAGTCTGTTCTTGTTTTAGATACAGTTATATAAGTTATTATTTAGACACAATTTTTCTAAAATCATTCATCCATGATACAAAATGTTGCTTGCTAATGAGAGCACAAGGGCAAACAGTGAAGGTCTGTTGGTCTCAGATTGCTCTTCCATTCATGGAAAATAGTCTGATAAATCAGTGCTTACTGTAGAATCACGTGTTTTATGGAAGACATCCCCAATGTGTTATGTTGGCACGTGAGGGAAGGGTATTAGTTTAGCTCAGTCACTCAGTCATGTCCGACTCTTGGACTGTATGGACTGCAGCATGCCAGGCCTCCCTGTCCATCACCAACTCCCAGAACTTGCTCAAACTCACTTCCGTTGGGTCTTGATGCCATCCAACTATCTCATCCTCTGTCGTCCCCTTCTCCTCCTGCCTTCAATCTTTCCCAGCATCAGGGTCTTTTCCAATGAGTCAGTTCTTTGCATCAGGTGGCCAAAGTATTGGAGTTTCAGCTTCAGCATCAGTGCTTTCAATGAATATTCAGGACTGATTTCTTTCGAGATTGACTGGTTTGATCTCTTTGAGGTCCAAGGGACTCTGAAGAGTCTTTTGCAACAGCACAGTTTAAAAGCATCAGTTCTCCGGCACTCAGCTTTCTTTACACTCCAACTCTCACATCCATACATGACTACTGGAAAAACCAAAGCTTTGACTAGATGGACCTTTGTTGGCAAAGTAATGTCTCTGCTTTTTAATATACTGTCTAGGTTTATCATAGCTTTTCTATGATAGCTTTTAATTAAAAGGAGCAAGATCTTTTAATTTCATGACTGCATTCACCATCTGCAGTGATTTTGGAGCCTCCAAAAAATTAAAGTCTCTCGCTGTTTCCATTGTTTCCCCATCTATTTACTGTGAAGTGATGGGACTGGATGCCATGATCTTGGTTTTTTGAATGCTGAGTTTTAAGCCAACATTTTCACTCTCCTCTTTCACTTTTATCAAGAGACTCTTTAGTTCCTCTTTGCTTTCTGACATAAGAGTGGTGTCATCTGCGTACCTGAGTTTATTGATATTTCTCCCTGCAATTTTTATTCCAGCTTGTGCTTCATCCAGCCCAGCATTTCTCATGATGTACTCTGCATGTAAGTTAAATAAACAGGGTGACAATATACAGCCTTAATGTACTCTTTTCTGAATTTGGAACCAGTCTGTTGTTCCATGTCCAGTTCTAACTATTGCTTCTTGACCTGCATATAGATTTCTCAGGAGGCATTGTAAGGTGGTCTGGTATGCCCATCTCTTTCAGAATTTTTCAGTTTGTTGTGGTCCACACAGTCAAAGGCTTTGGCCTAGTCAGTAAAGCAGATGTAGATGTTTTTCTGAAATTCTCTTGCTTTTTTGATGATCAACGGATGTTGGCAATTTGATCTCTGATTCCTCTGCCATTTCTAAATCCGGCTTGAACATCTGGAATTTCACAGGTTATGTACTGTTGAAGCCTGGCTTGGAGAATTTTGAACGTCACTTTGCCAGCGTGTGAGATAAGTACAGTTGTACATTTGTTTGAACATTCTTTAGCTTCGTCTTTCTTTGAGATTGGAATGAAAACTGACTTTCTCCAGTCCTGTGGCCACTGCTGAGTTTCCCAAATTTATTGACATATTGAGTGCAGCACTTTCACAGCATCATCTTTTAGGATTTGAAAGAGCTCAACTGGAATTCCATCATTTCCACTATTTTTGTTCATAGTGGTGCTTGCTAAGGCCCATGTGACTTCGCATTCCAGATGTCTGGGTCTAGGTGAGTGATCACACCATCATGGTTATCTGGGTCATGAAGATCTTTTTTGTATGGTGGTTCTATGTATTCTTGCCATCTCTTTTTAATATCTTCTGCTTCTGTTATGTCCATACCACTTCTGTCCTTTATTGTGCGCATCTTTGCTTGAAATGTTCCCTTGGTATCTCTCATTTTCTTGAAGAGATCTCTAGTCTTTACCATTCTGTTGTTTTCCTCTATTTCTTTGCACTGATCGCTGAGGAAGGCTTTCTTACCTCTCCTTGCTAGTCTTTGGAACTCTGCATTCAAATGGGTATATCTTTCCTTTTCTCCTTTGCCTTTAGAGGAGGAGTATATGTGTCCATAATAATATACAAATACAGAGGGGTAGCTTTCCAGAGAGGGAGTTACAAGAATTGAACTTTGAAGAACATAGGGGATTAGATAGGTGAAAAGGTGGGTGAGTAGAGGTCATCCTAAGTAGAGGAAACAAAAAGAATATGTAACTCTTTGTTTAATGAGACAGGATGGAATGTAGACAGAGAGGTCAGGTTGCAGACAGGGTAGTGAAGGGATTATCATTGAAGTAGTTTTTATGAAAATACATACTCTAAGGGAAGAGCCATAAGGGGACAGATTCTTGAAGGGTAAAGGTAAGTCTTCAAAAGTTGGTGACTGATAGAATGTGGTTAAATCAGAGGAAAGAGTTCAAAAATAATTCCTAAGTTCCCAACCTGGGAATATTGATACTAATTGCAAGTATCTGGAATAAAGAGAAAGTGCAAAATCTAGGGGATAAGATGACGATATGGTCTAAATTAGACAAGACACACGTGGGATATCCTCCTATATAGTCAGTCTCATCCAGCAGGGAGCCGTGCATTTGGATTTACAGGGTTTTGTGTGTAAAGAATTGAATCCATGGGTTTGTATGAGGTCACTAGGAATCATGTTTAATGAGAGTAGGGCTTCTAGGACACAGTCTTGAGAAACAGTAGCATTTAAGAGAAGAAGGTAAGCCCAACAATGGTGGGATTCTGAAGAAGGTTGGAGAGGCAGGAGAGAAATGAGAAGAGGATTTTATCAGAAAAGCCAGGAGAATAGAGGGGAAAGCATGGTTGGTGGCACATACTGTAGGAAGAGTTCTGTTAAAAAAGAGGCAGCAGGTGTGTTATCTTTGTCAATATTAGGTGATCCATGACTTACTGAGGACAGTTTTATTCATGTGGTGGGGGCAAGAGCCAGATTGCAATATGGGAAAAGCACAGGAGAGTATTACCCAAAGCTTTACTAATTGGAAAACATAGGAACTAAAAAAAAAACTAAAAGCAAAATGTAGGAGGCATTCTTATCATGAAATCTGAAAAGAGAATAATAAAGCAGAATGGTAAAAGGCAAAATGGACGTACATTTCTACAGTCAATTAGAAAACAAAAACAAAATTGATTATTTGTTGAAAAGATCAACAAAATTGACAGCCTTCTAGCAATTCTTTAAGCAGTGACAAAATTTAAAATTATAATATCAGAATTGGAAATAATAACCAGAGAGGAGGACTAAAACTTATTAGATATTTAATCAAATTATTGAGGGAAAATATTAGTAAATGAGAAAGTAGAAGTACTTCCTTTACCATATAAAGATTAATAAAACTAACAGCCAATATCATGATTAACATAGAAGCACTATTACTATGTTTCTGTTTAAGTCAAGAAAGGACACAACAAGAATACTTGCCAAGAACTGTTTATTTAAATAACAGTCCAGATAAAGTAATGAGAGATACAAACATTTTAAAGGAAGAAATAGGGGATTATTTGTGATGCTCTGATTGTACTTCAAAAACTCAAGGAATACAATTGGTGACAAGATCAATATACAAGGATAAATAATTTTCGGGGAATTTGGCAATGTAGAAATCTGGCAACCAGGGAATTTGGGGAATTTGGCAACTAGGAATCTGTCTTTACACCTTAGACAACTGCATTAGCAGAATTTGTCCAATGTAACTATTTTGGGACTCTGGAGTCTACTGAAGAATTGCAAATTCTAGGGGAAGGCTTGAATTGTAAATTGCAGTCAGTTTTGGTCAACTTCAACTCTCAGCACACTTGCAACTACCCATCTCCCACCCGCAGGGCTGTGGGGCAGCTGTGCACTTGTTCTTGAGTGCCTTGCACACAGCTTGTAGAGCCAGGGTGGATAAAAAGGACCCTGTCTTCCGTACCTCTGGGATCTGCTCTCATCCCAGAGTTGTGAAGAGGAGGGTGGCCATTGTTTCTGCACCTCCGCGTTGTGACAGACTCCTCCTCCTAAATTGGTCAGTTGGCTAAATTGACTTCCTGGTGATTTCAAAGGTTAGTGCATTTTTTCTACCCGCTTAATGTTTTTTCTTTTTCCCATGATGGGAGTCAGACATTAAAAACATTCAAAAACAACTGTATATACAAGGAAAATTAAAAAGTAACCACATGTTCAGGGAAAGGAGCAGGCTCAGAAAGACCTGAGAACTTTAGTTTACACCTCAGCCTGATCGTTGGCACAGAGATAGCCTACTAGTTTAAAAAAAAAAAAAAAAAAAAGTAACAAGAAATGGCACCCCCTGGAGAAGGGAGAGAATTTATTTCCAGGGTTAACAAATAGTGTTTTCAGCAAAAAATCACAGGGCACACAAACAGGGAAATGTGGCCCATTCAAAGCAAATACCTTCCTGCAAAAGACTTGCTGGCACATCTACCAGCCAGAGTTGAGAACAGTTATGTTAAACACGAGTCAGGAGAACAGTGTGTGAACAAAATGGAAATACCTGCCAAGAGTTAGAGAATCTCAAAAAGAAATTCTGGAGTTGAAATTATAGCTAGCAAACCAAATGAAGTCCTCAGAAAAGATTATGCATCCTGACCAACTGGGATTTATTCCTGGATTGGAGGGATAGTTCAGCAAGTGAAAGTCAGTCAGTCATAATTACCACATGGATTGTTTTTTCAAGTCCTTTGCCATTTTCCTACTAAGTTGTATCTTATTCTTGTTATTTTCTGATATTGTTATACATTATGAATATTAAGTGTCATATATATTACAAATCTTTTCTCCATGTCATCATTTACCTTTTGATTTTGCCTGTAGTATATTCTGATACATCCCTTTTAATGTTTACACCATAAAAATCTAACATTTTTTTTTCTCTATTGTTTCTCCTTTGGGAACTTGCTATAAAACGTACTTCAAAAACTTTCCCACATCAATAAAATATATAGAGAATTTATTATATGCTAAAGCTAATATCTATTAGTGGGAAAGTGTTAGAGTATTTAATAAGCATGTTCTTAGGTTTTTCTGTAATTTCACTTTTATATTGAAATTTTTAATCTACATAAAGTTTATTTTTGTCCATGTGGGGAAAGAAGGATCACATTTATTTTTCTCAAATGGTTATCCATTTATTTTGTTCTATTTTCATTCAAAAAACCCACTAAGTTCTGTATTTCTCTTATAAAGTTAAAATGAAAGTTGCAGGAAAATACAATGGTTAATACAAATAAAATTTTAAGTGTGGTGTCTTCCAGCTAAATTCTAGAACAGAATAGGATAAAAACAGGGAAAGAAAGAATTGTAATTTGAACATCAGATCAGATCAGATCAGTCGCTCAGTCGTGTCCGACTCTTTGCGACCCCATGAATCACAGCACACCAGGCCTCCCTGTCCATCACCAACTCCCGGAGTTCACTCAGACTCACGTCCATCGAGTCAGTGATGCCATCCAGCCATCTCATCCTCTGTCGTCCCCTTCTCCTCCTGCCTCCAGTCCCTCCCAGCATCAGAGTCTTTTCCCATGACTCAACTCTTTGCATGAGGTGGCCAAAGTACTGGAGTTTCAGCTTTAGCATCATTCCTTCCAAAGAAATCCCAGGGCTGATCTCCTTCAGAATGGACTGGTTGGATCTCCTTGCAGTCCAAGGGACTCTCAAGAGTCTTCTCCAACACCACAGTTCAAAAGCATCAATTAAGTACCAATTAATACTGCAGCCTATGTGAGATTAGGTGAATGAAATTATTATTATTTATTGTTATCAATAATTATGCCCTGAAATGTTTTTCTTAGATATGAATTGGGTAATAGTTAGGCATATTTTAACATTACATTGAGATTGGAATATGATACTGTTTATAGCTCATGTGTTACTTATATGTACACAACCATTTCAGGTTTCTTTCAGAAAATCTTACTTTCTCCAAATTTTAATGTTCCATATTTTATGTTAAGTATACTATCATCTTATTCTGCCTCTTATAAACCATTCATCTCTTCCAAGAAGATATAGCCTTATGAGGAAAACATGTATTGCAGAATGGTCTTCACTACCAAAGCACCCAGTTTTTGTTAATAGAATTTTAGAGTGGATTATAAAATTGTTAGGAAGAATAGCTTTTATATAAAGATATAGCCAGAAACGAACTCTTTTATGATTCCTTCTTTGCTTTTAAAAAGACACATTTGGGAGCTAATTCTTTATCTGGTATGCTAAAGGAAAATTCAAGGACATTATTTAATTGAAAGATGTACCTTTTCCCTAACAAAGTGTTTGAAGCCCTTCAGTAGTCAAGTGTGTGTACTCCCTTGTTTATCAGGCTCTCCTGAAACATTCATAGCTGTGCATCTAGCAAAATCTAAAGGATCCCCTAAGAGATACAATGTCATATCAGTTTTAGCTAGAGAGGCATTTTCTGAAAAGTTCTTTTCACTATAGTAATTCAATACTAATTTAAAGGGTATATTTTATCATAAATGAAACCCATATCAAATTAATAGTAAGCAGGGTTGATTTGCCTAGCACTCTGAAAAGAAAATCTAAATGGTCCTTTAAATTTTGATTTAAATTCTTGGATATCACTCCTGTTTAGAATGTCTTATTACTGTTTAAATTGTAGTTCTTGGAGGAGTAGCTTGGGCATCATGTCGGAGTTTATTAGTTTAGCTGAGAAGAAGAACCTCAGGCACCTGAGATTAAGATTCAGACCTGCTGAATCAGAATGTGCATTTAACCAGATTCCCTGGTCATTCGTTTGCATCTTAAAGTTTGAAAAATGCTTTTTAAGAGGAATACTTCGAGATTTACATTATTCCTTACAGATTATTCTGCCAGGAAAAACAGACAAAAACAATGTTTTCAGCTAAAATGCTTTTGAAATTTTAAATAAAACTATGTGAAAAAGTTGTAATTTTTTTGACATTTCAAACATTAACTTGTACTCTTAAATTTCTTTTGAATAATTTTATTGACTTAAAATTGTAATTCCATAAATAAGTAAGGTAAGAGGAAGCTTTCAGAGGAAATGGTTGTGGTATAGAATGTGGTGATAGTTTCAGTGTGTGTTACCGAAAGGGGCCTCATGTGCCCACAGGGCTGGAAAGCCAAACTCTGACCGTGGGTGTTTGGACCGAAGTAAGGGTTTATGTCGTCTAGTCAAGGCTATGGTTTTTCCTGTGGTCATGTATGGATGTGAGAGTTGGACTGTGAAAAGGCTGAGTGCCGAAGACTTGATGCTTTTGAACTGTGGTGTTGGAGAAGACTCTTGAGAGTCCCTTGGACTGCAAGCAGATCCAACCAGTCCATTCTGAAGGAGATCAGCCCTGGGATTTCTTTGGAAGGAATGATGCTAAAGCTGAAACTCCAGTACTTTGGCCACCTCATGTGAAGAGTTGAGTCATTGGAAAAGACTCTGATGCTGGGAGGGACTGGAGGCAGGAGGAGAAGGGGACGACAGAGGATGAGATGGCTGGATGGCATCACTGACTCGATGGACGTGAGTCTGAGTGAACTCCGGGAGTTGGTGATGGACAGGGAGGCCTGGCGTGCTGTGATTCATGGGGTCGCAAAGAGTCGGACACGACTGAGCGACTGATCTGATTTGATCTGAAGGGTTTATTTGCAGAGTGCCAAGCAAGGAGAACAGGCAGCTAATGCTCAAAAGATGGGAATTCCTCGATGGCTTTCAGGCAGGGTTTTTAAAGACAGTGTTAGGGGAAAGGATCTTAGGATGCATGACCAGTTTGTGGACCTTCTGATTGGTTATTGGTTATTGATTACTTTATTGGTGATAAGGTAACAGGGTGATGTTCTGGGAATCTTAACCTGCTGGTTCCAGCAGGAGTCTGTGTGTTTGTGATCAGCATGTAGTCACCATTCTCTGCCCGGATGGGGGTCTTACTTTCTCCAGAACAACTTGGAGTATGCATTGGATTGTTATCTATATCTTTTCAGGAGGAACTAGGAGTCCTGTGAGTCTGTTGTAATCATTAACCATTTGCTTCTGCTCTTTGGAACTCAGGAAAGGCGTAGGAGACTAAAGCCTTTTGTTCCACAAACAGGAAATGGGGGACACGGAGGGGCTTTTGTACCTCGGAATGTCCTGTAGGGTCCTGCTTGGTTTCAGTCTCCCCTTTTCTTTGATACTCATCAGTCCTTAGGGGAACAAGGGCAGGACAAGAAAGGGAGTCTGGTTTTGGATAAGAGATTACTCATAAACTCAGTGAGGGAACTCAGTTGTAGGGGGACTTAGTTTCAAGTATATAGACCCTGAACCTTTACATATTGGGCCACAATATCTGAGACTGGGGCATGACAGGGAGTGGTGATTCTCAATTATAGTTGGGAAGTGCTGGTCTCTCTCTGAATTACTTTTTTCTTAAGACTAGGGCTGAACAGAATAGGCCATTTCAAATCCATATGAAAATATAATCCTAAATTCAAAGACTACTAAGTTTTTCCTCATAATTTTTTTTTTGTATTTTAAAAGTACAATTTCTACACTTCTGATATATTAATTCTGAGATAATCTAACAAAAACTTCTGTGTCACTTTCTGTGATTTTCATTAGTACAATAGAGAATAAACGATAGATGATAGATTTTGTAATGTGTCAGCCAGTGCTTTATGTCTTTCATATGAATGATTTTACTGTGAACTGGCATTTATTTAGACACTAAAATTTAGTAGAAAAATATAAGCAGTGTATAGGTCATCCTTTATTTTAGGTTGAACTCCCACCACCTGATCTTGGACCAAGTTCTGCCTTAAATCAGACGCTCGTGTTGCTGCGTGAAGTTCTAGCGTCTCATGATTCTTCAGTTGTGCCGTTAGATGCCCGTCAAGCTGATTTTGTGCAGGTGTGTTGTAAATTCACTCTTAATGACCATTGCTCCTCTAATGTAGATTCTGTTGGAATTCTGGCATTTCATAACCCATGTATCTTGACACCCCTTCTCAATGTTTTTTCCTTCAAATAGTAAACCATTTCCCATTAATTTAAAAAGTAATATATATTCAATGATGCTTAAGAGTTATAGTTTTTATGCCATTTAATCTCTTTCATATGTGCTTCTGTAAGTTGGTCCCTTCCTCTTTAGTTTGGCATTCACTGTGAAGTGCCGTTAACACAGACCTGTGTCACTGGTACGGAGATGAAGGGTCTGTTTAATTCTATTTCTCATTGTAGGTTTTATCGTGTGTCTTGGATCCTCTCCTCCAGATGTGTACTGTATCAGCCAGCCATTTGGGCACAGCTGATATGGCCACTTTCATGGTCAATTCACTATATAT
Organism: Bos indicus; assembly: GCF_029378745.1. Classification (NCBI taxonomy): domain Eukaryota; kingdom Metazoa; phylum Chordata; class Mammalia; order Artiodactyla; family Bovidae; genus Bos; species Bos indicus. The sequence continues at coordinate 22,572,662 of NC_091771.1, read as the reverse complement.
GATGAAGACGACATTAGCTCTGTTTGAATTCACTGACAGACGTCTGGAAATGCTGCAGTTCCAGGTTAATTTTGCCATAACATGACTGCTCACTGTGATAAAATCTTCTTTTTCCATACATGATCTCAGTTACTGGCTATAAGCTAACTTCAGTGACCTGATTTCTATGAATCCCTTGTTATAGTCTGATAATACCTCCCTTCCCCCCAGGCATATTCAGTATTTTAGTTTAGTTTGGGAGAAGCCAGGGTATGTAATGAGTAGGATATTTTATTCAAACCATAGTATGTGGTGGTAGACTGGAGCTTTTCTGACTAATTTGAACCATTACCCTGTATGCAGATTTCAGTTTCCGAACTGTGAATAACGTGCTATATTTTTCGAACTGCGGAACTTGTGCGGAAGGTGTTGCAAAGGACAGATACATTTTTATCTATGTGTAAATCAGTGTTAGGCACAACATTACAATTTGTTAAATCAACCATGCTGGTCCTTAAGCCAAATGGTCTCACTTAAGAGTCACAACAAAGCCATTTATAAAATTTACCAGACACTTGACTTCTGAGTTTGAAATAGTGATTTGGTAGATAAAATGTTTTAGAAAAACACAAAACTCTGAATCTTCTTTATTATCACAAGAATATAAACAGTTGGCAGTGGCTGCAGTAAAAATATATTGTTTTTGGTTTTTCCAAGGAATGAGTTTTGAGACCTCTAAATTCATGATATTTCCTGCTCTTTCTTTCTTTTCTTTTTTTTTTTTTTTTACAAAATATGAGGTATGATTAATTTTTCTTTCTTCCATAATTGTTTATGTATAATTAGTAAAAATCTTTTAAAAAAATTCATTGGTTTTTAATGTATTTATCACTAATTCAACCCCAAACTGCCATTTGTCTAAATCTGTTCCTGAAATGTGCAGATATATATCAGTTGTCCAACAATCTGTTTTATCATTAGTTATCCTTGTTTCTTAAATATCCCAAAGTTATTTTTTGCATCCCAAGAGGACACACCCTACCATGTGAGTGCTTATTAGGTCTGCATCATGCTTGCTGTTAGGCGGTGGCCAGTGCTGGTCTCATGGGCCAGACCAGAATCAGTGTGGAAGGACTGGGCAGTGGTGTGGCTGCTTGCTGGGAGGCATGCCCCTGCAGTAATGGTTTTCCCTGTTTAGTAAAAGAGTCTTGATTTTCAGATCTTTTCTATCAATAGCCTGGTAATTTTCTTCCATTCTTAAACACTTCTTCCAGTGTTCTGAGAAATCCAGGCTAGTCTGATTCTCTTTAGTTTTGCAATAAACCTGTTTTATTCATGTGGAAGCTTATAAGGATTTTCCTTTGAGTTCAAATATTTCCTCGGGATATTTTTTAGTATGTCTCTTTTTTTGTTACTTCCATTTTGGACTTTGCAGAGCCATTTCAGTCTGAAGATTCAACCTTTTTTTTTTTTTTTTTGCTCAAGGAAGTTTTCTGTTATCTTTAATTAATTATCACTTCTCCATCTGTTACTTTTTATATTCTGAATATAAAAAGCTTCTGTCCTTAGTTGGCTTTATCTCCTGAACTTGTCTTTTAATTTGTGTTTAAACCTCTTCACTTTAATATATTTCTTTGATATTTATTCTGTATTACTTATTATTCTTCATTTTTCTTTCAGACACTAATTTGATTCTTAGTGGTAACTCTTTCATTAAATATTTATATTTGCAATCTTATTTTTCTTGGATTTTCAAAGAGACTAGTAAGTAAAGGTTCTAATTGTACTTTCTTGGGCATTCACTTGAAAAAAATTAAAGTGCCCTGTGTCTTTCAATCTACATGTGTTAGTTGCTCAGTCATGTGACTTTGCAACTCCATGGGCTGTATCCCACCAGGCCCCTCTGTCCATGGAATTTTCCAGGCAAGAATACTGGAGTGGGTTGCCATGCCCTTCTCCAGATCTTCCCAACCCAAGGATCGAAGCTGGGTCTCCCACATTGCAGGCGGATTGTTTGCTGTCTTAGCTACCTGTGTTACCTCAAGAAAAGACACTTGTTTTCGTTACTCTGGTGGCTTTCCTCTTAGAACGTATCACCTTTTTTAAACCAGTTTTAAGTTTTTTAAAGGGAGGGCCTCAGCTTCTGTAGAGGCTTGGACAATGGCAAGCATTCAGGTGGGAACATCATCTGTTAATAGTGAACTGTGTCATTGGTAAACAGGTTGATAACAGTGAGGGAGGAACAGCAGGAAGAGCTCCAGGCTTTCAGGCCTGTACTGGTAAAGAGGAGGGAATTCCCTTCCTGGGAATTTGTCATCCCAGAAAGGCAGTCTCCGCCTGTGACTTCTGCCCCCATTAGCCGTAGGTAGCTTCCCCAAGAACAGCAAAAGCAGGTAAGCGCATACAACTCCCACCTGCCAGCATAGTCTCTGTAGGCAGCCCCTGACTCTGACGCCTCTGACTAGTCTTCTGCTGGGTCCTCAGCCATCCCCTGGTTGTCCCAGATCTGCTTTCTTCAGGAGAACTTACAGCTTCAGCCCCTGTGGGATTTCCTCCGGGGCTCTCCAGATGGCATATCTGATTGGCTGAGTCAGTCCAGTAAGTGGGGAGCATGAGGCCGTGTGGATGTGAGGAACAGCGAGTCCTCATCCTCCCAGAATTCTTCCTAAGTATTTTATTTTACATTGTTGTTGTTGATGAGTAGTTTTTGTTTGTTTGCTTCATACTAGCTTTTAAAAGAGCTAAGAAGCAACTCAGTTTTTTTTGACTAGTCCCGGAATCCTCAAAGAAGACTTTCTTTCCATTTGTGAGAGGACTTCCTCTTTGAGGAAGGAAAAATCTTTATATAAGAGCAGTCCCTGTGCCTCAGCAAGGAACACGATGAAGAGCTGAGAGTCCAGGCTAGTCTACTTCTACTCTCATCAGTCCTATTCTTCTTTTAAAATGTTTTCTTTTAATTGTATTTTATTTTAGATTGAAGCACATTTGGACACACTTATAAATGAGCAAGCTTCTTATGTTTTAACCAGAGCAGGCTTGAGTTATATTTATAACACGGTACAGCAACATAAAGTTGAACAGGTAAGTACGTGGCTGTTTCTAACTAGAGAGAAATACCGATTTAGACTGTGTCTTCTAGAGCTAGACTCATTAGAATCTTGGCTTTGCCACTTAAAAGCAGTTTTTCACTGGGAAAGTGACCTGTCTCTGTTTCCTCATTTGTAAATTGAGGGTACTAATATCTGTAACATAGGGTTATTCTGAAGATTAAGTGAGATAATGCCTGTGTAGTGCTCAGATGACTACCTGAAATATAGTAGAGTGTCCCCAAATGTTAACTGTCCTTTTTACCATAGATAGTTTGGGTTAAAAGTAATGAAAATATACAAAAATTAGTATAGAAAAATGTATAAATTAATACAGTGGTAAATTTTTCAGAGTCCTTCATCACCATCAACTAATTGAATGCTTAGATTACTATATATAAATATCAGTCATTCCCCACTTTAATTTAGCAGATCATGGTCTATTATTTGGAAAGGTAAATACTTCTGGGGCATATGATCTTGTTCAGTTACAGAACTCCAGTAGAATTAGAACACGGAGTGGGAGAGAAGCCTAGGAAACCATGTAAGCATTTTTCTTTAAAAAGCAAAAAACTCTTTTAAATAACATTAAGATGAAGAATATTTTATAGCCCAGGAACTCTTAAGTGACACTCTCAAAGATCACAGGTTTTGAATTTTTTCTTTTGATAAGGTAATACGTTTCCACCAGAAGGAGCTGATTCTGCTACCTTTTTTATACTATCTAAAATTGTCAAAATGAGACTCTTAGAGTCCCTGTTTCTCACTGCCGTTTCTCAGTACTTAACTGCCCTTTTTTCTTGCTTATGATTTAATCTGAAGTATCCTGCCGTTTCATTGTTCATAAACGTATGTGCTCCTCACTCCAACACCTATTATTGAGGACCTTCATGCTAGTTATACAAAAATTAACAGGTCATAGTCCCTCTTTTAATTGAGGTTGAAGATGGGACCTTCTTTGGAAATAAACTAAATTTTCAAATTTTGAAAGTCTGCTAATGGACTGTATTTCATAAGTGAACTGTAACATATAGCACCTGTTTTCATCTTGTTTTTGGCCTTTTGTTCCCTAAGGGCCCTTTAGCTAATTTGCCCAACCTAGATTCTGTGGCACTGAAGGCTGCAATGGTAAGTACACAGTAAAGCATGTCAGTATACGTTTCCTTACGGAATGTTATTCTTACTCCTTCTCATGTGATAATTTGCTGTATTCACAACTGGTTCTGGGCATAATGATTGCACATGTATTCCTTTAAAGAGGTCTGATCAAGACAGACATTAGTAGTAATATCTCACTGTGCCCCAATAGTCGTATTATTCCTGTTTAAGTTTTCTTCAGTTTCAGAATTTTACTCCTAACCTAATGAAGAAACAGGAATGACAACATGAAGAAGTTAGGCTATATATCATTAGAGAAAACCACCAATAAGAGCTGCATTTATCATGCAACTAAATAAATGTATAAAGAATACAGTTGTGAATTGTGATAATGCTGTGAATTAAATTATGCAGGTCCAAAATCTCAGAGTCAACCCCTTCATCCCATTTACTAGTAACCAAATCGTGATGATTTTGCTCTCTAATTTTCTCAGATCTCTTCTCTTCTTTCCACTCCTGTTGCCCTTGTCTGAGATGCTGCAGGAGCTACCCGTTTGTTGCCCTTGCATCTGCTATGTACGACCTCCCCTTTGATTCTTTTTGCTGTGGCCAGAGTTAGCATCTTAAATTCAAATCAGATGATTTCCCCCCTTTCATTATTTCCCTCCTTTAATGGTTTTCATGATGCTTTTACAGTAGAAATTAGAATCTGTTAGAAAATCTTTCAAGTCCTACATGGACTGAGCTCTAGTAGCCATTCTTTCTCACCTAAGCCTTCATCCACTGTCCCCACTACGCACACACTTAACCTAATGTCAGTTCATCTTCACGATTTCACTTAAAATGTCCTTTGCTCAGAGATGCTTTTGCCAAACACAAAGATTAGATCTGTGTCATCCTGATGGATGCTTTTGTAGTATTGGTACCTTGGTTTTTCCTTTATTTACATTTGTTTACTACCTCTCTCACTAGACCATGAGCTCTGTGAAGCTAGGGATTGTCTTTTTTTGCTCACCATTATATTTACATTACGTTATAAGGTACCTTACCAATAACAGGTACTCGATGAATATTAATAATGAATAGATGAGCGAATGATTAACAGATACTCTGGATTTTAAAAAGTAAGGCAGACTTGAAATCTGATGACTTAACATCTTATTAATATTATTACCCAGAAGTTTGGTGAGGGAGATCAAAATGAATGGCTTGGATTTAAAATTTTAAAAGTAGATATTGCTGATACTGAGTACCTTAAAGAGTTGACACTTGCAGTCAATTTAGTTGGAATATATAAGAAATAACTCATTTTGATCACAAAGACCTCGTTATTTGGAATATGGGGTTTTTCCAAGGATTTAATCCTTAAAAAGGAATGATTACTAGGGAGGTCTGTTAGCAGATATGTGCACTTTGTGTTTTGAATTTCTCTGTTTCATTTAGGTTCAGTTTGATCGCTATCTGTCAGCTCCTGACAACCTGTTAATGCCACAGCTGAACTTTCTTCTAAGTGCCACAGTGAAGTAAGTATTTATTGGTCCCAATTATTAATAGTTGGTAAAGATTCACATACATTTCTTAGAAAAAAATTGTTTTTTTAAAAAAGGAGATTTAATCATTGAGGATTTATAGTTCTCAACCTCTCAGCACCCCTAAGAGATCTGACCTTACCCTGTTCATACTTGTTCCTTACATGTTTGTAGTTTGAAAGTGTCTGTTTAGTGAATGCTTTTTTTAAAAATAATGGGACTTATATAATTGAAGCTACAATGTGATAATATGAAGTTCCATTGTATTAATATAATGTCAAAATTGCACTGAATATGTGATGAAAAATTAGTAATATGTTCATTATGCAACATAGATGTCCTGTTTAGATCATTTTGGACTCTGGAAGTTTCTATAAATATATTATAAAATTGTTCGATATCATGTATTAGAAATGTGTTCAAGATGAAGGACTATACATTAAAATATAAGGATATTACAATTAGAAGAAAGAGAAATTATACTGGGTGACTTTTCTTGATTTTAGCAAAAATATTGACAAAATTTTGTACAAGTAGGAAATCAGACATCTGTACTTTTTTTTCTTTCCATTCAGCTAGTGTATTAAGTGCCCTGTGTACTGGGCACTGCAGAGTAAGATTTAAAAGCCAGTTTCACTATCTTAATAGAGATTATAGTCTGACATGTCAATTACACACTTGAACAAATATTTACGTTCAGTTCAGTTCAGTCACTCAGTCGTGTCCGACTCTTTGCGACCCCATGAATCACAGCACGCCAGGCCTCCCTGTCCATCACCAACTCCCAGAGTTCACTCAGACTCACGTCCATCGAGTCAGTGATGCCATCCAGCCATCTCATCCTCTGTCGTCCCCTTCTCCTCCTGCCCCCAGTCCCTCCCAGCATCAGAGTCTTTTCCCATGACTCAACTCTTCGCATGAGGTGGCCAAAGTACTGGAGTTTCAGCTTTAGCATCATTCCTTCCAAAGAAATCCCAGGGCTGATCTCCTTCAGAATGGACTGGTTGGATCTCCTTGCAGTCCAAGGGACTCTCAAGAGTCTTCTCCAACACCACAGTTCAAAAGCATCAATTCTTTGGTGCTCAGCCTTCTTCACAGACCAACTCTCACATCCATACATGACCACTGGAAAAACCATAGCCTTGACTAGACAAAGTACAATAAAGAAAGAACTATGCAACTTGAAAAAAAATGCTTTAAATATCTGAAAGGATGTCATGGTACAGAGGTGGTCCACTTGCCTTCTGTTGTTCTGAGGAGCAATATGTAGAGCAAGGAGGCAGCTTTGGGCTCAGCATGACGAAGAATTTGGTGTCAATAAGAATTGGCTGGAAATGGATTCTCTCAGACATAGAGTTAGGGTTCTAACTATAACTAACCTAATGAAGAAATTGGAATGACAATGAAGAGGTTAGATTATGTATCATTAGAGACTTCCCATCTGTCAATCATCCTTGGCTTATAGTTCTTGACTTCTGAAATGGATTCCAGTCTTAATATATTACTTTTGAGTGTGACACTCACCAACCTCTACTCTGTTACCTTCTTAGGGAGTTCCCACATTAGTTGTGGTCAGTGTAATTGATTTTTTTTTTTTTTTTTTACTTTTATTTTTTTTTATCTTAAAAGATCTCATACTATCAACATAACCAAAATTCTAAAGAACTGGGAGACTATAAAACAAATTCCTTTATGCCATAATTCAGATTGTTTGTTTTCCTTAAGTTATTTACTTTGTTTAATCAAATACCTGTAACTTTTTTATATTTAACCACTTGTTTTAGTACTTAGTACTATATAGGCATGATATGCATTTGATCTTACTTATAAGGCATTTGAAATATTAGGAGGTAACTTTTATTCACTTAAATTTTGAACCTTTTCAAAATGGTAATCTGTTTTTAAATAATTTAAAATAATTTCTGTCTAAAATAATTTCATATCCATATCAATTTCTATTCATAGTCTATTTAAAATATCAGTTGTTTCTTTGAAATAGAGCTTTGCAGTGTAAAACTTTCTTTATTCCTGTCTTGTTCTGTTAATGTTCTGTTTTTTGCAGTGTAAAACTCTCTTTATTCCTGTCTTGTTTTGTTAATGTTCTGTTCTCTATAACTTTGCTTGTCTCTGTGGTTGTAGTACCTTGGGGACCCCTGTCACTCTTCTCTTCTTTTTTCTTGTCTTGTGTTGACTGCCTCTCAAAGTGGGTTTTGATTGAATACTTCAGCCTTGGAATAAACTATGGAATGAATTTAAGTATCCAGGAAATGAGCTTGTATTAAAAATTAAAAAGTAGAAAATTAAAGCATTTTTAAAGAATCCTTCCTTCCTTGTGATGAATTGGAAGGGCCTTGATCTTTTTTCAGTGCCAGACTCCAGCATTTATCTTTTAATAGCATAAAAATAGAGGTTGGACTATAGAAACCACAGTCATGCATATTTATAAAATATTCTGTGTCTTCTCTTATTGATTTAGAGTTCTTTGTATGAATAATTTAAGAAATAGAGACTATAGATGCTTCTTAAAGTGAGTGAGTAGAAAAGTGGATATGATTTGAGAATTCTTTGATTCAGGAATCTTCATCTGTTGCATATGGTATAAACAAAGCAAATTTCTTTAAAAGTAATGACTTTGGTTTTTTTGTTTGTTTGTTTTTTGAGGTAAATGGAATACTTTTCTTCTCTTTCACTGCCTCCTTTTAAGCATCCAGGGGATTCTCCAGGCAAGAATACCCGAGTGGGTTGCCATTCCCTTCCCCAGGGGATCTTTCCAACCCAGAGATCATACCTGGGTCTCCTGCATTATAGGCAGATTCTTTATACTAGTGCCCCTCAGGAAGCCCTCCTTTTTAAGCCACTATCTTTAACTATCAGGAATACCAGTATAAACACAAAATAAGGCAGATTTGGTAATAGGGGCAAGGGTGAGCCTACCAAAGAAATAGTGGCTACTGGAAATGTGCAAACTGATAAATGGCTGGGACTCAAACTGTGCTTAAGAGACCTGGGAAAGTCTAAGCCTTAAAAGTGAGGCTAATCTGTCCTACAGTATAGGCTACTTAAGACTCATAAAGAAAAGACAAACCTCTAAAAGATCATGTGGATCTTTACTGAATTAACTGCCTTCCAGAACAAAACTTAACACTCCTAAATATGGCAAAATACAATCAACAGTGTAACATTTATGGTGCTGGACATGCAATAAAAACTATTTGGGTATAGTACTAGGAAAGTATGAACCAAAACTAGAACCAAATCTGTCAACAGAAACAGACTCACCGACACAGGTTACAGAATTAGCAGGTAAGATCTTTAAAACAGCTATTTCAGATGTGTTCAGGGACTAAGAGGAAAACTCACTGGGTAGAAATAATCACCAGTTGGACATTCTAGAGGGAAGGATCAATCAGCTTGCAGAGAGAACAGTAGTAATTGCCCAGACTGAAGCTCAGGTAGGAAAAAATTAAAAGCTGTAGAAAGATGAAGAATCGTAGGTGGTGAATTGTGAGACGATAACAAGCATTGGAATATAAGTGAAGTGTCATAGTGAGATTAAGGCAAAAAAAATTGAAGGCATAAAAGAATTTTTTTCAAATGTGATGGAAAACATGAACCCACAGATTCAGGAAGCTAAATAAATCACAAGGAAAATTATACTAAGGTACACCATAATCAGATTATTGCAAACCAGTGATAGAGAAAAAAAATCTTAAAAAGCAAGATTTTAAGGGGAACAATGATATTATTTGTGGGAGCAATGATAAGGCTACTACTGACTTCTTGTTAGAACAGTTCAAACCAGAAGACAGTAAATCACATCTTTTAAAAAGCTGAATGATAAAACAGTTTCAACTTTGTGTATTCGTCAAAAGTATCTTTCAAACTGAAAGCAAAAAAATACATTTTGAGATAAGATAAACAAAAGTAGAGAGCATTTATCACCAGTATACTTCACTGCAAGAAATGATAAGGAAAGTTCTTCAGGCTGAAGAAAAATGATACTACAGGAAAACTCATGTCTACACCAGGAATGACAAGCGCAGGAAATGCTAAATATAAAAGATAGTGGACCTTTAAAATAAAAATACTGACAGTGAATGTGGGATTCTTAACACTGAGAAATAGAGTTTATGGCTACAAAAAGCATAAAGGATGAAGTGGGAAGGGAGTAGAAGTACACTGTGGAGATGCTGAAGGTTGCTCATGAAGTGCTTAATATTGTGTGAAGATAAATTGTAAACCCTACAGCGAGCACTAGAATCAATAATATGCCAGTGGATAAAACGGAATGTTAAAAGGACAATTAGATTAAAAGGAAAAGAGAAAAAAAGAACAGGTGGTGTAAATATAAAATGAATAATAGGATGATAAACCTAAACTCAGCCCCAAATGTAAATATATTAAATGTAAAAGGGCTACACACTCCAGTTAAAAGGCCGAAAGTATTAGATTGGGTGTAAAAACCTGGCCCAACTGTCTGCAGTCTATAAGAAATCCACTTTAGGGCACGTTTAAAAGATCATATTGTACCATGCAAATAAAAATTATAATAAAGCTGAAGTAACTATATTCTGATGTTAACATCAGAAAAATTAGGCTGATGGGAAAATGATGCTACCAAAGATAAAGAGGGATATTTCACAATAATAGGATCAATTCATGAAGAAGATATAATAGTAAATATGTACAACTAATAGAGCTTCAAAAAACATGACATATAAGCTTATAAACATGACATATAAGCTTATTCTTACATAAGAAGAATAGATAAATTGGCATTCATTTTGATATTTCAACCCTCCTCTCTCAATAATTAATAGAAAAAGTAGAAAACTACTTGTTTGGTGTAAAGGAACTGAACAGTGTCACTAATCAGCTCAACCTAATAGAAAATATCACACACAACTACAGAAAATAACATTCTTTTAAAGTGCATATGAAACATTCACTCAGCTAACATAAGAGCAAATAGATGTAAGAAAGCCACTAGTGAGTATTCCTGTCTATGAGCATAGTATACCTACCTGTTTATCCAGATCTTTTTTTAGAATTTTCAGTAAAGACTTAGTTTCTTCATATAGTTTTCCATGTATATTGTTGGGTTTATTCCTAGGAAACAGTTTTGTGACTCCTTTGATAAGGTCTTTTATTTTCCATTGCATATTCTCATTAGATGTTGCTGGTAAATAGGGAAAAATACTAAATTTTGTACATTAATTTTGAATCTGACCAGGTAATTAAACTCTTAGTTCTATTAGTTTATCAATTGTTTGCCTTGATTTGTTTTGTTTGTTTGTTTTTGGTACAGACATCTGAAGTTAATGAGTCATTAATTTTTTTCAGTATTTATGATTAAACTTACTATATTGACTAGGTGCTCCAAGTAAATAGATGTAATGGTGAGTGTACATATTTTATTTTGAACTTTACTGAGAATGCTTCTGATATTTCATCACTTAAGTGTGATGTTTGCTGTAGATTTCCAGTGTGCCAATGTGGGCACACGATATTCTTCTCTAACTAGGTATGTAATGTAGTAGTCTGTAAATTCTCAATGTAGTTCCAATCAAAATGCCATGGAACCAATTTATTAAATATTTACCTAGAAAGAAATGTATGAGAGCAGACTCCAGTCACTTTTGACTATCTCCACAGTTACCCCTCTGGTCCAAGGTAATATCATCTGTGCCTGGATTATCACATTAGCCTTGAAACTATTCTGCTTTGACCCTTGCCCTCTCTACCATTCCCACACCAGCCTCTACAATCTAAGTTTAGCATCTCAGCTAGAGTGATCCTTGAATGAATTGCTTTACTTAACCCTCTCGGTAAGTCTGTACATTAGTATCTCCATTTTACAGAAAAGGACATTTTTTTTGGAAAGGTTAAATAATTGAAACAAGGTCAAACAGTTAGCAAGAAGCAGAGTCAAGATTTTCAAATCCAGTATTCCAGAGCCTGTTCTCTTTAGCTTGTACTATATTTTTATTAACTCTTTCTCTGCTGAGATTATATTGTTTTACTGTTTTAAAAGGAAAGTTGAAAATGTTAGGCATATGTGATAGGCTGTATGAGACATATGTGAGATCTGTGCCTTGGTCTCACCTCAGATATGCTTTAATTTTTACTGTGAATGACAGAAAGCTGACCCGCTGTGGCATCTTTGGTATTTATATTGTGATAAAGAGAAATCAAAATGTTCTTTTTTTTTTTAATGTTCATTTTTAAACCAATCTATTATACATAAGTATATTTTTTCCCCTTAGTTTTTCAGGAATAGTTAAACTGTTAACACCTTTTCTCCTATGGCATGTTTGATTGCTTCTTAACTGTGGTGCTGTAATAAAGCTTAATTTTAGTGATCACAGAACCTGAATGTTGAAATAAGTTATTTTTAGAAGTGCTGGGTTTATGGTAATGTTGAAAGTTTTATCATGTTGTTATGGCAACCAAAATCTTAAAGTACTGATTAATGACAAGCTCACTGATTCTGGAAGTTAGCAGTTCATTTCTTATCATGGCTCAGTACTTCAAATAATTATTTAAATTGTACGTAAGGTAATTTCAGTGAACATGTTTTAAAACGAGAATGGTATCTCTATTTAGTTATATAATAATGTTTATTAGCATTTTCAGAATTTATAACTGTAGTTTTATGCTACTGTTGACATTTATAACTGGACAAAAATAATTTCTTAATGTCTGGTATTCTCACGGATAGATAACTAAAATTCTTTGCACTTCTGTAAAATTGTGTAACAAGCTCATCTCCTTTATTTTTTCTCATAGCACATTAGCTACATGATTATTATCTTTGATATTGATATACTAGAATAGCAAACTATATGGGGTGGGGGTGGGGGTGGGGAGGGGAGGGAAACAGCAACTATACTTTGCAAAAGTAAGAAGACTTTCCAGACCATGGAAATAAGGTGTGTAGGGTCTGGGAGACCAGCATGTCTTTTTCATGTCATATTGAAACATTGTTAACAGACCCATCAAAAATTATTTAGGGGAGTGTACCCTTGTTTGATTTTCTGTTTACTATTGATTAAAAGGTTCCAAGATGAAACTTCCCTGCTCTATGAGATGTTAGTTCATTTTATATGTAACCTGATTTATTCTAATCTTCCTTTTCAAATGCCTGTAAATGACCAATTCCTCAAAATGTTTTGTGAATCAACTTTACCATCTTAATAATTTCCTATATTAATGAATTACTTGTATGAGTCATGTTTTAAATTTTTTGAAATTACAGTGAGAATGTCATGTAAAGACATGTAAAGAGACCAAGAAAGTTAATGATCTAACTTTATAGATGAATCTTGGCTTACGTTCAAAAGCTTTTCCCTTTTAACTGGCCTTTTGCATATCTGCAAAAAGCATATCTGTGAAAAGCGGGATTTATCTTTGGAATTTTAACATAGAGAAACAGTTCTAAAAGTATTACATCCATCAGGTGTGTGATTGGCTGTGATTGATCAAAATACAGAAATTAAAATCTGAGGTGGGTACCCATACTAGAAAATAGCATACAGGACTGGAAAAAAAAAAAAGTACTGCTTTTCTTTACATGTACTTGAAAAGATCAGTAGATAAAGGATATTCCACGTTTTCAGAAGCAAATGACTAGACTGAGATGATTTGCTGGTCATTTTGTATTTATACAGTTCTTGAATTTTTCTACTTTGGACACTGATTTTATTTTTCACTATAATGATTCATCATTATTTGACCTTCATATTTCACACATAATATTAGTGAATAATTTGGACCAAGACACCAGGCAGGCAGAAGGCAGACAGATAAGATATATATGATAACTTTTTAACATAAGGGGTGAACTTACATAGTAATTAGCATTAAAAATAAAAAGGAGGAGATAGTAAAATGGCAAGAAAATTGCTTTATTACTTTAGAAACACTACCCATTTATGTAGAAGTCACTGATACGTTTCATTACTCAGGGAACCCAGTTCCACAAAGTGATGTATGTGGATGCATATATGTGTGTAAGTGTATGAATAAGCATATATAGGTTTTTTAACAGCAGTTCATTAAAAACTCTTAGCTTAATGAAATGATGCAGTTTTAAAGCTGAAAGTATCTAGTAAAGGTTGTCAAGGTCAGTATTTTGTTTTATGACATTGGAATTAGCCTTGGAAAGGTTAAATTACTTGTTCAAGGCAGCGGTAAGTAGCAGGACTTGAGCTAGAGTCAAGATCTTCTGACAGTAATGGCCTTCCCTGTACCGTTTTACCTCTGCCATGTATCACTCATTAGGAGAACATTAATGAGTATGAGCATATGGACCTGTACCTGGCTTGGGTAGTAATAAGTGAACTTCTAACGTTTGTCCAGAAATATGGAATCACTATCAGTTTCAGTTCTTGCTCTTTACAGTTTGGATTTGACTCGGATTCACTTGGAGAATCTCCATTTCCGTTGCATTTCTGTCCTATTGACTTTAGAGGACCACTTCTGTTCCCTTCCCTTTTTTCTTTCCACTCTGTGAAAGCCTTTTTTGTCCACAGGCTTTTGTATCTCTCATCTTGTTCAGTGCAGCCATGTTCATTTTTTGATCCCTACCTTGTCTTGGTGGCTTCTTAAACTGGGGAGTGGAATGAAGAAGCCCTATACCATCAAATACAAACATTTAAAGTGAATTACAAACTCTTACTTGGTCTTATTGGCTTGGTTTTATTTAATTATTTATCTTAGCAGTATTGCTTTATTCTGGTTTTCTGTGTTGCAGATTTATAATGATTTTCAGCTGTCTTGTGAGTTGTGGCTTATAAGTGGAAATGTGCCCTGAGTTACAACTAAGCTTTAGTAATGTTAAAAGTTTTCACTGCATGGATTTGAAATTAAAATTTTAAATTGATTATTTCAGAATTTTCAGTAATTTATTCTGCATTTACCAGTTATTAACTCTGGATTTTTAAAAAATGTGTTTAATATTCATTTTTGTACCTTATTCTGATTTTAAACTTATTGTAAGAAGGAATAGCCTTGTTTGTATGTTTCACATGTAGCTTAAGTACACACTGTGTTCAGACTGAGTACAGATTTTAGAGTATGAGGTGTGAGTAATGTTTTATAAACCTCCAAATATCTTACTGCTTTCAGTAGGGGAGGGAGAGGGATGCATTGGGAATTCGGAGTTAATTGATGCAAGCTGTTTCATTTAGAATGGATAAACAAGGTCCTACTGTATAGCACAGGGAACTCTCTCCAGTCCCCTGGGATAGACCATGATGGAAAAGAATATTAAAAAAGAATGTATGTATGTGTAAAACTGAGTCACTCTGCTGTACAGCAGAGATTTGTACAACATTGTAAATCAACTGTACTCCAATAAAGTATTAAAACAATTCAAATAAAAAATTTTACTGATTTTAGTACAGAACTAGAAGTGCTATATCTAAAATTCATTACTTGTTGCAAATGAGTATCAAATATTAAAATTAACAGATTTTTTAAATGCTAATTATAATATTTTTCAGCTATGTCACTTATCAAAAATGATTGTTGTATCATTTTGATGCATCTATTGTTATGCTCAGTTAATTATAGGAGTGATCACTAATCAGCAGATGAAAAAAAAAGTCTCCAAGCCTCATCTGGTAAAGTAGATTACCAAATCAGTTTCTACCATCCTCCCTTCCAACAAAAAGGTAGTACAGCCAATAGCCTTACTCCACTCTGCTCAGAAAAGTTGCTCAACGTATCTGCCTTCTACCCAATCTCATTCTGGAAGCTTTAGGGAAATGTCCGGTTGTTTTAACAAATCACGGTTGCTCAAATCGAGAGTTTGGAGACCCCATCGGAACAGTGTGCGATGACCCAAGACCATAAGTGGACTCCCTTCCTCATTCCATTCAACCAGTTTTATTCTTCTTTAGACCACTGATCCCCATATTTCCACAGATAATCTTACAGAGGTATAATTTTGGTCATGGATGTTCTAAGAACTGGTTATTTCTAGCACTGAAGGACAGGGAAGTCTTCGTGGATGAGGGAGTCCATTTTTCCTGAGAATTAAGAGCATTGAAAGGTGGATGAGAGACATTGCAGGCTAATGAAGGTATGTGAGGGAGCAAAGGGCCTGAGGTCAGGAAGAGCAGGGCAGATAGGCCAGTCAGGGGTTGAGCTGGACTACAGAATTAGAGTAATGATGCAGATGGTATTATAGAAGATTTTGAGTGAAAGGGTAAGAAGTTCTGACTTCTCTGCAATTGGAAGAAGACATTGAATCGCCTTGAAGGGTCCTGGGTAAGGGGGAGACATGATAAAAGTTACACCTTAGAAAGATTAATCTAACAGTGCTTCAGTTGCTCAGTCATGTCTGACTCTTTGCGACCCCATGAATCGCAGCATACCAGGCCTCCTTGTCCATCACCAACTCCTGGAGTTCACCCAAACTCATGTCCATAGAGTCGGTGATGCCATCCAGCCATCTCATCCACTGTCATCCCCTTCTCCTGCCCCCAATCCCTCCCAGCATCAGGGTCTTTTCCAGTGAGTCAATTCTTTGGGTGAGGTGGCCAAAGTACTGGAGTTTCAGCTTTAGCATCAGTCCTTCCAATGAACACCCAGGACTGGTCTCCTTTAGGATGGACTGGTTGGATCTCCTTGCAGTCCGAGGGACTCTCAAGAGTCTTCTCCAACACCACAGTTCAAAAGCATCAATTCTTCGGCACTCAGCTTTCTTCACAGTCCAACCCTCACATCCATACATGACCACAGTAAAAACCATAGCCTTGACTAGACATACCTTTGTTGGCAAAGTAATATCTCTGCTTTTTAATATGCTATCTAGGTTGTTCATAACTTTCCTTCCAAGAAGTAAGCGTCTTTTAATGCAGTCACCATCTGCAGTGATTTTGGAGCCCAAAAAATAAAGTCTGACACTGTTTCCCCATCTATTTCCCATGAAGTGATGGGACCAGATGCCATGATCTTCGTTTTCTGAATGTTGAGCTTTAAGCCAACTTTTTCACTCTCCTTTTTCACTTTCATCAAGAGGCTTTTTAGTTTCTCTTCACTCTCTGCCATAAGGGTGGTGTCATCTGCTTAAGCTACACTAAATGTGGAGGAGACTGGCTGGAGAAAGACCAATGGGATTTCGCTTTCTCCTCCCAGCAGGAGTTAGTTACGGTCTGAACTGAAGTGATGGCACATAAATATGACACTGACAGAGACAGGAAACAGAAGTAGGTTTGGGAGTAAAACTTTAAAGACACGTTTTTAATTTAGTTACTGTGAACATCAGAAAAGTGTTTTCATCAGTGCTTGTGTGCTCAGTTGTGTCTGACTCTTTTTTTTGCCTCATGGACTGTAGCCTGCCTGGCTCCTCTGTCCATGGAATTCTCTAGGCAAGAATACTGGAGTGGGTTGCCATTTCCTCCTCCAGGGAACCTGCCCATCCCAGGGATCTGGGATGTCCTGTGTCTCCCACATCTCTGGCCTTGGCAGGTGGTTTATTTACCACTGAGCCCCCTGGGAAGCCTGTGTTCATCAATAGGTATAGTGATATAGGAGTAGAAATAGTTGGAGTTGATGAACTAAATGTCATGAAAACTATTCAACAATTAATGCAGATTTGAAGAACCCAATGCTGTTTTTTTCTAAAGACATTTACTTCAGTTTATTTAAAATTATTTATCTTCTTTTATGTGCTTATATAGGAATGTGTGTTTGTAAAAATGCTGTGATTTGTTGCAGACAAGTGTCACCTTTGTGGGAGAGATGAAAAATTGAGGAGATGTGATTATTAGTATAGGAGCTGTAGGTGAAAGGACTGTATATTGTAAGTTATTCTGAGATTTGAAGGACTGATACATTTGAATGGTTATAAGCCTCTTTACAGTTAATGTGTTGTCAGTTGCATTTGCAAAATCAGTGCATTGATAGTGGGTTGCAGTTTCTATTTCTTGTTTAGTAATTCACAATGGTATTAGGCAATGTTCCATCCTAAACATCACAGTTCTACAGAGTGAGCAAAACACTGCCCCTGCCCTTCTGCAGCCTACATACTAATGGAGAAGATTTCATAAAGAAATAATAAATATAAAAAAACTTTTTATCCCCAAACTAAGATAACTTGTGTAGTTGTACAATGATTTTTAATAAGATGTGATAATTATGAAATACTTTGGTTCAAGTATGGAGCTTTCTTGGAATGCTTAGTCTTTCGTTTTCAGATTATATGTTAACACAAATCTGTTTGTCTGTCAATAGAGAGCAGATCATAAAACAGTCTACAGAATTAGTCTGCAGAGCCTATGGGGAAGTGTATGCAGCTGTGATGAATCCGGTCAATGAGTACAAAGATCCTGGGAGCATTCTACACCGATCGCCACAGCAAGTGCAGACACTTCTCTCCTGATCATCGTCTTTGAGTGTGGTAGCAGAATACTGCGTTCCTAAAACCCTGAAGGTTTTCTTGGTTTTTAGTCTGTTCATCTTTACTTTGAAATCTGATGGTTGCAATTTTCTTTGTATCATAAGAATTTGAATCCCAGTAATTGCTCTGGTCACAGTAATGTGTAAGTAGCATGTTGACCTGGGTTATTAGCAGTTGCTCTGTATCTGCTCTCCACACAGGACGCTCTTCTTTGCTAACCCTGTCTCTAGCTCTGCCATTTTGCCTCAATTCTGGAATACACATATGTGGAAAAAGTAGAATGAGAGGTTTCAGGGATTTTTGTTTTTAAACAAGATTAGTTCTAAATTTAACTGTACATTAAAAATTATCTAAACTTAAGAGTTAGTTTGAAGATATGACCTAATATTAATAAACATCTCTTTACTTAAAGATTCATTTGCTTCCTTATTAGATATTGTGAGTAGGTATGCTTAAACGGAGGAGCAGAAATATACATTCAGCAAAAACAGAGAGCAGTCATTTAAAGGTGGCTTTCACTCTGTGTCTGCCCTGGACTGAATTCAAGGTGAAATTCAGCGTCAGCTAGGATGTAGGTGTGAGGTGTGTAGACATCCTGTGCTGCATGTCAGTCTGGTGCTTAAAGGAATGTGTTTGTTGTACCATGTGGACTCTAAATTCAACTGTCTGTTCATTTTGTCTGGTGTTTAAATCAACGAAAAACTGATGTATTCTATCACTGGAGGGAAAATGCCAAAGTAGCAAACTTCTAATTGATGACATATCTCTTCATATGATGCCCCTTGCAAAGAATTGTTTGGGCTCTGACTTTGAAACTTGACCAGAAATGAGATTCAAAATCAGTTGTTTTTTTTTTTTAAACAAATCTAAATGTATTTGATGTGACTTGACTTTGTTGGTAAGATGTTGAGGACAGTTCTTATTAGCAAAATCTTAATTTCTGGTAGATCTATAAAAAGAGCTATGTCCCCAAATTACAAATGAGAGAATGAGATATAAGGAAAACCTTGGTTAGGTTAAAATGTTTTGAAAAGTAGTAAGATAATATTTATTTGGCAAATACAGAATATATAACAAATTAGTATTATCAGAATGGGGCTGTTCTATCTGAAATTTACAATTGTATTAATATGATTTTTTTGGATCAAGAATAATTGGTTACATATCATCTCTTTTGGTGTTTGATATGTATTTTAATCTTTTTCCTTCAATAAATGTGATATATTAAAGAAAATAAAGTATGATGTAAGGCAAGAGCTTAAATTTTATATAATTTATATCTATTGTGAGAAAAGATTGCTTGCTTATCATTAGTGAATTCCTTTGTTTTCTAGGGGAAATAAAAATATATTTATCTTTTTACCTAAGTTTTTCAAATAAAATACTAAAGTGTTTTTAGAACAGCGATCATCGCAGTATTTTTGTACATCTTATCAGTGTGTTTTTAGAAAACAGGCTAATGGGAAGGAAAGTACAATACAGGGCCAAATTGATAAAACCAATGGAAGGTGGGCGAGCACAATGTGGTGTCAGTGTGATCTTGAGAACTTAGTTAAAATAAAAGACTGCAAGCGTTAGTTGAGTAGCTTAACACTGTATTTGCTGTTTACTTCATAGTTTACATCTTGAGCTGTTAAGTATAACCTTAGGTGATGCGGGTAAGCCTTCCCTTTAGAGAGAGACGTTACTTGCCTTACCAAAGCCTTCTCTGGTGGAATGTTTCCAATTCTTTTTCTGTGCTTGTACTCAGACCAGTGAATGTTACCTGAGAAAAACCACGCCCAGTAGACTGACTGACTTTTTAAATTCATGAGCACAGTTTCAAATGATACTCGGTGTTGCTTGGTGTTGCTTTTCTGTCTCAGGTGAACTCAGCTCCCTACTTTTCAGGACGACCTTCACCCTCACTTGGTTAATGACCTTCATGATTCATCGAGATGGAAGCTGTCAGATTTATCTCCCTCGTTTTTCTTCTACCGTCCTAGTTTATTCATCGTCTTCGTCTTTCCTCCTTTTGTGTTGGAGACGGCGTCCTCCTCCTGTGACAGGCAGTTCCCTTCCTCTGGACTCCAGGTTCCATTCTCTCCCCTTCTCAGAGACACTTGTCTCGAGTTAACCCTTTATTTTGCTTCAGCAACTTGTGACTTCTCTGTAGGATTATTCTTGACAGCATACACAGTGCTCTAATGTTGATAACATTTTTTAAAACTTGCCACCTCCCGGATCCTAATACCTCCATTTCTCTGCTGCGTTTTATGGTTGTTTATGCATGTAGTCTTAACATTTCTGCTGCCATTGTGTCCTAAATTACCCCTGTATGGCTGGCTTCAGCATCCCCACACCACTGCAACACAGCCAGTCGTGATGAGATCCCCATAGCATTGTGTGTTGTCAGATCCAGTGGATTCTTCTCATTCCTTCCTTTATTAAACTTTCAATAGCATTCCACACATTTCTATCTGAAATACTGTACTTTCCAGGCTTTCACAGCACAACTTTCTGCTAGTTTTCCATTTACTTCACTCACCAAACCTTCCCTGATTCTCTTCTTTGTGACCTTTAAGAGTTGGCATACTCTAGGGCTTGATCTTCAGTTTTTCCCCCCCTCAGGAGTATTTTTTATTATCTCAGCACAGCTCAACTTTCTCTGACTACTATTAGCTCACATTCTTAGATCCATCCATTCAGTGGAATACTCTACAGTAGTGAAAAATGAAACAATTTCCAAATACATAATGTTGAGCAGAACAATCACAGAATAGTATGAGTCCATTTATAGAATTTTTAAATAAAAGATAAGGCAAATTTGCACATCATTCATGGATATGTATGTGGTAAAGCTGTAAGGAAATACGGGAAAGGGTTAATGCAGACTTCAAGATTACCTCATAGGATCCTTAGAAGTTACTAATGTTCTGTTCTTATGCTTGATTGTTAGTATATGTGTGTTCATTTTTTTATTTTCTAAAATATGAACTCTTTATATATTTCACAATTTTTTAAAAAAAGGTTAAAAGAAATTGTTTAGCACAGGGCCTAGAGTAAAGTTAGAATTCAGTAGAATTTATATCTTACCAAATAGAGAATATCCAGAAAGAGGAAGAAATTTCCAAAAGGAGGTTTATAATTATAAAAATGATAAAGTTATAATTTGATAAAAATTATTTAAAAATTCTGGAGTTGAAAAGTATAATAACTGAAATTAAAATTTCACTATAAGAGTTCATCAAATTTGACCAGATAGAAGATAGGTCAACTGAAATTATTTAGTCTGAGGAACAGACAGAAAAGAATGAAATGAAAGAAACTCAGAGATTTTGAATATTGTCAACAATATTCAGACAATGGGAATCTCAGAAAAAAAGGCAGGGGGAGGCCGAAAGAATATTTGAATAAATATTGGCAGGAGACTTCACACATTTGATGAAAAGTTTAATATACACACTCAAGAAATTCACCAGATTCTATGTAGGATAAATTCAAAGAAATACACACAAAAGTACATCATGCAATCAAATTATCAAAAAAAAAAAAAAAAGCCTAGGACCAAGAGGGAATCTAATACATGAGTGCGTGTATAGATGTGTTTGAGCACATATGTAAAAGGGACGTTTCAAAAGTTATTTCTTAACACAGTGTGTTGAAACTATATCTGAGACTGGCTGACTTGTGTAATGCATGCAGACAGGTGTTTAAAGACATGTAAGAAGAGGTTTCCAAGAGTGCTCCCTGCTCATTATGTTAAGAAGAAGAATGTTATTTCAGTTATTGGGTGTACTGACCATTCAGCATCATGTGTAGAGAGGTGTTTATGTATGTAAAACTACAAAATGCAAGTGCGAAAAGTTGGTTCTTTGAAAAGACAAAAAAATTGACTACCCTTTAGCTGGATCAAGGAGAAAAAAAAGATACAGGTTACTAAAACCAGGTACAAAAAAAGGGACATTACTGCTTTACAGAAATAAAAATGATAAACTACAAATAAATATGTCAACAGATAATATAGATGAAGTGGAAAAATATCTAGAAAAACTGATTCAAGGGGAAAAAGAAAATCTGAATAGACCTTTAGCAAAGAGACTTAGCAGTACAACACTTCTAGTTTTAAAAAAGTCTAGGGCCAGATATCTTCACTGATGAATTGTATCAAGTGTTTGAAGGAGTAACAGTAATTGTTAATCAAATTCTTCCCAAAAAATAGAAGAGGAGGGAGCACACCCTAACATATTCTGTGAGGCCAGCATTTGTTTTTAGTATAAGCAAAGCCAGAAAAGGCACCACAAGAAAACTACAGACCAATATCCTTTGTGAATACTGACACAAGTCCTTAACAAAAGACTAGCAAATGGAATCTAGCAACACATTAAACAATTATATACTACGATTAAGGGGATTAGTTCCGGGTGCAAGGTCAGTGAGACATGGAAGTCAATGCACTATGCAGTGTTAACAGTATAAGTAAAGGAAGAAAAATGCATGGTCACTTCAATAGATGTAGGAGAGTCCAACAAACATCCTTTCATGCTAAAAAAAAAGAAAATGGGAATAGAAGAGAATTTCTTCAACTGAACAAACATGAAAAACAAGCTAGCGTTACTTAATGCTGAAAAGTTGAAGGCTACCATCATTAAAATTATGAACAAGGTTAAGGATGGACTCTTGCCACTTCTTTTCCACAGCATACCAGAAATTCTAGCAGAGCAATTAGGCAAGAAAAAATTAAAAGGCACACCAACTAGAAAGGAAGAAGCAACACTGTCTGTTTGCGAATTGATTATGGCCATATATAAGCTTCTGATAGTTCAGCTGGTGAAGAATCTGCCTGCAGTGCAGGAGACTCCGGTTTGATTCCTGATTCAAGAAGATCCCCTGGAGAAGGGATGGTCTACCCACTCCAGTATTCTTGGGCTTCCCTGGTGGCTCAGATGGTAAAAAAAATCTGCCTGCAATGCAGGAGACCTGGGTTCGATCCCTGGGTTGGGAAGATCCCCTAGAAGAGAGCATGGCAACCCACTCCAGTATTCTTGCCTGGAGAATTCCCATGGACAGAGGTCCCTGACGGATTACAGTCCATGCAGTCGCAAAGAGTTGGACAGGACTGAGTGACTAAGTACTGCACGGCACACAGTTACATATGAGTTTCCCAGATGGCGCTAGTGATACAGAACTCACCTGACAGTGCAGGAGACACAAGAGACGTGGGTTCAGTCCCTGGGTCGGGAAGATTTCCCTGGAGGAGGGCATGGCAACCCACTCCAGCATTCTTGCCTGGAGAATCCCATGGACAGAGAAGCTTGGCAGGCTATGTTCCATAGGGTTGCAAAGAGACACGACTGAAGTGACTTAGCACAGCACATGGTTATATATATATATGTAATGTGTGTATATATATATATATATATATATATATATATATATATATAAATACTGAAGAATAAAAATATTAGAATCAATAGTGTAGCAATGTTGCAGTATACAAGATCCGTATGCAAAAGTCTGTTGTGTTTCTAAACATTAGCAATGAGCAATCTGAAAATTAAAATAATTCCATTTATAGTAACACTGCAAATAATAAAATTCTTAGGAGTAGATTTAACCAAGGGAATGATTCTCTGTGGAAAACCACAAAACCCTGTTGAAAGATGTTAAAGATGCCTAAATAAATGGAAAGACATTTCATATTCATGGATTGGAAGACAATATTGTCAAGATGGCAGTAGTCCCAAAATTGATCTATAGATTCAGTGCAACCTCTGTCAAATTCCACCTACCTTTTTGTGTCCCAGAAATAGACAAGCTAATCCTAAAATTCATATGGGCATACAGCAGACTTTATGAATAGCCAAAACAGTCAAAGTGAAGTGAAAGTCACTCAGTCGTGTCTGATTCTTTGCGACCCCAGGGACTATACAGTCCATGGAATTCTCCAGGCCAGAATACTGGAGTGGGTAGCCTTTGCCTTCTCCAGGGGATCTTCCCAACCCAGGAATCGAACCAGGATCTCCTGCACTGCAGGCGGATTCTTTACCAACTGAGCTATCTTGAATTTTCCCAATTTCAAATTTTATTACAATGCCACAGTAAGCAAAACAGTGTAATATTGATTGGCATAAGGATAGACATATAGTTCAATGGGACAGAATTTAGAGTTCAGAAATAGACCCATACATCTATCATCTGTTGATTTTTTTTAACAAGGTTGCCAAGACTGTTCAATGATGAAAAAATAGTCTTTTTAATAAATGGCATTGGAACCACTGGAAAACCACATGTAAAAGATTGAAACTGAACTATATCTCATATCTGAAAATCAACTCAAAGATTTAAATGTAAAAGCTAAAAAACTCTGAGGAGAAAAAAGTGAAAGTGTTAGTCACTTAGTCATGTCAGACTCTTTGCGACCTCATGGGCTGTAGCCCGCCAGGCTCCTCTGTCCATGGAATTCTCCAGGCAAGAATACTGGAGTGAGTTGCTATTCTCTTTTTCAGAGAATCTTCCTAACCCAGGGTTTGAACCAGGTCTCCTGCATTGCAGTCAGATTTTTTACAGTCTGAGCCATTTGTAGGTATAAATCTTTGTGGCCTTGTATTAAGCAACAAATTTTCATCTTCCATGCAATATAATGGATTTTTTCAGTATAAGTAAAAGTGCAGTCACATAATACTGTTGAATACTTGCAGGAGGTCAATTTATTTTTCCTAATTATTAATAGTTAATAATATGCTGTTAACAATTGTAAATAGATAGGCCTTACATATGATTACTTTTGGACTATAGTTGTGTTTAAGCACAACTGTCTTGAAAATACATATTTATTCCTCTTTAATATGCTTTTGGAGACAGATGACGTAAAACAATCATAAGTTGGCTATGAAATGAATATAGTAATCATACTAATAATAGCATGCTAGTCTATCAAATTCAACTCACATTAATGCCAGTGAATGTTAAAAACTTTCCTAGCACTGATAATTTAATAAGTAAAAATGAATGGTCTAAGTTTATGAAAATGAGTTGAATTGGGGAAAATTTTTGATGGAGCCAGAAATATCCATATGAAATATTTGCTTGCTCTGAGGGGATATATCATTTTTTGACAAAGTATTCTGTCACTGTGTATTTTAAACAGGGAAGGTCCAAGCCAATCTGGGGTTTTCGAGGTTTATTACTTTGCCACCACGAAATTAATTTACTTGAGTATGCTCTTCATTTCCACTAATGTCAAGATCTGAATTTCCCTTGGAGGAAGCATTAATTTTTTGCCCACTAACCACAAAATGACAAGAGACAAGAGTGATTTTTCTCATGCAAAGCCATCATCAGAAGTTGGGTCTCCTGGGTTGAGCCCAGCGTTTCTAGGGGTGTCGTCTGTTATGAGCCTAGTTTGCAGGATTCAGACAAGAACTGGCCACTGTTGCTAGCCGGGCCTCAGATGCAATGTAAAATGGTAATGGAGATGAAACTGAGGTAGAAAAGCGCATTTGCCGTAGAAGCCAAGTCTTAAAAAGGAGACCAAAGATGTGATTCATATTTCACAGACTTGCAGTATGTATTTAATGGGAGATCAGGAATCTTCCTTGCTTAAAACCCATGTTAGTTCCTTTTCATAAACAAAGATGTAAGTAAAGCAAGCATTCAAAGGCCAAAAGGCCATCGTTAAAAACAAAGGTAAACAACAGAACACCAAGTTTGAGCTCCCTGCATCGTACAGCATAGTCCTACTGGCTGGCTGTTTTACATATGGTAATTTATGTGTTTCAATGCTCCTCTCTCAATTCATCCCAGCCTTAGAGGGGTGGGATGGGGTGGGAGGTGGGAGGGGGTTCAAGAGGGAAGGGACACATGTATAACTATGGCATTCATGTTGATGTATGGCAGAGACCAACAATATCGTAAAGCAATTATCCTCCACTTAAAAATTTTAAAAAAGGTAAACAACAAAAAGAAAAACATCAAGGTACCCTGCCTTATTCTGAATCTTACACAGAAGAAAACCACTTATCCACTGAGTATTAACAGGTTAAAAGTGAATCATGCAATAATAAACCATAATGGCATTTGCAGAAACCAAAAATGTGCAAATTCACTCTTATGATTTATCAAAAGACTCTTTGTAAGTGGTAAATCGTTAACTGTGGTGTTGCTGTTGGTAACCGCAAATCTTAGGGGGTGGTTCAGAATTAGTATTGCTTCCTACTTTCTGTGTGTCATCACGGTGGGGTGAGGCTGTGCCATTCTGTCATATATCTCAAATTTCCTTATATGTGGACACATTTCTGGCTCTTTCTTTGCATTCTTTTCATGGGTTCATTTATTTCTTACACCTATAACTGATTTTTGAATTGTTTAAGTTTTATAATGTGTGTAAGTCGTTCAGTCATGTCCAACTCTGCGACTCCATGGACTGCAGCACACCAGGCTCCTCTGTCCATGGGATTCTCCAGCCAAGAATACTGGAGTGGGTTGCCATTCCCTTCTCCTCGGGGTCTTCCCAAGCCAGGGATCAAACCCAGGCCTCCTGCGTTGCAGGCAGATTCTTTACCGTCTGAGCCACCAGGGAAAAATCTTGGTATCTGGTAGGGTGTTCTATTTTATTTTCTTCACCTAGAGTGCTTTGGGCATTCTTGGCTTTTTGCTATTTCACTTAGGTTTTAGAATCAACTTTATATTTTTCAAACAACAGTTGGGAATATGGTTGTGATTACTTTGAATCTATGTATCAACTTGGATAGAATTAATATTTTTATGATATTAATAATCCAAGTTATGAAGATGTTGAATTTTCCTTATCTAGTTAAGGTAGTTTTAGTGTCCCTTAGAAAAATTGTATCATTTTTCTCCATATAAATCTTAGAAAATTTTGTTGCACTTTTTTCCGAAGACACTTACAATTCTTATTTATGGTGTAAATGCTATTCTTAAGGTGCATTTTTAAATCATTGGTTGCTGTATATAGAAATGGAATTGGTTTTTGTCTGTTGTTTATATTAGATCCAAGCATTAACTCATTTGTGATGATTTTGCTTTGGATTTTCTGTATAAACGTTTGTATTATGTGAGACTAGATAACAGTTGTGTTTGTTTCCTTGCAGTCTATGTGCCCTTTATCTCGTTCTCATCTTAATATGCTGACTTGGACCTCCAACACAGTGTAGCTAACAGCAATGATATGGGACACGTAATTCTGACTTTAAAGGTGATGCTCACAGTGTCTCACCACTGACAAGAGAGAAAGTTCTTTTGATCTTCCATACTCTTCGTTATTAATTATGAATGTGTTGAATTTTATTAAATGACTTTCACAATCCATTGAGATGAGCTGAGCATGTGGCTTTTTTCTTTTACTTGTGGTAAATGACATTTATATTTTTTTCTGATGATAAACTATTCTTGCATTCCTGGGATAATCCTAAATGGATCATTTTATTTTCTCTTTTTTGTATAAAACACTGGGTTTTTATATATTTTTGTATGTTGACTAGTGACCTTACTAAATTTACCAATTCCAAATTTTCTCTGTAGATTCTTTTGTAAACTTTTATGTATATATTCTATCACATAGTCTGTAATTAATGGGAGTTTTGATTCTTCTTATGTTTTCCAGCTCACTGGTACTGTATGATGTTTAACCAATACAGTACTATATAGTGTTAAATAGAAGTGGTGAGAGTGGTCACTCTTCTCTTTTTCTAAAATATGGGAAAGGAGGGAAAGCTTTCACTGGGTAGATATTTTGTAGATGAACCTGGAACTACCCCATGTCCGAGGTCACGGGCGGCGCCCGCGAGGAGCAACCCCATATCCAAGGAGCGGTGGCTGCACGGGCGCAGGAGGGCCGAGACGAGCTACTCCACGTTCAAGGTTAGGAGGGGCAACCTTGTCCAAAGTAAGGAGCAGTGGCTGAGCTTTGCTGGAGCAGCCGTGAAGAGATACCACACGTCTAAGGTAAGAGAAACCCAAGTAAGACGGTAGGTGTTGCGAGAGGTCATCAGAGGGCAGACACACTGAAACCATAATCACAAAAAAAGTAGCCAATCTGATCACACGGACCACAGCGTTGTCTAACTCAGTGAAACTAAGTCATGCCGTGTGGGGCCACCCAAGACTGACAGGTCATGGTGGAGAGATCTGACAGAGTGTGGTCCACTGGAGAAGGGAATGGCAAACCACTTCAGTATTCTTGCCTTGAGAACCCCATGAACAGTATGAAAAGGCAAAATGATAGGATACTGAAAGAGAAACTCCCCAGGTCTGTAGGTGCCCAATATGCTACTGGAGATCAGTGGAGAAATAACTCCAGAAAGAATGAAGGGATGGAGCCAAAGCAAAAACAATACCCAGCTGTGGTTGTGACTGGTGATAGAAGCAAGGTCCGATGCTGTAAAGAGCAATATTGCATAGGAACCTGGAATGTTAGGTCCATGAATCAAGGCAAATTGGAAGTGGTCAAACAGGAGATGGCAACAGTGAACGTCGACATTCCAGGAATCAGCGAACTAAAATGGACTGGAATGGGTGAATTTAACTCAGATGACCATTATATCTACTACTGTGGGCAGGAATCCCTTAGAAGAAATGGAGTAGCCATCATGGTCAACAAAAGAGTCCAAAATGCAGTACTTGGATGCAATCTCAAAAACGACAGAATGATCTCTGTTCGTTTCCAAGGCAAACCATTCAATATCACAGTGATCCAAGCCTATGCCCCAACCAATAATGCTGAAGAAGCTGAAGTTGAACGGTTCTATGAAGACCTACAAGACCTTTTAGAACTAACACCCAAAGAAGATGTCCTTTTCATTATAGGGGACTGGAATGCAAAAGTAGGAAGTCAAGAAACACCTGCAGTAACAGGAAAATTTGGCCTTGTAATACGGAACGAAGCAGGGCAAAGGCTAATAGAGTTTTGCCAGGAGAACGCACTGGTCATAGCAAACACCCTCTTCCAACAACACAAGAGAAGACTCTGCACATGGACATCACCAGATGGTCAACACCGAAATCAGATTGATTATATTCTTTGCAGCCAAAGATGGAGAAGCTCTATACAGTCAACAAAAAGAAGACTGGGAGCTGACTGTGGCTCAGATCATGAACTCCTTATTGCCAAATTCAGACTTAAATTGAAGAAAGTGGGGAAAACCACTAGACCATTCAGGGATGACCTAAATCAAATCCCTTATGATTATACAGTGGAAGTGAGAAATAGATTTAAGGGCCTAGATCTGATAGACAGAGTGCCTGATGAACTATGGATGGAGGTTTATGACATTGTACAGGAGACAGGGATCAAGACCATCCCCATGGAAAAGAAATGCAAAAAAGCAAAATGGCTGTCTGGGAAGGCCTTACAAATAGCTGTGAAAGGAAGAGAAGCATAAAGCAAAGGAGAAAAGGAAAGATATAAGCATCTGAATGCAGGGTTCCAAAGAATAGCAAGAAGAGATAAGAAAGAATTCCTCAACGAACAATGCAAAGAAATAGAGGAAAACAACAGAATGGGAAAGACTAGAGATCTCTTCAAGAAAATTAGAGATACCAAGGGAACATTTCATGCAAAGATGGGCTTGATAAAGGACAGAAATGCTATGGACCTAACAGAAGCAGAAGATATTAAGAAGAGATGGCAAGAATACACAGAAGAACTGTACAAAAAAGAGCCTCACGACCCAGATAATCATGATGGTGTGATCACTGACCTAGAGCCAGACATCCTGGAATGTGAAGTCAAGTGGGCCTTAGAAAGCATCACTACAAACAAAGCTAGTGGAGGTGATGGAATTCCAGTTGAGCTATTCCAAATCCTGAAAGATGATGCTGTGAAAGTGCTACACTCAATATGCCAGCAAATTTGGAAAACTCAGCAGTGGCCACAGGACTGGAAAAGGTCAGTTTTCATTCCAATCCCAAAGAAAGGCAATGCCAAAGAATGCTCAAACTACTGCACAATTGTACTCATCTCACGCTAGTAAAGTAATGCTCAAAATTCTCCAAGCCAGGCTTCAGCAATATGTGACCCGTGAACTTCCAGATGTTCAAGCTATTTCAGAAAAGGCAGAGGAACCAGAGATCAAATTGCCAACATCCACTGGATCATGGAAAAAGCAAGAGAGTTCCAGAAAAGCATCTATTTCTGCTTTATTGCCTATGCCAAAGCCTTTGACTGTGTGGATCACAATAAACTTGGAAAATTCTGAAAGAGATAGGAATACGAGACCACCTGACCTGCCTCTTGAGAAACCTATATGCCGGTCAGGAAGCAACAGTTAGAACTGGACATGGAACAACAGACTGGTTCCAAATAGGAAAAGAAGTACGTCAAGGCTATATATTGTCACCCTGCTTATTTA
The DNA here is from genome assembly GCF_029378745.1 of Bos indicus. Classification (NCBI taxonomy): domain Eukaryota; kingdom Metazoa; phylum Chordata; class Mammalia; order Artiodactyla; family Bovidae; genus Bos; species Bos indicus. The sequence continues at coordinate 22,542,211 of NC_091771.1, read as the reverse complement.
ACTTCTATGCAGAGTACATCATGAGAAATGCTGGGCCGGAAGAAGCACAAGCTGGAATCAAGATTGCCGGGAGAAATATCAATAACCTCAGATACGCAGATGACACCACCCTTATGGCAGAAAGTGAAGAGGAACTAAAAAGCCTCTTGATGAAAGTGAAAGAGGAGATGAAAAAGTTGGCTTAAAGCTCAGCATTCAGAAAACCAAGATCATGGCATCTGGTCCCATCATTTCATGGGAAATAGATGGGGAAACAGTGGAAACAGTTGTCAGACTTTATTTTTCTGGGCTCCAAAATCACTGCAGATGGTGACTGCAGCCATGAAATTAGAAGACGCTTACTCCTTGGAAGGAAAGTTAGGACCAACCTAGATAGCATATTCAAAAGCAGAGATATTGTCAACAAAGGTCCATCTAGTGTAGGCTATGCTTTTTCCAGTGGTCATGTATGGATGTGAGAGTTGGACTGTGAAGAAAGCTGAGCACCAAAGAACTGATGCTTTTGAACTGTGGTGTTGGAGAAGACTCTTGAGAGTCCCTTGGACTGCAAGGAGATCCAACCAGTCCATCCTAAAGGAGACCAGTCCTGGGTGTTCATTGGAAAGACTGATGCTGAGGCTGAAACTCCAGTACTTTGGCCACCTCATGCAAAGAGTTGACTCATTGGAAAAGACCCTGATGCTGGGAGAGATTGCGGGCAGGAGGAGAAGGGGACGACAGAGGATGAGATGGCTGGATGGCATCACTAACTTGATGTACATGAGTTTGGCTGAACTCCGGCAGTTGGTGATGGACAGGGAGGCCTGGCGTACTGAGATTCATGGGGTCGCAGAGAGTCAGACATGACTGAGTGACTGAACTGAACTGAACTGACTGAAGTTCCCTTCTGTTCTAATTACTTTAAGTAATGCATGATTATTAAATATTATACAATTTTTTTTCTCTATTTATTTAGATAACCATGTGATTATTTGCTCAGTGTGGCGAATTTCAAACATCAAATGTTGCCTTCCTGGAATAAACTGCAGTGATCATAATGTACAATCTCTTTTTCTGTATCTCTTGACTTGATTTATTCATATTAGAATTTTTGCATATATGCTCATGAGAGAGATTGCTCTGTTATTTTCCTTTGTTTTTCTGTGTCCTTGTTGGGTTTTTGTCACAAAGTTATACTGACCTCATAAAACTAAGTGGGACATATTCTTTTTTCTCTAATCTGGAATAGTTTGTTTAAGATTGTTATTACTTCTTCCTTAAATGTTTAGAATTCCAAGTGAAGCCAACTTATCTGGTGATGTCTTTGTGGGAAGGTTTTAAATGACAGAATCAGTTTAAAAATAAATATAGAGCTATTTGTATGGTCCATTCATTCTTATATTAGTTTTGATGAGTTCTTTTTTTCAAGGTGTATGTCCATTTCATCTAATTTGTTGTTAGGTTATCTCTTGATATTTTTTAATGTCTGTGAACCTGGTATTAGTAATTTGTGCTTTCTTTCCTTTTTTTTTTTTTTGTCTTGTTAAGAGTTATGGTCTTGCTAGTCTTGTCAAAGAAATCTGTTTTTGATATGGTTGATTATTTTCTATTTTGTTGATTTTTTTCTCTATCTGTATTATTTCCTTCTTCCTGCTTTCTTGGTATTTTATTTGCTCTTCTTTTCCTGCCTTCTTGCAGTGGAAATTTATATCATCAAATTTTCTTTTGTAATATATTTATTAATAAATATGTCCACCTATATATCCATAGCTTTTATGTCATATTTTTATAATCTTTCACTTCAAAGTATTCTCTCATTTCCAGTGTGATTTTTTTTTCTTTGACTCATGGATTAATTAGAAATGTATTTCCAAATATATGAAGATTTCCTAGTTATCTTTTATTACTGATTTAGAGCTTAATTCTGCTGGAGCCATAAAATATGTGTTGTGTATCAGTCCTTTCATATTTGTTCATACTTGCTTTAGGGTCCAGCGTATGAGCTATGTCAGTGAATGGTATCCTCCTTATACTGGAAAATGATGTGTTCTGTAGTTATTGGGTACAATGTTCCACACATTACGAGGATAAATACTGTTAATCTTGTTGAGATTATCTGTAGTCCTGATTTTCGATCTGCATGTTGTACTGGCTCCTGAGAGGCTCTTTTTGAAAAATGTTAACTGTGATTGTGGATTGGCTTCTGTTTCTTTTTAGTTTTGTCTGTTTATACCTTATATGCTTTGAAGTTATTTCTTGATATTTAAGTTTTATTCATTATATTTTTTGAACCATTAGTTACTTAAAAGTACGTTATTTGGATTTTTTGCTGTTAAAGTTTTTAGCAAAGGCAGTAAAATTTATTTCTTAAAAAGAACAATTGAGGGACTTTCCTGGGGGTTCAGGGGGTGCAGGTTGATCCCTGGTTGTGGGGCTAAGATCCCACATGCCTCACGGCTTGAGAACCAAGACACAAAACAGAAGCAATAATGTACCAAGTCCAATAAAGACTTTAAAAATGGTCCACATCAAAAAAAATCTAGTTTTACAAAGAATAATTGATAACGAAGTGGATCTTTTTCTGCCATCCCGTGCTTTAGAATCCTGTTGGCTGTCTCCCACTTCCAAGTTATTAACTGTGGACTCACCAGTTAAGCTGATTATAAGCTATTGGCAGCGCCAGTCACTTTGATCCCATGATAAATTAAGCTAAATCTTCACATTCGTATTGCTCAGTTCTTTCCTTCTCTTTCAAACTCTGGGTTGGGTGACTTGGATTGTGTTGGCTCTTACTGGTTTTCAAATACTATCCTATGACTGTAATCTCTGCGATCCTGATATATACTAGACAGAATCTGATCTAACCTCGAATGACCTCATCCCAAAGTGATTTAGGGCACACAATCACAGTCACAAGCATAAGCTAGCATGCCACATTGTTTTCCAGCTCCCAGATTTGTTTGAGAATAAAAACATGAATCCTTTATATCACTGAACTTTGCAATATGCATTGTAGATGGTTTCTTGAACAAAATAAGGAGGCAGTTTTCTTGCTTGGTGGCCAATCTGCCAGCTATAGAATCATCCGTAATCTGAAGCATAAATTTAATGTAAAATTCAGTTTGGTTTATATCCAGCAGCTTCTGAGAATTTTCCATGGAATTTTGGTGGTCGGCAAAGAGGACTTGCTGGAGTAGAAATATCACAGCTTCTGTGCTGTGTGCAGATAGTTACTGAGTGTGATGAAGGAGCCACTCTCCAACTGAGCCCGTATTCTGAGCAATTAGGCCATGGGCCAAAACCGTGAAGGCTCAAATGCCAAGTTGCCTGTAGGGAGATTTAGCAACCAAGCCCTGGCTCACCTACCAGCAGGGGGCGCTCCAGGTTCCCTGATCACCGTACCAGCCTGGCAGAGCCGCATCAGCTGCCAGCCCGGCCGCTGCTGGCATCTCCGCACTCTCCCCAGTGCTGCCTCTGTCCCCGTCGTCTTGCCCATCGGCCCTCCATCTGGCTGCCCCTCGAGTGGTGGGCGCACAGTTGGGGGCACCTTAGTAGTTGAGTCCTGACACCAGCTGACACATTGCATTCACCTTTCCTGTGCCTCCTCCCGTCTCCTCCCTCCCCCCTGCTCAAGCCCCTTCTCCAGCTTGGCAGCTTGAAAGGAAAGGATTGCCAATTCCTGTTTCATAACATTTCAAGGGCTCCATTCTGAGGCTCTGGAGTATCCTGGCACTCAAGGAAGCTGAGCGCGGGGGTGGGAGAGAGAGAGCCACATGGGGGATTATGGCATCCAGGCACCCCTGCCTGCACCCAGCAAAGCCTGGGGAAACCGTGAACAAGAGTTGCTTTTGTAACTCCAACATTTTATCAAGATGAGCCGAAATCTGGTTCTGTCACTTTCTCATTCTCCTGTGTCCCACAACCCCCTATCCATCTACCCCCTCCACACACACACACAAAAACCCCAAAAGAGAGTAGTGCAATTTCTTAACAATTTGACTTTTATCCAGAACTGAGGCTCTTTATTTGTTTGAGCTAAGCATTTGGTCCAAGATTCTCTAATTCTTTCTGTGGGAACTTGAATTAGCACCCCCTTCCCCAAGCCCCCACAGAAGAAGCAGATGGGGATCTTGGCGAGGTCCGGAAGTCCGTCTCAACTTGGACAGGTTGAGAGTTCTGTTTGCCAGGCTGACTTGCTTGTAATTAAAAAGCTTATCCTCCTCCTTTTTTGCACTTCTGAACTTATCTGAGGCATCAAGAGAGTATTTAATCATGCGTAGAGACAAATCTGTCTGTCGAAGTGAAAATCTGCATTTGAAGGCAAGGGCTTACCAGCAGCGGTGACTCATGCAGGCTGGTAAGAGCGAGGGGGCGCCTTCAGTGTTCTCTGCAGTCAGGGCTGGGGCCTGCAGCCCCTTTCCCCTTCCTGTCTTTTTGCATCTCCAGTCCCTCAACTAAAGCTATGCATGTGAGCTCAGTTGCTAAGTCACGTCGATTATTTCCAACTCCATGGACTGTAGCCCACCAGGTTCCTCTGTTCATGGGATTTCCCAGCAAGAATACTGGAGTGGGCTGCCATTTCCTTCTCCAGGGAATCTTCCTAACCCAGGGATCGAACCTGTGTCTCCTGCATTGGCAGATGGATTATTTACCATTGGAAAGTCCCCTGGAAAGTCCTCACCTAGGCTGTGCCTACACCAGACACCTGTGGACTTTGGGATTCTAAAGAGGGTTTTGGGTCTTGTTAGTGACACTTAACGAACACCAGATTGTCTGTGTTTATCTGCTTTTTAATACTGAAAAGAAAGTAACTCATTAGTCTCGACATCTTAATGTGTGAGCATTCTGAGAAAAAAAAAAACTTGCTCTTTTGGACTAAGTTGTGCTCATTGTCAGATTGAATGTGTGTTAGAAGCTTAAGAACAAAGTGAGGTATGACCTTTTGCAGCTGTTGAGGCAATAAGAACTCAGAGTTGTTTTCAGAAATACCTGTTTTTTTCTTTCAAATATTCCAAAGCAGGTGAGGAGCTGGGTCTTCTCCCTTGTGCTCCATTGTGTGCATGCTAAGTCGCTTCAGTTGTGTTTGACTCTTTGCGACCCTATGGACAGTACCCTGCCAGGCTCCTATGTCCATGGGATTGACCAGACAAGAATCCTTTGGGGAGCTCTCAAATGGGGCTTTGGCGATTTGGAGGGGTGGCTTTGGAGGGGGCAGCGGCAGGAAGCGTTGCAGTTGGTGGCCCCCCTGTGAGGGAAGAAGAGTGTTATTTCTCTGTGTGTTGATGGCGGGAGCGTTTGATGATCTCATCAGAGTTGTGTCCACACTTCTGGGGCAGGAGGGGAAGATGGCACTTGTAAGGGCTTCCTTACAGGTTGGCAAGGACTGTGCTGGGAGTGTCATTCTCTGATTCTTCGGCATCCTTGCCACAGACAGCTCCCATGCCTGCTCAGAATTCTGCCAGGAAGGCATGAGAAGTGCCCATTGTCCACCTTGCTTGGGTAGCCATGCAGGGATGAGCTCTGAAGATATAGTGGAAGGACAAAGATGCCTTGCTACAAGACCAGAGCTTCATCTTCCAAGATGGAGACGCGTCAGCAGGAGATGAGACCTGGTCTGAGTCAGCCCCACTCTGAGCCATCTCTGCCCGAAGCAGCCACTAACGACGGGCTTCACCAGTCCTTTGGACGACCCCGCGGACACCAGGGTCTCCTGTGGAACCTGGTGGTACAGTCAGGCACACTCAGATGGCTTCTGCTCACATTCATTTATGCTGTTTTGTTCTAACTGCAGTTTAACACACACATCTCTGTCTCTCTCTTTCACACCCAGGCACAATGAGATTTAGTAACCCATTTTAATGAGGCAATTATATTTCAACTCTATCATGTGCAATTATCCACTCACTTCAATTGCTTCAGCTGGAGAGCCCCGTGCTGAGGTCCCACTGGCACTGGCTTGCTGGCCCCTGGGTGCGGCGGGGTGGCCAGGCCCCTGAGCGCTGGAGCATGGACACTCCCCCTGCCCCCCACCCCTCCCCGTGCTCTCTGCAGGTGGCTCCTGTGGCCACAGGTCAGGGATAACTGCAGTTTCTGGCCCACCCAGCAGAGCTCTTGATTGCCACCTGGGTGGCCCAGCACTTTCTCATCTGCTCTGCTGGGCTGACAGGGTTGTTTACCGAGGCCCCGGAGCCCCAGGTAGCCATCAAGTTTGGAGGGCCCAGAAAACAGACTTGGATAATTAGAGCCATGTCCCCTCGGTCTGGTGTCTTTTCCTGGAGTCGTCTAGGCTTCAGGTACCTAGGGGAGGGTGTAGAGTGTAGAAGGTGGAGTCTTCTGTATGCCCATCTTACCTTTGCAGATAAGTCCCAGGGGTACCTTAAAAAAAAATAAGATTTTCATTATACCTGTGAAAGTGAAAGTCCTAGTCGCTCAGTCATGTCCGGCTCTTTGGGACCCCGTGGACTGTAGCCCGCCAGGCTTCTCTATGAGATTTTCCAGGCAAGAATACTGAAGTGGGTTGCCATTCCCTTCTCCAGGGGGTCTTCCCAACCCAGGGATCAAACCTGGGTCTCCTGCACTGCAGGCGGATTCTTTACTGTCTGAGCCACCAGGGAAGCCCTCATTATATCTACTTCATTTAAAGTAATATATCTAATTTATATGGTAGTGTGATACATAACAAAGTGGTGACCCATGGACTTAACCCCCAATTTAATAACTAGAATGTTCCCAACACTTTTGCATCTACCTGTGGCCACTGGGACTTGCACGGTATGGTTCAGTGGTAAAGAATCCGCCTGCGATGCAGGAGTTGCAGAGACGTGGGTTCAATCCTTGGGATGATCCCCTGGAGAAGGGAATGGCAACCCACTCCAGTATTCTTGCCTGGAGAATCCCATGGACAGAGGAGCCTGGCAGGCTACGGTCCATGGGGTCACAAAGAGTCGGACACGCCTGAGGCGACAGCACACGCACATAGCCATTTATTCCACCCTTGACTGCATTTAGAGGGAATCGTTTGCTTGAACTTGGTCCCTACCTTTCCCCTGATTTTTTAGCAGTTTTATCAAGGATGTATGTATCCACATTCATTATTTGTTAGTTTTACTTGCTTTGAGTTTAATTGAAACAGTGTCATTCTATAGGTAACCCTCTGTAACTTACTTTGCATAGTGTGATGTTCAAGATTCATCTTTGCAATTGTGTTGAGTTGCAGTTCATTTATATTCACTGCTATGGAATGTCCCAAGTTATCTGTCCATCCTCCTGTCAAAAGAACTTTTGGCTTTTCCAGATATTTTATTTTGTTGTGTTTTGCATTACGAACAATGCTTCCATGCCATTCCTATGTACATATGTAATGCATGAGAATTCCTCTATCTTGGAGTGAAATTTCTGGATTGTAGAGCATGAAAATGTTCAAGATTATAAGAGAGTGCCAAATTGTTATCTAAAGTAATTGAACCAATTCATAGCCCCTCCATCTAGGCAGTATTTTTTTTTTTTTTTTTACAATTTTCCAGATTCCTAAGTGTTCTATGCCCAATGTGACACAACAGTTACGAGCATTTTTGGATGCTCCTTTTGGATTCATAACATATGAATTCCAGATGTTGGCTCTGGGACCTTTCAAAAATTAGCTGTTCTCCCTAAGCTCAGTTTTCTCATCTGTAAAGTGAGGGGAAACTTGAGTACAGTACCTTCTGTCTAGTGGTCACTTTGGCAAACTCCTTGCCTTATGAAAATGCAGCATCCTCCAGCAAACCAGCACCTTAACGTTGCCAAGTGAAGCTAACCAAAATCCCTTGTGCTGTTGTTGAGGATACACGAAGCCCCCTATATACGAACAAGTTCTGCTCTGAGAGCCCATTGCATTGTTGTTCAGTCGCTCAGTCATGTCTTTGTTACTGCATGGACTGCAGCATGGCAGGCTTCCCTGTCCTTCGCTATCTCCCAGAGTTTGCTCAAACTCATGTCCATTGAGTTGGTGCTGCCATCCAACCATCTCATCCTCTTTCGCCCCCTTCTCCTGCCCTCAATCTTTCCCAGCATCAGGGTTGTTTCCAACGAGTCGTCTGTTCGTATCAGGTGGCCAAAATATTGGAGCTTCAGCCAGCAAAGCTCGTCTAGGTGACCAGCTAACACAGACGGCAAGCTGCAATTTCACTCACATCTGACCTCGATGGAATGCACGTTCACATCTTTGGAAGTTCTCAACTTAAAGGTTCATACGTAGGGGGCTTACTGTATTAGCTATTCAGTACCATTCACAATTTAAATCTGTCCTGCAAAAAGAATGAGAGATCAGTAAGCTATCAGAAGGTATAAACATTTTCTGGTTTGTATCAAAGGTGGTTATTTGGTGATTTACTTAATTAACACCTACCGCTACCGCTGGTGTCTTTTACACGTTAGTTGGGTTTTCTCTTTGGGCTGCCAGTGAACGCCTGTGCCCTCCAAGCCCAGTAAGAAGCACGAGCTACACCAAGGCTTCCTCTCACTGGAGCTGCCCTCAGAGTCAGCTGATGATGCTACAAGCCGTAACACTAGGTCGGGGCTTTCTACAAAGCACATTTCCATAAGATCTATGTTGTCTCCCCACCAACGTCCTCAGAGTTAAATATTACTTCTATTCCCATTTTTACGGATAGAGAAACTGAGAGTAAGAGGCGACTAAGTGGCTTGTGTTATGTAAATTGCAGAAGCTTGACTGAGGTCAAGTGTTCTGTCCCTAGACCTTGAGTTTCCCCACTTTCTTGCCATGTCTCGATGTGTCATGCTCCCTAGTACATGTGTTTATTCATGTCTCCTTTCTATGTTATATGAATATATAACATATATTCAATATATATGAACATATATTAGATGTTCAATATAATCCACTTGATTATTTAAAAACAAAAGGAAATCTATTTGTGTCTTCGGAGGTATCTGTAGCCAGTAGCCAGTAACCAGAATACTGAAGAAAGTTTGCTATCAAATTTGCTTTAAGAACAGTTCAAGAATTAAACTATAAAAGGCGTATTCATAATAAAAACGGCTTAAGATCATGCCCTTTATTAACTCCCACTGAAGTTTTAATGACTGAAAAGTTTGGTAACAACTGAAGCGTGTAGTTCCTGCATATGTATTGCTGGGAGGTTTTTTCACCAGTTTCCACTGCCTCACTGTCTTCTCCTCCTTTCTATGGGACCTCACTTGGTAATGTTGATCATCTTTTTAACGTTCACTTTCACCCCCTGTCGTTCTCTGGGCTCAGGCATTAGCTGCTCCTTGGTGACTGCGTTTCGTGTTTGTGTCGCTGCAGCTCAGATGGCGCGGCCTCAGCTGTGGTACAGCCCAGAAGGGGAAACGGTGCCACCGGCTGGGTCATTTCACTCAAGGCTGAGAGATGAGAACCGCCTCAATCCCCAGTGACTCAGGGCCTGTCCTGCCCTTTGGAGTCTCACTCAGCAGATCACAGACCCAGCAGTCTTTCTGTCTTACTTTCCAGGGATGCCGAAAGGCACTTGCCTCGCTCAGGTCTCACTGCAAGCTTTCCAAGCACGTCCTTTGTGCGCCGTCTCAGTGGTGCGCAAGATCAGCCAGGTGTGTTTGTCCCGGAGGCATCCAGATGGAGGTAGAATGAGCGGGGAGGCTCAGCCTTCCCCCAGGTCTCCCCAGCGAGACCCAGTCCTGCTGTCAGTCCTGGCACAGGGTTGTCACTGAGAACCGTGACTGGACCCTGGAGCCAGGAGTGGAGGAATAGCATTGGTCCAGTGCCCTTGGTTTCTGCAGGACAGTCCTGACTTAAGTCCTGACTTGGGGTGCTCCTTTGGGGGAATCACTGTAATTTCACTGACCCTTACCTTCCTACCAGACAAGGTTCCTGCCCTCAGGGAGCTTGTCGTCTTTACTTCCTCAGCTCTCCCCTGTTTGAGGGCAAGAGCTGGGCCTTGGTTTGTGTTCTTTGCAGGGACACCTGCCCCTGAACTGAGTTGGTCGCTGAACATCAGAGGCGTTCCAATAAACACCTGAAATAGACTTTCCTAAAGTTACTCCCTGGCGCTGTGGGTTCGCATCATTTACCATCTATTTCCTGGCTTAGGGACCCTTCCCAGACTCCCCTTCCTGGCCTGAGAGCTCAGTTCTTGACCTCTTATGGATGGTTCCAGTAGGCAAGCCTTTGACCCTATTTACACTCTCTTTTGAAAACCGAAAAACATCCCTCTGGCAATTACCATGGGCTCCCTTGTCCCTGCTGAGGAACTGAAGGGTTTTCCAGAGCATCCATCTTCTAGCCAGAGGTCCTAGTCTCAGACCAGCAACCAACTGGGCCCAGCCAACTGCTTCCCTCAGTGTGCTAACAGGAGGCAGGCTTGTGTTAACAAGCCCAGGCAGGCTATCCATAGGGTGCTCACCAATACGCCCCAAGTTCATACCTGCTAAAGGAAACCTTAGTCTCAGCTTTCAATGTCTTCTGTATTCTCTGCTGCTACTGCTGCTAAGTTGCTTTAGTCGTGTCTGACTCTGTGCGACCCCATAGACGGCAGCCCATAGACGGCAGCCCAATAGGCTCTGCCATCCCTGGGATTCTCCAAGCAAGAATACTGGAGTGGGTTGCCATTTCCTTCTCCAGTGCATGAAAGTGAAAAGTAAAAGTGAAGATGCTCAGTCGTGTCCGACTCTTAGCAACCCCATGGACTGCAGCCTACCAGGCTCCTCCGTCCATGGGATTTTCCAGGCAAAAGTACTGGAGTGGGATGCCATTGCCTTCTCCTCTGTATTCTCTACTTTTCCCCAACTTCATATAATTTTAAAGCTTTATAAATGTAATGCACATTTTAAGACTCCTTTCTCCTATATGGTTTTGAAAAAAAATCTGAGAACTATATTTAGTGTTTTGTACAACTTTTGTTATTCTCAAAAGCTCTTCTATTTGATTTGTGGATTTAGGTGGCAAAGAATTTCTTTCCTATAAATTTTTATACTGGTCCTGTCAATCTGCTTCTTTATAATTATTTTTATCAGTGGTTTGGGGCCAACTTTTTAAAAATATTTTCACATCTAGAAAGTTTACGAAGAGGCAAAATTTGCATTTTCACGTTATTGAGAAATCCTCATTGTTATATTCAGGAAATTCCAAGGAATGAGATTGGTACCAAATTTATTGGTAATGGTGACATAAAATAGGAATTATGAAAACACAAAGCCACAGTGATAACACTGGAATAGCAATGAAATATCAACACTTATCAAATATTTTTTTAAAAAATAAAGCAAATATCAGCACTTAGACTGGGGAATAGGCACCTCCATTGCTTTCCCAGCCCCCAAGGAAGATCTGCTTTTACTGAGAGGTCTCAAGTGTAAGGATGGGGCAGCGTCCCCAGGACGCGGGCCTCAGGGTCCCTCCTCCCTCTGTGTCCTGTTGCCTAAGGCAGGTTACCCTGGGGAGTCACGCCGCCTTCCAGTGCCTCGTATTCCTCACTGGTGAGATGGGGATAATAGTTTTGTGACTCAAACTAAAACACATAAAAAGTGTAGGATAACACAGTGCACAAAATAAGCATTCACAGGATGATGATGTTCAGTCGCTAAGTATCTGTCTCTCTGTGACCCCATGAACTGCACGCCAGGCTTCCATGGCCTTCACCATCTCCCGGATCTTGCTCAAAGTCATGTCGGTTGAGTCAGTGATGCCACCCAATCATCTCAGCCCTTGTCAACCCCTTCTCTTCTCACCCTCAGTCTTTCCCAGCATCAGGGTCTTTTCCAATGACTCAGCTCTTTGCATCAAGTGGCCAAAGTATTGGAGCTTCAGCTTCAGCAGCAGTCCTTCCAATGAATATTCAGGGTTGATTTCCTTTAGGATTGATTGGTTTGATCATGAAATTTTAGTTGTTCTTATTTTCATTACAGTTATATTGCTGAAATTTGGATTGAAGGAAAAGAAAAAAAAAGTGCATCCTCAGTGATCTCTACTCATTTCATCCTTGGTATAGCAGGCAAAGTTCTAGACAAAGAGTGAAGACATGAGGTGGATGAACCTAGAACTTATTATGCAAAGTGAAGAAAGTCAGAGAAAAATAAATATTGTATTCTAACACATATATATGGAATCTAGAAAAATGGTACTGAAGAATTTATTTACAGGGCAACAATGGAGAAACAGATGTAGAGAATAGACTTACAGACATGGGGAGAGGGGAGGAGAGGGTGAGATGTGTGGAAAGAGTAACATGGAAACTTACATTACCATATGTAAAATAGATAGCCAAGGGGAATTTGCTGTATGGCTCAGGAAACTCTAACAGGGGTTCTGTATCAACTTAGAGGGGTGGGATGGGGAGGGAGGTGGGAGGGAGGTTCCAAAGGGAGGGGATGTATGTATACCTATGGCTGATACATGTTGAGGTTTGACAGAAAACAACAAAATTCTGTAAAGCAATTGTCCTTCAATAAAAAATTAACTAATTAAAAATAAAGAGTGAAGATATCTGGATTCCTGGCTTTGACTCACTCTGGCTTTGTACCTCCAGAGACTTGGTTTCCTTAGCACTAAAATGAGAGGGCTGTCCTGGAGACCCTGAACCCTTCACCTCTAACATCAAAGAGTGCTCGTGTGAATCAAAAAAACCCTAGGAAGTTATTTTTTTAATGTAGTGGTACATCTTAATTCATCAGAAGAAAATAAAGCATCCAGGTGCCAGTTAAAGTGAGACATGGAAATATTCTAAAACCATCTTTTCAGAGATATTTCTGAAAGATATTTTTTAAGGCAAAATTTTGATGAACAAAGAGTTGGGAAAATATGACTGTATTTGGAAAGCTAAAGAAAACAACTGCAGGAGAATAGTAATATCAGCTCTTTTATTCTAGCGTCTGTCTTTGTTTCTAGGAACCATTAAATGAAACAAAGAAGCAGAGGAAGGAGGAGGCAGTAAGGGAGCAAGAGAGAGAAAGTACAATGTGTGTGTCATGTGCGGTTGTTATTTTAAGAAAATGTATTTCTGACCAATTTTATTCAAAGAATAAATCAGCACACACCCAGTAGCAATCTGCCCCAAGATGTTTTCCCCCAATATAGACCTAATCAAAATAATCAAGTAGTGTCAAAGAACATTTCCAGTGAAATGACGGTCTCTAGCATTTCCAATGTTATTGTTCAGTTATTAGCCATGGTGGAGTTGCACAGTCCCCTTGCCTGGTAATCTTAGCTGAGTAAATATTAATACTATGCATTTTCCCCTTGGAAAAATGAAGGCCAACAATGGGAAAAGATGTCACAAATGTTTTGCAGCTTTATTATAAATATTTTATGAATGAATCAGAGAAAGTAGATGAAACAGCCCACGAACTCTTGCCAGTACCCTGATGTGTACTGCTGTATACTTTTAAGTGGTTTGTCTGATCTCATTTTCAGTGACTCAGGTTATAGGGAATTTGCCACTTCCCTTAAAGCCACTTTCCAAGTGGAGACTATCTCGCCTGCTAGGAAAGTTTGACAAATTCCCCTTGCTTTGTTTGATTTTCTCATTAATCTCATTTGATTTAGGCTATTTAACTGCATATCTTTAGTGTCTTTAGATTCTCCATTGTTTTCAATGTGTTTTCTGTTTCTTTCCTTTATAAAAAATTTAGATTTCATTGGAAGATGATGACAATATGGTGTTAGTTTCTGCCATACATCAACATGAATCAGCCGTAGTATACCTATATCCCCTTCCTCTTGAACCTCCCTCTCACCTCTCACCCCATCCCATCCCTCTAGGTTGTTGCAGAGCACCCAATTTGAGCTCCCAGCATCATAGAGCAAACTCCACTGGGCCATTTATTTTATTTATGGTAAGGTACATGTTTCAGTGTTATTTTTTCAATTTGTCACTTCCTCTCCTTCCCCCACTGTGTCCACAAGTCAGTTCTCTATGCATCTCCACTGCTGCCCTGCAAATAAATTCATCAGTACCAACTTCTAGATACTATATATATGCATTTATACACGATATTTGTTTTTCTCTTTCTGACTCACTTCACTCTATAATAGGCTCTATGTTCATCCACCTCATTAGAACTGACTCACATGTTCCTTCTTATGATTGAGTAATATTCCATTTTCTTTTCTTTTCATTTAGCCTTTTTCTCTTCACTTTTTGCCTGGAAGAAAGCAAACAATTTTTTTTTTGCTTGTGGATAGATGAGCAGTAGCCATTGGTTTCATTAACAAATTAACAACAGCAGCAATGACAACATGAATTGATCACTTACTATGTCAGGTGTTATCCTAAATACTTTGAATGCATTGTCCCATTTGTTGAGCACCTACTATTTGCCAGATACCAGGAATGCAACGTTAAATATGATCCTGCAGTTTTTGACAAAGAGCTTATAATGTCCTGGAGGGGACAGACATTCAGGCAGTATGCTATACTGTCCGCATAGCATACCCCATACATGGGGCTGTCTTCAGGGGACTGTTGGAGAGTGGAGGATGAGTGTTCACTCCAGCAGTGAAGAGAAATGCCTGAGGGAAGGGGTCAGGTGGAGTGAGGGATGATATCCCAGATGAGACGAACCCCAGGCCCTGTCCTCAAAGAGTCAGAAGTGGTGTGTGGAGTCAGAAATTGCATAGAGTTCAACGATATTAAGTTGAAAATCAGGAGGATTGTTGGGAGGTAAGCTAGGCCAGGGTCAGATTATAGAAAACTCTGTATTACCTGGCAGAAAACTTGGAATTTGTTCTAGATTTTAAGCAGAGGGGTGTCATGGCTGCTGCGTGGAAAAACCTCTACAGAGGCAGAGCTACTGTGCCTGTGGCAGTCTGCCCTGGTGAGACGTAGTGAGTGTTGGGATTCTGGGGCCAGGTTCGCTGTTCCTTTTGCCTTTTCATTCTGTCTCTGGTCCCCATACATGGGCCTCTGGAGAGGCTGCCTGAGAGTCCCGAAGCCAGTGATGACTGGCTTTCCCCAGGGTGAGCGACCCAAAAGAGAGCTGGGGGAAGGGGCAATGTCGTTTATCCTCACTTAGGAAGCATATTTCCTCACTTACACCACATTCTACTCATTAGAATGGAGTCTCTAAGTCTGATTCAAATCAAAGGAAGAGGAAAATTATACACCACTTCCCTGGTGGCTCAGATGGTAAAGAATCCAACTGCAATTCAGGAGACCCAGTTTCAATCCCTGGGTTGGGAAGATTCCCTGGAGAAGGGAATGGCTACCCACTCTGGTATTCTTGCCTGGAGAATCCCAAGGTCAGAGGAGCCTGGCAGACTACAGTCCATGGGGCTGCAAAGAGTCAGACACGACTGAGTGACTAACACTTTTTGAAAAGAGACTTTCAAAGAATTGTGCCCATACTTTTACACCATCACACTGTGTAACCTTGAGCAATTTATTTCTTTATTTTTACGATTTTCTGATGTGGACCATTTTTAAAAGTCTTTATTGAATTTTTTACACATGGCTTCTGTTTTATGTTTTGGGTTTTTTTGGCCCCGAGGCATGTGGGATCCCTGATCAAGGATGGAACCTGCACCCCCTGTGTTAGAAGGCAAAGTCTAACCACCAGACAGCCAGGGAAATCCCCAGGCAATTTATTTAAAATCTCTGTGCTCCAGTTTCTTCATCAGTAAAATAAGAATGATATTAGTATCTGCCCTGTAGAGCTGTAAGAATAAAATGAATTAATGGGAAGGCCTGGAAACAGTCCAGGATACATGATAAGTGCTCAGTAAGTATTAGCAGCTGTTACGCTGATTACTAACTCTATTCCAGACCTCTAGCCTGTGATGGAGCTAATCTGGAGGCAAGAGCAATGTACACTGCCACCAGTGATGGGTTCCCCTTAGACTGGTCCTTCTTCCTAACCAGAGTTATCTCCACACCCTTCAGCTGGGCTTTGACAAATGTAGATGCTGTTCTTACCTAGGCTGGGGACCCAGGATAGGCCGTATGCTTTCTTCTTTGTTATAAAGACTCATTCTTTTCTCACCAGAGGAAGTGGGTCTAGAAAGGTGCCAGCCAGATTATGTGACTTCTCAGGTTCAAAGGCACCTAGCAGTCCTGCTGAAATCAGAGGTATAAATCTCAGCTGAGCCGCAAGGAGCCACCCAAGAACCCTTGAATAGATCCTTTCAGATTCTTAGGGTGGCTTCATTGAAGAAGGACTCCTCCACAGCTCTGTCCTTAAGTCACCTCAGAAAGCTGTGTCTCTGACATCATAAGAAAGGGACCCAGGGTGGGAAATCCCTGCAGTTTCACCCACCTCAGTTCCTGAGAACTGAGCTACCAGGAAAAAAGTAATGTAGGAATGTTTGAGAACCTAGCTTCCCAATAGTCCTTAGAGATATCCTAGATCAAATCAAATTAGTAAACATTTACTGGGTATCTAGTATGAGCAAGACATGATATTTTCTAAACTGGAGGCAACTTTCGTGTATGATCTTACTGAGATTAACTGCCATTTGTGACAGTCAAAATTCACAGTGATATTCCAAGAACATGTGTCAGGAAGTTTAATAAGGAAAAAGTTTTGAGCTTTTTACTTACAAACGCACTGTTCACACTAGACACCCAGATCGCTCCCTACTCATCCCAGGGATAGCCCTCAGACCATAAAGGCTGCCTTCAAAAGGAGAGAAGAAATTTGATAGCGTGTGCAAATAGTTCAAGTGTTAGTTGCTCAGTCAGGTCCAACTCTGAGACCCCAGGGTAGCCCCCCAGTTTCCTCTGTCCATGGAATTTTCCAGGCAAGAATACTTCTCCCGGGGATCTTACTGACCTGGGGATCTTACTGACCCAGGGATCAAACCCGGGTCTCCTGCTTTATAGGTGGATTCTTTACCATTTGATTTCCCAGGTGGTGCTAGTGGTAAAAAAAAAAAAAAAGAAAAGGAAAAAAAAAAAAAAAAAAAACCCACTTCCCAATTCAGAAAATCTAAGAGATGCGAGTTCTATCCCTAGGATGGGAAGATCCCCTGGAGGAGGGCATGGTAACCCATTCCAGTGTTCTTGCCTGGAGAATCCCATGGACAGAAGAGCCCGGCGGGCTACAGTCCATGGGGTCACAAACAGTCAGACATGACTGAAGAGACTTAGCCCACAGGTAGCCCAAGTTCTGATAACTAACCAAATTAAAGTGAAAAGCTACGAACTTTTCTTTCAATATATAAGGCAGCATAATGACTTGTTCCAGGTAAGACAAGACCACCAAGAAGCAGAAAAGTCACCCTCAGGCATGCAGGCCTGGTGGCTGACCCTCCCCTGAAAGAAATGTGCCTTCCATTCAAAGGCAGTATGTGAGGTGAAGTAACTTACAGATTTTAATGCCACAAATGAAAATTATTATTTCTGGTCAGGTATTCTAGTAATATAGTTTTTCAAAGTATTTCACTTTCAGCTAATTTAATAGAACACTCAGCTTCAGGGTCAATATTTGGATATTTTATATATGCTATTACTTAAGGAGAGCTGAAGCTATTTGGACATAGAATATTACGATCAAGTTCAAGCGCAGAATTTTCAAGCAAAATTTACCTTTTGGTTTTTTCATTTTTAAAAATTTTTATTGGCGTATAGCTGCTTTATAATAATGTTGTGTTCGTTTCTACTGTATAGTAAAGTGGATCAGCTACACATATACATATATCCCCTCTGTTTTGGATTTCCTTCCTATTTAGGTCACCACAGAGCAATGAGGAGAGTCCCCTCTGCTCTACAGTAGTTTCTCATTGGTTGTCTGTTTTATCCATCTTATCAATAGTGTACACATAACCTGTGACTGATTCATGGCGATGTGTGGCAGAAACCAGCAGTGTTGTAAAGCAGTTAACCTCCTATAAAAATTATTACGTATGTCAGTGCCAGTCTCCCAGTTCATCCCCCCACCTGCTTTCCCCCTTGGTCTCTATGCGTGTGTTCTCTACGTCTCTCTCTCCATATCTGTTTTGCAAATAAGATCGTCTGAGGACCTAGAGACTGTCATATAGAGTGAAGTCTGTCAAAAAGACAAAACAAATATCATATATTAATGCATATATGTAGGTTCTAGAAAAATGTACGTTTTTAAAATGGATGATGAACTACATAATTTCCCCTGGTGTTTATTCCCACAGAAGAACGCCACACAAGGAACCAGGCAGAGACACAAAAGGAGTCTTTTCCTGGCACAAAAGTCTACACAAGAAAAGGCGGGTGGTTCCCAGCCCCACGCACAGATGTGTGGCTGTGAACCACGACCCCTCTTTTCTTCTTGGAAAATGTTCTCCAATTAGAGGAGGACAGAAGGTGAACCTCTGCTAAGTAAGTAAAAAGTCCGTTACTTTCTGCAACAGTGAATGCCATTGAGTTCTAGCAGCCATGCTGAATTCTTTTTCCTGCGAAGGCCCCATTTGGCCTCTAAATCTCTTTCACAACCCCTCCTCCCCTCTCTTAAAAATATTTCCTATTCACTGTGAGGCTCTCATCCAAGGAAAATAGATGGTGATGAAGGACCTGGGGGCTGGGGGCTCTGAGGGAGCTGTTTCAGAGAAGGGTCGATGAGGGCTTGCTCCCTGCAGAATCCACGGATGCTTATTATGGGGCCAGTGGATGCTTTTGGCAAACATCAAATTAGGACCAAGCATTCACCCCCATTCACCAGAATGCGCAAATTCGGTTGATGGGTTAGAGAAGAGAGGTTTGAAAAAATTAAATTCTTTCCGCTGAAAATGTGAAATGACTTTGTGCCACAGAAGAAAAGTGGTAGCTAATGAGGACTTTTTTTGTAGCAGGAGAAGCAAAGAGGCTGGAAGAGAACTGTTTCATATTTGAGATGCAGTCTGCAATAGCTGAATAACCTTCTTCTTTTGACTCACAGCTTCACACAATGCAGGCTTTCATCACATGAAGAGCCACAGCAGAGAGTTTTGGGCCATTTTCTCTTTGTATTCCTTTTCTAAGCCCCACCCCTCCCCCAGCCTCCATTCCTCGTTTCCTCTATCTGGGTTTGAATGGCTGAAGTGTGCCCACAATGTGTGCGCACTAGACACATTGTTACCTCACTTTTACCAAAAGCACCTGGCAGGTCACTAGCCTCCAGAACCGCCCCGCCCCCTACACTCTGGCTTAACTCTTTGAGTGACAGATGTCCAAATATATAATTTACAATGATTTTTACACAAATATTAGAAACAGACTAACAAACGATTTTAACAAATACATTAAAGCCTAAAAAGAAAACAGATCCTGGCACGTTTTGTTCAGTTTTATAATTTCCCTTCCACTCTTCCTGGCTCGTGTCTCCTTTCCCCTTGGGTTCTTAACATTAAGCTGTGAATTCCTTCTTTCCCAGCTGAATCAGGGGGATGGTTAATTGCTTTTAAGTCTGAGCTCGACAATATCTACAGACTTTGTGGTCACAAAACAAGCAGCCACACATATGTGGTCAAGGGGGAAAAAAAAAACAGGACCCATTACAGAGCAAAGCATAAGAATAATCAAATGCTTTGTGTTTCTCAAAACCTATTCTTCTCAAGAGGCTGGAGGACTGTCGGAGAGTAATTTTTCAGATTTTTACTTCCAGCCAAGAAGGAATAACAGGGACTGGGTGTACCCTCCTGTCTTAAATGATCCCAAGTCCAAAAACACCATATGGACTAAGAGTTTTGAGACACTGGACCAGAGGCAGCTTACAATAATTTAAATCAGATGGAGATTTATTTTATGTGGAAGTTGTAGTTTGGGTCATAAACACAGGAGTTTCATTTCTGCCTTGGTATGGGTGTAGAATACTGGCCACGCTGACCTCTACTGTGACCAGCGGGACCTGGGGGACCTCTACTCGTCCACAGCAGAGAGGAGACCTCCCCACATACTGCATGCCCAGATTCTGGAAGAAGTACACAAGAGAGGGGTTTTCTGAGGACAAACCACAATCTGATTAACTTTCATCAAGACTTAGCTTCATGTAGACAAGGACAGACCTATCCTTGAACATGACCATGAGCTGATCGTGTTTGTTTCTTTTTTGGTGGGGTGGGGGGAGTTCTTACTGTGACTTAGAAGCAGAATGCTTGCTCATTTTATAGCAACCAGTATAAAAATCCCTACAGATCATTCTTTTTCAATACGTATTTTGATTTATTTATTTGGCTGCGCCGGGTCTTACTTTCGACATGCAGGATCTTCAGTTGCAGCATTCGGGATCTAGTTCCCTGATCAAGGATTGAACCCTGGCCCCCTGCATCGGGACTATAGAGTCTTAGCTGCTGGAGTGTGTGCTAAGTCGCTTCAGTCATGTCCGACTCTCAGTGACCCTATGGACTGTACCCCGCCAGGCTCCTCTGTCCATGGGATTCTCCAGGCAAGAATACTGGAGTGGGTTTCTATGCCCTCCTCCAGGGGATCTTCCTGACCCAGGGATCGAACCCATGTCTCTTCTGTCTCCTGCATCGGCAGGTGGGTTCTTTACCACTGCCGCCACCTGGGAAGCCCCTAAGCTAGACGCTGGACCACCAGCAAAGTTCCTAAGCTCATAATGTTTGGAGCCCCAGTGAGAAACGGTAGCTGCTGCCTTCTCCCCTTCATAGCCAGGCTGATGATGGCCCTTTTGGGGGCAGCACCCGGACCAGGCTGCTTAGGGAACAAGAGTCTGTTGGTGGCTAGTGGCTTCCTCTCTTTCTTAGAATGGATGGCTAAAGACTTCGGTTTTCCTTGGAGAACGAACATAGAGTTGCCATGGGGAAGGGATAGTTAAGGAGTTTGGGGGGATATGTACACAGTGCTATATTTAAAATGGATAACCAACAAGGACCTATTGTACAGCACATGGAACTCTGTTCAATGTGATGTGGCAGCCTGGATGGGAGGGGAGTTTGGGGAGAATGAATACATGCATATGTATGACTGAATCCCTTCACTGTTCACCTGAAACGATCACAGCATTGTTAATCACCCATACCCCAATACAAAAATAAAAAGTTCAAAAGGAAAAAAAAAGACTAAGGTTTTCAGTTCTGGCTTTAAAAATAAAGTGCAGTTTGTAAGGGGTGCTACTGATGTCCTGTTTCTTGTTATGAATGATGGTTACCAGTGTGTTCATTTCGATATAGTTCGACAAGCTGTACAAGGGTCATGGTGAATTTTTCTCTATGTATAGGTTCATTAAGACATTATAGAAATAAGCATAGTGGTTCACATTAATTATGTGATTCTTTTAACTGACCCTGTTTTGATCCAATTATTAGTTTATTCTAGAAGAATGTGTAGTAAACTTGAGTGAAATGGCAACCCACTCCAGTATTCTTGCCTGGAAAATTCCACAGACAGAGGAGCCTGGCGGGCTACAGTCCGTGGGATCGCAGAGTCAGACACAACTGAGCACACACATACACACATTGATTCAATCTCATATTTTTACGTGATCCTAGAGGCCTTACATATTTTCAAATAACAAAAAATTCAGTCTTTTCATTCCTGCAGGTGGAGACAAAGCTATATCATTCAATCCTGTGCTCTTTGTTAGGAAACTTACACTTCTCAAACAGAAATAAACATTCTCACTCACAAGAGCATGGTGGCCATCAGGCTAGCAGGGTGGGATTATTCAGAAATTTACTGATGGTCAGCAACATAAAAGCCTGGCTTTTTCAGTTGCTGCACGATTAACATTTATTTGTTTGGGTTTCTTCCTTTAGTTTTCTTTTTTGTCATTCCTAATGTTATGTGTGAACACAGTATCTTATTTTAAAGTTGTTTTATTCTCTTCTGTGTTTTATGTTAAATTCTTAGAGTCAAGAACTGAGTCTTTTCTGTTTTAAAATGATGGCAGTTTACTCATGTAAACTTTACTCACGTTGGCAGTGTCACTCATGTGCTTCTGAGATTGAACAGGACAGCACTTCCCAGGGGCTTTCTTAAAGTACAGACCAATTCAAACTAATCCTGAGTGACCAGATTGTCCATATTATGAAATAAGGGTCCCCGATTTGGATTCTGATTCCACATCAGCAAATGACCCAGAGTCTGTCTCAGTTTAATCCCACAACATCTGGACATTGTTTAACTGTTGACCTGGGTCTCCCCCAATTTAGGCATAGCCAACACAATAGTAATACAATTTTCACACACAAGTTCAACTTCTAAGTCTAAAGAGGGAACTTTTTCATGCCCATATTGTCGAAGAGCCTTCCCGAGTGGCACAGTGGTAAAGAATCCACCTGCCAACGCAGGAGATGCAAGAGATTCAGTTCCTGGGTCAGGAAGATCACCTGGAGTAAGAAATGGCAACCCACTCCAGTATTCTTGCCTGGAAAATTTCATGGACAGAGGAGCCTGCCAGGCTAAGTCCATGGGGTTGCCAAGAGTCAGACATGACTGAGTGACTGAGCATGCGTGGATGGAAGTATGAAGTTACAACCAATCAATGCCAATGTAACATCATCAACGTGGAAACCAATGTCCAATTTTTGAGAGGAATTAAACTAAGAAAATGTTTCCAGATGAAGACAGTCTTCCCATTTACACAATCTAACTAAAGCATGATCGGTGTATATTGAGCACTTACTGTCTACAAGGTGCCATTCTAAAGGAGAACAGGGAAGGAGATTCCTAAGAAGTGAGTGTCCCTACACTCCAAGGGGTAGGTTTGTTTCACCCTGCAATTATAAGAAGTTCTGAGAAGGGATATCTGAATGGCATCCACAGTTTTAGTTGGGACCAACTGCAATATGTTTTTAGGCTCATAAGTACTGCCTGGCTCAGAGAGGACCTCTTGGCACTGGCTGGTGGCACTGTGGTTGTCTTGCAGTGGCACTGAAGGTGACCTTGACAGATGCATCTGAGTCCCTGCTCTAGTAGTGCAGGGAAAGCTAGGAACTGCCTTCAGATTCTAGTAGTAACACCTGGGAATTCTGGGCTGTAACAGCATATGTTGTAGGGAGACCAGGGACTGGAGGTATAATGGCAGGAAGTAATGGGACCGGGTTTCCTGCTTTAGGACCGCATGAGAAGTGTAATATTTTATTATGGATCTCCATAGGTAAATGTACCTTTCCAGGTTGAAAGTGAACTGATCTCTATGATCATTTTCTGGTCACCATTCCAGAGTTTTTTCCACAGGTGCAATCCATATTTCCAATCGACGAATGTCTACTTAAACTTCTCCATCAGAATCAAAAACGATCTGAGATATACTCTAAGTATATCCAGAAGCCCTTTGACCATTTTTAAATTATTTGATGTGTTAAACATTTAGGGTTCTTAGAAGGGATTTCAGCTGGAAGATGGTAACTCCTGCAACATTTCACTTTTCTGTTAACTCATCCTTCATGCTAACTATTTCCTCCAGTTTAGGGATTGAAGCTGCAAGAATGCCCTCAAATCAAAGCAGGAAAGAGAGTTAGGGGGCCAGTGGACTTGGAGGATGAAGGATTTTCCGCTTTGCTCAACTTCTAGGGATGAAGGAAATGATATATCAAAGCTGGGAGCGGCCTCAGTGCTGTGGATATAAATACGACGTGATGTATAGGGAAAGGGATGATCCCTAGGAGGTGCCTGGGGTCAGGACAGACACCAGCAGTGCCTGCTCTGTGTATACACCCCGGGTTCAGGAAATCCTGTGCTCTGACGCAGAAAGGGGAGGAACGCGCTGAGATCCCAGGGTGTAGAGAAGACTCCTCACCATTGGAGGAGGGTTAGCAGGCTAGGCAAAGGAAGCTGTGTGAACTCAAGGGAGAAGAGAGGAGGAAATCAGTTACCCACAGCAACTAGGCTCACAAGCTGGGCTGAAAGGAGATGTTTTTCCCCTCCCAGATTACAGGAAGCTGATCTGGACCTCTGCAGGCAGCCTGAATGGGCAGAGGAAGAAGTGTGCAGGCAGATAAAGAGGCGGCTGCCATGCTGGCTTTGCCTGTGCAAATTCATCTGACAGGGAATGAAGGATAGCGCAAGCCCGGAAAAGGGCAGGTGGCTCTGATGACCGTCGGCAGGGAGTGGTGGCGTGAGGCGCAGTTGTGAGGTCTGAATAATCTAGGCATCCTATCGCTAGGAAACTGACCACCCCCAGCCTGTAAGTGATATTGAAAGGTTCTGCACAGAGAAAACTGTTCTCATACTTGCCGTTGAGAGAGGCAACTTTATAGCAATGGAATTTCAGACAAAAGGAACCTGAGACTCATGTTTTCAAGAGCCCCCAGGAAGAGCCACTCGGTGATGTCCCTTCTCTTTGGCCCTTCTGAGTTGAGGTCTCCAGTTTCTGGAAGTGACCCTGGATTTTATCTGCAGTAGCGCTGTGAGTTCATGGCGAGACTCAAGCAAAACTTTAACTTGTTGAATGACCAGTTGATTCCCGTCACTCCTCTGAGAGTCTAGCATACATGTGAATAGAAAGAGCACAGATCACACAGCCTCCCATTCACAATTCAGCGACTGTACCTTCTCAAGACGCTATTTCATCTGAAATACTAAAAGCAACTGAGAGACAATATTATTAATCAGGTTATGAGCCCTTGGAGATTGCTTACTGGAAAGTATTTTGAGAAATTTACAGATGGGAAATGGAAGGCACCACACGTCTGCTGGTTCTCTGCCCAGTTTTTTTTTCAAGGGTAGGAAATGTCTCTTTTCACTGTAAGATTGGCTCACCACACTCTGAACTGTAGCGAGTGGATGGGTCAAGGGTCAGGGGAGTGCAGTGAACAAGAGGGCGTGGTGGTTCCTGCACAAAGGGCCAGGTCCAGGCAAGCGCGTCAAGCTTGATTCCAGCAAAATGCCTTTGTATTGCCTTCCAAGAAGATGGGGTTAATTAGGTAGGAAAGCGTAGGAGGAAACTGATGTTAGTGGAACATTTAACTGGATGCTATAACATTCAGCTGGATTCTGTATCAGATGGAGTGTGTGTGTCTGTATTGAATTGTCACAACAACCCTATGAAATGAGAATTAGTAGCCTTGTTTTACAGATGAGGAAACCAACTCAAATTAAGTAAACTTGCCTGGTGGCACAGAGTTATTAAAAGACATAGTAAAGTTTAAAACAAATATCTGACAATGACTTCTATGCTTTTGCAGTTTTAAAACAATTCACTTTTTATCAGTGTTAGCCATAATTATATATATATATATATACACCATATGTATATATATATATATATATGTATATATATTAAGTCACTTCAGTCATGTCCAGCTCTTTGTGATGCTATGGACTGTAGCCCGCCAGGCTCCTCTGTCCATGGGATTCTCCAGGCAAGAATACTAGAGTAGCTTGCCATGCCCTCCTCCAGGGGATCTTCCTGACCCAGAGATTGAACCTGCGTCTCTTACATCTCCTGCATTGGCAGGCAGGTTCTTTACCACTAGCACCAACTAGGGAATCCATAGATAGATAATCTTACTTTTATTGAAATAGTAGAGTTGGCAGACAGCAATGCTTCCTTATGAAATTTCAGGCACTCGGGACAGAGGTGTGGAGCAAAGATATTCTGTAGTGGGATTTTCTCAAAGCGCCATGCTTACAGTCTGTCCTGTGTGAGCGCTGTTACCACTCACAATAAACTGCCCAGTTGCCGGCTTCATCTGTACAGGTCCACCCCCGCAGGCACTCAGGACACAGTCCTGGATGAGTCTTTCCGTTAGCCCTCACCACAAGAGCTCAGGAATGTGGAGCATTCCAAGCAGGAAATTGCAGCATCAGCAACATTGTCTTTGAATGTTGACTCTTGGTCAAGGTCAGGCCACCCCTGGGACCGTCATCATCGTCTCTGTGACCTGTGCAGACCTTGGGCTTCTGGAACCCTTCCAGGTGTGGGAGGCGATGAGGTCTTGGAAAACTCTGCCTGGCGCCCTGGCTAATAGAAACATGGCCAGATGGCTTTGTCATCAGCCTTTGTCTACACTGTACTCTATTTGGTGAAAATGAACCAAATGGAAACTCATGTTTACTGAGAGGGGTAATAATATGCTCTTATGGCACGTAGGATTGCTGTGAGCATTAACCAAATGAATAGGCCAAAAGCACTGAAAATAGTGTCTGACAAACTGTAACACTAATTAGATGTTGGTTATTACTGTTATTGATATTCTTGTCTTAGATGTATGTTGTTCTCCAGATGACTAGTTTTTGTAGATTGTTTAAAGCTGAAGCTCCAATATTTTGGCCATCTAATGTGAAGAGCCAACTCACTGGGAAAAGGCCCTGATGCTGGGAAAGATTGAGGGCTGTAGGAGGGGGCGACAAAGGTTGAGATGGCTGGACAGCATCACTGACTCAGTGGACAATTGTTCAAACTCAGGGAGTTTGAGCAAACTCCAGGAGACAGGAAAGGACAGGGAAGCCTGGTGCGCCCTGCAGTCCATGGGGTTGCAGAGTTGGATGTGACTTAGCGACTGAACAATAACAAAAAGATAGAATAACGTGAGAAAATTAAGCCCTAGAGATGCATCTCTTGAACAACTTTTTTGGGTCACTCTTTCCTTTTCTCTTAAACTTCACAATTCCCTCTTGTTTTGTCACAAAAGTTACTTATTAAATGCTTCAGTTGGCAGAGATAGTTATGCAGGGGATGATTAAAATATCCTCACATGTAGTTGCTAGTTTTAATTTTATTATTTATTGTATGTAATAACATGTAGATGGCAAAAAATTCAAAAGGCACACAAGGATATACAGTGAAATCGTAGTCTCCCTACATCCAGGACCTTAGTCATCAAAGTCTCTCCCCAAGAAGAATTCTTTTATTATTTATGATATATTTTTTTCGTAGATTCTCTTAGGTTTTCCAGAGAAAGCAGTTTCCGAAACACAATCCCATCAGCTGCAAAAATAATTGTGCCTCCTTAAATTTTATACCTCTGTTTTTTCCTATTGTCTAATTGTGTGACTGTTAGCGATGGGACAAAAGAAACCATATTGCAGACAAAGGACATGTTTTCTTGTTCTAGAGTTTAAAGAATGCTTTGGCGAGAGACTGGTATACATACATACGTACGTGCATTCATACATAATCCTCCCTCTCTCTCGCTCTCTCTCTGTGTCTAGATATATACAGCACGTGTGTGCTCAGCTGTATCTGACTGTTTGTGACCCCATGGACTGTAGCCCGGCAGACTCTGCCCGTGGGATTCTCCAGGCAAGAATACTGGAGTGGGTTGCCATTTCCTTCTCCAGGGGATCTTTCCAACCCAAAGGTCAAACCTGCATCTCTTGCGTCTCCTACATTGGCAGGTGGACTTTTTACCACTGTACCCCTTGGGAAGCCCTGATATGTCTATATCTAAATAGACATTAGATGCAGATATGGGATTTAAATCTTAAACCAATTTAATAATCCTGAGATAAACACTACTTGGTTTTGGTGTATTATTATTGTATATATTACAGAACTCTTTTTGCTAATATTTTAGTAAAATTTTTCATATGTGTTTATGAGGGATGTTAAATGACTATTTTTAATCTCCTTTTTTTTTCTGTATTTAAGATCACAAACCCTTTTTACCAAGCATTACTTTACCTGTAAGGAGTTCCTTATAGAGTGGTTTTATATCCTTATGTTCTAAATATTCTGCAATTCACATTTTAATTTTCTCTTTTTTACATTGGCAGATGGTATAAGTTTTTTTCTCTTTTTAGTTTTTATGGTAATTTCTAGATTTACTTCATATAATCAGAGAATGTTATTCGTATTGTTTCTACCTGCTGGATTGGATGGATTTTCTCACTGTGGTTTAATACACCACAGATAGTGATTCTTGCCTGGACACTTGAAACCAAGGTTTGCCTGTGACTGAAAGGGTTCCCGCCCAGGATGGAAGACTTACAGTGCAAAAGCTGGAACTGAATAAACTAGGGCAGATTGGTCACTTTATTTAAGAATAAAATTCTTAGGTCACTCTCATTCATTGAAGACTTTGTAGGCCACGCTGACCTTTAGCTGTGATATAGAAATAAAATAGTTTGAGGACAGTATGAGTCTTTTTCCTCCACTTATAGGTGATGTGCTATTTTATCTCTGAAATCAGAGTTAACTAGCTGTCTCAACCTTGGTTCTGCTATGTCAGTTTTTCCCCTTTCTATAATCCTTGCAGTTTATTGTTAGGTCCATACCATTTCTGTCCTTTATTGAGCCCATCTTTGCAGAAAATGTTCCCTTGGTATCTCTAATTTTCTTGAAGAGATCTCTAGTCTTTCCCATTCTGTTGTTTTCCTCTATTTCTTTGCACTGATCACTGAGGAAGGCTTGCTTATCTCTCCTGGTATTCTTTGGAACTCTGCATTCAAATGGGTTAATCTTTCCTTTTCTCCTTTGCTCTTTTTGCTTCTCTTCTTTTCACAGCTATTTGTACCTGCCTCTTGAGAAATGTGTATGCAGGTCAGGAAGCAACAGTTAGAACTGGACATGGAACAATAGACTGGTTCCAAATAGGAAAAGGAGTACATCAAGGCTGTATATTGTCACCCTGCTTATTTAACTTATATACAGAGTACATCATGAGAAACGCTGGGCTGGAAGAAACACAAGCTGGAATCAAGATTGCCGGGAGAAATATCAATAACCTCAGATATGCAGATGACACCACCCTTATGGCAGAAAGTGAAGAAGAACTAAAGAGTCTCTTGATGAAAGTGAAGAAGGAGAGTGAAAAAGTTGGCTTAAAGCTCAATCAGAAAACTAAGATCATGGCATCTCTGCGATTTCTCTTTTAATCTTACGTTCCATGCTTCCTGAAGCTACCAAGAGTGCCTCTGCTTCTTGTTTCCAACAAGAGATGGTTGGTTTTGTACTTCTAAGGGACAAGCCTCCTGGAATTATTCTCTGTTGATTTTATGAGAACTGCAGCTGTGAACATTCCAACTTGGTACTTGATCTCTACTGCTTTTGTCAGCTTTTCCTTATTTACAAAAACATAATTATTTTTGGCTGTGCTCGGTCTTCATTTCTGTACAGACTTTAGTTGCGACGAATGGGGGCCACTCTGTAGTTATGGCGTGCGGGCTTCTCACCGCAGTGCCTTCTCTAGTGGAATGTGGGCTCCAGGGCATGTGGGCTCCATAGTTGTGGTTCTTGGGCCCTAGAGCACAGGCTCAGAAGTTGTGGCACACGGGCTTAGTGGCTCAGCCACATGCGGACTCTCCCTGGACCAGGGATCAAACCCATGGCCTCTGCACTGGCAGGTGAACTTCTAACCACTGGACCACCAGCGACGGCCTGTCAACTCTTCTTACGTACTACATTTCAGGATTGCTATGTCTCCTAACTTGCCATAGACAGAGCTTGCATTTCTATTTCTCCTCCTTGTTGTTTTCCTCGCAGTTTTTCTATAATTCCAGTGGTATTCTAAATGGCCAATTTTGAAAGGACCCAGAGAATTCACATTAATAATTTAAAAATTCCTCTCTTCCTTTCTCAAATATCTCTGCAACAAAAAATGGAGAAATTTTTGTTGTGAAGTGGTTAAATTGATGGATGCAGAGAGCCAGCTGGGATCATCAGCATTTTAGGTTAAAAACATCTTGAAGAGTCAATTTTCATGGAGGAGTGGTAAGAAAAAGGCAAGAGATGGTATCTACCCCAAAGCTAATAGTCTGTGGGTACACATAAGTACAGATGGACAACATGTTTACAGATAACACTGGATCAGATTGAGCAAGTTTCTATTCTGATTTTTAGTTTCTGTACTATACTATTTTGTCACATATTTTGAACATTACCCAGGACTGATGCTGAAGCTCTAATACTTTGGCCACCTGATATGAAGAGCTGACTTATTGGAAAAGACCCTGAGGCTGGGAAAGATTGAAGGCAGGAGGAGAAGGGGGTGTCAGGGGATGAGATGGTTGGATGGCATTACTGACTCAATGGACATGAGTTTGAGCAAGCCCCGGAAGATGGTGGACAGGGAAGCCTTGTGTGCTGCAGTTCATGGGGTCACAAAGAGTCAGACACGACTTAACAACTGAACAATAATAACTCATCTACCCAAGACAGAGTAGAGATTTGTCATTGTTTAAATACTTCAGTCAATGTGGGTAGCCAATTTGGAGAAATTCTTGAATTTTCCCACACTGACTACATTAACCAGGTAACTGCCATATATCCAGAGTATTACCTGATGCTGACACCAGCTTTTCTGTTTATTCCTCTTGTTTCTTTTTGACTTTACAAACAAATTAACTCTGTGGTGGCTTTGCTTCTTATCCAAATAATTTATTTATGAATAGGACCCTCTGATTCAGATTTCCTATGTTAATGCCAAAACACTGTTTATATACTAACAGTAAACTGGACTATTTATGCAGTATAGCCACCCTGGCTTGTCATGGTTTCAGGGGAACCCTTTTCTCAGGACATGAAAGCTCTAGTGTTAAAGATCAATAAACCCTTTCAGAACCCATCAACAGTAGCCAAAAACCCTTCCCATCCAGTCACATCTACTAGCTTGGCTCCTTTCCTCCATCAAGGATTAAAGAAATAAACACAAAAACAAATTGAATCACACCTATTGAATCATACCCCTGAACTGTATTAAAGCCCATTTCTGAAAAAAAAATAATAAAGCCCATTTCTGTTGGGGTGATAATGAGAGTTGTGATTGTCTTCAAATTAATTATATCTCCCTTCAATGTCCATACGAAATGTTTCCAACTTGCAAGACTGGCTTAATTCACATCTTATCTGGTAAAATTCTGCAGTGCAATTACTAATGCTAACATTTAGTGAGCATTTATCATGTGTTAGGATCTGTGCTTTTCATGCCTTACCTCCTTGATCCTCAGAACACCTCTTAAAGATGGAATCATTACCAACCCAACTTATGGATATTAAATGTCCGGTTGAAGGAAATTGAAGATGAAGGAAATATGGGGAAAATGCTACAGTATGCACAGAAAACAAATAACAAAATACAGAAGTAAGTCCTTCGTTATCAGTAATTACTTTAAATATAAATGATTTAAACTTCCCAAAAGACATAGATTAGTAGAATAAATTCAAAAAATGAGATTCAAGTGTATGCAATCTACACTTTAGAGGTAAGGACACGCATAAGTTTAAAGCGAAAGCATGAGAAAGATATTCCATGCAAATAGTAATGAAAAGAAATCAGGGTGGCGATACAAATATTAGATAAAACACACTAAGTAAAAAATCTATAAGACAAAGATGGACATTCTATAATGAAAAAAGGGTCAATTCACCAAGATATTAACAGTTATAAATATTTACATACCAAACATTAGAGTTCTGAAATTTATGAAGCCAAAGTGATAGCATTGAAGAGAGAAATAAACAACTCTACAATAATACTAAGAATCTTAAATACCAGACTTTCAGTAACGTATACAACAGCCAGACAGAAGATCTTTAAAGGAAATATGGGGCTTAAAACACATAGAGATCAACTGGACCTAATGAAAATGTACAGAATACTTTATCCAACGACAAAAGGATAGATATTTTTCTCAGTTGCACATGGATCATTAATCAAGATAGACAACATTTTAGGTCACAAGTCTTAATAAATTTTAAAAGATTGAAATCATACAAAGTGTCTTTTCCTATAACAGTAGGATGAAACAAGAAATCAGTAGCAGAAGGAAAACTGGAAAGTTGACAAACATGTGGAAATAAAATACCACTCTCTTAAGCAACCATGGATCAAAGAAGAAATTACAAAGGAAATAAGAAAATAACTTGAGACAAATGAAAATGAAAAAAACAACATACCAACTTAATGGATGCAGCAAAAACAGTGCTAAGAGGGAATCTTTCTATAAATCCATGAAGAAAAGAAAAGCCTCAAATCAATAAAATAACTTTAATACCTTCAGGAACTTATCACAACAGAATGTATTTATTGCAACAAAACTTAAAAATTGCTAAAATGGTGCATTTATCTTATGTATTTGCATGTGTGCTAAGTTCAACCTAGTGACCCTATGGACTGTAGCCCGTCAGGCTCCTCTGTCCATGGGATTCTCCAGGCAAGAATACTGGAGTGGGTTGCCATGCCTCCTCTAGGGGATCTTCCAGAGCCAGGGATCAAACCCAGCATGTCTTATGTCTCCTGCATTGGCAGGCATGTTCTTTACCAGTAGACCACCTGGGAAGCCCTATCTTAAATATATTTTGTCACAAAAATTAAAAATATAAAAAAAGCCAAACCTAAACAAAAAAGCTTTTTTAAGTCAGATGACCCATCAAATTTCCTTTTGTTTTTTCCCTAGAAATCTTGCTCCCAGGGGCCTCCTTTCTCTTCTCTCTTGTGTATACATTGATTATCTCCAGGCACTTAATGGTAATCCAGGGAGTTCCCTGTCCAACTTGTGTTGGAGCCACTGCTTCCTTCATCTATTTCCTGATTTATTCCCTTTGTCAGGTGGATACTATTCTATATGAAAGGATACTATATCTTCTGAGTCCTTGTATGTTTCAGGATGTCTTTATTTTTGCCCTTAGCCAAATCGCAGTTCAGATTTCCTCACAACTTCTCCAATTACTTCTAGCCTCCAAGTCAATGCTTTCTAAGTTGTTCCATGACCCCTTTCTTATTGTGCCTCAACCTCTGTACACGATCTCTGTCTTCTAGTTTTTATTGAATCTGATCTTTAATTTGAAGTCTGTCTCCCGACACATGTTTTTGTAAAATGAACAAGAGAATGGATGAATACCATCCACTGATGTTTTCTTCCTATGTTTACCTACTGGGTTCAATCCTTTGCTCCCTGCTATGCCCAGGAAATTGTTGAAGCGCCAGAGCTACAACCCAACTGTATAAAGAACAGCTTTGTAAATTGTCCATAGTCTTAAATGTTCTCTGACTTTCTCATTTCAAAATAGTTTTGGAGTTGAATTTGCTGTTTCTGGTCTTTGAGATTTTTTTTTTTTTTAAAGTATATCCCCAGAAGAACAAAACAGCAACTAAATAAAAACCTCTATTTGTTGGAAAACTTGTTAGCTATTGTGCTACCTTCATAATTTTCATTTCAAATTGTTATTAACCAAAAATCAGTGTTTTCAGAGACTGGATCCTTCCGCTTGAGACAGCATGACACAGAGGGTTAAGAAAACATATTTCAGATTTCATTTTCTGCTTTTTTGTTTTGTTTACTGTGTGCCTTTGTATGTGTTCCCATCTAAGTGTTTTCAATGTTTAAATAAATATTTAAGACCCAGGTCTATATTTGGATGCATGCATAATCAACATTACCTTCAGTTAAATCATCTACATTTTGCAACAAATGGCAGAAATTGACCTTGATATTTTCCAGGAGGACAAATTTATAAATATGAAAACAGAAAAGAAAATCCTGCACTAAGACAGCAAATGACTCAGTACAGCTTCTATAGTGAAATGAAGATAATTCACAAGGCCGGCATATTTATGAAAAGTACAATAAATTATGTAAGACCATAAATAAGCACAGATAATATGAGCCTGTGCCTGTTTCTCAATGCTGGAAATTTTTATGTATCTAAGCCCTTGTGTGTTTTCCCTTCAGTGGGTTTTGTCCATAAAAACTAAATGTTCTGGGACTTGTGGACACAGGGGTAGGAAGGGGGGATGAAATGAGAGAGTAGCCTTGACATATACATACTACGATGTGTAAAATAGATCGCTCATGAGAAGATGCTGTATCGCACAGAGAGCTCAGCTGGTGCTCTGTGATGACCTAGAAGGACGCCAAGGAGATGCGGAGGAAGCTCACCAGGGAGGGGGTATATGTATACATAAGCCTGATGCAATTCGTTGTACAGCAGAAACTAACAAACATTGTAAAGCAATTATTCCCCAATTAAAAAACAAAACAAAACCAAAACTAAATGTTCTGGAAAGAACCCCTTCCCCCCGTCAGAGTGACCCTGTCATTTGAAATCCTACTTTTGCTTTTTTTTTTAACAGATGTTTTGTGTTGAAAGGAATAAAACCAGCCTTTGTTTTTTGATGCAAAGAGAGAAAAAACATTGATGAAGAATATCTATAAATAACTTCTTTAAAAATGGCCACTGTTTGATATTTGTGACTCAATAAATCTTTTTAACTGAGCAGCTAGTCATTGGACTAGTTGATTGGATGGAGCCTCACCATATGTTAATTTTTTCTAACCTATCCTTTACCAGCACAGAGAGGCTACATGGGTAAGCAAAGGAAGAAGGAGGAAGCGGAAGAAAGTCCTGGAGAGCATGTAAATAGACATGGGTGTAGGGTCAGACAACCTGAATTTTCCCCAGGAGGATACAGCGCTATGAGCAGGGCTCTTTCAACAGGGTGTGTGCTGTCCCTCCACCACACTTTAGATATATGTGTGTGTCTACCAGTAGACAATATATATATTGCTCAGTCGTGTCCAACTCTTTTGCAACCGCATGAACTGTAGACGGCCAGACTTCTCTGTTTTTGGGATTTCCCAGGCAAGAATATCGGAGTGCGTTACCATTTCCTTCTCCAGGGGATCCTCCCAACCCAGGGATCAAACTTGTGTCTCCTGCTTGGCAGGTGGATTCTTTATTGCTGAGCCACTTGGGAAGCCCATGCATATATATCCACACATGTATAAGCAAACATACATTTGTATGCAAGAAAAATACAAATGGCTCCAATAGAATAGTAGTACTCTAAATTAATTTTTTATTGTTTTAGACAAATGTTTTCTTCTTATTGCTCTTTTGTGACTGATCTCTTTTCTAGTTTAGAGTGCTATTGCTATGGTTTCCTACTCAGCATAGTAATTTCTATCTGTATGAAATTATCCTGATTGCTCCCTGCAAGACTCTGTGATTTCAGTAGTGTGAGGAGCACAGTGCTGTTCAGATAATGTTCAAAAATGCAAATATTTCCAGTAGGAATGTTCACAGGAGTTCTTCCCCCATGTTATCCTAGATTAAAAAAAAATAGACGTAGAAGTGTGATAATAGTAAATTGGTTAAAAAAAAGAAGAAGAACCCAAACATTGTGGGGATGGTGGTTAAAAGTTACAATGAGGAAGACAGCATTCTTGTTGAAAGATTTTACAAATCAGTGGTATATACTGTTGAGTTTATGCCTCAAACTCTGATTTTCGTGTAAAATCAAACTGTCAAAGGACTCTGTGTTCGATTTTCAGATTCTACTTGGAACGTTTTTAGAATCTGCTCCCTGATGCTTGTGATTAGAGTGTCTACTTCTTGACACTCTTTGAGCCAAGCTGTTTTTAAGCATCTGCACAGATATTTTTCTTCCTTGAGCTTCAGGACTCCTGATTTCCGTGTATCAAAGTCAAGCTTCCAGCTGTTTAAATTGTAGACAGGGGGCAGAGCTGGTCCCATTACTAGGGAAGAGGGAGGGTCTAGAAACTGGTGTAGCTGAGAAGACAGAGTGAAAAAGAAACAGGACTCTGTCTCCGTAAGACCCACGCTGAGCAGGTGACTCCTCTGCATTCGAAATGACCCATTTTAAGGATTGTGAAGGCAATTCCTAATGAGTCAGTTCTTCCTCTTTTTGTTGTTTGTTTATAAGAAAATAGAGTAGGGTTTCTCAGCATTGGCACTGTTGACATTTCAGACCAGATCATTCTTTGTCATGGGGAGGGGCGGGGAGCGGTCCTATGCCTGAAACAGTTTTCAGCAGTGTCCCTAGCTAGCACCCACTAGATGTCAGTGGTGCCCATCAAAGATGTTGTGACAACTGAAAACATCTCCAGGTATTGCCAAACATCCACTGGGGTAAGTGTGCAAGGCACAATTGCTCCTTGTAGAGAATCCCTGGGTCCAGAAGATCCCCTGGAGAAGAAAATGGCAACCCACTCCAGTATTCTTGCCTGGAGAATCCCATGGACGGAGGAGCCTGGTGGGCTACAGTCCATAGGGTTGAAAAGAGTTGGACATGACTGAAGTGCCTTAGAGAGAGACACAGAGAGAGAGAGAACCCCTGAAACAGAACGTTGTTCGATCCACTTTCTCATTAGGATCAGTTTCTCTAAATTACTGGCTCCCAAACATTTTTTTCCTCTTCTCTTAAAAAGGAAGGTGTTAAAACTTGATAGTTATATGGCCCCTAGTATGCATTACACTTTTTAAATGCTGAATTTTGTATACAGCAGTAGTGACCACTTTATAAGATGAGTCAAGGATTTCCTTGGTGGCCAGAGGTTAAGACTTTGCCTTCCAGTGCAGGGGGTGTAGGTTCGATCCCTGGTCAAAGATCCCACATGCCTCAAGGCCCAAATACCAAAACAAAAAACAGAAGCAGCACTGTAACAAATTCAATAAAGACTTAAAAAATGGTCCACAAAAAAAAAAAATCCTAAAAAACCCTCATTTTTTAAAATATTTTTTTGAAAATTATTGCAGGATTCTTGTTTCCTTTACTTTTCTCCTGTCCTTCCTTGCACCCCAATTCTTGCAGAACCTTTTTAGCAGGTGAAAGGAATGGAGGTGGCTGTGGCTTCTGTAAGGTTGAAGATATCATGCTAGATTTGGGGGAGATTGATAGGTCTAAGAGAAAACGGAGACAGCAGTATGAGGAATGATGGTGCTAGACTAAATTCTAACTCAGAAAAACGAAGATTGGCAACACGTAATAGTAGACATTTTGGAAGAAGGTGACTAGGTCCTCTTTATATTTGTCCTGGAGAAGAAAACACTGAAGGACTTAGATATGTATGCTAGACTTTGGACGCCTGAAGCAGACCTCTATAATCTTAGAAATAGATGTAGTTTCAGACAGGGGCCCCAGTAAGAAATGTGGCTCTGGATGAAGGAAGAGTTTTGGGTATCACACGATAACTCCTAATGAGGATAAAAGATGAACCACCCCAGGAACCAGTGTGAAATTACTAAAGAACTAGAATCCCCAAACCTTGATTTTATTACTATATTTTTTGTTTTTAAAAATAGCTTCTTTATTTATTTGGCCATTCCGGGTCTTAGTTGCAACACATAGAATCTTTCTGGTTGTCACATGTGAAATTTTAATTGTGGCATGCAGGATCTAGGGAGCTCAGAGTCTTAGCCACAGGACCACGAGGGAAATCCCATACTACCTAATACTATTCTTTTTTAAAAAGAAACTTTATGAGATGCCTTATATAAGATGGATATATGAAAAGATATCCTGACGTTTAAGGGAGATTTCACCCTCAAATTGAAACAATGGAGTGCTTTTCTTAAGGATTTTTATTTTAAAAGATAAAGGTTTTGAAATTTTTGTCCTTTTCTAACTTTCAAAACCCTGACGTGAGTATGTCACTGCTCTCCAGGTGAGCTCGAAATGGTACAGACTGAAAACAGAACTTGTGTGCTTGAAGATGCTCTAATTCAAGTTCTCACAGAGTTCCTGACTCTTTTTGAGAATCTCCTGTGCCACCAGCCAGAAGGTGAATGTGAGAAGAATCAAACAGCCTTCCATTGTTTTAACCACATACATTTCCCATCAGGACAGGCTATGTAATTTTTCTAGATAAGTGTCAAAGGAGCATGCAGGCCCCCAGGCTCAAAACTTATTAAGAATTTCAGGACACCTCTTTTTTCCGGTTATCGCGGCGTAGGGAACTATGAGCAGCAAAGTCTCCC
Organism: Bos indicus; assembly: GCF_029378745.1. Taxonomy (NCBI): domain Eukaryota; kingdom Metazoa; phylum Chordata; class Mammalia; order Artiodactyla; family Bovidae; genus Bos; species Bos indicus. The sequence goes on along the minus strand of NC_091771.1, from coordinate 22,504,729 downwards.
GCGACACCCTCTACGAGGTGGTGCGGGAAGTCCTGCACGGGAATCAGCGCAAGCGCAGAAAGTTTTTGGAGACGGTGGAGCTTCAGATCAGCCTGAAGAACTATGACCCTCAGAAGGACAAACGCTTCTCGGGCACCGTCAGGCTTAAGTCCACTCCCCGCCCCAAGTTCTCCGTGTGTGTCTTGGGGGACCAGCAGCATTGTGATGAGGCCAAGGCTGTGGATATCCCCCACATGGACATCGAGGCGCTGAAAAAACTCAACAAGAATAAGAAACTGGTCAAGAAGCTGGCCAAGAAATATGATGCCTTTTTGGCTTCAGAGTCTCTGATCAAGCAGATCCCCCGAATCCTGGGCCCAGGCCTGAACAAGGCTGGCAAGTTCCCTTCCTTGCTGACCCACAATGAGAACATGGTGGCCAAAGTTGATGAAGTGAAGTCCACGATCAAGTTCCAGATGAAGAAGGTGCTGTGTCTGGCAGTGGCTGTTGGCCACGTGAAGATGACAGATGATGAGCTTGTGTACAACATCCACTTAGCTGTCAACTTCCTGGTGTCATTGCTCAAGAAAAATTGGCAGAACGTCAGGGCCTTGTACATTAAGAGCACCATGGGCAAGCCCCAGCGTCTGTACTAAGGCACAGCTTAATAAACCATACTAAACCATCAAAAAAAAAAAAAAAGAATTTCAGGACAGTGACAGCAGATCAGGAAACCTAGTGATGTCCTCTCCTAAGCATGACACTGTTTGCGGGACACTTTTTTCCTTCTACTTAACTAGTCCCTCCCTTTTCTTCAGCAGAGCACTTGGTCACTCAGCCTTTAGTTGTTCGGAATGGGCCAGGGAGATTAATTCCATGGTTCATCTGTATTTATAAGAAAACGTGTGAATTTTGAATAATAACATATACCTGCAGAATACTTTTAACCCAAACTGTATTGCATTAAATTTAACCAATCCTCCATTGTAAGAAACACCGCTGTTTGATGTACATTAAGAAAGAAAAGATGCTGTTCAATATGATGCGTGCGTGCGTGCTAAGTCACTTTAAGTCATGTCCAACTTTTTGTGACACTATGTACCATAGGCTGCCAGGCTTCTCCGTCCATAGGATTTTCCCGGCAAGAATACTGAAGTTGGGTTGTCATGCCCTCCTCCAGAGGATCTTCCTGACCTAGGGATTGAAGCTGTGTCTCTTATGTCTGCTGCATTGGCAGGTGGGTTCTTTACCACTGTGCCACCTGGGAGCCTTCAAGATGATGCACCATCATTGTAAAGTGAACTGTAAATTCAGAGACATTAAAATGTTAAAGACTCTAGGGATGATGAAACTGTGGGTCTCAGTACAGAGGGTTTGCAACACCTTGGGCGATCTGCCATCTCCTCCCTACTAGCTAGTTGCATAAGGCTCTTTGGTTAACAGAAGAGAGGCACAGGGGCTCAAGGAGATGTGCTCAGGTCACATGACTTGTTGGGGGCAGAGCAGTAGGTCCCTGGGACCAAGATGGTTCTCCCTCCTTCCCTGCTTTAGCTCAGCTGCCTTGACTCCTTGGCAGGGTCTTTCCCTGGGTCAGAGAAGATCAGTGGTAAAGAAGGAATAAAATGACAGAAGACTGGATGAGTAAAGGACAAACATGCAAGCAAATATTAATGTTTTTTTTTCTCTCTCTCTCTTCACACACATACGTATGTATTTTACTATATATACATATTTTTAAAATGGCATTTGGGAAGCAATATTTTTATGTGAAATTTAATCAATTTATGTCTCTTTTTTCATTTAGTTTCAAGCTGTTGATGATTACATATATATATATATATATATATCATTTCAAGCTGTTGTATGCATGCATAAGCACATGCATTTTATTTTGGGGGGTGAGTGCTATAGTTATGTGTGCAATAAACACCATAAAAGTTTAGTGTAAACCTGTACGTAAAGTTACCCATGAAGATGAAAGAGAATTTAGAAAATAAACTGAAAGGTCCATGAAGATTAGGGAAAGTGTAGTCATCTATGTGTAAAGTGTCTTCAATGTTAACAATTTGAAATTGCCAAAGAAACTTTTTGAGATATTCAGCAGAAATTCTTTCTTCCTCACCAGCATCCACTTAACCATACACAGAGGGAAGCCCAGGTGGCTCAGTGGTAAAGAATCCATCTGCCAGTGAAGGAGACGTGGGTATGATCCCTGGGGTGGTGAAGATCTCTTGGAGGAAGAAATGGCAACCCACTCCAGTACTCTTGCCTGGAAACCCCGCAGACAGAGGAGACCGGCAGGCTATGATTCGTAGGGTCTCAAAGAGTCAGACATGACTGAGCAACTGAGCATGCATGCACAACCCATACACATGCATGCACACACACTTGTCCACAACAGGCTCACGCACTTTCTCCCTAAGCCTCCCCTGCAACCTTACAGTCTCATAATTGTAGTTCCTTGTGTGACATAAAAAGCAAAAAAAAAAAAAAATGAAGATTTTTCACTTCTCTTGCTCTCCCTAAGAGACAGGCTGTGCCTTCAGAGACCAAAATCTCCAAGACAGCCTTTGTCTCTCACCCCCACTCCATCCTGCTTTGGGTGTAGGAGGGTGGGGGCTGGGTCAGGATGTGGCTCAGTGGGAATTTGTTTCAATACACTGAGTCCCCTGGTGGAAAGTCCAGGGCCCTCAAGGGGCACAGTGGGCCAGGTGGGCCTGATGCCTCTGGAATTCCAAGGGACAATGACAAATGGGCACTGTGGGCTGTGTCCGCGTGCCAACAGCTAAAGCTCAGACATCTGATACAAGGGACCCGAGTCAAACAAAAGCCAATATTGAAGCTGATCCCTTGGAAGAGGAGGAGTGAAAGGAAAAGGGATTTGGAGAAAAACTGTTGGCACCATAGCTCTTAAGATTCACGCAGCCAAAGACAAATTCAAGTTACATTCTTCCAAAGGTATTCCTCTTCAGCCTAAAAGCCGCAACTGGTAGAGATATGCAAAAGCTTCAGACAGAGGTGGACTTAATCAGATTTAGGGAGGAAAAACTAAATGAGGAATGTCTTAGAAAATAAACTCTAGTTCCTAGCTTCCTCCCTGGTCTCCTTTACCCTTTGCTTTTCTTTGGCTTCTTAGTGGGAGGGGAAAAGTGATATCCATCCTGTTATTCCTTAATTTTCATCTTGCAGCTCATTATCTCAATCAGCACGTCACAGTTGAGTGCCTTGATTTCTGAGAAAAATTCCAGCGGGTTCTTGTAGCTGGTGATGAGCTGTGGCTAATCGCCACAGTTAAGATTTTCTGTCCTGACCTCAAAGGGATGGTGAGCATTTGATTGGCAGGAAAGTTAAATAAAGCATCAACAGGCAGAAGTGATCATGTTCTTCTTTGGCTCTTGGGGATCTGGAATAGGAGGAAGGAGGTCAGGGATCAGAAAACAGTAACCAACCCAAGCCAATGAAAGGACAGTTTTATCTGGACCCAAAAGGGGTCCCAGTATTACAGTACATTGAAGGAGTGGGGACTCAGGGCTGGAAGAGTGAAACATTTTCTGATGTGAAAACTGGAAGAATCTGGTCTACAAAGGGAAGGTTAGGGCTGGGACTCAGTGGAGAACTTGGGGGGTCATGGGCCAAAGAGAGGGGACTCTCTTGAGTGAAAGCAACCAGAAGCAAGGGCTGGCAGTTGGAATCACTGTTTACCTCCAGTTTGTGCTCTAGACTCAATCTCTCTCTGCTTCCAGGCTCCCCATCTGTGAAATGAAGGAAATAGAAACTAATTTACCTCCTAGGGTGTCTACACAGTGTAATGCATTTAAAAAAAAATGGTTTGCATGGAATAAATGGAACAATCTGAGGATATTCTGGGCCAGGGTTAACATCAGTTAGGTGGAGAATTAAAGTACATGAGGCTTGAAATGAAAGAATGCAAAACCTAAACCTCCAATGTCCCACCCCAAAAGAAAGGATGAAAAGGATATATATAGGACAGAAAACTGAAAACTGAAAGAAGAGCCCAAGGGGCATGCTAAGCCTCAGAGGTGTGATACGTCTCTATAGGTCAATGTCCGGTGTGCACTGAGAATCTTCGGGAATGTCAGTATTTGCAAGATCAGGAAACGTCTATAATCGTGGGTGGTGGTGGAAGAAACACAACAGAGAAATTTATGTTAGTTCGTAAACAGAAGGAGCGAGACAGGATCAGAAAGAAAGAAGAGAAGCAAAAAGGGTAAAGGAAGTGGAATATATGGAATTCAGTTAAAAAATAACCCACATCCTCCCCCCTGCTACCCCCTCCAAAACAAACCCTAGAGTGAAAAAAGAAAAAAAGAAAACTAAAACAAAAAAGCCTCCTCTCTTTCCTCCCCGACCAAATAGATTGTTGGAATTACACAGACAGTTAAGCCAAAATGGTTATCTGGTGGCTTCTTGCACACACAGTCCTAATGAGCAGTTTGAAACTTGGTCCTAGAATACACAGGAGGAGATTGTGGGGAGGACCAAGTAAAACACAGTGAGTCACGAATCCAAACCATCCAATTTGTCTGCAGCGGAAAGCAGAACAAGGCAGCTGCCTCCTCTGCCTCCTGTCTGCTGCTGAAGCCATTGGCATCCAGGCTGGATGGTTGTATCTGGGGAGAGCGGGCAGGGTGGGGGAAGGGCACACGCCTCCCTGGTTCTTTCCTTCTCTCTGGTAGAATCCTCTGTGCGCTGTGCAGAGTGGGCTTAGAGGGAGCTTTCTGGGTATTCTAAACAAAGGGACCAGTACTGCCTTCCTCTGCCTGATGGACCCTGAATTCCAAAACGCTGAGAGAGAGCACAGGGGAGCAAACCATAATAAAGTTCTGATTTGGAAACCAACCCAGATCGAACCTTATTTTCAAGTCAACGTGAATGAAAAATAAGCTTTCAGAAGCAAAGCTGATGACTGACACCCTCACTCTGCATCTCAGCATACAATCAGCTAGCCAAGGCAAAGGCAAATGAAATCTAAGTCACCAGCGTCCTGGTTAAGTATCAGGAAATGCCTTTCCTACCACAGCCGTCTTCCATGGAATTCCAGAACTGCGGTGTTCCTCCGTCACACTCGAATCATTTGTGGCTTCCAGGAAGGCATCAAGCTTGTTAGAACTACACATGCTTTGGAGAGTGAATATTTTTCTTTGAAACTCAAGAGGAAAGACACAGAAGAGAAATAAAATAGCCCCCCATCCCCACTTCCTGCCACTGTGTGTCTTCTATTCTGATAACTTCGCATTCCTAAGTCAAAGCAGGTGGACATAGCTCCCACTTCTTGGTGTTCTCAACACATTTACCTTCTTTGAGTCCTCTTCTAAAAAGGAAAACTTTCTGAACCAAAAGGTAGAAGGTTTGGGGCTAGGAATATTAGCAATGGAGAATGTCCTGGCTCGACTGCAATCGTATCTCAGATGAAACTGAAAGAAAAGAGCCCTGTCCAAGCCACTGGCCGTGCTCACTGTTTATTCGCCTCAAATCAGGACCGCAGGCACTGGGCCCTGGAAAAATAGGTTTTGGACACATCTTAGTACCTGTCGTCAAGGGCTCATATCTTCCATGACATATGGACATTTTAAGATCTGCAAATAAATATCCTAGGTAATAAAATGTCTGTCTGTGAGCTCAGAGTGGCAAATGGAAAGTTCTGGGGGATTTTCAAAGTTCTCATATTAAAGGAGATGGGGACACACATCATTCGTTTTTAGTTTGAGCCAGTACCATTTCCTGGGAAAATGGCACTTACCTCCCAACTGGCTACTTCTTTTATGTCCTGACCACCCCCACCCACCCTTCTCTTTTTCTATGAAATGCAAGTGAATACAGCTTTCGCTGGAAGTGAGCCCTAAGACTGAATTTTATGCAGCTTATTTGAAATGATTTAAGACAAATATTTTTGTGAACCTTGGATCCCCAAATTGGGAAGAACTATTTATAAACAGATACTGACACAGTTGATGACATAGTTGGCTTAAAAAAAAATGTAAGCTTGCCTTCAACCTGGTCCCTGAAATTGTATTTGTAAATGATGAATTTGTGTATAAAGGGACAATTTCCTGTAAATCAATGTACCTTACTTTGTAGATTTCAGTGTAATACAAAAAACCCTCTGTCCTTGGAAATCAAATGACACATAAATTGTTCATGATCGTCCTAGGAAAAAACTATATGTTATGTGGAGTGATTTATCTAGACTCTCAGTCCCTTCTCATTGGAAACTTGTATTTCTCAATAATGTTCCAATTAGTGTAACCCAGCAGAACAAATCTGGGATACCTGTGTTGATAATAGATGGACATAGGCTGATTCTTCGGGCATTTTCATTGTGGGATGTGTCCTAATAAAGAAGAACAGATGCTTTTAATGAAGCGGCTTTTGGTTTTTCCAGTTTCAGGCCTTCTCAGAGCTATTTCAGTTATTAAAGAGAAGAAAAATAAACAAAGGTCGCTTGCCACGATTGAGGGCAACCATGGTGAAGTCTGTGCAGAGGAAGGAGAATCCTTTGTCAGTTTCAGCCTTACTACCCGAGACAGGAAGCTGAAGGTAAACTCACTTCTGAGGGTGTGCTAGAATAGCATATTTTGAGGGTCTCTTTGCAGGGGTATTTGTAAAAGTGCCATATGATTCTGCTCATCTTTTGAGAGAATATGGGCAGAAACATGCTCTCTAATGGGTGCCTTTTCTGCAGAAATCAAATTCCTCGCTCTATAACATGTAGGCATCAGGGGGGTACCTGTTGCTTCTTGCATCTCTGGAATCTGTGCATCAGTTGGGAGAAGCTTGAATATACCCAAGGGAGCATTTTGACTTCGGAGTATGAAATTACATCCTAGGAGAGGTGGTCTTTAGCATAGCTCCCAGAACTTGGAGAGCAGGAGGGATCCTGGTATCAGTGTACGGAGGGCTCAAGCTACCAAGGACAGTGGTGCTTTCCATTAGCTATGAGAAAACAGAGCAAGGTCAGCCATGAAATTCACGGAGAAACTCTTCAATTCCACATTTCCATCTTCCAGTTACACTGGCTCAGAGGTCATTTCCTGGGAATTTTTGATACTAAGAAACACCTTTCTCCTGTAATGTAAATAAGATGATGACTTGGATCCAGGTTTTGACACTGTTTTTTTTAAAAATATCATATTCTAGCCAAAAAGTCTTGTTCCATGACTATTTATGTGGCGCTTGGCAAGTAATTTTATTTGGCCCTCATTTTTGCCTCCAACAAAGTGATGACAATATTTTCTGTCCCAAATAACCTGAAAAGGGTCTCTTAAAAATAAATATGAACATTTATATAAATTATCTCTCCTTGTGTTAAAATAAACACAAGATGCTTTAAAGGATTACTGTTTTTATTTTCAGTAACATAAATTTCAAGACAAATGTGATTACAGTATTATGGTTTTATAATGGCCCATGAGAATCTGTCTGCAATGAGGGAAACCTGGGTTTGATCTCTGGGTTGGGAAGATCCCCTGGAGGAGGGCATGGCAACCCACTCCAGTGTTCTTGCTTGGAGAATTCCATGGACAGAGGAGACTGGTGGGCAGTCCATGGGGTCTCAAAGAGCTGGACATGACTGAGAGACTAATACACACACATACACACACACACGTGCAGTTTATAAAGCATTTTTTAGCATATGCTAACTGATTTGATCTTTACAAATATACCAGAAGACAAATCAGATAGGTGTTATTTTTTTCATTTCGTAAGTTAAGAAATCAAGAAGCAGAAAGTTTAAAGGATTTATATTAGGTCACACAGTCTGGAAAAGAAGATGTAAAACCCCGGTTGATGCTAATTTTCAATGACTTTCACTCCTCTTTGGTGTGAGGGTTTTAGAAACAAAGAAAGAAAGATAGCGCTAAGTTGTGTCCGACTCTTAGGATCCCACGAGCTGTAGCCCACCAGGCTCCTCTGTCCATGGAATTCTCCAGGCACTCCTCTTTGGTGTGAGGGTTTTATCAGATCACTAAATCTGTCTTTACTTTTTAAGCCACTTCAAATCTTAATATTCTGATTTTTCACATATTGCCATTTTAGTGTAGAAGTAAAACTGTGACCGGTCTGTTGGGTTGTGAGTCTAGGTTTAAAGATTTGACAGCATGGTACAACTCAACTGCGATGCCTCATAAATAAACTGACTTCACAGAGAGTTGCTGCTGCTGCTGCTAAGTCGCTTCAGTCGTGTCCGACTCTGTGTGACCCCATAGACGGCAGCCCACCAGGCTCCCCCGTCCCTGGGATTCTCCAGGCAAGAGTACTGGAGTGGGTTGCCATTTCCTTCTCTAATGCATGAAAGTGAAAAGTGAAAGTGAAGTCGCTCAGTCGTGTCCGACTCCTAGCGACCCCATGGACTGCAGCCCACCAGGCCCCTCCGTCTATGGGATTTTCCAGGCAAGAGTACTGGAGTGGGTTGCCATTGCCTTCTCCGTCATAAAGAGTTAGGGAAGTTTGATTTCCAAGTTTATGATGGAAAGAAGTATTAGTATCTCTTTTTTTCTGTGCAGACTTTATTGAATTCCTCCTCTCCGCACCGCCCACCCCGGCCCCGCCTCCTACAACTTACCCTTTAATAATTCCTTAGAGTCTTTTTGTACAGGAAGTTCCCACTCTCCTGGCCTCAACTTTTGGTCTCAGTGTAGACCCGATAACCAAACAGCCAGTCAGTATCTCTTCCCTGGGAATCAGGGGCAGAGGGAGAGCCAGTCATCTCCAGTGGATAGGCCTGTAACGGGGATGTTTCTGGGGCCATGGTTCTCATCACATGGATTCCAGAGTGGAAAAACACAGAGGTTAAGAGAAAGAGAGAGGGGCGATGTTTGAGCAAGGCTTTGTGAGAAGCAATGAGACTCAGAGGGAGTCCTGACAGATTTCCAAGACCTAGTTCCAATCCCTTCCTGGGGACTTGTGGTTTCCCTGCCCTTGAGTTCTCGGAGACAGCCCTGAAGCTAATATATGAACCTGGATTTAATGTGCTGAAGATCACCTTTCAATCCAACTGAAACAATTGTTCAAAGTAATTGCTTTCTCAGGCAGAACATTTTACACTCAGCTCTCTAATCCACACCATGCGTCATAAACACAGTGAAGCATTGATGTAATTATGTGAAGGACAGAGTGGAAATTAAAAGGAGGAAACGCAGGCTGGTGGTTAGATGGGCAACCTAAATGTCAGGAGTTTTGTTTCTGTTCTTGACATGACTCTGGAGACACACTCAGTATTAGGCTCTCTGCTGTCATCCCCCCCCCCCAGAGCCTAAGAGACTAGTTAGATGAGCATAGCTTCTGATACTTGGGGACCCTTCTGATGGTAAAAGATGCCACTGAAAGTGGAGAAATCACAAGCCCACGCAGAGTGAAAGGCCAGTTTCACAGCTGGCCCATACTTCCTTGTCTACAAAGCAGAGGACAGCATTAAGTCATACTTGATGGGGCCAGTTTCAAACTATAGGAATCAAAGTCAACCTACTTTTTATCTTATGACATAGTTACCAGCTCAACACAGGAAATCTGTGAGATGGGACTGACAGTGTTTTTTTTTTTTTTTCTGTGTGTTTGAATAGAGACAAGTGCTCTTATTTAAAAAGAAAATTCTGCTCTTCTGCTTCCATAGAACAATCACTTGTCTTTCAAAACCACAGCGTGGCAGCACTCTTTAGCCCCAAATCCTACATGTTTTCTGTAAGCATTTTCTGTTTGGCTCAAAATAATCAATGCACATTCTTTCTTACATATGACATGATTGCCTATGTAGAAAATCACCCCACTCCAAAGGGACTTACCTGGCGGTCCAATGGATAAGATTCCATGCTTCCACTGCAAGGAGTGTGGATTTGAGTCCTGGTCAGGGAACTAAGATCCCAGGTGCTGTCTGTGGTGGCCAAAAAAAAAAAAAAAAAAGGTCACCATGGAGCCATAGGGATCGAGACAATGTGGTATTGACAGATGGATAGACATATTCATCAATGGAACAGAATAGAGAATGCGATATAGACCCACACAAATGTGCTCCTTTGTTTTTCATTTATTTATTAATTTATTTTTGAGGAAATTGCAAAAAAGCCTTTTCAACAAATGTTGCTGGAGTGATTGGATAGATTAAAAAATTTGAACTTCAACATAAAGTTGAAATTTATTATACAAAAATCAATTCCAAATAGATCACTAATTTTAAAATACACTGTAAATTTATAAAACTTTTAGAAAAAAACTTAGAAAAACCTTCGGAATATAAAGCTAGGCAAAAAGTTCTTAGACTTGGTGCTAAGAGGATGAACTGATAAAATGGACTTCATCAAAATCTAAAAGTTTTACTCTGCTAAATATCCTATTAGGGTGAAAATACAAGGTACAGACTAAGAAAGTATATTGGCAAACCACATGTTGGTGAAGGGCTAACATCTAAACCATATCAACTACTCTTAACAATTGATGGTGAAAAAAACAAATAATTTAATTAGAGAATATGCAAAACACAAGAACAGACATTTCACCAGGGGGGATTTACAGGCAGGTACATGCATGCAAAGATGCTCCGCATCAGTCCCTATTAGGGAATGAAAATTAAAACCCAAATAAGATGTTACTACAAACCTTTCAGAATGACTAAAATTTTAAAAAGAAAAAGCATAGTGACACCACCAAAGGATGATGGATCATTTACACATTACTGGTGGGAATTTAAAATGGTACAGCCACTCTGGAAAATAGTTTGGCAGTTTCTTATAAAATGAAATATTTAATTACCACGTGACCCAGTAATTGCACTCTTCGGCATTTATCCCAGAGAAATGAAATTTCTTTTCATACTAAAACCCATACTTGAATGTTTGTTGTTGTTGTTTAGTCACTAAGTTGTGTCCAGCTCTTTTGTGACCCCATGGACTGTAGCCCTCCAGGCTCCTTTGTCCATGGGATTTCCTAGGCAAGAATACTGGAGTAGGCTGCCGTTTCTTTCTCCAGAGGCTCTCTCCAAACGGTGTCTCCTGCTTGGCAGGCAGATTCTTTACCACTGAGCCACCTGGGAAGCCCACATAAATGTTAATGGCAGCATTATTTGTAACAGCCCCACCCAAAGTGGGAACAACCCAAGTGTTCTTCAGTAGGTGAATGGATAAACAAACGGTGGGACATCAGCGCCATGGACCACTACCCAGCAATGAAAGGGAATAGGCTCTACTCACACGACAGCTTGGACAAATCTCAAGGGAATTACACGGAGGAGAAGTGACTATCTCCAGATATTACAGACTGTATTTGTTTTAAGTTGCTGCTGCAACAAATTGTCACAAGCTTAGTGACTTAAACAACACAAAATTTTAATTTTACAGCTTACAGAAATCAATCTCTAAAGCTTTAAAAAGTCAAGGTGTTGACAGGATTCATTCCTTCTGGAAACTCTAAGGGAAAATCCATTTCCTTGACTTTTTCAACTTCTGGAGGATGTCTGCATCCTTTGACTTGTGGCCCCTCTACCTCCATCATTACATCTCCTATATATCTATCTATCATCTATCTCTATTATCCATCTATCTACCTATTTACCTCCGTCATTACAACTTCTATCTATCTCTATCTATCTTCTATCTCTACCCATTTACCTCCATCATTATATCTTCTATCTATCTATATATCTATCCCTATCATCTATCTCTACCTATTTACTTCCATCATTACAACTTCTATTTATCTATCATCTATCTCTATTATCTTTACTAATTTACCTCCATCATTCCATCTCTTATCTATTTACCTATCTTTACCTATTTATCTCCATCATTACGTCTCTTATTTAACTATCTCTGATCTCTTGCTTCCCTCTTAACAGAACTTTTGTGGTTATGAACTCATCCAGATAATCCAGGAAAAATCAAGATCCCTAACATGATCCCATCTGCAAAGTATATACTTATTATGTAGGCTAATGTATTCACAGGTTCATGAAATTAGGATGTGAACATCTTTGGGAGACCATTGTTCAGCCTATCACATATACTGCTTCAGTTGACTTATGTAACATTATTTAAATTTAAAAACTCATAGAACTGGAGAATAGATTAGAGGTTACTGGGGGAAGGGGAGATGGTAGGTGTGGCCATAAAAGCACAACACTTGGGTTGTTTTCACCTTGGGGCTATCACAAATAAAGCACAAATCTTGACTGATCTGTGCCTTGACTGTGGTGGTACAGATAATCTATATATTGATAAAACTGCATGGAACTAAATACACACACACAAACACAAATGAGTATAAATAAAACTGGCCAAATTTGAACAAGATAGGTGCACTGTATCAATGTGACTATCCTGCTTGTGATACTCTCCTATAGTTGTGCAAGATGTTATTATTGAAGGAAACCAGGTAAAGGGTATGTGGAATACCTTTGTATTTCTTACAGTTGCAAGTCAATCTATGATTACCTCAAAACAGAAAGGTTAAAAAAGCAAAGCAACAACCCCCAGAAAGGCATAGTTATTATTCTGGAAATGTAATAACAGCTTAAGCTGGATCCCAAACCCAGCTGGTAGTCAGAATTATTTGGCCTGAGGTAGGGGGATTGTTGTAAGAATACAGATTCCCTGACCCCATCTCAGACCTACTTGATTAGTATTTTGTGGGATAAAAAGCCCAGAATCTCCATCTTTAAAAACTTGTGAAGTGATTTCTTGTCAACAAGGTTTAGGAGCCATTGTATTATATGATACCCTGCTTTTCTTCAAATGGTTTTGCATGTAGTACTTTTTGTTTCCACAAAAATTCAAGAAGCACATAGGTTCATCTTACAGAGATGATAGTACAGGAAGAGTTCCGAGTAAGATTAGGGGAAAACTGAGCAAGAATGGGAGAAGCTTGGAGCATTGAGTTTTAACAATAATCAGGTAGACAGTTCGTATCTGAATTAACCTACTAGAAAGATAATGGTTTTCAGGTTCTCTCCAACAAGGGAGGAGACTATTGTTTGGAGAAGACCCCTAGTAAGACAGAGGTGACAGGTGTGATGTAAAAAGAAGGCGCGTTGACTGGAGATACTCTGGGTGCTGCTTTGATTGTGCAATTTACTTTTATTTTATTTTTTTGCAATTTACTTTTAAAATGGAAATAACCCTGATGTTACTGTGCATGGTCATTCGAAGGTCCTAATTGTGGCTTTGAGAGTCAGGATATGAAGACAACCTTCAATTTAAGTTGCCAAATTGGAGGAAAACCAAAATGGCCAGATACAGAGACTGGAGAAGAGAAGAGATTAGATGGCAGTTCAAAGGGTAAAGGTAACCTAAAGGTTTGTGAGTGGAGAAAAATTGAGTGCATGTGGGTGGGAGCCAATAGGAATGTCTCTTAAAAGGTAATGTGTATCTCTTGTGCTTGTTTTACCTAAATACATGTTGTACGAATAAAGGTGAGAAGCCTGCAATCGGAGCTGACACAAACCCAATCCCACTAACTGAGAAACTTAATTTGGACACTTTCCCTAAAAAACAGGACCTGGGTTCCATTCCACAAAGTGAGTAAGAAGCCTGATGGGAGGACTTCCCTGGTAGTCCAGCGGTTAAGACTCCACGCTCCCAATGCAGGGGGCCTGGGTTGATCCCTGGGCAGGGAACGAGCTCCCACATGCCAAAGCTAAGACCTGGCACAGTCAAATAAATAAAAATGGGAAATAAAGCAGTTTAGCAATAAAGGGAAAAATAACAATACTATTTATAACAGTTTAAAAAATTAAAAATATATTGATGGGGTAAATTAAGACATATAAGGCAATTAAAATTAGATGTCAAGGAAGGAAACAGTGTATACCAGGTTCCTACACAGCTTGGGTATTAGCTGATAACCAGTCCTAAGCTAATTGTTACTTTCCTGATTGCTGCTCAAGCCTCATTTTTCTCAGCACTAGAGAGGTCTAGGGCTTCCCAAGTGGTACTAGTGGTAAAGAACCTGCCTGCCAATGCGAGAGACATTAGAGATGCAGGTTCAATCCCTGGGTTGGGAAGATCCCCTCGAGGAGGGCATGGATCCAAGACCAAGACAGCCAATGTTTAGAACTTCATCAGAAAAGCCTATGTGATAAAGTCACCTATCCTGTAACCCATCTTGGGCAACATTTGCCCCATGTTCCCAAAGGTGGAGGGAATAGGTCATAAAAGATAGTGACTCTGTTCTGCCTAAGATTCTCAACAGGCAAAGGCAGCCTCTGTATATAGAGGACATGCTCTCCTATGCCCACCAGAGGCTCATCATTTGGTGAAGGGACTCCCTGCTTTGATACCATTTTCCTAGAGCTGTAGTCCCTGCAAGTAGAAGTAATCACTGGCCATATACGGACAGAAATGAAGACTTTGCCAGGAATATTTGCTAAGAGATGAAGTGACATTAGATAATACTTGCTGTGAGAACTTAATGGGCTGGGACCTTAATCTACTGTAATGTGCCAGCCTCCAGGGTATGAAATATTTGTTAATGATTTTTTATTAATAAAATTTTCTTTTGACATGCTTCCCAGGTGGCTCAGATGGTAAAGAATCTGCCTGCAATGCAGGAGACCCAAGTTCGATCCCTGGGTCGGGAAGATCCTGGAGAAGGGAATGGCAACCAACTCCAGTGTTCTTGCCTGAAAAATTCCATGGACTGAGGGAGGAGCCTGGCTGGCTACAGTCCATGGGGTCACAAAGAGTCGGACATGACTGAACGACTAACACACACACACACACACTCTGGAGCTGGAGTTCTTGAGCTGCTAGTTTATTGGGTTTGGGGGGGAAATTGTGGAGGTGTTCAAGTGGGAGCCAGGGGATCTGTGTGCTTCTGGAAAGATAGTTAAGTCTACTAATGAAACAGGAGATGCATGAATGGAGGTGATAATCTGCAGCCCATGAGCAGACCCTGTTGCAGCTAATGGATGACCAGGGCAGTGTCTCCATTCTACTTCCTCTCCCTCAGAGGTAAAAGAGGAAGCAATCTTCTCCCAGCAGATGCTGGACTTGGACTTGGAAACAGGGCATTTTTGAGACTGATTGTCTCTGGGGTCAAAATATGATGCTCTGGGTGCTGGTCCTTGATATTTAATCCACACTTCCAAAACAGAGATGTGACTTATTTGGCCAGGATTGTCTCACTCTCTGCCCTTATATTATTCCAAGCCCTTCCCTATACATTCTTAACATGCTTATTGACACCAGATCACTTGTCTAGCCCTGAAACACTGCAAGAATGCAGCATCTCAAGCCTTAAAGCCTGATCATTAAAGCCTCTTAGTTTTTTAGTATTCCTTCACATAGCTCTCTGGATTAGACCCTCCTGATCTTGGGATGTGTTCTTTGCTGTTCTCTGATTGCTGGCACACCCACGTCAGAACATACTGGAAAAAAAAAAAAAAAGAACATACTGGAGTGGAATGGTGAACCATTAGTCAGCGAGCTGAAAAGAATAAGCAATTTAGGTATTGTTAGACATGTCTACAATTTCCTACAGGTGAACAACTCACACAATACTGTACTTAAAATTCCAGTGCCATTCTCTGGAGCTTAATGAACACTTTAGGAACTAAGCCAACATTACTCTCCCATTCCTGCCCTTTCAAACCACAGGGATAAAGGCCAAGATTGTTCCTCTACGGTTTTGTCATTAGCTTTTCTTTTCCTGGGTCAAGGACTTTCCTTTGTCCTAAGAAACCCAACCCAACACCATCAGGCCCATCTCACTTTCCTGACCAACATCTGCACCCAGTCCCTTGGGTGTGAGATAACGTTTAATCAAATCAGTGCAGACTTGGCTGAGATCTGAAACACTCGTGAATGCGAGGATTGTTTCGCATCCACCTGGCCTTTTTTACTATAGAATTAATGTGTTGAAATAAGGCTGGAGATCCTGTGACAAAGATCAGATTTACCATAAACACCGTAATTTATTCCTCCCCAGAGACTTTTAAGAAATGGGGTATTCTGTTGCTCTGGTGTTTTAATTCCATGTCAGCAACAGAGGTAGAGAATTAAATGGATTCTCAGTGACACTTCAAGTCCCCAGCTAGTTCTCACCTCCAACCCCATACTTCTAGTAAACGGCTGGGTTATATATCACTACCGTAGCCAGAAACCACTCTTTTCATGTCATTTCCTGAGTGTAGGGATTTGCATTCTGAAGGGCTTTTGAAATGTTTATTTCAGACCTTCTTTGTAAATCCCTTATAGAGCAACCCTGTGAGGTATGTAAGGAACATTTCTCTTAAATGTAGAATATCATCCTTTGGATGTGAAATGTCTCAAAACGTAGAATAGTGCGCACGTGTTTTCGAACACCGATCATGGCATTCTCTCCGGGAATGGTCACTCTAGCTTATATGAGGTCCAGGTTGATGGCACCCATGTAGGATAGACAGCACCAGACCAGAGGATGAACTCCAGGCAACAAAAAGACCCACTGTATCTGTGGACTTCACTTGGACTACAACCCACTGCTCCTTAACCATTTCTTCTGCGTTCTGGGCTGCTCCCAAAGCCCTCATAATTCTCACTTCTCTTTTTCTCTTCCATTTTTTCATCTTCACCTTTCTGTTTGCCACCATGAATTACCTCTATCTCTGAATGCCAGATCCTTTTTACCATCAACACGCAATTCAAGTTCTTCTTTGTCATTCATCCAACATATTTATTGGGTATCTAATACAGACTAATTGACCTATTAGGTTTGGGGTACCCACTGGTGAACAAGCAAGTATGCTCTCTGCCCTGTGGATGCTACATGCTATAGAGGGAATTGGAAAGCCACCAAATAAGCAATAAAGAATGATCAATGAGACAGAATAATAAGGAGCCTCTACTTAGAGAAGATGATGATGTTTAAGCTAAGAACTGAAAAATCAGAAGAAGTTAGGTGTCCTGTGGAAGTGACAGTGGAAACAGGCATTTGAAGAGCATGTCATGTGATCTGATGTTTGCTGCACCGGATAAAAAGCTGCAGGTGGACAACAGATGGAATGAAGAGAGGAGTTAAAGTAGGGAGACCTGTAGGTAGCTGTAGACTTAGTCTACAGGAAAAATGATGGATGAGATGGTGGCAGTGGAAATGGAGTATATTGGATTAGATATATGGCATGGTGGACACAGAGGAGTCAAGGACAGGGCTTCTCTGGTGGCACAGTGGTAAAGTATCTGCCTATCAAAGCAGGAGACGCATGATATGCAGGTTCAGTCCCTGGGTCAGAAAGATCACTGACCCTGGGTCAGAAAGAAACCCACTCCAATATTCTTGCCTAGAAAATTCCATGGACCATATTGGATTAGATATAAGGTGTGATGGATGGACAGGAGTCAGGAATGGATCATTCCCAACTGATTTAAGCCCCTACTTACTCTTTCAGACTAGAGCCAGGCACCCAAAGAAAAATCAAAACATGTTGCTTGTCAACTTTCTCTAAAGACTCACTTAGCAATTCCTTACATGCCTTGTTTTGCAGTAACTTAGCTAATAACCTGTAACAACTCTTCTACCATCTTTTAATCAAAGATTCTAGAACATACCATCAGATAAACACTAAAAAATGTGCAATTTACCATCCTAGGACACAGCCCACAAGACTCTTTGATGAAATAATCTCTTTCTGTGATAGCAAGGCCCTGCTAATGAAAAATAAGCATTGACTATAGCTTCTTTTTACCATTTTAATTTTATCCGATATTCTATTCTTGATTAATTATGTACGTAGGTTCTAGGATAACATTACTTTCAGGTTCTTTTGCAGAGGACCAAGGTGTATTTCAGTCATGACCCTTACTCTTGATTGTAAACCAGAAAGTAAATGACAGAATCGCATTGGCAGGAAATTCTGAGGTCAAGCCGAGTCTAGGACAGATGGCCACTTTGCAAGGGGGTCAAGCAAATACTGTCATGCCAGGCTCCTTTGCACAGCAGGAGCAGAGGCTTGCCTGTTGGAGGTGGGGGATGAGGGAAAGTTAGACAAGCTACCAAAGAAGGAAGCTCAGTGCAAACTGGTCCCCATAATCTGTGAGTCGGGGTGCTTAGCTGTGGTTTCCTGCAACACCAGGGGTGGTCTGAGAGCCAAAATATGTCAGGTGGACCTGTGGATGGCTCAGCTAGAGAATGTTCTGAGTGAGGTCCCTCAAGGATAAGTCCTGGGCCTGGAAAGTTTTGAGCAGGAAGGTTTGGAACAACCACGTGTAACCCACTGGTGGGGCTGGGATGAGACGCTTGGCTGAGGAAATATGGGAAAACCCCAGATGTCAGCCATCAATATTTAGAGGGAGGGGGAAAATCTTTTGTTAAGAAAAAAAAAAAAAAAAACCAGATTCCATAGAAATGCTTCTATTGTATAAACGTGTCCAAAAAGTTGTGAAATCAACTTCATAATAAGCATTCTGTCCTACCTAAAATAGCCAAGAAACAAACACGGGTTATTCAGTTTTTCCACTTGGGAAAAAGAAACACTGCTTCAGTTCAACCCTCCCTTTCAGCCTGTGATCACGGGCTCTTTCCTTACTAGAGGAGGGGGCTGAGAGTGGCTTTGCTGCTGGCCACTCCAGCCATTTAGCAGGAGCCCCGGGCTGGCGCCTGCTGTGGGGACAGACAGTGTCTAAACAGCTGCAGCTGAGTCAACGGATTGAGAAGGCGGGTGAAGCCAATTTAGCTACACAGCTCGACAGCAAGTGAGCCACAGGCTGGAACTTCCGTCCTGGCCTCGCCCTTGTCTAGCGGGGACGGATGCGCAACCAATTACAGCGAGTGCTTTTTGACGCCCTTATTCAATTCACCCACGGGACTAACATCTGATCCTTTATTTTATTGTTTTTTTCCCCAGGACTAAAAGGAAAATAAATATTGCCAGTCAAAAAGTACCAACTGAGAATGTGGAATGGAGAATAAGCAAGGAATCCCTTGCCTCATGATGACAGCATAGAAAAGCAAACCTTTCGGAATCAGGTACTTTCATTTTGCAGTGGTATGGCTATATTGAAATTAAAAGACACTTACTCCTTGGAAGAAAAGTTATGACCAACCTAGACAGCATTTTAAAAAGCAGAGACATTAGTTTGCCAACAAAGGTCCGTCTAGTCAAGGCTATGGTTT
Organism: Bos indicus; assembly: GCF_029378745.1. Classification (NCBI taxonomy): domain Eukaryota; kingdom Metazoa; phylum Chordata; class Mammalia; order Artiodactyla; family Bovidae; genus Bos; species Bos indicus. The sequence continues at coordinate 22,485,655 of NC_091771.1, read as the reverse complement.
TTCCAGTGGTCACATATGGATGTGAGAGTTGGACTGTAAAGAAAGCTGAGCACTGAAGAATTGATGCTTTTGAACTGTGGTGTTGGAGAAAACTCTTGAGAGTCCCTTGGACTGCAAGGAGATTCAACCAGTCTATTCTAAAGGAGATCGGTCCTGAATATTCATTGGAAGGACTGATGTTGAAGCTTGAACTCCAATACTTTGGCCACCTGATGTGAAGAGCTGACTCATTTAAAAAAACCCTGTTGCTGGGAAAGACTGAAACCGGGAGGGGAAGGGGACGACAGAGGATGAGATGGTAGGATGGCATCACCGACTCAGTGGACACAAGTTTGAGTAAACTCCGGGAGCTGGTGATAGACAGGGAGGCCTGGTGTGCTGCAGTCCATGGGGTTGTGAAGAGTCGGACACGACTGAGCGACTTAACTGTACTGAACTGAACTGAACTGAATGGCTGTATTGTGCTTGCCCTTTCACAGAAATACAGTGCTTTTTTTTCTTTTTTTTCTTTCTGAGGTCTGTGCTCAGTATACAGGTCCCACCTTAGTCCCCAGAGAAACACCTACTTGGCTATCATTTTCCTCCATGTATGGGAAAAAAAAAACAAAGTGATGAGGAGACCTTCCAGAGTTAGGAGTTTTATAATGATAACACGATAGTAAAAGGATTTAGTTGCCCATTTATTTGTATGAGTCCCTTTTCTTTTTTTTTTTTTTAAAATGTATTTATTTTGGCTGTGCTGAGTCTTAGTTGTGGCACTTGGAATCTTTGCTCTTCCTTGCAGCATGTGGAATCTTGAGTTGCAGCATGTGGGATCTGTTTCCCTGACCAGGGATTGAAGCCTGGGTCCAGTGCACTGACAGCCTAGAGACTTAGCCCTTGGACCCCCCGGGGTAATTCCCGAGTCCCTTTTCTTATTATGTTGATGCATTTTTAAAAATGAACATGGCCAAGAAAACTCATTACTGTAATTCAGTTCTTTAAAAATTATTTATATGTTTGTCCTGGCAGACTTAATAAAATATTGATCAGCTATATTCTTGTAAGTTTCAATACTTTTGCTTCTCCCATGGCCTTTGTAAAAGTGATATCGTGATGGTTACTCAGTCCAGATTTCTGTTTGAGTGACTTGCTTTTTGATGCAGTTGAGCTTCCTGGATTGACAGTCCTTTTAAGTTTCTTACAGCAGCCATCTAATGGAGGTGACATTTGAGCTGAAGGGGTCTAAACTGAAACCATAGTGCAGATCATTAACCTGGGCAGGTGTGGCTGCTTTGACAACTGTGTGCTCTTCTAAAATAAGAAAACAGGGTTCTGATTCCTATGTTAGGAATTGTCCATATTTTACTCCTCACAAGGACCAAATGAGGGTCAGAAGTCCCTGAACAGAAAGTGACTCTCAACCACACTCTCCCACAGCATGATAACCCACACCTGCGTGATAGCATTAATCCCTTTGAAGGCAATATATATTCAGTTCAGTTCAGTCACTCAGTCATGTCCAATTCTTTGCGACCCCATGAACTGCAGCACGCCACCTCCCTGTCCATCACCAGCTCCCAGAGTTTACCCGAAGTCATGTCCGTTGAGTCAGTGATGCCATCCAACCATTGCATCCTTTGTCGTCCCCTTCTCCTCCTGCCTTCAGTCTTTCCCAGCATCAGGGTCTTTTCTAATGAGTCAGTTCTTCACATCAGGTGGCCAAAGTATTGGAGCTTCAGCTTCAGCATCAGTCCTTCCAGTGAACACTCAGGACTGATTTCCTTTAGGATGGACTGGTTGGATCTCCTTGCAGTCCAAGGAACTCTCAAGAGTCTTCTCCAACACCACAGTTTAAAAGCATCAGTTCTTCAGTGCTCAGCTTTCTTTATAGTCCAACTATCACATCCATACATGACTACTGGAAAAACCATAGCCTTGACATATATATATGTATATACATGCATACATACATATTTGGGCTTCCCTGGTGGCTCAGATGGTAAGGAATCTGCCTGCAGTTCAGGAGACGTAGGTTCGATCCCTGGGTCAGGAAGATCCCCTGGAGAAAGAAATGGTAACCCACTTTAGTATTCTTGCCTGGAGAATCCCATGGACAGAGGAGCCTTTGCATCCATGGGGTCGCAAAGAGTCAGATATAACTGAGCGACTAAGCAGGCAGACGTGCATATATATGTTCGTTTCTTTCACTCAGTTGTGATGGTTGAGGCAGTATGGTAGGACAGGCTTGGGTTCAGATCCATTGGGGCACATTTTAATCTTGAGACATAGATTGAGCTGTATAACCTCTTGGAGTCTCTGTTTTGTCACTTGGCAAAAGATGAGACTAACACTTGTATCACAGGGTTGAATGAAGAATATGTATGTACTTACCTGCTATTTACATTACATGATCAAGAAGCAAGAATGTCTACACCTAATTTTCAGACTTATTTTTATTTTAGTAATTGGAACGTAGCCCTGGCCCTAGTCAAGACTAGTGAGTTGAGTTGAGTGATCAGTCGCTTCAGTCGTGTGCAACTCTTTGTGACCCCAGGGACTGTAGCCCACCAGGTTCCTCTGTCCATGGGATTCTCCAGGGAAGAATACTGGAGTGGGTTGCCATGCTTTCTTCCAGGAGTTCCTCCCAACCCAGGGATCGAAACTGCATCTCCTGGGGCTCCTGCATTGGCAAGCAGATTCCTTACCATTGAGCCACCTGGCAAGCCCTAAGTCAGGGATGCAATAAATATACGTTAACTACATAAATTGATGAAGAAATGAAAGAGTCAGCAAGATTGTTGAGAAGGGAGTCATTTCCCCTGGTCAGCATGCCTCATCCTCAGCCTCACCCAGCTTCCTCCTTGTGTCCAGGGTTTGTGTACTGTTAGCATGGAGGTGCGGCCAGAAGGGGAGGGCAAGGGCTCTGATCATTCACTGCCTACTTTTGAGTGATTGAGTTAGTTGAGTTGGTTAGAGACCACTGTTATGTTGGTCAGCCTAAAGTCACTAAAATGGAAACAAATAGGTATTTCTCAAAATTCTTGCTGCCAGGTGTGAAAAAAAAAAAGCTTACAGTGTCACAAAATGTGTCCCCAGGTAGCCCATGGGTGGTGACCCCTGGGTCCTGTGCTGTGGCAAGCTTTAAGAACATGAGGGAAACATGGAACTCTGCTCCTTGCTCACCACTTTGCGGTGCCAAGTACTTCCCATAAGCACTTTCTAAGCTAAAAGACAGACTTATGCATCCATCACTATTATTTGATTAGTTCCCCCTTCAAAGTCATCCATTTCCTTCTCTGTCTTCACCTGTTGCTCTGAGAACAGAATGTGATGAAAGGGACGCCTCCTCCAAGAAGATGAAAAGCCCGCTTATTATGAAACATTGCCTTTTCCACGGTTAAACTCTCTTCAAAACACAGGTAGAGTCCTGGATAGTTTTCCTCTGGTGTTTGCCAAGGCCCAAGCCGCAGACAGTTGAAGAGGCAGAGCATGAGCAATGTGGGGATGTGGGCTGAGGGATTCCGTGTTTAGACAGATGGTGTCCAGCCGTGTGTTGAGCCAGAGAAAGCTGGAGTCCACGCCTGGAGTACGGGCCCCAGGGGAGTGAGTGGAGACGTTTGCTGAGGTCATGAGTGAAGAGTCAAGCATGAAGACAGGATTCTCAGTCATCACCACTCTCAACGTGTCACCAGGAAAGAGAGGGGTTTTACTCATAACCTGGATAAATGCCTTATTTTTCTGGAAGAAGAGTCTTTGTGAGAATGAAGTCATATGAAAAGAGGTATCATAATAAGAAGCAGTTGAGTGGGTGGGAGTAGGGAAGGGACAGTAGTTCTATTTCCTTGTTGTCTCCTGACTCACTCTGTGTGCTTGGTCTAAACCTGGTTTATTCACTTAAGTTTTATTTCACGTGTCCACGTGGATCAATTGGTAATGGCTCCCTGGAACATAGGAGAAGAATCTGATGATTGATTATTGATGTCTGCCCCAGGATAGGAAAGAGGAATAGTTGGATTAGTGCCTTTTTCTGGCCATGCCTGGTCTAGAACTCAGCTTCCTTTAGGTTTTGCGTTCCTCCCCTTGAAAACCGTGCCCACCAGAGTCGTGTGAATTATTTTAAGCCTGAAGGTGTAGCTAAGGAGAGTATTGTTTGAGGGTTGCTGTGGTTAGAGTAAGTTCACTTGCTTAGAACGCCATTTTTAGCATTCAAGTAAATGAAAGTATTGAACCTTTCACTTTATTCATCACCACCCACTCACTGAGCACAGGTATCTGGGATTATAGTAGTCCTGGTATTGTGTGCCACCATGATGCTGTGGTACCTGATACAGCCTTATGGATTACAAGCTTTCTCTGGATGGGCTTTTATAGTGAAATGTCAAAGACTGAAACACTGCACAATTTGTTACAGAAAAGGAGAAGGCACTTGAAAGTGTCCTGGGGATCTATGTCTGTCTGTCCATCTCTCCTTAGCTATCCATCTTCAAAATGTGGGAAATAGAGCAACAGAGGTAAGTAATAATATAAGCCTATATTTTGAACTGCTTCATAACAAATACGCTTTTTGATTGCATGACTTGAAAAAAATATCCCTAGTCTCAAGGGTCTGGAAAAGACTTTGAGAAGTCCCCTAAGTTTCTAAGCACCCCTTGTATTTAGACAGGACCACATATAAAGAGCTTCCAGAACTATTTTGCACAATTTTCTTCTTTTAGAATTCCTAAAGCAGATTTGACAGTCTCCTTGAATAACCTAATCCATGACAGATCCAAATTTTGTGGGGCCTGGAGCTCAGACAAATTTCGGGGTTCCTTTTAGAGAAAATGGATACAAAAATCTCTTTTACAAATTTTACATAAACAGAAGACATGTAAACACATTACTGAGTCCTCTGCCAGGGTTTTAGAAGGGACTCATAGCCGACCTTTATCAGCTCTGAAATGTTAAATTTGTCAGCATGGTGTTCTCAGCAGTCAGTAATTTTGGCTAATTTCCTAATCCTGTTGAAATTGAGGAAATAGTTCTTTACACACTTATCTAAGGGAATAAAGAATGAGATGGATTCTGATTTCATGTATTACATTCTTCTAGGAAGTAGAGTGGCTCAGTGGGCAAAGAGTGCGGGAGAGCCGTGTTCGATCCCTGGCTTGGGAAGATCCTCTGGAGAAGGAAATGGCAACCCACTCCAGTATTCTTGCCTGGAGAATTCCATGGACATAGGAGTCTGGTGGGCTACAGTCCGTGGGGTCACAAAGAGTGACTAACACTAGGAAGTAGAGTCCAAGTAGTGAAAATGTCAGGGCACGTACGTTAAAAAAATTTTTTTCGGCCTTACTTCACCGACCAGGGATCGAACTCACACCTCCTGAAGTGGAAGTGTGGAGTCTTAACTACCGGATGGACATAGGTATACATTTAAAAAAATTTGTTTATAAGACTGTAGGCAATTGTGTATAGAATAGTCCTTTATACACTGGCATATATACAAAGAAGAGTGGGAAGTTTTCTCACTCCTCTTTTTTCTACCATAAAATAATCTGGCCTCCAAAAATAACTATTTTTTTTAATGATTTTTCTTTTTGCCACCCTCTCCATTCCCTGACTTTCTCTCCTCTTCCTATTTTCTTCCTTCTCCTTTTCCATCTGCTTCTTTAATTTTCTTTTTCATTCTTTTCATTCTTCTCTACCTCCTGTCCTTCCTACATCTCCTTTTTGTACCTTTTTTTCTTCCTTCTTCTTTAAGCTGTGTATTAAAAATTCCCAAATATCACATCAAAATGCTGACAATAGCAGAAAGCTAGGCTCATGGTTCCTAAATATCCTTTTCTTATTTGTACCTAATTTTTAAGGGATACTGAACAGATTCAAGTTAATTGGGAGCCCCCGAAAGACTTGAAGGCCTAAGAATTACCCAAGAATGGAATAAGTATAAATAAGGTAGCAATCAAATCCCCAAGTTACAATTATTAGATGAGGACAAACTTCTGGCATCCTGAACTCCAGAGGCAGAGATAAGTCACTGAAACAGACAGGTAAAACAAATTGTGTTTTTAACTTTATTCTTTCTGAAAGTACTCTATTTCATTGTTTTCTCTAACTGGGTCTGCAGACTTGTTTTAGAACTTTGTCAATTTTTGTCCTCTAGAAGTGATCTTCCCATTACTGAAATTTAGAAACTTTGTTTTACTAAAGTTTTAAAACATGAAATATTGCCCATGTCAAAATAATACAACAAACACCAAGAGAGCCCATCAATCAGACTGAGTAGATTTGATCTTTTGTTTCTGATCTCCAATTTTTTTTTAAAGGAATAAGACATTGTGCATATACATTTAACCCCCCTCTGCAAGCTTCCTCTCTTTCAGTTAACCATAACTTGATGTTAGTGGGAACACTGTTTAACTTACTTTGTGATTTTTATGGATGTTTTCTATACTTGCTTTTCATTAAATTGTGCCAAGCATTAATTTTTTTTCCTCCAAAAAAAAAAAAAAATGGATTTAGCACTTAGTGTTTACCCATCTATTTTGGAAAAAAATATGAAGATACAGAACAAAAGCACTGAAAAGAGATTTGTTTTTGTTGTTGCTGTTCATTTGCTAAGTCATGTCCAACTCTTCTCAACCCCATGGACTGCAGCACACCAGGCTTTCCTGCCCTTCACTGTCTTCTGGAGTTTGCTCAAACTCACATCCATTAAGTTGGTGTTGCTATTTAAACATCTCATCCTCTGCTGCCCCCTTCTCCTTTAGCCTTCAGTCCGTCCAGCATCAGGGTTTTTTCCAATGAGCTGGTTCTTCACATCAGGTGGCCGAAGTATTGGAGTTTCAGCTTCAGCATCAGTCCTTCCAGTGAATATTCAGGGATTCCAATGGATATTCAGAGATTAGTGATTGATGAATTAAGTTAAAGATTCAATAGTTAAATCATGCATCCAATAAAGATTTCCCAAGTCCATGCAGAGTTCCAGTTCACATTTTTTTCTCAATAATGAATATTAAAGGACATGGGTTAAAGATTGGCAACTCTGATCATCTAATCCTGACACATTCTTGGTACTATTGTCAAAATCTTAGTACTGTTCCCATAGATTAATTGGGAACTGAGACCACAAATTCTGACTCTAGATTTGGCCAGTTGACCTTGACTTGACCTTGGGTAGTCATTAGCTCTGTCTCTTGGGCTATCATTGTTGAAATTTGGTTGAAATGAAACATTTTCTTCCCACCGAGGCGTTATTAGGATAAATGAGTTCATACATTTGAACCTCTGAATAAACGTTAATTATATTCTAGTGTAAAGTTGGAAAAGAAACTAATCTTGTTTAATAGAGAAGAACAATGAACACATCATTAATTGGGGAACTTGCCTGATGAAAGCTGGTGAGAATGATCATTTGTTAGTTTACATGATTAGCTTGTCTTCTCAGGTGGTGCTAGTGCTATAGAATCCACCTGCCAATGCAGGAGACAAGAGTTCAATCCCTGGGTTGGGAAGATCCCCTGGAGAAGGAAATGATAACCCACTCCAGTGTTCTTGCTTGGAGAATCCCATGCACAGAGGAGCCTGGTGGGCTATAGCCCATGGAGTTGCAAAGAGTCGGACATGACTGAGCAACTGAGCACACGATTAGTTTATGTCTTACCTGCACCCATGGCATATGGATTCAGATTTGGATTTTCAAGCACAAGTAATATCTCCATGTAGTGAAAAGCCCCAAAGACCAGAAAATTTAAAAAGGTTGAGCAAAAACAGGAAATAATTGTAGTTATCAATATGGGAGAAAATGGCACTCCATTAATAAATTTGCTGATCATTTCATCTTTATTGACTTCACTTTCTGAAGTACATAATACTCAAGATCCTCTCGAATACTCTGGCCTAGTCTCTTTAAGCACATTATTCCATCTATAATCATGATAAGTGCATTTGTATGTGAGTGTCTTCAGAGTTACACTGTGACCAAAATGTTGGGATGAAAAAAAAATCTGTCAATAATATTTAGTAGTTCGATGATATAACAAGGATTTAAAAATGAATGTTTAAACTAACGTGTGTATGTGTGTGTGTTTCGTACCTTTAACTTGTTTTTAGCAGCAAGAACTCTTTTGGCAGAAAAATTTGTCTTAGTCACCACCAGTACCTGGAAACGTAAGTTCTGATTGTGTAGTTTTAATCTCACCACCAGGCAGTTGAGCTGCTGGTAACCATCTGGCTTTCAAGTTAAATCTTTGGCTTATGATTTGCCTGAAATAGGTTGAAAGGGAAAGTTAATTATGTTTCCACGGTTACACACAAGTATCAGGGATTTTGGACCATGGACTATAACTCGAGTAACTAGGTTAGAACATAGACGCATGTTAAGGAGACATGTGTTCACAGTTTAGATTTTCTAAGGATTTATACTCTCAATATATTCTTTTTTAGTTCTTTTATAATATATCGTGCTTCATGATTAAAAGGTTCACAAGCTGCCACTGTTAAGCACACGCATACAGATTGCCCAAATTAATTTTAAGCAAGATGATTTTTTCACATTAAGTTATTCCCATTAATTTAACTTTGAAATGATGTTTAAGCGTCTGCTTTTTCCCATTGTGCCGGCAACAGCCCCAACACAACAAATACATGTGGACGCATTTCTTGAAAGAAATGTTCAGAAATGTAAGCATCTTTTGCTGAAATTCTCAGGGTAAGAAATTTATGATTTGGAACAAACTTCCATGTTAAAAAAAAGAATTGCAAGACTCAATGATTATTTCGTCTGGGTCTACAGATATTTGGAAGTCAGTTAGCAATATAGGAGTAGTAATAAAAACGGTTTTTAATTTTTAAAAGTATCAGTATATGTGATTCTTCTGGGCAAGAACCATGGTTTAGCAACCATGGTTGGTAAACCATGTGGGTAGCTAAACCAGTGGGTAGCAAAACCCACTGAAAGTAGCAACATATAGTGCTATGTTGAGTAAGTTATGTAATTCTCCATATCTCATTTCCTCTTTTTAAAGTGAGGATGATAATACCAATTCTTACCTCACAGATTTGTTGAGGGTGTTTAATGAGCTAATATATGCTAAGCACCCAAAACAGGTCACTGATATAAGCTAAGCATTCAATAATTGTTATCTATTATTATTAATAATAATAACACCATTAAGAGAAGTAATGCAAAAAAAAAAAAAAAAATCGGTTAACACAAAGACACTTTGGTCTCTTCCCCCTGTCTGTTTTAAAGGTTTCAAGTCTTAATTTAGAACCCTTCTTTACTCCTATTGACGTCTAAAGCACTCAATCTAAGAATTCTTTTCGTTAAAAAGATGTGATTTTATATGTCAAAGAAGATTATTCAAAGTCTAATTACAGTTTGGATGAAGAAGAACTGATGTCTTTAGGCAATTGGCATTTCTCTCTAAATTCCTGCCTGCACTTTAGAAAAAGGAGTGTTAACTCTTTACAGTAGAATCCACAGTTTCAGTCTAATCTTAATAATGAAATTGTAGTTTAAACAATTTGGAAGAGACTCCATGAAGATGGTTTGTATGACACAATGTAGATAAAAGTTTCATCAGTCAGGGTTACAGAAGAAATGGACGAGACATTCAGAAGGGTCAATCAGGAGAGAGAGAGAGGGCTGAATACAAAGTTGTCAGGGAGTAGCGACTTAACCACGAGATTAGCGACTTCCCGGCGGCTGGGAGGAGCAACCCCACGTCCAAGGAGCCGTGGCTGCGCGGGCGCAGGAGGGCCGAGAGGAGCTATCCCACATTGAAGGTCAGGAAGGGCGGCAGTGAGGAGATACCCCTCGTCCAAGGTAAGGAGCAGCAGCTGCACTTTGCTGGAGCAGCCATGAAGAGATATCCCATGCCCAAGGTAAGAGAAACCCAAGTAAGACAGTAGGTGTTGCAAGAGGGCATCAGAGGGCAAACACACTGAAACCATACTCACAGAAAACTAGTCAATCTAATCACACTAGGACCACAGCCTTGTCTAACTCAATGAAACTAAGCCATGCCTGTGGGGCAACCCAAGATGGGCAGGTCATGGTGGAGAGATCTGACAGAATGTGGTCCACTGGAGAAGGGAATGGCAAACCACTTCAGAATTCTTGCCTTGAGAACCCCATGAACAGTATGAAAAGGCAAAATGATAGGATACTGAAAGAGGAACTCCCCAGGTCAGTAGGTGCCCAATATGCTACTGGAGATCAGTGGAGAAATAACTCCAGAAAGAATGAAGGGATGGAGCCAAAGCAAAAACAATACCCAACTGTGGATGTGACTGGTGATAGAAGCAAGGTCCGATGCTATAAAGAGCAATATTGCATAGGAACCTGGAATGTCAGGTCCATGAATCAAGGCAAATTGGAAGTGGTCAAACAAGAGATGGCAAGAGTGAATGCCGACATTCTAGGAATCAGCAAACTAAAATGGATTGGAATGGGTGAATTTAACTCAGATGACCATTATATCTACTACTGCGGGCCGGAATCCCTCAGAAGAAATGTAGTAGCCATCATGGTCAACAAAAGAGTCCGAAATGCAGTACTTGGATGCAATCTCAAAAACGACAGAATGATCTCTGTTCGTTTCCAGGGCAAACCATTCAATATCACAGTAATCCAAGTCTATACCCCAACCAGTAATGCTGAAGAAGCTGAAGTTGAACGGTTCCATGAAGACCTACAAGACCTTTTAGAACTAACACCCAAAAAAGATGTCCCTTTCATTATAGGGAACTGGAATGCAAAAGTAGGAAGTCAAGAAACACCTGCAGTAACAGGCAAATTTGGCCTTGAATACGGAATGAAGCAGGGCAAAGACTAATAGAGTTTTGCCAAGAAAATGCACTGGTCATAACAAACACCCTCTTCCAACGACACAAGAGAAAACTGTACACATGGACATCACCAGATGGTCAACACCGAAATCAGATTGATTATATTCTTTGCAGCCAAAGATGGAGAAGCTCTATACAGTCAGTAAAAACAAGATCAGGAGCTGACGGTAGCTCAGATCATGAACTCCTTATTGCCAAATTCAGACTTAAATTGAAGAAAGTAGGGAAACCCAATAGACCATTCAGGTATGACCTAAATCAAATCCCTTATGATTATACAGTGGAAGTGAAAAATAGATTTAAGGGCCTAGATCTGATAGATAGAGTGCCTGATGAACTATGGAATGAGGTTCGTGACATTGTACAGGAGACAGGGATCAAGACCATCCCCATGGAAAAGAAATGCAAAAAAGCAAAATGGCTGTCTGGGAAGCCCTTACAAATAGCTGTGAAAAGAAGAGAAGCGAAAAGCAAAGGAGAAAAGGAAAGATATAAATATCTGAATGCAGAGTTCCAAAGACTAGCAAGAAGAGATAAGAAAGCCTTCTTCAGCAATCAATGCAAAGAAATAGAGGAAAACAACAGAATGGGAAAGACTAGAGATCTCTTCAAGAAAATTCGAGATACCAAGGGAACATTTCATGCAAAGATGGGCTCAATAAAGGACAGAAATGCTATGGACCTAACAGAAGCAGAAGATATTAAGAAGAGATGGCAAGAATACACAGAAGAACTGTACAAAAAAAGAGCTTCACGACCCAGATAATCACGATGGTGTGATCACTGACCTAGAGACAGACATCCTGGAATGTGAAGTCAAGTGGGCCTTAGAAAGCATCACTACGAACAAAGCTAGTGGAGGTGATGGAATTCCAGTTGAGCTATTCCAAATCCTGAAAGATGATGCTGTGAAAGTGCTGCACTCAATATGCCAGCAAATTTGGAAAACTCAGCAGTGGCCACAGGACTGGAAAAGGTCAGTTTTCATTCCAATCCCAAAGAAAGGCAATGCCAAAGAATGCTCAAACTACCGCACAATTGCACTCATCTCACACGCTAGTAAAATAATGCTCAAAATTCTCCAAGCCAGGCTTCAGCAATATGCGAACCGTGAACTTCCAGATGTTCAAGCTGGTTTTAGAAAAGGCAGAGGAACCAGAGATCAAATTGCCAACATCCGCTGGATCATGGCAAAAGCAAGAGAGTTCCTAAAAACATCTATTTCTGCTTTATTGACTATGCCAAAGCCTTTGACTGTGTGGACCACAACAAACTGTGGAAAATTCTGAAAGAGATGGGAATCCCAGACCACCTGATCTGCCTCTTGAGAAATCTGTATGCAGGTCAGGAAGCAACAGTTAGAACTGGACATGGAACAACAGACTGGTTTCAAATAGAAAAAGGAGTACGTCAAGGCTGTATATTGTCACCCTGCTTATTTAACTTCTATGCAGAGTACATCATGAGAAATGCTGGGCCGGAAGAAGCACAAGCTGGAATCAAGATTGCCAGGAGAAATATCAATAACCTCAGATATGCAGATGACACCACCCTTATGGCAGAAAGTGAAGAGGAACTAAAAAGCCTCTTGATGAAAGTGAAAGAGGAGAGTGAAAAAGTTGGCTTAAAGCTCAGCATTCAGAAAACGAAGATCATGGCATCCGGTCCCATCACTTCATGGGAAATAGATGGGGAAACAGTGGAAACAGTGTCAGACTCTATTTTTGGGGGCTCCAAAATCACTACAGATGGTGACTGCAGCCATGAAATTAAAAGACGCTTACTTCTTGGAAGGAAAGTTATGACCAACCTAGATAGCATATTCTAAAGTAGAGACATTACTTTGCCAACAAAGGTTCGTCTAGTCAAGGCTATGGTTTTTCCTGTGGTCATGTATGGATGTGAGAGTTGGACTGTGAAGAAGGCTGAGTGCTGAAGAATTGATGCTTTTGAAGTGTGGTGTTGGAGAAGACTCTTGAGAGTCCCTTGGACTGCAAGGAGATCCAACCAGTCCATTCTAAAGGAGATTGGTCCTAGGTGTTCTTTGGAAGGATTGATGCTAAAGCTGAAACTCCAGTACTTTGGTCACCTCATGCTAAGAGTTGACTCATTGGAAAAGACTCTGATGCTGGGAGGGATTGGGGGCAGGAGGAGAAGGGGACGACAGAGGATGAGATGGCTGGATGGCATCACTGACTCGATGGACGTGAGTCTGAGTGAACTCCGGGAGCTGGTGGTGGACAGGGAGGCCTGGAGTGCTGCGATTCATGGGGTCGCAAAGAGTCGGACACGACTGAGCAACTGAACTGAGCTTTTACCGCCCTGGCCTGAAGGGGGCGCCAGGAGGGAGCGGTTACAGACCCTGGAGACCCAGAGGGTCTGTGGAGCAAGCGGTCCGATAGGACGGGAGGGAGGGAGCCGGGGACCAGCAGAAACTCCACTGTTCTTTCTGACCTCCTAGCTTGCCTCCCATTCGGAGAAGGCAATGGTACCCCACTCCAGTACTCTTGCCTGGAAAATCCCATGGACAGAGGAGCCTGGTAGGCTGCAGTCCATGGGGTCGCTAGGAGTCGGACACGACTGAGAGACTTCACTTTCACTTTTCACTTTCATGCATTGGAGAGGGAAATGGCAACCCACTCCAGTACTCTTGCCTGGAGAATCCCAGGGACGAGGGAGCCTGGTGGCTGCCATCTCTGGGGTCGCACAGAGTCGGACACGACTGAAGGGACTTAGCAGCAGCAGCAGCAGCTTGCTTCCCAAGGGCCAGACCCAACTGGAAGCCAGAGACAGTGGGGGCCTACTGATGTCGGTTCAGTCCTTTCAATTTCCTGATACAGAACCAGTGAGAACGGGTGGAGAGTGTGTCCGTGGGACCAAAGGAAAGAATCCAGCACAGATGTGCTGGAGATAAACACAGATCAATGATAAAGTTCTCTTTCTCCCGTCTTCTTACCCCATGAAGCTGAACATAACTAAGATGGCTCCTCTGACGTTTATAAATTATCCAAGCAACAAATCCATCTAACATGTCAGCTTTAGAGATGTGTATGGCTCTCGGGTTAAAATCTGAAGGAAACTGTATTTGAGATATTCGCACATCCAAAGAAGTATGTGTGCCCCAGATGGGAGCCTGCCATAGCTGCTGTCTTCTAACTGGGTGAGCAATTTTCTTTCTAAATTCTGCTTGAATCTCAACTCTTCTTCACTTAACATCACAAAAAAGATCGGAAAAATGACCTGTTCCATCTGACATTGGTGAATTGGGGTATGCTTACTTTCACTTAAGAGTTTCAAGACTTTTAATAATTTTATGATTAAAATCATTAGGGCCTCTCATACTTGTGAAAACTTCAGTTTATTCAAAAATATAAGCTAGTGGATCCCTGTGTGAGCTCAGTCTCTCAGTCATGCCCAAGATTCTTTGTGACCCACGGACCATAGGCCACCAGGCTCGTCTGTCCATGGGATTTCCCTGGCCAGAATACTGGACTGGGTTGTCATTTCCTCCTCCAGGGATTGAACCCAAGTCTCTTGCATCTCTTGCATTGGCAGGTGAATTCTCTATGACTGTGCCACCTGGGAAGCTAGTGGATATATTGGTTCTTTGATAATGAACACTTTAAAATATGTCACACAGATGCACGTGGACAGCATCTAGTGGTTTTCTCATGGGATTGTATAGATTCTGCTTTTATTTTTGTCTCTGTAGTAAAATTGACAAAATAATGAAATGAAGAAATATTATTCTACAATTGTATGCTTTGTGCAGTAATTCTCAGCCTCTTTTATGTTCCACCAACAATTGTCTTCAATAGGTCTCAACACTAATGTTTTAGATTTATTAGATTAATTAATTTGCTTATTTATTAGAAAGTTAAAAGTTGTCACTTTCAGGGAAGGTCAGATTTCATAAATAGCCTGTTATTAGGTTTATCATTTATTATGTTAAACCTGTGAAAAATTGTAATAGAAATTGCTAAGCCTTTAAATTGAGCAAAAACTATTCCTTTAGCAGTTGAAAATTGTAATTATTGGTTGAGTACAAATGTTACTGCTTTAATAACAGTAGAGCATGAAGGAGTTCAATAAAAACTATTGCCATCAATACGTTTTGTAAAATTCTAAAATGGCAGGTGGACAATGCAGGATAAAGGTGTTGGCATCCAGAGGTCAGGTGCTATGGAAATAAAGCTCAGGAGGTACAAACAGTAAACCAGGGACAAAATTGGTCAGAAGAAATGCGAAAGGGACAGTTGAATGGATATTGCTCAGACAGCAGGCTCATTGGGAAGCTGTACAACACAGACCTGTGGAAGCAAGGGTGAGAAGAAATTTAGCCCAAGATGACAAGTATATCAAAAGTCAGAAGAACAGGGTATGCCTCAGACATGAGGGACAGCCAGTTATTAAACTGCAGTGTTAATTCTGTGTCTCCTCTAGGCTCTAGTGGGTCCTAGACTTCTGGTCCCACCATGGTACTTGGATCCCATTGTGCTGGGATGCCCAAGCATGTATCATGGCTCAGTGCTTTTTAGAAACCAAATTTTAGCTTGTTAGGTATTTGCAATGACTTTAAGTGTATGTCCGCTAAAATTTATTTTCCCTCTGAATGCCATGCTTAAAGTAAACAGTATATAAAAATCAGAATTTAAAAAACAAAGAAAGATGCTGATTTTAGCTATCAGTTCAGAGAAAAGGATGTCACTTGCACGCTGGCTAAGGTTTCCAACATAAGCCTGGGGACTAGAGAGAAGTGCTCAGTCCAGTGTCAGGGACAGGCTCCAGCAGAGGTGAATGGCTTTTTGGCAGCATCAGTGGGTATCCTTCAACTTACTCCCTGTGTTTGACTTTCATCTTTTCCTGAGAATAATCTGGCTTTCCTTGTGGATTTGTCTACAGGGGAGCAAATGAACAAGAAAGAAAACCTTGTTTAGTTCTTTAATTTATGTTTCAATGTAAGCTACTAAACTGCCATTCTAGTTGTTATACATCAGTAACTGGGGATCCAGTTAATGTGAGTCTTTCCAGAGAGCAGAATCTACTCTCGATATTCTGATTCACTGGGTTTCTAAACCTACAGGGCTCAGGACCAGACCCTGAAAACCAATGAATTCACTTAATTTGCTAAGGTTATGGCATCCTTGGGGACCTCACTGGGAAATCTTTGCTAAGTTGGCTTTTCCATTCAAACCATACCAGGAGGTCTGTTAAGACTGACTTTTGTAAACCCCATAATGACCCCAATAATTTGAATTGCAGCACTTGCTAAACTTAATTTTGCTTACCTGAGCCTTGATTCAACATGAATTCTAGAAATTTGCCTGGTTTGGATATTGCTCAATACCAAATCCTCATACAAATCAATTAACTGGAAGAACAAGGAACAAGTCTAGAAGAAACAACAGGGAACAAATACAGACAAATAAAGTTTTCTTCTGTTTTTTCTTCTTGGGGGAGAGCTGCTACAGAGTGAAAGAAATGACATATGTCTTAACTCAGATATAAACTCTGAAGCTGGGGTATTAAGCTAGAGAGTTAAAACTATTAACAGTGAGCTAAAAAAAGTCAGAGATAATTGGAAAAAAAATTAGAAGTAAAATGACCCAGATCAGAATGGAAATACAAAATTTTATTATCCCTCAGCTGACAAAATAAACTTCAAGTCTGAGTAGAATTTTGTGGAATTTTGTCCTAGATCAACAGATTGGACTATAGATTTTATATATATATATATATATATATATATATATATATATATATATATATAAACTAAGCCTCATAAGCTGAAATAAAGGCAAAGCATTTGAACACATTTCTCCTTTAATTATTTTTAACTTGTGTATTTCCTTAAAGGATTGCATGGTAGTTTATGCCATATAGTATGGATATAATTAAAGATCAAATCCAGTTATGTAAGTGTGAACCACTTAGTCAATTGAAAAAAAGGGATCTTAATTCCCTTCCCCTACCCCAATATCAAACAAAATCTTTGAGCAAGATTTTGTAAGACATGCAAAATCAAATATTAATGTGGGTATCTTCCCCACCGTCATTGCCCCAGCAATACAGGGAAGATACTTGTTCTTAGTTGATGGAGTTGGTGAATGTTGCAATCAGCTTCAGAAGTGCTCTGCCTGTGCGGCTGTCTGCACTGCCCAGATGTTTAAGGAGGATCTCAAAGATCACCCCTTACAGTGGCTTGTTCTTTTATTTCAGTCTTGAACAAGACTTTCGAACTGTGGTGTTGGGGAAGTCTCTTGAGAGTCCCTTGGACTGCAAGGAGATCCAACCAGTCAATCCTAAAGGAAGTCAACCCTGAATATTCATGGGAAGGACTGATGCTGAAGCTGAAGCTCTAGCACTTTGGCCACCTGATGCCAAGAGCCAACTCATTGGAAAAGCCCCTGATGCTGGGAAAGATTGAAGGCAGGAGGAGAAGGAGAAGACAGAGGATGAGATGGTTAGATAGCTTTACTGACTCAATGTACATAAATTGGAGCAAACTCCAAGAGATAGTGAAGCACAGGGAAGCCTGGCATGCTGCAATCTGTGGGGTCTCAAAGTTGGACACAAAGTTAGCGACTAAACAGCAATAACAACCATGGAAACGCTTCCTGTTGTTTTTAGCACGAAGACCCTTGGTGTACACACAATTACCCCTTATCCAAGGTCCTACGATCTTTGGGCTGCAGGAGGGATCACTGGCGTCTTCAAGCGTTTACATGTGTCCGCCTCTCATCGTCCCCTGTCTTGTCTCCCAGTCCCGAGGTCCTGGAAACATGGCATCCCCTGTCTTTGTCCTCATCCTCTCATTAAAACTCAAATCTCCAGTCACCGTCCTGTTTCATGCTCATCTCCTTGTTTCCTTCTCCCAAAGTGCTAAGGATTTCCAAATGGAGACTAGGGGAAGGAATTATTTAGAGCTCTAGTCCTTGAAACACAAAATAACTGCCAAGTGCCCCAAAGGCAAAATTTCAGAACTCAGACCCCAAAGACCTTGCTGTGCTTTCTACAGAGAAAGAAAAAAAAAAAGGAAATTACTTTTTCTTTTTTTTTTAAAAACTGTATCTACAGTACAAATATAATCAAGACCCCCAAGTGACTGCTTTTATGTGATAGCACAAAAATAAAATAAACTGTGAAGGATGTAAAATGGCTACATTAGAAACCTCAGTAAGTGAAGACTGGCTCTTCTCCCACATTGCACAAACTTTTACCTGAACATTTCAGCAGCTATGGCGATGAAGGAAACAGTAGACTACCAAGCTCTTGCCTAGAAATAGTGGGTGAACATTTATTGATAAACTACATTTGCTAGTGAGGTGTCTTCATTATATGCTTTAGTGAAACACGGGACTCTGGAGAAATTTGCTAAAATGCCACCGAGAATTACAAGTAGAATTAAGCTTTCAGGCACCTCAGGTCTGGGTTGGTCCAGTTAGGCTGTGTACTTGCATGAGTATGTGCTAGTCATGTCCAACTCTTTGTGACCCCCATGGACTGTATCCCACCAGGCGCCCCTGTCCATGGAATTCTCCAGGCGAGAATACTGGAGTGGGTAGCCATTCCCTTCTCCAGGGATTTTCCTAACCCAGGGATCGAACCTGGGTCTCCCACATTGCAGGCAGATTCTTTATCATCTGAGCCACCAGGGAAGCCCTGTGTACTTTGGGGATTGCCTGATAATTGCTGTCAAGGAGTTATTCATATTCTTTAAAAGCTCTTTGATCTGTTGATGTAACTATTAGTTTCTGTTTTTTACGGTTGATCCTAAGGGTTCCTGGCCCCTGGTGTCAAGTGATAGCAGCACAGAGGGGTCTTGGTGGGGAGAGGTCTGGGAGACCCACTGGAGGGAAGGGTGGCTGTGCAAGGATGTAGAGAAGCTGCATCTCAGAATGGCCAGAGCAGTAATCAGGGTCAGGGAAAAGCCCACTGGGAGCCAGGGATGAAGGAAGATGAGGAACCGGACATGCTGAACTAGGAAATGAGATCCACATGCAACACGTGAGCAGGGGCTGGGACTGTGAGCGGAAGGAGCCATGTTCAGCAGTCTAGAGCAGGACAGATCCAGGGAAGGTGCTGGGGCCCGTAGGCCACGTATAACCTGTACTGTAATCCCCACACAACCTGGACGGTAGGTATTACTATCCCTACTGTTTGGCTTCATCCCAGCCGTCAAGAACATAATCCAGTACTTTACTAGCTTAGAAGACAGTCAGAAGAAATCCATTCATGTGCACATCCATTTACTAATAAAACTAACTTTATATTAATAAAATGTTCATTTGTGGACACAGTAAATCTTGTGTACTTAACCCAAGAGTTACCATTGTGTTTAGTGAAAAAGCTGAAAGACCTAAAGGGCTCCGCTTGCCAGGGGTGCTTGTCTCTGTATGTGAGATGCCCTGTTAGTAACTAGTGGTGAAGACTAAGGAAAAAACAAACAAACAAGAATTCTGTTCATAAAAGGTATAATTGCACACTGAAAATTCAGGGATGGCAACCCAAGATTAGTCATGGTTATTTAAAAACAAATTCATAGAAAACCTTTTCCCTTTTTATGTGGTTTTGCTACTTTTTAATGGTTGCACAGCATGACACATGGGATATGATGCTGAAAAAATTAAATTCCAATAGAAATACTGGGCCAGAGACAGTCAAAAGATCACAGTTTTTCAACTTAGTTAACCTAATCAACCCATTCATTTACTTAGTCATTCTTTAACTCATTCTTCTGTTAGTTCTTTTTGTAAATGTAACCACAGACCCCGTGTTAGGGAGTGAGACAGCTTCTGGGGTCCCCTGGAAGTTTCCAGGCTACTGGAGGAGATGGATGTTAAATATGTTGTTATTATAAAGTTGGGAAGTTCTGTCACGGATGAGATGCTGCCATAGCCCCAGATACCAGCACAGTGTAGGTTTCAGAGATTTTTTTTTTTTTTTGGTAATTTTTATTTTCAATTTTTAAAAAAAATGTTTTATGTTGGAGTATAGTCGATTAACAATGTGATAGTTTCAGGTGGACAGCAAAGGGATTCAGCCATACATTCACATGTATCCATTCTCCCCTCATCTCTCCTTCCATCCAGACTGCCACATAGCACTGAACAGAATTCCCTGTGCTATACAGTAGGTCCTTGTTGGTTATTTGTTTTAAATACAGCCGTGTGGACATGTCCATCCCAAACTCCCGAACTATCCCTTCCCCACGGGCAGCCATGAGTTGGTTCTCAGAGACACCTTTTGTGGCATACAAGAAAAACCGTATTGTTAGTTTAGAGGTCTAGCTCTGTTTAATCAAACAAAAACAAAACCAGCCAAACAAAAACTCTCCTTTTATGCTTTGTATTCACTGGGTAGCTTTACAAAGAGATAATACTGTCAACATTGAATGTCACCTGCCTAACTGGGCTTCAGGCGACATTTGGATTTTTTAAAAGGGCAAAGTTTTCTCCTCGTTGAGAGCAGGTGAACAAGTGTCTTCCGCTCTGAACGCACTCCCTTCAGAGGGGAGGCAGTACCGCATGAGGCAGCATCTTTACCAGAAATGTCAAATACCCCAAAGGGACTGCCAGGAAGCGGGCAAGCCTCCCTGAGCTGGATCAACACAGGTTTAAAAGGCAATCTCCGTACTGAAATAGCGTCCCTTCTATGGTGGAGCTTGTCCTGGTTTTGCATAGCTCTTACTGAACGCAAATTCAGTACTTACCTGTACTGTAGTCTTCCTTTAAACGCTGAATAATAATGATTTTCTTAAGTATTCCTGTTACCCATGGGAACTAGGATCAGATCAACTGGATTTGGCTCTGAGCCCAGCCTCAGACTGTAACCTAAGGGCAGGTTTCACCTCTCCAAGCCTCCATTTTCCCCCAAACATTTTCTTTTGGGTTTTTCAATTGGAAGATAATTGCTTTACAATGTTTGTTGGTTTATGCCATACAACAAAGTGAAGCAGCTATATGTATATGTATAGCCCCTTCCTCTTGAGCCTCCCTCACATGCCTTCCCCGATCCCACTCCTCTAGGTCGTCACAGAGCACCGAGCTGAGCTCTCCTTGCTATACAGATGCTTCCCAGTAGCTATCTATTTTACACATGGTAGTGTATTAATATATATGTCAGTGCTCTGCTTTCAAGTCATCCCACCCTCTCCTTCCCCTGCTGTGTCTGAAGCACTCTGGACTCTGAATCCAGCAATCCTAAAACACCTATTATAAAAAAAATTTCAACCCAAAGGCAAAGCTGAAAAACATTTGCTGTGAATACCCATAATCCCATTATCTAGACTTTGCCATGAACCTTTACCATACTTTCTCATCACATACCTATTCATGTATATAACCCTCCATCCATCCATTAATCTGTTCCATTTTTTGATGGATTTCAGGGTTCATTTGCAAAGATTAGTATCCTTTTCCCTAAATAGTTCAGCGTACATATTGTTAACTAGATTGGATATTGGCTGACAATTTTTATTTTTGATATTAAATGCACATATATTAAGGAACTCCCCTGTAGCTCATATGATAAAGAATCTGCTTACAATACAGGAGACCCAGGTTCAATCCCTGGGCCAGGAAAATCCTCTGGAGAAGGGAATGACAACCTACTCCAGTATTCTTGACTGGAAAATCCCATGGACAGAGGACCCTGGTGGGCTACAGTCCATGGGCTCACAAAGAGTCGGACAAGACTGAGTGACTAAGCAGACACAGATATATTAAAATGCATAAATCTTAATCTATAAACCTTTTTTAAAAAGTTGTAAAATGGAGCAGAGAGTACTTGTCTCAAAGAGTTGTGAGGATGACATGAGCTAATATGAAAAGTCCTTTGTAACTTATAAGGTGAGGCATCAGAATGTGGCACTATTTTTTATAATTGTAATTAATTTAATCCTTATCTTTTTGATAAGCATGGTTACTAGATGTTAAGCCAACTCTGAGAGAGTGGCAATTTCATTTGGACACGTAAGCTTCATGAGTATTAATATAAAAGCTATCATTGTCCCAACATTAATGGTTAAGCAATTTGCACACAAGTACTTCTCAGGTGGCTCAAGTGATAAAGACTCTGCCTGCAATGCGGGAGACCCAGGTCCAATCCCTGGGTCTGGAAGATTCCCCTGGAGGAGGGCATGGCAACCCGCTCCAGTATTCTTGCCTGGAGAATTCCACGGACAGAAGAACCTGGCGGGCTACAGTCCTGGGGGTCACAGAGTCAGAGCTGAACATGACTGAGCTCGCAGCAGGCACACACTCACATGATGATGACAGGGCTGCTCGTATGACATCCATCCTGCAGCCTGGGAGACTCTGTGCAGAGTCTGGAATATGTCTGGAAAAATCATGAAGGCAGTGTTCCCTCTTCTTGATCCAATCACCATCACTGGATTGCATTTTCCATGCTCTCTGGGTGGCCCCAGAGGCTGGCCCTGGCTTGATGTCTATTTTTGAGTTCTGCCACGTTTCATGACTGGTTGACAAATCGGAATGCTATGGTCAGAGAGGGAGCTTGGTTTCCTGCCCTTCCTTAACAAAATCACCTGCGGCACTGAAGTGTCAAATGTGGACACTTGTCAGCCAAATACTGATATCTCTCTGTGATTGTATGGGCATGCTCAAGTCGTGTCTGATTTTTTTGTGACCCTATGGACTGTAGTGTGTGAGACTCCTCCCTCCATGGAGTTTTCCAGGCAAGAATACTGGAGTGGGGTGACATTCCCTTCTCCGGGGAATCTTCCTGGGCCAGGGATCGAACCTTTGTCTCCTGAGTCTCCTGCATTGGCAGGTGGATTCTTTATCATTATTAGCGCCACCTAGGAAGCCACTGATATGTGACACCAGGTAATCCTCATTATTAATGTGGTTTAATGATTAGGTTATAATGCATTTGGTTAATATGATGATACTGTGGGGGAGCTTGGGTAGGACTGGTCTGGAACTTGACCTGCCTAAAAATCTTGAGCAGGTGTTGGAAGTTTGTGACTAGATTATGGGAGAAAGCCCTGTGCAGTGGTGTGGATGCAGCATGGCTATAGAGAAGCGGTAAATGAAGCAAGTTGCCATCATCAGAGCATCGTGAATCCCCAAGGAATAAAGGGGGTGTAACCACACTTACATGGAACGGGGACTCTAGGGGTTATCATCAACTCTGAAGAGTCTGAGATTTTTACCCTTCTTGCAAACTAGCAAATTAGCCTGCCACAGTTTCAAGATGTGGGCAGAAGACAGGAGACTCTTGATCAGAGATGAATGACTGAATTTGTCAGCGAGTGGCTTGACATCAGGTTTGCACTGCTACCCTTGGTTCTTGAACAACAACCAATGATCATAAAAGCAGGTAATATTTATGAACACTTATTATGTGTTGACATCATCCTGAATACTTTTCTTCCTCTCTCAGAAGCCACCAACAATTGATCATTAGATTACTTGCCAGTTTTCTTACTTGATTATCAGTTGTGTTGAACAGCCTCATTCTCATCATTCAGCTGAGAGGCGAGACTGGAATTTTTCAAAGTAAACTTTATAGCAAACTAAGAATGAAGAAAAAGAGTATGTATTTCCCCTTCTCTCGCTTCCTTCTTCCTCCTCCTTATCCTTCTTTTCCTGCCACTTCTTCCTCTTTTTTTTTTTTCTTTTTAATTTCAGAGCACAAATGAGACTGATGCAGCTTCTAGACACCCATATTTAGCCCCCTTTCCTACTTAAACTCTCCACTGAATGGAAAAGATATGCTAAGCAACTTCTAAACAAGAATAGCTTTAGACTGGGGACATCTGTAGCGATCCAGTGGTTAAGATTTCGCTTTAATAGGCAGTGGGTGTGAGTAAGATTCCTGGTTGTAGAACTAAGATCCAACATGCCTCTCGGCTAAGAAACCAAAATGTGACAGAAGCAGTATTGTAACAAGTTCAATAAAGACTGTAAAAATGGTGCACATAAAAAAAAAATCTTAAAAAAAAAAAGCTTTAGACCAGTGACAGTAAAAGCATAGTGAATCAACCATTTATTTCAGACTTGATCTGAATAACCATCTTGTTTTAAGACTTCATGTTCTTGAGTCATTTTATTCATTTGTTCAACAAATATTCATTGGGCTTTTACTAGAAGCAAGCCATTGTTTGAGATGAAGGTGAAAGAGTGTTTTACATGGCAGACAGAGCCCTTGCTTTCAAGGAGCTTATACTCTAGTGGGGAGTGGAGTAGGGAAGAATGCAGCCAATAGATGGGCAAGACTTTGATCTTCTTCCCTTTGCTCAGTCGTGTCCAACTCTTTGCGACCCCATGGACAGTAGCCTACCAGGCTCCTCCGTCCATGGGATTTTCCAGGCAAGAATACTGGAGTGGGCTGCCATTTCCTTCTCCAGGGGATCTTCCCAACTTAGGGATCAAACCCGGGTCTCCTGCATTGCTGACAGACGCTTTACCGTCTGAGCCACCAGAGAAGCCCATAGATGGGCAAAAGAACTATCAAATAATTTCCAAAAGAATTGCACAAGGTGACATAATAAAGGATAGTGGGGTGGGGGAAGGGTGAGGGACTGCTCTAGTTGGGTGGTCAGATCGGGATTCTTTGGAACTTAGATACAAAGGATGAGAGGACCCAGCTATGCAAAGCCGGGGAAGGTTGATCCAAGCAGAGGAAAGCTTACTGCAAACGCTCTGAAGTCAAAATGAGCAGGGCCTGTTGAAGGAGTAGAAAGAAAACCAATGGAGGTGGGACACAGGGAAGAGCCTAGGAAATATGTGGGACAGATCGTGAGCGGTTTGTGACCACAGGACATCATATGACTTAACAAAGCAGAGCCATAGGAACCATCGGAAGGTTTACTTAGAGTGTGAGTCAAACTGACATATTTTTTAAAGTTTCTCTTGACTACTCTGGGGGAAACAGATTACTGGGGACAAGACAGGAAATGGTAGATTCGTTTGGAAGCTGCTTTAGTGCTTCAGGCAAGAGGTGATGCTGGCTTAAGGTGATGGTAATGGTGATAGAGAAGTGGCCAGATTCAGGATATGTTTTGGAGGTAGAACCAGAAGATATTGATGATTGGAATTGTGCATGAGGTTGGGATGAAGGAAATAAATTTGAGAGATGATTCCTTCTCGGTTTTCAACCTGAGTAAGTAGAAGATGGTTGTGCCATTTCCAAAGATGAGCAAAAGGGACTTCCCTGGTGGTCCAGTGGTTAAGACTTCACCTTCCAATGCAGGGGGTGTGGGTTCAATCCCTTGCTGGGGAACTAAGATGCCATGTGACTTGTGGCCAATAAACCAAAATATAAGACAGAAGCAATATTGTAACAGATTCAATAAGGACTTTAAAATGATCCACATCCAAAAAATTTTAAAGAACAAAAGATGAGAAAGATGAAGAAAGAAACTTGTAGCTCTTTACATGGAGACATCTAGTAGATAAATGGATATATTAGACACACACATTTGGGTTAACAAGCATGTATTAGCTTCTTGTGTCTGCTGTAATTAATTACCACAACCTTGGGGGCTTAAAATATCTATTGTCTCACAGTTCTAGAGGCCAGAAGTCCAAAATCAATTTCACTAGGTTGGGCTCGAACTGTCATCAGGGTTATGCTGCTTCCAGGAGTCTGTTCCTTGCCTCTTCCAGCTTCTGATGGCCAGCTTGCCTTGTCTTGTGGCCACATCACTCTAATCCCTATGTCTGTGGTCACATTGCCTTCTCCTCTTCTATGGTCTGATATGCCTCTGTCTCTCTCCCAGAAGGAGACTTATGGTTGCGCAAGGGCCACTCAGAAAACCCAGATTAATCGCCCCATCTCAAAATCCTTAAGTCATATTTACCAAGTTCTTTTTTTTTTTTTTTTTTGCCATATTAGGTTATATTCACAGGTTGTAAGGATTAGAATGTAGATGTCTTTTATGGAGGCCAGAAAATTTTTGTCTATTTATCTGAATATATATATATATATATTGATAGGCTTCCAAAGTTTCTCAGTGATAAAGAATCTGTCTGCCAATGCAGGAGACTAAGGAAACATGGGTTTGATCCCTGGGACTGCAAGATTCCCTGGAGAAGGGAATGGCAACCCTTTGGTTGCCATAATGCGTGGTAGGCATTATTTAGCCTATCAAAATATATATGTGTGTGTGTGCATGCTCACTTGTGTCTGACCCTTTGTGCCTGTCAGGCTCCCCTGTCCATGGGATTCACCAGGAAAGTATATGCTGGAGAGGGTTGCCATTCCCTTCTCCAGGGGATCTTGCAGTCCCAGGGATCGAACCCATGTTTCCTTAGTCTCCTGCATTGGCAGGCAGACCTTTTTACCACTGAGCTGCCTGAGAAGCCCATCAAAATACATGTATTCAGATAAATAGACAAAAATTTCCTGGCCTCCAAGAGTAAGGACATATTTCCCACCTAGCTCAAAGAATTTTATTTATGGATGCTCAATGCAGATGTTCTCTCCCTGTTCTGATGCTGTCTGTGACTCTCAAAGTGCTAGTTCCTATTATTTTATTCCATCTTTTTGGTTTTCCTGCAGTGAATATTTTCTGTTTGAATGAGGTTCATTATCTAGCCAACTTTCACCATTTACTGCTGTACCCTGCACCTAGAACAGTTCCTTACAGTAGGTGCTCAATGAATGTTGGTTGATTGAATGAGTGAATGAGGAGACGGCAGTGAACAAGCAGACGTGTGCTTGACACCTGAGTTCAGGTGACTCTAATCTCATGGGACTCACACTGAGTAACTCAAGCTGGATTTCTTTATTTAAAACACTAAGTCAGTGTCTAGTCTTGTGTCTTTGTAGACAGGTGCTAATGTTCTCTGGAACCTGGCCACATTACATCAGTTCATTCGATGCCCAGCAACAGATTCATTTTAGATTCATATTTCCAAGTGAGTGGATCAATTTTGGGATGCACTGAATTACTATTTTCTGTAAGAAGCCTTCCTCCAATTCTTACATCTTTGCAGAATGAGGTTGACAGAGGAGTTGTTGGTTTCGATGATGAATCAAAGCTGCCTAACCTAGGTTATTCATTCCCTTACTTTCATGGGTTCTTTGTGAAGCCGCTCAGTCGTGTCCGACTCTTTGCAACCCCATGGACTGTAGCCTACCAGGCTCCTCCATCCGTGGGATTTTCCAGGTAAGAGTACTGGAGTGGGGGTGCCATCTCCTTCTCCAGAGGACCTTCCTGACTCAGGGACTGAACCTGGGTCTCCCACATTGTCAGGCAGACGTTTTACCATCTGAGCCACCAGGGAAGTCACATCTTAATTCTTTGGGTCACATCTTATTCTGGAAGGAAGTACTCTTCTCAAATGCCTCAGTTTCATGTGTATTCACAGTGCTAGAAGACCTTTTCTTGCTTGTTTAATCACACTTTTACAATAACAATAACAATAACAATAAAAAGTTCATTAAAGGAAAAGAGCGTTACTTCTGTATCATGCTCTGCTGTTTTTTGGCCACTCTTGACAATGCTCATTTTCTAACTAACCTAGCAAGCTATGAGACTGGGGAACTAGTGAAACAGCTTCTATTCACTTTAAGTTTAAAATGGAACCTAGAAGAGCAAATTAAAATTCTGAGAAACACCTAAAAAAATAAGGAAAATCAGTACTGGATGCAAAACCAACTTTAACATACATCTGAGAATTTTCAAACTATGCCTCTTGGAATAAATAATTAAGGCTACCAAAACACAGTGATTATTTCTGAATTGCTTTCAAACTTGGGGACAGATTTAGGCATCATAGCAGACATATGAATAAATAAATCTATCTGTGTAAAAGGTATTCATAAATTGTTTGTTCTTTGAATAAAATGCCAGTGTGTATTAAGAAGAGAGAATTACTTAGAAAAATATTAGATTTTTCTAGATTAATTAATGATTTCAGTGTGAAATGGAAACAACCCAAATATTTGAATTATAAAATCAATATATAATCTTAGGAGTGCAGAAGTACCTTTTAAAGCATACCAAAAGCAAATGCAGTTTAAAAACCATCATTTTTAGCCTTAATAGCCTAAGCAACATTTTTAGGCTTTGAGCACAGGGAAAAAATATTTGTTGCATACATATCAAATAGAAGGTTAAGATCCCTAATATATGATGAGTTCTCAGAAATCAATGGTTAATAAATAAATGCACCAAAAGGAAAATGGCAAAAGACATGAGTGGGCATTGCTCAAAGAAGAAATATAGATGGTTAGCTTAGATTTGACACAATGTTCACTCTTCCTACAGCAGAAAGAACTTAAAATTAAGGCAAGATTCATTTTTCTAGAGAGAAATTTGGCAATGTTTATTACAAATATTTAATATTTATTAAAATACTCCCTCTGCCACTGGATTTCTGACTACAAGAGTGAGAATGAAGGTATAAGTATATTCATCTGGGGATTTTTATGATCAAAAATGATAACATCTGGATAGTTACAATCTGAATAGTTTTCCAACTTTAGTAGAATTGAGTTAAATTAATTATCTACTTTATGTAGCCATTAAAATTATATTATAAAAGAATATTAATTAACATGAGCAAATGTTCAGGCTATGGTGTTTAAAGTCAAAACAGCAGATTTTAAAACTACATTGTATGATCTTATTGCTATAAAAATATTATATACATATAGAGAAGATATGGAAGAACAAACAATAGCGTGTTAATAAAAACTGTGCTCTGATGTGAGGATTAAAGTAATATTAAGCAGTTGGATTGCAAAGTCCCTGATGCCTGGCCCAGCAAAACCTGCTTCTGTCACTTTTAATTTGAATTGGTAATAGAATTTTGAGTCAGTGTTATCTTGTTGACAGATATTGAATCAAGGACAAAACTTAGGCGGGATATTTAGCGTGATAGATGGAAAGTAAATGACAAAATGATTTGTTAATGGAATGATTTGCAACCATTCTGTGCGGCTTAAAATGAGGACTTGGAAGCAAAGAGGAAAGTATAACAAATGTAGCTGGGCTGGTGGCATTCACGCTGGGATTTGGATCAGCTCCTTCAGTAGATTTCTCAGGAATCTGTTTGCCCAAAGTCTTGAGCAGCCAACTGGGAAACAGCATCTCAGGACAAGTCCATAGCAAAGCATCAGAGCGATCCTGATTCTGATTCTGATTCTCTTATCATAGTGCTTGTCACTCACGTGGGTCCGCAATCTTCCAGAATTTCCTGAGTCCTGAGTAGGGACCTGTTTCAGTTAAAAAATGAAAACCACTTTGGCAGACTACCAGGACTCAGCACTCTGCCTTGGTACCATTCTTGTAGAAAGTAACTGCAAAGGAGAGAAAGGCATTCTGCCAACTGACTCAGCTTGCACCTGGCAGGATTACACCATGCTCTGCAGAAGCAGGGTGGCATCCAACCTCACCCCTCAAGTGGACCCTGTCCTGGTGCTGATGTCCTGACAGTTCCAAGCCAGTTGTGACCAACTTTTACTGGGCAGTGCTAAGGAGAGGGAAATGGGAGTTTGGAAAAGGCCCTGATGCTGGGAAAGATTGAAGGTGGGAGGAGAAGGTGATGACAGAGGATGAGATGGTTTGATGGCATCACCGACTCAATGGACATGAATTTGAGCAAACTCTGGGAGATGGTGAAGGACAGGGAAGCCTGGCGTGCTGCAGTCCATGGGGTTGCAAAGAGTTGAAAATGACTGAGCGACTGAACAACAACAACAATATTACTGAGCCCCAGATTATGTTAATATGGAACAGGAATCTCTTTTTAATTCAGTGGTTTTTAAACTTTTCAACAGTAAGACACATTTTTTTGTGAATTAAATATTGTATGCAATCCAAATGTAATATAGATAATGCAGAACTGATTGGCATGGGAATGAGGAGGGGCTAGAAACCCAGCTGCTTCGTATCAGCCCCTCTCTAAGTTAGAGGTACTTCCTGGAACCACTAAGGCTGAAAACCACAGATATATCCAACTTCCAGAGATTTGCCATGACTTAGCCAAGATACATAGCAGCAGAGTGAAGGCTGGAATCCAGAGCTGTCAATGCTTACCTTGGGGTGTTTTTCCCATCACATCACTGTCTATACCACTCCTGCAGCACCTCTTTCCTCAAAACCCTCCACAAACACCAGGTGAAAGATGTGTTACCTAACCTTATTGTGGTCAATGTTTTGCAATATCTACGCATATCAACCCTGAACATTCACTGGAAGGACTGATGCTGAAGCTGAAGCTCCAACACTTTGGCCACATGATGCAAAGAGCCAGCTCATGGGAAAAGACCCTGATGCTGGGAAAGATTGAGGGCTGGAGGAGAAGGGGGCAGCAGAGGATGAGATGGTTGGATGGCATCACCAACTCAACGGACATGAGTTTGAGCAAGCTCTGGGAGATGGTGAAGGACAGGGAAGCCTGGCGTGCTGCAGTCCATGGGGTTGCAAAGAGTTGGATACAACTGAGCGACTGAACGACAACAACGCATATCAAACATCACACCGCACACCTTAAACTTACATAATGTTATATATCAATTACATCTCAATAAAGCTGGGGGGAAAATCAGAACAGAAAAAAAGAAAGAATGTTCATGGCACCGCTTTTAGAAAAACAGGCTAAGTCCTGCAGGTAGAAATGGAGAGGAACAGAGTAGGTAGGATGGTCCCAGGGGAAACGTGACAAGCTACAAAATCTCCATGGAAAAGCCTCGTGGTGTTTCCACACACCTGCCCCCGAGCTGCTTGACAATACAGCCAAAACCTCCTTTGGGCTGTGTTTCCTGGAAGCCCTGGGAGGGCCATGACCCCAGAGGCTTCTCGGCAGGCGTCCCCTCCCGCTGTCGCCCTTCAATGTGGCTTGAATCTGCCGGCCTTCCAAGGTCACGGTGGGTTCTCTGAGGGAGCCTTTGATTTTACATGTAAGGGAATTCCCACTGGCTGATTAAATATTTTTATATTTTATCACTTTCCTGCAGCTAGCCGCTTTTGGCACGCAAGGTATTTTTACGAATGTTATAAGTAAATATTATGGGGTCAGTCACAGAGATGAACGTGGACCCGCAAGCCTGGGGCTGGAAGATATTAGGCTCCACTGGGAGGGAAAAAAAAGTGGGAATAGAAAAAGTAAAACATCAAGGACTCGAAAATACTTGTCAAAGCATTGCAACTCTGCACACAGTGCCTCCAACTTCCAAAGCTGATAGAATTAGACCAATAAAAGCAAATTGATTTGAAGCAATATGTCGAGATATCCAAGGAGTTTAAGTGCTTTTACTTGGACTGTGGGGCATTTATTAGAAGGAGAGTAAGTAGGGTTACACTTTCACGTTAATAACAATCACTTTTGTTCTCCAGACTCTTCCACGGAGCATGGCAGACGGATTCTTAAGACGCAAAGTCACTACTCAGGGTTTCCAGGAGTCATGATGCCACTTTCAGTCCAAATGTGCCTTTGAAAGATACCCCTCAAAGTAAATCAACTGTGGGCTACAGTGATGTCAGTCTCCACCGCCCTTCTGAGTAATGAAGTCTCAGTGAGCTACTCAGAAGCTGAGGTCAGGAAAATCCTCCATAACACGGGGTGATTCACTGCATAGGAAACTTACTTCTTCCTGGGAAACCACTAAACTTCAGCCGTGGCTGGAAATCCAGGAGAATCCATGCCGAGTGAATTGGTCAGCAGTTCCAAAGTGACATATGCCTCAAGACCCCTAAAGCATCTTTTTCACTTTTCTCTCAGCTCTCATAATCCTTGGCACAGGTCAGAATGAATGGGGGTCAATCACAAGATGAACGAATATAGAAGATGTAGTACATATATACAATGGAATATTACTCAGCCGCTAAAAAGAGTGAAATCATGCCATTTGCAGCAATATGGATGGGCCTTGAGATTGTCACACTGAGTAAGTAAGTCAGACAGAGAAGGAGAAATAGCGCATGACGTCCCTTATGTGCAGAATCTGAAAAGACATGATACAAATGAACTTATTTGCAAAACAGAAAGAGACTTACAGACTTAGAAAACAAACTTATGGTTCCCAGGGGGAAGGAATGGGGAGGGGGAAGGGATAGTTAGAGAGTTTGGGATGGACGTGCTCACACTGCTGTATTGAAAATGGATAACCAGTAAGGACCTACTGTATAGCACAAGGAGCTCTGCTCAATGTTATGTGGCAGCCTGGACGGGAAGAGAGTTTGGTAGAGAATAGATACATGTATATGTATGGCTGAGTCCCTTTGCTGTTCACCTGAAACCATCACAACATTGGCAACTGGTGATACTTCAGCATGAAATACAAAGTGTAGTGGAAAAAAAGAATGAATGAGGGTCAGAATGCATGTGGGGCCGGTGGGTGCTCAACAGATACATTTGATTTGCTTTGTTGATCTCTTTTTGCTCTCTTAGGCTCACTTCACCTACTCTCCCAGTGGTTTGCTATTTGCCCCATGCTCCCTTGAGTCTAAACTTACATGAGTCCAAATCATTTCACAATTTTTCTAATTAGCTCCAGTGCATTTATTCAACACACCCATAAATTTTCTTCCCTTTCAAGGTGCTTTCAACACTGTTTACTGTCATCTCCAAATTTAAGAGCTTAGCTTAAACCCAGATAATTAAGAAAGTCTTAGTGTCAGGCATGGAGCCGACAGTCAATAAATATATTGGCAGGAAGGAGGAAAAGAAGAGAGGGAGGGACCGAGGGAAGGACGAAGAGAGGGAGGAATCGCTCTGGCCCACAGCCCGCATTCCTTCAGGGTGATTCTGAAACACCTGGTGAGCATCCTGATTGAAGGGTGGACCCGGTCCAGCCTAGGTAAGCATCCTCCTCTGGTGCACTGGAGATAAGATGACAGCAAGGGCATGGTGCAAAGGAATGTGCTGGAAGGTCAGATAGAGTATGAACAGGGCTGAGCAGCCAGGAGGTCGGTGCTAGCACGCAGACCCAGGTCCAGCAAGCTCCTGTCATGTCCCCCCAGCATCAGTCTCTGTGGTCCTCAGCATCCTCCACAAACCCTGTTTGAGAAATATGGGAGTCAGATTAAGGCATCCCTTTGAGTGGAGAAGGAAATGGCAACCCACTCCAGTATTTTTGCCTGGAGAATCCCATGGACAGAGGAGCCTGATAGGTTATAGTCCACGGGGTCGCAAAGAGTCAGACACGACTGAGCGACTTCACTCACTCACTCTTGAGTGGATCCAAATGGAAAGAAAACCTTTCTGGAGCCCAGGTATGATTGCTGTTGTTCAGATGCTAAGTCATGTCCAACTCTTTGGCACCCCATGGACTACAGCACGCCAGTCTCCTCTGTTCTCCACCATCTCCCAGAGTTTGCTCAAGTTCAAGTCCATTGAATTGGTCACGCCATCCAGTCATCTCATCCTCTGTGCCCTCTTCTTTTGTGCTCAGTCTCTCCCAGCATCAGGGTCTTTTCCAGTGAAGAGTCAGCTCTTCACATCAAGTGGCCAAAGTATTGGAGCTTCAGCATCAGTCCTTCCAATGAACACCAGGTATGATGGTACCCTCTATTTCCTGCTTGCCTACCTGGCCTATCTCTGGAACTTCAGAAAGACAGAGCATGGTACTGGAGCCAGTCTCTGCCTGCATGGCTGAAAGATGCTCTCACAGCCCCACCTGCCTTCCCACCTCTGCTGGCCGACTTCACCCCACCATGAGAGCTGGCATACAATGGAATATTATTCAGCCGTAAACAGGAATGAATTTGAGTCAGTTATAAAGAGATGGATGAACCTAGAGCCTATCATACAGAGTGAAGTAAGTCAGAAAGAGAAAAATATTATATATTAACACACACACACACACACACATATATAGAATCTAGAAAAATGGTACTGATGAACATTTTTTCATTGGCGGAAGGAGAGGGTAGGAAGAATTGAGAAAATATCATTGACGTATATACACTATCATGTGTGAAATAGATAACTAGTAGAAAGCTGCTATATAACACAGGGAACCCAGCCTGGCATCTTGTGACAACCTGGAGAGGTGGGATGGAAGGAGAGACGGAGGCTCAAAAGGGAGGAGATGTATATATTATTATGACTCATTTGCATTGCTGCATTATAGACATCAGCACATTGTAAAGCAATTGTGAATGTGCTCCAATTAAAAAATAAATTAAAAAAAAGAGAATCACAGAAGGAGATTCTTGGCCTTCTAGAAGCTACCCTAGAAGGTTGTCCTTTTTTCTTTTCTCTGATTGGAACCTGTAGTACTAACTGACCATCTGGGTTTAGGTCATCCTTGGAGAAGAAGGTCTGGTGGGATTTCAGAAAAGGATCTTCTGAAAATGTGTGAGGAGATACTTTTTTCAGTTCCAGGAAATGAGACTTTATTTACATCCCAGGTAAATTCTTCAAGGTCAGAAAATAGCTAGGGAGGGAAGGGAGGGGAAAACAGTAATTTTTTAAAGACTTGGCAAATCATGGCAGATTAAAGGCAGGATTTACTGTCTAAAAATGCAATGTAGATCTTTGATGATTACAGTAATATTGAATGAAATGAAATGAAATACTAAGTGCCAGGCAGTGTTAAACTCTCATCTCACTTACTGCTTATAGGCAGCCTAAAAATTAAGTTTCTTTTATGTCTCCATTTTACAGATGAGCAAACTGAGGCTGGCCAAAGGGAAGCAAAGTGCTTAAGGCACATGGCTGGCAGATGGTAGAACCTGAATTGCTAAATTTATGTTTCTAGTTGATACCTGCACTTGGGCCACACGTTGCTGTTTAATCGCTAAGTTGTGCCCGACTCTTTGCAACCCCATGGACCCTAGCCTGCCAGCCTCCTCTCTCCATGGAATTTTCCACCATGTATACATACACAAACTGAGCAAATCCTGTGGAATAAATCCAGGTCCAAGATTAAAACTGACAGTTGCCTTCTTCCCCAGGTTCAAAAGCATTTTCACTACTTGAACCTACTGTTGCCAACCTCTGAGGCAAGTTTGCTAAATTGTTCCACCTGGTAAACTGGCAGGACCTCTGTCCCCACATTCTGGGTCCACCCCAGAGCCCATGGTGCAGGCGCATGCATCCTCATGGGGTCTACTCTTTCTGGCCGGTCTGGAACCCTGGACCAAATATGCCTGTTCCTCTTGACCGACTTTATAGCACAACTCAAGTTTCTTGGTTTTCTCTTTCCTCCCACAGATGCTACAGTGTCTTCTGTCCCACTGCTTCCAACCTAAGCCCTGTTTCTCTGATAGAGTAAATCTTGATAATGGAAGGGCTTCCCTGGTGTGGAATTCTTGAGCTATCTTCCAACTGGGGTCCACTCTGCTTTTTTGTGGCTTCCCAGATGGCTCAGTGATAAAGAATCTGCCTGCCAGTGAAGGAGACTTAGGTTTGATCCCTGGGTTGGGAAGATCCCATGGAGAAAGAATTGGCAACCCACTCAAATATCCTTGCCTGGAAAATCTCATGGACAGAGGAGCCTGGTGGGCTACAATCCATGGAGCCTCAAAAGAATTGAACACGACTTATCGACTAAAAAACAACTGCTTTTTTTGCATTTGTGCAGGGAGCTCTTGAAAGGAAGTTTAGGTTTTGTTCAGCAGTTTTTCTTGACGTGCTCTGCTCATTTCTGGCCTCGGTGCAGACAAGAGTGCATTTAAAACTCTAGCCGTGGATCACACTGTAGCTAACTAACCATGGTCCTTCAATATGTGAAGGCTATTCTCAGGAGCTCAATCACACCCCTTCTAAGGCTTCTAGAAAAGTCTTATGGAAAGAGAGGTGTATTTCCTAAATTCTAGCAATTGCCATGTCTTAATGGAAGTTATTGGAATGCATAGTTTGTTCCTACGTTGAAGTTACCGAGAAACCAGCGTCCCCCATAGCAACAGTATTAATCTGTCCTAGCCCACTGCTCCCACTTTCAAAATATGTTGAAACAGTAATCACAATAAAGCTATTTCAAATATGCCAAATCTAAAGAATCTGCACTCCCAGACTCCACTATTGTGACTGTTTCTGGTTGATAGCCTATAATCTTATCACTGTTGCCCACACATCCACATACCATCCTGGTTCACTGTTGACCACACATCCACACACCATCCCGGGTTATTTATGAAGATAAATCCTGTGCTGAGATCAAAATCGACAATCATTCTTTTTGCTGTGTCTAAATTTATTTTTGCTGCTTAGAAATGATTTTGAAAATATTTTCCAGTGGGTTTATTTGTTTTCAAAAGATTTTGGTAAAGAAATTACTCTGAACAAAATGTGGCTCTTGGGTTGTCTACTACCAGCTACCACATAGTTGGAACATCTTGAGTTATTATCCAGAAACAGAAAATTCAGTTTTAGGATCATTTGCACCCTTGGCTACTGGGTTTTAATGTTTTCAAAGTTTTTCTGTCTAAAAATATAACTCCAGTTATTAATTTCTGGCTCATTAAGAGCATGGGTTTATGAGCTAATTGAGCTGTATGTTACCCATACTTTCTGAGCTTTGATTTCCTCATCTCTATAAAGATTAATATGCACTTTATAGAAGTATCATGAGATTTCAATGACATAATCCAGGCAAAATAATGATTTCCCATCACAGTAAATGCTCAGTAAAATAGCATCTAAAGAGTGAAGTTTAAAATTAATAATTGAAGGACTTCCCTGGCGGTCCAGTGGTTCAGACTCTGTGCTTCCATATAGGGGGTATGGGTTCAATCCTGGTGAGGGAACTAAGATTCCACAGCCGTCACTGCACAGCCAAAAAAAATGAAATGATATAAATAATTAGGATATAAAATTTGTGCTCATCTTCTCTCCCCACAAGGCTGCGTGCTTAGGGAGACAGTGCTCTTCTTTGACCTTCAACCTCCCCAGCTTTCTGCCTAGTTCTGACACAGAGCCGTCTCTCAGTGGGTATTGATGGAATGAAATTCACCTATATACCTACTTGCCATGGTCTCCATTGCACTGATAATTAGATGTCTATGGTTGTCTATATTCAGAATTGATTTATTTTTTAAATACATTAAAAAATTTTAATCTCTGATCTTAAAGATACTGTTTTTGTTTCACTCTTCCCTTTAAGAAATGGGTATTCTGAAATTCTAATGCAAATTCAGTAAAATGCTGTTAAGAGGCTTCCATCTAAAAAGCATCAGCAGACAAATGATGTAATTGGCTTTTCCAAGGAGAGGTAAAACGGAGACAACTTGGGAGAATAGCAGGAATTTGTTATTTGCTTTAGGGGCTTGTCTCAGAAACAATCAGCTACAGTCTGGAGTGCTGACCTACAACTAAGGAAAAATTTGACCTCACATATAAATGCACTGGACACTCTACTGTGAGAAGACCAATGTCACCAGGGCCATTGTGTGCAGGAAGCAATTCAAAACACACTGAGCTTGAACATATAGCTTTTACTCTGTAAGGAATATATTTCCCAACTTTTCTTCTAATAGATTTTTCTACTCTTTAAGTATCCTCCAATTAGGGCCAATGCTCTAATTGAATTTACAAATATTTTTCGTGCTACTGCAATATTCGAAACATATTTGGCTCAGATTTAAGTGTTAGGTGTGTGTGTCTTCAAAGAGAATTTTATTTTCTACGATTGTATCAATGTTCATCTAACAAGTATTTCCAACACCCATTGTGTGCTATGAACAGTGTAAAAGACTAAAGGCATGGCACGAAAGAGCAGGAGGAAGATGCCAAGGTGCTAGAATGGAAGATTGTGGCCATACTGCGTAATGCCCTGCTTTTGAATTTGGAATGTATTTTATCCACCAGGACAAGGTTGGAAAATATACTCGCCTACCTTGAATGAAAAGCAGCGTAAGGACGAGTTACCTGGAGAGCTGTGATGAAAATGTGTCTATGACTGAAAGCCGCTTTCGTGGCAAATCATGCCACAGGAGGTGGGAGTGAGGGTGACTGTGCTGAGTACTTGGCATTCTCTGTCTTGTGGCCAAAGGCAGCCACTGGAGGTGGCA
Organism: Bos indicus; assembly: GCF_029378745.1. NCBI lineage: Eukaryota > Metazoa > Chordata > Mammalia > Artiodactyla > Bovidae > Bos > Bos indicus. Next base: position 22,447,899 of record NC_091771.1, on the reverse strand, counting down.
AAGGAAATGGGTCTCGTCAGGAATCTGCTCAAGAAGACTCAACAATGAGGGAGATGAATCAGAGAAGGAGTATTAACGTATTGGATCTCACTCCATAGGTAACACCTTTCTGGACACAGGAGGCCTTAACTGTCTCCCTGGGTACTCGTCTTCTCAATTTGGGGGAAGACAGGTTACTGTGGGACAAGTCACTGTGTTGGGGGAGTGCTGCTCCTCTCTGCTCACCTGTGAATGGAAGGCGATCTCCATTCACTTGTCTTGAGGCATTGAGACACGCATCTGTTCACCTCTCAGATTATATGACCAAGGCTGTATGTTTCATAAGAGATGACCTCTGAACTCTGAGCTGAGCAGCCTCCTGATAAACTATGACACATTCATCCAGGAAAGTGAGTTCCTATCTTTTGACCCAAAGAAGCCGCTCAGAATCTGCTGGTATCTGAGCCCATTTCACCAAAACGAGAAGCATTTCTCAGAAAGAGAAATAGCAGCCAACAGTGCAGTGTGTTAGAGTTCCAGCAGGAAACAGATGGCACTCTCAAACGAAGTGAGGAGTGTTAATAAAAGAGTGATTTACAAGGATGTGGAAAGATTTGAACAGGGGATGTTGAAGGACCTTGGGGCTAAAACAGCAGAAGGTGATGGTGATTGGTGAGCTCTTTGTTACCGCCGGGTCTGCAGGAAACCGTGCCAATTGCAGATCTCACGGCAGGTAGCTCTAGGGAGTAGGTCACTGAAGAAGAGCCGTGACATTTGATGGAAAGATGTGGCCGACACAGCAGGAAAAGAATCAAATGCACAGCCTCCCTCTCCTCCCGCCGGGGATGAGAATCCACTGATGTGACCTGTACGGACCAACCTGCAGGCCACAGGCTAGGATGGAGAAGGGAGGGGTGTGGGTCTGGAAGGCAGAGAGAGAAGAACCAGCTCAGTGCAGTTTGCGGTATGTGATAAATTCACATAAAATAATAATGATATCTATGTATATCATTATTATTTTATGTGAGTATATGGGCTTCCCTGATAGCTCAGCTGGTAAAGAATCTGCCTGCAATGCGGAAGACCTGGGTTCAATCCCTGGGTTGGGAGGATCCCCTGGAGAAGGGGAAGGGTACCCACTCCGGTATTCTGACCTGGAGAATTCCATGGACTGTATAGCCCATGGGGTTGCAAAGAGTCGGACACGACTGAGCAATTTTTACTTCATATATATATATATATGGAAGCTGGAAAAATGGTACAGAGGAACCTATTTGCAGGGCAGGGATAGAAATGCAAATTTGAGAACGGACCTGTGGGACATGGTGGGGGAAGGGGGGAAGGAAGGGGGCGATGTGGGAGAGTGGCATCGACATGCGTACACCGCCATGTGTGAAACAGCTAGCGGGAGGCTACTGTGTAGCACAGGGGGCTCAGCTGGATGCTCTGTGATGACCTGGAGGGGTGGGGTGGGAGGGAGGGGTCATATGTATACATAGATGATCCACTTTGCTGTTAGCAGAAACAAACACGGCCTTGTAAAGCAATTAGACTCCAATAAAAAAAGGAAAAATGATAGGGCATCCGCAAAATGATGGGCTAGGAAGCCCCAGGGTCCACAGTCCTCCATAAAATCATCAACAAAGGGCGAAAGAAACAAACAAGCCCAAACCTACCCTTGCCTGAGTGGAAACAGTGTGGTCTTGAGTGTGGCAACTCCATTCCCAGCTCTGTCTCTAAACTAGAGGGAGAGGGCAGACCTTATTTACAAATTATTGTATACATCTGATTTGATCTGGCTGGGGCCACCTGAACATCTCTCTGACTCTCTCCTAACTCAGAACACAGGGCAGTAAAGCTGTAGGCTGTGCTCATAAAAGCTACAAGGAGGTTACACAACTTACACACCCACACGAACCTGGGGCAATAGATGCTCACTGAAGACATACGATAAACCACCTAAGGCTCAGAGGAGAAAGTGGGATGAGGCTCTTTGGGAAATGAGGAGATTCAAAAGCACGCCATTTATACAGAGGAATCTAGAAAGCCATGTGTTTAACTAAGTACATATACTCAGGAAAACAACAGCAACTGCAACAAGTAAATCTTAAAACTTTCACCTAAAGCTGATTCCTAGTCCCAGAGCAAACTTAACTAAGTGAAAGGAATACCCTAGCACAGGCTCATCTAACAAGACTGAAACTGGTAAACGCCCTCCCTCTTTCTTCCTCTGTGTTTTTCCTTTGTTCAAGAAAATTTCTATCAAAACATGAGTTGAACACAAACTAAAGTGAAAGAGACATCAATGAGCACACACGGCAAGAAATAGACTTTGCAAAAATGGTTTGGAAAAGTCTCAAAACAAATGGACTATCACAGTCTTCAACAGTCAAGCAAACAGCAAAAAGTGTATTCTGAGGAAAGGGGGAAATCTGACTCCCAGACTTACTACATTATAATAATCAAATGCCAAATTTTACTTTGTCTCTAAAGACAGAATTTGGTTGGAAGGGAAAGGATGAAAAAGATATTTACTGCAAATAATAACTAAAAGAGAATTGCGGTAGCTATACTATACTAATATTAGATAATAGACTATTAGTCAAAAATTATTAAAAGAGAAAAATAAAGATATATAGGTAAAAATATCAATAGGGCTTCCCTGGTGGCTCAGATGGTAAAGAATTCACCTGCCATGTGTGAGATCTGGGTTCGATCCTTGAGTCGGGAAGATCCCCTGGAGGAGAGCATGGCAACCCACTCTAGTATTGTTGCCTGGAGAATCCCCATGGACAGAGGAGACTGGAGTGCTACTGTCCATGGGGTCTCAAAGAGTTGGACATGACTGAGTGACTAAGCACAGCACAAAAATATCAGTTCATTAAGATGTAATAGTTATACACATATATGCACAAAACATCAGAGCTCCAAAATATGTCAAGCACACATTGAAAGAATTGAAGGGAGAAATAGACACCTCTAAGACAATAGTGGGAGACTTCAATACTCCACCTGCCAATAAGGAGTAGAACAACCAGACAAAAGATCAATAAGGTTGCAGTGTACTTGAATAAAACTTTAGACTAGTTAAAGCTCTCAGGCATATACAAGACACTCCACCCAACAACAGCAGAAAACAAATTTTTCTCAATTGAACATGGAACATTCTTTAGGATAGACTATACGTTAGACCACAAAATAAAACTTTTTAAATTTTAAAAGATTAAAATCATCAGTTCAGTTCAGTTGCTCAGTCGTGCCCGACTCTTTGCGACCCCATGGACTGCAGCACGCCAGGCTTCCCTGTCTATCGTCAACTCCCAGAGCTTGCTCAAACTCATGTCCATCGAGTCGGTGATGCCATCCAACCATCTCATCCTCTGTCGTCCTCTTCTGTCCCTGCCCTCAATATTTCCCAGCATCAGGGTCTTTTCCAATGAGTTAGTTCTTCACATCAGTTGGCCAAAGTATTGGAGTTTCAGCCTCAGCATCAGTTCTTTAATCTCAGCATCAGATTAAAATCATATGAAGTTTCTTTTCAGGTCATAATAGAATGAAGCTAGAAATCAATAACAGAAGGAAAACTGGAAAATCCACAAATATGTGCAAACTAAACAACATATGCTTAAATAAGCAACGGATCGAAGAAGACATCACAAAGGAGATTAGAAAATATCTTGAGACAAATAGAAAACAAAAAACATACCAAAATTTATGAGATGCTGAAAAGTGGTGCTCAGAGGGAAATTTATAGCAATAAACGTTTACATTTAAAAGAAGAAATCTCAAATCAATAGCCTAGCTTACTCTTTAAGGAATTAGAAAAAGAAAAGCCAACTAAAACTAGCAAAAGGAAGGAAATAATAAAAATTAGAGTAGAGATAAGCAAAGTAGAGAATAGAAAAATAATAGAGAAAAACCAATGAAACCAAAATTTGATTCTTTGAAAAGATCAACAAGATTTACAAATCTATACATAGACTGACAAAGAAAAAAGATTCAAATAACTAACATTAGAAATCAAGTGGGGCATTATGGCTGATTAAACAGAAATAAAAGCTGTAAAAGAATGTTATGAACACTTGTATGCCAACAAACTGGATAACCTAAATGAAATGAACATCTATCAAAACTGAAAACTGAACATGAATAAATAGAAAATATGAGTAGATTTACAGCTAGTATGAAGACTAATCAGTAATCAAAACCTCCCAACAGAGAAAAGTCATGGGCCACAAGGCTTCACTGGAAAATTTTACCAAATATTTAAAGGAAAATTAATACAGTTCAACTCTTCCAAAAAACTGAAGAAGTGAGAACATTTCCTAATTCATGCTATGAAGCCAGAATTATCCTGAGAGCAAACCCAGCAAAGATGCCATAGCAAAATGCTAGCAAGCTGAATTCAACAGCATATTAAAAAGATCATACACCATGGCCAACTGGGACTGAGTCTTCAAAGGCAAAGATAATTCCGTATACAAAAATTAAACCATGTAACACACCACATTAACAGAATGAAGGAGAAACCCCCGATGATCATCTCAATTGATGCAGAAAAAAGTATTTGACAAAATAACAATTATGATTTCTCTTTATGATGTGCTTTGTGCCAAGCAGTTCAATTGGGCATTTGACAGAGAATGTTTTGAATCCTCAAGGCAACACCTTAAAATATGTAATATTATACTACCACATCCTTCTTACATATGAAGCAACTGAGGCTCAGTCTTCAGAAACTGAAGTGTTGTGTTTTAATACAATTTAATTTGTATATAAGTCATATGTAGTGAGGACTAGTATCAGTATGTATGTTCTAGATTTTCACATTACAAAGCCCAGGAGATTTCTACTGTGTATTGTGGCTTTTGCTTCTCTCTTTTGTTTGTTTTTATCAAATCATATTAACAAGGGACTTCGGGGTTGGGATGCAGCCTGGGAGGATGATGAGATCAAATGCCCTTGGCCCAGGTGGGATCTCCCCAGCTTCCTAGTTGTCAAAAGCTGCTGTTGTATGAAGGAGAATAAAAATGAAGGGACCAAGAGCTGATTTGAGAGTCACTATCCAACTGATAGATACAAAAATTAACCCATATAACAGAGTCCCTTCCAGGTGGCTCAGTGATAAAAGAACCTGCCTACCAGTGTAGGAGACATAGGTCTTATCCCTGTGTGGGAAGATCCCCTGGAGAAAGGAATGGCTACCCACTCCAATATTCTTGTCTGGGAAATCCCATGAACAGAGGAGCTTGGCCGGCTACAGTCCATAGGGTTGCAAAAGAGTCAAACACAACTTAGCGACTGAACAACAACAACCACCACCCAACTGATGGGTTTAATAAAATGGCCTTTTGGTGTCTTGACCCCTGTCTTCATCCCTACTGATAACAAAGGGCTGAGTCTGATCGCACATTAACTTTCATTGCTGAAATGGGGGTCTGGCCCATCTCACTCCCCAACTGACTTTGGACTCCTGAATGATGTTTTCACTTTCCACACTCTCCCCAGGGGAAGAAGGGTTCATGTGGACCAGAAGCCCAATAATGGAGCAGCCCCCACAGTGGCAGCAGAAACAGCAGAAAACAAAAAGGAAGTTAACATATTGAGAAAGCTGGAATCAATTTGATTTTGACTCAGAGTCATACTCTGTCTCCCTTGAAAAAAAATAAAATTCTCTGTAAAAGTTTGGTGCCAGCTCACTGAGCTTGAGTTATAAATAAAAGTCAGAATTAGAGCTTCCAATTTTTAATGAGTTTTAATAGGTATATTGTTTAGTTTCCTGACAAAGTGATGAAATGCAGACCTGCTACACTGCAAAAAAAAAAAAAAAAAGCCTGTGACATTTGTTTACTTGAACTATTACAAGAAAAGAGATTATATCTTTTTTATAGTGAAACCCCAATGTCTGCTTCTGCTGACTCCTGAATTTGTACATTTTCAACTTTAAAAATCGCTTTCTAACTATTACCTTGCTTTAGCACCACAGCTAAGGAGGTGGTGTACATGTCAGGTCAAGTTATCTCGCTCTATAGATGACATTTCCAGTGTGTGCATGCTAAGTCACTTCAGTCGTGTCTGACTCTTTGCAACCCCATGAACTGTAGCCTGTCAGGCTCGTCTGTCCGTGGGATTCTCCAGGCGAGAATACTGGAGTGGGTTGCCATGCCCTCCTCCAAGGGATCTTCCCCTCCCGGGGATTGAACCCTCATCTCCTATGTCTCCTGCATTGGCAGGTGGGCGAGAATACTGGAGTGGGTTGCCATGCCCTCCTCCAAGGGATCTTCCCCTCCTGGGGATTGAACCCTCATCTCCTATGTCTCCTGCATTGGCAGGTGGGTTCTTCACTACTAGCACTCCCTGGGAAGACTAGAAAGTAGAAGAGCATTTGAGGATCCGGTTTTTGTGGATGAGTATTTTGCGTATTTGCCTCACCCGAAAGCCTGGGTTTTTCTCAGACTTAGAGATTGGAAATTTCTGGGAGGAGTTGCAGCTACGTGGACTCCTTTTCCTGGAGTTATCCACAGAAGTTAACTCCACGTTGTGTTCTGTTTCTATTGATTGCGTTCTGCTATTTGGTAGTTTTTATAAGCTCCCTTGTCTACCACCGGTTGCGCGTGTGGAGTGGCAATGACAGGAAAAGCACTTAATGTTTATCAGGCAATGAAAGCACTTAATGCGGTGGGTGATGTGCATGATGGCTGCTCTAAAAAGTTATATGATGCTATAATATGATATGTTATGCCGGTTGAAGACAGGAGGAGAAGCGGGCAACAGAGAATGAGATGGTTGGATGGCATCACTGAATCAGTAGACATGAGTTTGAGCCAATTCCCAGAGCTGGTAAGGGACAGGAAAACCTGGTATGCTGCAGTCCACAGGGTCGCAAAGAGGAGGATACGATTTAGGGACTGAACAATAGCAATGCCGGTTTCATCCTTCCAACACAAGTTGTCTTAGATGAACCTGGTCTGTTAAAGGGGAAACCTTCCTCCTTTAAGAAAATGGAAGTTAAAAAAAAAAAGAAGAAAAAAACCCTTTAATTTCCACTTCACACCAGGTCAGGTGACTTTTGTTATCTTCTCTAGGTTGAAGCCTTTAACCACGGGAAATAGAGTGGCATTAAGCAAGAATTTTCCTATCACTGAGAAAATCTGCTTATTAAGTTTGCCAGAAGCTGCCTACCTTCCAGCCAAAATGACAGACTGGCGAATCCCATGCCAGTGGGTGTGGGCGGCTTATTGGGCTCTCATTCCTGAAGGCAGGGGATACAAGTAGGTCACAGAGCAAGGAATTGGTGGCTTCCTTTCAGTATAGCCTTTCCAGTTTGGGTTTTTAAGAAAACCTCTAGAATGGAGGCTCGGAGGCAAGTTAGCAGGTACGGGATATCTGGAGGCCAAGGAACCCTGATCATGAGAAAGAATTAGGAGGAGAAAACCCACCCAGGGTAATTAGAGCCCATGGTACCATCCCCTTCCCACCAAAATATTTATTAAACACTGAAATCAAAGCCTGGCAAATCCCCAAAGATCAACTCCACCCACTGGGGTTTGCCAAAATCAGTCCCATCCTCTTGGGGCTTAGGAGATGGGGTCCTTGCCCTCTGCCTGTCTACACTTCTGAATTCTGACTATTAGTCAACTCTGCTGTCAGGACTAGCTTTTGTTCAAGTGAAAATCCGGAAATATCGCCCCTTTATTCTCCATTTTCCCTTCCTTAACCCACTGCAACGCTCCCCTGTCAAAGAAAGCCTTTGTAGAGTTATCAGACACAAAGCGTGATATCAGAGCCGTCAGGCTGAAGCTTGCATTCATTAGAATAGACATGGAATGTGGCCTTTGGCTTGTATAATCGTTGGGTCTAAAAACAGCAGAGACACCCCTTACCGTCCTGGTGACACACAGACTTGTGAGGAATGAATAATCTTATTGGCAGTCATTTGCGGGGGTAAGCAATAGAGAACAGTGAGTAAAAGCTGATCCCAAAATAGAAAAGTGAGTATCACGCACCTCAAAGGATGTTTTCATTGTACACTGGGGTTTTCATTACTTGATCAATTCTTCTGCTCTTTTCTCCTTTATTTCTAAAGCCTGAGTTTGCCCCCATTCACATCTTCTATTGAACAGGCTGCTGTGCGGGGGACAGTCACACTGTCTGGAACTCTCTTTAAGGGGTCTGACTGCCAGGCGAGAAGATGAACACAGTCTCAGCATCAGTATGCCCAGGCCTCTGAAGGTGGAAGACTGGTGAGCCCACATCCATCTGGTAAAGACACTTCCCCTACGGTTTACAATGATAAATCCACTCCTGCACCATGGGATTTAGAGTCTCAGGTGACTTTAGGCAGCCATTTCTCCTTTGCACATGTAGGATACTCTTGTCAACAGTTTGCTCATTTGCAAAAAACAGGAAAATAAAAGCAAGAACCATTAGGCCAAGGATGAGATCTCTGAACCTCCCAATTTCTCTCTCTAACCTTCCAGACACGGCCGGTATTGCTGCCAGTTGTCTGGAGCCAGGTACATCTCGGGGAGGAAGCTCAACCGTGTCATGGAATCAAGGACGCTCGAAGCTGGTTCTAGGTCACAGGGGTAACTTCCCTATTTCGCAGTCTGAGGCCTGGGTAACTTAACTGTAGTTGCGTCCAAGAGTATTTGCGAGGACGCTGTGCTTTGTGAATCATTTCCACATGCATCATGTTATGCTTGTCCCTTCAAATCTGAAGTCCAGATAAGCACCCATTTTGCAGTTGAGGAAATGGAAGCTTAGAAATGTTAAGTGATTAGTTCCAAATCATGACACGGTAAGTAGTGGGGCTGAGACAGGGCTCAGTTTTACACATTCTGGGTTTTTGTCACTCGATTATGCCACACTGTCTGCAGCTAGAGTGCACACCGTCCAGTCGACACTTACCGTGTGTTTTCTAGGAGCTGGGTGTCACACACAGCTCTGTAATCTATGTTCCTGCTGCATCTGAACCATTAATAAGATGATGCTACGTAATTGGAATAAACTTTATCTCTTGGTCATTTTTATTCCATTAGAGAAATAAATACAAGGACTTTTTCTTTTCTTTCTTTCTTTTTTTGATTATTACTTTCCTGTGAAGGTAAGGAATCTCATTTTGGCTCCCTTCATGAAAGTGGTTCCAACATACCTAACAAAGATAATCATACCATCTCCTGGGGAAGTACCTAATCCAACTTTGTCATGTTTGGAGATGAGAAAGTTAACACCAGAAACTTGAAGCAAGTTTTCCAAGGCCACACAGTTAGCTAGATGCTGAGCCAGGACTGAAAACCAAAATGCTTGATTTATTTCTCCTCGAAAATGCATTTTAGTTTATTTCCCCTAGAAAATAAATTTTAGTTTATTTCTTCTAGAAACTGAATTCTTTTTAGCCAAGTGTAGCTTGACTGTTTCATATTAATACTTCTTTTTCCAAAGCAGCTTTTACAAAGCGGTGGTATAAACAGGGACACTTTCAGGTTTCAGGTTTCAGGTTTTATATATATATATATAAAATATACCCCTGATACAAGCACACAGGAGGACTAGCTTTAATTAAGCACATTAATTTGAAAAAAAGATGAGGAAAAACAAGGAGCATATCAGTTCTCATTTCTATTTGTCCTTCGTAATCAAAACCATGTGAGAAACTAGAAAAGAACCAAGAGCCTGGCGTGCTTGCCAAAGACGAAGGAAGGACAGCAGAGAAAGAAAACCGAGGGAAGAGTGGAGCAGAGATCTCGGCACAGGGTCCCGCTTCCAGCTCTTCATCAGATAAGAATGTTTTGCTCACTCGGGGCCACTTCACGCTGCACAGGAAAGCCTGTAGCTGAGCTCAGCCCGCCGCTTCCTGTGGGGGCCAGAGGAGCAGGTTCAGGCCTGCCATTCCTCTGACGGACACACTTCCAAGTCCAAAGAAGCACCTCGCACCTCATCCTGCCCTTAGGAGGGTCAACTCCCGGACAGTCGTCAGGAAACGATTGTCCATTTCTCAGGTGTTCCTTTCCCTTTCTTGTGTGTGCGTGTGCATGTGTGTATATTTGTGTGTATGTGTGTGTGTGTTCTTCTGGCTCACAGCACTCCAATTAACCACCATTTATGCAAATGAATTCTTTGCAGTTGTAAGTTTCCTTTTTCCATGACAACCCCAGCAACCTTCGAAACAGGAAAGGGCTTTTGAATCAATCATTCTACCTCTCTGTTACCACAGTCCCTCTTCAGTAAGGCTCCTGAACTTTGGGCCACAGGGAGAAGAGAGACATGTACTGTTTCTATATAATACCCCCCATAGGAAAGAAAAATTTCCCTGCAAGGCTGCCTGTTGAGACTCCCAGTTTGGATTTTCATTCTTAGATCAACTTCTCCTGAGACCAAATGGCAAAACCCCATCAAAAATATGAAAGCGTGTTAGTCACTCAGTCATGCCAGACTCTTTGTGACCCCATGGACTATAGCCTGCCAGTCTCCTCTGCCCATGGAATTCTCCAGGCAAGAATACTGGAGTGGGCTGCCATTTCCTTCTCCAGGGGATCTTCTCTTCCCAACCCAGGGATTGGAACCCAGGTCTTCTGCATTGCAAGCAGATTCTTTACTGTCTGAGCCACCAGGGGGATCAATAATATGGGCTCATATAATTGGTTTGACAACAGTGCTAGAACATGTTTGTCCATGATCAGCTGCAAACTTCTCCCCAGTAGTCCTTTTCCCTCCTCTTCTCTCTTTCTGCCCACCCCGCATTATAGTACTCCTATGGCACCTTCCTCCAGCAACTGGTAAGAAATCATGTCATTCTTGCTTCCCTCTTGGTGTGTCCCAGCAGGTGTGACATGGCAACAGGGAAGAGAGTACAGCTGGTTGACGTTGTTCAAACCCCCTGTCCCCAGGGCACTGCTTTTTTGATCCTGCTTCTCCTCTTTTTAAAATTTAATTTTATTTTTGGGTTTCCCTGGTGGCTTAGACAGGTAAAGAATCTGCCTTCAATGCAGGAGACCCAGATTCATTGGGAAGATCCCCTGGAGAAGGCAGTGAAAACCGACTCCAGTATTTTTGCCTGCAGAATCCCACGGACAGAGGATAATTGCTTTGCAATGTTGTGTTAGTTTCTGCTGTACAGCAACCTGAATCAGCTATATGTATACATATATCCCCTCCTTCTTGGACGTCCCCCCCAACCCCTCTCCCCATCCCATCCCTCTAGGTCATCACAGAGCACTGGGCTGAGTCCCCTGTGCCATACAACAGCTTCCTACTTGAGGATTTTCCTACGCACTCCTGCCCTTCACTCCAGGCCAAACCTACTCCTGTGAAAAACACTGCTCCAGCTGGAAGCCTCTTTAAGTCAAACGAGAACCCTAAGAGTCTCTGGTCTCCTTGCACTACGAGCATTCACCCTGGAGCTGAATCTAGAATCTAGGCTGGCACTGTGAATGTGGGAAATAAATGGTAACTTCTCATTCAGGGATTGAGCCAAGTGAGATGAAATGACATGCTCACTATCCACACAGTAGGTGGAAAATGCAGGACTGAAGACTTGGATCTGAGTTTTCACTCAGTGTTCTTTTCCAGCATCCCAGTGATGACAAACCCGAGCTTTGGGGACCATTGGCAGAGGGTCAGGTGGGAAAACTTTCTGCTCAGAGAACTTGGTCCTTTGGTTTCTGATTATATTTCTTACTGAGTAGAAGGAACTGTTTATTTTTTCTAGGAAATCTGAAGGAGTTGAAGACCCAATAACCCTGAATGGGGACTGTATAATTTATAGAGAACTCCATGAAGGGCAGGACACAAGAACAGAGAATGACTGATATGCCCAAAAGTTCAAGAAATGAAAGGAAGCTAATAAAACTCTTCATAAATGTCAGATTCTCAGATATTCTTTTTTTTTAATTTATTAACTTACTAGACTAATGATTTTATTTCTTACATTTGATAGTGCTTTAAATACATAAAAAGACATTTTCACATACTATCTTAATTAAGCACCTATTTTGGATATGAAATTTTTTTTTTTTACATATTCCTTTTTGTATTCTTTTCCATTTTGGTTTTATCACAGGGTATTGAATTTAGTTCCCTGTGCTACACATTAGGACTTGTTTATCCATTCTAAAGGTAATAGTTTTCATCTGGCAACCCCAAACTCCCAGGCCATCCGTCTTTCTCCCCGCCTTCTTCTTGGCAACCGCAAGTCTGTTCTCTGTGTCGGTGAGTCTGTTTCTACTTTGTAGATAGACTCATTTGTGCCATATTTTAGATTCCACATATAAGTGATATCTTATGGTATTTGTCTTTTTCTTTCTGACTTATTTCATTTAGTATGATAATCTCTACTTGCATCCATGTTGATGCAAAGGACATTATTTTGTTCCTTTCTACAACCAGTCCATCCTAAAGGAGATCAGTTCTGGGTGTTCAATGGAAGGACTGATGCTAAAGCTGAAACTCCAATACTTTGGCCACCTCATGTGAAGAGTTGACTCATTGGAAAAGACTCTGATGCTGGGAGGGATGGGGGGCAGGGGGAGAAGGGGACGACAGAGGATGAGATGGCTGGATGGCATCACTGACTCGATGGACGTGAGTCTGAGTGAACTCCGGGGAGTTGGTGATGGACAGGGAGGCCTGGCGTGCTGCGATTCATGGAGTCGCAAAGAGTCGGACACAACTGAGTGACTGAACTGAACTGATAACTGAGTGTGTGTTAGTTACTCAGGCATGTCCAACTCTTTGCGACCCCATGGACTGTAGCCCACCAGGCTCCTTTGTCCATGGGATTTTCCAGGCAAGAATACTGGATTGGGTTGCCATTTCCTTCTCCAAATGACTGAGGAGTATTCCATTATATATGCATATACATACACACACCACATCTTCTTTACCCATTCATTTGTGATAGACATTCAGGTTATTTCTGTGTTGTGGCTGTTGTGAATAGCGCTGTTATGAACATAGTGTCCATGTATCTTTTTGAATTATAGTTTTGTCCAGGTATATTCCCAGGAGTGGGATTGTTGGCTCATATGGTAATTCTATTTTTATTTTTCTGGGAACCTCCATACTGTATTCCATAGTAGCTATACCAACTTACATTCCCACCAATAGTGTAAGAGGATTCCCTTTTCTCCACACCCTCTCCAGTATTTATTATATGCAGACTTTTTAATGATGACCATTCTGACCAAGTGAAATGGTGCCTCACTGTAGTTTTGATTTGCATTTTTTTTACCAACTGAGCTGTCAGGGAAGCCCAATAATTAGCACTGTTGAGCGATTTTTCATGTGTCTACTGGCAACTGAATGTCTTCTTTGGAGAGATGTCTATTAAAGTCTCCTGCCCGTTTATTGATTGGGCTGTTGGTTTTTTATTGTTGTTGAGTTGTATGAGCTGTTTGTATATTCTGGAGATTAAGCCTTTCTCTATTGTATCATTTGCAAGTATTTTCCCCCGTTCTGTAGGTTGTCTTTTTGTTTTCTTTCCTTTTTTTTTTAAATGGTTTCCTTTTCTGTGCAAAAGCTTGTAAGTTTGATTAGGTTCAATTTGTTTATTTCTGTTTGTATTTCTGTTCCCTTGGGAGACTGACCTAAGAAAACATTGGTACAATTTATGTTAGAGAATGTTTTGCTCATGCTCTCCTCTAGGAGTTTTATGGTGTTATGTCTTATGATTAAGTCTTGAAGCCACTTTGAGTTTATTTTTGAGTGTTGTGAGGATGTGTTCTAACTCCATTGACTTACATGCAGCTGTTCAGCTTGCCCAGTGTCACTTGCTAAAGAGACTGTCTTTCCCATTTTACATTCTTGCCTCTTTTGGTGATGATTAATTAAGGTTCTTGGATATTCTAAAGACACTCTTGCTCAGTCTTTGCCACATTTTTAAGCCCATGTTCTCACACAGTGCTTTTTCAATGAAGCCTCCATGAATCTCTAAAACCCAAGATTTTTGAGGGATTTCACTTGTTATATTTAGGATCATGAAAATACGCACCCTTATAGATTCATCAGTGTCCCCAGGGCGACTAAGTAGTTCCTCTCCCCACATCCACTGACAATCCCCATCGCCCAATCCCACAGATGAAGAAAATGCCAAGAGATGACCTGCCTGAGATCCTATAGCTGGTTAGCTGCCTGCCCAAGATAAGAACACGTTTCCTGTCTTCCAGGCAAGAACTTTATATAATGTCCTGCATCCCTAAGAGTTCAAGCGAATCAGGAATGTGAGACGTACTTAGAGTTTTCAATTCTTCAAATTCTTTAAAGTGCTCAAAATATTTCCTTGGTGAGAGTTATTCTAGGCCTCTTCTGGGAAACAAGCACATGGTCTATCCAAATGGTTCTTTAGTCAGAGAAAGAAATGTTAGCAGCAGAGAACATAGCCCCAGCCAAAGAAATCTCAGTGTGCCTCTGAACAAAGGGATGGGGGAGTGAAGCAGAAGAAAAGGAAAGAAGGCACCCACGTCCACTTGAACCTGACATCGTAAAAACTGATGAACACTCGTCCCAGAGCAGTACAAGCCGTCATTCCTAGACTTAACATTTTAAGAAGAAAACTAATCAGCCAAGTGAAATGAGAATTATTAAATGCTTGGAAGTGCCTCAGGAATCTTTAGAAATTTAAGCAACACTCTATAATTAATACATATGGGATTTTTTTTTTTTTTTAAGAAAGGAAAAAGTACAGCCATACAGGGCACTCACAAAGGAAGACAGAGGAGTTCATCTTGAAAGAGAGAAAGTGATCTCTCTCTAAGAATATGAAAGAAGGTGGGTGCATGCTGGAGCACGCCTGAGCATTGCTAGGGACAGGAAAGGACAGCAGTCCCTGGAAGGAATGTGTGGGCAGAAAGATTAAGAAACTTTCAAGGCTTTTATGAAAGGGTGGGAGAAAAAAAAAGCATCGGAGGCCCATTAGGAAGTCAGAAGAAAGGCAGATTTAATGATGCCCACGACATGATTGAGATCATGAACTGCATCATTAAATTCATCTTTTAAAAAGAAAAAAGAAAATATATCCCCAGGTATCTTTTTGTGTGATGGGGGTGGAGCAGGGAAGATAGAAATCTGAATCTTTCTTTTTTTTTAAATGGCTACCAGTAAACAAGCAAATTTTAAAACCAAATGAATTCAAAAGCAAGCAAAACTAATCTATGACTTGAGAAGTTAAGAGATGGATAAGCCTGGAGAGGAGAGGTGGGAGGCTTCGGGATACTGGCCACGTTCTATTTCCATACCTGGGTGGGATTCCAGGGGTGGGGGTATGCTCTTTACGAAAATTCACTGGACTGGACACTGTGACCCATGTACTTTTATGTATGTATTATACAGTAATAAAAGGTAAAAATAGAATAAAATGAGAGCTTTTAAAAAGGTAATTATTAAAATTATAGTGATGTGACATCTGAATCCAAGATGGGTGATAAGGTAATAGAATTACCAAGCAGCACATAGATATTTTCAAAAATCATTAGAGTGCTGAAACTTAATGGAATAGCAATCTATCAGGGTACAACCACATTTGACTTTGCAATCAATATATTCCTGTACCATTATAGGTATATGCATTTATGCATTTAAATTCTGTGATGGATAGTGCTCATTAATAGGAATCTTATATCCTATTTGAAATTAAATCACTGCTCTCTTTCTTTTTTAAAAGCAAATCCAAATTTCCATATATACAATTTGTTTAAATTGAAATGTATTCAAATTGGCAGAAAGGAATGAAATCATATAGCCATATGTGACTTTTAAGAAAAAGACTAGTCGATCAACCAAAAATAATTTGATTGCTAATTGTGCGACCAATCCAATACTAGTTACTCACTGAGGATACAAGAGAAGTAAATGATTTTGTTTCTGTTAAGAACTAGTGATCTAGTTGGAGAGAGAAGACTAATAAATATGAGTGGCCCAGAAATGCTACATCGTTCATTCAAAGCTCTAAGTGGTGATAGAAAAGTAATAGTATGACCACATGCTATTTTTAAAAAGTTTTTTTGATGTGGATTCCCTGGTGGCTCAGATGGTAAAGCGTTTGCCCACAATGTGGGAGACCTGGGTTTGATCCCTGGGCCGGGAAGATCCTCTGGAGAAGGAAATGGCAACCCACTCCAGTACTCTTGCCTAGAAAATTCAATGGATGAAGGAGCCTGGTGGGCTACAGTCCATGGGGTCGCAAAGAGTCAGACACGACTGAGCGACTTTACTTTCACTTGCACTTTTCATTTTTAAAGTCTTCATTGAATTTGTTATGACATTGCTTCTATTTTATGTTTTGGATTTTTGGCTGCAAGGCATGTGGGATCTAAGTTTCCCAGTTCGGTTCAGTTCAGTCGCTCAGTTGTGTCCGACTCTGCGACCCCATGAATCACAGCACGCCAGGCCTCCCTGTCCATGACCAACTCCCGGAGTTCACTCAGACTCACGTCCATCAAGTCAGTGATGCCATCCAGCAATCTCATCCTCTGTCGTCCCCTTCTCCTCCTGCCCCCAATCCCTCCCAGCATCAGAGACCTTTCCAATGAGTCAACTCTTCGCATGAGGTGGCCAAAGTACTGGAGTTTCAGTTTTAGCATCATTCCTTCCAAAGAAATCCCAGGGCTGATCTTCTTCAGAATGGACTGGTTGGATCTCCTTGCAGTCCAAGGGACTCTCAAGAGTCTTCTCCAACACCACAGTTCAAAAGCATCAATTCTTCGGTGCTCAGCCTTCTTTACAGTCCAACTCTCACATCCATACATGACCACTGGAAAAACCATAGCCTTGACTAGACGGACCTTTGTTGGCAAAGTAATGTCTCTGCTTTTAAATATGCTATTCTAGGTTGGTCATAACTTTCCTTCCAAGGAGTAAGTGTCTTTTAATTTCATGGCTGCAGTTCCCCAGTCAGGGTTCAAACGTGTACCCCTGCAGTGGAAGGTGAAGTCTTAACCATTGGACCACCAGGGAAGTCCCTGACATGTATTATCTTAGAGTATGATTTTGACTCTCTCCTTTTATAAAAAAGTATTGAAATTAGAACTACTATACCAACTGAAGTTAGTATAGACTATAAACTGAAGACTCATTTTATAAGAATTATCTGATGGAGATCAAATTAAATGTCATTTTATTAAACAGAATCATTAAAATTTTCTAAGAAATTCTTTACAACAGTAAAGAATTGTAAAACATGCAGTTGTTACCAATCCATAACATTTTCTGAAAGGCCTAGAATGTTTAAAAAGGAGGGAAGAGAGGAAGCAGAGAGATCCCTCAAGTTGAATGGCAGTACCACTGGAAATCAGTTACCAATGTGATATGTAGGAAGAAACGGGTCAGGTCCAAGTGCTGAAAGCAATGTTGGGGTCAGAGGACACACCAAACTACACTAGGTTTGGGACGATGACCTCACAGGAAATGGCAAAACAAATAACCAGAGTCTAGGTTTCTCTCTACACAGTAGCAGAAACTCCCATGCGGAGCAGGAAAAGCATAGTCTCAAAGGATGAGCAATAATAGCTTGTCTGAATGTCCACGGTTCAACCTTGTTTCCAACCACATCTGTGAATGAATCAGAATTTTCCCTCAGTTGAGTTGACTTCTGGCTGAGTGCAATAGGCTGAACAAGGTCCCCACAAAAATATCTCTGTCCTAATCCCAGGAGCCTCTGTCTCTTGCCTTTTAGGGCAAAAGAAACTTTGCAGATGTAATTAACATAAGGTTTTTAATACAAGGAGATGAAAGGGCCCGCCAGGCTCCTCTGTCCATGGGATTGCCCAGGCAAGAATACTGGAGTGGGTTGCCATTTCCTCCTCCAGAGGATCTTTCCGTCTCAAGGATCAAGTTTCCTGCAGCTCCTGCATTGGCAGCTGGATTCTTCTACCACTAAGACACCTAGGAAGCCCATTTTGTACCACTACGTTTGTAGTAATATTTTATGGCAGCAATAGGAAACTAATACATAGAGGAAGATCAGATCACATCAGATCAGTCGCTCAGTCGTGTCCGACTCTTTGCGACCCCATGAATCGTAGCACACCAGGCCTCGCTGTCCATCACCAACTCCTGGAGTTCACTCAGACTCACGTCCATCGAGTCAGTGACGCCATCTAGCCATGTCATCCTCTGTCGTCCCCTTCTCCTCCATCAGAGTCTTTTCCAATGAGTCAACTCTTCGCATGAGGTGGCCAAAGTACTGGAGTTTCAGCTTTATTTATTTACTTTAATTTTCAATTTTAATTTTATTTTAAAGTTGAATTTTTTTAAAATAATTATTTTAATAAACATGAGCTCCCATTGAAAGTGAAAGCTGCTTAGTCGTGTCTGACTCTTTTTTTTTTTAATTTTTTTTATTTTTTAACTTTACAATATTGTATTGGTTTTGCCATATATCAACATGAATCTGCCACAGGTATACATGTGTTCCCTATCCTGAACCCTCCTCTCTCCTCCCTCCCCATACCATCCCTCTGGGTCGTCCCAGTGCACCAGCCCCAAGCATCCAGTATCGTGCATCGAACCTGGACTGGCGACTCATTTCATATATGATATTATACATATTTCAGTGCCATTCTCCCAAATCATCCCACCCTCTCCCTCTCCCACAGAGTCCAAAAGACCGTTCTATACATCAGTGTCTCTTTTGCTGTCTCGTATACAGGGTTATTGTTACCATCTTTTAGCATCATTCCTTCCAAAGAAATCCCAGGGCTGATCTCCTTGAGAATGGACTGGTTGGATCTCCTTGCAGTCCAAGGGACTCTCAAGAGTCTTCTCCAACACCACACTTCAAAAGCATCAATTCTTCGGCACTCAGCCTTCTTTACAGTCCAACTCTCACATCCATACATGACCACAGGAAAAACCATAGCCTTGACTAGACGGACCTTTGTTGGCAAAGTAATGTCTCTGCTTTTGAATATGCTATCTACGTTGGTCACAACTTTCCTTCCAAGGAGTAAGCCTCTTTTAATTTCATGGCTGCAGTCACCATCTGTAGTGATTTTGGAGCCCCAAAAAATAAAGTCTGACACTGTTTCCACTGTTTCCCCATCTAAATCAGTCTATGTAGACCTGGTTTTCTCCAAGATGTCTCTCATGTTGGGCACTGGATTGGAGCATAGCATTTGCAGAGTGACAGGTAGTTTGCAGAAAATCAAGGTCTTCTTTTAGAGTATTTCTCATGCCATTTTCTTGTGTTTTTGTTCTATCACATCTGTGGCTTTAGAAGCTCTGAGCTTGAATTTTAAACCCATGATGGAGCCCTTGGTATTACCAGCTCTGAATTGTTATAGGAACTCACACCTTGAGCTGGATCCCTGAAATTCATGTCTATCAAGGCTATGATCCACTTTCAGAATGCATGCAGAGTGGTGCCCAAACTCCAGGAAAAAAAGAACTAGTCATCTGGCTAAAGAAAGATTGTTACAGTACACCTAATGGGCTTCCCAGGTGGCTCAGTGGTAAAGAATATGCCTGCCACTGCAGGAGATGCAGATTCAATCCCTGGGTCGGGAAGATCCCCGGGAGAAGGAAATGGAAACCCACTCCAGTATTCTTGCCTGGAGAATCCCATGGACGAGGAGCCTGGTAGGCTACAGTCCACGGGGTCGCAGAGTCGGACATGACTGAGCGACTTCACTTCATTTCTCCTGCATTGCAGGCAGATTCTTTACTGTCTGAAAAACCGAGAAGCCCTAAAATATTAAAGAGGACATTAAATAATGCCTTATTATTCCAAAGCCTATAGACAACTCAGTTTGTTGTTTCTCTTTTGTATATATGAAACTGGAATTAAAAAAAAAAAAAAAAAAAGAAGGAAACTTGTCAACCCTTCTAAAAACTTAAGTGGAATGATAAGAAGTTAATACATTAAAAGAGAAAACTTAGTGCTTCAAGAGGAAGGCTCAATATATATTTGTTGTCTGATCAAATCTTTATCGTAAGGATGACCCTAAGGAGAGGAGCAGTTTAATGTGGAGACAAGAAGTTCTTGAGTTACACGTGGGACTGATGCAAAAACAAATGCTTACCAAATGTAAGCTTTATTCAACTCTTCTAAGCTTATCACTTCTTAAGTGTGTTAGAATTCGCTGCATCCAGGCAAGGGTGACAACCTGTCTTGACAACCATGGTCTACATGATTTGCTTGTGGTTCGTACGTGATACGGTACTAGACTAGCCTTGGGCTGGATCCCACCAGGAAGAAGACCTTGCACTCTCTACAGGTGAAGGAATCTTTCCAGCAGAGAAGCAGTGGGAAGTCAGGAGACCTGGATTCCAGTCCTACTATGACCTTGTGAAAGTGTCTAACTGTCTCCACACTTGAGTATCTTCTATCACAAAAGTCCCTTCCTATCCTGAAATCCTGTTACCTCACCCTTGGCCGAGAGAACAGCACTGTCCATTAAATGGAATTTTGTCCTCCGTCAGGTTCTTCTGCCCCCAGTATTTCAGGTCTTGACTTGTACACAATGAGGAGCAAGAGGCACCTCCTTTCGATCCTGTGGTTAAAAATCCTTAGTTCTCCGGTGTTGGAAACATTCTCTTCAACTGAATATTGTAACCTTGACATAGCTGGATTTGCACTTAAGTATAAACACATACCATTGGCAAGACCTTGTGAAATAATTGGCTTCCACTGACCTTGGGGCTGGCAGCATAACAACTCGAGTTTCTCATTATCATTCTGTGCCAGATAAGAGAATTTTCCTCCCATTCAGCTGATTTTCAGCCTTTGTTTGTTAGGCAGTGAGAACTTTAAAACGCTCAAAATTGTATGCCGTGATGTGAACTCTGGCAGCCAAATTAGAATCTGGTTAAAATGGTAAGCAGCAGCCATGGGGTCTTGACTTATCAAAGATTTTGACTTACAAAACTGATAAAAATGTTTTTTGAGACATCTGGGAACCATGTGACAAAATAGGAAATTCTGATCAATCTTCAGGAAGTAGATATTAACTAGAACTTACCATCTTTTCTTACTCCTGCCCACATTATTATTATTCTCATCACAAATTAAAAGCAATACATCAACCCAAAATGTTTAATCCCCTTATTATTTACCCAAACTAATCAAAAGTAAGAATTCCAGTAAACTAAAGCTGCAGGACCTTGAAAAAGAGAATGGATTGGGAATAAATAAACAGAAAGAGCTTAGTACAGGGTCTGATACATTTTAGATGCTCAGTAAAAATGGTAACTTATTAACATCTTGACTTTGCCATTTGTCTTTTTGTTAATTTATTTCAGAGCTATCACACACCAGTCTTGTTTTCTCTCTGCCTCTTGCTGCTTTGGAATTTGATGCCTAAATTTAATATTCACGATAGTGAAATTCCTCTACAAGTAATTAATTAACACATCCCATAGAATTAGTTATAATGAAATTTTAATGGCATCTCTGAAAATTGTACTATTACATTTAGAAACTAAAAATCAATTTTGAAAGGTGGTTGGTCAAATTGGAGTCATTTATGGAGTCAAGAGGTATATACTTTAACTCCAAAAGACATTGGTTTGTGGAAAATGTCATTTACCTTAGAAAAGAAATTGTGTATTAATAAAAAATCAAGAAGCTTCAGGAAACTATTCAGAAGTTGATACTTTGAGCTTTGAGTGAATTTTAATCCAGACTCTATAATAAACTTGATGTTATAGCATAAGAAACAATCATCTACCTTAGTTTTTTCATCTAGAAAATAAGAATAATGATTTGATAGAAGAGTAATAGTTTATAAAATTGTGGTAGACATATACAGTCCTGTAGAATTACTCCAAGATAAGATATAGGAAAACACCCTGATGCTGGGAAAGATTGAAGGCAGGAGGAGAAGGGGACGACAGAGGATAAGATGGTTGGATGTCATTACCGACTCAATGGACATGAGTTTGAACAAGCTCCGGGAGTTGGTGATAGACAGGGAAGCCTGGAGTACTGCAGTCCATGGGGTTGCAAAGAATCAGACACGACTGAGCGACTGAACTGAACTGAAGGTACACTCTTTCTTAGCATAATGATGTAAAGCCACTTCTGACCAGGAGCACAAAGGTAGATGAAATGGATTGTCCTGGTGTATGTGTGTACACGCCATACTAAATTGATTCAGTCCTGTCCGACTCTGCTACCCTATGGACTATTGTCCACGAGGCTCCTCTGTCCATTGCATTCTCCAGGCAAGAATACTGGAGTGGGTTGCCATGCCCTCCTCTAGGGGATCATCCCAACCCAGGGATCGAACCCTTGTTACTTGTGGCTCCTGCAGCCCCCTGGTGCTTGCCTCGCTATGGTTTTGTAATCCTATGATTGCCCCAGGTGGGGTACTCCCACTCGTTTTGAGTAGATAAAATTCAGGGGCCATAAAGAGAAGGAATCCTGGTTATGGGAGGAAAATAATCTGAACCTGCACTTTACCATCCCAGCTGATAAAATTTGCCTCTATTCAAATTTGAAAGAGTACATATTTCAAAAATATTTACTGGCTGATTACAAAGCTGTAACAGTAATGATGCCAAATCAAATTGGATAAATGTTGCCTGGTAAATAGAAGGCCCTCCATCAATGTTTGTTCAATTAAATCTGAGTATAAATGATTGTGAGTTATTCTGGAAATTAAAAATTCCTTGAAATAGTAGATATCAAAAATACAAGAGCCAAGTATTATTCAGGAAAAATTAAAGATGAAATGATTAGATTCCTAGTCAAAGGCTCATCTCATAGGGATTTTCGTAGAAATGTTTAGTTGATGAAAGACTTTGGATTTTTAAATGATCTTTTGAATGCATTTTTCTACCTTTTAGCTTGTTTTGTGTTTTCACATTTTAGCTCTTTGTAAGTGAAAGTGAAAGTGAAAGTTGCTCACTTGTGTCCCACTCTTTGCAACCCCATTAACTATAGAGTCCATGGAATTCTCCAGGCCAGAATACTGGAGTGGCTAGCTGTTCCCTTCTCCAGGGGATCTTCCCAACCCAGGGATTGAACCCAGGTTTCCTACATTGCAGGCAGATTCTTTACCAGCTGAGCCACAAGGAAAGCCTAGTGGCTCTTTGGCCCTTTATCAACAAATATTTATGGGGTGACTACCAAGTTTCAGCTACTATTTGAAGCCCTGGGGAAGCAGAAGTGAACAAAAGAGGAGAAAGATCATACCTTCATGAAACTTATGAAGCACACAAGCACACAAAAAATAAAGGAAACATATTTAATCTTACAGTACAGGACCTTGAAAAGTACAGTAGTCAATGCAATAGCTGGCACCCAGGGACTGGCATCAAGGGAACAGGCAAGAAGAGTTACTGATGGGAGAAAGGAGAGGAGGTGGGAGATGGTAGAGCTGAAGGGTCATTAGCAGTGGGAGATGGAGGTTACGCTGCAATTTCACTCATGCCTGACACTGATGAAATGCACGTTTGCATCTTTGAAAGTTTGCAGCTTGAAGGTTCGTATGGAGGGGACTTACTGTAACGCAACTCCATTCTGACATTCTCTAACCTGGAGATAATGTCAGATTGCACAGGTCTAAGGCTCAGTCCAAATATAAGGCTGCCTGACCCCTGCTCCACCATGCCCACTTCAGATGTCAATCGCAAATTCAATGTCACCTGTGCTTCTGATCCATTGGCTGCAGGTCAGAGGTTTCCATGAATGACACCCTCGTTGGGTTTGATTAGTTTGCTAGAGTGGCTCATAGAACTGTCCTTGTCTCAATCTGCTATTATTTGTTTTTACTGTGCACCACCACCATTTTTTGTGTTTGTTTTTTATGTATTATCTGTGTGAAAAGTGTTATAAACCTATTATATACAGTGCTATATAGCTGTATTAGTTGGGTACCTAGGCTAACTTTGTTGAACCTAATAAACATATTGGACTTATGAACATGCTTTTGGAACAGAACTCATTTGTGTGTAGGGGCTTACTATTAGGACAACCAGCTGGTGTCAGAGAATTGCTTGATGGTGTGGAACACCCTCCACACCTTGCAATCAGTGATTTGAATTTCGTCTGTTGATGGTGCTGTCAACTGCTGATCAGTTATTCTATTTGGAATCACGTTCTCAAACTCTGGTTTCAACAATCCTCCACTTGTGGTGCTTTGCTTACAATTTTATCAATCTCTTCTTTGCCTTCATGTGGACTCTTTTTTAACTCACTTCCTAATGTAAGTAATCCTAAATATCTGTTTTCAGCTCTGTCCCAGGTTTGCATTGCATGCTCTCAAATGGTGGCTTTATTGATTTTCAATACTTAAACTTCAAATCTATCCCTTAATTGATTCCTCGGTTCCATACGTAATTTTCAATACTGTAATCTTTTCAATATTTGAGCTATGATGTAATAAGCACCACATTGCTGAGTAACCCAGAGAAAATCACACCTCTGACACAATCTCTCGTTTGTGAGATGAAAAAGTTTATCTTTCTGGTTTCACATGTATGTTGTCAGTCAAGGTTCTTGGCTGGAAAAGGAAATTTGAGCAGAGAGTAGATTGTTACAGGCTATTAGTGAGCTTTAGAATTGGTAGTAAGGCCGGGGAGACAGACTTGAGGACTGGAATAGGATGCCTCTAGGAGTTTACACGCAGAGAAGGAAATGGCAGCCCACTCCAGTATTCTTGCCTGGAGAATCCCATGGACAGAGGAGCCAGCCTGGTGGGCTGCTGTCCGTAGGGTCGCACAGAGTTGGACACAACAGAAGTGACTTAGCATGCATGCATGCATTGGAGAAGGAAATGGCAGCCCACTCCATTATTCTTGCCTGGAGAATCCCAGGGACAGAGGAGCCTGGTGGGCTGCCATCTATGGGGTCACATAGAGTTGGACACAACTGAAGCGACTTAGCAGCAGCAGGAGCAGCAGGAGTTTACGAGGCTGGAATCACAGATCAGTCACACTAAAAGAAAAGCCTCCAGACATTGCAATCATGACCTCGGACACTGCGACTTCCATCACCATGACTGTGCCCCACGTGAGATGAACCAACTCTACCTGGTGACCATCTTGGTCTCACACACAGTATTCAGTCTCCAGTTGCCACATCCTGTTAACTGATCCTGGGTCACATTGCCTGTGCCCAGGGAGCAGGCAGAGGAAAGATCTAGCTGACCCAGGACACAAAGATTTCCACCCCAGCAGAATGGGGATTGGATGTGGGACAACAAACCCCTCTCCCAATAAGAAATGTTTACCCTAGATTTCTCCCAGCTACCTCAAACATGAAACATTGAAAGCAGGCCACTCTCTGTTACCCAGGCAACTTGTGCCTGAAACATCTACCTCACATCCTCAGGATAAGGAATCTTGCTTCACAAGGCATTATTTTCATCATTGTTTGATCTTGTTCAGTTGTTGCTGGTCAGATTGCTACATTTTAATCACCTCTTTCTTTTCTTTTCCAGCTCTGGCACATAGATTTTGTTAGGAAGTCATTAATGAAGGAATGATTTAGGGACTCAAAGCAAAACAAAGCAAATCTCAAGGCAGAGGTTTATTGATCCAGGCCAAAACAATCTTGACTTGAATTCTTGCCCTTTAATGTGGTTTTTCTTGACTGTTTCTCCCCTGTGATTTTCAATGAGCTTCAATTACCAAGTAATGCTTTCTCAACTTCCGGAACATGAATGACAGACAGCAGAACCTGGTGACGCAGGGCTTACCTTCTTTTAGAAAAGGAGAGCGTATGGAGGCAATGCTTCTTCTGTTTTTTTCTTCTTTTATTGTGAAGCAGATCACCACATTCTCAACACTTAGAGTAATCATCATCTTTTGAAAGTATATTTCATTCAAACATTTTAACATTTTCATATGTTGATGACAGAAGTAGTAGTGTATTGTTAGTTGCTTCAGTCACGTCTAACTCTTTTCGACCCCATGGACTGTAGCCACCAAGGCTCCTCTGTCCATGGAATTCTCCAGGCAAGAATACCGGAGTGGGTTGCCATTCCTTTCTTCTGGGGACCTTCCCAACCCAGGGATTGAACCTGGGTCTCCTGCATTGCAGGCAAATGCTTTACCATCTGAGCCACTAGAAACTATGAGCTGATGAGGGAAACATCACAATCAATTAAGCCTGATTCGTACCTATGGAAATCTACAGATGAAGAGGAAGTGAAGCTGTGTCATTGTTCTAAGAAACATATTTTCCTTTGCTTTTTTAATTTTTAAAACATTAAAAAAAATTTAAGTGTAGTTAGTTTTGGAGAAGGAAATGGCAACCCACTCCAGTATTCTTGTGTGGAAAATCTTGTGTGGACAAAGGAGCCTGGCGGGCTACAGTTCATGGGGTTGCAAAGAATTGGACACAACTTTGTGACTGAGCATGCACATGCATAGTTTACAATAAAAAATATTTGTTGAATCAATTCCTGGTAATTTCATGCAAAGTATAGTTTTTTCAAGACAGGGAAGTTGAAGACAGTCAGTACGACCGAGATATAAGACCTGAAAATTTCCAAAAAACTCCTGATTTAAAAATCACAATTACAGGCTTGGTTTTCACAATGTCATCAAATATGGGCTGTTGATACATGTTTATGCTATATAGAGTATAAACATGTGCTTCTCCTAAATATAATCAAATTGAAATTTTAAAAAGGGACATATTTTCCTTTGCTTTTGATTGTGAGATGAGACTCAGAATGTCCCCTGCATTTATGAAACAATGACGGAGATAACATGATGTTATTTGAACATCTATAAATATCCACAGAGGATAATAAATGCCTTCGCTACCTCTAAGCCCATGTGTTATGTTGAATTTTCAGTGTCTAGCAGTTATCCTTGATGCACTTTTCATGGTTTTAAAACTTGGGATCTGATTATATACTCCTGGGCTTTTCACTGAATTTCCTACTTGGAAAAGCAAACCACCCACCATATTTAAAATTAGAACCTGCCTCTACAACCTAGGCATCCCTAAACCACTGACCCAGCTCTGTTTTTCTTTCTTTTCTATAGCAACTTATAGCCTTCTAAAATACTAGATGAAGCAACTTTATGTTGTTTATTGCTTATTTTCTAGCTTTTTCTGTTAAAGAGTAAGCTCTGTGAGGACAGGAGACTTTATCTGTTTGATTCATCTATGTCTTAGAGTTCCATACAGTAAATGGGCATATTCTAGGCATGTAATTAACATCTGTTGAATGAATGAACAGTGTCTACATGGCATTGAGTCTAGCTGTCATGCCTGAGGCTTGTGCATCTGATGTGTCTCCTCATTATGCCCAACTCCATATCTATAGTCCTTCCCCCTTAAAAATCAGCTTTTCCAAAGGATTGAAAACTCACTCATAGCAAGATTTCAAAGACTCCTCACAGTTTAGAGCACTCCTATTTCCTGCAGTAATTGCATTTTAAGAAGGATCATAGTTATCAAATCAAAGAGATACAATTTTTTCTTGAGACTTTTTCTTTTTTTCAGAGCAGTTTTGAGTTCACAGCAAAAAATGAGAGGAAAGTACAGAGATTTCTCATATGCCTTCTCTGCTCACACATGGATAACGCCACTCATTGTCAGCATCCTTCACCAGAATGGTACATTTGTTATAATTAATGAAGCTTCACTGATACTTCATTATCACCTAAAGCTCACAGACTACATTAGGGTTCGCTCTTGGTGGTGTCAGTTTTATGGGTTTGGACAAATGTATAATGACATGCATCCATCATTATAGTATCATATGGAAGAGTTTCACTGTCCTAAAAATGCTCTGTGCTCTATCTGACCACTCCTCACCCTCCACAACCTCCAGCAATTACTGATCTTTTTCCTGTATCTGTGGTTTTGCCTTTCCCAGTATATCAAATAATTGGAATCATACACTGTGTAGCCTTTTCAGATCAGCTTCTTTACTTAGTAATATGCATTTAAGGTTTTTCCATGTCTTTTCATGCCTTGATAGCTCATTTCTTTTTAGTGCTGAATAATATTTCATTGTCTGGATGTACCACAGTTTATTTATTCATTTACCTACTGAAGGACATCTCAATTGCTTCTGAGTTTTGGCGGCTATGAATAAAACTGCTATAAACATCCATGTGCAGCTTCTGTGTGGACATACGTTTTCAACTTCTTTGGGCAAATACCAAGGAGCACAACTGCTGGATCATATGGTAAGAGTATATTTAGTTTTCTAGGAAACCACCAATGTGGCCTCCAAAATGGCTGTACCATTTTGCATTCCCACCAGTGATGTGTGAGAATCCCAGTTGCCCACATCTTCACCAGCATTTGGTGCTGTAGGAATACAATTTTAATCACAAAATTTTCACCACATCTTTTTAATGTGTGTGGCTTATGTAGTTTATCAGGGGTAACTTTGGTTTGAAGAGGAAAAGACTCAATCCCTTGGATCATTACATAGAATTTCTAATTTATGCATTTGTTGTGAATAGAGAGTTGTGTCCTCTTTTTCAAGATTTTACTGAAAACTATATGCTATGTAGAAAACAAAATGAGTATAAATAACAGTCTAATCACAAGATGCTTGGTATTTTCACCCACTGTGGAAGACCTGGCTTCACCATCTTAATGTGAATTGCTTTAGTTTTACTTTTTGAAAAAGAAATCTATAAATCATCACCACCATCATCACCAGCATCAGTGTCATCACCATCACCATCACCATCATCACCGTCATCAGCATCATCACCAGGACCAGCGTCATCACCATTGCCAGCATCGTCACCATCACATCATCACCATCATTAGCATCATCACCATGACCAGCGTCATCACCATCACCAGCATCATCACCATCACCAGCATCAGCATCATCACCACCATCATCACCAGCATCAGCATCATCAACATCACCATCACCAGCATCAGCATCATCACCACCATCATCACCAGCATCAGCATCATCAACATCACCATCACCATCATCACTGTCATCAGTGTCATCACCATCACCAGCATCATCACCATCACATCATCACCATGACCAGCATCATCACCATGACCAGCATCAGCATCATCACCACCATCATCACCAGCATCAGCGTCATCACCAGGACCAGCGTCATCACCATCACCAGCATCGTCACCATCACCAGCATCAGCATCATCACCACCATCATCACCAGCATCAGTGTCATCACCAGGACCAGCGTCATCACCATCACCAGCATCATCACCATCACCATCACCAGCGTCGTCACCATCACCAGCATCAGCATCATCACCATCTTCACCAGCATCAGTGTCATCACCAGGACCAGCGTCATCACCATCACCAGCATCATCACCATCACCAGCATCAGCATCATCACCACCATCATCACCAGCATCAATGTCATCACCATCACCAGCATCACTGTCATCAGCATCACCACCATGACCAGCATCATCACCGTCACCAGCATTGTCACCATCACCAGCATCAGCATCATCACCACCATCATCACCAGCATCAGTGTCATCACCATCACCACTGTCATCAGCATCATCACCATCACCAGCATCACCACCACCTCATCAGCATCACCACCACCTCATCAGCATCATCCTTATCAACACCATCCTCATCATCACCATTCCTCTCACCATCACCACATCCCATGAAGTTTGATATTACAGTATTTTCAATTTCTTAACCAAATACAGTAAAACTGTACTGTTCTGAAGGTCATAACTGGAAACCACGACTCTGGAACTGAGTCAATAAATGATCTCTAGCTGTTTTGAATCACCTAATTAAAAATATCTTTTCAAGATCTCTCTTCTTTTCTTCTTGCCAACTTATACTATTCTGCTGGCTTTTGGCCTCCAGTGGAGATCCTCTGGGGCAACCTGATTTCTTGCAGCCGTTTGGCCTTGTCTATTGAAGGGGAATTAGGAAGAATGTGACTTGGCTGGGCCCCTGATGGTGAGGAAAGCAGGGCCTCAGGGAAACATGATATGACTGCACTATTGTTTTCTAGGCTAATCTCATTATAAATTTTAAAAAGAAGTTTAGTCATTTGAGATATGTCTTCTACCTTTACACTTGATTTATTGTTTGGTCATTAGAAGTTAAAAAATTTTTTTTCTCCTGATTTTGAAGTCATTTTTTGTTTTCTATCCCTGTATTTGACCTGTTTTCCTTTTCTTTCTTTTCTCTCTCTCTCTTTTTTTTTTTTTTTTTGGCCATTGCTTGGGGCATGCAGAATCTTAGTTCTCCAACCAGGGATCGAACCTATGTTCCCTATGGTAAAGTGCAGAGACTTAACCACTGGATGGCCCTGGAAATCCTTTTCTTTTAAATCTCTAGAAGCTTTTAGATCATTTGTTTCATCTTTAGTGGGCTGGAATTCCTAATCAATGAGTCTTTTCAAAACAAAGCTCTTTTGACAACACATTTGAAGAGCCCTTTCAAAGCTAGAGTCCTGAATCCTTCAGTTTGAGAAATTTTTCTTGCATAATTTTTAATGAAATTTACCATAAAGTGACTGGGCAGAGATTAAAGCTTTTAGCTGAGTAACTCCCAAAATGTCAGCATGTAGCCTAAGTCTTTGTTCTGGATCATTCAGTGTCTCAAGAGATTGAATCTTCATTTTTTACTCATAGGCTGGACTACTCGGACTGGGCTATTGATTTTCTGGTCTGAGCCCAGAGATGGACAGAGATTAGGGGTATCATCATTCAAACTGCAGACTTCAATTTTCTCTTTTGTTTTCTCTCTAGCCATACCTGCAGTCCTGGAATCCTGATCTTACCTTATTAATGTTTTCCAGGAGGAACACTCTGATCTCCTGTAGAGGTAGGTAATCACTTGGCTGTGGGTGGGACAGCACACCTGAGTCTCAGTGGCAGTCTATTGACTTCAGTAAGCCCTATTTTTGGGTCTATACTTCATCTCTACCTTCACTGGTGATCCTGAGCCTTTCTGAGCTCTGCCTGCAAATTGATATATCTAAGTATTTAGCTAGAAGCTCAAAGTTTCGAAGCTTCCTCCCTTTTGCTAGGTCAGGTACCACTCCATCATGGTTCTCTGTGTTCCAAAAATTTACTGAGATCTTTCATGTGCTCTACCATTTTCTTTGACCTTGTGAAATAAAACTTAAAAAATGTTTTCACTATCCTGTTAGTGGGGTTCAGAAGAGAATTCAAATTAAGAGACAATCTGCCGTGCTTAAATGGAACTCCAATCAGTACTTTTCAAAATGTTGCCTCTTGGAAACTCAGTCCTGCTGGCTGGAGAGAGGGGGAAGGTGGCAAGGTGATGAATCTCTGGTGATATTCAACCAGCTTAGTGCTGGTTAATCAGTTTTATACCCTGAGTTCCAGGCAAGGTGTCTTTGAACAAAAAGTTCTGTGAGTAAAAATTCTTTGGAAATTGCAAGTGTAGATAATCTTTAATGCAAATTTCTGATGTTCATATTTGGGGACTAAATGATTCACTTATTCATTCAATAAACAGGTATTGTGCTTCTGTTCTATACTGGGCACCAAGATAGGCACTGATTTCCTCCTACTTGATATAAACAGATTTAATAATGCTGCTTTGTATTAATACATATTCTGTGGAACCACACATCTCACCTATTAGAATCATGACATGGATTAAAACAAATTCAGGCTCATCTGCCCATGGAATTCTCTGGACACGAATACTGGAGTGGGTAGTCATTCCCATCTCCAGGGGATCTTCTCAACCCAGGGATTGAACCTGGGTCTCCTGCATTGCAGGCAGATTTTTTACCACCAGGGAAGCCCAAAAGCAAATTCAAGTGATTCAGAATGATTGTTATCCCATTTGAAGAGCAGAAATCAACATATTTGATAAACCTGCTTATTCAAACCTGCTTCTTCATCTTCTGGTTCCAAAACTGGGACCAGAACTATGTTATTACTTATGGGTGGAAGGTAATGAGAAGAGTATGTTTTTTTTCTCTTTAAAACTTTGCCTCTAATTTTTATTCATGTAAGACAAATTGGTTTAGTTTTTCCAGTTAAAATGATCAGCCTCTGGATCGTTTGGAAACTGATTTTGCTTTAAGTTATATATTATTTCAATTTTGGATTAAAAAGACAATTTTTGTTTTTCATTATTTTTTATTTTTATTGAAATATAGTTGATTTACTATGTTGTGTTAATTTCAGATATACAGCAAAGTGATTCAATTGTATATACATCCATATATATATGTATATATACACATATGTATAGGGCTTCCCTGGTGGCTCGGATGATAAAAAATCTGCCTGCAGTGAAGGATACCTGGGTTTGATCCCCTGGTCTGGAACATGCCCCAGAGATGGAATGGCTACCCACTCCAGTATTCTTGTCTGAGTCCATGAACAGAGGAGCCTGGCAGGCTACAGTCCGTGGGGTTGCAAAGAGTTGAATGCAAACTGAATGACTAACACTTTCACTTTTCACAATTCAACCTATGACACTTAGGATCCCGGATGACATTCCTGACACCTCACTCTCTTTCCTCTGTGCATCCAATCCATAGCTGAATCCATCATGTTCAACCTGTTCTACCTTGAATACACTTGGGGCCCGGCTATTTCTTTCCATCCTACCCCAACATTATCATTCTTTCTCTTGGACCATGATAGTAATTTCTTCACTGATCCGCTCCCACTCTAGTTTCTCCTAATCCATTTCCCCACTGTATTAGCCAGAGATCGTCCAAAAGAGCATATTTGATTATATCTCTCCTATTCTTACAACATTCCACAGCTTCCCACTGCCTAGAGATAAACGTAGAACTCCTTCATGTGGCCTGCACTCAATTGGCTCCAGCCCTGTCTCTCCAACTTTTCTCCCAGTGCTCTGAGCTTGGGCCAAATAGGAACTTCTTTCAGTTCCTTGATTGCACCATGCTCTTGCCTCTAGGCTTTGGACACGCTGTTCCCAGTCTGAAACACCGCTCAACCCTACTCCCCAGACACTGACTCATGCTTTAAACCTTGACTTTAATGTCGACTAGTTTCAGGAAGGCTGGATCACTGTAATAGGCTGGATGGTGGCCCTCAAACAGACATGTTCATGCCTTCCTCCCTGGAACCTGTCACTGTAATCTTGTTTGGAACAAAGGTCTTTGTAGATGTAACTAAGTTAAAGTTCACGGCTGTATCCCCAACAGGTAGCCCAGTGCCTGTGGTACATCATAGGTGCTAATATTCAATATGAACAATGTTAACAATAATTACGTTTCTTGGGAACTTCCCTGGTGGTCCAGTGGTTAAGATTTCACCTTCCAGTGCAGGGGGTGGGTTTCATCCCTGGTCGAGGAGCTAAGATCGCACAAATCTCTCAGCCAAAAAATTAAAACATCAAACAGAAGCAATATTGTAACAAGTTCAATAAAGACTTTAAAAATGATCCACATAAGAAAACTCTAAAAAGAAAAAAAAACCCTTTTCTTGAATAAATACATGAATGACTCCATCCGTATTTCAATCTAGGTGCTATCCAAGCACTACATACAGATTTAGAAAAAATCAGAGGTCTGGCACCTGTGAACACTCTGTAGATCTGACCTTCCAAGTATCTTAAGGAATCTGCAGTCTCCCTAGAAGACAAAATGCTCACATCTGGCAGGATACTTTAGAACCACCCCCTGCCCAAGTAACAT
The DNA here is from genome assembly GCF_029378745.1 of Bos indicus. Lineage (NCBI taxonomy): Eukaryota > Metazoa > Chordata > Mammalia > Artiodactyla > Bovidae > Bos > Bos indicus. The sequence goes on along the minus strand of NC_091771.1, from coordinate 22,414,368 downwards.
CATTTCCTCCAAAATGAAAATAAATACACTCTGATTTGATTTTACAAATATTTTAAGGGATCGTCTTATCAAAATATTTGTTGAAATGTCATTTTTGTGTTATGCCACATTAGTTATTTAAAACTGTGTTTGAAGGAGTGACCTCATTCTTAACCTAGAAAATTCCATAGTGTAACTGGAGAAAAGAATTCCGGTTTCTTCTTATATGCAAAAAATCAGAAATACATGAGAAGATACATATTACTAAAGACTAAAAGAAAACTAACAATGACAGGAAGGAATAATAATAAGCAAATTCACAAGTTCCATGTCTGTTTACATCCCATTCTTTGAGCTCGACGTCATAACCGGTGGTACTTCCTTGAACGTCCAACTGCTTTTCCTTTCAGAGACAGCTCCTTCGCAAATTCCTGGTGAGCAATAAATCCCATGACTCCATCTCTTCTGCCTTTGGAGGGGCTGACGAGAGTACTTCTTATTCCTAAGCATGAAATTTGTTCAACGGTGAGCATGCATTTCAAGTTAGATCTGTCAGACTGATTTTCAGGGATTGCTGTGAATTGCATGAGAAAGGTGATTTTTATTATTTTCTTTTTCTTCTGAGATGGCTGATTCTAGGGACAGCGCAATCGAAGCTTCTCATGGCCATCCTAAGCTAGTGTGTGGTGACCGCCTGTCTGAAAAGGAAGCCAACTCACATGAAAGCAAAGGCAAAAAATGGGAAGAGAGAGACAGACTCTTGATGGAGTTTTTCAAACCTGGGACCCATGAGTGCCTGGAACTGTTTTGTTGCTGTTTTGTCGCTAAGTCGTGTCTGACTCTTGCGACCCCGTGGACTGTAGCCTGCCAGGCTCTGTCCATGGGACTTCTCAGGCAAGCATACTGGAGTGGGTTGCCATTTCCTTCATCCAGGGGATCTTCCCAACCCAGGGATTTAACCTGAGTCTCCTGTGTCTCCTGTTTTGGCAGGCTAATTCTTTACCACTGTTTTACCAGGGAAGCCCAGGACTTGGTTTACCCTTCGATTATTCCTATCTTTAGATAGTGATATAAGCTATGAAGGGGTCTGGGTGATGAGATAGGGAGAGGAGAGATGAAGAGGAATGTGACCAACATGGCTTAGTTTGTTAGTGTTAGTTGCTCAGTTGTGTCTGACTCTTTGTGACCCTGTGGACTGTAGCCTGTCAGGCTCCTCCCTCCATAGAATTCTCCAGGCAAGAATATGGCAGTGGGTTGCCATTTCCTCCTCCAGGGAATCTTCCTGACCCAGGGACTGAACCCAGGTCTCCTGCACTGTTGGCAGATTCTTTACCATCTGAAACATGAGGGAAAGCCCACAGAGATGGCTAGATGTTCTTAAAAAATGAATTCTTCCAGGGACTTCCCTGGTGGTCCAGTGGTTAAGACTCTGCACTTTCAAGGCAGAAGGTGCAGGTTCAATCCCTGCTTGGGAAATTAAGATCCTACATGTGGGCGTGGCCAAAGAATACATAAATAAAATTTTAAACAAACCAAAGAACTTCCTACTGCTTCCAATTCTATGTTGTAGAGTTGTCTCTGGGCAGTGCCTGTCCATTAAGTACTACATTTCCTAGATAAGGACATGTGACTTGTTTTTGCAAAGGAATGAGGATGAGAATCAAGTGTGTCCCTTTATTTTCTATGACTAGACTATTAAATCTTTTTGATATTCCATGTAAATCATCCTGTTAATGTTATAAAACGAAGCCACACAACTATACTGAGATGTGCTTGACACAGAACATTGTGTAAATGTGAAGTGTGTCCATTTAGAGCCAAGACAGTTCAGACTTGGGTTTGCCTTCTCTCCCCTCTCTTGCCCTCTTTCGTGGGTTCCAGAGCATTTTTATTTAAGATCAATAGATAAGGGAGTAGATTCCTGAAAATTAATCTTTAAAAAATGCAAAGGAATTTAAGACTGAACTAGCAAGAAAGAGGCATTTAAAAACATCTTCAGTGCTGAAATGCTTGTGCTCTTTTTGAATTAACAGAAATAATCTAATCTGGTTAATAGTGATGACAGTTAAATGACCCTCCAAACCATGTCCCTCTGACCTGAATACCAAGCACCAAAATGTTACTCTCCTGGTCTGGAAGCTCCCTCGCTCACTGCCAAAGCATTTGGTTTTGGTCACTTATCAAGCCCTCAGTTTCATCATATAGATCATCGCTTCCTTCCATCCCTGCAGCCCCAATTCCATCATCCGCCTTGCTTTACTGGAGCTCTTGTAACCACCTGCCCATCACTCACTAAGAGACATTTCAGCCTATACTTTGTGTTGGAGCCAAAGAGTGAAATGGTCAGGCCTATGTTTAAAAACTTAATCCCATTATTTTGCCAACAAAGCCATCTCTGTTTGGCTTATGCTGTTCTGCTATTTTTATCCTTTCTTCCGAGTGTGGGCAAGTTTGAAATTGAAGCTGAAATGAGACATAGATGCTATAAATGTATCCAAGAGGCTCAATGGCTATTTGAACTTTCAGCGAAGAATTAATCAGCTAGCCACAAAAAGAGAGGAAATGTTTCCATTGTTTTAAGATGACAATAATCCTATTGTTTTGATTTGGAAACACGAGGTTTGAAGAAAGCTTCCAGAGTCTAAATAGGACTCTGAGAATGTATCCTCACACTGCCGCCGCCGGAGGCTAACTGGCTCTGTAAATGCCAGACTCCTGGGATAGTCGTTAAGCCTTATGAAACGACAAATTATGGGTCCCCTGGAGCCAGAAGAACTTTTTTCTTTTATATTATCCACGTGATCACCTATTTCAGAGGCATCCCTGGAAGTCATGCATGCTTGAGAAATGTGCTCCCTTCACTGAGTCAGTTGTTGGTAGTTGGGTTATTATTGAAAGAGAGATGGGTTTGATCCCTGGATCAGGAAGATCCCCTGGAGGAGGAAAGGGCTACCCACTCCAGTATTCTTGCCTGGGAAATCCCACAGGCAGAGGAGGCTGTTAGGCTACAGTCCACGGGGTGACAGAGTTGGACACGACTCAGCATGCACACACAGTCCACGGAATGCCGTGTCTTGACACCAATATGCTTTTCCTGGGCTCTTTGGGTAAGTGACTGTCCCTTTTGATTGTTGTCCTTGTAGACATGCTCTGAGCTAGCTTGGATTAGCAGTGGGGTGAGAGAGGAGTGGTACATGGGATTTGTTTGGGGAACAACAGATTGAAGAAGCAGAAATTCCCTGGCGGTCCAGTGGTTAGGACTCTGCGCTTTCACTGCTGGGGGCCCAGATTCTATCCCTGATCAGGAAACTAAGATCTTGCAAGTCAAATGGCTCCAGGGGTTGGGGGGTAGGGGAGGAGAAAAGGCAGAAGTGCCCTGAAGAAGGACATTGGAAAGAGAGAGGAAGGAAAAATGCAGGAGAGGAGTAGGGAGGGGAGATTAGTCCAAAGGCCACCCAGCTGGGGTGATGGTGCCATACTGGAGGAATAGCTATTAATATATTGGCTGTAAGGAGCTGGAAGGCGGCCCACATGAAAGCTATGGCTAAATACATTTGGAGCATCCATGCTTTCATTATTATAGACAATGAATATGTATTGAGTTGCCCACTATATGCCAAAGTTCAGATAGGAAGCCACATCTTATAGAAGAAGGCCATTATTTTACCTCGGTATTTTGCAAGCATTTCGTGATAATTTTCATGATTGCTGACACTAATGTGCACATTTTGCAGATGAGGAAATATGAACCACTGAGAGGTTAAGTGATTGCCTAAGGTCACAAAACAAACGACTGGCTGCCTAGTGATTAGGAGACAGAGACTTTAAATTTCAAATGTATTGCCTCTGGCTAGATAACAACTAAAGGTTTAATTGATCTAACATGATTTTTTAAAAAATAATTTTCTTCTGAGAGACATAAGATTGGCTTTATCAGCAAGTATAAAGCTTCTAGTGCTTGCCTTTTCTGGGACTATTCCCTTAGGGAGTGGAGCCCCAAACATTGAATGCTAATTACTCATTTGATCATTTTTAAAAAGTTATTATCAGATGATGTCCTTCATACACAAAAAGCTTTTTGCCTCTTTAGTATGCTTTTGCAAATCGGGGCAAGAGCAGTGATGCTGTAGCATCCAGGATTCTTTCATAAACATCAGCCATTTGTGTCTGACATCTTATCTCCAAGACTCTACACTTTAACACTTTTAAGTGATCATAAAGTGGACTCCAGAGAGTCCATATCAGAGAATGGAGCTACAAGAATCCCAACTAATATGAGAAAGAAGAGAACATAAATCAGGGAATTCCTTAAGAGGAACCAAATAATTCGAACTCAAAGTATAGGAACTGTTGTTCAGTTGCTAAGTCGTGTCTGATTCTTTGCATTCGCATGGACTGCAGCACACCAGACTTACCCGTCCTTCAGTATCTCCTGGAGTTTGCTCAAATTTATGTCCATTGAGTTGGAAATGGCTTCAGTCCAATTATACTGCAGAAAGAGCTAGCCAACCGATGTGAGAGAAGTGAGAAGAGCTTGAGTCAAAGGGTGAAGGTTTGCAAATTGTCAGAGATGCATCAATTCCGGCCTGGTGTTTGGTCATTGGATAAAGAACGTGAATCCTCTCCACCCTGCAGAGCATTATCCTGCCTGTTTTAAACTTCAAGGGTAAAGACCATCTTGTCCTGTTAGATAAATGGCGATAGAAGCTGGTTTGACACTTCCCTTGATTTATGCACCCTTCCAGAGGGACAGAACCTGACATCCTGTTTGTTGTCACAAACAGCTATAAATTGTAAAGCAGGTGACAGCCATACTCTTCTATTTAAAGGACATCCTTCTTTAAAAAAACCAAACAAACAGATAGATTTTTCTGCCTATTGTCCTGGTTTTACAATATTTGAAAACAACTGTTTGAACCATGAGGGTTTTCCCCAGCAAATGGGCCAGACCTCAAGCCAAATGCCACATTGTCCTCCTTGACCAGAACGTACTAAAGAGCAGAGAGTTTGTGCCATTAGAAACTGTTCCAAGTCAAACAGGAGTTTGCAAATTGCCTTCGCATGAGCTCAGAGTAGCCAATTCCTTATTGGCAATAAGAAATAGAGAATTTTTATTCAATAGTCAAGGGCCAAGTATGGCTTCTAGGGTCTAGAACCTTGGAAGTGTTAAGCTTAGCTTCCTCTCTACTTTTTTTCTGAGACAGATGTCCATTGCTTTTAAGAGTTATTTTTTTTTAAGTCTAGGACCCAAATGTTATTGCCGACCTGCTTGATTTTGCATTTTTGGGTTCTTTTTAGCCAGTGCTGATATACTGTATATTAGTTGACAAATGGACCAGAATGGGAGAGTCGGCCCAGTCTTTATGTCTACTTATATCTGATTTTTTTTAGATAAATATGACTCATGTAAAAATTTCCCATGCTGATGCGAAGAAGAGGTATAAGTAATGCAGAGAAGAGGTGTAAGTAACGCAAAGAATGCTGACTGAAAAGGTGAAATTGCCTGTGGAATCCCATTGTAAGTTCACATTCAACAAGACATCATAAATGCATATTGTGTCTTATTGAGTCAAGCACATTCCATCTTGTCGTGAACATTTCTTTGAAAGTCTATCCTGTCAGGTAGGTCTTGCACCCTTATGAAGAATCTGCATAATGGATAGTGTTGGCTCAGTCATGGTTGAGAATTACTAATTTTTTTCCTTGTTGCAGTGACCTCAGTCTTGTCTGCTGGGATGAGAATCAGCAGGTTCTATTGGGGCAGAATAATCCTGGATGCATCAGAAGGAATCAGAGAGATAACATTGGAGGAGCTGGGTTTTCTGCTTGAGAAAGTGCTGTGGAAATGTACCTGTCTGCTCATGACCATGTCTTTTGTCAGTAAGAGGTAATCTGTTAAATGTCTGCTTTTTCACATGAGCCAGTCTTCTGGAATTCAAGGAAGAAGTGATGGAAAAGTACTCTTCTTGTAGTTTAAGACTAAATAATTCAGACGTTTGAAAGTGATCATTTATTTTCATATTTTTCCTTGAACAATTCTGAACTCTTTAAATAATAATTCCTTCCTATATTTTCCTTCTCATTTTCATTTTTAGTCTGCTTCCACCAACTCCCTTGCTACTGTATAATCCTGTAACATTCATTCTTCTTATCTCAGGAAATGTGTGGTCTAGGCAAAGATGGTGAGATGGAGCTCAAAGCTGGAGAAGAGAAGGAAGGCTGGTGCTTTCTAATGAGTGTCAGTCAAACCATGTCCATCTGTGGCCAGATAGTGGAGGACGGTATGTGGGGCTTGGAAAGAAAACATCTCTATATTTTTCTAAGTTTGTTTTGGCCTTCCCTGGTGGCTCAGTCAGTAAAGAATCTGCCTGCAAAGCAGGAGACCCAGGTTTGATCCCTGGTTTGAGATGATCCCCTGGAGAAGGGACTGGTTGCCTATTCCAGTATTTTTGTCTGGAGAATGCTGTTGACAAAGGAGCCTGGTGGGCTACAGTCCAAGAGGTCACAAAGAGTTGGACACAACTGAATAACTAAGCACACACAGCCCACATGTGTCTTCTCAGTATAGACTCTTGAAAAGCTAACTTTGAGTGTATTGAAACTAGGAGAAATGTAATTTGCCCACACTCTGTTGAGAATAGTTATAGGGTAGACTGTCAGATGAGGGGTAGGTAGCATCAACACAGCCAGCCCTGAAAAGGAGGGGAGTCAGGAGAACCAGTGGGGAGGGCGTGGGTGGCAGCGATGGGAGAAAGGAAGCAGAAAGCCAGGATGGACTCAAACAGACACAGGTGGACATGCCACCTCCCTTCCTGAGTCTTTGAATGCAGGCTCTTTTCAATGGTGGGTACCTCTTCTCCCTCCCCAACTTCCCCAACATGCGGTCACAAAGAGTCAGAGATGACTTAGCAACTAAACCACTACCACCTCCACTCTACTGTCTGCTAATATTTAAGAAAGAGGCCCCCCAAAGCTGAAATGCGGCCTTCTGTGCCGTCCCATCTTTGGGACATACAGGAAGGTGATCTTGGAACCCCTGATGTCAGTCTCTTTGCACATTTTCTCTTGGGATGGTCAGATTTCAAGTGAAGATTTTGTCCTGTGCAGGGTACGAGCCTGGCTGCCAATATCCTATACACTGAGTGCTTACACAGAATCTCTGGTCTTAATATTCAATGGCCAAGTGGATTTTGACTTGACCATCTATTTCCAATAGGCATCCCCATCTCCCACGGTCTGTTCTCCCTTATCCCAGAGATCATTCAACCTGTCCTGAGAACAAATCTCTGGGTTTCCACCAAGGTGTGAAAATACCGAGGCCAAGCTGTGCTAAGTGAGAACAGCACGGGCGATTTGACAGTCTGAGTGTTTCTCATACAGACTTTCAAATAACCACTCTTGTTTTCAGCTCTGCTGTCATTCCAATGTATAATTACCTAGTGCTGCCAATTTCTAATTATTAGAGGGGTTCCACAGTGCAAATCATGTTCAGCTTTTACCACTGGTGAGTTTAGTATTCATTTTAATTCTCGCAATGTCACTTATCTTTCATCCCTTTGCTTTCTAGCTTTCACAATTCTCTTGCCGTTTCTTTCTCTCTTGCTCTTTGACCTTGTTGATGCGTGCCTTAATTTTTTTCTTTTACTTTCATTTTAGTAAGGTTGCAGGAGGGTGAGCAGTTATTCAACCTACTATATATAACCACAAGTCCTCTTGTGATCTCTAAACGTAGTTTTCCCAGGAGCAAAAGCACAAGAGCAGGGTTGTCATGTACAGTTGCTCAGTTTCTATAGTGCACAACTCTAAGGGAGACTATTTCTGTCATATGTTTTGACAAATGTCTAGCAAATCACACTAAAGTGTCTTGTTCTGTAAAAATAAGTATAACATAGCAATTGTTTAATAGATAGAAATAATGGGATTTAGTCTAATAATTAATAATGAATTCATTCTAATAAATAATCAGGAAGGGATTACTTTTTCTAAATTCATGCAAAAGAGACATGTGCTAATGACTGTTCTGAGCAAGGGATCTGAGCTGAGACTTCTGAATTTAAAGATGTTTCTGAGTCTTCTGGTTTACGTTGGCCCAGACTGCCTTCCAAAAATGGGCTGAGCAGAGTCTGAGAGTGCCAAGCAAACAGGGAGTTTCAACAGGTGGCCTCGTGGTAGTCTGATCAGGATTTTTAAAACGTTTTCTGTGAGGGAAATAACCAAAATTTTCTAGCCAACATGGTGAAATAAAATCTTCCTAATTGGTAATAGTTGTAGACAAATTTGTATTTAAAAATAAAATCAGCAGCAGATTTCTGGTTGAAAGTCAGTTGGCTTAGAGATCCTGACAGGACCTCTCCTAACTTCCTACTCAAATAACTATAAAGACAGCAAAAAGAGTGAACATTTGTGCAAAACCCAAACTCACAGCCAACCTATTGCCAGAATCTTGGAAGAAAGTTTCCCAATAACGAAGTCTCTGGGGTGGACCTAGACATCAAAATCAATGCCCTAGGTGTGCATTGCCAGCTGAAATGGAACTCAGCCAACTGCTTCAGAAGAGGGAGGGAGAACTATGGGGCCTGGATCAGAGATCCAGGGTGCATATAAAAGCCCAAGTTCAGTTCAGTTCAGTGGCTCAGTCATGTCCAACTCTTTGTGACCCTACGGACTGCCGTACTCCAAGCCTCCCTGTCCATCAACAACTCCTGGAGCTTGCTCAAACTTCTGTCCATTGAGTCAGTGATGCCATCCAACCATCTTATCCTCTGTCATCCCCTTCTCCTCCTGCCCTCAATCTTTCCCAGCATCAGGGAGTCAGTTTCAAATGAGTCAGTTCTTCACATCAGGTGGCCAAAGTATTGGAGTTTCAGCTTCAGCATCAGTCCTTCCAATGAATATTCAGGACTGATCTCCTTTAGGATGGACTGGTTGTATCTCCTTACAGTCCAAGGGACTCTCAAGAGTCTTCTCCAACAACACAGTTCAAAAGCATCAATTCTTTGGTGCTCAGCTTTCTTTATAGTCCAACTCTCACCTCCATACATGATCACTGGAAAAACCAAAGCTTTGACTAGACAGACCTTTGTTGGCAAAGTAATATCTCTGCTTTTTAATATGCTGTCTAGGTTGGTCATAACTTTTTATCCAAGGAGCAAGCATCTTTTAATTTCATGGCTGCAGTCACCATCTGCTATGATTTTGGAGCCCCCCCAAAATAAAGTCTGTCACTGTTTCCATTGTTTCCCCATCTATTTACTATGAAGCCCAAATAGTGGTGCATATAAAAGCCCCAAACTGTGGGGTGATCCAAGGTCCATACAAAAGCCCAAACTATCCATGCAATTGCATGGATAGCTCTTTTGAGTTTACTAGATTGACACACCTGACCCCATTAGTAATTTTCTTTCCTTGGAGATTTACTTGGAGATTTTAACCCCTTAGAAAATACATAGCAGGAAGTGTGTCTGGAGAGAGATGAGAAGAGAAAAGTCTGGAGAAGGCCTAGCAGAAGTGTGTTGCATTCTGGTAGTTTAAAACAAATAAAGAGTTAGCGATGAGACCAGACACTGGAAGGGCATGCTGGGATTCATTTTTAGCGTAAGGAACCAGGCATTGGGTGTAAGAGAATGCCTTGGTCCACAACAATGATGCTGGGAGAATGTGGGCCAGTCACTGAAAGTTAGGCAAGAAATTGTGCACCTGAACTTGCCCTCCAGTTGTAAATCATTTCCAATTGTAAATGAACAACACAGGAGTTCAAGGGCAAGTCATGGTCCTTGTCTGCTGGAGAAAACTAACCCCTAAGACAAGCAAATGGGAAAAACTGCAATAGTACAAGGAGCATGTGAGAAAAATACTATAGAGCAATGAAGTAGAAACTTAGAGAATGTCTTCTGAAATATCACAAAATGATATCCTGGGTGTTTGGTAAACTTGGTATCATGATTTCAGGTTTTACACACGTTGTTACCATACCAGTAAGAAAGAAAAAACAGTATATATAGAAAATGGAAAACACACAGTTGTTGCCACACCAAAAACTGCACATCCCTGTGGACCAGAGGTGAGGTAGAAATTAGAAAACAGGTGGGGACTGCTTAAACTCTCATACTAGAACCAACAGAGGCAACTGGGGCATTGATTCCCATAGAATATGTGTCAGCAGCCCAAAGCCAGCCCACTGCTGAAACCAGGGCTTAACGTGGGGCACCTCAATGCTAAGAGGAAGTGGAAAAACTTACCATTGCTGCCAAGAACCTTGATTTGCATAAATCTGCTTACACAGACTATACAGAGGGAGCAAAGATAACTGAGTAACCAGGACCTGGGCCAGCCACTGCTACAGGCTCTGCGGCTCCATCTGCGATGCACCCCAATCTCATGATGGAAGGAACCCAAACATCAGTCCAGAACCTGGTTCTGGTTATGCTGCTAGATGTGTGTATGTGATGTGTATGTGTGTGAGAGAGAGAGGGAGTGAGAGAGATCAAATGACCAAGAAATATGAACCATAAAAACAACTAGAGAATAAACTCTTGAAGAAATGCAAATAATAGAGCAATATGAAGATGACTTACTATAAAGTTCTTTTGAACTGTGTCTAAGAAACTATAGCTCATAAAGTCACCAAATCCTTCTAAACCCAGCTCCGCATCTTCTTAGCTGTGTGACCTTGTGCAAGTCACTCAACCTTGTCGAGTCTTAGTTTCCTCATCCAAAAAATGGGGATTAAAATAGTACCTATTTCACTGAATTACCTGGACTATTAGTTATGACAGTGTCTAGCATAGATCAAACTAAAATGCAATGATGGAAGTCAAATATTCATTAGAAATGGTAAAAAGAAAAAAATCAGTAACAGAAAATCTGATGAATAACATAGAAGATAAACTTGAGAAGTTCTCCCGAAGTTTCTAATAGAATCAAAAGAGAATTAAAAATAATGATATAAAATAAAATAAGCATAGAAGACATAGAAAAACATTCTGACATTTAATATAAGCATTCTGACATTTAAAATAAGGATAGAAACTTTTGAATTACTGTCAATAACCTTGGATTCACAATATATAAATCTGTATGAAAAGATGGTTTGCCTTCTTTTCAAGGATCCATGAAATACATACTAAGACACATTGTGTTATGCAAAGCCATAGGTTTTCAAGAGATTCTTTGGGTTATCTTGGTCAAAACCAAGGGTCCCTAATTATAAGTAGGTTTCGAGGCCCTCAGTTCTCCATTCAACTAAAACTGTTCTGCTTTTCATTTTTTTACATGTTGAGGCTTCAATGAAGGTTTTATTTTTTAATTGTTGCACTGGTTAAAAAATAACAAAAGGTTGAAAATTGCTGCCCTTAAAGTTCAATAAATTTCTAGGACTTGAAATAGGGTATATAAACCCAATTCTCAAACTATCAGAAAAGTGACACCAGAAATTAATAACAAAAGTCAAAAACAAAGCAAAACAAACCATCCTGGTTGGTTGGACCTTAAAATTACTATTCTAATTCATTATTGACTCAAGGAAAGGGAAAGGGAAAGTCACTCAGTCATGTCCGACTCTTTGCAACCCTATGGACTATAGAGTCCATGGGATTCTCCAGGCCAAAATACTGGAGTGGGTAGCCTTTCTCTTCTCCAGGGGATCTTCCCAACCCAGGGATTGAACCCAAATGCAGGTGGATTCTTTACCAGCTGAGCCACAAGGGAAGCCCATTATGACTCAAAGAGGTAATAGAGCTATGATTATAACCTGTATGAAACTGTGACATAGTGCAACCTATAAGATGTGATGAAAACAATAATCAGGGCATAATCACAACCTCATAGTTCCATTATAAAATGAAAATTTAAAAAAATAAGCACTTCATTCTCCTATTTGGAAATTTTGAAAAGTTAGCTCAAAGAAAAAGGGAATTTTAGAGATAAAAGTAAAAAATAAATGAAAACAAGAATAACAAATATTATAATCAATACATCTAAGAGCTGAATCTTTGTGAGTTAAAATAAACAAACAAAAACAGACAATGAATTAGAGAAATCTCTGGTAATTATAATTTTTAAAAGGAGGAAAAAAATTCATATAATAATGAGTACATTGTCATGCTTAGTCACTCAGTCATGTACAACTCTTTTTGACTCCATGGACTGTAGCCCACCAGGTTCCTCTGTCCATGGGGATTCTCCAGGCAAGACTACTGGAGTGGTTTTCCATGTCCTCCTCCAGGGGATCTTTTCAACCCAGGGATTGAACCCAGGTGTCCCACAATGTAGGTGGATTCTTCACCATCTGAGCCACCAGGGAAGCCCAAGAACATTGGAGTGGGTAGCCTATCCTTTCTCCAGAGGAGCTTCCTGACCCAGGAATCAAACCAGGGTCTCCTGCATTGCAGGTGGATTCTTCACCAACTGAGCTACCAGGGAAGCCCTTTAATAATGAGTAGTAATGAGGTAATAATGAGTAATAATGTGTAATAATGAGGGTTATAATCCCAGGCCCAAAAGAGATCATAATTTTATTAGAGAATTTGTATACTCTGGTCAGGGAATTGATCCCTGCCACATGAATCGATCCCCTATTAGGAAAAAAATTTGATATATGAATCAAAATTCTTTAAAATATGCTTACTTTTGGACCCAGAAATTTGTTTCCAGTCATAAGTTTGATAAAATTACTATAGAGGTGAACCAGAACTTATTTAAAATAGAGATTCTTTTTTGCATTATCCCAAAAGGACTTCCCCGGTGTCTCAGATGGTAAAACGTCTGCCCACAGTGTGGAGACCTGGGTTTGATCCCTGGGTCAGGAAGATCCCATGGAAAAGGAAATAGCAACCCACTCCAAGTACTCTTGCCTGGAGAATCCCATGGTTGGAGGAGCTTGGTGGGCTATAGTCCATGGGGTCGCAAAGAGTCGGAGAAAACTGAACGACTTCACTTTTACTTTTCAAAAGAACAAAACATGAGAAATTTCATAAATGTTCAACCATATTAAATAAGATATGGTACATTTATTCAGTGCAATGCCATGTAACCATTAAAAAGTTGTAGAATATTTCACGCATTTATTTCACTTGGTAAAGTGAAAAAGACAAGCTTCAAAACATCAGTCCAGGCTTTGGGGGTGGATTAAATGATTTCATTCATTTATGTCATGCCATCAATGGAAAAGACATTTAACATGTGTTAGTTTTCTCTCCCACGCAAGATTATTTTGAGAGCTAGTTGTGTATAATGTAGCTGCTCCGAGCCTGGCATGTGGTTATTATCCATCATGTAGACTATTGTCCGTATTGAGGAGAGTTAAGGCTTAACTCTAGCACACACAGGCATTTTTGTCCTAGGATGCAATGAGTCTGATGTGCTGAGGAAATGACAATGTGAGAACACGTGTGTGTTAACCCTTCAACTTCTGCTCTCTCTAAACACATGTTTAGCACTGAATGTCTTGCTGATAATTTAAAAAGGGCAGCTGCATGAAAACTAGAGTTCACTCTAGAACCCAGCCTCTATTTCTGAGTCTGATCATGAGCCAAACTCTCTCTGTATATGTCTCATCTGGCTCTAGCATGCGTTCAGAGAGGCCCTGGCCAATCCTACCAGTTGCCACAACAATTAGAAGACAAAAACTCCCTTTGTGATTATTCTCATTAAGCTTGGTGTATTTTACCAAGAGCTTTAATAAAATTCTCTTTGTTGGAAGTCCGCAAACATTACATTTGTTTTTAATTTTTATAATGTGTTATGTTGACTTGGAATTGGACTGAGTCTTCCTTGAAGCGATAGTTTCACTGAAATATGCAAAACATGAGCTGACCCCTTCTTTTGCCCTGACATGGTCAAGGTGATGGATTCCTATCACGTATGTCCAACAGAGGTTCTAACAGGAAGCTGTGCAAGTCTTTGCAGTGTACCTTGACATTAATGACTGTTATTTACTCCTGCATCAGCCCTGCAAAAAATACCATCTTTGCAAAGTGTGATGGACTAACCTGCCTAGGTTTCTCTCCCCCTACAATTGGGATTTTTTTAGAACTCTCATTGTAGGAACATGTGGGTACAAGCCCTTCACTTTAGGTATATGACTTACTATGTGGCTTACTGGGTAGGACTTCTTTATCCTCCTGTCCTTTAATATTTCTGATAATCCCAAGCACTATTTTGTATCTATTTCAAGCCTTCAGTTATCCTCCTATTGTATGTCTGTTGAGTGTATCTTTCTTCCTCATTCATCTCCTGTTATCTTATTCCAATATTGGGCAAGTCACAGTTGTTGCTATCTAAGGGCCTCTGGAGTCATTTGTTTTTTTGGTAGCACACATACAAGCTTATTTCTTTTCTTGGAATTGGGAAGTCATGTGGTATCAACTCATTAAATTGGAATTGTTTCAGGGATCTGGTTTATGGGTGTATAATAAGGTCAGGTTCTAGGGCCTGTGGGCAAATGTGACCTCTTTGTAGAAGGAGGACTTCTGTGGTGTGAGAAGCAGAGTTCTGACGATGCTCTGAAGGTTTCCTGGTCGCCTAAATAATCTTACAAAACAACATTTTAATGACTTAAGTGTAAATAGATTAGACACATATGGATTCAATTTCCCTTCAAATACACATGACTTGGTAAAATCCAGAGCTTAGGGCAAAACGTGTTTTGGTTTATAAAAACCCAAACATTGGAAAATAAAACTGGAACGTTTGTCTAGCCCCAAATACCATGGGGTCAGCTTATTCCTTACCGCCAATTTACAGCTTGTTCCAGGAAAGCAGAGCATGCCCCAACTATTCTTGTCTTATGTGATGATGTGCTCTTAAAAGAAGATATCTTCTTATTTTAAGATTTTTCTTTATTTTAATGTTTTTTTCTTTAAGAAAAACTTATCAAGCCTCCCAAAGGTAGGGTATCATTTGCTCTATCTAATGCATCTCTGATGTCTTTTCTCTTTGTGTGGTTCCATCTTTGGGTCTTCACATTTGCTTACTTTGGATTATTGATGAGTATTTGTAGCACCTGGGGGAAAACTCTTTTCTTAACAGCGATAATCAATTGTTTAAATATATATTTGTAGCTTTTCAAAGACTCAACTATCTCTGAAAATAAAAAGTACTTTGAACCACAGAATAAAATTGTTCAAGCTTCTCTAAACCTACTAGGCCTGTAAGCTCACCCCATTTTTCTGCAGTGCCTCCTGAGTTTATGTTCCAAGAGGGGGAGTGCAATGGATCACCCTGTCTTTTTAGGGTGATGGGTAAGAAAGGCAGTGAATGTGTAGCCAGTGAAGACAGTGGGTGTTTAAGACTTGCCCACCAACCAGAGAGATGATTCATTATACCCAGTACAGTGTGTGTGCATGTGTGTGTGTTTGCTGGTGACTTGTCCCTAATTCCCAAAATAACAAAGTAACAGCTCTAAGTGGGAAAATGTGACTCATCAGTAAATCAAGTCAAATTGTTGTTGATGGACTCTGTCTTCAGCCCATTATAACCACTTATACTGGGCATTGTGCATTCTGACTGTTAGAAATATTTACATCTACTTGTGTTTTGAGGTTTGGTTTTTTTTCTTTTTCTTTTTCTTTTTTTTTAATAATTTCCTTATTTTATTTTATTTTTTAACTTTACAATATTGTATTGGTTTTGCCATATATCAACATGAATCCGCCACAGGTATACACATGTTCCCCATCCTGAACCCTCCTCCCTCCTCCCTCCCTGTACCATCCCTCTGGGTCGTCCCAGTGCACCAGCCCCAAGCATCCAGTATCATGCATCGAACCTGGACTGGCCACTCATTTCATATATGATATTATACGTGTTTCAATGCCATTCTCCCAAATCATCCCACCCTCTCCCTCTCCCACAGAGTCCAAAAGACCGTTCTATACATCAGTGTCTCTTTTGCTGTCTCGTATACAGAGTTATTGGTACCATCTTTCTAAATTCCATATATATGCGTTAGTATACTGTATTGGTGTTTTTCTTTCTGGCTTACTTCTCTCTGTATAATAGGCTCCAGTTTCATCCACCTCATTAGAACTGATTCAAATGTATTCTTTTTAATGGCTGAGTAATACTCCATTGTGTATATGTTCCACAGCTTTTTTATCCATTCATCTGCTGATGGGCATCTAGGTTGCTTCCATGTCCTGGCTATTATAAACAGTGCTGCGATGAACATTGGGGTACACATGTCTCTTTCCCTTCTGGTTTCCTCAGTGTGTATGCCCAGCAGTGGGATTGCTGGATCATAAGGCAGTTCTATTTCCAGTTTTTTAAGGAATCTCCACACTGTTCTCCATAGTGGCTGTACTAGTTTGCATTCCCACCAACAATGTAAGAGGGTTCCCTTTTCTCCACACCCTCTCCAGCATTTATTGCTTGTAGACTTTTGGATCACAGCCATTCTGACTGGCGTGAAATGGTACCTCATAGTGGTTTTGATTTGTATTTCTCTGATAATGAGTGATAAAAGGAATCCAAATTGGAAAAGAAGAAGTAAAACTCTCACTGTTTGCAGATGACATGATCCTCTACATAGAAAACCCTAAAGACTCCACCAGAAAATTACTAGAACTAATCAATGAATACAGTAAAGTTGCAGGATATAAAATCAACACAGAAATCCCTTGCATTCCTATACACTAATAATGAGAAAATAGAAAGAGAAATTAAGGAAACAATTCCATTCACTATTTCAACGAAAAGAATAAAATACTTAGGAACATATTTACCTAAAGAAACTAAAGACCAATATATAGAAAACTATAAAACACTGGTGAAAGAAATCAAAGAGGACACTAATAGATGGAGAAATGTACCATGTTCATGGATTGGAAGAATCAATATAGTGAAAATGAGTATATTACCCAGAGCAATTTATAGATTCAATGCAATCCCTATCAAGCTACCAACGGTATTCTTCACAAGCTGGAACAAATAATTTTTTTCTTTTTATTAATGCAAAGCTCCAATACTTTGGCCACCTAATGCAAAGAGCCTATTCATTGGAAAAGACCCTGATGCTGGGAAAAATTGAAGGCAGGATGAGAAGGGGATGACAGAGGATGAGATGGTTGGATGGCATCACCGACTCAGTGGACATGAGTTTGAGCAAACTCCAGGAGGTGGTGAGGGACAGGGAGGCCTGGCGTGCTGCAGTCTATGGGGTCGAAAAGAGTTGGACATGACTGAGTTACTGAACAACGACAACAAGAGTGTGCCAGTGCTTCAATTTGGAATACAAACTAAAAATAAAAAAGGATACATTTATAACAATGGAAATTCTTCAAAATGAATTCTTCTGTGTTGACATATTGATGCAGTCAACATTGCCACAGATAGATAAAATCAGTTGATGACTGAAGCTATCTGTTAGTCAATAATATCGCACTCTCCCTTACTGAATCGTTTTATCAGAAGTACTCATCTAGAAGGTCATAAGGATGGTGATCATTTTGAACAATTATTAGGTACTATGTGTTTTATCTCAAGTATTACTTATCTTCCCCCAAACTCTTCAGCTTGGATGTTCTTAACGCCATTGCCTACTTGAGAAAACTGAGAATCAGAGTGTATAAGTGACTGAACAAAGGTTACACACTTGAACGTAACAGAGACAGTATTTGAATCCGGATCTGGGTGACCACAAATCCATTGTGTTCCCCCCAAGTCCCTCATTAGCCCTTTGGTTATAAGGTGGTTAGGAGGGGCAGCAAAACTAAGACACTGGTAGTAACAGCAAAGTAATAGCTAACAGTTATTGAGATAGGATTGTTATTATGAGATGGGCTTCCCTGGTGGCTCAGGTGGTAAAGAATCTGCCTGCAATGCAGGAGACTTGGGTTTGACCCCTGGGTTGGGAGGACCCCCTAAAGGAGGGCATGGAAACCCATTCCAATTCTTGCCTGGAGAATCCCATGGACAGAGGAGCCTGGCAGCTTCATAGGGTTGCAAAGAGTCAGACACAACTGAAGCAACTTAGTACAACTTTATGATGAATTTTTATTGAAGTATGCTGCTGCTGCTAAGTCGCTTCAGTCATGTCCAACTCTGGATGACCCCATAGACGGCAGCCCACCAGGCTCCCCCGTCCCTGGGATTCTCCAGGCAAGAACACTGGAGTGGGTTGCCATTTCCTTCTCCAATGCATGAAAGTGAAAAGTGAAAGGGAAGTCGCTCAGTCGTGTCCGAGCCTAGCGACCCCATGGACTGCAGCCTACCCGGCTCCTCCACCCATGGGATTTTCTAGGCAAAAGTACTGGAGTGGGGTGCCATTGCCTTCTCTGATTGAAGTATAGTTGAGTTAAAACATTATATTAGTTTCAGGTGTACAACACAGTGATTTGATAATCTCTAAAGAAGCCTCAGTCTATAGAGTGGATAGGAGTCTAACTTTTTCGGAATGCTTCTAATTAAATGTCAAATTGAATCAGGGTCTCCATTCTAGGAGAGGTAAGCAGATACTCTGTTTAATTTGCCTTAAGTTGCCCAGTTTGGCATAAATCTAGTGCATCCCTCCTAACTTCAGGGGCATAGGATATTAGCTTCTGTGCCTATGTGTGTGTTCACAAATAATTCCAAGAAGTTTTGTTTGCTTACCTGCTCTCAGCAGCTGAGATTATGCAGAGAAGTTTCTACAGTCCCATCAGCATTGGTGCCTGTTTCAGGTGGAGAGATTCCCACTACAAATCACAGGCATCCTAAACAGACGCCTTAAAGGATAGGAAATGTATTAAATGTGTAACTGGGAATTGAGAAAGGGAGTGTCAGAGTCAGTTTAACCCAGTGGCTCCAACTCCATCTCCCCACAGTTCCCCAGGCTGCTCCCTTATCTGTGTGCAGCTTCCTCTGTGGCATAAGAAATTGGTACTGTAGTTTCAGACTTCACATCCATGTACCACAATGTCTAGAGGAGGAGAAAATAGCTACTGATTCCAGTGGGCAGTTTCAAAAGGGAGGAAATTTCTTACCCAGAAGCTCTCATCACAATTCTAGCATCTAACTGATCCACGTTCTCTTGGTGCAGGAAATGCCACGCATTGATTGGCTTAGTCTTGGAATCTCCATCATCCAATGGCAAAGGAGAAGGGGTTGTCCCGAGACCAATCAAGTCTGCTCTTGGTCCTGAGGTTGGGCAGCGTCCCTGAATCCCATGAGTGCTGAGAAGAGTGATGGATAACAGCCTAGACGTGGGGTTCCCTTCAGCAGAAGAAAAGGATAAAAGAGGTTTGGGGCAGGGCCCTGAAGGACATGGTTGGGGGTGGGGGCCGGGTAGGGCAAATGAAGAGGAGCACAAAGCTTAGCAGCTTCCTAGACAGAACTCTGCCAGTGGTACCCAGGGGTGATGAATTGTATATGCAGACCCCTCTGAAGGGCTCTCCATGGAGACAGCTGCCTGGTTCCAAGGATCATGGCTACGGGGCTGGGTCCTGCTCCAGCAATGGTCAAAAAGAGTGGCTTGGAAATGTGATGGCTGTGGAGGTTCTGTGATGTTACTTTAGTGGTTTCCTTTCAGAAACTTGCAGAATTGTTTTTGCACGGTCTTGTGCATTCTGACAGCAGTCACTAGAGGGCTCATGGGACAACTTGCCCTCTAGAGGTAGAGTCCTGAAAGCTGATGCGAAACTGTCCTGGGGTTCAGAGCCCTGGGAGCTGATTGGAAGGAAGGCAATCACAGGAGACCTTGCAAGAGAAACCTCAGGGATGAACAAGCTGGTTTAAACTCTTAAAAACCATGTGTTAGTCTCTCATGAAAATGAGAGAATAGTTATATCTGTGTGGTCCAATATGGAGCCACGAGCCATGTGTGGTTACTGAACTCTTGAAATGTGACTCCTGCAACTGGAGATGTGCTCAAAGTGCAAATTACCCACCAGATCGTGAAGGCTTTGTGTGAAAGAAAAGGAATGCAAAGTCTCAATTTTGTATATTGATTATATGTTAACATTATAATATTTGAATAATTGGGTTAAATAAAATCTATTAGTAAAATTAAAATCACTTCTTTTGCTTTTGTTGTTTAAAATTAATTAATTTATTTTTTTAGGTAATATGAATGGGCTTAGGACCTGGTGTAGTCATTTTCCCATATAATATTTTATGTGTGTGTGTGTGTGTGTGTGTTTAATTGAAGTATAGTTGACCTGCAACATTATATTCATTTTAGTTATATAGCATGGTGATTCAACATTTATAAAAGAAATTTAAAATTTCCTATGTTTGGGGACTTCTCTGGTCATCCAGTGGTTACGATTCCTTGCTTCTAATACATGGGACACAGGTTCAATCCCAGGTCGGGGAACTACGATCCCACATTCTGCTTTCACAAAAAAAAGTTTAATAAAAACAACTGTCTATGTTTGTGGTTCACATTATATTTCTGCTGGATGGTGCTAGGCTGAGCCATTGCGAAGGAGAGAGAGTAACCTGGTGGGGTGGAGTGGAAGGGTGGATACCCTGAGAAACCCTTGGGGAGGTTTGAGGTAGTTGAAGAGACCCTTCCACCATGTGTCTGGCCTGGGGTCAGAGGCACTCCTTGAGACTTTGGCGATAATGACAGTGATGACAATGGTGACTTGCCCTTAATTCTGTGTGTCAGATTAAGCTCAACACCCAGTGTATTAAATGCATCCCACGGTTGCCTCAGAGTTTCTGTGTGAATCAGAAGAGATGACTAGTGTCAAACCTGGATACAGGAAAAAAACACACCTTATGCATGCCTTTATCATTTTTCTTTTTGCAGTGTTTGACCATTTAGCATCTAGATACTGGGAAACTGAGCTTTCATGAAACACCGTTGCCTGTGTGATCTGTCTCTTCAGAGACAGAGGCCTCCGAACTTTTTGTTAACATCACCTATCACTGCGAGCTCGGCACGTGTCAGACAGATAAGTACGTTGTGCCTCACCTCCTTTTTCGGAGAATACAATGGAAATCTTCCAGCTCCTTCCTCTCTCAAAAGGCAGAAGTTCATTACTTTTCAATACTCTTTATGTAACTTGCAGAAGACAGATGAATAATATAAGCTGTTAAGGCAAAAGCTTCCCAAAAGGCTTGGCCAAGGCTAAGGCAAAGAATCAAATCAGATGGAAATGGAAATGATCATGTGAAGTGATGAATAAAATCAGATCAGATCAGATCAGTCGCTCAGTCGTGTCCGACTCTTTGCGACCCCATGAATCGCAGCACGCCAGGCCTCCCTGTCCATCACCAACTCCCGGAGTTCACTCAGACTCATGTCCATCGAATCAGTGATGCCATCCAGCCATCTCATCCTTTGTCATCCCCTTCTACTCCTGCCCCGAATCCCTCCCAGCATCAGAGTCTTTTCCAATGAGTCAACTCTTCACATCAGGTGGCCAAAGTACTGGAGTTTCAGCTTTAGCATAATTCCTTCCAAAGAAATCCCAGGGCTGATCTTCAGAATGGACTGGTTGGATCTCCTTGCAGTCCAATGGACTCTCAAGAGTCTTCTCCAACACCACAGTTCAAAAGCATCAATTCTTCGGCACTCAGCTTTCTTCACAGTCCAACTCTCACATCCATACATGACCACAGGAAAAACCATAGCCTTGACTAGACGAACCTTTGTTGGCAAAGTAATGTCTCTGCTTTTGAATATGCTATCTAGGTTGGTCATAACTTTCCTTCCAAGGAGTAAGCGTCTTTTAATTTCATGGCTTCAATCACCACCTGTAGTGATTTTGGAGCCCAGAAAAATAAAGTCTGACACTGTTTCCACTGTTTCCCCATCTATTTCCCATGAAGTGATGGGACTGGATGCCATGATCTTCGTTTTCAGAATGTTGAGCTTTAAGTCAACTTTTTCACTCTCCACTTTCACTTTCATCAAGAGGCTTTTGAGTTCCTCTTCACTTTCTGCCATAAGGGTGGTGTCATCTGCATCTCTGAGGTTATTGTTAGTTCTCCCGGCAATCTTGATTCCAGCTTCTGTTTCTTCCAGTCCAGCGTTTCTCATGATGTACTCTGCATATAAGTTAAATAAACAGGGTGACAATATACAGCCTTGACGAACTCCTTTTCCTATTTGGAACCAGCCTGTTGTTCCATGTCCAGTTCTAACTGTTGCTTCCTGACTTGCATACAAATTTCTCAAGAGGCAGATCAGATGGTCTGGTATTCCCATCTCTTGAAGAATTTTCCACAGTTTATTGTGATCCACACAGTCAAAGGCTTTGGCATAGTCAATAAAGCAGAAATAGATGTTTTTCTGGAACTCTCTTGCTTTTTCTATGATCCAGCGGATGTTGGCAATTTGATCTCTGGTTCCTCTGCCTTTTCTAAAACCAGCTTGAACATCAGGAAGTTCACGGTTCACATATTGCTGAAGCCTGGCTTGGAGAATTTTGAGCATTACTTTCCTAATTATAAATTCTGGGGCATCAATGTGGACCATCCCTAGACTCTCAAAGTAGCAGGAGCTGATGGTATCTATAGCCAAGTTTCTGTTTCCAGAATAAGTCCTTGCCCAGGTGGCGCTAGTGGTAAAGAACCTGCCTGCCAGTGCATGAGACATAAGAGACACAGGTTCAATCTCTGGGTTGGGAAGATCCCCTGGAGAAGGGCATGGAAACCCACTTCAGTATTCTTGCCTGGAGAATCCCATGGACAAGAGGAGCCTGGGGGTGACAGCCTATGGGGTCACAAAGAGTTGGACATGATTGAGTAGATAACATTTTCACTTCTCGTGCCATCTGATCTTTCTGCTCACCGTCTCAGCCCCTGACCTCCAGAGCAGAGTGTCCACTTTTGACCCAAAAGTCACCACCACGGCCATCCCATAAGGCACTTCATTCTTTCCCCTCCAACCTTCCCAAAGTGAAGAAACCAAGATCCCTCCCTGCACCTGCCAGTCAAAGATGAGGAATCCTTTTATTACATAACTGGCAATACTGATAAAAATGTCAATATTTATTTCACATTAAGGTAGGATTAGCATTTAACAATGGATTGAGTTTCATTCTACAAATCATACAATAAAACTGTGTGTATTTTATAGCCATAATGTCAGAGGTTGACTTTTAAAAATACCCACCTATACCTCAAACATGCACAGTCCCCAAATCCTACAACTCTAAAGAGGATGCCCCTCATTTAATATACAAGTTCCAATGAATGTAACAAAGGTCAGCCCCCGACTGTTGCTGGTGCAACTCAGTTCAACAGCACTGCATTGCTATTTTGCCCAAACTCCATTTCATCTTTCAAAACAAAAGCAAAGCTCATTTTGCCTTTTGTTTCGGGTTTTTCAGACAGTTTGTCAGACTTCCTGATGAGATAGCACATCTCCTTCTGTACTCATCTTTCAGGTCTAGTACAACCCACAAAACGTACTTCAAGCATTTTGACAAACACACAGTACTAAGGAGGCTTAGTACAAAGAGAATAGGATGCAGTGAAGGTTAGCATGCAAAATATGCTCCTTGACCTTGTTTAGATGCTAAGTATTCCTTTCATCAATGAGTAATTCTTCTCTGCCCAAGACGCTGAGTGATAGGATTGTCAAGAAAACAGGATTGCTACCTTCAAGGTGTAGTTACCAAGGGAGGAAGAACTAAACAAATACACAGATACCTATAGGACCCCCCATATTGTGTGAGAGCCTGGGGAGGACACAAGGCTGCTGCTGCTGCTGCTAAGTCACTTCAGTCGTGTCCGACTCTGTGCGACCCCATAGACGGCAGCCCACCAGGCTCCCCCGTCCTTGGGATTCTCCAGGCAAGAACACTGGAGTGGGTTGCCATTTCCTTCTCCAGTGCATGAAAGTGAAAAGTGAAAGTGAAGTCGCTCAGTCGTGTCTGACTCTTAGCGACCCCATGGACTGCAGCCCACCAGGCCCCTCCGTCCATGGATTTTCCAGGCAAGAGTACTGGAGGGGGGCGCCACTGCCCGTGGTCCCTTAAAACTCCACAACTTCAATTTTTTTTAATTGAAGGATAATTGCTTTACAATGTGGTTTCTGCTATTCGGCAATCTGAATCAACCATATGTAAACATATGTCCCCTACCTGCATCTCTATTCCTGCCTTGCTGCCCTGCTATAGGTTCATCTGTACCATGTTGAACACATATCTATTGCTAAATGAAGTCTCTTTTAAAAGTGAAAAAAAAAAAAAAAGACTGTGATTACTTGAGACAAAGTTTAGGCACACTGCAGATCCTTCCATGAGCTGTTTCTGTTTCATTCTGTGGCCAATATTTTGTGTCTGCAGGCGGGGTGGGTCTGGGAGCCACAGGTGTTTCAGAGGGGCAGCTGCAAAGGCCAGGTGGATGGCAAAGGAGGCGCAGGAAGGACAGGTCAGGAGAGGGCTGGGACCAGCTGGACATGGAGAAGAATGATGGAAAATCTCTAGGTTTTGTCAAAGGCATAGGCGGGGCCATCAAGAAGAGACATGGAGGGCGGTATTCCCAGAGCTGTGGTTTGGGGCCAGCTATATAACACGAGCACTGAATCTTCTGGGCAAACCGCTTCAAGCTGCCTTCCTATCAACCCCAAATTCAAGAGAAAGTATACAGTTTCTTTCCTTTTTATTTCCACGCTTTGTATTTCCATGGGGCCAGGAACTTCCAACAAGTCAAGACATCATTCTTATCAAGATTCTGTTGCTCAAATCTGTGGTTCTATCTCCTAAGAGTTACTTGATACCTTTGTACTGGGTTTTATTTTTACGTTTCGGCAAATAATTCCTTGATTTTCAAACAACTGTATTTGTTATCACGCTCCAAGTAGTTTATTTCAGAATCCTGGGATCCTTGAAGTAAAAAGCCCAAAGAACTGATAGTTAATAAGAATGGTCGTTTTGGTTCTTTGTTAGAGTGAATACTATGAGGAATATTACTACTGATACCAAACAGCCATCCTTAAAAAAACAGGAAGACGAAAAGCTCTCTTATCATTAGAATTCTTGTGCTGAAGTATTAAGACAGTATCAGGCTTTTAAAAGGGGGAACTAGGATATTTCAAATATAGACTTCTCCCCCTCTCAGATGATAAAAAGTAGTGCATTTGGCCATGGTAATAATTTCATACAAAGAATAAAAATTAAAAACCATGAATACATCTGAAAATACAACTTACCAAATTTTACTCACTGGTAAATTATAGACTGAATTGAGTTACTATGACAAATGTTAATGGAATATGGGTTGTTAAATGCTGTTTTCTCATTGGCTGATGACTGGTCTTTAACTATGAGGGAAGACCAGCCCGGTAAACAGGAAGTCATCTCTATGGCAACGGGCCATTCAACTTAACTTTTTTAACCCGTGAAGAGGTAATTACTTTATTTTTTATTTCCATTTTTACAATATTCACAGTTTATAATAGCAGTGAAGACCTCTGGGGTCAGGCATTTCCTGGCTGTTAATAACAGGCTGATTTCAGGCCACCAAGGCTTGAGCATTGTGCCAATTTTTTTTTTTTAAATGAAAAGAGAGCTATGATTTTCTTTTTTCCTTCCTGAAGTCTGTAGCATAAATAAATGACAGGATTTTATGTTCACACACATGGTGTTTTGATTTCCTGCAGATGATAACATCAGGGAGGAGACTGATCATCATTGGTGGGGTGGTGGAGGGTGGGGTGGGGGTGCTTGAGATGGAAAAGCCACGGGGAGTCCTTCTGGATGGCTGGTTGGAAGATGACTCCTGGGTACTGAAAGTGAAGATGAGACAGAGGTTCTGCCCGGGGCAGAACTCACTACACCAGGATGCACAACCTTGGAGACCAGGGAATGTTCTGGTGGAGGCAATCATGAGTCAGTGCTTCTTTCTGAACTCACTGTGAAGACCATTTCCCTGGCCTTTGCTCACCTAGGAAAATTTTCTTCCCTATTAGAAATCTCTGTGATCTATGCATCAAAAAATCATAAGGCAGGGACTTCCCTGGTGGCACATGGATTAAGAATCCACCTGCCAAGGCAAGGGACATGGGTTCAATCCCCGGTCCAGGAAGATCCCACATGCCTTGGAGAAACTAAGCCCATGGAGCACCTACTGAGCCTGCCTACTGCAACACTGAAACCTGCTCGCCTAGAGCCTGTGCGCCTCAAGAAGAGAACCAACGATGAGAAGCCCAGGCACTGCAAGGAAGAGTAGCCCCCGCTCACTGCAACTAGAGAAAGACTGTGCACAGCAACGAAGACCCAGCACAGCCGAAAAAAAACAACACTGTAAGGCAGACCACAATCATGAGTTGTCTTAGGAACAAAGGTGAGGCTTGGACAAAGCCATTGTTTTAGGTACCAGAGCATCACCCTAGGTACCTCGAATGCCCCAACAGCCACTGTCTGTGGGAGAGGCAGGACCCAGACACAGAAGTGCATCCCTCCCCAGCAGACTTGGGCAAATTTGAATGCAGCTTTAAAGACTCTTTAAAGACTTCTCTACCAGCTTCTGGTCTCTGAAGGGAAGAAGGAAAGGACACAAGAGAAAGTTGTAGCAATCCTCTCCTGCTGTCTTGCTCCTAACAGCATTGTTGCTGCTGTTTATCACCTCGGTTGTGTCCAACTCTTTGTGACCCTGTGGACTGTAGCCCACCAGGCTCCTCTGTCCATGGGATTCTCCAGGCAAGAATACTGAAGTGGGTTGCCATTTCCTATTCCAGGGGGTCTTTCTGACCCAGGGACTGAACTTATGTTTCCTGCCCTGGCAGGCGGATTCTCTACCACTGTGCTA
Source organism: Bos indicus (assembly GCF_029378745.1). Lineage (NCBI taxonomy): Eukaryota > Metazoa > Chordata > Mammalia > Artiodactyla > Bovidae > Bos > Bos indicus. The sequence continues at coordinate 22,387,704 of NC_091771.1, read as the reverse complement.
CCTGGAAGCACCTGCTCAGAGCAGAATCAGATTAACCATCAGGGTGGCAGCATCGACGTGAAAAAAGAAGAGACAGGAGGCAAATCTCTGGCAGCCATAGCCTCTGCCACCAGAGCCCTAGGAAGCCAGCCCATTGCTGCTGGGCCCCAGAGAGGCAAAGGGGAAAGAGGACTCATGGCAGATAGAGGGGAGCCAGGCCTGGCCACCCACCAAATGCCTCCCAATCCAGAACTCAAACCCCACTAGGGTCTCAAAACGAAGAGGTGCTACCCATGGGAAGAGAGGGAAGGCTGATGCCAGAGAAGAGAGGAAAATCCTACAGAAAAAGGAGACCCACAAGGCTCCACCTGGCTTCCCTGGATCCCGGAGGTGCCTGGAGAATTTGCAGTTCCTTGATAAATGCTGGTTTTCTGATGAATGCATGGTTTGAGATAAGATTACTTTCAAGTTTTATTTTTAAAAAACCAAACAAATTCACTTAACTTTATATATATATATATTTCTGATATGGACCATTTTCAGCACACAGAGGGCTTCCCAGGTGTGCTAGTTGGTAAAGAACTCACCTGCCAATGCAGGAGATGTAAGAGGCGCAGGTTCGATCCCTGGGTGGGGAAGATCCCCTGGAGGAGGGCATGGCAACCCACTCCAGTATTCTTGCTTGGAGAATCCCATGGACAGAGAAGCCTGGGGGCTACAGCCCATAGGGTCACAAAGAGTCGGACATGACTGCGAGACTTAGCATGCATGCACGCTCAAGAAATGATCACTCTAGTAACAGACTTCCCTGTTCCCTTTTCTTGTGTCCTGTTTGCCTTCCACAGCTCTGAAACATCACTAGAGTAAGCAACAAGCAGTCCATCGGGTCACAAAGAATCTGACACGACTTAGCAAATGAACAGCAACAAAGCAACAAGCAAACCCAAAACTGTGTTTTTGGTTTGAGGCCAATTGCTATGGATGAATTTCCTCTCTACCTAGCTTGGAAGCTCATTTTCCATTTTCTGTCACTAAATCCACTCAGTTTCCTAAGAAGTAGACGCCACGTGCTCCCAGAAGTGGTTTGGTTTAGATGGAGAAATCTTCATGGAGAAGGTGCGGAATCAAGAAGAGGATCTGGGACTGGATGTGAGGACCACTGGAAAGCCACCATAAATTTTTCCATTCATGCAACACAGATTTATCCAATACCTACAGTGAGCCAAGCCCTGAACGGAAAAAGGCTCAGAAGACGCGATTAAAGATGTTGAACTGATCGGTAGGCTGCAGGAAGGAGTGGGTGGCAGGTGGGTACAGGAGTTGATTTTGGGAGAGAGAAAGCCACCATCTCCCTCAGGTTCCAATCAATCTGAAATAGTTTAGAACAACAGCAGGAATCAGGGTCTCCACAACCCTGTACTTCTCTGCTCTGTTTAATGAATGTTCTTCTTGGGATAAGGCAGAGCAAGAGTCCTTGTGGTTTTCACCAAGTCCTGAACACACTTAAAGCCCAGTCCCTCTGAAAACCAAGTTTCTTTACTGTTCACCTCTCTATTCACAACTCCATTCCCTTTCTCATCCCTTCTGACCTCAATCCTTTGCTAACGAACACCAATCTGCCAGAGTCAGAGGGTTAAAACTATCGTTGTCGATAACATCGGTAATGTACTAACTTTGCTATGATAGAAATCATCATTAATGTACAAATTCAGGTTGCTTCTCCAGGGTAAGTTGAGCTAATAGACCCTCAAGTCTGTGGAACACCTGGACTGAGATAGCCTGTAAACCAGAGATATTCTGACTCCAGAAACCAGGATTAAGAAATGCCACAGAAAAGTCACAAGATAATGATTAATCCCAGCCTCTTAGTTCTTTCCCTTAAAAAAAAAAAAATCCTAATTCAAAGATGGAGTTGGAGTGAGCCAGAGGCTTGTCTCATACCCCTTTGCTTGTGGTCCTGTAAATAAACCCTGACTCTGCTGCGAATACTGGCTGTCAGATTTTGCCTTTCTGCACTGCAGGCAATAGAACCCTTGCTTGATTCCACACCCACTTTATTCTTTCTCTCTCATCTGGCAAATATTTACTGAATACCTTCTCACCGCTAGGCGCTACATTAGGTACTAAGGACATGCTGATATTCGAGACAGACCCAGTGTCTGCAGTCATGGAGCTTACAGTCTAGCACAGGTGTTGGCAAAATTTTTTGTAACAGGGCAGGTAGCCAACATTTTATGGTTCCTTTTGCAACTATTCAGCTCTGCCATCTTAGCGTGAAAGAAACCATAGACAGTACATAGATGAATGAGCATGGCTGTGTTCCAGTGGAACTTTATTTACAAAAACAGGTGGAGGTCCAGATTTGGCTTGTGGGTCATTGCTTGCTGACCCCTGGTCTGGAAGGGAAGTCCCTCGGCATGCAATTACAGTGAGCACACTGATTGTTCTGGAAGGGGAAGAGTGATAAGAGAGCAGAGACTAAGGGATCCGAAATTGTTGAGCCTTCTGGAACTGAGGATGTGATGTTCAAGCTGAAATCCAAATGCTCATTAATAAGTTAACCTGGTTGGTGCGGTATTGGGAAGCTGGAGGAGCAGAGAATATTCCAAGGAGACGGACAAGTAGGAACAAATGCCCAGGCATGAGAGAGAGTGTGGGAAACATTTGGCATGGCCGGAAGGATGAATAAAGATGAAAACTAGTGAAGATGAGACTATAGATCTATGCAAGGGTCAGGCGCTGGAGGACCTGATAAGAGGTGCTGAGAAGTCTGGGCATTGCCTAACCTAAGACAGCAGGACGTTCTTATCAGGTTTTAAACTTTGGAGTGTCATGACCACACCTGTGTGGGAAAGCTCTCTCCACTGTGGAATGGAGTCAGGTAAAAGTTTTCAAACTGGAAACCAGTTAGAAAGCTGAGGCTCAGTCCACACAAGAGGTGATGATGGATTCTGGTGGCAGAGATGATGGGGATTGATGGCTGAATTTTGCAAAGAGGAAGTAGTCATGGAATAAGCAACAAGCTCAAAAACTGCTTCTGTGGTTTGAGGAGGTGACTCCTACTTAGCTTGGAGCCTCATGTTGCTACTTTCGGCTCTCTGTAAAGAGGAACACTTTGATGGGGAGAGGGATACAATTACGGAGGCCAGGAAGTAACTGTGTCAGTTCAGTTCAGTCGCTCAGTTGTGTCTGACTCTTTGTGACCCCATGAATTGCAGCACACCAGGCCTCCCTGTCCATCACCAACTCCCGGAGTTCACTCACACTCAACGTCCATCGAGTCGGTGATGCCATCCAGCCATCTCATCCTCTGTCATCTGCTTCTCCTCTTGCCCCCAATCCCTCCCAGCATCAGAGTCTTTTCCAATGAGTCAACTCTTTGCATGAGGTGGCCAAAGTACTGGAGTTTCAGCTTTAGCGTCATTCCTTCCAAAGAAATCCCAGGGCAGATCTCCTTTAGAATGGACTGGTTGGATCTCCTTGCAGTCCAAGGGACTCTCAAGAGTCTTCTCCAACACCACAGTTCAAAAGCATCAATTCTTCGGTGCTCAGCTTTCTTCACAGTCCAACTCTCACAGCCATACATGACCACTGGAAAAACCATAGCCTTGACTAGACGAACCTTTGTGGGGGGTTACAAATGGAGGAACAGGATTAAGCGGTAGCTTGAGCTGAAGTGGACCATCTCCTCCATCTCCTTCCCTCCCCGATACACAAGAACGTGTACGAAGTTAGAACTTCTGAATGGGTTATATGGGCTTTGTAAAAGGAAGACTCTTGTTTATAGACTTAAGCTCGTGCTGGTATTGGTGAAGGACTTCCCTGTATCTAACATGTCTCAACACTTGGATAGACTTCCTCTGACTATGGCAGTCAGGAGTGTGCCCACTGGGCTGCTCAAAAATATCAACTAACCTGACAACATCTCTTGGATAGTAGAACCCTCTTTCTAATCAAAGCTTACCCTCAGAGAGAGTGAGAGAATCAGCTGTCATCTCAAAATGTATTAAAGATCTTTGAGAGAGACAGGTGATTTCAAAAAAGTCTAGATGCTATCTCATTACTTTCAGTTCCACCAGCATCACGTGGGTTTTGTCTTGGTAATGAGTCAGGCAAGATTCATGGACAGAGGGAAAAAAAAAACCCAAGAAATCTCTTTGCTTATGACAAAAAATTATTTTCTGATCACTTTATCAGGGGGAAAACAACAGATCCTGTCGCTAACAGTAAATGTGTATTTAAAGTAGGTTAGTTTAGCTTTTTCACTTTTTTCTTTTGTATATGATGTTAGAGAATGTTCTGATTTCATTCTTTTGTATGTAGCTGGCCAGTTTTCCCAGCACTTATTAAAGAGAATGTCTTTTCTCCATTGTATCTTTGCCTCCTTTGTTGTAGATTAATTAATGATAAGAGCATGGGTTTATTTCTGGGCTTTCTTCCTGTTCCATTGGTATCTATTTCAGGTGTTTGTGTGTGTGTGTGTGTGTGTGTGTGCGTGCGTGTGTGTGAGTAGCATGATGTTTTGATTTGTAACTTTGTCATATAGTCTGAAGTCAGGGAGCCTGATTCCTCCAGCTCCATCCTTCTTTGCTGTACACTGGAAACAAACACAACATTGCAAATCAACCATACTTAAATTTTAAAAAGGTTTTTTTTAAAAAAAAAAAAAAAACAGATTACAAGATTCCTGTTGAAAGTCTCACTTATTTCATGCACTTTGTGTAGTATGGACAGAAGAATAAAATAAGAGCCAATGTGTGTGTTTCTCAACAGAAAAGAATACAGTTTGAAGGATAAGAGCCAAGATGAACCACGCCAGTCTGCCTCTTCATACAGCATCCCCTTTGTGTACCATTAACCCCAAACTTATACATCAACAGAGTCAGGAACATCCCTTGAGCCCTGGATGTCTTCAGGATCTCAGAGCCCAGGATCATGACTACTGTATGACCTGACATCACTGTCTACACAGGTGAAGGGAAGTGAAGAGGTCGGAAACCAACCCCCCCAACCCTGCTTTCAATGAATGAGTCTTCTCTTATTCTACCTCACCCTCCTTAGTCACATTCACTAAATAGGCTGATTTTATTATCTCAGTTCTTGATATAAATAACTGCCTAATAATCCATTATTTTCCCTCATAAAACAACTCAAGTGATGCCATTTTGTGAAGCTGGATGTGAACATGAAGAATGCTGAGTCTTCATGAAAGTCTGGAGTTATAGACAGTCTCAAGTAACCCAATAAGATGGCAAACCACTTGTAAGCAGAGACTGTTTTGTACACTTATTTGTATTCTTCTCAATGCCATGGATACAGGCTCGATAAATGTTGAGAAATGCACGGTTTGGTTCATGGTCTTCCCGTTGAATTCTGGCGGTGGTTCTCAAAAGAGGCTCACACACAAACACACTCCTTAGAATGGGTTTTGGCTGGGTACCACTCAGAACGATGAAAATTGCTTTGAAAAATGGAAGCTTTCTTGACCCAATATTAATACCAATTTCAAGCAGATTCCTTGCAATGACTTGCAGCTGTGGCTGTCATCCTGCCATGAGGAAGGTGTCAGCAAGACCAAGAATAGTAGCAGTCTGTCATCTCCCTGCTTTTGACGGTCTCATCTGAAATGTTAATTAACTAGTTGCTCGGCACAGAATGAAAATAAAAGTCAAGAAAAGTAGCAAAGGCAAAAAGTGCAATTGTGCTAGCATTAAAAATGTGGAATTTGTTTTCCTGGGCTTTTCATGAGCCCTATTCTCATTTAGGCTGTAAACCTGTTTTAACTAGCAAACAACTAAATACCAATGCCCATAAAATGAAAGGAAAATTCAGTAGATATGCCCATAAAATGAAAGGAAAATTCAGTAGATATGTGATTTTTTTGTTTCTGTTTAAAAATGATGAAGAAATTTGCTGAAACAGATTCTGTTTTGATTCATCCCTTGGAAACTAAAACTGCTTTTCTTTCACACAGTTGAGTTTCGTGTGTCTTGCATTTCACAGCAGAAAGGTCAGTTCAGCAATACCTTAGGTAAATCCACAAGATCTTAATTTTTTAAACTAACCTTTTGAATGAAAAGATGATCAGAAGATTTCAACTCTTAATTAGCATGGTTAAACAAGCTTTCCTGGTAACTCAGATGGTAAAGAATCTGCCTGCAATGCAGGAGACCCAGGTTTGATCCCTGAGTTGGGAAGATCCCTGGAGAAGGGAATGGCAACCCACTCTAGTATTCTTGTCTGGAAAATCCCATGGACAGAGGAGGTTGGCAGACCCCAGTCCATGGGGTCACAGAGAGTTGTACACGACGCGACTAACAATTTCACTTTTCACTTCAGACACATAAACATATTCTGTTATAATGTCAGAATTTGAAACCTGAAGATTATTACTTCTAAGACTAGTTTAATAAAAATTCATGTTTACTTAAGGGTGTATATGGCATTTATCTTTTATGCTTTAGGTTTCTTCTTTCCAGAATAATAAAGCTCCCAGAGAGTATTTGAAAATGGTCTCATTCACAGAATCAGAGCTCTCTGTCTGGGAAAAAGTCACTGTCAGAAATAGCAAAGTCTGGATGGAACTGAAGCTGGCCCTTTAACCTTTGCTGAAAGCAGGATATTTCAATTATCTTAAGAATGTGTCAGATAAAGGAAGCAAGTCAACAAGATAAACGAAGATAGAGAAAAAAGGAAATTTTTCTGAAGCAGAGAAATCAATAAACAGTAGTATTTGCTGGTCATCTACTCTATATAGGTGCTAAGGAGATTTTAAAGTAAAGGTTAAGAAACGGATTACTTACTCACAAAATATAATTGGAGGTAAATTACAGCAAAAAATTCAAGTGAATCTTAGATTATGTCTTACACATAGGCCTTATAGAAGTCCAAAGAGACAGTGGTTCATGAAGGCCCGAATAGACAGGGGAGGGATTCACAGAAGAATGGAAACTGAAGTGGGCATATTTCAAGATTCCAACAAAAAGAGAAGAAATGGTGGGTTTTGTTTGCTAAGGAACCACCTCCTGAAAAGAAAGCAGTGAGGAACATGTGTCTTTGGAGGATTGAAGTGGCTAGTCTGATTTGATGACCAGGTTGGTACTGAGAAGTCAGCAAACAGAATGGAGCCACAGGGCAGAGGGCCTGGCAGTCACATCTGATACAATCTGATCTGTGTACAGACTAGGGGAATATCATTTAGGGAAGAGACTTTCCAGGTGGCTCAGTGGTAAAGAATCTGCCTTCCAATGCAAGAGACATGGGTTCAATCCCTGCGTTAGGAAGATCCCCTGGAGAAGGAAATGGCAACCCACTCCAGTATTATTGCCTGGGCAATCTCATGGACAGAGAGGAGACTGGTAGGCTGCAGTCTATGGGGTCACAAAGAATCAAACACAACTTAGTGACTAAACAACAACATTTAGGGAAGAGCTGTCTGGCGACGGGTCCCAGGATGAATGAACGGCTCTCAGGCTTTCAGGACTGGATGGGAAGTGGTTGGAGCAGCTGCCATCAAAGAAACCAGGAACACACTGTTGCAGGGATCCACATGCACCATGATAGAGGCTGGGCCAGAGTGGACGGGAGTTGGCCATTTGGTGGAATGATTTGCTAATTCAGGTCAGAGGGTGAATGCATAAGTGTTCTGGCAGACTTAGTCTAGAATCACCAGGACCATGAGCTTGCAGCCCCCAGACCTACTGGTGCCTGTGTTGTGTGTGTTAGTCGCTCAGTCATATCCAACTCTTTGCCACCCCATGGACCATAGCCTGCCAGGGTTCTCTGTCCATGGGATTCTCCAGGCAAGAATACTGGAGTGTGTTGCCATTTCCTTCTCCAGGAGATCGTCCCAACCCAGGGATCAAACCTTTGTCTCCTGTACTGTAGGCAGAAAGGCTCTTATAAATGATCTTGTAAGAGTCTTCTTTTTCCCACCTCAAATCCACCATTGAATACTGACTACCTGACCCTCTGCTGAATTAAATCCACTTTGGAAGAAATTTCTCCACTGTAGCCTGAACACAATCCATTGCAGGTTGATGATGACTGTGGCCAGAGGCCTCTGCCCCTCCCTCAAGTCTGTCTCGGGGTCTAAATCTCTCTCATTCAGGATCCTGTACATCCATGAAGACCCAGTGCCCAGACAGAAGAAGCTACTTATTCATATGAATTACAAATTTATTTGATATCCCTATTGTCAGTTCAGGAGCTTCCCAGGTGGCTCAGCGGTAAAGAATCCATCTGCCAATGCAGAAGACAAGAATTTGATCCCTGGGAAGATCAAATCTCCTGGGATTGGGAAGATCCCCTGGAGAAAGAAATGGCACCCCACTGAGATATTCTTGCCTGGGAAATCCCATGGACAGAGGAGCCTGGTGGGCTACAGTCCGTGGGGACACCAAGAGTCGTACATAACTGAGTGACTGAGCCCCATGGTCAGTGCAAAATGAAAAACATTGTCTTAAATATATGGTACTAAAACTTTTTCATTTTGTACTCCTCAATATTGGTATACTTATTTTAAAATGATGCATCTTCTTATGTTAAAAGTCTTAGGGAGAATAATATGTATAAATATGGTTTATAATTTTTGACATCTTGGTATATCCATAATTGGATATAAATTGGGCTTATTTACATACTTGGTTTAAACCTGTCAGAGCTGGCAAAGATATCACAAAGCATGAGCAGTTCCAGGTGGGGAACGTACAACTCAGGCTGCTTCTCCTAAATGGTGCTTTTATCCATCCTCTCAATAATTATGTAAAAGTTGCAGTTGAAATGTGGCTAGTAATTTTCCATCCTCCTTGATGTCAATCAAATGTTCTTTCAACTAATCAGAACTCGTTACATTTTAATATGTTTTACAAATGGGTTTAAAAACCACTGAAACCCTTTTTTGGGGGAAGATTTTTAAACATGGTAAAAAAAGGTTTGCAAGTTTCCTAAATGTATAAATGATGAGTTTTTAAGGCAAAACACATTGTTTCTGGCACTAAAATAATAAAACATTGGAAAGTTTTCCAGACATTTGCTTCCACAGTGTGTGTTCTCTCAATAACCAGAGTTTCTTTCAAAAAGTGGGTGGTTTTTATTCATTGTTGTAATGTCACCTTTACATTGAAGGAAAAGTTTGCGTTTACATCTAATCAAAGTTTGTACTGGAAGGAGAAACTTTACATTCTTCCTACTGATATCTTACTCTTTTTTGGTTAGAATTGTATTAAACGTTATCTACATTTAATTTGTAGAAACCTTTATGAGCCACTTGTATAGTTGGGGGAATATTAGTTTAGTTAGAATTAAATGGTACAATCCAATTAATTATGGCACACATTAACTTCAAATCATCATAGTTCACAGGACTCAGGGAGGTAACTGACTTCACCCCTGCACCTGCCTTTGGTGGCCTGAGACCACGGGATGTGTTGACTAAGGAAGTCAGTGTAAATCCTTATATTACATATTAGTACATTTCATTTATCTTATATGTGATAATAAAAGTAAGACTGCAAATATTTTCCCATACCCCACAGGACCATTGTTTTTAAATAGACTTTATTTTTTTAGAGCAGTTTCAGGTTCATTGGATCATTTTTGTATCCATCCTTTACTCTTAAGTCTATAATTTTATTTATTTATGTATTCATTTATTGGCTGTGCTGGGTCTTCGTTGCTGCATGGACTTTTCTCTAGCTGCAGTGAGCGGGGACCCCTTTCTAGCTGCAGTGTGCAGTCTTTGAATTCTGGCGGCCTCTCTCATTGCTGAGCATGGTCTCTTGGGCACACAGGCTTCAGTAGTTGTGGCTCTAGGGCTCTAGAGCACAGACTCCATAGTTGTGGCACACGGGCTTAGGTGATCCAAGGCATGTGGGATCTTCCTGGACCAGGGATTGAACACACATCTCCTGCATTGGCAGGCGGATTCTTTGCCACTGAGCCACCAGGGAAGCTGTGTATCCATCCCTGACAATCACTATCTTAAATGAATGGTCAGGTTTAGCCAAAGTTTAACGATGACTTCTTACAGCTGTATTATCATCAGAATCTCCCTAAAATTCACAAGAAAAATTATTAACAGTGATATTTTAAATTTTACAGTCATCTTGAACTTACTTGCCTATTGTAAAACATTGAATTTCTCCTAAAGTCCCAATAAATAATTTCTGGGTCTTCCTTGCTGCTGCTGCTGCTAAGTCGCTTCAGTCGTGTCCGACTCTGTGCGACCCCAGAGACGGCAGCCTACCAGGCTCTGCCGTCCCTGGGATTCTCCAGGCAAGAACACTGGAGTGGGTTGCCATTTCCTTCTCCAACCCATATTTATAAATCATCTCTTCAAGTTCTCCTCCATGCCTTCCACGTTGGTGTCCGCTGTCTAGACAGTCACCCAAGGGGGGGTGCTTTGCCACTGTCACCAGACTATTGTCCTTGGTGAAGGATAATTTGCCCAGAGCCCTGCATCCTGGGACTCCCTCAAGATGCCAACATTTGAGGGATGTTCCTGGTGGTCTGGTGGTTAAGACTCCATACTTCCAATCCAGGGGACATGGAGTCAGCCCCTGATAGGGGAACTAAGATCCCACATGCCACATGGCAAAGCCAAAAAAAATTTTTTTTTAAATTTTTAAAAAAGATGCCAACATCTGAAATGTGTTTTGGAGGAAAACAAGTGACTTAAGATAATAATTTCATTGAAATGATAATATGATGTAAGTGAAATACCCCCAATTGATATTTATGTTCCTCAAGGATTTTTTCTACTTTTACAATTTTTACTTTCAAAATGATTTCATCCAAATGTTCCTGCCTGTACAAGCTGTAATATTGCAGAGTTGGAAACAACCTTTAAACTGCTGCCACATTTTCGTGATTATAAACTCCACAGAGTACAATGATTTCATTGGCAGAAAACATATTGGAAGAAAGAAAATCAGGGAAAAAGAAATATATCCATCTACTAATAAATTCTTTTAAAAAAACAAAAATAATTGATGTTCGAGTAAATAGTTGTAAAACTGGCTAGTGATGAACCCAAATTATCAACACGGGAAGAATATAGCATTGAAGAATTAAAAAAAAACCAAAAACCAAAAACCAAAAACCATCCAAATACTCATTCTAAGACAAGTTGTTGATTTTCACCACTGCCATTTTGTTTCGAATTAAATTGCTTATGATCAAATTATTTTTAGCAAATTAATTGGAGGAAACATCCTTCTCCGAGTTCTGTGTCACTTTCTATCACTCACCTTCTGAAGGTCACTTCTTGGGTCCTGGTCATTTTCAGAGCATTTCAAGGAAACCTGTCCTTAACTCAGTCTGCAGCCCCGCCCACCAAGAGGCACCGACCAATCACTGCAGCCTTTCAGAGGCTGTTGCCTCTTCTTTCTGGAAGCTCTTCTGAACTCCCCAGGCTCCTCTGTCAAGACAACTCAGAGAACGTGGCAGTTTAATCCAGGTGCATACTAGGGTCAGGAGGGAAAATCTCCAGGTTGAATAGCATTTTATAATTTAAAAAAATTTTAAATACATATGACAAAATAGCATTTTATAATTTAAAAAAACCACATTCACATCCATCATTAATTGTTTAATTCTGCCAACATACCTGTGAGGTAGTCCAAAAAGAATCAGTTTGACCATTTTCGAGATGAGTAAAACAAGTTTTAGATCTGAAAGGAAACTTCAGCATAAAAGTCCAATTTCCTCATTTTTCCATGGTGTATAAGGCAGTCCAGACAATGCTGTACTTTTTTTTTTAAATAGAGACATTTCACCTCCTCATTCCCACCCAACCAGTTCTTCCAGGGAAGCATAATATGTACATAGATATCAAGATATACTTTATAAATCTGAACTTACTAGTATGAATTGAAACACATTAGTAGCTGAATCAATGAAAAAATCATGTTAGCCTACTGAATGCAAAAAGTTGAAATTTGAAGTTAGAGATGACAGTAGTTCTCTTGCGCTCGGCATCAAGTCATTCCTCAACTTCGTTTTGGTTTCATAATATTTGGAATATAACAGTCCACCAGGTGTGGTAACTTGACTTCTAAGATGGTCCCCAATGATCTTTGCTTCCTGGTGTCCAAGCCTTTGGTAATTTTCTCCTTTGAACATAGTCTGGGCCTGGTGACTTATTTCTAATGACTAGAATACAGTAAAGATGATAAGATGTCACTCCTGAGATAAGGTTATAAAAAAGACCATGTCTTCCATCTTGTTAGCATTCATGTTCTCTGCCCCTTCTGCCCTACTTGCTCTGGTTGAAGCCATCTGCCGTGTTGTTAGTTTCCCCACAGTGGAGACCCACATGGCAAGGAACAAGAGAGTCCTCTAGTCAATCGCCTACAAGGGACTTAATCCTGCCAACAACCAGGTGAATGAACTTAGAATCAGATCCTTCCCCAGTGGGGCCTTTAGATGACTAAAGCTGTTGTCAACACCTTGATTGTAGCTTGGGATAAACTCAGAGAGCCGGTTAAGCTGTGCCCAGATTCCTGACCTAAAGAAACTATGAGATAACCAGTGTTAGTTTAACCCACTCAATTTTGAGATAACTTGTTATGCAGCAATAACTAATACACCAGGCAAGCAGTTGCAAAAGGTAATTGACTTTTACCATCTCTCCTTGCCATCTCTGGGTACTCTTGAATTCAACAGAGAAGACAGACAGAGCAAGCATTAGTCCATGTCCCCCATAAATTTAATAAAAATTGACAGCAGAAAGTAATGTCTCTAGTGTTTTAGCCTGTGTAATAAAACACATTTGAGTGTACTTCTCAGGTTTGTTACAGTGTAAACTGTCAACACAGACTTTTAAAAAGTGAATTTTATATGAAATGTTTGTGAAAATCATGGAAGAGGACACATGTAATGGAAAGAAAGTGAGTCTAAAAAGAAAACCAACTTGTGGAGGCTGGGTTTCCTCATTGTGAAATTGGACTAGTAATCCCTAGCACATGGATCTTAAATGGTGCTCAATCCAATGCCTGGTCAAATGATGCTCTTTAGCTTCCCTTGTGGCACTAAAATAGGTGAGGTGACTTGACGTACCCAGTGGGAACGGGATCTAGGACTCACCTCAAATTTGATATACCGCAAATTACCAGGCTATTCAGTGGCAGATTTTGAACTCTGAATCCAGGTCTCTGGCTTCTTCCAGAACACACAGGGAGCCCCAACCCACCACCTCTAACTTTCAAGAAGAATTCTCCTAGGGACTCCTGCTTAAGCTGGTAACTCTAGTAGAGTCTGTAAGACACTGAGAACAAAGGCTTACAAAGATAGATGGAAGAAGCGTGGCATTTCCTTTGGCTAATCCACATTTAAAATACCGTCTTCCTAAACACAGTCTTTCCTCCACCCTCTATCTTTGACTTTGACATTGATAGAGAAGCTTTCAAGAGAGCAGCATCGCTCAATTAGATGAAGCTACTAATTTGAAGGAACAATACATGATGAATGGCACTTACATGTGGTGATTCTAACGGCAAACATCTTCTACTGTTTTTCTCCCTGAAACATTTTATCTCATCTTTTCCTCCCTTTGTGTAGTGTTGGAGTAGGAAATGGCAACTCTGCTCAAGTATGCTTGCCTGAAAAATTCCATGGACAGAGGAGCCTGGGGGGCTACAAAGAGTTGCAAAGAGTCAGACACAACAGAGCACATATGCAATGACCAGAGCAAGAGAGAAAGAGAGAGGGAAGATGAGAAAGCGAGGAAGAGGAAAGGATGTAGAAAAAGAGGAGCCTGGTGATTGGTGTATTTGGAGGAAGGAAGAGCACCCAGACTGCTTAAGAGGGTAGGTCTTCCCCCAGGGCTCAGGTCTGAGTGTCGTGCTACACAGGATTAAAGAAAAAAAAAAAAAGACACACAGACAAAAAAGTCATCCTTTAAACCTCATGGAGTGCTCGAATTAGCACAGGACCCTGCTATGCTTTTTCTGCTGCTCATCCTATAAAGACTGGTGCAGAGAACTCCAGGGCTCCCATCCAAGCTTTTATCCTTCATTCAGCATATAGCTAACATCCTCTTGGACACTAAAAAGTAAAACTTTGACTTAACTAATAACTTATTGCACATTCTTATAAAACAAAAACATCTGCGTAAATATGTTCCAAGCAAAATCCATTTATGAACACATGGATGATAAAAAGGGAGATAGAAAACTGTGTATCATCTCTTACTCACGTTCTCTCCTTTCATTTTACTTCGAACATCCAGGTCACCAGTGTGTTATGCTTTTTGACAGCCTTTCAAATCAAAGGGATTTGAATGAGAGCAAAATAAAAGTATTTTCCCAAACTTTATAACTCTTTCTACTCTTCTGCATCACATAGTGGAAAAACCACAGCCACGGAGTGAGGAAACCACGTTTCTAGTCTGGGCTCTGGCAGTAACTAACCAGCTGGGTCGTAAGCAGCAGTGTTGTTTCTGAAAGGCTCTCTCTTTCCTACTCTGTCCAGGACAAACACTAAAACCTCTCTCATGTCATTGGTTATTATCTTGTCTGAGTCATGTTCCCCTCTTCCCTGCACCAGCTGAAATAGCCTCCCAGCCAGTCTGTGGGTTTCACCCTTACCCTCTCCAGTCCGTTCCTTACCCGCAGCTGTCGGAACGTACTTACAGAGGTGAATCAAGGCATGTCACTCTCTACTTACACTCCCACTGCTCACCTGCCTGTCTCTTCTCTGGCTGGTCCCCTGTCTGTCTGCCACACACCTGGTCTTTTGTCACTTCTTAAGCCAAGTCCTTTCCTTCTTCCCAGCATCTTCATTTCTTCTCATGTCTACCTAGGATGTGCTTCACCCAGTTCTTCTCCCAAATCACTTTAAAGTTGGTATGTCATAAATATTATTGAAGTAAATGAATGAAGTGAAAGTGCAAGTCACTCAGGCGTGTCTGACTCTTTGCGACCCCATGGACTGTATGGAATTCATACAGTCAAATACATTTCAACTAAGTCAATGGAATTCTCCAGGCCAGAATACTGGAGTGGGTAGCCTTTCCCTTCTCCAGGGGATCTTCCCAACCCAGGGATTGAACTCAGGTCTCCCACATTGCTGGCAGATTCTTTACCAGCTGAGCCACAAGGGAAGCCCAAGAATGCTAGAGTGGGTAGCTTATCTCTTCTCCAGTGGATCTTCCTGACTCAGGAATCAAACTGGGGTCTTCTGCATTGCAGGTGGATTCCTTACCAACTGAACTATGAGGAATAAATGAACCCAATTCCTAATTCATTCCTTCAGTTCAGTTCAGTTCAGTTCAGTCACTCAGTCGTGTCCGACCCTTTGCGACCCCATGAATCGCAGCACGCCAGGCCTCCCTGTCCATCACCAACTCACAGAGTTCACTCAAACTCACGTCCATCGAGTCGGTGATGCCATCCAGCCATTTCATCCTCTGTCATCCCCTTCTCCTCCTGCCCCCAATCACTCTCAGCATCAGAGTCTTTTCCAATGAGTCAACTCTTGGCATCAGGTGGCCAAAGTATTGGAGTTTCAGCTTTAGCATCAGTCCTTCCAATGAACACCCAGGACTGATCTCCTTTAAAATGGACTGGTTGGATTTCCTTGCAGTCCAAGGGACTCCCAAGAGTCTTCTCCAATTCATTGCTTATCATCCTTCAATTTAAATATCAAGTCTTAAGAGAAAAATTTTCCCCCAATCATTTGAACTAGAGGAACAGCTCTTTCTCATTGTTCTCTCACATCCCTCTTTATTTTCTTTCCACCACTCAGGGCAATGGTGATACATTGTTTCTTTTATTCTTGTATGCTTACGGTGTATCTTTTCCATCAGAATTTAAGCTCCCTGAGGGCAGGGGCCATTTCTACCTTTTCAGTATTATATTTTCTGTGCTCACCGTGACACAATACCTAGCACCTAATGCATCTGTAATAAACATTCATTGCATCAAATGAACAGATGAATGAATGCAAATTCTACTATATTTATCCCTTACCTAAAGTCCTTTCAAGGCTGTCCATAGCCTGTCAGGGAAATGCTAAACTGTGCATGATATGGAGATGTCATTTTTTAAAAACTGGAATGCAGTTGATTTATGATGTTGCGTTAGCTTCAGTGATTCAGTTATATATATAAATAACTGAATATTGTTTTTGACATTCTTTTCCCATATAGGTTATTGCAAAATACTGAGTATAGCACCTTGTGCTACACAGTAGGTACTTGTTTGTTATCTATTTTATATATAGTAGTGTGAGCATGTTCATCCCAATCTCCTAATTTATCCCTCCCCTGCCTTTCCCCTTTGGTAACCATGAGTTTGTTTTCTATGTCTGTGGGTCTATTTCTCTTTCATGCATAAGTTGATTTGTATCATTATTTTTAGATTCCACATATAAAGAGCATCATATATTTACCTTTCTCTGTCTACTTCACTTAGCATGATAATCTCTAGGTCCATCCTAGAGATGCTGCAAATGGCATTATTTCCTTCATTTTTATGGCTGAGTAATATTCCATTTACCACATCTAGAGATGTCATCTTGATGTGGCTCCTCCTCTCCTATCTAGAGTTTTAACATTACCTGCATTTCCAATTAAAGCCATATTCTTTTTAGCGTCTGTTTTTCTGGACATGTTTGTCTGGAATGTCAGCCATTACCTCTCCTGTACGTAATCTTCCTGGTTGTTTGTGTTTGTTCTTCAAAATTCAGTTTAAGCGTCCCTTCCCCTGGGAAGCCCTCTTGGATTGTTTTCTCCTCCTGTCTCTCCTTCCCTGAACCTGCTAGTAATCCGAGCTTCCTTCTCTTGTGGCACATATCACACTCAAACAAGGTATTTTCCCACTTTGGGGGGTTGTTTCTTGAGGGCCAGGATTGTTTCTTACTACTCTTGGCTCTTTATTGCCCCTGTATGTAGTAGATATTCAATAAGAGCTTGTGAATAAATATTTGTGAATGGCTGACATTCCTCCTCCATGTATAGGAGCATAAGAGGTATCATTACTAAGGGCACATTCTACTTAACCCATTCATGATCAGGTAGTAGTAAGTCAAGTACCATTTCGCGTTAATCTAAAACGTCCTGAAACCCTGGCTTAAATTCATCTTTCAAGTTGCCAAAGCTTTTGACTTTGCAAACCAGTATCACTCAAGGTCATCCTCTCCAGAAAGGTTGCATATACCTCGGGCAACCATCAGGCTATGCATTTTGTCCTTGCAATAAAAATGGAAACTCTGACTTGCATAGAGAGCTGTCTGCTTTTGACAATGGAATTGGCCACTGAGATGGCATAAGTGCACGGCACATTCAAGCTGAAGTCTGACCATCATGTCAAGTCTTGAAACTTTAAACATTTCAGGTAAATGAAGAATAGATGAAGGGTTCTGCGTGCCTGATTTGTCAGTGTGGCTAGGGGCTGACTTGTAGGTGGTCCAGTGGTTAGGAATCTGCCTGCCAGTGCAGGGCCATGGGTTCAGTGCCTGGTCTGGGAGGCTGTCACATGCCACAGGGCAGCTAAGCCCATGCGCCTCAACTACTGAGCTGCACTGCCTAGAGCCCGTGCTCCACAACAAGAGAAGCCGCCGCAGTGAGAGGCCTCTGCACCCCAACTAGAGAGTAGCCATTTGCCGCGCAACTAGAGAAAAGCCTGCGTGTAGCAACGAAGACACACCCTGGTCAAAAATATAAATTCCTTAATTAAAAAAGAAAAACAAAAGACTCCTCAGGGCCTTAGAGGTCTCTGGAGGACAAAGCTCGCCTCTTGAGTAGGGACGGTGGAGCTACAGTTACCTCAAGTCCAGCCAGAGTGAACCCACCGGCAATCTCTCTCTGCCTTTGTACAATTCTTGGTGTTCCTTTTCTTCTACCTTGGAAAGTGAGGGCAGAATCAAGGCGATTTGCAGCAGAGCCAAGTTTAATCTGTTGGTGGTTTGGTCACTCAATTGTGTCTCTTTTGTGACCCCGTGGACTGTAGCCCGCCAGGCTCCTCTGTCCATGGCATTTCCCAGGCAAGAATACTGCAGCGGGTTGCATTTTCTCCTCCAGGGGATCTTCCCAATCCAGGGATTGAACCTGCATCTCCTGCATTGCAGGCTGATTCCTTACCACTGAGCCACCAGGGAAGCCCCAAACTTATCCTAGAAAAATATTAAAAATAATAAACATTGCACCTTAAATTTGTCTACTTGTCTAACATTTTATAACTGTAGGATGTTCTCATTTATGGAAAATAACTGTCAGCATGATGGAAAATTTGAAACTGTGTATTTGGAAGTGAAAATGTTTTGGAAAGCAATGTTTCTCAAAATCCTTCCAAAAAATAACCCAGGATTTTTGGTTGTTGAATATAGAAGTTCCCAGACCCCTGAAAGACATATCCAGAGGTGGAAACCCTCTGGGTGCAGCCTGGGAATCTCCTTTTTTTTAAAGAGCTCCCTGGCGAGCCTTACACACACGCAAGTTTGAGAGGCCACCTTGGGGAACACGTGATTTTTTTCATTCATGGGTAGCGAGGTCATGGAGGTAATATCAGGACAAGTGTCCCTGGGAATATGTAACCAGAAGGTTTGGGCAGAAGTGAAAAGGTAGGTTATTTTAGAGGGAAGGAGTGAAAGAAACTCAAGATCCTGCAACGAAAGGGCTAAAGTTTATATGGTAGGACTGAAGGCTTGACTACAAAGGGTGGCTTATTTTTCCCAGTGTGGGGATAGGGTGTGTGGGGACAATTACCATCATCAAAGGGTTGTTCCATGCGTCACTAAATAAAAAGTAGCTCAGGGACCACAATCGCCTATTATTAGAAACGTAATAGTCATATCTTATTTTAAAACCTGTTTTTAATCTTTTGCCACCTGTAAAACTAGACTAAACAGATCAAATGTTAAGGCTATCTAAAAATACCCTGAGCAGAAACATAATTAGGGTTCTAATCTAATTGGGATTATCATGAAGTAGGCTATGCAGACAAGCTACAAGAGATAAGCCTCTATCAGAGGCATTAAGTTCTAAGTGTTCATTAGATTTATGGGACCAAGCCATGTGTTTTTTGGACAGTATAGAAATCATGTGGAACAGGTTTCAAAACCCAAGTAATGATGGCAATTTATTTTCATTTAAAGAATATCCTAAGAGCCCTGGTTTCAAAAGACTTAGCAATGTGTTGTTTGAGGCTTTTGCTTCATGAGAAAACTTAGTGATGGGTTTGATGTTCTGTGAACTTTCAGATACCACTTCTGGACAAACCTCAGAGCAATTCTGATTCCCCTTCTCAAGGTTCTCATATCTGTGCCATATGGTATAGGACAGTGTGAAATATCTTGATCTGATTGCATCTCATAGAAGTTACCCCATGTGTGTTAGCTACTCAGTCATGTCCAGCTCTTTGAGACCCCATGCACTGTAGCCTGCCAGACTCCTCTGTCCATGGGATTCTCTAGGCAAGAATACTGGAGTAGGTTGCCATTACCTTCTCTAGGGCATATTCCTGACCCAGGGACCAGACCCAGGGATCAAACCAAGGTCTCCTGCATTACAGGCAGTTTCTTTACCATCTGAGCCACCAAGGAAGCCCAAGGTGATCTTTGGTGTTTATATATTAAACGATCATATCAAAAGTGGTCATTGGAAAAAAACCCCACACGCTCAAAATTAATGATTCAAAACAACTGAAATAATAGGGCTTCACTTAGAAACATCTTAAAATGAGAAGAAAAATGTTTAAGCCCCCCTATCTGGTTCTCTAATATAACATTTCATTCTGGAAATGAATTCTTAGGCAGATGATAAAAACCAGCTTCAGGAAAATTATCTTTTCTGTCTCCTCTAATCACCTGCTTGACTTACTGTTTCCTTGTGCTTGGAAAAGGTTATTAAAAGTTTTAGTTGAAAAGATGGAAGGATCGAGGGGAGACTCAATTCCAGTTCTCTGAAAGCCCACCTGGGGAGCTTGTTGGCCATGGAGGCGTCTGTGCTTTGGGGCCAGGAATGTGTTCTCCTTGGAAGGAATGAGTCTACCAAGCTCCTTATCGCAAAAATGTGTCTCAGAGATCTTATGCCTTCCTCACCCACAAACCAGCTCTTTTCTCATAAATTCATGTCACGACAGTTCTTCAAACAGGACCTTGAAGAACTTCTTCCCCCTGCAAAACTCATATTTATGAATTTGAAAATGATCAATAACACTTCTTTTCCATAGGAAATGTTTGTATTTGGTTTTTCAAAAGCTTTTTATTTAATATCGGAAGATAGCCAATTAACAGTGTCGTGATAGTTTCAGATGCATAGCAGAGGGACTCAGACATACATATATCCATACATGTATCCATTCTCCCCTAAACTCCCCTCCCATCCAGCCTGTCACATAACACTGAGTGGAGTTTCGTGTGCTATGAGATAGGTCCTTGCTGGACCCTGGTAAGCGTAAGTTAATTCTATTAGTCTGTGAATCTGTTTCTATTTTGTACGTAAGTTCATGTATCAGAAATGCCTGTATTTGTTTTTGAACCCATGCAAGAACAGATAGTTTCTGCTGGCGAGTGGCATTTTCATTAACTCAGCTGTTTAACACACCCTTTGAAGTGTTCCATCAGACTCTTGAAGAAAGAACAAGACTGCCTGAGAGAACCAGCCTCAGCCTTTTTTGAATATGACACCCAAAGCACAAGCAATAAAAGCAAAATTCAACAAACGGGACTGTATCAAATGGAAAGCCTCCATAGAAAAGAAGAAAAAATCATCAGAATGAAAAAGCAAACCACAGAATAGGAGAAAATAGTTGTGAATAATATACCTGATAGAGAATTAATATAAATATATAAAGAACTCAATGAAAAATCAAACTATGCAGTTAAAAAAGTGAGAAGGGAAACAAAATAGACATTTCTTCAAGGAAGATTTTCAAATGGCCAACAGGTACATGAAAAGATACTCGACATCACTAACAATCAGGGAAATGCAAATCATAACCTCAATGAGTTATCACCTCTCACTAACGTTAGAGCAGCTATCATCAAGAAGACAAGAGATAATAAGTTTTGGCAAGAGTGTGGAGAAAAGGGAACCCCAGTGCACTGTTGGTAGGAAGGTAAGTCAGGACAGCTACTTTGGGAAACAGCATGGAGTTTCTACAAAAAATTAAAATAGAACTACCATGCACGCACGCTAAGTTGTTTCAGTCGTGTCCGACTCTCTGCGACCCCGTGGACTGTAGCCTGCCAGGCTCCTCTGTCCATGAGGATTCTCCAGGCAAGAATATTGGAGTAGGTTGTCATTTCCTTCTCCAGGGGATCTTCCCGACCCAGGGATCGAACCCATGTCTCCTGCATTGCAGGCAGATTCTTTACCGCTGAGCCACTGGGAAAGCCAGAACTACAATGGGATCCAGAAATTTCACTTCTGGGTATATATATCCAAAGGAAACGAAAACAGGATATTGAAAAGATACACGTATGGCCATGTTTATGGAAGCATTATCCACAATAACCAAGATATGGACACAACCTCAGTGTCAGTATTTACACAATGGAGTATTATTCAGTCATGAGAAAGAAGGAAAACCTGCCATTTGTGACAGCATGGACGGACCTGGAGGGCATAAAATGCTAGTAAGATAATTCAGACGGAGGGAAACAAATACTGTATCACTTATACGTGGTATCTAAAAAGCCAAACTGTTAGAAACAGAGAGTAGAATGGTGATTGCTAGGGGCTAGGTGTGGGGGTGTGGGGGGGAGGATAAGGGAACTCTTGGTCAAGGATAGGAACTTGCAGCTAGAAGATAAGTTCTGGAGAGCTAATGCACGACTATTATTATGGACAATACTGTATTCTATACTTCAAAGCTGCTAAGAGAATAGAACTTAAACGTTCTCATGATGAAATGAAATGATCATTATGCGATGTGATGGATGTGTTGGCTAACTCTGTCATGGTATGCATGTCATGTCATGTCTGCAAAATATGCATGCTTGCTAAGTCGCTTCAGTTGTGTCCAACTCTTGGTGACCCTATGGACTGTAGCCTACCAGGCTCCTTTGTCCATGAGATTTTCTGGGCAAGAATACTAGAGTGAGTTGCCACGCCCTCATCCAGGGGATCTTCCTGACCCAGGGATCGAACCTATGTCTCTTATGTCTCCTGCACTGGCAAACAGGTTCTTTACCACTAGCACCATGGATCAAATAAGCATGTGGACGTCTTAATGTTATATGTCAATTAAGGCCCCTCAAGAAGACAAAAAGAACAAGGAAGCTGAAGGGCAGATGCTGAAGAACTCTTCTTATTCAGTCATGAATTTTACACCAGCTACCTGGGTTGTCGGGTTCCCTTTGCTTCATTAATCCTGGTGTTTCCATTCCTCAGTTTTCCTCATACACTTCTTTAAAATTGATACAAGATTTAATAGAGAATTATTTCCGCGAGTCTTTGAGAATAGGGGTAGCAGAGGGTATCAACATGAAATATTAAGAAGCTGTAAGTTAACAAATTGAGCTGAATCTCCAAGGATAGAGACCTGAAGTCATAGAACAATGGTACTGAGAACTGAGAACAATGGTACCCAGCCTGGTGGGCTTCAGTCAGTCAGTCAGTTCAGTCGCTCAGTTGTCTCCAACTCTTTGCGACCCCACGAGTTGCAGCACACCTGCCTCCCTGTCCATCACCAACTCCCGGAGTTCACTCAAACTCACGTCCATCTAGATGATATAAAAAGAATATTGTGTTTACCAACTGATCATCTTCATTAAATATCCTGACATTTGCACTATCCCACCGCACATCTTCAATAATCTTTACTCCCTCCCTTTTTCTCTTTATCTTTCTCTCTTACTTCTTTCCTCCCTGCTTTCCTTCTTTCTCTCTTTCCTTCACAAAATTATTTATTCTGCTCTTTGAATTTCTCTAAGTATCAACCAACGCTGGTTCTTGGAAAATGAATATCTAGTGTATTGCCTCTGTGGAGTGAGGAAGAGGGTTGAAATTAAAAGGCAGTGCAGGGTGGGGAAGGTGGTGGGTAAAGAATGTTGGCTTCCCTGGTGGCTCAGTGGTAAAGAATCTGCCTGCAATGCAGGAGACTGGGGTTTGATCCCTGGTTGGGAAGATCCCCTGGACAAGGGAATGGCAACCCACTCCAATATTCTTGCCTGATGAATTCCATTCACAGTGGAGCCTGGCAGGTTACAGTCCTTGGAGTCACAAAGAGTTGGACACGATGGAGCGACTAACACACACAAAGAATGTCAACTTCTCTTTGCAGAGTTTTATTGCACAAAAAAAATTGAGGCAAATACTACAAAATGTTAGTATATTTTAAATTCAGTGTGTAAGTTACATGGGTGTTTGTTATATTAACTTTCCTATGATTCATTTTTAAAATTAGAGCATCTGGTGTGAAATTCTACAATTAGTTCATATGTTAATTAGTTAATTAATTGATACAGCCACGAGTCACCAGGCACCTACAACATACTTGGATTTATGCTGAGAAATGTGATATGGAGACAGCATTCTACCCATTTACAATGTCTTATTATAGTGTGGAAGTCCTGATTTAGGTTTTTCTGCAGTAAGAGATGATTTTTAATTGAGATTGGATGACAGGTCTGTTTATGAAGTGTTTAAAAATGGCCTGGCTAGTTACAACCTAATAAAGAGCAAATGCCTTTCCTATTTATCTCCTCTTCCTCCTCCACCCCATTTCCTTTCCAAGATCATTGCAACTGGTACTTCCTTTTTCCTAAAGTAACAAGTCTTCATAAAGTGCCTGAGTAGACACATTCAATCAAACAAGAGTTTTAAGTATTCTGCCAAATAAAAGACTTGGAAGATCTTAAGCCAAAATCTAAGAATGGATGTCCTTTGTGCCAAAAGATCCTAGGTAAGCTTGCCTGTTGTTGGTACGATGTCTAAATTGAGTTAGCATAACCAACAAGTTGGAGGATGAGTTACAAGAACTTTTTTTTCAACTACTGCCTTCATTTATGATAGTTTCTTAAATAAGAGCTAAACTCCTTAAATCAAATATTACAAAGGGTGTTGCCAATGTCAATTGGCCCATACAGTGAGTCTGAAATTGAAAGTACAATTCTGAGTGCCACGCATACTTGTTCATGTTCATCATACTTCTGAATGGTTAAGGACTTACCTGAACAAGGGTGTTTACCAACTAAGATTTAGATAACTTACCAATTACAAGAGATGAAAGGATGCTCACTCAGACAGCCAATGAGCATTGCCTTCATGTTATTAAATAGGTCCTAACCAGTGTTCCTAGCCCAAAAAAACTTCAGCTAATTCCTGACAAAATGGTGGCTCAGATGGTAAAGAATCTGCCTGCAATGTGGGAGACCTGGGTTTTATCCCTGAGTTGGGAAGATTCCCTGGAAGAGGGCATGGCAAACCACTCCAGTGTTCTTGCCTGGAGAATCCCCATGGACAGAGGAGCCTAGTGGGCTACAATCCGTGGGGTCACAAAGAGTCAGACACGAGTGAGTGACTAAGCACAGCATAACCATGAAAGGGTTCTCCACTGAAAGCATATAATTCCTTCTGTATTCAGGCTCATATGTTCATTGCTTTCATGGTGAAGACAAGGAAAGCAATAACCTACGAGACATAAAGGATTGAAAGCAACAGACCTCTTGAGCTTTGAGCCATTCTTTTGAATTCATTAATAAGAATGGCTTTGTGCATGTGTTGTTGCAATTATGATTATGGATAAGTGAATCAGTCAGTTCAGTCATTCAGTCAAGTTCAATTCTTTGTGAGCCCATGGACCACAGCATGCCAGGCTTCCCTGTCCATCACCAACCCCCAGAGCCTACTGAAACTCATGTCCATTGTGTTGGTGATGCCATCCAACCATCTCATCCTCTGTCATCCCCTTCTCCTCCTACCTTCAATCTTTCCCAGCATCAGGATCTTTTCCAATGAGTTGATTTTTCACATCAGGTGGCCAAAAAATTGGAGTTTCAGCTTCAGCATCAGTCCTTCCAATGCATATTCAGGACTGATTTCCTTTAGGATGGACTGGTTTGATCTCCTCGCAGTCCAAGGGACTCTGAAGAGTCTTCTCCAACACTACAGTTCAAAAGCATCCATTCTTTGGCACTCAGCTTTCTTTATAGTCTAACTCTCATATCCATACATGATTACTGTAAAAACCATAGCTTTGACTAGTAATAGATAAGCGAATACATTAGTAATTTAGTTCCTCTTTTGTTTTTTAAATATTGTTTCAAAGTGTGTCTCATTTTTCAATATATCAACTGATCTGGTCACAAGTGATGGGAACAAAATATTCTCTTCATAATCTATTCTGTAACCTTGAGCAGCAACATGGTAAAGAAAAACTGAACAATGAGAATGAGTGTCTCAAACCTGGATGAATTCAGTGCTACTTAGCTTTTTGCAGTTATTTCTTTCCTGTGAAGAACATGTAAGATGGGGAGTTTGATAGATAAAATAACAGTTTAACTGCCCTTCCCAATGCATTTAGTATCTGAACATGAAAAGGGAATGAGCATTAAGTGGAGCCCATTTTTGTGGACTTAATGAGCATTAAGTGGAGTCCATATTTGTCCATTTCAATCCAAGTCAATGATCTACTCTCCAGCAAGATGCAGCTGGAATTCTGGGACACAGGACACCTTGTCTGATATCTAGTTTGGTGCATCTTTATTAAAGTACTTTCTTACTCTCCTCTTTAATCATTATTAGGAGGAGCAACAGGTAGTTTTTGCCCAGATTCCTATTTTGAAACTTTTCTTTTTATCTTAGCAAGTTTCTATCCCAAGTTGGGGGGTCCATGCCTCTGAAAAGCCCTATTCCTACAAAGTCTCATGCAACGGCCTCAGAGGCAGTTTGTGCTTGCAAATGACAAGACACAAGTGGGGAGAATTGGCAACTACACAAAAAAGATACGAAATAGTCTCCACCTACCAGTCAGATGCTGTCCATCAGAGTGGAAAACAATGGAGGGAATGAAGATCACTCAGTTGTATAGGATCCATTTCGAACAATCTCTAATCAATTCAGGGACACCTCCTCTCCACCCCCCTCTCCCCTCCATCATCTGTCTGCCTTTGTGTAGTTCTAAGAGCAGCATTAAGAATTTTGACAAGGGTGTCATTTTAATCTGAATGTCTCAAAATGATAGGGGAGGAAAAAAATTCTCCTTTTTTTTTTTTTGCCTTCAACTCCAAAATAAAATAATCTGGGAAGGAGAACAAAAAAGTTTCCCGATGAGATCTACTTTTGGTGTCAAGTCTTCTAGGATGACCCTGAGGATGGAGATACTTTGGGGATAGAAGTGAGGGTGTGACATTTGTCATCACTCTTTAGGAAAGGATTAGTCAGGCCAGCCCAACAGTGGCTGATTTCTGCCCACTTACAAGGACTTATAAGAAGAAAGAACTTAGAATTTGTAGTGAAGAGTTTGGCTTCAGGCTCTGTGCCATATTAACTGTGTGACCTTTCACATCTCTTTCATGTCTTGGAGTCTGATTTCTTCTTTGTAAAGAAATAATACCTAAATTAGGGTAGTGTGAATATTTAAATGAGGTGATATATATGAAAATACTTCTGGCATATTTACCCATGTTTATATAATGATATTTGAAATAAAGACCCAGTGTAAAGTCTATGATAATGAAAACTTAATGTTGGGCACCATTAGGGTGAGAACTGATCTCTAGCTGAGGTAACGTGCACTGAGCCATACATACCCCCCCATATGCCCCAACTGGACCTGCACATTTCTTAAGCCAGGTCCACTTGAGCATGAGTGGAAGGAGAAAAGACTTGGCATAATGGCCTTCATTGATCTCTTCCTTCGAGTGCTTTCCTCTCTGAGGTCTCCCACTCGCCCTCCATTGGCAATGACCTTCCACGAGAGTTACTTACAGATGTCATGACCTCAATTATCAGTATCTTTGTAACTCAGTTGATGTGTGTCTTGTCCCAAGATTTGTCGCTGTTTGCATTTGGTTGCTACAGCTCAAATCACATCTATAGGTTCTCTCCCTCTTGATTCTTCTTCCTCTCCTATTGCTGTATATTTATGAAAGAAATCGGGTGATTTGTTCTGTAGAGCCTCCTACATTCTGGATTTGCACCTCGTGTCCCTATGTTTCCAATCTTTTCCTCTATCTATTCTACTTTCTGTAAAGTGGAAGCTATACCCAGAGGCTTATTGGATTCAGGTTGGATGTTTGGTTGAGAATATCTTAGAGATGCTGTGGTGGGTTTTCCACTGCCTTTTCAAGAGTCATGTATTCTATGGTTCTTTCTCTTTCTGGTCACAACAAGATTGATCAGTGGGTTGGAGCATGGTCAGCCTGATTTATTCTTATAAAGAATAAATTATTTATTCTTTATAAAAGTTCATCTAAAGCTTTCACTGTCACTGGTAAGTGCTTGTGAGACTCGTTATTTCAAGAGGCTTTGCTAATATTCCAATTCCATCACTTTTTACTGTATTGGTTGGGATGCTTTTATAAGTAGAAACAACACTCATCAAGCATTTGATTACCCTCAGACATAACACAAGCAGGAAAGACAATATAAATATTTGCTTTTTACTTCACCAGTCTTCAGAATGATGAAGTGATTCCCAAGCATTCTTGGTGGCCTATGATGCTGTTGTGGTTTCTATTTTTTAGTGTAATAATGAATGTGTAGATTTTGACATATTTAACATGTTTCAATGCATTATGGTTGGTCTCTTTTTTAACATTTAAATGATCTCAACTTTGGTAGTAGAACTGCCTACAAGTTGGCTACTAGATCCATTTAACATGACTCCAGTAAACTTGAATAATGCTTTTCAGAAGCTTCTTGCTTAGCTTCTTAAACTCCCAGATTTAGGTGATTATCTTCAAGGGAAAACTATCCATATGCTAAGCTTAGTTCTCTGACTCACTCTTCTCACCAGGATCTTAATCTATCAAGTCTCTAATTTTGATTTTTCATCCTCATGTGATTGCCACAGCCTCTGCTGGTTTCTCTTTTTCTGTGGTGGCCGCTGCCTGGGGAAAGCTCAGGTTCTCTTCTTATACCCAGAATCAGCAACTGTTCCCAGGGCGAAAGTAGACAACAACTCTGAGTTCATTTTCCAATGACCTCTTTTCCAGAATCTTGACACTCTTAGCTCTGTTTCAGCAGCTCTCAGGTGATATATGAAATAGGTGATCAGTGCAGGTTCGATGCACGAAGCCGGTGCTCTGGGACAACCCAGAGGGATAGTGTGGGGAGGGAGGTGGGAGGGGGCTCAAGATGGGGGTGGACACATGTACACCTGCGGCTGATTCACATTGATGTATGGCAAAAACCATCACAATATTGCAATCATTTTCCAATTAAAATAAATTAATTTTTTAAAAAGAGTTACTGTGTAGCTGCAAACTACTTATCAACCCGGGCTTCCCAGGTGGCTCAGTGGTAAAGAATCCACCTGCAGGAGACATGGGCTTGATCCCTGATCCGGGAAGATTCCAGCTGCCGTGGAGCAACTAAGCCCCTGTGCCACAAGTATTCCTGTGCTCTGGAGCCCATGAGCCGCTACTACTGAACTCAAGTGCCTAGAACCCGTGCCCTGCAACAAGAGACGACATGGCCCTGAGACGCCCATGCGCGGCAAAGAAGAGCAGCTGCAACTAGAGAGAAGCCTGTGTAGTGAGGAAGACCCAGCACAACCAAATATATATATATATATATATATAAAGAAGTAAAATTATAAAGAAAAGAAGAAGAAAAGCTCTGAGCTCAAAGCTTGATGTATTCACCAACTCGAACAACCTAGTAGAGAGGATTTCTGCTTTTTTTACCTTCTTTTCTCCTCTCCTGAAATTTCAAAGTGTCATTACCTATGCATAATGGAATGCTCAGAGCAAGTCAAATTTCTAATGAATAATATATTTTAGAAGGGAGCAAAGAGATCATACATTTTCTAGGCAAGATGAATATTCTGAGGAAACACTAAGTTGCTCTCATGGATTAGAGAAATATAAGTGTCCTTTTAAAAATTATTTTATGTGTGACAACTAAATGTAATGAAGTATCCTGAGATACTTGGAAACTTGAAATGGGGAGAAAAAAACCCAGCAGGTAAAACAAAGGCAATCTGAATAAAAAATTGATTTTAGTTAAT
Source organism: Bos indicus (assembly GCF_029378745.1). Lineage (NCBI taxonomy): Eukaryota > Metazoa > Chordata > Mammalia > Artiodactyla > Bovidae > Bos > Bos indicus. The sequence continues at coordinate 22,358,605 of NC_091771.1, read as the reverse complement.
AATAACATATCAATTTCAGTTCATTAGTTTAACAAATGCATCATCCTAATGTACAGCATCACTGACTCGATGGACATGAAACTCCAGGAGATGTGAAGGACAGGGAAGCCTGGCATGCTGCAGTTCATGGGGTCGCAAAGAGCTGGACACAACTGAGCAACTAACAACAATAAGGTAAGATATTAATAACAGGGAAAACTGGATACAGTGTTTGTGGGAACCTTCTGCAGTGTCTTCACAACTTTTCGGTAGATCTAAAATTATTCTGAAATATAAAGTTTATTTTAAAAAATGATTTCATATAGAAAGAAGGTGTTGAAAAGCAAAGGGAGGTGAGACAATAAAAGGTTACATTTATGACTCAAGTTATAAAACAAAATAGAAACATTAATATTCCATGCAGATTTGCAGAAATGATGTCAGCAAACCATTTTTATCTAGAAATAACAATAGCAGAATGAAGCATTTCAAGTGAAGAAAACAATGCTGCAGAGCCCAGCATCACCAAGTTCTTGCTCACGTACAAATAACCCTGAGAAACTTTCTGTGAATGAAGATGTATATAATTCCTAGTTTTTAAAGAGCTATGGGCAGGGAGCCAAAATATATTCTTGGACTCTATTCTTTCAGTATCCTAAAATTAACCTATTGGAATGATATACTCAGCTGTTTGGAACTGGAAATCTAACTCTAAAAGCAACCATTTTATTTGAGGTTTTTTGAAATGAAGCATTTGTTTTTCTGTGTTTTTTTTTACTGTTTTTTTATTTTTTAAAAGTGTCAAACACACACAAAAGTATATAGAACAGAATAATAACCCCCTATGTGCCCATTACCCAGTTTAATCAGTGGTAGAGACTCACTAAACTTGTTTCAACTCTTCCTCTCCCCTCTCATTTTTTCCCTAGAATGATATAAAGCAACTCTCAGATAACAGAGTCATTTGCTTTTTCAATACACTGACATTTTAGGTATTCTTCTATAAACATTTATGAAGCCCTTTTTAAAATTTTTGAATTTTATATTGGAGTATAGTCGATTAACAATGTTTTATTAGTTTCAAGTGTATAGTAAGTGATTCAGTTATACATATATATGTAACTAATACAACATTGTTAATCAACTATGCTGCTGCTGCTAAGTCGCTTCAGTCATGTCCGACTCCGTGCGACCCCATAGATGGCAGCCCACCAGGCTCCCCCGTCGCTGGGATTCTCCAGGCAAGAACACTGGAGTGGGTTGCCATTTCCTTCTCCAATGCATGAAAGTGAAAAGTGAAAGTGCAGTTGCTCAGTTGTGTCCAACTCTTATACTTCAATATAAAATAAAATTTTTGTAAAGTAGGTTCTCCATAAATGTTTACAAAATAACACCTAAAATATTGGTGTATTGAAAAAGCAAATGACTCTGCTATCTGAGAGTGGTTTCATATTATCGTAGGCTGGAGTTCCACGGACAGAGGAGCTGTGGGCTGTAGCCCGTGATGTCACAAAGAGCTAGACATGGTTGAGTGACTAACACTTTCATTCTTTCCCAAGTTCTTTTCTTATTTATTGCAGAGTATCAAGCAGAGTTCCCTGTACTATGTAGTAGGTCCTTGTTGGTTACTTATTTTGAATATAGCATTGTGTACTTGTCAGTTCCAAACTCCCTGATCTATCCCTTCTCCCCACCTTTCCCCACTGGTAACTACAAAATTGTTCTCTAAGTCTGAAACCCCTACTTTTGAGGCAACTAATTTAGGAGGTGAACATAGAGATGAGTGACAGACGGATCTTGCTGGAAAGGAGGAGCTTAGTTTAATACGAAAACGAAGACATAACCGTAATATCCCCCAGTGCACAATAGAAAGGGGTAAATGCTGTGATCAAGGCCTAGAAAGCATGCTGTGGGGTCTCAGAGTAGGCGAGGAGAACTTCAGCTGGGAGGGTTAAGAGGAACCTTGTAACAGACACTGCATCCCAGTCGGACCACAACTGATGACCAGAGTTACACTTGCAGTAGGGTGAAGGGTGAGGGAGACCGGCCACAGCTCCCAGCCCGCGGTGCACTGTGCCCCTTCTTCCCCGCCCCCCACACACACCACTTTCTTCTTCAGATACACACGCAGGGCAGGGGCATCCCAGAAGGAAGTCATTTGTCCCTAAAAGAAAACGGATCCACCCTAGTGGACCAAATATTAGAAGCAACTTCAGCCTGATTTTTGATAAAACAGAACCTAAAGAAAGTTTTCTCTGACCCTGACAGAATGGGGACTCTGAAAAAAATTAAATCACCATTTAAAAATGGAGAGAATTCTAGTTCTGAGCTTGAGATACACACCTGCTGTGAGTATTTGAAGATGTTGGCGTGAGACTACATAATTATAGAATTACGTTTGGGCTTGGAGGCAGCAGAAATGTCAAAGAACAAAAGAGCCCAGTGACAGAGCAAACCTGAGAATTGAGGAGAGCCGCAGCTTCAGCTTCTCCGTGATGCAGGTGTCAAGGGAAAGAAGGCAGTGATTGTCATAACAACTCGGTTTTTCTCAGTGAAAGGGAAGCAGGATTACCTGTGGACCATGGGACTCGAATTGAATTGGGAGCAAAGGAATTAGCCAGTGATGGTGACAGCAGAGGTGTTCTATTCACTCTTGAGGCTCTTCCCTATAGTTTCCAGCCAACTAGCAATGATGTGAGACATTGTGGCTACTTTAGGCCCATGGTATGTGACCATGACTAGAGATCTCTTCAAGAAAATTAGAGATACCAAGGGAACATTTCATGCAAAGATGGGCACAATAAAGGACAGAAATGGTATGGACCTAACAGAAGCAGAAGATATTAAGAAGAGGTGGCAAGTTCTTCTGCATAGAACTATACAAATAAGATCTTCATGACCCAGATAGGTTGGTGTGATCACCAACCTAAAGCCAGACATCCTGGAATGCAAAGTCAAGTGAGACTTAGGGAGCATCACTATGAACAAAGCTAGTGGAGGTGATGGAATTCCAGTTGAGCTATTTCAAATCCTAAAAGATGATGATCTGAAAGTGCTGCACTCAATATGCCAACAAATTTGGGAAAACTCAGCAGTGGCCACAGGGCTGGAAAAGGTCAGTTTTCATTCTAATCCCAAAGAAAGGCAATGCCAAAGAATGCTCACACTACCGCACAACTGTACTCATCTCACACGCTAGTAAAGTAATGCTCAAAATTCTCCAAGGCAGGCTTCAGCAATGAATTTCTAGATGTTCAAGCTGGTTTTAGAAAAGGCAGAGGAACCAGAGATCAAATTGCCAACATCCGTTGGATCATGGAAAAAGCAAGAGAGTTCCAGAAAAACATCTACTTCTGCTTTATTAACTATGCCAAAGCCTTTGACTGTGTGGACCACAGCAAACTGTGGAAAATTTTGAAAGAGATGGGAATACCAGACCACCTGACTTGCCTCTTGAGAAATTTGTATGCAGGTCAGGAAGCAACAGTTAGAACTGGGCATGGAACAACAGACTGGTTCCAAATAGGAAAAGAAGTACGTTAAGGCTGTATATTGTCACTCTGCTTATTTAACTTATATGCAAAGTACATCATGAGAAATACTGGGCTGAAGGAAGCACAAGCTGGAATCAAGATTGCTGGGAGAAATACCAATAAACTTAGATATGCAGATGACACCACCCTTATGGCAGAAAGCGAAGAACAAAAGAGCCTCTTGATGAAAGTGAAAGAGGAGAGTGAAAAAGTTGGCTTGAGGTTCAACATTCAGAAAACTAAGATCATGGCCCCATGATGGTCCCCACACTTCATGGCAAATAGATGGGGAAACAGTGGAAACAGTAACAGACTTTATTTTGGGGGGCTCCAAAATCACTGTGGATGATGACCATAGCCATGAAATTAAAAGACGCTTGCTCCTTGGAAGAAATGTTATGACCAACCTAGACAGCATATTAAAAAGCAGAGACATTACTTTGCCAACAAAGGTCCATCTAGTCAAAGCTATGGTTTTTCCAGTGGTCATGTATGGATGTGAGGGTTGGACTACAAAGAAAGCTGAGTGCCGAAGAATTGATGCTTTTGAACTGTGGTGTTGGAGAACTCTTGAGAGTCCCTTGGACTGCAAGAAGATCCAACCAGTCCATCCTAAAGGAGATCAGTCCTGAATATTCATTGGAAGGACTGATGCTGAAGCTGAAACTCCAATACTTTGGCCACCTGATGTGAAGAACTGACTCCTTGGAAAAGACCCTGCTACTGGGAAAGATTGAAGGTGGGAGGAAAAGGGGATGACAGAGGATGAGATGGTTGAATGGCATCACCGACTCAATGGACATGAGTTTGGGTGAACTCCAGGAGTTGGTGCTGGACAGGGAGGCCTGGCGAGCTGCAGTCCATGGGGTCGCAAAGAGTCAGACATGACTGAGCGACTGAACTGAACTGAACTGAAGTGACCATAAATGCCTGTGTCCCTTCCATGATGAGACACTGGGGAACCAGGGTGCTGCCTTCATTCAGTCTTCTCTTCTTTGTCCACAGCAACCCTGGGAGCCACATTGTGTGGCTCAAGCAGCATCCCAAGATGAAGAAAGTTGGATCACTAAATACTATACGGAGGAGGCCAGCCAATAGGCTGTGGCCATGACTCAACAGAGGCGTGGCCTTTGCTCCTGACGTCTAGAGGCTTATTTGCTAGTGCAGTCCAGCGTTAACACCCTCTCTAGAGCCATGCTTACTGTCCCACTGAAGTTAGGTTACATGTGTAGCCAGGCTCACCTTGGAAGCACCTGTAAGGTTTCCTCTTTTGAGTCTGTTGGATCCCAGTAACTAGATGAAACTCTAAAAGCAGAAACCATATCTCACATGCCCCTCAGAGAACCCCACAGAGTGTTTTACAAAGATTCACAGAATGTGAAAATAAATGGAAGAAAACCTCAGGGAGTGACCTTTTGGAATTCTCACGCTTCATAAGAAGAAAGGCAGAAATCTCAGATGTTTCCATTGGAAAAATAAGGCGGTGGTCTAAAAAGACAACTCTGGGAAGAGTGAATTTTCAGAGTCATCTTATTCATTGTGTACAATAACACTGAGACGATTGTGTAGACAGCATTCTTATAAGCAAAGCTTCGGTTTAAGTCTCAGATCAGGGGCCAGGACACAAACTCGGACACCATGCTGACTTAGAAATTATCCTTACTTCTCAACTGTTCCCGCAAATATTTTGGTCAATGATACAGTTTCAAAGCAAGTGTGGATGTGAGTGCTAGATACGGTATAGTCTCAGAGGAAGGTTTCAAAAACAACAAGATCATTGTAGAATCAAGACGTTGTAGAGATAATCTGCGGGTATCATAAAACTTTGTACCTGGGGACAAAAGACAGCTCCTGCCAGCAGCACTAAGTGTTAGGTCAGTAGGTTTCCATCTTGAGCGCCTACAAAACTCAGTAGACAGAACACAGTGGAAATATAAGTAACAGCCTGAAAATCATGATAGAGAGTAGAATTTCATAATGCTTTGATAGACACAGCAGTTGAGTACTTCAAAGAGTGAACTTGAATAAACCCACAGTTTCTTATTATAGAAGATAATTATGACTCACATTTATAAAGCATTTTGTAGTAGAAAGCACTTTGTGTTATTTATTTCTTACAATAAATGTCTGGGGACGGTAATGGTATTAGTTCTCTTTAAAATATTATATACAATTCTCTTTACCCAATATTATTATGGGCTTCCCTGGTGGCTCGGATGGTAAAGAATCCCCTGGCAATGCAGGGGACCTGGGTTTGATCCCTGGATTGGGAAAATCCCCTGGAGAAGGGAATGGCTACCCAGTCCTGTATTCTTGCATGGAAAATTCCATGGACAGAGGAGCCTGGCGGGTTAAAGTCCATGGGGTCATAAAGAGTCAGACACGACTGAACTACTGAGCACATGCTCACACAGACACATATTTGCAAGACATTAAAAAAAGTTTATTGTACTTGATTTACAATGTTGTGTTACTTTCTGGTGTACGGCAAAGTGAATCAGTTATACATATATCCACTCTTTTTTCAGTTCAATTCAGTCGCTCAATCATGTCCAACTCTTTGTGACCCCATGGACTGCAGCACACCAGGCTTCCCTGTCCATCAACAACTCCTGGAACTTACTCAAACTCATGTCCATTGAGTCGGTGATGTCATCCAATCATCTCATCCTCTGTTGTCCCCTTCTCCTCCCACCTTCAATCTTTCCCAGCATCAAGGTCTTTTCCAAGATTCTTCACATCAGTTCTTCACATCAGGTGGCCAAAGTATTGGAGTTTCAGCTTCAGCATCAGTCCTTCTAATGAATATTCAGGACTGATTTCCTTTAGGATGGACTGGTTGGATCTCCTTGTAGTCCAAGGGACTCTCAAGAGTCTTCCTCAATACCACAGTTCAAAAGCATCAATTCTTCGGTGCTCAGCTTTCTTTATAGTCCAACTTTCACATCCATACATGACTACTGGAAAAACCATAGCTTTGACTAGACAGACCTTTGTTGGGAAAGTAATGGCTCTGTTTTTTAATATGCTTTATAAGTTGGTCATAGCTTTTCTTCCAAGGACCAAGCATCTTTTAATTTCATGGCTGCAGTGATTTTGGAGCCCCCCAAAATAATGTCTCTTACTGTTTCCATTGTTTCCCCATCTATTTGCCATGAAGTGATGGGATCGGATGCCATGATCTTAGTTTTCTGAATGTTGAGTTTTAAGCCAACTTTTTCACTCTCCTCTTTTACTTTCATCAGAAGGCTCTTTATAGGCCATTACAGAGTACTGAGTAGAGTTCCCTGTGCTATACAGTAGGTCCTTAATAGCTATCTATTTTATATATAGTAGGGTGTATATGTCAATCTCAATCTCCCAATTTATCCTTCCACCTGTTATCCTCTGGTAACCATAAATTTGTTTTCTACATCTTCAACTCTATTTCTGTTTTGTAGATAAGTTCATTCATACCTTATTGTTTGGATTCCACACAATGGGACCTAATTAAACTTAAGCGTTTTAGCACAGTAAAGGAAACCATAAGCAAAATGAAAAGACAAATCTCAGAATGGGAGAAAATGTTTGCAAATGAAGCAACCAACAAATGTTTAACCTCAAAATATATAAACAGCTCATGCAGTTCAATATAAATAAAAAGTGAAGTTGCTCAGTTGTGTCAGACTCTTCTCGACCCCATAGACTGTAGCCTACCAGGCTCCTCCATCCATGGGATTTTCCAGGCAAGAGTACTGCAGTGGGTTAACCTTTTCCTTCTCCAGAGGATCTTCCCGACCTAGGGATTGAACCCGGGTGTCCCACATTGTAGGCAGACGCTTTACCATCTAAGCCACCAGGGAAGCCTTAATAAAACAGGTCTATCAAAACATGGGTGGAAGATCTTATAGACATTTCTCCAAAGAAGGCATACAGGTGGCTAAAATGCACATGAAAAGGTACTCAACATCACTAATTAATAGAGAAATGTTAATCAAAGCTACAATGAGATATCACCTCACACTGATCAGATTCAGTCAGTTCAGTTGCTCAGTTGTGTCCAACTCTTTGTGACCCCATGAACTGCAGCACACCAGGCTTCCCTGTCCATCAGCAACTCCAAGAACTTACTCAAACTCATGTCCATTGAGTCAGTGATGCCATCCAACCATCTCATCCTCTGTTGTCCCCTTCTCTTCCCACCTTCCCAGCATCAGGGTCTTTTCAAACTAGTCAGTTCTTTGCATCAGGTGGCCAAAGTATTGGAGTTTCAGCTTCAACATCAGTCCTTCCAATGGATATTCAGGACTGATTTTCTTTAGGATGGACTGGTTGGATTTCCTTGCTGTCCAAGGGACCCTCAAGAGTCTTCTCCAACACTATAGCTCAAAATCATCAATTCTTCAGCTCTCAGCTTTCTTTATAGTTCAACTCTCACAACCATACATGACTACTGGAAAAACCATAGCTTTGACTAGGCAGACCTTTGTTGGCCAAGTAATGTCTCTGCTTTTTAATATGCTGTCTAAGTTGGTCATAACTTTTCTTCCAAGTAGCAAGCGTCTTTTAATTTCATGGCTGTGATCACCACCCACAGTGATTTTGGAGCCCCCCAAAATAAAGTCTGTCACTGCTTCCACTGTCTCCCCGTCTATTTGCCATGAAGTGATGGGACCAGATGCCCTGATCTTAGTTTTCTGAATGTTGAGCCTCAAGTCAACTTTTTCACTCTCCTCTTTCACTTTCATCAAGAAGCTCTTTAGTTCTTCTTTGCTTTCTGCCATAAGTGTGTGTTATCTGCATATCTGAGGTTATTGATCATACTGGCCATCATCAAAAAAATCTTTAAACAATAAATGTTGAATAGGGTGTGGAGAAAAGGGAACCCTCCCACACTGTTGGAAGGAATGTAAATTGGTATAGCCACTGTGGTTAACAGTACGAAGGTTCCTTAAAAAACTAAAAATAGGGCTACCATATAACTCAACAATCGCACTTCTGGGCATATATCCAGAAAAAAACCATAATTTGAAAAGCTTTTTAAAGGTTCTCCCCTATGTCCATAGTAGCACTATTCACAATAGCCAGGACATGGAAGAAACTTAAATGTCCATCAACAGATGAATGGATAAGGAAGATGTGGTACATATGTATGATGGTATATTGCTGCTGCTGCTGCTAAGTCGCTTCAGTCGTGTCCAACTCTGTGCAACCCCATAGATGGCTGCCCACCAGGCTCCCCCGTCCCTGGGATTCTCCAGGCAAGAACAGTGGAGTGGGTTGCCATTTCCTTCTCCAATGATGGTATATTACTCAGTCATAAAAAGAGTGAAATAATGCCATTATTACGCAACATGGATGGACCAAGAAATCGTCATACTGATTGAAGTAAGTCAGAGAGAGAAAGACAAATATCATATGATATTGCAAGGTATTGTTTAAGGGAATAGAGGATATATTTCATTTCAAAGAGTAAATTTGCTCCCTATGAGAGCCAAGGAACACCTGTAGAGGGAAAAAAAAAAAAAGAGCCGTGTGTCTGCCACTCGAGGAGGGCCCTGAAAGCCTGAAGCTGTGGGTGCTGTTCCTGGCTTCCCACTGGCCTCCTCCATGACTTTGGCAAAACTACACAGGGCATGGGATCAAGAGCTTGCCCATACTATAGCAATGGATTATCCTGGCATGAAAGCGGGCATTGCAAATTGGCAAACTACTTCAAAAGAACTGGAAAACAAAAGCAGATGTGAGTCTTGACATATACTCTGGGAGGGAGCTGGGGAAGGCAAGCACACAGAAGGAGAAATACTTGTTTTGACTGAAGGCAGCAAAGGATCCAACTATTGAAGTAGGTGGTTTGCTTAATGGATGCTTCTAGAAGTGAGCCAGACTTTATCTGTTGGATTCTCTGACCCCAAATATTTTGATTTGCTTTGGGGGTGTCTAGAAAAAAAAAACTTTTTTTTTTCTCTTTGTCCTTCTTAGGATTCTCCTCTCTGTCCTTCTGTCCAACTAAAAAGGAATCCATTGGTGGGAATAGAAATCTCTATTTGGAGATTTATAAGGGCCTTGTAGGCTTTCCCAGGTGGTGCTGGTGGTATAAAACCTGCCTGCCAATGCAGGAGACATGAGACTCGAGTTCGATCCCTGGGTTGGGAAGATCCCCTGGAGGAGGGCATGGCAACCCACTCCAGTATTCTTGCCTGGAGAATCCCATGGGCAGAGAAGCCTGGCAGGTCCATAGGGTTGCAAAGAGTCGGACACAACTAAAGCGACTAGCCCAGCACAGCACAAGGGCCTTGTAATAATCCTCTCTAAAAGAGGAGCAATAGAAATCCCATGACAAAGTATTAATATCACTTGTAATATCTGATGATCATCTTCCTCTTCCACCAGTGACATCGAGGTCTTTTCTAGAAATGTGAAGACTTGATGAGGTCCACTCAGTTCCAATTCGTCGTCAAACCAGAAGGGCACTTAAAGCACAGCCTTTGGGAATCTCTGAGCATTTTGGATGCTGAGGAAAAGAATGCACAAGCTCCCCCCAGGAGGGGACAGCAGCAAGCTGTGAGGCGAAGAGAGGTGGGAGCCACAGCAGAATGGTGGCACCCTGCCCATCATCAGGAGCCGCTGGCAGCTCACCCGAGAAATGCAAAGCATGTTCCTCCAGTTAGTTATCTCTCATCTTAGGAGCCTTTGTGAGGGAGCCTCTGGTTTGAGGAAGCAGTTGAAGCCTCACCAAGTGATTTTGCGGACCTGTGGAACAGCTCATCAAGGAAGGAGCAGCTTTTCAGAGCAGATGAAGAGAGCAGGGCCAGGGAAAGAAGTGCCAGTGGTACAGTGCAGGGGGAGAGGTGACATTTATACTAAATGGTTTAAGGAAAGGGGGCACAGGCTTTTCTCAGTATCCTTCGGAGAACTTTTTCCTCCCACATTTCTGGTCCCTCCTCAGTCTCCCAGGCAAATCAACCCAGTCCTTCAATGCAGGGGCTTCCTGGGGCTCTACTGGGTCCTTTCATTGTCATATTAGGCACTGGCCCTGGATAACCCCAAAAACACAGGTGTAAATAACCACCTGTACTCTGCCAATTCCTCCAGCCATAGCCTCAAGTCAGACCCTTCTCTTGAACCTCATATTATACCTCTAACTGCCCCCCTGAGCTTCTCTGCCTCAATCGCCCCAGAGACATCAACGCATGTCCTCAAAGTCTGCTCTGCTCTCTCTCTGTTACGTATGTGCCAACTGCACGATTACTCACTCAACCTCAGTGGATATCTCACAGATCCATCTCCTCCTTTCCACTCCCATGACCAGGAGTTCAGACTCCTTTTATTTCTCATCTGGATTCCTTCCTGAAATCCCCATCTCCCATCTCATCTCCTTTGACTCAGTTCTTCACAATGTTATCATGGTACTATTTATACAAGATGAAACATGTTGCAGAATGGGGTTTTGCTCTTGTCTTGTTCTTCATCCAGACTCCCATCACTAAGAACCATAGGCCACTGTGAAGAGCTATAGAACCAGCAGGCACTCCCTCCCAGGGGTTACTGAAAAGTGACCAAATGAGACTCAGGTCTCACTTCCAACACTGCTTCCAACATATGTATACAGAAGACTGGAGCTCATTAAGTTATTAGGGAAGAGGCAGGTCACTTCCTGGGGTAAAGGAAAAGAATGTTTTAGCTTTCCTCCTCTCTGTTTCATAGAAAGAAGAGAGTTCACTGTCCCTGAGTGAAGGAATGAGACATAAATTTTTCATGAAGAGTGGAAGTGCCTGCAAGGAAGAACCCAGGAAACTCACTTCCCAGCTTGATGCTCACTGAATGATATTAACTTGGAGCCAGCAACCCAGAGCAGAGGGTTCTTGGGAAAACTTGACTTGCATCCTCTGGAGTTTTCGAACACATGTGAAAACAGAGGCAAGTGTGTGTCTTTCTCCTGGAGCAGCCTGAAGACAAATCACCTGGGGGGAAAAGGGAACCCAGTGGATCAGCCTGAATTCCCAGCAAGCATACACACATTTCATGGAAAAGTCATGCCAGAGAGGGGAGTTACTGGCATCTTTAAGGTATCCTGACCCATCAGTGGAAAGGGACTGGGGGATACACTTGGAGGCAGGAGCTGGGAGGTATCATAAGATACCTCAAGATATTCATTGAGGTTGAGTATTGGGCAAGTGATCATATTGTTTGCAAATACCTACCTCTGTAATACATTACCCATGTCAGAGAAATACACAGTACAGAGAGTTCACAGAGCCTCCAAATCTCAAAATGAATGCACAAAAGAACCTTTTTCTCTTTTCCTTGAATCCCTTCTTCCTTCATATCTTGTTCTGGAGGAGCCATAAACAGGAATGATAGAATGGACTCCAACTGCAGGCTCCATGGCCCAGCTCAGGACTGAGTTGAGGGAAAAGAAGAAGTTGGGGTTGAATGTGAGACGGGTGTTTATATTTAGACTCTACTCAACTTTTCAATATCTCATTGTTCATTGTCAAAGTAAGACTGTTTTCACAGCTGACTTATAACTGTTCTTATATCCTGAAAGCTACAGGATCTTCTAGTGAAAGTGAAAGTGTTAGTCATTCAGTCGTGTCTGACTCTTTGTGACCCCATGAACTATAGCCCACTAGGCTCCTCTGTCCATAGAATTCTCCAGGCAGGAATACTGGAGTGAGTTGCCATTTCTTCCTCCAGGGGATCTTCCCAACCCAGGGATCGAATCAGGGTCTCCTACATTGCAGGCAGATTCTTTTACTATCTGAGCTATCAGGGAAGCCCTACAGGATCTTCTAGAGATGTCGTCAAAGGTTAAGGACAAAAGATCTGGCAAATTTGAAAGCAGAGCTGGGAGAAAAACAAAGTCATATCTCATGTTCCAAAGTCAAAAATAACATGTCACTCCTCTGCTTAAAACCCCTCAGTGACTTCCAAACATAACTTTTGGCACTTAATAAACATAAATTTTTTTTTAATAAATGAATGAGCTTGTCCATATTAGAAAGAAAAACAAGTCTACTCCTACTCACGTATTTCTGAATTACAAAAAAATAAAGAGATTGAGAAGGCAGGTGTCTTGCTTTTGTTATTAAACATGTTTTGAGAATATTAAGTAGACCACAAATTGACCATCTCCTGTTCTTCTGGCTCCACCTATCATTTCCCCCCAAAAATCTCTAGATCTGTATCTATATCTATGTGTGTATGCATGCCTGCTAAGTTGCCTTCAGTTGTGTCTGACTCTTTGTGACCCTATGGTTTGCAGCCCGTCAGACTCCTCTGGCCATGGGCATTCTCCAGACCAGAATACTGGAGTGGGTTGCCATGCCCTCCTCCATCTTCCCAACCCAGGGATCGAACCATGTCTCTTAGGTCTCCTGCATTGGCAGGCAGATTTTTCACCAAGTGCCACCTGGGAAACCCATCTGTAACTACAACAGCATCTGTAGTGACATCCGAGTCGATATTTGACCCATATTATATCAATATCATCAATGAAAAAGAGGAAATGTTCTTAGTTTATAACTTCCATTACTTAGCTCACAGAATGTTTTACCATATTCAAATCAGTAACCAATGAAGATCAGGAAATGAAATATAATTGTTAGATATAATATCTATATGGTTATCATAAGTATAGAGGTGTACAGACACAGGTATTTATTTTCTTACATGATGCCCCATATATGACCTTCCCTTTTGTCTTGGTTGGTTTCACCTTAACTGCTGACAATCAGCCTGGATTGTGGCTGCAGATGATTCCTGGGACCCTCTATGGCCACTACAGTGAACCCAGTGGCTATCTTGCAGGCCAGCATTCTTAGCTACCCCACCCACGGCATAGAGAAACTCCCTAGAAAATCCTTTTCACTGTTAACAAAGCCTAATTCCCAGGACTTACTGAAAGATCATATTCTGGTCATTGAGAAAATAAATGAACACTGATTTTTTTCTTTTCTCTTTGCATTTCCATCTCAATAGCCCTGTAGATAATATTTTAGGCTGATTTGAGAGAAAGTCTTAAAAATATGAAAAGGGAAATCACTTTTAAATTACCTTGATACAAATAAATTTTGTATCCAGTTCAGAGCCATGAACTGGATCAGGCTCTGCGCTTCTATGTGGAGGTAAAAGATTAAAGAGATGTGACTGCAGCATACAGTGTTCCTTCTGAGGGAAATTTATATAGATGGATAATTATTTGTTGTTGTTTTTCAGTCAGCAAGTCATGTTGGATTCTTTGCAACCCCATGGACTGCAGAATGCCAGGCCTCCCTGTCCTTCACGATCTCCTGAAGTATCATCTCACAGCAGTCAGAATGGCCATCATCAAAAAAATCTACAAACAGGAGTTTGCTCAAACTCATGTCCATTAAGCTGGTGCTGCTATCCAACAGTCTCACCCTCTGCTGCCCTCTTCACCATTTGCCTTCAGTATTTCCCAGCATCAGGGTCTTTTCCAATGTGTCGCTCTTCACAACAGGTGGCCAAAGTATTGGATAGCTTCAGCTTTAGCATCAGTCCTTCCAATGAATATTCAAGGTTGATTTCCTTTAGTATTGACTGTTTCCTTGAAGTACAAGGGACTCTACAATTATAACATGGAATTAAAAAAAGGTAAAGATGAACTCATCACTCAAACATCCCCTGGCTCATCAATTCCTCCTTCCTCTGCCTTTATTTTGTGGTGCACTGAACACTAGTTTGGCAATGAAAAACCCAAAGCTAAGACTCCTTATTTGGACTCAGTTATTTGGCAAATAGTTTATTAGGGAAGATGAAGAGAGCAGATCCAGGGCTCTTATACTTTGGAAAGCAGTGGCCTCATGGCACCTAGGGTAAAGAACTGAGAGGGATAACAAGAAATGATTCTTTTTCTAACAGGGTTTCAAAAAGATACTGTAAATCTATTGCATTAAAAAAATTGAGTTATGTGTGAATCCAAATCTACACCTCCTAAAATGAAAAATAACTACAGATTTAATAGCTTTCAAAGTAAAATTGATCAGGAAAGTTGGGGAAAATAGATACCAAAGCATCAGGTGGAGAAGCACATTGCAAAATGTGCTTTATAATCTTGAGCAGGAGAGGGTGATACCATCTCCATTAACTATGATTGATCAAAACTATTTTCTAATTTCTTACCTAATTTTTACCCAAGCATTATGTTGCTGCAATTATAATGATTCAAAGAAAAAATGGAAATCTCCAATCAATTAAATAATCTTGGCTAACTGAGTAGTAAATCAGAATCTCACAAAATATAGATATTTTCCTCTGCAAATAAGTAACTTCTAGGGTATGTAGGCTGTGGGGTTTGTGAAGCCAGGATTGTTTGTGTGAATCAAGTAACTTCTTTATTTACATATATAAAGGAGTTTTATATATATATATATATATAAATATACATAACACTGTATTTCCCTCTTGGACCTCCCACTCCACCCCTCTAGGTCATCTCTGAGCACCCTGCTGAATTCCCTGTGCTTTGTAGCAGCTTCCCACTAGCTATCTATTTCAGACAATGGGTTCCAAAGTATACAAACAGCTCATGGAGCTCAATATCAAAACAACAAACAACACAATGGAAAAAATGGGTACAAGACCTAAATAGACATTTCTCCAAAGAAGATAAACACATGGCCAAGAAGCACATGAAAAGATGCTCAACATCACTCATTATTAGAGAAATGCCAATCGAAACTACAATGCGGTATCATCTCACAGCAGTCAGGATGGCCATCATCAAAAAAATCTACAAACAATAAATGCTGGAGAGGATGTGGAGAAAAGGAAACACTCCTATGCTGTTGGTGGAAGTGTAAAGTGATGGAACAACTGTGGAGAACAGTATGGAGGTTCCTCAAGTAGCTCCTTTCAACAGCAGTGTTTTCTGGATGCTCTGCTCTCCAAAAAATCATGTTTGATCTTGCGGTTTTCTTTTTTAAATGGTCTGTGGGAATTAAATATTTTAATAAATTCACTTGATTCAAAATATTATTAGCATAATCATATAAAGCTTAAATGCTTTCAGTTATAAAGCACATGGGTATTTGGTCCAACCTTTGGACAAAAGGAAAGCAGCTCTTCAACAATGCACAATGGGAATGAGGGCCTGTTTTATAAGTGCATTGCCAATAATTTTATATACTGTTCTGATAATGATACTGCTCTGATAATGAATCTTGTAGACCTTTCCCCAAGATCAATCCTTCTAAGTATGATTTTATCATGAATGGGGAGACTTGTTAGTCATAAAAATTAGGAATTTTTATCAAACATGTACTAATTATTTCAAATGATCTAAATATAAATTTAGTAGAGAGTTGGGGTCGCACAGAGTCGGACACGACTGAAGCGACTTAGCAGCAGCAGCAGCAGCAGCAGAGAGTTGGATTAGAAGTCTTGGAATTGATGTCTAAGCCTGTTCTAAGAGTTGTATGCTGGAAGTGTGTGTATCCCTGGTTCTGACCATCATTTAATCATTTCAATAAAATGTGAAAAGTGAAAATGAAAGTGAAGTCACCCAGTCGTGTCCGACTCTTTGCGACTCCATGAACTGTAGCCTACCAGGCTCCTCCATCCATGGGATTTTCCAGGCAAGAGTACTAGAGTGGGGTGCCATTTCCTTCCTGACCCAGGGATTGAACCCAGGTCTCCCGCATTGTAGGCAGACGCTTTACCGTCTGAGCCACCAGGGAAGTGGAAGTTCAATAAAATGTGAACTGTAAGGTAAATCCTCTTTAAAAGTTGAAGGCTGAAATGCAGATATCTGGCACTAAATAGTTCCCAGTACTCCATTTAATGACCGTCATGATTCGTGGTTGCCAAGTAGCTTATCGGCAGGAACTTGCAACTGGGCAGGCAGATGAACCTGGACCAGGTTTATTTAGGCACAAGTTACTGTCTGTCTTCTTATCTTGTTTGGAGGGGACTCAGTGGGGGTGAAATGGGGGCAAAGCTATGGGGGGTAATGGCAGCAGGTTTCTAGATGCTCCAGGGGCTGGAAAAAAAAAAAAAAAGCAACCTGAAACTGGGTCGTTTTACTCAGCAAGTTGCACTCCTGTGGCAGCAGGGTTTTTTTTTTTTAAGATTTTTGTTTGTTTGTTTGTTTAATGTGGGCCATTTTTAAAGTCTTCATTGACTTTGTTGCAATATTGCTTCATTTTATGTTTTGTTTTTTTGGTCATGAGGCATGTGGGATCTTGGCTCCCTGACCAAGGTTCAAACCCACATCCCCTACATTGGAAGCCTGAAGTCTTAACCACTGGACCACCAGGGAAGCCCCAGCAGCAAGTTTTTGATGCTAGTAACTATTAGACCTCTGAAATCTTTAAATTTTAGGGAAGATTGAAACAGTCAACAAGTTTGGGATCCACAATAAATTTGGGGAGACTAATTTTCTCTTCTTTCAGTTCAGTTCAGTCACTCAGTCGTGTCTGACTCTTTCGATGCTATGGACAGCAGCACGCCACGTATCCCAGTCCATCACCAACTCCCGGAGCTTGCTCAAACTCATGTCCATCGAGTCAGTGATGCCATGAACCATCTCTTCGTTAGCACTTCCCTTTCCAGATCCACCATAAATTCTGTGTGCAGGTATATCACCCCCGTACCCTCACCCACTCTCCTTTGTACTTACTCTCTCTTACACACACGCATGCATGCACGCACACACACCAGAACACACTTAAGAAACACAATCTGGACCATCTTGACTAGTCGCCTTCTTGTCTACTTTCTATAGTCTTCTTTTTTGGCTACCGTGTGATCTGTTTTGGAAGTGAGACAAGGCTTGGTTCTATATGTCCGCCATCTTCTCCTGTCATTCCTCAAGGAGGCCACACTCTGAGGATGGCTGTGTTGGCATCAAGAGTCACAAGAACTGTGTTGATTCTTCCAGAAAGTTCTTCATCATGTTTGGAGGGAGGCAGAGCTGGCTGCTTCAGAAATGAGACTGACGAGGCTAGTACAACCAACTGCAGAGGTCCCTGGGGCACCAGACACCCTGGACCTCCAAACCCCTCTAAAGATAGGACCACAGAGACAGAGGAACACGAACCCAGGAACGGTGACCCAGCATGACTGAATTATAAGAATCTCCCTTAAAGCCAACCAGCAAAGGTTGCCCTTCGGGTACATGAGCAGAAAGATGGATCTTGAGAAGAACACTCTCTGTTTGGCAGGCTTCCTTTGGCATTTAAGACTCTGGCATCCACAGCTTTGGAACAGAGATGGTTCATTTTTCAAGAGCTGGCTGGGAATTTTACAGAAGGAGGATTCCTCTTGAGCTTTGCATGCACAAGAGATGGGAAGAAGGGTGGGGACCAAGTGTGCAGCCGTATTCCACTTTTAGTCTCTGGTTTCTTCGAAGACACCGTGTAGTCACTGATTCCAAGGCCTTTAGAACTATCCAGGTGTGGCTGTTCCAATGAATGGGCTGTCCTTGAGCTGGTGTCTGGGCAGCCCTCTGATTGGTTCAGGACAAACCAAAGCACATGGCACAATCAGTGATGAAGGGCTGACTTCTGTAGAAAATCCTCATCACCAAAGTTAGGGTTCAGAAGAACAGCCACGGTGTCAGTCTGCTCTTGGGGGTGGTCCCAGCTTTGCTTGTAGTTTCTTGCTTGCTCCTGATCGTCATCTCCTGTCTGCCTGCCGTGTGTGCCTCGAGTTCCCTATCAGACACAGAGCCAGCGCCGTAAAGAGATGGATTTGCCACATTTGCTTAAGACAATTCTGTTATGTATCTAATTTTGTTGACTCTGAGGCAGTAAATTGCCAAGAGATTGGAGCCTTTGATTGCGGTTGCACAGCATGGTAGGAGCACGAGATGTGGGATGGAAAATGAACTCTTATATTTACCATTTATCAGATACGTGGCTTTTAAAATTATTTGTTTATTTTTACTCTTGGCTGTGCCGGGTCTTCACTGCTGCATCAGGTGTGGGCTTTCTGTAGTTGCAGTGAGAGGAGGCTGCTCTCCAATTGGGCTTCTCGTTGTGGTGGTTTCTCTCGTTTCAGAGCGTGGGCTGTAGGGTGCATGGGCTTCAATAGTTGAGGCTCGTGGGGTATAGAGAGTAAGCCCAGTAGTCGTGGCCCATGGGCTTAGTTGCCCCAAGGCACGTGGGGTCTTCCGGGACCGGGGATGCATTGGCAGGTGGGTTCTTAATCCCTGGGAAGTTCCATGTACATGGATTTGACAAGCCACATAAATTCTGTTTCTTCACAAGTGTAGTGGAGCTCAGACGGTTGTGTGGATTAAATTGGATAGAAGTATTTGTGTTGCTTTCAAACGGTGGTGCATGTTAAGTCCCATATTAATCAGGATAACTGGTGTTAGCTGATGTAACAAATTAACTTCACTCCTCAGGGATTTAAGAACGTAAAGATCTCCTTCTTATTCTATGCCCAGTGCAGGTTGGTGGGATGGGAAGTAGGTGAGAGGGTCATTTAACAATTCAGGCTCCTTCCTTCATGTTGCTTTTCTTTCATCTGATGTCTTGTCCTCAACCAATGAAAGAAAGAGAATATGGGGACACATACCTGCTCTTAACTGCTTTGGCTTGAAACTGACTCACAGGTCAAGGGGTTGGAAGCTGCATTCTGGCTGTGCCAATGAAGAGGAGGACAGCGTAGATGTTGCTGAGCACTAGAAGTCTCTGCTACAGCCTGACATTGCTAATGATTTTATTCCTCCATGGAGATATTATGTTATGCTTGTTACACTGTTTCAACTCAACTGTCATTAGAAAAGACATGCTCTGTTTGACGATCACCATCAGAAATCAAGTTGAACAAGCTGCTTTGAAAGTTTTATAAATACATTTAATCTTCCAAAGCAAATTTTAGGCAATGGAGCATAAAGAAAGAAGTTTATTCTGGAGCTGATGAATAAAATAGGAAAAAAAAAAAGAGAAGAATCTTCTGATTGAAAGATGAAAATCAATGCTTGTGTGCGTCAATCCTGTAGCCTTGCTTCCTCTTGTAACTAGGGTTGACTAGTGTGCTAGTTGCTTCAGCAAACCTTAAAATTCTCAATGGCTAAGGTTTGTTATTTCCTGCTCATGCTTCATGTCCAACACAGCTGGCAGAGTTCTCTGGTGATCATCATCACTCATGGACCCAGGGTCTATCTCTACACACGCTCCTAAAATCATGAGAGCAGAGAAAGAGAATAGAAGCTCTTAAGGTTTCTTGCTGGAAGGAGCAGACATCACTTCTGGTCACATTTCATTAGCCAAAAAGGTCATGTGGCCACGTCAAACTTCAAAGCCAGCAGAACGTTGCCCAGTAGGAGACAAGAATCGGTACCCAGGTCAATGACTCTTGTTCATACTCTCTAGCTCTTATTCCTTGTTAGGAGGAAAAGCAAGTGAATGAAGACAGGAGAATGGAGAGGAAAAACAGAAATATGTTGGAGTCATTTCAAACTGTGTTGATAGAAAAAAAAAAATCTACATCATCAAACAGAACTTACAAATAATGTTGAGTCACATTACCCTTGAATACCAGAACCAAAGCTGTAAACAATCCTAAAAATATTTTAAACAACAGCATGAAGAGACCTCAGAAGATGCATGCTAAGCGAAAGAAGCCAGATGCAAAAGACCACATACTGCATGACGCCATTTGCACGTGATTTTAGAAAAGGCAAAACAATAGTTTCAGAAAGGAGATTAGTGGCTGCCGAGGACCAGCGTGTGGGTGGAGAAGACTGATCGGAAAGGGACGTGAGGACACTTTTTAGGTGCTAGAAATATTATATATCATGATTGTGCTGGTGGGTGCCGACGATATATGCATTTGTGAGACTTAAACTCTAAAAACTGGTGAGCTTTATTGTATTTAGATTGAGTTTCAGGAAAAAGCCAGTGTTTTGAGACCTTAGGGTGCATATTTTTGTAAGCATTGTTTTAAACTTAGATTTGTATTTGAACTGTGTGTTCTTGAGAACTTGCACGTAGTGTTCTAACTGAAGAGAAACGTGTTATTCTCTTTGTTTCAATTAACTGTGACTATGGGGAATCTAGTTGTTCCTGACTGCACAAAGGAAGAGTCCATGAAACCCTAATTGATTGCTCTGTGCAGTGCTTCCTTCTGAAATAAAATCATCAAAGGGGTTGTTGGTGTTCTTTTTGTTCCTAGGCTGTCCTATTTGTAGTAGTATAACAGTTTTGCAAGGAGATCCAACCAGTCCATCCTAAAGGAAACCAACCCTGAATATTCATTGAAAGGACTGATGCTAAAGCTGAAGCTCCAATACTTTGGCCACCTTATTGGAAAAGACCCTGATGCTGGGAAAGATTGAAGGCAGGAGGAGAAGGGGACGACAGGATGAGATGGTTGGATAGTATCATCGACTCAATGGACCTGATTCTGAGCAAACTCCAGGAGATAGTGAAGGACAGGGAAGCCTGGCATGCCACAGTCCATAGGGTTGCAATGAATCGGACATGGCTGAGCAACTTAACACCAACAAATATCAGAAAACAAAACAAACAACAATAATAAAAAAACAAAACCTCTTCCTTGGAGAGTATAAAATACAAATAGTGGAAGTCCATGGGAAGACTACAGATGCTCCAAGTTCATTCTCTGAAAGATGGGCCTTTCCACATTTTTATAAAGGGTATTGAGACCAGGGGGCTTCCCATGTGGCTCAGTAGTAAAGAATCCACCTGTCGATGCAGGAGACACAAGAGACTCGGGTTTGATCCCTGGGTGGGAAAGATCCCCTGAAGGAGGAAACAGTAACCCACTCCCATATTCCTGCCTTAAAAGTCCCATGGACAGAGAAGCCTAGCAAACTACAGTCCATGGGGTGGCGAAGAGTTGGACACAACTGAGCACACACATTTTCACGGAGATATCTGAAAATTAAAATTGTGTATTATCAGGGTCACAAAATGCCTCCCGTGTGTTCTCAGAATTAGGAAGCATCACATTTGAAAAGCAGAAATGTTCAATGTTCAAGGCCCCACAGGCACAATTGGAAAGGAATATATTAGATCTTCTGTATTTATATAAAAATAAGAAAGTTCTTGAGCTTTATTAACATGTATGCGGTAGATTGCCATGGCCCCTTGAGATGGTGAGCGGAGGTCAGGAGAAGGAGGAAGAGATGGTTCACTAGGATCCTTCCTGTTCTCTTGGTTCATTACTGTGAAAGGCATTTATGTGAGCCCTTGTGGAAAGGATTTAAAGATGATATCATCTAGTTTTAACTGAATCAACCATCACAAAATACAAGCTTAAAATTAATCCTGCAAAGAGATCACGATGAAAGATAACACAGTGAAATTAACTCCAGCAAAGATGGCAGAGCTGACCCTTCTTTTCCTGGGAAAGCTCTTTGTCAACTGCATTGTGAGCTTAAAGACTTCCCTGGTGGCTCAGGTGGTAAAGAATCAATCTAAAATATAGGAGACCTGGGTTCGATCCCTGGGTCAGGAAGATCCCTTGGAGAAAGGAAATGGCAACCCACTCCAATATTCTTGCCTGGGAAATTCCAAGGGCAGAGGAGCCTGGCAGGCTACAGTCCATGTGATTGCAAAGAGTCAGATGTGACTGTGTGACTAACACTTTGACTTTGACTTTTGTGAGCTTAAGACAGTGATAATCTCATTACATCTGTGAAGAACTAGGCAGAAAATGTTTGAAATCATCAAGAAGACTCAATTCCATTATCATTAAAGGTGAACCTTGGCTGAGTTTATGTTGTGCCTTCTGTTAACTCACAATAAAATGAAGCCATCATGGTTAGCAAGGCATTTAAAGGCACTGCTGATTTCATCTTAACTTCATCCTTTAAAGTGTTCTCTTTTTAGAACATTTTGGTTCTAATTTATACATGCTTTAGTTTATACGCTATTTTGTATGTTAAGTAATTTCCAAATAAATAAATAGACATATATTGGAGGTATTCAATATGAGAGCTCAATGATCTAGTGTACTGCAACATGCAGCTACTTCTGTGTGTATTCTCCACTTGAAGTATATATTATATCTGAGTTACAAAGTGAAGTGTGTTGAAGTTAGAAAAGCATGAGATCAAGTTCACTACTTTCTAAATGACATGTGTGATTTGGTCTTGAGAAGCTGCTTCACCTTGTAGCTGTGCTTCTAGAATGTGGTTAGATGTATGTTACGCTAAATGAATACAGTGCCTTCCAGTGTAATGCAAGGTCTTCCCTGGTGGCTTGGTGGTAAAGAATCTACCTGCAATGCAGGAAATGCAGGTTCGATTTCTGGATCAGGAAGATCCACTGGAGAAGGAAATGGCAACCCACTCCGGTATTCTTGCCTGGGAAATCCCATGGAGAGGGGAGCCTGGCAGGCTACAGTCCATGGGGTTGCAAGAGTAAGACACGACTTTGCAACTAAACCACCACCACCAGAGTAATGCAAACACCTCTTTTGGACTATTCTTCCAGAAATTTGCATATTCCCTTACTCTCTCAATGTGTTGAACACTTAATACAAGACTCTTTGATGTCTACCACCATGTATAGTTCCCCCAACTATGTTTTGTTATTTTGAATCTTGAATTTATTCTACGCCCATGAACAAATTGCTTATTTGTTTTACTGGAATGTTTAATGAGTAGGAAGAGGGAAAAATAGAAAATAGAGGAAAATATAAGCTTCTAAATATCTGAAGTGAAACTGAGATTATTTTTGGGCAACTGAAAGTAGTATCTGCCACCATAGTACCTGCCAACTTTGTGTAGTTTTTTTCTTGCAAAGGATGTGAAACACTGTATAGATAGCTCAAGATCACAACCAAACTAGTACGAAGTTACCTCCTGTCTACTTTTTATTGAGAACTGCCTGTGGGACTCATATCTGCAGTTGGGGTATAGCTGCTCTTCTAAGAAATGAGAGGGACATTTTGATTGGAAGAGGAACAAATGAGAGAGACATAGAACAGCAGAAAGATGGAAAGCAAACGTTACGGGTTATTTTCCAGTTAACTTTATTTCCTTCCGTCACTCGCCACCTCTACCAAATTTAATTGGTTTTCATCAGGTGGTGGCCAGATCCCAGTCAGGTGTTTATCTCCTGCTTGTTCAGAGTGTTCCTAGCAATTTCAAAGTTCTCTCTCTTTTAAGTTGCTGATGCTGTTACTTGGTGGAATTGTGCTTCTTCGAGGGATGAAGTCTTTGCTGAGAAATCGTTTTCATGTGCCCTCATGATAGACTCAGCATTCTCAATACATGTGCTTGAGACCCTTCTCACGTGCTACTGTTTAGTCACTAAGCTGTGTCCCTCTCTTCTGTGACCCGATGGACTGTGGCCTGCCAGGCTCCTTTGTCCAGTGGGATTGCCCAGGCAAGAATACTGGAAAGGGTTGCCATTTCCTTCTCCAGGGGATCTTCCCAACCCTAAAATCGAGCCTGTGTCCGCTGCTTGGCAGACGGATTCTTCACCACTGAACCACTTCAAATGTTAATACTTATTCTATAAGGTGTAAACGAGCATATCCTTAAAAATGCTTTCTAGTGTTCAGGTGTGAATTCATTTATTTCTACATAACTGATATTTTCTGAGAAAGCTCCTTGACTCTCCATTTCTAGAAACCAGTCCTTGCTAGATTTAACTGTTCCTGTTGATATCCAGTCTATTTTTTTCTGTGTTTAGTCTCCTTGATTAGTTTGCAGTCTGTCAAGGACAGAAACCATATTCTTTGCTTCTTTTGGTGGAAGTGGAAGCATTTTCTTCGCTATTGTCATCATAGAATAGAGTCTCCCTCCCCCTACTTTTCAAGAGGCACACTGAGCCTCCCATACAGGGTGCATTTAGATGGAGTGTAGAGCTCAGGCTTAGGTTTATGATTTACCCATTCACTTGATTAATATTTTTGATCTCTACTACCTGCCAGAAGCTTTTTTAAACTCAACAGTAAACAGGCAAAAATTCCTGACCTCATGTGGCTGGCGTTTTAGCCAGGGCAGAACAGATAATAAACAAAATAAATGGGGAAAAATATTGAGTGAGTTAGCTTGTTCTAAGTACTCAAAGGAATAAAACAACTAAAAGTAGCATCTGAGAAGGGACCAAGAGAATTAGGGAGTAATCCGTGGAACAATCTGGAAGGAAAACATCCTGTGGTTCTGCAGAAGTTGAGATAATGGTGCATTTTTGTAGGTCCATCAGTGGAAAAGAAGCAACTGTGGCAAAAAGAAAAAAAGATCATAGGCTTGCTGGCTAGTTGTCCTGGGGCATGCCATTTAACCTGTCCAAGACTCAGACTCCTGACCTATAAAATGAATGTTAAAATCTCTACCTTAGAGGAAGAGATTAATAAAAGGAAGTGAAAAGGTTTATATCAAAGTTCTAACATGTACTTGACCTTCAGGATACTTTTCCTTAGTAAGAAGGAAGTCTTCCAGAAGGCAAGTCCCACCCACATGAGTCTATTCATCTTAAAGGTTTAAGTATCAGTCTTTAAGGTTTAAAGGTATCAGTCAATGTTTTCCAAAGGTGCTTTACTGAACCTATACATACGTAAGAAAAATTTAAAGTAGCCATACTTTAAAGAAGCCTTACTCTTCATCATGTCTTTGAAAAATGGGGCAAAATCTTGGTGATCCAAGCATTGTAGCTATGCAATAAGCAAGCATACTCCCAGTATGATAAAATAAGCAGATCGGCCTCTTCATGGGCCATAAGACAGTGTTGCCTTTGTGAAACAAAACTGTCTGTTTAATAAGAGGGCCAGTATCAGTCTGTGCTATTGAGGTATTTACTATTAGTGATTTTTGCCATGGAGGAACTGGTTCCCTACTTCCCCTGCTCTAGGGAACACTTGCTTCTTGTAAGTTCCAATCAATAGATTTGTTGGCTGAGCAAAAGAATGGATTTCAGTGTTCTGGGAGGCCAGTGCAGGTATAGCTCAATTATAGGAAGGGCAATAATACATTCCGAGGAGGAGGAGATGAGTGAAAGCAGGAAATATCTCTCTGAACCACAAGGATGGGGTCCTTCTCTAATATTATGTCATAAGAATCAATGTCGGGCTGAATACTGAACATCAGACAGCTCATCCACAATGAAACCACTCTAGGAACATAATCAACTATTTAAAAAATATATTTATTTATTTGGCTACATTGAGTCTTAGTTGTGGTTCACCGGCTTCTCTCTAGTTATGTGGGGACTTAACTGCTTCATGTCAAGTGGGATCTTAGTTCCCTGACCGGGGATCAAACCAGCATCCTCAGCAATGGCAGGTGGATCTTTAACCACAGACCATCAGAGACAATTTTCTTTTTAAGACATGACTCCAGAGAAAAAAGGCACAATCACAATAGCAGTCAAGGTTGGATTCTTAAGCAAAGTAATTTTTCTCACCTCTTTAACTTTGATGATTTTCTTTTCCTTTAAGATACCTCAAAAAAGTCTATATATCACACCAATAATCAACATCAACTTTTATAGGATGAGGGGCATATTCATGGATTCTAGTTGTTTACTTAAGATAATTTGAAACTTGGGGATTTAACAGATTAACTAATTTCATCTAAGAATTAGTGGCCTTTCTCTGAGTCCCTTACAACTGAGAGCTTATAAAGCAACTATCTTCCTGTTATATTAGCCATGGAGGATCCTCGATTTAGTTTGAAGCACATTTCATGGGAATGATAAGCAGTTTTCATTTTCAAATTTCTAGTGTGTTCATTTCCTTTTACAAGTAAACGAGTCATGAGTTTGGAAAGAGGAGTGTCGATATGAATGCACCTGGTGGTTATATGAACGAGAATCCAAATAATTCATCAGATATCAAGAGCCTTACATGATGTTCTAACGGTTTATATAAACTTTAGTCATGAAAACATCTATAATATTGGTACTAAAATAACAGGAAAACTATTGGGAGACAATTTTCCTCGGATCTCTTGGGTTTCCGCAGGTCTTGTGAGTAGAGAAGCTGTCATTGTTCTGGACTATCTTTTTTCAAGGATGCTTTTTACCAATAGCCTTGGAAGATAGAGACAATTCTCTTTCAGAGCAAAGGGCGGGTCTGTTTATAAACTGGAGGATGGAGATAGTGTCTATTTCCAGAGTAAGCATAAGTGTGCTTATTGCTCACTACTACTAAAGCAGTACTTCCTTAGGAGCAAAGGAAAGCCATGATTACCACGCATTATAAAAAATCTGGTTTCTGTCCCTTCCCTGTAATGTAAACCTCTGTGTGTGCAGGGATCCCCTGTCCCTCTTCATGTCTCCATGGGAGCACAGTCTTGGGGAAGCAACACAGAGAAATGCTGACATTCTTCCTACTGCTACCACTGTGAGCAATAAAGCCCTGTGTCTCTGATTTAGGCATCTTGTGTCTTCTAACAGCATCCGTGAGACTGTGGCAGGCTATCTTCTTAGCTTGCAAGTGGAATAAGGTCTCAGACTGGACACAGTTTTGATAGTCATATTACTATGCATTGGAAAGGTATTGTGTGTGGCGGGGGGGGGGGGGATGTGGGTGTGATCTTTCATATAAATGAGGTGGTTTAGAACTTCTGATAAATCAGCAAAATAACTAAATTTTTTCGGAAGACTGTCTCCACTCCTGTTACATTTTAAAGTAATCATTTTAAAGTGATCATCCACTAGATTATAGATTCTTAACAGGAAAAAACTATGACTTCATTTGTGAAGTCATAGCTCCTTACTTCCGACCTGACACACAGGAGATGTTCGTTCAATAAATATTTGTGGAACTGAAGTTAAATAAAGCATGTTTCTATAAAGTCTTTTTATTGCACAGTCCCTTTTAATGACTTCATTTGATAGTTACTATCAAATGATAGGTTTTAGTCTTGGAAAGTTGTGTTGCTAATATTTTGAGCATTAAATTATAAAATTTTTCAGTTTACTATCATTTTATCAGAAACTAGTTTTTCTTTACATGCTGATTATCAAATTGTACTGCATTTCCTAATATGTTTTGACCAAATCCAACCTCATGGATTAGAACAGCATTGACAAGTTATTTTACTTCTCTCTTCAGTTTCCCTGCCTCTGAAATAAAACCAATTGGACCAAATGAGCTTGAAAATTAAATTATATGATGATTTTTTTTTTCCCACATATCAGCCTCTGTGGTCCTCTGGTACTCATCTCCCACTTTTCTCCCACAAATCTAAAGAACGTTCACTTCAAAATCATTCTCTTTGTAACTCTCATTTTTCTGGGATTCATTTTCTCCCTTTAGGCAGGCACACCTGTATTTGCTGGGGATGAAAAAATGTAAACAAAAAAATGATCCACCATGAGGCCCACGAGATAATAATAATTATGAGATAAAATAATAATGGCCCACAAGAAGGCGGGCCAGTCTTGATGTGGTTGTTTGTGCGTCTGAAGCTAGATTCGCTCTCACAGTCCTTTCCAGACAGTTTAGCTGAGCCCAGGTGGAACAGTTGCTCTTTGGGTCTGGTACTGGGATGGTATTCAAAGCTGGAGCTGAAGATTGGGAACGCTCCTTAGAAAGTTCCCTCTAGCATCCTTGGAACAGAGCACTTAAGGATTACTTCACTCTAAAGGACTATTCAAAATACTGCTGTGAATGAAAAATTCGGTTTGATGGTTAAAAGTGTGGGGCTTAGAGTCAGGCAGAGTTCCTATCCGGCCTGGTAATGAAACCCTCCTCTCAGGGCTGAGTGAGGATGAATCATGCCTGTTGTGGCCCCTGGGCTGTGACTGCCCTGTGGAGGAGGGTTCATAAATCTTTACAGCAACTGCTATTTCACTTCTTATTTGTATGCTAGGTAGGCAGGCCAGGGGGAAATGCATTTGCCCTCTTGGGGGGGATTGGGTAGGGTGGGGGTGGAGTGGAAGGTGGGGTCCAGTGAGGAACTGGGGCGGAAAAAGAAATAACAGCTGTGCATAGATCTGTTAGAGAAGGTTCTTGCTAAGGCAGTGTCTCTGCACCCAAACGTCCTGGGATTTTTGTTTTCATCATATGTGCTTGGGAGACAATAGTTCTCATAAAGATTCATCACTCCGCAGGTGTTTAGAATCAGAAAATAATGAAGAACAGGACCCGGGTGCTTTTCTTAAGAATCCCCTATAGCTGAGACTTCCCTGGCACTCCAGTGGTTAACACTCTGGGCTTCCAATGCAAGGGGCACGGGTTTGATCCCTGGTCAGAGAACTAAGATCCCACATGCCATGTGGCACAGACAAGAAAATATGAAAAAATAAAATAAAGACCACAAATTTTAAAAAGATATCCCCCATAGTCCGTCCAAGGGTCTTTCATAAACAGTGTCTTAAAAAGGGAATCGGAGCATTCATTCTATTAGAACAGAAAGTTTCTCTGCTTAGAAAAGTGCTGTGTACCTTTTCTGGTTGAAATTTACTTTGAACGTGCTGCTAAACACTTTCTGCAAAAAACTATGATGTAAAAATTGGTCCCCAAGTTCTGCAGAGGACAAATGCAGTGCCTCACATAGAAAGAGATGGACTTGTCTGAAACTTGACTTAACCTCTGACGTAGAGGTTCATCTCTAGAGCTTGTTTAGTTCAAAAGACTCTGTCCATTGATTCCTGGTCATTTTTGACACACAGAGAAAAAGCATGCATACATCTGCATGTGTGCAGGTACATGCATGTATATGTGTACATGCATGTGTGTGTACATGTGTGTATGTACCCATGCATGGAACACTGTAATAAAGGTATAGAAAAGGAACACTGAAGGGGGAAACATGACCAAAGTTGGATGTTCAAAGGAATACTGAGTCAATGTTATTCTAGGCAGTACACACAAATCTCAACTTAGAAACTGGCAAGTTGGTTGTATTTTTCAGATGAGCAAAGTGCATACTTTCAGAATGATGGAAGAATATTTCAACATGATATTTAATAAGTCATTTTTATTGACGACAAAATGCCAGACTCAACCAGACTGAGCCGAGCCACCACTGTTCAATCTGGGGCGAACGCTTTCCCAAGGGACCAAGACTCTCCCTCGTGAGCCAGCTTGCACGTTGGGGAAGAGCTGTTTTATGTACCGTGTTGGTGCATCAGCCATGGATCGACTTGATTTCAGCCCGCCTTCACTGCTGTTTATCTGGACAAACTTCACGATTCCTCTCTAAAAGACATGGAGCATCCGCGGCCAGCCAGCCCTCACGGTGCAAATGAGAAATATTTCACATGGCAAAGACTGAGCCAGGGAGCCAGCAACTCAGGTTTCAAACTGACTTAGACAATTTACTGACACCTCAGCCCTCATTTTCCCATCTGTGAGACAGTTTTGCTTACCCCGCTAAATTTAAGATGTTGAGGGAGTTCTGCAATGTCTCTGGATCCATCTGAGCTCCTTCCAAGAATGACAACTGCTGGGGGCTGCCATCAGGCTGGTCGTCTCCACAAACCACACTCCTCTGAGAACTGTCTCTCCTACCCGCAGCCCAGGGCTCCAACAGCCAGCTCACTCCACATGCCACTCAGCTCCCAGCCAGAGTTAGCGGAACTGAGGGTGGACAAGGAGAGCTGGTCTCCAGTAAGCTAAGCCTGTTGGTGCCTCTCTCTTAGAAATTTGGAAGGTGAACCTAGAACCTGGCTCAGCCTAAGAGCGGAAGTGTCATAGAGCCAAGGTCCCAGTGAAGCAGCAGAAACCATCTGCAGCAAGAAAACTGATGCCAAAAAGCAGAGAAGCAGAAATGAGCCCCTGGCCGGTCCCCAGAGGATGCTGTTCATTGCCTCGGCTCCAGCCCCTCATTCCAGGACTCCATGCACCCTGGCTCCTCTTCCTGCCCATGGTCGCCAAGCGATAACCTCATGTCCTCCCAACAAATTGCACTTTTTAGCATCTGCTAGTTGGAGTCTGTCTCTGTTACTTGGAACCAAATGATTCCTAAGCTTGAAATTGTACTATTTGAGTTGCTAGTTTCAGGCAAGCTAGCAGGGTCATGGACACACAAGGATTCTCAACAAGACTTTTTGTAAGACAAGCAGATTTCTTAAAAATCCCTTCAGAAAACAAAACACACCTTTTCCAGGCAAGAAGACTGGAGCCACTTGCCGTTTCCTTCTCCAGGAGAATCTTTCTGACCCAAGGATCGAACCCACGTCTCTGCAACGGCAGGAGAATTCTTTACCACTGCGCCACCTAGGAAGCCCCAAACACACACAAGCTTCCTGTTTATTCCTTGGCATCCTTGTCTCTTAGGTTTAAGTCCCTTTGTTCAACATGAGACTGAGCAGAACTCGGAAACCTGAGCCCAGAACTCAGCCATTAAGAGTTTTTCATCAGTGCATTGAAAAAGGATGCACCTCAAAGCATTCTGCAAGCCACGCTGGGTTTTCACTCCTGTCCATACAGGGGTGGCTCTGGCCCCACTCATCACCTGCGGCTGCCCCATGTCAGCGGGTAAAATGCACATGTCATTCACGGCACAGATGGCCATCCCACACATGCGCTCAGGTGCACCAGATGGGCCAGAAGAATCTGGAACTGAGACAGGTCCACCACCACCGTCCAGCGGTCCCTGGAGGTGTGAGAAGCCAA
This sequence comes from Bos indicus, assembly GCF_029378745.1. Classification (NCBI taxonomy): domain Eukaryota; kingdom Metazoa; phylum Chordata; class Mammalia; order Artiodactyla; family Bovidae; genus Bos; species Bos indicus. The sequence continues at coordinate 22,327,592 of NC_091771.1, read as the reverse complement.
GTTATTTCTGTTCACAGAGAATCCCAGTGAATCATGATCATGTCTGTCAGCCTGAGGTTGAAAGTGAAACCCTATTCAACTATCACAGTTTGCTCTCAACGGGAAGCTGGTTCTGATGGGAAGCAAAGCAGAGCGTTTACTCATAAGTAGTCCCAGACCTGTAGGTGGAGAGCTTTCCTTTCTAGTCCCTGGTTCATCACATCATCAAAGAGCTTCTCTCTCTCTCTCTCTCCTTCAAAGAAGAAGGACAAGCACACTGTTTTCAACAGATCACTAGATGAAAAGCTGAAATACTGTTTCTAACCCAAGCTGAGTTAGAAACAATCTGTGAATCTCAATTTCCTTAGCTTTATTTTTTCACTTTTCTTCCAAGATTTATTAAGAGATTATTTACACATAATGTTGAGTAAGTTGAAAGTGTTATATTGCATTACGATGGTCACCCTAGTGTGAACTATTGTCTCCGTCATGTCACATAATTACCATTTCTTATTTTTTAGTGGGCTTTAGACGACATCAACTCCAAGTTTCCTTCAAGGTCTAAAGATGAGTGACTGTCTTCCTTATAGTAGAAACTCTTTGGAGTGGTATATTTTGGTGTATTTTCAGCTCCTGTGGACTCTCCCCATAGCCCCCTCCACAGTGACTGTCTTTCCTAAACAGGGTGAATGCACCATGAAAATCGACAGGTCAATCAGTCTTCCTCTGAATGCACACACTTGAGGCGTCACAAACCTCAGCCCTTAAGCAACAAACGATAAAGGCCCCCTTTCCACCAGGTGATTCATCACAACAAAAGATTACTATCAAAAAGGATGTTTCATCCTGCAAGTTCTCATGAGAGATGAGGCTTCCAAATTGATATCTACGAGCTCTGTCATTGTATAGATGCTGATAGCTACTCATATTTCCCCTCAGGAGAAGTGGGGTTAACAGGAAAAGGAAAGTATATTTCAACTCCTTTCCAGTGGAATTTATGGGTAAACATTTGCCGACAAAGGTCTGTATACTCACAGCTATGATTTTTCCAGTAGTCATGTACAGATGTGAGAGTTGGACCATAAGGAAGGCTGACTGCTGAAGAACGGATGCTTTCGAATTGTGGTGCTGGAGAAAACTCTCTGAGAGTCCTCTGGACTTCAAGAAGATCAAATAAGCCCTTCCTAAAGAAAATCAACCCTGAATATTCATTGGAAGGACTGATGCTGAAGCTGAAGCTCCAATACTTTGGCCACCTGATGGGAAGAGCTGACTCATTGGAAAAGATCTTGATGCTGGGAAAGATTGAGGGCAAGAAGAGAAGGGGGTGACAGAGGATGAGATGGTTGGATGGTATCACCAATTCAGTGGGCATGAATTTGAACAAAATCTGGGAAATGATGAAGGATAGGGAAGGCTGGTGTGCTGCAGTCCATGGCGTTGCAAAGAGTTAGACACGACTTAGTAACTGAACAACAATAATTGAAGGGGTTCACCTTGCTAATTTCCCCTGGCTCCAGCAGAGGATATCCTGATATCTGGGCACACCCCACCTCCATGAAGCACCCACCGAGAGAGCAGTTCACCTCCCTGATCTCTTGCTCTGTTCGCCTGCTGACTCCTGCTTTGTGGGTCAGACAGGAATGCTAGCAGAGGGCACTCTTGGGACAAAAGTGCCAAGAACTGTGCCTCCTCTAGAAGTCACCAGGAGTGAGACATTCCCTTAACTTGCAGGCGTTCTGATTTCACCGGCTGGCATGTGTGGTGTTTGCTTGCTCCATGCTGCCAGCCTATTGTTGACCTTTGCAGCTCGTGAGACTGAACTATTATCAATGGTGCATCAGGAACATGACTTCTTCTTTGATGTGAAAACATTAGACCAAAAATGCATCCACCTTGGAGGATCCATGAAACTTTTAAGATAAGAAAACCCATTATTTAAAATCAGAGTGAGAGCTCTTGGAAAATGAGTGTGTCAGATGGTCAGATGGCCAGTGATGGTTGGTCACTCCATGTCTGCTCATTCTGTGAGTTGATGAGTGTTATTTTGAACTGACATAATTTTGTATAGCGTGAGTATTTTCTCTTTTTTCTTCTCTATTTTTAAGAAGGAAGGAAATAAATTCAACCCAGTAACAGCAAAAGAATGAGCATGTTATCAATTTTTAAAAATTATCTAGGCTAAGTTGAAGGTCTCTCTTGGTTAATGTCACATTGCACTTGAAAATATGTGGGTTATTTTCAAATACCTTTTGATATTGATTTCTAACATAATTCCACAGTGATAAGAGAACAGACTCTGCATGACTTCAGTAACTTTAGACCATCAAGTTTTTGCACCTGGCCTATTGTCCCTAGATATGTTCCAGTGTCTTCTAGTTTATGCTGCTGTTGCTAAGTCACTTCAGTAGTGTCCGACTCTGTGCAACCCCATGGACAGCAGCCCACCAGGCTCCTCCGTCCCTGGGATTCTCCAGGCAAGAATACTGGAGTGGGTTGCCATTTCCTTCTCCAATGCATGAAAGTGAAAAGTGAAAGTGAAGTCGCTCAGTCGTGCCCAACTCTTAGCGACCCATGGACTGTAGCCCACCAGGCTCCTCCGTCCATGGGATTTTCCAGACAAGAGTACTAGAGTGGGGTGCCATTGCCTTCTCCATTCTAGTTTATACTGTATGGGAATAGAATTTGTATCTTAACTGTTGTGTGAAAATTCTATAAGTCTTAATTATGTTGAACTGGTTCATAGTTCTTGTCAGGTCTACTATATCCTTCTACTCTGTATATTCTTTCTATTAACTTTTGAGACTGTGCTATTGAAACTCCAACTAAAAATCTTAATTTATCCACTTAAAAATAACTGTAATATATAGTGGAACTATATGTAACCTTGGACTTCACCCATGGCTCAGCGGTAAAGAATCCACCAGTAATGCAGGAGATGTGGGTTCAATCCCTGGGTCAGGAAGATCCCCTGGAGGAAGGCATGGCAACCCATTCCTCTATTCTTGCCTGAAGAATCCCTTGGACAGAGGAGTCTGGCAGGCTATAGTCCATAGGCTCATAAATAGTCAGATAGAATTGAAGTGATTTAGCATGTATATGTTGGAGAAGGCAGTGGCACCCCACTCCAGTACTCTTGCCTGGAAAATCCATGGACGGAGGAGCCTGGTAGGCTGCAGTCCATGGGGTCGCTAAGAGTTGGACACGACTGAGTGACTTCACTTTCACTTTTTACTTTCATGCATTGGAGAAGGAAATGGCAACCCACTCCAGTGTTCTTGCCTGGAGAATCCCAAGGACGGGGGAGCCTGGTGGGCTGTTGTCTATGGGGTCGCACAGAGTTGGACATGACTGAGCGACTTAGCAGCAGCAGCAGGAGCAGCATGTGTATGTAACCTTGTCTGTATTTTCCAAGTCTCCTGTCAATGAGTTATCACATTTTCATAATTTAAAAGATAAAAAAAAGAGAGAAAAACTTATCTATAACCATACCCATAGAAAAACGTATGGAAGAGTGTAACTTCATAATTAATTTTACTATGTACCTTTGGATCATTTCTTTTACAATTTTCATAACAGTGAGTTTTTTACAGAGAAGTAACATTTTCATGGCCGTCCCTGATGTTTCTATTCCCTGCATAACTTACACACACTCATCTCCCACTGTGATCCATCTTTCATGGAGTCAATGATCACTCTGCATTGTCATCACTGACTATAAGTACATCTCCTTCAGCAGACCATGAAGTCCTTGAAATAAAGGAACATCCTTCCCTTAGGCTTAAAATACTTAGCAATAGGTACATATGAGATACATAAAAAGAATCATTACATAAAGAAGTGAACTGACCATTATAGAACTATGTTACATAATACAAAAAGAAAAAAAAAAAACAGGATAGAAAAATGAAGTCTAAAGTCTAATGGGCCAAAACAAAAATGAGAAAAAAAAAAACAACTTAATTTATACCTTTCCTTTCTATCTAATGTCATTTTTTTCTCCAATAAGCCATTGATAAGTGAAAGGTAAAAAAGTTAAACCCACATTGATAACAACGCATCATAACAGAAGGAACACTGCCCCAGTAAAAATACATTCTTAGTCAACTTAAGTTTTCTCTCAAATATTTATAAACTGAGATTCAATAAGAGGAATTTAATTCCCTGCAGTATAATTCAGGGAATCTTTTCTCGAGGAGATCTCTGTCAAGATGGACAGAGACCTATATTTAAAATGGATTATCCAAAAGGACCTACTGTATAGCACAGGGAACTCTGCTCAATGTTATGTGGCAGCCTGGGTGGGAGGGGAGTTTGGGAGAGAATGGATACATGCACACGTATGGCTGAATCCCTTTGCTATTGACCTGAAACTGTCACAACATTGTTAATCAGCTATACTCCAATACAAAATTAAAATAAAAAAAGATGAAATGACACAATATACAGATACCAAAGGGGAAAGGGGGTCGGGAGTGGGAAGAACTGGGAGATTGGGACTGACTCAAATACACTATTGATACTATGTACAAAATAGATAAGAGGCTTTCCAGATTGTAAACAATCTGCCTGCCAATGCAGGAGACACAGGAGCCTCAGGTTCAACCCCTTAGTCAGGAAGATCCCCTGGAGGAGGAAACGGCAACCCACTCCAGTATTCTTGCCTGGAGAATTCCATGGACAGAGGAGCCTGGTGAGCTGCAGTCCATGTGGTCGAAAAAGATTCAGACATGACTGAGCAACTGAAGACACACACACATAAAATAGGTAACTAATGAGAAGATACTGAATAGCACAGGGACTTCTACTCAGTGCTCTGTGGTGACATAAATGGGAAGGAAATCCAAAAAAGGGCATATACATATATATATACATATAGCCGGTTCACTTCACTGTACAGCAGAAATTAACACAACATTGTAAACCAAAGATACTCCAATAAAAATTGATTTAAAAAAAAGATGAAATGACCCAGTCTGCTTGAGGAGTCCAAGTACTTTAGAACATGTAGCCCTCACCATTTTTGAAAGTCCAAAAGAGCAGATCTAGAAAGTGAAGTCACTCAGTCGTGTCCGACTCTTTTCGACCAAATGGACTGTAGCCTATCAGGCTCCTCCATCCATGGGATTTTCCAGGCAAGAGTGCTGGAGTGGATTGCCATTTCAGTCCACAAAGGTTTTTTTTTTTTTCTCTATGAATGGAACATTTCATTTTGATGCAGTTCATTATTTTTTTCATTTTGCTCTTATTAGTTTTTTACCAAGTGTCCATTTCTTTCTGCTATTTCTCTCCATGACCATGCATCTATGCCCAGTAACCTGAGGTTTATTTAATTTAATTGAAGTATGGTTGATTCACAGTGTTGTGTTAATTACTGCTAAAGAGCAAAGTGATTCAGTTATGTGTGTGTGCTAAGTCCCTTCAGCTGTGTCCAATTCTTTATGACCCTTTAGACTGTAGCCTTCCAGGCTCCTCTGTCCATGGGATTCTCCAGGCAAGAATATTGGAGTAGGTTGAATGCCCTCCTCCAGGGGATCTTCCCAACCCAGGGATCGAACCTGCATCTCTTGGGTCTCAACCTGCATTGACATGAAGATTCGTTACCACTGCGCCACCTGGGAAGCCCTATATATATCCATATATATTTTTTTCTTTTTTAATACATATTGGAGAAGGAAATGACAACCCACTCCAATACTCCTGCCTGGAAAATCCTACGGATGGAAGAGCCTGGTAGGCTACAGTCCATGGGGTCCCAAAGAGTTGGACACGACTAAGCGACTTCACTCTCACTTTTCCCCATTATGTTACCATAGGGTATTGAATATAGTTTTCTGTGTTATATAACAAGACCTTATTGTCTATAAATTCTCTCTCTATAAAAGCTTGCATTCGCTAACATCAATCTCCCACTCCGTCCCTCCCCTAACCCCTTCCTTTTTGGCAGCCACTAGTCCCAGGTTTATTTCATTGGAGCATGTTGGCTTTGGTCAGGGTCAGAGGAAACAAGTTGGTCTTCATTTCCAGGTTTTAAAACTTTGCTTTATGGAACATATCGAAGATTGTTTTTCTTTTTCAAAATCTTGCTAAGAGAATGAACTTAACACACCATTTAAGGAGCTTCTTAGGAACAGTCAGCATAACGGGCTGCAGGCGCTGGGCTTCCCGCAGTCACAGGATTCAGACGACCACATTTCGGTCCTCTGCTCTAAGGTCTCTGGGCTGGGAAAGAATCTGGAGATTCTGGAGAGGCACAGCTAGACTAAAAATGGCAGTTTAATAACATCTCGTGTCTAGAGAGGAGCTTCAAGGAAGAGTTGTCTGTTTAGCTCTGGACCATACTTCATTGGAGCACAGCTCACCAGAAGCAAAGCACTAGTAAGGACCATTGTATTGAATCCTTATCTTGAATTTTATTTTCCACCGGAAAAGGGGAATACATGGGGGAGGGGAATGGATGGACGATTCTTCCTTCCATATTTGACTTGAACGTCACCCATGTATACCTACCTCCTTGATCCCAGTATCAGTTCACGGAAGTAGGATGTGAGAAAGTCAAGTGGGAATGCAAGACAGTCACACAACAGAATCTCAGCCTAGGAAAGGGCTTTAACGCATTTCTATTCTACTCAATAGTCTGCAGTTGAAATTACAACATCTCTGCCCAGCTGTTACTGGGTGTCTTGTTATAATACATAGTGAATTAGACAATATGCTCCCAGCGTGACTATCAGTGTCCTCAGAAGGGTGCAATGTTCTCAGGAGGAAGCTGTCACTTCTTGGAGTGATGATGGAGTGATCTAGATGCTTTGAGCACAGATGTGACTTTTCTGACCTCAGGCATTTTGTGTTGACCTGGTTAGGTCCTTGGTCAGGATGCAGGGTCACACCTTCCATTGGTAGGTCTCATGACTGAAAGTGAAACTGTCTCAGTTGCGTCTGACTCTTTGCAACCCTATGGACTATAGTCTTCCAGGCTCCTCTGTCCGTGGGATTCTCCAGGCAAGAATACTGGAGTGGGTAGCCACTCCCTCCTACAGGGATAGAACTCAGGTCTCCTGCATTGCAGGCAAATTCTCTACCATCTGAGCCTGGGAAGCCTTATTTGTTTATTTTACAAAGAGAGCTCAAGATAAGGTGTGAGTGAGTGCAAGTCGCTCAATTGTGTATGACTCTTTGTGACCCCATGGACTGTAGCCCAACAGGCTCTCCTCTGTCCATGGGATTCTCCAGGCAAGAATACTGGTGTAAGAAAACCCAAATGATCTGGTAGTCTTTTAACACGGTGGCCAGCACTTCTGCAGACCCTGTTTAAAGGTTTCTTTCCTTTTGCTGTGTGTGACCACACCTAACCACCCAAAGAACAGGCTGCTATATGCTCTGATTTATGCCCCTATCTTTCCTGAGGGATTGCTTATCCCATCAGATATCTCAGCAGTTCACTTCTGGCCAAAGATTCAGACTTCTTGATATCCCATCCTGAAGCTAATTTTGTCATTGCAATTCACAGACAGCACTACCCATAAAATTGCCAGTATGACAGCAAGATATGGACATATTCATGCATTCTTCTGAAGAATTGAATGAAGTGAACCATTACCTTCTAGGGAGCTGAGAACCTTTCATTCAATAACGATTACCAAGCTCTCATTATATGCCAGAGTTGTTTCCCCTTAGAAGACATTGCTTTGAAATACATATTTTGGAATTGACTCTGAAACTGACAGATCTTTTAAAACCACTTTAATAAGGTGCTTTGGTGGCTACTGTGCTTCTTTCTGTCTGTCACAATCCTTCTTGCATTTTCTGCTCCAAGAGATGGAGGAGTAGGGCTCTGTTCTACACCAAGGAGATAGTTGACATTCAACTAATAAACGATACCATAGACCAGGGGAACACTCAGAAGATAAAACTAGTAGAGCAGAGATGAATGGTAGGGCTTTCAGCAACACAGTGTTTGCAGCTCCTCCAGAAAGAAGAGCTTGAATTTCTTATCTTCCCTTCCAGTTAGCATCCAGATTTCTCCTCCAGCTCCTAAAACCAACTTAAGTTCCTTTCTGCTTCATAGCTTATCGGTGACTAGTTATATATAAACGTTTCTTTCCAGCTGTAAGTAACATTGGAGACATCAAAACTCAGAGACGGTAAATCAGATGGAATGTTTGTACCAGAGTCAATGTTCATCAGTAGAACTCAGGTCCCCTAATGATCAGCATTACCTGCTACAATAGTATGATTCAAGGATTCACCCGGAAACAAACTCTAAAAGACTCCCTTATCGTGGCTGACAAAGAAGTCTAAGGTATGCTTTTTATTTTACTGTTAAGTATAGCTGATTAAAAACATTGTGATAGTTTCAGGTAGACAGCAAAAAGGCTCAGCCGTGCATTTATACATATCCATTCTCCCCCAGACTCCCCTCGCATTCAGGCTGCCACGTAACATTGAGCATGAGCAGAGTTCCATGTATAATAGCCGGAAAGATATTCAACATATATTGTTCCACTCTCGTTTCCTCCTCCCACATGAACTAGGGCCATGTAACCTGAAGGAGATTCTTCTTAAACGTGCTAGGAGGTTCTGTTCTTTCTTCTCCCCTGAGCTGACAGTGGCAGATGGTTATTGCCCTTCTTTTAGGCACCAGGATACCTTCTCAGAAGACCTGGAATAATGGAGGAGCAGTGGAATATCAAGGGGCTTCCCAGGTGGCTCAGTGGTAAAGAATCTGCCTGCCAATGTAGGAGATGCAGGAGACACAGGTTCAGTCACTGGGTGAGGATGATCCTCTGGAGGAGGAAATGGCAATCCATTCCAGTATTCTTGCTGGGAAAATCCCCTGGACAGAGGAGCCTGGTGCGCTACAGTCCATGAGGTACAAAGAGTCAGACATGAATGATTACAAACATGAGTGGAATATCAAAGGCAGGGCAGTGGTTCCCGTCCCCAACTCTCGCCAAGTACAAGTAATAAGCAGGTACATGGTTTGCCGAGAATTTAAAAGCAATGATAAAATCAACGAAAAGTCTGTCTGTTCTTTATTATCTCCATGTGCTAACTTTTCTAAACTATGACAGTGATGAAACGCTTTTTCCTGAAAAAAATCTGTTGCTAGCTATACTCTTTAGAAAAATCGCTGAAGTTATTGTTGATTTTGCATATGAAAAATCTTTGTAATCTTCAAATGAGCATGCCTTGATTATATATTCTCTATTAAACATGGTATTTTACATGGAAGAGAATGGAGGGAACCCAATTTCCCAGCAGGCCCTCACCATCCAGCAAGGACCTAGGTTTGGGCTGTTTGGGGTAGAGGGGCATGTGCTGGGGACCCCACATCCAGAATTTGATGACAGGGCTTCAGATGGGCACTTCCCCTGTCCTGTGGACCTTTCACTCTTTGAGAAGAGGCAAAGTCAAAGGAGGCAACACACTGTTCAAGCTAGCTGTCCAGGTCTAAAGGAAGCGCCATCGTGGGCGGCCCTGTCCATGTGGGCTATTTACAATGCTATTTGCAACAATGTATGTTGCAAAATTTTCTCCTCACTAGCTCTTTGGTTGCCCCATAGATCATGGACTTTAGATATCGGGTCCCTTACTTAAGATCTGTGGACTTGCCATATGAGAGCCTTGGAAAGTCTTCCTGCTCCTTGGTTCTCCTTCTAAGAGCAGTACCTTGCTAGCTTATCTCTGGGCTCTGAAACAGCTAGTATACATATAATATATATGCATGCTAAGTCACATCAGTCATGTCTGACTCTGTGAGACCTCATGGACTGTAGATCACCAGGCTCCTCTGTCCATGGGATTCTCCAGGTAAGAATACTGGAGTGGGTTGCCATTTCCTTCTCCAGGGAATCTTCCCAACACAGGGATCGAAACTGTATCTCTTGTATTAGCAGGCAGATTCTTTCCACTGAGCCACCAGGGAAACCCATATGTATAGAGACCTATAGACCAAAATCAAACTTTTACATACTTTCCTAAGAGCTAAATATAGCATTTATTTCTTATTATGGCACTTGAACCAAAATTGCTTAAACAAAGATCATTCTTTAAATGCTCTTCATTTATTTACCTGCCTCTATGTTTGCATTGATATATTATTTGTATGTAAATGTGCACGTGTGTGCTTATGCATCTGTGTCCACGCACATGTCTGTGTGTGTGTGTTTGTATCTTTGGCTCCCAGAAGTCCCATCCAGAGTGGTTTGTTTTGAATACCAATGCCTGTTCTGGCGGAGACTTTTTCTTTCCTCTTAAAGGTGTCAATAGAAGCTGTGAAAAGGTACAGATCAGAGCATATAACATCCCCTAAGGGACTTCTCCCGGCTCACACTTCATGTGCCAGACTCCCTTGTTTCAGGGTAAGTATTTGACATGCTTTGTTACCTGATTAAACCTGCATGTGTTTCGTTCTGGCTTATTACTGTCTGAGGCACTGTGTTGTGAAATGAAAATTACTGGCATTTGCCTGCCAAATGCAGTGATTCAGAGAATTGTGAATTAGGAATCTTTAATTACAGAGATCTGTGCCTGATAGGTTAATTTCAAAAGCAAAGTTTAACCACATGTGTTCTATTTATTTTCAAACCAGTTCTATTGAATTACATTTTATTTTAAAAGGTCTTCTTGGTCCCCTATTAATAAACAAGGAACACTAAACAAAATGCTTTTTAAGATTCATTCTCATTTCACCTGGGCTAGAGAATGAGGAAGAAAATTATATCTCCATGAAATAGAATCAAACATAAGTGATTTTTATGAGACATTGCTTTAATAGTACTAGTATTTGGTATTATTATTCTAAACTATTTTTATATTAAATTATTTGAGAATGAAGAAAACAATGTGGTTTATGTGGGGAAGATAAAAAGGATCCGTTTTAAGCTCATATTGTTTTCTCTATTTCCCATTGATGTTTGGATTTTGAAGAAATTGCTATAAATGATATCTATTTTTTATTTTACAAACCTTTTTGTTATTGCTAATAGATGTTAATTTGAAACAACAGCAACAATTATTGCTACATGGTCTACGAAGTCAGCCTCTTTAAAAGATTACGCTTGTTGAGTCACAGCCTGAAGACCTGAAATCTAAGCCAGTTATTTTTAAAGCATATATCCATTATAGTTATTTTAAGTTTCTTTTTCTTTATAAATGCAAGGCATGCACATAGTAGTAATTTGTAAAAGATCCAGACAGTAGAACCCCAAATAAAAAGTTTGTCTCCCTCCATCTCCATTACTCAGAATCACGGGGTGTTAACAGTTTCAGAATTTATTTCCCCTAGAGCTGACTTGATTGATCCTTGATATGTGTGCACGCTAATTCGTTTCAGTCTTGTCCGACTGTCTTTAAGATCCCACGGACTGTAGCCCGCCAGGCTCCTCTGTCCATGGAGTTCTCCAGGCAAGAATACTGGAGCGGGTTGCCATTTCCTTCTCCAGAAGATCTTCCCGACCCAGAGATGGAACCCGTGTCTCCTGCATTGGCAGGCGGGTTCTTTACTATCAGTGCCATCTGGGAAGAAGCCCTATTTTATATGAGATGCCTCTATTCATCTCAAGCACAGTGATTTATTTTTTATTAGCATGTGCTCCTCTGTTACATTAACCTCCAATTTTCTAGAATCCTCCCCAGCAGCAAAAGAATCCTGGGTGCCTCTTACCTATGCTCCCAGATACTGCATTATCTAGGCTATTATTTAAATGACTTTCAAGAGGAAGAAAGTTCCAAAATGCTAACAACTTCTGCATTTAAAGAAAATGTGAATGAATAAGCCTGAAAACGCCGTAGGTTGCACAGGTTGTTTCTTCTTTTGTGTAATCCTTCAGGATGATATTCGCTGGGAAAACTCTTCAGAAATGGCCTTCCCCTTGGCACCTTTGTCCAGGGACCTCACTCTCCTTCTTACCAGGTGCATACCTTCCTCATCCCCAGATTATTTACACTCACAGGGAGATGTGAGCATGCTCAGTTGCTCAGCCATGTCTGACTCTTTGCGAGCCCATGGACTGTAACCCACCAGGCTCCTCTGTCCGTGGGATTTCTGAATGGGTTGCCATTTCCTACTCCAGGGGGTCTTCCTGACCCAGGGATCAAACCCACATCTCATGCATTGGCAGGTGGATTCTTTACCACTGAGCCACCAAGGAAACCCACAGGAAGATGCAGCTACCCCCAAAGGGGTAAGAAAACCTTGCTTTATTTTGGAGTGCCCTCTGACTCTGTTCTTTAATTCTGTGCCATGACATACTTTGCAGGTAAACTCACCTATTCCACCAAGAACTTGTAGTATTAAATTCATCTCCCTTCTTAGAGTAGTATCGAAGATAAACTCTCCTTATATCAAATTCTGACCATCAAAATAAAACTCAAATGTTTGGAGGGTAGCTTTAAAATGATTACATGCTTTAAATATTCTCTTCATGTAAGTTCTCTTTCTGCCCAAATTTAACTTCAGAAAAGCAAACAGATCTGTACAAAGATTTATGTTACAGGGGTATTCATTGTCACTTGATGAATTTTGGCAAAAAAAAAAAAAAAGGAAAACAACCCTAAATTCCTAGCAATAAGAAATTGGTTAAATCAACTATGGTATATCCATGTGGTGCTATACCCTGTGGCCATTATAAACAATGGAGAAAAGAAAATATATAATGAGATGTACAATGGTCTTGCTTTCTTAATGGCTAGAATTACACATTTTCTTCTTCTTTTGCCTTATGTACATCTCCTAAATTTTCTGTAATGCAGGTATACGTTTTAATATAAAGGAGTGTTATTTTTTAAATCAACAGTATTGTTTTCTCTATCTTGAGGTTCAATACCAATTTAAGGTGCTATAAATTTTGCAAATGCTTAAAGCATAGCTTCATATATAATCTACCTAAGGGATCAATTGTACATTTGTGAACAATCCCAAGCTATAATTTCAACTGTGGTCCTGGAGACCTGGTAAAGCCCCAGGAGTAAAATTTGAAATGTTTCATCTATCAAAAGCCCTTGACACAGATTTTATTTATGCAAGTTTGTTCAGATACCAAAGTTTTTGTCACTGAATGTGTAATTTAACAAATTGTTTTTTCTTTCTCAAGTCTGGGATTTAATAGTTACAAATAGGATATTAAAAGGCAGGCTTTTACCTCCCATACCATTATTACCCACTGTTTATCACTTATGGTCACTGGCACTCCCCTCCCCCCCCCGCCCCCCCCCCCCCCCACCATGCATACACAAGTGTAGTAGTTTTGTTAGGCTTACCATTCTGAAAATATATTTGATTTCATTGCGGATCAGCAATATGGCATATAATTTATATAAATGGAGTTGGAAAGGGCCTTTATAGAAATTCTATAAAGAATTTATTTTCTTTTATAAATGTATTTACTTTTATAAGCCTGAGCAAAATAATGTTTTTCTCAGTTTTGCAATGAGTGCTTCTCCTCTGGTTTTTGATGGAGAGTCTTACTCGCATTTCTGGTGAGTGATTTGCTGAAGAATTCTAGGTGACTAATGGTTTCTCTGGAAACAAGGGGAATGTATCTCATGTTTTCACCAACTTTTCAAATCTACCCTTTGTTCTTTTCTTCTCTTCTTCTTCCATACCTCCTACGTAGGCTTCCTTTTTCTTTTTCCCTCTGATGGTGTTTGCCAGTGAAGCACATAGGCTTTTATTTAATATTTTGGAGTAATTCAGGATTGCAAATTGCTGTGATTTTCATAGACTCTCACTCTATGAACATCCCTGTATGAATGTATAAACCTAAAAGAGAGTTTGGGGAGAAAGAGGGAAAAGGCACAAGGCCTAAATTTTGGGTACTGTTTCTACGTAAGGAAGAAAACAAGGGAAAAGAGACAGCAGAGCCAATGGAAGGACCGCGAGAGTATGTTCTTCTAACACCTCACATCGAGATGTCATACCTAGACCACAGAGATTCGAACTATTTTCCCTTCATTTCAGAAGGTCAGGCTTAAAATGTTCTAATATTAGAAGCGTCAGAACAAGCTTCAAAAAACATTCTTTCTTACTGGAAAGGGAACATTAATTTCAGATTGGCAATTTAAACCATTTTTTATCACTTTCGTTTCAGAGCTGTCAGAGCAAGCTCCATAAATATTCTTTCTCTTTGGGAAGGGGCATTCTTATAAAATGGAAACTCTAGGGTGGCCCGAATGAATCTACCCTGCAGAGAAGCTACAGAAAATGTTAAAATAATGAGCAAAGCTTACCTTCCAAGCATCTGAGTTAATCCCTGGGAGCCAGAGAGGCAGTTTTGAGGAAGTGGTGTTAACACTTAAAAACCACCTGGGCTCCATATAATACGAGGAAGTAGCAATTCAGTGGAGCTAATAGTACTTTTGAAAAGTGTTTTACTTGCTCCTGGGTGGGAAGTCCAGACATAAGGAAAATCTGGCTGGGCTATTTGTGGTTTTATAGCTGCCGTATGCAAGAAAGCCAAAGTGAAATATAGGCATTCTATAAAAATCCTCTTTCCATGTCTATGTGCTTTATGGAGTCCAAATTGCAAATAGGGGAGCTGAGGTCTCTAAGCATAGATTTGAACTTGCCCAAAGACACAGCACATCAGTCATTAGAAAGAAAACGTCTAAGCCAGACAAAGACAAGACTTGGACAACTTCTAAGTCAGACAAAGATCCTATGTGGGATCTAAAAAAGTTAAATATAGAGAATCCCCTGGCAGTCTAGTGGTTAGGACTCCAAGCTTTTTACTGCTGAGGGTCCGGGTTCAGTCCCTGGTCAGGGAACCAAGATCCTGCAAGTCGTGCGGTGCAGCCAATAAATAATTAAAAACAAAATGTTAAATATGTTAAAAAAAAAAAAAAAAACCCGGAGAGTAAAATGGTGATTACCAGGGGATGGGGTGGGAGGGACAAGGATAATGGTTAAAGGTACAAGTTTGTAACAAGTAGGAGATAAACCCTAGAGATCTAATGCACAGCATAATGAATATAGTAATAGATGATTTTTTTTTCTCTTACAGTTGTGTCCAGCTCTTTGCAACCTCATGGACTGTAGCCCGCCAGGTTCCTCTGTCCGTTGAATTCTCCAGGCAAGGATACTGGAGTGAGCCATTCCCTTCTCCAGGGGATGTTCCTGATCCTGGGATTGAACCTGAGTCTCCTGCATTGCAGGCCAATTCTATATCACCTGAGCCATCAGGGAAGCCCAATAGACGATAATACTGTGCTATAATTATGTAATGTGACAAATATCACTATTTCAGCAATCATTACGATATATAAATATATCAAAGTAACACTTTGATAAACTTACATGCTATAGTCAGATTTATTCAATTAAAAATACTTCATGCAAATACAATACATTAAAAAAAACTTTAAAGTGTTTCCAATTTTGTTCACATCTTCCAAATGTATGTTAATTCCTTAATTCCAGATACTGGGGTAACTTAACTTTATTTGAACAGCACTTTGAAATTTAATGCCTAGACCCCTTTTCAGTGGGCTTCCCTGGTGCTGCTAGTGGTAAAGAATCTGCCTGCCAATGCAAGAGACCTAAGAGACACAGGTTTGATCCCTGGGTTGGGAAGATCCCCTGGAGGAAGGCATGGTAACCCACTCTAGTATTCTTGCCTGGAGAATCCTATGGACAGAGGAGCCTAGTGGGCTACAGTCCATGGGGTAGCAAAGAGCCAGACGTGACTTAGCAGGCATGAATGCTCCTTTTCAGTATTATTCAATTTTGGTTCCAGAAATAAATGTTGTCTTGAAAATTCCCCATCACATATACTCTCCCACTAAAGTGTAAGAAGTATAGCTTTCTAATTCCCAGCTCAGATTCAGATTGTAAACATTTCCAAACACCTGGATAAATATCAGTAAGATCCAAATTTGCTAAAGAGGTTGCTATGTTTTTGTCTTTTATAAAAATCATGTTTTTTCTAGTGAACACTGATCCAAGAAGTACTTCAGATATCATATATTCTTCCCCCAAAGACCTTGCCTTTTCCTTTTCAGGAATGATTAGGAAAAGCTTGTATGATTAGCATGATTGCAAGGCTGTGAAGGCTGAAAAGAAGGCATTGGCTAGCTCAGCTTAGTGGGAGGGAAGAGAAAGCAAAAACGATTTCAGAACCATTTATAAGCATGGACTGATCTAACTTAACCTGATCAGGTCCCATTAAACCTTCTTATGAAGGAGGTAAAACTCCAAAGAGAACTGGAGTTGGAGGGAGACCTGAAGGTTAGACAGTGATATTTGAAAAGACCCAACTCTTTTCACATTTAATGATGTGATGTTTATATGGTTCATGAAGACTCTTGGACATGCTTGGAGTTCCATGAATGTGTAATGTTTTGAATATTACTTCTGTTAAACTGAGTCCTTTTAAACATCATACAAACACTGTCATTTTCTTGGGATTAGATGCTATTGGTTGACCATCAGTAGGATCCTCACCCTAAATTTCCTCTCTAGGAATAATGACAAATGCACATCAATCCTTTGCTCTCTTTTGTTTGACCCACTTATCACCAATGTCTTATATTTGCAAGAAGGAACTGTGTACTCTGAGATCAGACCCTACAAGGCGTATGACCTTAGACAGACACTTAACTTTCCCAAATTTTGACTTCCTCATCTGTAACATAAGGGTAATTTTTTTTAGAATCTTTCTTTATTTTTTAATTATTATTATCATTATTTTGGCCATACCACATGGCATGCGGGATCATATTTCCCCAACCAGGGATTGAACTTGCATCCCTTGCATTGGAAGCACAGAGTTTTAACCACTGGACCACCAGGAAGTCCCAAATCATAGAGTTTACCTCAAAGATTTCTTTTACATGTTATACAACATAAAGCAATGTAAAGCATTTAACCCACTTCTGGCACCAAATAAGGATTCAATTTTTCTAAAGAAAGTAACAACTAACATTTATTGAATGTGAAAGTCGCTCAGTCGTGTCCAACCCTTTGCAACCCCATGGACTTCAGTCCATGGAATTCTCCAGGCCCAAATATTAATTGTCAGGCAAGGTTCTAATCACTAAAACTGACCTGAGCATTCTTTGTTTCTTCCCTCAAATCCTGTGTTAGGTAATTGCTTCTCCTGTCAGGAGGAATAAGTAAGAGAATCCAGGGACTAGGCTAATAAAAATCCCACAACATTAAAAATGGGAGCTAGGGTCTAAGAACCTCTCCAGATGGCATCACCATCATCATGATGGTATTTAGTAAGATTCAATTTCCTTTATAGATAATGGACTCCTCAGTGTTTGTGGATTTTCTATTTTTGTCTATTTGGACAAGTTGTGTTTTTCTAGCAGTTGATACATACGTTTTCAACTTGGTTGACATAAAGATGTTTATATAACCTCATTATCTTTTTAATGTCTGTCAAATCATAACAAAAAGCCCTTATTTACTTCCTGATAAGAATCACTTACGCCCTCTCTTAACTTCCCTTGATCAGTCTTGCTAGGGAATTATACATTTTCTTGATCTTTTTGAAATTCACTTTTAAGATATTAGCTTTGTTGAATCTAATATACAGTGTATATTTGCCTTCCAATTCACTGGTCTTGGTTCTTTTGTTTATTATTTCCTTCCTTCTACTTTATTTGGCTTCAAATGATCTAACTTTCTGAGTTGGATACTTGTTGTTGTTGTTTAATCACTAAGTCGGGTTTGAACCTGTGGACTATAGCTCATCAAACTCCTCTGTTCATGGGATTCTCCAAGCAAGAGTACTGGAGTGCTTAGCCATTCCCTTCCTCAGGGGATCTTCCCGATCCAGGGATTGAACCTGGGTCTCCTGCATAGCAGGCAGATTCTTTACTTCTGAGCCACCAGGGAAGTCCCTGCTGGATACTTAGATCATTGAAATTTCAGCCTTTCTCTCCAACTCTGTGCATTTAAAAGTACAAATGTCTCTCTAACCATGGCTTCAGCTGCATGCTATAAGCTGCAAGTTTTTATATACAGTATTCTCATTCTCATTCAGTTCCAAATATTTTCTAAGTTCCATTTTCTAGTTCCATTTATATCATTTGCTTTCTTTTGTATATTTCTATCCATAATTTCAGTAAAAGATCTTTCAAAGAACATGAAGTCTCTGAATTATTTCAATCATTCATAGTTTTTCAAGAGCTTTATGGCCTAGCATACTATTTTGGTAAGTATTTTCCTCAGACACTGGGTTAAGTTTGCTAGTTATGATGCACAGATCTACTAGGTTTTATTGACTTTTGTCTGTTTGTTAAAATCTCCATTTGTTATTGTTGCTGTGTCCATTTCTCCTTTTAATTCTGTTGATTTTTCCTTGTATATTTCAAGGCTACTTTATTAAAAGCATATAAATCTAGAATTATTCTATTCCTGACGAATTGGCTACTTCACCTTTATGAAATGTGCTTTTCTTCTAGTAATACTTTTTTCCTCAAACTCTACTCTTTTGATATAATTATAACTATACCAATTTTCTTTTGGTTAACATTTGTAAGAATATAAAGATGCATTTTTTCATTTTTAGCTTTTCTAAATCCATATGTAAAAGCTATATCTTGTCCCAGATATAGATTTTTATAAGGATATAGATATGGGTAATATACAGACTTAAAAGATCTCTACAACCTTATCTATGTCTACATGCCATTATTATATCAATAATATAATTTATAAATATAAACATCTACTTTACAAACTAGTGTCACAACATACATTATATTCTGTAACCTGGTCTTTCCTATTTAATAAATATTATAGAAATCTCTATGGGATGCCCAGGTGGCTCAGTGGTAAGAATCTGCCTGCCAAGCAGGAGGCATGAGTTGAATCCCTGAGTTGGGAAGATCTCCTGGAGAAGGAAATGGCAACCCACTCCAGTATTCTTGCCTGGAGAATCCCATGGACAGAGGAGCCTGGCAGACTAGTCCATAGGGTCACATAAGAGTTGAAAATGACTTAGCGACTAAATAACAACAATAGAAATCTCTACCTAAGAATGTCATGTTATTTTTTCAATATTTTATTGTGAAAAATCTCAGCTGAACAGCAAAGTTAAAAGAACTCTATAGAACACTTATATATGCATTACCTAGATTCTGCCACCAACATTTTACTAAATTTGCTTTATCACTTGTTTGTCCATCTATTAACCCATTAATCTACACCTACATCTATACAATCTATATCTATACTTGAAAAAGGTATGTTCACTGTAGAAAACTTTTTATCTCCAAGTAGAATTGAATTATAGAGTTAAGAGGTCTAGAATTTTTATTTTTATATTCTAATTATGTCTGTATCATTTAGGTATTATAAAGTAAGCAAGACTAATTTATGAAAGAAAAAAATAAAGGAAGACGTATTTAAAAAAAAAATAAAAGATTCCCAGACCCGATCCTTAGATACTGTTTGTCAGTGGATCTGAAGCTTCTTTTTCCATCAGTCCATCCAGGCTCTGCCCATGTGTGTCCTGCAGGCTTTTCTTGAGCATTTAAGAAGTGCCAGACGTTGAAACAAACCAATTCCTCATGCTATTCCATTGACTGCCTACAACCATCACATGAATTAGGTACTATTGTTAGCCCCATTTGGAAAAGAAGAAAACGAGAAGCACAGAGAAGGTCAATTTCACTCCAAATCACACAGTGGTGGGTGGTGAATAGCAAAACAGGAATAGAGCCCAGAGTCTGACTCACGTCTAAGCTTCTAACTGTGTACCATGCATTTTCATTGAATGCACCAAAAGAACTCATTTTCAAATGAATCAACTCAAAGAAGACACAGAGTGTCCACTATGAGCCAGACAAGGCAGGTGGCAGACACCATGTAAAAAAAAAAGAACCTCAACAGGTCTCCAACAAATACTTCTGTAGTTGAATTGATTTGAATTCTACTTTTGCCAAGCATTGATTCAATATTTATTATTTCACATTTTTCATGTAAATTATAGTTAAAATTATCAGTTTGCATGACTCCATTTTCAGTCCAAGAAATCTGGCCCATTTAACCTCTTTAAAAATAATTGTTTACAAAAAAGGTTAAGTAGGGTCAAGGTTAAGTTGAAATACCCTCAGGAGAAATGATGAGATGAGTTTTGAAACATAACCACTGAGTAGAAATCACAGCCACAGTTCTGTTCCTGGGGACAGACACAAGAAGTAAAAGATGCCTACTGAATTTCTCACTTTCAGTTCAGTTCAGTAGCGCAGTCGTGTCTGACTCTTTGCAACCCCATGGATTCCAGCATGCCAGGCCTCCCTGTCCATCACCAACTCCTGGAGTTTACCCAAACTCATGTCCATTGAGTCAGTGATGCCATCCAACCATCTCATCCTCTGTCGTCCCCTTCTCCTCCTGCCCCTAGTCTTTCCCAGCATCAGGGTCTTTTCTAAGGAGTCAGTTCTTTGCATCAGGTGGCCAAAGTATTGGAGTTTCAGCTTTAGCATCAGTCCTTCCAATGAACACCCAGGACTGATCTCCTTTAAGATGGACTGGCTGGATTTCCTTGCAGTCCAAGGGACTCTCAAGAGTCTTATCCAACATCACAGTTCAAACGCATCAATTCTTTGGCACTCAGCTTTCTTTACAGTCCAACTCTCACATCCACACATGACCACTGGAAAAACCATAGCCTTGACTAGACGGACCTTTGTTGGCAAAGTAATGTCTCTGCTTTTTAATATGCTGTCTAGGTTGGTCATAACTTTCCTTCCAAAGAGTAAGCATCTTTTAATTTCATGGCTTCAATCACCACCTGCAGTGATTTTGGAGCCCAGAAAAATAAAGTCAGCCACTGTTTCCACTGCTTCCCCATCTATTTGCCATGAAGTGATGGGACCGGATGCCATGATCTTAGTTTTCTGCATGTTGAGTTTTAAGCCAATTTTTTCACTCTCCTTTTTCACTTTCATCAAGAGGCTCTTTAGTTCTTCTTCAATTTCTGCCAAAAGGGTGGTGTCGTCTGCATATCTGAGGTTATTGATATTTCTCCTAGCAATCTTGATTCCAGCTCATGCTTCCTCCAAACCAGCGTTTTGCATGATGTACTCTACATATAAGTTAAATAAGCAGGGTGACAATATATAGCCTTGAGGTGCTCCTGTCCCTATTTGGAACCAGTGTCTTGTTCCATGTCCAATTCTAACTGTTGCTTCCTGACCTGCATACAGATTTCTCAAGAGGCAGGTCAGGTGGTCTGGAATTCCCAAGACTGTGGAAAGTTTCTCATTTTACGTTAAGAGATTATTCATGGTCAGCTTGCCAACTGAAGTCTTAGGGAGTGGAACCCAGGAATCTGTATTTATAACAATCCCCTAAACAAGCCCCCACTCACTTCCTGCTTCTTCCCAGGTGATTACTTTTTTTAACTTTCTATTTTATATTGGGGTAGAGCCTATAAACTATGTTGTGATAGCTTCAGGTGAACAACAAAGGGACTCAGCCATATATATCCATATATCCATTCTCCCTCAAACTCCCTTCCCATCCAGGCAGCCACATAACACTGAGCAGAGTTCCAGGTGATGCTTATGCAAAGTAAATTTCCAGAACCATTACTAATAACCGCGCCTTGCCCCGGCAATATAGTCAGTCAATATTTTTCCCATTAATGGGCACATTCTTAGGAGATAGTCAAAAGCACATATTATTGAATGACATTAGGTGAAATCACATAACGGATACATACATAGAAGTGCCTAATAACTCTAATAACTAATAACTCTGACATAGTGACAATTACAGAGTTTGAATTTCTAGTCCATCCCATGTGAAAATTGTAGTCAGGCGCCAGAGAATTTGAAAAGGTATTTTATGCTAATTAATTATGCGATTCCAAATAGATATATTTGGAGATAGGACTACAGTAAGTTCCCTACATATGAACCCTCAAGTTGCAAACTTTCAGAGATGCGAACGTGCATCTGGTTCCAAGAGGGAATCAGAACCTGTGCGGTCAGCATCAGGTGTGACTGGAACTGCAGCTTGCCCTCCGTCTCCTATGGCTGACTACCTTTCAGCTCTGCCGTCTCCCTCCACCACTCCCTTCTCCTGTCAGTAATTCTTCTTGCCTGTTCACTCAATGTCAGCCACTGCGTGCTAGCCGCTGTATTGTACTACTATATTTTTCAAGGCACTGTATTGTAATATTAAAAATACTTTATTTTTTGTGTTTTTTATGTATTATTAGTATGAAAAATATTATATGCCTATTACAGTACAGTACTATATAACCAATTGTGTTAGTTGGGTACCTAGGCTAACTTTGTGGGACTTACCAACCAAGTTGGGTTTACAAACATGCTCTTGGAACGGAACTCCTTCATATGTAGGAGACTTACTATATTTTAAAGTTGGGATCCTGCTTTCCTAGCATATCCTTTTTACATGAACATTAAACTTGGTAGTTAATAATAACCACCAGAAGTAATATGACACTGACTTTAGACATCTGTCTTCACAAGGAAGATGGCGAACGTCACCCCATGTAGTAATAATATGGTTCTTATTATTCCAACTCCTATTATTATTACAGACTCATGGACAGTTAGTGAAATCATGTTCACAAAATTGAAAATCAAAGTGCAGAAAAATACAAACATATAACAGTTTGATTGTGTAGGCAAAGAGAGAGTGACAGTGAAATGGTCCCAATTTGGCATTATTTAATAATACTAATATGTGGCAAAGCATTCAGGTGATTAGAGTTTGGTGAATATAATAATGATAATTAATTATAGCACATTTATTACCATTTACATGCCCCAGCTGTGCAAGAGTTTTCTATACATTATCTCTGTGTTTCAAAATTACCCTCCACGAGTGTCATTCCAGGGTTTACACTTGAATACCCCATGTGTAGCCAGTTGTCTAAGGTTACACAACTAGTTAGTAAAAATGCTAGTTTCTGAACTCAGGACTGTCTAAGCTTAGAGTTCATACTCTTTTTCTTTTAGATGGTAAACTGCATGAGAGCAGAGCATGTATCTGTTTTTATTCCTGGTTTGATTCTCAGAGTCTTGAACAGCATGTGGTATAAAGTAGGTGCTCAGTAAATAAAAGAATAATAGCATGCTGCCCAGATCAAGAATGTCATCCTTGTCGATTTCCTGGAAGCAAATCTTCAACTTCACAGTTTATAATATCCTGACCCAAACAAAAATAATATTAATCATGATGATAGGTAACAAATGTAATAATAAAAAATGTATAACCCAAAAGAGGGCAAGAACAGGTCAAAAAAAGGAAACAGGGGACAAATAGAAAAAAATTAGGTGGGAATTTTAAACTCATTTACTAGTGATTAAATTAATATTTAGTAAAGCAACTACTCCAGGGCTTTCCAGGTGGCTCAGTTGTAAAGAATTTGCCTGGCAGTGTGGGAGACTCAGGAGATGTGAACTTGATCCCTGGGTCTGTGAGATCTCCTGGAGGAGGAAATGGCAACCCACTCCAGTATTCTTGACTTGGAAACCCCATGGACGGAGGAGCCTGGTGGGCTACAGTCCATGGGGTCACAAAGAATAGGACATGACTGAGCTACTGAGCACGCATGCAAACCAAATACTCCAAGTAAAAGATAAATATTGTTAGACTGCAATTTTAAAATTTTATTTCTATTATTCACTTAATTCTCACAATTCTCTATTTATATCTATTTTATGAGTGAAAAAATGGAGACTTCAGGGAGTAAAGAAACTTGCCAAAATGACACAGCTGAAAAACAGCAAAGTCAAGATAAGAGCCCCAGTTGTCCAACCCAACATCCTTCCTTGTGGTATTTAGTACAACTCAGCAAAGAGAAGGTCCTGTCAAGCTTGGCAAGAGCTGTGTCCATGCGATTTCAGGGTCAGAGCCGGACTGCAGCTGGCGTGGTGAATGGTAATGTTTAACTTCTCCATAAAGAAGTAAAAGCTCTTTGGGAAGGGATAAGATTTCTGGACAGTGTTAAGGAAACAACTGACATTAGAAACCAGTGGAATCAATATACAAGAATGTATCATTTTCTCCAGCAGTATCTGGCTCTCCTGCTTAAAAGTAGAAAACACAGATGGTTGATTTCTCTTGATTTGCTGGAAAACGACAAAGGACAAGATGGACCAGGGAGACTAGGGTCTGGGGGAGAGGCTTCTGTCTTAGGGTCTGGGCTCAAGAGGGAGGCAGCAAAGTCAGAGGGAGGGTGGACCTAAAGAGAGCTAGGAGGGACTTCTCCGGTGGTTGAGCGTCTAAGAGTCTGTGCTTCCAATGCAGGGGGCCTGGGTTCAATCCCTGGTCAGGGAACTAGACCCCACATGCTGCAACTAAGACCTGGTGCATCCAAATTAAATAAATGAATAAAAATATTTTAAAAATAAATAAAGAGAATAAGGGGAGAGCTACAGGGACAAGATATCTGTATGAGACTGAAAAGCAGGTTTCCTGGGAGAAAGGAAGAAAGGGAAGGTATAAAAAGGATTGACATCTGCTGACAGAGAGTAGAATAGATGTCCAGACAACATCATGTAAGGAATCTTAGAGATAAATTAGAAACGGTTAAGTCAATTAAGTAGACTTATTTGTACCATTAAATTTCAAAGAGAAAGAGAAAAGCTGGAGACTGCAACTCACTTCTTGTTGTTACCTGAACCACCATTCTTAGGAGATTCTTTAACATTCTGATTAAAGATCATTAAATGATTATAAATTCCTCCAGGTAACAGATTGCTTTCCGTGAGTCACTCAATTCTTTTTTTTTCCCCCTAAAACAGGGAGGAGGAAGATGGTTAAAATTAGCTACCTTTTTATAATGCATTTGCTGAAACTAATTGGTAATTATTTTTTACCATAAGCAGTTGGTGTGAGAGTGGTGATAATATATTTACAATATAAACTTAGCATCGTTAATGAGATTGTCATTTCTATGCAGGATGGACGGGGTCAGAGGCTGTCCTCTTTATGACAGGGAGTCGCTCTTTCAGTTCTGGGCTGGAATGATAGGAGTTAGAAAACTTAAGAAATAGCCCTGCAGTAATAATGTATGTCATGATACGTATTTGAAGAGCAGTAATAGAGTTTTTCAAGAATTTCCAGATAGCAAATGAATCATTTTTATCCTAACGGCTAAAGTTTGAGTATTTTAAATACCTATTAACATAAAAGGTAGCTTCTTTACAGTAAAGTATTGACTTGGATGGAGGCTCCCTGATTCTCTGACAATAAACGTATCTTCCCGTCCTGACTCTTAAGCAGTCTAATATTAGCTTTCTCCCTTTTAAATTCCCATATTTGGATTCAGAGTGAGACTCTCTTTTCACTTCTCGTTTAATCAACATTGGCACCAAACTCCCCTCTGTCAGCTTGATATTCAGCTCTGGTCTGACCTAATTCTCTCAGGCAATGAACTCAGTTACTCCCCACAGCTGGTCAAAAAGAGTGAGGGAGGAGACAGGAGAGATACCAAGCCTTCCTTGTGGTGGGCTGCATTAGGGCATCAGCCTAATACATTTAGGGGCTTTGATCACATTCCAAGGACAGTTTGAAATGTCTGCTTAGTCCCCGCGGCCCCACGATTTAGTTTAACTCGATCTCACTCCTCCTCCTCCTCCGTTCTGCAGAGGACCCTCTCTGGTGAAGTGGGGTCGAGGTGGATTTTCTGCCACTTCAAGTGGTTCCTAACCCTCATGTGTCCCTTTCAAGAACTGGAGTGTCTGGTGGTGCCTGTGAACCCTGGTTGCCGGTGTAGACGTTTCTGCAGCCCTGCTCTCACCCCTTGATCACGCAGTGGCACCTTCATTAAACAGAAGATTGTCCTCTCAGTTCCATGTTCCCTGGACCCTATGCTTCTTCTCTCTGCTTGCTGATAGGATGTGTCCCACCTGGCCACCTTCACAGCAGTGTGGAGACTCTGTGAAAACCAAAACGCATAGCAGAGTTGAACTTTTATCTTATTTAATACAGCTCTGGTTGGGGAAAACCTAGTTTAGCCTTGCTGTCTATAACTAATTTTATTTAGTTCTAGGACTTTATTCCCAAGTGAAAGTGGCTCAGTTGTGTCCGACTCTTTGCAACCCCATGACTATACAGTCCATGGAATTCTCCAGGCCAGAATACTGGAGTGGGTAGTTTTTCCCTTCTCCAGGGGATCTCCCCAACCCAGGGATCAAACCCAGGTCTCCTGCATTATCAGTGGATTCTCAACCAGCTGAGCCACAAGGGAAGCCCAAAGACCCTATTCCCAAGGATGGCCCCCAAAGTATAACTTCGCTTGGCTAAGGACTGAATGGCCCACCTAAAGTCCATTCTCCCATTCTTTCCTACTCAAAGCACTCCAGTTTTATCCCATTCATAAAACACCCAACCACAATGTCTGCCTCCCAGCTCTCCTTGCAGTAGGTACGAACCCATAACTAGAGTATGAAAAGTAGGAGGCAAGTTAAAGTACTGCGTGTGACCTCTAGATTAGCCCTTTCCTGTAAGATAACTCAGCTTCAGGTACATCCTTTACTCCTCACCTCACTTCAGCCTCCTGCCTAAAATGTAGGCGCCCTCAGATGACTTGCTTACTGTATCTGTATTGCTTCATTCTTACTCTTTGCAGCCCCATGGACTATAGCTCACCAGCCTCCTCTGTCTACGGAATTTTTCCAGGTAAGAACTCTGAAGTGGGTTGCCATTTCTTCCTCCAGAGGATCTTCCCAACCCAGGAATCAAACCCTCTTATGACTCCTGCATTGGCAAGTGGATTCTTTACTATCAGCGCCACATGGGAAGCCATTGTTTCTATAACACATGTAAACCAAAGATAGTCTCTGAGATGTCATCAAGTATATAGACCAACTTCAATTTACCATAAAAATGCTGGTCCTGAAGGTAGTTAATACAGTAACTTTTCCACGGACCTGGAATCTAACAGAAAATATTTCAAAATCGCAGCAGCATAAAAAGAATAGTATTCACAATAAATATGGAGACGGCAATGGCACCCCACTCCAGTACTCTTGCCTGGAAAATCCTATGGACGGAGGAGCCTGGTGGGCTGCGGTCGCTAAGAGTCGGGTACAACTGAGCGACTTCACTTTAACTTTTCTCTTTCATCCATTGGAGAAGGCAATGGCAACCCACTCCAGTGTTCTTGCCTGGAGAATCCCAGGGATGGGGGAGCCTGGTGGGCTGCCGTCTATGGGATCGCATAGAGTCGGACACGACTGAAGCGATGTAGCAGTAGCAGTACAATAAATATAATCGCATATATAATGATACAATCCCAACTTTCCTTCTCAGTTGTTTGACCTGTGGAATAAACTAGAATTCTGCTATAAATTGCACTGCATGTTGGTGATGACGTGAAATGGATGAATAATTGGAGACTGGAACCCTCTGAAACAATATTTTCAAGCTTATTAGCTATATTGTAATATGTGAGCGGGTATAAGACACAAGCTACCTATCAAAGATTCAGGCTTCTCTCTACACAGTAGAGTTATGGTCAAGACGTGGCAGCCCTTGTGTCTACATGGTCCATCCTGGCTCAGTTCTGCGTATAGGAATGTAGATGGAGAACCTTGAGTCACTCAGGCCTAGCCCATGGAAACCTGCCTGTCATCTTTCAAGCTCTTTCATCTTCCATCGTCTGGCTGGAAGTGAACAATTGAGGCACCGGTGGAGGGGGAAGCCAAAGAAAGAGCCTGGGTCCCTGAAACACTCTCTGAAACACAGAGGAATCACCTTAAACCAATCTCTTACAGAATGAACTTTGTGCTAAATCAATGACAAGCGGGGATTTGCCTGTCATCACAGTCAGCTCTGGCTTAATTAACACGCTGGCTGAGGCCCTTCTGGTCCTCTCAGGGCGATGCTGTCCTTTCACTAAGAGTAATTGACAAGAGAGCTTCCCTGGTGGCTCAGATGGTAAAGAATCTGCCTGCAACGTAGGAGACCCAGGTTCCATCCCTGGGTCAGAAAGATTCCCTGGAGGAGGAAATGACAATCCACTCCAGTATTCTGGCCTGGAGAAACCCATGGACAGGAGTGTGGTGGGTTACAGTTCATGAGGTCACAAAGAGCCAGACAGATCTCAGTGACTAAACGACAACAAATTGATAAGAAGGCCCTTTGCATGACTCCCCTCCTTTTCCCTTTTCTTCACATTTTCTCTTTGACATTTTCCCTTTAACATCTCTTTCGAACCACTTGTCAATCCATTAGCGACTGAGTCTTGGTTTTCTCCTTACAGAGGCTGCTGCTGCCAGGGGCTGACTTCAGGAGTGCAGGAAGTGGGATCGGGAAGAGGTGGGGTCCCCTGTGGGCATGGGTCTTCTTCAACGACTACACTTCTCCGGTGATTGGTATTGTTGTTCAGTTGCTCAACTGTGTCTGACTCTGTGACCCTATGGACTGCAGCACGCTAGGCTTCCTTGTCCTTCACTATCTCCCAGAGTTTGCTCAAACTCGTGTTCATTGAGTCAGATGTAATCCAACCATCTCGTCCATCCTCTGTCACCCCCTTCTCCTCCTGCCCTCAATCTTTCCCAGCATCAGAGTCTTTTCCAGTGAGTCTGCTCTTCTTTTCCACCCCAGGATCATCTGAGTCACCCTCCAGGGCCTGGATGTCAATGTTCTGCTGAGGTCAGGAGGGAGGCCTCTTTTCAAGAATAACTTCTGGAGTCTTTCTGCAAAGGACAGAGCCAGGGGCTTGCTGCAGAGGAGCCCTAAGAGTACCCGGGAAAGCAAATCCCCTTGTGCTCAGGATCAGGTGGTAACTGACAAGGGCCTCAAGGGGTCTGATGTGCAATTTTCTTTATTTTCTTTTTCTAAATTCACCTGATGTTCCCTGCGGCTCTGCCAATGCATAATTACCCATTTCCGTTCTCCCAAGGAGAATCAATTACAGTACAAAAACGGTAGCAGGCTCCTTTATGTAATATCCCTGGAATTTAGGTCATGGCAATGTTCGAGTTCCATTTTATGAATAGGAAGCTTGCCGGAGAAACAGCACCACATTTTATTGCCTTTTTTGCTATGTCTCTGAGTATGTACAAGTTAGGGAGGTAGAACAGGGCAAGTCTATTCCCAAGTGTGTACGTGAGTGCACATGTACATGTGTGCGAGTGTGAGGTTGAGTGTGGTCCTAGGTGTTTCTGGACCAGTGATCACAACTAGAACCTGGAAACTGGGGACTGAAACCGAGTTGGTTGTGGATTCTGTGTATATGACGTTAAGAGTCACGACCTCATTCTTGTCGTATGATTTCACAACTAGGGTGATGCTGTGTCTACACTGTGTCTATCCCAGCTCCAACACTACCAGCTGTGAAACTTTGGGCAGAGTGTTTAACCTCTCTGTTCTTCTGTTGCCTCTTCTGAGTTATGGGAATTGTGATGACACCTGCTTCAGAGGGTTGTGAGAGGATAACAGGATTTGAGTCCATTCTAATGAGGTGGATGAACCTAGAGCCTACTATACGGAGTGAACTAAGTCAGAAAGAGAGAGACAGATGCCGTATATTAACGCATATATATGGAATCTAGAATGATGGTCCTGATGAACCTACTTGCAGGGCAGCAATGGAGACTCAGACATCGAGAACAAACTTGTGGACACAGAGCGGGAAGAAGAGGGAGGTATGAATTGAAAGAGTAGTATTTAAACATAAGCATTACCATGTGTAAAATTAGACAGCAGGTGGAAATTTGCTGCATGATGCAGGGAACCTGAATCTATGATGCAGGGAACCCGAATCTGATGCTCTGTGACAACCTAGAGGGGTGGGATGGGTGGGAGGTAGGAGGGGGATTCAAGAGGGAAGGGACATGTGTATACCTATAGCTAATTTGTGTTGATGTCTATGGCAGAAGCCAGCACGATATTTTATTTATTTATTTTTTCTTCCTTTTTAAAAAAATTTTTTATTTTATTTTTTAACTTTACAATATTGTATTGGTTTTGCCATATATCGAAATGAATCCACCACAGGTATACATGTGTTCCCCATCCTGAACCCTCCTCCCTCCTCCCTCCCCATACCATCCCTCTGGGTCGTCCCAGTGCACCAGCCGCAAGCATCCAGTATCGTGCATCGAACCTGGACTGGCAACTCGTTTCATATATGATATTATACATATTTCAATGCCATTCTCCCAAATCATCCCACCCTCTCCCTCTCCCACAGAGTCCAAAAGACTGTTCTATACATCAGTGTCTCTTTTGCTGTCTCGTATACAGGGTTATTGTTACCATCTTTCTAAATTCCATATATATGTGTTAGTATACTGTACTGGTGTTTTTCTTTCTGGCTTACTTCACTCTGTATAATAGGCTCCAGTTTCATCCACCTCATTAGAACTGATTCAAATGTATTCTTTTTAATGGCTGAGTAATACTCCATTGTGTATATGTACCACAGCTTTCTTATCCATTCATCTGCTGATGGACATCTAGGTTGCTTCCATGTCCTGGCTATTATAAACAGTGCTGTGATGAACATTGGGGTACACGTGTCTCTTTCCCTTCTGGTTTCCTCAGTGTGTATGCCCAGCAGTGGGATTGCTGGGTCATATGGCAGAAGCCAGCACAATATTTTAAAGCAATTATCCTCCGATTAAAAATAAATAATTAAAAAAAAATCCTTAGCACAGTGCTATAACAGCAACCCTCAACTGACATGAGCTAATACTGACGGCAATTAGAAAAAGATTGCATTGTCTACTGAGGAGGTTACTATGTTCATCACAAAAGACCTCCTAAGGCTCGTCCGTGTTGAATAGTCTATGAATCTCTACAGGAGCTTCCTCTGCCACTAAGTAAGGGTGATGTCTCCTTATCTACCTTTTTGGGTTCTTGTCCACCAGTGCAGTGGTATCTTTGAATCTCCTGGCCTACAACATAAAACGTGGCTGAAGGCCAGATCTAGCCTCCCATCACCAGTCGCAACTCCTGCCTGAAACCGTAACCGTGACTCCTTACGCATACAAGGCGCTCAGAGACTGAAAAGAGCTCAGTGGTCAGAATGTTCAAGGAACTCTCCCATTTTAAATACTCTCACTCATTGTTCCTGCGAATATTCTGACCCCTGTTGGAACACGTGTCTCAAGTTTTAACTTAGAAGGTTTGATAACTCTGGTTAGCATCTTGGACCTCCCAGCCAGTTATTGGTAGTCCCGCAAGGCTGAGAAGAGAGAACAAACTGGCTTAAATTAAAAAGGTAGAAAGAAAGTTGAGTTAGGCCATGTGTTTATTTTAGGGAACAAGGGATGGTTAAAAACCACCTCATAGTTTTCCAGCTCCTTCATTTCTTTCACTTGCTCTTGCCTCTCAACATGAAATCCTTTGGCTCTATCATTAAGAAATTGTGTTTGAGTCATTCTCAGAGGTCTAGTCCATGATGAGGGTACCACATCAATTAAACAATTAACTACCCCTTTCTAAAAGTTTCGGTGCAACATCAGCAAAACCTGCCTTCCAGCTTGAAATTCTTCCAACCCGCTAACCAACAGATGGCATTACTGACGCCTCTGAGATACACACACACACACACACACGCACACACACACACACACATACACACTTTCCCCAAGAGTGAACACACAGTTGGGCTCTGGTGTTAGCAGCACAATGAACTTACCAAGCAACAAAGTGGGTGGCGGGGAGAGAGAGGAGTCTGAAAAAGGGTCACCCCCCTCTTTGGCTCTCACTCCCAGTTAAGGAGTCCAGGGCATTTAAGGTCTCACATTTCCATGCCAGAGGGAAACAGTACTTGATGAAATGTAGCCTTTGAACAGGAAATGGGAGGGTCCTCAGTTTGGGCTGGAACACATGTAGAATAATCGCAATGACACTGCCTTCGCTGGTGTCAGAAGCCTATTTGTCAAGCAGCCTGTGGAATGATGCCAGGGCACGGTCTTTAGATGCTGCCTCTTATGGAGTGGAGGGAACAACCACAGAAGAATCCCCTGCCAGCCCACCCAAGTCCGATAATTAGCCCGACTGCAAACCATGCAGGCACGGGGCACGGGAAACCTTTTAGGGGTCCTTTATCAGGCCCTGCCTTTTCCAGAGGAAGGTTAATTTGCTCTTATTTCAACCGGCTCCTGCCCAGAGAACAGGGAAGGGAGGAAAAAAAAAAAGGAGAATGAACCGTCAGCGTTATTGAAAAGGTTCCTGATTAGTCACCCTCACTCTCAGGCCGGGGCCTTGCCAGACACCACAGCACTCATTAACAGACCTGAGAACTGGCGTGTCTCCCACGGCTGAGCACCAGCAGCCCCAGGGGGCCTGCACAGCCCTGCTCTCCCACACCCTGCAGTGAGAAAGGCCAGTTTGGGCAGGCCTGGTGCAATCAACTCTTGCAGATGCTAAGTGAATCTGTTTTATGCTCTGTGTTGCGACGCGTATAATTATCCCTGAGTTCAGCTGGTGTGGAAACCCAGGTAGCATTGCTTCCTGTCCCCCTGAAATGGTTACCTGAGTGGGGTCACCGTCTTTCCCCCCAGGGTCCCTGTGGAGGCCCCAAGAGGGGGGCACGTACGTGGGTTACCAGCCTTGCTCCTCTCGCATCTGGCTACAGCAGTGAGCCCTGCTCATCCAGAACTGGAAATAGTTCTTTTCCTTGTCTGAGTGATACCAGCAAGTATAACTTAAATGTACATTGCAGACCAGTGAAGGGCTTAGGCCGCTGAAGATGAATCCAACTCGTTTGCAGAAGACAAGGGTGGGCAGTGGAAATGTTCCATTTCAGTACCCATGGCAATGGGCAAACTAAGGCTGAGAGGCTGGAGGACTTGCTTGGAAATGTAAAGCAAAAAAAAAAAAAAAACAAGCCAGGAAACATCTCTGGTGGTCCAGTGGTTAAGAATCCGCCTTGCAATGCAGGGGACGTGGGTTCAATCCCTGGTCAGGGAACTAAGATCCCACATGCTGTGAAGGAACCAAGCCCACAGGCCACAACTCCTGAGCCTGCGTGCCACAACCAAAACCCAGTGCCATCAACTAAATAAATACTTGAAGAGGAAAAGCCAGGTTCCTGCTTTTCTGTTCATTTTCACTCCATTTTTCGAGCTGCAACCCCATAGTAGAAGATGATATTTCTAGGCAGGACACTAAAGTGTTCTTCCCTTTATGAAAACATCCGTCTCAGAATCCTAACTCCACAATGTTCAAACAAAACCGACCCAAACGATCTGGCTGCAGTTTGTGTGCTCCGGACTCTCCACCGGGAATCTGGAAGCAGAAGGGGCTGGGCCAGAACATTGTAAGTGACCACCAGAGGCACTGAACGCAGCAGATCATCACCCATTCCTCAGCGAGAGTGGAGCCACGCACGAGGGGCTCAGTGGGGAGAAGTAACTCTTATCACCCAGCTCAGTGGAGATCTGCCATCGCTCCTGCCAGAATCACTATAGAGCCTGATTCCAGGGCTTACGTTATCTGATATGCACTGATATGCATATTAGCTTAGATTTATGGTAACTACAAAAAGTGACCCTGGCCCTGAAAGGAATCCAAGTGGTGATTAAGAACCATCCTTAACAACTCAAGTATGACTCAAAGCACTCGCCCTCCATCTCTTCAGGCTGGAGACGCCTGCACCCTGGCTTCGGGGAGACCTCTGTCTCCTTGATGACCTGGGCGAGTGTGGTAAGACCTTGGGGAAATTCCTATGAATTTCTCAAGTTTTCAAAACTCCCTGCAAAGCTGCTAGACGATGCTTCATCTAAAGGAAGCACGTTGGCAAACTCAGAGATAATGTGTGCAGGGCAGTTACCAGGATGGATACTCAGTCCCAGGCAGTCCTCCTCCTCCCAGAGGGAATGTGAAAGGCAGAGCCCGTGCCTGTTAACTGGTGTGGCCTGGAGATGGGGTAGGAGGTAGAGAGGGGGCCAGTTGTCCAATCTCTCCCTCCTGCTATGTTTCTGAGTCAAAATAATTAGTGCTTAAGACAGGAGATCAAGCTAAAAGAAGAGCTCACTTGATCCCAAAATGAATGTGCTAAGGAGTCTCCTGGGACAACTCCCCACCCCATCCCCCACCCTGATCAGGGCAGGGCTTCTTGGCCAGTATGACTATTCATGACCACAGTGCCAGCTAAAGCCTGACTACCGCGTGTATTGCAAACCCATGAACACCAAGGAAAACCTCCTTTGCTTCCAATTTTTACATGAGTTGCTTTCACAAGGGACATAATAATAATAGCTGGCAATTTCTGAACACCTTTCCCAGGCACCATTTTCAGTGTGTTGACTCTGTCAGCTTCCCTCACGACCTTAGGAGGAAATATCTTTTCTCATTTACAGGTGAAAGCCCATACACCGAGAATTCCCGGTTACACAGCTAGCAAGTGGCAGAGCTGGGATTTGAACCCACGATGCTGGTTTAAGAAATGATGACATGGTTCTGTGGGGACACAGGGTCTCGGGTATCCAATGTGCCCCTAAGCGTTAGGGAGGACCTCTCGCCAGTGCCGTGCGTACATTCAAAAGAGGCAAAGAGGATGTGGGAGAGTCAGAGACTTCCCTAGTGGTCCAGTGGTAAGACCTCATCTTCCAGGTGAGGGGCACAGATTCAGTCCCTGGTGGGGGAGCTAAGATTCCACACCCTTGGGGCCAAAAATCTAAATCATAAAACAGAAACAATATTGTAACAAATTCGATAAAAACTTTAAAGATGGTCTACATTAAAAAAAAAAATTCTTTAAAAAAAAGAACATGTGAAAGATTCAAACCAAGGGGAAATTTGGAATAATGGTCATGAACAGGGGTTTCGTGATCAACAGGTGTGACTGGAGTCCACTCTGTCCCTTCCCAGCCAGGTGATCTTGGGCAGGTGACTCAGCCTCTCCAAGCCTATTTTTCCCATCATAAAATGAGGATAAGAAAGCAGATACATTACTTTTCCAACAAAGGTCCGTCTAGTAAAGGCCATGGTTTTTCCAGTGCTCATGTATGGATGTGAAAGTTGGACTATGAAGAAAGATGAGCACCGAAGAATTGACGCTTTTGAACTGTGGTGTTGGAGAAGACTCTTGAGAGTCCCTTGGACTGCAAGGAGATCCAACCAGTCCATTTTAAAGATCAGTCCTGGGTGTTCATTGGAAGGGCTGATGCTAAAGCTGAAACTCCAGTACTTTGGCCACCTCATGCGAAGAGTTGACGCATTGGGAAAGACTCTGATGCTGGGAGGGATTGGGGGCAGGAGGAGAAGGGGACAACAGAGGATGAGATGGCTAGATGGCATCACCAACTTGATGGACGTGAGTCTGAGTGAACTCCGGGAGTTGGTGATGGACAGGGAGGCCTGGCATGCTGCGATTCACAGAGTCTCAAAGAGTCGGACACAACTGAGCGACTGAACTGAACTGAACTGAAGGACGGCTTTATCTCACAGTGTTCATGGGGCCGGGGAGTAGGGGAAGTTAAATAGAGCTGTCCCTACAAACAGCACTGAACAGTGGCTGGTTAGCAGTTCATGTGGTATACATGGTGATGTGAATTATCATCAAATACTGCAGGCTAAGGACAAATTAGGGCAAGATAAAGTTTTTTATTCTTTTTTTTTTTTTAAGATTTTTGTTTTGATGTGGACCATTTTTAAAGTCTTTATTGAATTTGTTACAATATTGCTTCTGTGATTTATGATGTTTATGTTTTGGGGGTTTTTCTGGCCAAGAGACAGATGGATCTTAGCTCCCAGACCAGGGATCAAACTTGCACTTCCTGCATTGGAAGACAATGTCCTAACCACTGAACCACCAGGGGAGTCCCCAAGATAAAGCTTTATTTTAAAAAAGAGATTTAAGGTCTACATGGTCTTCTTGGTGGTCAAATTTGTTATAGAGACTTGTGACCCATAAATAAGGAATTTCCCTTAAAATAGTAGCTTTGGGAAGAAGTTTTGCTTGTGCTCAGTCATGTCCGACTCTTTGTGACCTTATGGACTGTAGCCCACCAGGCTCCTCTGTCCATGGGATTCTCCAGGCAAGAGTACTGCAGTGGGTTGCTGTGTCCTCCTCCAGGGATCTTCCCAACCCAGGGATCGAGCCCACATCTCTTGCATCTCCTGAACTGACAAGCAGATTCTCTACCACTGAGCCACCTGGGAAGCTCAGCTTTGGGAAATGGTTCCTTTTTCTCTGCTGGCCGCTGTCATTCACTCTACTTCACCCCTTCCTCCGTGGGATTTGGTGAATGAGGCAGTTATCATGTAACAGCTAAGCCTGGCTTCTCCTTGGTAACAGCTACGCCCACAGCGTCAGCAAAGCTGCCTCTGGGTAGTCGGGCCCCGACATTCAATCCACAGCAGACCGCACTCCGCCCTGTCTCCTCATACTCCCTGCTCTGCACCCCGCTTGCAGCCTGGCAATGTGTGGGCAGACTGTTGGCCAGAAGCCCGTCTTCCTCACCCAGGTCCTGTCACTATAATAACCATATTTTCTCTTGAGGTGAAGAGTAATTGAATTAAATTGGGCGGCATTTGGTCCTGACCATATTAATTGCCCGATCCCATTGAGGCCTCTGTGAGGTCGTGGGCAGGAGTGAACAGCGCAGCCAGACAGATGTCCTCATCCCATGGGCTGGGTCGTAGTGCTCTAATTTCCATGCACATCCCAGTGACCTTCCTCTTCCAGGGGGAATCCTCTGGAGGTTCAGTGGGCCTGGGGGTGAACCAAGAGAGTCCCCTGGGTGTGTGGGGAACACAGAAGAGCTGGCAGGAGCCAATTAGACTGATGTCACAACATATGGACGTGCAGATGTTGCAACAGCAATGGATGGAAGCACAGGCGATGGGTGACATCTATAAAAATGGGTGCAAAAATTACTGTGTGTGTGTATGTGTGTGTTGAAGGGAGTTCCACAAGTAGGAATGAAGAGTTTTGCTCTGGCAACCTCTCAAACGTTCCATGGTTTAAAAGCCACATGTCTTTGGCAAATGAGCAGCCTTGGGAGTCTTTATCAAGAGTAAATGATGTGGGTATGTCACTTATCTAAAAGTAAAAGGCCCAGATGACTGCCTTTAAATGTCTCACTAGCTCTGTTTTCCCTTCTTTCTGCAGATAAAATTAAAAGTAGACATCACCATCTAAATTCATCAGCAGAATGCACCGGAACACCAGGAAGGGGATACGGGAGGAAGTCTCAGGGGGTAGGCCTTGAAACATCTCTTTCTCTGTCATCCTTTCCCTCGTCCTCACTGTCCACCTGGTCCCGGCATTGCTGTTCATTGTTCAGATGTAAAACTGAGTGACGTTTGTAAACGTTTGACCCTCTCTCTCTCACCCTCCATTTCATAGTTCCTTACGGTGAACAGGGAAACAAAAAGATGCCTATATGTTGAGTGAGGCAGCCTGGAAGTTTGGCCCTGCTTGTAAAACGCTGGCAAGGCTGCTTTTCATCCTCAGCGGCAGGACCTCTGTCACTCCGCTGTGGCCATTGCCTTTGTTGGTTGGTGAACCCAGTAATCGAGTTGCCAGGCTGGGAGGAGTCCTTCATTTTCACTGGTCACCCATGGTCTGCCAGGAGGAAACCAAATGTGCCTGGACTCTGAGAATAAAAAGCAGCAGTCAGCCCCAAGGACTAAGGAGGGTGACGATTATTGTCCCCACAAGGAACCCAGAGTAGATGGTTTCTTCTTGCGCTTGTTGTCATAGGATTGCTCCAGGAGGAGGTGATGGAAGGATTTTCCCCTTCATTTATATTCAGAAGGTTCAGTTTGTGTGTCAGGATAAGGATCTGTGGGCTGAGCGAGAAAGGAAGTCCCAAACACCCCATAATTTTTAAATGATGGGTTATGACACATTAATGGTTCCCAGGATGGGGAAAGTTTCCATCAGGATATATGATTCAGCTCCATAAGCAAGCCCAGAGCCCTCAGTAGGTGCCAACTTGGTTTCCAATCCACCAATCCTCTACAGTCAACCCCCAGTTTCCCGGGGAGAGGTCCTCCCCAGAGATACGATGCGTCACCCTTACAGTACTGTTTTAGCAAAGGGAGTAAGTCTGGCTGCACTCTATGCAACCAGCCTAAAGTCTAAGATGAAAACCTAACTGAGCAGGAGGATCAGAAGAGCATATCAAAAGCACCCTAAATTTCTGAATCAATATCTTCTTATTATTCTCATTGGTTGATTCGGTGACTGTTGTAAATTTGAACTTACAAACTAAGCATTCTCTAATTTTTTTTTGTATTTATTTGTTTATTTATTCATTCACTCTTTTTTTTGCACGCTGTAGAATCTTAGGGGGCTCGGGTGGTGCTAGTGGTAAAGAGCCTCCCTGCCAATTCAGGAGACATAAGACACGTGTGTTTGATCCCTGGGTTGGGAAAATCCCCTGGAGG
The DNA here is from genome assembly GCF_029378745.1 of Bos indicus. NCBI lineage: Eukaryota > Metazoa > Chordata > Mammalia > Artiodactyla > Bovidae > Bos > Bos indicus. Next base: position 22,289,314 of record NC_091771.1, on the reverse strand, counting down.
AGGGCATGGCAACCCACTCCAGTATTCTTGCCAGGACAGAGAATCATGGCAGGTTACAGTCCATGGGGTCACAAAGAGTCAGACTCAACTGAAGTGACTAAGCATGCATGTATGTGGAATCTTAGTTCCCCGACCAGGGATGGAACCCACACCCCCACAGTGAAAGCACCAAGTCCTAACCACTGGACCACCAGGGGAAACATTCCCTGGTAAAATGCTGCTTTTTATCTGCTTCACATGCTGGTGTTTGCCAGGAGATTTTGTTTGGGGAAAAAAACAAAAGAAGTTTGCAAACTACAGGACACACCTTAGGATCTAGCCCACAGTGCAAGGCCCCTCCTGGGTGCCCTGCTACCCTCCTCAGCCTCACGTGCTTGCACCCCCTCACCCACACCCTGTACCCCAACATGCAAAATCACCTGCTCTTTTTCTGTCTGAGTCTTTGCTTATACGGCTGTGTCCTCCACTGGAATCTCCTTTCCTCCTCACCTTCCATGACCGTCACCTCCAGGAAGCCACTCTGACTTCTCTGAGTGGAGGTAGGATGTGAGTTCCCATATCTGTGTCCCCACAGAAATGCTTCCCTGGCCTTTCTGAATCACTGTAGTTTCTGTTGACATGTCTGGGATCCTAGTTGGAAAGATCTATAGCAGACTGGTTCCAAATAGGAAAAGGAGTTCGTCAAGGCTGTATATTGTCACCCTGTTTATTTAACTTATATGCAGAGTACATCATGAGAAACGCTGGACTGGAAGAAACACAAGCTGGAATCAAGATTGCCGGGAGAAATATCAATAACCTCAGATATGCAGATGACACCACCCTTATGGCAGAAAGTGAAGAGGAACTCAAAAGCCTCGTGATAAAAGTGAAAGAGGAGAGTGAAAAAGTTGGCTTAAAGCTCAACATTCAGAAAATGAAGATCATGGCATCCAGTCCCACCACTTCATGGGAAATAGATGGGGAAACAGTGGAAACAGTGTCAGACTTTATTTTTCTGGGCTCCAAAATCACTGCAAATGGTGACTGCAGCCATGAAATTAAAAGACGCTTACTCCTTGGAAGGAAAGTTATGACCAACCTAGATAGCATATTCAAAAGCAGAGACATTACTTTGCCAACAAAGGTCCGTCTAGTCAAGGCTATGGTTTTTCCTGTGGTCATGTATGGATGTGAGAGTTGGACTGTGAAGAAGGCTGAGTGCTAAAGAATTGATGCTTTTGAACTGTGGTGTTGGAGAAGACTCTTGAGAGTCCCTTGGACTGCAAGGAGATCCAACCAGTCCATTCTAAAGGAGATCAGCCCTGGGATTTCTTTGGAAGGAATAATGCTAAAGCTGAAACTCCAGTACTTTGGTCACCTCATGCGAAGAGTTGACTCATTGGAAAAGACTCTGATGCTGGGAGGGATTGGGGGCAAGAGGAGAAGGGGACGACAGAGGATGAGACGGCTGGATGGCATCACTGACTCGATGGACGTGACTGAACTCCCAGAGTTGGTGATGGACAGGGAGGCCTGGCATGCTGCAATTCATGGGGTCGCAAAGAGTCGGACACAACTGAGCGACTGATCTGATCTGATCTGATCTGATAGCTTATTTATATTTATTTAATTAGTGGCTACCCACTACTGGCTTATAGTATGTGTGTTTGTGTATGTGTGTATGTCTGAGCTCAGGCATGTCCAACTCATTGCGACCCCATGGATTGTAGCCTGCCAGGCTCCTCTGTCCATGGAATTTTCCAGGCAAGAATACCAGAATGGGTTGCTATTCCCTCCTCCAGGGGATCTTCCTAGCTCAGGAATTGAACCTGAATCTGTTGTGTCTTCTGCACTGGCAGGTGGGTTCTTTACCAACTGAGCTACCTGGGAAGTCCTTTATAGTATGTATCCATAGTTAATAACTGTGGGTTGAATGAATGAATGAATAATAAGCAATTTCAATAAGAACCCAAATTTAGTCCTTAAAAGATGTGAGCTTTCAAATTGCTGGAATGTCCATGCTGGGTATGTAATGTCTACCAAGCATCAGGTCCTGCTTTAATTATTTGTGTAAATTGCCTCACTGAATTCTCCAAACTAGCTCCACAAAGTAGGTGGTATAATCATCATGTTAACTTTTCAGATGAGGAAACTGAGCACAAGGAAGAGATGTGATACCACCAAGCTCCCACTGCTAGAGAAAGGCAGGGCTGCACTCGAAGCCCCAGCTCGATCACCCTGAGAACATCCTGTTCAGGGAGCTCCCTACTAATTATGCTCAGAGGGCTGCAAGTGGTTGAACATCTTCTTGAAGATGTGAAGTCATGATGACTATCCTCTAAGACAGATGCCTTTGGGAATGGATGAGACGCTTTCTGTCTGAACTTGACAGCCCCGTGTGTGCAGGTTAAGTCACTTCAGTTGGGTCCAACTCTATGTGACCCAATGGGCTGTAGCCTGCCAGGCTTCTCTGACCAAGGGGATTTTCCAGGCAAGAATCCTGGAGTGGGTTGCCACGCCCTCTTCCAGGGGACCTTCCAAGGGTCAAACCCATGTCTCTTATGTCTCCTACGTTGGCAGGGGGTTCTTTGCCACTAGCTCCACCTGGGAAGCCCTTGACAGTCTCAGGGTGTGGTAAATTTTAAGTATGATTCTCTTTTGCCTCCTGCCATTGCCCTGATCATCAGGGATTCTTAGAGGGCCTGTCTTTAGAAAGGTCAGGGGCAGAAAAGGAAGGAACATGAGCCCTGGGGTCACAGAATCCCACACATGGAGCACAAGTCTACCATTTACCGGCTCTCTGACCTTCTCTGAATCTGTTTCGTCATCTTTAAAATGAGTCCATCACACACCAGTGTAACGCCGGTTGAGATCGGTTGCTATTAGAATAAATACGACAGAAATACCCAGTCTATTCACTTTCATTTCTTCTTCCCACTCTAGTCCCTTGATTCAAATATGCTATGGGATTTGAAAGCAAGCTTGTTAGAATCACGCCTAAAATAAGCACAGACAAGGTTCTGAGTCTGCATTCTTTGATTAAAGCACACAAGCTTCAGAATGTGTCTTCTCCTAGCAGTTACCTAATTGTGGCACTGGGGGAGGCTTTGCTTTTTTCCTAACTGGTGCTTCTCTTCCGGATAGATGAGGCTGGCTTCTGGATAAGTGAAGGAGCCTGGTAGTCACCTGTCTTACCTGGCTCACCGCTTGGTGGCAGCACACCCCACTTCCTTTACCCCTATTCTTTCCTGTAAGTGTGTAAGAAAGTAGGCGTTCTGTTTAGGGGCCAGTCTCCACTCCTCCGTCTCCTACATTGCTTTTGATGCAAACGATCATTTACACTTTTAGGTAAAAGCAAATATCGCTTGTGTGTGCTTTCATGCACTCCTTTAGGATGACCTGTGGAGCCTTACCAAAGCCGAACTCAGCACATTGCATTAGACCATTTTCACTGGGAGGTTTTTCTTACACAAAAGGATCCACAATTAAAAATGTGGAGAAATTTTCTCAGTGTGGCACAGCTTTTTAAAAGATAGGAACAAAGACTTTATTGAAAAGAGCAATTTATCATGCCAGTAATTTTCTACCTCTGTCCTGCCATTATTAAGGATACCCGGGTTAAAAGGAACTCTTAGCTCTGGTCTCTCCGCTCAGCCAGCAGCCTCACATAATGGCCTGTCTCTAACTTCAGCCCATTGCCATGGAAGTAATTATACCACACGGCTGAGGAGGGCGATTTGCCACAGAATCAAGGAAGCAGCAATTGGGTTCAAAATGAAAAACAATCTCTAGATACAGGAGAAAAAGAAGCATGATGAATCGCAGAGGATCCAGAGAGCATTGTTTTATGTGGACAACTGCTGTGGACTGAAGTTTTGAAATAAAAGATCATCAGAATAAGACAATAACATATAAAGTTAATGAAATAAACTTCCCTATGCCCCCTTTCCTTTTCCCATAATTTTTTTTTTTTTTTTGAATCACAGCACATGATTAGACAGTCCCCAATAAATGGTTCTTTACAGCTTCTGTGACAGTTCCTGCACCAGGCATTCCAAGTAAATAATTTTATTTATTTCATAAAATTCTGGAAAAGAATCACAGAGACCATGGCTGTGGATGTGATCTGGGAATTCATCTTGTTCCATACTCTCTGTCTTCCAAAAGGTTCAAACCGAAACTTTCCCAAGAAGATCAAAATCAACACTGTGGAAAGATCATGAAATAATTTTTTTTTTTTTTAATGAGGCTAAAGACAAAGATCCTTCAGTGGAATGGGTCAAATATTTTGTCCAGATGGGAACATGAGATCTGGAGTGAGAAGACCCTGCTTGGAAGGCTGGGCTCTGGGCTTTGCCAACCTTAACACTCGGACAAGTTCACAAAACGTCTGTGCACTTGAGCTGCTTCAAAACTGGAGATAATAGTCTATGTTACACGGTTGGCCAATGATCCAGTGAGACAATGAACGTGAAAGTGCTTTGTAAACTAGAGAGTTACCTGTTGCCACTTACGAGCACTTCTGAGCTCACTCAGTTCTTTTCCCCACCTCAGCGTGCTACGGCATCCAGCCTTTTACCACCAAAGAGCAGAAGGCTGATACCTGCGGTCCTAAGCACATCAGCAGCCTGGAGAGAGGGGTTATCTGAGGACCCAGAGGGTGCCTGGACCTCCCCGCCTCCTCCTTGGCAGCGCGCCTGCGCACTCTCCACCTCTCCGCCTCCGTCTGGCGCTGGAACTGTAGCCTGAGTGATGGGAAACGTGGCTTTGGGCCACTGTCTTGCTGCATGACTCTTTCTTCACTACTCTGGTTACTCATTCCGAATAAATAAGGATCAGAGACCCAGGCTGTTGAGCCAGGCAACCTGGGTTCCAATGCTGGTTCCACCAATGACTGGAGAGGTGACTGGGATAAGGACAAACAGTAGTCAGTATTTAGTGAGCATTCAGATACGCCAGCCCTGCTCCGAAGGCTTCATCTGCATCAGCTCAGGTGATCTTCACAATAACCTTATGAGGTCAGCCCAGTTATTATTCTCATATTCCAGGCAATGAAACTAAGACCAAAGTGCTTCAGTAACCTGCCCAAAGTCACTCTACGAGTGAGTTGCCGTCTCACATGCTCATCACGATGACGCCTAACTCCGCATAAAGACATACGTTAAAAGCTCAGAGTAGTGTCTGCCACATGGTAAACACTCAGTGATGGCTATTAATTATTGTTCATCAAAGACCCATTATATGCCAGCCATGTGCAGAGGAGGCTGGCAGGCTACAGTCCATGGGGTCACAGAGAGCCGGGCACAACTGAGAGACTAACACACACACGTACCAGTCACCTTGCTAGATGAACCCATGATACACAAGCTCCCCAGCCCCACCCCAGTAAAGATCACAAATAAAAATACTTGCTCTATTTATTCCGCGTGGTTGTTCTGGGGATCAAGTCCAGAAAGGCAATGTGTAAAGATGGAGGTGGGCTTTTGAAAGTGAAAAGGCAACTCCATTGGTAAGGTGGTATTCGCATTAGTTTATTTTAGCTGAATCTGACACAGAGTTCCTGTAATAGGAAAAGCTTAATCCAAGAGATACATTATAATAATCTTCTCCTTGGAATAAACATCATCTGGTGCCGTGGTGAGTGTCTAGGACTCTGGTTGCCAAAATAACCGCTTCGATTTTGTAGTTCTTAGTGTCACACTGACCCCAGCCCTGCGGACATAACTGTGCTTGTTTATCTTCCTCCAGGGTGGGACACGTACAGCAACACGAAATGTCTGTTTTCTTTTCCAGGACCTGTTGGCCTTCTCCCAGAATATCAGTGAACTGATCTTTCTAAACACCCAATCGACGTATACTTATTGGACACATACTATTTGCAAAACACTATTGGACTGTATTTGTTCATGCTTTCCTGACTTTGTGTCCATCACTGGGGGTTAGCTCTGTTATAATTTTTATATTACAAGGACCACAGAACAAATGCAACAGGGTTCTTTGTCCCTTTTATTTCCAAGAATGCCTCAGAGAAGAAAATCAAACCTAAAATAATTTGTGAAAATATTAAAAAACACCATGGTTCTTTTAGCCCCAAAGGCAAATTTCTGAGGGAGATAGATAGAATCATAGTAACATGATGTTGAATCTGATTTTAATGGGAATTTCTTGACCACCTCCTCTGGCCTTAATTCTTAAATATGTGTTCCCAGCTTGGATAAGTTATTTAACCTTTTTGGACCTTGGTATTCTTATCTGTAAAATGGGGGAGGACATAAAATATTTGGGAAGCTCTTAGAAAGCATTTATTACTCATTTAGTCCTCTCAACAATTCTGTGAAATAGATGTTGTTTCCTACTACATCTGATAAAACTTAGCTTCCTGAGCAAAGCAGAATGCTTAAGTTCTCACAGTTGGCGAACAGCCAGGTGAAGACTCTAATATACTTTATTTCAGAAGCCTCTGTTCTTTTTTTTTTTTTCCCCCTGGACCAAAGGCCAAAGACCAGAAAGGACTGCCTTTGGAGAATTCAAAACCCTAAGCAATCAGTGACAAGTTTTATTATTCTTCAACTCAGTTGTCCTTATCCCAGCCATGTGGACACTCTGGCCCCAGCATTTCTTGATATCTGTGTTTGCAGGTCAGAGCTCAGAGGACTTCTCATAAACAGTTTCAAAATACAAATGCTCTGTTCAAAGCTAAGCAAAGCCAGATTGACTTTAAAGTCAGAAAGTTCTGTTGCCCCCAGTTTTGTGTGTAGGGCACGCTTTGTGTGCTGGAGGTCAAGTTTTACCAGTGATAAGGGGGACTTGACAAGGAAGATCTCAAAGCAGGAAAGCAGAGCATGGGTGCCCTAGAGGTCATCAGTGGAGAGATGGCCTTGAGAGGTCTTTATCTAAGTGGACTTGCCACCAGGAGTCAAGCGGGAGCAAATACACACTGCGTCTGCCAAAGGTCACGCACCTATCGGGGCAGCTGACAAAACCAGGATGGCTTCTAACTATGGTACGTGCAATTTACCAATATCCGGCAGTCAGTGAAACTGACAAACTTCCTCTGGGAAGTGCAGTCAGTTTTAGAGCTCAAAGTTCAGGATAGTGTCTTATGTTGCTGCAGTTTCTTCTCTCTCTCCTCACCCTCCCCTCCCTTCCTTCCCTCTTCTTCCTCCCTTACCCATCCATTTAGAGAACGAGAATCAGTCCATTGAACTCAAAGCCTATTCTGTCCTATACATTCATAATTTTTTTATTTCACTAAAACCTCATATGGTAGTTCTCACACCAAGCCCTACCACATCCCACTCAAGGTGATGCACGTACATTTTTCTACCCCTGTTTGATATACTCATTCTTAGAAATGATAGTTCCTTTGAGTCCAGTTCAGGATGCTGCGAGGAGGATTCCTCCCTGAGCCCCAGGTAGTTAAATGCGTTGGAAGATTGGCAAGGGAACTTTCTAGAGACTTCTGGAAAGATTTCTTAGAAATGATAGTTCCTTTGAGTTCAGGATGCTGCAAGGAGGATCCCTCCCTGAGCCCTAGGTAGTTAAATGCGTTGGAAGATTGGCAAGGGAACTTTCTAGAAACTTCTGGAAAGACTGTATGGAATCACTACCCAGTGAAGTTAGAATAAATGGTCACATCTAATACATGAGGCATTTATGATTGTCCCCGAAGGAAAACTACAGTAACACTTTAAAGTAGAGCATGCTCATTCTTTTTTTTTTTAAACATCGTGGAAAGAATGCACACTTCTGCAAAATGGACTAGAAGGGCAGCAAAATGATGACTCTGGCTCCAGGCACGTTCCAGGGTTCCTCCTACATTCTCTCTTGGGAGATAGAAGGCCGGTTTGGAGTCAGATGTGCAGGGGCTGTGCCAAGCCCAGCTCCTCCTGGGCCCTCTCCTGCCCCCAGGAAGTGGTAGGGCCAGCCTTCCCCTGAGCTGTCCTGTCCTCCTCCTGGAAAGGAGGGGTCCCTCCTCATCCAGATGCTGTTCACTCCACCGTTCTGCCAGCAGCTCCCTGGAAGTGAAGGTGCAAGGTTGGAGCTGCAGCTTAGCCCAATTGCCTATGTGCTTGGAGACCACTTGCCCTGACTCCCGGGGTGAGCATGCCAGGAAAGCCTGGCAGGCAGCCTTATCTGCTTCACCCACAGCCTCCTCAGCTCAGTGGCTGCAGTCTTCTGAGCCTGAACTGAGAGCCTTCTTCTCTCATCTCCTCCATGGTTCACCTCTTAACACTCCACTTTCTCTTCTTGGGTAGCTCCGGTCAGATTTGCCAAACTCCAGTTCAGTGAAGACTCAATTCATTTTCCACCTTGGCTGCCTCTTGGGCTTAAATTCAGTCCCGATTGCTTAATTCTCAGCTTTTCTCGGACTGCATGGAATTGCCCTGAAATTCCTTAACTCCTTAAAGGATCCGCAGGACCTATCAACTTAATTCCATCCACCCCAGCGCGCCTAGGCTGACTACATCCACAATCGGAAGGGAAGAGAGATCTACTTATAGAATCCAGGAAAGAGAGACAATCTCTCCTGATCACAACAAGCTGTGAAATATACAATGCCATCGCTGAATGCAGTCTGTGAAGCTAGCATAATTGCCCCAAAAGGGCTCAGAATGGAGAGAGGAGAAACCTGGTTTCTAGTCTTGTTCCCACCACATGAAAAGCAATGGATTCTTCATTTTTCTTGCACTGAAGATCCTCGAAATGCTTTGGAACCTTAGCCGTCTGTGCACGGCATTTAAGGGGACAGATAACGCAGTCTGCCCCCAGGGTGACAACCCCTCCCAGTCTCTCCCTACAGTGTGTTCTAGCACCAACACCCACAGGGTCCATTAATCCTTAGAGGGGAAACACGCTAGCAAGTTTTATTTTGCTGTTCAAGATGCTGATTGTCCTATGTAGCCTTGAGAGTAAAAGCAGAATAGCATGGGCAAGTTTAATCAACTGGTCTCATCCTCAGATTTTATGAAATGCTAAAATTATCCTCAGCTCCTCGGAGCGTTCCTGCTGTTCCATATGGTTTATATCCTAGCAATCTAGCAATTCATCAATCTGTTTACATACTGATGTTATACTTAGATTGATATTTAACTCTCCTCAGCATCAGTGCCTTGCAAAAGATTTATAAATGACTGCTAGGTGGTAATAGAACAGATACTGCACTAAAAGGAAAATAGTAATCATTTAGTTAGGAATCATGGTCCTTTCTTTTTATTTACACATATACAACCACATATTTACTGAGAGCCTTCTTCTCTCATCTCCTCCATGGTTCACCTCTGAACACAGGCTATATCACTGGCTATTCTATATAGTACATAGAACTGGCTATATCACAGCACCTGACATTGACAAGTACGTCAAATGCTGAACGTTGACTTGTTAAAACAGCCACTAAAGTTCTGGATATAAACAGCCTCCCATAAAAAATGTGCATGAAGTTAATGTACAGCTATCGATACACATATAAAAAGCGTGCACTTGTCACTCTCTTTTTCCTGCTTGTTTTTGCTTCATGGTATACGTCACAGTGGAATTTCAAATCTGTCAGAAGATATCACAGTGTCTGAAATAAACAGCCTTTCTTTCCTACTCCTATAGTATCATAGACTCTTAAAGCTGGAGGATCTTTGAAAGGCTGTTTACCCTGGCTTCTAGCCCAATGCAGGAATCACCTTCTTTACAACCTTGACAGAGGGTTGTGCAGGCCTCTACTTGAATACTCCTAGTGATGGGGAACTCGTTTCTGTACACATCAAAAGGTTAGGAAGATCTTCCTTATATCAAGCCAGAGTAGGTTCCTAGTCATTTCCATGGCCGATCTAAAGCCAGTCTTGTCTTTCTTCCTCTTCAAACTAGCTCCTTCTTTTATGTCTCCCATTCTAACTAATAGAACCACTGATCAGCCACTTAGAAACCAGGCCCCACACGTCTCTCCGTTTCCCCTTCAGTTGGTAACCAAACCCAAATGGGTTTGTCTTGATAAAATAGCCTCTTGAGTCTGGTACCTTCTCTCTGTCCCCCAGATTGTATCACTTCTTTCTTGAATTATTGCAATAACTAGTAATGAATCACTGTCTCTAAACTCAACCTGTACGGCTCACCACCCAAATGGAAGCAAGACTTCACTCTGTAAGCCCTACACTAAAGCCCTGTGACATCTGAGGCTGCAGCTTCATGCCCTTCCCCCACCCCCACCCTTGTGTCTCATGCTCAGCCTGTCACTCTTCCCACTGCAAGTCCCAGCCCTAAGGAGCCACTTCCGGGGAGTTCCCTGAACACGCCATCATAATTCACACCAACACGTTTTCAGGAACGTCGTTACTTTGCCTGAAACCCTGTGCCCTTGATCTACCTGAGGGAGTTCCACCAATGCTTCCTGACCTCATGAACAAATCACATTTTTTGTTGTGATTAGGAAAAAAGTGAAATTCACATAGAAATAGAAAATTTTATTTTGTTTGGTGTAACATTCTTCCTAACAAGCCCAGGTGTGAGATCACCCCCCTCTTCATGTGTTAGAGCTGTTTCTTTCTCAAACTGGAGGAAGTTAGGATTATCTCTACCAATCTGGTCTATCATTATGAAATAGACAAGTCCCCTAATTTAGGCAAAGAAAGTTTATTCAACCTGAATGACCCTAAGAAGTTAGTTAATAAATCGCCTACTCTCAGGCCCTACATTCTTCTTTATCTATTAAAGAGGTGTTACCCATGATTCGAAAAATAATTCATCCAGTACACATAGATGACCTATCCTGGGAATTGCCAGCACCATGGACATATTCTTTTACCTCCTACATAACCTTAGGCACCCTAAACTCATAGTTGCCACCATGTACTTGTACTTGTCCCTAGGGGCTCAGGAAAATAGAGTTAATTTTAATTTCTATTTGACACATGTCCTCAACAAAAACAATAACAGCCTCCAGCTCCAACTAACCCATGTTTAGCTTACAGGTCTGAGCCTGACTGACCGGTGAAGGGAATATAGTCTCACCTCTCCTCAAGGGGCCCCCATGTCTTTTAGTCCCAGAATGTTCATCTGGAACTCAACTCAAATACATTTCTTAAAGCTAAATGGTACCTACAAAATACCTCACAAGTGTTTGTAGCTTTATTTATAATCACCAAGAAGTAGAAACATTTCAATGTCCTTCAACTGGTGAATGGATACAGAAATTGAAGTACACCATGTCCTGGACTGCTTACTATGAAGCCTTAAAAAGGAACAAGCTACTGATACGTGTAACAACATGATGAATCTCAAATGCACCATGCTCAGTGAAATAAGCCATATCCCCCCAAACTACATAATTAATGACTGCATTTACATGACACTCTGGAAAAGGTCCAGGTGGCGCCAGTGGTAAAGAACCTACCTGCCACTGCAGGAGACATAAGAGACACAGCTTCGATCCCTGGGTCAGGAAGATTCTCTGGAGGAGAGCATGGCAACCTACTCCAGTATTCTTGCCTGGAGAATCCCATGGACTGAGGAGTCTGGTGGGCTACAGTCCATAGGGTTGCAAAGAGTTGGACACGACTGAAGCGACTTAGTATGCGTGTACTGGAAAAGGCAAAACTATAGGGACAGAAAACCAATCAATAGTTGCCAGGGCTGGAAAGCGGGAAGAAATTGACAATCAAAGGGTGAACAAGGCATTTCGGGAGGTGATAGAACTGTTGCATATTGATCGATCATGGTGGTCATTCAAGAAATGTGTCTGCCAAAAACTCATAGATCTTTACACTAAAAAGAGTAAATTTTGGTATATGTAAATTACACTCAATAAACTTGACCAAAGATCATTTTAAATGAGGGTTTTTTGTAAAAAGAAGAAAGCGACTAGGTGAGATTACTCTCCTCTTAATCCCAGTGTTCAGGTAGATGTGTTCCATTGAGAATGATAAATTGATATCTACATGAAGTCAGGATTGGACGGCATTGACCCAGCAAAGCATACTGATTGCTGTTCTGAGAGACCACAGAGGGTGCATGTGGGAACAGCATTTCAAACTTGTTGATCCTAGGAGTGTTGATAGTGTAGCTTGGGATGGCAAAGGGGTGGCCAGGGTAAGAGCCAAGCTTGGTATGTGTGGGTGCACGTCCTTCATTGGTCCTCCTGTAGGACAAAGGGCAGGTGCCTGGACAACCTATGGGCAAAAATATGAGGCAATATACATGCAACTTCCAAGAGCTTCCAACCCAGCATCTTACTGAATCTTCTAAGAAGTTTCTGAGACAGGGGTCATCATTCCAGTTGTACAGATGAATAAGCTAGGGCTGGGGGGATATGACTGAGCCAGATCCCAGCAGGACAGTGAATGGTAGAGCTGGGCCATAGAGCTTCTGACTTCATGCTTATTTGTTTGTTGCCTGGTGGGTTGGCGGTGGTGATGATGGAGGTTTAAATGCTACTCAAGCTCTTACATCTTTGAGGTGAGTCCATCATCAAAATAAAAAGCAAAACTGGTGGAGACAGATCAAAGCTTTTTTCTCACTGTATAGTTAAAGATGAGGGTGAATTTCCAAAAAAGAGACATAAAGCAAATGTCAGGATTTTGTCTAAAATACTGACCTACGGCTCCATGAAACCAAGCATCTAATTTACAATTATGTAGGCATGATGGTATTATGGCATTTTGGTATTCAGGATAGCATTCTGGTATTTTGATTACATGTTTGAAAACACTTGGATATTTGCAGTTTTGAGGTGAACTTTCTGGCCTTTCCTTTGTCAGCCAGGTGTCCAGGAGTCTTTACAAATCTCCCAAGGATGTTTTAGAGATTTATTACTACAAACTTCCCAAGGGTGACCTAGTGGAGGCGCAGGGCAGTTGGGCACCTACAGAGGAATTTGGGTCTCGGGAGTTCTGTTTCTATATCTGGAAACACTAGACTCTCCCACAGGAAAGAACAGGAAATACATCACAGCTTCCATATACCCTCCTGGTAACATAGATCCGGCTGCTGTCTATACTGCACAAGTGATATAGACCATATCATGGTTTGGGTTGGCTTACGAACAGATTTGGAAATTTTCAGAAGGGTCAGAATGTTAGGAAATTTGTAGCAGGGAAAATTCTTGCAGTGGCAGCTGATAAGCTAAATCTCCTGACTAGATTCTCTCCTCTCTTTCTGGCACGTCGCCTAATTGAACAAGCAAATCCCGTGAGGTTCTGCAATAGTCATACCAAACATATGGCACACTCATACCATGCTCTTGATTGAAGCCCTTCCAGGGTTCCACCCAGTGCCCATGTGGGAAATGGAGGCCCAGAAACATTGACCGTGGGGTTAGTGATGTAGTGGGAACCCAGGAATGGGATGGGGCTAGGGAAGTGTGTTCTCTGTTCCAAGTCGCACTGGATCCCCTCCTCAGGTTCAGGGGGCTTAATTCCACCCTGGTGCTTCCCTACATTCTGGGGGTGATGTTTTCTCCCATTTCTCTTTTTTCACTCTCAACTGTTCCCCTTACTCTCTGCCAACAAGCCCATGCTTTCAGAGGGAAATGGAGAAAAGGCTCTCGCCTCTTCTTTTTTGTTTTTTTCCCTTGTTATCAGGGTGAGGCTGGGGGACAGGACCCTGGAGAGGCAGCAGAACAGAGGGGAAACTCGAGCCCAAAAGCCCAAGAACCTTAAAGGATGCTGACCTATTAATCATTGTTAATAATCACACAGCACCAACCTTCAACCGTTCCTACACATCCCACTTGGAGCAAACTCATGTTGTGAAAAATGAGGATTTTCACAGAAGAGAAATTATGAATCGGTATTCCATTAGCAGAGATGTAACTCCGGAAGTATTCATAAACACCTCCACTAAATGCAAGCTTTTTCTCATGCATTTTTAAACAAGCACTGGATTTCTTTAAAAAAAGGTGACTTTCAGTGTAGCTCTTTGGCACCATATTTCTTGGGTAAAGTGAGATATACTTGCAATTTGGTCAAGGTTTCCAGGGAAGAATATTCTCCATTTCTTCCACCATGTGCCATAATACTTGGGTGAGATGAATGTAGAAGCGCAAACATTAGAGTTAGGCTGAACTGAACAGAGACCTCTCTGTCCCAGGGCACAGGGTACCATCTTGATTATTATTCCTGGCAGGACTTGCAGGGTGATAATAAATGCTTCTCTAGGACAGAATCAGTCTGTCTCTCTCATAGCAAAGCAGAAGGCAGCCTTCCCACTTGTTTGCAAAAGAGGGAGGGAGAAAGAAAGTGGTGAGAACGACAGGCTTCCTGATCATTTTAATTTCCATAGCTCTAGGCTTTATGGGTGGAGAAGGAAATGGCCACCCACTCTAGTACTTTTGCCTGGAGAATCCCATGGACAGAGGAGCCTGGCGGGCTACAGGCCATGGGGTCGCAGAGAATCAGACACGACTGAGCAACGGACACACAGAGGCTTTATGGGACCATCAGGAATGAAAAGCAAGTGCACTAACTGTAAGTGAAATAAAGAAAATAAAGCTTCTCAACCTTAGTTTTTAATCCCATCTCTCAAGCCGTGGCCAATTTAACCTTTAAGGATATTGGGGCCCAGATTGTAGGTTACAAGGGCAGAATGCTAAGAATCTCTTGACTTGGCCCCAATCCTATTTACACTGCTAAATTCTGCAGAAATGATCAGCCAAGTGCTGTGCCTAGCATCACCAAAACTGTTTCAAGTATAAAAGCCAGGCATTTGATCAACAAACATTTACTGAGCACCCACTGGTGGGGCCATCACAAGGCACCCACTAGGAATATCTGCTGGATCCTGACCTCAACAGGTTTGCAGCCAAATTGGGAGACAAGCACATACACAAATGACCCTAAGTCTATGTAATAAGGGCTAAAGCAGAGATGCAAAATAACTGCCCCATGGAGGAAGGGGTGATCAGAGCAGCCCAGGGTGGAAGAGGCTCTAGCCAGGGAAGGAAGGGTATTCCTGGAGAAAAGATATTCCTGGATATTCCAAGATAGCCTTGCAAGATAAGCAGAAGGTAACAGAACCAGGAGTCCTGTATTCAGGCTATGTTTGCTCCTGCAAGATTCTCAACCCAAAGGGCATGGAATTTTCCATCAAGAAGGCTGCCAATTTAATTTTTCCATGAAAGTATATACACATGCATATATACATATTTGCCCTCCCCAGTCCTGTCAGATTGATAGCAATTATTTTTTTGGTTCTATCTTCAAATTTCAAAGGAATCAAGAGCAAAGGTACCTCCTGTCTGTGATTTCAAGCACTCTGGGGAAAGATTTGGGGTGGTAAGTGAATAACAATGAATATTTTCCCATCTGATCGGCGGATTCTATGGTGTTTGCTCTTGGAATTAATTTAGCTTTCTGGTCAGGTTATCTTGCACACTTTCCAGGGTCCCCTGATATAAGTAGACTAAGCAGTAAGGAGGAAATCAAAACAAGTGTGCATTTGTCTGGAGTGTGGTGACAAGAGTATAAAGTGGAGGAAAACAAATAAATATGGGAAAATAACAGTTAACAGAGAGCCTTAAGGCAGAGCTAGTCATGACAATGTATTTACCGCATCAACTGGCTGCCCATCAAAGGCTAAGCTAGAAATTCAAGTCAAGATCAAGGAGAAGCTCTAGGCTGCAGTGAAATGATGGAGGTATTTTGGTCTCCTAATTTATTATTATTTTTTTAATCAGGTCAAGTTTACCAAATTTCTTTCCTGAAGAAATAAAAAAGAAAACCTCCTTCCTCTCAGTCAATAATGAGAAGTGTGTCCAGTTCTAAAGTTGCCCAGAGCAAGTATTTGTTGAAGACAAGCTAGGGCTCATGAGTGAATATTTACCAACCTAAATACCTTAGTTCCCTCTCTTTTTGGCAAGGGTATGGAAAAAGCGCTTACAGCCTGACAGTATTTACCTTCGTTTTATTTGTAAATCTGAATGAACAATTTGCCTTTCTTACTGCAGATTCTGCTTAAGGGAGAGGGGACGAACCAAGTCCCGCTTTGTGTAGAATTCTAAGTTTTAACACTGGGAAAGCCCTCAGCCCTAAACAGGCTTGAATGGTTGTTCTCCCAAAGTGACAATAAATCTCAAATGCAATTAGCCATATTCCAACTGAGGGAATTCTCAGATGGGAGGGACTATTTGTCTATAGGTCAAAACACTGTACCTGTCCAACCCTGGTCGGCCTGTTATGTCTTCTTCCTTTGTACATGATATGTCTGCCTGTGATGGGAAGGTAAAGAAAATAAGCCCTTCTTTTCATACATAAGTTCTCAGGCTCAGTGGCTCCTTCTCACTACCTACTGGTAGGCGCAGCCAATCAAGTTCTTGGTGAAAGTCAGAGTGTATGTAGGCCATGAGTTTAAAGAATTCTTATTGCAATTAGAACAATGGCTAAACAAAATTTTCTTTTCTAACTAATTTCTATCCCCATAAGGTAACCTGTTTCATCATTAGGTTAAACTCAGGTCCAGAGTAAACTGCTTTCTTTTTCCTCAAATCACCACAAAAGCCCAGAGCAGAATGACAACATGAATTTGGGAAAGAGAATAAAACAGTTGTTATTTTAATTGAAAAGCATCCCAAGAGAATATTGATCCAGGACACAACCTGGATGTTGTGTTGGGGATGAAAATTAAGTCATCCTTAAGGATAAAAGCATCACAACACCCCCATCCTCACCACACCCACCCTTTCCCTCACTGCTAGAAGCAGGAGAAATTGATTCTAGTAAATCACCATTTCCTCCACTGTGGATCCAGTTAGGTCAGTGACACCTCTCCGAAGTGTCTGTAGTCCCTGCCATCCCAGATAAACTTCCTTCAGGGTTGCCCAGCAGCCTGGCTTTCTGGCCTCTAGAAATGGTAATGGATTCATTTAGAATCAGGGGCTACCGAGCCACGAGCTCAGGTGCTGCAGAAATGGCAGGTGGTTGGAGCTGACTTGACAGCAATTAAATGTACAAATCTTTGATTAGGCTCCCGGGAATGGAGTCATTAGCAACCTAGAACCGACCAGCTTGGTTTCCACCGCCTCATTAGCTGCTCCACCGATGTTACTTTAAAAAGCCGAGAGGAGGGCGGGAAAAAAAAAAAAAAAAAACCCTCCAGTGCAGAATTAGGAAAGTTGAGTGACAAACCCGGGAGGGAGGGGAAGCAACCAGTGTAAGCATTTCTACCTGAAAAAACAGGTCCCCTGGTTTTTTGCAGCGTGGTCGTTGACCTGCGCATGCGTGTTTGCTGGACTGTGAAATAGCCCCATACCTGCCTGATTAATCGGCTGAAAGAGCTTTTTTCCCTAATCTGCTTTCTTGAAATCCTCCAAAAAAAAAAAAAAATTCATTGATTCAGTCTTTCTACCAAATCCTCAGTGTGGCAGGAGACTTCCTCCAGGTTGCTGAGGACAGATGGACCAGATCAGTAATAAGATTCCCTACACTTGTCTCCAGTGGCAAATCTGGAGTCTGCACCCACCCCATAGGGACCACAGAATCTCAGTGTCCATCTTCAGCTCCTGTTGCATGTTTCTGGCTGCCCCCATGATCCAAGCTGATATCTACCTTGTGAATTTCCCCCATGTTATGAGAGAGCTTGTTGTTGTTGTTGTTTAGTCCCTAACTCATATCCAACTTTTTTTGCAAACCAAAGCACTGTAGCCCATCAGGCTCCTCTGTCCGTGGGATTTCCCAGGCAAGAACATTGGAGTGGGTTGCCATTTCCTTCTCCAGGGGATCTTCCCGACTAGGGATCTAATCCACACCTCCTGCATTGGCAGGTGGATTCTTTACAACTGAGCCACCAGGGAAGCCCAAAGTTGGTTAATACCCACCATGCAAATTAAATAATCTTCCCAGCTGGGAGCTTTAAAACAAAAGGGCAATGTATTTCACAACCTTAATGTAAAATCCTGTGTGACCATGTATTTTATATGAGCCTAATGCATTGTGTAATTTAGTTCCTTTCTTTCTCAACCTGCCAGCCACTGGATTAATATTATAAAGCATGCTCCCAAGTATTTATTGATCACCTATTTTAAGCCTCATATTAATTGCTGTGAGGCAGTCTATGACTTTAGAATCTGTGAGAAAGAACCATTGTATACACTTTCCCTCATGTAGTCACTTTTTTATTCAACAAACACCTGCCCTATGCCTATTTAAGCATTGTCCTTGTCAATAATAATACAAAGAACAATAAAGTACATTAAGTTGCTTACTCTCTCCTGATCAGCATTTAACTGGGCTAATTCATTTAATCCTTGCAACTCTGTGAGGTAGGTACTATTGTTATCTTTATTTTAGAGATAAGAAAACCAAAGCACAGAGAGGTTAAGTGACTTGCCCAGAGTCACACTGCTGTTAAATACCAGATTGGGGATTTAGACCCAGGCGCTGTGGCTGCTCTTCTGCATTGCTTACAACTTATTAGGGAAGATAAACATCAAAACCAGCCATTTCGATACAATGTGATAAGCACATCTGCTTGGAGTATTATATTGGCCAAAAAGTAAGCTCTGAGTTTTTCCATAAGATGTTACTAACGTTTAAAAAGGATGTGGTGGAGACAGAAGGGAATGATGAAGTGCCTGTAGAAAAGAATTTCATGGTGGAACTAATACTTGATCTAGGTTTTGAACTAAAAAGAAGAAAGCCACAGCTTTCAAGAAGTTATAACCTACTAAGATATTTCCCTAAATACTTTCGACACCATTCTGACATAGTTTTTGAAACAAGGATTTTACTTATGTTGGGAACCTTGAGATCGAAGGGATCACAGCCAAATGTGAATATGATGGCAAGAATGATCTTTTTAAGAAGGTGGTGTCTAAGCAAAGCCTTTAACAAGTGGTCAGAGTTTAGAATCAAGCCTTGTTAAAAGCAGAGAAGCCAGGAGAAGAGAAGACAAGAATGGGACTGGAAGAGGAAGAAGAGAGAGAGCACAGAATTGTACTTCAAAGGACATGAGATGAGGAAATACAGTTGGAAGAATGATTTGAATCTAAGCATGGCAGGCATTGTATGAGAGATTTTATTTAATTCTAGAAATCTATTGAAGGTTTTAGGAGGAGGAGAGTGAAATGAAAATGTCTCAGAAATACTGAGGAAAGCAAAAGAAAAGTTCAATCAAATTAATATGATAAAAAATTATATTTTCAAGCTAAATAACTTATCAAGCTAAGGAGTTGTTTTTAACTCAGAATACCAACTGACTACAAAGAATTTTTGAGATGATTAAATATGGTAACGAGAGGAATTACCTTATGAGCCATAATGTACTGTACACATACCATTTTTATTTTTCACAATATATTTGTATGAGTTCTAATTCATTTCTGTTCAAAGTGAGGATGACACTTGAGCTACATGCATGTTTCTGTGGTTCATAAATGGACAAACCATCTCAAGGAGCTTCTATCTCGTAGCAGACAAATAGGAGAGGCCTTTCCAGAACATTCTCGAGGTGAATCAGAGGGCAAGTTCTTGGAGCATCTTGGCCTCCCAAGAAATGGCAGTGTCACCGCCAGGCTGGAGCTCTTCTTCCATCAGTTATACGGAAGGGGTGCCCCAAACCAGGGCAAGAGAACAATTCCCACTTGCGTTGCCACCACCACCAACAGCCAGAAAAAATGATTTTTGCAATTCAGTGAAGGTTCGGTGAAGATTAAATCCAGTGAGGTTGTAGCACCACAACCTCATTCGCTATGTTCTTAATTTTTCATCCAATCAATTGACTCCTATTAGACCACAGCCCAACCTATTTCTTTAAAAAAATAATCTCTTGAGGACTTCCCTGGAGGTCCAATGGTTAAGAATCTATGCTCCCAATGCAGGAGGCATGGATTTGATCTCTGGTTAGGAAACTGAGGTCCCCAGTACCATGGGATATGGCTAAAAAAAATCTCTTTCTCTTGCCTACTCTTAATTTTTTTTTGAGGGGGGCGGAGGTTGATGGTAAGTGGGGTCATATTCTCCACCACACGTTACAATGCTTGCTTCTTAAGGGACTTCCTGGCCTTTCTTCTGTCATGTCTATGGAGACCTGGGTGACCACCCCTCAGCAGGTCTGGGTAAATGTCCCCTCCTCCCTTTGATAAAATACCATGCTGCCCCTCCCCCACCCAGGTCCCTGGGGGAATGCCTGATTGGTATGGTGGGGGCTAGGTGGTCACCTAAAAATTCTGGAGTTCCCAAAACTTTGAACTTATGCATAACACCAAGACAAGGACAAGGTGACATCTGAAGTTAAATACATTGTTTTTCATAATTATGAATTGGAGCTTAAATGGAAAGGGGATCTCATCTGTTAAATAATAATGATTACAAGACAGGCATAATTTCTTCCATGGTAATTTCTTTCCCTTGAGCTTCCTTGGGGTAAACAAGGAGACAGAAGGAGTATTGTTAGCTTCCTGAGCCTGTTTTCAGGCTTGTTCCTTGAAACTATCATTTCACCAGCATCTGCAGTTGCCTTGCATTTCTGGACATTGACTGGGTCTGCATGGCAAAGCTCCAGCTCTGAGTGATACTGCAACCTACCTTCTTCTCCCTATTTCTCTCCTTTGCTTACAGCACGGGGCCTTTACTTCTACATCTTTTAATTTCACCTGGGAAGCCCATAGCCTCTCACCATATCCGTCCAATCCTTTCTCAACGACATATGACTGGTCTGCTTCTCTCTCTGCAGCTCTGTAGTTTTGAAGCAGCCCATCTACACCATCCAGTGCTACACTGAGAACGCCAGCAGGAACATCCAGACCCTCCCTCCTCTAGATACCCCAGTTCTCCAAAATCTGTGTGATGCCCTGTGGCCACTGGATAAACCAATTCCCAAGACTTATGATACTTGTGCACTTTTAGTAGCACTATTAGGGGAGGAGCTAACAGACAACTCATGACTCTGAGATCATCAGAAAACCACTCCTCCAAACAACAAGACAGGTAAATTTTAGCAGCCTTTACCAAAGCCCTAATGCAATTTTTGAGCTGGAATCAAATCATGTGGAAAACTCCAGGACCCTTGCAAGATGTGATGAAACCAACTTATGTGTTGTTTAATTTCCCATTCAATATGCTGTTCTGTTTTTTGAGTCATATAACTTTGTGAAGCAATTATGGCTAACACACAGACTCAGGCAGGAGGCGGGAGGCAGTGAGCTGGGTAAAAAGGACTTCGCATGGGTGGAGAAGTCGGGGGTATGGGACTCAAGTTGGAGGAATCTCTAGGGAGAGGTCTTAGATCAGGAGCTAGTGACTGAAACTGTATTAATAGCTTTTGAAAACAACTATTTGTGTGTGAAGTGATAAATAGAAGTGGCTATTTTCTGGACCACATTTCATATTATCTCATTATGAAACAATATCACAGGTATCACATCACCCCATTGCCTCTTTGACAGGTGACCACCTTGTACAATGTCAACATGCTATAGAGTAAAATAATAATTACACTGAGTGCTCACTGGTGCCTGGTGTGTTTGATTGAAAAGCTTTGTAATATTAACTCATTTAAACTTCTCAACAATCCCCTGATACGGTTACTATTATCCTCCTTTACGGGCTTCCTAGATGGCGCTAGTGGTAAAGGACCTGCCTGCCAATGCAGGAGGCATAAGAGACACAGGTTCGTCTACTGGGTTGGAAAGATCCCCTGGAGAAGCAAATGGCAAGCTACTCCAGTATTCTTGCCTGGAAAATCCCATGGACGGAGGAGTCTGGTGGGCTACAAGCCATAGAGCTGCACAGAGTCAGACACAACTGTAGCGACTTAGCACACATTCTGCTTTTACAAAGGAGCAAACTGAGACGGAGAGGTTTGGGTTTCTAGCTGAAGGTCACAGTCATAAGCAGCAGCACCAGGGTACGGACCCTGGTGGCTTGATGCCAACACCAGGGCTTTCCTCTCTGTTATCTGACTACGTGGATGATGCTTTCTAGGTTCTGAGTACAGTTCTAAGCGTTTTGTATGCACTAATTCTTAAACCTTTAACGAATCCTATGAAATAAGAACTATTTTTGTTCCCAAAATATATAAATGAGGAAACTGAGGCCCAGACAGAGTATGTGTCTTGTCCAAGGTCACATGGCTGGAGAGGGTCAGCGCTTAGATGGAAAGGCAGGCCCCCTGGTTCTGAGACCACACTCCTGAGCCCTCAGCAAAGGTCCCATCTTTCCTTCCTGCCACGGTGGAGTACAGAGGTGGGGAGGAAGTGGGGTGAGGTAGGGGTGGGGACAGAAAAAACTCCAAGTCTGAGAATATGAGTTTTGTGGGTTTGATGAGAAACTGGTCTTGCACTCTCTCTCGAAAAGGGCTCAAAACAAAACTGTAGAAGTAGGTTAAGTAGAGTCTGGGCTGCTTTTTCTCCTCAGCAATTATATAAGGCCCTCCCTCACACAGGGACCTCAGAGGGGAGATTGAGACTCTTTTATTTGTTCAGACAGACAAATTTCAGGCTCTAAATATCATGACTTCTAAGAAAATTTGCATTTAGATGATTTAAAAGAACAAAACCCCAAGAGTTGTATATCAGCAGGTTAACACAAAGGGGAGGGTTTGTTTTTGTTTTCTTGGGGTTTGGGGGAAGTGAGGGGAGTGAAGGAAAGGCTTTTTTTGGTGTCAATGAAATTACAGTGCATGAATGCCAACCTTCTTTTAGTCCAGCAAAGTCCATAGGGGTGAGTCAAGGGGAACATGAGAAGCTCTTCTTCAGTACTGCTCCCCCTCAGGGATGATGGACAGTGGGGGATCCTGAATCATTCCATTCCAGCAGGAAATGAAGCAGGAGCTTCTGCAGAATCTACAGGTACAGGATGCTGTGCAGAGGATGGTGGCACCAGGAACCTACGGACAAGAGAGAGAGGAAGGGAAACAGGCTAAATGTGCTGGGTATCATACAGCTTCCCTGTCTATCATCTCATCTAACCCTCGCTACACAATAGGAGGAAGACAGCCTGACACATGGTAAACAAGGCTCAGTGTAAGCCAGGCCACACACCCACCATAACACAGCTAGCTATCAGGAGAGCCAGAGACAGTAATCAAACCCAAGTCTACTGGCCCCAAAGTACCATGTTATCCCAGACCTGGAAGCTAAGAGAACAAGGGGTCTCCCTCTGTCTCTGTGATGATCAACCCAACACCAGAGAATACAGGAGCTGTGCATGTCCCATGCAACCACCTGCCCTGTGAGCTTGGCAAGCTACAGAGCAGCCCGTGTCCTGGCTCCATGATTTTCCTGTGTCTGGGAAGACAAGAGGGCAGGGGCCAGCGTCATCCCTCTTGTTGTCATACTTCCTCTATAATTCCGTTTTCAAACAATTGCCCCAGCAGACCTGTCCCCCAGGAGACCATGTTCTGGCCTGTTCTGGTGGACAGCTGGCCTGGCCTCACCAACTGTCTGCAGGAAGACCGATGTTTCACATCCTTCCTGCCTGCTCTCTCCTCCTTCAACCTCCCAGTGCCACGGGGTTCAGGCATGTTGCCTGCTATGCCTACTGGTCTGTTTTCTACTTCACTTCCCAAAGCATGGTTTCCTTTCTGGGTGAAAACACAGAAGGCTGCTTCCTATCAGTATTTGTAGGGCACTTGTCTTGGGTGACTTTCAAGAAGTAGACGGTGGAGGGTAATTGATGACGATGGTGGTGGTGGTGACGGTGATAATGAAGGTAAGCACAGACCAAGCAGCCCAACACAGATCTTGGGAAATACACCAAAGAACAATTTATTTGGGGGACTATTAATGGAATGAACATTCCACTGCCATTTTTCCTGAGACATAGATCATTTGAATCAGAAAGAAGTGATCAAGAAAGGAGGACAGAGATACTTCCCCATGTTGCAGCTCTGGGTACCCCATGTGAGAGCTGAGGGGAGTATGGTAGGAGAAGCGAAAGGATGGAGGTGAAAGGGCAAGACACTGGGACACAGGTTACGAAGCAGAAATACCACCCAAACTTTATTCTTCTCTCTGCGGGCAGTGGCAGCAGTCACAGAAGTTTGGGAGTCTCCTGTCTCACCAGAAGATAGTGGGGGACCACACCTGAGTTGGTGCTGCTGGGGTGACTCATGTGGGCCACTAGGTGACCTCAAGGGGGACGCTGGCCATGCCAGAAATGTCAACCATGTAACTTGAGGTTGGAGCTTTGAGCCATATGATATCAACCCAAATTCCTGACTTCCGAGGAGAGGAGGGAGGCTGAAGATAGAATTCAGACAACTGGCTGATGATACGGTCAATTGTGGCTACATAATGAAATCCCAATAAAAACTATGGACTCTGAGGCCCAAATGGTTGGTGAATGTATCAATGTACCAGGATACATCCTGATTCTATACAGAGAAGACATGGAGAAGACTCAGGAGCTCAGCATTTGGGATCCTCCCAGGTCTTACCCTATAGGTGTCTTATGGCTGGTCCAGATTTTCATACTCAGTAAATGTATAAGGAGAGAGCTTTCCTGAGGTCTGTGAGTTGTTCTACTAAATTATCAAATCTGAGAGGGTCATGAGAACCCCAAAATCAGTAGCCAGTTGTTCAGAAGTGGCCTGGGGACCCTGGAACATGGAGCTGGTATTGGAAGGGAAAGGAGTCTTAGGAGGACAGTGTCCTCTCCCTATGGAGTCTGTGGTAACCCTGGATGGTTGATGTCAGAACTGCACTGAAGCATATTTTTGAATGACTGGATGAGTCTTCTACAGTTCAGTGAGGGGGGTAAGAGCAAGCAACTTCCCATTTTCCCAGAGGAAGCCAAGTGACTTTCATACCCACTGTCTCTCTGGGTAAAGTGGTAGCTCAAGTTCTGGCTCGGGAGCCCATTCTCCTACAAAGCCTAAGAGTGTTTACAGGGTGCTGCCAAGTTGACATTTTTGGAGTCAAATCAGCTATTTTGGCTGCTATAACTTGCTAATGCTGAGCAGTGCACTGATTATTGAATAATCAAATCCATTTAGTATCTTTAAAATGGAGATAATTTCACATAGTTCAGACACAGTCCAATTATTTTGTTGTTAAGAAGAGTGAATTGACTTGGACCCTTGCAATTCGATCAGTTGCTTGGCAATCAACCTGCCAACAATTTTTGCTTCCCCATTTTTCTTTCTGATTTTAATTGTGACATTGGAATAAAAGGAGAGTCCACACATCTGTTGCCTTGGATTCTGAGGCTGCATTGAAAAAATCAATCCTTAGCCTGATTTTTTGATTCCCAAACTAAAGAATCCAACTATTATTTTACATCCCTTCTGTTCTTTCTTTTCACCTTGCATACTCCAATCTTCTCTAGCATCTTCTGCTTTTCCTTTCTTCTTCTTTGATTAAAAAATGTAGAAACAGACTAGGTAAAATAAAGATTTAGCCAATGCTGAGAACACTACAAGAAATTGTATTGAATCCTATGCATCATATTCTAAATCAACATTAATGGAGATATTCAGCAGTGCTCATGTTTCACCATGACCCCTGGATCTTATATTTCATGCCTGCTTAGGTTTCCAAGCCTCCCTCTTCCTTTCTCCACCATTTTTGCATTTGTATATAATTTGCTTCATATATTATAGATGGCCAGGAGAAATATCAATAACCTCAGATACGCAGATGACACCACCCTTATGGCAGAAAGTGAAGAAGAACTAAAGAGCCTCTTATGAAAGTGAAAGAGGAGAGTGAAAAAGTTGGCTTAAAACTCAACATTCAGAAAACTAAGATCATGGCATCCGGTCCCATCACTTCATGGCAAATAGATGGGGAAATGGTGGAAATAGTGACAGACTTTATTTTGGGGGGCTCCAAAATCACTGCAGATGGTGACTGCAGCCATGAAATTAAAAGGTGCTTGTTCCTTGGAAGAAATGCTATGACCAACCTAGACAGCATATTCAAAAGCAGAGACATTCCTTTGTCAACAAAGGTCCAACTCATCAAAGCTATGGTTTTTCCAGTGGTCATGTATGGATGTGAGAGTTGGACTATAAAGAAAGCTGAGTGCCAAAGAATTGATGCTTCTGAACTGTGGGGAGAAGACTCTTGAGAGTCCCTTGGACTGCAAGGAGATCCAACCAGTCCATCCTAAAGGAAATCAGTCCTGAATTTTCATTGGAAAGACTGATGCTGAAGCTGAAACTCTAATACTTTGGCCACCTGTTATGAAGAACTGACTCATTGTAAAAGACCCTGCTACTGGGAAAGATTGAAGGTAGGAGGAGAAGGGGACAACAGAAGATGAGATGGTTGGATGGCATTACTGACTCGATTGACATGAGTCTGAGCAAACTCTGGGAATTGGTGATGGATAGGGAAGCCTGGCGTGCTGGAGTCCATGGGGTCACAAAGAGTTGGACACAACTGAATGACTGAACTGAACTGATAATTTGCTTTGCCCCCAAATTTAGTACTTGGCATTGGTTCCAGCACTGGGCTGGGCACTGGGGATGCTAAGATGAATAAGACACAGTTTGATGGGGGAGACACAAAATTAAGAGAGAGTTGCAGGGGACTTCCTTGATGGCTCAGTGGTTAAGACTTTGCCTTTCAACACATTGGGTGCAGGTTCAATCCCTGATCAGAGGAGCTACAATCCCACATTCCTGAAGGCCAAAAAGCCAAAACTTAAAACAAAAGCAATATTGTAAAAAAAATTCAATAAAGATTTTTAAAACAGTCCACATTAAAAATAATCTTTTTAAAAAAGTAATGTTTCTCTAAAAAAAATCTGCACTCAAAACAGGCATCTGCTGGGCAAATTAGATCCTCACTCATAGGTTGTTGAATTGGAAAATAATGCCTATTCTCAGGCTGTTTGCCACAGGGGCTGAGATGCAGTGGGTAAGACCATGAATAGCCTTGAGCCAGCTGAAGTCAAGAGCAAGCCAAATTGTGAGGAAGTAGAAACATGATTAAGTAGAAGATAATAATGTTGTTGTTGTTCAGTCGCTAAGTCATGTCTGACTCTTTGTGACCCCATGGACTGTAGCCCACCAGTCTTCTCTGTCCATGGGATTTGCAAGGCAACAATACTGGAGTGGTTGTGATTTTCTTCTCCAGGGAATCTTCCCCACCCAGGGATTGAACTTACACTCCTGCTTGGCAGGTGGATTCTTCAACACTGAGCCACCAGGGAAGCCCCAAAGATACAATATGGAGGGGTTACATTAGGTCAAAAGTAGGGGGAGAAAAAGATAAAGCTTACGTATAGAGAGAAGCAGAAATCCAAGAGCTGGCCAAGTCCCTACAATGGCAAAGCACCAGGTCCATGACTTCTAAGTGTCAATGTTCTAAGAGTTAACTTGTCTCCAGCTCTAATATCCAGGTAGAAAAATCCCTTTGTGGTTTCTTAACAGAAAACTTCTCCTGAATTACTCCTCATTTCTTACAATAACCCCAGTCTCTGTATATGTGACCAGGCTACCACAGGTCATGGTTCCTCTCAACTCAAGGTTACACATCCACTGGTCCCACCTGTGCTGGGTGGTAGAGAAACTGATGGGGAGCAGAGAGCATGGCCAAGAGGTCATGTCACTTACTGGCTACTGCAGTTCCACCAAAATGCTCACAATGCCCCTTCAACATGGACCAGAACTTAGCAAGCTGTTCTTCCAGGACATGCTCTCCAACAAGAAAGTATGGAGGATTTCAGGTTAAAACAAACAAAAACACTTACAGATTACATGCCCTGCATCTCCTCATGCCCCTGGAAAGCTGTGATGGTTCTGGCTGCATTTGCTCAAGGGGACCTTTTTGTTCCACTTGGAATCTACCCTTTGCTCTGGGACTCCAGGGTTCTCAGTGATTCAGGGATGGGAGGTGGCCTAGGTCCTCTTCCAGCTCCAAGGGAAAGTGATTCCAGGATAATCTGAGGGAAATGGGGTTTCTTGCATTATTCTTTGACCTCTGGTTGGGCTGCAAGACAGCAAGGCTTTGGGGGCCATCAGAACCATGAAATGAGAAGAGGAATCATTACAAGCTCTTGAGCCCACCTTGAACATCTGCAGGGAGAAGGAGGCCAATATTTTACCTTCTGAGGATCAAGACTAAAGAGCTACTGAACTACCGTAGGCTGATGCATCTGTGGTCCAGGGCAGGGCTGGGAGGCAGCCCCGAAGCCACTGGGTCACTCTCACTACTTTCACATAAGACTGCCCCAAATCCTTGACCACAGAGGGGACTTTCAATCCCTAAACACAAGAAGGGATTTACGTCTCCAGCCCCCCATGTATCACGCTGCTGAGTAACTCCTGTGGATACACCCAGTGAATGTGTGGTCTTTCTAGCCCTAATGCCATAGTGAATATGCTTGTTCATTGGAGACCTGGTCTCCTCAGACCATTTCAACCCACTATTCCCCAGTTCTCCTTGTGCCCACATGCCACGGCTGATGCCAGGAGGCTGATCCTGTGGGCATCTTTTTGATCACTGCTGGTGATGGTGTGGTTATCTAAGTCAGGACCACTCCCTACCAGCCAGACAGGGCCAGTTCCGGACCAGGGAGAATGGATTACTCAGGGCAGGCTCGGTTCCTGCCGAGGTCTCAGCTGGGCCCCTGAATCACCACTGAGCATGCTGAGAACTCTGCCCCACAACCCTCTGCAGGCCTGACTCACGGGGCAGTTTCCCCAAAGAACTCCCACAAGCCCAGGTACTGCTCACAGGATGGTGGCCGCCTCCGCATAGATGAGCAAGCAAAGCCAGCCTCTAAGCTTGCAGAGCTCTGCTTAAAGATACAGGACCTCGTGCTCAGGGCCACATACAAGCTGCTACATGTGTACCTCTCTGCCCTGGGTTTCTGGTTTTTACCCTGACAACATAGTGTGGTGAGCCTACCTGGGGTCCCCTTCATGCTGATAACAGCCAGTCTTAGAAAATGTAGTACTTGATGGAAGAAAAAAAGAGAGGGGGAGGGTGAGAGAATTATACAAAATAGTATCCTCAGGAAAGACCTTGAGTTCCTGAGCCCAGCCTCAGAGATTCTGTTTCAGGGTGTCTGAAAGTAGCCAATATTACTGTGCTTTTAAAAAGGCATCCCAGATGATTCTGACAGGTTTGGGAAACATTCTTCAAGTGTATACATACACACACACACACACACACATAAATAGTTTATTTGTAGGTAGGACTATACAGGAGTAACCATGTTGTCAATAAATACTCTGGGATGAAAACGGTCTTATCTAGGGAGACAGGTATCTGACATTAGCTAGCAAAATGATCCTGAATAAATCAGATCTCTCCTCCAAGCCTCATCTAGAAAATAAAGAGTTCAGATTAAATTCTCTCCAGATCCTTCCAGATCCAAAGACCATCAATATTGTCGATATTACAAATGCCCACTGTCCTCAGATTTTCACTTTCCTTTCAGATATGTAGTTGTAATCTGAAGAGAACCACACAATCAGGTCAACCCAGAAGGGTATTTTCAATATCTTCCTTCCACATAGGTGACTAATAGTTAGAAGTATAGGAAGTATAAGTGAAGAGAGCAGGTAGTGGGAGTATAAATTAAAGTGAATGAACCAGCTGGGGTATAATTGAAACCTTCCCCATCAAATAACTATAATAAGACTTGCAGCAAACTGTAAACAGAGAGACACCCAGTCCTGCACTGTGAGAGTTGCCATAGGGAAGGGAGTCCGTGCTGGAGGAGGAGTTGACCAGCAAGAGAAGGCTGGGAAAACATGAGAGTTGGGAGTAGAAGCAAGATGGCAGCCACCAGTGAAAGAAGCAAGCCGGCTGAACCCAGAAGGGAATTCAGGTAGAGATCAAGCCAGAGAAGCAAAAATCACCTGAAAACTTACAGATTTCAAGAAAGCAGGAAGCAAGAAGCCAGAGGCCATACGAGAAAGAAGAGGAGATATTTTATGTGAGTGAATCTAAGGGAATTTTCTTAGCCTCCATCAGGAGCAGGGCAGGGCTGTATGAGAAGGACTGGCCCTAGTGAATAATTAAGTATTTGCTCAAGAGCAGATATTTCTAATCTGGAAGCTTAAGGAAGACAGAAATGGGTGTATTACCAAGACTCCTAGCAAGGTAAGGCAGAACACAAACCAAGTCCATTTTGAGATCTTAAATAACCTCAGCTGTTGCAGGTTGAGGCACATGGGTTTGCAAACAGAAGTCATAATTCTCAGTGACTATACACAGACAAACCAAGTAATATTTAACGGCTATGACACTATTTTTTGTAAATCAAATTTCCTCATGTAAATCTGAAGCATTTATTTCACATGAGATATTCCAAACAGCCCTGAGAAAAATGAAACAGGCCAAAGGATAATATTCCATCAAAAACATTACCATGGGGACATTTTTTAAAAGAAAGTGCTTCCAGCGAAAGTTCGTGGTCTCGATGCACAGTGAGGCCAAAAAAAACTGAAACGTCAGAGTTTGGAGCTGAGAAAGGTTTATGGCAAGGCTGTGCAAGGAGACAAGCAGCTAATGCCCTAAAGAAGCCCTGCACTCCCTGAAGTGGTTTCAGCAGAGCATTTTTAAAGGGCAAGTGAGGAAGGCTTGCAGAGTGTATGGTCAGCTTGTGCACGGTTCACTGATGAGCTGATGGTGAAGTCACAGGGGCTAATATCAATCCTGAGGCAGAGGATGAGATGATCAGATAGCATCACCGACTCAGTGGACATGTCTGAGCAAACTCCAGGAGAGAGAGAAGGAGAGGGAAGCCTAGCACGCTGCAGTCCATGGGCTCACAGAGAGTTAGACATGACTTAGTGACTGAACGGCAACAGGCTCCAGGAGGCCTGAGGCTATGTGCTCATGATCATCAAGCAGTTAATATTTTCCATTTCAGGGGGCGGTTCACATCTGCAAAACAACTCAGGAAGTGTGCATCAAATACTGTTATCTGGATACTTCAGAGAGGAGCTGAAGCAGGGGATATAGCCGAAGGCCTGGTGGTCGTTACTCAGCATTGACGAATGACCACACTCAGGGAAAGAAGCCCAGTGCTGTTGGGGCTTTTGTTCACAATTTTTCAGGAAATCTAGGAATCTAGATTTTTATGGGGAATCTCCTTCTTCAATGTGAGAAATTAATTTTTTAAAATTTTATACAAATACATGTAAGCCAGACCAGGCACATGGACCACTGTGATCAGCCTGCAAGCTGTGTGACTGTCACCTGGCCCCACACTTCTTGCTGTATTCCACCACATTGAGAACATGGGCTCCTGTGATCAATGAGGTCATGTGTGAAGTTGGGAGTAAATCGAGACCACACACAGTGTTGTTTGTTGGGAAAAAGAGACACGCTCTTATTTTGTGCTAAGGGATACCCTCTAGAAGTTTCCTCGAGGGTGCTGGAGAAACAGGGAATTCAGGAGAGACAAGTGGAAGCATTCTGAATCCTGAGCCTTCACTGAGCTTTGTTGGCTGCAAAGGACAAAGATGCATCTGGCCCTCCAATAGCATTGGAAGCAGAGCATGGGCAACTTGGGGTCCAAGGCAGTTCTAGCAATCTGGTGTCCATTTGGCAATCTGGTTATCCATCTAGCAACCAGGTTGTCCATCTAGCAACCAGGTTATCCATCTAGCAGCCTGGTTATCCACCTAGCACATTGGTTGCCTACCTAGAAATCTGGTTGTCTACCTGTCAGCCTGGTTGTCTACCTAGCAACCTGGTTGTCTATCTACCAACACGGTTGTTCACCTAGCAGCCAGGTTATCTATCTAACAACCTGGTTGTCCACCTAGAAACCTGGTTATCCATCTAACAACCTGGTTGTCCACTGGGCAACCAACAACAGGATCTTAGCAATCTCTCTCTGGAGTTCTTCCTTTACCAAGTCTCCATGATGATCGGATTCCAGCTTCCTTGTGCAGTTCCCTTCTTGGGTCCTCCTTCCCAGCTAGTGGACACTTGCCCACATCTCCAATTCAATTCTCTCTGAGAAGAATTCTGTTTGACCTAGTTAATCATTTTCTGACCTTGTTTGAACATTGATTTTTGTGCCAGGCTACCTCATAGGCTGCAAGCCAGGTAGAATTTGATTCCTTTGAGTCTCCATTCTCAGGTCAAGTGCCCCTAACCTGCAGGTCAGCTCAGCTTCATGAGCAGGGGAAAATGTTGGTAAATTCAGAGTGTGATCTGCCAGACACGGCTCTCCTACTAGAAGTCAGGGTGAGACAGGCAGCTGATATGTGAGACACTCATCTCATCAGTGACTCTGAGATGGCATTACAGATGAACCTAGTTCCAGGGCCGGAATAGAGACGTAGACATAATGGATGCATGGACACAGAGTGGGAAGGGGAGGGTGGGATGGATCGGGAGCTTAGGTTCGACACAAATACACTACCATGTGTAAAATAGATAGCTGGAGGGAAACTGCTGTATCACATAAGAAGCCCAGCTCAGTGCTCTGTGACGACCTACTTGGGTGGGAGTGATTCAAGAGGGAGGGGATATATGTATACATATAGCTGATTCACTTCCTTGTGCAGCAGAAACTAACACAACATTGTAAGGTAATTATACTTCAATAAGAAAAATAACAAAGTTAAAAAAAAAGGAGTTATTGAAACTTTCAGTACAACTAGTACTTGAATAGGAAAGGAGTTTCTGAGGAAACAGGAAACTTACTACGACTTATGCCATGATTTGAAGAAAAGAGAAAAAGTGTTCAGACCTAGACAGCTCAGACAACAAGAGTATCCGTTATAACAGGGAAAGGGAAAATCTGAGAAGGCTGCCATTTTTGTTAGCGGACAAACTTAACACTTAACTTCATCCAACCTACTGACTCATTAAGAAAATTAAAAGGTCAGAGAGATGGAAGTCAAAATGTCAGATTGATAAAGCTCCCCTGGAGAAGTTGGCTCAGACAGTTGACAAATGGGCTTCACCCTGGAAATAGGCAGATCTACCCACCTCGTCATAAGCTAATTGGAATCACCCATGACCACTTGGTCCACTGAACTTGCTGACTGGCAGGCTGTGAGCAGGGCAAGGACCGGGACCAGGTAGGCTATGTAACAGAGTTGATTTTCTCAAACTTGCCAGACAAATTCAGGCACTCCTCCCTTTGGGGAAGAGCGAAACAAAAGGACAGATGTTGAATGCAGAAGAAGGAGAGGGCATGGAGCCCTCTAGGAATTGTCAGGTCAAAGCTCTATGCATTGTTTTACAAATTCAATGAGATAAAGTGATTTATTTAGCCAAAAGCTTTTTGAGAAGACCAGGTCCCTGCTCTTCTGGAGCTTACCATCTATGGGAAGGTAAGTATTCATCTGATCACCAGAAATAGATATACATTTAGAAACGTGAATAAGTGCTTTGAAGGAAAAGCACCTGGTCCTGGGAGAACAATAATAAAACCAACTCCCCAGCATGGAGGTGATCAGTGATCAGATGGTCAGAAAAGGCTCCCAGAAGAGAGGTATTTGTGCTGAAATCTGAAGGCAAAGACGGAAAGGGAGCCCTGTAGGTAGAGGAGTGGAGTGTGTAAAGACGCCAAGGTGGACAAGAGAAGGGCACCTGGAAGAACCACAAGGAACCAATTTGGGTGGAGTCGTGAACGATGGGAATGTGCCAGTCATGCAGGTACAGAATAATGCCCCCTCTCTCCTCCACAACCATTTGGGAAATTCACACAAAGGAAACATGGTGACTAACAAGACTTTAAGGCAGGCTAGCATCCAAGAAACAGCAACATCTTTTTAAATAGTTACAAAAAAGAGGTGCTTTGATAAAAGAAAGGAAGAGCTTAAAAAGGTGGGGAGTGATCCACAGCTCTACCTACCGCTGAGAAGTAAGTTAAGTCAGCTACCACTGAGAGAATCACAGACTCCTAGAGAGAGAGCTAGGGCCACCACAGGTCATCGTGGCTAAAACCATTTCAATGGACCGATGGGGCTGAAGAAGGAGAAACAGCTGTTCAGCAGAGAAGAGAGATGGGGTGTCAGCTGGAGGGAGAAGCAGAGTCATGGGACTTGTATTAATATCTTCAGATTCCTGAAAATAGCACCTAGCAGTTTGGGGACCCATTCAAATATTCAGTTAAATAACTTCTTTTCTTGTTTAGCTTTGTTTTCCTTTCTTTTTCAGGGAGTAAGCTGTCCTGCAATGTAGGGAGGCAGTGCACTCTCTGTGGAAAAGGATCTTGGTTTCCTGTTCATGAGTGGGGCTAAGAGAAGTCACTCTAGCCTTCAACTGCATCTGGTAAGTTGCCCAGTGGGCTGTCCTGTTGGTTCAGTGGTAAAGAACCCACCTGCCAATGCAGGAGACATGGGTTTGATCCCTGGGTCAGGAAAGACCCCCTGGAGGAGGAAATGTACTGTATCTCCAGTATTCTTGCCTGGGAAATCCCATGGACGGAGGAGCCTGGTGGGCTGCAGTCCATGGGGTCGCTAGAGTCGGACACGGCTGAGCTACTTCCCTTTCACTTTTCACTTTCATGCATTGGAGAAGGAAATGGCAACCCACTCCAGTGTTCTTGCCTGGAGAATCCCAGGGACGGGAGAGCCTGGTGGGCTGCTGTCTATGGGGTCGCACAGAGTCGGACATGACTGAAGTGACTTAGCAGCAAGCATACACAATGACCGGCTTACCTTGATGAAAGGTAAAATTTTCTGCATGGAAAAACTTAGAGACTGACTCCAAAAGCTGACTTCTTGAAAATCCAAGCACCAAACTGTATTCTCCCTAATCACACTTGGGGCTTCCCTGGTGGCTCAGTGGTAAAGAACCTGCCTGCCAATGCAGGTGTCTCAGCAGGATCAGCGATGGTGTTGCCAGCCCCCTGCTTACTGCCAGTAAGCAAATGCATCCTTGGGCTGAAACATGAAGCAGATGTTAGCACCCAGGAAAGGTAACTGGATCAGAGCTTGCAAGGATCCATTACCCTTTCTGCTCTTGGAGAGCTGATATTTATTGCAGGATGTGAATGGCATCCTCTCATGCTGCGGTTCTTAAACATTCGGTCATCAGAATCATCTGGAAAGCTTATTAATGCCCAGATCACTGGTCCTCAGCCCCAGAGTTTCTGATTAGGAGGGCCGAAGGATTTGCCTCTTCAACAAGCTCTCAACAATGCTGGTGCTGCTGGCCTGGGGACCCCGCTTAGGAAGGTCCTAGGGGATCCTTGATTCTCCTAAAATTTCATGCACAATCTGTGCATACGTGCCTGTGTGTTTTTGTTCTTGAATGTGTTTCATAGCTTTCCTCAGAATATACAAGTGAATCAAACCACAAACCAAGAAAAACCAGTAACTTTAAGAACATTTACTGGGACTTCCTTGGCGGTCCAGTGGTTAGAACTTCATCTTCCAATGCAGGGGGTGTGGATTCAATCCCTGGCCAGGGAACTGAGATCCCATATACCTCATGGTCAAAAAACCAAAAACCATGAAACAGAAGCAATATGGCAACACATTCAATAAAGACTTTAAGAACGGTTTCCTTTTTTTTAAAAGAACATTTACTAACACAAAATTTGAGCAAATTCTAGGAGATAGTGAAGGACAGAGGAGCCTGGCTTGCTGCAGTACATGGGGTCGCAAAGAGTCAGACACAAATTAGCAACTGAACAACAACTAACACAAAATACCAGGGGAAATGCTGACCCCAAAGAGAGATGAATATACTGTAGTATAGGAAATATAAACTCACCGGACACAGCAAAGTCTGTTCCACAAAAAGTGTTCGGAGTCCTGGAGTAAGAGCTGGGTAATGGTTGATAGGTACAACTGAAATAAAGAGATTTGGATAGGAATTAATATTCTCACCCTACAGGAATTTATTTTTAATTATAGATAATTATGCTGAAGTACAACAAGATGATTTGAAGCACTGCACTAATTCAGGAGTAATAATGCATGAATTACTGATGCAATCTTTAAAAATGTAACCTGTCATTCAACACCGGATCAGCAACCGACAGAAGGCTATGATCTGGCATCAGTATGGTACAGTAATATAGTTAACACTGGCCTTCAACCCAGCCTTTAAGAGCCCCCACAGAGCCATGAGGTGCTGAAACTTGCGTCTCCCTGTGGAGCCAAGTGAAGTCTTATATCCCTGCTAGCTGCGCTCCCCATTGGCTGACTCTCAGAATCCCTTGTTTTTAGAGATTCAGTAAGTTCTCCACGTACAAACAAGTTCTGTTCTGAGAGCTCATCTATAAGTCTAATTTGTTTGTAAGTCCAACTAAGTGAGCCTAGGTACCGAATTAACACAATCGGCTATATAGTACTGTAGTGCAATAGGTTTATAATACTTTTCACACAAATAAGATATAAAAACAAACACAAAAATAAATATGCTTAATCTTATAGTACAGTACCTTGAAAAGTACAGTAGTGCAGTACAATAGGGCTTCCCTGGTGGTTCAGTGGTAAAGAACCTGCCTGCCAATGCTGGAGATGTGACTTCAATCCCTGGGTCAGGAAAGATCCCCTGGAGAAGGAAATGGCAACCCACTCCAGTATTCTTGCCTGGGAAATCCCATGGCCAGAGTAGCCTGACGGGCTGCAGTCCACGGGGTTGCAAAAGAGGTGGACACAACTGAGCAACTAAACGGCAATGGTACGATAGCTGGCACACAGGGGCACACTCACATCTTGGAAAGTTCACAGCCTGAAAGTGCATATACAGGGGACTTACTGTCATGGAACACAGCGTCTTGTGTCCAATCAGATTTTGGTTCAAATGCCAGCTTTGGCCTTCACTAGTTATATGATCTTACGAAAGTTACTTCCACTTCTCGGAGCCTCAGTTGCCTCATCTATGAAATGGGGATGAGAGTCAAACACACAAGGCTCTTCTGATGAGTCAAAGGTATAACATGTAAAATGTCTGACAGTGAAAATTCAATATGTGGTCACAAAGATGTGGTCTTGCCCTGGACTGGTGTTGCTGGCTGTACCACATTTGCCTGTTATGCTTAGAAACTAACACCTACTCTTCCAATGAAGCCTTCCAGATCCAGTTTTGTTTTAACAGGACAGAGCAGTCTGCCTAATTTTGATATGACTAACATTTCATGGGGTTTCCCTGGTGGCTCAGCTGTAAAGAATTTCACCTGTCAATGCAGGAGATGCAGGTCAGGAAGATTCCCCTGGAGAAGGAAATGGCAACCCACTCCAGGATACTTGCCTGGGAAATCCCATGAACAGAGGAGCCTGGCGGGCTATAGTCCCTGGGGTCACAAAAGAGTCAGACATGACTTAGTGACTAAACAACATTTCATAGGGCTGTTGCTCACAGTCAAAGGATGGTTCCTGAGCATGCAAGTCAAGTAAGAGCCTTCAGTCAGTGGGAGAAAGTGCCGGGCTTGCTGACTAAACGTCTGCCCGAGACGTATTCTCTCTCCTGAATCTGAGCGACCACAGACAGAAGACAACAAAGGAGAGGGAGGGGAGGGGAAAAGTAGATGATAAATGTCTCCCACACAGTGATGGCTAATTTCTATAGCAAGAAAGCTGACGACCGACTGCCTTACTCAAAGTGAAAATACCTGAAGAAGAAGGGGGAAAAA
Organism: Bos indicus; assembly: GCF_029378745.1. Taxonomy (NCBI): domain Eukaryota; kingdom Metazoa; phylum Chordata; class Mammalia; order Artiodactyla; family Bovidae; genus Bos; species Bos indicus. The sequence continues at coordinate 22,251,893 of NC_091771.1, read as the reverse complement.
ACCCAAGTATTAAGCACCATCTGTGAGTCAGTTTTGCTTGCATATGATTACATAATGCCCTTTTCAGAAAGGAACAAAACAGAAAAAATATTGCCCAAGTTTATAGAGCCAGTCATTGGTAGAGTCCGGATTAAAATACAGATCTGTCTTACTCCAAATGTCACATGCTTTCAGTTAAACCATACTGTCTTTATCCAGATAATTGACTTCTGTGCCCACCAGGCTCCTCTGTCCATGGGATTCTCCAGGTAAGAAGACTGCAGTAAGTTGCCATGCTCTCCTCCAGGGGATCTTCCCGAACCAGGGATTGAACCCACATTTCTTATGTCTCCTGCTTTGGCCTGTGGATTCTTCACCACTAGCGCCACCTGGGCTTCTACTTAATAGCACTGTTATTTTAAATGGAAGAAAAACACACAAAAAAGATGTTAGAAAAACACACAAAAAAAGATGTTAGGTATAGAAAGAAAAAAACCACCGGAATGTACCTAAAATAACTGCAAGTAAATTAAGAAGAAAGCACCTACCCATGCACAACCAGAACAATAAGTAATGACCAAACACACAGAAGCACTTGACACAAAATACATGATCCATCTAAGACTGTAAGACCTTCTTTATCTCACCAGGAAGGCCAAAGTTAACCATGCTAAATGGCAAAGGCAATGAGCTCAAAGGCCTGTTGGGGGCAGCAGAGAGTCAGAGGTTGGTGAGCACTGTTGGCCACCAAACTCCAGGCCAACAAAAAGCCTTACCGGGAGAGACATTATTGATCATTGAGAATCAATGGGACTCTGCGCAAAGAGGTCAACAGAGGTTAGGGTAGACCTGGAGATGGGTCTTTGCATTTGGGTCCAGACATTTGCGTTTAGTTGAGGGTGGCAAGAGGCATATAACCAGAGAACAAACTGCCTAGCAATGAGTTCAAAGACCATGGGTTGCTGATGGCCTTAGAGCTCCAGTGGAGCTCCTTGGGGCATGAACATGCTCAGCTCTAACGAACAGGCTTAGCTTGTATTCCCTTGTGACAAGAATATGGACCTGGGTGGGCACAGTCTATGAGGTTACTTGATTGGCCCCAGAAAGCATATAAGTTTGTTGTTCAGTTGCTAAGTCATGTCTGACTCTTTGTGACTCCATGAATTGTAACACAGCAGGCTTCCCTGTCCTTCACTATCTCCCAGAGTTTGCTCAAACTCATGTCCATTGAATGAGTGATGCCATCCAACCATCTCATCCTTTGTCGTCTGCTTCTCCTCCTGCCCTCAGTCTTTCCCAGCATCAGGGTCTTTTCCAGTGAGTGGGCTCTTCGCATCAGGTGGCCAAAGTATTGGAGCTTCAGTTTCAGCATCAGTCCTTCCAATGAATATTTGGTTGATTTCCTTTAGGAGTGACTAGTCTTGAGTGTTCTCCAGCACCACAGTTTGAAAGCTTCAATTTTTCAGCGCTCAACCTTCTTTATGGTCCATCCCTTACATCCATACATGACTACTGGAAAAACCATAACTTTGACTATATGGACCTCTGTGGCAAAATGGTATCTCTGCTTTTTAATATCCTGTCTAGGTTTGTCGTGGCTTTCCTTCCAAGGAGTAAGAGTCTTTTAATTTTGTGGCTGTGGTCACTGTCCACCATAAATTTGGAGCCCAACAAAATAAAATCTGTCATAAGTTTGAGACTCCTGATTTTAAACGGACCATATTGAGGACCCTGGTAGGCTGCAGTCCATGGGGTTGCTGAGAGTCAGACACGACTGAGCAACTTCACTTTTACTTTTCACTTTCATGCATTGGAGAAGGAAATGGCAAGCCACTCCAGTGTTCTTGCCTGGAGAATCCCAGGGACGGGGGAGCCTGGTGGGCTGCCGTCTATGGGGTCGCACAGAGTCGGACACGCCTGAAGCGACCTAGCAGCAGCAGCAGTATCCCAAGAGATAGCTTTGAACTTAACAAGACCTGTTATTGAAATTTTAAAAGTCATAGAACGTGAGTGGAGTTCAAAGCCTACACAATAGAATGGGTCAACTACAGAGAATATTTGACACACACATACAGAAAGAATAAAGACAATGTCCACATTCGCATTCACATCTTAACTTAGAGGAGTTCCCACCACTGGTCTGATCCTCTAGTGGACATAAGGACACATATGGCATGGTCACTGCCCTCCAGTGGGCTGTGCACTAGTGTAATTGGGGAAATGGAGTCTGTACGTAAGAAGGTTTGTAATGCTGCCTTGGCATCTGTTAAATGCCAGGTTAGTGGCTAAACAATAAGGGCTAGAGGTGTTCTGAGGTTCATTGTGGTCTGAGATGGTTTAGGCTGACTTCACAAAGAAGTAGAACATTAACTGGATCTTGGATAAAGGTTAGGCTTAGGTGGTTAGAACAATAGCAAGGAGGGTATTCCAAGAATGGGAAACTGCATGAGCTAAAGAGAGGCAGCAGGAAGGTGTGGGCAACGTTAGGGACCATGGGCAGATCAGGCTGGATGAAACTGTAAATTCATGTGCAAAGAGGAGCATGCATCCAGGGATTTTGAATAATCTCACTTTCAGATTTGTAAGGCCATATATGATTTTATATGGGAAAATATGATTTTCACATCAGGGTTTGTCACTAAACCTGATAAACCCCTGGAAGCCAGGAAAGTAAGTCTGCTGCTGCTGCTAAGTCGCTTCAGTCGTGTCTGACTCTGTGCAACCCCATAGATGGCAGCCCACCAGGCTCCCCCGTCCCTGGGATTCTCCAGGCAAGAACACTGGAGTGGGTTGCCATTTCCTTCCCCAATGCATGAAAGTGAAAAGTGAAAGTGAAGTCACTCAGTCGTGTCCGACTCCTAGCGACCCCATGGACTGCAGCCTACCAGGCTCCTCCGTCCATGGGATTTTCCAGGCAAGAGTACTGGAGTGGGGTGCCATTGCCTTCTCCGAAGTAAGTCCTATAAATCTGTAAATAATGCCATCATTGTGTCTACCATTTGGAACATGGTAGACTCAATGAACCATACAATTTGTTCTCTGTTCTTTGAGCATTGTGTTCCTAATAAATATTTTGTTATCAAAAAACATATTACAGCCTTAGGCCAAGTTTTCAGATGTGCAATTCTGAAGCTATATTTTTTTTCCTTTTGGAATTTTAAATATATGTATAAGAGTGCAACCTAAAAAATTAAAAACGATTGTCTAAATTCATCTATCTATCTTGAGTGAGGCATTTCTTTTCCCCTTATCATGTAAGGGCAGGTTTCTTATACTTTCTTATCATTCATAGAGGTGCAATTACATTACACAGCTTCTCCAAGCAGTTAGTCTATGGGGCAGACTTGAGCATTTTTTTGTCCTTAAAGATATATGAATCCTAGATGATTTTAAAGACGGTTGTTTATAACTAATAACATGAAATGTCACTCATTCTTCTCAATTAATTGATCTTATCATATGCAATTCTTGATATAAAATCTCTGCTATAACATAGAGAACAGGGTTGTGGTTGCCAAGGAGGAGAGGTGTGGGGGAAAGATGGATTGGAAGTTTGGAATTAGCAGATGCAAAAGACTACATATAGAATAAATAAACAACAAAGTCCTGGGAACTATACTCAATATCCTGTGGTAAACCATAATGGCTGCTGCTGCTGCTAAGTCGCTTCAGTCGTGTCCGACTCTGTGCAACCCCATAGACGGCAGCCCACCAGGCTCCCCCGTCCCTGGGATTCTCCAGGCAAGAGCACTGGAGTGGGTTGCCATTGCCTTCTCCGAACCATAATGGCAAAGAGCATGAAAAAGACTGTATATATATGGGGCTTTCCTGGTGGCTCCGTGGTAAAGAATGTACCTGCCAGTGCAGGAGACTTGGGTTCTATCCCTAGCCTGGGAAGATCCCACAAGCCACACAGCAACCAAGCCTGTGCACCACGACTACTGAGCGTGTGCTCTAGAGCCTGGGATCCACAACTACTAAGCCCGCACACTTTAGAGCCCGTGCTCTGCAACAAGAGAAGCCACTGCAACGAGAAGCCGGCTGACTGCAGCTGGAGAGTAGCCCCCACTTGCTGCAACTAGAGAAAAGCCCGTGCAACAACGAAGACCCAGCACAGCCAAAAACAATTAAATTGTTAAAAATTTTATAAAAGAATCTGTGTGTGTGTATAACTGAATCACTTTGCTTTACAGTAGAAATTAGCACAACATTGTAAATCAACTATACTTCAATAAAATAAATTTTTTTAAAAAGCTCTGCTGTGGAAGAAATACCCATGTTTGTGACTGAATACATGAATGAATGAAGACGTGCAGAATTGTTGATGCACACATTTAAGATACTTCTCAAAGTGCAGGCAGTGAACCTGCTATATCAAAATCAGCCAGAATGCTGGTCTAAAAATGCAGAGTTCTCTAAGGTAAGGCTCAGAAACATGCATTTTAATAAGTTCCAGGGTGTTTCTCACATATCTGAATGCCCGAATCTTTGCTGTGGAGTAGGAGAGGGCAGACTTTGAGAGACATGGACGCTAAGCTAAGCGGTATCCCAGGACAGATCATTTTGGATGAAAATAACACAAGCAAAGGAGCAGAAGCCCCAGAGAGCACGATCTCCATCATGGAGGTAAGTTAAGGGTCACGTAAGGTGGGGCAGTGACAATGAAGGAAACGCCTGATGTTGAACACCTCCCTGCAAAGGGGTTTGAAACTAACGACAGACACTAGGGAGCCACTGAAGGCTTTGCTTAGGTGAGCTCATTGACTAGATCTGGGCTTTAGAAAGTAAACTTTCTAACAAAGCACAGCATGAACTGGCAGAGGTAGATTCTTGAGACAAGTATACTTGTATTCATTGGAGTGTTACAGCCATAGACCAGGTGAAAGATGATGAAGACCCAAATCAAGGTGCTGATCTGAAGAGACCAATGGGGCCACAGAGGAGATAAGACCTATAAGACTAGAGGAGGAGCTGAAAAATGTCCCTGCCCCAGTGACAACAAGGACCATAGAATGCCATAAATTAAATCTTCCATGAGGAGGAAGAATCTGTATGAAGCAGGCTGACACGTGAATGCATGTGTGCTTAGGCATGTCTGACTCTTTCATGACTCCATAGACTGGAGCCCACCAGGCTTCTCTGTCCGTGGGATTCTCCAGGCAAGAACACTGCAGTGGGTTGCCATTTCCTCCTCCAGAGGATCTCCTCAACCCAGGGATCAAACCTGGGTCTCCCGCTTGGGCAGGCAGATTCTTTACCACTGAGCTACCTGGGAAGCCAAAGCAGGTTGACACATTTGCTTCTAATTCATCCATTACCTTGTGGGTAGAACATCTCATTGAACTCACCGACTTGGCCATAGCCCTCTGCTGCATGCGCTGAGCTCTCCTGTGGGCCAGTGTTACTCAACCTCCTCAAATACTAACTCATTACCTCCTAATCCAACCAACATTTCTCAGATCCGTACTTTGTGGAAGTCACGGTCATTTCAGGGAAGGGTGGTTAAATGATGAATTAAAATGTAGCTCCTGCCTTTCTGAGGCAACACAAGCTAAGAGTCATTGATGTATTCATATTTCCCATGAGCCGGACCTTGTGTGGAATAGTTGATATCCCAGGTGAATAAGTGACAGTGCCAGTAAACCCACATACAGAGACAGATTACATGTTGATGAGGCACTAAGTCTAAAACTGATTCTTCTAGTTCACAAGTTCAAATGTTCATTCAATCAGACAATTTTATTTTTCCCATTTATTATTTTTAGAGGGGGAAAATTTATAATTTTAAACATAAAATGTCACCCTTATCTATTTTATGTGTAGAGATTACACAAAACTATTTTATTTGGGGAAAAAAAAAAAGCAATTCTGCAGTTCAGAAGCGAAACATAGCCTGACAGTTTAATAACCACTAGACTAAAACCTGGAGCGTCCCTGTCACCCTGGACAACAATCAAGGGCTGATAGGTTACTGGCTGCCGTGTAAGAGCTACCACACAATTTCCATACAATTCTACGACCCAACCCCAGCTTTGAACAGCTTGGTCTAGACCCAGTAGGAGTGTCCACAGGATGCAAACATAGGTGTTTTAAATTCAGTTTGTAAAACTTAATCACCCAATTTTCTTCTTCTTTTTTTTTTTTCCCTCTCCAAGACACCAGCCAAGTATTTGGACTGATTTTTTTCCAGAAAACTTACTGGTTCACATCACTTAGACAAGAACTCTATGTCCAGAGAACTTGGAGTTTCAAAGCCATGTGATGATGCAATGAGACATTTGACCAAATTCCATCCTGGAGCTAATGATTCCACCCAAACGGAGAAGAGTGGCTGCTTCTGGTTTGAACTAGTTCTTGAGGCAGCAGAGCCTGGTACCAACATCCCTGGACCAGAGATGTGGATATTAGGATTTTTGTCCTTGCTGTATTACTGATGGGGCTTCCTGGCTCACTGTAAATGGAGCTCGGTGGTAAAGAATCTTCCTGCCAATGCAGGAGACTCAGATTTTGATTTCTGGGTCAGGAAGATTCCCTTAGAGGAAGAAATGGCAGCCTACTCCAGTATTCTTACCTGGGAAATCTCATGGACAGAGGAGCCTGGGGGGCTACAGTCCATTGTGTCGCAGAATTGGATATGACTAAGCGTGCGTGCACCAATGCACCAGCTGCTAATGAGCTGGGCTAACTCTCACAGGTTTCCTCATCTATCAGTGAACTACTTGAGCTGGTTGATCTCAGAGACTCCACTCGGCTTTTGAAATTTGTCAATCCCAGGGAACGCCTCTTAAAGAACTGTTCTCCAACTTGGCCATTCCGGGTAAACATGATCTGGTCCTGCTGAAATTTCCTGTTCTTGGTCATTACAATTAATTAGCAGAAATCTATGGCATAAAAAAATTAATCATAGTGCAATAAGGATGATAACATTTAGCCAGATGGTGAGGAGATGAACTAAGAAGGGAAACTTCTTTTTCATTTCCAAAGCCCCGTTTCAAGAGTTTGCAGGCTCCTTGAATTTGGGAAGATTACCAACAAATCATTAGTCGTTTCTGCAAGCAGGGCCCAGAGTTAGTGGCGTGGCCTGACTTTGAAAGACTCGAAGCTAGTCTGAAGTTTCATTTGGAGCCTGATCAGAAATAGATTGTGGATGGTAAGGAGATCTACCTCTTTTTGGGTTTGAGGGCAAAGAGCCTTCTGACAAGTGGGTAGGAAGAAGGCGGCTTCTCAATCCAGAAGGTGCAAGTCAGGGCCAGAGGGTCTGTCCTGTATGCTGTCAAGCTAAGAAGAAGGATATTTTAGGCAGAAAGAGAAGAAAGAAGGAAGGAAGGAAAGAAAGAAAGAGGCATGGAGCAAGGGAAAGGAGGGAGGGAGGGAAAGCAGTGGGGAGGAGAAGAAAGGAAGGAAAGAAGGAAAGAAAAACTTGCTAAAAAGCCTCCTGCTGTTTGCGGTTCCCTCCCCCTGGCTAGGAAGAGGAGAGTTTTATTAAACTCTTCCCTTTGTGTCTGCATATCTTAGGGGGTGACTTTTCAACTCAGCAACTTTGGGTTAGAACGTACTTTGTAAGCAGATCTGGGTTTTTGAAATCCTGGTGGAGTCTGGTCTCTGTCCTTCCTGTGTTTATCCTTAAATCCCCATCATCCTTCCTTCTCTGGTTATTTGTAGTGGATTCAGGTCAGTGGCTCAGGATTGAAGTATTTTAAGACTTGACAGTAACTTCAGAGGCAAAAAGAGAACCTTCGAGATTCTCTGAAGTTGGCTCATAGCAAGAAAAACGCATTCTGTTCTCCAACTTAAGGATATTTGTGATTTTGGCTTACAAACCGGATTCATTTCTTCTAGCTTCTCATCCCTTAGTGTGCTGGCCCCTCGGGAACAGGAGAGAAGGCCTTAGATCATTAATAGAGACCTGACTCAAATGCACACTTTCACCAAGGGTTTGGCCCAGATGAAACTGTAGGAAAAGGCCGAATAAAGCACGTGAGTGTTTAACCGAACTCAAACAAATGATTAACTACAATGTGAGGGGAAAAACAATAACAGGAACCAACAATGGTACGAGCTCGGATGAATCATATGTCAACCCTTGCTGATTGACGTCAGACTGGCTGCAAACGGTGTTTGACAAGTTAAGGACAAGGTGACCTCCAGGGTCAGATGCTACTGCTGGTTAAGATAATTTTCCTTTTCCAAGGGACCTTCTCTAAAGGTGTACAAATGCAATGTAGAGGGCCTTTCAGCAAGTTACAACTGTTGCCCTAAAGAGATTGAGATTATCTGAATTTATCCTAAAGAAAAAACAAAACAGCGAACAATTTCAAGACTTCAAAACAAAAATTTAGATTTATTCTCTATTGGATCACCTTCACAAAACATTCTTTATTCGTTCTACTTTGCTTCTGTCACTATCTCTCTTCCCTGCTTTTTATTTTCTTATGACACTTATTACCAACTGACATGCCATCAATTTGTCTATTGCATGTCCCCTATTCCACTAGAATGTAAATTTTTTAAGAACAGGAAATGTTCTTCTTTTTGCCTGCACCAAACAGCTTGTGGGAATCTTAGTTCCCTCACCAGAGATGGAACCCAGGCCCTCTGCAGTGGAAGCATGGAGTTCTAACCACTGAACTGCCGGGGAAGCCCCCAAGAATAGCATCTTTTTATAGTCACTGTTGTATCCTCAAATATGGATCATGCCCAGCTCACAGACGTATCAATGAATGAGTGAATCTTATCAAATACCTATCTAAGGGCATTTGGTAAATGTTAGTTAAGGGTATTAGTAAATGAAGAGACAATTAAGTCTAAAAAGAAGGAAGGACGCAGATTAATTGATCACCTATAACAAGATTTCAATGAATGTTAGCAAACAAAAATTACCATTGCTTTTATTAGTACTTGAATTATCTGTCCATGATTTTAGATGACATATAACCAGGAGCTGATTGGTCTGGATAGGGGTCGCTGTGATGGCTGGGGTGACCAGCCCCCATGCCACGTGGTTTCTTAGACTCTAGTAGGCTAGCTAGAGGTTTTTTTCTCATGATAATAGTCTACAGCAGTGTTCCAAGAAGGCAAGCAGGAAGTACTGAAGGCCTCTCGAGGCATCGGCTTGGAATCAGCACGCCACCACTTGCTACTGCTACATTTGGGTGGTCAGAGCAAGTCACAAGGCCAGCCCATATTCCGAGGGTTAGAAAAGCAACTGTATTCCCTGATGGGAGAGGCTATAAAGTCACATTGCAAAGGAGACAGAAACAGAGAGGGATGCAGACTTCGCTGGGGGTCCAGTGGCTAAGACTCCTTACTTCCAAGGCAGGGGGCATAGGTTCAATCCCTGGTCGTGGAACTAAGATTTCACATGCTGTCCAACATGTGACTCTCTCCCTGCCCCATTCCACCCCCAAAAGAATTAGAGACGGTTTTGCAATCTGCCACAATGGCATATATATCATTTGATTGATTCCTCTCTACTCATTAAAAATGAAGTCTATGTAGCAAATACATAGAGTTAAAAAGATAAATGAAAAATTTGTGTATTCACTTTTTTATTGTTGTTTAGTCGGTAAGTCGTGTCTGACTATTTGCAACCCCATGGACTGTAGCCCACCAGGCTCCTCTGTGCATGGGATTCTCCAGGCAAGAATACTGGAGTAGGTTGCTATTTCCCTCTTCAGGCGATCTTCTCGATCTAGGGATTGAACCTGCATTTCCTGCATTGGCAGGCAGATTCTTTACCACGGAGCCACCTGGGAAATACACATACAAAAGGTCAGAGGACAAGATACAGATATGATGGTTGCCGGAGGATGGCAGAATTTGTATTTTTAACTAGTTTATAAAAATATTTGGACAGCTTTACTGGAGAATGCTAACCTCACACCATATCTGCACGCTGTGTAAGGCACACTTCATTCCTTCAATAGGATTTGGCTGAAGTACCCAATGAATGAACAAAAGAATTATGGAGAGAAAAAGCAAATGACCTATTTTTTTTCCTTTTTAGACAAAATGAATCAGCCCCCAAATTCCATGCCAGACAGTTCAGCTGACAGAAGGAACTGAATGTGACATAGTCTGCATGCTATTTCTAGGGAAATGGAGTTAGAATTTTTAGAGTACAGAGCAGAGAACCTTCGCCTGTTAAAGTATTTTGCACGGGAGTGAAACCCTTCATTGTGTGACTAAATCAATGGAGATTATCTTCTCAGTTGGAATTTCCTTTTGTCTGCACGTGTATTCCGCCAGCACCTGCTCCTACATTTACTTCAGTCAATGAGTTCTCAAGTGAAGGACTCGATTCAAGGTAATGCTGAATATTGGACAAAGGTTACTCTGTAGATATTGATTTCATGGCCTTTGACTCAATCTGAGGTCAGTCATTGACCCGCACATTGCGCTCAATGCCATGGGTTGACATGAGCCCCTGCTGGTGTGGTCCTCACTAGCTCGAATTTTGTGAAGCTTAGGTTCTAATACAAACCTGCTCTTGGGTCAGATTTTTTCAGGATTGTTTTCAACAGGACTCACCTGTGGTCTGACTGGCAAACACACCGTGGTGTGTCATGGGAAGTCACATGTGGGTTTACACTAAGGATGAGTCCTCACATGTGGCCAAAAGGCACAGCTCTTGTGGGACAGCAAAGGAAAACAGAATCATAGAAATTCAGAGCTGGAAGATGACTTAGCCTCTGAGGAAAATCATTCCCAGGGACAGTGCGCTTTTTTTTTTTTTTTTTTGGTAACTTTTTATTTTGTATTGGGTATAGCCGATTACAATGTTGTGAAAGTTTCAGGTGAATAGCAAAGGGACTCAGCCATATGCGTACATGTATCCCATGGAATTTTCCAGGCAAGAATACTGGAGTGGGTTGCCATTTCCTTCTCCAGGGGATTGTCCCCACCCTGGGGTCGAACCTGTGTATCCTGCATTGGCAGGAGGATTCTTTACCACTAGTCCCAGGATCAAACCTGTGTATCCTGTATTGGCAGGAGGATTCTTTACCACTAGTCCCAGCTGGGAAGGATTCTTCACCACTGAGCCACCAGGAAAGCCCTGTGAGTATTGAATCTTAAGGAACTGGAACTCTGAGAGGTTAGACTTCATGTATGAACCCACAAGAAGGGCACACACATGTGCTTAGGAGGTCTGGTGGGCAGCTTGAAGGAGTGAAGCCAGCCAGCGGGCAGGAGTGAGGTTACCTCCACAGGCTCCTTTGCAACAAGGGCCTCGGGGTGACTGGTCAACATGATGATCTTCTGCCAGTTTAAAGAAGTTCAAGAGGACAGAGTCTGGGTGTTGCCCTTTTCATGTCTTGGCCAGATTCTTCACCCACTGATGTAAGAACCAGGCCATCCTTCTGGGGGACGTTCTGGTGATAGTTTCTTCTTTGTTATTTTTTCAAAAGAAGCCAGAAATCTGAGTTTTACATGAAATCTTCCAATTTTTAAATGCTAGTAGTTAACTCCAGTGGTGGAAATTCTTTGGGGGGAGGGGGTGGAATCACATCATCCATGGGCTGAATGTGGCCCTCAGGTTGCTCTTTTAAGACCTCTTTTCATTTGAAGAAGGGTGAGACAGGGAAAGCAGAGCAGGCACCCCCTAAAATCATAAAGTGTATGAAACTTATTGGAATTGAGGAAGTGGAGAATTTTTGTTTTATGTTTCTCAAAAGGAGACATGAGGTTTAAAGGCTGTGTGACCTTTCCTTAGTGAATGGCCACCCACATGTGGCCACCCACGTGGGACCCTCTGTGCCACGAGCAGCGGGGTCAGGAGGTTGAAAGCCTAGCAGTCACTGCACTCTCCAGACTGCACTATCCATGCCCACCCTCCAACCATTTTCTGGGTGGGAAGCAGGAAAGGTCTTATAGAAACAGCCAGCAGCACAAGACCATGGAGTCTCAGTGCGCTAAGCAACCTTAACAGACATCTGGTCAACCCTGTCATTTTATACAAATAAACTGAGCCCAAAGAAGGAGGGACCCCAACTCTCAGCCTCACACAGCTGGTTCACAGCTGAACTGAGATGACAGCTCAGACCCCTACTCCCCGAACAGATTGTCTTGAAAATCTTTCCTCTCCCCCACCTCTCATCCTCACTCTGGAAAGAGTCGTCGTAAAGGATATCTCTGAAATGAAAAATCAAAGACCGCTTCCTTTCCGTAACTTGGTGAGACTTTTCATATCAAAAATTTCACCAGCCAGGAAAAACCATCTTTCTCAAATCCTGCACCCCTGATTAGGACTTAGAAAAGAGAGACAGCAAAGGCATTGTATGCTTTGCTTAGTTATGATGAAGAGCTTGCTAAGTGTACACGTGTGACAGTCTACCAGGCATTTTATCCACTCTACTGCCGTTCACCTTCATGATTATCTCCATTTTACAGTTGGGAGAACCGAGGCCTCAAGAAGCTAAGAAGTCTGCCCAAAGGCTCACAACTATTAAAGGACAGAGCTAGGATCTGGCAAAGAGCCCTAATGTAATAAGTATGGTCCTATGGCTGAACTTCACCCCTGACTCAACTCCCAGGAGATGTTAGCTTTCAAAGGCCCGGTTCCCAGAAAACCTTCCACCATCCTGGCATCTAGGAAGCTGCCTCCGTCTCTTATACAAAACACTACTGTGCCCACCTGATCCCACTTTTTTTTTCAGTCTCCAAAAACGTGATCGTCTCTCATGATGCCAATTATGCAGAAACAATGGACTTCTGCTCAATAGTTAACTATTCACCATGTATGAAAGAAAATCCTGGAATGTTTACTTCAAATATGAAAGTGCCGGCTCAAAGGAAAACTCTTTTAATAATTCTCTGGAGTAGGGGAAGAGTTCTAGAGGAAGCCTTCTTGCAACTTTAACCAAAATGTCGTGGATTGTGTATACGATAAGAGCAGAATGTCTTGATCCCAGGAGAATACACAGAAACAGAGGAGGTAATTGGATTAATCATTTTGACACCTGAAAGGATGACAAGAAACTTTTAACCTACCAATAATCAGCGGAGGGAGCTGTCATTGTAGATGGCTCAGCCAAACTATGGGGTATCATCACATTAGCTAACTGCCTGGCCAATTAGAGACGTGTAATTCTTTCATATACTTAGCTTGAAAGTGAAGATGATTCAAAACAGTTTCCTTGTCTCTGACACGTATCCAAATTTTTAATAACAGCTAAGCCCTTTACTAAGTAATTGAATAAAATAATGCATTCAAGCCCCAGAAAACCTTCTCAGACCTCTTTTAATCTCTATGTTTTATTAATGGAAAAATGGATTGCGATTCACATTTCTAGACTGGGCACATGTCACGTGATAGGTTTTTTTTTTTCTTTGTAAAATTTAAGCATTCCAAACTTATTGGAGGAGTTAAACGATTTTGATCATTTTGAAACTAGCTGTCAGATTTAATCTATGCTAAAAAGACAGAGGGCAAATGTATTCTGAAGCTTGTTATATAATTTACAGATTATTCTTGCAATTTATATTCCATCAAATAGGGTATATTAGGCTCTCAGAAAGCACGTAATGATCAATTAATTTCAGCAGAGCCATCATGGTGGCACTTATGGGACAGACATGATTAGACCCTTTTCAAGAAGAGTCCCAAGGTCAAGTCATCAAATATGACTGATTACGTTTTCTAATGGTTTCTCCATGGCCATTAAGAAGCACTCAGCTATTCAGCTTCTCTTCTGATCGTGACATTCAAAATTTGCTCGGATGGCTCCTGACAAGCAAAAATGTATTCTCTAATCTTTAACCACATAAACAATAGCTAACCACTTGTAATTGAGTTTAAATTGATTTCAGGTGGCTTCAGAGAAAAGCAATTTCTACAACAGATTAACCTCTTAATTAAAGTATATTAAGAATACTGTCAGGTGGTGAAATTCTGCTACAGCAGAAAATTATACCTCATTGACATTCATTTATGAAAGAATTGTTGCTCCATTCCCAGGTAACAGGTTACTTATTGATGGTTCTTGCTTCACTGGGTCAACGCAAGTCTGCCTTAGTCTGTAGACTCTTGGTCTGCTGTGAGGCACAGGTGTGGGGAGGGAGGGGGGTGATGTCAAGCAGACTTTGTTTACAGCATGATGCTATCCTTTCATTGTTTGTGATGTGATGCTCTCCTCGTACTTACATCAGCAGAAAGTCACTTTCCTTAAGAAAGTGGATCCTGGGAAAACCACAGACTCTCTCGAGAGATCTGAGGAAGGGGAAAATCCGATGTCAGCCTCCACAGGCAGGATAACCAAACTGCACACTGCCGGGTGTTCTTTAATGCATTTGAGCAGACATCCCTGTCCTCCAGGCTTGTGTTGTCCAAGAGTGGTCTTCAGATCAGCATCACCTGGAAACTGTTAGCAATGTAGAGTCTTAGCCCACACCCCCACCCCACCACCCCAGACCTACTAAATTCAGTCAGTTCAGTCGCTCAGCTGTGTTCAACTCTTTGCAACCCCATGGACTGCAGCACACCAGGCTTCCCTGTCCATCACCAATTCCCGGAGCTTGTTCAAACTCATGTCCATTGAGTCAGTGATGCCATCCAACCATCTCATCCTCTGTCATCCCCTTTTTCTCCTGCCTTCAGTCTTTCTCAGCACCAGGGTCTTTTCCAGTGAGTCAGTTCTTTGCATCAGGTGGCCAAAGGATTGGAGATTCAGCTTCAGCATCAGTCCTTCCAATGAACATTTAGGACTGATTTCCTTTAGGATTGACTGGTTTGATCTCCTTATAGTCCAAGGGACTCTCAAGAGTCTTCTCCAACCCCACAGTTCAAAACATAAGTTCTTTGGTGCTCAGCTTTCTTTATGGTCCAACTCTCATATCCATACATGACTACTGGAAAAACCATAGCTTTTTCATTTCATAGCCTCAGTAGACCTACTGAATTAGAGTCACTGTTTTAACAAGATTCCCCAGATAATTCATTTGTGCTATTAAAGTTTAGAGAGTACCATTAGCCCTCCATATCTGCAGGTTCTGTACTCATGAATTCTATCAACTGCAGATGGCAAATATTTGGAAAAGGAAATTCCAGAAAGTTCCAAAACACACACACAAAATTTCCATGTTCCAGCAGCTTTTTACATAGCATTTACATTGTATTATGTATCATAAGCAATCTAGAGATGATTTAAAGTATACGGGGGTGGGGGGAACGTGCATATGTTATTTGCACAAGGGGCTTGAGCCACAGGGAATATAGCCATTATCCTATAATAACTTTAAATTGAGTATAATCTTTAAAGACATTGAAGCACTATGTGGTGCACCTGAAACTAATATTGTAGATCAACTATAATTTAAGAACTAAAAAGCAGAAAAAAAAAAAAAAACAGAAAAAGAAAAAAATAAGGAACTTTTGCATCCATGGATTTTGGTATCCCCAGCCGTCCTGGGAGGAATCCCCCAAGGATACTAGGGGAGGAATGTAGTGTTCTCAGTGAGTGTTATGATGGATCCCATCATCTTAGCTGTATTCATGCATCAGAAATACCTGGTCAGGCTTCCCTGGTGGTACAGTGGCTAAGAATCTGCCTTGCAATGTGGGAGATACAGGTTCAATCCCTGGTTGGGGGAAGATCTCATATGCCACGGGGCAACTAAACCCACGTGCTGCAGCTACTGAAGCCCACAAGCCCTAGAGCCTGTGCTCAGCAACAAGAGAAGCCCCTGCAATGAGAAGCCCCCACACCAAAATTAGAGAGTAGCCCTGACTCTGCAAGTAGAGAAAACCCGAGTGCAGCAATGGAGACCCAGTGCAACCCAAAAATTTAATTAACTAATTAAAAAAATAAAACTTGGTCAGAAATGTCCCTGCTGGTCCAGTGCTTAGGAATCCACCTTGCAATGCAAAGGATGTGGGTTTGATCCCTGGTCGGAGAACTAAGATTCCACAAGCTGAGGGGGAACCAAGCCTATGCACCGCAACGAAGATCCTGCATGCTGCAACCAAGACCAAATGCAGTCACATCAAAAAATATTTTTTAAAAAAGAAAAACTGGTCAGTTCTATGAAAAGAGTAACAGAACTGGCATTGAGCATGACGGAAACCAGACAATCTCCTCTGGACACTTTATTTTCCTCTCCCTCCTTTCAAGAGCTTCCTGGCTTCCTGGAATTCCTAACCTGGACATGAACAGCCCAGGTGAGTTCGTACCCACTGACTTGGTTCCAGCCCAGGACACGGGACGTTCACAGTTTCTGACTTGGACAGAATCCAGCTTTAACCCTGCACTGTCTCCCTGGGCTGGGGATAATCTGACCCAGTCTCTTCTCTTGGCATTGAACCTTTAGCTCACGTTCCTGCATTGGGCCCAGACTCTGTCATCTTCAGCCTGGGGATTTTTGGTTGCTCTCTGAACTTGCCTTTTTGATCTTGCCCACCTGGTCTCAAGATATGTACACTTACCTGTCTAAACTTGGGCTGGGGCATTGACTTCTAAGCCATCCCATAGGCGGCAGCCTCCAGGCCACTTCACTGAGGCTTGTGGTTGTTCAAAGGAAGTCCCATGATAATGCAACTGTGCTCAGCACCCCAGATGTTTTTTAGGAAAATTGGTTTAGAGAAGCAAATCTCTTGCTTGACCACACACTAAGATCACCTGAAGAAACTGAAATTTTCCAACAGCAAGGGTCCCATCCCAGGTGAATTTAAATCAGAATCTCACATCCTGAATAGAAATGTTTGTACAAGCTACAAGGTGATTCTTAGATGGGGCCAGAGTTAGGAAGCACCAGATAAGAGAAGATCAAACCAGTCGATCCTAAAGAAAATCAACCCTGAATATTCAATGGAAGGACTGATGCTGATATTCAAATATGTTGGCCACCTGAGGCAAAGAGCCAACTCCTTGGAAAAGACCCTGATGCTGGGAAAGATTGAAGGCAGGAGGAGAAGAGAATGACAGGGGATAAGATGCTTAGATAACATCACTGACTCAGTGGACATGAGTTTGAGCAAGCTCCGGGAGATGGCGAAGGACAGGGAGGTCTAGCGTGCTGCAGTCCATGGGGTTGCAAAGAGTCAGACACGAATGAGCAACTGAACAACAAGACAAGAGAAACTTCCCCGCCCCAGCCACGCTCACCCCCACTTCACACTGTATGCTTGAGTAACACTTTACTTCTCCTTATATTCAACTTAGTCTCTCTCCCCACCACCAGAGCATTTAGAAAACAATGAATGAACAGTGTAGCTTAATCGGGGGAGGGGAGGAAGGAAGGCGGTGGGGAGGAAGGACCTTCCTGCTTTATCGACCCCATTGCTAAGACTGCAAAGAAGTTTATCCAGGGTGGAAAGTGAACTGACACCACCTCAACTTACCCCAGCTGAAGGTGCATGCCTAGTTCAGAAGGATCCTAGGAAGTAAGAAGGTGTAACCTGGTGATCACAACCACTCTCAAGCCTGGAAGAAAGAAGCCAAAGCACCAGGCAAGAGATTTAACATGATCAGCACATGTTTTTCCATTGGCACATGTTCCAGAAAAAAGAAAAACTACCCCTACACTGTTGCTGTTTATAAGTGGTCATTCTAACCCGTCCTGCGCATCCCTAATTCTTGGCGGTAAAGCGGAGCGGGGATCGGGTGCTCTTCAAAGGGTCTGTCCACACCCGAGATTAACAGAAGAGACAGCAGCTGACCCCTCCGCCCCTCCCCACGCCAGGGCTCCAAGCCCTGTGTCCGCCTCTGGGTGGGTCCGAGCCCACAGGGGAACCAGGTCAGAACACCTGCTGCGGTGAGGAGGAAGCCAGAGTGCACCTGACGCTCTTCCTCCCCTCACCTTTTCTTTCACGGGTCAAGAATTCATAACAACTGCCACCACGTGCTGGTTCTGTAAGAGCCTGCCCCAGCCCAGAGAGGAGCCGCACCTGGGAACCCGAGAGACATGCAAATTCTCCGGGGAGGGCCCGCCCAGACCCACTGAATCAGAAACATTAGAAGGACGGGGCAGCAAGCTGTATCTTAAGATACCTTCCAGCTGACTCTGATTTGAAAAACACAACTTTATTATTTTATCTGTACTTAGAGTTTTCTTGATTTCCCTAGTAGCTCAGATGGTAAAGAATCTGCCTACAGTGCAGGAGACCTGGGTTCGATCCCTGGGTCAGGAAGATCCCCTGGCGAAAGGGAACGGCAACCTACTCCAGTATTCTTGCCTGGAGAATCCCATGGACAGAAAAGCCTGGAGGGCTGAAGTCCATGGGGTCGCATAGAGTCGGACAGAACTGAGTGATCAACACACACACAGCTTTCTTAGGAGTCTCCTCCGTCATCTTTCTGATCTGGTCTGGTAAGGGGAGGGGATGTGAAAAATCCCACCTTTCCATTCAGACTTCCTGAGCCCTGGAGCTTACGGGGTCCCCAGCTGGTTCTCAGCAGTCCACCTTCTGAATCTCTGAGCCTCTGTTTGGATCCCATGAGTGGTCTAAGTCCTGTGTTCTTGTGAGAGAACGCTTGTACTTTCCTGAGCAAATGAGAATGAAGACAATGATGCCAAGAGGATGAGAGAAAGAGAAACAGAAGGAAATGAGCAATAGAAAAATTGCTTTTAATAATCACCTACTCTGTGCCAAGCACTGTGCTAGACACTGAGAATGCAGTAACCCTTCAAGTCCTTACTACAATCTCCTATAATAGTAACATCACCCCTGTGTTCAGAGGATGAAACTGCTGAAGCAAGAATGTGGTTCCAAACTGCACCCTTCACCATCTTCTCCCTCAAACACTGGGTTCTCTGCTCTTAGGCTTAGTTTATCCCTTCGTTTTGGTTTAGGAATTGTGGCTTGGTTGGCCAAGCCCCATATGTGATGTTTCAAACTCCAATCTTCTTTTGATTAAATTAGAACATCAGTCTAATCCTTTGAAATGTTGAAAAATGAAACTGACCAACGAGGCCAAGAAACTTCAGCTCCAGTTTCTTGAGAAGAAGCCTGAATTTGGATTTCATTCTCTGCCTTGACCGTGCGACCTTGAAAAGCACCGGCCATCTCTGAGTTCTCTCTCTACCATTCTCTGCCTCTGCAGTGCTGCTCAAAAATCAAAAGCGCTATTGATGTAGGAGCACTCTACAAACTGGAAAACACCACCGAAAATAGAAATTATTATTATGTCTAAAAAGTAGTTCAGCTCTCTTTTTTCTTTTTCCTCCAGCTGAATTGACTAACTACCTAAGAGTCAGGAAGGGAGACAAGATCTTTCATGGCTGGGTTCATTCCAACAACAATACTTTCCACAAACATCCATTAAGGCCCTAACATGAGCCAGGCACTTTTATAGGTATTTTCTCTTTTCAGAGACAAGATGTTTATGACTGAGTTACTTCTGCAACTTCTCATCTGTTGGTGGGTGTTATACCTGCTGCGGACTAAAGTCAGGGAGCTGGACCTGGGCAGCTTGATTAACTGGATTTGGACACCATGGCTTGACTCCACAAGCACCCAACTGTCCCCGACTTGCCTTGGCTCCTCGCCACATGCGCATCTGTGTGGCCCGTGGGGAAAGGTCAAGGTCATGCGGCTTTTTCATAGAGGCCATTTGGTCACATGGATTCCCAGCAAGAGAAGGAGGATGAATCACAGCAGCTCCATCGCCCTGTAACAAACAGCTCCGAACGCATGCCCCACTGAGCATGAGTCAGGTTGAGTGCAGAATCAGAGGCCATCTCCTTCCCAGCTTTCTACATTTTTCTGTCTTGCTTCTCTTCCTGGGTTTGTTTTGCCTTTAGGTTTTCTTTTCTTTTTCAACTTTATACCTAGGTTTTGAGACTTTCCCCTAGGTGTCTTGGCTAAGAAAGAGGCAGCACATGTTTTTCTTAAGAAATGCATTCGGTATAAATACAGTATATTATTCCTACATTTTATATAGCATATTTATATTATATCTCATATATAAATATAGATTAACTATATATAAATGTGCATGCTGTGCTCAGTCACTCAGCTGTGTCTGACTCTTTGTGACCCCATGGACCCCATGGACCCCGCCAGGCTCCTCTGTCCATGGGATTCTCCAAGCAAGAATGCTGGAACGGGTTGCCATTCCCTTCTCCAGGGGAATCTTCCCAACCCAGGGATTGAACCCACGTCTCCTGCTTCTCCTGCCTTGGCAGGTGGATTCTTTACCACTGTGCCACACGGGAAGCCCTATCATGGTGCCTAATACACAGTAAATGCTGGAGAATATTTGCCACTATTGATTATGATCACCTTAACCTTAAGGTGATTATGATCACCACCTTAAACAAAGATGGAACGACATTTCCTCAGACATCCAGGAAGCCCACATTCATGGCCTAGCACACACACACACACACACACCAGTGTAGTTTGGGAGCTAAGCTCTCCATTGGCCTTCTATTATCATATCTGAAGTACATTTTGTTATAAGGGGAAGGGTTTAGATACAAGAGGCAACAAAGAAGGAGCAAGGTCAACAACACTGGCCAGGACCTGACCTTGGGATCCCCAAAATAATGATCTCCAACAGAACTTCAGGGAAGAGAGGAAGAAGTCTAGGGGGAGACAGACAGCCATGCTGTCAGGGTTTCCTGCAATAAATTACGGATGGAGAGACAGCCTTTATAAAGTTCACCAAATCTTGCAAAAACATGACTACCGTAGTAGGAAAGCTTGCCAAATTATGCAATTTGGAGCAAAAATGCTCCTTTCCACCCCCACTGTGATGTTCAGCTGCTGGCTAAGCCAAAAGCAGTTACTGGCAAGAAAATAATTAAAAAAAATTTTTTTTTGGCATATGGTGAAAAGCAGGGAAATAGGAAAAGAATCCTAGAGGAGTTTTTCCCCTAACCTTTGATTAAAATGATTTTCTGCATTTGGCAAAACAGCATTAATCAAAACACATAATTCATAATGAAACTCATTTCAAAGCTTTAACCTTCTGTGAAAGTTTTGGATGAAGAATCTATCCTGAAGATACACACTTATACATACACAAAGATGTTCAGGCCTGTCTAGGGCAGCATTTTTTAATAATTCTGAGAAACAATTGAAAGGTCTAAAGATAAGAGAATGGCTAATCAGATTTGGTACATGCATCTCATGGGAATCTATAGAACTATTACAACCAATGGACTGTGTTCATACTGAATGATGCCAGATACAATAAGCTGAACCAAAAAAAAAAAAAAGCAATCCATTAGGTAATATACTAAGTATAGGCATATCTTGGCAATATCATGGGTTTACCACTACAATAAAGTGAATATTGTAATCAAGCAAGTCACACAAATTTTTTGGTTTCCAGAGCATAGGAAATTTATGTCTCATTCACTTCCGTATTCCTCCTACCTAAAATAGCATCTGGCACCTTGTAGAGACTCAACTATCTGTCATTTGACTGAATGAGTGAATGTTCATAAAATATTTTGTAATGAACAGTTTTGAGATGGCTGGAAGGCATCACTGTCTCGATGGACATGAGTTTGGGTAGACTCCAGGAGTTGGTGATAGGGAAGTGTGGCATGCTATGATTCATGGGGTCGCAAAGAGTCAGACACGACTGAGTGACTAAACTGAACTGAATGGACAGTTTAATACATATGTATACCTATATGTACACATATATGTGTATATAAACATATAGGTATACATATGTATAGGTGTGTATATATATATATGCTGATGGATATGTATATGTAATAGCTGCTGAAATTGTGACAACTGTCAACTCAGGAATACAGGTACTGATACTTTAAGACCAAAGGATGCTGGCATATATGGCACCCTCTTCCTGTGACCTCTTTACCCCTGATCTCTCACCTTTCATTGTGGTTACTTTTCCTCCACTTTTTTTCTATTGATACATTAATGCAGCACCAGTATATAAAATGTTTAAAGTCAATGAATAAAAGGAATAAGGCTGTTTCTGGTTCCTTGGAAGACCTTCTCCTGCTTTTTATCTATGAAGAAGCAATGGCAACCCACTCCAGTATTCTTGCCTGGAGAATCCCAAAGACAGAAGAGCCTGGTGGGCTACAGTCCATGGGGTCGCAAGAGTCAGACACAACAGAAGCAACCTAGCACACACTTTTTATCCAACAAATGCTTGCCACTCTTCAGAAGCTCTGCTGTGTGCCCACAGGGCTCTGCTTCCCATGGATACCTAAAATCTAGTCTCCCCACAACATCTGGGTCTGGCCCACGGTCCTTGCATGCCTTCTTCTGTCCTGAACAACTGTGGCACCTGCCCCTGAAATGAGTCCTCACGAGCAAGGGCAGAGGAGAGCATCTGCCCAGGTAGGCAGAGTGAGAAGCCAGAGCCGGCAGCCTCCTGCCATGCAGGTGCCATTGGCCTTCGTGGTCACATTGGACGATACTCACTGCCCCCTGCGGGTCTGGGCCAGGCTCCCGACATGTGATGGTCTTATCCATTCTGGGCTCACACCGAGGGTCAGCAGGTCTGTGGGAGCTGCCAGTGTTTCCGAGTCTACTGATCCTCTTTCCTGCCTCTGGCTTCATGGTGTCCCACCACTCCAACTCTAGAACAGCAATCTCCAAGGCCTGGGGGCCAAACGCATCTGTCTGCCCTGTGGCATCTCTCAGCCAGCCAGGCCTCCCATCAACACTCACTGTGAGGTGACACAGTGCTGGGTGTCATGGAGCTGGACAAGGAGGCAGGATGTGGGGACCCTGACTCTGTGGGGCTCCAGCTCTGCCCACCCACATTTGGGACCATTTACAATGAACCCACTGACTTCAGTCACTTCCACAGTCAGTGACTGTGATTCGGGGAGTTGGGGTCATTGTCACAGAGTCTCGTCCAAATGTCCCTCAGGGTATGTCTCTAGATTGCATGGAGGTCTAGTTTGCATAGTTCCCTCCTGAACAAAACCAGGTAGATGCCCAAGCTGACCTTCTCTCTCATCTTTGGAGATGGGCTCAGTCCAGGCTTTGTAGGCAGGCCGAGTCTGAGCAGTGTCTAGGAAAGCTGGGTATACCTTGAGAAGAAGCCATGGCTCTGTGAGAAGATCCCAGCCCGGACTCCTGACCTGGGACCACCCAGGGGGCCCACGGGCCTCCAGCACAGTGCTGACCACGTAGCCACAGGCAGCCTTGGACCACTCCATGACCAAAGTCTGGTCTGTGCCTGTTCTGAGAGGGATGGCTGAGGACCAGTTTAGCAGGAGTGGAGGAGCTATCTAGAGCCATCACATATCATTATGCGTTGCCCCCTCCCCTGGCTTCAATAGCACCTTATAACACAGACATCTCTGTATGTATACGAGTTTCAATATAGGCAGAGCTGCAAGACTTTGTCTCCATCCCAACCGAATGTGCTGGGTTTTGTTTTATTTGTTGGGCTTATAGATGCTTTACCACGTTGTGTTTGTTTCTGCTGCACACCAACGTGAATCAGCTACATGTATACATATGCCCCCTCCCTCTTGGGTCTTCCTCCCACCCCTCCAGGTCATTAGAGAGTACCGAGCTGAGCTCCATGTGCAATGTAGCAGGTTCCTACTAGCTATCTATTTTACACACAGTAACGTATATATGTCAATCCCAGTCTCCCAGTTCATCCCCCTGCCTGTGTGCACATGTTCCTTCTCTATGTCTGCATCTCGATTCCTGCCCTGAAAATAGGTTCATCTATACCATTTTTCCGGATTCCACATGTATGCATTACTGTATGACATCTGGTTCTTTCTTTCTGACTTACTTCACTCCATATGACAGACACTAGGTCCATCCATGTCTGTACGAACGACCCAACTCCATCCCTTTTTATGGCTGAGTAATATTCACACAATGGGATAATACTCAGCCGTAAAAAGAAACAGAATGTATTGGTAACTGGAACAGTCTGGGTGCCTTTGCGTGACTCTGAAATGCCAACTGTGGCGGTGGTCACGTTTCACCCAGAATGGAAGGCTGCTTCGAGGCAATCCACTTTAGGCGTATTTGGGTGAGTTGAGGTTGCCCTCCATCCCTACCACGGCCCCCAGGGCCCAGCACAACGAGGTTTACCAAGGCACGCGGGTGAAGGGGAAAGAGGGGTAAACCATGTGCCCACCAGTCCAGAGAGGAGAGCAGAGCTCATCTTCAAATGCAAAGGAAGGAGTTTTTGTCCTCTTCTGCTGACTTAAAAAAAATTATTTGGGGGTGGGGAGTGGGGAAGAACCCTGAGGGTCTTAGGAGATGCGTCCCCACGCCCACCTCACTGACTGGATCCTGCCTCACCTGCCCACAGTCAGGACACCCAACCACACTGGCCTTTGCCCTGGCCCTCTGACTCCCCAGCTCTCCCCTGCCTTGGGGCCTTTATGTGCACTTGTCAATCCCTCTTTCTAGAATATTCTTTCCTCACCTCAGCTTAACTGTAACCTCTTCAGAAAGAATTTCCCTGGCCATGTTAAACAAATAACCCTCACTTCCCAGGCTCTCTCTCTCTATCCTACCCTCTTGTTTCATCCCTCCAATCTGAAGTTAGCTTGTATATTTATTTCTTGGTTTATTGTCTGTCCTCCTTGACCACAACATCAGCCCCATGAAAGTAGAAACCTTGTCTGTTTCATAAACCCGTGCCTTGCACATTATTCAGTAAATATTAAAGGAATGAATGATGTTATCATAGTCTTTTAAGATTCTTAAGGGAGAGAGAAAAAAAAAAAAAAAAGAAGCCTTCCATGAATTCCAAGCAGAGAGAAGAGCAAATAAAGCAGAAAATGGAAGAACTGTTAACTGCCACATTAGCTTGAGACTGAAGCAAACAGAAAAGCGAAAATCTGAATGCTTAATTATAAAATGTGGGCAAAGGCAGTTTTCAAAGAGGAACAGGATTCTGTCCTCAGGAAGCAGATGGATTATAAAATGCCAAGGATGGCTACTTCACACCCCCTAAAGACCCATGCCCAGTTCCTTGCTGGAAGGACAGCATGATTTTTTTCAGCCCCGCCTGAGAACACTTCAACCAGAAACACTCCAAATGAAAGTACGAAAGAGCCCGAGAAGCCTTGCCATGGACAGCATCTGGGCAGAATAAGAACATCTGTTCCCAGCATGAGCCCTATTAGCTTCATCTTGTGGTTTTCATTAAAAAAAACCAAAATGTACAATTATGATGCACGGATGTAACTGGTGGCAAGGTAGAAAGGGGCACCCCACAGTGAGCTACGTCTCAGGGAGGACACGGCTGCCTAGAGGGGTGCCCACACACCCAGGGACAAGCTGTGGCCAGCAATGACAGCTGGGTTAGCTGGAATCAACAAGCTGGACTTCTAGAGGCAGGGGCCAGAGGGGATTGGAGGAAAGACAGTGAGCAAAGGGGTTGGGGAGGGAGAGGGGAAAGAAGAAGGTGGGTCTGGCAAGTAACAGGACTGGCAACTAAACCCAGATCACCAGAGTTGGAACCGCAGCATGCCACTTCCTAGACATGTAACCTCAGGCAAGTTGCCAAACCATTTGTGCCTTGGCTTCCTCCACCCATGAGAGGTGACAATCACGGCCCCTACTGCAGAGTGTCAACATGAGGGTGACAAGAGTCAATGTTAACACTTGTCCAGAATAAGCCCCGAGATGCTGTCAGCTGCCCCCAGGGTTATTATTACCACCATCATTAGCATCATGATTTCTAAGACTGCATTGACTCCTTCCAGCACAACCAGCTACACACTGGTATTATTCCCAGGGCAGGAAGTCAGTGGGTGGAAATGAAGGCCCTGGCCTCAGCCCTCTCTCTCTCCAGAATCCAGGCTCCTTACAGTGTTCATGCAGGACTCTGTGCCTCCCGAGAAACAGCCCTTGACCTTAGTGCTGCTCCAGTGAACACCAGCCAGAAGGCAGAAGCAACACACACTGAAGCTCTCTTGATTTGTGAGATGAAAGGCCAGGGGCAGCCTCTTTTCATAGGCCCAGTTATTACAGACGGTACCACCTGCCCCTAAGGAAACAGGAAACTCGACAGACGGGTTCAAATCCCAGCTCCACACTTGAGAGCAGCGGGCACGGCCTAAGGGCTGAGCCCTTGTGCTCCCTGCTGGAAACAGAGACTAAGGTGTCCTCAGGATGTGGCGGAGACTCAACAGGCTCAGGTGCAGACCTCACGGTGTCGGGCACCCAGCACACAGTTGCTCTGCCCATCACTAAATGATTGCAAGCTCCTTGCAAAAGCTGGGGAGCAGATGGGAGAAGGTGACAGAAAGGTAACAGTGGAGAAGCGGGAGGGAAGGTTTTGGCGGATGGCTGACCTGGAAGCAGGGACCAGAGGTCCTGGGGTGAGGAGACAGGCCACCAGCAGGGGCAGAGGGAGGCCAGCTCTGGGGAAGATAAGAGCTGGGCTGCCTGGGAGCCAAAGAACCCCATTTCCCTTGGCACCACAAGAACTTCTCAGAATGACAGTATTGATGTTGTTCCTGATAGCTAGAGCTTCAAGAAAAGGTTCAAGAAAAGGCTGGGCCACAAGGGAAGCTGGATTCTCCAGGCAAGAATACTGGAGTGGATTGCCATAACCTCCTCGAGGGGATCTTCCCCACCTAGGGATCAAACCCAGGTCTCATGGAAGATTCTACCATCTGAGCCACTAGGAAAGCCCAAGAATACTAGAATGGGTAGCTTATGCTTTCTCCAGGGGATCTTCCAGACTCAGGAATTGAAACAGGGTTTCCTGCACTGCAGGTGGTTTCTTTACCAGCTGAGCTAAAGGGAAGCCCTTTAAATAGCTTACCATTTGGTTAAATTATCCTTCCCAACACTTCCCAGAGCTCCTCTGGCAGCCTCTGTAATTAGAACGTGACAGGGGCTCAGCAAATGGCCATGGACTTGAACCACAGGTGTAAAAAAAGTGCCCAGGAAAGAAGACTAGGGATTAGTATGCACACAGGACAATAAATGACAAATTAGGAGAGTGGGCTTATAGCTGTATTTTTTCCACAATTTCCTAAGTATAGGAACAAATATTTTCTCCGATGGTGATTCCTGAAAATGTCTCGTTAAGACACACAGGTGCATAGCAGTGCTGTCCAGACTCAACACGGCAGAACATCCTATGAACACTGTTTGCAAAGCCTGTTGCTGTTTTTGATAAGCATTTCTTCTGGGAAAGAGCAGGTGCCCAAAGTCTGAGAGGTCACGTGCTGCCCGAGTGGACAATGTGAAAGAACAATGACCTCTGAAGTCAGAAGGAAACAAACCACGCCTGTCCTGGTCCACACCTACCCTTCCCTGAGCCAAAGGGAATTCACTCCTGATGCAGGTCCCACTGTGGGCTCTGGCCTCCCCACCCCATCATCTCAGGGTTTACTACCTGCTTATTCAAAGTCGTGGACTGCCTAATCAGGGATCCTCCAGCAGTTTCAAAACTCCCGCTAGTCCCAGGACTAAAATGATCTTCCTGGGACCAGGGGCCAAGAAGCGGGTTTATCCTGTATCCCATCTCACCCTCAGGTGAGGAGAGAGGCCATCGGGTTTGTGGGGCCCAAGGCTGCAGGCAGTGATTCACTCGCTCTTAGCAACCGTGGCTTTGGCTTAGTTTAGCAATATCTGGAAGCTGAACATTCTCATCAGGCTTGTGTTTTATTCAACTGCCTGCCCTGGGGGTGCTGCTGGCTTGGTTGGCCTCCTGCTGGAAGCTGACAGCTCATGCTAAGCCCCCCTCAAGAGGGCCCTCAGTGTCAGCTCTTCCCAGGCACGCAGGGTACGACCTGTTCTGAGCCCGCTGTCATACATAGCTGCTCGTCACCAGGTAGCAGCTTCTCCCTAAATCTTTTAGTCATCACACCCCTTCCTGCAGACCCGCTGCCTAAAGGAAGATGCTTTACTTTTTTTGAAAGCATCTTTTCCCTCTCTTTTGCAGTTTGGTTTCCCGCTTGCAGTTTCAGAGCCAACGAGGCAGGCAGAGGCAGCCTGTCATGGGGAGCAAACCGAACCGAGCTTTTGTAGAGCCTGTGGTGGGGCCAGGCACAGTGTGGGAGACTGTGGGCACCTGTGACCCCAGCTCAAGAACCTGACCCCTGGGCTCCTGCAGGAAAGCCCAGACCTCAGCTACTGGGAGTCATGACTCTGAACATGAGAGGTGTGAAAATCTTCCTGAGTTCTGCTGGACAATCCAGGGCCATAACATGCTTCTGTGGATTTCAACAATGAACATGCAAACCTAGGTTAAAAAGATGATGATGACTGGAGAAGGCACTGGAATTATAATAAATGGATAGACATGGATTTACAGTCCAGTTCTTGCCTTAAATAGCTGAGGGGTCCTGGATAAATCACTTGACCTCTCTGAGGTTTTGTTTCCTCATCCAAAAAAAAAGTTGAAGAATTGCAGAAATCTCATAGAGTCTATGATAAAGACTAAATGAGATAATGCATGATAATTCATGTAAACTTAATAACATAACACCTGACATTTAGTCAGTGCTTAGTAAATATTACATGTCTTCAGCATTTGTTTCAAAATTATCCATCAACAAATGAACTTATCTACAAAACAGATCCACAGACATAGAGAACAGACTTGTGATTGTCAAGGGAGAGGGGAGATAGGGGAAGGATGGAGTGGGCATTTGGGATTAGCAGATGCAAACCATTATATAGAAGATGGATAAACAGCAAGGTCCTATTATACAGCATAGGGAACGATACACAGTATCCTGTGATAAACCATAATGGAGAAGAATATGAAAAAGAATGTATCTATGCGTATAGCTGAATCATTTTGCTGCACAGCAGAAATGAACACATTATAAAGCAACTATATTTCAATAAAAAATAAATTAGAAATAAAATGAAGATAAGAAACCAAAAAACTTTTCAGTCAAGAAATGCACAAGGATGGGACAGATTTCAGACCATTTTGGTGGCCTCCCAACTTTTGGTTTTTGTAAATACCTGCACGAAAAGAGCCCCCACCCCTTCCCCAACTTCACTCCCTGACTCCCAAACCCACGTGCCTGTTCTCACCCTGCATTCCTGCCAGTCTCTAAACGGATCCTACTGACACATACTCCCCGGCCTTTGACTCTCCCCTGGGCAGCCCCGCGATGGCATGACCCATGATTCTCTGAGCTCACAGCCTCAAAGGCTCAGTGTCTGGGCCTTTTCAGTATCCTTCACATCAGGTCCTTCACACAGTGTGGCTGAGCAGAATTCTTGTCTTAACTCTGGCAACTTGAAAAATGAACTATTGATTTCACAGGCTGAGATCTTTGAAGATTTTCAAAGTCTCAGAACCACTTCCCAGTCCGAGAAGTTCAAAGACTGAATTCATCGACTGGTTTACTCTGCTCTCAAAAGTCATTTACACTTCAGTCAGGAGAGGCTGGGAGAAAGGATGTTCACTGGGGGAGCTTTTGCCTCTTCGCAGACTGTCTGATAGCGGAGGAAAGACACTTCCTCTGGTCTGCGCTTCAGAACGTATGAGCACTGAGCATAAGACTAGCCCTTCCCAGGGACCTAGTGCGTGCTAAGTTGCTTCAGTCGTGTTGGACTCTTTGCAACCCCACGGACTATAGCCTACCAGGCTCCTCTGTCCATGGAGATTCTCCAGGCAAGAATACTGGAGTGGGTTGCCATGCGCACCTCCAGGGGATCCTCCCTACCCAGGGATGGAACCTGCATCTCTTACGTCTCTGTATTGGCAGGAAAGTTCTTTTTCACTAGCACCACGTGGGAAGCCCTTCCCAGGGGCCCAGAAGGAACTCAATTCTTGCTTGCTACAGCAAGGCATCGTGTGGCATCTGAATGGTGAGGATGGTGTGCATCTCTGGGCCATGAGGAGATGCCTGGGGTCATGTCCTGGTTTGGGATACTGGTACCAAGAGGCTGAAACACGCAAAGCTTATGCTAACATCTCCAGGGTGGTCTCATCCTGTGCGCTGCTGCCTCCTTCCAGACCCTCTCCTTTCCTTATGTAATGAGTTAGAATTCACCCTCAGGTTTTTCAGGTGGATTTGGTGCAACCTGACTGTCAAGTAACATTATGAATGCCAATTAATGACTGTGCAAAGCCCTAACACCTGCACACACACACACAAAGCCACTGAACAAATAAAGGTTAAGAAAACTCTATCCACAGCATATTAATTAAGAAAGCCACGTTATGTAAAGACGTTTTGAAAGAAGCTGTTTTCTACAACATCCTGCGATTGCAGAGCCTTTTATGGGCTTTGTGACAGGATGGTGGTCTGTGGTGATGCCAAGCCAGCCAGAAGACAGGCATATGAGAGTGCCAGGGGTCAGAACCCATGGAGACAGAAATGGAAAACTCGTGTGTCGAGACTGTAAAATTCTTTACAAGTTTTCCTGAGATTCACATGAAAAAATGACCAAGTGACACTATAAAAGCAAATGCTTGCAGATCTTACAAATAAACTAGAAGCGGGCCTCAGGACCGCTCAAGAAATGAGGCATTTGGGTGAAGCCAAGAGCTGGGGGCTTGAGCAGGTGTGGGTCATGATGCTGGAAATAAACAAGTTGCCACAGGAACCCAGCACTAGGAGAGACCAAGATTCCCAGAAAGGGCAGTGCGGCACCCCCACCCCTACCCACTAACAGTCCAAGCAGTTTGCTCTCAATTATCCACCCCATGTGTAATTTCAGGGAAACTCACTCTGTAAATTGCAGATTTTTTGACACTTAACTCAGAAAAAAAGGAGTCGTCCAACAGTGATTTCATGCCCAAGTAAACCTGTCATCTTTACTCTTAGCCTTTTCTTTCCCTTCTTCCAGAGAAAAAAGATCCAGACATTTTAACAAGAGAAAGTAAACTCCCAACGCTGAAAAGATTGGAGTTTTCAAGTTGGCTTACGATGCTCATCTGAAGAAGGGGGCTTTCGAGTTGGCAAAGCGCCTCCCTCCCACATCCCTGCTAAATCACCAACTCCAAGGGCTCTGACTCAGAGAATGTGTAAGCCCCAGGCTTGTCTCATAAACACCGCCTTTCCATGCCCCATGTTCTAGATTCCTTGCTAGTGCAGTGCAACTCAGGGTCGGGGCAAATAAGGTAAGGAGACCATTCCAGTTCAACATCTGATGCTGGTTTTTTCTTCCCCCCTCTGCTGAAGTTTAGGTAGAGGCCAACAGGGCTGTTTTCACTATTGTTTCCAACTAAACTGCTGACAACTAAGAAGTATGAACACTTGGCAGGATTTCAAGCTCCAACAATAAGCCAACTGCATGAGGAGCTTCTTTTGTGTGGTTTCTCTCTTGCTCCTTTTTCTATCTTGTGATATTCCTGCCCACTCCCAGGACTTCAGTGGCCACCCTAGTGGGGTCCATCCCTGTTCAGTCAAGGTTATCCCAAGGGACTACAGTGGTCCTGGCTGTGGGGGTGCACTGGCAGCCCACGGAGGATGTATACAAACAGTTGCCTCCTGCCTCAAGCATGAGTCCACTACTAACCCACATACTGTGTGGGTTAACTGTGGTTGGGACACACGATCAGGACCGTCCCTTGTCCTGGAAGATCCCACATTCTTTGGGGCAACGAAGCCCTTGTGCCACAAGTGCTGAGTCCATACACTCTAGGGCCCACATACCACAAGAGAAGCCACGGCATTGTAAAGCCCATGCACCCCGGCAAACAGCAGCCCTTCCCTCACCACAACTAGAGAAAGCCCATGTGCAGCAACAAAGACCCAGCCCAGCCAAAAGTTATACATATATAAATTTAAATATATATATAGAGAGAGACATATTTTTTAAAAATTCCCTAGTTGTATGAACCATTTCCTTTGGGCTCTGTCATCAGTCAATGGAAGCTGAGTTATTTGATAATATGACTTCTGCTAACATGCCAGGGAATTCCTCCCAGGGAATACATACATTTATCAGTTTCCTTCTGAAGAAACTGGTAGTTTAGTCACCAAATCATGTCTGACTCTTTGCGATCCCATGGACTGTAGCCTGACAGGCTCCTCTGTCTCGTGAAATCTCCCAGGCAAGAATACTGGAGTGGGTTGCCATTTCTGTGAGCCCAGAAAGTGATCTTGAAGTATGGAAGACCAGGGATTGGTATTTTGACGGGGCATGAATTCATCACAGGTCCTTCAGTGATAAGGAGCAGAAAGCCAGCTGAAATGAATCTAAACAAAAGGAGTTAATTGGATGATGTGACGGGGCAGGGCAGGCATGCAGTTGGCGTCAAGCACATCTGGAAAGAAACCTTGTCAGGACCTGCACTGACTCACATCACAGCTCTGGCCCATGTGTTGGCCCAGTCCTTGTTGGCTTCTCTAACTGGCAGGGGCCTGGGGCCATATACCGTTATAGGTCCCACCAGGAGAAAAGGCTTCTCTTAGAGTCTCAGGGGAAGAACTCTGATTGGCTCAGCTTGAACCACATGCCTACCTCTGAGCCAATCACTGTTGCTAGAGACTTGGCTATTGTTCTCATTTTTTATTGCCCCACTCAGTGGCTTAAAACAGACCACTGTTTATTATCTGGAGGTCAGAAGTCCAGTGGAGGTCTCCTCTTGGAAGGGTGGGATGGGGTAGGGATGGGAGGGGAGTTCAGGAAGGAGGGGACATGTGTACACCGGTGGCTGATTCATGCTGGTATGTAGCAGAGGCCAGCACAATGTTGTAGAGCGACTGTCCCAGTGAATTGAAATTTGTTCTGAACCTCTCAATAGTGTACGATTATGATCTGGTAGGCTGCAGTCCATGGGGTCGCGAAGAGTTGGACACGACTGAACGACTTCACTTTCACTTTTCACTTGCATGCATTGGAGAAGGAAATGGCAACCCACTCCAGTGTTCTTGCCTGGAGAATCCCAAGGACGGGGGAGCCTGGTGGGCTGCCGTCTATGGGGTCGCACAGAGTCGGACACGACTGAAGCGACTTGGCGGCAGCAGCAGCAGCAGCAGCATAATCTTTGATACTTAAAAAAAGCTGTTGTAATAAAAAAAAAATATGAGTTGGAATGAGGGAAAAAAGGGATAAGTTCCTTTCTATAGGTTCTGTCGGGGGGGCGCGGTGAGGTGGATAATCCACTTCCTTGTTCACTCAGTTTGCTGGTGAGTTTCATTCTTTGTATTTACAAGATTGAGGGCCTTCTTTTCTATTTCCTTCCCCATCTGTGGGCCATTCCCAGCTTCTAGAGGCCACCCACATACGTTGGCCCATGGCCCCTTTTTCCATCTCCAGAACCAGCACTGGTGGGTCCAATCTTCCTCAAGTTTCAAATCTCTCCTGCTTTTTTTCCTTTCTTTCTATTATCACATTCTCTAAGACTTCTGTTTTTCTCTTCCACTTTTAAGAGCCCATGTGATTATATTGGGTCCACCTAGATAATCCAGGGTAATCTCCTTATCCTAAAGTTTACAACCCCAATTCCATCTGGAAAGATCCTTTTGCCATGAACAGCAATGTATACTTGATAGCATACTCTCATGTAGATGGCAACAGATTTGTAAAATACGTTCACAGGTTCTGAGGGTAGAGCATTACCAACTATTGGACTCTCACAGCCAGGTTTTGGCTGTATATCCACCTTCATAGCCAGGGTATGGGCTGGTCGTGTGATTGAGAGCTCTAAGAGAACCATGTGGAACAGGAAGGATGAGAAAGTTCCCTAAAGAAGGACAATATGCTGTTAGCAGGCAGTGGGGTGGAGGTGGGGGGCGGGGAGAGAAAACTGCCCACTACAAAGCAGGATGGGCCTTATTACACATTTAAAGCCACTGCTCAAAGGTGTTGGTAGGCTTTTCAGGTAGGAATTTTAACAGTCCCAACGTCAAGTGCCAAAAACATTTTTTAATGACTAAATGAATGAATGAGAGGGAAGGCAGATCAGAGGCAGAGACTTAATCAGTTACCGAGCTTACCCATCCCACTTTGCTGGCCTTAACTAAGAGAAGCACAGGAAACAGAAACTACTCATAGGAATTTGGCCCGCAGACTCAGGCTCACATATGGCAGCAGAAGAGAGCCAAGCAGGAGCGGAGACTGGGATCTGGCTCAAGGCTCATGTGCTTGAGTAGATCAGAAACTGGAACAGTGGGTAGCCAGAGAGGCAAGCTGCAGCATCCGTGGGATGGAGGGCTCTGGACTGTTAGTTGGGACATAATTGGCTATGGTGCAAATGGCTGTAACCAGCCACACAAGCTTGGGTAGATTTGATCTTGGACCAGTTTCATCTCCAGTAAAAAAAAGAGAATAGGATTACCAAGGGTGTCCATGAAGTGACAACTCACATCCACCCCCCACACCCATAGCCATCCACCACTCCTTTACGTTGAACCCCAGCTGTCCTCTGAAGCCTTAAGGCAGCTCTCCAACAGACACTACAAGCTGATCCAAGCTGCAGTATGCGTTAAAAACCCTTGGTCATTCTAGAGTCAGATGATTTCTTATTTTTTTAAACATAAAAGAAAAATAGGTTTATTTGGCTGTTTCCAAGTCTTAGTTGTGGCACATGGGGTCTTCATTACTCTCTAATGGTGGTGGCACACAAGCTCAGTAGTTGTGATACGTGGGCTTAGTTGGTCGGAGACATGTGAGATCTTAGTTCCCCAACCAGGGGTCGAACCCACATCCCCTGAATTGCAGATTCTTAACCACCAGACCACCAGGGAAGGCCCTAGAGTCAGATCATTTCTAAACTGTTTTTCAGCTTTAACATTTAACCTTCTAATAAAGAACAACTGCTTAGCACCAAAGGAGACCTAGACTCCCTGATTTTAAACCTCTCCATGCTGGATGAGGACAAAACCACCTGGTAAGAAAGGCAGAGTGAGCTGGAGCAGCCTTCAGGACTTAACCCCAGGGCCCAAGAGCAGAAATTCCAATCAGAGATAAAATAAATCTCCCTGCTCACCAGAAGTCACAAAATGCCACCTGAGTGTTACACAAAAGGTCAACAACTATAATCCTTGATGTGCAGATAATTGTCTTGAGATGACATGGATAAGCCATCTGGGTTTGGGGCAGGAAGAGATGGAGCAGATAAATTGGGAAATGTCACAGGTCAGTTTCCTAAAAGCTCTGTGCAAACAGGAAATTATTAGGGCATGCTCATACCTCAGCGGGAAGGGAAGGAATCAGAACTGACCGGAGGGTAAAATTGGACTGTGAACTCAGCCAAGGTCTTCGTTGATTGTACGGGGGGACCAGGAGCTGGTTGGCTTTCCAGAGATGTCCCTTGTTGGGAGAAGGGGGTCAGACCTTTTTGAGCCGTCCTTGAGCAGTCGTTGGAGGGAGGCTGCCCCCAAGAAGGGGCCCATCCTTAGGTGAAGAGGCTTCCTTTGTAAGCCTTCATAGAGGACAGTGCCCAGAGCTCCCAGGGAGGACAGAAAGAGGAGCAGAAGTTGGGGTAAATAGTTCCTTCAGTCCTGAAGGAAGAGCTGGGTGGAGCCACGTGGGAAGCAAATGGAATTTCCCACCTGGATTGTCTACCTGGATGACTTCTTATAGTAGATAATCCAGGTGGAAAATTCCATTTGCTTCCCGTTTCTGAAAATTAAGAGTCAATCTCTAGTTGTATGTGGAAATCACTCCACCACCACCACCCCTTATAGGGAATGCACTGCAGGGTCCTGTCCTCTGTGCCTTATACGGTCTGTAGCTTCTGCTGGTGTTGATCCAGGGCCAGTGTTCCAGGGTGCCCAGCAAGATCAATTAGCAAGAATGGGACACATTGATGGTACGGAGGGTTCATTCCGATGGACAAATGTCCTGAGTTATTTTGTTAATGTTATAACAAAAATGTTGTTTAGTCACTAACTCATGTCTGACTCTCTTGCAACCCCATGGACTGTAGCCCCACCAGGCTCCTCTGTCCATGGAATTTCCCAGGCAAGAAGACTAAAGTAGGTTGCCATTTCCTACTGCAGGGGATCTTCCTGAACCTGGGATTGAACCTGAGTCTCTTGCATTGGCAGGTGGATTCTTAACCACTGAGCCCACAGCAAAAAAAACAGAGGTGGACAAATTATAGTATCCAAGTAATGCATTATATGAAGACATTACATTAGTCTGCCAGGGCTGACAAAACAAACACCACAGACAGCGTGGTAAAAGAACAGAAATTTATTCTCGCAGTTCTGCAGGCTGGAAATCCAAGACCAAGTGTTGGCAGTGCTGGTTCCACCAGAGGTCTCTCTCCTTGGCTTGCAGATGGCCACCTCTAACTGTGTCCTCACACGGCTTTTCTCTGTGTACACACATCTCTGATGTCTCTTTCTGTTCTGATAAGGACACCAGTCCTATTGGATTAGGATCCCACCCTTATGACTTCAGTTAACCTTAATATCGGAGAAGGCAATGGCACCCCACTCCAGTACTATTGCCTGGAGAATCCCATGGACGGAGGAGCCTGGTGGGCTGCAGTCCACGGGGTCACTAGGAGTCGGACATGACTGAGCGACTTCACTTTCACTTTTCACTTTCATGCATTGGAGAGGGAAATGGCAGACCACTCCAGTGTCCTTGCCTGGAGAATCCCAGGGACGGTGGGCTGCCGTCTCTGGGGTCGCACAGAGTCGGACACGACTGAAGTGACTTAGCAGCAGCAACCTTAATATTACCTCTTCAAAAGTGTCATCTCCAAATACAGTCATATTGGGGGGTAAGTGCTTCAGCAAATAAATATGGGGTGAAACACAATTCAGCCCATAAATATAATCTTTCTAACACACTCTTCCCAGTGGTCTCTGGATGGATGAACAATAGAGTGTAAAATCTGTATATGGAGGCCATTAAAAATATACATATTTTTTGGACTTTTCTGTTAGTGTAGTGGATAAGAATCTGCTTTGCAATGCAGGGGACTCCGGTTTGATCCCTGGTCTGGGATTCCACATGCCTCAGAGTAACAAAATCTTGTGCGCCACAACTACTGAAGTCTGCACGCTTGGAGTCCATGCTCTGGGGAAGACTCTGCAATGAGAAACCCACACACCCCAAGGAAGGGTAGCCTCCACTAGCTGCAAACAGAGGAAGCCCATATACAGCAATGAAGACCCAGAGCAGCCACAAAGAAATCAATAAATAATAAATAAAGAGATAGTTTCTTTAAAAATATACATATATTTTGATATGTTTTGTCTCCTTTTGTTTTTACTTTATCATAGAGATTTTATCATTTAGGATTTGGAAAACATAAAGCTCAAAGAAAAAATAAAAATCACTCATATTTTTATCTCCCATTAAAAAAAAAAAAGTAGTATTACCATTTGATGTATTCCCTTCTAGTCTTTTTTCTCTGCTACATATAAATTTCTTTTACAGATTGGATCACATGTAGCATATCTACATTTTTTTTTACTACACATTATCATTTTGACATTGTTCCATTTTAACAGGAAGACAATATACCCACTATTGCCTTGTCTGATATTTTATTTTGTGAACTACTGCACTCAATATTTGAATAAATGTTTTTCTGAGTGTCTGACTTTCCAGTATTTTTCTTTTTTCATACAATTTGCTTTCTCCTCTTTCTATTCAAACTTTTCGCATCATTTTAGGCCCAGTTCAAGCCCTACCTCCTCAAGTAAAGTCTTGCCCAACATTTCTTGGGCATAGTCACCTAGCCTTCCCTTAGATTCATATAATGTGCTTTCTATATTATTTGCTTGATCTCTTCTTCCTCGTGATAGGTTTTGAACCACTGTCACACTGTATTTTTATTTTAAGCCTTTCCTTCCCAAAGGATTGTGGACTCCTTGAGTACAAAGATGGTGCCTTCCACTCTTCACTCTGCTGTGGACAATTGCCCTTCACTTGATTGGTTAATTTTTTGGTGGCTTGATTAGTCTGCTGGTTGGTTTGCTGTTTTCTGAAAATTAAGCGTCAATCCCCAGTTGGCTGTGGAATCACTTTCCCCTTAACTTACCTTGGAGGGCCCTGGTTTGTGACATTCCTGCAGCAGGTCTCAATTGGACACATTGAGTTCTTTGTGTTCCTCTGACTTCCCTGCTCTGTGTGTCTTGACAGCAGGGTGGTTCTACTATGTTATATCCTATTGTGTTTTTATAAGGCTTAATTACTGTCTATGGGCTTCTCACTGAGAACTGAGGGGAGGGTGAATTCTATAAATAAAATGTGTGATCAGTGACATTAATATGCTGCCAGATTTAGTGGTGTCTCTGTTACTCAGGTTTACATGAAAATTCAAAGTGTTGCCAAATAAATGTTATAGGTAAGGAATCTATTTTGGATCTCTTTAAAGGGTGAATCAAGCTTCAGTCAAAACATATTCCAGAAGGAGGAACTCTGATGTTCTGATGCACCCTGTACCGTATGGCACTCTATCTCAACCTGCTTTCTCTTGATGCAGTAGATTGGCCAGGGCCTAGAGACGACTTGAAGAAGATATTCTTCTTTGTGCCAAGTCTGACCAAGCAAAACCTTCTATCATCATTGCTAAACCAAATCTATCATTATTTAAAATGGATACAAGGCTTTATCTGGTTCATTAGGATGAGCATAATACATCGCTGTAAAGGGCTAAGAGGCCAATCCCAAGTGACATTCAACATTTGTAACTGGAGGGAGGAGGAAAGAGAGGAGGGAGGGAGGGAGAGAAGGAAGGAAATAGTTCACATATATGCATATCCATCGGAGAAGGAAATGGCAACCCACTCCAGTGTTCTTGCCTGGAGAATCCCAGGGATGGGGGAGCCTGGTGGGCTGCCATCTATGGGGTCACACAGAGTTGGACACGACTGAAGTGACTTAGCAGCAGCAGCAGCATGCATTTCCATAGTGCCAGAAATATCTGCCATTTGGTTACCTTCTCTCTGGAAGCCTTACTAAATTTCAGTTTCAGGTTAAATTAACAGCCATAATAACAAGTAGAGATCAAGAACCTACAATCAGCAAAGTAGAGGGCATGATATTTGACATTGCCATTTTGATACAATTATTCTGATGAGAGACTATTTTGTCATGTTAAAAAAAAAGTCAGCTATTAGTTCTTTTTTTAAAGAATGAAGAAGCAGATAATCTCACCCCTTCCAAAATCTCCACCATCCTATACCTCATCCTTAAAATTCAGACCCTAGTCACCACTCCAAGGGATAGAGAAAGTTCCAGAAGGGGAGGAGTGGGATACACATTACTCACGTATAAAAAGAAATGATCTTTGACCAGACCATTTTGATGCATCAAAATACTAAATGTTATCCTTTAACGCAAGTCCTGGTGCAGTGCCATTTCTGGACACCCAGCATAAAAGGGAATGTTGAAATATGGAATTGCGCTGATAATTAATAGAAAGAAAAAGAAGTGATTTCACGTATCTGTAACTGTCAGCTGACAGGCCCATGTGCCTGGACTTGTCCAGTCAGCCACCTCAATCCTTCACTTGCTGCTCTGAACGCAGATGTCAGATAGGTGGCCTGGTGTGTGCACTGGACCAGCCCTTCAAGAGTGAGAGAAAGATGATGATGCAGAGGAGCAAGGGTGAGGAAGAAAAAAAGCAGGAGCCCGGGAGAGGTCAATGGGCCTTCTCCCCCGAAACGAGAGCTAGAACAAGAGCCAACCCATGGAGACACAGACCCGCGGTCCTGTCAGGGAGGGACAAGTGAGGCGCGTCTCACTGGACCTAAAGAAACTGGCTCTTTCTTGAGCATCATTCCCTCCAAAGGACTTCCTGTGAGTTCCTGTGGGCCACACCCCCGTCCCTGAAGTCCCGCCCACTCGGGAATACTCCAGAGTGGGTTGCCGTGCCCTCCTCCAGGAGGAGGCCTATTTTCTCCTGAGTCTTTTTATTTTTTTTTAATTATTTGTCATTTGGAGCTTCCCAGGTGGCACTAGTGGTAAAGAACCTGCTTGCCAATGCAGGAGACTCGGGAGATGTGAATTTGATCCCTGGGTTGGGAAGATCCCCTGGAGAAGGAAATGGCAACCCACTCCAGTATTCTTGCCTAGAGAATCCCATGGACAGAGGAGCCTGGCAGGCTACAGTCCATGGGGTCCAAAGAGTTGAACACGACTTAGTGACTGAACACATACACACACACATTATCATTTTGTGATTCAACTGCATTACACTTTATTACATTAAAATATTTTTAATATTTATGAATAACATATATTCAGAATTTGTTTTATAAATTATAAAATACATTTTATTATTTTATTAACCAAAACATGCTGCCTGCTCCAAATAAAATATAAATGTTCGGATAATTGAGAAACTATTTGCCATTTTTTACTAGTGCCTCCAGATGGGTGGCACTGGGCACCCTGGAAATAAAGAGAAATAAATAACTCTGAGATATAACAGTCTATGTATTTGCTCAAGAGTGCATGGCAAAGATCTGCATTTCATTTTTACAGTATTTCATCAGACATATGGGAAACCACAAGGTATGTTTAGTCTCTCGGTCATGTCCAACTCTAAGCGACCCCCATGGACTGGAGCCCTCCAGGTTCCTCTGTCCATGGGATTTTTCAGGTGAGAATACTGGAGTGGTTTGAGATTTCCTTCTCCAGGGGATCTTCCCAACCCTGGGCTTGAACCTGCATCTCCTGCGTCTCCTGCATTCTTTACCTGCTAAGCCATCAGGGAAGCCATGCTAGGTGATTTTCATTTAGAAGTCAGCCGCGGCCTATGCAAAACTCACAGACACTCTCAGACTGTCAGCCATCCTGCTCTCCACGGGAACAAGAGCACCCTGACTCCTGGGGATATCAGGACAAATATTGGAAGAGGAGTGAGGTTTTCAGAGGGATTGCCTGTTTTGGACAGTTGGTGATGGACAGGGAAGCCTGGCGTGCTGCAGTCCATGGGGTTGCAAAGAGTCGGACATGACTGAGTGACTGAACTGAACTGCCCATTTCTGATACAAAACTCAAAGGAGCATGGGCAAAACCAAGGCTCCAGGTGCCTGTTTAACACTCGACCTGCAGAGCTCAGGGCTGCGGGTAGAATGAACCCAGAGGTGAGAGTCCCAAATCGCCCATCCTCTTTCTTTCCTCTCCTCCCTATCACAGTCTGTCTTTACCAGGGAAGCCAAGAGTAGGCATCCCAGGTGGATAAGGACTATTTCCCAGCTCTTCATTTTTCCTTTTAGTCTCCTGATTAGGTCTCAGATGAGTATATTTGCCTGTGGGGCTGAAGAAGGGGCTTCAGGAGTGTGGGAAGAAGGAGGGGCCCAACAGGACCTCCCCTGCACAGCTGGGAGATGACAGCCCCTTCTCCCCATCTGCAAGCTCTGAGGAGGGACAGGCAGCTGGTTCAGGATGCAGGCACCTCTACACGCACCTAACTCATGCATATCAAGCCACCTGTGCTCAGCAAAGAGAGACAGAGGCAGGGAAAGGGGAGGCAGGAAATTGATTTTGTATAAAACCCTTCATCATACAGCCTACATGACTGAATGTATTACAATACCCAGTGTGCATGGCTGTTACTGTTCAGCAAACCTCATATGCCACCATTTGCTTTAGGATGACATAAAGTACTTTCCATGGGCTCCCCTGGTGGCTCAGAGGGTAAAGAACCCACCTGCAATATAGGAGACCAGGGTTTGATCCCTGGGTCAGGAAGATCCCCTGGAGAAAGGAATGGCAACCCTCTCTAGCATTCTTGCCTGGAGAATCCCATGGACAAAGGAGCCTGGTGGGCTACAGTCCATGGAGTTGCAGAGTTAGATATGACTGAGCAACTAATGCTCTCACTTTCAAAGCACTTTCCACAGTCATATTCTTTCTTTCCTTTCCTTTATTTATTTATTTATTTATTTTTTGCCATGCCGTGTGGCATGCAAAGTCTTAGTTCCCTGGCCAGGGATCGAAGTCTTGCCTCCTGCGGTGGAAACACTGAGCCCTAACCACTGGACCACCACTCGGAAGGCCCTCCAGAGTGTACTTGGTCTTTGCCTCACAGGCTGACTTTAGCATCTAATATCCCATAAAGATGCAATTCCACACTTTTAAATAGAAAAGGGAGATTCATCATGCTCATTGGTAGAACTCTTAACTCCAAAGTGATTAAACTGAAGGAGCTAGAGTTCCTTCAGGGTTCCAGCCAGAGTTCAGCTGAGTAATGGATGCAGGGACCCAAGGATCTGAGTCTCCAATATTAAACAAAAAAGAAAGGGAGAAGAGAGAAAAGGTGGCCTGAAACTGGAGCTGAATTTGTACTGGTCACCCAAGGAAACAGGGGGCTTCTGTGTGCGTCTGGTCTTGGTCAAAGGCTAGGTTGGGGCGATGGTGCACAGTGCAAGAGAACACAGCTGGTATGGAGAACTCAGATGCTAAAACACATCATCTGTGCGGCCCCTCGGCCCTCCTCCTCGTCAGCACCATCGTCGTCATGATTAGCCGCGTTTACCGAGCGGCTTCTCACACCAGGCGGAGGGGACAGTGGGCCAGGTGTCCAGGGCAAGGTCACTTGGTTTCAAGGAACTAAGCAGCTCAAATCACCATGAAGCACACCCAGACCATCGATGAACTGGGAGGCCGTCAGGAAGAGGACTCTCTGAGGCCACGTCGCCTCTCCTCTCCCACTGATGGCCCCCTCTCACCACCAGTTTCTGTGCCCACTGACCACTCACCAGGGCCCACATGGACAGTCCTGAAAGGGAGGGCTGAACCACCAAATCCTGATGACCTTCCAATGATGGGGACTGCCGCCAAGTGAGTCCTGGTCACCGGAATCTGTTAGTTGAAATTTCCAAAGAGAGAGTAAGGGGAGGGGGTGAACCGGTTCAGGCCACCTCGAGGGTCAAGTGATGAGGATTGAGTTGGGCACCTCTTACATCAGCAGCCACCCTGCCACCCCCAGCTTCAGATGGGGCTTCAGGTGAGAGGGGCTCCAAGTGAAGCTGGGAGGGGAGTTTGGGCATGACAGGGCAGGAGACTAAGCCGAACGCAATGCGGGAGCTTGAGTCCATGAACACAAGCATTCAAGGCTAAGGCATTTCTAAGCACACCTTCATGTGAGCAGACTGAGCCTCTCTTCCTACTCAGAAATAATAGCTAATGTGGGCTGCCTTATTCCTAAGCACCAATATCCATCCCTATGTTCTAAGCACTAAGTACCAAGAGATGTTACTTTAACCCTTACGGTTTAAACCCTTATGGATTCAACCCTTACGGTTAATATGACTGCTATTATCACCCCCAATTTACAGACAAGGAAACTGAGGCTCATAGAGGCTAATGACCTGGCCCAAATTTACAGTGAGTAAATGACGGAACACGTACATAAACCCAGGGCCCCTAACTGTGCGCTCTCTAGCATAGATTTTCTTTTCTTTGGCCTCACTTCTCTGAAGGCTTCACTACAAGGGAACCAACTTGATGGTTTTTCTACAATCGTCACTAAAAAAGTTCCTAAGAGAAGATTCCAGGTTCTATAATATTTAGTGCCACAAATTTTTTTTTAATTATTCCACCTACACTTCCAGAAGGCATTTAAAACTTACATCACCAATATCGAAATACAGTTTCCTGAGCATCTATAGACTGCAGACCCCTGACCAGGTGCAGAAGATACAGAAGGGTGGAAGAGTCTGATCCAGGCCTCAACACATATCCATCCAGGCCCTGAGATCACTCGATTCCCCGCCTGCCTCATTTCTATAAGAGAAACCTCTGCTGCTCCTTTAGTCCTGCCTTCCAGCCCTTTAATCATTGTTATTTGCCTTCTCTGGATTTTCTTCAAAGCCCCCTTCATCACTTCAAAGCTTGTTACATTACAGATTTCCTTCTCCAGAAAGAAGAGGTGAAGCCAGAAAGAATCCTAAGAGAGGCCTGAGGCCTGACAGAGTCTTGTCTGGGTGGGAGGATCAGCTCAAAGCTCCCTCCTGCTGGGCACTCGCTTGTGAATTCCAAGGCTACAAATGCCTTTTTCTTAATAAGAGCAAAATACAACCGCCTGAAGGTTTAGCTGGCATACCTCTATGGTCCCCGGATCTTTCTCTTCCATACTTGTACATTGCTGCTCCGTCCTGGCCTGTCTTCACGGTTTTATTTTCTTTCCCACATAAATTTCCCAACCCCGTCTCCATTATGTATGTAGCATTCTGTTTTATATCATTGGCTTTCGTCAATGGGCCAGAAACACTCTCAATTGTAATTCTTTGTTTCATGTGTTTCCTTTTTTCATACCTTAGGATCCTTATATCTTAAAGGATTTTTAGAAATAATTAGCTCTATCTAGTCTTTCCCTTAGTTGGGCTTCACGGTTGCCTATTTCATCTTTCAAAAGGGGCAAGGATAGAGTGACAACAATCTCTTTCAATAAGGGTTTATAGACAGTTTTTAGGAGAAGGAAATCTGTAATGTAACAAGCATCAGATTCACTACTTTAAAAATCTTTTCTCCTTAATGCCTTGAAATGCCCTGTTGATGTGGGCTTTACAACTGTCATACTACAGACGAGGAAGCTAAAGATCAGAGAGATTTATATCACTTGTCTAACAAGAAGTAGACTGGGAATTTAAACCTAATTCTGGCAGCTTCCAAAGTCCATGCTTTCGAATCTTTTCCTACATTTACTTTCTCACTGTCAAAACATTTCTCTTTGCCAGACTTAGGTTTTTTAATCCTAGCTCTGTCATCAACATGTGGCTAAATGTGTCAGGTAAATCATTCTACCTTCTTGTGTTTATTTTCTCATCGTGAAAATAGGAATCATAATATTCGTTTTACATGCCTTGCAGGAAAGGATGAACAATCTATATCCTAAACAAGCACAATTTCTCATTATAGTTATTGCTAATCTTGAGTATTGTCTTGGCGGCGGTGGGGGGGTGGGTGGGGGTCAGAATATCCCCTCCTAAGATTTTGAGGCGCCTTGTACTGTCTAAGAAATGGATTT
Organism: Bos indicus; assembly: GCF_029378745.1. Lineage (NCBI taxonomy): Eukaryota > Metazoa > Chordata > Mammalia > Artiodactyla > Bovidae > Bos > Bos indicus. Next base: position 22,207,170 of record NC_091771.1, on the reverse strand, counting down.
GTTATAAACCACATAATTCTTCAAAGAAAGTACTGTATCAGGATGTTTTCAACTGCTGGCAAAAGAACCCTGAATCAACTGCCATAAACAACTGGGGGATTATTTACATGGTAAGAAGTGCCAAGGAAGAGCAGCTCGAAGGTTAGCTAATTCATGGGATCCTTAATGTCATTCGTGAGCAAAGTTCCTTTCATCTTTCCCACTGCCCTCCTCAACGGGTTGGCTGGTATCCAGGCTCATTCATCTTACGGAAGCAAAGTGGTGGGCTCTGGCACCACATGCAAACACCAGCATCCAAAAGAAGCTGAAGGTGACCGCCTCTTCCTGGTGGTCTCATTTTATAAGCAAACAAACAGACAAAATTCTTTGCCAGGTTCCCCCATCCCCAAGCACACACTCCTTCATATCTTACTGGGCAAAATGGTACTGTGAAGATCCCCTGGAGAAGGAAATGGCAGCCCACTCCAGCATTCTTGCCTGGAGAATCCCATGGACAGAGGAGTCTGGTGGGTTCCAGTCTATGGGGTCATAAGAGTCGGACACGACTGAGTGACTAACCACACACACACACAGCTCTTGCCCAAACCACTGCCTGGTAGCACCGTGGGAAGACCTTGACTGTCTTACTGGGACACATGGCCTTAGGAAGGAGAACTGATCATCCAAATAAAACCAGGGTTCTGTTAATAAGGATAAAAGGGAGACTAGCTATCGGTGAGCAATCAACAGTATCTGCTCTAGAAAATGAATGAGCTCAATTCACTATGGTGGATTCTAGTGCCTTCGAGTCTCAGAGGTTCTCTATGAGAGAAGGGAATACAATGCTGTCCCCTCGTTCCCATCCCCTGTTGTTCAATCGCTAAGTCGCGTCCTACTCTGTGCGATCGCATGGACTGCAGCATGCCAGGCTTCCATGTCCCTACCCACGATGCCCATTTAATTTCAACCCAATTCTAGTTTAAAGGATTCCATTTCATTCCTCATGTATAGACTACAAGATCCTTCTACCTCCCTGGGTCTCTCCCTTTCTCTTTATTTTGGATACAGCTTGTGCACGTCAGTGCCAGAATGCTGAAGGGCTGATTAGCCTTTTCTTTTCTGGGCTTTCCCAAGTGAAACAGAGGACTCCAGGATGGAAAGGCTCTTCAAGGGGCTTTAATTAAAATAAGCTGCAAGTTTCTCTGTGATCTCCTTTCCAGATCACATCATTCTCTCTGAGGCAAGTAACTACAGTGCTGCCCGATGTCTCATTCCCTTCCCAACCGATTCAGTCTCCAACGAACAACGTCCGTCCTGTATTCCACCAAGAAAAGAGAAGACACATGTTCTGAACGAGCCGCATGGAGTTCCTTAGCATGCGGGCATTTCTGGATTTAGTTCAATGGTCCATGAATCACAGTGACTGGTACCTCCCAGGAGAGAAGTCCCCAGCATCCAGAGGAACCCAAGGTTAATTACATAAGCACAGGTAATCACTTCTCAGAAGTAATTATCAGCTTATATCCCCAGAGATGCTGAGTGCTCAACTCGGGAATATTTTTAGCTCTGGAGTCCACTGGCTTTTTTGTCTTTCTCTCTATTTACCCTAAAATTAACATTAATCAACATTTAGCTCCAAGCACACTATGCTTCCATCAAGTAATTATAACACGTCTCCTAATTTTTTTTAAAGTTTGACCTTAAATCCCCAGCTTCTCTCTGAGTCAAGATCAGTATTTGTAACAGTGAGCTCATCAGGCTCTGGGGCCCAAGGATGCTTAAAGAGCACCCCCACCCCCAACAGATCCAGAGGACGCCAGAGCCCATGCTTGCAGCAACATTCTTATGATGGAGCCAAGGGGAATATACTTAGCCTTTGTGTTATGGGGAAATTATGTGGCATGGAAGCAATAACATTTTACTTACTGCCACTCAGAGACCACCAAAGCAGTCATATACAGAGACAGACAGCTTATCTAGTCATTTTCTAAACATTTTAAAGACCTCAAAACTGGATGCCATTCCCTGGCTCTCTGATGCTAATTCTTGTGACCATGACTGGGAGAGCCTTAAAACACTGGAGCCATAAAAAGGAACGAAATTGGGTGGTTTGTAGTGATGTGGATGAATCTAGAGTCTGTCATACGGAGTGAAGGAGTCAGAAAAACAAGTATCGTATATGAACACACATATATGGAATCTGGGGAAGTGCTACTGATGAACCTCTCTGCAGGGCAGGAGGAGAGATGCAGACACAGAGAGTGGTCATGTGGACGCGGGTGGAAGGGGAGGGTGGGGCGAACTGAGAGAGCGGCGTTCACACACTCTGCCACGTGTAAAACAGATAGCTAGTGCGAAGCTGAGGTACAGCACGGGGAGCTCAGCTCAGTGCCTTGGGACGACCTAGAGGGGTGGGGTGGGGGATGGGGTGGGAGGGGGGCTCCAGAGGGAGGGGACATACGTATACGTATGGCTGATTCACATGGCTCTAGAGAAGAAACCAATACACTATTGGAAAGCAATTATACTCCAATAAAAGCAACCAATTAAAACACTGGGAAAAAGTCTGCGTTTACTCTCGGACCAAGAGAAGAAAACGGAGATGTCAACTGTACCACTGGGACACGCCACTCTTCTTTGCACCAAAAGATAGATCCAGTTATGAAACTGGCTCCACAGATGCACAGGTTCAGGAAAATCACAATGAAGCTATTTATTGGTAATCACATATGGGAAATGATGGGGCTTGTTTGCAGGCTAGCACTACTAAGAAGTTGCTAAACCTCTGAATGTTATTATGAATATTATTATTCATTTAATTTGTAAAAAAAATGATACAGATCAGATCACTAATTATACTATCAGATCAGATCAGATCAGTCGCTCAGTCGTGTCCGACTCTTTGCGACCGCACTACTAAGAAGTTGCTAAACCTCTGAATGTTATTATGAATATTATTATTCATTTAATTCGTAAAAAAAATGATACAGATCAGATCACTAATTATACTATCAGATCAGATCAGATCAGATCAGTCGCTCAGTCGTGTCCAACTCTTTGCGACCCCATGAATCGCAGCACGCCAGGCCTCCCTGTCCATCACCAACTCCCGGAGTTCACTCAGACTCACGTCCATCGAGTCAGTGATGCCATCCAGCCATCTCATCCTCTGTCGTCCACTTCTCCTCTTGCCCCCAGTCCCTCCCAGCATCAGAGTCTTTTCCAGTGAGTCAACTTTTTGCATGAGGTGGCCAAAGTACTGGAGTTTCAGCCTTAGCATCATTCCCTCCAAAGAAATCCCAGGGCTGATCTCCTTCAGAATGGACTGGTTGGATCTCCTTGCAGTCCAAGAGACTCTCAAGAGTCTTCTCCAACACCACATTTCAAAAGCATCAATTCTTCAGTGCTCAGCCTTCTTCACAGTCCAACTCTCACATCCATACATGACCACAGGAAAAACCATAGCCTTGACTAGACGAACCTTTGTTGGCAAAGTAATGTCTCTGCTTTCGAATATGCTATCTAGGTTGGTCATAACTTTCCTTCCAAGGAGTAAGCATCTTTTAATTTCATGGCTGCAGTCACCATCTGTAGTGATTTTGGAGCCCAGAAAAATAAAGTCTGACACTGTTTCCACTGTTTCCCCATCTATTTGCTATGAAGTGATGGGACCGGATGCCATGATCTTCGTTTCCTGAATGTTGAGCTTTAAGCCAACTTTTTCACTCTCCTCCTTCACTTTCATCAAGAGGCTTTTTAGTTCCTCTTCACTTTCTGCCATAAGGGTGGTGTCATCTGCATATCTGAGGTTATTGATATTTCTCCAGGCAATCTTGATTCCAGCTTGTGTTTCTTCCAGTCCAGCGTTTCTCATGATGTACTCTGCATATAAGTTAATCAGCACACCTATTTCCCTCTCTTGTATGTTTTAACTTTTTCAGCTTTATTAAGATATAATAGACGGAAACATTGGATTCATTTTTGGTGTAGAACATAATAATTTTATATTTGTGTATATTGTAAAATGATCATCACAGTATGTTTAGTTAACAATCTTCACTCACAGCAATATTTTTCTTGTGATGAGAATTTTAAAGATCTACCCTCTTAGGAAATTTCAAACAGACAATACAGCACTGTTAACTACAGATGCCAGGCCATATGTGACATCCCCAGGACTGACTTTAGAACTGGAAATTTATATCTTTTGACTGTTTCACCCACTTTGGGGCCTTTTTCATCTGGAAATAACCTGTGAATTTGTAAAGTGATCCCTTATTTTCAAAACACTTTCTACATTTATGATCTCATTTGAGCCTCCCATCCCATGAGCTAGGACGGGTATTTTTTAATGTTTTAAAATTGATAAAACTGAGGTTTAAAGAGGGTGAGTGACTCAACCAAGACCAATATGGGGAGTTGGATATACTAGCTTGCCCAGGACAGTCGTGTTCCTGAAAGTTGTTCCAGAGCCACTAATATCGGAACTCCTTAAACAATCAAAAGTGTCCTGGCTTGGATGCTAAGGTATCTCCCTAACCATAGTCAAGGTCACAACCCAGTCTTCCAACTGTTGGTGCATGGTGGTGGGTGTGTGCTCAGTCGTGTCCGACTCTTTGTGATCCCATGGAATGTAGCCCGCCAGGCTCCTCTGTCCATGGAATTCTCCAGGCAAGAACACTGGATTGGGTTGCCATTTCCTCTTCCAGGGGATCTTCCCAACCCAGGGATCGAACCCATGTCTCCTGTGTCTCCTTTACTGGCAGACAGATTCTTTACCAGCTTAGCCAGCAGGCAAGCCCCCGTGAGCAAAGGCAGAAAACGCCAACTTCCATTTCCACCGACAACTTTTGCTTACAGCACACTCATCCCAGGCCTATAGTTGCTCTACACGCTATGCCCTCCCAGCCACCTTGCAGTCAGAACAGTGTTATCCCGCTTGACACATAAGGAGACAGACCCAGGGCATTGTCACCACCCAAAGTCACATAGCACAAAAGAGCTGACACTTGGCTTTGATCCTGGTCTTCCAGGCTTCAGGTCCAGGATCTGTAGCCACGAGAACACATAGCCATCTCTCTGAGAGTTGCTGGGCTATTGTTGTTCAGTCACTCAGTCACATCCAACTCTTTGCCACCCCATGGACTGCAGCGTGCCAGGCTTCCCTGTACTTCACCATCTCCTAGACTTTGCTCAGACTCATGTCCATTGAGGCGGTGATGCCATCCAACCATCTCATCCTCTGTCATCCCCTTCTCCTCCTGCCTTCAATCTTTCCCAGCATCAGGGTCTTTTCCAATGAGTTGACTCTTCACATCCGGTGGCCAAAGTATTGGAGCTTCAGCTTCAGCACCAGTCCTTCCAAAGAATATTCCGGGTTGATTTCCTTTAGGTTTAACTGGTTTGGTCTCCTTGTAGTCCAGCGGACTCTCAAGAGCCTTCTCTAATACCACAGCCCCAAAGCATCAATTCTTCGGCACTCAGCCTTCTTTATGGTAGAAAAGTTATGACAAACCTAGACAGTGTATTCAAAAGCAGAGACGTTACTTTGCCAACAAAGGTTCATACAGTCAAAGCTGTGGTTTTCTAGTAGTCATGTATGGATGTGAGAGTTGGACCATAAAGAAGGCTGAAGGGTGCTGGGAGAATTGATCAAATAATACAGGGCCATGTGTTCAGGACACTGGCCTCCAGGTCAGAGCCTTGGTGATCCACTTCTTTTCTGCTTCTGTCTCCCTTGCCTACATCCCATCTCACTCCCTCCACTGTCCCCAGGCACCCTGACAGCCTGAAGACCAACACAGGACATCGCACATGCTTGTTCTGTGTTCTCATACAATGTTGCAATTAGACGCTCTGCAAAGGCAGTGGGGGAAAAACGAAGCCAGAACACTCTGTGCCAGATATTCTTTGAGAATAATTATCTCCGAGGTTGGTCAGAGATGCCAGGAAGACTGCTCCAGTTCGGCTGTTGCTGATCCCTGACAGTCTGTCTGCCCGTCCCTTGTCCCAGCCAAGCCAGGCAAGCATGCACTAACTCAGTTACTTTCCCTCTTCTTTATTTCATCCCTCATTATCTCAATTACCATCCCCAAACAGGCCCCACCAATGAAGAAGGGCTTGGAACCACACTGGTCAACATCATACTTAATAATAACAATTATATAATTATATATCTCTCATATAATAATATGTAATTACCCAATAATTACTATTAAACAGTGCCGTGGTGACCACTGAGGTTCCCAAACCCTCTTATTACTGTTGTCACTGATAATGAAGTAAAAGATCATTCCCTAACATTGTTTCTGTGTCCCACAGACTCCTCTTTTGAGCTCGCCAGTGTCTATTGATTTATTATGTTTCCATTCTTTTTTTTTTTTAGTTGCAGAGTGTCAAGAGAACATTTATTGTTATTTTTCAAGAGGACCATCTCCCTCAATTCAAATATGGTAACTATTTTAAAGTATCCCTTGCTAGAAAAACAAACAGAACTGTATTTCAGCTTACCAAGGAGGTAAGGCAAATAGCCTTGAACATTTACAGAGCAGACATCCGAACAGGTTACTGATGGGAAAGGGGGATAGGAATAGCATGATGTAACTGATTCAGATGGACCCATTAGTTTGTTTCCATTCTTGAGCTGAGGTCTCACAAGGAGAGGGAGGCATTAGAACCCCAGACATAGAACTCTGGTCCCCCTAAGCCTGTTCCATGCAAATCTACTAAGGATTTACATTCTCCTCCATCTCACAGTGCAGACAGAATCTGAACATGCTCCTTGTCTGTAGTGATGGATGGGGAACCCTCACATCAAATGACGTAGAATGAGGGCTTCCCTGGTGGCTCAGTGGTAAAGAATTCGCCGACCAGTACAGGTGACAAAGGTTTGATCCCCGGCCCGGGAAGATCCCACAGGCCCCGTGGGCCACAGTTATTGAGCCTGTGCTCCAGAGTCCAGGAACCGCAACTTCTGAGTCCACGTGGTGCAGCTACTGAAGTCTGGGCACCCTAGAGCCCACGCTCTGCAATGAGAGAAGCCTGAGCATCGCAACTGGAGAGTATCCCCCACTCGTTGCAACTGCAGAAAGCCTGAGGAGCACGGAAGACCCAGCACAGCCAAAAGTAAATAAATAAAATTATTTTTTTAAATAGGTAGAATGAGCCTGTGCCCCAACTTCTTCCCAACCTGCTTTGAGATACTCAGAAAACAGGTAAATGCAGATAACTCTTGGGTAGAATTAAAACAAAGTCTTCAGTTATGCTGACTTCAGAATCTGAAATTCAGTCTCTCTAATCAGATACATGCCCTCCCGTGGAGGCAAATACTGAATTTCATCTTTTCTTTGCTGGATTCTAACTCTGAGACATTTTGGGAGTGAGGTGGGTAGGCAGAGGGGATACCATAATAGCATGAGAATTTCTTTTTGAAAACATTTTTTGCTAAGATTGATGTAAGAAGGATTTTCCTGGTTGCCTAGTGGTTAGGATTCTGGGCTTTCACTGCTGTGTCCCAGGTTCAATCCCTAGTCCAGAACTGAGATCCCACAAGTTACCCAGTGCAACCAAAAAATAAAAAAAAAAATTTAAATTGGTGCAAGCAAAGTGAATTATTTGGCTAAAAACTATATAGGACACTTTTGAGCCTCATCTGTCCCTGTTTCCCAGACTGCAAGTAGACCACTAGAAAATTTATCTAGGGATCTACAAGCTAACAAGCTTTCCCTTTCCTGGTTTGAGACTGAGTCCCTTCATTGCTTAGGGGTGCCTGATTCATAAGGCAAAATAATGAACTAAAAATCTGCCCATTCTATAGGCTAAGAGATCAATTATAGGTAGATGAAACTAAGGAGACTAAAGCAAATGAGAATAATGTAATTGTATTTCCTTCAAACTAAATTTATCATAGACGATTAAAAAAAAGGACAAAGCAAGTGATTTTTCTATTCCATCATGGTAAGCCATTAAAAAAAAAATGTTTTTTTCAGCTTCATCTACCAGCTATCCCTAAGAGGCTAATCCTCTTAGCAGATAATAGTCTAAATTATCCCCCACACCTGAGGAAATACTACCTGCAGGTGACAGAATCTGGAAAATAATATAGTTTTTTGAGGTCCTGACAGTGCTTTACTTGTTCCTCTTGGAAGAAGACTTTGTCAGCACAACACAAAAGTGATGCCAAGCCCCTGGATGTCCTGTGTGGGCATCACCCCCGCTCCAGGCCAGAGGGTGAAGGATGGAGGCATGTGGCTCTTTTCCTTCACATGTTGCATGTATTTATGCCACCCTCGTTCTCTGCCATGGTGCCAACCTGTGCCTTACAGGGTGGACAGTGACACAGAGCCTTTAGTGTCCATGTGGTGGATGATGGGAGCACTCCCTGCCCTCACCCTCCACCTACTGGGCAGCTGAGTTGCCAGATCCAAGCTCAAGCCTCAGTATCAAGTCTCAGGGTTGAAGGTTGGAACACCCTGAGCTCTAGAGCAAGGTCACACCTCTGCTCCAGACCTTTGGACAAATTTCCAGGGTCTATCGGAGGAGATACGAATTTACTGCAGCCCAGATGGACAGAGGAGTCTGGCAGGCTACATACAGTCCATGGGGTCACAAAAGAGTCAGACACAACTTAGTGACTAAACAACAACAGGATGCCCTCTATGAATGTCTCTCCAGTGTCAACGGACAGGCCTCTTACTCCATCGGGACATCCCCCCCCCGACACTAGCCTGCAAGTTGTCTCCTGCATTCGCATCTCCACATACCTCTCAGAACTTTCTTCTCCTCCCTCTTGGTCCAGCTAACTCCTCTCCATCCTCAGCATTTCAACCTGAAAGTCATTTCCTTCTGTAGCCCTCTGTGAATCATCCCTTCTGAACCTGTCCCCGGGGTGTGAAATTGCAAACTCTTCCTAAATACGTTATGGAAAAGATAACTAAAAGATGCCAAACCATGCTGTCCATTTCCCCCCCACTTCATTGTAAGCCTCACAAGAGGAGAGAGTCAGTGTTCCGTTCCTTTTGATTGACTGAGTGCTGGGCATGTCCTCATTTATAAGCCGTTGTGGACTAAATGAGTGAGTTCAGTCGACACAATGACTAGAGTATTTACAGACATGTACTAAGAGCCACCTTAGGATATCAGTAGAGAGAAGTTCAGGCCAAGGAATAAAAAGGCGCAGGTGTACTGCAGGTGAGGTCTCAACCATCCAGCCCTGATGAATAGAACAAAAGCTCCTGAAGTCTTCGATCCACACACTTTGCTACTCCCAGAAAGACTGGCGAACTTGGCCCAATGTGAGTTTCTGAAAGGAAGTCCATAGACTCGGGATTTCCCAGTACAGTACTCACTTCAAACGTTTAGCACTTTGCTCTCAGAAACCATCAAAAAGTCCTGCAAGTGCTCATGTTCTGGCATCCATACTGTATCTTCCAGTATGTCTTAAACCCAGATGCAGAGGGGAATAAAGGACTCCTTTATGAATCATAAATCTCTATTTTTGGTTTAGAAACTTTGAGCACAGAGCTAACATGTGTGGTAACCTCAAAAGTTAGGGAGGGGCTCCAAAATACCCTTCCTTCCCTCAGTAACCTACTGCAAGTATGTAATTTACTGTTTTATTTATAGCATTGCCGTAACTGTATTTTCATCTTCACTAAAGTTGAGGGATAATGAGTTCCATACGTTAAACTACCTGCTGTATGAAGTTGTAATTTTACAAACTGCTCCAAAACTCTTGTTCTTTAAAGCTTCAAGCCACTCTGTGCCTCTCTCTGATAATCTCTTTATCATATGGAGAAGGTCCTATTTGTCTTTTTAATCCCTGTTACCCCACTTATCATCTGAGCATTATTTCTTTGACTCCCTTGCATTCTGTAGCTTCTTTATGGCTGGTTCGTTTCTTAACTGACTTCCTTTACAAAGAAATATCACGAAGAATAAGGTTGCCTTCTTTGATACTGCTGCTGCTGCTGCTGCTGCTGCTGCTGCTAAGTCGCTTCGGTCGTGTCCGACTCTGTGCGACCCCATAGACAGCATCCCACAAGGTTCCTCTGTCCATGGGATTCTCCAGGCAAGAACACTGGAGTGGGTTGCCATTTCCTACTCCAATGCATGAAAGTGAAAAGTGAAAGTGAAGTCGCTCAGTCATGTCCGACTCCTAGCGACCCCATGGACTGCAGCCCACCAGGCTCCTCTGTCCATGGGATTTTCCAGGCAAGAGTACTGGAGTGGGGTGCCATACTGCTAGACCGCCACTACTCCGTGGGTTGTCTGGACCAGCAGCAACAACGTCACTTCAAGGCTTGTTGAAATGCATAATTCTGGGCACCCCCCTCCAGGCTCCAAATACTCCATAATCTGTATTTTAATAAGAACAGTAGGTGCCACTTTAGGGCTCCCAGGTGGCTCTAGCGGTAAAGAACTTGCCTTCCAATGAGGAAGACAAAAAAGACCTGGGTTCGATCCCTGGGTCGGGAAGATCACCTGGAGGAGGGCATGGTAACCCACTCTAATGTTCTTGCCTGGAGAATTCCATGGACAGAAGAGCCTGGCGGGCTACAATCCATGGGGTCACAAAGAGTCGGACAAGACTGAAGTGGCTTAGCACACATGTAGGTGCCTTTTTGCACATTAAAGGTTTGTTTTTTAAATGTTATTAATTAATTTATTTATGGTTGCACTGGGTCTTCATTGCTACATTCAAGCTTCCTCTAGTTGCATCGAGTAGGGGCTACTCTCTAGGTGTGGTGCATGGACTTCTCAGTGTGGTGGCTTTTTTCTTGTTGCAGAGCACAGGCTCTAGGGCACGAGGGCTTTAGGAGCTGTGGTTCCTGGGCTCAGTTGCTCTGCAGCATGTGGAATCTTCCCAGACCAGACATCAAACCCATGTCCTCTGCATCAGCAGGTGTATTTTTTTTTTTAACCACTGGACCACCAGGGAATTCCCCACATTAAAGTTTAAGAGACTGCCCTAGTCACAATGGAGATGCAGACATAGAGAACAAACTTATGGACAAAAGAATGGGGAGGAAGGAGAGGGTGGGACGAATGGAGAGAGTAGCCTGGAAACATACACACTACCACACATAAAATAGACAGCCAAGCGGAATTTGCTGTATGACTCAGGGAACTCAAACCAGGGCTCTGTAACAACGTAGATGGGTGGGAAGGGATGGGAGGTGGGAGGGAGGTTCTAGAGGGAGGGGACCGATGTGTACCTTGACTGAGAGTCCTTTGGACAGCATGGAGACCAAACCACTCCATCTTAAAGGACATCAACCCTGAATATTCATTGGAGGGACCAATGCTGAAACTGAAGCTCCAATACTTTGGCCACCTGATGCAAAAGAGCTGACTCATTGGAAAAGACCCTGATGCTGGGAAAGATTGAGGGCAGGAGGAGAAGGGGAAGACAGAGGATGAGATGGTTGGATGGCATCATTGACTCAATGGACATGAGCTTGAGCAAACTCAGGGAGATGGTGAAAGGCAGGGAAACCTGGAGTGCTGCAGTCCCTGGGGTCACTGAGTTAGACAGGACTGAGCAACTGAACAACAAAATGACTGTTTCATGTTGACATATGGCAGAAACCAAGGCACTATTGTAAAGCAATTATCCTTCAATTAAAAATAAATAACTTTTTAAAACAAGAAGCTACCCTAGAGAACCTCTATCTCAGGCTCCGAGAACTCTGGCCCAAGGTCTCCCTCTCAGCACCCCTACCCACATCCCACAAGCACACACTCCCCTGACACACTGGCTGGTGGCTTTTGTCACCCACTCTCTTCTCTGCTTGGATTCAAAATATCTCAGGAGCCTCAGAAATCTGAACTCCCAGAAAACGAGGGTATCAGAGGTCCCAAGAGTAAGCTTCATCTGCCTTACGTGTTCAGTAGAGTTTTATGAGCTACCACCTGATCTCCTACGTAAAGATGGTCTCTGCCTATACATGTATATGGTATGTGTGTATATCAAGGACACTGTTAGACATGCTAGTTATGATCTCATGGTAGTACACACATCTCACATTCTAATCCTGTGCTGTAGAGGCAACAGCACCAGCTGTTGTCAGACAAAGTTTTAGCCTGCCCTGCCAAGAACAGTGGCAAGACTCTGGGCAAGACTTCGGGCAAGCTACGGAAAACTGTCTCAGCCTCAGACTCCTTGTGTACAAAACGAGGACAATCCCTGTCTTGTAGGCCAGTGTGGGGATCACAAATTGGTATAATCTGTATTTTCCACAGCTGCTGACATGTACCAGGTGCAGAGTAACTTGGAGGCCTGTTGTCAATGTGATTGCCATGATGGATACACATGTAAGTGTAATTTGTGGGGTATGTTCACTCTCAGATGTTTAGTTATATCCAATTCAGTTCTCAATGGACCACTACGTTGCTTTTTGTATAAACTGGTCCTAGCCAGCATTTTAATCAAGTTGGCTTCTTGGTCCTAAAACCACCTTTACAAGTTTTCCTACGCTGGGGTACAAAGTTTATTCTTCAGCTATAAATCAGTCTGTGCCCATTTTGATCTTTTTCATCAGTGCCTCGGGATCTTAAGAAGTCATTCACCCATCTAAAATTATTCCCAACCCTCAGAGTTCCAACTTCCCATTTGGGCAGTGGTTCTTTTGAGGTGAGGGAAGAGAGGATCTCAAGAGGGTATGGTGGCAATGCTCGATTGTCACAGCTGGCAATGGGAAGATGCTACTGGCATCCAGTGGGTAGAGGCCAAGGATGTTGCTAAACCTCCTACAATGCACAGGGGAGGCTGCCACCAGGAAGCATTACCCAGCCTCGATGTCTTTTTAAAATTTTTATTTATTTATTCATTCATTAATTCATTGGCTATGCTGGGTCTTCATTGCTGTGCTTGGGCTTTCTTTAGTTTTGAAGAGTGGGGGCTGCTCTCTAGTTGCCACGCACAGACTTCTCATTATGTTGGCTTCTCTTGTTGTGGAGCACAGGCTCTAGGGTGCTTGGGCTTCAGCAGTTGCAGCTCCTGGGCTTATTTACTTTTCAGGATGTGGGATCTTCCCGGACCAGGGATTGAACCTGTGTCCCTTGCATTGCAAGGCAGATTCTTAACCTCTAGACAACCAGGGAAGCTCCCAGTCTCAAATGTTCATAGGACTGAAGCTGAGAAATCCTGCTCTAGATGAAAGCTGTATGGTGTTAGTTTCTGCTGTATGAGGAAGCCTTATAAAGCAATTATACTCCAACAATAACAAAACAAAAGTTGTGGTAAGTGTATACCACACCAGTGATACAAATATTGAATAATCTGGGAGGAGGTGGCACTTTCCTCATGTACACCTAGTTCAGTTCAGTTCAGTCGCTCAGTCGTGTCCAACTCTTTGCGACCCCATGAATCGCAGCACACCAGGCCTCCCTGTCCATCACCAACTCCCGGAGTTCACTCAGACTCACGTCCATCGAGTCAGTGATGCCATCCAGCCATCTCATCCTCTGTCGTCCCCTTCTCCTCTTGCCCCCAATCCCTCCCAGCATCAGAGTCTTTTCCAATGAGTCAACTCTTCGCATGAGGTGGCCAAAGTACAGGAGTTTCAGCTTCAGCATCATTCCTTCCAAAGAAATCCCAGGGCTGATCTCCTTCAGAATGGACTGGTTGGATCTCCTTGCAGTCCAAGAGACTCTCAAGAGTCTTCTCCAACACCACATTTCAAAAGCATCAATTCTTCAGTGCTCAGCCTTCTTCACAGTCCAACTCTCACATCCATACATGACCACAGGAAAAACCATAGCCTTGACTAGACGGACCTTTGTTGGCAAAGTAATGTCTCTGCTTTCGAATATGCTATCTAGGTTGGTCATAACTTTCCTTCCAAGGGGTAAGCGTCTTTTAATTTCTTGGCTGCAGTCACCATCTACAGTGATTTTGGAGCCCAAAAAATAAAGTCTGACACTGTTTCCATTGTTTCCCCATCTATTTCCCATGAAGTGATGGGACCGGATGCCATAATATTCGTTTTCTGAATGTTGAGCTTTAAGCCAACTTTTTCACTCTCCACTTTCACTTTCATCAAGAGGCTTTTGAGTTCCTCTTCACTTTCTGCCATAAAGGTGGTGTCAACTGCATATCTGAGGTTATTGATATTTCTCCTGGCAACCTAACTTTTAGCTAAAAAAGATGACACCAATCTATTATTCCCAAAGGATAAACTGAAGAATACATAGGACGATTGTGAAACATTTCTGTTTAATTGGTAGGAATTAAAGTACACTTGAAATGGTAAGCGTAAAAAAGAGCACAATGCACAAAGGAGTCTATGACTGCTAGAAAGTTGGTTTTGCGGGTTTCATCAAACAAGATGGCTCTTTACATGGACGATGGATACTGGGACCTGTTCTTTTGATTGCACATTGATGGTCCCTTTAGTCCTGTGATATAGAGAGCATGCTCCAGTTAAGTCTCCATCAAAAATGCACAAAACATGGCAGAGGGCACAACCCGACACACCCAGCACACCCAGCCTCCCACACACATGCCCTTTTAATAGCTGAGTTCTCAGTGCTGCTTTCTGTTTTCTGGTTTCATTTCCATTTTTATCTTGTTTTCAGAGCTCATAAACATCGGAGCAGAAGTGCCCAGTCTCAAATCATTAGGGGACAGTGATCTAGCCTCGATCCACCTCCAGGGTCAGTAGACTTCAGCTGAAATTCTTACCTTCTTCATGGTAGGGTTGGCAGCTGTGTTTCTCAGATCAGCATAGTGAGTACTGTTACTCTACTCTTTTCTTCTTCATTCCTCGAGACTCCATCCTTTCTCCAAATAGCTGGTGTGTCTCCAGAAAGCTGATTCCATCAGCAGTCCCAAGAGTGGGCACTGATTAGTCTAGCATAATCCAGGTTGCCCCTTACCTCTTGACAGTTATGAAACCTGGAGCTTATGTTTCAAGCACCAGCTCATGATATTATTCTCATGATAATAGTTATTGGTGTTGGGGCAGGACAAGACCTAAGTTGATCCATTCAGACTGAAATGAAAGATTTTTCTTCCATAAATAAAGAATGTCTTTTCCTCCCTCAACCCCAGGGAGGTGAGCAGGGAAGCATAAGGCAGCCCTCATTTTTCCTAGTAGTCCTCATTCAACCTCAAGGAGAGCAAGCTTAAGAATGAAATCAATGCTAGTATCAGGCAGAAAGGCACAAACAACTGGGTCCTTGTTGACACAGAGCCGTTGAACCAATCAATCCTGAAGTGCACTCTACCTTCTTGCTGTGAGCGACAGCACGCCTCCTGGTTATTTGCCCTGGGTTTTCTCTTAGAGCCCAGAGCATCATAACAGATTGTTTCTCCAGCTCAGCAGAACTATGCTCAGCAGAACATCTCAGCAGGGATCTGTAGAGGATGCATCAGAAGGCTCGGCAATCCACCGCCAGCTTCTCTTTTACCTTAAATACTCTCAAAACATCTTCCTAGCCCATCATGGCACTCAAGAGACCTGCTTTCTCAAAGGTTAGAAGTCAAGAACCTCCACAAAACCTCCTGTGTCTTTTCCACTGCATTGCCCTCTTTTTTTCCTTCTCCTTTATCTTCCTGTGTCCATCAACCAAAGCTTGTTCCCTCTCCATTCTCACTGGGGCTTTGTGACCTTACGTGTACATTTTCCCCAAGATGGCCTCGGGTCCAAGTGTTTATGATGTCTGTGAGTGACAAGGACTTGCAAATCTCTCAGAAGCTGTCCGATATATGGAAACCTGAAGTTTACCTGGATGACCAAATGACTTCATTTTATTCTCCCTAGTTGGCATCAGTGCCTTAGAATAGAATCTGGCATCATGCTTTGCCTAAAAAGAAAGAGCTGACAGGGCTCACAACTGGCAATGCATCAGTTCCACCTCAAGGACATCAACGGGGAGAAGTTAATGAAACGGAACAGTTCTCATATTAACCAGTTAGCTATTCAGGTTAGGACAGATGTGGAAAATCAGCCCATACGAGACAAATTCATTAAAGTGAAATTACCCGTTCAACACCTTGATATCTGAGCAGACTGATGTTTCAAAATTATTATAATTATGATCATGGGGATAAAGAGAGCCAAACTTTCAAAAGAAGACTTGAAAAAATAAAAATAAAAATTCTAGTACTACCCTGCGAGATGAAAATAATGAGCTGGTCACAGATCCCCAGGATACCAGCAATTGCTCTAAATCCTTCTTGATGAGGAATCTGTGACTCTGAACTGAACATTAATTCAAATGCAAATAATCTCTCTTCCCCCTGAGGATCATTATTCCTGATTCGGCAGGCAGTTTAATGGGAAATCTGCAGGTGCACTGCAGACTGAACCTCAGAAGTGGTTTCAGCTCCAGACGAAAGCTTCCACTCCTAAAGACATGGAATCTGAGGGCCAGAGACTTGAATTCCCTCACTGCCCTGAAGTCATCTCCCCCAGGAAACCCTATGAGACATGGGATGTGAATGTGGCCTGGAAATCATCGTAAAGCTCTTCAGCTTCTCTCAAGCACACATCCCAACCTTCAGAAGCTGTTAACCACCTTAGCTCTTTACATGGAGGTTCTTAAACATAAGCTGCAGAAGACACTCAATCCTCCCTACTGTCACCTCTAGGGAGCCCACAGAGGAGAAAAAGTTGGAAGCCTCTCAACTTGGATGGCTTGGGTTTGAATGTATGATGCTAGGAAAATGATATGGCCATCTGTGCTTCAATTTCCCCATCAGCAAAATGAGGACAGTAATGTGTCTACCTTGGACCATAACGGCATTTCAAATTTTTCCTGGGCAACCTAGCAAAGTGGTTACAGAGTGTGGACTCTGAAAATAGACTTACCTGGGGTTTCGATCTAAGCTCTACCACTTGCTGACTACTCAGCCTGAGCAAATTAACCAACCTTTGGCTTTAGGTCAGTTAACTAAGATGTCAAATGGGATAGTAACAACATTTCCTAGTTGTTAATGGGCTTGCTTCCCAGGTGGTGCTAGTGGTAAAGAATCCACCTGCCAATGGAGGCGATGCAAGAAACTCAGGTTCAATCCCTGGGTTGGGAAGATCTTCTGGAGTAAGAAATGGCAATTTTTGTCTGGAAAATTCCATGGACTTGAGGAGCCCCATGCAGACCATGGGGCTGCAAAGAAGTGGACACAACTGAGCAACTGGCCACCATAGTGAAGATTAACATTTTAAAATAATTTAGACCAGTATCCAACTTATACAACACGTGTTTTTTGTCCACTAAGCACAGTATTTGGCCCATAGTGAGGCAAGTTCTACGTGAATATGAGAATTACTGTTAACCTCTGTGTGAGTAGGGTGACACTGTAGATGAGGGAAGAGGGAACAATATTTCTGAGGATAGAATAGAAAAGGACAGGATACATTTAGTCAGAAGACACTGACTTGTCAGCATCCCATCGTACCAGGTTTCAGGTCATAGTAGAAATGGGATACTTGGGTAAATCCTGGTGACCTAGAATCTCCAACTAGAAATACATCAGCCATCCAGATGCCATTCTCATGAGAAGCCCAAAGCATGTTTCTGACATCAGCAGAAGGGGGATCAAGGTGGGAAGCTATTGTGTATAGCAATAGTGTGTCTGAGTGGCTATAGGCACAGGATAAGTTAGTTACTCAGTCACGTTGGATTCTGTCCAACACTATGGGTGGTAGCACGCCAGGCCCCTCTGTCCATGGAATTCACCAGGCAAGAATACTGGACAGGGTTGCCATTCTCTTCTCCAGGGAATCTTCCCAACCCAGGGAATCCAACCTGGGTTTCCTGCCTTGCAGGCAGATTCTTTACTGTCTGAGACACCAGGGAAGCCCATTCTTAACAGAACTGTCATAAACTGTGTTGCAGAATCACACAGATACAGCATGTCAAGCAGACAAGCTGACCTTATCAGAGAAATGTAAATAACAACAGTCCTTGGCTTTCAATCTTTCAGGATCATGAAGACCTGCCCAGTATCAACATCCATTTTTTTTAAACCACAGCTGAAAAAGTAACACCTGCTTATTCAAGGAACAGAGCTGTAGAAGATGTGATGATTTGATTCATGGGTAATAGGATATACTTGGGCTTTCCTGGTAGCTCAGCTGGTAAAGAATCCCCCTGCAATGCAGGAGAACTCAGTTCAATTCCTGGGTCGGGAAGATCCACTGCAGAAGGGATAGGCCTCCCACTCCAGTATTCTGGCCTGAAGAATTCCATGGACTGTATAGTCCATGGGGTCACAAAGAGTCGGACACGAATGAGCGACTTTCACTTTCAGGATATACTTAGCTTGCTTTAAGTATTAAATCTACCTCTAAAAATTGGGAGTAGGAAAAAAAAAAAGGAGAGTCAATCAAGATGAATGATTGATTAAAACAACCCTGCATCAAACCTAAAAAATCTACTTAAATACAAATCATCACCCTCATTTTTGCTTTCTGGGATTTTTCCATTATTGTTATAATATTGGAGGCACATGGGGTTTTCTGAAGCCAGGGTTTCTATTTTCCACTAGAGGCTTTTGCCTGACTATTACTTCTGTTTGGGATTATATTAGCCAGAACTTGGCTTCCCTGGTGGCTTAGAGGGTAAAGTGTCGGCCTGCAATGCGGGAGACCTGGGTTCAATCCCTGAGTTGGGAAGGATCCCCTGGAGAAGGAAATGGCAACCCACTGCAGTACTCTTGCCTGGAAAATCCCATGGACGGAGGAGCCTGCGAGGCTGCAGTCCATGGGGTCGCAAAGAGTCAGACACGACTGAGTGACTTCACTTTCACTTTTCACTTTCAAAGCTGTTACAACATAAGTGAGAGTTGAGATACAGTTCTGTCATACAGAATTTTCTTTCAATTTCTTCAGGCCAAATGGGCTTTAAGTACCTGCATAGTAAATATGAATCATTCCATCTTGCCAGGTCTTGCAAATTGTCAATGGTTATAATTTCATTAAGACAGTCTAATGTGATTAGAATCCGGTATTTGCTAAAGTCATTTTATGTTCAAGGACAAAATTTAAAGATATACACACATATACATGTATACATATATATAAAGCAAAATACCCATACATATATATGAAAAAAAAATAAAAAG
Source organism: Bos indicus (assembly GCF_029378745.1). Taxonomy (NCBI): domain Eukaryota; kingdom Metazoa; phylum Chordata; class Mammalia; order Artiodactyla; family Bovidae; genus Bos; species Bos indicus. The sequence continues at coordinate 22,188,119 of NC_091771.1, read as the reverse complement.
TATTTGCCTCCTTTACTTTTAGTGTTGGAGGAAATGGATAGAAAAACACTTGCAATAATTTCTTTGTTTCTGGGTCAATTTAATCTCAAGGATTTTCTATCTCATTTTCAATCTCAAAATATAAAAAGCAAATTCAGTGAAGAAAGGGATCATAGCTCCTGGGTCATCAGAGACCCATCACTTCATCTTCTCTTCAGTCACCAGGCAACACAGGTACAATTTTTCTTTCTGCCTTTAGCTTTAATGGCAAGGGGGAATTTCAGAGCCTGCTTCTATTATCTGTTGATGGCTTTTGTCTTGTGGTTACAGCATTATTTTGGACAGGTTTCACCACCATGACTTCCTATCCCCAGATGGTTACTTCAGGTACCAGAATCACCCATCAGAGGAGCACCGCAATAAGAGGTAGCTATCTCCCTCTCATCTCAGGCCCCATGTTCTATAGAGCATTCCTGCTCCATGAGAATCAAATCACAGTTCATTCCAGGAAGGAAATAGCAGTCTGGGAAGAGGTCAACCATCTCATACAATGAGAGATGGTGGGAAAAGCCAAGCTGAATGGCCTTAGTCCCCTTTTTCTCCTGTTGTCAATGGAAAGCATTGGTCTCCCTCACCTGCAGGCCATCAGAGCCACCACATCTCAAATTCCATGTCATCTTCTCCAGTTCAAGGGGAGTCCACAGTTTGATGGAGGTCCTCTGGTTAGGAGACTGAGAGCTCATTTCTGTGAATTTACAATTTACTCTTTGGAGCCAGAAAGTAGCCAAATGCCAGGAGACCTGTTACCTCGAGGCCCTACAAAGCATTCTATTTATTTCTGTTTGCACAATGAGGAACACAGACTAAATCGACTCTCTCCATGACAGGGTTGTTTGTAATTATATCCCTTCACCTGTCAAGTTGTTATGATCACTCATATCTATGGCCTTTGTTCTAATATCCAAGCAGGATAATATGACATCCAGAAAACCCTGGTCCTGTTCCTTATCTGACAAATGTTTTCAAATCATAGAATGAAGTGGAAGAGAGGTTTGATTTTTGAAGGCAAGATGCTGTCCTGTGACAGCCTGTATAATATACAGTTTACTTGAGGGGTTTGAGTCTTGCTGAGAATTCTTGAACCATAAACTGCATCAGTGTGCATTAATCCTTCTCCAGCTCCTGTTTCATCCAACACCTACCAATATTTCACTGACTGGAAACTTTGTCCCCATCAGGGGTTTTCAGGCTTGAGGGTATATCAGAATCACCAGGGGACACATGTTAAAAATGCCCATCCCCTGGTGTGTTCTTCAGCAATTTGATTTAGAAGATATAAAGCAGGCACTCAGAATCTGAATGTTTCGCTAGTAAAGCAATTGACTCTGAAGCAGGAGGTGCAAGACACATTTGTCTACTAGCCTGGGTCAAAATGAACACTTTGAAGACTCTCCAGAAAACCCCATTGTTTTCAGCATTCCCACCATGGATTCTTTCACATTAAGTACTCAAGATTAGGGGCTTCCACATGGCACTAGTGGTAAAAAAAAAAAAAAAAAAATCCACCTGCCAATGCAGGAGATGTAAGAGACACAGGGTCAATCTCTGGGTCAGGAGGATCCCAAGGAGGAGGGCATGGCAACTCACTCCAGTATTCTTGCCTAGAGAATCCCATAGACAGAGGAGCCTTGCAGACTATAGTCCATAGGGTTGCAAAGAGTTGGACACAACTGAAGCAACTTAGCACACACAGACACTCAAGATTAGATGCTGTCTCCAGGCCCCTGAAATATGTTAAGGTCTTTTTGAGGCAAACAATGCAATGTCTTAGATCCCAAGGATCGTTGTTCAGTCGCTAAGTAATGTCTGACTCTGCAACCTCACGGACAACAGCGCCCCAGGATTCCCTGTCCTTCACTATATTCTGGGGTTTGCTCAAATTCACGTCCATTCAGTCGGTGATGCTATCTAACCATCTCAACCTAAGATTTCTCATCTGCTATTCAGAATCTCTTCTTGTCCATAGGATATGCCAGGCACTCAAGAAATCAGGCTGAGAGAAGCAGAGATCCCTTGGGACCTCACAGGCTTATGGAGGAGATGTTCCAGTAATTGCAATATGGCAGAAGACTCAAGATGACAAAGATAGGCACAGGTTGCTATGCAAGAACAAAAGAGGGGCCCTGCCTGAGACAGGAGCTCAGGAGGCTCCATCTGAGCATGTGACAACAGAGCAGGACTTTGGATATGAAGAAAAGAGATTAACCAGGGCAAGAAGGTAGAGAGGGAAGGCTCAGAGGAGAGCAGATGCAAAGCATGGCTCAAGCATCCACAAGGCATTAGATGTGGGCAGAGGGTGGGGCGTGAGAAAGAGTGACAAGGGGAGAGGCTGGTGGGCAAAGCAGAGCAAACCATGCTGAGGTCTTTGAAATTATTCACTGGGTAAGGAGGAGCCATGGGGAGGTTCAGATGTGGACAGATGAGGGGTCAGGTGGGAAATGTTTAGATTATTTCCTCACATAGCCAGGCTCAAATACCAAAGCTTAATAATGTGTGTGGCTTTGGCAGCATGTCTCTTTTTTAAAGTAATAAAAAGTTTGAAGTTTCTATTACACACGGAAATCTGTTGAGAATTTTAATCTGATGGCGGGTGCCACAGTGCTGTGACTTAATGATAGAGTCCTCTGCCAGCAGAAACAAAGAAGGTGATGTTGCTCGTATGATTCAACTTGGCTTTAGTTCCTTATTTTACAAACCCTATTCCTTTTCAATTTGTCTTCTCCTTACAAGCCAGGATCTTCCTGATGGAGTCTTCAAGTCATTAGAGGACAGTTTGTTTTTAGCTCAAATATGTAATACGCTGCAAACCCCTTGTCATTGTTTTTCAGTCACTAATTCATGTCCAACTCTTTGCGACCCCATGAACTGCAGCACGCCAGGCTTCCCTGTCCTTCACTATCTCCTTGCTCAAACTCAAGTCCATTGAGTCAGTGATGCCATCCAAGCATCTCATCCTCTGTCACCCCCTTCTCCTCCTATCCTGCCCTCAATCTTTCCCAGCATCAGGGTCTTTTCCAGTAAGTCAGCTCTTCACATCAGGTGACCAAAGTGTTGGAGCTTCAGCTTCAGCACCAGTCCTTCCAATGAATATTCAGGGTTGATTTCCCTTAAGATTGACTAGTTTGATCTCCTTGCTGTCCAAGGAACTCTTAAGAGTCTTCTCCAACACCACAGTTTTAAAGCATCAACTTCAGCACTCAGCCTTCTTTATAGTCCAACTCTCACATCTGTACATGACTACTGCAAAAACCATAGCTTTGACGATATGAAATCTTGTCAGCAAAGTGATGTCTCTGCTTTTTAATACACTGTCTAGGTTTGTCATAGCTGTTCTTTCAAGGAGCAAGCATCTTTTAATGTTGTGGTTGCAGTAACCATCCACATTGATTTTGGAGCCCAAGAAAATGAAACCCTCAGCAGCCTAAAAACCCTCCACCACAATCCCGGTCTGCCTTCCAGATGAGTCCCTGCAGGACCACTGTGCTCCAGGCACCATGATCAGAGCTCACACCTGCTACAAGGCTGCCTGAATCTGTGCACTTGCTCACATGCTTACCTCTGCCTTCCGATAAGAAAGCCCTTCCTCTAGCCTCATCTCCGCCTCAACGGTCTGAATCTCTAAGTGCAAGTGACTGATGACCAGAACAGAACTATTTCCTTTTGAGTGTCCCGGCACGCACCCTCAGTTCGATTGTCTTCTAGAGTTTGGCTTTTCCTTTTGAGTGTCCGGGCACACACCCTCAGTTCGATTGTCTTCTAGAGTTTGGCTTGCATCAGAGTCACCTGTGCACAGATCTGCACTGCAAACTCCTTCAAGGACAGGAACCCAACTCTGTCAACTTTGTTTCCCGTATTCCTAGCTCAGCAACTACACAAGACTGAATTGTCTGGTTCAGGCATTTCTGCATTCCAGACACCGTCCTCCCAAAACCACAACCCACAGGGATGCTCCAGCTCCTAGGAACAGCTAGAGTCAGAGCTACCACTGACAGCTACACTCTGTGCTGACTCTAGACCAGGCACTGAGTTGAGATTTTTCACATATACGTATGTCTATATGTGTGTATATATAAACGGGGCTTCCTAGGTGGCGCTAATGTAAAGAACCCACCTAGCAATGCAGGAGACACAAGAGATGTAGGTTCAATCCCTGGGTCTGGAAGATTCCTTGTAGGAGAGGCACAGCAACCCACTCCATTATTCTTGCCTGGAGAATCTCATGGACAGAGGAGTCTGATGGGCTACAACCCATGGGGTTGCAAAGAGTTGGACACAACTGAAGCGGCTTAGCACACACATACAAAAATATACACATATGTGTGCATGTATATGTGTATATGAATGCTATATGTGTTTACTTGTGCGTATATATAGTGGATAATATATGTATGGTCAACTAGCCCCATGTAAAGAGTATTATCATCTCCTTCTTGGGGATGGTTAAACTGAATCATAAGAGGGCAAGCAACTCGTGGAGACTTCTCGGCCGAGCAGAGGAGACCATCTAAGAGCATCTCCCTCCAAGAAGGAAGCCCACGCCCACACTGAGGAGGTTCCGGCCACTGGCCCCGCCCCCGGCCCAGGATGATTCCGGGCTGATGAAAACCCTCGACTGATCTTGAGGCTTTCCTTCCGCCTCTGAGCTGGGGTGGGCCAAGGGGTATGGGGAGGAAATCAGTAGAGTCTGGGAGGAGTCACAGCTTTGTGAAAGATAAAGGAAAAACAAGTCAGGGATGGCGCTGGAGAAAGAAAGTTTGGAGAATCTGGGAACAGGAGAGTACAGTAGCCCAGACTGTGGGGAGCACAGCTTTGTACTTGCTGTGTCAATCTTAACACGTCAGCATCCCCGGGTTGAATGGCTGTCTCCCACACTGGCCTGTAAGCTGCTTTTTTTTTTTTTTTTTCTATTGTTACATGAACAATTATTGGAAGTCTACTTTTGATGATGGATTTCTAGGTATTGGTTGATATAGGAGTGAATGAGAGAAACATAATACCTGCTTTATTAAAAAGCCCACCTAATTGGTTATACAAATAGTCACATCTTTCAGAAATTTATTTTATAAAATTACAGACTTAAAAAAATCCGAATCATTGATTTTTCGATGAAGAAGCTGCAATTCAGAGAGTTTGAATGGCTTGCCAAAGTTAATAAGCCAATTACTATCAGACTGACTTAAGACTTAAGTCTCTAATTGTATCCAATGTGGCATAGTTGTATCTGTACTTTAAATTTTCAATTATTATTCACTCCTACAATTGTTTTCTTGCTTTGTTTTGTTTTGTTGGCCTGTAAGCTTCTTGAGGGAAGAAACCATGGCTACTGAATTCCCAGATGTATTACTAGTGCTTAGCACAAAATATAATACTAATAATTATGCTTTACCGTCTGAGCCACCAAGGAAGCCTAATTATCATTACTATAACAGAAAAAAGTGAAAGTGATAGTCTGTTGTGTCCGAATCTTTGCTACCCCATGGACTGTATCCTGCCAGGCTCCTCTGTCCATGGGATTCTCCAGGCAAGAATACTGGAATGGGTTCCCAGGGGATCCCCTTCTCCAGGGGATCTTCCTGACCCACACAGATCAAACTGGTTCTCATGCATTGCAGGTGGATTCTTTACTATCTGAACCACAAGGGAAGCCCAGTCACCAGAATTATACAATGTGCCAGCACCTCATTCTAAGCACACCCTTGGTACTATCTGATCTGACCGTCACAAAATCTTGTGGGGTAGATAATATTATAAATCCCATTTAACAGGTGAGGAAACTGAGTCCCTGTAAGGCTGCATAACTTACCTGGGCCACACATCTAAGACAAGTCAGGACTGGAGTGAATACACACGTTATGACGCAGAACCTGCTTTTAACTATCACGTGTACCACTTCCCATGACATAGGAATGGGCTAGCCCCTTAAGTGTTAGTCGCTCAGTCGTGCCCAGCTCTTTGGGACCCCATGGACTGCAGCCTGCCAGGCTCCTGTGTCCATGAGATTTTCCAGGCAAGGATACTGGAGTGGGTTGCCATTTCCTTCTCCAGGGGATCTTCCCAACCCAGGGCTCGAACCCAGGTCTATTGAATAACACAATGAGAAAAGCAGGGGTGAGCCACAGGGCCAGAACTGGAGGGAGGGAATGAAGTGTGGGAATGGAAATGGATCCTTGGATTTGGTGGTTAAAAAGGTGTTGGTGGCCTTCACCAGAGTGTGGTGGGTGTCCTCCTTCTATCCCCATGGTGGCAGGGGGCGGGGGGGCTCTGCTGAGGGCTTATCTTTGAATCCTCTGTTTCTAGCAAGGTGCACCTGCGCTGCACTCAGGAGGTGGCCCCACGCCCCAGACCCCAGCTCCCTCCCACACATCCCACTGGCCCCCTTAATGAACAAAGGACATAAGGAAGCTAAAGCTCCTGAGAGTAACTTAGAAAATGACATTTTTGGCCCTGCAGAGACAGTGAAGAGAGGAAATGTTGAGACAGAAACCAAAAACCCTTGGTTTATGACTTTGAGCTGGGGCTGGGGGAGGGGAGAAGGGGACTAGCTTTCATTGGCTACAGCCACCACATCAAATATCAGTAAAACATGAGAACAAGAACCACATGAAGGGAGAGAGCACCAACCTCGGGGAGCCTCTTAACACTTAAGAAGCCTCTTGGTAGAACTGAAGCCTCCAGAATAAAAAACAAGCACCGTTGTTCTCTATGGTCTAAATCACTTCAAAAGAGATTAAGGAGCCCCAAAAAGATAAAACTCAGCTTAGATGTGCACCCACCCACTTCCTTGCTACCATCTTCCACAGCATGGCAGGAACCAGGCCCCACTAAGCAGGGGGCAAGGAGAGGCTGGGGCGGAGGGAGCTGAAGCGAGGCAGGGAAGACCCCCGCCGCCCTCCGTGCACCTCTACCATTTGCAGACTCGGACTCAGATAGTGAGCCCAGAGGTGGCACCGCGCTCGATGCTGTGGAGGCCAGACGGCTGGATCACTCGACTCTGCCACGCTCGGCTCCAGGACCCTGCAGTTTTCTGACTCAGATCTCAGCGAGCACCACTGACATCTGTTACCCCTGAAGAGATGTGATATGGGGCCTAATGGATTTTCTGTGTGTTCCTTTCTGACCCTGGAGAGACCTCCCAGGAAGACCAAATATGTCTATCAGAGGGGTCAGGCCCCTCGCAGGGAAAATGCGATCCAACACCACTGCAGTCTCTGGCTGCAGAGAGTGAAAGGAAAGGACCAGAAGAAACAAAGCAAGCCCAGCCCGGGGAGAGCAGGCCCCCGCGGGCTCCACTGCTGCGCAGGCGCGAATGGCAGCAAGCCGCGTGCGACCAGCTGCGCAGGCGCGAATGGCAGCAAGCCGCGTGCGACCAGCTTGCATCAAGAGCGCGTTTCAATCCCTTACACTTGGCATTCAAGAACATTTTGGTACTTGTATTTAATCGTGGGTGTTTTTGTTATTTCTGTAATTCACAACACATGAGGCCATTCTGGGAGAACCTGAATCACTAGGAGGCAAAGAGCCATCATCCTATTTCCCACCCAGCTCCGGCTCCATCAATACCCCTTCCTGGGACACCACGCTGGGGGTGGCAGCTCAGATTCCCTGATGATGAGAAGCAGCCCAAACGCCCAAGCTTTGAGGGGAAGAGGTCTCCCTGCTTTCTTTCAAGAGGGGATAGGGTACCAACAGCTGGGCTCAAAGGCCCTTCTTCGCTGGGAGCTGAGCAAAGGCAGAGGAGACGTTGTGGTGAGACCAGAGTGGGTGGGAAGCCCTAAGAGCTCCATACTAAGTGGGTCCACTGGAGGGGGAGAGGCTGGGCCAGCCCGCTTTCCATGTACGCTGTACTCTGCTCAGAGCAGGCGAGGCAACTGGGTGGCCTGGAAATGCTGTGGAAGCCAGTGAAGGCAGGGTCCCTCTAGACTGCAATGAGCTCAGAGAGCCACTCAGGGCGTGTCCTTCAAGTGAGCGGGAGGAAGTGTGCAGATGACATTGAAATATTGAACCCTTTGCAAGCCTTGTGCCCCCTTCTGGAAATTTCAGGGTGAATTGGGTGGGCTAAAGCAACATAAATGAAATATACATGTTTGTGTACACAAAGGCAAGGAGATCTGAATGAAAAAATACAAAAGGAAAATAGAGCAGCCCAGACTGCTGCTGCTGCTGCTGCTACTGCTAAGTCGCTTCAGTCGTGTCCGACTCTGTGTGACCCCATAGACAACAGCCCACCAGGCTCCCCCGTCCCTGGGATTCTCCAGGCCCAGACTAGTTTACATAAACCCATGACAGTACTCGAATAAGCTAAATTTATTCTCCAAGACAGTAGTTTCCCCAGACCAGCCCCATACTGGGGATAGAATGGGACAAATTCTTACTCATCTATAGTCAATAGAAGAAAACAGTAGTGATGCTCCTATACATTTCATGCATAATAAAAATACATGTGTGCCATATATATGTTAGTTTACTAAGGACAATTGTCCTTTCCCAAAAAAGACTAATCAGCGTGGCCTTTACTTTTTGAAATGATAGTCAGAATAAATGAGAATTGGTTTTTAGCCAACTTATTTGGTCAAAAATTAAAAGCTGACAAGCCTACCTTGCAACCAATCTTAATTATTGTTTTCCCCAACTTTACTTGTCTCTGAAAATGAAATGCCTAGGAACTGGTAACCCAAGACATGAAAATGAAACATAATTCCATTGTAAATTTCAAACCTCCTGGACTAAGACAGATTTTCATCACTTTTTTCTTTTGACAGTCAACGTCATAGAGTTGCAAGGAAAGCTGATGTTTAGAAGGACCTACCCTGGGCCAGGAATCATACCAGACTCTTTCCTGTAATTCAAGTCACTAAACTCACAATGGCAACCCACTCCAGTACTCTTGCCTGAAAAGTCCCATGGACAGAGGAGCCTGGTAGGCTGCGATCCATGGGGTCGCTAGGAGTCGGATGCGACTGAGCGACTTCACTTTCACTTTTCACTTTCATGCATTGGAGAAGGAAATGGCAACCCACTCCAGTGTTCTTGCCTGGAGAATCCCAGGGACAGGGGAGCCTGGTGGGCTGCCGTCTATGGGGTCACACAGAGTCGGACACGACTAAAGCGACGCAGCAGCAGCAGCAAACTCACATAGCATCTTGGTATGGTAGATGTGATTTGGTCCAAATTTTTTTTTCCCAAAAGAGAAACAGAAGCTTTATAACCTGAGCAAAACCATAAAGGTGAAGTCAGTATTCGAATCGAGGCCCATCTACTCAGAAGGCCATGGTATTTCTCTCCCACATCCTCAGTTATTATTGAGAGGTACACGCCACTGTGGATTCCCAGGTGGCTCAGCGGTAAAGAACCCGCCTGCCAGTGCAGGAGATGCAGGTTCGATCCCTGGATCAGGAAGACCCCCTGGAGAAGGAAGTGGCAACCCACTCCAGTATTCTTGCCTGGAAAATCCCATGAAGAGAGGAGCCTGATGGGCTACAGTCTACAGGGTCACATACAGTCAGACATGACTAAGCAACTGAGTACACACACAAACACATCATTGTACCTGCAAGAGACCTTGATGTCATCTCCTGAAGCCTCTAATTTCACAGAGAAGACCAAGCTATGCTGAGATTGACTCCTGGCCCTGAGCTCTCTCTGCAGCCTTCATGAGCTGGGTGGGCTTTATGAGAACCCATACACCCCTCTCTTGATCCCAGGTCCTAGCCACTGGGTGGGGGTGGGGTGGGGTAGTGGGGGGAGACAGGACCCTGCGGCACCACCCAGATGAAGGATGAAGCCTGAGAAGCCGGGATGCCACCCCAAAGCCTGGTAGCTCTGGATGTGACTCCAAGCTGGCCCAGGAGGCTCACTCCCCACAGGAGGAAGAAGCTGGAAATAGGCTCCCTGGCAACGGCCTCTACCCAGCTCAGGCCATGCCCTGAGGGATGAGGGACCACAGGGACAAAGGGGCATTGTGTGAGAGAGAGGGAGGGAGTATGGGGAGAAAGGCACTGGCAGTTTCTTCCTCTGTGAGCCGGCCTCACCCAGCTCCTGGGAAAGGAAGGAGCCACCATAAGGAGGCTGGACACCCACCATATATAACAGGAGAGCCGAGCTGATTGATTTAGTTGCTAGATTTCCTCCGAGCAATAAACAGTTCCATTTAGCCTGCATTGTGTCCTCTGATATAATGCCGCCAGGTATATAGACACTGCCTTATCACATGCCCTTTGAGCAGTAAGTCGCTCAGTCGTGTCCAACTCTTTGCAACCCCATGGACTGTAGCCCGCCAGGCTCCTCTGTCCATGGGGATTCTCCAGGCAAGAATACTGGAGTGGGTTGCCATGCCCTCCTCCAGGGGATCTTCCCCACCCAGGGATCAAATCCAGATCTCCTGCATTGCAAGCGGATTCTTTACCGTCTGAGCCACCTTCCCTTCAAATGGGGACATTTTAAAAGAGTCCGATAACATTTTTCTGAAAGGAACCCCCCAACTCCTTTTTCTGTTCTCTAAAAAGAAGAATAGAATCATTTGTTTCCCAAAGGGGGCCCTCCGAAAGTGGCTGCCAGAGGAGCAGACTCCATTTTAATATCATCTTCTCTTTGCTGAATTGTGTCTTCGTTTTACACTGCGGCTTTATTCTCTGCTCCTTTGACACAGCCAGCTGCCTTTCACATTCCAGCTCAGAAACAGGCTGGCTTCAGGCGGTAACAGGCACCAGCTTTCAAAGCCCTGGATGACTCACGTTAGCCTGTGCGAGCCTGTGAGTCCAGCCGGCGATTCCTGGACTTTTGTTTTCCTTGATGAAGCGCATTCGTGGGTGCATAGCTCTTAGTACAAAAACAATGTCTGCTTAAGGACTCTGCCTTCCCATGGGGTGAAGTACAAAATCACAGAGTGGAATGTCTGGCTCATATCACGTTTAGGTTCATCCTGTTATCAACTCAGCAGACGGAGGAAGTGACATCACGCGCCCAAGTTCTCCTTTGAAGCTGGAGGGGCAGACCGAGACCTTGTCTGTAGCGCGGCACTCCAGGCAGGAAACATTACTCTCGGACTTTTCTGTTAAGTTGTCTTAGAAAACAATAGGTCGGGCCATCAGATTCTGAACCAGAAGTTTGAATTCCATCGTGCGAATGGTGAAAAAGGCCTTCTGTGGATTCTGCTCTTAGCCAGGAAGGTGACGGAAGAGATCTGTTTCCCTGAATGTCTCTCTCTTTTTTTTTTTTTTCCAAACTTTTTATTTTGTGTTGGAGGGGTTTCCCTGGTGACTGAGACAGTAAAGAATCCGATTGCAATGAGGGACACCTGGGTGAGATCCCTGGGTTGGGAAGATCCCCTGGAGAAGGGAACTACAACCCACTGGAGAATTCCATGGACAGAGGAGCCTGGCAGGCTGTAGTCCATGGAGTCCCAAAGAGTTGGACACGTCTGAGCAACTTTCACTCCCTATAGCTAATTAACCATGCTGTGATAGTTTCAGGTGGACAGCAAAGGGATTCAGTCGTACATATGCATGTAATTGGACTTCCCTGGTGGCTCAGTGGTAAAGAATCTACCTACCAAGTAGAAGACCTGGGTTTGATCCCTGGGTTGGGAAGATGCTCCTGGAGAAGGAAATGGCAACCCACTCCAGTATTCTTGCCTGAGAAATCCTATGGTGGAGCCTGGCACGTTACAGTCCATGGAGTCACAAAAGAGTCAGACACAGCTTAGTGACTAAAAAACAACAATATATGTATCCATTTGCCCCCAGACTCCCCGCCCATTCAGGCTGCCACATAACATTGAGCAGAGTTCCTTGTGCTATACAGTAGGTCCTTGTTGGTTGTTCATTTAAAATATAGTCCCTAAGAGTCTTGAAATTTAAATCCTGTTGTACGAAGCACAAAGTATGCAACGGGTAAGCAATGCTCAATGGAGCAGGCTTTCATGAAACCAGTGGAGCAAGTCTGTCTAACACTAGTCGCCCACGTCTCTCTTTGCTGGAATATTCCAAGCTTCTCCACCCGCCATGCCCTGATCTGTTTGCTGGCTGTTCTTCCACTCCTAAGTAAATGTGCTTTATAAACTGGTTATTTGGGGTTTTTTTCTCGGTGAGTGACAGCTCTGGGAACTCTCAGTGTGGATCTGAACAGCATGCAAAATCATTTTACTTTTAAGACAAAAGACATTAGCTTCCCATAGCTTTCTTGGCTATCTCTACCTCTCTTCTCTTCCCATCCTGCTTTCCTTCCCCTCCCTCTCCGCAACACCCCCTGCCCCCCAAGGCACTAAATAAAATGCTTAGAAAACGAAGGGCACAGCTGCCCTTCCTTCCCATTAAGACAATCAAGAATGATGGTGAATTTAATATATTTGATTAGAGAAACTCCAATTTGGTGCACTTGAATCAGCTGCCTTTGTCTTCAGCTCCCAATGGCCTGATTTCAGTGGAATGTCCTCTGCTGTCCACTGCCAGCTCCCTGGAGTGGGGAGAAAATTCAGCTTCTGAAAGCACTTGCTTGGCAGCCTTAGAAGCAGAGTATTTGTGCTGTGGAAGATGCCAGGCCCCGTTTCTCACTAATCAGAGGGCGCACTTCATTCAAACATGACCACTTACTGCTGACCCTCGACGCTGTAAACCCCTGGGTCCTCTTTAGCAATGTTAATGTTTCGTGGATTTTATGGCTTTTCTTTGCCCATATTCACTGTTAAAATCCAGGCCTGAATCCTGTTCAAACAGCCCAGGAGACTCTGGCGCTCCGATTGTACAGAAATTCAGAGTAATAATTGCATTTACATATGGAGTTCCTTTCATCCAAAGAACAAGTATAACCCTCACAGAAAATAAGAAAATGTGTCATAATTTCCCCATAAGGTGTTATTAAGAGAGTCTGAAATACTGCCCGGGCAATCCCTACCTTCTAGGATGCTTGTAAAGGAATTGGTCTCGTGGGGAGTTTCGAGGCTTGGAGAACAATGCTTACTTGCACTTAAGGTCTGTAGTGATTTTTAGGAAGAGCTCTCATTCAATATTCTAAATAAATGCACGTTCAGCAAATAAGGACAACAATGAATTAAGGGGGAGATTTACTCTGAAAGGTGGATTGGAACTCTACAAAAGTTCACAGAGGTCTCTTGAATCCATTTCATTTCCTACCACTGCCAAAGTCAGAGATTACTCTTGAGAGGGACAGGATCACCAGGGCTGTTAAACTCATTTCCTACACTTCTATAGAGAAATCATTTCCTACCCTTTCATAAAGAAAAAGTCCCACGTCTCCTGGTGTCCACCCCACAGGGACCACCTAGTCCAGCACCGGCCCAGATGACTTCTCCTCCTGGTTCCACGGTGGGAAGGCACGGCCAGGAACCACAGCCAAGCTAGAAATAGCATCTGGGTTGCTGGGTTCCAGCATCCATGCCGGATCTGTGAGTCAGCCTGTCAACAGCACTGATAAGGTGCGCACCGAGCCTTGCTAGGCCCAGGCAGAGTGACCCAGGACGGAGGACACCCTGTCCCCACCAGGCCTGGGTGAGCATGGCACCAACATCCTGGGGCTGGGTGAGGTGAGGAGGTGAGCCCTTCCCTTGAGACCAGTGTGTGCATAGCAGTTTTGCAGACAATGCAAGTCCGAGTCTTCCTAGGAGGCCTGGGCTTGCTTTGGCTTCACCCTCCAGGGCCTTGTGGTCCTGGAGCAAGAAAAATGAGCTCAGCCTTCTAAGCTGGGCCAGTTTGCTGAGGGCAGTATCAGTTGCTAAGGTTCAGAGTCCAGGGGCGGGCCTCCGGGAGGAGGTTTGGAGCCGACCCCTGTGAGCCAGGCTCACACAGTAGCCCCTACAATGAGTAAGAGCCCTTTGTTGGCAAAAACACAACCACCACATACAGCTGATTTTACCTCCCTTTTCGGTGGAAAAGTCGAGTTTTCAGAGCCCTATTGTATAAGAAGGAATATGAAAAGAATTTTGCATCCTCTTATGGCATTGTGTTATAATAATGGAATGCTGTCTCCGCCCCGTCTGGCTGACGGGGGTGGGGGGTGGGGGGGCCAAGGCCTTGCCAACGATTATGTGGTTCCTTGGCGTGTGAGTGTCACTGTGGGGACAGCTTCCTGAGCCTGAAAGAGGCAGTGAGGGCTTCAAGCTGAAAAGACGGCCCGGCGGGGGGGTGCCCAGCCCCAGGGCCCCCTCCTCCTACACAGACACACGCACGCACACACACACACACACACACACACACACACACACACGGGGACACACCCCTCCCTGGGGCAGCTTCACTCCTCCTGAGAGTTCTGGGGACCGCCTGGGAAGTTTAATACAACTGCAGCTGTACGAGCCGCTAAGTGTCTTGGACACCACACACAATGGGTTCCAGAAAAGAGAAACAAAAACGCTCTTTAACCAGCATGCTGCATTCGGTGGGGAAGAAACCAGAGTTGGGGGCAAAGGGTTTTCCTTGACTAATCAGAACAGGGGCACCCATTTCTGCCCTTCTACTCTGCTGAGTAATGAAAGCTCGTTTCCCCCTGAGCAGAAGCATCTGACCGGGACTCTCCAGAACTGACCAATTCAGAAATGAGTTCTGAAGGGCCAAGGGAAAATCAGCGGTGTTTTGAAGAATTCTTCAGGAGGAAATGGTGACAGGTCCTTTTCCACCCCATCGTCTCCGGAACCGAGGGACGAGACGCCGGAGTTCAGCTGCAGCGGGAGGGCTCGGTGTTAGACGTGAGGAAAGTTTTCCAGACAGAGGAATGCGTGTCTGTCACTGAGAGGATGTTAGGACATTGCTGAAGAGTGAATGTGTCTGCCCGGTTCTGTGTGGTGAGGGGCAGAGCCCTGGATTCCAGGGACCCCCTGGCTGGGGAGGCCGTGATAACAGCGTTCTGTTTTGTTTTGAAATTCCTAGTTGTTAGGCTCCTGTCATCACAGCTGTTCCTTAGAATCACCCTATTTGGCAGGAGAGCACGGCCTTTCGAGTCCTCCTGACCAATTCCGGCCTCCCCAGCCTCTTTCTCCTCATCTGTGTTTAGGAAATGCCTCCCCGGTCACCTCTTCCTCTCCAGCTCACAGATTCCAAGGGAGGAACAATGGCCATCAAGGGCGTGTCTGGCTGAGCTGTTTTTCTTTTCCTTTTTCTTCACGGACTTCATTCACTTCCATGTATATTCTCAGCAGCCAGGCCAATCCTCCTCCACACGAGGCTGATGTCAGCAAACCCAGGAAGCTTTCCAAGCCAAGAAGGCCTCCGACCCAGGAGGACGCGGTCATGGATCCCCTGGCCAAAGCGCTCTGTGTCCACAGGACGTGGGAGGATGTGACCTCAGGAGTGGCTGCCCAGAGGCCACAGGCTGCTCGCCGGCTGCAGCCAGTCCAGGAGATCGACTTCCTCAAAGCAAAGCCAGTGGAAGATGGCTGCCCATTTCCTGAGACTTTAGGGGCACAAGCTGAACAAACGCCACCTGCCATTGCTCTGCCTACATTGAAGTGGAATCGAAAGAAAGCAAATCTGAGACTTCCCTGGCTGTCCAGTGGTTAAGACTTCGCCTTCCAATACAGGACGTATGGGTTCAATCCCTGGCTGGGGAGCTAAGATCCCACATGCCACGTGGCCAAAAATTCAAATCATAAAACAGAAACAATATTGTGACACATTCAATAAAGACTTTAAAGGGTGTCAGAAAAATCTTTAAAAAAAGAAAGGCAAATCAGATCTCCTTGGATTGCCTAAAGCACCCATTCTTATCTGTTCTGTCAGGAATCTGTGCCCAAGACCAGCACCCTGCTTTCTTGATATTCACCCGCCGACTCCCGCAAACCAGCCCTGGCATAGTCTACTCCACTGAACATGGGCACCAAACCATCCAAGACATCTCCCAGCTTCCTCCCTCTCCGACATCCCTCCTTTCTTTCTCATCAACTTCACTACCAGTGTATCTACAACTGCTCAGATGCACAGCAACTGACCTAAAAGTGCTCACATATACCCCTTTCCCTGTGGGCAACATTCTACAACCAATCTGCTAAGTTTACAAAGAGAAAAGTTATTTCAGTAAATGCAAACATTTGTTTTCATACATATGATATGTCTGCAGAGCTCTTGTATCATTGACACAGGGTCATGGATAAGAAAGGAAGGAATTATTATTTCAATTAATCCTGTTATCTGTCTTTGTAACTGGTGGTGTTGAATTAGGTTCCTCTACACATGGAATACAAAGCAAAGGAATGTGCCTTTAATTCGGAGAATATTCGTACTTAACATTTAAGATCATGTTTCAAGATGTGCCTACCTCTGGCCATCACAGCGAAGTCACAAAATCACTGCTTCTCTTAGACTCAGACGTCCATCAGATCTCTCACCTCCCACAGGCCCTCACAGAGGACAATATGGTACCCACAGGTCAAGGGAGAGGATGACAAAGGCATGCCTGGCTTACTCTCATGCACGCCAGCTGAAGATTTGAAGTGCATCAAAGATGCCATCTGATGCTCAGAAGGAGGTAAGTGAGAGCTCTGATACCCAGCGTGCTTCTGACTTGCATTAACTACTCTCCAGGATGAACAATCCAATGAGATATTTGATGCTCACCAGTCAAATGACCCAAACTCAGGGCAACACATATTAAAAAATTAGTCACAGATGGTGAGTTTCTTGAGCATAGAAACAGTGTCTCACTCCTGTAAGTATTCTCATTGCCTGGTAAAATTCCTGTTTCACAGTAGTTAGCAGTACTAGCTGCTAAATTCATGCACCTATACATCTTTAGAAAGTGAAAGTGAAGTTGTGTCTGACTCTTTGTGACCCCATGGTATGGCCTACCAAGTTCTTCTGTCCATGGGGTTTTCCAGGCAAGGGTACTGGAGTGGGTTACCATTTCCTTCTCCAGGGGATCTTCCCAACCCAGGGAATGAATCCAAATCTCCCGCATTGCAGACACACTTTACCGTCTGAGCCACCAGGGAAACTTAATCTTTTCCAGAAAAGATAAAGAAAACCACCAGAGAATTCCAAGCGGGTAAGGAGCAGGTAACTTTGTAGGAGGATGGATAAATAGGATTTGGCCCAAAACATTCAGAGAGAATGCAGGCAATGGATTAGTTGTGAATTTACCTGCATCATTCAGTATCTGTACTCTCAGATGGGCATGATAAGAAAAACTGACCCAGGGACCTCCCTGATGGTCCAGTGGTTAAGATTCACCTTCCAATGCAGGGGGTATGAATTTGATCCCTAGTTGGGAAGATAAGATCCCACATGCCTCATGGCCAAAAAACAAAACATAAAACAGAAGACAAATAGACTCAGCCAGTACCTAGGATAAGGAGGCCCAGGACAGCAAAAATAAGAAAATAATATAACTTGATGGGTACGTAGCTCCCAGAATGCAATCTGCTCTCATACCCTTCACCTCATAATTATATCTCTCTGGAATAAAGGTGGGGGGGAGCATCCCAGGTGGCACTAGGGGTAAAGAACCCGCTTGCCAATGCAAGAGATGTCAAGAGACATGGGTTCAATCCCTGGGTTGGGAAGATCCTCTGGACGAGGAAATGGCAATCCACTCCTGTTTTCTTGTCTGGAGAATCTCGTGGACAGAGGAGCCTGGCAGGCTACAGGCCACTGGGTCACAAAGAGTCGGGCATGACTGAAGTGACTAAGCAGGCACCCACGGAATAAAAGGAATTCTTTTGGGGCCAAGGTTGTAGGCTGAGTCTGGGTATTTCTGGAGGGGAGGAGAGCATGCATGCGGCCCCTGAAAACGTGCATGTGTCACTGGAGACCTGCCTGCCCCCTGGAGCACCTGTGAGAGAGAACTGGACTGATGATCATTATAAGAAGCATTGCTGCTAGTATTATCAGTCTGTGCACTCTGCAGCGTGTCTAGGAATTGAACTGAATGATGAGCATAAAGAAATACTTAGTTCCGTAGAACACCTGCGAAAGAAATATGTAGACAGATGCAGAAAAAGTAAAAGAAGGGCTTGTTTAGATTCGTAAGCCTTTGTCAGTGTTAAAGGGCTTCCCTGGTGGCTCAGACAGTAAAGAATCAGCCTGTAATGCAGGAGACCTGGGTTCGATCCCTGGGTTGGGAAGATCCCCTGGAAGGAGGGCATGGCAACCCACTCCAACATTCTTGCCTGGAGAATCCCCATGGACAGAGGAGCCTGGCGGCTGCAGTCCATGGGGTTCCAAAGAGTTGGCCATGACTGAGCGACTAAGCACACATCAGTGTTAATGAGAAATCGATGGTGTGGCATCAGATGTTGTATTTACAGCACACTAAATAAACCTTAAATAAGTCTAGACCTGGCTTCTAGAAACTTTCTTTCAAAACCAAAGGAGTATAACTGAGACAACTGCAATACACACAGAAATCAAAAAGTACATTGAAACGTATAGAATTATAAAAGAGATGTTTTAAAATACCCTGGCCATGACTACAGTACCTGGGACTTTCTCATTTAAATGAGTAATAACAGTGACTTCACCAACTGACATTTCTATGTTCCTAAGGGGTGGGCAAGACTGAAAAAGCCACCCAGCTATCCACTGGCTTCAAATAACATAGAAAGGCAGCATTTCTAAGGGACAGAACAGGAGGGAATAGGACAGGATGAGGGAAGAGCATAAATAGGCTCGTGTCTCAGTGGAAGGTCTGAGGTTTACCACTGTTTCATCGACCGCAACCAATAAGCTGATAACGATGAGCCCTTAATGCACAGGCCGCCTCTGACTAGTGTCGGCCCAGCGTGCAATCGTCTAAATGATACCACAACAATGCCAGGGCACACATTAAGCTCTTACTGTAATAGCTGGGCTGCTAAGCGGGAGACGTGGAAGGAGACAGAGCAGGGGAAATTAAAGATACCCTGGGCTGCACGTGTCCACTGCTATCAAGCCACGGGGCTTGTTCCATCGGTCCACAAAGCGATGACAACAGGGAAGCAATTTACCAAAAGGTTGCTGGTGGGATCTCTATTTTTAGGTTGAAAGACGGACCAGACCAAGAGTGAAACCTGATGTAAACAGCGGACTTCGGGTGATAACAAAGCATCAAGGTAGGGTCCTACATTGTAAAACGGAACCACTCTGGAGCAGTATGTTGGCAGGAGGGGAGGCTGTGCGAGTCAAAGGGAGGGAGGCAACGGGAAGCCTCTGTGCCTTCTCCACAGTCTGGCTGTCAACCTGAAACTGCTCTTAAAAATAAGATCAGGCATAAATAAATAAACAAGGACTTCCCAGGTGGCGCTTGTGGTAAAGAACCTGCCAGCCAATGCAGGAGACATAAGAGGTGCAGGTTCGATCCCCTGGAGGAGGGCATGGCAACTCACTCCAGTGTTCTTGCCTGGAGAATCCCACAGACACAGGAGCCTGGGGGGCTACAGTCCATAGGGTCGCAAAGAATTGGACACGACTGAAGCAACTTAGCATGCACACATAAGTAAATAAAGTCCAAAAACGGGCAAGGATAAATCATGGTCTTTCCAGCAAATATAGGGATCTTACATATCAATCAACCTCATCCAGTGAAGAGCTCAAAGGATGTAGTGTCAAAGGTCAACAGGTGACTGGCTCTAACCATCCCACTTCCTACTCCAAAGAAAAAGTGACTCCAAAATTTGCCCTATGAATGTATTTCCAAGCTTCATAATCTTGTATTTTAACCTTCAAGCATCTTGAACGAGTAGCTGACTTTTTTATTATTGCCATGACTCTAGACGAGAACCTTGTTTCCTATCCCTGCTGTAACAAATATCAACCAACAGCAGCTAAAACACCACCCATGTGTCATCTTGCAGTTTGGGAGCTCGGCAGTCTGGGATAGGTCTCTGCAGACCAAAGGCAATGTGTCGGTCGGCTGGATTCCGTTCTGGGGGCTCTAGAAGAGAATCCTTTATCCTCCTCATTCAGGTTGTTAGCAGAATTCCTTGCAGTTATGAAACCAGGAGCTCTGTTTTCTTCACAGCTGTCCAGCTTCCAGAGTCATCAAGGTCCCTGGCTCACTGCCCCTTCCTCCATCTTCACGGCCAACAGTAGTGGGTTGACGGGTCACATCCTGTCTCTCTGGTCCACACTTCCTGCCTCTTCTTTCACTTGGTGGTGGTTTAGTTGCTAAGTCCTATCCAACTCTTGTTACCCCATGGACTGTAGCCAGACAGGCTCCTCTGTCCATGGGATTCTCCAGTCAAGAATACTGGAATGGGTTGCCATTTCCTTTTCCAGAGGATCTTCCTGATCCAGGGATCAAACCCGGGTCTCCTGCATTGCAGGCAGATTCTTTATTGACTTAACTATGAAGGAAGCCCCTTCTTTCACTTATAAGGCTGGCGTATGATCAGAGCCCTCATCTGGATAATCTCCCCAACTCAAGGTCCATACTTTAGGTCACAGCTGCAAAATCTCTCAGCCATATAACATGTAATATTCATAGGTTCCAGAGATCAGGGCAGATACGTCTTTGGGGAACCATTACTCTACCTGCCACACTTTCCTTGCGTGTGTGTGAAAGTCACTCAGTCATGTCTGACTCTTTGTGATCCCATGGACCATACAGTCCATGTAAGTCTCTCAGCCAGAATACTGGAGTGGGTAGCCGTTCCCTTCTCCAGGGGATCTTCCCAACCCAGAGATCGAACCCAGGTCGCCTCTATTGCAGGTGGATTCTTTACCAACTGAGCTATCAGGGAAGCCCATGTGGTCCTGCAACCACAGTGCTTTTGGAACTTCCTCCCTTAAAGTCACTTTCAGCACTTAAATGCTAAGTCTACCTCATTCTTACGTGACCATTCTGCAGTGTTTGACATTGACATGATCTGTTTCTTGAACACTCGGCTTCCACTTGCTATGATGCTGTCTGCTCTTCTTTTACCCCTCGGGCTATCCCATATTGAATCCTTCATCCATTTCTCTGCCTCCTCTGAATGCTGTGGCTTCCCCTAACCTCCAGGACTATCCAGCTCTCCCAGTCCTTAGTTCTGAATCATAACAGCTTTCTGAGCAGCTCTGCTTGGGTGAATTGGAGGCTCCTTTTCACCCAGACCTGACCATTTCCTCTTCCTGTATTATCTACGTCATCACGGCAGCACCAAACCTCCTCCCCCCCGTGACTGGTCCTTAGGAGCCATTCTCTCCTCCTCCTCCTGGCCCTTTCCCACACCCCTCCACCCAGTCAATCTTCATGCCCCATCTGTCTCACCTCCTGAGGATCTTTTGTATCCGCCCTGTCCTCTCTCTTCCTGCTGCCCCACTGTACTGTTCAAGCTCCCAATATCCATCCTTCAATTCATCTAGCAGCTTCTCATCCTTGTATCCTGTTCCACTCACTCCCAGACTTCCTGCACATTCAGACATAGATGTGATCTTGTCACTACTCTAAAAGCATTGTTTCCTCCTAAATGTGCATTGACAGAGGAATGGATAAAGAAGACAGGGTACGTTGTGTACAATGAAATATTACTCAGCTGTTAAAAAGGATAAAATAATGCCATCTGCAGCAACACGGATGGACCTAGAGACTGGCCGAGTGAAGTCAGACAGAGAAGGAACACTGTATAACATTCCTTACATGCGGACTCTAAAAAGACCTGATACAAATAACTTATTTACAAAGCAGAAACAGATTCACAGACTTAGAGAACAAACATATGGCTGACAGGGGGAAGAGCTAGGGGAAGAAATAGTTAGGGAATTTGGGATGCACAGGTACACATTGCTATATCTAAAATGGATAGCCAGCAAGGACCTACTCTGTAGCACATGGAACTCTGCTCAGTGTTATGTGGCAGCCTGGATGGGAGGGGAGTTTGGGGCAGAATGAATACATGTATATGTAGGGCTGAGTCCCTTTGCTGTCCGTCTGAAACTATCGCAACATTGTTAATCGGCTATATCCCAATACAAATAAAAAGTTTTTAAAAATCTGTTGCTGTTCATTGCCTAGCCCATGGTGGACACATCTGTGCATGCACAAGCGTGCACATACGTACACACAAACCCCTAGCCTCAAGTTAGGCGCTAGGCTTATCACCTGTGCTTCTCCCCCTTGCTGTTCACATTCACAGAATGGTCTGCAAACTAGCCCCATCTGCATCACCTGGGAGCATGTTGCTGCTGCTGAGTCGCTTCAGTCGTGTCCGACTCTTAGCGGCCCCATGGACTGCAGCCTACCAGGCTCCGCGGTCCATGGGATTTTCCAGGCAAGAGTACTGGAGTAGGGTGCCATTGCCTTCTCTGTGGGAGCATGTTAGCAATGCAGAATTTCTGATGCCTCCTCAAACTCACCTAATCAGAATCTGCATCTTAGTGAGATTCCTGTTCAAATTCTATGCACATTAAAGTTTGAGACACATTGTTCTAGCACTGTGCTGTCCAGAGTGGTGACCTTTTGAGTATGGAAACATCTTCTAGAAATTATTTCTATGTGTAATCTCCTCCATCTTAACTTAGACTTTGACACATATTTTTATGAATCACCATTTAAGCAAATCATTCCTACCGTTCATGCCCCTGTGCTTTTGCTTACATACTACTTCCTCTGTCTGGAATAATCTTCCTTCTCCACTGACTGAAACTCGTTTCTGCACCCTCCAGCATCACCTCCTCCAAGAAGCCTTCCCCACACCTTTAAACAGACCATTGCTCCCATCACCACACTCTTGTAGACAAGCTTATGGAATTGTTCATTTCCGTGTTTATCTTTCCCGTTAGTTTGTGGGCTCCTCAGGTATGAGAATCGTGTTATCTATGTGTCCTCAGGTTATACGGCACAGTAATAGTTTCTTAGCTAAACAAATGAATGTCTAACTTGAAAAAGTCAGCCCAATCTCAAATACTTTTCTGTTTTTCATGTCTCTATTCAAAACCAAAGACCCAGAAGACAGATTAACTAAGTGAAGTGGAGACAGGCAATCCGCTGAAGAAAAGAGTTCAAAGTAATCATGGTAAAGATGATTCAAGAACTTGGGAAAAGAACAGATGCATAGAGTGAGAAATTGCAAGAGGTTTTTAGCAAACAGGAAAAATAAAGAACAACCAAACTGAGTTGAAGAATTACAATAACGGAAATGAAATATATCAGTATATTAGAAGGAATCCATAGCAGAATAAATGAGGCAAAAGAACGAATTTTTCAAAACCATAGAGAGTTACTTTTTTATCTTTTTCCTCAGGCTGCAGGTTCTGGCTGATTTCTAGGTGACATCACACCAGCTGGACAGAGAAGTGAAAGCAGATAGGGTTTGATCCTCACTTACCTGCAACCAACCTAGGGCATTTCTGATCCGCTTCCCATCTTCCAGCTCTGTGTCTGTTTCAACATGTAGATATACTATAAAGAAGAGAGAAAGACAGATGTTTAGAATCAAATGCTTAGCACCTGTTGCTTTGGCCAGATTTTAAGCTTAATAAACGCTTCAAGACCATGCTCAAGCCCACATGGAGCAAAACCCCCAGTTCACAGAAACTCAT
The DNA here is from genome assembly GCF_029378745.1 of Bos indicus. Lineage (NCBI taxonomy): Eukaryota > Metazoa > Chordata > Mammalia > Artiodactyla > Bovidae > Bos > Bos indicus. Next base: position 22,164,642 of record NC_091771.1, on the reverse strand, counting down.
TTTGTTTTTCCATTTGCTCCAGAGTAACATTGGCTGATTCTGACCCTAACTGGTGAACCACTAATGGGCATTAAGCTCCTTAGTGGTACAGTCTGACAACTTAAAGCAAAATGCCAACTAATAAATTTTTCAGATGGGCATATTTCCTTAAATCATTTACAATGAAATTTGCTATGTTCACAGAGGTCAAAAAGACATATTGTTCGACTAAATCCATCTCTTCACATGAAACTTGTGTTCTGTCTATCCTACAGGGTTATCCTGAAGGTCTAATGAGATAATAATGTAAAAAAAAAAAAGAAACTAGACATGTTACAATTCTATACAAATGTATGCATATCATTCTCATTAATAACATTACCATAATTTTAATGACTCCTCAGATTTCACTTCTTCTGGTGATTGGTCACACGCCTTCTACACTTCTCCAATATTTCTTTTTCTTGTCTGTCTGTTCTTTTTCTCACCTTCTTTGTGAATTTGAGAGGGGATGCACATCCCTTAAAATACAGTCTTTATTAACCTAGAGGAGTGTGAGGGGAGGGTCGAGTGAGGGGACATACGTATACTCATGGCTGATTTGCGTTGTTGTATGGTAAAAACCAACACAACATTGTAAAGCAATTATCCTCCAATGAAAAATAAAAACTAAAGATACAAAATTTAAAAAAATAGATACAGTCATTATATAATGCACACAGGGCAAGTGCTTACAGAATCCACTGATGCATTTCATTTATTTGGTTTAATCAAGATTTGAATAAATTATACATCTTTCTCCTCCCTGAAATTTCATGGATCTGGCCCTACATAGAATTATAATGAAAGCTAAAAAGGTGACATTATCTTCTATTGTTCTAATACCCCCGGCCTGCTACCATATACTATCGGCTCCTAAAAAGATGGGTGGACACTTGCTTATGTGGGGAGAGCAGGCAGGCAGCAGCTAAGGAGAAAACAGGAAATAATAGGAAAGACTCACTGAGGCCTCATCAATAGCCTTTCGACGTCTCTTTTCAAACATTCACTACAGTTAAAGGTATGTTGCTGTTGTTGCTCACTTGCTAAGTTGTGTCTGACTGTAACACATGAACTACAGTGCTCCAGATTTTCCTGTTCTTCACTATCTCCCTGAGTTTGCACAAACTCATGTCCACTGAGTCAGTGATGTCATCCAACCATCTCATCCTCTGTCACCCCCTTCTCCTGCCCTCAATCTTTCCCAGCATAGGGGTCTTTTCCAGTAAGTCCGTTCTTCACATCAGGTGGCCAAAGTATTGGAGTTTCAGCTTCAGGATCAGTCCTTCCAATGAATATTCAGGATTGATTTCCTTTAGGATTGACTGGTTGGATCTCCTTGCAGTCCAAGGGACTCTCAAGAGTCTTCTCCAACACCACAGTTCAAAAGCATCAATTCTTCATCACACAGCCTTCTTCATGGTCCAATTCTCACATTCTTACATGACTACTGGAAAAACCATAGCTTTGACTATATGGACCTTTGTCGGCAAATTGATGTCTCTGCTTTTTAATACACTGTCTAGGTTTGTCATAGGTATTCTTCCAAGGAGCAATTGTCTTTTAATTTTGTGGCTGCAATCACCGTCCACACTGATTTCAGAGCCCTAGGAAATGAAATCTGACACAGTTTCCGCATTTCCCCATCTATTTGCCATGAAGTGATAGGACCAGATGCCATAATCTTGTTTTTTGAATGCTGTTTTAAGCCAGCTTTTTCACTCTCCTTTTTCACCTTCATCAAAAGGTTCTTTAGTTCCTTTTCAATACTGATTTCAGCTTGTGAGTCATCCAGCCCAGCATTTCGAATGATGTACTCTGCATATAAGTTAAATACGCAGAGTGACTATATATAGCCTTGAGGTACTCCTGTCCCAATTTTGAACCAGTCTGTTGTTCCTTGTCCAGTTCTAACTGTTGCTTCTTGTCCTTCATACAGGTTTCTCAGGAGGCATATAATATGATCTGGTATTCCCATCTCATGAAGAATATTCCACAGTTTGTTGTGATCCACACAGCCAAAGGTTTTAGCATAGTCAATGAAGCAGAAGTAGATTTTTTTTGGAATTTCCTCGATTTTTCTATGATCCAGCAGATGTTGGCAATTTGATCTCTGGTTCTCCTGCCTTTTCTAAACCCATCTTGCACATCTGGAAGTTCTCGGTTCACATACTGCTGAAGCATAGATTGAAGGATTTTGAGCAAAATCTTGCTGGATATGAAATGAGTGCAACTGTACAGTAAATTGAGCACTCTTTGGCATTGCCTTTCTTTGGAATTGGAATGAAAACTGACCTCTTTCAGTCCTGTGGCCACTGCTGAGTTTTCCAAATTTGCTGGCATAATGAGGGCAGCACTTAAAGAGCATCCGCTTTCAGGATTTGAAATAGCTCAGCTGGAATTCCATCACCTCCACTAGCTTTGTTCGTAGTGATGCTTCCTAAGGCATGTAGGATCCACCCCAAATTGAACTCAGCAAACTTTGCTCACTACCAGTGCTACACTGTGCTAGGTTCCACAGTTAAAATAGCTAACTGAAATATACAAAGATTTGATGATCATTGATTGAAATCACCAAAAACTAACAAAATAATTTAAACAGAAATTAACAGGAGGCAGAAAACGGATGCATACTACAGTTAACATATAGGAATAACTAGAATGGCAGAGAAGGACTAATTTAGATTTAGAGAATTAAGATAACCTTCTCAGAGTAGGCGGCCTTTGACTAGAGCCGTAAGGAGCTGAGAATCGGGTAGGCACGATGGGCAGAGATTCCCATGAGAAGGAACAGCAGAACGAGAGTAGGCATGGGTGTGGCAAAGAGCAATTATCTGTACAGAGGAGGGAATTATAGTGTGTTGTGCAGTGGGTCTGTTATACATGGCAAGCAAGCTTTGTTTGGAATGAAAAATGAATAACCATTATATTTAGTTCTGTGTGCCTTTCTTTTAATTTAGCCAGGCTCACTGATATATAATTTACAGACAGTAACATTTTCCCAAGTGTACTTATTTTCACATCTCACTTAAGGCCCAATGCCCAACCCTAACCCTAAAGCAAGCCTTGTGCATGGTAGAGTTTCAGCGGCTACCAGTCTGGCTTGATATGATTTCAGAAACTTTTCTTTTTCCACAGGCTTTCTTGTACGACCCTGAGCTCACAGGCTCAGTTCAGTTCAGTTCAGTCGCTCAGTCGTGTCCAACTCTTTACAACCCCATGAATCGCAGCACGCCAGGCTTCCCTGTCCATCACCAACTCCCGGAGTTCACTCAGACTCACGTCCATCGAGCTCATAGGCTAAATGGTATTAATGTCTATCTTGACAGCGGCCTGACTTTAAAAAGTCCTTTGATTTCACCAGGGCTTCCCTGGTGGCTCAGCTGGTAAAGAATCTGCCTGCAGTACAAGAGACCTGGGTTCGGTCCCTGGGTTGGGAAGATCCCCTGGAGAAGGAAACGGCTACCCGCTCCATTATTCTGGCCTGGAGAATGCCATGGACCATAAAGTCCATGAGGATCACAAAGGGCCACCTTCTCACTTAATCATTTAGAAATTGTTGCATAAATATCAACTCTCCAGAGTGTCAGAGCATTTTGCAGTTTGCAAATAGCCATAGGGAATCCTAAACAAAATTTTATGAGGCAGGACATTTGATACTTCTCACTTCATGATGAATAGACAACATTTTCTAATTGAGACTTTGTGAAAGGCAGAGATTGGGTTTCATTAGGGGGATATTCGGAGAAGGCACTGGCGACCCACTGTACTCTTGCCTGAAAAATCCCATGGACAGAGGAGCCTGGTAGGCTGCAGTCCACGGGGTCGCTAGGAGTCAGACACAACTGAAGAGACTTAGCAGCAGCAGCAGCAGATTGAGGAGAAAACACTTCAAGCAGTCACATTTCACTGCTTGAAGCCCATTCTCTGCACTGATGCTCACATATGCAAAGCAGATGTCATTTGCCTAATTTGATAGATAAGGAAAAGGACTTGAGAGCTGAGTGACTCTTTGAAGGTCATGGGCATAGGTGACAAGCAACAGACATGGGACTAAAACTCAAGTTCTAGTGCAGCATGCTTTAACAGTAATCACAAGGCACTTTTGAAGGTAAAAGAGGGTAAATCACCTTTCAGACACAACCTTTGAACAATGTTCCTCGGTTTCAGAAGGCAAAGTATCATAGCAATTTTAAGTGGAAAGGGGTTCAGTGCTCACAAAATCATTGGAGGGGCTGGAAGGATTAGGCTGTAGGTTGGGTCTCCAGGAATGACTCCTGGCATTACACCACTGACCCAATCCATAAGGAAAACTGCTTTTTCCTCCCCAAACAGAAGCTGGAGAGGTGGCCCTGGGAATAGCTGTGTTTCAGAGCACAGCCCCTATGGGACTCTGGAAACTATTAGCATGCCACTATGATTGCCTCTCTACTCATATGAGCTGCTGATTATGCAAGAGAATTTTGCTACAGAAAAGTGGCAGCATCTTTAAGACCCTGTTTGCCAGCACTATTGGCCAAAGCTTCATATATCTGACCTGAGTTCCCCATTTCAAATCTCCCATGAGTGCCTCTCACTGGGGAACCCAATTTACATCCATAAACCTAGCTGCAAGGGATTCTTGGAGATATAGAGTTGGAAGAGATGCCAAGTACCAATCTACCTATGACAGGTGAATTCCGACCCTGACAGTCTCCCAAGATAGATTAGAAATAGGTTTCTTGGGTTGTGCTTTAAAGGCAGACGTCACAGGCAATCTGTGTCCAGGTGCAATGTGTGGTCACCTAGGTTGTACTCCTCAGAATAGGGAAGGGGGACTCCTTGTGTTGTAGACAATTCACAGAGACTGTAAGCAGAATGGCTGTCCCTGGCCATTTTGCTGAGCCTTCTCCACAGCTGTCTGCAGGGGGGAAAGGCTTAGTTATGGCTTTGACACAGAGAGAAAGCCATGTGTATGGCTAGGTTAAGAATTACTTGGAAGTGAAGGCTCTCCCAGGGTGCTGTGGCCCTGGCTAATGGATAAAGGTTAAATAGAGGTCAAGACTGATTTGAGGAGGCTATAGCCACAGTACCTGCCTGGTCAGGTATTTCCATCAAGCTTTCATAACTTGACTTTAACATAAACAGGCCTGAGAATGAACATGTAAGTTTTTATCTAAATCAAAATCAATTATGTTATGCTAAAATGTCTTTGAATTGACTTTGCATTATGGAAAATTAAAGATAAAAATATACTCTCTCAATCCCATATGTTAAACACACACATACACATTGCTAGAATCTTTTTTACTATATTATTTTTTAAAATTATTCCTCATTTATTTGTCTTTCTGACTTTTCTCTCCAGCCAAACCCATAATATTGTATTGGGTTCTGGCTTTACCACTTCAGTAAGAAAGTAGAATATACCCAGAAGATAGCAATTAAAACAAGGACAGGTCTAGACTCCGTGTCAAGAGATTATTAGCCTTGGAAGAGAAGCTTACATAGCCAAAGTTCCATCATTACGGAAGAGGAGTGTCATTTGCTCTGTGGTTTCAGACGGAGGAACCTGGACAAATGACTCAAATTACAGATCGGAGTTTAGGCTCAGTTATCATTAGATCTGGCAGCACATGAAACAAGCTACTTCCCTGGATGTCTGCTAGGGAATGACATGCCACCTCTCATCACTTTTACCATTTGGTCACCTGTACCTGGGGCTTCCTAGGTGATGCTAGTGGTAAAGAACCCACCTGAATGCAGGAGACATAAGAGACAGGGGTTCAATCCCTGGGTCGGGAAGAGCCCCTGGAGGAGGGCACAGCAATCCACTCCAGTACTCTTGCCTGGAGAATTCCATGGATAAGAGGAGTCTGGTGGGCTACAGTCCATGGGGTCACAAAGAGTCAGACACAACTGAAGCAACTCGGCACGCACATACACGTACCCGTATCTGATTGGATTGTGTGCCTTTTGCTCCCATGAGCCTTGAAACAACTCGGGGACACAGATCCTATGCTTTTGTTCCTGTATCTCCAGCTCATTCCACAGTGCTTGCCACATAGTAGGCACTCGATACAATCTTGATGAAAGAATGAAAAATAGAAAGGCCAATGGACACAAAAAAATATCGGCAGAGGAGGTCTGACCACAGATAACCAGTGATGCTGAGGGAAACTGGTACCTAAGCCATGGCTTGGCAGAAAGAGGTGCTCAAAGCCTGTCATGAGCACAGACTCCAGGTGGAAGCTAGTAGAGGATGCAGGTGATTAGACGTGTCTGGGCACTGATGCTGTCAAGCTTTCTCAACACACATCTGCAGCGGCAGAAAAGGCTGCTTATTTTGGCCTGGGGGTGGTGGCCGAAAATCTCCTATGCATAGAAGGTCTTTTGTTTCCAGGTCTTCAAATACTCTCTATACATGATCTCAGTCATCCTACCTCTTCCCCGGGAAGATGCCGGCAGGTGGCCTCTTCTGCAGGCACACGCCAACCAGCCTGTTTGCACAAGAGTCTGCGCAATGCCTCCTCTCTGGCAGGCAGCCACCTGAAGAGTCAAGAAAGGACGGTCTTTCAGCCCCAGTGACACCGCTTTTCCTTGATACTCGTGACTCACTGCTTATTGTCAAAACATGAGTTGTCAATCACAAATCAGTGACCTGTGTGACTTGGCACTGGGCAGTACCCCTGAGACCGAGTGAGTTTGTACAAAGGTGGTGTGTGTGTATTTGATCCAGCATAAGATGTTGAAGGGCTTTTCTGGTGGCTCAGATGGTAAAGAATCTGCAGTGCAGGAGACCCGGGTTCCATCCTTAGGTTGGGAAGATCCCCTGGAGAAGGGCATGGCAACCCACTCCAGTATTCTTGCCTGGGAACTCCCAGAAAAACGGAAGAACCTGAAGGGCTACAGTCCATGGGGTCACAAAGAGTTGGACATAACTGACCGACGAACCCACACAAAGTGTTGAAATGAGCTCCTTCTCCGACACCCATTCCTCCCTGGCCTCCCACTTCCCCTGATGCAGCCCCTCTTCTCAGCAGCTCCCAGAAGGCCTGGGATCATCATGCCAGTTTGACTGCTACTTGAGAGCATCATCTCTTCATCAGCCAGCACTGGCCATCATCTTATATATAACATCCCTGGAGCGAGCTACCTGGCCCTGCCCTTACCCCTTCCCCTGCCACGCCAGCTCACAGCATCCGACTGCCTCTCTCCTCAATACCTCTCAAGTTCAGCTCCCAAGATCAACAAGCACGCTGTCCCACCACCACCACCACCCCCATTCCTGCCAGCTGACTACCCCAGGGTCCCGCTTGCAACTCTCCTCTCTTCCAGAAGCTCATTTGGTGGCCCCAGGAGGCAAGTTCACGAGCACAGATGAGAAAGGTCTCTCTGCTAATTCACAGGAAGAGTATTTGTATCTTTTGACTTCCTGCTTTTGATGAACCATGTAAAAGAAAAAGAAGTGGGTTTTTAAAAAATATCATTGGCCTCCAATAGTAACTTATTAAAAAGCAAATGCAAACTGCTGGTTGATTAAAGACCAGTCCCTGCAGCCTATATACACACTGAGGGGCGAGGGACAACCCATGACACGTGGCCAACACTGGAGCAGCCATGCCGCATGAAACACAGCACCTGACCGTTTTTTGGAGAGGAAGTGAAGAAGGGTGTCTTCAACCGAAACCTCAACAGATAGAATGCGTGCAGAGTGAGTCCGGGGGATGACAAGTGAACTGTGAGTGACTCAGGAGCTCTATCCCCTGTTCCAGCAGGTGGGACTTCTCCCAGCACCAGCCTGATTGACGGGATGCAAAGGACTAGGCGGGGGACCAAGCCCACGCTGGAAAGTGATCAGAGGATGGAAATGCAATCGCTGATCGCCTTGGGCTGAAACCTCTGTTGTTTGTTTCTTATGGAGGTTAGGAAATAGAGACTAGGGCTGTCTGTGTCCTGAACGGTGAGCACACTGGGGGACACGGACTGGGAAGCCACGACCTAGTTGCTAGCTGTCTGGCTAGAGGTGACAAGGCCCTGCCCAGCCACCAGGAATCCTTAGAGAATCAACATTCTAGCATCCCTGTATCCTTTCAGGCTCTGGCTAAAAGATGCAACAAAGCATCCGAAAGTGCGCCTGGCCCCTGAGTGCTGGCAGAGCTCTGGCCGGTCTCAGAAATATCACCAATATTCAGTTAAGTGAGCCCCACACAAAGTAGGTGCTCAGCAAATAATAGGCTCCCTCTCTTCAGAAAGACTTTGTAATTCAGCTCTTAAGAACATGGCTTTTTGCAAGTACCATCTGGCTCTGCTGTGTATTAACTGGGCAGCCTTGTGCAAAGCTTTAACAGCATAGACCTCTTTCCTCACCTTCCCTAAATGGTTGTTGTCGTGAATTTATTTGATTTGCATAAGACAAAGCCCAATCCACAGCAAATGCTCTATAAACGGGAGCCACTATTTTCATCCCGTGACTCTTCAGACTGGACGTGTGCTGCACTAACACACCATCAGTCTCCGTACATTGCCGTTGGTTTGTATTTGTCTGTTTGCTCACTCACACCGGCCTGTGGATTTCACGGAGCAGGAGCCATGGCTTCCTCTTTTCCGTGTTCCCGGTGCGTAGCACAGGGACTGGCACCAAGATCCACTGAAGAGATGACCGTCACTTAGCCTGCTTGGTATCCAGGGCCACATGCCTGCAACCGATGCACAGCGGTGACAAGAAGCAGGCTTTTTCCCACTGCCTGTCACCAACTCTTTTTGTTCACAGATCTGGGCCATTCTTTTTCTTTCTTTCTTTGATTTTTGGCTGTTCTGAGTCTTCTTTGCTGCACAAAGACTTTCTCTAGTTGCAGCAAGCAGGGTCTACTTGTCATGGAGGTGGCTTCTTTTTGTTTCGGAGCACAGGCTCTAGGCACACAGGCTTCAGTAATTGTGACTCCCAGGCTCTAGAGAGCACAGGCTCAATAGTTGCGTTGCGCCAGCTTGGTTGCCTCATGGCATGTGGAATCTTCCCAGACCAGGGATCGAACCTGTGTCCCTGCACTGGCAGATTCTTAACCACTGGACCACTCAGAGAAGTCCTATTCTTTTTCTTAGTCTCAGTCTTATGAACCAGTAATTACTCAAGGCGTACTCTGCCCCAGACATTCCAAACCAGACCCATGAAGACGGTGCCCTGAAATCCGTAGTTTAACAGAAACCCCAGGCACTTCTGAAGCCCATGCAGCAAACAGGGTCAGCAGGCCACGGGCAGCCTCTGACACAGAAAGTTTCCTTTCCAACTTCAACAAGCAGAAGGCAGTGATTTCTCACACCTGCAAGACGAAGGGTGCGACCTTCTGATCTCCCAAGATGGCCCTGACGTGGATCACGGGGTTGGCAACATCCACAGGAGGACACAGCGCTTCCTTCCTCAAATGCTATGGGTTCTATCAAATCCCCCAAACCTCCAGGAGCCAAGCCAGAGGCTCCAGAAGGAGGAGGCACCCATTTACCGTGGTCCTCCTGGGTGACAGACTCTGTACTGGGAAGCACACCCAAGATGGATAAGTTAACATCAGTTGAATTTAGTCAAACCTAAATGCTATTTTGGCTTCCCAGGTGGCTCAGTGGTAAAGAACTCATCTGCAACGCAGGAGACACAGGTTTGATCCCTGGGTTGGGAAAGTCCCCTGGAATAGGAAATGACACACTGCTCCAGTTACTCTTGCCTGGAAAATTCTGAGGACAGAGGAGCCTGGTGGGCTACAGTCTGTGGGTCACAAAGAGTCTGACACGGCTCGTCTTGGTCTCCCAGGCGGTGCTAGTGGTGAAGAACCTGCCTGCCAATACAGTAGATTTAAGAGACACTGGTTCAATCCTTGGGTCAGGAAGATCCCCTGGAGGAGGGCATGGGAACCCACTCCAGTATTCTTGTCTGCAAAATCCCATGGACAGAGGATCCTGGTGGACTATGATCCACAGGGAAGCAGAGAGTTGGATTCAACTGAAGTGACTTAGCACGCATGCATAAACTCCATATTCCCTCAGGGTGGAAATTTTTTCTGAAGAGCACAGAAGGTTAAAATGAAAACTTACCAGCTAATAGCTGCATTACAGCTGATGTTTCCATTAAAGCAAGGGAGATGTACACCTGTCAACTGGGGCCGCATTCATGTAAAATGCATCATTAAAGCTACCAAAGCTTCCTGCTTCGCACAGATGAATCACCACAGCAACAGTGAGCAGAGATGCTCGGAGAATGGACCATGTGAACTGCCAAGGTGCTCATTAAGTTCTTGGTTGATTTTTATCTAAATTATCTTGGCCCACAGCGTTGCATCAATGAGAGCCACTTACTCCGCAGAACCATGGCGGGAGATGAACAGCACATGGCTTTGGGGGTGTGGGGCAGGCTCTGGGGAAAGTCAGCATAAAGAGCCCACCCAGCTCAGACAGATGTCCAGCAAAGCATCAGACGACAGGCCTCTCAGATCTGGGAGATGCTTTCTGACCATGGACAAAAAGCCTGTGCAAAACCTTTAATATGAATTTGTACCCCGATCTCAGATGGTCCTATGCTTTGTGCCCCAATGAGCCTAACTGAGAGCAGAGCTGCCAGGGCCCTAGGCAGTCTCCTACGGCATGGCCAGAGTACAGATCAGCGCTGCCTTTCCTGGGGATGCTTCTGTTCCCAGGCACCGAGCACCCTGCAGACAGGGTGGGTCACGGCCCGAAGGTCTGAGTTCCGCCTCGTCTCCCAGGGATAGCAGACAGCAACTTGAAACAAGTGGCTGTCTAGAAGGATGCAGCTGACTCTGGAGTGCTGGGTCTGGACCAGGATGGAAAGTGGCCATTGAGAAGGGCAGTTTCGTCAATGGTCAGTTCTTCAAGCTTTGACACACCAGTTAGGGAATTACCCTGGCTCTCCTCTTCTATTCCTTCCCATCAGCTCTTTTTTGAACAACTTACCATCATTATCACCTTCAACAAATGGCTGTAAGAAGCAAGAACAGGAATCCTATTGAGACCCCACCAACTAATCCTGAAAAAAGACGTGGAGCTTTCCTGGTGGTCCCAGGGCTAAGACTCCGAGCTCCCAAAGCAGAGGTCCCGGGTTCAATCCCTGGTCAGGGAGCCAGATCTTGCAGGCTGCAACTAAAAAGATCTTGCATGCTGCAACAGAGACTCTGCACAAATAAATAAATAATAATAATAATAAACTATGTAGAGAAGAACTACAAATAGTCAATAAAATGAAAAAATGTGAATGGGGAAGATTAAAATGGCCAACTAAGATGTGGATTTCGTGAACGCACACTTCCTCTGCTAGACGTAGGAGGCCCTCCTGTTACTCCCCCTAAGTGACTCCTTCAGAAACTTCATGGCATCACAGCTCCAGCTTTTCCTCTGCTTTCCTTCACTTCTTACGTGCTGCTCCCCAGATTCCACCTTTTGTTCTTTGATGTTCCTGTAACCCCGTTTCATGACCTGTGTGATAATGATGACCTAATTGTCTGACTCTCACAAAAGACTTCAGGCCGTAAGACAAAGGACTGCGTCTGTCCTGTTTTGTCATTAGCGTGTGTCTGGAATATATAGTTAAAAAGCAATCAATATGTGCTGGGTGAGCGACTAGAAGGAGATAAAGACCAATATGTAACAAATAGAGGACCACAATACTTATTGTTTGTCTCTGTTCAGGTCTGGGATTCGAATGCATTATACCCAGTTACAAACACCCAGAAGAGATAAGTGGAGAAGAGCTGTGTTCATGTACAGGTACAAAAGACAAGTTGGAGAGAAGTTAAGAGAAGAGGTAAGACAGGCTTAGAGCTGAAAGTGACACCATGTCTTGCCTACTGGGAGTGGTCTGAAATGTACGTAATGCCAGTGTAGCACAACCATCTGCATATGGCTTTTCACTCTTTCTAGCTGCTTTCACATGTTTTATTTTAACTTCATGATAATCCTTGAAAAAGACAACCTGATACTGTTCTCCCATTTGACATATAGGATAATGGAGGCAGGGAAGTGTACGCCTGACCCCAGGACACCTCGAGACTAGTGTCGACAAGGCATAGACTGAATATTCTTCAGGCATTCTAAATGCAACCTGCCCCAAACTCCATTCATTCCATTTGCCTTCTCAATATTTACATAACACTGTGATCTCAAAACAGACTGAAAGAAGTACTTTCAACAGATATTTGGCAAGAGATTTATATTCAAAATATCTAAAGAACTTCTGTGACTCAATACCAACCAGAAAACCAACAAAATAAAATGGACAAAGGACAACCCACTCCAGTATTCTTGCCTGGAGAATCCCATGGACAGAGGAGCCTGGTAGGCTGCAGTCCATGGGGTCACAAGAGTTGGACATGACTTGGTAACTAAACCACCACCACCAAAATGGACAAAAGCATTGAATAGACATTTTTCTAAAGAAGACCTACAAATGGAAACATTTCTCCCAAGATGGACTCCCAAACCCTAGTTCTAGAAGGGCCTTGAGGTACAAGGCCAATAATTTGAACTTTGTCCAAAAAGCACTAAAGGATTTTAAGCAAAGATTGATGTGCTTGGCATTTACTTTTAGCAAGATCACTCTGGGTGTTAGTATATGTTTCATAAAAAGAAATGGTCCTAAAGTCAAAGGTGTTTGGAAAACCTAAACCAGTCCATCAAGGATCTTTGCCACCTGGTTCCTCACAATGATGCTTTGTGGGTGGACTCTAAGAGGAGAGAGAAGATGAGCAGTTCATCCAAGAACTGGTTGCTTAAAGAATTTTGCAGAGAGTCATGTCCTGGAAAACATGGTTAAGAATCTTCCTTGACTGCCGTCTGTACTCTCCCAGTCACATCCAGTCACCCAGTCTCAAAAGGTCATTGCCAAATTCTCCTTCTCCCCGTCCATACCCTTGGTGCTTTCTCTATCAGCCTCCGAGCGTGACTGCTGAAGGGAGGATGCTCCAGTGCCAAGGGAATCTCTTACTTCCCTAGTCAAAACCCCTCAACAATTCTCACAGAAAAGAGGATAGAGTTCCAGTTGCTCAGCATCTTAACTCACAAGGCCCTTCCTTACCTGACTTCCTTCTTTTTCTCTCTCCCATCACATTTCACGAGTGTGTCCTGAAGCTCCAGATTTGAAAAGCTACTTGTGCTTTCACCAACAAATGCTTCAGCAATCTGAGCTTTTCCATGAGGTGTTCCCTTTCCATAAAATGCCCTTGCCCCCACTCCCTCGTTCATCATCTACTACTGATCCCACTCAGGCTTCCGAGCAACACAGACTCGCCAGACGGGATGGACTTCCCCTGAAAACTCTCCAAGTAGAAGCTCCACCCCCTCACCCACCCCCTCACACACATCTGTCTAGACCACTTGCCACTCTGTACATCACTGCTGGCGTGTTTGTCCATCTCATCAGTCAGTTCAGTTCAGTCGCTCATTCATGTCCGAGTCTTTGTGACCCCATGGACTGTAGCACACCAGGCCTCCTTGTCCATCACCAACTCCCAGAGTTTACTCAAACTCATGTCCATTGAGTTGGTGATGCCATCCAACCATCTCATCCTCTGTTGTCCCCTTCTTCTCCCACCTTCAATCTTTCCCAGCATCAGGGTCTTTTCTAATGAGTCAGTTCTTCACATCAGGTGGCCAAAGTATTGGAGTTTCAGCTTCAGCAGCAGTCCTTCCAATGAATATCCAGGACTGATTTCCTTTAGGATTGACTGGTTGGATCTCCTTGCAGTCCAAGGGATTCTCAAGAGTCTTCTCCAACACCACAGTTCAAAAGCATCAGTTCTTCAGTGCTCAGTTTTCTTTATGGTCCAACTCTCACATCCATACATGACTACTGGAAAAACCATAGCTTTGATTAGGCTGACCTTTGTTGTCAAAGTAATGTCTCTGCTTTTTAATATGCTGTCTAGGTTGGTCATAACTTTTCTTCCAAGGAGCGAGTCTTTTTGTTTCACGGCTGCAGTCACCATCTACAGTGATTTTGGAGCCCCCCAAAATAAAGTCTGTCACTGTTTCCATTGTTTCCCCATCAATTTCCCATTAAGTGATGTGACCCGATGCCATGATTTTAGTTTTCTAAACGTTGAGTTTTAAGCCAACTTTTTCACTCTTCTCTTTCACTTTCATCAAGAGGCTCTTTTGAGGCCCATCTCCTGGACCACAGCAAAAGCTCCTGAGTTCAAGGCTGTGCCGTTTATCCACTGGGTCCTATTTATCTCTGCACACGCCTAGTATGGGAACTGAGCATTGTAAGCCCTACTAACTTCTGCTCATCCTTCAGCCCCAGCTAAAACCACCTCCTCCGGGAGCCTCCCTTGACCTTACCCACAAAGTCACACTCTTTTGTCACAGGATTCTCTACTTGCCTTTGCTTTTCCTCAATGCTCTTGTCATTTCTGTAATTATTTCACGGTTTGATGATTTGGCAGGAAATCTCTCCACGAGGTAGAGAGATTGAATCCATTGAATCCCCAGTGTTAGAACAGTGTCTGGCACAGAGCTGATGTTCCATAAATATTTGATGAGCACACGAATGGATGCGAAAGTGTACGTAAATGCACAGTAATACCTGGCTGGGGTAGAAGAGGCCAGGGAACGCTGGTTCATCCATTCAACAGGGCATGCGTGGTGGTAGAGTACAAAATGATGGAGGGTGACAAAATCAACCACGCAAGACACTCCCATCTCGGGGAACAGGTGAGGAGAGGATGCATTAACATAAAGAGCTTCTCTTTTCCCATCTCCTACCCACGCCCATGGCCAAGCACAAGCAGATGAAGGGAAGAGCGTGGCACTCTGAGCTTGCCACTGGAGAAGCCAGGCTCACTCCAAGATCAGGCCATACAATGCTTTTGTCCCTGGTTCCCTTGTGGTAGCTATCATCATTTTTTCTTTTTTTGGATTTTTTTTTTTTTTTGATGTGGACCATTTTTAAAGTCTTTATTGAATTTGTTACATTATTGTTTCTGTTTTATGTTTTGAATCTCTGGCCATGTGGCATCTGGGATCTTAGTTCCCCAACCAGTGATTGAACCAGTATCCCCTGCATTAGCAGTGTGGAGTCTTAACCACTGGACTGCCAGGAAATTCCCATTACCATCATAATTAATTCAAAACAGGAGTTTCTCTTTCTTAAATAATACAGTGTTAAAAATAATGTTTTATAAATGTATAAAAATGGAATCTAACAGTTATTTACCAGGTTCTATTACTTCCCCCCAAACTCTTCAGCCATGCAAATCGATCTGAAGCTGAATTTTTTACAAATGCATTGCCTACTCGCAGCCCAACCCGTGGAAATAGAATAAGCTGCAGTTCCCACTCTTTCCTAATAGCCCTTCAAACTCCCTCCCTCCAGTTCCTTTTATCTGAAAATCTTTATCTTAAACCACTTTATATGCAGTCATTAATTTTCACAGCACTCCTGCTAAGAAGATTCTATTACTTCCATTAAACCATAGAGTAAACTGAGAAGCTGAATTAAGTGATTTGCCTGCTCAGGAAATGAGTGGCCTGGCTGGGTTCAAACATGGCAGCTCTGATGTCTAAGGCCTCACACCCAATTGCTACCCCAATATTTCCTGGCTCTGGGTAGTAGGTAAGGGCCTGAGCTTCCAAGTGGATAAAACGTGGGCTCAGATCTTAGCTCTGAAATTTCCTTCACAAGTTATTCAACCTCATTAAATGCCCGCAAATCGTGGATAATAAGAAACTTGTTTCGTAAAGTTGCTGTGAGGATTAAATACGATAATGTGCACAGAGTACTTAATATAGGCTCTGTTACAAATGAAGAATTATATTATCATTATTATGCACACCTGGAAGGATATATCCCTTATCCAGCCCCCCTTCCCATAATCTTTTCCTCATCACATCAGAAAATGAGTAAGCCACACCTGCAGCTGTGCTACATAATACACGCATCGGCAGATAAAGTCCACTGTGGGGCTCTAAGGATACCTGAGCACATTCCTGGAGAATTGCTACATCAATAATTATCCAATTATTCATTCATGTATGTATGCATGCATCCATCCGTTTGCTTGTCTGTTCATCCACTCATCTACCCATCCATCCCTCCATATGTCCATCCAGCCATCCATCCATCCACCTGTCCATCTCATCCATGCATCTCTCCACCCATCCTTCCATCCATCTATCCATTTATCTACTCATCCTGCTTTAATCCACTTATCCAACAACCTATTCATTTATCTACACATTCATCCTTTCATTCATTCATTCATTCACTCATTCATCCATCCACCCATCCACCTATCCACCCATCCACTCACCCATCCATCTATTCATGTTTAGTGCACAGAGAAAGCCACCTAACACAAGCACATTCCTGAAGACAGAAGACGTGAAGTAGAAATGGAATGATGTGTTGATTAAAGCAATTGGCAGAAAGAAATCATGTCTCAAGAGTTAGGTCCAGACTATATTGTGAAGGAGTTTATTACCAAGCTAAGAAATGAACATACACAGAGCTGATGGATAACATGTGATCAGTTGATACTTTTAAAAGTAGGCCAGGGAGGTAGAAAGGGTGAGGTGACATTGACAACAGGAAGACCAGGTGACGGGGTAAAAGGTTTCATAAAAGTTCAAGTAAATAATAACCAGAGTCTGAATTCAAGGAATATAAGGAGAAAAGTGTCATAATATTTATACACACAATTGACAAGGCCTAGTAACTCATTATGAGTGGGGGGAAGTGGTTAAAGATGATCCTGAAGCTTTGCATTAACGACCAGAAAAAGCATACTCAACATCTGTTGAGAACTGACAAAATGTCAAGCCTTCTGCTGGCTCCAGACAGACTGGTGAGCAAGACAGGTGTGGGCTCTGGCTTCCAAATACACAGAGCTTTCTGTCCAAATACACACTGAGAAGAGCCTCCATTCATACGGGAAATCTCTATTTCTTCCAACTAGCATTTGCTGAGTACATTTTGTTGTCATGATCACATGTCTGTCTAGACTACTTGCCACTCTATACATCACTGCTGGTGTGTTTGTCCATCTTCTCAGTCAGTTCAGTTCAGTCACTCGGTCGTGTCCAGTCCTTTGAAACCCCGTGAACTGCAGCACCCCGGGCTTCCCTGTCCTCACTATCTCCTGGAGTTTCCTCGAACTCATATCCATTGAGTCAGTGATGCCATCCAACCCTCTCATCCTGTCACTCCCTTCTCCTCCTGCCTTCAATCTTTCCCAGCATCAGGGTCTTTTCCAGTGAGTCTGGTTTTGGCATCAGTTTGCCAAAGTATTGGGCCTTCAGTTTCAGTGCCAGTCCTTCCAGTGAATGTTCAGGGTTGATTTCCTTTAGGATTGACTGCTTTGATCTCCTTGCTTCCTAAGGGACACTCAAGAGTCTTTTTTAGCACCATAATTTGGAAGCATCAACTCTTCAGTGCTCATCTTGCTTCATGGTCCAACCCTCACATCCATACACGCCTAGTGGAAAAACCAGCTTTGACTGTGTGAGTACCTACTATGTACAAAACTGAGTCAGGTCCTTCCAACCCTAGAAGGGGAGGATGAAGACACCATTGATGCCTGCCCTCCCCACCCCCGTGCCACTCGGAGTTGGTAGGAATTGGTAGCACTTGCTGAAAGAAGGAAAGGGTGGGTCAGAACAGGAGAAAGAGTTCATCTTAGCAAGTCTTCCTTCATCTGCACTTCCATCATCTTCCTCCTTCATCAGCACTTTCCCCAGGTTATCTCCTCAGGGCACCTCCCTGATCGCTGCCAGAAAAGGCAGGAGGCGGCAGGAGCCCCGCCACTTTGCAAAGGGAAAGTCTCCATTGCCAGGAGCCCTGGAAGATGTTGTGCTGGGATGCAGGGTCTCCTGTGCCTGCCCTGAAGGCCATCTGATTGCAGACGTTGAACCCTTTGGGATGCCTGCTTTCCTCCCGATTATGCCTGCACACAGCTGACCACAATGGGGACAGGCAGGCAGTGCTCCGGGTCTGTGCCTCCAGGACTCTCTATGGTGGGCACACTGTAAATGGGAGGGACCACCTTCCTTCCCATCTGCCTTGTGAACACCTACTCATGGGTCCAGTCTTACCTCCAGACCATCTGCTCTAAAAGGGCTTCCTCATGATCGCCACCCCTATCCCAGATACAGCAGGTCACTCACTCTACCTCTAGTCATAATTTTAAGGGGACCCATGATTCTTCATTTAATCTTACATGTTCACATTGCTGTTGTTGTTTAGTTGCTAAGTTGTGTCTGACTCTGTGTGACGCTATGGACGGTAGCCCACCAGGCTCCTCTGTCCATGGGATTCTCCAGATAAGAATACTGGAGTGGGTAGCCTCTCCCTTCTCCAGGGTATCTTCCTGACCCAGGGATTGAATCCATGTCTCCCTCATTGGCAATTGGATTCTTAGCCACGGAGCCACCTGAGAAGCCCCATGTATTTGCATATCTTCCCCCAATAAACTGCAGTTTCTCAGGCAGGACTCTACCTTAATCATCTTTGCACCCAGCACTTGACCTTGTTGCTGACACCTGGTCCTACTTAAGCACTTGCTTGTTACCAGGAAGAGCAGCTAAATTCTGCAGAGAAACTCACCCTGTGGCTGACACTTTCCACTGAGCTTTACACGCACCGTCTCATTTAAGCCCCACAAGAACCACACACTTGAGTCTGGTGTTATTATCCCCACTTTATAGATGAAGACACTGAGGCAAGCTAAGCAACTTGCCCAAAACGAAGGTGCTTTTTATTTCTTTCCTGGGATCTCTACTGCCTCAGACAGATGTAGGTGAAACAGTCTGACATTGAGAAAACTTCAAATATCATCACAAAACTGAGGGCTATCAGCTTTGCTGACAGTGAAACAGTGGACTAAGTGTAGATATACACACGCTCAAAATCTAAGAGTTCTTACTTATTTAGCCCTAGAGAGGATTCACAAGTCAGGTTTAGTCACTAAGTTATGTCCAACTCTTGTGACCATCTGGACTGTAGCCCACCAGGCTCCTCTGTCCATGGGATTTCCCAGGGCAAGAATTCTGGAGTGGGTAGACCAATTCCTTCTCCAGGGGATTTTCCTGACTCAGGAATCAAACTCAGGTCTCCTGCATTGTAGGCAGACTCTTTACCTACGAACCACCAAGAAAGTCCAAGATAACATCATAGCATAGAAGCCATGGAGCCCACCATGAAGCCTAGTTCATGGCTAAGAGCATCTAATAAAATAGACTTTAAAGTCTAATCAGCTCCTCTCCCTCCTACACTAATTCTGGAGACACATACTCATTTGTAGGAACCATTTCTCTCACTGATCGCTCCCCCACCCTTTGACCTTTCCATTCACTGTCCTTTTCAGACACAGTGGGTGGCATACTCCCCTTCTAAACCCACCTGAAAACTTGTATACGCAGCTCCCAGAAGGAAAGGAAAGATCCTTAGACTCGGGGGAGGTTTGCCAGCTGGTGCTAGCCCACTGCTGCTGCTAAGTTACTTCAGTCGTGTCCGACTCTGTGCGACCCCATAGACAGCAGCCCACCAGGCTCCCGTCCCTGGGGTTCTCCAGGCAAGAACACTGGAGTGGGTTGCCATTTCCTTCTCCAATGCATGAAAGTGAAAAGTGAAAGTGAAGTCGCTCAGTCTTATCCGACTCTTAGCGACCCCATGGACTGCAGCCTACCAGGCTCCTCCATCCATGGGATTTTCCAGGCAAGAGTACTGGAGTGGGGTGCCATTACCTCCTTCTAAAAATAATCCCTTAGTTGACTGCAAGCCCAAAGACCCCCCGAGAGCCACAGATAGATTGTATTCTTATCAGAAGTGCCTGAATCCTGCCCAGAGAAACAGAGGAATTCAAGCAAGCTACCATGGCCAAGGTATACAATATTAACGGTTACCCAACTGCTGTTGCAAACCAGGACATTAGGTACAGTCAAAAGAGGCTTAATTAGCCTGAACTAAGAGTCTGAGGTCATATGATTAAGAACATTTCACAGTCTGGGTTGGAACATTAGAGAGGATAAGATCACCCTACCACAGCACTGCTGGGCCCCAAACCAGAGAACATTGAGTTTCCTCCAACCCGGGCTTAACTGAGGAGCTCCGAGAGGGGGAAGCCTCGTCCTGTCCGTTAGAACTCACAGTTGTTTATTTGCATGTATGTGTCTGCGTGTCCTCTTGGTGTTCTATGCTCCTGATCAAAGGAAGTTGATGCAAGAGGGGAATAAATTTAAATGGCAAAGTAATGACATTATTTTGAAGTGTCCTGAGAAGACTGTGCCATAGTTTCTGTGTTCATTGACTCAGTTGTTCAGTCTTCACGCCAGACTTTGAGGGCACATCCCTGTAGCATTGGATTCCATCACAGAAAGCAGGGTCTTCCCCGGTGGCTCAGTGGTAAGAAATCTGCCTGCCAATGCAGGAGACGCGGGTTCGATCCCTGGGTCAGGAAGATCTGCTGAAGTGGGAAATGGCAACCCACTCCAGTATTCTTGCCTAGAAAATCCCATGGACAGAGGAGCCTGGCGGGCTACAGTCCATGGGGTCACAAAGAATTGGTCATGATGGCTGGATGGCGTCACTGACTCGATGGACGTGAGTCTGAGTGAACTCCAGGAGTTGGTGATGGACAGGGAGGCCTGGTGTGCTGTGATTCATGGGGTCGCAAAGAGTCGGACACGACTGAGCGACTGAACTGAACTGAACTGAGCATGCACACACAGAAAGCAGACCCACAAAAACGCAGGTTTCCTCTGTCAGCCTCCTATTGCTTTGGAAGAACATCACCACAAGCCCGGACTTAAAACAACACAAAAGTACTAGCTGACACTTCTAAAGGTCCAAAGTCCAAAATGGGTCTCTGGGCAAAAATCCAGGTGTGGGTAGGGCTGTGTTCCTTCTGGAAGCCCTAGGAAATAATCCATTTCCTTGACCTTTTTAGCTTCTAGAGACCATTGACACTCCTTTGCTGTGGTTCCATCCTCTTTATTCAAAGATAGCCCTGAAAATACGTTCATCAGTACCACTTTTCTAGATTCCATATATACATGAATATACAATGTTTGTTTTTCCCTTTCTGACTTGCTTCGCTCTGTGTGACAGATTCTAGGCCTATCCGCATCACTACAAATGACCAGGAATAGAGACGCAGTCATAGAGAATGAACTTGTGGGCACGGGGGGAAGGGAGAGGGTGGGACAAAGTAAGACAGGAGCAATGACATATACACACTTTTTGTTGTTGTTGTTCAGTCACTTGAGTGGTGTCTGACTGTTTTATGACCCCATGGACCGTAGCCCACCAGGCTCCTCCATCCATGAAATTTCCCAGGCAAGAATACTGGAGTGGGTTGCCATTGCCTCCTCCAGGGAATCTTCCCAACCCAGGGATCGAACTCGATGTCTCCTGCATTGGCAGGCAGATTCTTTACCACTGAGCCACCTGGGAAGCACATATACTACCAGGTGTAAAATGCCATATGTAAAATAGATACCTGGCAGGAAGCCACTGTATAGCACAGGGAGCTCAGCTCAGTACCCTGTGATGACCTAGAGGGGTGGGATGGGAGGGGGAGGGAGGATGGAAAGGCAGGCGATGTGTGTAAACATATAGCTGATTAGCACTGGACAGTAGAAACTCCCACAACACTGTAAAACAATTATACCCAATTTAACAACAGCAACGAAAAGCCAGTACATTCGGCTGCATCTTCCTCATCCACCACTTCTCTGATTTCCTCTGCCTGCCTCTTCCACTTTTAGGAAGGCTTGTGATTACTGTGATAATCCAGAATAATCTCCCATCTCCAGATCTTTGATTTAATCCCATCAGCAAAGTCCCTTTTGTCATGTATGTGGTGTACTGTACTATGCTATGTATCACCGAAATATAAGGCAATACATTCACATATTCTGAGGGTTATGACTTGAACATCTTTACTCTGCCTAACACAGTCCCAGTTCCAACACTGTTCATTTTTGACATCTGATTAAAACTGACTAACCTTGATTGTGGCCTGTTGTTCCTCATTAGCCTCCTTGGCTTGCTTGAAGGTGTTTCCCCAGGCGTAATTTTTGCCAGTTGTTCTCAGACTGGCCCTGGTGTCCTCTTAATCATCAGCTTGCACATTCATCTCCTTTGAAGTCTCCATTTCTAAAATATCTCATCCCAAGAAATGATTTTATTATTTAAGACACATTTGTCTGATATTTAGAGCTGGTAACTGAGATAGTAAGGAATCTGCCTGCAATCTGGGAGACCTGGGCTCCATCCCTGGCTTGAGAAGATTCCTTGGAGAATAGAATGGCTACCTCACTCCAGTATTCTTGCCTGGAGAATCCCCATGGTCAGAGGAACCTGGAGGGCTATAGTCCACAGGGTTTCAGTCTGATATTTGATTTTTAACTAAACAGCAACAGTCATTTGAATATCCACTCTGAGGCAATGGCCCACCCATCACTTTTCTGCAAAATGGGTTCTCTGGGCCTAACCAGGAAGAGTGGCTGCTGTTCACAGGGAGGTGTGTCTTTAATCCCCGCTGAACCAGGGTCACTCAGATTAGCCATTTTCTCTCCTTCATTCATTTCCATTTTTGAGACTGATTTTACACAGCTCCAATCTCCATAAGCTCTTTACACGTGTGATGGGCAGGATAATACCCCACCCTACAAGGAAGCCCACATCCTAAAACCCCAGACTCTGTGTATATGTTGCCATACACAGCAAGGGACTTAGCAGATGTCGCCGAGGTCAAGGACCTTGAGCTGGGGAGAGAACATTCTGGATTGTCCGGGTGGCCCAGTGGGATCACAAGGGTCCTTCAGACAGAAGACCCTTTCCTGGCTGCTGAGAACCAGAGGCGGCAGCAGAAGGGACCCATCAAAGCTGGAAGGAGCTAGCAGTCTCCCACCATCCCAGAAGGAGTGTGGCCCTGCCCGCACCCACACCCTGACTGCAGCTGCCCCAGACCCTTGTCAGACTTCTGGCCCACACAACCCTAATGTAATAAATTCACATTGTTTTAAATCATTAACTGGTGATAATTTGTTACAGCAGCAATAGGAAGTTAATACAATATGCATTCTCTTCAGTCCATGCTGAGATTTAAGCCCTCAACATGAACGTGATTCAGAGTCGTTAGTCTACTGGCAACACCCTCCCTCCAGATCATTAGCCAGAATTCAAATAAGCCCAGACCTAATGGAGACCCCTCAGGACTCCATCTGAGAAGCCAGGGGCTGAAGGAGACCTGTGATTAATCATTATCTGCATTTCCCAGACCCGACTATACACCTGAACCAATCTGGACCTTCCCTGCCAGACGTGATGCTGCACAAGTTTATGTGTGTGAAAGAGATTAACTTCTCTGTCCTTTCCTCCAGGGACGTTATAGTCAGTGGCCCCCACCCACTCCAGGTTAGCACGTCTGCCCCAACAACACACACACACAGTCCCCCTCTTCTGAGAAAAGCAACCTAGGATTTGAAAAGGATTTCCTTTCCCAGGGTTCAGATGTCTATTGCCCCAAGGTCTGTGACTTTCTTTCCCATTATTTCTCTGATGTCTGATCAATACAATAGTTGTCGTTCCAGTTTGAAAGTTTAGAAACACATTTAACAACAGGAGAAGGGACTTTCTTGATAAATAATCAGTGTCTACACCAGACACCCAGAACAGTATCTTCATTTTTGTCTTAGTTGACAAGATATCAGTCTTTCTATTTGTGTGCATGCGTGCTTAGTCATGTCCAACTCTCTGTGACCCCATGGACTGTAGCCCACCAGGCTCCTCCTTGCTATGGGATTTCCCTTCTCCAAGGGAACTTCCTTCTCCAAGGGATCTTCCCAACCCAAGGATTGAAGCTGGGTATCCTGCATTGACAGGCAGATTCATTACCACTGAGCCACCTGGGAAGCCCCATTTCACATTAGAAAGATGTGTAATGGCCATTCAATGACCTTGCTGCATATGTCTTAGAGAACACAGCATTAGTTAGGCAGGAAATCCTTATCTTCCTCTCCCCAATCCACTAACATACCCGCTTTTGTTCAGCCATCCCTCCTTATCCTCAGGTGGGTTCCAGGACCCCACCACCCCACCCCCAATCTCAATATCCTCAAGTCCCTTATATAAAATGGTGAGGTATCTGCATGTTATCTATGCACAGCCTCCTATACATTTTTGTATTGATCAGACACTGGAGAATGAATTCATTCTGGAGATATCTGCTTCTAGAAATACGATCCAGAGATAACCGAAATGCAGAATGATTTTAAAGTGTTTTGAAATGGGTGGTAGACCTGGAAGAAAGTAAGGTGAATTCTCAAAGGCTCAGAACAGTAAGTCAACATGAATCCAGGGAGGCAAGCTGCTGGTGGAGCAGACCCATCCTGTGTCATTTGCCGACCACTGGGGACCTAACATCGGTGTTTTAACAGGTTCCAAGACTGCAGGACAGAGTGGATGAGAAGTCAGAGAAAACCAAGGCAAAAAAACCTCTATGACCTCAGAAGGGAAATACTCTTATGAGTGAATCCAAAAAAAGAAAATCTAAAAGAGAAAGAAACAGATATATCTGTCTTTTCCTTGGTTATTGACAGAAGAAAAAGCAAGGGGATGGTGGTGGTAGGGGAGGTGAATTCTCTGCTGAGAATATCTAACTATAAACCCACACTTAAAATGGTTTGGGGCTGGGATTCATTTTATAAGCAGAAGTCACAAATTGAGTTAAAGAGACTTCAGCCCAGGTTTCAAAGAACTCCTGCATTGAAGTACCAAGAAACAACTATTTACAAAGAGAGTGAGAGAAGGTACTACAACTAGATAAAGAAGTGAGATTTTGACTTAAAAAAAAAAAAAGTCAATTAGAAATTTGAGAAACCAAAAGCTAAAATAACTAATCAGAACTCAAGATAAAATTAATGAATTTCAAGATCAAGTTGAAAAAGTTACCAAAAATGCAGCATTAAGTGGCAAAGAGATGAAACATAAGGAGAGAGCAAAGGACAGAGAAGTCAAGGGCAAAGTTTTAATATCAATCTTCAAGGAGATAATGAAGGGGATGCATAAGGGGAGATATTAAAAGAGATAAGGGATGAGACCTTTTCAGTCAATTAACCACAATGATCCCCTGATTCTAGGAGCCCACTGAACACCAGCATTTCCAAAGAAAGCCCCACCCAGACACATCAGAGCGAGACTACAGAATCACTGAAGACAAAGAAGAAGCACCCAGAGAAGTCAGTTAACCTATAAAGAGTTTTAACCCAACAGCTGATATACAAGCAGCAACAACTGAGAAAAAAAATCATTGACAATCCAGCAGAACTATCTTTCAACTATGAGGGTGAAATTAATGTAATTTCAAATAAGAAAAAAACCAGAAAGATTATTACCAAAAAAAAAAACAACAACACTCAGTTAAGGAACCTCTAAAGGGTGAATTTCAGAAAGAAGATTATCTCAGAAGGATATAGAATGATTCTGAAGAAGAAAGGAGGAGTAAACAAAACGCCAAACATGCAAGATGATAAAGTACAAAATAATAAATATAGTGTCCACCCCATTTGTGAAGTTAAAGACATGGAGCTAGAAGTAAAATATTAAATAAAAATGGTATGTGAGTCAGAAATGGGGAATCTGGTACGTTATCTCACCCCTAGGATCATTAGTTTCTTCATTTACAAATGTCAAATGGTACCCATTTTCAAAAGGATTTCTGGAATCTAATTGCTTCTACTTTAGATCAATTTTTGATGTCTTGCTCAAAGCTTTAATGGTTGCATTTTCTGTGAACCAAATTTCCTAATGGTGGCTTTTTGCTTCAGACCCAGAGCACTGAAATAGCTAAACCCAAGTACGATGAATCCAAAATCCCCCTGATTTTCACTTTTTTCCATTTCCATCTCCATTTAATTTCTAAGAGAGATGAGATAACTGCAGTGACGGCAATCTAAGTGGCTGTATATTTTGTCTAAAATGCCCTGAAATCATCCTGAGTTATTATGTAAATACCCAAATCTGCTCATTATGTTGTTATGGGGGGAGGCTCAACAGTCCTCCTGCCAGTGTTATGTCTTAAGATGAGATCATTAGAAAAGGATTAGTGTTGTAATGTCTGAAGGGTTTAAACAATAATTTTGAGTCTTTCAGATGGGCACAAGGTAATTTTAAATAAATTCCAGGGTTTTTTTCTGATGATAGTCCTTAGTTCAATCGAAGCTACTTTTAAAGAAATGCTAATTGAATGAGGTAATTTTTAGTGTGAAACTTGACACACTGGAGTCCCTCAGTAAAGAGTAGCTGTTATCATTCTTAGTATAATTTCTGGGTAGAAATAAGATGAATGCAAGAAGCAAGGCCATCGTGATGGACTGTTGGTCTTTAGATGGTTGGTTCTCCCCAGTGATGATTTGTAACTTTCCAAGGGCACAAAACTGACAGTGTGATCTTTATCACCATATTTGATTTCTGAAAATTTATAATTTATTATGCCCATTAACACAGTAATTGATGGGCATTGACAATGAAGAGATGTATAAAACTTGACCCTTCCTCTTTAGGAGTTCACAGTTGGCCACTGTGGTTAATAAGATTGCTGCTGCTGCTGCTGCTGCTGCTAAGTTGCTTCAGTCGTGTCCGACTCTGTGCAACCCCATAGACGGCAGCCCACCAGGCTCCCCCGTCCCTGGGATTCTCCAGGGAAGAACACTGAAGTGGCTTGCCATTTCCTTCTCCAATGCATGAAAGTGAAAAGTGAAAGTGAAGTCGCTCAGTCGTGTCCGACTCTAGCGACCCCATGGACTGCAGCCTACCAGGCTCCTCTGTCCATGGGATTTTCCAAGCAAGAGTACTGGAGTGGGGTGCCATTGCCTTCTCTGTAATAAGATTCGATTCGTGTTTGAATAAAGACTGGGCATCCACTTGTACCAGGCTCTGGGGACACAGAAATGAACAAATCTGTGTCTTCCCAATCTTCCTACCTAGTGAACAATACAGAGAAACAGTGAACCAGTGAAAGACAAAGCATCATAGCCATAAAAGAGCCAGGGACACAGCTCTGGGAAATAATAAGAGTCGGAATAGGTAATTGTGACTGGAGGAGCTGTAGACAATTTTTAAAGGAGCTGGCATTTGAAATTGATCTTGAAAGATGAATAAGAAATAAGAACAAAGGAAAGAGCATCCCAGACAGAGAGGATCATGTGGCAACAACCCAGGGTCGTGAAAGATCCCTTTCAGAGGAATGAGGCTCTCTGTGGCTTGACTGTCGAATACATAGGGGAAAGCCGGAGAAAACTTAGGTTGAAGAGCTAAATTGGCATCAGTTGGGACCAATCTTGCAACATTTACAATGAATTTAAACCTTATTCTGGAACAACAAGAGTCTACTGGGAATTTAAAGCAGGAGACCATGATACCCATTTACAAAAAAAAAAAAATCTCAGGATGGCAGTGTTAAAGTTACTCCAGAGGTGAGAGGGATCAGAAGTCAGGAAAGAACTCCTCTAAACAAGACTTGATGATATGAAGCAAAGTCACAGCACTGGGAACGCTGCCAGATATATTAGGAGAAATCTGACATGATAGGCAACTACTTGAATGTGGAAGGGCAGGAAAAAGAAAACTCAAAAGATGATGGAGGATTATCTAACTTGAAAAACTAAGTGAACCATTTCACTACTATCTGAGAGAGAAAGTATAGGATACAGAGCAGAATTGTGGAAAAAAGATGATAAATTTTCTTCAGTAAATTTTAAGTTTGCTATGCCATGGCTTCTGAATATGAAGGATGTATCCAGGAGGCAATTCAAAATATGCAGATGATGTGTTAGGGAGTAAAAACTTGGAAGTGTGATGGCTAAAATCCTGAATGTCTTCTGGAAATTTCAAGATTAAAATAAAACAGAAACAGAACGTGGGATCAAGGACACCTTAGGATTTGCCCAAATAGCCAAAGCTCATTATAAAGCCAAAAGCATTCACAAAAATCCATAATGCACTGCATTCTGCATTCAAGAGCAGATAGCAAATCACAGTACATTCACTAAGGGGCCCACATTTTCTTAGTCTTTTATCTGAGTAAAAAATGCTCAGGATACTTTTCTGCTGCTAACTTTATTAAGCCATGACTAGCCACAAACTCAATGTCTGGATTCTTTTTCTTTGTTTAAAATTTTTAACTTTATTTTATTTTCATCTTTTTTATTGGAGTCTGATTGCTTTACAAAATTGTGTTATTCTCTGCTGTACAACGAAGTGAACTAACTATATGTATACATTTGTCCTATCCCTCTCGAACCTCCCTTCCACCTAATGTTAGGCTTCTTAAACTTTCCTTTATATCTCCTAACCGACTAGAGGCTTTGGAGTAAGGAGGGGATAATGCAGAAAAACACAGAGAAGAAGTTGATGCATCAGGAAATCACAGAGCAAAAAAATCAACCCAGAACTGAAAGCGTGTGACCTCTCTTCATAAGAGCCACCCTTCTTTCATCTGCATCTTCTCTGCAAGGTGTATATAGTGAGTGTATCTATGAGCTGGAATGCCTGCACACTAATTTCAAGAACATTTGATGGGAGGCTGGATTAAGGTCGTTTACTGTCTCCGCCACAGCAGGGTTCCCTCCTAATTACTTCCATGGTTCTCATTTTTTGGAGACAAAAGTCTCCTGGAAGACAATGCCATTTGAATAGACAGTGACATTGGATTGATCTCTTTGTGCCTGCTTATATTCCCTGCTTTACCCTGTTTCAGTGTTTATACCTTTGAAATACGTGAAATTCAAGGATTGTATGTTGGGATCCAAATTCATGCCTCAGACTATTCACATCTTCCTGCAAAAGACTAGAAATCCTGATACTGCCAAACAAGAAGTTTCCTCTCTACCTATTAAATAACGGTGCGCTGGAAAGGCCGAGAAATTGCAGCTGACCATCAGAATCATTTGCCATGCATCAGCACTTTCCAGCTGAAAGTACGGGGTACCCAGTGGTACAAGCTGTGGGGCCAGTCAATTCCTGAAACCGTAAGATTAAATCATGCTTCTGTTTGGAACTTCAGTTTTACTTGAAGATATAAAGGAGGATTTTGTCTTAATATTAAATAAGCACAAATATATTAAGGAGTAGACTGCCAAGTTCACATGGATATTTTTTAAGACAAAATATGAGACTTCAAAGGAATTTCAGACCTCTAGACAGACGGCTTATAGTCCCCTAAATCCGGGAGGCAAAAATTCTCTTTCTTCTGCCACAAGGGTATTTCAGATGCTCGGAGAAAATTCTCACTGGCTGGAAGAATAAGAGGGAACAATAAACTCACAGGTCCATCTGGCAAAATGAAAATGTCTGGAGGACAAAATAGGTGCCATCTAGAACGAGAATATACAGAAAGAGAACATACACTGATTAAACAAGAGATGAGACATAAACCTCAGAGAAGGCGATGGCACCCCACTCCAGTACTCTTGCTTGGAAAATCCCATGGGCGGAGGAGCCTGGTGGGCTGCAGTCCATGGGGTCTCGAAGAGTCGGACACGACTGAGCGACTTCACTTTCACTTTTCACTTTCATGCATTGGAGAAGGAAATGGCAAGCCACTCCAGTGTTCTTGCCTGGAGAATCCCAGGGACGGGGGAGTCTGGGGGGCTGCCATCTATGGGGTCGCACAGAGTCAGACACGACTGAAGCGACTTAGCAGCAGCAGCAGCAGCAGCAGAGACATAAACCTAGCTGTAGACCAGGGACCATTGCATCACCCACTCGCTCTTCAGCTTTGAGATGGTCACGTCAGTTCCCCAAATCTCCATTTCCTCGAGTATAAAATGAAGGAATTGTACTAAAAAGGAAAGTTACAAGCTCTTTAAATTTTGGACTGGTTTCCAACATTTAAAACTCAGGTGATTTCAAATAAAAACCTGGATTGTTGATTCCTCTTGAAAAAAAATAGAACATCTCACCATGGAGCCTGTAACATTGCCACAAGGCAACTGTTTCTTGGAGTCGAGTGAGCCTTCTTTACTCAAGGCACAAGTTCACCCCATGTCCTGGGGTCTTATCTGAACCCAGGTCTCTCCCCCTTGCCTGACTCTGTATACCTGAGCTGTCTGATCCAATGGCCTCTCGTCATATGGGCTACTTCAACTTAAGTTTAAACTAACTAAAATTAAATAAGCTTTAAAGTTCTGTTTCTCGGAGAAGGCAATGGCACCCCACTCCAGTACTCTTGCCTGGAAAATCCCATGGATGGAGGAGCCTGGTAGGCTGCAGTCCATGGGGTCGCTGAGGGTCGGACACGACTGAGTGACTTCACTTTCACTTTTCACTTTCATGCATTGGAGAAGGAAATGGCAAGCCACTCCAGTGTTCTTGCCTGGAGAATCCCAGGGACGGAGGAGCCTGGTGGGCTGCCATCTATGGGGTCGCACAGAGTCAGACACGACTGAAGCAACTTAGCAGCAGCAGCAAAGTTCGGTTTCTAGCCAATTCTGAGGGTTCAAAAGCTACTCGTGGCTAGTGGTCATTGAATTGGACATTGCAGTTAAAGGACATTTCTGTCATCACAGAAACCTCCATCCAACAGGGCTGCATAGACGTTTGAATGTGTGGCCTCAGGCTAAATAACATTCTGGATTCTCTGTTAGGTCAGCTTGTAAAGAATCTACCTGCAATGCAGGAGACCCCAGTTCAATTCCTGGGTCAGGACAATTGCCTGGAGAAGGAATAGGCTACCCATTTCGGTATTCTTGGGCTTTCCTGGTGGCTTAGATGGCAAAGAATCCACCTGCAATGTGGGAGACCTGGGTTCAGTCCCTGGGTTGTGAAAATCCCCTGGAGGAGGGCATGGCAACCCACTCCAGGGTTCTTGCCTGGAGAATCTCCATGGATAGCGGAGCCTGGAAAGCTACAGTCCACAGGGTCTCAAAGAGTCAGACATGACTGAGTGACTAAGCACAACACATGATTTTTCAACTTCTTTGTGGGGAAACTCCACCAGCAGGATTGGAACTATGGCACACGTGTCCCTTTAAAAGACTCTTTCCTTCACAATCTGTTGCCATACATGGAGATGATGTCTAAAGACATCTTTTTTTTTGGGGGGGGGGCTGTGTAATATAGCCTGTGGGATCCTACTTCCTGGACCAGAGAACAAACCTGTGCCCCTGCATTGGAAGTGTGGAGTCTTAACCACTGGACCACCAAGGAAGTCCCTAAACGCACATCCTTGAATCAGGAAGCACAAGTGGCTTCCCTTGAGAGCGAGCAGGGAGGGACAGGTGTGTGGATTGGTTTGGAGGGTTCTGGTTTGGTGGGGGCAGACCGAGGCAGGGGATAAGTAATTTCTTCTGTGGTTCCTCCTCTCCCCATTGCCCCAGTCAACCTAGCTGCATCCCAGGACTGGTAGCCATTCCTACTTTCTTCATTGGGAAAGGGTATTAAGACAGGTATGCCAATGATACCCGTTCCAGAGGGGCATTCGTGCTCAGTTGTGTCCAATTCTTTGCAACTCACGGACTGTAGCCCACCAGGCTCCTCTGTCCATGGGATTATTCAGGCAAGAGTACTGGAGCGGGTTGCGGTTTCCTCCTCCAGGGGATCTTCCTGACCTGGGAATCAGACCCACATCTCTTATGGTTCCTGCACTGGCGGGTGCATTCTTTACCATTGAGCAACTGCAAAAGGAATGAGGGCAAATCTAAAAGCCATTAAGTGATAGACACAGCATAACTGAATAAGCAATGGAAAAGTCTGCCTGCTGGCAAAAAGGCTGTCAGAAAAGCAGTAAGTGTGAGCTGCATTTAGAGGCATTAATGTGTAATTACTAATGAGTCGGACACGTCTGTTTTATACATTCCAGCCAGCCCCTCTGGAGGACTATCAGGGAACACTTAGTTAGCAGTTAATAAGCCACTGTGTGTGCCAGAGGCACAACTGCATTTTTTTCTAACACTGGCATTCACATTGGCCTCACCTTATGGGTCAACAAACATGACATGTCCCTGTTCATTTTTACAGAGATTCTAGAATTCAGATTTGGGGAACACACCACCCGCCATCCTGGGAGTGGGGATTTGGTGACTTGACACTATTTCAGACCCTACCCAAGGACAGCGGAATGACAGTGGCTCTCAACCCAGCCAACAGCTTGTTTAAGAGCAAACAAAATAAACAGAGGGCTTCTCTGATGGTTCAGTGGTAAAGGATCCACCTGCCAATGCAGGAGAAGTGGGTTTGATCCCTGAGCCAGCAGGATCCCACTTGTCTCGGAGCAAATAAGCCCGTGTGCCACAACTACTCTAGAGACTGTTCAGTCAGTTCAATAGCTCAGTCGTGTCCAACTCTTTGTGACCCCATGGACTGCTGCATGCCAGGCTTCTCTGTCCTTCACCAACGCCTGGGAGCTTGCTCAAACTCATGTCCATCGAGTTGGTGATGCCATCCAACCATCTCATCCTCTACCATCCCCTTCTCCTCCTGCCTTCAATCTTTCCCAGTATCAGGGTCTTTTTCAGTGAGTCAGTTCTTTGCATCAGGTGGCCAAAGTATTGGAGCTTCAGCTTCAGCATCAGTCCTTCCAATGAATATTCAGGACTGATTTCCTTTAGGATGGACTGGTTTGATCTCCTTGCAGTCCAAGAGACTCTCAAGAGTCTTTTCCAACACCACAAAAGCATCAATTCTTCGGTGCTCAGCTTTCTTTATGGTCCAACTCTCACATCCATACATGATCACTGGAAAAACCGCAGCTTTGACTATATGGACCTTTGTTGGCAAAGTAATGTCTCCGCTTTTTAATATGCTGTCTAGGTTGTTCATAGCTTTTCTTCCAAGGAGCAACAACCTGGTGGCCACAGTTATTCAGCCCATTGCCACAACTACTGAAGGCCGAGTGCCTTAGAGCCTGTGCTCGCAACAAGAGAAGCTTCTGTCTGGCACACACAGTGGCTTATTAACTGCTGACGCCAGAGAGCAGCCCCACTCTATGCAACTAGCGAAAGCCTTAGCACAGCAACAAAGACCCAGTGCAGTCAAAAATAAATGAATAACATTTTTTAAAACATTTAAAAGCAAACAAAAGAGAATTCCTAACCTGGGCATCTCCCCAGCCTAGTTAAGCCAGAATTCCAGGAGTGGGGCCCAGGAACTGGTATGTTTTGAAAACTTCCCAGAAGATTCTAAGATGTAATGGGATTGAGACCCACTGACTTTTGTAATCAGGAGGGCCCACTTGACCACACTGCCCACATCCTCCTGCTCTTGGATCCACAGGGAGATTGGGACACTTCCTGCGTGGCCTCTTTGTTGACTGATGACTGGTCCCACACTGCCCTGTCCCGTGATGGTCACAGGATGGCCAATGCACACTGCCCTGTCCCGTGATGGTCACAGGATGGCCAACACAGGTGGAGAAGGTAAGCATCCAAGATGCCGGGTACCCAAAGCCAAGCTTTCCTGCCTCTCCGCCTCTCTCCCGAGATCCAAGAGAGGTCTACGCCGGTATTTCCAGATTCCCTAGGACCCTGAGCTTGGGAGAGCGAGTGGGAGGCTTAGCTATGGGAACTGGGTTGTGCCCTGGGAAGAGACAGGAAGGAGGTGATGAGAGGAGTCCAAGAAGTCGAGGGGGAGGAAAATCAAATAATGAGCCATGCAGCTGCTGAGCCATAAAACTGAGCTCAAAAGAGAGGACGGGCAGAGAGCACAGAAGTACGTGACAGGCACATATCCGTCAGCCAAGGGTGGCGACAGCTGTGTGCTTTCTGTGTGTGGCGCCCAGCTGAAGCACGTGGTCTTCCGTGGCCAGAGGGACACCTGACTTGCTCAGACGTCAGATGAAAACACACGCGTTCGCCCCGGCAGCACAGGGCGCCACCAGAAACCTCCATCCATCTGTTTCTAGATTGCTTTTGCAAAATCCAGTAAATCACCGTGGGTCCTGCCGTCTGGCACCCTCTCTGCATATCTAAGAAGCGGTGAAACACGGGACATCTCGTGTTACGGGCTCCCTGGCACACGGGCCAGCTCTGTGGCCCCAGCTGAACAGCTGTCCTCCGCTGACCCGGGCGCAATCTCTCCCTAATGACTGTTCCCTCCTGATGGCTTGACCAGATGCGCCATGGGAGGCTGAACACATTCCCACATCCTTCGGCATGACTCTGTATGCAGGGAACCATGGGGTTTGTTTTGGTATTCGCTTTTTTTTTTTTTTTTTTTTTAAACACAATCAAGTCTTGGGAACTCTCCACACCTTACCAGCAACAGCCAGGCTTCTCCTAGGATCCAGATCTGGTCTGGAAATTTCTCCTTGGCCCTCTTGGTGGTGTTTGCAATCTGCTGACTTTGGGGCCAGTCCTAAGGGACAGGGGAAATCTTCACTGAGCAGGCCAGTCCTTCTCACCCCAGGGCCTTTAGCCCTTCAGGACACTGTGGGCCCTGATGCCTGGGGCCTTTTTAAAGTTAAAAGGACATTTTAACTGCTTTTCCCAGGCATAGGAAGAGAATAAAATATTAATATACCACCCCATTGGTCTAGTAACCACAGAGAGGGGTTGACGCCCTCAGAAGTGCTTATTAAAGGAGGACTCAAGGAGGCAGAGTCTCTGGGCAGGAGAAGAAAGGTCTGGTTCAATGCAAAATGTTGTACAAATCCTGAACTATTGGGTTGGCCAATAATTTCATTCAAGTTTGTCCATGTTATGGACAAATCCAAACGAATGTCTTGACCAACTCAATATAAATAAAGCCGTGGTAGGGGTGAAGCATTTATAGGCCGGTTTCTTATAATCAAGGCCCTCAGACTCACCCAAGGTGGGAAGGAACCTCAGAAATGATCAATTCCAACGATTCCCAAATCTGAAGCACATGAGAACCACCTGGGGCGTTTTTCAAAGCAAATAGTCATGATCTAATAGTCACGTATGGATGTGAGAGTTGGACCATAAAAAAGGCTAAGTGCCGAAGAATTGATGCTTTTGAACTGTGGTGTTGGAGAAGACTCTTGAGAGTCCCTTGGACTACAAGGAGATAAAACCAGACAATCCTAAAGGAAATCAGTCCTGAATATTCATTGGAAGGGCTGATGCTGAAGTTGAAGCTCCAATACTTTGGCCACCTGATGCAAAGAACTGACTCATTGGAAAAGACCCTGATGCTGGCAAAGACTGAAGGCAGGAGGAAAAGGGGACAACAGAGGACAAGATGGTTGGATGGCATCACCATCTTAATAAACATGGGTTTGAGCAAACTCTGGGAGATGGTGAAGGACAGGGAAGCCTGGCATGCTGCAGTCCGCGGAGTCATAAAGAATCAGACACGACTGAGAAACTGAACAATAACACCTTGGTCTCATCCCAGAGGCAGAAAATGAAAATGAGATTCCTTGGTGGCTGAGATGGTAAAGAATCTGCCTGCAATACAAGAGACTTGATTTGATCCCTGGGTCAGGAAGATTTCCTGGAGAGGGAAACGGCAACCTACTCCAGTATTCTTGCCTGGAGAATCCCATGACCAGAGAAGCCTCTCAGGCTATAGTCCATGAGATCAGAAAGAGCTGGCCACGACTGAGCAACTAGGTTATAACAAAGGTAGGACTTCAGGGGTGGGATTCTGGTATGGTTCCCCAGGTCATGCAATTCTGGTATTCAGGGACTCCTGAGCATGGCAGAGTTGAAATGGAGACCCTAGCCCCCTTCTCCCCTGCACCCCAAACTCGACCGTGCCAGGGAATCACCTGGGGAACCCTGAAGGTCTGGAGCGGGTCTGTAGGTCTCAGCTCCCAAAAGCTCTGGGAGAGACTGGGCCTCAGAGGCGCCCTGTGACAGGAGGCCTAGCACCCAGCCATACAAGTAAATGAGTCAGGGCTTACCTGTGGCTCAGTGGTAAAGAATCCTCCTGCCAATGTAGGAGACACAGGTTTCAGCCTTGATCCAGGCAGATCCTACATGCCCGAAACAACTAAGCCCATGCACCACAGCTACTAAGTCTGTGCCCTCGAGCCTGTACTCAGCACCAAGAAAAGGCATCACAATGAGAAGCCTTAGCACCACAGCTAGAGAACAGCCCCCACTCGCCACTAGAGAAAAGCCAGTACTGCAACGAAGACCCAGAACAGCCAAAAATAATTAAATTAAAAAAAAAAACAGATGTCATATGCCAATTAACCTCTGTCTTTCAAGGGTCAAGATTAAAGAGCTTGGTAGAGAGGTTGGATGGGATTGACCTGTGTTTTTTATCCTGAGTCTAGAAATTAATTGCTGTGTAATCTTGAACAAGTCACTTAACTTCTCTGATCTTTCATTTCCTTAAAATGGAGAGGAAACTAATGTGACTTTACAATGTCATTGGGCTGATCAGACTGAGACATGAGAAATGGTTCCATAAACTCTAACCACTACAAAGTATGAGTTTATTATTATAAGACTGACCTTTGTTAGATGCCAGCCCTGAAACTAGTCTTTTTTCTGTGCACACCCATTTTTATAGTCCTTTATTTCTCCCACCAGGAGCGTGTGAAGGTGGGCACACATGCAATAAAGGATTGTCATTTCCTAAAGGTTTTAATTCCAGGTATGTGTGGTTCACATGCGTGGAGAGAGAGAGAGTGTTCTTGTCCATTGCCTAGAGGAAAAGAATTGCAAGGCAGTTCTCTTTAACCAGGAGGACAGGAATGCAGAGCAAATGTTCAGAAGCAACAGCCAAATTGGTAGCTCTTCTTGCTTCTTTCCACGGGCATTAACACACTCTTAGCCAAAACAAAATGGAACCATGGCTGGGCCAACTTCGTCTCAATGTTCCTGCGGCCACATGTCCCGGGAGGGGGACGGTAGTGGGGGTGGGCAGTGAGCGGTGCAGCCTTGTCTCGTCTGTAGCCCAGGCAGGGAGATTGTCTCTCAGGACCCTCGCCCTTTCTGAGGTCCCGACCCCCACGTTCACTCCGCACAGAAATGAAACCCTGGCAAGTCCTTCAGCCGCATCCTGGCAGCGGCTGACTGAGGTTGCGCAAACACATTTGGCACAGGCTTCAGGGACCAAGAAGTTCTCTGGGTTGCATCGCAGAAACAAAATGTACTTGTCCTACTTCCGAGATCGTGTCTGAGGACTTGGCTCCCTCGGCCGAGGAACTGCCTCCTCACTGACGTCAACCTGCCCCGGGAGGCAAATATCTTTGGGTTCGGCCATTCAGGACCAGAACTGAGAGAAGAGGGGGATCGATGGGAGTCGGCCCAGGCTTGGCTCCGAGGGGACAGTTTAGGGAGAAATACGCCGATTCTTCCACAACTGAGGAATCCTAAAATAGAAACGTAACAGCGCCATCTGGGTTGAGGGATGGTTGGGCTGCAAAACCCTGGGCCCAGGGTCACTGGTCATGATGTCACCTCCACGAAGTGGGGTTTTATGGCCCCAGGTGCTGCCACACACATGGCCTGGAAGCTCACATCCCCAGAGGCCCCGGAAGGGTATTTGACACCCCTGGCCTTAGGGATGAAATAATTTCTAAGTAGAGCTCTGGCCTTGCCTCCATGTCACTCTGCTGTAATATCTCAGGCATCCATGACCACGTTTTCCCAGCCAAATCCAGGCGGGTCCTACTGGCCTTGAACACATTTCTCAGCTTTGGGTTCTAGCTCAGCACACAAAGTATCCAGGCCTCTCCAGGCGCCATTCTGGAGCAGCAGCGTCTTTTATTTAAAAACAAAAGAATCATCTTTCCCATATTCCTATTTTTCACCTATAAAACCCAGAATTTGTATCACCAGATCGGACCTCCTTCCTGTTTCAGACTGCACAGACCCACCTACTGAGGTTTTGTGCTTAGAATAAAAGCCACCATGATATGGTAGAAACCAACACAATATTATAAAGCAATTATCCTCCTATTAAAAATAAATTTCAAAAGAAATAGAAGCTATATGAGAAATAAAAATACTGTATTCAGAAGTGTTTAAAAAAAATAGCCTGTGTGAAATGAATTCTCAAAATTTGCAACCCATGGACAGAGGAGCCTGGAGAGCTACAGTCAACAGAGTCACAAAGAGAGGGACACGACTGAGCAACACACACACACACACACACACACACACACGCACACACAGATTTACATAACAAAGTTTTAGGAAGACAGTGATAGAGGTGGGCTTTCCTTCGCCACCTTGCAGGGGTGACCGGACGTTCTGGGGGCTCACCCGTGGCTGTCCAATAGAAGCCCCTTGAAACATCATAAAAGTCCCAATACCTGAGTTCTCTGCCAAACTAAGTAAATTGCCATCCCAGGATGGGACCCAGCATCAGTGGTTTGTTTAACCATTCTCCATTGATTCTTTTTTTTCCTTTAATTTCTTTTTTTTTTTTAATGTGAACTATTTTTTAAGTCTTTATTTAATTTGCTATAATATTGCTTCTGTTTGATGTGGTTTTTTTGACCTTGAGGCATGTGGGGTTCCAGCTTCCCACCTGGGAATCAAACCTGAACCCCCTGCATTGGTAGGCAAAGTCTCAACCACTGGACAACCAGGGAAGTCCCTTTTTCATTGATTCTAATAGATAACTTGGCCTGAGAAATCAAATCCCCTTTTTAGGGGTGGGGTGGGGTGGGGGGATAATACTTTAGCTCAGAGAATTCAAGTGCTTTGCCTAAAGTCACACAGATCACTGGGTACAGAGCTAGGACCAGAGATGACTTAAACCAATTGTCAAGCCAGATACTCTGTTTTATCGCCAGGTAGACATCACTTTGCCAACAAAAGGTCCATTGAGCGCCGACGAATTGTTGCTTTAGAACTGGTGCTGGAGAAGTTTCTTGAGAGTCCTTTGGACAGCAAGGAGATTAAACAAGTCAATCCTAAAGGAAATCAGTCCTGAATAGTTATTGGAAGGGACTGATGCTGAAGTTGAAGCTCCAATACTTTGGCCACCTGATGTGAAGAGCTGACTCATCAGTAAAGATCCTGATGCTGGGAAGGATTGAGGGCAGGAGGAGAAGGTGGCAACAGAGGATGACATGGCTGGATGGCATCACCAACTCAATGGACAGGAGTCTGAGCAAATTGTGGGAGATAGTGAAGGACAGGGAAGCCTGATGTGCTATGGTCCATGGGGTCTCAAAGAGTCAGACACGACTGAGTGACTAAACAAAAACAACCAGGATGATTTTGTAGAGGTGCTGCCAGGGGAGCTGTCTGACCTGATGGTTCAGGGTGAGGCTTCTTAGAACAGTCTCCCTGGGCCTGCTGTTTGGAAGAATTACTTAATGGATTCATCTGATTTCTGGTTCTGCCACCTTACTGTGGGACCTTGACAAAGCACCAAGCCTTGCAAAACTTCACATCCTATGGGGGATGGGTGATGTCTGGGATAAAAAGAGGTAATATTAATTAAATTTTCCTCTTGGAATGGCAAGAGATTAATGAAATAGCTGTAAAACTTTTAGCACAGTTCTTGACACATAATGTGTCCAATAATGTGGACTATTGCTCATAATATTAATATCACACAGATGTATCAGCTCTAGCCCTCAGGCTCTGTGGTATTAATATCTGAAGTCAGCAGCATGTCATGTGCAGCCATGAGACGGGGTGGAGTTTGGCCTTAAGGATGCTCTGCAGTAAACAGGCAGGGACTAAGGCACTACACAGTCCAAGGAAACACAGCCTTCCTTGACTTCTAAGATGCTTTATAGGTTCAGATTCCAACCACATTACTTGGAATGAGGCTCCTGTTCCTCCATCCCTCTGGGGCTCTTTAAATACACCCAGACTCTGTGTGTTCCTTCTCAGCAAACATAGTCGTAGAGAATTAAGACTGGGACTTGTCATCCTTCCAGACAAGGCTGGATAGGTCAGGAGGGTTTCCCACCCCAGTACCCAAGTCAGATCCCACACCTCAGCCCAAGAAAAATAGTGGGAATTTAAAAGAATCCATTCTCCTCCCTTCCCACAAATGTCCGTCTGCTTTCAGTATGAATATTATCAACACCATCATTTCTTGGTCCCCATGACTCAAAACTTCATTTTTTTCATGACTCCCTTTTGTTCTTCAGCCTGGACTCTAAAAGAAATAGTTATCTTCTATACCCATATATATCTCTGCATCTATATTCCCAACCACTTTAAGCTTTCATTAACTTCACCCGAAATATTCTCCTGAACTCTTTGCTGCTGCAAGTATGACCTGTAGACCAGCAGTTTCAGCATCACAGAAGCTGGGTCCAAATGCAGAATCTCAGGTCTTATTCTGAATCTACAGGGCCAAATCTGTGTTTTAACAAGACCCCCCCACACACACACCAGGTGGGCTTCCCTGGTGGCTCGGATGGTAAAGAACCTGTCTGCAATGCAAGAGACACAGGTTTGATCCTTGGGTCGGGAAGATCTCATGGAGAAGAGAATGACTACCCAATTTTTGCCTGGAGAATTCCATGGACAGATGAGCCTGGCAGGCTTCAGTCCTTGGGGTCACAAAGAGTCGAGCAAGACTGAGCGACTAACACTCAGCTTCCAGGTGATCTGGGTGCCTGTGGAAGCTGAGAAGCACTGGACTGCCTGACGCCCTCCCTTCTGGACTCTGAGTGTTCTCTTTGAGTTAAGAAGGCTTCATTACCTGGCTGAAGTGCTGCTTCGAGTCACTCCCAAGCTCAAAACCTTCACTTTTTCTGATGGACTACAGACTCTTTACTCTTTCGTGTGTACACAGGCCTCTCAGATTACAAAGCATTTTCACTTCACATTTTATCTGTGGTCACAGCTAATCCATCAGCAATTTCATAATGCTCCAAATAGCCCAGATCCAGCCGTGTGTTTCTGTCTGCCGACAACCACCCTGCCCGCCACTGCCATTGTTTGTCTACATTACCACAACGGTCCCCAGGCTGGTCTGCCCCTTCTATTCTTGTCCCACTACAATTCTTTTCTCACAGAATAAATTCGGTCCCAGCCCCACCCCTGCTTTACACCACCAATGAGTATTTCTTGGGATGAAAAACAAACTCTTCCTCTAACCACACAGCCTTGTATGATCTGTCCTGACAGTACAGGGACTTGTCTCTCTGCTCTCCACCACCATGCTCCATCCACACTGTTACCCTATCCTCCTCCACACTGGCTTTCCTTCTGATCCTCATGTATGGTTTTACTATTGCCACTGCCTGGAACTCTAGACCTCGGGTCTTCACACTTCTGGCTCGTTTTCATCAGTTGTCCACTCTTCCAGGAAGCCTTCCCTAACTACAACATCTGAAGTATGAAAAATACAGCTCTTCTACTCTGTCTCATTATTCTTCACCCAGTTGTCTGTTCTCCTCCCTTCACAGTAATTATCGCTATCTGAAAGTATCTTATTTCCTTTTGGCTAGTCCCTGCCTATCTTACCTAGGTCTGTGCACCAACATGTCAACTCTTTGAGAACAGAGCCCTGAATGCCTGGTTCCCTCAGGATCCCTAAGACCTAGGCATTGGGTAAGTGTTTCTTGCAAGAATGAATGAGTGAACATCATTCCTTTATTCTTAACCTCACCATACTCAAATGACCACTAGTTCAGGCATTAATCCGCCATTCTGCTGGGGAGCCTCCAACTGTTTAATGATTCACTGAGTTTGTCAGATGACAAATTACAAGGTCATAATTTAACTCAGCTCTTCCAGCTCCAAGATCTGTGATTTCCCCAATATATCACACTCTCTTTCATATCAACTACTAAACCCAAGATTCAAGGAGGCCCATAGGGACTTCCCTGGTGGTACAGTGGATGGGAATCCATCTGCCAATGCAGGGGATACGGGTTCAACCCCTGGTCTGGGAAGATCCCACATGCCACATGGTAACTAAGCCCAGGTGCCATGACTGCTGAGCCTGCTGCAACTTTTGAAGCC
The DNA here is from genome assembly GCF_029378745.1 of Bos indicus. NCBI lineage: Eukaryota > Metazoa > Chordata > Mammalia > Artiodactyla > Bovidae > Bos > Bos indicus. Next base: position 22,122,786 of record NC_091771.1, on the reverse strand, counting down.
CTAGTGCCCAAGAGCCCACACACTGCGACTATTGAAGCCCAGGAGCCAAAAGCCCGTGCTCCCCAACAAAAGAAGCCTCCACAATGAGAAGCCCCCATACCACAGTGAAGAGTAGCCCTCCGCTCACTGCAACCAGAGAAAGCCTGCACACAGCAGTGAAGACCCAGCACAGCCAAAAATAAACAATTTTTTTTAAAGCAAAGTGAAAAAAAGGATATCCATAATGTGTACTTAATTTACCCTTCCACATCTTTCAAAAAATATTTTCCAATGTATTCTCTCATGTCAGAGCAAAGCTATATGCTCAGTTTCCCCTGAATGTCCCCCACCCTGCTGTGCTCACAGGACGTTCCCCTTTCTCCTGCTCTCCCAGCCCATCCATGCCTGCTGAAATAGTACCTCTTTCCAAAGTTCCATGAAATTCACCAGCCTCTCCACAAAGAGTATATAACCCAACGTGCTCTTTGCCCATCTTGGACTCTGATGCAAGCTCTTACCCTCACCCTGCCTTTTTACCTTCCTTATGTTATTCTGAAGATTGAAGGCAGGAGGAGAAGGGGACGACAGAGGATGAGATGGTTGGATGGCATCACCAACTCAATGGACATGAGTTTGAGTAAACTCCAGGAGTTGGTAATGGACAGGAAAGCCTGGCATGCTGCAGTCCATGGGGTTGCAAAAAGTCAGACATGACTGAGTGATTGAATTGAACTGATGTTATTTTGATTATGACGACATCATAACCCTGATTTTTGTTATGGCTACATGGTACATCCTTCATTCTCCATCTGCCCCCAAAATAGCATATACACTCTGGAAGGTTCTTGTCTATCCTAACTCTTTGTCATACCCTTTACGCAAAGCCATGGGGACTTCCCTGATGGCTCAAACAGTAAAAAAAAAAAAAAAAAAAACCACCTGCGATGCAGCAGACCTGGATTCAATCCCTGGGTAAGAAAAAACCCCCTGGAGAAGGGAATGATTACCCACTCCAGTATTCTTGCCTGGAGAATTCCATGGATAGAAGAGCCTGGCAGGCTACAGTCCATGAGGTTGCAAAGAGTCAGAAATGACTGAGTGACGAGCACTTTCACTTACACAAGGCCATACACATTTACTGAATTTACTCGGTCCACATGATTGCATTTAAAGATCTTTTATCTTAGAAATGTTATGGAAAAAACTAATAATGTCTGATGTATGATGCAAGTGTGGTCTTAAATATCTGTAAAGAAACTGAAAAGACTCAAGGACACAAAAGAAAAAAATGACTATCACATGCTCCTATAAAACAGAACATGTTTTTAGGTTTCAGAAGAGGAACAGAGGACTTGGCTACTCAAACACTGCTCCCCTCTCTGAGAAGATAGAAAATAGAATGAAGGAGAAAGAGAAAGAAAGAAAGTAAGAACAATTGACCTGACCTTTCCCCCAGTGATCACCAACGAGTAGAGCTGGAGCCTGGGAATTTATTCAACTCTACATATGCCCGAGGCTTGATCCAGTAGCAACCCAAAGGCAGGATGTTGGTGGCTGCCAAACCCTGGTCACAAGAGACAAGGCAAGTCAGAGGAACCATGGCAGGGGTCCAAAGGAAGACGGTGCAGAATGTCCTGGTGTTACGACATTTCTGGGCTGCAGTCGAGTTGAGGCCTCAGACTGTGTCTAGAATTTTCTTTGAGAGCCAATGGCTTACTTAGTCAAGAACTTTATCTTTCTCCTCCCGTTCCCACCTCTTTTCTTTCTAGGGCCTTCTCAAGACCACAGTGAAATAATCACTAAGAGGACGTAGGATTACTATGAAGCTGATGAAGATTAAGATTCGGGGTCCTTTACATGCAAATTGCTGGGACTTTTAAGGAGTTCTAAATGGAGAAGGAGGGACTTCCCTGGTGGTTCAGTGGTTAAGACTCTGTGCTTTCAATGCAGGAGACTCTGAGTTCAATCCCTAGTCAGGGAATTAAGATCTCACATGTCTTGGGGCAACTAAGCACCCCCCACCTGCAACTAGGGAGGAGCCCACACACTGCAACCAAAGATCCAGCATGCCGCAACTAAGACCCCACGCGGCCACAAATAAATAAATGGAGAAGGAAAGACAGTTGAGAAAAGGGAAACAGTTCTAAGAAAGTCCTTCTGGCAAACTGGCTAAAAAGAACTTGGCAAAAGGGACCTGAACCTCTAAGTCTCCAGTAATTTCTTACAATTTCTTTACTCATTCCAAATAAATTATTACATCCATACCTAATTCATCATTCTGTATTCTTTTACATTAAAGAAGACCACCCCCCTACCCTGCCCCCACCACACACACACAAAGTATGTAAGCTTTAGGCTCCACAAATAGTATCTTCAGGCTTCCAAAACAGTACCGATCAGAAGTGAAGTGAAGTGAAAGTCCCTCAGTTGTGTCGGACTCTTTGCGATCCCATGGACTGTACAGTCCATGGAATTCTCCAGGCCAGAACACTGGAGTGGGTAGCCTTTCCCTTCTCCAGGGGTTTCTTCCTAATCCAGGGATCAAACCCAGGTCTCCCACATTGCAAGCAGGTTATTTACCAGCTGAGCCACCAGGGAAGCCCAAGAATACTGGAGTGGATAGCCTATCCCTTCTCCAGCGGGTCTTCCCGACCCAGGAATCGAATCAGGTTCTCCTGCATTGCAGGCGGATTCTTTACCAACTGAGCTATGAGGGAAGTCTCCAGTTAGCCAGAAATAAGAGTGAATGACTTGACTCATTCAACAATGTTTGCTGAACACCAACTTGTAGTCACAGAGCACAGTGACTGTTGATGAATGAAAGGATGCTGGACACTGGGGCTGTGAGAGCAAACAGGAAGATGTCAGTGTGGCCCTTGCATGCTGAGACCTTGGAAGGACTGTCAGGACATTAGTGGGGATCCACATTGCCTTCTTAGAAGCAGGATGCTGAGGGTAAATTTCTCAGTTCAGCTCTGGAAGGCATTGGGTGAACATCTAAACATTTCATTTTAATTATGTTCATTTTGTGACAGAAGATGCAGACATTGATCCCCATGCTGGTCCTCAAATGAGCCAAAAACCCAAACAAAGTCAGCTGTCCTCCCCCAGTCAAAGCCAGTGTTTGTGCTCACTCGTCTCTCCAGCCCTACCCAAAATTGGGCCAACTGGATTAGGCAGTCTGAGAAGCCCAGTCTTTGGCCACTTTAGGAGACCCACCCATTGGTCAGCTGGAAGAGATGCCAGTTCTTAGGTGAGGTGGTTCATCCACCTCTCTAAAAAAAAAAAATAAATATAGCATCTCTTTGGGGCTTCATCATAAAAACTCAATGGTTTGTTGAATAAGGATTGAATGGGTTGGAACAGATGAAATATTGTGTCAAAAATCACAAAAATAACAAAGTCAAGGCAGTCAGAGTATTCATCATTTAGCAAAGATTTATTGAGTTCCTGCCATGTGCTAGAGGGCACATCCTTAAAAAAAAAAAAAAAAAGGAGGGGGTTGACGTGGACCATTTTAAAAATCTTCACTGAATTTGTTACAATATTGCTTCTGTTTTATGTTTTGGTTTTTGACCCCAAAGGATGTGGAATCTAAACTCTCTAACCAGAGATTGAAGCTACACCACCTGTATTGGAAGGTGCGGTCCTAACCACTAGGTCATCAGGGAAGTCCCAAGAGGATACATCCTTGAACAAAGCAGGATCACTGTCCTCTTGGAGCTGACACTCCAGCAGAGGGGCAGTAAGTAAGAGTGCTTTCCCGGTGGCTCAGATGGTAAAGAATCTGCCTGACATGCAGGAGACCCAGGTTCGATCCCTGGGTCTGGAAGATCCCCTGGAGAAGGGCATGGCTCCAGTATTCTTGCCTGGAAAATTCCATGGACAGAGGAGCTGGCGGGCTACCGTCCGTCCATGGGGTCACAAAAGGTTGGACTCGACTGAGTGACCAACATTTTCACTTTTCACATGAGATGAAAGAGAGAGAAAAAAACATACACAGAACAAGAAGATCTGGACCCAGGAGGCGAAGAGGGGTGTGTGTGCTCCCCAGAAGCAGCCACTTGACTAGCAGTGCCCTGCCATACATACGAAAGGTCACAACAAGGGCTGGAACTTGTGCTTCCAAATCACAGCAGGTGTGCCCTGCCTGACACACACCACACGCTGACACTGTGTCTTGCTCAAGAACAACAACAAGTAAATATTTTTCAAAATGCAATTTTTCCAGGCAGAGAAAAGATTTCACTGAATGTCATTTAAAAGAGATTTTCATTTCATGTCATTGAACTAACTTGGAAAGTACTGGCGATAAATTCCGTATAATAGGCGATGCCACTGGGGAGGACCGGTGGGGCAACGGTCAATTAGGTGTCGCATGGAAGCATGCAAATGTCTCATAAAAGTGATGGAAGATCACATTATTGCGTTAACCATGTCATTCTTGCCACACTGTTACACACCCTAGAATAATAACCGACACATTGAAAAGGTGGAAATCATTCTGAATATGCATTTAAACTATGTGTAAATGCAAACTGTTCTGAATCAGTTCTTAACACCTTTGTCAGCCACTTTCAAATCCTCAGGTGCTGGGGAAAAATAATTAATAGGTGAGGTCGCCAATAGAAGAGGTTACGGGCTCCACCAAGACATTTTCCAATCTGTGATGTTTTACAGTTGTGCCTTTCAAAGCAGGGTTGTCAAATCTATAAAAATACAAACTGATTTATCCCACCCATAAAATCTTACGGTGCCATGCTTCAAACTCCAATTTTTTTTTTTCCCTCCAGCTTCGAAGGTAAAGGATTTCAAAATGTCAGCAGAATGCTCTTGACAGGAGAGCAAGTGAAATCCGAAGCAGATGTGGAAGAAACAGGAGCAGAGGGCGTGCAGACTGGCTTCTGTGGAGGGCGTCAGCCTGCGATGAAAAGGAGGACATGGGACAGGATGTACCCAATAATTCACTCAAAATAACAAACAGCCAGGGAGACAGAAGCAATACGGACGGTCTCTGATTTTCATGTGTGCTTCTGAGTCATAAATGACGTAACCTGATTGATAAATACAACTTCACTTGTGCCCCCAAAACTTGGTTGGCTGCATCTCCAGTGGCGATTCAGTTGCAGAAGCTATAGCCAACCCAAAAGAAATGGCTTTGTTGGGAGAGGAACTGACGTCTCATTCCACATCAAGAAGAAAGAGAGGGACTTCCCTGGTGACCCAGTGGCTAAGACTCTGTGCTCCCAGTGCAGAGTACTGGGTTTGATCCCTGGTCCAGGAACTAGATCCCACATGCCACAACTAAGAATTCACATGCTGCCCTAAATATCCTGTGTCCCGCAACTAAGACCAGGTAGAGCCAAATCAAAATAAATACTTAAATAGGTTTTAAAAAAAAAAAAAAAAAAAAGAAGAAGAAATAGAATTCTGAGGATAGTCCCAAATGTGAGGTGAAGATTTGCATGTGAAGCAAAAACAAAGAAGAGGGATTTAGCAGTGGCCAAGATGGAAAAAGTGTCCTGCTTTCTGGGTGGAGACAGATAATAAGCAAATAAGCAAAACATAGCACAATAGGAAACGGGTGCTCTGGAGAAAAGTGCAGCAGGGAGCAGGTTTAAGGAGCGCAGGGCAGAGGTTGTGGATTTCAGTCAGATTATCGGAAGCCTTCCTGAGAACGTGGCATCTGGGCAGAGGACTGAAGGAACTAGGGCAGTGGTGAGCCCTGGTAGAAAGAGCTGGAGGAAGAGCAGGCACAAAAGCAGGAGGAGAGAGCAGGTATGGTGGGAATGAGATGCACAGAAGGACTGGTGTGGCTGGTCCAGGGAGACAGCAGGTGAGCCGGCCAGAGGAGAAGCCAGACAAGTCCTGGGGAGCAGCTTAGGAAGGGCTTCACAGGTGAACCGGGAGGATTCTGGCCACTGGAGGGTTCTGAGCAGTGCAACAGCTGCGGTGTTGAGAACAGACTCAACAGAGAGGAAGCAAGGTGACCTATTAGAAGGCTAATGCCATAAATCCAGGTGAGACACGGCCATGGCCACGACCTGGGTGGTAGCTATGACGTGATGAGAAGAGACTAGAGCCAGCAGGTTTTGCCAATGGATTGGTAGTGGTGGGGTTTGAGAGAGAAAAGAGTGAAAAGTGAAAAAATAACTACAAAAACGTTGACCTGGACATTGGTAAGGATGGAATTGCGTTTACTGGCTGTAAAGACCTCCGGTGTAACAGGTTTCAAGAGGAAACCAGCAGGAGTTTGGTCCTGACAATGTTAAATTTGACATGCTCAGTATACACCTAAATGGAGATTTTATCTAGGTGGTTAGATATGCAAGTTTGGATCTCAGAGAAGAGGCCAGGCTGGAGATGCAAATTCAGGAGTTGGGAGTATATCGACGGTTGTATTGCCATGAAATTGGATGAGATAACCTAGGTAACAATAGCGAAGAGAAGAGATCTGAGGTCTCAGCCCTAGGTGTGCCAACATTTAACAGCCAGGAATAAAGATAAACAAGCAAAGAAGTCCTAGGAAGAGTAAGCAATGAATTAGGAGGAAAGTGGGAACAATGTGATGTACTAGAAGGTTAGTAAATAAAGTTCATCAAGTGGGAAAATGTGGGTCCAAGACATTGAGACATTGTTGAAGTCATGGAAGTAGAAGTGAGCTATAGATAGTGGATATGGGCCTAATAATGGATGCTTAAAGTTGGGAAGATGGAGAAGGTAGCAGGCAGCGTTCTAAGGAGAGAATGCACATGGAAACACATCATGTGCATTTCCCTGGTGGTCCAGTGGTTGGGAATTTACCTTCCAATGCAGGGGTGCAGGTTCGATCCCTGGTTGGGGAGCTAAGAGTCCACATGCCCCATGGCCCAAAAAGTAAAACATAAGCAACATTGTAAAAAAGTCAATAAAGACTTAAAAAAAGAAAGACCCACATTAAAAAAAAAAAAAAAAGCTGTATATGTCCTTGTACTTCCTGAAGGGCTTTGTATACCCCCAGGTGTGTCTATATGCAGGTCAGGAAGCAACAGTTAGAACTGGACATGGAACAACAGACTGGTTCCAAATAGGAAAAGGAGTATGTCAAGGATGGATATTGTCACCCTGCTTATTTAACTTATATGCAGGGTACATCATGAGAAACGCTGGGCTGGAAGAAGCACAAGCTGGAATCAAGATTGCCGGGAGATATATCAATAGCCTCAGATACACAGATGACACCACCCTTATGGCAGAAAGTGAAGAGGAACTCAAAAGCCTCTTGATGAAAGTGAGAGTGGAGAGTGAAAAAGTTGGCTTAAAGCTCAACATTCAGAAAATGAAGATCATGGCATCCAGTCCCATCACTTCATGGGAAATAGATGGGGAAACAGTGGAAACAGTGTCAGACTTTATTTTTTTGGGCTCCAAAATCTGAAGATGGTGACTGCAGCCATGAAATTAAAAGACGCTTACTCCTTGGAAGGAAAGTTATGACCAACCTAGATAGCATATTAAAAAGCAGAGACATCACTTTGACAACAAAGGTCCGTCTAGTCAAGGCTATGGTTTTTCCAGTGGTCATGTATGGATGTGAGATTTGGACTGTGAAGAAAGCTGAGCGCCAAAGAATTGATACTTTTGAACTGTGGTGTTGGAGAAGACTCTTGAGAGTCCCTTGGGCTGCAAGGAGATCCAACCAGTCCATTCTAAAAGAAATAAGTCCTTGGTGTTCTTTGGAAGGAATGATGCTAAAGCTGAAACTCCAGTACTTTGGCCACCTCATGCGAAGAATTGACTCATTGGAAAAGACTCTGATGCTGGGAGGGATTGGGGGCAGGAGGAGAAGGGGACAACAGAGGATGAGATGGCTGGATGGCATCACCAACTCGTTGGACGTTAGCTTGAGTGAATTCCTGGAGATTGTGATGGACAGGAAGGCCTGGTGTGCTGTGATTCATGGGGTCGCAAAGAGTGGGACATGACTGAGCAACTGAACTGAACTGAACTGAACTGAAGGGTGTCTAGACCCAGGACTGAAGTCCGCTGACTGACCTGAGTTGTATTTTCATCTCTTTCCATAAACTTCCAGCAACATCTCGCCCAGACTCTTGATTCCTCTTTCCCAGGAAAATAAAGGAGTCAGAAGCTTTTGGTATGCCCACCACCACACCTTCCCTACGATCTGTGTCATGTCCACACACTCTGCTTTCCACACACTCTGCCTTCCACACACTCTGCTTTCCACACACTCTGCTTTCCACACTCTGCTTTCCCGTGTGTTATTAAGGCTCCTAGCTGAACACTCGCAAGTGGGTCAACAAGCAAAGAAAACCATATGGAGAGAAACAGAGCAAATAAGGCAAAAGTTAACAGTTGTTGTGTCCAGGGGAAGGGTATGTGGTTGTTCATTGTGCCATGCTTGCAACTTTGCAAATTTAAAATTTTTCAAATTTTTCAAAACAAATTTTTATAAAATACACACCAGCCCTATGGTTACTGTAAGATGTATTTTAACATTTTTATTTGTTCATGCTTTATGATTATTTACTAAAATATGCAAAATATATACATAATTTTGGTAACTTTGGTACTAATCATGATTATAATAATATTTCAATATGAATAAATTGAACACTTAAGAGATTTACAATCAGGATATTTAAGCCAATTTTAATTTAACCATATATGCACTTTTTGGCAGCAAAGCAATGATAGGATGAACAATAAACTACTTTGAATTATAACATAAACGAATTCAAGGAAAAACTAGACTGATGTAAAATTTCTAATTGATAAAGAAGAACTTATTTATCCATTTTAAAAAATGGATACTGATGGCTATCAAATCACTATAATATTAAGTTTCCCTTAGAGTAATATAAAAGTTTTACAATTAAAAAGATATGTATTTGCAATACACTATAATTAAGATTCTCAACTATTTAGATTTCTGTATGAAAATTTAAATAACCATTTAAAATATGCAAGAGGATACATAGTTTTGAAAAATTATTTTAGGAGATTTGCAAGCAGAACAGGTTTGGATAGCTTTGTTCTAAGTCTAAAAGTTTCGGTATTTAAAAGCAGGCAAGTGTTCTCTGAGTGCCTGCCAGCTTTAAGAGCCTACTTAAATTAGGACTCACAGATTTAAGGAAGATTGGTCGGCATTGGAGTATGCTTTTGTCCAGCCACTTTTATCTGCTTGGATGTAGGCAAGGGGAAAAGGAGAGCAGGATTTAACTGGTGTTAGGGGTTTTGCTAAGCAAATAAAACAAAAGAGAGAGAGAAAAGAACTGATGGGATTTTTCCATGAGTGATGATAGTGATTGACCATAAGTTGAGAAAGGAGGGAAGTAAAGAACTGATGAGAATGTGGGACATAAAAATGTGGTCAGATCAATAAACTATAGGTTCTGGCAAGTTCAAGACATTATTAAAGTCATGGAACCAAAAATACATTAGGTGCAGACAAATAGTGTTTGATTCCACCCGTTTGACTCATCTAGAAAAGTCAAACTAATAAGAGTCAGAAAGTACATTGGTAGATGCCCAGGGAGTTAGTGTGTAAGGGGGACAGAGTATCAGATTAGGAAGATGAAAAATTCAGGAGACAGATGATGATGAGAGTTGCACAGCTATGTGACAGTACTTAGTGCTGCTAAACTGTAGTTAAATATGACAAAAAGAGTCTATTTTATATTATGTGACTTTTACCACAATAAAAAAGCATTAAAAACAAACAAAAAGACAACTACAGTAAGAAAAAGCACCTAGCAGGTCTACTTCTCCCTGCAAATATTTCAAAAGTAAAATCCCAAAGTTCAGTATTTTCCATTTTGCCTCCATATGGAAAATGTCTCTTTCCCATAAGATTCATGTTTAATAAAAATAGGTTTTAGAAACTTGACCAAAAATGTCATAGAACTGGAAGTGAGCTGTCAATAAGAGGCTATAGTTTAAGACTGAGACTCCTGAAGTTGAGAATACTAAGGGTATGGCAGAAAGAACTCTAAAATAATCCCCCGATGACCCACGCACTCGGATAATCTCCTTGGTATAAGTGGAAGAGGGACCTAGTGACTCACAGAGCCCACAAAATAATAACAGAGAAACCCAACTAGAAAGTCTAGTCCTAAGAACTAAGAAAAGTTCTCTTCTTTGTCTTCTAAAAAGCCAAGGGGTGATGGAGTGAATACTCCATTATAACAGCATTATAACAATAAATACAGCAGTGAATTCCATATGACTGTTTACAGTGCTGATGGTATAAAGCTTCAGGAACAGGCTCTTTAAATTCCTAATTTAAACCACAGAGAGATTGTAGTGTATGAAACAGAATACCTTGCCCATTATCCAAACAATCCTTCATAAATATGATCTTTCTCATTTGCATTTTTCATAGTATTGACCAAATGTGAGTTTAAGGATATATTTGAAAACAAATCTCTGCAATGGAGCTCTTCTATGTTAAAAGTCAGAAGCACAACCACTGTCTTAACAGATGACCTCCTAGGAAAATTGGGGAGCCCTCCAAAGATGAACACCTAATTTCCACAGGCAGCTGAACTGAGAAAGATCTTAACTTTCTTCATTGTAGGTCTGTCCTTCCATGAAAATAAATGGATAATTGAAGCCATACAGCTTAGAACACAGACAGAATAATTTTAACTTAATGTTTTAAGCACATGCTATAAAATACCCACTGTGGCTATAAAATAATAATAAACACCCAATTCACTTTGAATGATATAACTTCCTAGTCAAACTTACATTAAAAATGAGTAAAATGAGGTTACCAGTCTTAAGTCAAGGTAGCTGAATGAGGGTTTTTTTTTTTTTTTTTTTTGGTATAGGGTTATTATTTATCATAAGCCACTGAGAAATATCTTATAAAAATAATAGCTAGTTTTTAAATAGTCAATATAAAACCACTATTTGGGGAAATTATTAGATGGCAGGCCAGTTGCCCAATGTATACTTTGATTTATAAAAATAAAAATTGTTGAACGAACACAGCCTTTCCCAATGGACATCACAAAATGGGTCCAGGGAGACCCATGGTGGTGGTTGAGATACTCCAAGGGCTTGGGCATCTGCCAGAAGAGGCATTCTCTTAAAAACAGATCATCAGACAAGTTCCAGACTTGCCCTGATGACAATTTTATCTCTGAGCCAATAAAGAAACAACAACAGGATAAACTCTTCCAACCTAATTGAGTCAAACTAAGAGGTCTGAGGGAGCTGACAGTGCTGACATCTTGAGGAGAAGCAAACAAGCCATCTCAGAACTTCTGATAATCAGGAAGGCATGTCTAGTCCTAGGCAGGTACAAGCTTTAACCCGAGACTCTACAGGCAGCTGAGACGGGAAGGCGAGTGAATGGAGGGAGTAGGAGTCCCCAGGGCCCACTGCGTTCCTGAGCCTGATGCATGTGTCTTTGGTTCATGCTCACGACACATCTATTGGGGAGTGGCCATCAGCACCCCCACACTCAGAGGAGGGCGAAAAGCCGCGTCACCCGTAAGAAGTCGCAGAACTGAAAGGGCAGGGCCAGGGTCCAGACCCCGGTCAGATTGACTCCTACATTGACCCCTTTTCCAGCACACTTTCGCAGAAAGCCCATTCTGTCTAAGCAACAGAAAAGAAGCACCCATGATGACGGTCCAGTGGCCATCGCTGAAGAAATGAGCGTACCTCCACAGGGAGCGGTCCAAACAGCCGACATGTTTCTAAGACTTGCTCAAAAGAGTGGAAAGAGAGCACAGGACGAAGGAGGGGTGGAGACATCCCCTGAAGGGCAAAGCGAGCTCCACGTTTGCCAAGACTACTTCAAAACGCCCAGGTCAGCTGGGAGAAGACTCTTAGAACCTGACAAACCAGGAAACGGGTTGACTGCTCAAGGCCATGCAAGTGAGAGGATTACAGAGAGAAAACAAAACTCTGCTGGGAGTTTGTATTCATTTTTCTGTCTCTGGTGAAGCCCAGAGCTTTTTTCTACCAAAAGCTTTCAGCACTATAAAAGCCTTTATCCTGGGTACACACCACCCTAATAGAGTTTGCTTCTTACAACAATAACATTCTCAACAACTACTGTTTAAACTGTATTACTGATTCGCTGGTAGCTTCAATCTATGTGTATCTGGGATAAAAGATTACAGGTGTGCCTGTGGGTGCATGCGTGTGTGTGTGTGTGTGTGTGTGTGTGTGTGTGTGTGTGCGTGCGCGTGCGCGTTTGCCATGGAAATGCCCGTTTTCATAAATTGCTACTAAGATGAGAAGAACTGTAGATGAAAATTATTACCGGTCCCTGGGGAACAGAAAGATCACGTTTTTTTCCTGATATTTTGAGGGAAGTTGAGGGTTTGGCTTTTATCTCCACCTGTTGTCTGCGTGCAAAGCTGGTTGCTTGATGCGACTGCTCTCTTTTTTCGTTGAGATTCCCCTGAGAGATTCAAAGGATCCTAGACAGGTTCATTGTAATTCAGCAGTTAGTATGTCTGTTGCTTTGCTCTTCTGCTGACCCAAAATGCAAGGTCATTCTGTCCTGTGAAAGTCATTTTTTGCTGACATCTTACACACTAATTTGCTGGCGTTCAAATCCAGAAACAAGGAAGAGCGGGAAGTCAAAAGTTCCAGCAGATTTTGTGCATGGAACAAGGAGGAAAAAGTGAGCGCAAAAGGCCTTCCAGGCAACTGCCCTTCTTTGATCCAGAAAGAGCATTTCTTCAGTTTTTATGTATGAAAACAACAAAAAAAGAATAGTTGAAAGGCGCAAGCTTCTAAAACATATCTCCCTGGAAATCAATGCCGTAAAATGCTCCGTTCACCTTGTCACTTCCCTGCTCTCAACTTTCCCTCCTCCTCTCCCCCTCAAGCCGATATCTGAATCCTCAGTCTGCCTTTCAAAGTTCTCAACACTTAGTTTTCAATCTGTCTTTAGCTTTTCTCATGCTTCTTTGTAGGTCCATCCATCTGCTCAAGTTGGTTTGTCCCAAGAAAGATATTCTTTCCATTTTCAACACTGTTTTTTGCCTTAGAATCAATGTCAGCTTTGTGGGCCTGTGACCAGTACATTCATACAAGACCTACCTTCAGAAGGGCCCGGACTTGGGATTTAAAACTCTGCAGCTACTGTCTTGAGATTCTTAATGATTTTGCCTTTGAACTTGTGTTATGTCCACAGGACAACAGAGTACATGATACTCCCCAAGTAGCCCACCTCCCGCTGTGTCCCCCACTGCCTGAGATGGGTCTCAGTCTCAGCTCACCACTCCTCTGCATCCTCATTGCATAGCCACTGTCGCCCTCACCCTCAGCAGAGGCCTGGACAGAGGCCTGGGAACGTTAGGGTCAAGCATGCACCCCGTGGTGTCTTGGGGCACAGCAATGTGGAGGCCCTCTTGCCTTGGCCTCATGGGTACCTTGGCACGTTCACCCTCTCACCCACCCTTGATCCAGATGAGGGAGCATCCTGAAGTGGACTCATGGGTACCATAGCATGTTCATCCTCTCACCCACCCTTGATCCAGATGAGGGAGCATCCTGAAGTGGCCTCATGGGTACCATAGCACGTTCACCCTCTCACCCACCCTTGATCCAGATGAGGGAGCATCCTGAAGTGGCCTCATGGGTACCATAGCACGTTCATCCTCTCACCCACCCTTGATCCAGATGAGGGAGCATCCTGAAGTGGACGTTTCAAGTGGGGCAGTGGGCTTGTGTGAGGGAGACTGACTTCCCCTTCCCAGACCCTTCATTTCCACTTTGCACTGGGCCATGTGAATTCCATGGCCTGCCCTGCTTTGAGTATCGGTATCTCTGTACTTCTTCCCGTCCCATTTCTGCCTGACAATTTTAGCTCTTTAGTCAAACCTTTGAGATTATTTGGAATCATAATCAGACCATCACAAGTGCTATTCACATCCCTTTCAAACATTTCTCTAAACAACTGATACAGAGGCTAACAGAGCTAAAGACAGAGCCCTATAGTACCCATGAGAAGCCTCCGGTTGGATTCATAGTTTATGAACTATCTCTGTTATCACCTCAATGATCTGACACTCTGATAGTGTTATCACCAGGCCAGCAACTGTTCATCTTGCCCCCAAAGAAGACTGTCACCAAACCTACCTCCTGCTTCCTCCTCGTGCCACTTGCAGGACACCATACTGGATCCACTGACACCTCTCATCTTGAAAGTTTGGCTGCACCCTACTATCTCAGACCAACCATGATCTGAACTCTTTGTTGAAGAGGAATTATTCACTGCATGCTTACTTTAAAATGGTAAAACAGCTTTTATTCAGGCTATTGCAGAAGGGGAGACCCCAGTGTAAGCCAAGCTCAACTCTGCTAAAATAAAAGGTGAGAAGCTTTTTAAATGCTGGTGTGGGCTCAAAGAAAAGTCTTAAAGAATGTCAAGGGGGGTGATCGGTCACTGTGATCAAGCAACTATGTCTGTCAACTGCTGGGCATGAGAGGTAAACACCTCTCTTCCCACAGAGACTGGGAGACAAGGGCTACCCTTCTTGATGACTGCATTTCAAAGAGATGGCTTCCAGGTCCTTGAGAAAAACATTTCTGGGTTATAGGAGATGGAGCACAGACTGACAGAGAAAAGACTTATAGCTGTAAATTTATTAAAGTTAATACTCGAAGAAAAGAGAAGTCAGTTCAATTCAGTCGCTCAGTTGTGTCCAATTCTTTGTGACCCCATGGACTGCAACACACCAGGCCTCCCTGTCCATCACCAACTCCTGGAGTTTACTCAAAGTCATGTCCACTGAGTCAGTGATACCATCCAACCATCTCATCCTCTGTCGTCCCCTTTTCCTCCTGCCCTCAATCTTTCCCAGCATCAGGGTCTTTTCAAATGAGTCAGGTCTTTGCATCAAGTGGCCAAAGTATTAGAGTTTCAGCTTCAGCATCAGTCCTTCCAATGAATATTCAGGACTGATTTCCTTTAGGATGGACTGGTTGGATCTCCTTGATACAAAGGGAGGTCAGGGGTCTGTAGTTAGGTTTGGGCTAGAACAAAGAGTAAATTCTTTTAGCATTGAGCTTTCTGTTTTGATATTTCTTTACTTATTTGGCTGTGCCAGGTCTTTGTTGTAGCAAGCAGGTTCTTTGTTGTGGCTTCCAGGTTCTTAGTTTCGGCATACAGGCTCTTCCCTAACCAGGGATGGAACCCAGGTCCCCTGCATTGGGAACATTGTTAGGACTGAGTCCTAACAGCTGACCACCAGGGAAGTCTCTAGCATTGAGCTTTCTGAGGCAGGCATTTCAAGGGGGCTAGGTCATCATCCTAGGAACAAGGCTTTAAGCTAATACGAGCCATGTTAGAGTTCAGCCAAGTCTCTTGGTGTGGAGGTTGGATGGAGCTGTTCATGCTGTCAGTTTGCAGTTCTCATCCTCAGTCATTCGAATGCCCACCAATCCCCTCCTGCATCTGTCTGACTGAGGATGTCAAGCTGCACTGCTGACCACTGGGCTCCCTGAATCTCAGCCCCCTTGCCTTTTGGTACCTAGGTGCCCACATCTGGATTCTTTCCATGTAGTCCACAGAGGCTAATTTGTCTCAGTTTTTCTCAGGAACAGAAGACTTGCCTTTGGCTGTTCACCCAGAAGGAACAGAACACTTGGCAATAAGAACATGTGCAGAGATACCATTTCCCCAAAAAGCAACTGTTATACGCCCTTCCTCCCCGGCAGAACCTCCTCTATCAGTGGTGTCCAACCCCAGGGATCACCCACTTGAGCAGCAGCTCTGAGGCTACATGCCCAACCCCTCACTACCAGTTATCTCACACCTGCTCTTTGCTCTGCACCACCTGCTTTATCCCCACAAGAATACCATGGGAAAGGGATGCTCAGCGAGGTTTGGTGATGTCAGTAATGTAGGGAGTTAAATAACTACATTTTCATCTTGTTTCATTTGTCTCCATGAAGGAAAATGAGATTAAAACTGGAAGAGACCAAAAAACCCAGAGAAATGAGGAGATATTTAGGGAATACCAAGTTGCCTGAAATGAGTACAAGCCTTTGGCCTCCCAAATTTCTACCAAAATCAACAGAAGAAGAGATCAGAGAGCTACATTAATGGTCATCACAATCCCCTGGAGAACAGAGGAAATGCCAAAAGGCTAAAGATAGAAAACTGTTTCCTGATGGTCATAAAAGGGAGAATTGGTTGCTCACAGAGACGTAGAAAGCTGCTGATCCATCAGCTTCCT
This sequence comes from Bos indicus, assembly GCF_029378745.1. Classification (NCBI taxonomy): domain Eukaryota; kingdom Metazoa; phylum Chordata; class Mammalia; order Artiodactyla; family Bovidae; genus Bos; species Bos indicus. The sequence goes on along the minus strand of NC_091771.1, from coordinate 22,106,593 downwards.
GTTGACTTCCAGGGAAATTCCCAAACTGATTATTGAACAGACCTTGGTGAGCGCTTAGGAAAACACCAGAACTAACATAGACACTCATCAAAAAGTCATCGCTCCCCTCCAATTCTATTGCTTTAATGCATGAAACAAAACTGAGAAGAATATTGAGATGACAGACTAAGGATTCACTGGGATTCTAAAATAGTAGAAAGAGAAAACAAATCAGAATTAAACTGAAGAGCAGTAAATGTAAACTCTCATTTGGGGGTTGAAATGACCACTTCCAGAAGTATTAGATGAAGAAGACCCAACTTGATAGCAATTTACATTTTTAAATTTTTGTTAATTTACACTTTAAATCTAGGCTTAGTTTTAACACATTGCCTTCCTGTTCAAAGTACCGCAACAAGTAAAGCAACTATCAGAATGTCTCACCCTATTTTATGCTATTTAATAAAAGCTGAAGGGATTCCCTGGTGGCTCAGTGGTAAAGAATCTGCCTGTAATACAGGAGACCTGGGTTCAATCTGTGGGTTAGGAAGATCCCCTGGAGGAAGAAATGGTAACCCAATCCAGGATTCTTGCCTGGGAAATCCCGTGGACAGAGGAGCCTGGAAGCTACAGTCCATGGAGTCACAAGTCATAGACGACTTAGTGACTAAATCATCACTGTGCTAAATTGCTTCAGTCGTGTCTGACTCTTTGTGACCCTATGGACCATAACCCTCCAGGCTCCTCTGTCCATGGGATTCTCCAGGCAAGAATACTGGAGTGGGTTGCCATGCCCTCCTCCAGGAGATCTTCCAGATCCAGGGATTGAACCCGAGTTTCTTACGTCTCCTGCATTGGCAGGCAGGTTCTTTATCATTAGCACCACCTCGGGCTTCCCTGGTGGCTCAGACAGTAAAGAAACCACCACCACCACCAATTAAAGTTGAAAAAAATAAAAGTTAGATTCCTGGTATGCTGGACAACACGACCTCTGGAGTACTGGGAGGTGGAGGAGTCCAGGGTGATGCTAGTTAGAAGGGACATGGACAGTTTGAAAATGTTGTATAGACTAGTGAATGTATTTGCAGAAACAGTCCTTTGTATGAAGCAACCTGATTAGAGCTAATAGGATTTTTCAAAATTCTAATATGCTAAGATATGTTTGGTTGGAGTTGAAAGAAGCTGAATTTTAACTTACTTAGCAAAAAGGGAAATTTTATTGTTTTCTTGGCTCGAGAAATTAGAAATAATGGAGTAGGGGATAATTGGCAGATTTCCAAAGCCAGAGAGGGCATGCTTGCAAGGTGTCCTCTCTCTCTTCCTCCTTTCCCTACAGCTTTACCCTAGCTCGGCATTATTACCTTCTACTTCATGGAACACGGAAATGCTCCCGTCGGCAGGGTGGGAGAGAGGAGATGGAAGGAGCGAAGAGGGAACAGACGAGGAGGTGACAATAGGCAAGAAGTCCATTACGAGTGGAGGTCCCCCTAAAATTACGACTAAAATGTGAGAAGGGAAAGGAGTGAATGCTATTTCCGGGAGGAGGGTAAAGGGATGCTGGACAGACAAAAACATAGATATTCCCTTGCTGCCCAGTGGCTGATGGATAAATCCTAACACCTTCCACAGCTGCTCCACTCATACTTAATATTAAATAAATACAAGAACGTGAACATATTCACAAAGACAGATCTTGCTTTATGCCATAGATTACTGAATAGTTGCTTGCAATTGAACTTTTAAGTAACCTTCACTGAGATGTAATTTATATAAAATAAAATGTGTTCAGTTTGGTAATTCAGTGAGTTTTGACACTTGCGTACACCTTTGTGATGCCCCCAAAGCCAAAATATAGAAATCTTTCATCTCTCTAGAAAGTTCTCTAGTGGGTACTGCCGGTCAATCCAACAATCCCACATCCTTTGCCTGAGGCGAACACTGATTTGTATTATTGTTGAAATAGATTAGATAGGTCATTTCAAGAGTTTAATGTATATGAAATCATACAGGATGTATTCTTGCCTGTCTGCTTCTTCCACTCAGCAAAACAGTTTTGAAATTCATCTGTGTTATATACATGTGTAATTCAATCTGTTTTACTCCTTAGTGAGTAGTGTGTTATTTGGACGTACCACAATTTGTTACCCATCCATCAGTTGGTGGGCATCTGGGTTGTTTCCATAAACAGTTATTTCCAGTAAAGCTGCTATGAACAATCATTGTGGGTTGAATTATGTCCCTTAATATGAGATGTCAAAGTCCAAACGCCTGATCCCTGTGAACGTGACTTTCTTTGACAACAGGGTCTTCACAAATGTAATCAAGTTACAATGAGGTCATTTTAGTAAATCTTAGAATCAGGCTGCACAAGTCCTTCCATTTTGTTTGTATTGAAATTTATTTGTCTTTATCTTTCAATAGATGTTAACAAAGGGATTTCAGGGAGAATATCTCCCTCCTATCTTTAGCTCCTAGGCTCCCATTTCTCCCCCCCAGAAAAGGCCACTTTGGGACTTTTCTTATTTTTTTTCTTTTCAGCTGATTTTTAAAAATTGAGTCAGGGGACTTCCCTGGTAGTGTAGTGATTAAGACTCCATGCTCCCTTACAGGTTTGATTCCTGGTCTGAACTAAGATCCCGAACACTGTGCAGCATGGCAAAACAAATTTTTAAAAATTTTTAATTAGATGAATAAAATTAAAATAGTTAGACTTTAAATTTACTATTTAAAAGAATGTTATTTGCAGACAAATTGAAAAGGGGGGGGAAAATGAATGCCCTAATTTTATTTTCTTTATTGAGCCCATCTTTCCATGAAATGTTCCCTTGGTATCTCTAATTTTCTTGAAGAGATCTTTAGTCTTTGCCATTCTATTGTTTTCCTCTATTTCTTTGCATTGATTACTGATGTAGGCTTTCTTATCTCTCCTTGCTATTCTTTGGAATTCTACATTTAAATGGGTATATTTTTCCTTTTCTCCTTTGCTTTTCACTTCCCTTTTTTTCACAGCTATTTGTAAGGCCTCCTCAGACAGCCATTTTGCTTTTTTGCATTTCTTTTTCTTGGGGATGGTCTTGATTCCTGTATCCTGTACAATGTCACGAACCTCCATTCATAGTTCATCAGGCACTCTATCAGATCTAGTCCCTTAAATCTATTTCTCACTTCCACTGTATACTCATAAGGGATTTGATTTAGGTCATACCTGAAGGGTTTTTAAAAAGGCAGAAGAACCAGAGATAAAATTGCCAATGGCCACTGGATCATGGAAAAAGCAAGAGAGTTCCATAAAAACATCTATTTCTGCTTTATTGACTATGCCAAAGCCTTTGACTGTGTGGATCACACTAAACTGGAAAATTCTGAAAGAGATGGGAATATCAAACCACTTGACCTGCCTCTTGAGAAATCTGTATGCAGGTCAGGAAGCAACAGTTAGAACTGGACATGGAACAACAGACTGGTTCCATAAAGGAAAAGGAGTACGTCAAGGATGGATATTGTCACCCTGCTTATTTAACTTATATGCAGGGTACATCATGAGAAACGCTGGGCTGGAAGAAGCACAAGCTGGAATCAAGATTGCCGGGAGAAATATCAACAGCCTCAGAAACTCAGATGACACCACCCTTATGGCAGAAAGTGAAGAGGAACTAAAAAGCCTCTTGATGAAAGTGGAAGAGGAGAGTGAGAAAGTTGGCTTAAAGCTCAACACTCAGAAAACTAAGATCATGGCATCTGGTCCCATCACTTCATGGGAAATAGATGGGTAAACAGTGGAAACAGTGTCAGACTTTATTTTTCTGGGCTCCAAAATCATTTCAGATGGTGACTGAAACCATGAAATTAAAAGACACTTCCTCTTTGGAAGGAAAGTTATGACCAACCTAGATAGCATATTGATAAGCAGAGACATTACTTTGACAACAAAGGTCCGTCTAGTCAAGGCTATGGTTTTTACAGTGGTCATGTATGGATGTGAGAGTTGGACTGTGAAGAAAGCTGAGTGCCAAAGAATTGATGCTTTTGAACTGTGGTGTTGGAGAAGACTCTTGAGAGTCCCTTGGGCTGCAAGGAGATCCAACCAGTCCATCCTAAAGGAGATCAGTCCTGGGTGTTCACTGGAAGGACTGATGTTGAAGCTGAAACTCCAATACTTTGGCCACCTGATGTGAAGAGCTGACTCATTTGAAAAGACCCTGCTGCTGGGAAAGATTGAGGGCAGGAGGAGAAGGGGATGACAGAAGATGAGATGGTTGGATGGCATCACCAACTCAATGGACATGGGTGTGGGTGGACTCCGGGAGTTGGTGGTGGACAGGGAGGCCTGGCGTGCTGAGGTTCCTGGGGTCGCAAAGAGTCAGACACGACTGAGCGACTGAATTGAACTGAACTGAATTTTATTTTCACATCAATCCATGTTTCCTGTAAGTGTGCTTGCCTTAAGTGAAGCCAGTCAGTCTTGGAAAAGATTCAACCTGTTTGATGATACACTCAATTTTATCTACCAAGAAAAGAGAAATGAGGCCATTTGTGTGAATCACCCATTTGCCTTAATTCTGTTTGGGTTATTTAAATATGCTGCTTATTTTTAGCTTAATTGCAGCATAATTATATAACACCAAAGAATCAGAGCTTGGTGATACTAACCAATTGATCTTTTGGACAGTCTCAGAAGCCTAGCTAAGAATCATCTGAGTGGGTGACTCAGAGGTCAGCCGCCCATGTGATCAAGAGATTACAAGGCTACAACCGCACAGATAAAATTCAACAAACATTTATCAGCTGTCATATGATTATGAAATCTTGACACTAGGAAACGTGGGGGAACACAGAGATAAACCAAACTCTGCCAATGCCCTTTAGGAATTCACAATCTAGAAGAGGAAGCAGGCACGTGCAGAAACCCTTGGTGCCAAAAAAAAAAAAAAAAATAGAAGAAGAAGAAAGAAATCCCTAGTGCAGTAAAAAGTTCTAGAATGGATGTTTGGTGGCGGCGGGGGAGGGGGGGCGGTTCTTAATTTCATTTTCAATTGGGAGATAAATGCCTTACAACGTTGTGATGATTTCTGCCATACAACCATAAGTAAACGTAAGTCCCCTCCCTCTCGAACCTCCCTCCCTCTCTATGTCATCCCATCCCACCCCTCTACGTCATCACAGAGCGCCTGGCAGAGCTTCCTGTGGTATATAGGGGCTTCCCAACGGCTGTCTATTTCACACATAGCGGTGTATATACGTCACTGCTCCTCTCCCAATTCGGTCCACGCCTTCCTTCCCCTGCTGGGTCCACAAGTCTGTTCTCAACACCTGCGTCTCTATCCCTGTCCTGCAAACAGTTTCATCAGTACCATTTTCTAGATTCCATATACATGTATTAATATATGATATTTGTTTTTTTTTTCTTTCTGACTTACTTCACTCTGTATAACAGGCTCTAGGTCCATCCACCTCACACAAACTGACTCCCATTTGTATAATGGATGTGTTAATAGACTATGGATCATGGAAGGAGGCACATTCTAGAAACTAGATGATGATACCAGTGAAACACTTTCTAAATTCCAGCTACTCAGACATTCTCATTTTAGGATGACATCTAAGCAGTACATAGTTTTCCAGGTACGTATTTCATTCTTATTAAAAGGAATTACTTTATCTGTAAATTGGGTCTGCAGTTCTTCAAAATGTAAGTTATATAAAAAGAGAAGTTTGAGTTAGACCCCAGACTAATTCCTAAGCTTGCCTTGTAGGTCACATTTAATTACTCTTCTGGGAACACCAAACGAAAGTAATAAAGTCCTCTTCCCTCTGGCAAAATAGAAAATGGATTTGGTGACTTACTTTCCTTAGAGGGAGCGAGACAAGCAGTGATTGTTGCCCAGACCAATAAAACATGGAGGAGAAGAAGACTTCTTGCCTCCTTTAAGCTTGGCATTTCCTCTAGATTCTCAGGAAACCATGAAGGCTGAACACAATAAAGCCCTGTACCTCAGAAATCACATGTCTGGTTCAGAAAAAAAGCAACATATTGTTCGCTGAGGGTCAAGTATGCAGGTTTATGGACTTTAATCACTCAGAATTTCTTCTTGTCTGTATGGATTACTATGTATATTCAGTGGTTGGTATAAGTGTTACAAATTACTTCCCATTAAAAGTTCTTATAACTTAGGGTTTTTATAACTTGATGTTTTTCCAACAGTAAACGTATTCTTGGGAGCCCTGAGAAGAAAAGAACATGTTTTATTATCAAATAAATTAACCTGAGGAAATGAGTGAGAAGGTATTCAATGAAAATGCTGTGTTCGTGTGCATCTTAGTGGCATCCTTAATTACTGGATAATGCACTAACCAGCCCACAAGGAGCACCAAGTCAGATCTGTGAAGCCAGATTCACTATTCCATAGATATGTTCCTTAATTAATAGAAGACTGGTAGTGTGCATCTGAAACTGGGTCTCATAGCTAAAAGTGAAAGTCAGAAATAACTCTCCTGAGAGAGTTAGAAATAACTCTAACCCTAACCCTAACCCTTTTTTGGATGGCGGTAGACCGAGGCTTTTCTGTATTACCATTGATTGACTATTATACTTTATCCGTATCAGTTAAGAAGGCCTTCAGCCTCAAATAACAGAGTCCCCAACAAACGGTGGCTGAAACAAACAAGGACTCATTTATCTCACAGAACAAAGGAGTCCAAAAACTGGTTACAGCTAATGTTGGTTTGGCTGTTCAGTGAAACTATCAAGGACCTAATACTGTTCAGTCTTTTCTAATGTTGGTTTGGCTGTTCAATGAAACTATCAAGGACCTAATACTGTTCAATCTTTTCTAATGTTGGTTTGGCTGTTCAATGAAACTATCAAGGACCTAATACTGTTCAATCTTTTCTAATGTTGGTTTGGCTGTTCAATGAAACTATCAAGGACCTAATACTGTTCAATCTTTTCCTCCCACCATCTTTAGCACCCTTAGCACACTGACTTTTCATCTTCATAATGATCACTGGTCACAAAATGGTTGCAGAAGCTCCAGGCAGCTTATGTGCATATAATAAAGGAAAAAAAAGAAAAAAGGGAAAAGAGGGCACCAGCCCAAATGTCCCGTTTACCAGGGAAAGCAGAAAGCGTTCCCAAAAGCCAGTAGGACGAACATCTCATTGGCTAGAACTGGGTTCCGTGTCCACCCTAGCTGCAAGTGCAGTTGGGAAAGTGAATGTGTGGCTCCCTCTCTACCTGGGGAGGCAGAAAGGAGAAAGAAGCTTGCACTTGGCTTTGCCAGTCAATGCTTTGCCTATCGTTGGTTTCCACCACAGCATATTTTCAAATCAACGCATATCATTAAGCTTTCATTTTCACAACACCAAATGCAATGTCAAAGGGCGTTGTGATGATAACAAAATCAAAATAAGGACAAGTTTGCAGATGTCTGGATACATAAATAAACTGGACTGATGAGCTCTATCTTTGGCCTAGTTGGAAATTTAGCCCCTTCTGTCCATAAAGATAACCTGGGGTAAGTCAGAGCACCGGGGGGTCTTGTTTGCTTTGCAGCTGGAAATCAAAAGCCTGAAATAACACAGTGGCCTTGCAGAGGGGTGAGCTTGCTCCCATCCCTCCCCGCTCCCCCCTCCCCAGGGCTTTACTTCAAAGCCTCATTTAGAGACCGGGAAGCCTTTGAAGGCTTTTGGTCCAAAACTGAAGTGTCTCACAGCAGGTCTTGGTTTTCACATGTTCAAAGCATGATGCACTAGAATGTATTCCGCCCGAGCAAAAGATGATGATCTTTGGGATTTACAAACTTCTCTGGATGGTCACTGGGGTGTGCTTTTTGTTGTTGTTGTTGTTGATTTTTAACCCAGTCTTTTGGAAAATCACTACAAAAGGCACCAAGTTCAGTGGAATTCATTTCCTGCACTTCCTGGGCTCTTCCATCTCACAACACAGAATCTTTGTGATGGAAATGCTGGAACAAGCAAACAGTGGACACAACTACATTAGAAAGACATTGCATACTTTTCTTCTTTTGCATCGGACAATAACCGTGACTATTTAGAGAGGCGGATATAAACTGAAGATTGGTGAGAAAAGCACAATACAAGTATGATAGAGTCGGTGGCTCCATGGGAGAACTCAGCCTATAGATTACGATTAAAAACTAAAGGTTTGGGACTTCCCCGGTGGTCCAGTGGTTAAGAATCCACCTTGCAATGCAGGGGACACAGGTTCAATCGCTGGTTGGGAATTAAGATCCCACACATACCACTAAACAACGAATCCTACGCGCCACAACTAGAGAGTCCATGTGCCACAACACAAGATTGCACGCGACACAACATAGACAAATAAGATTTTTTTTAAAACCTGGAGGTTAGACTGATATCTAGATAGATATCTAGAAATAGATGGATGGATGAACAGACATAGAAATACATAACCAGATAAAGAGAGGGAGTGGAGGAGGGAAGAAAAAAGGAAAGAAGCAAAAGAAGCAAGATAGAAAAGATGAATCTAGATTTATACCATGGTTTGGCAAGAAGACAGAACAAATGGCAAGTACAATTAACCAGCCTTAGGAAACTCAAGCTTCAAACTCTGAAGATAAATGTGTTTTCTTTGCCCCAATTTTCACTTCCTTCCAGTCTTAGGAACACAATCTAGGTATAAGGGGATTTTGAATTATAGAATTTTCTTTAACTTCTCATAACCGTATCTTTACCCTGAAGATGGCCACAAGTACAGAAAAGAGATGACCAGTTTTTAAAACTCCTGTGAGGCTCACATTGGTTTACCACAACAGAGACAAACTGCATAGGGAAAATGAGAGTCATTATTATGTTCGCCCCATTTAAATTTCCCCTTAGTTTAAGTGAGACTACAGTTGTATTACAATGACTACTGGGTAAAAATACTTGTACGTCTAGGAGCGATTCTTTCCAAAGTTAAATCTCTGTGATTTAGATATACTTGACGACGTAAGATCATAATTCAGTGACAGGCTCTAATGACTATAAAAGAAGAACTGTCATAATTAACAAAGTCGACAGCAGAAATTCAGCTGAGACTGAAAGACCATAAATACTAACTTGCTGCAGCAGCCTGCCTCGCCAGGAACATTACATTCCGTTTGGTTTCTCATGCACCAGCATCAGAGTTATTACGATAATAACTCTGTGATGGTGGAGTGCAAAGAAAACAAACTTTGGTGTTGGAAAGGCCAACATAGAATTCACTATGTCCCATCTGTGACCTTGAGTAAATTATTTAACTTCCTGTGACTCAGTCTCTTCGTTTGAAAAGCAGAAATGATAACACTCATGCCTCTGAGGATAATTGTCCTTAATGAAATAATGGACAACATATAAAATACCGGGCACATGGCAGATACTCAAATAAATGGCCGTGCTCTTCCCTACTAATGGGAAGACAACAGGACTCAGCTGCCCTAGAAAGACTGAGCTCTTAAAGAAGGCATTGTGAGTGGCAGTTCTGAATTATATGATCCACAGTCTGCATGGATGCACGTTCTATCCTTCTGCTTTGGTCAGTTCTCCCGCAGGGACAATGCACCTTTAAGACTATTGGCCAGGGTTAGAAATTTTAGTACTACAATTAAACTGACCAATGAAGATCCAAAGTGAGTCTTGATAATGGCCTCATTAGCACCATAGTATAAGCCAGAGGTCAGGAAACATCCTGCTGGCCAAGCCAATTTTTGTAAATAAAGTTTTATTGGTATACAGCGGCCCTCACTTAGCTACGCAGTGCCTATAGCTGCTTTTCCACCACTACAGTGGAGCTGATTTGTTGTCACCAGGCCCACAAGTCAAAAATATTTCCTCTCTGGCCCTTTATGGAGAAAGTTGGCTGAGCTCTGCTCTGAGCAACCAAATGACAACCATATTCATCTATTTAATCCAACTTCTTTGTGGAGCACTTTTTACAGTCCCAGCATCATGGTAAGCTTGGCGTCACTGATAGATAATAGGACACTAGTCCCCAAGAAGAGGAGTGTGTGAAGCCAGCAAATAATTGTGGCAAATTATAAAATGTCCCATTACATACTACAGGCGACAGCAGGGGAACCAGGATAGGGGAATTCAAGATATGCAGGAGTCTCGAGAAAGTCCTTTCTAGTTCCTTTGTAACTGAAAGTTAGTCATTTTTTCCCAACGTTGCAAATCCTTGATTATAGGAATTAAATTCACTTTGCAACAATGAGCTTTAGACCAACGAGACACACTGAGAAGGGGTACGCAGGTGCGGAGGGCTTCACCACTGCTGCCCAGCGCGTTGTGGCTTATCTGCTTCCCTACTGGACACTTAGAAGCTATTTTACAAATCTGGGTGTGTGGGTACTTCTTTGTTTCTCAAGGATGCAGTTCGTGTTCCCACCCTATACATGTGAGGGCCAGAAATTCTGAACAACCTGCAGTGAGGCAGTTACCCCACACCACGGAGGAGTGTGCTGTCTCCTACGTGACTTTCTAACTCTCCACTTGATGCTCCCACAGGTGAAACGCCTATTTATAAGGAACCGAGCCTAATGTCTCACTCCACTGTACATAAAAACACTTTTTTTTTTTTTTGCACTATTTTGGTACACACTGAATTTTCCAAGAATGTAAATACATTGAAAACTCAACAGACATTGTGATGTTTACTTAGAACTTTACCAAGAGCCATCTACCATTCTGGATGTTTATTTAGAAGACTGTGTCATCAACAGCATTGCCTCTTGTGGTGTTAGATATTGTCAGTCACCAGGACAAAGTATCTTGATCAGTCTGAGTTTTCAGCTAACCCCCTTGAAAGGATTCCACTTTAACTTTTAAATACTTTTTATTTAGCCTTTATTCCAAATAAGGAATTTAAAGAAAAAGTGTAAACACAATTTAGTCTTATTGCTCTGGAAACCAGATTTATTATTTATTGTTGTTGTTGTTCAGTCACTCAGTCGTGTCCGACTCTTTGCAACCCCATGGATTGTAGCACGCCAGGCTTCTCTGTCCAACACTTCCCAGAGTTTCCACAAACTCATCCACTGAGTTGGTGATGCCATCCAACCATCTCATCCTCTGTCATCCCCTTCTCCTTCTGCCTTCAATCTTTCCCAGCATCAGGGTCTTTTCCAAGGAGTCAGTTCTTCACATCAGGTGGCCAAAGTATTGGAGCTTCAGCTTCAGCATCAGTCCTTCTAAGGAATATTCAGGGTTGATTTCCTTTAGGATTGACTGATTTGATCTCCTTGCAGTCCAAGGGACTCTCAAGAGTCTTCTTTATAAGTGCAAGCATCTGACTCCTTCATTACATTATTTACTGTAGTTGTATGGGACACGAGAAATTGTGTTATAAATTGCTTTCCATTTATTTCTTACTATTACAGGGAAACCTCATTTTATTGCACTTGGCAGATATTGTGCTTTTTATTTTTTAACAAATTGAAGGTTTGTGGCAACCCTGCATTGAGCAAGTCTGTTGGCACCGTGTTTCCAAGATCATTTGCTCACTTCATGTCTCTGGGTCACATTTCAGTACTTCGCACTATACTGCAAATGTTTTCATTATGATTCTATTTGTTATGGTGATCTGTGATCAGTGATCTCTGATGTTACTTGTAAAAAGATCACAACTCACTAAAGGCTCAGATGACAATTAACATTTTTGAGCAACAGGGGATTTTTTTAATGACAGTATGCACATGGCATTTAGACATAAAGCCATTGTGCACTTAATACAGTTCAGCATTGTATAAGCAGAACTTTTATATTCACCAGGAAACCAAAATTCATGTGACTTACTTTATTTTCATATTCACTTCATTGCTGTGGTCTGAAACTGAACCCACAATGTCTCCAAGGTCTGCTTGTATAAATTTTATGTATATATAAAATTATCTATGAATTTTTTCTCATGAAAAACTTAAGACCCAGAGAGGTAATAGGCTTCACCCAAGTCGACCAGCTATTTAGTGGCAAAATCAGGAAGATCTTTTTACTGGGTTCCTCCCATAAGCCAGGCTCTGCACTAGTCACTTTCAATGTCCTTCAATTCCTAAATAAGCACTTAAAGTCCACCGCTGCTTAGCCTCATACAGGAGCCGATGGTGCCAAGCTGGGCAGGAAGAGTCCCTGCTCTCAAGGGAAGGCAGACCAGAAAGACCACGGACCATACATACATAAATAGATGAACTGGTCACGGTACAGAAATGGGGACTCTAACTCAGCCTGGTCCAAGGGAAGGCAATGTACGAACTGACCCTGGAATGGTGGTTAAGGGTTCACCTGGCACACAGGAAGTGCGAAAGCATTTCAGGCAGAGAGAAGAGATAATCCTGGAGGACAGTCAGCGAGAGCTTGGCGCTCCTGCAGGACATAAAGTACTCCAGCTTAGCGTCCACTGAGGGTGAGAACACAGAAGTGGTGAGTGGTGGAGCTACGGAACGAGGCACACAGCTCACAGAGGGCATGTTTTCCCAAACTGAACTCACCCTTGAACTTCACGAAGAAATGAGGAGGCTTTTAAATAGTTGTGTGACAGCTGGTCATTCACTCTTGTGGTAGATGCCACAGAAACCCAGATGAACCATGACAAGGAGCTAGAATAAGAGTGGCCTTGGGTAGAGAGAACACACAACACAATAAAAGAAGCAGCAGGATCAAGGTTGGGTGATGGAGGGAATTTTCTGGATGGAGGCAGAGAGAAGACTTGAGGATCACTCCAGGTGTCTGGAGTGGATGATGAAGAATGATGAGACCCTTCACTGAAATGAAAAATTCAGGAGGAAGTGGATAGTTTGGTCTGGAAGGTGAGGAAGAAAGAGGATGAGCACAGACTAGGATGCGCCGGGTACACAGTACTGCTGAGAATCCGGGTGGGACTACGGGTGTGAAATTCAGTAGACTGGTCTGGACTAGAGATGCTAGAGAATCCAGGCAGGGAAGCATCAGCATGGATACTACTTCATTTACTCCTTGCAACCACCTTAGGAGGCAGAGCTTAACAGGCTCATTTAAAAGACAAGAAAACCAAAGTTTACCCAGTCTCATAGTTGGAGGGCCAAGATTTGTCCCTTGGTATGTCTGACTCCAAAGCTCATGCTTTCTCTTCTACATCATGTCATCCTCCAACTGAAGGGGCTCATGGCTCCTAGCTAAGCATTTTTCTATTACTCCAACCTGTTCTTCACTGTCCAGAAATCAATAAATCAGAATGACTTCAATAAAATCAGAATGATTGCATGGAGAAGTACGGCTTCCCAGAAATCACTATAAGCAAAATCCAAATTTCCCAGGAAACTGGTTTCAAAAACAAAATATCTTGATATGTGCACCAAGAGAGCAGCCTTCCCAAGCCCACAGGGGAGCCTCTCACTATATCCTCTCCGTTCATACTCCTAAGCTACAACTTGCCAGAAAGTGAAAAGGGGGATCCCAGAGCCCACGGTGAAGGCCTCCAGGATTTAGGCAAGTAGCCTCATTATTTTTTAAATTTTTAATTTAATTGTTTGCTTTTTGGTTGCCCTGGGTCTTTGTTGCAGAGCACGGGCGTCAGCAGTCGCAGCACGTGGGCTCATCTGTTGTGGTTCGTGGGCCCTGGAGTGCAGGCTCAGCAACTGTGGTACCCGAACTTTAGTTGCCCATGGCCTGTGGAATCTTCCCAGACCAGGGATCAAACCTGTGTTCCCTGCATTGGCAGGTGGCTTCTTATCCACTGTGCCACCAGGGAAGTCCTTAAGTACCCTCAATATTAAAAACAAATACAAAACTTTTGCTCATCTTACAGGCCAAATCCACTTCAGATAATAAACAGCTATATTTATTTAACATCTAAGTAGATCTGTTTCAAAGCTACTAAACCAAAGAGTGACGTAACCATTCATCATCTGCATTTCACATCAGGGAAAGAAAGGAGGAGGCAAAAAGCAGGTGGGCAGTGGTGAGGGAGCCTGGGCAAAGTCACAGATGGGTTGGATGACAACACGGAAACCACTGGCCTCAGCTTCCCCCAGGTGCTGGGCAAAGAATCAGGCTGGCTCCTTATGTAGCCCTCACCCCACGGCGGCAGAAGATTGATAGCAACAGGAGATCCAAATGCCTATCATGCGCCAAAGTGGAGGCATCTGCATGTGATTTAAAACGTCTTCCTGTCACCATGAGACAGCAGTCTGTATGGTGAGGTAAGATCTTGGCTTGCCCCGTCTCACCCCAATCCACTCATGCGCTGTTCACAAAGAGCTCATGCAGGAATTCCCCGCCCAGCTCCATCTGATCCAGGCTGAAACCGACCGTAGGCATCTTGGAAGCCGCAAGACCTGCATCCTGAACTCTCAGCTGACCCACGACACCTGCCAGAGCTGCTGGAAGAAGCCGTCACCCACAGCTTTGTGCCGATTCTCAGATAGCCAAGCCCTTCCAGGACCAACGAAATGGCCAAGACAGCGAGTCGCCTCTCTGTCTGGACAGGCTCGTCATTTGATGAAAGTCAAGGAATGTGACGGCTGCAGTCATCACCCGGGGCGTCTGCCGTCATCATGTTCCCCGATTCCTCGGATCTGGCTGTTCAAACAGACTGGACAAGGCCTGGCTGCTGCTCTTGCTATTCACAGACACCATTCCAAAACCTGCCCCTGTGGTCCAAGTTCTTCTAGAAGCTAAGATAGACGATTAAGCAAAAGTCAAGTATGCATGGTTGGTTTAAAAATTCTTCCTTCCGTCCTCGTCTGATGCACACCAGTTGTTATTAATACCAGCACACCCCTGGATCATTCCTTACAATAGCAAACCCCCATCCCACCAGACCCCTCTCCCTTCTAGAAAACAGAGGTTGGCCCCTGACATGACTGAAGGGGTAAGGTCAGCAGTCTGAAACCATGATCTGGTAGAATGCTGACAAAGAGCCCTGCATTTGGGGAAGCTGTGTTTGTTCCAGCTAAGCCCTGAATCTACCTGTTCACAGAGACGGGGCAAACTTCAACTTGAATTCCTCAGCTGTAAGATCAGGACCATACCTGACACCCCACCTGTTGTGCTAACCTCTTGTGAATGACATCAGGATAAGACGAAAGCAGAGGGACTTCCCTGGTCGTCCAGTGGTTAAGACTTCACCTTCCAGTGCAAGGGGTGTGAAGGTTTGACCCCCTAGTCAGGCGAGCTAAGATCCCACATGCCTCGTGGCCAGAAAAAACCAAGACATAAAACAGAAGCAGTATTGTAACAGATTCAATAAAGACTTTGTAAATGGTCCACATCAAAAAAAATCTTTAAAAAATAAAAAAAAAAGAAAGCCAAAATGTAAATATGGATTACCAAAATACAACACACAGTTATTATTACTGAGGGCCGATCCATGCCTCTTTACTGTGCATCACACCCAAACAGGATTACATTTTGTAACAGGCCTGCTTTTGGTTATTTTGAGCCTCAGACTTTGGGTTCCGATGATCAGTACCTGAAAGGAGCCTTAAACTGAAGACTTTATGAAATTGACAATAAGATGTAATAAGGAGTAAGTGGCTCTTGCTCTGTAATGAGAATTGTGTATTATTTTATTAGATATTCTTGTGCTTCCCTGGTGGCTCAGATGGTAAAGCGTCTGCCTGCAATGCAGGAGACCTGGGTTCGATCCCTGGGTCAGGAAGATCCCCTGGAGGAGGAAATGGCAATCCACTCCAATATTCTTGCCTGAAAAATTCCATGGAGGGAGGAGCCTGGTGGGCTACAGTCCATGGGGTTGCAAATAGTCAGACACGACTGGGCAACTGCACTTTCTTTCTTTCTTTATTTATTAGATATTCTTAGGTAATGGAACTCAATCCTAAATTTCTTTTCCCTAAGAAACTGGTGAAAACCCTCACACGGCATAGCCAAGATAGAGTTCTCTCTCCGACCCATTTCTTATTTCTCTACATCTTGAAAAGTTTCTGTGCCAAGGCATCTGCTTCCTTATGTAACTACAGAGTGATCTTGGCTTGTGTCTGTGTGATGGCCCAAAGCAAGGTCGCTGAGAATCAAATCAGCCTCCACTGATCTGCCTCCCTCCAATGTGATTGGCGGAAGATGAGCTGCAGTCTGACCTGGGAACAGCCCCCCAGCCTTCAGCTCTCCGTCTCTGCATTTCTTCTTCCTTCCATCAATATTTGCCCAGCGCCACAATATGGCAAACACTGCTTAGGAGAAGATACTGCACAACACACACAATGCCCTTCCTTTGGAGGCGTTTATCCTCCACAGTCAGATTTGTTCAGGAGAATGGGTTCGCCCTGTGAGATCAAAGGCCAAGGGGTTTGCTATAAATGCTTTGGGCAGAAAGAGCCCTTCAGGCTTGGTGTCTGAGCCCAAGTGCTCAGTTGCTCAGTCAAGTCCGACTCTTTGCCACCCCAAGGACTGTAGCTCACCAGGCTCCTCTGTCCATGCGATTCTCCAGGCATAAATACTGGAGTGTGTTGCCATTTCCTCCTCCAGGGAGTCTTCCTGACCCAGGGAAGGAAACAACATCACTTGTGTCTCCTGCATTGGCAGGTGGCCTCTTTACCACTGCACCACCGGGGAAGCCCGCCTGAGCCCAGGAGGG
Organism: Bos indicus; assembly: GCF_029378745.1. Taxonomy (NCBI): domain Eukaryota; kingdom Metazoa; phylum Chordata; class Mammalia; order Artiodactyla; family Bovidae; genus Bos; species Bos indicus. The sequence continues at coordinate 22,090,044 of NC_091771.1, read as the reverse complement.
ATCCCTAATTGCTCAGAAATCTGAACACCACAGCACTGGTGACACCTCCCTGGAAACGGCCTTTGAGGGAGCAGCCTACGGTGACCCCGTTTCCTCATGTCACAGGAGGCCACTCCCAGGTCTTCTGGAACACACCAACACTCACTTCAAGCACTTACTGTGTGCCAGGCCAAGAGCTAAAAACCGTGCTTGAAGCCGCTTAACCACTATTATCATCTGCTTTGTACAGATGAGGAAATCATTGCTCAGGAAGATTAAGTATCAAATCCAAGCTCACTGGTGACGAGTGGTAGAACCAGGCTTCAACCCTAACCTGACTCCAGGGATCTCCCAAGGTTAGAGAAGCTGAGTACAGCACAGCCAGGAGAAGCCATCTGTTTACAGCAATGAGGAGGGGTTTTTTTTTTGGGGGGGGGGGGTTGGGGGAGGTCTCTCTATGACTCAGAAGGGCTTCTCTGGTGGCTCAGTGATAAAGAATCTGCCTGCACTGCAGGAGCCACAGGAGACTTGGGTTCAATCTCTGGATCGGGAAGATTCCCCTGGAGAAGGAAATGACAACCCACTCCAGTATTCTTGCCTAGACAATCCCAAGGACAGAGGAGCCTGGTGGACTACAGGCCAGGGGGGTCACAAGGAGCCAGACACGACTGAAACAACAGAGTATGCATGCAAGCCTGGCTCAGAACAGAAATGAATCTTTTCTCAGAAAATCCAGTCTGATCTCTGTGACTTAGAAAAAGAGTTACATGAACTCTGTGTGATCCAAGAGGGCAAAACTAGCAAGGCTGGCAGCAGCATTCTCCTATAAAGGTCAGCGATGTTCCAGGGGCTGAGAACAACCCTGAGCACTGTCAGGACCCACACGCGCTTCCCTTCCTCCCCTGGGCATCTCAGAATGCTCTCCGGGAATCCTCCCAGCACTTCGGAGGAGCAAGTGGACCTCCAGACGTGGTGATGCTCCCAGGGAGCTGGTTCTGAGATTCTAACAGGAGCAACCACCAGCTTCCGTCCCCTCTCTGTTCCACACGCCCTGATGTCCAAGCCGGAGAAAGGCCAGTGGGCCTTGAGCCACCTTCTAAGACAGGCCTTGTTATTTGAACAAAAGCTCCCCCACCACCCTGCCACCAAGCTGCCCCACCATTTTCTCAGCAACACTCCACGGAGCCACCCTACTCTAGCAGCACAGTGTTCTCAATTTTCTCGCTTCCTCCAACCAAAACTGGGAGGGAGAGTCTCAGATTCCTTCATTGGTGGAAAAGAGGCTGCAGAGAGAAAGAGCCTCTTTGTCAAAAGCTCATTTGCAATGGCCTGAACAGAGGACTTAGAATCTGGGACCGGCTCCAGGTGGGGAGGTCTTGCCTGGAATTCCTAATACATTCTTTCTGTTATTAAAATAATATAGGGAACCAGGGTGGCCCGTTGCTTCGCTGCATGGAGTCAATTTGGCTCATGCTGGGCGACCATTTAAAATTTGACCTCAAGAGGTGCCAGTTTCCAAATCTTTTCATGCTGGGTATGTTTCCATTCCGCACAACAAGCCCACAGCTGTTCCCCAAACTCTTTCTCCCAGCAAAGAGTAACTCAGTAGACCCAGCCTCTTGCCAGGAGTGATGCAATCCACCGAGCTCCTCAGTGTCCTGTTCCCCTGGCCCCACCCAGCTGCCCTGCCCAGGGCCGGCTCTCTGGTCCACTTCTCAGGTCCGCCTCTTCACCTTCCTCGGCACAGGCCTCCCTTTGTGATCCGGGAAGGTGTGTTTCCAGGCGACTGGATGCACATGGCAATTCCTCCTTCCAACACGGAAGAGAAACCCTGCCTGCCTCCCCCACTCAGCCATGAGTCATCAACAGATAGGATGGCAAAGGCTTTGGCAAGGATGAGTTAGGGGAGGAGGAGGAAGGAGCCACGATGCACCCAAATTTGCCTCCCAAGAGCTCTTTTCCAGCTTCCTTTGACCTCCACGTTTCCCCCAAAGAAACCTGGAGGAAAACATCTTCAAACCACCAGGTTTTCCATGAGGCATCTGGTCCTCCAAGATGATGTAGGCAAGAGAAAACAAGTATGTATTTGTTTTTGAATATAAATTTCTTATCTTGAGAGCTCTGATCAGCTCATCCATGGTTTCTGAAAATGACCTGTTCAGCCTTGGGTGCACCCGGAGCTGTGAGATTCGCCCCTGTGAGCTCCTTGGAGGCCAGTGAGACTATGCTATGAAAACCTGCCTCCCGGTAACCTGCCCGGGGCACTCGGAAGCCGAGGAACAGGGTGCCACTGCCTTCTGCCATCACTTCCAGTCCCCGCCCTGTGCCTTTCTTCTAGTTCACTGCAGACATCCCACTCTCTCTGAGGCTCAGAGCAGATGAAAAAGCAATTGTAGCAACTTGAAACACCCCCGGAGGAGCAGCCCGTTGTCATGATCTCTGACAGGAAGGAAATAAGATGGTGTTTTATTTTTAAGTAGCCCATGAGATTTCAACGATCGCATTAAAATTTTAATCACAAACTCCTTAAGTTAGGAAGAGAGAGAGGGAAAAAAAAAAAAAGACCCACAAAGGACTCATTGTATAAGAGAGTTTCACCATTTGGAGTTCTTTTATAAATTTGTGTCAGATCACAATTTGCTGTCTGGGAAATGTAAATTAGTTATTAATGAGCCAAAATTCTAACATCAAAGCCTGTGCATCCACATGCCAGGGAGAAACAAAGAGCTCTCACAGAGCGCTATCAACAGCTCCGTGCACCGGCCTGAATGCCGCATTCATCTTGACACGCTTTGCTGCCCCGTGAAGGAGATCGCTTTTCACCAGTGGAGTCACACAGGGCTCCTGGACCATGTGCATCACCTCCACCTGGGCACCGGCTGTTGGTCAGTATCCCAGGCAACAGGCAGTGTGTGTGGTTTGCAGAGAGCAGAGTAGATGGCCCCTTCCTTCCCAGCTGACCGTTTTTGCAAAGTGCATTTAAGGTTCGCAATGTGACCTCACCCAGGTAGAGGAGGGGAACATGCACCTGCTTTCGAAGCGTTCACACAGAGCCGGCTTCATAATCTCAGCCCTTCTTGTGTCAGTGGAAACCAAAAGTCTAGATAGAAAAGGCACACTCAGAATGAGAAAGCAGGCCAGTTGTTTGGAGCCTGGGAATGGTGGGTTAGAGAACTCTAACACAAGTTGTGCAGGCATCTGGAAATATGTAGGCATTTATTATTCATTCTCTCAGCAGATGCTGCTGGGCTTCTCTCGGGCACTGGCTCTGTACCACGCAGGGGACATGCATGCGTGTGTGCTTGCTAAGTCACTCAGTTGTGCCCGACTTTTGCGACCCCATGGACCTGTAGCCCACCAGGCTTCTCTGTCCATGGGATTCTCCAGGCAAGAGTACTGGAGTGGGTTGCCATTTCCTCCTTCAGGGGATCTTTCCCACCCAGGGATGGAAGCTGAGTCTCCTGTATCTCCTGCACGAGCAGGTGGATTCTTTACCACTGATCCTTCTTAGGCTGATATCCCTCCCTGGGCAGCCCTTCTGGCATCGTTGAGCTGGAATTCCTCTCTGTCTTCAGCAGGGCCATCTGTCCTTGCACACTCAGCCGTGAGCAGCAACCTGGAGAGTGCTTCTCTGACCCTCAACTCAAATACTTCACACAGTTGTTCTTAAGTACATTCCCGTCCCTCTCATCATTTATTTGCAAGCTGCCCAAAGTGTGTCTCACAGAACAAGAGGAAGAAGCGGCACAATGGTCACACAAATTTGGGAAACACTGCATGAGTTATCAGGCTTCTGAGGTGGGCTAGCGGTAAAGAACCTGCCTGCCAATGCAGGAGACGTAAGAGACACAGGTTCGATCCTTGGGTCAGGGAGATCCCCTGGAGGAGGGCATGGCAACCCACTCCAGTATTCTTGCCTGGAGAATCCCATAGACAGAGGAGCTTGGTAAGCTACAGTCCATGGGGTTGCAGAGTCGGACACAACGGAAGTGACTGAGCACATACAAGATACATGAGTTATTCCCATCTCGGAGATTCACAGCCCATGAAGCTCTGAGACATCCTATAGCAGACAGTTCTTCCTAGGACTTGCAATCCACATGGCATGGCTGGTTCAATCTTTGACACATCCCTCTGCACCACATGGGCTTCCCTGATAGCTCTTTTGGTAAAGAATCCACCTGCAATGAGGGAGACCCCGGTTCAATTCCTGGGCTGCAGATCCCCTGGAGAAGGGAAAGGCTATCCACTCCAGTATTCTGGCCTAGAGTATTCCGTGGACTGTATAGTCCATGGCGTTGCATAGTCAGACACAACTGAGCGACTTTCACTTTCGACTTTCTGCACCATATACACATACAGTTGTGCTGTGCTAAGTTGTTTCTGTCGTGTCCCACTCTTTGTGACCCCATGGACTGTAGCCCGCCAGGCTTCTCTGTCCATGGGGATTCTCCAGGCAAGAACACTGAAGTAGGTTGCCATGCACTCCTCCAGGGGATCTTCCTGACCCAGGGATTGAACCCAGGGCTCTTATGTTTCCTGCATTGGCAGGAGGGTTCTTTACCGCTAGCGCGACCTGGGACACCAACACATATAGCCCTAAGAGACTAAATCTAAGTCAAGAAAATAGAAAGGCACAGCCCAGCACCCAGACCAAACCAGCAGCTCAGCGAGCCAGAAATGGGAAGACAAAGCAGCAGCAGGCTGGCCCCACAGGCCTGCTGGTTCGGGAAGGAGGCAGGGGTGCTGATGACTTTCTTGTGGGACACAGAGGAATAAAATCATCCTTTTGTGAGAGAAGGGGACTCAGTTGAACATCCTGTGGACAAATGTTTTGCAAAATACACTTTATAACATGTAATCTTTGCCACTTTCTCTCTGACTCTTGCTTCATATTGCTGGCCTTAGGCTCTCAGATACCAGGAATTTGCCCATCCCTGGCATATCTCTTCCTGCCTGTTCCCAGAGCTTCTAGGAAAGAACTTAGTACAAGATCCAAAATGAGGGATAGACGCTCTCTTTCTCCTCTCCTCCTTCACAATCAATTTCTTTTTTTTTTTTTTCATATTTATTTATTTGACTGCACCAAGTCTTAATTGCAGCACATGGAACCTTGCTCTTCATTGCCACGTGTGAGATCTAGTCCCCTGACCAAGGACGGAACCCTAGCCCTCTGTATCAGGAGCTCAGTCTTAGCCACTGGACCACCATTGAAGTCCCAACATCAGTTTCTTAGGATCCCTCCTCCTCACCTTCTGCTCACCTAACCCCTGGCAACCTGACTTCCTCCATCCTCACTGATCTCTGAAGCTGTGCCCCGATGGCCCCCAGTAGCCACACCCTCCCATGTATTTTCAGACCTCATCTCTGTGATTCTGCCCACTTTTCAACACTATCAAACGCCTCTTCTGATGAAGTTGGAGAATTCTTGTCTTCTTCGGGACTGCACCTTCTCATTTCTTCCCCCTCTCTAAGTGCCCAGTTCTTCATTTTCCCTCTCCCATCTCTGAGATGAGAACATGTCCCATGACTCTACCCTCAGCCCTCTTCTCCTTTCTTCTCCTTGTCCTCACACCCATCCTTGGATTACCCTCTGCACATACATATCACTCCAAATGAAAGCATCAGTCTCCATTTCATTCTCCACAGTTCCACACACCCAGGAGTTTTGAGAACCTTGTGATTCAAACACTGCTCAAAAAATGGTTGGTTGGATTTGTTTTGTGTCTCTTGCTGTTGGTTGTGTTCGTCGTGGTGTGTTACAGTGGTTGAAACACAGACTCTGATAATTAAAGAGTTTTCCATTTTGTTTTCACTCATGGACTTGATTTTATGCCCAACTAGCTCATGACTTCTGTTAAACCCATCAGACTTACTTCTTACAGCCATGAATCCTATTGGATTACTGACTTCTTGTAGAAAAAAAATCATTGTAAACAGATTTACACTCCCACCTGCCAAATGTACCTATGCCAAAATTCAGTCACGTTACTGAACTAAAAAATATTGAAATGGTTTGTTTTGTTGCTCCAGAAATAATTGTCAAGTGCATTCATAATATTTTTACATTTTCGAAGCAATTTTTTCTTTATTATCTGAGGTGAGTTGAAATTTTTTAAGTCCATTTTTCTCTGCTTCCCAGTTTTCTCTTCTCATATCTGTAAATCTTGCATCATCTTTTAAAGGCTTTTGGGTAAATATTTACAGATTTGTGCATGAATATATAACTTTGTTCCTTAGTATAAAATCATATGGGTATGAACATACATATACACTTTATGGGCTTCCCTGATGGCTCAGACAGTAAAGGATCTGCCTGCAATGCAGGAGGCCTGGGTTCTATCTCTGGATCTGTAAGATCCCCTGGAGAAGGAAATAGCAACCCATTTAGCATTCTTACCTGGAAAATCCCATAGACAGAAGAACTTGACAGGCTACAGTCCATGTAGTCTAAGAGAGTCAGACACAACTGAATGACTAACACTTTCATATGACTTTGCTGCTGCTGCTGCTGCTGCTAAGTCGCTTCAGTCGTGTCCGACTCTGCGACCCCATAGACGGCAGCCCACCAGGCTCCCCCATCCCTGGGATTCTCCAGTCAAGAACACTGGAGTGGGTTGCCATTTCCTTCTCCAATGCATGAAAGTGACTTTACTTAGCCCAATATTTCTAACTATGAAAATCAAGTTTGCCTGTTTGAACAGAAATGGAAAGGTATGAAAACACATCAGGTAAAACAAGTTTACTTATTATAGCCACACTACAGATCTTAAATTGTCTGAAGTTGAAATCATCTTCTTGATTTTGTAGCCCACCTTGTTCTCCATCCCAACTGTTCACCCCATGAAAAGAAAGAACTAGAAACTGTTTCTCTTCCTTATTTTCAGTTTCTGCCATTTTGCCGCCATTTTCCCAGTTACCTAACCTCCAACTTCAGCGTTTTCCTATCTCACTCCTTCCCATCTTCCCACTCACCACAAAACCCCAAATTCCTCAAAATTAGTTGGAAAGCTTTTTTCACTTTTCCACCACAAAGCCTCTCAACACATGGAAGGGCTCCTCAAATATCCCACCACCCCCAAAGAAGGAATCCTGGCTCAGAAAGATTCTCTGCACAAAAGAACTCCTTCCAGACCCCATAGGTACCGTATAACCTGAAGCATCTTGTCTTAGCTAGTGTAGATCAAAGACCAGGTGGAGCTAGTTCATCGAAGAAAATATTTAGATTCATCCATTGTAAAGAAAGCTATAATCCACTCAACTGAGTGTGACCTGACAGGCAACAGGGAGTAGAGATTTGGGTAGTTGGTTGAAAAAGGTATCAGTCAAGACCATGCCACCCATCTTTACTTGTAACCATCCAAAGAATCAGACTGTGACCAAACCTTGTTCCTTGCTAGGCCCAGTCCTCTGGGGTAGAAGCAGTTCAGATGGAATGGAAAGGTTCTCTAGGGACACTTGATCCCCTTTGTCTGAAGCTGTTCATTTGTAAGGTTGAATAATGAGAAATATCATCTCTGAAATCAGATAGACCTGAGCTTATTTTCGTCTCTAATATTTACCAGTAGGAACTACTGGGCAAATTTCTTAATATCATCTACTGTTGATAGTTATTAATATTAATAGTAATAATAACAGCTGCTGCTGCTGCTAAGTCACTTCAGTCGTGTCTGACCCCATAGACGGCAGCCCACCAGGCTCCCCCGTCCCTGGGATTCTCCAGGCAAGAACACTGGAGTGGGTTGCCATTTCCTTCTCCAATGCATGAAAGTGAAAAGTGAAAGGAAACTCGCTCGGTAGTGACCCCACGGACTGCAGCCCACCAGGCTCCTCCGCCCATGGGATTTTCCAGGCAGGAGTACTGGAGTGGGGTTGCCATCGCCTTCTCCAAATAATAACAGCAGTAGCTACTAAAATGAATTGAGTTTTTACCACTCAATAATGTGTTCGTCAGCCTGCTCAGCCATAAATAACTCATTTCTAAACAAAATAATAATAATAATGTCTTGGTCTTGCCATCAGTAAAACTGAGCTAATAACATCACTCCAGAGTGTTGTTACTCAGAGTAAGTCCTCTGTGTAAATTGCCTAGCACACAGCATACCCTACCTCGATGGTAGTTATCATTATTCTGTTTTGATGTCCTCATTATCTGTACAGGAGGAAGTATCCTGTACAGAGGCACAGTTTCATCTCTTGAGCAGTAAACTAACAAAGTGGTCTCCTAACTTATCAATCAGCCTCTTGAGAGTCTGATGACCTCTGCAAATACAGATGAAATTAGGTTCTAGTCTTGAATCACTAAAGACTCTGGGACACCCAGAGAAGTAAGGTGTCTTTGTGTTGGGATCACAGATTCTCAAATCAAAAGGTCTGTCACTTGGGGACAGTATGGCCTGGCTAGTTTCCTCATCTGTAGAATGGGACATATGATAGTACCAACCTCAGAGGAATCACGTAAGAATTCAGTGAGATGCTACAACCCTCCTAACACTTCCAGGGGAGGTACCATGAATACTGATCACCATTTGACATAAGAGGAACCTGATGTTTAGACACGTGAGTTGATTTTCTCCAGATCAGAGGGCCAGAAACCGGCAGAGCCAAAATGGAATCCAGATCTATGGAGCTCCGATGCCTGAGATTTTAGCCATATTTCACCATTCAAGTAGCCCTCTAATCCCTAGTGCAAGCAGTTAGCTGTGTAAATCCAAGTTCTTCTCTACACTCCAAGGTGCTCAAGAGTAGAAACCATGCATCTTCTTAATCTTTGTTCTCCCTTCAGCACACAGACCCATGTTTTACTCATCAAAATGTTCTTTCACTTATTTTGAATGACTAGTCAAATGAATAAATAAACTCATGAATAAATCAAGAAAGGAGTCCTCGTTAAGAGAACAGGATTCAAAAGTATTCAGAGTCAAGAAGAAGAGCAGAGACTGAGAAGAAAAAGAGAAGGAGAAAAATAAGGAGGCAAAAGAGAAAAGCAGCTGTGAATCTCTAGGGTCAAAGGTCCTTAGGATCCTTTGAGAGGAAGTGATAGAAGAAGTGGCTTGTTGAGGGGGTTAAGGATGGTAAGCCTGACGAGGAAAGAAGCAGTGAGTATGAATCATTTTTTAAAAAGGAATCCTTTTAAATAAGAGCTGTCACAAGTAAGGGAGAAAAGTCAAGTGAAGAACTGTTTCTGCTTCTTATAAAACAGAATAAACCTGATATGTCTGCAGGAAGAGGATTAACTTCCATCTAGAAGAGAGAGATTAAGAATTTTGGAAGCAAAGTTATCACTGCAAGAATAATGTCCCAGAAAAGATCAAAGATACTGGAACGAAGATTGTTCAGTCTGTAGGCTACAAGTCAGTATTCTGGGAACGGAATGGGATGGGTTCAGTTGGAAATTACTAGAACATATCACATTTTAAGAGACTTTGTTTCTTTGTGTGTATTTGTATGTACTGGGTCACAAGTTAAAGCATATTTTTAAACTGTGATTCATTGTCAAAATGTTGAAAACAGTGATTATGGGCGGCGAGGTTAGATTTAAGTTCTCTACGGCGATCTACTGGTGCTGGTGATCATGGCGTGGATGCCTGTCCCAACCCTCCTGGAACTCAGGGAAACCCACCATCCCATCTTCTCTCTTTCTTTCCTCCATCCCTCTCTTTGTGTCTTCCTTTTTCTTTTTTTCCTTCAGTAAACATTTACTGAGGAGCTTCCCTGGCAGTTCAGTGGTGAAGACTTCACTTTCCATTGCAGGGGGTGCTGGTTCGATCCCTGGTTGCTGCTGCTGCTGCTAAGTCGCTTCAGTCATGTCCGACTCTGTGCGACCCCATAGACGGCAGCCCACCAGGCTCCCCCGTCCCTGGGATTCTCCAGGCAAGAACACTGGAGTGGGTTGCCATTTCCTTCTCCAATGCGTGAAAGTGAAAAGTGAAAGTGAAGTCACTCAGTCGTGTCCGATTCTTCGCAACCCCATGGACTGCAGCCCACCAGGCTCCCCCATCCATGGGATTTTCCAGGCGAGAGTACTGGAGTTGGGTGCTATTGCCTTCTCCTCGATCCCTGGTAGAGGAGCTAAAATCCCACATGCCTTGCAGCCCAAAACCCCTCAAACTGTAAACAACAGAAGCAGTATTGCAAACTAATTCAATAGACTTTAAAAATGGTCCACTTGAAAATTTTTTTATGCATGCCACAATGAAGAGTAGCCTTTGGTGTCCTCCACAACTAGATAAAGCCTGTATACAGCAGCTAAGACCCAGCATAGCCAAAAATAAATACACTAATTAATTGTAAAATGAAAAAAAAAGTTTCCTGAGTATTTATCTCCTACCTACCATTCACTTCTCTAGAGCCTGGACATAGAGTCCATGTAGACAGAGTCCTGTCCTCACAGAGACTATAGCACAGAGTTTAATAAACAGTTAGAATGACTTTTGGCTTACTCTGTGGCCCAGCTGGTAAAGAATCCTCCTGCAATGTGGGAGACCTGGATTTGATCCCTGGGTTGGGAAGATATCCTGGAGAAGGGAAAGGCTACCCACTCCAGTATTCTGGCCTGGAGAATTCCATGGACTGTGTATAGTCCATGGGGTCTCAAAGAGTTGGACACAACTGAGTGACTTTCACTCACTCACTCAAGAATGACCTCTGGGGGGCCAAGACCTCTCGGGGCACAGATTTGAACTCACTCTGTAGCTCTGCTTTGCAACTCAGTCCCCAGCCCAGTCCTTGCTTCTCCCCATTTCTCAGACTCACTCTTTTGCCCCAGATCTGGAGAACTGGTGTGGTCTTTCCATGGCCCTGATGCTTGTTCTAATCCTCAAACACACTTATACTCTGGCTGATGGGATTCTGGTCCAACCTGCTGCAGGCCCGGCTACCCCCGCCCCCTGCCTCCAGACTGCTCCTGCCTGCACACAAGGGCACTGTGTCTCAGGAGGGACCAGGAGAACGTAAATCTGCCAGGTTGACTTCACAGCACGATGCTGGAATTCCTGAGCGCTGACTTGGCAGAGGCCATGGGAGATGGACAGTGTGCCCGGCACACCTTGCCCACACGCTCGCCCCATGTGTGCAGGCTAATGTATTTAGCCATCCACCTAGATCGGGTTCTTGTTTTTCCAGTTTTCTTCCATTCCACGGGCAGCCTTTCCAACTGCAGTTTCTGCTTCAGACATCCAGATCCACAGTCTTAAATGAGGCTTCTTGCACTGAGCTAATTAAAAGCAAGAGAAGGCTTTTTGCTGAAGGTTTGGGAAAGGGAATGTCTTTGAGGTTTTTGATGCTTCAGCATCACTGAATGACAGGGGAGAGAAATTTGAAAAGAACCTGAGGAAAAACAGTTATTTCCAAAGCCCTGTTTTGTGGACGATCCAGCTGAGCTTCATGGGGTTCGGGAATTTGCCCATGTTTCATGATACACGGCAAATGGGGCGTTCTGAGGCTCTTCAGCGGCACCCTAGGGAGTGAGGAGGGCTCAGGTCCCCATTCCTGCTTTATCCAGAGAATCTCTGCAGCTATCTGTTTCACACATCAGCTTCTGTGTGAGATTTAGCTTGAAAAGAGGGTTTCACTGTCTCATAGCAAGAACAACAACAACAAAAATCATACTATGTCCTGCTTTTCATGACATTAAATTAGACTCTATTCACATCTAGAGAAAAAAATCCTGGAAGTAGATGCTCAGCGCTAGTTGAAGATATGTGTGCCAGTTAGGGGAAAGTTTACCGATGTCTGCAAGTTACTATGAACTATATACCTGAATTAAGATGGATTCAGGAATGGATGGGAGGCTGGCTAGACAGGGAGAGTCACAGTACAGCAGGTAGAGGAGGCTGCTAATGGTAGAATCTAGGTTTATGGGTAGTCTTAGGACATTCTTCCAGTATTTCTGTATGAAAGTTTTCATCATAAAATGTGTGGGGAAAATTGTCATCAGTGCATATGTTTCAGTAAATGTTTTCTTACCTCTTAAAAGCTGTTTGAAAAAAAAAAAGGAAATTTATGCCTGTACCACCTTCGTATATGGTCAATCTTTTTATCATGTGGATAAAATAGATAATTTGGGAAAATAAAATGATACTTCAAATGTTTCTCCTGTTCAATCATTTACTCATTAGCTTTATTTTTATTTTTTTAAAGTTTATCTATTTTTTGGCCTCACCACGCGGCATGCAGGGTCTTAGCTCCCTGATCAGGGATGCAAACCAGCTCTCTTTGTATTAGACAGGCAAAGTCTTAACCACTAGACCACCAGGGAAGTCCCCTCATTAACTCTTATTTTGTAGCTATTAGAACTTCTAAATACAGTGTTTAATTGTAGCATCTCACATTTTTGTAGTGAATAACCTGTGTAAGTAAATGAGTTCTTCTACATACATTGTTGTGTTAGTGCCTGATGATTTTGTATGATGGGTAGGAAGGTATTGCTCTGAGACTTTGTGATCTATGCAGGTCAGAGCTAGACCTGGAAACAGAACTCACATCATCCAGCTCCTGGGTCAGAGAATGATAGCAAGGGGAGGGAAGGACAGTTCAACTGCAGTATGCGTAAAAGCCCTTGGATTAGAAGAAACATAAAGGGAAAAGGCTGAAATCTACATGTTGATGGCCAGATATGGTGATGAAACATCATTGCATATTTCCTTCTTAACTTTCAAAGTATTACTTGCTCTTTTATGGATGAACTCTTTGAGTGAAAGATTTACTGATGTTTTCATTAGCCCTCACAATTTTCCTCACTTCAAAATACATTCTGAATATGTATTTAAGGCCAGAAATTGTGTTGTGTGGAACTTTGGAATTCTGCAATGTACTTGCCATGAAACCCAACAATGAATGCAGCATTTATCACTGCAATGTGATGGACTTGAGTTCCTTCTTGGATAAAGAGGGAAAAGCCAATTTTGCAGGGTAGATAACATAAGATAATTCTTTATGGGATGATAATCTTGTCACAACTCTGCTTTATTAATATAGTTGTTCCTTGCTTTTCTTGGGATGTTTGTTCCAGGACCCCTCATGAATACCAAAATCCACGGATGCTCAAGTCCTTTATATAAAATGCTGTAGTATTTGCATATAACCTACCCACATCCTCCCATATACTTTAAGTCATCTCTAAATGACTTGTAACACCTGATACAATGTAAATGCTATGTAAATAGTTGCCCAGCACACGGCAAATTCAAGTTTTGCTTACTGGAAGTTTCTTGATTTTTTTTTAACATTTTCTATCCATGGTTGATTGAATCCACAGATGCTGAACAGATACGGAGGGTCAACTGTAACAAGAATAGAGAGAATCAAAGAAACTAAATGATCTAAGTTCATCCAACAAGCAAAGTAAGCCAGAAATTAACCTAGTATTTATTTGGGTTAATATCAAAGATGTGAATGCATTTTGAGACAGTTCATAACAATACATTCATTTAAGCTTTTCTTTTTTAATGAACAAATGGCTATGCACTGGGTTGAAAATTCTGCACTTTGTTCAATCTCGGATTGTTTTGGTGGGAAGGACAGCTTTTCCAGTGTGACTCACAGTGGTTTTCACTTCTCTAAGGTAATCACTGGTCCCTCTAAAGTCAGATACTTCAGCAGAATCACCCTTCCTTTATCAGCAAAAGCAGAGAAATTCATGTGTCAGCCTAGCAACAGCATCTTTTATATGAAAAACAAAGAACCAAATGCACTCTCTGAGAAATCCTTCAGTGCTGTTGGCTGCATACGATACCATGGGGGCTGAGAGCACAGATGTGGAGGTTTGGAGAGAGCATAGATGTGTAGGTTGGTGGGGACAGGGTGCTCAGAGCCCAGTTCAAATCCCAGCTCTGAACTTGCGCATTGTGACTTAACTGCTCAGTCATCTTGTCTAAAACATGGGGATAAGGTATTGCATATAAGCACACAGTTGTCCACCACACACAGCAAGTATTCAGGTAATGTTAACAACCATCATTAACACACTGGCTGATGCTTGGCTCCAAGGAAGCTGATGTCTTTGTTGTTGTTTAGTCACACAGTCATGTCCTGCTCTTTTGCAACCACATGGACTGTACCCACCAGGCGCCTCTGTCTGTGGGCTTTCCCAGGCAAGAATACTGGAGTGCATTGCCATTTTCTTCAGTTACAGTTCATGGGATTGCAAATGGTCAGACACGACTTAGTGACTAAACAACACACATCCTAGGACCGCACCTGGGGCCCTCCTCACTGCACAGGTTTTTGGGGGTGGACATGGTTCCCATAAAGATTGGGCAACATGGGTGGGTGTGATGTACAGTCATTTTTTTCAGTTGGATAGTTTTTATTAACTCTTGATATTAATATAATTTAATATAGTGACATAAGATAAAATCTGCTTGTATATGAAGTATTTTATAATTAGTCATTTATAACAATTAATTGGCTATGTCTATCTAATCTAGAGTGCAGATCATATATGATTATATAATATAATAGTAATCATATAAAGAGGAACTTTTGATAAAGAGATGAAGAAGCATTCACTTTCCTTCTACACCGGCTCCAGTGTGGTTGAGCACAACAGCACCATTTGGGAGAATTTCATCTGAGGCTCATTCTCCTTGTGTTCTGGTAGTGAAGTTGCTGACTAAGAATTGAGCATGACTGGAGAATGTGCCCATGGCACATTTGCCGGGTGACTTGTATGTTCATCTCACTCTCCAAGGCATCTGCATTTCCAGTGACCTTGACACTGGGAGGACAAATTAATATTAATAGTTAGGAGTCTGGGTAACATAAAATTAATGGTTTGATGGCATCATTGACTCAACGGACACGAGTCTAAGCAAACCCTGGGAGATAGTGAAAGACGAGGAACCCTGGTGTGCTGCAGTCCGTGGGGTCACAAAGAGTCAGACACAACTGAGCAACTGAACAACAACAGCAAAAAAAAAATAAAATGTTTTTGATGGTGTGTATGTATGTGTGTGTGTGTCTAACCTAATACCTATTTGATTAAATATACTATTGAGGGAATAGTTGAAATTTTTGAAATTACAAAAATGTATAAATATAAAAATCACTCATAATCCCGCTACACACATATCTAAAGTAGAAATTTTCTTAAGAGATTACAAGAAGTGTCAGCAGAAAAAATGCTTCCAGTATGATGGAATCTTGTGAAGTTTGGGGAATTCTTGGTGGCATTTAAGATGCATCCTGATGGACAGATTGCCAGGGCATATTGTTGGAGGAGAGAAGCAAGTTGCAGAACGATAAGCACAGTTGGATACTATTTATATCATAGACACACCCACACACAAAACAACAAGCATCACCCTCTCTTCTCTGTATGTGCATATATATGAATGTCAATGCATAGAAAAAGAGCCAAATGGGGCCCTGGGACCAAGAACAGTGGTGGTCTCTGGGAAGAAGAAGGGCTTGGGAGTGGCTAGCTGCTGCTGCTGCTGCTGCTGCTAAGTCACTTCAGTTGTGTCTGACTCTGTGTGACCCCAGAGACGGCAGCCCACCAGGCTCCTCTGTCCCTGGGATTCTCCAGGCAAGAACACTGGAGTGGGTTGCCATTTCCTTCTCCAATGCATGAAAGTGAAAAGTGAAAGTGAAGTTGCTCAGTCGTATCTGACTCTTAGCGACCCCATGGACTGCAGCCCACCAGGCTCCTCTGTCCATGGGATTTCCCAGGCAAGAGTACTGGAGTGGGTTGCCATTGCCTTCTCCAGGGAGTGGCTAGGGGGCTGGTTAAAGAGGAATTCTATATAATGTTTTCATATTTGACAAGGAAAGTGAATTCATATGATTTACAAGAAGAACCTACCTGGGAGATGGAGCAGCCTGAATTTTAAGTGGGAAAGTAGAGGGCGCAGTTTGGCAATAAAACAGAGGGCATAAAAGAACTCCTTCCAGAAGGTTCCAAGGGGTAGATTAAGAGCAGAAAGTAAAGGATCTTCGGTTCCAGGCCAAGCAGCTGGCATTTTATTGAGAACTATGCTATGCGTGGATGCTTTGGGGAGCAGTATAAAAAGTGGGCCAGACAGGAACCCTGTTAGGAAGCTATGACTGTGTCCCGTGGGCCAGGAAAGAGTGGGGAGGGAAAAAAAAATCAATGAAAGACACAGGAGAGGTTTTAAATCCATCCAATCTGATGGGGAATGGGCAGATTGAGAGAAAAGAGGGTAAGAAGAATCAAAACTCCAATCCACGTGGTTGGTGTGCAGTTGTTATCAATTAACAAGGTACAAGAATACAACATTAAAAATAAAAACAGTTGCAAAGAAAAACACCAATGATCACTAAGTTCTATCACTGAGATAGAAAAGTAAAGGAATACATTTTTCTGGTGATAAACTGAGCTAACACATGGAGAGCACTTGGCCTAGAACCTGGCATGTAGATGATGCTAAACAGTCATGATAATGGTAAAAACATACCGACAATCTTTTTGTGTCAAGCTCTGTTGTATCTATTAAAATTTAACCCTCCCAATAATTTTATGCTCTGTTTTATCTATTAAAACTTAATCCTCCCAATAATTTTATGCTCTGTTTTATCTATTAAAACTTAATCCTCCCAATAATTTTATGTAATATGTACCATTACTATTCTCACTTTATAAAGTTACATTTACAGTTACAGGGGGAGAAAGAAGGAATAGAAGAGCTTGCTTGTTCAATCAAGCAAGGAACTTGGGGTCACAGGCATTTGTGCTAATGGCCCACTGCCTATTATGAAATAGCCAAGAGCTGTCAAAGGTAATGGTGACCCAAGAATCTTCTTGGATGTTTAAAGGGAAGCAGGTACAACCAGAGGAACCAGATGAGGGAAGAAGGTAGGTGACTGCTGCATTTTAGAGATGACCAACCTGGGCTTGGGATCCCTCAGGTCGGGGCCAACACTACAATTCTCTGTCCAGTTCCCTGACCCGGGGTGACAGCCCTGTTTAAGATCATGGCTTAAAGATGATAAATAAAGAATATTTAAATACTTTTTCTAATCTATTTTGTTTGCTGTCTCTTTTTCCTCCTTACCAAGGATCTGGGCTATGCAGGCCTCCTTTCTTCCTCATTCATCCAGCTCAGGCTGACAGTTCTTCAACTTTATGCCTGGGGTGGAGGTGGAAGTGGGGTGGGAGGGTGAGGTGAGTTCTGGCTTGAAGCTTTTTTATTAGGAGAGTAAGCCTTCCAGTTCTTTCCTTGGAAGACCCATATTCCATTCCCATTCTAGCAAACATTGAAAAATCACCTCCTTATGGGACAAATTGTTATTTTAAAAGGAAACAGTTGACCCTTGAACATGTGCGAGTTGGGGCACCAACCCTCCACACCGTCAAAAATTTGTATATGTGGTTCCACCGTGCCTGTGGTTCCCCAGTATCTATGGATCTGTACCTGTGGGTTCAACCCACCCTGTAGCACCATTGTGTTTATATTGGGAAAAATACCCGCAGTGTGCCCGTGTAGTTCAAACCTGTGTTGTTCAAGGGACAACTGTATATTTCAATCCAATGTTAGGTATAAATACTACACTTCGATAAAAATAGGTGGAAAGCTCTGGAGTCTTTGGTGCTACAGTCTAGATCCATGGAACCAGAAGGATGGGTTTTTGAGCCTTTAAATTTGGTCCATGGATTCACATTTCTTCTATGCAAAAACCAACTTTTAAATTCATATTCACTTAGCTCTTTCTTAAAGGAGTTTAACTTGTGCAACAGCACTTTGACAAACTCTGGGGACACTGAAGTGTCAAGTTAGAGGTGGCATTTGTGAGACTCTCACCATCTGCCATTTTCTCCTCTGGGTACTTTCCAGTGATTAAATCATTTAACCCTCATGTGAACTTCTCTAGGTAAACTTTACTAATATCTGTATTTCCCAGATGTGGAAACTGTGACCCCAAAAGGCTCAGTCACTTCCTAAGATCACACCCCATATGGATAGAGCTAGAATTCAAACTCAGGCTCCCCGCTCAGAATGCAAGCTCTTAACTGCTATTGCATATTAATTTTAAAATATTCATCACTGGGGTGAGAGGGAGGTCCAAAAGAGAAAGGATATATGTATACCCATGGCTGATTCACTTCACTGTATACAGAAACTAACCCAACATTGCAAAGCAATTCTAAAACTCCAATAAAAAAATAAAAAATAAAATACTCATCATTACTAGTCATTTTTACTGTTGCAAAATACAAATATCTACATAATGGATTTCCTTTTACACAAAAGATTTCTCGCCGCATAAAATGAGACTATCTTAACAAAAGGAGTTTCCTCTGAGGAAGCTTCTGTGCCTCCTGCAGCAGTGGAAGGCATTAAGAGATCACCTCCCACACCCACCCTGTGCTTCCACCCACAGGCACGATGAGTCACACCCATCACGTTCTAGAGCTCTGTGCTTTATGGTTTTGTAGATACTTCTATCACCACGGTGCTGGAAATGTTGGTTTCTTTCTGCCCCCATCACCATTGCCAGGATTTTGAAAACAAGAAGTCTGTCTTGTTCATATTTATTGCTGTGTAATGATTCTAATGAAAACAACAACAGAAGAGCAATAATAATAAAAGGGTTTACCACGTGCCAGACTCTGTGCTAAGTGTTCAACAGGCACTATCTCAGTTTAAGCCTTTCAACCAACATCTGAACCATGACTACCATCTGTTTGATGAATGTGTGGCAGCTGCCAGTAAAGTTTGATTGATTGATATTCCAGAGTATTTAAGCATATCTTCCTGGAAAAAATTAAGGTATAGACTCAGTGAAGACAAACAAACATACCTGGGATTCCCAGAGATGGATAGGACTGGAGTACTTATATTGGAGGGGTGGGGTGGGTGGGAGGTGAGGGTAGGAATGATGGGAGGCCCTGATGTATTTTTCAAAAAGTAAAGACTGGCGATCTAGGGGTTAAGACTCTGTGCTGCCAATGCAGGGAGCACAGGTTTGATTCCTGGTTGGGGAGCTAACATTCCATGTGGGGGAAAAAAAAGTAAAAGCAAGCTACGCAAAGCTGTAAGCATTGTCAGGTCAAGTCTACCCAGTAATGCCAAAAGAACTGTGACCACGTGGCTGGGTTTGCCTGGGAGAGTGTCTATTTATGTCTTCTTTCTGGTGGAATTACTAATAGCACTCCTTTCACCCTCAGAAGTCTTTGGTTGGCCACCCCAAACACAAAGACTCAGTGCGAATGACACTCTGAGTGTGGGTGGCTCTTCGGTCACCCTCCTGTTCCACCCACTACTCCTCCCCCACCTCCATAGGCCAAGGGGAACATGACACTGTGTCTTGGGACAATCTTTCATCTGTATTAATGGCGGGGGGGGGGGGGGGGGGGAGCACACAGTCTGCAGATGAACAGCCTTGCTGCTACGCTGGGATTAGCAGCATGACTGGCAAAAAACTCTGGAGCAAGAGAATCCTGATGGCATTATCTGGATGCCTGGCCTTGATTTCTCATATGAGTCTCTACTCTGATATAAAATAAAAAGTGACCACAGGGTTCTATAGACACAAGAACACTAGTCTCCCTACCTCACACCATAAATATGTTTATACATGGTTATATGGTCATAAAAGTAGAAAAGGATACAAATTAGTGTGTTGTGCTATGTGTGGTGTGGGGCAGAGGGATGGAAAATTGGGACACATAAAGGACGAAGAGGGGAGTCAAAGAGCAAAGGAAAAAAATAATTTTAAAGACTGAACTTGCTATGGTCTAAACGTTTTTGTCACCCCCATATTCATATGTTGAAATCCTAACCTCCCAAACTGATGGTTTCATAAGGTGGGGCTTTGGGGAGGAGGTTAGCTCCTGAGAGTGGAGCCCTCACAAATGGGATTAGTGCCTTTATAAAAGTGACCCCAGAGAGTTCACCAACCCTCTTCCACCCTTTGAGGAGAAGAAGACAGCCCTCTATGAACTAGGAAGAATTGCCCTCACCCAATCATGCTGGCACCTTGATCTAAGACTTCCAGCCTGAAGAACTGGGAGAAATAAATTTCTGTTGTTTATAAGCCACCCAGTCTGTAGTATTTCATTATAGCTGTCTGAATATACATGATAGCATTGAAAAAAAGAAGCAAATTATAAGATGGAGTTTTTGTACTTACGTTAAATTATGTGTGTATATGAGAAATGGATCATGTGCTCGTCTAGGATTTGATGCTGCAGTTGCTCTGTGAGAATATCTGATCCACAGCAGCCTCCCAAGCATTTAGTGTAATGCCTATAGTACAGACGTTTCTGGACGGAGAAAGCAAGGAAGCAAGCGTGGCGCCCTGTTCTAACTACACTCCCCTCTAGCTGTGCAGCTCTGGGCAATGCTTTGAGACTCTGACAGCAGCTAAGAGGATGAATGGTTGTCTTCAGTAGACTCTGTCTCTTAGGCAGGGATGAACGGCAGGTCTGAGCAAAAAGTTCCTACCGACCATAGATCTTCCCCGATACCCCTAGACAGAGGTGACCACCACAGTGCTGTAGCAGCAGCCTGCTTCGAAGCTGTTGTGTTTGATCTTTAAGCTTTTTTTAATTCACAAATTGTCCATCCATGTCACACAGAAAAAAAAAGAAAAAAGAAAAACCCACCAGTTTTTAAAATATGCATATTTTTCACATTCATGCTGTTAAAGATGTGAACGGCATTCCTCAACACTTTTTATTATTTAGATGCACTGGGTTGGCCAAGAAGCTCATTTGGGTTTTCCAACCCATTGTATGTATGCAAATTCTGTTTCTAACTAAGCAAAATCAGACATTTATATTATTCTACAAATCAGAATTTACACGTTCTCCTTTTTAAGCTTATATCCTCTCTCAGTACATCACAGTTAGCTCTTGAGGCTTGATCGTAGAAGGCTCCGGCATCAGTCAGTTGTCATGGTAATGGTGTATAACAAATCACCCCCATGTTCAGTGAGTTTCCACAACTTTCTGGGTTTTGTTTTGTTTTTTTTTCTTTTCATTCACAATGAGTGTCTCAGCCACCTAGACTCATCTAGACTCTGAACTTCAAGTTGGATCCAGTCTGCTCTACGTGTCTAATATCCACCTTGGACCAAACCACCAGAGGATCATATTCTTCTAACGTAAAAAGCAGAAGCTCAAAAGGGTAAGTGGAAACACACAATGCCTCTGAAGGTCTAGGCTTCATTCCATATCACCTTTGTCAACGTTTATCAGCCAAAGCAAGCCACATGGTCAAGTTCAATCCCTAGGGTAGGGAAATATTCTTTGCCTCTTCCCTCTCTGCAGAATGGGTTGCTGCTAACAAAATGAACTCATCTGAAATCTGTGACTGGTGCATACATACTGGCCAGGTGCCAGAAGGCTCTGGAGTATGGAAGTCTGGAGCAGTGACCAGTGACCATGTATCATTACAGCCTGACTCTTCAGTATCTAGAGTGTGTCAGGAGATTCTGACACACCAGAGAGAATCTGGTGTGGAGAGAAATATTCTCTCCCTCTCTGCAGGGAGAAACTTCAGTTATTGACAAAGGGTGTGATTACAGGGAGGGTTCAATACCTGAGGAAGGATGTAGGATGCTCTGATAAGAATGTATCCTACTTTACTTAACCATTCTCCTGTTGATTAAAATTAGTTTGCTTCCAACAAATAGTCATGAAAACACATTCTACCAAGCTTGTCATTTAATCCTTATGACAAGCATGAAGAGTAGTGTGTGTGTGTGTGTGTGTGTGTGTGTGTGTGTGTGTGTGTGTGGTTAGTCACTCAGTCATGTCCAACTCTTTGTAACCCTAGGGGCTGTAGTCCACCAGGCTCTGTCCGTAGAATTCTCCAGGCAAGAATACTGGAGTGGGTAGCCATGCCCTTCTCCAGGGGATCTTCCCAACCCAGGCAGGGATCGAACCAGGGTCTCCTGCATTGGCAGACAGATTACCATCTGAGCCACCGGGAAGCCCCAGTTACCATTAAACCCCATTTAAGAATGTGGTAAAAACTGGACTTTCTATAAAGGATTAGTAAATTGCCATGAGTCCTTCTTTTAGGGAGGAATTCAGGCATGCCTCAAACATAAAAATCTTTCCAGTACAACCCTTTAAAGATCCTTCCTGGGATTTAGGGCTTGATCAGATTTGTCTCCTCCAAGGACCTGTGAAGAACATGCAACTTGTCCTATTTCTCTTTTGTCTGGGCTTCCATGGAGCCTGGAGCCAAATTTAAGTCCCAATCAAGGCAAATTACTTCCAATTAGCATATCCATAGATTCATTTCCTTTGGTTCTAATTATCCATCTCTATTTCATTCAACCTTATTGTAATGCTCTCTTTTGCAAGCTTCCTTAATTTTTAAAACAAAGAACCAAGGTGTAATTAATTTGAATTTTAAGTGTGTCAAAAATCTCCTGACACACTCAAGATACTGAAGAGTCAGGCTCTAATGATACAGGCTCACTGGTCACTGCTCCAGACTTCCATACTCCAGAACCTTCTGGCATCTGGCTAGTATGTATGCACCAGTCACAGATTTCAAATGAGTCCACTTTGTTAGCAGCAACCCACTCTGCTAGCAATCTAACAGAGGTGGAAAATGATAAGATGTGTTCCTTCCTGCTACCCAAAGCCAGAAAAAATCCAAGGGGAGTTTTGGTGCCCTACACAGCATCTGGCCCTTGTCAGGTACTTGATAAATGCATAATGATACACAGTGGTCTGTATGACAAACCTAGAGAGAATGTCAAAAAGCAGAGACATCACTTTGCCGACAAAGGTCTGTCTAGTCAAAGCCGTAGTTTTTCCAGTAGTCATGTATGGATGTGAGAGTTGGACTATAAACAAGGCTGAGTGCAGAAGAATGTATGCTTTGAAACTGTAGTGCTGGAGAAGACTCTTGAGAATCCCTTGGACTGCAAGGAGATCAACCAGTCAATCCTAAAGGAAATCAGTCCTGAATATTCATTGGAAGGACTGATGCTGAAGCTGAAGCTCTGATATTTTAGCGGACTCACTGGAAAACACCCTGATGCTGAGAAAGATTGAAGGCAAAAGGAAAAGGGGGCAGCTGAGGATGAGATGGTCATATAGTATCATTGACTCGATGGACACAAATTTGAGCCAACTCTGGGAGATAGTGAAGGACAGGGGAGCCTGGCAGGCTGCAGTCCATGGGGTCGCAAAGAGTTAGCCATAACGTAGGAACTGAACAACAATAACAGCAAGAGCACAGTTATCGATTTATCAAAAATTAGTAAATATAATCAGCACCCAAAGGCAACTATATTTTTAAATTTCGGGGCTTTTGTAATTTTAAATGCAGTATCAGTTTAAAGATAATCTCCCACCCCCATCTCTGGACCACATCC
The DNA here is from genome assembly GCF_029378745.1 of Bos indicus. Taxonomy (NCBI): domain Eukaryota; kingdom Metazoa; phylum Chordata; class Mammalia; order Artiodactyla; family Bovidae; genus Bos; species Bos indicus. The sequence continues at coordinate 22,066,761 of NC_091771.1, read as the reverse complement.
TTCCTTGTTCCATCCTTCCTAGGACCACATCACCTATGTTCGCTGTCATTCACGCTCTCACCCCTCTCCTCCTCATCAAAGTGGAAAGAGCAAGTAGTGAATACTCAGAGACTACCCGCTCAGCAGGCAGCTCTGCTGCAGTCACCAGGCCCATAGCCCAAGCTTTCAAAGACGGTTTTATTAGCAGCACCCATTGGTCTGCATGGTCATGTGTTAGAAGGTGACACTTTGGAAGCTTTTTACAGTCTCGTAAAGTGGAAAAGGAGAAGACTGATGTCCGCTGACAGTGAGGCAGATTTCCGATTCAAATTTATATCCATCAAACACGAGACACATTTTTAGCAAGGCACATCAAGCTTATTTCTTCTCCAAAGGATCTTGCTCGATTGGTGAGCAGGGGAAGGGAATTATATCGCTCCACTCTCATTAAGTCGGACACGACTGAAGCGACTTAACACGCATGCACTCTCATTGACATCAAACCTAAGTCCTTGCTTTATGCCAAGGGAAGAAAAGACAGTAAGAAGGTGTGGCACAGAGCTGAGTCAGAAAGCTCCTAGGAAAAGGGGGTCTGAACACCTGGAGGCTTCCTGTCCACTGGTCTGGACTCAGTTCCTTGCCGCGCTTTCCGGCTCCCGCAGAACCCAAACTCATAAGCCACTCCTCCTTGAGAATACTTGCCCTGAGGCAAGGTGAAGTCTGGGGGCTCACACTGGAGACTTAAGCTCATGCTTGTAGTGAGTCATGCCATAAAAGGTAACCACTCCGGACATAAAGGCAATGAAAACACAGCACAGAAATATCAATTATCAAAAGACACTTGGGTCTGAGCAGCAGAAACTCAATTCAAAGTCAGAGGCTCTGACTCTGATCATTTTAAGAAATGTGACCTTGAGTCACCTTAATTCTCTGAATCCACTTCCCTGAGAAAGTGAGGTTACAGAAATGACAGTTTTCTGTATACATAAGCACTAGGCAAAAGAGATTTATATAAAGAAAGGCCAATTAAAGAACTTGGTCATAGGACTTGCCTGGTGGGTCCAGGAGTTGAGACTGTGTTTCCACCACAGAAGGCAAAGGTTCGATCCCAGTCGGGGAACTAAGATCCAATACGCTGCATGAAGCAGCCAAAATTTTTTTAAAACAATTAATTTTTATTGATAGAAATAGTATTTCAGTGTGTTGTTTTAGGTTTTATGGATAAGTGCTAAGATGCCTCAGTCCTATCTGACTCTTTGCGACACTCTATGGACTGTAGCCCACCAGGCTCCTCTGTCCATGGGATTCTCCAGGCAAGAGTACTGGAGTGGATTGCCATGCCCTCCTCCAGGGGATCTTTCCAACGGAGGGATTGAACCCGCATCTCTTACATCTCCAGCTTTGGCAGTCAGGTTCTTTACAGCTAGTGTCACCTGGGAAGCCCATAGATATGCCATATATGTAAACAATAGTTCATTTTACAGTGGCTAATAGTATAACTAACATGTCTTATCTTTTATTCTTATTATATGTATATAATTTTTGACTATTTATGGTCATAATTTTCAGATATGTGTGGATCACAATAAACTGTGGAAAATTCTTCAAGAGATGGGAATACCAGACCACCTGACCTGCCTCTTGAGAAACCTATATGCAGGTCAGGAAGCAACAGTTAGAACTGGACATGGAAAAACAGACTGGTTCCAAATAGGAAAAGGAGCACGTCAAAGCTGTATATTGTCACCCTGCTTATTTAACTTCTATGCAGAGTCCATCATGAGAAACGCTGGGCTGGAAGAAGCACAAGCTGGAATCAAGATTGCTGGGAGAAATATTAATAACCTCAGATATGCAGATGACACCACCCTTATGGCAGAAAGTGAAGAGGAACTAAAGAGCCTCTTGATGGAAGTTAAAGAGGAGAGTGAAAATGTTAGCTTAAAGCTCAACATTCAGAAAACTAAGATCATGGCATCTGGTCCCATCACTTCATGGGAAATAGATGGGGAAACAATGGAAACAGTATCAGACTTTATTTTTGGGGGCTCCAAAATCACTGAAGATGGTGACTGCAGCCATGAAATTAAAAGACACTTACTCCTTAGAAGGAAAGTTATGACCAACCTAGATAGCATATTCAAAAGCAGAGACATTACTTTGCCAACAAAGGTCCGTCTAGTCAAGGCTATGGTTTTTCCTGTGGTCATGTATGGATGTGAGAGTTGGACTGTGAAGAAAGCTGAGCGCTGAAGAATTGATGCTTTTGAACTGTGGTGTTGGAGAAGACTCTTGAGAGTCCCTTGGGCTGCAAGGAGATCCAACCAGTCCATTCTAAGGGAGATCAGTCTAGGGTGTTCATTGGAAGGACTGATGCTGAAGCTGAAACTCCAACACTTGGCCACCTCATGCGAAGAGCTGACTCATTGGAAAAGACTCTGATGCTGGGAGGGATTGGGGGCAGGAGGAGAAGGGGACGACAGAGGATGTGATGGCTGGATGGCATCACCGACTCAATGGACATGAGTTTGAGTGAACTCCGGGAGTTGGTGATGGACAGGGAGGCCTGGCGTGCTATGATTCATGGGGTTGCAAAGAGTCGGATATGACTTAGAGACTGAACTGAACTGAACTGAACAAATTACCACTATTTCTTTCTGTCATTATTTCTCTCTCTCTCTTTTTTTTTTTTTTGAGTCAATTTTGAAACACTTCTTTGTGTGATGCTCTATATTCTGAAATTTCTTTTTTAGGGGAAAACAAAGAACCAGATCATTAGACCTATCTCTCCACAGCACGAGTGTCTCATCTCACTGTATGAGACACTCAGTGCTTAACAAGTGTCTCTGTCTTTCCCTGTGATTGCTCCCACATAGTAGGTGTAGTGTTGGGACCGTAGGAGCGCGTGATGCTGTTTGTAGCTTCTGGGTACACAGGCACATGTGACCTTAAGAGGGAAGGAAAGAGGATGATTACTTTTGTGTATAAAAGCCATTTAAAATATGCAAAGTTATGATAAGCCACACACTCTCCCAAGAGCTCGACAAGAGATACCCTGCGAGCTCAATCAATCTGTTTTCAAGCTCAGTTCCATTGACATCCCATTAATAAAGGAAAAATTCCTCGCAAGCACCTTTTCTGTGAGAAAACAAGTGTCACGCTGTCCCTCGATCCTGTTGTAAATTCCAACCGCCTCTGCTTCCCTTAATTAAAGACACTTCTAGAGGAAGAGCACAGTTCTTACAGAGCCACAGAAAATACACGTGTGGACTCAGACTCAACCCTGATTGGGGAAAGGCAGGAGGATGGATGAAAAATAGTCTTAATGAGGAAGCAAGCTCTTAGCCCTCAGCCCAGACAAGCAGGTGCCACAGGGCAGGTGAGTACAGGAGGGGACTTGGGCACTTCATAGCCACATTCAGGGCCCCTGGGTCGCCTGGGAACCCAGACCACATCTTCTAGAGAGGGGAACTGGAAAGCAGGAAGCCCCCTGGTTGTACCCAGAAGTTTTTGTAATCCACTGATTATCAAAGCAGAGGGACAGGGTGCTGGCTTGCCCCTGGACACTGGAAGCAGTGGGAGAGGAACAACTTGATACTCAGGCTAGACCTTCTGTTGTGCTTTAATCTCTTCCTCTTAATGTTTTTTATTTTAGTTATATATTTGACTGCATTGGGTTTTAGTTGCAACACACAGAATCTTGCTTGCAGAATCTTTCCTTGTGGCGTGTGGGCTTTTCCCTACCTGTGGTACATGGGCTTAGTTGTCCCATGGCATGTGGGATCTTAGTTCCCCGATCAGGGATCAAACCCAAGTCCCTTGCATAGGAAGGCAGATTCTTAGCCACTGGACCACCAGGGAAGTCCCCCTTAATTTTTAATAAGAAACCATCCTGAAGATTTTTGGATAGCCAAGCAATATCAGGCTAGCGTGTGAGCTGTATTTGCTAACACTGTGCAAAATGTTTTGGAGAAGGGAGGTTTCCAGGAGGTGGGAAATCAGGTAGGAGGTGGGGAAAGGTCTCAGGAAGAGGCTAGTGAGGACCTGAACCCAAAGGGTGGCAGGGGGCATGGCCAGTATGCACGGAGGCAGAGACCCCAGGTCTTAAGTGCTGGTGCCCGCTCCCTGCAGACTCTTGGGAACCAGGAGTTAGAGGGAGGCCTCCTGAGAGCTTGTTGCAGAATATGCTGCTTTCTCTATGTTTTATTCATATGTCATCAGTCACCCTCTAAAAAATTAAAACACAATTCACAACGGTTTTAATGTGGAATTCATACAATTTTAATGAAATCAAGATCCATGTTAATGAAAAGTATAGAACTTGCTACTAATTTCAGATCACCTCCCTTAATAGGTAAGTACCTTGAAATGAAAAATGGTAGCAGTTTGTAAATAAACCTTTTGAATGAATAGGAATTTATAATAATAATACTATAAAACCTAATTAAAATTATTAATTTAATTCAAATTGTTTTAATGTGCATATACATTAAGGCACAGCATGTTCATAGTGGCCTTGTCACTAATCTCAAAATTTGGAAACAATTTAATTGTCCAAAAAGAATTAATTGAATAAGTTATCCTGTATCCATATGATGAAATGCTATTTAAGAATTAAAAATAATGTCCTGGAAATGTATTTATTTAAATGCAAGGATTTTCTGTTGTTGGGTGAAAAAAATAAAATTACAATAGAGCATGCAGTATATGAGCTCACTATTGCTTGAAAACACAAGAATATGCACAGGAAAAAAATCTAGAGGGATGTATACCAATACAGTCACGAGGGTTATAAAAAGTGGAGGAGTATGAATAATTTTTATTTTCTTCTTGTTTGCTTCCTGGCATTTTTAATTGTTGCTTTGTTTCTGAAATGAATGTGTATCACATGTATAGGAACAGTTATCTTTTTGAAGACGTGCATGTGGTAAAAAGATTTCATTTTTTTCATTTCATTAAAAGTATGAAAGTAAGATTTCAGGAATAAGACGATGAGCACCAGAATTAAACGTGAGGCAGGGGACTGGCCCAGGTGGAATCTGGGTTCTAATAGAAAGAGAGGAATAGAATACGTGTAGCAAATGCCCAAGAGCCAGGCTTTGGATCCCCTGTCAACCACTAGTCATGGAGGCCAAGCAATTAGGGTGGCCAAAACGTTTGTTCAGGTTGGAAAACCGAATGAACTTTTTTTGGCAATAACTTCATCTCTTTTTTGCATTTCCTAATCTATAAAATGGGTAAAAAATAATCCTACCTAACCCCCCCATATTGTTGAAGAGCTAAAAGAATTAATACACGGTGTATAAAGTTTCCCGGCTTCCAATTAAGTCTGTCCTGTGATAAGCTTTATATGCACTTGCTTATTTAAAAAATATTTCCTCTTAACAATTCCTGAGCTGAAGAGGTGACAAAAAAAATCACCTTATTATCCCACCCCCTTAGGGCTGAGTCAGCTGGGTAGAGAGAAGGCTGGTGCTCTGTTCTTTTCAAACACAGTTCATCATCTTAATTTCTTTAAAAAACCAATTCACTTCCTTTCCTCCTCCCCATAAAAGCTCTTTGGGAAGTTTTGCTTTAGTGCTAATGGTTTTCTTTATAACTGGATGATCAATTCAACTGAGATTAATTGAGCATGAAGCTGGCATCATCTGTGAAGCCATTTGTCAGGGAGAAGGAGCTGGAGCACACTGGAGCCCACCAGCTGTCATTATCTGCACGCGCCTCCCTGTAGCCTCAGGCACACCTGAGCCTCAGGTGGCCTGCCTGCTCGCTGATCGTGTGGGGAGCAGGGGAGAGCCCCCCCACTTCAGTGGGACCAAGTCGCTGCAGGTGATCCTTGCAAACCTGAAATGCCTAATTTCCTCCACCACCATGTCAGCATCTTGCTGTAACACTGTTTACTAAAAAATAAAATTAATTTAAAGCAGATACAATCTGGACCTTATCCAGTGGAATCTTATTAATGAAGTACCAAAAAGCACACATCTTCTTATGAAGCAGTGTCCAGGCACGGGCTCTGTGATAGTAGAGTTTGGAAATAAATTTCCCATTTATTTTCCTGTAGCGTAGGTTGCCTGCTTACGAATAACCAAATTGATATATGAACAAGTGACACTTATTGAATACTTCATGATGATGACAGAGAGAGAGATAATTTCTAGGACTTCTGTGCTTATGTGCCAGGCAATTTTGTAAGCACTTCACAGCTACTACCTCATTTAATCCCCACAACCTATGAAGTATGGGATCTGTTATTTCCCTGTTTTGTAGATGAGAGAACGAAGCACAGAGAGCTTAAGTAGCTTGCCTGCAGTTACACAGTCAGCAGCAGAGCTGGGATGCTAACTATGCAGTGGGTCCCCACAGTCCCTGCACCTCCTAACCTTTCTGTTACACTGCCTCACACATATGTGTGTGTGTCCACTTCTCATACACACACATCAGCCAATTGCCTTTCTCAGGTCCTACGCAAATCCAGGCAGACAGGAAGTTCTGCCGCTGGCTAACATCAACGTTTAAAAGCTCTGAAGTCAAGGTCGCTCTTAGTCATCGAAGACCAGGTGTCATATCCTTTGCCAGCCGCTTTTCCTAGGCAGAAAGAAACAAGGAGGTACTCTCTCCACCCAATGCTGGTTCTTTCTTTTCTTCTTCTTTCCTTTAAAAAATTCAATTCCTTTCTTTTTAAATATTAATTTGATTATTTTATTTGGCTGTACCAGGTCTTGGTTGAGGCGTTTGGCTGGCATGTGGCATCTTAATTCCCCAACCAGGGATGGAACACACATCCCCTACACTGCAAGACAGATTCTTAACCACTGGACCACCAGGGAAGCTTCCTTCCTTTCCTTCTTCAAAAGAGGGGTTCAATTCATTTGTGTGTGCGTGTGTGTATTTAATTGCTACACATTCACAAGTATATATAATATTCCAGATGCCACACCCCACTGCAATGGTTAATTTTATGTGTTGATCCGCCTGGGCTGGTACCCAGATATTTAATCAAACATTAATCTGGATGTTTCTGGCAAGGTGTTTTGGGATGAGATATAAATTGAAATTGGTGATCTTTGGGTAAAGCAGATTGTCCCTCATAATTTGAGTGAGCCTCATCCAATCAGCTGAAGGCCTGAACAGACCACAAGTCTGACCTCCCCCATCATTGTTGTTGTTCAGTCGCTAAGTCACGCCCAACTCTTGTGACCCCATGGACTGCAGCCCCAGAGGCTCCCCTGTCCATGGGATCTCCCAGGCAAGAATACCGGAGCAGGTAGCCATTTCCTTCTCCAGCATCCCCCTGAGCAAGTGGGAGTTCTACCAGGAGACTTGAACTGCAGCCTCGGCTCTTCCTGGGTGTCTTAGTCCATTCAGGCCACCGTTACAAAATACCACAGACCTATAAACAATAGAAATTTATTTCTCACAGTTCTGGAGCTGGAAGTCCAAGATCAGAGTGCCAGAGCGGTCAGGTGAGGGTTCTCTTTTGGGGTGCACACTTCCCATTGTATCCCCACAGGCAGACGGGGTGAGGGAGGGACCGAGAGCCTCTTCCTAAGGGCATCCATCTCATTCACGAGGGCTCTGCCTTCAAGGCCTAATCACTCCCGGAAGCTCCACCTCCTACCACCACCCCAGTGGGCATTAGGATTTCAACATATGAATTGGTGGGGGAGCTGGGGAACAAATATTCAGACCAGAGCACTGGATCTTCCAAACTTGCCAGCCCACCCTGCAGATTTGAGACGTGTCAGCCTCCAGCATCACAATACTTTGGCCACCTGATGTGAAGAGCTGGCTCATTGGAAAAGACCCTGATGCTGGGAAAGATTGAAGGCAGGAGGAGAAGGGGGCAACAGAGGATGAGATGGTTGGATGGCATCACCAACTCGAGGGATGTGATTTTGAGCAAACTCCGTGAGATAGTGAAGGACAGGGAAGCCTAGCTTGCTGCAGTCCACGGGGTCACAAAGAGTCAGATTTAGCAACTGAACAACAAAATCACCACAGGAGCCAGTTCCTAAAAGTAAACCTCCTTTTACATGTGTACACACTCTGTTGGTTCTATTTCTCTTGGAAAGCCAAACACACTCACCCACAGTGAGATGTGTTCAGAGCACACACAGTCTCAACCAGCTGTCACAGGGAGGAAGGCTGTGGGGTTGGGGTGGGGTTCTCACTGAGGAAGGGGGACTAAGGGACCTTTCCACTCTTTGCAAAGCTAAAATTTAAGATTTGGTTATTCCAATACTTGGTACTTTCCTTAGTACAGATTCCAACCTCAAGGAAAACACTCGTCACCCGTGTGACCAAATCTAAAATTAGGACAGAATCTGAGGCTCTAGTCCCCGTGTTTAAAGGGCCAGGCCTGTGAAACACCGTGCCTCACACAAGAAGGAAACCAAGTCTGTGACCCAGATCCTGTCACTGGCCTTTTAAACTCTGAATCACAGAAGTCACAAAGGGAGAGAGATGCTTGGCCCTCCGCGACCACGTTTTTTTTTCCTAAGGGAAAAACAACAATGACCAAAGGAAATCCTTTGTGGGAGACTTCCTACCATTCCAGAGTTACCATTCAAAGAAAATTTAAAAAAAAAAAAAAAGCTCATGAAATTGGGCCGCCTCTCCTGGCACGAGAACAGCACGGAACTTGACGGGGGCGTTATTCTGTTCTTCCAATCGAAGTTATTTTGCAAGTAGCCATGGTCATCATTAGTGAGTCAAGCTTCCTAGTAGAGGTCATATTCATAGCCAGGACACCCACCGAGATGTCCTGGAGTCAAGGACCAGTCTCTGCTCTAGCTCCCCCATGGAAGGGATCTGTCACCGCGGGCATGTTGAAACCTCAACCAGAGTCCCAACCAGACACCACTCTGAGAACGCACACAAATGTGGTCCTGGTATACCATCGTTTACCTTTCTACCACACGCTCTACATCAGCAAGAGAACCAGTGCTGACCTGGAGGCTCCTTCCCATGACTTTCAAATGCATCAACCCAAAACTCCAACCAACTGACTTCCCTGGCAGTCCAGCGGGTATGATTTCTCCTTCCAATGCAAAATGTGTGGGTTCGATCCCTGGTTGGGGAACTAAGATCTCATGTGACTCACAACCAAAAATCTAAAACATAAAACAGAAGAAATACTGAAACAAATTCAATAAAGACTTTAAAAAATGATCCACATTAAAAAAAAAAACAAAACTCTAACCAATGTCCTAAAAGGTAACTAGTATAGTAGACAACACCTATGTATGCACGCCTAAGTAATACAACATCATGTTAGGATGTGAAATGCTTCAAGCATTGATTCCTGACCACCAAAAAATTAATAGGTTTGTAACAAAGAGTTGCTTGATTGATGTCTTGTGGTTTCTCTCAGCTCTAACTACCAAGGCCCACACCCCAAGTTGACATTTAATGTGCCTTTAAAACAATTCTATGAATTGTATTTAGAATGTAATGCAAGACTCTTCCTGCTAATTGCTCTGTTTAAATGTTGTGTGGAGTGTGGGGGTCGTAAAGAGACACGCTTTCTATATAAACATTGACCGAAAAACATTGTATTGAGAGGTACATACATTGGATGAACACGGATTTTAATAATTCAAAAGGCATTCTGTTGAGAAAAGATTCCCTGGAAAGACATTGTGGAGGATGTATTTACACTTGTTTTTTTATCAGCATACCTTGTTCTGTTGCACTTTGCAGATATTATCGTTTTCTTTTTAACAAATTGAAACCCCGTGTTGAACAAGTCTTTTGACACCACTTTTCTGACAGCACTCTTTTTGAATGAAGTTATATACATTGCTTTTTTTAGACATAATGCTACAGTACACTTAATAGATTACAGTATAGGGTAAGCATAACTTTTATATGCACTGGGAAAGCAAAACATTTGTGTGACTCGCTTTCACATGATATTTGCTTTCTTGCTGTGGTCTGGAACTGAACCCACACTATCACCAAGGTGGGCTGGACTGTGAGCCCCACAAGAGCAGGGATTCTTTTTCTGTTTTGCTGATAAATTCCCAGGGTCTAGAAAGGACTGCCCATGAGTCCTCGGAAATCCTCTAAAAAAAAAAAAAAAAGGAACTCCGTGATGCATGCTGGATGAATAAATCAGCAACAATCAAGCAGGTTGAAGGGAGATAGATGGATTATTGAAATCCTCACCATCTATGAGCACAGCACTGGACCAGCAGTCCTGAACTTGAAGTCGTGTCCTGGCCTCTAGGTCACTCACTGTGTGACCTCAAACCTCATCTTCCTCTGCAGGCACTAGATTATCCACCCAGCTCCTGGCTCCATCTGTGGGGCCCCATCTGATTCCAGTGGGAATAAAGCTCTCAGTCTCCTCACGGGAGAGGAAAAGCCCGATACAGTCTTTGCTGGGAGGAAATCGGGGGCAGAGAGCAAGAGACAGCAAGCTCAGAGCGTGGTTTAGAAGATGCTTCCCTCGGGCTACTCCCTTCTTGCTGCCCCGCTCTGTACCTTGTGGTAATGTTCAGAAAACAGAGCAACCATGTCAGAAGTACCTGACAGTGTCCCAGGAGCTCAGTCTGCATTCCCTTTAACAATATTTCTGCAGGCAGAGAAAGAGGCAGCTGGGCTTCCCGGCACAGAGGCACGAACCTGTGGTCTCCCCCGGTGTCACCCAGACGTCAATGCTGCCTCCGGTGGGTGTGTCCCCAGGCACTCTTCCCCCGTCAGAGGTTCACATGCAGTAAGTGCAATCTGGAGACCACAGAGACCCACGTGAGCTGTGTATGGCTCCTGGCCCAGGGAAAGAGCCCAGCAAGAGTGCAGAGGAGGAGCCCTCGCTCCATCCAAGGGAGACGTGGGCACTGGAGGAGACCCCTACCACCTGGATGGATAAGTCCTGACAAGCATCCATCCTTCTGAGGCAGCTACGCTGGCAGCCAGATGGTGATGAGGATTCGGCAGGCCCTGTGCTAACCCCCTTATGGACATCATTGAATTCGGTTTTCCAATAGCCTTAGGAGGTAGGTCCTCTTCTTGCAGATGAAGAAATTGACACTTAGAGAGCCTAAGTGAGTTCCTGAAGGTCACAGGGACAGGACACCCAAGAAGAAGAAGTATTTGTTGCTCAGTCATGTCTGACTCTTTTCGACCCCCTGAACTGCAGCCCATCAGGCTCCTCTGTCCATGGAATTCTCAAGGCATGAATACTGGAGTGGGTTGCCATTCCCTTCTTCAGGGGATCTTCCCAATCCAGGGATCAAACCCGGGTCTCCCACATTGCAGGCAGATTCTTTACCAGCTGAGCCACCAGGGAAGGCCCTGGATATGCAAGAGGCAGGACTAAATCCATGTGGTCTGGCCCCAGGCTTGCCCTGTCGTCACACACCCCTTCCACCCCTTACATGCTGGACCATACCCGATCCAGGCTACAGTGTTTTTCCACCTCTCCAAGGCACTCAGTAACGTTCAAATGTCCTCTGGGCTCTTCCACCTTTAAAAGTCCCTCCCACCAAAGTCCTCCAGGTTCAGACCACACTCTCTCTTGCCATCATGGCTGCTGCTGCTGCTAAGTCGCATCACTCATGTCCGACTCTGTGCCGCCCCATAGACGGCAGCCCACCAGGCTTCCCCATCCCTAGGATTCTCCAAGCAAGAACACTGGAGTGGGCTGCCATTTCCTTCTCCATTGCATGAAAGTGAAAAGTGAAAGTGAATTCGCTCAGTCGTGTCCGACTCTCAGCGACCCCACGGACTACAGCCTACCAGGCTCCTCCGTCCATGGGATTTTCCAGGCAAAAGTACTGGAGTGGGGTACCATTGCCTTCTCCGGCCATCATGGCTAGGGTTCTACAAAAAGCGTGCAACACTCTTTTCTCACCTCCTACTCACTGCCCACATCTGATCTCGCCGAGCTCACTAACCTTCCCCCTGTTGCTAAGTAGGCTTTTTTTTTTTTTTTTTAAGTTATTCTTTGACTTGATTTGTCAGCCCCTTTCACAGTGTTAACCACGACCTTGTTCTTCTAACCTGCTCTGCCTTTGGGAACCTTACTGCCATGGCTCTTGGTTTTCCTCCCAGCTCTCTGGCTACCTTAGGGCCCCTGTAACCCTGCCTACCCCTTAAATGTTAAGTTTCTCAGGATTCTGTCCTGGGCTCTCCCTCTCAGCCCCGACACTCTCTGGGAAGGGTTTCACTCTCTCAGGCTTTAGATTGATATTGATATCCCTGATAGCTCAGTTGGTAGAGAATCCGCCTGCAATGCAGGAGACCTTGCTTTGGGAAGATCCACTAGAGAAGGGATAGACTACCCACTCCTGGGCTTTCCTGGTGGCTCAGCTGGTAAAAAATCTGCCTTCAATGAGGGAGGCCTGCGTTCGATCCCTGGGTTGGGAAGATCCCCTGGAGAAGGGAAAGGCTACCCACTCCAGTATTGTGGCCTGGAGAATTCCATGGACTGCATAGCCCATGGGGTCACAGAGTCGGACACGACTGAGGGACTTTCACTTTCACTGTCCATACACCAGGGATTCCCAGATCCTTGCCTCCCACCCTGCTCTGCGTTCTGCGCTTGAGCCCATATATCCAGCCCCAGCGGTCCCACCTCACCACCAGGAGGAAAAAAGCCTCTTTAGGATCCGGCTATGCTGACTTTTCCTGCCTGGTTTCTCCCACCAAATTTTTCAGCCTATCTAAACCACTGGCTCCTCCTCTTCTGAGCCTCGGCACCACCATTGTTCCCTCTTCCGGTAACCTCCTCAGCCCTCCCTTCTCCTGGCTCAGTTCCACTCAGCCTTCAGATCTTAATGTGGAAATCACTTCCTTCAGGAAGCGTGGAGGCAGCAGGCCCAGAGGAGCTCGCCCTGTCCAGCACGCCTGCCCCATCAGAACACCTATTCCGCTGTATTACAACAGCCTGTTTCTTTTCTCTGCATCCTCCCCTAGGCCAGATGTTTGCTATTTGGGCTTCCCTGGTGGCTCAGATGGTAAAGAATCTGCCTGCAATGCAGGAGACACAGGTTTGATTGCGGGTTCGATCCTTGGATTGGGAAGATCCCCTGGAGAAGGGAATGGTTACCCACTCCAGTATTCTTGCCTGGAGAATCTCACAGACAGAGGAGCCTCGCGGGCTACAGATGATTAGTCCCTACTAACTAGTATAGTTGTTGATCTGTGTATCATGGGCATTTGATACCTACTGGCAAGTGAATGAAAAATGAATGAATGGATGGCCCCATTTCATCTGATCTCAGGACCCTCTCAAGTCTGAGGGGCCCAGGGATTCGAAGTGGGACGAGTCGGCTATGACCCACAAGCCCTGTTTCCCAAGGAATCCTCTTCGCTCAGCATAGGTAACATCTGCTCGTAAGAAGGGACACTTAACCTCGTCTTTGGAGTCCCACCAACACCACGCACTTTGACCACCAGGATGTGTGCTTTCTCTGAGCACATTATCTGACTGCCTCCTCTGGCTAGCGACCAGCTGTTGTCTGTTGTTTGGTCGCTCAGACACGTCTGACTCTTTGTGAACCCATGGACTGTAGCCCGCCAGGCTCCTCTGTCCAGGGGATGTCCCAGGCAAGAACACTGGAGCGGGTTAGCATTTCCACACACAGGCGTGGGCTGGCTCCATGCCCCCAGTGCCAGGGGGTCTTGGCAGGCTGCTGTCATTCTCAGTCCTTGGGGAGCCTTCACCTTGCGAAACCCCGGTATGCACTAACCCCAGATCCATGCAGGCAGCTTCTGACCATGTGTGTGTTCATGTGCCTCTCTGTGTGTGTGTGTGTGTGTGTGTGTACACACATGCCTGTTCAACCTCAACTCCAGCCAGATCCAGCTTCCTCCGACCCAGTGTAACCCTGCGGGGGAGGCTCGCTTCTGACTCAGCCCATTCCTGGCTGGGGGCTTGCCCAAATGGGCCACATGAGTGGAACAACACAAGCCTTTCCACTTACCGTCCAGATGTTTCCAGATATTGTCACGTTTGTGGTTAGAAAACATCTGGGTGTCTCCTTGACCCCGCATCCACTTTTTACCCAGATGCTTGCTGTCAGTCATATAAAACTCTGATGGGGTCGTCTCTCTTTTCCCTTCAAATCTGCTGTTTCTTTCCCTTCATTGACATCCAGGAGGTGAACTCCAGGTGTGACAGCCATTTAGGAGCCAGTATGGCTGAGTCATCTCCTCAGACCTTTGCACAGACCACCCCGGGGACCTGCTGCAGGACTGGGCGCTCAGCTACCCGGTGGGAACGCAGCCCTCCCCTCCACCCTGGCCACTCGGGACAGACCACCTGACCACCAGCCACCCCCCAGGTTCCTTCCCTGCAAGACCCAGTTCCTAGTGCTTCGGTCCACTGCTCCCAGAGGGATGTCTGAACAGAAGCTGGAGCCTTTTTTAGTTTCTTGAGAGAAAAGTGTCTATAAATACAAAACACTGTTATGATACGACCCTATTATTCGCCAGCCAACCAGTTTTTCCTGCACATCTGTGACTTGCAAGTTTGTTCATAACAGGGCTCCTGGCTACAAGTTAGCTGGATTCAAATTTACTATATCAAAATAACACTCAAAACTGATTTATTTCTCACTATCAACCTTATTTATCCACTTATTAATCAAATTATTAACCGGCTGAGCTCATAAACATGTCTTTGGCCTCTAGTATGGGATAGGCTTTGGAATAAATGATAAGGACACCAAGAAGAACACATGAACTTGTCCTCAAACCACTTACCGAGCTTGTTTGCTAGGGCCGCCGGAACAAAATACCACACGCTGTGCGGCCTAAAGAACAGAAATTTATTTTCTGACAGTTCCGGAGGCTGGACCTTGAAGATCAAGGAGGTTGGAAGATCTGATTTCTTCCAAGGCCTCGATGCTCAACGTGCAGATGGCCATCTCCTCACCCTGTGCTCATGTGTTCTTTCCTCCATTCACCCACATCCCCGGTGTCTCTTCCTCTTCTTATAAGGATGCCAGTCAGACTGAATCAGGGCTCCCCCCTAACAACTTTGTTTTAACTTAACCACCGCTTTGAAGACCTCCGGAGAAGGCAATGGTACAAGCATGTTACATTCTGAGGTACTAGGGGCTAGACGTCAGCGTATGAATTTGGGGAGCAAGACACAATTATGCCCGTAACACCACCACCTAACTGGAGAAGTAGAGAAGTTTAAAACTGATTCCAATTAAGTATTTTCAGGACTATAGGGCTTCCCGGTAGCTCAGTGGTAAAAAAAAAAAAAAAAATTGCCTGAAACACAGGAGACTCCAGAGGCATGGATTTAATCCCTGGGTTGGGAAGATCCCCTGGAGGAGGAAACGGTTCCCCACCCCAGTATTCTTGTCTGGAGAATTCCACGGACAGAGGAGCTTAATCAGCTATAGTCCAGAGTCAGAGTCAGACAAGACTGAGTGACTGCGCACGCCTATTAAGGACCCTGGTAAAGGAAGTATGGGGTGATTCTGAAACATCCAACAGCGCACCTGGGCCAGTCTGGGTGAGGTAAAGCGCCCTCAAGGAAGGCTTCTGAGAGCAGGAGGTGCTGAGCCATGCTGCATGCTTTGGACAGTGAAATGTGAGCAGAAATGACCCATGTCACTTCCAGATGGAAACTCGAAGAGCCCGGATGTGTTTCTCCATGATCCTTTTATTTCCTTCTGCCACAAAGTCCCCAGAGTTCCCTTCATCAGCCCAGCTTCCGGACACAGAGCAGAAGTGCAGCCAACCTACAATGGACACAGAGCGCGAGGGAGAAGGAAGTCTCTGCCACTGTGAACCACTGAGACTCAGGGAAAACTGGATTCCTGCCACATAATCCGGCCCATCGTAACTGCTGCAGCTACAGAAGCTAGAGATCAGAGTTCCATGAAATAACGAGCAACGTACGTTGTCAAATCCTGCACAGCCAGTTGAGGGAAAATCTGAACTCAAAGGCAAGGGGGTGGACAGACAGGAGAAGAAAAACCCCGAGGCAGCAAGAGAGAGATGGGTTCCAGGGGGAGGTGACAAGCCTAAGGTGTGAGGAGAGGCGTTTCCTTTCCTTTAGTCTCCGTGGAAGCGCCTGGAAGACAGAACAGGCACCGTTTTAGGAGGCCGGTGGGCAGGAAGTTGAGGTAGCTTGGCATGGGCACTATGAAATAAAAATGAAATTAAGATCTCTGTGCTATAATAACTAAAGGGAAGGAGGCATTACTTCTGCCTGGAGCAATAAAGGAAGATAGAAAAGTAGGGATTTGAGCCCGACTTGAAGGGCGGATATATTTGTTAAGGTAACATTAGTTGCCTTGGACTTCCCAGGTGGCGCTAATGCTAAAGAATCTGTCTGCCAATGCAGGAAATGTAAGAGATGAGGGTTTGATCCCTGGGTCGGGAAGATCCCTTGAAAGAGGAAATGGCAACCCACTCCAGTATTCTTGCCTGGAGAATCCCATGGACAGAGGAGCCTGGCCAGCTATAGTCCTCAGGGCTGCAAAGAGTCTGACACGACTGAGCAACTGAGCATGCACACACAACACTAGCTACCCTAACAGACAAATCCCAGAATATGAGTGGCTTGACCCAATACTAATTTTTTCTAACATGGAAAGTTCAAAATGATGAAACAGAGGCTCTGTGCCACTCAGTCTTTCAAGGAGAAGACTGGTGAAGGCTCTGCCATCTTCAGTATTTGATTTTCATTGCCAAGTTGTCCTGATATTTATATGCAGTTTGCAGACAGAGGAAGGGATCAGGGAAAGAGTGGATAGGCAGGTTCATATAGGTAAGGCCTGGAAATGGTGTCAATTATACCCACACCTAACTTCAAGGCAGACTGGGAAATGTAGCCTAGTTAGTAGAAAGCCCAGACTACCCA
The DNA here is from genome assembly GCF_029378745.1 of Bos indicus. Lineage (NCBI taxonomy): Eukaryota > Metazoa > Chordata > Mammalia > Artiodactyla > Bovidae > Bos > Bos indicus. The sequence continues at coordinate 22,049,945 of NC_091771.1, read as the reverse complement.
ATGGGTAATTAAAATGTATGAAGTAAAAAGAGAAGGTTACAAAACACGGATACAGCTTGTACTGATCTTGTTTGAAAAAAAGTTAAACGCATATACTATAATTGCTTTAAAAGAACCCAAATATTAACCCTGGTTTTCTCTGAGAGATTAGATAACAGGTGATTTATTTTCTCTCTGTAGTTTTCCATATTTGTTCTTTAAAATACTCTTAGGACTTCCTTGGTGATCCAGGGGTTCAGACACTACACTTTCACTGCGGGGGCATGGGTTCGACCCCTGGTCAGGGAAGATCCCACATGCCATGTGGCATGATCCAAAAAAAAAAAAAATTCTCAAATGACCATTTGTTACACTTATGAAAATGACAGCAAAAGAGATAAATAGTAGCATCATTTCCTATCTATTTCTCAAGTTATCTATGAGACACAATGAGAAAGTGCTCATGGACACTCTTTGAGAAAAAGCCAAGAACTATTTGCATGTCCATTGGTGATTATGGTCATAATTGCTCCTAACACTGTTTGAACAGAAAGAAGTGCACAGAATGAACTGGGAGGTGACATGGTCACAGGAGTCGGGCAGGTAATGATGGAGGCTCCATCTTGGAATTTCCCCACCTGAGCAGTACTTTAGAATTACCTAGAGAAGTTAAAACTAAAAACCAAGGGAATCAGAATGTCCAGGTACAGAGCCAGACATCAGCATTTCCCACAATCTTCTTAGTAAATTCTGTATATGGCGGGATTGAGAACTTCCCTTCTACATACAGGAAAGCCTTGGAAGCTACTGCTTTATTGTTTATTGGGATAAAGGGACAGGGTAAGTGGGCTGGGATATTGTTGTTGCTGTTGTTCAGTCACTAAGTCGTGTCCATCTCTTTGCAACCCCATGGATTGTAGCCCACCAGGCTCCTCTGTCTCTGAGGATTTTCAGGCAAGAACACTGGAATGCCATTTCCTTCTCCAAGGGATCTTCCCAGACTAGGGATCGAACCGGTGTCTACTGCTTTGGCAGGCAGATTCTTTACCTGCCACCAGAGAAGCCCGGGCTGGGATATGGTCAAGCCTTAAAAGAAATCCTTCAAAAGTCTGAATGTCTTAGTATGCAGTCAGGTCTTTTTCTAGTAATGGGTGTTATAATCTCAATTTGACATTTTCCACTGGGTGGAGTTGGGAAAACTAGAGTATGAGGCCCCCACCAGAAACTGGTCTAATTCTTTTATAGGAAAATTTCCTAGTCTATGTGGTAGAGAGAATAATGACAACACACCTTTCTAGAGCAGATTACAGCTACCAATGCAGTGTCCTCGGCATTACCGTACTGGAGACTTGTAATCACTGTTTTTTTTTTTTTACACTAGTGGATATTTATTTCACATCCCCTCACTTAATAGCTTCAGGGAGGTATAGCTGATACACAATAAACTGAACATGCTTAAGTGCATGACTTTGTACATTTGATACATGGATACCCTGTGAAAAATCACCACATGCAGGCTATGAATATCTTTGTCACCCCGCACAATTTCATCATGCCCCTTCAGAATCACTCCATGCGAGCTCACTTCCATCTCCAGGCAACCATGGATCTCCTTTCTGTTACTCTCGATTAGTCCGCACTTTCTAGAATTGTATATAAATGGACATACACGGTACTAGTCTGTCTCTTTTCAGTCACCATAATTACTTTGAGATTCATCCATATCGTTGTTTACTAGTATTCCATTTTATGGATATGCCACAACTTATTCATTCTCCTACAGTTGTTTCTGGTTTGGGGCTATACAAATAGAGCAGTGATCCCTTCACAGGCAAGTCCTTATAAGGATACATAGATATGTGTGTGCTTATTTGCTTCAGTCATGTCGGAATCTGTGCGACCCTATGGACTGTAGCCCGCCAGGCTCCTTTGTCCGTGGGGATTCTCCAGGCAAGAATATTGGAGTGGGTTGCCGTGCCCTCCTCCAGATATTATAGGGATACATGCTTTCAGTTCTTTGGGGTGAATGCCTAGCACTGGAACAGCTATATCATATGGTGAGTGAACTTTTATAAAAAACGTCTTAAAAAACTATCAAACTGTTTACCAAAGTGGTCACACCATTTTACATTCCCACCAGGAGGGTACGAATTTCCAATTCCTCCAACTCTTCAACAGTTCGTATGGCCAGTCTTTTTAATTTTATCTATTCTTTTAAGTATGCAGTGATATCTCATTGTGGTTACTTCCTTAATGACTAATGATGAACGTCAACCCTGACCTCACAGGAGATAGATAGATAGATAGATAGACACACAAATATGTATTCAAAATAAATTACAAACTTAAATACAAAGACAAAAATGATAAAGCTTCTGGAAGAAAACATAGTTGCAAAACATATTTGCAATCTTAGATTGTAAAGGTTTCTTTGATGGGACATAAAAAGAAAAATAATTATATTTATAAAATAATATACTGAAGTTTTGCAAAACTAAAATCTTCTGCTCTTCTAAAGATACTATTAAGAGAATGAAAAGGCAAGCACAGTTGGGCAGAGAGTTTTGTAAAGCACGTATCTGATAAAGGTCTTGTGTCATGAGTATATATAAAGAACTTTCAAAACTCAATCAAGGAAAACAAACAATCATTTTTTAAAGGTATGTGTTTTATTTTTTGATTGTGCCTGGTCTTTGTTGCTGCCTGAGGGCTTTCTCTACTTCCAGCAAGTAGGGGCTACTCTCTAGTTGTGGTCAGCAGGCCTCCCGTTGTAGTGGCTTCTCTTGTCGCAGAACACAGGCTCTGGAGTGTGCGGGTGTCAGCAGTTATCACACACAGGCTTAGTTGCCCCTCAGTATATGGAGTCTTCCTGGACCAGGGGTTGAATCCATCTCCCCTGCATTGGCAGGCAGATTCTTAACCACTGGACCACCAGAGAAGTCCAACAATCTGTTGTGTTTTCACTTTCACTTTTTTTTTTTAATGGGTGAAAGATTTGAATGGTCACTTCACCCAAGAAGAGATAGATAGCAAATAAACCCCCCTAAATAGGTGCAACATCATTGTCCCAGTCAGCACTTTTAAGGTAAGCCAGGTAAGTAATATCGTCATCACTATCATCTTCTTGGTTTTACCAATGAAGAAACAGAAACTCAGAGAGGTCACATGACTTAAGATGACATAATCAGGAAGCAGAAAGTCTGGACTAGAGTCTCAGTCTCCAGCCTAAGTGTCTTTTCCACGACACAGCCAGGGATCCCAGGGAGCCTGCAGCAATTCCAGGGCAGCATCCTGTGAGAAGAGTCAGGGATGAGAGGGCATCAGCGCACATCAGGAGCGCACAGAGACAGCAACATGTGAAGGAGAGAGGCGAGAAGGCTAGGACAGGAATGTCTGAGCAAAGCAGGACCGAAACTCGATGCACCCAAGGAGGACTCAGAGGCTAAGAGGTTGGGATATTGCCAAACAGGTGAACAGTCACCAAGCTCGAGAGGATCCCATGTGCCAGAGGCCAATGCAAATTAGGGTTCAACCCCCAAGAAGGTAATCCACGTAAGAGAAAAGACTCAGCGTTGCCTGTGATGGACAGCTGTGACAGAGAAAGGAGCTTTGGAGCCATATTGGAGAGATGAGTAGATCACCATGATCAGAACAGAATCAGTGCAAGGCACAAGCCCTGGTACACTGGAGGTGGCAGAGATGAGCAGGAAGAACCCCTGCTTGACCACTGAATACACTCCAGGGGTCCAGGTGGGGCAGGAATTGGAGGGTGTGGGATGGATCTAAGCAGGCCACCCTAGGGAGGTGGCATTCAATTGCTCTTGGAGACTTAAGACATAAAATGTCAGTTGTAGGAGTTGTGGGTCAAATGTGATTCATTTGGGCTTCTTTAATTTTGGTTCTCAACTTCTATTTTAATCGTACCTTGATTACATGGTCTCAAGATGAATAACTGAGTTTTTTTAGTATTACTCATCTACATGCCTTTAATCATATCATTGATCTTACTAATCAGCAGTCTCAACCCAGTGTCTGATGATGCTGTCTTACAGATATGGTGATAAGTCCAGAATCGACAGAAGGCCCTACACCTACAAAAGAAGCCACTCATTGTTTTTCCACTCAAGATGGTTGGCATTGCCGGTCAAGACAAAAATGCAAGGGGCCAGTGGGAGGTAGTGGTGGGCATTTTGAAAATGCAGTGTCCTGAATTAAGCAAACCACGTGCAGGGCTTATTTTACATTTGCATTGACTTCAGTTTCCTTTTATGTGCAGTTAACAGGTCATCCAGTTGGGTTTACAGATCCTGTTATTTATTATTAAATGCAGACGGCCTTTGAATGGGCCTTTTGTCTCAACAATTTACTATGCCTTACTTTCATTTTTAAAAATCATATTAATTTTTAATCTTCAGCTTTGATTTTACCCTACAAGTCAGACTTTTTGATTCAACAGGTTGAAGACCGGCAATCGCATGGAAATGTGAAGAGCCCCTTAATAGTTACTGTGTGCTGAGTTTCAGTATGCGTCATCAAAGTCATTTATTTCTTCTGCTAAGAGACCTCCCAAGCCCTGCCACGCCATCCACACACTCAAGACACCTTTCACCAGCTTTCCCGCCCCAGCCCTGCCGTGTGAAGCCGAGTCACAGAGACACGTCACAGACGGGAGAGAAAGCCACAAAGGTCTCTGGTGACGTCCCAGGGCGGTCAGAGTCCAGGCCAGGGCACCTAAAAGAATTGTGCATGCGCACAATTGTAAGACCATCTCTGCCAGCGATCCAGCAAAGAGCCTTGGGCTTGTGGACTTTGGACCCAGAGCCGGGGTGTGAACGAGGCCAGACATAGCCCAGAGCCAGCACTTCCTTCCCGGCCATGCCCAGATCCTATGTTTTCCTTTGTGATCATCACAGATTCACTAAAGGAACTATTTTTTCTCAGGCAGCACGTTTCTGAGAAGTCATTAGCTCCATCTCTTTGGCCTCTAGCAGCGGATGTCACAAAATACACCCTTGCATTTTCCAAACTCCCGGAAAGATATAAGTGTGATTGCAGAATGAGAATGCCTGCGAGAGACAAGGAGAAGAAAAAGGCTCCGTTATGTCAGCAAATCTAAAAATAGCATTTGCCAGTTATCATAGGCTGAGAGGGCTTGTGAACATTGGCCTCATTCCCCAAACTCCAGTTAACCAAACATCCTGGAGATCAACTGCCCATACGTTTTCCACAAAGCCATAAAAGTCACAGCCATGGGGAGCTGGATGGATCATCACCTTTGAGATGATCCATGCCGCCCTTTGCGGGACCATCCATCACAGATGAAGAACTGTGACGTCATTTATCGACCTTAGACCATCTCCCAAGAACTACTGAAGCGTCTCCTTTAATCCCCCAACGGCCCATCAGAGTGGGTACTTTATGACCCACATCTGATACGTGAGGCTTTCAGACTGGCTAAGTAACACGTCCAGTGTCACCCTTTGAGGAAGTAGCCGCACCCAGATCTCCGCCTTGGTCCCAGGAGCTCTGAAACACTGCAGTATCTTAGCAGCTTCTCCAGCCACTGAGACTCTGTGAAATTCCAGGACTCCAGAATCCCAGTGGGATCCTGACTGTCTTTAGAATGGAGCTTCCCATCCCCTATCAGAGCAAATCACACACAGTCCCAGAGAAAGTTACATCTGCTTCCACTCCAAGCCCAACACAGCAGCTACTTCTCAATGTCCATGTTAAATCATAAAATGCTAGAGCAACAGGGGACTTCTGAAGATGCCTGGCCTCCAACCTTCATTTTAGAAATGAGAACGCAGGACCCAGAGAGGTGAAATGGCTTTCCCAAGGTTCCCTGCCTAGAAGGCAGAGCAAGGAGTCCTGTTTTGGAGTTAAAAGTAGTATGTTGTTTTACTGATGCCATTTCTATTTCTCTCCCTGAAAAAATGCAGCTGGACCTGGAACCTGGTATTAGGAAGAGATAAGAAAGAACATCATCCTATCCTGAAAAGAATTCCCTCTCCAGCTCAGATGATTAACCTTTCAGAGGCTTGAATTTATTCCAGAATGTAGGGAACATGTAACTCAAGGGTATAATGTGACTTCACTTGAAAAGGTCAGTTCCCTCTTCAGGGCTTCCTAGAAATTTGTAATAATGCTGTACATTTCTGTGGAGCATTTTCCACTAGGGGGGTGGGAGCATCAAGATTTAGTATCTCCCAGTTGTATTTTGAAGTGATGGGTCAGTTGAATAGATTCCTGAGTTGCAAGCACAGGAGATTATGTGGGAAATAAGATGCAATAAAGAAAGCTGAAAGAAAGCCGAGTGCTGAAGAAATTTATAAAGAAAGCTGAGCACCAAAGAATTGATGCTTTTGAACTGTGGTGTTGGAGAAGACTCTTGAGAGTCCCTTGGACTGCAAGGAGATCAAACCAGTCCATCCTAAAGGAAATCAACCCTGAATATTCATTGGAAGGACTGATGCTGAAGCTGAAACTCCAATACTTTGGCCACCTGATGTGAAGAACTGACTCCTTAGAAAAGACCCTGATGCTGGGAAAGATTGAAGGCAGGAGGAGAAGGAGACGACAGAGGACGAGGTGGTTGGATGGCATCACTGACCCGATGGACATGAGTTTGAGCAAGCTCCGGGAACTGGTGATGGACAGGGAAGCCTGGCGTGCTGCGGTCCATGGGGTAGCAAAGAGTCGGACAAGATTGACTAAACTGAACTGAACTGAAGAAGCAGTAAGTAAAAGGACTCAGCCCAGCTCCTCGCTCCAAGGGATTTAGAATCTTTGAGAGTTTCCTTCTCCTTCTTTTCTCTACAAAAACTAGCAGCCACAGGAAAATAGAGCTATCTGCATTCTTTGAGCTAATTAATTACATCTAGAGAAAAAAGAAAGTGAAAAGGGGGCAAAGCGAAGTGAAACGAAGTGAAAGTTGCTCAGTCATGTCCGACTGTTTGCGACCCCATGATAGTCCATGGAATTCTTCAGGCCAGAATATTGAAGTGGTAGCCTTTTCCTTCTCCAGGGGATCTTCCCAACCCAGGGATCAAACCCAGGTCTCCCTCATTGCAGGCAGATTCTTTACCAGCTGAGCCACAAGGGAAGCCCAAAAAGGAGGCAAATAGGAAAACAAATGAGGAAAAGAAAAGACGAAAGAAGGTGATCAGTGCCGCCTCCAGGGAATGTTCTAGTAGAGCAAGGTTATTTACAGATACAGACAGGGAGGTCCTCCCAGTCCAGTTGGGGGCAGAACCCCCAACCCAGACCCAATGGCGAGGAGCCAAGCTCCGGTCTTTCAGTCAGGCACTGGGAGCCATAGCCTGTTACAGCAAATGCCCCAGGGCTTGGACATTTACCTGGCTGGATCCTGCGGGCTAAGTCCTTACCCCTCGGCCGGGAGAGAGACAGACAAGTAAGGACAAGAAGAGCCCTCAGTAGCTGTCCAACGAGCAGTCAGGACAAGGAACTAGGGCTGAAGCCTGTCACCAGAACTGGGGCCCCAGGGACTTGCATTTTAGAGGGAAGCCAGAGTGCACGGATGGTTGGGAATCAGGTCACCAGCGCAGGGCTGGATCAGCAGCAAGGCTTATATGAGGATGGCATGCAGTACATTGGCTCAGAATTTACTAAATCCCTTTTGCCCATGGTCAAAACTGGTTCCTGGGACTTCCCTGGTGGTCTAGTGGTTAAGAATCCACCTGCCAATGCAGGGGACATGGGTTTGATACCTGGTCTGGGAAGATCCCACATGCTGTGGGACGACGAAACCCGTGCACCACAACTACTGAGCCAGTGTGCCCAGAAACTATGCTCCACAATGAGAGAAACCATCACAATGAGAAGCTCTCACACCACAAGGAAGAGTAGCCCCCACTTGTCATAACTGGAGGAAGCCCGAACACAGCAAAGAAGACCCACCACAGCCAAAAATAAATGAATAAATGTCCTTAAAAACAAAATACTGATTCTAGAGACTCTGCCAGGGGCTTCCCAAGTGGCTCAGCAGGTAAAGAATTCACCTGCAGTGCAGCAGACACAGGAGACATGGGTTCCATTCCTGGGTCGGGAAGATCCCCTGGAGAAGGAAAGAGCAACCTACTCCAGTATTCTTGCCTGGACAATCCCAGGACAGAGAAGCCTGGCGGGCTACAGTCCATGGTTTCACAAAGGGTCGGACACGACTGAGCAAGTAAGCCTGCATGCACAGAGACCCTACCAAAGTCGCATGGGCAAGGAACAGGTAGGAGTCCAGGGACTTGAGGTGTGAAGGAAAAACAGGAGAAGACATGTGCGAGTGGACGAACACAGGAGGATGGGGACGTGCGGTGACTGAGGGTCAAGGCCTACGACACCGAAACTGACCTTGTCAAACGGAAGCCCTTCCAGAACCAAAGAACCCGGAGTGTAGCATGGCTCACCTCCAGGCAAATCAGGGAATGGTTAAAGAAAAAATGAGACTGTTTGGGCTGAAAAAGAGAAAATTCAGCCCAAGGGAAGCAGGAGATGAATTCAAAACATTTAAATGCCACACGAAAGCCTAGATGCTTTCTGTGTGTCTAGTCAAACAGAACTGAGCCCAGCGGGTGGAATTCCCAGGGAGCAGTTTTTAATCTCAATAGAAGGAAGGCATTTGCGCTACCTGCCTCTGCTGGTTCCAGGAACTCATTCACTCTGCAACATTCAGCAAGCGCCGACTGCTCTGGGGACCCATACATCCTGGTTTGCCCCACACAGAGCCGGTGGGTGCTGTGGTATCAGCTCGTATCTGTCAGCCCCCCTTCCTCTCAAAGAGTCCTGGTTTGCATAATAAGTTACATGACTCCCTACTCACTGAGTGCCTGCTATATGCCAGGAAGTGAACTGAACACTGAAGACACAATTAAATACAGTCCCTGGCTTTGTCAAGCTGATAGTCTAGCTAGAAAAGGAGATCCTGAAAGAACAAATTAAAATCTAATGTCATGAGTGCTGTATAAACAAAAGTGCTGGAGGGTGGAGATATTAATTTGAATATCAAGGATGAAAAGGCGCTCATGGCTCATTCAATGCCACCTTCTCCATTCACTCATTTACTGAACACTTGCTGATCAAGGGCCTGTGCCAGGCTCTATACAAGGACCATAGATTGTGCTGTGCCGTGCTAAGTCCCTTCATGCTGTGCTTAGTCACTCAGTCACGTCTGACTCTTTGCAACCCCGTGGGCTGTAGCCCCGCCAGGCTCCTCTGTCCGTGGGATTGTCTGGAAAAGAATACTGGAGTGGGTTGCCATGCCTTCCTCCAGGGGATCTTCCCAACCCAGGGATCAAACTGGGTCTCCTGCATCGCAGGTGGATTCTTTACTGCTGAGCCACTGGGGAAGCCACTGGCCATGCTGACCTGCAGTCCCATAAAAGTCCTACACCTTTTCACAAATGTTACTGCTAAGCTAGTATTTGTATTGATTTCTTTCTAATTTGTGTTCCCACAGAACTATTACTAATAGTAATATACTACTATTTCCTACATTATCTTATCAGTTTATGATTGCATAGAATTACAGGATATTCATGGTCAGAGACACATAGATCTTTGAGTCCAGTCCCTGTACACGTTATAGATGCAGTTACTGAGGTACAAAGAGGTCAAATATTAATCTTGAATCGCAACTCACTGCCTGCCGGTCTGTCAGGACATACACACCGTTCCTCTCCAGGGAAACACGGTGGCGTCTGTTAACTATTTCTCTCCCTTTCACCTTGAATGTTACTAGAAGGGAGGCCCTGCCCTCTAGAAAATAGCCCTACTTCCAGAATCTTCCAGTTTTCAACCCATTCTCCATACATAACCATGAATACTATGTTTTGGGGGAAAAAAAAAATTTAAAGGCCCTTGTTAACATCCTGTAAAAGTGCCCCATTGTATAGAAGCCCAGGCTCTGTAGCATGCCTTAGAAAACTCTGCTTACCTCTCTGCTCTGATGTTCTATTATTTCTCCCCCAATGCTCTATCTTGTCACTTTGAATGTGTATCATTTCCAGATATGCCACCTCTGGCCAATACCCCCTGAACTTGTACCTGCAGGTTTCTCTTTTGGGAAGGCTTTTCCCCAACTCGACAGACTCTTGGTTCCCACTTTCAGACTTGCTTTCCCAATGAAGTCTTCCTCCAAATCCTCACCAAAGACACCACCACCCAGCCCCACAAACTCAGGGCAGTAAGCACATCTCCCCTCTCACTGTACTTCCAGAAACACCCTAATTCCACAGCATCTGTGTCCAGCTGATGGTCCTACTGTCTAATCTGTAGAATGACTCCCTGGAGGATGGTATCATACCTGCCATCTAGAAAACATTCAACACTGATTCATTTCATTTATTCAACAAATATCACCTGAACCCATCTGATGCTAGCCTCTGGCATAGGGAGTGAACAAGATCTATGAGGTCCTGCCCTTATGCACCTTACAGAGGATAAACATTCCCTAAAACAAGTGAGAATGATGGCGTACAAGGAATGATGTAACACATGGAATACTGCAAGCTATGGGCACATGCAGGAGGGAGCCTAGACTAGGGGTCATGGAGGGCCTCTCTAAAGAACTCACATTTAAGCCAAGAAGAAATAATTATCCAAGTGAAGAATGAGACTGAGACTAATTTATCAAGCTTGCTTCATCTCCAAATGGCCCTTGCTACCATTTCCTTAAAGCCACTACTGAGGACAGGAACAGGGCTTCCCCTGGTGGCTCAGATGGTAAAGAATCCATCAGCAATCCCACTGCTGGGCATATACAACAAGGAAACCAGAACTGAAAGAGACACGTGTACTCCAGTGTTCATCACAGCACTGTTTACAATAGCTAGGACATGGAAGCAACCTAGATGTCCATCAGCAGACGAATGGATAAGAAAGCTATGGTACATATACACAATGGAGTATTACTCAGCCATTAAAAAGAATACATTTGAATCAGTCCTAATGAGGTGGATGAAACTGGAACCTATTATACAGAATGAAGTAAGTCAGGAAGAAAAACACCAATACAGTATATTAATGCATATATATGGAATTTAGAAAGATGGTAACAATGACCCTATGTGCAAGACAGCAAAAGAGACACAGATATAAAGAACAGAATTTTGGATTCTGTGGGAGAAGGCGAGGGTGGGATGATTTGAGAGAATAGCATTGAAACATGTATGTTACCATATGTGAAATAGATCGCCCATCCAGGTTCGCTGCATGAGGCAAGGCACTCAGGGCCAGTGCACTGGGATGACCTGGAGGGATGGAATGGGGAGGGAAGTGGGAGGGAGGTTCAGGATGGGGGACACATGTACACCCATGGCTGATTCATGTCAATGTATGGCAAAAAACAATACAATATTGTAAAGTAATTAGCCTCCAATTAAAAGGAAAAATAAAGAATCCACCTGCAATGCAGGAGATTCAGGTTAGATCCCTGGGTCAGGAAGATCCCCTGGAGAGGGAAATGGCAACTGGCTCCAGTATTCTTGCCTAGAGAATCCCATGGACAGAGGAGCCTGGTGGGCTACAGTCCACGGGGTCACAAAGAGTCAGACATGACAGAGCGATTGAGTATGAGGACAGGAAGAAAGATGGAGGTCTGTGGATTCCATAGAATCTATTGAGCCTCCACTAATCAGTATCACAGAGGACATGACGAGAGGTGACATTCAAAGTACCAGCCAGTCATCATGGGCACCAGCCATAGGCAACCAGGCTATGCACCCCTATGTACCAGGGCTACATGCCAGCCCTGGGCAGAAAAACCCAACCTGCCCTGCCTCTCTCTACCTGGAAGAAGGCAGAACCGTGGCTCTGATCCACCCCCTTTTGTAGATGATTTTACTCTGCATACGGTGACACCTGGCATACACGCGGGACTGGACAGCTGGATATCTCCCTAAGCGTGCGTTCTGCCGCTCTCACTCTGCAGCCACGGTCTCTCTCCCAAGACGGCTCTCTCCTGAGTCAGCTACAATTGCTGGCTGCCGTCTCCACAAATCCTTCCCCATGTAATGCTCCTCTAATACCAAGATGAGTTCAAAAGTGCCCAGTGTCTGCCTTTCTTGCTTGAGGCTCTCTCTGCCTGACTCCCAGTGGACGGAGGAATTCTAAACATCTGTCTGTGGTGAGGCTGTGGGTGTGTCAAGTCACATGTCTTACTGGGGGGCTATGTCCCGAGAGAGACCAGAGGGAGACGCCACCTGAGATCCTGCCACAAAAACAGAGAAGATGGGAACAGATAGACGTAGTCTATCGACTTTTTAAGACCTTAGACAAGTAACATACAAATAGTATTAAACATAAGAAAACCACCTCAAGTTTTCAGCAGCTCTACAGAAGTAAAGAATGTGTCTAGGGTTCATAGTAAGACTCCCTTCTGAGACGTAGCTTGTGTGTTAGTCACTCAGTCGTGTCTGACTCTTTGTGGCCCCATGGACTGTAGCCCTCCAGGCTCCTCTGCCCATGGAATTTTCCAGGCAAGAATACTGGAGTATTGTTACTTTCTACTCCAGGGGATCTTCCCGACCCAGGGAGGGAACCTGTGTCTCTTGCCTCTCCTGAATTGGCAGGTGGGTTCTTTACCAGTAGTGCCACCTGGGAAGCCCCACTGCCTAGGGCACTGCTCAGCATTTCTAACCCCGGTTGAGTGGTGAGGATGCAGGAGGCTGCAGCTGATCTGAGCTTAAACAGAACCCATTCTGACCTTGATCCCCAGCGCCCTGGTGCTTGTGAGCTGAAGCTAGTAAAGACTTGTGGATTGTATCACAGTTCTCCTGAGACCCAAGGCCAACTCCCACCCCTGCCTCCTTCTCAGAGGCCCTGGCCAGGTCAGCTCCCCCGCCTAGACTCCTAATTCGCATGGTCCCCAGAGAAGGTTCTAGTTACTTCCAGGACTAGGCTACTTCCGGGTGTGCTTGGAGTCAGCTCCAGGAGATGACTTAAGAGCACAACACTCGATGTCGCCCCAGCATTTTCCTTTGTCTCCCTGGTCTCAGACAAGATCCTAGAACTCTGGGACCCTCTGTTTCCTCCTCTAAAAGATGTATTAATAGGAGCTGGCCCAGAGAGCTGTAGTGAAAATCAAAGGTTTGCCCGCTGCGGTCCCCACCCTCATTCCTCACCCCGCCACACCCAGGGGACAGGACAGCCACGGGTTGTGGGGGAAGGTGTGCGATAACAAACGTACCACCTGCCCAGTTCTCTGGTCCAGGAAATCTGATCACATTACCCCACAAATTCATCCCAAACACTTCTTAGTTACTTGTCCCAAACAAACCAGGCAGACTGCACGCTCAGTCTCTGCCCCACTTGGCTTTGCCAAATGGGTGACTAATGCCCCCAAAGCAGCTGGTGAGGTTGCCAACTGGCTAAACTGTCCCAGCATCCCAGGTGGAGCCCCAATTATACCAAAGGTAAGAGCAGCACACCTCTGATTTAAGGAGATGCTGCCAGTGACCACATTCCTCCTCTCTCCCTCTCCCCTCCTCTACCTTTAAAAGCCATTTGAAAGCCCCCACCCTGGACTGCTGCCTCCTCCACTGAAAGTATGGCCCTGGGGACCGCCAGGTGGACCAAGGCTTTCAGCACCGTGAGTCCCCAGACCCTGAGCCCCTCAGGCCACTGACAGGCAACGTCATCAGCACCTTCCCAAACCCTGGGCAACAAGAACATTGGAGAGACATGGCTCGCACCAGTTCCCTCCATACGACTTTTTTTTTTTTTTTTTTTTATGTTTTCCTGCTTCCTATCTGGATGAATAGAGGGGCCTCCAGCTGTTGCCGTCAGTCAAATCGCCAGCATTTCCTTTCTGGGAGCACATTTTTCCTGAAGCAGCATTTTAGCACCAGATGCATTAGGGCTTTTTATCGCCTGGCAATATTTGTTATCCAAAGGGCTGAGTAGCACAGTTCCCATCCAGCAGGTTATATTTGTTTGTGGCTCTCTGTCAATGGTCTCACTCTAACCTGCGCTTTAATCACACAAAATGGCTCAAAATGAGAAAGCAGGGGCACTATTAGGGTCACAAAGTCTTAGTCACTGAACTCTGTCTTTCTCTTTTCACTAGCGTCTGTCCCCTCCCCACTCCCCAACTCTTTTTTAAACTCCAGAACTAACTTTTCAAAGAATACCACTTCCTGGGTGCATAGCAAGGGTTCAGTAAATATTTGCTAATATGATTTAAATCACTGGCCATGGAAGGATATTCCAGAAAGTGACGATGCTCATCAAAGACTTTTAGGCCCTTCGCACAGAACAAGCCCTGCATTTTGTAGATGGAGAGTACCAAAAATTGAGGTCATTCACCCATGTTCCCATGGGCTATTCATTTATTTATTTGACCGCGGTGGGTCTTCACTGCGGTGTGTGGGCTTCTTGTTGCGGAGCACAGGCCTTAGTTGCTCCGCAGTATACGGGATCTTAGTTCCCCAGCCAGGGACTGAACTCGAATCCTCTGCATTGGAAGGTGAATTCTTAACCACTGGACCACCAGGGAAGTCCCACCACAGGCTCTTTATTGTTGCCACTGAGAACCTCCAACCCACAAGATAACAGGATTACGCCAAGGTTCTCTCCAAGGTTCCAACCAGAATATGATGCTGTTTTGCTATATTACCTTGACCCTAAGAAACTGGGTAATACAACCTTTTCATTTCAAAGTTGGGTAACTTTTTTTTTGCATCATTAACAGATTTTTTTTAACTTTTTTATTTTATATTGGTGTATACTCAGTTAACGGAGAAGGCAATGACACCCCACTCCAGTACTCTTGCCTGGAAAATCCCATGGACGGAGGAGCCTGGAAGGCTGCAGTCCATGGGGTCGCTGAGGGTCGGACACGACTGAGCAACTTCACTTTCACTTTTCACTTTCATGCATTGGAGAAGGCAGTGGCAACCCACTCCAGTGTTCTTGCCTGGAGAATCCCAGGGACGGGGAAGCCTGGTGGGCTGCTGTCTATGGGGTCGCACGGAGTCGGACCCGACTGAAGAGACTTAGCAGCATACTCAGTTAACAATATATTGTGACAGTCTCATGTGAACAGTGAAGAGACTCGGCCATACACATACCTGTATCCATTCTCCCCCAGACTCCTTTCCTATCCAGGCTGCCACTTAACACTGAGCAGAGTCCCCTGTGCTATACAGTAGGTTAAAACTGGGAAATTTTTTAAAAGCTGGGAAATCAAACGCTAGAATTTCTTTGTCCAAGACAGCTCATTCGAGATTTGGCAAACCTGGCAAACCGGGTCATCACCCAGAATGAGTGCCTGGGTGAGGTTTTCAATATATAATTTCCCTACCAAATCCATCTCTGGGCCTGGCAAGCCTTGAGACTGTCTGTTGATCGCCAGCGGGGGGAGGGCGGGGGCTGTTTGTTTCTGTTTGTTGCATATTCTCCCAGGCATCCTGCTGCACCCCAGGTTTGGAAACTGTAGCTCTAATCATTGTCCACGGCTTCATCACTCCCGTGTGTGGATGGCGTGGAGCGTGTCCTAAAAAACTGAGGCGGATGGCACACTGGTGTTTTGGAATCGCAGCTAAAGTCGCCCATCAAGATGTGAGTCCAAACCGCTTAACCTCTGATAAGAATAACAGTGACTACAAATCCCGCTTGCTGGCCGTGGAAGACAAGTTTACCTGAGTCCCAGCTGCCTGGCCCCCGGGAGGACACCCTGGAGGGCTGTTGCTCCTGTCCTGTGAACAGCTGGGGAAGCTGGGGCTGAAACCTCAGGCCACAGCCGCCGCCCAAGTGGAAATCACCAGATAAGTGTAATTTAAAACCTACACATTTAAGCTAAGACGAGCTCTTGTCAACATATAGTCCCAGCACTTTATCTCTCTGCTGGCTCTGATTCCCTCTCACCGCCTCCTTTCCAAGTAATTCCCTGAGTTCTGGGAATGTCCGGAACTGTCCATGGCCAGGCCTGGGACCGATTTATCCTAAGTCAAGCCACAGTTCACGCTTTTCAATTGGTTTCGGTAACTAAGCAACCTCCTTGTCACTGGGGGTAATGACCTGACTCTCATTCCAGGGGCGGCAACACGACGCGGGACCCGGGGTGAAGGGTCACCAGGGCGGGACTCGTGCCAGCCTGGGGGTGAACCCCAGCTGCGCAATTGCCCTATGTCAATCATTTAGCTTTCGGAGGTAAAATGGGGGTGAAGGCCAGCTCCCTAGCCGCTCATGATTTGAGATAATGTATATAAAGCACCAGGCTGCTTTTACTTAACATCAGCCTAAGAGCCAGAAAGCGGTGGCAGCAGGGAGTGAAGTGTGGGAGAGTCACAGCTCCTAAGAGGGTCCGGCCATAACCAGAGTTAACGGAGAGGACCACAACCCTCAGGGCCCCCGGCTGCCCCACAACCTTTTGAATAGCTGCAGACACAGCTGGGCCTGGGCTTTCATTGCCCGGATGGCATTGGGAAACCTGATGTGTCATTTTTCCAAAGCCCGGAGCATCCAGAAAGCTTAAAGCCTGGCTGGGGTGACCAGCCCCTGCAAGGGCCCCTGTCAGTGTCAAGGGCTCCCTGACACCATGGCCTTCCCAGTTGCTCCAGCACTTTATTTACAAGCTCTGTTTCGGACTCAGGGCCAATGCAGCTGGTCCTTTCTCCGCTCCATGATGCCCACTTAACGTGGGATTTCACTCCCCTTTAAAGGCACTTTTGGGGCGTGGGGGTGGAGAGGGAGCAACAGCCAGATCAACAAATCTGCTCACAAATAATCTCAGCCGAGAGGAGCCAAAAAGTCAGAAAGAGTGGTCCTGCTTACTCGAGCATTCAAAGCTTTCTATTTAAAAGTGAGGAAGGGCTGGCTTGGTCCAGGGGATTTAAAAATAAACTGGAAATCAGAGTAGGGACTCCTAAGGCAGGATTTACCAACAGTTCTCTACAACCAGGGGCCTACGAACCTCAATTAGCCCTCTAAATCCTCTTTCAGAAAAAGGGAGGAAGGGAGAGGGTTATCTTCGTAAACCCAGTGCTAATGAAGCTGGGTAGTTCAGAGAACTAGTCCTGGCTAACGAACAGCATGGAGCCCCTCATATTAGAGGTGGGGACAATTTCTCCCAGGCACAGGAACCAGACAGGGCTGGAAGGACACAAGGAAATAAGACACAATCTTCACCAGAGGCCAAGCAGAGGAGGGTGTCCCTAACACCCAGAAGGGAGAGTCTGGCAAGGCTCACCTGGGGCTGCCGTGTGCTCCCCCAAAAGGGGTGCCTTGTCTCCCATTCTGAAAATCTGTGCTCAGGCAGCTCCGAAAAGTCAGATTCCAGGACCTGGAGACTCATAAACATTTTTACTCTTTTCTTTTTTTAATCAGTCCAATCCTGACATCCAGTTTCATGCAGTAGCAATACTGTTAAAGATGTTATGTGTCTTTTAGCAATTCCACAGAAAACAAGATCCATTTTACTTCTGTTGTTCCAGACAAAGTTCTCGGTCCAGTACCTGAAACTAACATTTCTATTATAAGCAGAAAGAAAGAATATATTGAAAGGCTATCATATAGCCTTTTATATACTTGAAATTTATGCTACCAAAATTTTTCTACTACAGAGATGTGATATGTATATATGATGAATATATACATGTGATGGAATATCTGCTATTGTTGTTTTAGAGGTTAAATCATGTCTATCTCTTTTGCAACCCCATGGACTGTAGCCTGCCAGGCTCCTCTGTCCATGGGATTCTCCAGGCAAGAATACTGGAGTGGGTTGCCATTCTCTTCTCCAGCGTGTATTTTTACTTATAATCCATAAAGTGTTCGAGGTAGGGGAGGACTGGGCAGAAGGAAAGTGGTGCCCAGAAGGGCCGTGCTGACCAGAGGTGTCCAGGGCACAGATGTCGACAGCATGGTCCCCTCACAGAATCCCAGCCTGCTGGGCACACAAGCTATTCAAGCAGGACCCTGAACCAGAGGAGCCAGGATTTTGGATGAGCTTCTGTTTAGCCCTGTGTGGACAGCGTTTGAGGAAAGAAGAAGGAGCCCAGACTTGGAATCCAGAAGCCTGCCCGGGGTTTGGCTCTGGCTCCACTGAGCGGTCTGCCGCCCAGCTGAAAGTCCCAGACCTCTCTCTGCAGCCTCTGAATCTGTGAACTCTGGATTTCCTTTAGCAGAACTATGACAAGAGGGCTTCCCAGGTGGCGCCAGTGATAACCCTCCTGCCGATGCAGGAGACGTAAGAGACGCAAGTTCCATCCCCGGGTCAGCAAGATCCACTAGTGGAGGGCATGGCAGCCCACTCCAGTGTTCTTGCCTGGAAAGTTCCATGGACAGAGGAGCCTGGTGGGCCACAGTCCATGAGGTTGTACAGAGTCTGACACGACTGACTTAGCACACACAAGGTCTCCCGGTGACCCAGTCCAACATGTGATGTGAACCACTCACATCAGAGCCACTAAGCATGCAAATTCCTGGGCATGACCCAGACCAATGGAAACAGAATTTCTGAGGGGAAAAACTAAGAAACCTGCACTTTAACAAATCCTCAGGTGACTCATATGTACCCTCAAGACTGAACATCACAGACTTAGAGGACAAGAGTCCAAAGTCCTTAATATGGTTTCAGGGCCCTTTCAATCTGCCGTTGGAGTCCTGTTCCCAGAGTCCTCTCTGCTTCTACCTCACCTGCTGACATTTGGGTCCTCAAGCCACAGGCCAGACACTGAGCTAATTAAGTGCATCCATTTAACAAGGAAATGGCAACCCACTCCAGTATTCTTGCCTGGAAAATGCCATGGACAGAGGAATCTGGCTGGCTACTGTCCATGGGGTCACAAAGAGTTGGACACGACTGAGTGACTAAACCACCATTTAACCCTCAGAGCATCTCTGCAAGCAAGTATTATCATCATCCCCATTTTGCAGATAAGGAGACTGAGGCTTACAGAGGTTCGGTAACTTAGCTAAGATCACACAGCAAGGACCAAGCAGAGGTCATACTCGGATTTCCATTCATGAGATTGCAGCAGTCTCGCTCTTGATCGCCGTCAATATACTCACATCATTGTTCAGTTGCTAAGTCGTGTCTGACTCTTTGAGACCCCTTGGGCGGCAGCACACCAGGCTCCTCATGCATTCCTTCAAACGTGCCCAGGTACTCAGGCCTGCGTGGCCCTGTTCAAGTTGCCCCTTGGCCTCACATGCCTCACGCTACCCTTATCCTTTGCAAATATATAAAATTCAAATGTTTTTCCTGGCTCCAAATGTCCATGGGTTCACTAAGGAGTATTAGCTGCTCCCATGTTCACGTTCCAATGGCCTTCTGTTCTTAACTCTACTTCACCACTATTTAAATTGTATGGTAATTATTATGTTCCAGTCTCTCTTATTAGGCTTTAAAATTCCTAAGATACAGAAGGTTTTTAAGGCAGTGAAACTGTTTTGTATGACAGCAATGGTGGATACACGTCATTGAGCGTGCATGCCAAGTCGCTTCAGTCGTGTCCGATTCTTTGGGACACCACAGACCATAGCCCGCCAGGCTCTTCTGTCTATGAGATTCTCCAGGCAAGAATACTGGAGTGGGTTGTCTTGCCCTCCTCCAGGGGCTCTTCCCTACCCAGGAATAGAACCCAAGTCTCTTAAGTCGCCTGCATTGGCAGGCAGGTTCTTTACCTGGGAAGCCCACATATCATATGTTTGTTTGTCCAAACCCATAGAACATACAACACCAAGAGTGAACCCGAATGTCAAATATGAACTTTGGTAATAATGGTATGTCCAAGTAGGTTCGGCTTCCCAAGTGGCTCAGTGGTACAGGATCTACCTACAATGCAGCAAACACCAGAGATGTAGGTTCAACCTCTGGGTTGGGAAGACACCCTAAAGCAGGAAATGCAACCCACTCCAGTATTCTTGCCTGGAAAATCCAATGGGCAGAGGAGCCTGGAAGACTGCAGTCCATGGGGTCACAAAGATTCAGACATGACAGAGGATGCACATGCCCTGCATGCCATGTAGGTTCAGCTGCTGTAACAACAGTACCACTCTGGTGGGGGATGTTGATAGCGGGGGAGGCTCTGCATGTGTGGGGGTGTGGGGGAGGTACTGGAAATCTGTGTACTTCACGCTCAATTTTGCAGTAAGACTAAAATTGCTCTAAAAACGGTTATTTAAATTTTTTAAATTCCTAAGACTACGTGATCCATCTCTGCAACCACACAGCATGGCATATAGAAGCTACATGATGCATGCTGAAGGAAAGCGTGACGGGCAGGACAGCTGCTTTCATGTAAGGCTGAGAAACAGATGTGAGTGAGGCCCCCCACCATGACCAGAGGTGAAGAGGAGGCGAGGACACGGGGTCACCTAATGAAAATTTTGGAGGCAGCCTCAAAAGAAAGGAAGAGCACTATGTTGCCAGTCCCAAGGATAAGCTGAAAGATGAAGATAGTTCTGTACAGGTAGAGTTTGGAGGGAGCAAGAAAAAGCCAGAGTGAAAACTGGAGGTGCCAGAGTGGAGAAGAAGAAAGCAGAAAGAGAATGAGACAGAGGCAAACTAGAATGTCCAAAGATGCCTTGCAAGCACTTGTGAGCCCAGGCCATTCCAAAAGGCAAGCGGGGCCAAGAAGGGCAGAGGGGACCCATGCTGTCAGCCCCTGAGAACAGGAAGGCAGATTCTAGGAGCATGAGGGGACTATTCCTCATCTGAATGAGATGTAAGGGGGAAAAATTCAGGCAGTGGAATTATGCTGCAGGAACCCGGTCTTTATTGTCACAGGGAATGATTACAAGAGATGTTTTAATGGCAATTTAGATGCCAGGAATCAAAAAGTAGGACATAGGCTTTAGAAGCAGGGCAATTAATAATATCTTTTGGAAGGCAAATCTGGAAGAAGAGAAAATGAGTACTACCAGCTGTGGGTAATACCATCGAGTTGACCAAGGGATGGACAGAGGACAGGGGGCATATATATTAGAAACAAGATGGCTGCAAGAGAAACCTTGAGCACTCATACGATTGTCCTGCAAAACCCAAGGCCCTTCCTCATATTCATGGTTCAAAGGTTAGAGAAGCTTAAGGATGACCCAGGGAAAGAAGTTGGGAAGTTACAGCCCAGCTACTACTGATGGATCAACAGATCAGCAGCAACACTGATAAGCCACAAAGTAGTTCCTGCTTGGCACCTGCAAAGGCAGCCAAGCGCTCAGCTCTCAGCCCTCAGGCCAGTCACTTCAGACTGAAAACAGCTTCATCTGGGCTTCCTCATAAGGCCACTGGATCCAAGCAGAGACTGAGCTGACAGTGTGCCCTCACAGATTCCGGAACCAGGGGGTGACATCCTGTATTCACACAGCACTGCAACATGACGGGGATAAGCAGCACGATGCTCTGCTACCTGGACATTACGATAGCGGCCAGCTAAAGAGCACGTGCTACTCCTTTTGGACAAGAATGTGCTAGAGGAGTTTGTTACCTGTGAGCAAGGATTGGGGTGTCACAACCCAAAGTGAAGCTAGTCAGGAGTGAGACAGAGGCAATAAGCTGAGCAGGGATTTTAGAAGTGAAACTCCAAAGTACAGTCCCAAATCTCCGCCTTCAGAATATCAGGAGTTTATATACACACTGCGCATAGCTCAGTCGGTTAAGAATTGGCCTGCAATGCAGGAGACCCAGCTTCGATCCCTGGGTCGGGAAGATCCCCTGGAGAAGGAAATGGCAACCCACTCCAGTATACTAGGCTGGAGAAGCCCATGGATAGAGGAGCCTGGCGGGCTACAGTCCCATGGTATCACACAAGAGCCAGACATAGCAACTGCACCACCACCATGTTGATTAAATAAGACATTAGGGAGATCAGTCCACCCTTCTGCCACAATTCACACTAGATTTGGCATGAGACAGGCTTGCACTGGAAAGCTCTTTCACTTTCTAGCTCTGTGAGCCTGGATGAGTTTCTCAAACTCCCGGAGGCTCAGTTTCCTTATCTGTAAAAAGGACCTTAATGGTACTTACAGTTCTCTAGCTCTTGTTAGGAATACATGAGGGCAAGCACGCGAAGTGCTCCTGGAGCGTGCCTGGCAGAAAATTCTATAAACGATGAGGATGCTAGTGGTGTCACTCTGTTGTTGTTATTGCTCAGTCGCTCGGTTGTGTCCAACTCTTTTTCGACCCATGGTGTTACTTTATTGCGTGTGTGAGTGCTAAGTCACGTCCAACTCTTTGCAACCCCATGGACTGTAGCCCACCTGGCTGCTCTGTCCATTGGGTTTTCCAGGCAAGAATACTAGAGTGGGTTGCCATTTCCTTCTCCTGGGGATCTTCCTGACCCAGCGATCGAAATATTCCCCACCCAATGGACTCAGGGGCTTATCCCTCACTGTTGGCCTCAGAGGAGAGGGAGAAGTTTACGAAACAGGGTTCACATTCAGTGACTGAGTGGAGTCACTCAACCCTCACAACTCAGATTTCAACAGCAAATGAGGATGGCCAGTGACAACTGATCCAGAGGAGACACATGACCAAGGCAACAATCCACCATCCAGCAGAGGGAAGACGAGAAGGACTGGCCGCAGTGCAGAGGGGATGGGAGCACATGTCTGCAGCAAGACGGAGCCAGAAGCTTGGACAGACTATAAGGAAGTCAGGATGCAGTGTTGGGCTGTGGCTGACTTTGGTTAGCAGATGCACTGGAGAAGGAAATGGCAACCCACTCCAGTGTTCTTGCCTGGAGAATCCCAGGGACAGGGGAGCCTGGTGGGCTGCCGTCTCTGGGGTCGCACAGAGTCGGACACGACTGAAGTGACTTAGCAGCAGCGGCAGCAAACACTGGAAATTCAATTCAGAAAAGAGGAAAAATGTGATGGGAGGGAAATTATACAGTCATTAAGCGTGAGAGAGAAGGGGGAACTTCCCTGGCAGTCCAATGGTTAAGACTCCAAACTTCCACTCGGGGGGTGAAGGTTCCATCCTCTGTCAGGGAGCAAAGATCCCCTGTGCTATGCGACATAATAAATAAGTAATTTTCAAAAGAGTGAAAGAGAAGGACAGAGAGGAGGACAGATGGAAGGAGAGACTGACCAGCAGCTAGAGGGACTAATGGTCAGACTGCTCAACAGAGAGGTAAGGACTGACAGAGAATGGACAAATCTGATTGGCTAACTCTCCCTTCTTGGGTCACATGCATGGTGGACACGTGGCTGCTGGTCGGGGATCGGATCCCTGACAAGGTGGGATACACACCAGGTACAGTGAAAGGGAAGTTATGACCAACCTAGACAGCATATGCAAAAGCAGAGACATTACTTTGCCAACAAAGGTCCATCTAGTCAAGGCTATGGTTTTTCCAGTAGTCATGTATGGATGTGAGAGTTGGACTGTAAAGAAAGCTGAGTGCCGAAGAATTGATGCTTTTGAACTGTGGTGTTGGAGAAGACTCTTGAGAGTCCCTTGGACTGCAAGGAGATCCAACCAGTCCATCCTAAAGGAGATCAGTCCTGAGTGTTCATTGGAAGGACTGATGTTGAAGCTGAAACTTCAATCCTTTGGCCACCTGATGTGAAGACCTGACTCATTTGAAAAGACCCGGATGCTGGAAAAGATTGAGGGCAGGAGGAGAAGGGGATAACAGAGGATGAGATGGTTGGATGGCATCACTGACTCAATGGACATGAGTTTGGGTAAACTCCAGGAGTTGGTGATGGACAGGGAGGCCTGGCGTGCTGCAGTCCATTGGGTCGCAAAGAGTCAGACACGACTGAGCAACTGAACTGAACTGAACTGTCAGTCCAGGGCTTCCTGGTGGCTCAGACAGTAAAGAATCCACCTGCAATGCAGGAGACCTAGATTCGAACCCTGGGTCGGGAAGATCCCCTGGAGTAGGAAATGGCAACCCACTTCAATATTCTTACCTGGGAAATACCATAGACAGAGGAGCCTGGTGGGCTACAATCCATGGGGTCGCAGAGTCAGACATGACTGAGTGACTAATAGCACTGGCAGTACAGTGGGTTAAGTCTCCACACTTCCAATGCTAGGGGTGTGGGTTCAATCCCTGGTTGGGGAACTAGGATCCTACATGCCATGTGGCACTGCCAAGGAAATATAAAGAAAATAAAAATAAATAAAATCAACACATATTCCAGACCTCCATCTCTGTTTTTCTTGCTCTGGGCTGTTCCCAGGACACCTGAGTCCTCTGTAAAAAAGGAGACAAAAAGCTATGGTGGTAAGAAGGCTGGGGTGGGAACAGAAAGCCCCCTGCTGCCAAGCGGAGGCAGGAGAGTGGCTGCAGCCACCACTCTGTTGTGAGCAGTGAGCAAGCAGCCCCGGCCTTGGCCACGAGCCATCTCTATGATTTGGCCAATTGACCTAACCTATGTGGACATCTGTTTGTAAATTTGCAAAATGAGGGGGTTGAACTGGATGTCTTCCAAGCTCACTTGCAGGGCGGCTCACATTCTAGATTCTGTGATTCTACGAACCCATGGTTATTCATGAACATCAGACTTTTTCGCAACGCCCAAAAGGTATTAGCTGTCTTTCCAGCCATGTCAATAATATTTTATTTATTATATTACTATGATGTGGATAGGTTATTTATCTTCTCCCGGTACAACCTGTACTTGAATACAATCCCAACGTGCGTAGTAAATCTCTCCTCCTTTGAACTCCTGAGGCTTTTAAATCTAGACGCCTCTTAGTGTACTTATCACATTCTATTTTATGCTATGATTATTCAGGAAAATGCCCTATGGTCCAGTACTAGATGTTAAGCTCCCTGAACGCTTCCTGGAAGCCCTGCTGCAGAAAGAAGAAGGGAGCTTCTGAGGCTGTTTTCACCTCAGTAGCCCTGAGAAGCCTGAGCTGTTGCTCTGGGTGTATTTGTAGGACAAGCATGTTGTTGGGGAGAAAGTAAAAGGAACATAAATGGAGTTCATCCAATGAGTCTACGAGATCCCCATCCTTGGCTCCCCCTCCAACCCACAAAAATAGCTAACCCAAAACCTTTGCCTTAAACTGATAGACTGACCCAAAGTCATTGACAATTTCCTGATCTCAATGCTATTCAAGGATTTGGGAGAAATCCCCAATACAGATGAGAGGGGTCATTGCTGAGCCCATTGGTGGCAGGGGAGGGCAGCAGGACACTCACAATTCCCAGTCACGGAGCATGTTCACCAGACACTGGCAGTCACTCAAAAGGGAACCTTCTACAGAGCTGAGGGCTTCCCTAGTGGCTCAGACAGTAAAGAATCTGCCCACAATGCAGGAGACATGGGTTCAATCCCTGGGTCAGGAAGATCCCCTGGAGAAGGGAGCAGCAACCCTCTCCAGTATTCTTGCCCTAAGAATCCCATGGACAGAGGAGCTGGCAGGCTATGTCCATGGGGTCGCAAAGAGTCGGACGTGACTGAATGACCAACACACTATAGAGCTGAAGGACCCAGATAGTACCAGACTGGCTGGCAAAGCAGTTTCTCAGGTGAGAAAACAAAATGAGGAGGAAAAAAAAAAGAGAGAGGGAGAGCAAGAAATTGCCAAGGCAGTTTCTCTTAAGGCAAAGGCCACCCAAGCCAGATTTTCTAATCACTCTGAGAAAGTTCAGATGGGGACCTGGAAGTTTGATCTCAGCAAGCACTCTGCAGGCTCTTCTGAAATGTCCCAGTGGCTGTGCCAAGCCCTCTGTCCCCTGCTTCTTTTCCAGTTCCCAACACCTCTCCCTCAGCTCCCCAGCAAGTGCTCTGGGTCCCTATTAATAATCTGCTTCCACACAGCACCCTCCATGCTCGGCCCTAACCACGGTCTGCTTGGCCTCCTGGTGTCGCGTCCCCGCAAAGCGTGGTCCTGGGACAGCGGGCTCCTTGTCACCATGCGGTCCCGAGCTTGCTGGAGTCAGGAGCCGTCTTCTCCTGGCCTCCAGCCATCCGATTGCGCCTCTTGTCTCTCTCTCTCCATCTCAGCAGCCCTCCCCTCTGCCGGCTTTTACTTTTCCCTCTCTCATTCCCTCTTCTTCCATTACTAATGCCTCTTCTAGAAACACGCTCTATGATGACTGAACCGACAGGTGATCCCAGGAGTCTCGCACCACCCAAGTGTCTGCTAGTCTTGAGTCTCGTCAGCTGAATTTTTGTCTGTTAACTTGCTGGGCTCTTTTTTCCTTCCCTCCATGTTTATTTGTATTAAGACAGTTCCTGAGCTCAACCTTGGGAGCAGGGAAAGGAAGTTCCTTCTGTGGAGGTTGGCTACAGCCATAGCAATAGCCAAAGGGGGCCTCAAACCTGCCTCCGCTGGACAGAAGGTGTGTAATTCCCAGCCTGGCTCCAGGATGCAGCTCAGTTCTTTCCCAGCAACTGTCCTCAGAGATAGGCAGATCTCAAGGCCGAAAAACTGCCATGGAGAATTCCCTTGGGGTACAAGAATCCCAAGGAGGGTCTGTCAGTGGGGAGGACCTTGTGACTAGTGCCAAGAACTGCATGCCCCGTGGGCACAGAATGCTGAAACCGGCTGCAAAGGCCAATCTTACAAAAGAGTTAAACCAAGGCCACATCACCAGGCTGTTAATGCCTCCCTGCCCTCAGAGCCAACAGGAACAGGACGTCCTCGGATGGCTACGCCCCTGCGCCCGCGATTCATCCATCACAGCACGGAACATCGAGCCTGGGGCTCCGACTGGTTCCTGCAGCCTCCTTTTCTCACCTCTCAGCTGGGCTCCTGTTTTTGTTAGCAGGCTCCCACTTAGCTCTACAGAATCGAGCATCGCTTTCACTTGCATCCCTGGCCTGTGTCGCGGTCCCATGCACATCGGCGCCCAGGGCACGGAGGGCCCAGGAGGTCATAACCAGCAGCGCCACGCCCCCGGCTGGCTCCGGCTGACTCATGGGTCTTGATAACCGGCATGTGTTCCAGCTGCCACCCGGGTCGTCTCCAAAACATCTGGCCAGTTGTTTATGTCCTCGGCAGCTTCCCGGTGCTCAGTTCTCTGTCCTCGGCTCCTGCAGGCCTCTTAAAAAGAGGAGTCCAGCCGCCCACCCAGCATTTCTCCCTTCTGCCATGTGGAAATCAATTAGAAACAGCCTGGTTTTGGCTGTGGGATGGGCCCCCTCCTGCCGCCCAGGCTGCTCCTCTCCTGGGTATCCCCACATGTGCAGCCACAACTGTTTCTATCCTAATTCTTTCCATCTCCCCAGCCTGCCACCTCTTCTATGCCGGGATCTCCCAGGGCTCCCTTTCTTTGCACAAAGGTCCTGCGGTCTCCTTTGAGCTTCCGAGGTGGCTCAGCGGTCAAGAATCCACCTGCCAGTGCAGGAGGCGCAGGAGACATAGGTTCGATCCTTGGGTTGGGAAGATCCCCTGGAGGAAGAAATGGCAATCCACTCCAGTATTCTTGCCTGGAGAATCCCATGGACAGAGGAGTCTGGCGGGCTACAGTCCATGGGGTCACAAAGACTCGGACATGACAGCAACTGAGTATGCATGCCCTTGCGGTCTCTGTTACCTTCTAAACTTACGCTTTGAAAAGTCCACAGGTGTGTTTTCTCCCCAGTTTATACCCGCATGCCTCACCTGGGTTCTTGCTCACTTAGCAGCTTTCTCTTCATCTAGCTTTCCTGCCAAGCCTACCTTTTCAAGAACTACCTAAGTACCCAACACGCACATACCACATGGGGTTTCTGTTGGATAGAGGGAGAGTTTTCTCATCAGGCAGTTTGTATTTCAGCAAGATGAACCCAAATTTCAAATTACCTTCCTGACAGTCATTCTCACTGATTGATCCACTTTTTTCTCTTAGAGACCTCCTCTCCTTGTCTCCACGCCCCCTCTCAAATTCCTTCAGTTCCCATTCTTCAGCAAAATCATATTTGCCTTCTAAATCAGAGCCCAGAATTTTCAGGAAAGTGAAAGTGAAAGTCACTCAGTCGTATCCAACTCTTTGTGACCCCATGGACTATACAGTCCATGGAATTCTCCAGGCCAGAATACTGCAGTGGGTAGCCATTCTCTTCTCCAGGGGATCTTCCCAACCCAGGAATTGAACCCAGGTCTGCATTGCAGGTGGATTCCTTACCAGCTGGGTCACAAGGGAAGCCCAAGAATACAGGAGTGAGCAGCAGCATCCGTAACTAAAGCAATCCACTCTTTGTGATACATCTTTTCCTCTTTGATACCACCCACTGCTGTGGTGCCCACCTAATTCCCAACCTCACAGTCCTTGCAGGTGGGCACACCTGCATGCCTGCACACCTGCAGGCACGTAATGATGATGCAGCCGAAGAGGAGGAGGAGAAAGACAGCTAACAGTTTTTGAGCATTGCCTACGTGCCAGGCACTGCTCTAAACACTTGGCATATAAGATTGGGGAATCTGCCCGCTGCATCTTACTTCAGTTTTTCTGAACTCTTACCTATCTGAGGAGAGCCAGGGAGGTGAGCAGCGGGGGGAAGAAGCTTTAGAATAACCGATTGGATCAATGTACATAACTCTAGATGTCCTGATTCTATGTGTTTCGCTTTCTTTATCTCTTCATCTATAATCTGCACTCCTTCCTGTCTGAGTCTTCTTCGTCCTGAATATTTAATCTTGTTTTTAAGCTAAGAAGTAATATTTCATTTTAGACACTGCACTATAGATGATCTTAACTGCAAAACAAAAAGAGAGATGCAGACTTAGAGAACAAACATATGGACACCAAGAGGGGAAGGCAGGGATGAGGTGGGAGGAACTGGGAGACTGGGATGGACATACATACACTAATGATACTACCTGTAGAACAGGGAACTAATGAGACCTGCTGCATAGCTCATTGTTCGATGGTGACCTAAATGGGAAGGAAACTTTTTAAAAAGAGGGAATACACGTATATGTATAGCTGGTTCACTTTGCTGTACAGTAAAAACTAACACAACATTGTAAAGCAATTGCCCTCCAATTAAAATTAATTTTAAAAGTATAAATTAAAACTGCACATTTTTATAAAGATCTCTGAATTTACAACAATAAATCAAAAGAACACAGAATTGGAATAAGAATGATACATATTTTTAAGTCCTGCTCTGCCCATTACTAGCTTCATGATTCGCGGAGCTTTTCTTAATGCTACTGAGCCTCAGTCTCTTTGTTTATAAAGTGAAAAATAATACAGACAAAGTGCAGGAGGTGATGTATGTAAAGTATTAATATCCCAGGGCCCAGCGTCTAGTGAATGCTCTACAAACAACCCCTCCTTTTCTAAAAACACTTGTATTGTCTCAGTGCAGTAGGCGCATATTTCTTTGCCTTCCTCTCTTTTCTTAGTGAGGTCTCGCCCAGAAATCAGGAGAAACCTCTCCACATAACATGCAGCAAAGAAATCACCGTGTGATAGCATACAAGAAGGCAGGACACTATAGTAAGACAAGCTAACAAATGTGAATCATCAAAAAAACAAGAGAGTTTCAGAAAAACATCTATTTCTGCTTTATTGACTATGCCAAAGCCTTTGACTGTGTGGATCACAATAAACTATGGAAAATTCTGAGGTAGGTGGGAATATCAGACCACCTGACCTGCCTCTTGAGAAACTTATATGCAGGTCAGGAAGCAACAGTTAGAACTGGACATGGAAAAACAGACTGGTTCCAAATAGGAAAAGGAGTACATCAAGGCTGTATATTGTCACCCTGCTTATTTAACTTATATGCAGAGTACATAATGAGAAACGCTGGAATCAAGATTGCTGGGAGAAATATCAATAACCTCAGATATGCAGATGACACCACTCTTATGGCAGAAAGTGAAGAGGAACTAAAGAGCTTCTTGATGAAATTGAAAGAGGAGAGTGAAAAAGTTGGCTTAAAGCTCAACATTCAGAAAACTAAGATCATGGTATCCGGTCCCATCACTTCATGGCAAATAGATGGGGAAACAGTGGAAACAGTGGCTGACTTTATTTTAGGGGGCTCCAAAATCACTGCAGATGGTGATTGCAGCCATGAAATTAAAAGACGCTTACTCCTTGGAAGGAAAGTTATGACCAACCTAGACAGTATATTAAAAAGCAAAGATATTACTTTGTCAACAAAGGTCCATCTAGTCAAGGCTATGGTTTTTCCAGTGGTCATGTATGGATGTGAGAGCTGGACTATGAAGAAAGCTGAGCGCCTAAGAATTGAATGCTTTTGAAGTGTGGTGTTGGAGAAGACTCTTGAGGGTCGCTTGGACTGCAAGGAGATCCAACCAGTCCATCCTAAAGGAGATCAGTCCTGAATATTCATTGGAAGAACTGATGTTGAAGCTGAAACTCCAATACTTTGGTCACCTGATGCGAAGAGCTGACTCATTTGAAAAGACCCTGATGCTGGGAAAGATTGAGGGCAGGAGGAGAAGGGGATGACAGAGCATGAGACGGTTGGATGGCATCACCAACTCAGTGGACATGGGTTTGGGTATACTCCAGCAGTTGGTGATGGATAGGGATGCTCGGACATGACTGAGCAACTGAACTGAACGGAACAAAGGTCATATATTCTTCCCCATGCAAGTTGCAGGCCTAAAATCTTACCATTTCCCCAATTTCCCTGAACCCCTCAGTGAGTTTACTTTGGGTCCTTTAATAGGATTTATCCTCTGGCTCTCCCACCAGGTTCAATGTCTTTTTGCCCCAAGAACACCCCAGCCTTCTCCCTGGACAACTGAGAAAGCCAGGTCTAAAACAGTCATCCTCAATATGTGGTCAATAGACCTGCAGGAGCAACAGCATCTGGGACCTTGTTAGACGTACAAATTCTCAGGCCCTACCCTGCTGCTGCTGCTGCTGCTGCTAAGTCATTTCAGTCGTGTCCGACTCTGTGCGACCCCATAGATGGCAGCCCACCAGGCTCCCCGGTCCCCGGGATTCTCCAGGCAAGAACACTGGAGTGGGTTGCCATTTCCTTTTCCAGTGCATGAAAGTTAAAAGCGAAAGTGAAGTCACTCAGTCGTGTCCAGCTCTGTGTGACCCCATGGACTGTGTAGCCCACCAGGATCCTCCATCCATGGGATTTTCTAGGCAAGAGTACTGGAGTGGGGTGCCATTGCCCGCCCTACCCTAGACCCACTAAATCACGAAGTCTGGGGGTGAGGCCCAGGAATCTGTGTGTGAGCAACCCCTCCAGGCATTTCTGCTGCAGGCTCAAGTTGGAGAACCACTGGTTGAGATATTAACATGGTAATTTTCTCTGAACAGAATCCATGGAGGCAGTTGCAGCAATAAGGCAGCAGATCAAAGACTGTAACCTCTAGAGGCACACTGCCAGCTGCCCCTAAAGCATACCCACCCACCAGGGAAGAGGGGTACCATACCTCCTCACCTAGAAGCATCCTCCCTACCCCGAACCTCGCTAGCATCTCTCCCTGCTTTTCTAGTCTAGACACCAGCACAACTGCACACAGGGGCCTGTGAGCCCAACACAGGTGCTCTTGCTCTTGCTCAAACGCAAGATTTATTATCTGCTCCTCCCGCACTCCAATCACCCTGAGACCGGGGAAGCACCTCCCACTTGCACCTGGCTTGTTCTCATTCAGCACTGAATGGAACAGATAAATCAAAGGTGCTGTCAGTTCCCACACAGGTCACCCACTCTCCCCAGCTGAAGCTGTGTCCTCCCAGACCCCATGAGGCTGGTTGACCAGACAGCTGAGCTACAGTTCTCCTCAATCAACAGGAAGCAGGAGAGAGGTCAGGAGCTCAGAACGCTGGCTATAATCAGTAACCCAGAGACTGTACCCTAGCACCCTCAACCCTCCACAGAAAATGCTCCTTGCCCAGACTGAGAGTGACTTTTTCACCCCAAATCTGAAGAACTCAATTGTCTGAAGCCCCACATTTCTTCCTGCCTCCACTCCTAACGGCCTCCTCTCACCTCTCCCCACCCCACCTTTGCCCCAACCTCATCGTCTACTGCTTCACCTTATTCTCCAGTCAGGAGAAACTCACAATCAGGTTTTTGTTGCTGTTAGTAATGGTGATGGTGGTGGATCTGGCCACGCCCCACAACAAGTGGGATCTTAATTCCCTGACCAAGGATCAATCCAAAGCCCCCTGCACTGGAAACACAGAGTCTTAACCACTGGACTACCAGGGAAGTCCCTCACAGTCCATGTTTAAAATTAGCCAGTAGGTAACTCAGGCGACCTCACGGGTGATGACAAAAAGAGTTACAAAGCTGGCCTAAGACAATATAAGAGAAATGTTGGGATGATCCTGCTATCAGAGATTTTGTGGGTAAATTTTTTTTATTTATGGCTGTTCTAGGTCTTCGTTGCTGCTTGCAGCTTTCCTCTAGTTGCATTGAGTGGGGGCTACTCTCTAGCTGATGTGCTCGGGCAGTCTCACTGCTGTGGCTTCTCTTCTTGTGAAGATGGGCTCTAGAGCATGTGGGGCTTCAGTGGTTGTGGTTCCCCGGCTCTAGGGCACAGGCTCAGTAGTTTTGGTACAGGGGCTCAGTTGCTCTGAGGCATGCAGGATCTTCCCAACCCAGGGATCAAAGCCGATTCTCTTGCAACTCCAGCACTGGTAGGTGGAATCTTTACCTCTCTGCCACCTGCGAAAGCCCTCATAGCAATATAGACACACACCATATGTGCGTGGCCACACGGCATCAGGAAACACCCAGGACATAAGGATGTGGATGTGAACACTGCTTCCACCTTTATGTAACTCTGTAACTGGGGTAAGTTACTTAACTTAGTTTCTAAGCTCTATTTTCCTGGGAATAATATATTTATTATGAACAATAAAAGAACAATCAATATAAGGAGCCCAGTACACTCTCCACAAATCACTAGATAGATAACCAGTGTTCCCATCTTCCCTGCCTACTTGACATCCCCTCTCTAGTCTGACTGTTCTTCTTGGCTTATACTGCTGTACACCTACAGCAGGCATGTTTTGTCTTGGATGCCAACTGCTGATGCTAAATCCTCAGCCTCATTCCAGCCATTCCCTGTGAGATCTTTAGAAGCTGGTTTGAGCCACAGGAGAACTTTTAAATTCTATGATTACAGTATTATTGACTGTAATTTTACTTGCTAGGAGTTGTATTTGAAGCAAATGTTTCTAACTATATTTTTAAACCCTTTGTTTTGGTTGCTATTCTATTAATATGCAGCTCCGGGAGAGCTAAGAACCAGAAGGAGAGAACTCTAAGAAGGATAAAATTCTATCCCAGTGTCGGGAGGGGAGTTTGAGGGAAAACCAGATACATACATATGTGCGGCTGAGTCCTTCTGCTGTTCACCTGAAACTATCCCATTGTTAACTGGCTATCAGATCAGATCAGATCAGTCGCTCAGCCGTGTCCAACTCTTTGCGACCCCATGAATCGCAGCAAGCCAGGCCTCCCTGTCCATCACCAACTCCCGGAGTTCACTCAGACTCACGTTCATCAAGTCAGCGATGCCATCCATCCATCTCATCCTCTGTCATCCCCTTCTCCTCCTGCCCCCAATCCCTCCCAGCATCAGAGTCTTTTCCATTGAGTCAACTCTTCGCATGAGGTGGCCAAAGTACTGGAGTTTCAGCTTTAGCATCATTCCTTCCAAAGAAATCCCAGGGCTGATCTCCCTCAGAATGGACTGGTTGGATCTCCTTACAGTCCAAGGGACTCTCAAGAGTCTTCTCCAACACCACAGTTCAAAAGCATCAAATCTTTGGTGCTCAGCCTTCTTCACAGTCCAACTCTCACATCCATACATGACCACAGGAAAAACCACAGCCTTGACTAGACGAACCTTTGTTGGCAAAGTAATGTCTCTGCTTTTGAATATGCCATCTAGGTTGGTCATAACTTTCCTTCCAAGGAGTAAGCGTCTTTTAATTTCATGGCTGCAGTCACCATCTGTAGTGATTTTGGAGCCCAGAAAAATAAAGTCTGCCACTGTTTCCACTGTTTCCCCATCTATTTCCCATGAAGTGGTGGGACCGGATGCCATGATCTTCGTTTTCTGAATGTTGAGCTTTAAGCCAACTTTTTCACTCTCCACTTTCACTTTTATCAAGATACTCTAATACAAAATGAAAAGTTTTCTTAAAAATCAAAGGAAAGAAATTATACCCAAGTGTTTAATCACCCTTAGCATCATGCTATTCTTAATGATGACCTAAATCGTCCTTGTCATGATTGTGCCTTATTTTCTATCATTCTCTACATGCTGTATAATATACTTGAAGATAGTCTTTGAGAAGCTTTTAGGTTTTTAATCCTTTTCTCATGGAGGACCACATTTATCAAAGAGTAGCTATATTTCAAGCACTATGCTAAGCACTTTGTACATATGTTTTCATTTAATTCTTATCACTGTGAACATCTCCCACACTCTATAAACATTATTATGTCCATTTTATGAATGAGTACATCTTAAAGAGGTTGTGTAACTTGCCTAGGGTCATCCAGTAAGTAACTGATGGTATCAACATTTGGGCAGTCTGACACCAGACTAACTGATTAACTTTTAAGGTCTTAATGCTCTTTTTGGCCTTTCTCTCATTTTTCTTCAACCACCTTAATAACTATTCAACAATACAGATGAGAACAATCCTGATGCTAAGAATGGGAGAAAGATCTCAGTGTCCCAGTGGACCACCTTTACAGTTTGGAAGAGCTAAGGGATAGGGCATTAAAAAGAGCTTGACTGAATTTAACTAAACAATGGCTGGAATTCCTGGACAAAGACTGTGGCAGCTGGAACCCCAAGACAAAGCCCAACCCCAAGAACCACAGCTAGTAATTCATAACAACCTGACTTGGTAAGCACCTGCAATGGGCAAGGTGCTTCCTAGCACCAGGTGCCCTGGAACATGGCACTTGCAGATGAGGAAATAGGAATTCAGAGAGAGTCACTGACTCGCCCACTGTCACATGGCCACACACGGCAGATCTGGGGTCTGTTTTATTGGGGCCCCCATCTGAGCTCAAGCCTGTGCTCCCTGCCCTCACTCACCTTACTAGCTGAAGGGTTCTGGCCATGTTTTCTCCAGAACCCCAAACAAAGTGTGGTCAAGGCAACATTCCTGTCTACCCCAGGGGCTTGGTGGGATTGCAGGGGGCAGGTTTTTCCCAGGATACAGGAATTCATCCCTGTGACATCTATCCACACCTCAGCCTACACTCTGTCACTCATGCCATGATTACAACACCTCACATTCATTGAAATTTTGTAAGTCATGGAGGTTTGTTCATTACGAAGCTCAGGTGAGCTTGGTAAATTAGTGAAAGCCTCCTAATTACTAATCTAGTACACTTCTCACTTAACCTTGCTATCTCTAGGCAAAAATGAACTTTGTGGGAAAAAATAAATTAGTTGGAACTGTGTTGCCAGGGTGTGTTGGTAGAGACAAAGTCAGATCTAACTTCCCCTATAACAACCTGGAGGCTTTTTAGTCTTTTTACATACACTGTAGCCTGCCAGGTTCCTCTGTCCCTGGGCAACAATACTGGAGTGGGTTACCATTTCGTTCTCCAGGGGATCTTCCCCACCCAGGGATCGAACCCAAGTCTCCTGCATTGTGGGCAGATCCTTTACTGCTGAGCCACCAGGGAAGCCCCCATATGACTTCCATTAAATACTGAACACTGAAAAAGCAAGTATCCATGTGGCTGAAATGACCAGAATAACCCCTCCAATCTTCTTTGGTCCCATAAGAGATCATTCTAAAAGCCTCATGACCCAGGATGCCTGTCACCTGCCATGAGAAGACGAGGCACATGGCTAAACAACAAAGAAAAGATAGAAACATTCTCAAGGGCTTATAAACATGGAATCCAAGTTTTTCTTTCCTGGTGGTCTTTGAAATCCAGCCAGCTGCTCAAGCAGAAAAGAGTCACTGGCTTTCTCATTGGGGTCTCTCAGTCAGGCCATGTGTTGGGTGTTCTTTCTGCTGAAACTGAGGGGCAAGCCTGGCATCAGTGGCATAAAAGAGACTTTATTCATGGGAAGCATCCAAAATAGAAACGTTGCTGTAAAAGTAATTAGACTCGAGTTGAAAAGGATCAGTTCCTCATTAAGGGTTTCCCTCAAAGGCTTTTTACAAGCTTAAAGCTTGAGTCTAATCCCCAGTGTCAGCTGTGGAAGGGACGAAGACATGGATGCATATTCACATACAAAGACGCGTGTGCTCTGACTTCACTGATAAAGCATAATAAGGATTTTGCTGTTCATAAATATATGCTCGCCCCCACCATCTGCCCCCCACCCCCACCCCTTAGAAATGTAGACCCTGGAGATCAAAGTCAACACTTTGCACTTATAAAAGCTGGAAGAAAGTTCTTCCATTATGATTAGAATTATAACTGGTTGCTTTCAGCAGCCTGAAATGTCAACGGAAACCGCTCCCTTTCGGCATTCCCTGTGATACTATCTCAGCCAATAGGGGATTCGAATCTGGCTCTATTTTAGGTTTGAGGATGCAAAGATAGGTGAGACACAGTCCTGCCCTCTGGGAACTCACCAGCTCAAGCAGGGCTTCTCAAGGTGTGCACCCATTGGCACCCACTTGGAACGCCTGGTTCCTAGGAGGTTGCTGCAAATATCAGGCAGCAAGTTGAGTTTTCAGATATGCAGAACCACCATATTAGAACTTCATCGGAATCTCTGAGAGTGGGCTCAGCACTCGATACAAGTTCTTCTGCTGGTTCTATGACCACATACTTGAAAGTAACAGACACTCTAATTTCAAAGCGTTTGTAAATACTTGGTGATTTTCTTTGTGATAAGCCTTCAAATTCTGGGCTTTGGATTGCAAACCCACCTCCTAAGAGAGCAGAGACAACCATCTCCACTCTTCGTCAGCTGCTACGGAACCAGACTTGGCCAGTGGAGCACAACAAACTGTCCTAGATCCGCCCTTTTCTCAGTAAGTCTCTGCACTTCCATATTTCACAAGGCCCACAACAGGCCTCGCAACCACTGTGTCCTCCAGTGGGAAATGTTCTGTTTAGGGTAAGAGTTAAAAGCATGAGATCTGGGTCTGAATCCTAGCACTTTAGCTTATTGGTTGTGAAACCAGAGGCAAATTATTGGTACTTTTGATTCCTCATCTGTAAAATGGAGATATTAATGCTAACAGTCCCTAGTTCGTAGGGTCGTTTAAACTGAATGAAACAATGCATACAGAAAGCACATATATACAGTATACAGTAAGCATTTAATAAATGTTGTTACTGTGGATAGGACTTCCCTGATAGTTCAGTTGGTAAAGAATCCAGCTGCAACGCAGGAGACCCCAGTTCGATTCCTGGGTCAGAAGATCTGCTGGAGAAGGAATAGGCTACCCACTCCAGTATTCTTGGGCTTCCCCTGTGGCTCAGCTGGTAAAGAATCCACCTGCAATGCGGGAGATCTGAGTTCAATCCTTGGGTTGGGAAGATCCCCTGGAGAAGGGAAAGGCTACCCACGCCAGTATTCTGGCCTGGAGAATTCCATGGACTGTATAGTCCATGGGGTCACAAGGAGTCAGACATGGCTGAGTGACTTTCACTTTCACTGTGGATACCAAAGTCCTTGGTGGAACTCTTTTGGGTTAATGGCTCAGAGCTAAAAAAAATCTCACAGCATTCAAAACAGGCTAGTCTTTTTCCTGAAACAGATCTCAAAAACCATGAAGTGTAGGCATCTAAATGAGTGGAAACTGATATACTTCTGAACTGTGGCCTGGAGTCTATAAATGACGAGATAGTATATAATGTGCGCTTGGAGGAGGGAGAGTGAGCAGTGGTTGATATACAAAATGGACATTTTAAAAACTGAATTTATAAAACACATATGGATATATCACACTGAAAGCAAGCCAGATATATAAAAGTCCAGATTTATTATGCATGTCTTTATCAAAAAATAGACATTTAGCTCCCTAAAATACTTAAATGTCTGATTTTATTTAGAAGAAAAAAAAAAACTTTATCCAAATGCAAAATTTCAGGAGGGTATCTATTACATAGTTCAAATAAGATTACCAGATTTAGCACATTAGAATACAAGATAATCAGTTAAGTTTGAATTTCATGTCAACAATAAATAATTTTTAAGTATAAATATATCTCATGCATTATTTGACAACCCTAACTACAAAGCATGACTTATAATTTAACATCCCTATTAAGTTTTATGTTAAGAAAGGAAAAACTGATCAGAAATAAACTTATCACTAGTCAGGTGAATTCATAAAATTGTGAGTGTTATGGGAAATTAATGAAACCAGGGATCAAATTAAACCTGAGCTTTTCTCTGAATGTTGAGCTAGAATGTCCCTATCCACCTAGAGAAATCCCTGCATAATCTGTATGTTAAAAAATGCTCTGCTAGTACTAGAGGAATAAATGGAGGGAAAGTTAACTTAGGAGAAATTAGTTATTAAGATCAGGGGCCAAGGTTCATCTGTAATCTGGGCTCAAGGTTCAGACTCGCTCTTTCACAATGAAGAAACACAACTGACCCTGAACTTCTTGTTGCCTAGTTTAGAGTAACCAACCCTCAACACACATTTTCTTTCATCCTTTTTATTCCCTCTAGCTTGAGAACAGGTAAAACACTTTTTGTCTGATTTATAATACTCTTTGAAGTTAAAAACAATCACGGTTTTGGATCTGCCAAATAGTTTCCATGGTAAAAAGCTAAGTACTTCTTTTGAAATGTTTAAGTCTTTAATAAGCTTTGCATAGCAGAGGGATGGGAAGTGAAAAGTTAAGAATATTTCAGGACATGTCATTATGTTTTATATTTTTTGAAAACCCTTCCACCACTGATGTTCATGCTGGTGTTTTTCATTCCTCCCAAATTGGTAGGCCACAGTAGTTAAGAAATTATTCCACTGAAATGAAAGTACCCCAGGGACCAAAGGAAAATTAGAAAAAAGAAAATTAGATAGGGAGGGGGCAGGAAGAACTGCCACCTGGGATGAGAAAAGCCAGCTTACACCCCCAGCGCTGGTCACCCACAGGCTATATGGTACCAGGCAAATCAATTTCTCTCTCCGGACTTCTGTGCCCTTATCTGTAAAATAAAGGCTTTCCACAGGCTATTTATGGTCAGAAATTATGAGATTCTCAGTCGAGTTATTTGAATTCAGATCGCTCATCTTCCACGGACTGTAAGACTTGGAGAGAATCCTCCCCTTCCCTGTCCCTGGGCGCCTGCTGTATGAATAACTCCCATTCTAAAGATGAACTCACACGCTCTTTAGAAACCACTCTGAAGAGGATTGTCACACAGCACAAGCGTCTACGGGGAACATATATGAAGTCAGAAAATGGCTTTACATGACCATCACTGTCAAGGAAGGAAGAACAACGCTAGGGAAGAAGCAACTCAGAGAGCTGCTGTTAAAACTCAGGCTTGAGCCGCTGAAGGCTGAAAATCCTGAGTTGGCAAACAAGTGGAGGGAGGGTCAGGAAACCACGGCCTCCGAGGAAGCGTAGGGAAAGCAACTGACCAGGAAGACTCGGGAAGACATGATGGCCGCCTTCTCAACTCCTGGCCCTCAGGGCAGGTCTGCCACACCTACTCTTCATTCTTGGCTCAGAAATGAAGGCCAGCCACCTCCAAGACCACTGCTAGGGGTCCCGGCTCCAGGCGAATAAATAGTGATGGCGGACACTCAGCTCTACTCCACTCTGTAACCATCTGATGGACCACAGACATTTAAGGACAGAAAATCAAAGAGTTTTCCCCCCTCAAATTCCTAAGTAAAATCATCTTTAGAATTGCTAGCCCTCAACAACAATGAGGCTCTTGAGTTTTTTCTTCTAGAGCGGTTAAGTGTTGCCTGACTCACATTGTATTGGGTGACGAATCATCGAATGAGTCAGCAAATAAATCCTAGTCCTGAAATCACCTTATCACCTCCACATCCTTATACCCTCCCACATAGGAACACGGAAGACTGGTAAGAAGTTCCTTCCTTTAGGAAAAATTCACAGCAGTAGACTAGGCAAAAGTCAAACCAACCAGCAAAGATGAACAAGCCAGGGCTTTTGTGGATAACCCCTGAACTATAAATAATTTCTGCTCATAAGGAACATAAGGGCTTCCCAAGTGGTGCTAGTGGTAAAGAACCCACCTGCCAATGCACGAGACTGAAGAGATGCTAGTTTGATCCCTGGAGGAGGGAGGGCATGGCAACCCACTCCAGTATTCTTGCCTGGAGAATCCCATGGACGGAATAGCCTGGTGGGCACAACTGAAGCAACTTAGCATACACACACACAAGGAACAGAAACAAAAGGCAGACCAGTAACGTGGTCTCTTAGAAAGATACCCAGCCAATAAGACCAAGAGAAAAATTTCGATGCTCAAGAAAATAAACTAGCAACTGGACAGTGCTTGTCTGGGGCAACGACAGTGGGGCATGCTGTGAACTCACGATTGTCTAAGTGGATAGTGATGCAACTCCTGGTCCTTTTCACATGCCTCATGAAAGAGATGTGCTGAATCTACACACGTGACTTTGTCCATCTCCTTATTTATTACTCATTACTGGCTTTTCAAAAGCAAAAGCCAGTATTTCTGAATTGTCAGGGTTCACCCCAGAGAAAGCTCAAGGAAAAGAAGGCCCCAGAGGCCCAGGGAAAATGGTAACTTCCAACTAAGGAAAAGGGTTTCTACTGGAACCCAGAATAGTGGTACATTTTTCTCCTCCCATTGAAAAAAAACATGTATCTCTGTCTACATCTTCCCATCACTCAGCTCAGCAGAGCTCGTAAACCTATTTGGAGAAGTTTCTCCCAAGAGTTCTTCAAGATTTTATGCAGTCTATAAGCTTTGAAAGATTTGAGTATGTTTCAGGATTATTTTTAATGTCCAACCAGGATGCTAGTTTTGTTCCTTCTTAGAGTTTAGCTTGTCTTTTTGGTCATTATCATTTATACTCTTATTGTCATTTTTTGAGAAGAACATCTTCACAAAGGAAATCAAGAAACACCATAAAACTCCCTTGATCACTTAAAAAAGTGAATCAAACCCCTCTGATAGCTTGTTGTTGTTGTCTCTAGGTAAGAAGACCTCTTGCGCACTAGAAATATTTTCATCTTTTTTGGTAAATAAAGGTAGTCAGAGCATCTTTGAGTGGGGGTGCCCATCCCCGGTCCTCATGCAGGATGCTGGGTCAAAAGCAGCAGAGTGCTGATGTAACAACCTTTGCTCCAGAAATGGAAGGTGATGTGACTGACAGGGTAGGTGACCATGGGTTCCACAGTGACCTCAAAAGATGCTTGTGTGCCCGTAGACCTTTCTCAGTATGATGTCTGCATCGTGTAGAAACCATCTGCAAGGCCAACTGGGGCACGCTGTTCGCTCAGCCTTGTGAAGTTACCCCAAAGTCCACTTTCCACATCTCTCACTGTTGGTCCATTGGGTTAGAGCTGGAGATTCCCAGTTGCTGGCAAATTTACAAATTCAGCAGCTTGTAAGCAAGTTTCTAGGATGCCAAGGCTTCATATAAGGCCATACTCGAGGCCACTCAGAGCAAGAACTGTGCATCTATTTCCTGCCATGCTGAGGGATGGTTACTGGAGTGCTGAAACAATATGGAAGGCTGCCGTGCCACCACCCTGCAAAGACTGATTCAGAACTACATCCTGATCATTCTGCACATGGATTAAAATACGCTGTGGCCTTGGGACCTCCCACCAGGCAGAAATCGCACTCTCAAGCCTCGACTCCGTCATGCATTTGATTTGTGGTCACGGATTGTTACTTGCTTGTTGTACCTCTAAATCTCTCAAGCTTCTCACTATCACAGAAATAAAATAGCAGTGGGCTCCCCAAGGAACAGGCCCTTTAAGTGTTTGGAATTTTGTTTTTGTGGTGTGTTGGTTTGTCTTGGGGCAAGGTTCCCAGGGCAAATAAGTGTGATGGGAAGATGGAAGGGCCATGGAAAAGAGAACTGGCTCTAGAAAGAGCTGGGAGTGGGCTAGATTCCCCACTCTGCAGGTTACTGGTGATGTCACCTTGAATTAGATGCTTCACCTTCATGGGCTTCAAGTCCTTGCAAGGATAGAATAAGAGTACACACTTGGCAGTGATTTCCAATGTGTGCTCCCTGGAGCATCAACCTCACCTGGAACCTGTTGCACATGTACATCCTTGGCCCCTGCCCAGAATGACTGAGTCAGAAACCCTAGGGATGGGGTCCTGCAATCTGTTTTAACCAGCCGTCTTGGTGATTCTGGCTTCCTTGATGGCTCAGTGGTAAAGAATCCTCCTGCAGTACAGGAGACACAGGTTCGATCCCTGGGGTCGGGAAGGTCCCCTGGAGGAGGGCATGGCAACCCACTCCAGTATTCTTGCCTGGAGAACCCTATGGACAGAGGAGCCTGGCAGGCTACAGTTCATGGGGTCGCAAAGAGTCAGACACTACTGAAGCGACTGAGCAGCATGCACTCACTGTAGTTTTCAAGGTACTGTACTGTAAGATTAAAAATGTTTTCTTTATTATTTGTATTTTTTATGTATGTATTATTTGTGTGAAAAGTATTATACACCTATTCCAGCATAGTACTATATAGCCGATTGTGTTAGTTGGGTACCTACGCTAACTTGGTCGGACTTTCAAACAAATTGGACTTATGAACCCACTCTCGGAAGGGAAGTTGTTCTCATGTAGGGGGCTTACTGTATGCCTACCTGCTTTTTTTTCCCTTGCACTGGAAATCTGAAAAGCCCTCAGGTGAGGCCTCCAATGTGCCATTTCTTTTGGTAATTTGGCTCTTTTGCTTTGGCTGCAAGCTGTGAAAGAATTTTCTTTTATCCCTTCATGAATACAATATCCCTGTTGCTGCCATGGATGTCTGAGGTCTGGAAAAAATGTTCCATGACAAATCTGGGATGCCAGTCAGTCATTCCCTGGCCCATGAACTCTTCCCATCATTCATGTGAGAAGACAGGGGCTGGACTCTGGGTCATGGGCTATGAGCAGAGAGCTCTTTGACAAGTCATTTCTGAATGTGTGGACGGAGTCCGTCCTGAAAACAAACAAACAAAAAAATGATCAAGTCCTTCAGACAAGGGATCTTCAAGACTTTCTTTTAATGGAAAAAAAAAATTAGTCTGCTCTGGAAGTGGCAAAAGTGAAACATGTCATGTGGCAAACATGAAAAAGTCGAGTCCCGGGCAGGAAGGAAGACGTTGCTCATCAAGGGGCTCTTGGGCCACAGACGACAGATTATCAAATCCAGATGTGGCCTGGAACCTTCACCAAACAGTAAAAGCAACCAAACCATCCACTTCATGTAAACTGAATAAATAAACATCAATCAGCCATTCATTAAACAAATATTTACTGAGCACGCACTCCATCTAGGGCCTGGGCTGTGTCCCCGGGAGGCAGAGAAACTGGAGAGATGCAGTGAGGGCTGAGACAGGGAAAATGAAGATGAGGAAGATGAAGATGAAGCTGCTGAAGGAGGTAGGGACAGGGCTGCAGGACCTCCGGGGTGCTCGGGGCTGGGCGCATGTCCAGGATCCAGCAGCTCTGAGGTCTGTAAGCAATGAGCCACATCCACCCAGCATGGCACCGGGATCGATAAAAGACTATAGATTCAGAACCGGTTCTGAACCTCCATTCTTTCACTTTTTGGCTTAAGTCCTTGAGCAAGTTTCTCAACTGCTCTAGGCTTCAGTTTTCTTCCATAAAGCGAGGGTTCCATGACCTTCACAGCGTTACAATACAGAATGAATGAGATGAGTATACGTAAAATGGTTAGCACAGGTTTGGGGATGTAGTAAACTCTTAATAAATATGTAATGCTGTTACTACTATTATTAAGAACGCAATATTATTATTAATGAATATTATTAGCTTCGTATGACCACAGCTTTTGCCCCTCCCCCTGCCCATCCAAGAGAATTGTGCTAGTTTTCCACTTTCTTTCTCCTTTTTGCAAGAAAAAGAGGCTCATTCTCTGAGGCTGAAGCTAAGTGAGTCATCCAATCTCTCCTGGATGATGGAGTTGGGCCAATGGGGGTGGAAGGAAGGCTTCTTAATCAATCATCTCCAGGGTATGCAAAAAGGATCCATCCTGAAAAAGCAGAGATTTGGCGTTCCTCACACAGCGGGGTTTCCGATATCTTTTTCTAATGGGGGAAAAAAATTAGCCTGCTTTGGCAGGGAGAGAGGAGAGCAGAGGAGAAGAAAGGTGGGAGAGAATCTGAGGAACCCGTGACAGGCTGGGGAGCAGCTGGGAGTGGGGGGATAGAGGGCAGGAAGGAGAAGGAATTCAATTAAGAGTTTCACGTGGACCCCTTTCCAGTTTTTTCCTAAAGGAACAAGAAAAAAATTCCCTTTTAATTAGTTTGGCTCTCGTCCAATGTTTCTTTAAAGTTGACTCGGTTTGGAGTCAGAGCCGTTCAGACTACTTCTGTAGGATTTCGAGGGGTTAGAGTATTAATGATGAAAATGGGTATATGAATACCTACCCCCCAGGGCTAGTCTTTGGATTAAATGTGGTGATGCATGGCGTAACCACCAGCTTTCACTAGATTATGCTGCAAACAACCCGAAATCTCAGCGGCTTACAACAACAAAGG
This sequence comes from Bos indicus, assembly GCF_029378745.1. Taxonomy (NCBI): domain Eukaryota; kingdom Metazoa; phylum Chordata; class Mammalia; order Artiodactyla; family Bovidae; genus Bos; species Bos indicus. The sequence continues at coordinate 22,005,466 of NC_091771.1, read as the reverse complement.
TCGATTTCTTGTTCCTGTTACATGTTCTTTGTGGTTTGGCCGCGTGTCTTTATTCTGGGAACCAGACACGACCTGGACCCACCCCTTTCTGGGCCCGGCGGGGCTGGCTCGGAGGGAAGAGAAGCAGAACGCGATGACAATGGCTCAGGGAACTCCGATGCTGAAGTCTGTTGCTTCCAATCCCGCCTCATTGACTGACCCGGGCCTGCAAGTCATTCTCAGGGTGGGGAACATGACTGTCCCCTTGGGAGGAGCAGCGAGCACTCAGGAACAAGAACAGAATCCATTCCAAAGATGAAGTGCTTGGGACATTGCCTTGCACTGGAAGAAGTCTCCAGAAATGATGAAAACCGTTCCTATCAACCTGTCAAAAGGGGAAATCAGCCTCACAAGGGAGTCCGAGGGTTGGGAGAGGTAATACGCTCAGGGCCTGGCTGAGTGACAGACAAAGGGTGGCTTTGGGGGATTTTCTAAGGGACCAGACACCCTGGGGCCAGGAAAGGGAGCCCAGCAGCAGTTACAGAAGACAAGGGAACATGTGGTGACCCGAAGCCAGAGGGTCTCTGGAGCCCTGATGGGAAAGGATATCCCTGTCTCGGGGGTCAGAGACCGGAGCAGGACCCCGGAGAGCCAAGGGCTGTGAGGGAGCAGGAAATGCCAATTACCCTCTCCCACCAGAGGCCAGAGGGGACAACGCTTAGCCCACACGCTGAGTGACAGAGAGCTCGCTGTGTGCCTGGCCTTCCATGGACCCTGGGGGACAGGCTGTGGGGAGCTGGCCTGGCACCCACGCCCTTCTCGAGGGCTCTGTGGCTCCCACTACTCGCCCGGCCCTTTCCCACACAGAGAGGGAAGCCGGGCCACCCACTATCCACCCAGCAGGGTAGGGCCTGGGGGAGGGCCAGGGGCCACGGGCCTGCAGTGAAAACATATTTAGAACACGTGTGTAGAGGGTTCCTCCCACCCTCTTCAGCTCTGCTCTGCGGTCCCTAAAACAAGGCTCTCCACTCTGTACCCCACCCTTCCCAGGCTACCCTTCCCACCTGCCCTCTCAGTCCATCAACCAGCGGCAACCGGAAGTCCTACTCATGCGGCAAGACTCACGTGGTGCCAGGGACAGAGCAGGGAACACGAGCCACCTCAGCCCTGGAGCTCATGCCTCAGGGCATCACCCAGTGCTTCTGCCCCAGTGAATGGTCCAGTGCCCGTGCCTCAGTGCTCCGGAGCCCAGAGGAAGAAGTAAAGCATTTCCTATGTTGACCAGCGCCAAGTGCTAAGGGGCACAAGGAACTGGTGTCATTTTAGAGGGTGACACAGAAGGCTTCCCTGGAACCATGGAGTAAAGACCTAAGGAGCTGAGAGAAAGATGTTCAGTCAGAGGAAACAACAAGCCAAAGACGGAGCCTGATGCTTTAGAAAAAAAGGGCCCCGGGGCCAGTGTGGCTGGAGGGGCTGCAGTAGAGTTCCCAGCCGGCTCCCTTCTTCCTGGGTCTCTGAGCCTTCCCCTCAGGCTACCTACAGGTTAGGGAAGCAGCCAGCCGACTCTCTGTGATTCTGTTTCAGCCACACTGTGTCTGTCGGCACCAACTTTTTCCAACAGTGTTTGCTCATTTTATGTCTCTGGGTCACATTTTGGTACTTCTTGCGATATTTCAAACGTTTTCAATCTTATTGTATTTGTTACAATGATCTGCAGTCGGTAATCTTTGATGTTACTATTGCGAAAAGAGTACAACTCCCAAAAGGCTCAGATGATGGTCAGCATTTTTTAGCAATGAAGCACACTTTTAATTAAGGTAGGCACATTGTGGAGACATAATGCTATTGCACACTTAATAGACTACAGTATAGTGTGATGATAACTTTTATACACACCGGGAAATCAAAAAGCTGTGTGACTAGCTTTATCTCTATTGTGATATAATTATTAGCTTTATTGTGGTGGTTTGGAACCCAACCCAAAGTATCTCTGAGGTTTGTCTACCGATGGAACAAAACATAAAAGTTCCTCAACACTCACTCCTCACCCCCTCTTAACTGTCAACTTAGAATCCCTCCCTCCGTTCCCTTTTACACAGACAGGTATGTATACATTTTTTTCCCAAAAGTATTATCATGCTAGACTTGCATTCAAATTGTTATGCAGCTTGTTTATTCCTCTCCAAACATATTATGGAGATTTTTCTATGATGGTATGTCTACTTCTTTTTTTAATCCTTCAGAACAGATATACCCTAACTTGGTTTAACAAATCCCCTATTGATAGATGTGCAAGAACAATCAACATCTTTGTCCAGACATCTTCTTACAAACAGATGAATATTTCTTAGATGAGATTCCAGGAAGTGAATTTGCTGGGTCAAATGGGGTGTGAATTTTTTGTTTTGCTGAACACTGCCTAATTGTCGTCTAATTTACACTCCCACCAGCCTTGGGGGGAGGTTTGTTTTTGTTTTATTTATTTGTTTTTGTTTTCAAAAACTGTAGGAGGGGTTTTCTCAGACAGTTGGTCTAGGCAGAGGAAAGAGTCATGTTTTTCCCTGACAAACGGAAACAGCTACAAAAGCTGTTCCTTTTTTTTTCTTCCTGGAGATCCAACATCCCAGCTGCATAAGCCCTCCTCCTCTTATCTTTCATCCCTTTCCTCCCCACATCTCACATATTCATATACACACACAGACAAACACACAAAGCGACAGTAATGATAGTGGAGAAGAATTATCTGCCTCTAAAATGTTGCTGACTTGATTTGGGACATGATTCACGCTAAGGTATAAAAAGAGTGAGCCTTCTCCACTGTGCCCATCAGAGACTTTGTTGTTCTGAGTAGGGTTTCCTAATCAACTCTCATGCTTCCTTAGAAAGAGAACTTTATACTGTTGGAAGGATGACATCTTGACAACTGAAGAACTACATTTCCCAGCCTGCACTGCAGGAAGAGGTAGCCAATGAGCTGTAAGTGGAAGTTGATGCCCAGGGCTTGTGAGAAACACTGTGTAAAGGAAGCCAGCTTACCTGGGAAGTGAGCCGTTTTGCTTGCCTCTCCCCTCCTAGAATTGGGGGTCCTTTTGAACATGTTCAACCATTCCAATGGACGTCAACCTTAGCCCGAGCAGAGTCCTACAGGATACTCCTGCAACTTGTATTAACTCTTTAGTTGCTGGATTTGGGGGACAGTCCAGAGATACCAAGAGGCAGTAGGTATTTGCCCATTCATTCAGAAATACGTGGATATTTTAACAACGAGTTGGTCACCCCTATAACTTCTTAGTAAATATTAGCCCTGCCTAAAATAAAGATGTAATGGTTGGAGCTCCAATTGCCATTCAGGACCATGATGTAATCTTCAAGATGGCAGCCAGACACTAATTAATGGACAAGGGAGAATCTAGGCATCTGATGGAGATGGAGCCACCTAATCTGCCATCTGGACTTCTTTTACAGAAAGTCACTAAACTTAAGCCCCATGGCATTCCTTCTCCCATGTTTTGGCCCATTAAAAGCAAAAAAAATTCAAGTCCACACTTTCTATGGTCAAAGGAGCAGCCTCACTCTATAAACTTATAACTGCCTGGAGGGATCTCTTAAAGAACCCCACACTCTGAGGCCTTCTATAAACAAGTTCCCATTTGCCATTTCCATTGTTATACATAACATTAGACTTTTGCACAATTCCCCAGGTACAGCCTGACACTTTATCCTCTGGACACTGTGTCGATTCATCCTGAATAAACCTGAATCAATTTGGGACATAGCCACATGAAGCCATAAGCTCCAGGATCCCACCCTGATTTCCATCAGCCAGCTAAGCCCCCCAATCACATTCCTTCCCAGACACGATTCAGAAAATCAAAGGAGTCCAAGCTGAGGTTTGCATCTGTTACAAAGCAGAAGATTTCTACAGAGATGTTGTCTTGTTTATAAAAGAGGAAACAAATTCTCCTACAATAGAGAATTAAATAGATTGTGGTAAATCCATTCAATGGATGACTAAAAAGCTATTTAAAGACCATGATATACAAACTTGTCAGCAATGTTCAATATATATCAACTGAAAAGTATGTACTGAATGTCTCCTTTTGTAAAAATAATTATATAACAACCTTATATACTTATATATGGTATGTATTTATTTATATGTATTTGTACATATATGTATTATGTAAACGCAAAAGGATAACACTAGCAAACTAAATGCCAACTCTTTAAAATTATTATCTCTGACTTCATGAGTGATTTTAAATTCTCTCCTCTAGACTTTGAGTATATATACATTTCACATTTTTTACAATATGTATTTTTATAATCAGAAAAAACAATCCAAATATCTACTTATTGTTATCATTATCTATATTGGGCCCTATATATACATGGACTCATATATATATATATATATATATATATATATATATATATATAGAGTTGACTCATTGGAAAAGACTCTGATGCTGGGAGGGATTGGGGGCAGGAGGAGAAGGGGATGACAGAGGATGAGATGGCTGGGTGGCATCACTGACTCGATGGACGTGAGTCTCAGTGAACTCCAGGAGTTGGTGATGGACAGGGAGGCCTGGTGTGCTGCGATTCATGGAGTCGCAAAGAGTTGGACACGACTGAGCGACTGATCTGATCTGATATATATGTGTGTGTGTGTGTGTGTTTTAAATAAATTGGGAATAGATAAAGGATGAGGTAATAAGAAAAGTCCAGCCTGAAGCATCAAGTTCATGAGCAAGTCTTAAAAGCATTGCTCAAAACCAAGGCTGTCTTCATTTTGGAAACCAAACCTGTCTTCATTTTGGAAACCAAACCTGTCGAGAGTCTCCGGTGTCTCCTAAGTTGTGTCATAGGCGCCAGTGCTGTGCCCCATGTGACAAGCGCTCCAGTTCTTTACAGAACAAAGGCTAGAAAAGGCCACTTGACAGCCATCCCCATCTTGATGGTCGGTGGCCAAGGCTGGAGTGGCTCCTGCCTCTCCCCCTCTCCCCTGGCTGGTCAGCTCACGCTTCCCTCCCACTGACTTGGCACCTCTATCCACCTCTGCCCCGGATCCTCCACTCCTTCCCCAGGGACAGTGTGTTCTGCCAGCTCTTGCCCCATCAAGTGAGGAAAGGGAACTTTCCCTGTTTCTGCCCCATCTTTGCCCAGGGAACCAACAATCCCCTTGAGCCTAAACAAAGGCTGCGTTGGCCCAGCCCTGCACCAGCCTCAGTGTGGAGACGGGAGTGGGGCTCCATGGTCTCAGCACCAGCTCCCAGGGCCAGCCCCGTGCCCACTGTCACACTTGGCTCTGGGGCAGGATGAAGGCAGGTGGCACCCAGCAGTATACATCAGAGAAGCCAAGGACGATTTGGATCCGGCCATCGATTCTGAAGTCTTAGCTGGGCAGCCTCTGTTCAGGTGGCCAGAGCTGGGAAGGGGTTTGAGCTGACCTCCCCACCTGTCAGTCAGCCATGCCCACTGCCTGTCATTCTCTCATTTCATTAGGACTCAGAGAAACTAAAGCTGCTCCTTGGCAGGGAAACCCGCTGCTCCACTATTGCTCTGGGCTGAATTGTTGTTCTTTAGTCGCACATCCAACTCTGTGCAACCCCACAGACTGTAGCCCTCCAGGTTCCTCTGTCCATGGGATTTCCCAGGCAAGAATACTGGAGTGGGTTCCCATGTCCTCCTCCAGGGGATCTTCCCAACCCAGGGATCGAATCCACATCTAATCCACATCTCCTGCATTGGCTGGTGGGTTCTTTACCATCAGAACCACCAGGGACAGCTCTGGGCTGAATCGTATTCCCCCCAAATTCACCTATTGAATTCCTAATCCCCAGGACCTCACAATGTGCCTATATTGACGGGTAGGGCCTTTAAGGAAGTAATTGGTGGGGGGGTGGGGGGGTGGTTAAAGATATAACTACATTATAGAAAGTTGGGTGAACAGAAGAGAAACTGTACCCAAAATACTAACATCAGAGCACAGTAAGATGTCATTTTCTTTTTAAAGCCTAAAAAGTAGAAATTAAGGTAAAATGAGGTTGTAAGGGCAAGTCTTAATCCAATAATACTGATGTCCTTTTAAAAAGAGAAAAATTGAACATAAATACAAAGAGAGGGAAGGCCGTTTAAAAATGCAGGGAGAAGACAGCTGTCTGCACATCAAGGAGAAAGGTCTCAGGAGAAACCACCCCATCAACAGCTTGCTCTTGGAATCCTAGCCTCCAGAATTAGGAGAAACTACGGTTCTGCTGGCTAAGCCTCCCAGTCTGCAGTGCTTGATTATCTTGGCCAAGGCAAATCAACATGTGGGGTAACAGTTGCTCAGTCGTGTCCGACCCTTTGCAACTGCATGGACTGTACAGTCAATGGAATTCTCCAGGCCAGAATACTGGAGTGGGTAGCCTTTCCCTTCTCCAGGGGATCTTCCCAACCCAGGGATTGAACCCAGGTTTCCCACATTGCAGGCGGATTCTTTACCACCTGAGCCACCAGGGAAACCCCATCAATCCTATAGCCTGGGTCTAATAAATTCAAAACATTAAAGCTTCTCCTTTAGCTTCAGATAAATAAGCCCTCTGCATCTTCCTGCCTTTTCCCCAAGCCCCCAAAATAATATCTTTCTTTGAATAAAACCAGAAAAAAAAATGGCCTAATTGTGGCATCATTAAGTAAACTGAGTTACTCACTCAGAGAGGGACACAGACATCCCTCACCCATATGCCCACCTGCCCTCTCTCGTCCTCCCCTAGCCAGCAGCAACCTCCCCTGGGGGCCTCCCTACAGGATCACACACAAGAGAAATCCCCAAAGTTGTTCTTCCAGAAAGGGCTTCTCCAAACCCCTAAATAGCCTATGCTCAAGGTCATCAGGAGCCGGCAGGGGCTCCGGGCAGAGCGGACAGTCCCAGTGTGGGGAGAGCCCTTGGGACTGAATATTCATAAGAAAACTGAGTCTACAGCATGAGGCTTCCATTGGGCCAGGCAGTTCTGACCAAACCAGTTCACACCCCTCCCTCTCGGGGTCAGCTGTCTCCCACAGCCTAGCCACTGATCACAGCCTGAAAAGGACCACTTCTGTGGACAGGCCAAAAGTGCCCCTGGAACGTGTCAGATTCCCATTAAATGCTGGAACGGAGAGACTCAGAACGTAACATCCAATTCATTCCTCCCAAGAGGAAACTCAAAGGCACCCCCCACTCACAGAGGGCTACGGGGTCCCCTCTGTAACTGGCAGCAGAGTGGACTGTGAGCAAAGACTCAGCCAGGCTGGCTGGGTGTGATCCTGGCTCCATCTCTTCCTTCCTCTGATAAGTCACTTAACTTTCTGTGCCTCTGTTTGAGCAAATAGGATTTTTTTCTGTGAATTGGGCATCATAAAAAGAGCACCTGCTTCCTAGGATTGTTTTAAAGAGTTAGAAGCAATACCGTACATATAAAGCAACTCTGCACATAGCAAATGTTAAATAACATTAGTTGTTAGAATGATTGGTTTTCAGAAGACATGAGTTTGGTTTCTGTCTGTTGCCTCTATGTGAGATTTTGAGTGAATGTTAGTCATCTCCCAGAGCTTCAGTCACCTCGCCTACAAAGTGGGAGCAATGTATGTTTATCCACATTAAGATTGCTCTGAGGACTAAGAGAAAATCTGCGAATCTGCGAATCTGCTCTGTGCTGCCCTCATCCTTATACCATGTGCATCTCTTACAGTGCCTGGTTGTTGTTCTTGTCTTTTAGTCGCTAAGTCGTGTCCAACTTTTTTGTGACCCCCGTGGACTGTAGCCCACCAGGCTACTCTGTCCATGGGATTTCCCAGGCAAGAATACTGGAGTGGGTGGCCATGCCCTCCTCCAGGAGATCTTCCTGACCCAGGGATCCAACCCGTGTCTCCTGCATTGGCAGGCGGATTCTTTGTCACTAAGTCACCTGGGAAATCTTCAGCACCTGATATTGGAATGCTTTTTGAGGGAATGAATTTAAAACTCCATGATATGATTGATTATTTAACTGCTTGCTGAACATTTCAGTTTAGGGTGAAGGACTTGAATGGCTGCAGGAAGTGTGGCCGGTCCAATGCAATAGGAATCACATATCAGTATCCACTTCCTATGGTTGTCACCTCTGGTTTTTAGGACATAGGCTGATGAAGTCAAGCCAAACACACCTCCGCACACAGGGCTGATCCTCATCCAACAGCCTGAGTAGAAGATATACTGAGGCCTCCTGATGGATTTGTCTACAGTTAGGGTCAATGTTAAGACAAACCGATAGTCATCTTTATCACTTAGCACACGAAGTCTACCTAAAGTTGCAGTTTGGAAAAAGTCTGTGCTCTGAACTCTGTGCCTCTTCGTAATCAAACTCACTCCCAAGAGCTGTCCCTTTTTAATGGTCCCGGATCAACAATCTGCCCCCAGAAAATGGAAAGAAAAAAAAAAGAAGTGGGAAAAGAAAAAAATCAATGGTTCAAGATAATTTTGATTCTGCAGATTAGTCAAAAACTGCTAACACTGACCGGTCATGTCTCAACTTGCCCCCTAAATCTCTGGAATGAAACAAATCCCCTCATAGGCTTTATCAGAGAAGGCTAATAAGACGAAGTTGCTGTTCCAGTAATTTCCAATAACCTGAAGAAAACTTTCCTGGAAAGCTCTACTTTCCCCATAAGAAAGCATGGCTTTATTAAGGTGCTTAAGATGACGAGGATTTGGGTACACGAGGGCACTCTGAAGGCATTACCACTTTCCTGCCAGCCCTTGCTGGGTGGGTGGCCCTCAAGACAGGGCTGAGTGCAGAGCGGAGTAAATATGAGGACCAGATGGGTCTTTGGTGCTTCCAGGATTCCTGTCCCCTCTTGAAAACGGACATGACAGCACCTGCTGAGGGAGTCTGCTGGGACTGTGGAGATCACATGCGTAAAGGTGCTTTGAATTCCTTGGAGAAATAGCATCCTATAAACCGTTTTATCATCATGTACCGGTTTTAAGTGTGTGCTTGTATAACCAAGTGGCACGAGTGAGGGTCACCTATAGCCCTATTTCTCAGTGTTTCCTAGGTGTCCATCTACTTCCAGCTCTTGTCCTCCACATGTTCCTACCTTCCTGCTGACCAGTCTACAAATAACTCAAAAAAAAAAAAAGACAAAAAGTCGAGGACACGAACATCCAGGTAGTACCTCCTTGGTGCCAAGTAAGACACTAGATGCTTTGTATAAATCATCTCCTTTAACCCTTACAGCACCCTGGGAGAAAGGGGTTAATCATCAGAGCCCTCAAGATTCGGACTCAGAAGGGTGACGTCTGCAGAATCAGGATGTCAGCCCATGTTTCTCTGGGTTCCTAAGAGTTCTCTCTTTCCAGTCGACAACGTCTTTGTCCCTCAAAGAGCTCCCTAAGATTGACCAGACGGATCCCTCAGATCTGAGGGCTGCCAGCAAGGACCTTGAGAATAAGCTGGAACCATAAACAAGTACAGGTTTGTTTGCGATTACAACAGACGACGCTGCTAATCTGATTAAAATCACATTTTTAAAAAGTCCTGAACACGTTTTTTCCCCCCCAGCAGAGTTGTCCTCCAGCCACTCCTAGACTGGCCCCAACCTCCTTTCCAGTGACTGGCAATAAGCCCACATGGTCCTCCCCAGATCTGTGGCCTGATCACAGGGAGACGGGATGGCTCAGTGGTGGGGTGACAGTGGATGGCGTAAGAGTGTTCCACAGCGTCACATGTCACCTCCTTCATCTCACACACCCCTTCTCTGCTTTTCCACCAGCTTCCAGTCTCTAACTTCCTTCCCCAACACATCCTACAGACATCAAGAGTCCTCACCGAGGCTCAGACTGATCTAGGTGTCAATCCAAAGCCCCTGCACTTGGACACAACCCTTAACTTCTTCATGTCTCGCTTTCTTCATCTGTAAAACATGACGACAATGGCAGTAGGGAGGATCCACAGAGATAAACGTATCTATAGAAAGCACCCAGCACAGTGTCTGCCCATGTACATCAGAGCTAGGGAGTTATTTCTTTTTCCAGAATCCGACTGTGGCTACTGTCCCTTAGATTAAAACTCCTCCTTATGGCTTTTACATTGCTCATCAGTGAGACCCATTCACCGTCTTCATTCATTCTTTCGTGCATCAAATATTTATCCAGCATCTAACAACATGTCGGGCCAGGACAAATGAAAATATCTGCCCTCCTGGGGCACTAGAGAGCAAAGAATAATCCACAAATCAATGAGTAAAGACCTCAGTGAGTAATCTAGTTGTCCTGCCTTGAAGCTATGTGGTCTTGATGATTTAAGTCTTCATTTCAAGACTCAGTTTCCCCATCTGTAACGCAGGAATAACCATGCCCACCCTCAGGGCTCTTGTGAGCCCAGCATTACTGTAGGGCCTATGACGTCTGATAGGATTCTGACGCAGCGCCGAAGAGCTTTCTCTTTCCACCCTTATCCACACTGAAGCCTCTTTCTGTCACTGAGTGGGAACAGGAGTTGCTAAGAGAATGCCAGGCTTCTCCAGCAGCCCCCAGTTCCTGTGGGGAGGCAGATGTAAGGAAACCCTGCAGCCAGGACGATCAGAGAAGGCTTGAAATGCTGCCAGCAGCGCTCTTGGGGGTTTGTGGAAAAAAAAAAAAAAAAACTGTCACAGCTCAGCTCTCACCAGCTTCTGGCTGTGACAGACGGGTGCCTATGACACCCTCTTGCTGCCACCCCCAACTTTGACACTTTCAGCGGGGAAAATCTGATGCTGCACGAAACAGCGGCTCCCAAGGCCATGGAGGATGCTGGGATCCAGGTCTTCTCTGCAGGGTAGCAAGGAGTGCTGGCACCTTCGTCTCTAACCTGGCGGGCGACTGGATCTCACAATTTTAGACAGCTTGATTCCTTCTCGTGGGTGGGGAGGACCTAGGGTTCCTGACCTGAGCAGTTCAGTTCAGCGAGGGTCAATCCCTTTGCACAAGGCTCAAGCCACTCAAACATTTTGCGGTATTTGGCTGGAAAGGCTGAAATGGTTCCACCTGGGGATTTTAGACCAGCAAGAGCAGCCCACCGCCCCTCTGCATGGTACTCAGGAATTCCAGAAACGAGGATGCAGAGAGTAGTGGGCGATTTGAGCCAGAGGTGCCCTAGAGGACAGCCAGCCCAGCCATTTTCAAAGGTTCCTTTCAGCAGGGGAAACCTCATCTCAAATAGAATCATATGTATAAACTCCATATGTATATTTTAAGTTTTTATTTTATATTGGAGTAGAGCTGATTAATAACGTTGTGATACTTTTAGGTGCACAGCGAAGTGATCCAGCCACACATGTACATGCAGCCACTCTCCCCCAACTCCCCTCCCGTCCAGGCTGACACAGAACACTGCGCAGAGTTCCCTGTGCTCTGCAATAGGTCCTTGTTGATTATCCATTTTAAGTATAGCAGCGTGTCCATCCCCCCATCCTTTCCCCTGCAACCATAAGTTCGTTCTCTGTAAGTCTGTTTCACTTTCTCAGTCTGACTTACTTCACTCAGTATGACAATCTCTAGGTGTTATGACCAACCTAGATAGCATATTCAAAAGCAGAGACATTACTTTGCCAACAAAGGTCCGTCTAGTCAAGGCTATGGTTTTTCCTGTGGTCATGTATGGATGTGAGAGTTGGACTGTGAAGAAGGCTGAGCGCCAAAGATTTGGTGCTTTTGAACTGTGGTGTTGGAGAAGACTCTTGAGAGTCCCTTGGACTGCAAGGAGATCTAACCAGTCCATTCTGAAGATCAGCCCTGGGATTTCTTTGGAGGGAATGATGCTGAAGCTGAAACTCCAGTACTTTGGTCACCTCATGTGAAGAGTTGACTCCTTGGAAAAGACTCTGATGCTGGGAGGGATTGGGGGCAGGAGGAGAAGGGGACGACAGAGGATGAGATGGCTGGATGGCATCACTGACTCGATGGACGTGAGTCTGAGTGAACTCCGGGAGTTGGTGATGGACAGGGAGGCCTGGCGTGCTGCGATTCATGGGGTCGCAAAGAGTCAGACACGACTGAGCGACTGAACTGAACTGAACTGAACTGAGGCCCATCCATGTTGCTGCAAATGGCATTATTTCACTCTTTTTTTATGGCTGAAATTCCATAAGTATTTTTCTAAAAAGAAGAAAAAGATGCTCTTCTGTGTTTCTCAAGAGGGATGCTATTGCAACTGTGGGCACAGTCTTCATTTTGCAGGATGGTCCTGCATGTGGTAGGACATTTGACAGCCTTGGCTCCTGTCTCTACATATCAGTGGCTCCCTCCACCCCAAGTGACTGGAACTAAAAAGCCCCCACACATTCCCAAATGCCCTCTGCAGGTACCCTGCTTGAGAATTCACCTAATCACAGTTGCACAATTAGATCTGCCCAGTAAGGGCCGCTGCTGATCCTGATATGATGGCCCTGAGCCTAAGGGATGTCAAGCGCCCTGGGAAAGCCCCTGTGGGAAAGCCTGACTCCCCTTGATGAATGACATTCTCACTGTGTTGCCAGGAGTAAGCCACTTACCCTCCTTGGGCCTCAGTTTTCTCTTCTGCAAAATGGGAATAACAATCCTTACCTTCATCACAGGGCCTTTGTGAGGACCCAGTGAAGTACTGTCCACAAACTTGCTTTGTAAATTCTCCAGCCTTTGCTGATGCCTTGTCCACGCTCCTCTCCTGGGCTTGTAAAGGCCCTGCTATCTTAGTGTTCTGAAAAGACTTCCCATGGAAACCAAAGAATAAAAGCAAAAAACCCAAGCATAAGGATTCCACAGAAAACCACTTCTATTCACATCCCCGGCACTCACACTCTGGGAGACGATGGCTGTCCCCTGCTCCCACCAAGACACCTACTTTCTGTCTTTTGTGAGCCAGCAAGACAATCAGCCAAGCTTGGCCTGCAGGCAAGGCTCAGCCAGCACAACCTGAAAGTCAATGACTTCGAGAAAACAGCCTGGAAGAACTCAAGCCTTATCTTTATTACCCCAAGTGGTGTGTGTGACTTGAAAACCTATCAGGAGAAATGGTATGAACAGAGTCTCCCTTAACTTCACCCCTGTAACTGAGAGGTGATGTCACCATGCCGCTTCTAGAGTTTTTGATAGGTTGGCACCTGGTTCATGAAAAAAGACTGAGATTTTCAGTTGCAAAGGGAATCAAGATGACATCACCTCACTAAGGCTCTTTTATCTTTTCTCTTCTTTGTTTTTTTCATGTTTTAAAAACTTCATATTGGAGTATTGAGTTTCCCAGGTGGCTCAGTGGTAAAGAATCCACCTGCAAATGCAAGAGACATGGGTTTGATCCCCAGTACAGGAAGATCCGCTGGAGAAGGAAATGGCAACCCATTCCAGTATTCTCCCCTGGAGAATCCCAGGGACAGAGGAGCCTGACAGGCTATAGCCCACGGTGTCGCAAAAGAGACTGACATGACTTAGTGACTAAACAAAAACACCACCACCACGTTAGCCACTTGATCAGCAATGCTGTGTTAGTTTCAGGTGTACAATCAACAAAGTGATTCAGTTATACATATACATGGATCTACTCTTTTTCAAATTATTTTCCCATTTAGGTTGTTACAGACTATTGAATAAAGTTCCCTGTGCTATACAGTAGGCCCTTGTTCATTCTTTATTTTAAATATACCAGTGTGTACCTGTATATCCCAGACTCCCAATCTCTCCCTCCCCCTGACTTCCCCCAGCCCCCCACCCCCTCATTACCACCATTTGCAGCAACAGGAATGAACCTGGACATTATCATAAGTGAAGTAAGTCAGACAGAGAGAGACAGATATCACATGACAATGTTTATTTGCAGAATCTAAAAAAAAAAAGATACAAATGGACTTTTTCCCCCTCTCTGCTTTGAAAGGCGAAGGTTGTGCAGATATGAGCAAAAGAATCCATTCTGACTTCATCCCAAACTGGAGTCAAAGTTTTTCTGAGTTCCAGGTGGTAGGTGATAAAATTGGGGTTTATTTTCTCTTTTCCTCTGTTCTCATGCCTGGGTTTAGGCCCTGAAAGGAGCGTCCTTCAAACGTTCCCAAGTAAGTGCCAGGGGTCAGAAGGGGTCACTTCAGGTTTAGGGCCAGCTTTACAGAATAAACTTCTCAATATCCCAACTCACTCATTCAGCCCCATTCTGCCTCCAGCAACTGTGCCATCTCATTTGGACTAAATATAACTTCTCAGTTCAAAGAGAAAATGCATGGAATGGTCCCGCCAGCTTCCTCGAGATATCCTGGGAGTCCACGAAGGTAAATCTAATAGGAATAAGAAGCACATGATTCCACTTTTCTATAAACATACCTGGCTTAAGAGAAATGGGAAAGGTGCCAGGCTGGAAACACTGCTTCAGCTACTTCAGAAAGAAATAGCGTGAATCAGCAAAGTGCAGAGAAAACACCAGCCTGGGATCATCAGACCCAGATGAGGAAAATACCAAACACCAAAAGGGCAAAAGAAAATCTACGTGAAACTTGCATTTTTGGTCACACTGGGGGTGCTCAGAGAAGCCAGTCACGCAGCTGAGTTTCTGAAGGTCACCTGTGTCTCCGTCTGCCCCCCACGGCCACCAAGGTCTGGCCACTTACCCACTGACCTGGGGTAGCTGCACTTTGGCGGAGTCCGTCCCCACTGATGTATTCGAGCTCATTGCCAAGGGAAAATGAGGAGGCCCAGGAGCAGAATGCCAACAGTGGCAGCAGAAGAAAGGAAGCCTGTTAAATGTCTCTCCCTCTCCATTACCTTCGCTGCTTTTGTAACACTAAATCCCTCAAGAACCAGATGCTCATGCTAATAAAGGCCCATTAAGTAAGCAGCTCAGAAAAGGTACAAGAGCACGTCTTCTCACACAGAATACTAAAAGTTTACTCTTCAAAACAAAAGGGCCTGAAATCTAAGCCACAATTCGGATAGCTGTTCAGCACAGGTATCCCGAGGCAGTCAGATTAACTTGGCCACTTGCTTCCGTGTGACCCCAGGACAAGTCAGTCTTGGACTAATTCTTGGATGTACATCTAATAGGATTAATAACTGTGACCAGCTCATGACTTTTGTGTGCCTTGAAGAGATAGTGCACATTGTCTGGTACAAATTCAGTTCTTATAAATGTTAGCTGTCATTGTTATTATTATAGACCTAAAACAGGATATGAAGGACAGATAAAAGACTTTCTTAAAATCACTTCACTCTTGATTCTATATATATCTTGCAGCTTTACTCACCAACTACAGCACTTAATAAGAATTTTTAAATTCCTGTTCCTAGTGCTTCTTAGGCACTGTTAAATCTGACAGAGTCGGGGCTCCTCTGGGAAGCTCACCAACTTCCTGTCTGCATCTGGACCAGGACATTAAGTGCAAATGAAGAACACAGAATTCTCATCTAGACAGAAACAGCCTCTCTCAGGCCAGCCCTGCCTACATCAAGGGCTTGCCAATGAACTAAACTGAAAAATAGAAACTGGACAAGAGGAAATTCAGATAATGGAGTTATCAAGCACTGACTTTAGAATAACTATGCTTAGTATGTTTTCAGAGCTTAAAAGAGAGAGAGAGAGAATGTGGGCCAAGAGCTCAGCCAGAAACTTGGAAGCTTTATTTTTAAAAGAATCAAATGAAATGAAAAGTTCAATAACTGAAATTATCTCAAAAGAGAATTTGTGGACTAGATGATATTAGAAGAAAATATCCAAACTGAAGCAAGAAAGGGCAAAAGGAAGAAAATAGAGAAGAATGTAAAGAAGTATAGATGCATAGGAAACCTGTACAAGAAAATGACCTAAATGTAGATAGAATCCCAGGGAAGATGAGAATAGCTGAGAATTCCCCAGAAGTGGCACAAGATATCAAGGTAAACTCTCAGTAAGTACTATAAATACCAGAAACAAATACCAAAGAAAATTACATCTTTCCACATAGTGAAACTACTTAAAAACCAAAGACATATCTTAAAAGCAGCCAGAGGAAGAGAATAAACTGTTGACACAATACTTCTCAGTAGAAACAATGGAATCCAGAAGACAATGGAATCCTGAAGACTTTGAAATAGTATCTTCAAAGTTATTGAAAGAAAAGAACTCCCAATCTAGAATTCTATATTCAGCAAAAATCCCTCAAAAGTAAAGCTTTAAGTAAACATATTTTCAAACAAAAACTGAGAATATTAGCAGCACATCAAATCTAATGAGAATACTAAAATCTTCTCTTTAGACCAAAGGAAAATGATCCTAGGTAAAAGTTTAGAAATTCAGGGAAGAATAAAAAGCAGCACAAATGGTAAATCTATAAACACAATTTACATAAACCATAACAAACATAACTATCTAAATAAATAGTGACAACATTATGTAATGGTCTTGTGGGATTTAAAATACATATAAAATTAAAATACATGACAAATAGTAAGTAAGTTGAAAGTGGGGTTAATGGGAGTTAAAATGTTCTGAGGTTTATTGCATCTAGGGAATGGTAACAATATGAACTTAGGTTAGATTTTACATAGTCAAGAATGTTGCTATCTCCAGAGTAAGCGTTGATATTAGTAAAAGCATGTATAAGCTAACAGAAGAAAGGAATATTTTCTTTAAAAAGAACTTCTATGAAAGAGAAGGCAAACAAGGAGAGATAAGAAACACAGAAAAGGTAAAACACACTGAAAGTAAATGGGAAGATGATATTTCTTATCTCAAGTATATTGTAATTATATTAAATGCAAGATGACTAAACACTTCAATTGAAATACTGAGAAATCAAAACAAAGCCCAATTACAGGCTGCTTACAAAAGACTCACTTTAAATATATAGAAATAGAAGTGTTAAGAGTAAAATGATGAAAAATACATACTATGCAAACACTAACCCCAAGAAAACTAATGTAGCTACATCAATATTAGAGAATATAGATTTAGAAGCACTTAGAGAAATAGAGTTATTTCATGATCATAAAAGCTTCCACCTCCTAAGAAGATACAGCAATTCTGAATTTCTAAGCACGTAACATCATAGTCTCAAAATATATAAAGCAAAAGGAAACAAAAAAAAACAAAAACAAAAAAAAATAGAATTTCATAGTCATTGTAGATTGTAACACATTTCTTCAAGCAGACAAAATCAATAAAAATAATCAAAATATGAATGACACAATTAATAAACTTGACCTAATTGAGAAATATTAAACACTGAATCCAACAGCTGCAGAATACATACTCTTGAAATATACATGGGAAATTTAGCAAAATATGCTAGTTCAAAAAACAAGCCTTAGTAAACCTGAAAGGACTGAAATCTTACCATGTACATTCTTTAATCAATAATAGAAAATCTCTAAATGCTGGGAATTAAGTACCACACATGCATAATCTAGACACTATTTACTCATCAAAAATATTAATACATGCATATCTAAGGACTCAAACAACAAGCCAGAGTAGGTGTCAGGGGGCAGGCACAGGAAATGAGAAAAGTCAGAGGGAAAAAACAAAATAGAACAAAGAGGGGCCTTGCACAGAATGATGATTTTGTGAAACACGACTCAAGAAGTATACTAAATTCAACTCTGTACACTAAAGGTCAAAAATGAAATGAGAAAATTATTTTATAAGACTAACATTTAGAAAATCTGAATTGTAGCATGTTCTAAATTTACTAAGTCAGTTTTAGAGCCTCATGTTTGATATACAGGACAAAAAGTCCTTATACCTCATCAATCAATTCAACGAGCATCCGATGAACACAGATTATATGCCAGAGACTGTGCCAGTCGGTGCAGATACAAAGTCATATGAGACAGAGTCCCAGCTCTCAAGGCACTTACACCTCATGGGAGGTGATGTCATATGAAATAAACGGAGGAAATATTATAAGGATAACCACAGAACATAATTGCACAGAAACCACAGCTTACACAACAAAGTAGTGCTAGGCATTTGATCACTGACGTTGACTTGGCTGAGAATGACCTACTTTCTGATCTTCGGCTTGCTCTGCAATGAACAAACTCCTTGAGGGCAAGGACAAAAGATTATTTAATTCTGCAATCCCGGTGTTCAGCAGAGTGAGAGTTTATCACATTTTTGTTGAATGAATGAATGCAAAACGGGTGACAGTGTGAGCCAGTGTTCCAAGTCCTATATTCCTACATCAAGAAACCAGGTATAGAAACAACTGGAGCCCTTGACTGGAAGCCAGATCCACAAGGAGATGGTCCTGCTTTTGGTTTGGTCTCTAGATGATGTCCAAATCCCAGATGTAGTTATAGCTCTAGGGCTCACTGAGGATGTTACATCCAGAGCCTTGGAGAACTTTGTTATTCGTAGGTCAACTCTGAATCAGACATATGTGATGCTAAAAAAGAAAAAGAAAGCCCTACCCGTCATAAAGTTCTAGAAATCACCTGCAGGGCAATGAGTGAATACAGAACAGCTTATCTGTAAATCGGCAGGATGACAACTTCTCAGAAAGTTTTTGGAAGAATGATACAGCATGTGAGAGGCCTGGCAACTAGAGATGCCCAATAAATAGTTGCTGAACTGAACTGAAATGAGTTTTATAAATAATGGACATTTGGGACTTCCCTGGCAGTCTAGTGATAACCTGCCCCTCACAGTGTGGCCAAAAAAAAATTTTTTTTAATTAAAGAATAAAATAGTGGGCATTCTTTAAGTTTGATTTCTCCTTCTTCCTCCAATATCCCATCCCCCCATTTTCCCAAAACAGGCAGGTAACCATGAAGTGGAGAAATATTTTGAAGGACTTTCATGCATAACTCTCAGGACATTGAACTACAGAAAAGCATTACCACAGTTGGGGCACATAGAGACCAACACAGAATGCCGAAGACAAAATTCTTGTTGCAGGCAAGGGCTAGGACTGAGCATGGAGCAAACGAGACTAGACTGTAGCAGCAGCATCTACAAATCAAAGGGCAACTTGAGGCACATACACGTCCCTGAATCGAGATGGGCGTAACTCCTTCATCGGTGGATGACAATTCAATCAAGTAGGCCAAGATGTTTGCCCCATATACAATCCCCACCACCCCAATATCCTCTTCCTCTCATTGTAGATTAAGTAGCTCCATCCTCCACACAGTTTTGAAGATCAGTAAATGACCCAATTTCTTTAGACACAGTCAAGTAATCCCCAAAGTACTTTCAATTTATAAAATGCATCAAAGTGCATTTATTTATAGCCTGTAATGCACCAGAAGTTTTGCTGGATGCTGTATAAATGAACTTCATATATTCTTGGGCCCCGAGCTTTAAAGAAGGAATCTGGTTTTTCTAACCGTCCTTCTATAAACATGCCCTCCGATGGCTTCTTAATCCTCAAAGTCAACAGTTTTTCCTGAGACCGCATTTGTTTCAGCTCGTCCGCAGCCCCTGGTCTCTCTGGTCTCCTCTTTTCCATGATAGAGAACTTCCCCATATTTCCCTACTATCTATCTCTCCTATTGTTTCTTCTGCTTGCATTGATTTCTATTCCTCCTCTAAGTCCTAAAAGGACATATTCCTGAGGCTTTTGTTTTCTGCCTATCTCTTTTGGGTCCTGAACTAAACAACTGACATGTTCAGTTCAGTTCAGTCGCTCAGTCGTGTCCGATTCTTTGAGACCCCATGGACTGCAGCATGCAAGGCCTCCCTGTCCATCACCAACTCCCGGAGTTCACCAAAACTCATGTCCATTGAGTCGGTGATGCCATCCGACCATCTCATCTTCTGTTATCCCCTTCTCCTCCTGCCTTCAATCTTTCCCAGCATCAGGGTCTTTTCAAATGAGTCAGCTCTTTGCATCAGGTGGCCAAAGGATTGGAGTTTCAGCTTCAATATCAGTCCTTCCAATGAACACACAGGACTGATCTCCTTTAGGATGGACTGATTGGATCTCCTTGCAGTCCAAGGGACTCTCCAACACCTGACTATGAGCATGGCACCGCTTAAGTGCTTTACATATATGAACCCACTTCATGCTGATGACAGTCCAGTGAGGCAAGTACCATGACTGTCCCTATGTTATAGATGGGGAAGCTAAGAACCAGAGGGATTAGGAAGTCCAGAGATTCTCAAAACAGCTTGGGAATCAGCATACCTGAGAAGCCTAATAAAATGTAGGATTACATGCTCTGGAATAAGATGAAATTGCTGAGGGAAAAAAAAAAAATGGAGGAGTGAGAAGAAGACCAAAAAAGTGGAACTCTGAGAAACAGCAGCCTCATTCATGAGACAGAGGTAAAGAACAGTGGACCCCAAGATGTAGGTGAGAGGGGACAGGGGAGCCAAGGCAGAGTGGTATCCTGGGAGCACTAGAGAAGATCTCCAAATACAAGATTGATTCTTCCAGATCATTGAAGGCGGTAGGCAGTGTTTGCTGGAACTGATGGTTAGGAGATCGTTTGTGACCCAGGTGGGAAGAGTTTTAGTGGCATTTAGGGGAAAGAATCCAAATATTTTTTAAGACCCTAAAGGAAGATTTCTCTCTCCTTGTCTTTTTCCTTCTCTCTCTCTCCCTTTCTCCATCTGTGTGCCTAGAACCTGGCTTACACATAATTACTCCTCATTTGCTGGCTTTCCATTGCAGAGGACGAGGGAACTGTCCACAAAAATCACTGTTATGGGGTCAAAAAGGAAAGACAGTGGCTATGTGACTTGGGAGTTCAGAATTGTGGGAGCAGGGGGCTCACACATCGGTTTCAAGCTGGACAGGAACCATTTCATGCAGGAGGTGACAGGTGGACAAGGCCCTGGTGCCCCGGTAGAGCGTGCCCACTGCAGGCTGCCGAGTGGACACGGCCTGTCTGCTTAGACAGGACACCATGGTTCTCAGACGATAACACAGCGCCCCCACTTCTTCTGGAGAGGCAGTTGCCTACAGCTGAAGTCCCGGTTCCAGGTCACTGTGACCCACGGCCCACCTTGAAACGCCTTCCATTCCTCGACCTCTTAGGGTCGCCCTGCTCAGCTCCTAAGGCCAATGCTTCTTCGCTGTCACGGCCCTTCTCCTTTGTCCCGGAGAGAAAACACCCAGTTCCTCACGGCTGACTGTTGCTCCCACAGCTCTGGGAGCGTTAAGACTTCAAAAGAGGAACCACTCACGCTGTCATCACCACAGTGGTCGCTTCTACGGGATTCCTTTTTCCGATTGAGCATTGGATGGACGCGCTTGGCTCTTGCCTGGGGGTGGAGGGCGGGGTGGGAGGGCGTTGCAAAGCCTCTGACTCATTCTGCCCTCCCTCTCGCCCTCCCCAGCTGCCCCGAACCGCACTTCCTCCTCTTCTGAAGTTAAAGGTCAGCCTCTCATGCTCAGGCCAAGGTTTTTTAGACACACACACTTGCACCAAAAAAAAAAAAATTGGCTTCTGAGAGAATACATTTTTTAAACATGAAAAGAAATAAGGAAAGGAGCTCTCAAAAATAAATTTAAAAATAAATAATCATTCCCCCCAAACTACTTAATAATTTCAGAATAATAAAACTTTCCAATTGTAAATGCGTCAGGAATAAAATAAAAGGCATGAATGCTCCACTGTGTTCACGCAGGCCTCTTAAAAATGACCCTAATTTCTTCCAGAGGCTCCGTAGGGGAACGGCAAGGTTCTCCTCAATAGAGAAGTATTCCAGCAATAATATAGTCACTTCTCTTCACATGTCCTGAGTGCTCGTATGAACACGGCAATGCTTTACAGCTGGCATCCTGTACATAGCTGCTCGAAAATGCTGTATTCCTAGGGGCTACAATCATGCATTGTGCATTTGAAACGCCTTTCACTAAGCAAGAGCAGTCAGCAGCCCCAGGCGACCCCACCAGGGACCATTACCCAGAGCTTTCTACTTCTCCAGGTCCCCCTGCCCCTGGTAAGGTTTGAGCAGCCCACTGAGCCCTTGGACCCAGGCGATCAACCCAAGCAGGACACTGAATCATGATGTCTCTGCCTTCTGGGTAATTTCTGCCTCCCATCCCTCCTTTGTCCCAACCTCAGTGGTCAGGAGTTCTGTGAAACTGGCTGGACAGAAGTGATTACGATACTGTTTCTATTTTACTGATAAAGAAACTGAGTCTTGAACTTCCCTGGTGGCCCAGCGGTTAAGAATCTGCCTGCCAATGCAGAGGACACGAGTTCAATCCCTGGTCCGGGAAGATTCCATGTGCCGCGGGGCAACTAAATCCCTGAGCCGCAACTACTGAAGCCCATATGCCTAGAGCCCGTGGTCGGCAACAGGAGAAGCCACCGCAGTGAGAAGCCCGCGCACCCCAGCGAAGAGCAGCCCCCACTGGCCGCAATGAGAGAAAGCTGGAGCGCAGCCACAGTGACCCAGCGCAGCCAAAAATAAAAAATTTTTTTAAGTTTATAAGAAACCGTACCTCAGAATTTAACCACACAGTTCATGAGGGGCAATAAATACCACAGCCCACAAGGGTTGCACCTCGCCACCCTCTGAACTCACTTCCAGCCCACTGGGACCAGAGGCCCATCCAGTTCTGAAAATGGGGACTGACCTGGTTCCAACAGGAGTCTGGGGTTCTTCTCTTCCCGCCCAGTGTCCCCGCACTGCGCCCAAGGGCCTGACCGTACAGGAGGTGTTTGTAACCATGGCTCCCTTGAACTTTCAGAAACCTCCATCTGACGACACGGCCGCCCGTTTCCACACCTCCTGCTTTGCTGCCTGCCAGTGACAACCTGTTTCAGATTAGCCTTGACAATTTTCTCTGGAGAGCTTCCAAAAATGTCCTCAACCGAACCATCAGGGAAAGGGCTGGGCCTGGCGCCCACCCAGCACCGGGCAGAGGAGACCAGTCACCGTCACTCCCCGCGGCCCTGGAGACCGCTCGTGGGCACAGGCCACTTCGCCCCAGGAAACTTATGGGAACTGCTTCAGGTTATTAAAGTTCAATTACAGGAGAGGCGTAGTGTCTTGAAATCTATCGCTCTGCTTTTCCTTTTGGCCTTTCTCTGCAAAAGACCTGCATCCTAGTTGAGCTGGGAAGTATTGCAGAGAACATTAGGATGTTCAAGTAAGGATGCCAAGGAAAAGGAAGATTCAAGTTCAGCCTTTAACATCTATAATAAGATTATCAAACCCATGCAAAGGCTTTGTCAAGAGAGAAAAGGGTTTTTCAAAATCCCTTTATCTTCCCTTCTTTAACATTTCAAGCAGCAAGGCTGGAGTTCCCCCTGAGACAGGTCCCCTCCAGGAATGAGAGAAGGAAGATGAAGAAGGGGTTACAGGTTGCAAACCCCACACCCCAAAGGCCAGCATCTCTCAAAGCGACAGGGCTCAAGATACGTCAGGTCAGATATGTGTGGGACCTTCTTGGGATCTTGACAGCAGTTGGCCTTTGCCCCCCTGGCACGGGAGCAAAAGTGGCAGGGAGGCAGGTTGTTGGACAGTTGGAGGCAGCACCCCAGATCTCCATGGCTGGTGCACCGTATGTCAGGGACCGGGAGTTCCCTGTGCCTTCGGGTGATAAGAAACAGAGGTGGTGAGAGGCAGCTGAGTGGGCACTGATCTTGTTGTCAGTGAAGACATCACAGTGGGGAGACCAGAAGAGATGGCCATCAGTGCTGCCTAAAGGCTGCTTTATTACTACAATCCCACTGGGGGGCTACCTTCAATATAGAAAAGGCAAAATCAAGTCACCTCCCGCTGCCGCCACCAATACCACCCTAGTCCAAGCCCCTTTCATCTCACCTTGACTTGCTTTCTAGCTGCGTCAGCTTCCGTATTGGTCATCCCACCTCCACTCTTGGTCTCCTGAAGTCTGTTCCTCGCCAGGGAGCCCCAGGGATCCCTTTAACATAACTGAAGCCATGTCAGCCCTGCAATCAACACCCTCCAGCAGACTTCCCTGGTGGTCCAGCGGGTTAAGAATCCGCCTGCCAATGCAGGGGACCAAGTTTGATCCCTGGTCCAGGAAGATATCACATGCCGTGGGGCAACTAAGCCCATGCACCGCAACTCCTGAGCCCATGTGCCACCACTACTGAAGCCCGAGCGCCTAGAGCCCATGCTCCACAAAAGAAGCCAGTGCAATGAGAAGGCTCTGCACCACACGAGACTAGAGAAAGCCCACACGTAGCCATGAAGACTCAGTGCAGCCAAAATTAAAAACTAAAATAAACACATAGATCAAAAAAACATTTTTAAAACCCTCCAATGACTTCATAATCAACTTGGAGAACAACCTGAGGTCCTTACCACGGTGACAGGATGCAACCTGCTCTGGCCTCGGTCTCCCTCTTAAACCCCATTTCCTGTCTGCTCACCCCACCCACTCTACTCTGGTCTAGGACCTCCTGGCTGAATCTCAAACACGCCAAGCACGCTCCCAGCTCGGGCTCTCTGCACCTGCTCTTCCCTCTGCCTGGAATGTTCTCTCAAACATCCTCATGGCCTGTCCCCTCGTTTCCTTTGGGTCTCTTCTGTCATGTCCTAAGAGAGGCTGTGCCTAAACCATCCTTCCCAAAATGGCAACCACCCCAGGCCACTCTCAATCCCCAGTACCTGCTTTATTCTTTTTACTGTTCATCACCCCTTTGGGATTTATGTTGTTTTTATAGTAGCACCAGTCATAAAATACACATGATAGAAAATGTACCATCTTAATGATTTTTAAGTGTACAATTCAGTCTGGCAGGCTACAGTCCATTGGGGTCATGAAGAGTTGGATACAACTGAACACAAACACTTTCACTTTGCAAGTACATTCACATTGTCAGGCCACCATCACCACTATCCATCCGCAGAATTCCTTTCATCTTGCAAAACTGAGACTCTGTGCCCATTAAACACCAGCTCCCACCTCTTCTCCTGATTACAGCAAGCACCCTTCTTTCTATCTCTGTGAACTTATGTGAACCTGATGTGAGTTTTTCTAGGTGCCTTCTATAAGTGAATTCACACAGTATTTGTTCCTCTGGGGCTGGCTTATTTCACTTAGCAGAGTGTTCTCAAGCTTCATCCACACAGTAGCATGTATCAGAATTCCCTCTCTTTTTAAGGCTGAATAATATTCCACTGTGTTTATGGCACCTTATAGCCATTCATCCATCAGTGGACACTTGTGACGCTTCACCTTTGGGCTGGTGTGAATAACACTGCTGTGAACATGGGTGTCCAAAGATAGCATGTTTCATATTTGTTCATGGCCTGTCTTTAGCACCAGCACAGCACTTGGTACATAACAGAAGCTCAGTGGACATTTGTTGAACGTCTACAAGAGGCACAACATGTCTACAGGTCTGTTCTGACCACGGGGTTGCTGCTGTTAATCGGACTTACTGCTGCTCCCCAGCATCAAGGACTGCTGATCTGTCTAAAGGGGCTATGAGCCGCGGACTTGCTGAGGCATGTTTTGGCAGTCCAGTTAGTATACCGTCCAAGGGAGAAGGCACATCCCGCCCAAGGTCTTAGTCATTCTGCTTCTGGTGTCAGGAGTTTACCAGCTGCAGAAAGGCCAGCCCACTAATAGAGCAGGAATCAATTAAACGTTTGATTCACTACCACAACATCCTGTTTTATACTCTTCATATCAACTAAATATTATTCGAAATGACCATGTTTATTCATCGTATCCTTGTTGATCATCAGCCATCTTCTCACCACGTAGGCCCTAAGAGAGCAGACACTTTGTCTTCAGTGTAGAATGGTCAAAACATTAAACAAGTAAAGGAATTCATGCAACTGATTCTTTTACTTCTGGTTCCATGCTGTGCTTAGTTGCTCAGTCATGTCCGACTCTTTGCGAACCCAGGGACTGCAGCCCACCAGGCTCCTCTGTCCATGGGATCCTCCAGGCAAGAATATTGGAGTGGGTTGTCATGCCCTCCTCCAGGGGATCTTCCGAACCCAGGGATCGAACCCAGGTCTCCCACATTGTAGGTGGATTCCTTAACATCTGAGCCACCAGGGAAGCCCTCGGTTCCATAATTCTCAAGAAACTTACTCATTATGATTCTACTTCTCAGGTAGGTAAAAACCAGGTCAGGCTAATGCAAAGATAGTACTCACTGAGTTTAAATAGAGTGGCATTTCTGTTTATCTATCCATAAAGGAAACACTAATTCTCTCCTATGTGGAGGCTTTCCCTACTTCAAGCAACTCCCCAGTCTCAGCAGACACAAACTGATGTCCTACAAATTCAGTTCTGACACCACTATTTACCTGGAGATTATAGCAGATCCCACAGGTTAAGGCTCAGTCTCAGAAGACTGCCCTGCCACCCTTCCTACCCACACCCACCCCCACCTCAGAGGCCGATTGCAAGTCAGGTTGTCACCTGCATTTCTGACCAACCACCTATAAATCAGGTTCCCCTGACCTCCTTCTCTGGTTCAATAATTTGCTAGAATAGCTAACAGAACTCAGGGAAACATTTACTTATGTTTACTGATTTATTCTAGAAGAATACAACTCAGGAAGAGCCAGCTGGGAGAGATGCTTGGAGCAAGGCATGGGGGGAGGAGCATGGAGTTTCCAGGGTCTCTCCAGGTGCACCACCAGCTCAGCACCAAGTGTTCACCGACCTGGAAGCTTATCAAATCTCACTGTTTGAGAGTTTTATAGAGATTTAATCTCCAGCATCCATCCCACTCCCCTTTCTAGAGGCTGTGGCTGGGGAGCTGAAAGTCTCAACCCACTAATCACTCGGTCTTTCTGATGACCTGCCCCATCCCAGGCTATCCAGGGGATGTGCCTTAAGTCACCGCATTGGCATAAACTCAAATGGTGCTGAGAACTGGGAGCAGAGACCAAGTATATTTCTTATTATAACACAACGTTAGTTTCCTAAGTGGGCTTCCCAGGTGGCTCAGTGGTAAAGTACCCACCTGCCAATTCAGGAGATGCAGGTTCAATCCCTGGGTTGGGAAGATTCCCAGGAGGAGGAAATGGCAACCCACTCCAGCATTCTTGCCTGGGAAATTGCATGGACAGAGGAGCCTGGTGGGCTACAGTCCATGGGGGTCACAAAGAGTTGGATATAACTGAGCAACTGAGCATGCATGTAATTTTTGTAATCTTGGTTAGTATGAGTCTATCTCTGAAAATTAACCTTAATCTCATTATGTAAAAACAACAAAAAAATCTGACTAGTCCCTCACCCAGAATAAATCACCAACATCAATTTCACTTTAAGAGGCTTCATGACCACCACCATAAATTAGAATAAAGAAGAAGTGAAACCTTTTGAATTATGTCAGTTTCTTGATGTCTTGTGACTTCTAATTTATTACAACCAGAAATATAAAATGAGAACTCACACAGGGTGAGATGGTCTTCCTGATTTTGTAGATCTCAACATAAAAGGACTGAAAATCTTAGCAGGAAAAAAAAAATGCCATGGTTCACAGGTGAGATCTGCCAGGACATGGGAAAAAAGAGAGTGGCCTTTATACCATGTATCTGCCATCCTTGTCTAGACCGCCTTCAGTCTTCCAGTTTCCTTTGAATGTTCAGACACCCCATCAGGGCCCCTAATTACAGAGCTCCATGAAGATTCAACCTGGGGGGAGTTTCTACTTCCCTCCTACTTGCTTCCTACATGGTTAATGCAGGAAAGGAAAGTTACTTTTCAGTTCCTATCAAGTCTATATCCTTATTCACAGAGACCAAGCCAGATGATCTCAGACCTTCTAGTAGAAAACAATAATATATTAGCAATTACCTGTTTTGCAAAACCCTGTGCATGTCGGTCCTACAGTCTAGCATTCAGAGTAAGAGCAAGGACACGCCACCTCAACATTTTATTGGAGCTGCCCATGTGTGTTCCAACTCATCTCTTCACGTTCTGCTTCTAAAATTAGGCATCGGAACAAATGTCATTCCTGCCTCACATGGGTTTGTTTGTTTTCTTATCTCATAGTTCAAGGGGACATCCTCTGCCCTTGCTTCCTGACCCCCACCCACCACGTACTACCTTATCAGAAACTGAGTTGCCTCATTGGAGACCATAACTCTGATGGGGCCCAGAGAACATCAACATGTGCTACAGCTGGGGGAGCAGGTTTCTCAGAAACCGATCACTAAGCACAACTCAAGACCCAAAAGCTCAACCCTCAGCTTGTGATCCAATTTCACTTCTCGTTCTTGTACCTTGAGTGGACCTTGAGTGCTTATAGGAAACTTCTGGTTTGGGAGGCCGGCTGTGTGTATACTGACAATAAAGAATGATCTCGCTTTATCTGGAAAGGTTGTCATCTCAAACCCAACATACAGCTTCAAGAGGTCTGGGCTGAGAAGGACCACGGCTAGACTATGCAGGGAGCTGGATGTGCACTCAACGTTCTCACCGAAGTAGCGGCTGCATCTGTATCTATATCCAACCCCCAAAGAACAACAAAAAGACATTTCATAATGTTTTCTTTCACTTTATCTCTAAGGCTCAATAGTCACATCTATGAAGGTAGGGGCCATGTCTAAATGATTGTGTGTATTTCTTGCTAAAATAAGCCCCCAGCCTTGATATCCGTGATGCACCTGGAGAGTAAGCTTACGACTCACTTTATAATGGGGACTGGAGACAAATAAGATTGTCTAAATACTACTTAGAAGCTTGGGGACTGAATTAGCAAATTATTAAGTGTATAGTAAAGGGATGACCTAACTCCTAGTCTCAAAGAAAACACTTGAAACATAACTTGTAAACCAATAAAAGGCAATATCTCCTTTCCTTCAGGAACTAGGAACATTCCATTCGACCCGACCTTCTTTAACACCACATAATTCCTTCCCCCACCAGGTTACATCATGTTTAAGTCACATCATGACACAGTCTCAATATCCAGTGGATGGCAAAGGAAAAAAAAAAAAAATTCCTTTCAAAATGAAGAAAACACAATTTCTATTCATAGTATGAGTTAGAATCATCAATCTAAGGCTCTAGTAAATATTCAAAAGGAACTGATATTTACCAGTTGTTAACTTTGAATCAAAAAGTGTATGAGAACTTCGTATAAAACACCCACTTAAACATGTTAGTTTCAACTTCCGATAGCATAGATTAGTTTCATATCATCAATCTTGTAGAGTTTCAGAACTAGATATTTTGGGAGATAGTCTATAAATAGAAATGGGGAGATACACAATTGATTATGCTTTTCTTCCCTTTAGAAAATATAAAATTTAAGCTCTCTGCTCTGTGTAAATTATTTTAAGTTTTTATTATTTTTTGGCAGTACCATGCAGCATGTGGGATCTTTGCTCCCCAACCAGGATCAAACCTGTGCCCCTTGCAGTGGAAGCAAGGGGTCTTAACCACTGGACCACCAGGGAAGTCCCTGTGTAAATTATTTATGAACTAGGAGAGATGATAAAATTACTGTAACAACTCTAAGTCTAATGGCACCTGCATTGTTCAGAGTATAGTTTATGAGCATTTAACATTCGGCAAGTGTGTAAGCAGAAATTACTTTAATATATATAATTCATTAGGTGGATGGGTTTCTCTTAAGAGGAAATAATATTGTATTTATCTAAGGATTACATGAAGCAAGACTTCAGAGCTTGATCAGGTGGTAGGCAGAAACCCGAGATCAGAGTCACCAAGGCCAAACAGCAATTGTTTGTGTTGTTCTGTTTTGTTGTTGACACAGGACAGTAAGTGGCTCAGAGTACACCATGCCCTTGCCAAGTCAAAAAAACAACACTTCATTTGAGAGGAACCCGACTGTTCTGCACGCGTGTGCAGAGGGAATTTCTCAATGGAAAGTCTATTGTGATCGGCGAAGAAATGCCCTCTGATACTAACCTGCTTTCTCATCAGTTTCCCCAAGTGGAATGATCCATTGACTCCGTTCAGAGTGTGCGCAACTTATATAATGGATACTGTGTACAAACACCTGCCATATTCTAGATAATTAACTCACTTTATTATCCACATTCTAACCTTGTGAAGTACTGCTATTTCCCCCCATTTCAGAGATGAGGAAACAGAGGTTCAAAGAGGTTACAAAACTGAGCCAAAATCACAGAGACAGAAAGCTGCAGAACCGGCCTTCGGAGCCGCGTATTTTGGTTCCCAGGCCCGTTGGTTGGGGGTCAGGATGGGGAAGGGGTAGAAGCACCCGTGGAGTCACATGTTGGTTCTTTGGAGCCAGCAGAGTTATAGTACAGAACACAGGAGGCCCAAGTCTATGACTGGAGGGTCAGCTACACACAG
The DNA here is from genome assembly GCF_029378745.1 of Bos indicus. Classification (NCBI taxonomy): domain Eukaryota; kingdom Metazoa; phylum Chordata; class Mammalia; order Artiodactyla; family Bovidae; genus Bos; species Bos indicus. The sequence goes on along the minus strand of NC_091771.1, from coordinate 21,975,316 downwards.
GAAAAGGACAGGAGTCCAGGCCTCAACCTTGCAGCCTGGCTGAGCTGTGTGCGGTTTGCTGGGTCAGAAAGAAGCATCTGCACTTACTGCAGAGGGAGGTTCATCATAGAACTAAAGGAGTGAGCAGAAATAACTAGCTCAGGCTAAGTGTCACAACAAATCTTTAAGCAGCTTTCAACCTCCTCCCTTACTTCTGAGCGCTAGCAGCAGACAAACCAGCACCATGAGGCCCGCCAGGATTGCCACTGCCCCAGCAAGCACCACCAGGGCGCCGCCCTGTCTGCCACCCACAGCCCCAGCACCACCCGCTCACCTCCACTGCCCTTTCCTCCTTTTATTCCCTCGTACCTTACAGCCTTTTCCCAGGTCTTCTTCCTTGGTCGTCTCCTACTAACTAACGAAAAGGCAGGACGGTTACTGTCACCAGCTTTCGTTGTTGTTCAGTCCCTCAGTCACGTCCGACTCTTTGCGGGCCCATGGACTGCAGCACGCCAGGCTCCTCTGTCCTCCACTTTCCACCAGGGCTTGCTCAAACTCATGTCCACTGAGTCAGTGTTGCTATCCAACCATCTCATCCTCTGCTGCCCCCTTCTCCACTTGGCCTCAATCCTTCCCAGCATCAGGGTCTTTTCCAAAGAGTCAGCTCTTCATATCAGGTAGCCGAAGTATTAGAGCTTCAGCTTCAGCCTCAGTCCTTCTAATGAATATTCAGGGTTGATTTCCTTTAGGATGGACTTCTTGGATCTCCTTGCAGTCCAAGGGACTCTCAAGGTCTTCTCCAGCACTACAGTTCAAAAGCATCAATTCTTCAGCACTCAGCCTTCTTTTTGGTCCAACTCTCACATCCGTACATGACTACTGGAAAAACCAAAGCTCATTCTGCCTTCCAAATCCAAAGCCGAGGAGCGTATAATTAAAGAACATAATTCTCATTCAGAATCCTCACCGCAAGGACATCTGCCATGCCTCACTTTTAGATTCCCAACATCTCCAACCAGAGCAGAGTAGAATGGAGACTGAACAAGACATTTGAACTCCACAAATTCTGACTCTGACCTTGCCAAATGTCTTCCTGCCACCCCCTCCATCTACTTTTATGCATCTACAATTGAAGACCTTATATAATCATTTTTTTTTTTGTAGCTCCTACTGTTTTGATTAAAAAAAAAAAAAAAAGCCCCTTCCAGGACATTTTAAAGCTTAAACACATGGGTGCTTATCTTTTTTCTTTTGTAATATGTGATTTGACCTATTTCTCTTGTGTGAATTTCAAAGTCTAACTCTGATAAACGTCAAGTTTAACTTTGGAAATTAATTTAGCATGCAGTGTATATAAATGACACTAGAAATCTTAGTCAAACACAACAGCATTACTGACCTTCAAATGATATAGGGGGAGGGAGTGGGGCTGAGAAATTCCTTGTTTTATTACAGGATTGCTACAAAAAACACTGTCAATAGGTTTATATATTTCTATTAATTTTACTTTAAGTGCATTTGTGTTTAGGTTTTGATTTTGATGATCCAAAACCTTAGCATGAAAAATAATAATAAAAATGAACATTTGGCTTTCTTTCAACTTAGAGACACAAGGCATTTTTACATTAATTATTCTAAGCTGCAGCCCTTGCTTTTTTTCATTTACAGTTTAGCTTACTTTTTGTATGTTACCTTTAATTTAGGAAATTTTCAAACTTACACAAAAGTGGCCACTTTTATTTCCTTTTTGTCCACACAAACACCAATGATTTATGATTTGAAGTAAATCCCTGAAACTATTTTATCTTCTTAAATGTGTAAATTGAAATGACCACAAACTTTAAAAATCACATTAACTCAATATAATTAAACATTGAGTCAGTGTTCACATTTACCTATCCTTTAAAAAAACTTTTTTTATTATTTAGAATTTTGCACTGGGATCCACGTAAGGTCTATACACTATTATTAGTTATAGATCTTAATTCTCTTTTAAATTACGGGTTACTCCATTTCTTTTTCCCATGTCTTCTTGCCCTTATTGTTATCAAAGAAGAAGAAGAAATTAGATTATCCATTCTTTGTTGTTCAATCATTGTTTAGTCCCTAAGCAGTGTCTGACTCTTTGCTACCCCATGGACTGCAGCAATCCAGGCTTCCCTGTCCTTCACTCTCTCCGGGAGTTTACTCAAACTCATGTCCATTGAGTCGGTGATGCCATCCAACCATCTCATCCTCTGGCGCCCCCTTCTCCTCTTGCCCTCGATCTTTCCCAGCATCAGGATCTTTTCCAATGAGTCAACTCTTTGCATCAGGTGGCCAAAGTATTGGAGCTTCAGTTTCCGCATCGGCCCTTCCAATGAATATTCAAGGTTGATTTCCTTTAGGATTGACTGGTTTGATCTCCTTGCAGTCCAAGGGACTCTCAAGAGTCTTCTCCAGCACAACTGTTAGAAAGCATCAGTTCTTCAGCGCTCAGCCTTCTTTATGGTCCAGCGTCTGTACACGACTACTGGAAAGTCCATAGCTTTAACTATATGGACCTTTGTCACCAAAGTGATGTATCTGCTTTTTAATTAAGTTTGTTGTAGCTTTCCTTCCAAAGAGCAAATGTGTTTTAATTTCATGCAGGCAGTTATCACCTGCAATGATAGTGAAGCCCAAGAAAATAAAATTTATCACTGTTTTCACCTTTTCCCCATCTATTTGCCAAGAAGTGATGGGACCAGATGCTGTGATCTTAGTTTTTTGAATGTTGAGTTTTAAGCCAGCCTTTTCACTCTCCTCTTTCACCCTCATCAAGAGGCTCTTAGAAGTACTTATATCTGAGTTTTGCTAATTGCATCCCATGATGTCTCTTAATACATTCCTCTTTCTTGTTTCCCTATAAATTTGTTTTCCTATAAATCGGTCACTGGGTCTGGAGCTTGATTAATCCAAAACGTTACTGATTGTATTTTCTCCCCTGGCTTTCAATTTCTTCAAGTTCATATAACATAGGAAATACATTTGATTTTCTTACACAATAGTATCAAAAAGTGTCAGAAAAAAAGGTGTCTGGCAACACCCTGCCCAATATTTGGTGGTGGTTTAGTCACTAAGTTGTGTCCAATGCTTGCAATTCCATAGACTGTAGACTGCCAGGTTCCTCTGTCCATGGAATTCTCAAGGCAAGAATACTGGAGCAGGTTGCCATTTCCTGCTCCAGGGTATCTTCCTGACCCAGGAATGGAACCCAGGTCTCCTGCACTGCAGGCAGATTCTTTACCAACTGAGCTACAAGGAAAGCTCCACCCAATATTTATCCTTATGTATTTCAGTATAAATTATTAACCTTTAACTCCTTAAAAGTAAAAACAAGGACCAGGAGATAAACAGGACTGAAAATGCCACAGCATCACTGCAAAGATCCCCTTGCCCTTCAACACATGATTTTCTTTTTCTCCAAAGCACTGCAAGAACTGGACAGATTAGCTAAACAGCAGGCCCTGCCTAGACCTTCCCACTCTATCACTCTCAGCATGTTCTATTCTAGAGCAGTAAAACATTCATTTTAAGAGACATAATTTGAGCATCCAGGCCTGTGCCTTCTATAGTTATTCTCTGCCCCAACAGAAAACAAATGTGGTTAACCAAAAGTCAGCTTTAGGAAAGAAAAAAAAAAAAAAAAGCCTTTGTTCTTTACAAAAATACTTTGTTATCAGCCTTCAAGAAAGATGTCAGATATTAATTTGAGGCTAGAGTATTGTAGGAGTAGGGGCAGGGAAGAGAGGGTAATAGAAAATCTCCCCATGGATTGGTCATGAAAATGATCTGAGATCATGAACCTGTATGGAAAGATTTAGTGTAACTAGATTGTTAGAGAATGTAACAGAGAAAAGGTGTCATTATCTACAAACCATGATGCAAACTAAATAGAGCTATGAACAGGTATAAATTTGAAGGAAGCCAAAGCCATGCAGCAGCCTAAACTTCACTCGGCCTTATCAGAAACAGAAATCTGCCACATGAACAACACACATTTCAATGAAGAGCTGAATGAGTCCAGCAGAAAAGGAGAGAAAGCAGTCAGGAGAGCTCAGAACACTTGCATGGAGCTCAGCATAGCCTGGCATCATTGGTGTTGCTGGCCGCATTCAATCAAAGTGCAGAGGGGAAGCAAGGAAGGCAGGAGAAGCATCTAGAACAGGCGATTCTGTGGGATAACCTGTGAACCCTGCATACATTCTCTGCTGCTCTCAGCCCCTCTGACCAGGAGTCATGAAGCCTCATTTCCCCTGAGCTCTGCCAGGCTTCATACCCAGTGAAATCTGATGAACTAGGATAAGTTAACAGCCTCCAGCCTCTCCCAGGTGGATCTTGAAAGTGACTGGTTATCTCAGAGGTGAGCCCTGAATACCTGGACATCCTTGGTCCTTCCATCTCTGGTTTCAGCAAAACACTTCATAGAACTCTGTGTCTGCCTTAGTTTCCCTCTAGTTTACCACCAGGTCGTGTCCCCGCTGAGTTTCACCTGGCTGAACCCTGACACTTTGCTGTGGATGCTGAATCTGGGCCTCCTGCATCTGCAGCCCAGGAACAGTTTTGGGGGGTGCTACTACCATCCCAGTCTTCCTCAATAGAGAGAGAACTGGACCACAGGTCTTGAGTTCAATCTGGAACTTTACAAATCTCATTAAACATAGGCATTAAACTTGTGAATTCCCATTTCCTCATCTGAAAATTAAGGTTACTATTCACTACCTGCCCCACCTTTGATGGTGGTTAAATAAAAGCAAGCTAATGAATTAAGCTGTGCTGCCTCCCTTCAATCCAGGCCTTATTTTTGCCACCAGCTTTCTCATTTCTCCAGGAATGATCCCCCTCTGTAGGCATTTCCCACATATCCACCTTGTGGATATTCCAGATGGACAGCCACGTGGTTTAGAATACTCTGGAGTAGTTCTGAATGGCTAGAAACATAGCAAGGGTTTAGCTAAGCCCCTAGGTAGAAGAAAATTACCATGAGTGACAGATTCTTCCAATCTTAAGTAAAGCAGCTCACCCAGGAAACAAGTTCACATGTGCACAGAGTGAAAAGCCTCATAGACCCAACCGGTCTCACTGAGCTCAAGTCACTCCCACTGGAACCACTGTCAGCAGAGCCACCTTTGCAAACAATAGGCAGCTTTAAACATAATGAGCTGTATGTATCTACATAATGTGGTCAAACAGTAATATGACCTATTTCATAATGCACTCGGCAAAACCAAATGGATACAGTTAAGACCACGGTCCATGGAGTCACAAAGAGTCGGACACGACTTAGCAACTGATCAACAACAAGACCGTTAGAGAAAGTTGCTCTGAAAAGACAAGCAAAAAAGCATCCTGTTCAACAACATATCTAAACATCCAATATATTGCAAACAAATCAAGAGGAATAGAGTTTCCCAACAAGTAAGACTTACCCTTCTCTCGAAAATGGTTTAAAACCAGAGTCATTTGTCATGGTGAAGTTTGGTCCTTGAACAGAAGCTCTATTTTCCACAGAGGAAGGATGCTCAGCTGATGGAGAAAACAAGCAAATGCTACATGTCAGGCATTGGGTTAGGAACTTCCGTCTACTTTCTCAGTTAGTTCTCGCAAAATGCCAGAAGCCAGATAAAGAAATCAGTTCAGAGAGAATTCGTGACGCACCAAGGGTGCATAGCCAGCAAATGTGGGAGTTAAGGACTTTTCCATCTCAGCCCACGGACTTCTCTGTAAAAGGCAGATGTAAAGCAAAGCACTTCCTACTCCTGTTAGCCCAACAAACCTTGTCACACATGTACAGTTGTCCTTGTGGGGGTGGGGGAGCCACAAGGTGGGAACTCGACTGAGAATGTCAGAATGGGCTACACTTCTGCTTTCACTCATGAGTCATGGTTACCATTTTGTGCTTATGAAACCACAACCAAAATGGCACTGTAGTGGGTAATTGCATTTTAGTAATTCAAAAAAAATTACACCTCTACCTTGCACAGTAGACTCTAGTCCTGAGATTTCTATTACCAAAGACTATCAAAATGCAATGCCAACCAAGAGGTCAGCATGGTGGTGGTAAATATGTATACTCTACAGACCTTTGGGCAAAAGCTATCAAAATTTAAGACATAGAAATCTCTTGGCCTAATATTTTCTCATCTAGAAACTTAACTATAGTAAGGCCATATGGTACTCAAAAATCTGTAGATAAAGACATTCATTTCAGGATTGTTTATAAACGTGAAAAATTGAGAGCAATGCAATGGGAACTGGTTAAAAAAGTTATAGTACACATATAAAATGGAATATTCCACAGCCACTAAAAAATACAAATGTGCGTTGACATAAAAAATATGCCCAAGATATGTTCCTGAGAGAAAAAAAGCATATTGTAAGACAGCATGCATAAATTATTCCATTTTTGTAAATAATAAAACATATGGTTGTATATGTGTAGGGAGAAAATCTGGAATAATATCCACCAAACTAGTCACAGCGGCTTTTTCTGGGGGATGGAACTAGGAAGGGTCCTACTTTCTATTTTTTATTATTTCTGCACTTCTAGAAATTCTTCTTATATGACTATTTTTACCATTAAAAAAAAATTAAAAGGGGGCTTCCCTAGTGGCTTAGTGGTAAAGAATCTGCCAAGGCAGGAGACATGAGTTGGATAACTGATCTGGGAAGATGCCACATGCCGCAAAGCAACTCAGCCCATGCGCCACAACGACTGAGTCTGTGCGCTAGAGCCGGGAGGTGCAACTGCTAAAGTCTGTATCCTCTAGAGCCCCTGCTCTGCAACAAGAGGAGCCACCATAGAGAAGCCTGAGAATCGTAACTAGAGTAGCCCCTGCTGCCCTAGAGAAAGCCCACAGGCAACGAAGACCCAGCACAGTCAAAAAGAAATAATTTTTTTAAAAAAATTAACAGGGTCTTCCCTGGCAGTCCAGTGGTTAAGACTCCACATTGCCAATGCCAGGGGCTCAGGTTAAATACCTGCTCAGGTAACTAAGATCCCGCGTGCCAGGCATCGTGGCCAATAAATTAACAAATAAAACGAAAAATAAATTAAAAAAAATTTTTTTAATAAATCCAAAAAATTAACGATTTGTGTTCTATTTTTAGTTTGGGGCTGGGTGTTTGGGATATGAGACTTAACCAGTATTTCAAGTCTAGAACCAGAAAGGAGACTAAAGGGAACTGAAAATCTTCAAAACGTGAATCTTACGTGAGAAACTATTTGAGTAAGAATTTGCTGGTAGCTTTCAAACACACAGCTGCAGATATATATATTGTTGATGATCCAAAACTGTCTTTGAGATTTCTGGGGGAAACCGCAGAGTTAGAGTGTGTTTGTCTGACTCCTCTCCCTGAAATTTATTTAAGCAAACAAGAATCAATGCTGTTCATGGTTGGGTCTATTGTTTTCAAGTCAGCAATCAAATGTATTTTCAAGGAGATTCTCTAAAGGGGTGTTTGGGGGTCTCCAACCTTAATGTAAAGACTCATATCATACAGACAAAGCTAACTGTGTCTCCCAGTCAGCTCCATTTCTGGAAGTATCTGAAGGTTACGTGTTTTTTCTTTCTTAATTTATTTATTTATGTGGCTCCTCATTACAGTGCTTGGGCTCCAGAGCACACAGGCTTGGTAGCTGTGGTAAACAGGTTGCCCTGAGGCAAGTGGGATCTTAGTTTCCCAACCAGGGATCTGAGACGCATCCCCTACATTGGGGATGTAGATTCTTTATGTAAAGAAGGCAGATTCTTTACCAGCAGACCACCAGGGAAGTCCCTGAAGGTTACATGGTAAGGCTACGCACTGTAGCAAGCACAACTCCCACAGCAAAGCTGAGTGGTGGAACCAGAGAGGGTCTGAGACCTGGATGCCCAACTGCCCACCTGGCTGCCTAAAGACCTCACAAGGTGGATTACCAGTGAATTGGGTCTAATTTCAACAGATTCAACAGACTGATTCTGATTTCCATCTCATTCTGATTTCCATGTATGAACTTACTGCCTTAGAGAGGCTGATACACATAACTAGATTTCTAGAGAATTCATTGGCAATGAAAATGATCTGTCGATTAAATCAGCTAGTATGTGTGATAGCACAGAGGCTCCTCTCTCCTTTTGAACAAATTAATGGCAAGTTCAGTATTATCTGGAAGTTATACTTCAAGCAGGGGCTTCCCAGGTGGCTCAGTGGGTGAAGAATCCATCTGCAATGCAGGAGACACAGGAGACTCAGGACCAATCCCTGAGTCGGGAAAATCCCCTCGAGGAGGGCTTAGCAACCCATTCCAGTATTCTTGCCTGGAGAATCCCATGGACAGAGAAGCCTGGCGGGCTACAAACTGCACGCCTAGCTTCACATCAGAAACAGGAAGTTACATAACCTGAACGTGAAATGACATCTGGTCCCCAACAGGCCGATGCCTGCATCTCCGCAGTATAGTCCAAAAGGCCCAGATGCTGTTCCTCCAAGTAGCCAAGACATCCTCTCTCAAGGACACGACTGACTTCTGGTTCTCCATTGCCCTTTCTGTGCCCCCTTTCTGAATCACAGTACATCACAATGGATTCGATTTCTGCTGTTTGTTTGTGTGTTTGTTTACAATCATATTCTATTTCTGCCTCCATGAGCTCATTCACTGAATCATCCTGGGTGTGATGTCTGATGCCTGCAAGTTTACAAACAGACCATTTCTGACTTAGCTTTCTCAGATCGCTAATCAAACCATCATATGCAGATTTTACTAGCTCTACATTGAGAGGATACGATAGTCAGGATATGATACGCTATGCTGAGGTAACAAGCAAATCCAAACCTCATCAATTCAGTACAACATTTGTGTCATATCCTTGCAAGTTCTGATGTGAGATGGCAGGACCCATCTCCATCAGATGTGTCTGGATCCAGGCTCCATCCGTTCTGTGTTCTACATATTAAGATCATGGCATCTGGTCCCATCACTTCATGGGAAATAGATAGGGAAACAGTGGAAACAGTGTCAGACTTTATTTTTCCGGGCTCCAAAATCACTGCAGATGGTGACTGCAACCATGAAATTAAAAGACGCTTACTCTTGGAAGGAAAGTTATGATGAACCTAGATAGCATATTCAAAAGCAGAGACATTACTTTGCCAACAAAGGTCCATCTAGTCAAGGCTATGATTTTTCCAGTGGTCATATATGGATGTGAGAGTTGGACTGTGAAGAAAGCTGAGCACTGAAGAACTGATGCTTTTGAACTGTGGTGTTGGAGAAGACTCTTGAGAGTCCCTTGGACTGCAAGGAGGTCCAACCAGTCCTTCCTAAAGGAGATCAGTCCTGGGTGTTCATTGGAAGGACTGATGCTAAAGCTGAAACTCCAATACTTTGGCCACCTCATGCAAAGAGTTGACTCATTGGAAAAGACTGATGCTGGGAGGGATTGGGGGCAGGAGGAGAAGGGGACAGCAGAGGATGAGATGGCTGGATGGCATTACCGACTCGATGGACATGAGTTTGAGTAAACTCTGGGAGTTGGTGATGGACACGGAGGCCTGGCGTGCTGCGATTCATGGGGTCACAAAGAGTCGGACACGACTGAGCGACTGAACTGAACTGAACAGGCTGACTGCAGCAGCCAGAGACAAAGACGGAGGAGAGTGCTGATTCCCAAGAGCCTCAAAGTGACACCTGACTTCCTGTCCACATCTCACAGACCAGAGACAGTCGTGTGACCAATCTAAGTGCAAAGGAGGCTGGGAAATGTGGTGGACCACTGGATTATCTTGAGAGAGCTGGCTGCCTCTGAAATAGAAAGCTACCTGATTTCCAGGTTTTTACAAGCTCTTTACCGTCACCCATGTACACCAGCAATAGTTGTAATCAGAGGGCACTTGATGCTTCTGAACTGCCCTCTTAGCTCCTGTCTGTCTTCACTGAATCAATATAATGCAGGTCATTTACTGAGGGTCTAAAAATCTAGGTTAGACTGGAATACAGAGTAAGACTCAGCTTCACCCTTGAGAATAGAGGGACTTCCCTGGCGGTCCAGTGGTTAAGGCTTCACCTTCCAATGTAGGGGATGTGGATTTGATCCCTGATCAGGGAGCTGGGATCAAAGGGGCATCCCAGGTGGCACTAATTGTAAAGAACCCAGCTGCCAGTGCAGGAGACATAAGAGACGTGGGTTCGATCCCTGGGTTGGGAAGATCCCCTGGAGGAGGGCATGGCAACCCACTCCAGTATGCTTGCCCGGGAAATTCCATGGATAGAGGAGCCCGGTGAGCTATAGTCCACAGAGTCACACAGAGTCGGACATAAGTGACTTGAAGGAGTACACACACACACACAGGGAGCTAAGATCCCATGTCTCACAGCCAAAAAACCAAAACTTAAAATAGAAGCAATATTGTAACAAAGTAAATAAAGACTTCAAAATTGGTTCACATTAAAAAAATTTTTTTAAATCTAGTAATAGAGACCTTACAATAATAAAAGCAGTATTATAGGGATATACAGAGAAGGCACTGGCAACCCACTCTAGTACTCTTGCCTGGAAAATCCCATGGACAGAGGAGCCTGGTAGGCTGTAGTCCACGGGGTCGCTGAGAGTCGGACACGACTGAGCGACTTCACTTTGACTTTTCACTTTCATGCATTGGAGAAGGAAATGGCAACCCACTCCAGTGTTCTTGCCTGGAGAATCCCAGGGACGGGGGAGCCTGGTGGGCTGCCGTCTATGGGGGTGCATAGAGTCAGACACAACTGAAGCGACTTAGCAGCAGCAGCAGCAGCAGCATAGGGATATACAACTATAACACAAAATATATAATATATATATAAATACAGTATAAATATATATAATACATGTTTAAAGATACACAACTGTAATACAGAGGAAAATTAAATGGTGACTAAATGTACAAATCAAGTTTCATTAGAGAAATAATTCCATCAGGAAGAATATGGGGTATGAGCTTGGGGAAGGCAGAATTCTGACTAAGCTTGCAAAGGCTCCTGAAAGGCAGAGGCATGGGAAGAGAATAAGGGAAGGCAGGGAGTGTGACTGTGATGTCATGGGTGGGGGAGCAGGAGGGAGGCGTTTGATGTGTCTGGAACATCAGTAAATGCAGGTGAAGAAGTGGCTGGAGCTGGGGTGGGAAGTTAGCATGAGGCTGTGACTGCCCCTGGGCTGGTCTAGACTTTGGTCTAAAAGCCACAGGGACAACCTGTGGGTCTGGGGGAAAGGAAAGTACCCAACCCTCCTTTAGAAAGACAAGCCAGGAAGCAGACTTGAGACCTGCCAGGAAGCTGCTGCAGTGGCTCCAGAGAAGGTCCTGACTCCAATGGCCCATGTCCTGCCAGGAGCCTCCTGCATTTGAATCTCCCCAGGTGCCGAAGATCCCAGAAGCTTTCTAGGTGTACACGCATAGACATGCCGTTACCAGTCCAAACTCATCTCTTCTTGACCCCATACTCAATGAAATGCCATCAGCTCTGCCTCCAGAACAAACCCTAAATCCAACCACTCCTCCCCGCTCCTGCCCTCCCAACGAACCCAAGCCTCCTTCCTATCTCAAGAGCACCACACATGCCCTTCTAGCCTTTCAGAGTCCACACTGCTCTTACCCTGAGCCGTCCACACTGCCTCGCCCCCAGCCCCACACCAATGCCCGGCATGCAGCAAGTCCTCAGCAAAGACGTGTGTGTTCATGAAGCAGCCGTGCATGCTTAGTCACTCAGTCGTGTCCAACTCTATTCGACCCCATGGACTGTAGCCCACAAGGTTCCTCTATCCGTTGAATTTCCCAGGCAAGAATACTGGAGTGGGTTGCCATTTCCTTCTCTCGGGGATCTTCCCAACCCAGGGATCAAAGCCATGTCTCCTGAGTCTCCTGTACTGGCTGGAAGATTCTTTACCACTGAGCCACCTGGGAAGCCCCAGTGAAGCTGCTAATAAATGGCAATATCAGAACATCAAGTGAAATAAAAATGAGGTTTACAGGCTAAGAGGCTGAGCTCCATTGCTCCTTATGGACCTTAACAAATATCTCAGACCCCATTCTCATTCCAAGCACCTCCACTCAGGTTTAATTCAGGCTCAGCTTGGCTTCTTCCTCAAAGGCAGGACAGGGGTATTTATCAAGAGTTATGGACTCTGTGGGAGAGGGAGAGGGTGGGGAGATTTGGGAGAATGGCATTGAAACATGTACAATATCATGTATGAAACAAGTCGCCAGTCCAGGTTCGATGCACGATACTGGATGCTTGGGGCTGATGCACTGGGATGACCCAGAGGGAGGGTATGGGGAGGCAGGAGGGAGGAGGGTTCAGGATGGGGAACACAGGTATACCTGTGGTGGATTCATTTCGATATTTGGCAAAACTAACACAATATTGTAAAGTTTAAAAATAAAATAAAATTTAAAACTTTTGAATTAAAAAAATAAATAAATAAAAAATAAAATGAAAAAAAAAAAAGAGTGACCAGAGGCCAAAGGAAATGCCTGAGAGTCCCACAGAGCCAGAGCAGCCACCTGGCAGGTGCCTCCCTGCACCTGACTGGGACAGGGAGAACAGAGAAGGTGCTACCACCCAGACCAGTGAGGAGGGAGAAGGTGGAGAAGGGGGCCCTGGCCCCCAAGACAGGACGCTGGGTCTTGGGGACTGTGTCCGCTCCCAGCCTGCACATCACTGACCCTCTCAGATCTCATAGGTGTTTCATAAAAAAAAGAACACGACCCCTGGTGTCCTTGAAAAGGGAAAGTGTTAGTCACTCAATCGCATCGGAATCTTTGCAACCCCATGGACTGTAGCCCACCAAGCTCCTCTGTCCATGGGGATTCTCAAGGCAAGAATACTGAGTGGGTTGCTATTCCCTTCTCCAGGGGATCTTCCCAACCCAGGGATTGAACCAGCTCGCCTGCATCATGGGCAGATTCTTTACTACTGAGCCACGATAAAACAAAGTGATGTTTGGGCAAACAGCTTGCACCCTGAGTGTGGATGAAGATGTCTGACCACGTGTCCACTCAGGATGGGGGGACAGAGTCCCTCCCTGTGCAAGGGGGAAGGAGGAGCTGATGCTTATAAAGAAGATGGGAAGGAAATTATTTGCAGTCATCTTGAGAGCCAACGAATGGTTGGCCTGCTCAGAAAGACTTGAAGATTGCATCTGTGACGCCTCCTGTCGTTTTGACAGAGTTCTTTTTTTTTTTTTTTTTAAGCTTAAAAAGGGGAGTAGAAGGAAATGTGACCATTAAGCTAGTAAATGAGCTTTTGGGAGGCCCCGCTGTATGATAAGCTGTCATCAGCGGTGCCCAGCACACCACAGATCTCCCGTTTGCCTGCCCAGGGCTGAGAGGACTCAAGTCACTGGGCCGACTCTGGTCACAACTGAGCCCTGAGCTCACCTTTGCCTGTTTCAGGCTGTGTCCATTTGTCTCTTAAGATTCAGGTAAGAATGATTCAATAAAGACAACAAGAAAGAGAATAGACATGAGCGAGAATAAAAGGGAGAGAGAAAGTGTATGGTTTTGTATCAGGGGGAAAAAAAATCCATCTCTTTGCTTTCAGTACCTGATCCATTTCGTCCACCTGAAAGGTAGGATGTCAGGAACTCCCTACCTATAAATTAAGGACATCGGAAATCGACTGAATGATCTGACACATACCCTCCTGGGCTTCACCCCAGAAATTCTGATTCAGGGTATGTGTGGGTGTATTTATAGTGTGGGGGCACGGGAGGGCATAACATCTGTATTTTTAATGGCCCCAAGTGATCATGAGTCAAGCAAGTAAGTCGAAACTTCCCTGGCTGTTCAGTGGCTAAGACTCCACACTTACATTGCAAGGGGCACAGGTTCAATCCTTGGTCAGGAAACTAAGATCCAGCATGGGAGATAAAACACACACAAAAAAGAGACACAGAAAGAGTATAAGTTGTGACCCATCCTAATGGGGAAGAGGGTCTGAACTGACGCTGGCCACAGAAGGTTTTGCCTACTGAGCAAGATTCCTTCTAGAAGAGTCACTTATCAGCCATGCGAAGCTCCAAGTTACAGAGGCTCACAAGACCCCAGAATATTGGCCTGAAGACATTAGTCAAGGTCTTTATCAGTAGCAGCTGTGAATTTGAGTATTGAGTTGGCTTCCAATATCCCGGTCCTCCCACTCTCAGCCTCTCCTGACTCCATCCATTCATCAAAGAGGTACTGAGCACCAGGCCCCACCCAGCAGAGGCCCCAGGACACAACAGAGATAGTCCTTCCCTCCTAGCAGGTGCTGTTCCAGTGGAGAGGAGCAGGAAGCAATCATTCCACAGACAGCCGTCTAAGAGCTATAATCAACATGGGCCAGGAAGCATATGGAATGACCTATTTTTCTCCATCGTTGTGCCAAGCTTCAAGGGCACAAAGCTTCATCAGTCACAACACCTAGGTTCCAGAAACCCACCACCTATTAGGTGAGACACACTAACAGGCCATTCTAAACTATAATGTATATGGAGAACAGTATGAGGTTCCCTAAAAGACTAAAACTAGAGCCAGCAGATGACCCTGCAATCCCACTCCTTGGCCTATACCCAGAGAAAACCATAATTTGAAAAGATACATGCACCCTAGTGTTCAATGCTCAGGACATGGAAGCAACCTAAATATCCATCAACAGAGGAATGGATAAAGAAGATGTGGCACCTATAATCAATGGACTGTTAGTCATAAAAAAGAAGGAAATAATGCCATTTGCGGCAACGTGGATGGACCTAGAGATTGTCATTACTGAGTGAAGTCAGACAGAGGGAAACAAATATCACGTGACATCACTTACATGTGGAATCATTTTTTAAAAAATGAACTTATTTACAAAACAGAAATAGTTATAGATATAGTAAACAAACTTATGGTTACCAGGGAGTATTAGACGGGGATAAACTGGGAGACTGGGATTGATATATATATATACTACTATGTCCAAAACAGACAGCTAATAAGGACCTACTGTATAGCATAGGGAACTCTACTCAATACTCTGTACGATCTATATGGGAAATGAATCTAAAAAAAGAGTGGATATATGTATATGTGTAACTGACTCACTTTGCCAAACACCAGAAACTAACACAACACTGTAAATCAACTCTACTCCAATAAAAATCAACAGCAACAAAAAAACACTAGAATGTAAGATGGAAATTAGAAAAGATATAAAACTCTCATGAGAGAATTAAGAGAGAGAATCTGCAAGCACGCAAGATGCTTAGAAGAGTGCCTGGCACGTAGTAAATACTCAGCAAATATGAATCATCGTTATTAGAAGGTGATGCACGTAGGGTATGCTGCAGGTAGAATGAAGCAGCATAGGAGCACCTGGCTGAGGTGGTTGGGAAACGACCGAAAGGAAATGACGCCTGAGCCGGGTTCCAAAGGCTGACCAGGAAGAATCAGTCTCTAGCATCTCAGCTGGAGGATGCTGATAACATGGGCCAGCCTCCTCGGTGTTCTCACTGCGCCCCAGGCGCTGTGCCGTCCTCACTTCACAGGTGGGGCCCCAAAAGGTCTAACAGCTAAAGGTCACAAGCACAGCGAGTGGAAGACCAAGGGCCTTATGCCATCTTAAGACCTGAAGCCAAGGGCATCTTAATCTAGAGGCTAAGTTTTTTCTAGTCATTATATGGTGGCATTTTAAAAAGTATATAACTTCTGGGACTTCCCTGGAAGTCCAGTGGTTAAGACTGACTGCACCTTCCAATGCAGAGGGTACAGGTTCAATTCCTGGTCAAGGAGCTAGGATCCCACATGCCAGGTGGCCAAAAACCATAAAACAGAAACAACATTGTAACAAATTCAATAAAGATTTTTTAAATGGTCCACTTTTTAAAAAAAAATCTTTTAAAAAATTTTAAAAAATAAAAAGATATAACTTCAATAAAGAACAAAGAATGTATAAATACACATGTAGCCACAACCTGGAATTCTTATAATCATTTTCATATGTGCTTCCGTTACTTTTTGTAAAGGCACCAAAACACTATGGAAATATCCTCTTTGGACTTCTCTCCAATTCCATTGCTCTCCTTCCCCAAAGATCACCTCTACGTGGCCCTGCTGTGACGCTTCAGCTCTCATTGGATCACATGCATAGGTATCCAGAAACCGTAAGATACCTGTAACAGTAAGTAACAAGTTGTACTGTGTCTTTTAAATAGCCACTTAAACTGTCTCATTCCCTATGGGGAAAGTTATTCTATAACTTGCCTTTTTTCAGGCCACATTACACTTTGCATGTGATATGATAAGACTTAGACTGGATTCCCAGTATTCTATCTCATGCCACTGCAGATGTGTTGGTGGGGCGGAGCCCACTGATGGACACTAAGCTGTTTCTACCTTCCCACCACCAGTAACACTACTGCTCTGAACATCATTAAACAAGGAAAGAACTTCTTCAGAAGCTGAACCTTTCACCTTAGTATGTTATTAATCCCCTGCGTGTGTGCTCAGTTGCTAAGCCGTGTCCATCGCTTGGCAACCCCATGCACTGTAGCCCGCCAGGCCCCTCTGTCCACCGGGCTCTCCAGGCAAGAATACTGCAGTGGGTAGCCATTCCCTTCTCCAGGGGATCTTCCTGACCTAGGGATCAAACCTGCATCTCCTGCATTGGCAGGTGGATTCTTTACCTCTGAGCCACCAGGGAAGTTACTAATTCCCTAGGGAAATATTAAGACAAAAAATGGAGATCAGGTACAGACAGCTGGTGCCCTAGAGCAAGCATGTAGGAAAACCCCTCCCACCTATACTGATGAGTCCTTGAAAACTGAAGGGACTTTGCTTCATTTGATAGATATCAGCACAAATGAGCCATAACCTGGTTAATCTCCTCAGAGTCTCAAATTTTCACAGCCAACAGGACAGTCCTCTTGGCCATAGATGAGAATCACCCGGAAAGGTTTAGCATCACCGGAGATGCATGATTTCATCAGTGTGGGCATGGTTCCATCGGCACCACTGGTTCCTCACACCTGGCTGGAAGCCCTGCCCTGGTAAACATGCCACGAGTTCACATCCACCTTGGGACAGACAGGACCGCTCCTCTCCCACCTTCTTGGAACTCTTCTTCCAACCCCCATAGCATGCCCACCACCCCCCATTCCAGGTTGCACAGAAGAGAAGAGCCTGTGCTGGCTGCCCCAGGTGCTCTGGTCTTCCTCTGGGTGTCCTGGCAGAAATTTTGTCACAGGGATCCTGAAAGAACACAGCAAACTCCCAGACTGCATTCATATGCGCTACTGGAAGCTGAGAAGGAAACTCTAGTCAAGGAAAAACTAGGAGAGGAGGAGCAATATTACAACTGCATACACTCAGTGATCAGGGCATTTATATTGGGTTGACCAAATAGTTTGTTTGAACAAGGTTTTTGACCAACCCAATATCATACAAAGTATATGACTCCTGTGTCTGGGAAGAACAGTAGCCAATGTGAGAGTTTACAACAATGCTGATAGGGAACTCAGGCATCTATGCCCATTTAACAATTGAATAACAAGGTTCCAAAGACTGGACTTAAATCAGGGCTCCCAGACTTTGAGATTTTACGTATCAGTAAAAGAAAAAAATAATAATAAAAATGTAATGGTGAGACAGGTTATTTATCTTGTCCATTGACATTTTTAAATGCCACCTCCTATCACCATCTAAAAACAAAAGAAGAATAACAACAACAATAACGAAAAGAAAATAAAGACCATTATCTTAGAATAAAGTCCTTAAAACTGAATAAGTTTAGCCTTAGACAAAATGTAATCCATTGTTCTTATTTTTCTGCATTTTAATGCAGATGGTGACAACTTTGTCCTAGGCTGGTGCGACAGGGAACTCTTGAGCTGGAGCACACAATTTTAGAATGACAAAATATCTTTCAAATAACCATGTTCAACCAGCCCTATGATGCTTGAGTTCCCTGTGTAACATACTTGAGTAGCATGTGTCCAGCTAGTTGTAAGAACAACATTCTGATCAGACCATTTTGACACATGGACATCTTGACATGTGGAGTATAATATTATAATTGAGGCTTTTAGGTAACGGTAGAAAAAACCAACCACTCCAGAATTCAAAAACTGAATCAGTGTTTCCAACTCTCACCCCAGCTCTACCCCAGAGGCCCGTCACTGATCATCAATATCACCATATCTCCGTCTTCAAGCAAATCAAAAGGGACAAGGGACAGGGGTGGGGTGGGGGCCCCACAGATCTCTCAAGAATGGGACCTGAGTCAGGGAAGAGCTATGAGTCAGGAAGAGGCTTGGGATGGGGGCGGAGGCGGGGGGGAATGGACCAAAGGCCTCTATTTCACACTCAGTTCAAAACAGATGAAAGTCGAATAAGTAGGATTAAAATCATGTGTTATGTTCTACTATTGCCAAAAAATCAATTAGTGTTGATTCTCTCCTAAAAGGCTTATCACAATGGCCATGGTGACAATTCACGGCAACACGGCATGAAAGTTTCCATAACATCAAGATGGTGGTGTCGATTGCAGAATCTGGTATGATTATCCCCAATAACAATCATCTAAAGCCTCTTGGATGGTCAGTGGACAATAACAGCCAATGGACATGAGCTTGAGCAAACTCCAGGAGATGGTGAAGGACAGGGAAGCCTGGTGTGCGGCAGTCCATGGATTTGCAAAGAGTTGGACTGAGCGACTGAGCAACAGCAACGAAAGTCACTTTAGACATTTTTGCAACTGTTAGAAAGATCTTCCCTATGGGCAACAAAGATGTATATCTCCGTGGCTTCTGCCAAGATCCCAGATCTCACCAAAAGGGCCTCATGAAAAGAAACTGATTCCTCTTCCTCATGACAGCGCTTCAGATCATCACACCTTCCCCCAAATCATGCCTTCAGGCCAGGGCCTCAGTCCTCCATGAGTTCCTAATGTCATGTGGTTTCACATCCCCTCCCAGCCTTGCACACCATCCTCTGGGTGTGCTTCCACTTGTCTCGAGTGTTCTGCCAGAGCAGCACACAGAACCCGATTCAGTTCTCCAGACGGGGCCCTCCCGGGGATCCCTCGACCTCTCCGTGCTGGATGCGCTCTCTGTTCACCCACCCTAAGAGCACCCGATGTTTTTTGTCAGCCAGGTCCCACCACTGATGACGTCAGCACGTGGACCTAAGCCCAGGTCTTCCAGCGTGAAAGCCAGGACACCCCGCCCTGTGCCACACAGTCTCGAGGCTCCCTTGCTGTGCAAGGAGCACGCTAAGCTCCCTTAGCGCACGCTAAGTCGCTTCAGTCGTGTCCGACTCTGCCACACCATGGACTGTAGCCCGCCAGGCTCCTCTGTCTATGGGGATTCTCCAGACAAGAATACTGGAGTGGGTTGCCATGCCCTCCTCCAGGGGATCTTCCCAACCCAGGGATCGAAGCAGCATCTCTTACATCTCCTGCATTGGCAGGCGGGTTCTTTACCGCTAGCACCACCTGGGAAGCCCTGAGGCTCCCTCGGCCCCGTCCTAACAGGAAAGGGAGATGTGAGCACAGCACTGCTGGTGGGGAGTCTCCAAAGGGACTGAGATGCACTCCTTCCCTTTGCTCCAGTGAGTGCTGGTTTGTTGTTGTTGCTTGTTGTTCAGTCACTAAGTCGTGTGTGACTCTTCTGAGACCCCATGGACTATAGCCCACCAAGCTCCTCCGTCCACGACTTTTCTCAGGGAAGAATACTGGAATGGGTTTCCATGCCCTTTTCTAGGGGAATCTTCCCGACCCAGGGATCGAACCCAAGTCTCCTAGCATTGCAAGTGGATTCTTTACCGCTGAGCCACCTGGGAAGCCCAAGTGTTAGTTAGACTCCCTCTAAGTATTAATACAAGCAGCATGGCCTCCAGCTGCTGGGACCACATCTGAGTCTCTCCTGCTACCAGCCATAATCTCCCTGGCACAGCAGTTGCTTGAAGGAATTGAAAGCTGGCAGTTCTTGGGAAATTGTACAGGACCCCTGGCTGCCCCACCCCCAGATTGCCTTTGAAGGTCGCCTGCCTGGGGACAGGTGTCTCACCCCCTCTCAGAGTCACAAACATCCCTGGGAACAGTAGGGGGAGTTGACATAGTGACATTCAATGCTTGAACAAGCAGCAAAAATTAGAGAAACTTCCAAGGGGAATGAAATCAGTAGGAGATACATCATCTACCACTTTTGATTGACTTTCCCTCAGCGTGAAAATTTCTCTTCTGCAATGAAAGTTCCCTGACTCTGCCCCCACTTCCCATCACTGTATTTCCCTTTAAAGCATCTCATATGGTGGGTGAGACAGTCATTAAAACATTAAGATTATGAAACGCTTATAGATATGCATTTAACAATAGATCCTTGCAGCAAATGTTCTCATGGTGAATAAATCCTGATTAAGCTGGCTGTTGATCATAGATCCAAATACCTAACTAAATACATACACACACAAATACACACCAGCTGTAAAGCCATCACAAGCTAGAGTCTCTAGCAAACTAGGGCTTCAGCTGTGAGAAGTTCCCCATTAGTGATAAAACTGAAGGGTGGAAGAAATTCACCAAATTCCTCATTTAGAACAAAATACCTTTTAAGAGGGTCCCAGAAGGATGTGGTCCATTCACTGGCCCAATGAACCTTAACTCCTCAACCATCCTCCCATCCTCTCCATTAATTCTGGATGCTGCCAGAAGCCAGCCTCCCGCATTCTCATTATTTCTATTAATATTAATAAAGATGGCGGAGCTAACAAAAAGAAACCATGTCTCAGCACAGAGGAGACCATCCCCCACCACAGGACGTCAACACTCAGATTTCATTAGCATCCAGGTGACTTCTGCCAGGGGAAGAGTTGCGCGTGGAGACAAGACTCTGCTTCGATACACAATGTTTTCTTCTCATTATATGGACACTTCCAAGAATATTCTAAATGCAAAACAAATTAGATGTGGCGTGAGGCTACAGAACATACTGTTCATGGTGGGAAATGGCAGGGTGGCTGCAGATGAGGAATTTGTGGTATGGCAGGTGCCGTGCCCACATGGCAAGAGTTTGCGTTGAGAGGCTCCCTAGGGGTTTCCGTGCGGTTACACAAGCTTGGAAAGGACCTTACCCATAAGCCCTCAGCCTGAAGGAAGCCAGATGGGCAGAAACCCTCCTCTGTTCTCCAGCCTGTGTAGACAGGAGGAGTGAGGACAGGGCAGGGTTCCCATCCACACCTGCCTGGGAAGCCAGGCCAGGGCTCTGCAGAACCACTTGGGCACTCAGAGATGAAAGCCCGTGGTTTGTCACAGAACTCTTGAGGTCTGCAGAAATGTCCAGGATTGTATGTTGCCTGCTGTCCCCACCTAAAAAGTAGAGTCAGTCAGAGTCCAGTGACTGTGCAGGTATGTGTGTTGCAGATTGTGACCTCCTTCACTTCCTCCTGTTGAACTGCCGTGTTTCTCCAGGTGTGTGTGCACATGTGTGTAAGACAGAGAGACAGAGATGGGGACAGAGACAGACCTGACATTGACACAGCTAAGAACGGGAAAGTTGGCTGAGCGATCAAGCCCCAGGTCACTGAACTTGGATTTGTCATTCACTCCTTGAACAACTAAGACCGGCCATCGTGCCGTTACCTACATGCCCGTGTGCACACACAGAAACTGGGTTAAGAAAAAGACTCCCTGCTATTTCTTCTGGTTTCTAGAAGAACAGGGAAGCCGAGGATGGAAGTGAGCTGAGCGTGAGAATTCCTGGCCAACTCCGCCCATTCTCTCCCATTTAAGGCTGACTTTGTGAGCTCTCAGCTGGCTCGCATAGCTCTGTATGACAAATGGCATCATTAGCGCACCATAGCAATGATGTCTACTCCTGTGGGCCCGTGGGTGTTGAAAATGTGTCTCACCGGTCAGAAACCCCATATCACTTGCTTCTCTTAGTCCTAGATTCTTTAACTGTGAAGTCTATTTTGCCCCTACAGTCTGGGGACCCAAGAAAGCTACAGGGAAAGAGCAGAGTTGACCACAAACCCTTTCTTGTGTAAACAATCCATTTACATACAAAAGGAATAGGGCAGAACCTTACCCGCAGCATTCTACCAAGCTCTGCAATTTGATCATTGACCTAGATGCCTGAGTTCTTGGAAAATTCCAGATGGCCTATACCAAATAATACAAGAACACATTCATGGTACACTAACAGATAGTTGGTGCTTCCAGGTGGTTAAGTGGTATAAAGAATCTGCCTACCAATGCAGGAGATGAGGGTTTGATCCCTGGGTCAGGAAGATACCCTGGAGATGGAAATGGCAACCCACTCCAGTATTCTTGCCTGGAGAATCTCATGCACAGAGGAACCTGGCAAGCTACAGTCCATGAGGTCACAAAAGAGTCAGCACAACTTAGCAACTAAACAACAACAGATAGTTTATCTTCAAATAAGAATGTTCTAATCTTCCTTTAGCATTAGTAAAATAAGAATTGAACATCTCATCCTTCACTTCATGGTTGTAAGTTGATACAAGCAGCCTGGATGAAATATTTCAGCATCTGTTTTCACAAAGTAAAGGCACATGAAAACTGAAGTAAGGAGAGTTCCAACTGTGCCTGCCTGCATTGGCAAAATAAAGTCAATGTTGGAAGCACTGTCTGAAAATCCAGTCCTGAGACCATGAAGAGAACTCCATGTGAGTCTAGCATCAAAACAGGCTCTACAAGTCGGAAATAATTTAAATATTCAAAAAGAGATACAAATTAATTTGCCATCTGTCCATTTAGTGGATGCTTTTCAGGACACTGAGCAATTTAACCCACTTCCAAAAGGCAATCCTTATTAAATGTAGAGTCAAAAATTTGAAAGTGTCAGTGCCCTGAGCTACCTGAGTTCTCAAAAGAAAAAGTGTACTCCCCAGCTCAGCCACCTAATTGAGTCCTCTAGATACATCACAACACAAGTAACTCCCCAAAGGAGAAAATGCCCAAGGACTTGAAAAGAGAAAGTGTTTCACACCTACAAGCCCAGAGAGGCCCACTCACCCTCGAGTGTCAGGAAAGAAGAGGCCAAAAATGGCTTTTAAATAGGCAGCCCCTGGGGAGGGCATGGCTGTGTCTGCAGCTAGGAATTTTACTTCCTTTCGTCTCGGTGAGTAACATTCAGATCACAGCTCCAGCTGCTAGCAGATCTGTTCATGTGCCAACTGTGGCTGGTGAGGCCCTCCTTTCTCTACTAAAAATATATGACTGTGCTATGCTCAGCTGCATTCAACTCTTTGCTATCCTTTGGACTGAAGCCCACTAGGCTCCTCTGTCTACGGGATTTTTCAGGCAAGAACACTGGAGTGGGTTGGCATTCCCTCCTCCAGGGGATCTTCCTGACCCAGGAATTGAACTCGTGTCTCCTGTGTCTCCTCTGCATTGGCAGGTGGATTCTTTACTCGCTGAGCCATCTGGGAAACCCATACTAAAAATATATATTTCACCTCTTTTTCCAGAGCATGACCAAGGGATGCTTTCCATCAATGCTAACTGCGAATATGATTCCTGGCACATTTAACTCTGAGGAACACTGATGTGAGGCCAGATTCAGCTACTCTTGACATCTCATAGGAATGACTTTCACTCTCATCTTCCCTGGGGCCCTTAGCAAACTGGAACCTTTAGCTGGGTATTAAACCATCAGCCATGATGGGGTGGGTAGGGAGGAAAGAAGGAACTTCCTAATCCTTTCCTATTTGGCTCATACAAGCTTCCTCAGAGAATGAGCATATTGAGAGGGAGTATTCTCACACAAGCCCAAAATGTATGCAAACCAAGGATCTCAGGTCTTACTGCTTGTCTGCACTGACACTGTCCCAGGGCAGATTCAGAAAAGTAAAGTAGGGGACTCCCCTGGTGGTCCAGTGGCTAAGATTCCATGCTGCCAATGCAGGGGGCCCAGGTTTGATCTCTGATCAGGGAACGAGATCCCACATGCCACAACCAGGAGTTTGCATGCCACAACTTAAAAAAAAAAAAAAAATCCTACATGCTGCAACTAAAGATTCCCACATGCCACAACACAAATTAAAGATCCCGCCTGCCACAACTGAGACCCATTGCAGCCCATACGACTTTGGCCAGCAAGACTTCTCTTTACAGACCATTTCAGCAGCAGAGAAAAAGAAGAAGGTGTAATGATGCCAACGACAATGCTCTAAGCACTTTTCTCCATGCATGAAGCTGGGCAGTGACCAAGGAAGATGAAACTGCATCGCCTTCAGGCCCGTTCATTGGCTGTTTTGAATGTCCAGGTGCGTATGGTGGCATTTACAAACCGAAGAGCTGAGCAGCCTGAACAATGAGTTAAACATCTATGTTCTCGAATAAACTTCGGGCAGATAAAAGTGAGGAGCTTCAGGCAGGAAAACACTGCCTTTATTTTTCTGGTTTGTTAGATGTGGTTCAAGTAAATGCCTCTTCTACTCTGTTAGCAGCTCTTCCTCTGTCCCCGCCCCATCTGAGCTTTCTTCTTGGTCTTCTGCAGAAAATCAAAAGGGTGGGAACCAGAGCTTAACATAGAGTCAAGTAAATGCTAAGTGTTGAAGTCCTCCAGCATGTATTAAGCACCATGATATCCAGGTCACAATATGCAGTATTAGCGTTACAATATGGCTCCATGGTAAATGAATTCCCACTCTTTTTGAGGAAAAAAGGGTGCATATTCTCTTGCATTTAGCAGAAACTCAGAAATCATTTGATGCATATCTGCACGCATGATAGAGCCTGTAGTCATATTGTAGGTCAAGAGGTCCCCAGACCTTTCATTAAAGATTTATTTATTATTTATTTTTCATTTCGGTTGCCCTGGGTCTTTGCTGCCACCCATGCAGGTTTTCTCTAGTTGCACAAGCGGGGGCTACTCTCTAGTTGCAGTGCATGGGCTTCTCATTGCAGTGGCTCCTCTTGCTGCAGAGCACAGGCTCTAGGGTGCACAGTCTTCAGAAGTTGCAGCTCCTAGGCTCTAGAGCACAGGCTCATTAGCTGTGGCACACGGGCTTAGTTGCCCTGGGGTATGGGGGACATTTCTAGAGCAAGGGTCAAACACATGTCCCCTGCATTGGCAGGCAGATTCTTAACCACTGGACTACCAGTGGGAAAGCTCCACCCCCACAGCCTTTCTAAAAATGAAGACCATGCCAATTTTGCTCTCCCTGATCCCTCCACATAGTGGAAAGATCACACAGTTTTCACTGATAAGCATGAGGGAGAACAATATTATTTAATAGCAGGGTTTCTCCATAAGAAATCTGATGAAACGCCTGGTGAAAGTATTAAAAACCCTCAGGATACATTATTAAATATTCTTATAAACACTTGGTCCTATTTGTCTTTTCAAAGAATAAATACCTATAAACACAACTGAGCTGTAAAAAGCACTACTTTATCTCAAGCCTATAAAAACTGTGGGCTGGTTTTCAGGTTACTATTGAGAGTCAATAAAAGTACTGTCCAATCAAAATTCATTTCAAATCTCACCAAAGATTCCAATACCTTTCATAATAGAGGTGAATTGTTGTCCAATCTATTTGTCTCCAAATACATTCTTCTATAAAATTATACTGGGGAAAAGTGGGAAACTCAGACACAGAGTCCAGATTGTAGGAAAATGGTTCAGCTCAGAACTAACACAGATGGTAGCTGGGCTGGTCAGCTTGCTTAGCTGCCTGATCATTTTGGACAGTTACAGGGTCTCTCTGAAGCCAGAGATATTGTACCAAGTAAGCTCTCTTGATCTCAAAGCCAGTCCCTCTGCATCTTCCTTGACCAGATGGAGATGCTCATTTTAAGTATGAAAGAGTTTACCCTGTGCATTGTTTTATTCAATATGCTTGTTGATTTATTTGGAGACTCTTCCTTAGGGGTCATTGCTAAATCTGTGTGTGTGTGTGCACATGCCAATGTGTATGGGTGTGTATAGGCATGACAGCTCTTGAAACGACACTGGCAACTTCATTTTCATGCCCTGAAATACAAGTACACCAAGCATTCTGACTTTAATACCCTCAACCCATTTAAAACATCATCCACCACACAGCTGTCCTCCACCCTCCAAATTTATGTGTCTTCTGTTCCTATTTCCTGTTCTTCTTCTTCTTTTTAAGTATGGAGGTTAATTTTCAAGGAGCATCAAACATCTCCATTCTTTTAATGGCTTGTTATTAGCTCATGCTAGTAATAAAGAAGAGAGGTGACATTCTCTTTGGCCCTTTCTTGGTCCTTTCTGTCTTCTACGAGTGGTGTCTTATGAGCAGCTTTGGCTAGTCTGACCTTATTCTTCCATGGCTTTGTCACCACAGTCATGTTGCTTAAGAGTCTGACCCAGTTTCCTTTTTCTGCCATGTTCACGTTTTTATTTCATATTTTTCTTACATGAGCTTGTTTTCTTCCTCCTGTCTCAGTTCCACTGGATCCAAAGAAAGCAGTCTCTTTCTATTTTTTTTTTCTCCTTAGAAATAAATCCAGTTATTCAGAACTCCTTTGCTCCTTAGGCAAACAGGCTCCATAGATTTTCTTTGACTTTGTAGAAGCTTATTAAAATCTGTTTTCTTAACATTCATTTGCTGAAATTAGCGGTTAAATTTGTGAGCATGAACATGAATTATCTTCTAAAAGAAATCCAATTTGAACTGCACTTATTTCTACAAATTAACCTAAGACCTAAGTTAGGTTAACCTAAGTTATCTTAGGTTAACCTAGGTTATCTTAGGATAACCTAAGACCCTCCTGTATATTCTATTTTTGCAGGACCTACATTTGAGCAAATTTATTAAAAATGTTAAGAGATGACTATCCTAGGATAGAGTTACAATTTTAAAAACCTGACTGCAATTAAATCCACATTTTAATTATTCGTCATTCTACTACACTTTGAGTTAGACTGGAATTATCTATGCCCAAAGTTCTCTTTGGCTAGTTAACAACATCTCCCACTACTAGTGACTAATAGCAAACAGAAAAAAAACCATATTCCTGGTCCCAAAACAGTGGGCTCAATATTTTGCAAATCAGGCTTAGAAAACCACTTTAACTTGCAGAAGGGAAGCCAGACAATTGTACTGCATGGAGCAGAGAGCTACACACAATTAAGTACTTAGCATGTCCTAGGGTTTTCCCTATGCTAAGTGCTATATGCAATCATTTCACTGAATCTTCACAGCCACCTATAAGAAGAGAGTCAACATTCACATTATAAAGACATTGCATATTAAAGCTTCACGAGGCTAGAGACTTGCCTTGGGATACTGAGTGACACGTATCGGGTAGACATGAGACTCAGACCCAGGGCTGCCTGCCCTAAGGCTCATGCTAGTAATCTCTGCACTGATGTGTGACAGGGGCATCTTTCTAGCACATTCTGGAAAGGATTGATATACTCCATACTCCTGCAAGGAGGGCAGGGAAACAGTCATAGAGGGTAACATTGCAGATAAAGTCTCCCCAACGGTTCCTTCTGATGGGAGTCTCCAATTTTCTATGGAGAAATGTAAAGAAGGCAGTTGCCCATCACTATTTGCTACTAATTTCCCCTCTCATATTAGCTCCTAAAATGACCTAAAAGCCACGAGAACATCAGACACAGATCAGACCCAAACTCGAAGAGAAGGAGAAGGCTGTGAACAGAGAGAGGAAGGAAGAGAAGAAACCATGCTCCTTTTGTTGAAGTAGGGAATCACCCAAGCTGCCCTTGTGTTTTTCTTTTTTTTACATTTATTTATCTGGCTGCACCAGTCTTTACTTGCAGCCCGCGGGATCTTTAGTTGCAGCACGCAGACTCTTAGTTGCGGCATGCGGGATCCAGTTCCCTGACTAGGGATCAAACCCCGACCCCCTGCACTGGGAGCATGGAGCCTTAGCCACTGGACCACCAGGAAAGCCCTTGTGCTTTTCTGAATGAGCATTTTGATCATCTTGGAGGGGTTGGAGCAAGACAGGTTCCATTCATAAGAACCCTAATGGCCTCCTCCTGGGGGATTTGGAAAACCACAAGCTATTTGTGAGATTCTATCTCTGTGTCATTCCCTTTGCAAGGAGAGAAAATCTAAAAAATACTCCTGTCTGTCTTGTAAATGTGTCCAGACCTGGATGCAACAGTCAATAAAAATGAAATACCTGAAAAAAATACAACAAACGAGTGAATATGACCAAAAAAGAAGCAGGCTCACAAAGAGAACAAACTAGCGGTTATCAGTAGGGCCAAGAGGAGCAAATAGAGGCGGGGAAGTGGGAGGTACCAACGGGTGGGTGTGAGCTGGGCTTATACAACATGGAGGATACAGTCAGTATTCTGTAATGACTGTAAATAGAGAGTAACCTTTAAAGTTGTATACAAATTAAAACAATTTTTTTTTAAGTAAAATGGAATACGTTAACATCTCACACTAGAGGATTCCATGAACATAATCTGTCCAAGGCTGAGGACTGACAAGATCTATTAAAAAAAAAATAAGAAGAAGAAAATGTACCATCCGATATTAACTGTGGCCAAAGCCCTAAGAAACACAGCTCATTGTTGGCAGCTGCCGGGCGGTCTTGCCGAGCTGTGAGTGCAGCAGAGGGGAAATAAAAGGGAACGGCTCCGATCCTGCCCCAGAAAAAAAATTGAGAAAAAAAAAAAAAAAGAAAATGTACCATCCAAAAAGGAGAGCTGAGACATTAAAAAGGTCTGTGAGCCATGCCTGGGGATTCCCAGTTGGCGCTAGGGGTGAAGAACCCACCCGGGCAATGCAGGAGACACGAGAGACATGGGTTCAATCCCTGGGTCGGGAAGATTCCCCGGAGGAGGAAATGGCAACCCACTCCAGTATTCTTGCCTGGAGAATTCTAAAAATTTGAACCGACAGGTATTCTAGGGCAAAGGGTTTCTGCTAAAAAGTACCTGCACCAACTGCAAATCATGTTGATTCATGGGAAAGAGATTCACCTTGTGTCTCGAGTTGACTGAAGTCTCAGATGGCTCTGGCCCCTGGCCATGCCTGCCATCTAGCACTCAGCGGGTACCAGCACTCACAGCCTCCAGGGGTCAGACCAGGGCAGGACAGAGGTGGCAGCCTGCCAAGATTGACCAAAGGCTTGGCAAGCAATTCACTGTGGGAACCGGAGCTTCCCCTTTTGAGTTTCCTGAGCCCCGGGCCCAGATAAGTATCCTTCACTGACAGAGTCCTAACCATCAAATCCACAGTGCCACGTTTTCTCCATCACAGCTAATGACTTTGACCCAAAATTAGCATAGTGGAGCTCAAGGCTTTTCAGGGCATGGGCCACCTCGTCTCCTTACATGGCTTTGCAATATACCTTTCTTTACTTCAAAACAAAACAAACAAACAAACAAAATGAGCATGGCATTGTACTAAGGGGTTTACACCAGGGGGAAAATATGGTCATCAGTGTTTACATGCACATGTCTTTTGAAATGACTGACCATCCCATCAGTCCCATACAGGAATTTCCAGATTCAAACTGAATAATAGTTAATAGAAGCTGGCTACTGAGAATCACAGGGTTTGCCAGATGCCCTAGTGTGAAGAACACAGATAGCCCTAGTGTAAAGAATACACCTGCCAATGTAGGAGACATAAGAGACGTGGGTTCAATCCCTGAGTAGGGAAGATCCCCTGGAGAAGGGCATGGCAACCCACTCTAGTATTCTTGCCTGGAGAATCCCCATGGGCAGAGGAATGGCAGGCTACAGAGCAGGGGGTCATAAAGAATCGGACTGAAGTGACTGAAGTGACTGAACGACTGAAGTGACTTAGCATGCACTCGTGGAGAATCACATCAAATGATCTTTTAGACAGATTTGACCCTGTTGTGTCTATGCAAACATGGGTGCAGAGTATGCCAAATCTTGGCTCTATCTGAGGCTTTCTGATAAAGAAAAAAATATTCCAACATGATTTATACTTGCATGCAAAAAATAAACTTCCTGTCACTTTCATTAAAACAATAACTAAAGCAAATTTTCAAATAAACTGATTAGCAAGACCCAAAGTTGATCTCAAAGAGTCTGCTTAAAGACAGGACCAAACACATCGCAAGTACGAGTGAGGGATTATTGACTCCTCACCACGTGTTCACGATCTTCTCAGGTTCAGTGAGATCGCGAATGCACTCTCACTTCTAGCAGTAAGTCTGGAATTTACTTCAGCTGATTTAAAGAATTTGTGAACAAGACCTGTATCTGAATTGTCATCACCCTGGAGCAACCAGCCAGGCTGAAAAGGTATCCTGAACTGGGTGACTGGACAAGACAGGTCAGTGAGACCTGCCAGGCATCTCATCACCCAGCACAGTCACTTCCTGAGGGTAACGGGATCAGGTCTGGCCACTTGCTAGTAAGCCACAGAGCAGGATTAACCCCAGCTTCCCAGGTGGCGGCAGTGGTAAAGAACCCACCTGCCAAGGCAGGAGACAAAAGAAACGCAGGTTCAATCCCTGGGTCAGGAAGATCCCCTGGAGGAGAGCATGGTAACCCACTCCAATATTCTTGCCTGGAGAATCCCATGGACAGAGGAGCCTGGTGGGCTACAATCCATAGGGTCACAAAGAGACACTCAACTTAGCAGGCATGCACTCAGGATTAACCCAACCAACTCTGCTGACTCTGCTAAGGACAGACGAATGAAATCAGGACATGTTATAAATGAGTTAGAGGAGGATGTGTGCCAAATGCTGGCCCATCAGCGCCTCCACTTGGCTCACGAACCCCAGGAGTGAGAATCTGTCAGGGTAACATATACCACCATAAGAAAGGAACCCTCAGTTGAGAGGCATTTTTTCTTTTTAAACAAAAGGGGCATGTATAACTCCAACTGATGCAGCCAGAGGACCAGTTAACAGTGGGAAAGAGAAAAGAACCATAGAAAAGAGAGCAGGATGAAGATGAGAACCTCATAGCAGAAAGGATTTGTGAGTAACTGTCAAACATCTGCCTGTCACCTTCAGGGCAGGGCCCGGCTCTCCCTACAGCAAGAAACAAGGAGCCTTGAGGATTCCCTCTCATTACGGCTGTCAGGGGCACTGCATGGATGCTTCACGGAGAACAGAAGTGCTAAACTGGATCTTCTGACTTCTGGTTTTGTACCGACTAGTGTGGCTGTAAATGGGAACAGAAATGGTTAGAGTTACAGAAAATGACGAAGACTAGTCATCATTTGATGAAACAAAGATGAAGATTCTGAATAACCACAGGTTGAGGTAAGACCCAAGTCACACATCAACTCTAATATAAAAAGATCAACCATAATTAGGCATAAGTAACTATGGATCAGGGCTTCCCTGGTGGCTCAGATGGTAAAGAATCCACCTGCAATGGGGAGACCTGGGTTCAATTCCTGGGTTGAGAAGATTCCCCAGAGGAGGCCATGGCAACCCACTCCAGTATTCTTGCCCAGAGAATCCCATGGACAGAGGAGTCTGGCGGGCTACAGTCTATGGGGTCACATGAGTGAAGTGACTTAGCATGCACAACACATTAACAATTCAAACATAGAGGAATGGATAAAGAAGATGTGGTATATATCTACAATGGAATAATACTCAGCCATTAAAAAAATGAAACAGTCCCCATTTGCAGCAACATGGACGGACCTAGAGAGTGTCATAGTGAGTGAAGTAATCAGACAGAGAAGGAGAAATAGCGTATGACGTCCTTCATATGTGGAATCTGAAAAGAAATGATACAAATGAACTTATATACAAAACAGAAAGAGACACAGAAAACAAACTTATGGCTGCCAGGGGGAAGAGATAGTTTAGGGACCTGGGGAAGGGCGTATACACACTGCTGCTGCTGCTGCTAAGACGCTTTAGTCGAGTCCGACTCTGTGCGACCCCATAGACGGCAGCCCACCAGGCTCCCCCGTCCCTGGGATTCTCCAGGCAAGAACACTGGAGTGGGCTGCCATTTCCTTCTCCAATGCATGAAAGTGAAAAGTGAAAGTGAAGTTGCTCAGTCGTGTCTGCCTCCCAGCGACCCCATGGACTGTAGCCTACCAGGCTCCTCCGTCCATGGGATTTTCCAGGCAAGAGCACTGGAGTAGGGTGCCACTGCCTTCTCTGATATACACACTACTATATCTTAAATGGATAACCAACAAAAACCTACTGTATAGCACATGAAACTCTGCTCAATATTATGTACCAGCCTAGGTGGGAGCGGGGTTTGGGGGAGAATGGAAACATGTATACATATGGCTGAGTCCCTTCGCTGTCCACCTGAAATT
This sequence comes from Bos indicus, assembly GCF_029378745.1. Lineage (NCBI taxonomy): Eukaryota > Metazoa > Chordata > Mammalia > Artiodactyla > Bovidae > Bos > Bos indicus. The sequence continues at coordinate 21,943,084 of NC_091771.1, read as the reverse complement.
ACTACAACATTGTTAATCGGCTATATCCCAATACAAAGTAAAAAGTTAAAATTTGGGTGTGGGGGAGGCATAGCAATTCTCTAAAGATTGAATCTGACAGTAAAAAGGGTCTCTTTTCTCTCCTCTCTTTTCCCCCCATAATTGCGTGCTTTATTCTCATGCTGTCCTCAATGTGAATGGTTCTCATCAATTTAATAGAAGTCCCCAAACATTGAGCGGGGCGCCTGGGGAAAAGGTCATAACGTGACCTCATTCCTAGACACTTGTTTTTCTATTCTCTCATATTCAAGAAAAAATCCCTGACTGGGATTACATAGCCTCCAGATAAGAAAAAAGAAAAATGAATATTCATTACATGTTTCTAAATTTGGATGATAATAATTTAATGATTTTTATGTGGTTTTATTTTGAAGCTTTTTCTTGTTCGGGTCTAAATCCTAGGAGGTAGTTTGATATTTCAAATCCCTCAATTTCTAAAATCTCTAATGTCTGATTCCAAATCAAGTGTTCGAGTTAATGATATCCCTTAGCTCCCATTAAACAGGAGAAATTCTTCAAAGAGAGTGCTATTTGTATAAAACTTCTCAGAATTGTTGCACTGAAAGTACTGTCCTGGCCCCTTGAGACGAGGCCCACGTGTGTTAGGAAATGCAGCTGCCCAGAGTTTACGTAATAATTCAGTCATTTGTATCTTGTGTTACCAAAATGGTAATATCTGCCTCAAAGGTCAACATGCAGAAGCTTGATCGGTAAAGAAAAGAGACTTGAAAAATATCCATATCAGTTTTGACCAAGGTGAAGGGGCCTGCTGCAACTATTGTTGCTTTTAGTCACTAAGTCATGTCCAACTCTTTTGTGACCCTGTGGACTATAGCCCTCCAGGCTCCTCTGTCTAGGGGATTTTCCAGGCAAGAATACTGGAGTGGGTTGCCATTTCCTTCTCCAGGAGATCTTCCTGGTCCAGAAATCAAACCCAGCTCTCCTGCACTGGCAAGCAGATTCTTCACCACTGAGCCACCAGGGAATTTTTTTCCCTCTAAATATATTTTATGCAAAGAAATATTGTGTTAACTAGTGAATACACAAAAATGTGCACATACACTTCAGATCAGATCAGATCAGTCGCTCAGTCGTGTCCGACTCTTTGCGACCCCATGAATCGCAGCACGCCAGGCCTCCCTGTCCATCACCAACTCCCGGAGTTCACTCAGACTCACGTCCATCGAGTCAGTGATGCCATCCAGCCATCTCATCCTCTGTCGTCCCCTTCTCCTCTTGCCCCCAATCCCTCCCAGCATCAGAGTCTTTTCCAATGAGTCAACTCTTCGCTTAGTTGATTCTCAATATTCACAGTAGTTATGCACTACAAAGTGACCACAAACACTTAATTAGTGAATAATGAACAATTTTTCCAGGGAAAATACAGAGTTAGGTTCCTCTGAGCCTCTGGTCACAATATTTTCATCAACCAATCAATACAACCTCATTTTATGTGTTGAAACTGTGGATTTTAGATGAGTGGTTTAGCTCTATTATATAAAAACTGGAGTCTAGAGAAGACCCTATTTCAAAAGGGACCTCCTTCATTTACTTGCTATTCAAAAGGGCAACTACTCTTGAGAGTCCCTTAGACCGCAAGGAGATCAACCCAGTCAAGCTTTAGGGAAATCAACCCTGAATACTCACTGGAAGGACTGACACTGAAGCTAAATACTCCAATACTTTGGCCGCCTGATGTGAATGGTCCCTGATGCTCTTGGAAAAGACCCTGATGCTGGGAAAGATTGAAGGCAAAAGGAGAAGAGGGCAGCAGAGGAAGAGATGGTTGGATGGCATCACCATCCATGGACAGGAATTTGGATGAACTACGGGAGATGGTGAGGGACGGGGAAGCCTGGCGTGCTGCCGTCCATGGGGTCGCAAAGAGTTGAACACATCTTAGCGACTAAACCACAACAACAAAAAGACAATTCTGTTCATTCAGACCAAGTAGGATTCTAAACTCAACAAAAGTCAAGTGTCTCTTGCATTTAGTCCAGCAGTATATGAAAATAAAGACTTGGAACTGTATAAGATCAAGTGACAGAGACCCTGGGGCCTTCTAAGAGGTTCAGAAGCCACCTCTCAGCATGCTATCCCATCATGGTGACCCTGGGCATGATCTTGACTCTTCTGTTTAAACCACTTTAGGGAAAATGACCAGTCTCCCCACTTAGGGCCAGCCAGGCCCAGCTCAGGTATCATCTCTGGATAGAAGTAGTCTCAGTGGTTTAAACAGGGCCAAGGGCCTCATCATAGAAGGTGTAGGGCAGTTATGGGTTTCCCTGGTGGCTCAGGCAGTAAAGGATCTGCCTGCAGTGCAGGAGACCCAGGTTTGATTCCTGGGTTGGGAAGATCTCCTGGAGGAGGAAATGGCAACCCACTCCAGTATTCTTGCCTGGAGAACCCCATGGACAGAGGAGCCTGGAGGGTTAGAGTCTGTGGTGTTTGTTGCAAAAGAGTTGGACATGACTTAGCAACTAAACAAATAAGAACTAATTGGAAATAAAAAGTCATGTGGAGAGGTTTGTGGCTGGGCCTGGAAAGGAAGCTTCCTCCTCTGGTGCAGCTGGCGGTCACTGGGACGCAGTGACCTGAGGAGGACACGGTGCCTCTGACCCCCGGACGATGCCAGCTAAATACAAGGAGCGAAGCCAAGAGAATCCCAAACAAAGGGAGAAGACTCCGTGGCTTCAGTCTACCCTAAAGCCAACCTGCTTTCCCAGAGCTTTGTAAGAAAGTGAGCTCCAGAAACAATGGTTCAAAACCCTCTCTCAGCCAGGTGAACACCGCAGCCGCTTGCCTCATGGGACGGTTTCTGGGTCTGCTCGGAGGAATCGCAAGCCGAGACCCTGCTGAGGACAAATCTCCCTTCTTCATCTTGCCGAGTCCCCTCTCCCCTTCTTCAGCCTCTTCCCATCTGTTTTCTGACGCAAAGTTTTCCTTGTATTTCACTAACTTGGATGAAGCACACATCTGGAAATCATAGCAGTGACAGGGGTAATGGTGTACAGATCACCTTATCCTCTGAGCATCGCTTTCCTCCACGTCGTTCGGTTTGGGTTCCTAACCACTGGGAGGAAGCAGGGCTGAGCAGGCAGAAACTCGTTGACTCCCTACGCTGGACTCACTTGCCCAGGGTCACAGAGCTACACTGAGGGTGGCCCTAGGGCCTGAACCCAGGTCACTTGTGCCCCATCAAGGCTGGTGAATCCACCATCGCTGAGAGTGCGGGTCCATTCAGACCTGGAGGCAAGCGGCAGGCAGGCATGCTGTGTGCTCAGTCGTGTCTGACTCTCTATGATCCCATGGACTGTAGGCCGCCAGGCTCCTCTATCCATGGGATTCTCCAGGCAAGAACACTGGAGTGTTCTCTTCTCCAGGGATCTTCCCAACCAGGGATCGAACCCAGGTCTGCTGCATTGCGGGCATATTCTTTACCATCTGAGCCACCTGGGAAACCCTGGAGGAAAGCAGTGTGCTTTACAAAGCATGCCAGTGACAGCGGCCAGGGAGAAAGACTTAACAAACCTAGCTTCCTTTCCTTAATAGCCGTCAGCCCTACACGTTACCCGCTTTGTCTGCACTTCCCCCTTAGTCACTCAGGGAGTCCAGAGCTGGCCGGCCCAGCTGCAGACACGCACCGCTGGCTCCCCTGTGTGCGCCCGCCTCCTCCAGGGGCCCGACCGCAACAGTGCCTCCCTCCCAGGCCTGAAGGAGGCCAGGCTCTGCAGGCCACACGCCACAGGGGACCTCCCGACCACCTGTTACTGTGACCATGTGCTTGGCCTAATCCGTTTGTTTTGATCAGAGTGTTCCAAAGAGGAAACAAAGCCTATATTTATTATTAAAAAAAAAAAAAAAAAAAAAGGGCAAGTCCATCTGCCCAGCCCCTTCTCAAATACTTGGAATTCATACCAGGTCTCTTCCTAAAACCCACTGGAGACTGGCGTGAAGAACACTTCCCTGCAGTGAAGGTGACCTCCTTAAGCATAGCGTCTTCCGGCAGCTTTCCCCAAGCTCCTCGATCAGCTGAAAAATAACCCTGTATGGGGGTGGCTGGGGGCTTCCCAGGTGGCACTACTGCTAAAGAAGCCGCCTGGCAGTGCAGGAGATGCCTGAGACAAGGGTTCAATCCCTGGGTTGTGAAGATCACCTGGAGAGGGGTATGGCAACCCACTCCAGTATTCTTGCCTAGAGAATCCTCATGGACAGAGGAGCCTGGTGGGCTACAGGCCAAGGGGTCGCAAAGAGTCGGACGCGACTGAGCGATTTAACACACACACGTGAGGGGCTGGAAAGATGGAAAAGGAACCGTGAGTACCATGCACACCCTACAGAGCGTGCTACCTAATTCAGAAGAGGAGAAAAGCAAAACAAACTTACGTGAGCTCACACGACAGAGACAAGTCATCACGTTCCTGAGTCATAACACTATGGAGTGAATGGGGTCTCCAGAAGAGAAAGAAAAATGTTGGGTCTCAAGTCCCAGTACCCCAGAATGGGCCCTACTCAGAGATCAGGTCTTTACAGAAGGTAATCAAGTTGATATGGAGTCATTCGGGTAGGCCCCAGTGAACTATGACTGGTGTTCTTGCAAAAGGGGGGAATTTGAAGATAGACAGGCACACAGGAAGAACATCATGTGAAGATGAAGGCAGAGAACCGCAAGCCAAGAAACACCAAAGACTGCCAGGAAACACCAGAAGTTGGGAGAGAGGCCTAGAACAGGCTGTCCCTCCCCGCCCTCAGGAGAAACCAGCCCTGCTGAACCTTGATGTCAGACTTCTGGCCTCCAGAACAGAGATAATAAATCGTCACTCAAGTCACTCAGCCTGTGGCACTTTGTCACAGCGGCCCCGGCAAACGAACAGGAGCGACAGCGGTAAAACTCAGTCCTCGTCCTCCCAGCTCCACCACACGAGGGCCTTCGCACTGGGGGTTCCCCAGATCCGCGCTGGCTGGCATGGTCTCTGCCAGCTCACCCACAAATCTCCCGTTTACATATGTAGTCTGTGAGCCCGGGTTCGACACATAGCAATGCAACGGTTTCTCAGTGGAGTGGCTTGTTGGGTGGGATGTTGTTGGCGGTGGGAAATGGAACACAGATGAAAGAGACAGGGCAATTAATCTAGTCTGTAAGAGAAAGGTGAACTGAAATGGTAGTCGCTTAGTCGTGTCTGACTCTGAGACCCCACGGACTGTAGCCCACCAGGCTTCTCTGTCATGGAATTCTCCAGGCAAGATTACTGGAGTAAAGGGTTGCCATTCTCTTCTCCAGGGGAATCTTCCCAACCCAGGGATGGAACCCAGGTCTCCTGCATTGCAGGCAGATTCTTTTACCATCTGAGCCACCAGGCTCCTATTTGAGAGCCTGGAGGTTCCCTCATTGATGTGGAAGAGACGCCACCAGGCTCTGACATTTCAGTTCAGTAAGACCATTCTTCACCACTAAAGCATAAATTTAAAATATAAGAAACCAACACAACATTGTAAAACAACTGTCCTCCAATTTTTAAAAAAAAGATACCTCATATAATATTTTCACCACTCCTTAAGGTTTCTTCATGACCTTTCCAATCATTACCAATGTGCCTTCCCCTCTGTGGCCCTTTTCTATTATTATTTATTCATCTTGCCTGTTATTGAAACTTAGATGTATAGAATTTGTGCATATACTTTTACAGGAGGTTTTTTTCATTCAACATACGTTAGCTTCATCCATGCTGCTGCATGGACCAGTAGTGTATCTCTTGTATTGCTGCATAGTATTCCCCTACGTGAAAATATCACAATTTACTTATCCATTCTCCTTTTGATAGGCATTTTCTTTTTATATCTAGTAGCTTTTGTTACATAATTTCTTATTCTTTTAGTTTTTACTCTAGATATTTCCATTTGCATTTGTGATGTTACATGTTCTAAATATGCGTTTTGGTTTTCTAAAAACTAAAGTGAAATATATATTGGGTTCGCCAAAAGTTCATTCAGGTTTTTCTGTGACATCTTATGGAAAAATCCAAAATTTTTAGCCAACCCTATATGCATATATATATATATATATACACACACACACACACATACACACACACACACACACACATATGTGTATGGTTTCCCAGATTGCTCAGCAAAGAATCCACCTGCAATGCAGAAGCTTCAGGAGACGTGGATTTGATCCCTGAGTCGGGAAGATCCCCTGGAGGAGGGCATGGCAACCCACTCCGGTATTCTCGCCTGGAGAGTCCCATGGACAGAGGAGGCTGGCGGGCTGCAGTCCACGGGGTCGCAAAGAGTCAGATGTGACTGAAGCGAGTAAGCACACACACACATGAGAATGAGATTGTAACGTATTTATGAGGGTTTTCTTTTGTGAACAGGTCATGCAGTCTACTTCCAAAAGCTCTCACCATGGCCCTTCTGTGGCATCACCTTCCCCTGTTGCAGCCGCAAGGAGCCATCACTGGGTGGAGAAGTACGACTGCAAGCTGCTGGTGTGACCCACACAAGCCTGACCGACAAAGCTGAAAAGCAGAGATTGCCTGATCCGACGTAATCACTGCCATGTCTCTGACTCAACTTGCCCACTTGCAACTGGCACACATGCAAATCACGTACGAGCAATGTCAGCAACCAGTTTAGAGTGAGCGTGTGAAGCAAACGACACACATTCATAGGCTCCAAAACTGGCACATCTGGGAAAGACCAGGTGCCGCTTCTGAGTGTCTTGGTGGTCCTCGTGGTCTTGTCCAGGATAATAAGAGGATGAGAAATTAGGCCCATCTTTGGTAGGGCCTTTCATTTGCTAAATGGCTGTGGCCAGGTCTCTTCACACCTATATCTGTTTCTCATTGGTAAACAGGATAATGATCTCTTCCAACCTCATTCTAGAAGAACTGGAGAAGATGATAACAACATTCTAATTCTCTCCAGACTATGGGATGCTCCAGCACTTTGTGATTATCATTGCCACCACACACTCATTAAATTGACCAACACATTAGATCTAAATAAATAAATTCTTCCCAGGAGCATTTTTGAAAATATCTGAAATATTAAAATAAAATTAACCTTACAAGTAAGCACTGAAATTCCAGGTTGAAAGAGACTTTCATTTGGGGGTCAGTTTTCTCCCTAGGTTTACAGCATATTGTTCATCACAAGCAAAAAAAAAGTAAAGCATTTTAGAACCCACGCAGCTGAAATAAGTTACCTTATCACCACTGAAGGCAGATTACAGACAAAACTGAATAGTTGAAAACATCATCTATATTGCCTTGGGTTTGTTTACTATTCCTTCCTGAGTCTATGACAGGAATTTAAATAATAGAAACTTAGACAATAAACCCATTAAATCAAGGATACAAGAACAATCTCTAAATAATGAGATGGAAGAAACAACTATACCAAAAAGCCTTGAACAAAGATTGTTATTTTATTGAAGTACTAAGTATAGTTCATACTTGCCGTTCTTTCTATACTTGCTGCTCTTTCACAAAATTTTTAAGTCACTTTTTCTCAGAGTGCTAAGATAGATATTCCATTCTAAAACTCTCAACTTGGAGTTCCCTGGTGCTCCAGTGGTTAAGAACCCACTTGCCAATGCAGGGGACACAGGTTCGATCCCTGGTCAGGGACGATCTCTTATGCCAGGGAGTCTCAGCCAGTGCGCCAGATGAGCCCACTGAGCCCACATGCCCTACAGCCTGTGTTCCACAAGAGCAGCCAATGCAATGAGAAGCCCGCCCACCGCAACTAGAGAAAGACTGCACAGCCATAAAGACCCGGCAGAGCCAAAAATAAATAAAAACTGTAAAAATAAATAAAACTCTCAGCTTTAACCTGTTAATAAAATTGGATGTTCCAGAAGAGTAGGACATGGGTAGATGTGACTACAGATTCTGAATTCAGTGTAAATGCTGGTCTTACTTTTATCTCTTTCTAGCCTCAACCAAAAAAAAAAAAAAAAAAAATTGCTTTTCAGAAAATGTAAAGGGGATTATCTTACAACAATGATGGTATTGTCCCAAGTGCTTGCATTTTCTTAGTCCTAAATTCTTCTACCGTGATCTTCCAGGGAAAAGACCTTGGTGGTTTGGTTGTCCTCGTATGACACATTAGCCACAAGGCTTTCACATACAGAAAACCAGAGCCATGTATAAATAAGCGCTCACGAAATCACTTTCAAAATACCCAACACTGCACTTTCAGAAGGCAGTCTCTATCATAGGCCCATCAATTACTGTAATCACATCTCCCACTGGCTAGACACCAGTCAGAACATATTTTAAGAATTCAAAGGCCACTCTGTCAAAGACAAACCAGCTTGACTTTGGTTCCAGTATTCAGATGGGGAGGCAGCAGTTCCTGGTCGCCGGGGACAGCTGCTGGGGACTGACCTCACTGCAGTTCCTCAGCCACAGGAGGAATCGGGCAACCGCCTGATTTTGCACAAGCTTTCATTTCCTCCCCATGTGGATCCTGAGCTTGGATGGCCCTGTTGTTCAGGACGCAATTTGGAGGAGGAAGTTGAGAACCATTCCTCATGAGATGATCCCTCCAACTGAAGAGAGCCTAGCTGAAATTCTGCCCCTGATCTTGGGTTCCACAGTGAACCAGCATGATCCCCAGCTTGGTGTGGCTGAGCCCGACAAGTCTTCCTGGGCACAGCCTGGGGATCATGGTCTTCTCACTAGCCAGGCTTAACCTTAGCAGAGACCATGAGCTTCTATCTGTGATGATCCTGCATACTTAGCTGTTGCTGTTTAGTTGCTAAGTCATGTCCAACTCTTTTGCGACCCCCATGGACTGGAGCTTGCCAGGCTCCTCTGTCTAGGGGATTTCCCAGACAAGAATACTGGAGTGGGCGGCCATTTCCTTCTCCAGGGGATCTTCCCAACCCAGGGATGGAACCTGCATCTGATGCGTTGGCAGGCGGCTTCTCTACCACTGAACCACCTGGGAAGCCCCACTTCTGATGTGCAACTGACCTAAAAATAGTGGATAATAGCTAATCTGTAGTCTTCACATTAAAAAAAAAATCTCCAAAATGTAAGTAAATGTACTTCTAAAAATACATGTGCCCTGCCAGTCATTCAATAAACATGATTTAAAACAGGTCACAGGTCATACAGCTACAGGTAAAGCCATCTCTTCCAGTCCCACCAGAGGTGACATAGAGAGGCAACTCAAAGAAAACGGCCACTTGAAAAGTGTGTGTGTCTCTGTGATTTGGTCGTTTGAGGGACAGCTTCTGGTCCCTGTCAGGCATGCTCTGTAGCCAATGCCAGAGGTGGTTCAGCCTGAGGAAGGCACTCGTTCCCTGGCATGAGTCCCCGGAGCCATGTGCCCCAACAAAGCCCACATTTGGAAGGCGAGACATCCCACTAGGTCATTTGAGGTCTCATTTCTGACACACCTTACCTCACAGCTGAGGTGCCTCAAACCCTGTGTTCAATAGATTCATTCAGGTGTGTGTTCTGTGAAGTTGATCATCCTGTTTCACTTGGAACTTCTCCATAATTGCTCCATCAGCCTACAATATTCTGGGCTTCCTTTTCCAACCACATACTTCAGATCCAATTTTCACGTACCTGTGAAACTGTGCTTCGGAGAAAACTGAGATAGTGAAGAAACCGTAGAAGTGTTTTCACTTAACTCGCAGGTTTGCTTCTAATAGAGGTCCTCAAAGGACGTCCCAGGATCCATCCCCCTCTCCTGGGAACTTGTTAGAAACACAAATTCTCAGGCCCCACCCCAGACCTACTAAATCAGAAACTCTGAGGGTGGAACTCAACAAACTGCGTTTTAACAAAGGTCTTCTTTGATTCGGAAGCAGCCTCAAGCTTGAGAGCCACTGGCTTAAAGAGAGAGCTCTCTCTTCATCGCGGTCAGTGAGGGCAAAGACATATACATACGAAATGTTTGGGTATCATCTGAACGCAGAATAATGTTTCTCATTAAAGTGGGAGAAGAGGCATGGGGTAGAGTTTCACTCCATGGATCATCTTCAAATTTGTTTCTCTTGGAGCGGAGTTCTTAACCAGGCATATAAAACAGCAGAAAGCATCTTGGAAGATGTTTTAAACACCCAATAATTTTGGCAAAGGATGACATAGTCTTTGCCTCTCAGTCACCCCCTCACAACAGTGTGGAACTCACTCAACCAGACTGATGTAGAAAGCGAACCTGTGTGTGCCTTAACTCTTCCAGTGCCGGTTCCAGCAGTACCATTTTTAAGATCCAGAAAGTTGTGAAAAATCACAACCACATAACCTTTTTTTGTGTGTGTCTTTTAATGTCTTTCCCAGATGATTGTGGCTACTCTTTAAAACTTGACAATGGTACTTTCTCTTCTCTTTTTTTAGAATATTTATTTATTTATTTGGCTGTCTCAGGTCTTATTTGCGGCATGCAGGATCTTCTGTTGCGGTGCACAGACTCTCCAGTTGTGGTGCATGGGCTCCGTTTTTCATAGCATGTGGGATCCCCAACCAGGGATCCAAGCCCATGTCCCCCGCATCACAAAGCAGACTCTTAACCTCTGGACCACCAGGGAAGTCCCGACAGCTGCATAATCTTTGTCACAAAGATTGAAATAAAACACGCTGTTTTCTCTGGTCGCTTTTCACCAAGAGTGGTTTTTCCTTGACGGTATTATAGAATACTCTGCCTGACATCTCCCTCAAAGGCAGGTGAAATAGAAAAGGCATCTCGAATGTTTGACTCTCTTCTTTTTCTCATAAAAGAAGCAAACTAAAGATCAGGAATTTCCCCTAGAAATTTGTCAGCGGCTCTGTGGTTTTCATTAAAGAACCAATGGCCTAGTTGAAAATTCAGTCACTTGACAGGCTTCAAAGTCTCTCAAAAGACATAATGTCGGGCTTCCCTACTGGCTCAGTGGTGAAGAGTCCATCTGCCAACATCGCAGGAGACACTGGCTCGATCCTTCATCCGAGAGGATTCCACATACCGCGGAGTAACTGGGCCTGAGGGCCACAGATGTTGAGCTTGGGAGCCGCAATTATTGAAGCCCGTGTGCCCTAGAGCCTGGGCTCCCAGCAAGAGAAGCCACCACAGTGAGCAGAGTGCTCACGGCGACTGAAGAGAAGCCCCTCTCGCCACAACTAGAGAAAAGCCTGCATGCAGCAACAAAGACCCAGCACAGCCAAAGCTAAAAAAAAAAAAAAAAAAAAAAGGATAATGTAAAGAAACACCATTTTGTCAGAAACATCAGACTTGTTCAACAAGGATGTTCAGTTTTTAAAGACAGGAATAACACTTGCCCTCCTGTCTGATTTCTTAATCATTCAGATTAGTTACCATTTATGTATCTAAAACTAACCAGTGAAAGGAAAAGGAGAAATTCTTGCCTTGCTAAGCGTCTCCATCATGACTTATATATTTTTTTAAAAACTGTTTTCCAGTGAAGTTCATGAGGTAAGTTGCCAATTTTCATTTTTATGAAAAATTCAATAAGGACTTTAAAAATGTTCACATCAAAAAAGAAACTTTAAAAAAAGCAACAAATAAGTAACAGATACATAAAGACAACTCATCTCCATATCTAAAATCCATATATTTCTGTTTGTACACATATATGTGTGCATATTTATATTTTGTAGCCAGTACAAGAAGACATGAAGCAAAGGAGATGCACAGTCAGTAGAAAGAAAGAAAATTTCTTCCCGACATGTAACTGTCTGTGTAAAAGGAAAACAAAGTACACATGCACACACATACACACATGAACAAAACAGAAAATCAAACTAAATAAAAATTCAACAGCTTGTATGTGTTTATGTATTATCATGAATAGATGCATATACGTACAAACAGAATTAGGAAAGACAATGGCAAAATCATCTAATTCACAGTAACAGCAAGGCACAAAGTATGTAAGTATAGCCCTATGAAAAATAGAATGACTTACAGAAGGACATAAAGAGAAAACAAACAAGCCCATAAAAGGTATAAAGATGTCTGTTCTTCCCAAAGAGATCCACCGGGTCAAAGCATTTCTGAGCGAAAATTCGAGCATCCAGTAAGCAATCTGATGTTCTCAAACTGCTTTGGATAATTTAAGATGCCAAGGAAGATAATCCACTGTGAACGACGCAGGCAAAGGCCCAGAAGAACTGCAGCCTCATCAGGCAACATCTCCTGAGCTCCGAACCTGGGACAAACAATTACTGGCACTGGGGACGAGAACGGCGTGCAGGCTCGTGGAGCATCTGGCCGGGACCCAGCGGAAGAGGCAGGTGCTCAGGTGTGCCAGCAGAGATGAGAAGAGCCGATGCCAGTGGGAAACAATTGTGGGGAGGCTTGACTGCGCTGAACACATTGTCCTCAGCCGGTCCTTAACATCACAGCCCAGGAGGAGCCGCCCTCACTGGAGAGGAAACCTTGAGCTAAAGAGCCACAGCCTGAAGGCTCCTGGGGGCGGGGCTCCCTGTGGACACTCACGGTGGTGGAGAGAAGAGAGCCCTGAGCTAGAGGATGCTGCTGGCAAAAATCTAGGAGAGAGAAGCCGTGATGCAGGGTTGACCATCTGAGACGCGAGGTGTGGGAAAGGACAGGGAGGACCAGAGTCCAGTCTTGCTCCTCACGTTTGACTAAGTGGCCACTGTGATGGTGACCGCCTGTGCCTTCAGGGGAGGAAGAGGGACAGAGGGACTGGCCCTCCACCTGCTCCCAGCCCTGCTGTCCGGGAACACGACAACCACGGGCTGGCAAGTCCCAGAAGAGAATACAGAACCTCAGGATCTGCCGATCAACCATCATCCACGAGGCCCATGCGAGTGCCAAGGGCTGGGGCGGGGGTGGGGAGCAGAGGATGGCTGGGTTGTCAGAGGGGGCAGGTCAGGGGCCCCATGGAGACGGGGGCTGCAGCCCTCCCAGCGGTGTTCAGGCATCTCAGGCACATCAGCAAAGACCACCCTCTCCCCCCAGCCTGGCCATAGAGGGGGATGTAAGGGGGAGGCCAGTGGGGTCTCTGGCCCACAGCTTGAATCCTAGTGTTCCTATGACCTCCAGGGTCAACTCACTATAAAACCATCCCTCTTCATTGATTTCCCTGGTGGTCCAGTGGGGAAGAATCTGCTTTGCAATGCAGGGGTTATGGGTTCAATCCCCGATCAGGGAACTAAATTCCCACACACTACAGAGCAACTAATCTCATGCACCATGACTAGAGAATCTGTGCACTGCCACAAAAGACCTCTCGCCATGCCAACGAAGATCCCACAGCCAAATTAGTTCAATAATTAGTTTTTAAAAATCCCTCTTCTCCTCTACAAACTCTACATGTTTCAAGACTCAGCTCAAATGCCTGCTTTTTTCTTTCTGTGACGTATTCCCCAACTCCATCCTGACCCCACAAAGGCATCTCTGACCACCCTGAACCCCACGTTCCCTGACACTCAGCTTCCATCTCCAACGGGGCATTTGCTTCACGTTGCCTTGATTCTAGTAAGTTGCATTCACATCTGTAGACTCTGCTGCTGCTGCTGCTGCTGCTGCTGCTGCTAAGTCACTTCAGTCGTGTCCAGGGGACACTCTCCCCTGTCCAACTCTGTCCAACTCTCCCCCATCCCTGGGATTCTCCAGGCAAGAACACTGGAGTGGGTTGCCATTTCCTTCTCCAATGCATGAAAGTGAAAAGTGAAAGTGAAGTCGCTCAGTCGTGTCCAACTCCTAGGGACCCCATGGACTGCAGCCTATCAGGCTCCTCTGTCCATGGGATTTTCCAGGCAAGAGTACTGGAGTGGGGTGCTATTGCCTTCTCCGTCTGTAGACTCTAGACGGTGTGAAAGAGGGGGACGATCTCCTGCAATGCCTTGAACAACAGTTTGCTTGACGTACATCATAGGAATGCTCAATAAATATTTTGAAATAAACTTAATTCCTGCTCTGCCTGTGATTGAGTTGTGGCAGGGAAGAAAATTCCAGTTCTTCTTTTGGCAGCTCCTTGGAACCCTTGGGACACAAAGCAGTTAAGTTCCTGAGTATTAATTAACTGAAGAACCCAACCCTCAGTTTTCCTGGGTTTTGCCCAATTATGCTCTGTCTGGCTTCTTACAAAAATGTCAGTGCAGGCTCCATCAGCTTGCTCCAATTCTGTGTTCATTCTGAATACTTGCCAGCCACCAGCTTAATTTAATTTTGCTCTGACAATATGATGTTCACACAAGAATTCTTGAATGTTTCACACTTGCCAATGTTTGAACATGGATTTCTTTCACACTCTCCGTTATATTTTCTTCTGGAGGCTTAGTTTGGCAAATTCTGCCATCTCCTTTAGGAGAAATGCTATCTTTGCCAACAACAAAAAAAATGTTTTCAAGCCAAAATTCCTTCCTTCCATACACACATACATATATAGTGTATATGCCTCATGCATAACCCAGTACAGGGCACTCTGCCCTCATGCGGGGTTCAGAAGGGGAAGAATATTCATGGGCCTGCCTCTTCACTGGGACTTCAGCCTAGAGGACACAGGACATGCACAGCCAGTCACGTTGTGCCTACCAAGGTCTATCAGCCTTGGCAGGTAAAGGGCAGGGGTAAGCACTATGGAGCCTCAACTTTGGGGATTTGTCATCCCACTCCTGATTTTCACATGGTCCTGAGGAGAGGGAGCTGAACTCAGCTCTTCCCTCAACCGAGAAAGGCATGCCCTGCCCTGCCCCAGGGCTTCCTTGGTGGCTCAGATGGTAAAGAATCTGTCTGCAATGCAGGAGACCTGGGTTCAACCTCTGGGTCAGGAAGATCCCTTGGAGAAGTAAATGGCAACCCACTCCAGTATTCTTGCCTGGGGAATCCCACGGACATAGGAGCCTGGCAGGCTATAGTCCATGAGGTTGCAAAGAGTCCCAACTTAGCTACTGAGCGTGCATGCATGCCCTGCCCCAAGGTGGGGGGCAAGTGGGTGAGGGGGTCAAAACGTATGAACTTCCAGTTATAAAATAAATAAGTCATGGTGATTATAGTTAATAATACTGCATTGCACATTTGAAAGTTGCTAAGAGAGTAGATCTTAAAAGTTCTCCTCACAAGGAAAAAAATTCTGTAACTAAGAGATCTAATAGATGTCAACTAAACTTACTGTAGTGACCATTTTGTAGTATATACAAATCTCAAATAATTATTTGTACAGCTCAAACCGACATGATATTATAAGTCAGTTCAGCTCAGTTCAGTTGTTCAGTCGTGTATATGTCAAGTATATCCCAATAAAAGAGGAAGGGAAGAAAGAAAGAGAAATTTAGCTGGTGATTTGCTAGCAGTTTTTTAAGTCTCTGTCCCATGCAGACTTCAGACAGGGATCACAGAGGATGAGATGGTTGGATGGCATCACCGACTTAACAGACATGCGTTTGAACACACTCGGGGAGATGGTGAGGGACAGGGAAGCCTGACTTGCTGCACTCTGTGGGGTCGCAAAGAGTCGGACACAACTGGGCGACTGAACAACAAATGTGGAATTCAGCTCTCCGGTAGAGGGATCATTCTCTTGTCTGGGAATAAAGCTGGCCACACAGACCGGGACAGGCAGAGCTGTCTCTGAGGTCCTGGCTGACAGCAGCCCCCACTGGCTTCTCCCTGTCAGCACAGCAGAAGACCCCAGGGTCTTCATCACATGTTCAGTTCCTAACACCCTCCCCGTGGATGTGGCTGTGAGATGATCACAAGGTTCAGAAACATGGACCAAGGTACTGAGTCCTTGCTCTTTTCTTCCTAACTACACCATCAGGAGCAATTCCTTTAACCCCTCTGAATTCGGTGCCATGTAGGGAAACAGGAGGTAAGACCAGAAAAGTCAAATGGAGCAAATATGAAGGGACCAGTTTGCTGGGCACACAACACACTGGCTGCCCTTCTCTGATTATTCTCTCTTTCTTTACCTTGATTCACCAGCAGAAATATATAGGAGGTGCTCTGCAGAACTCGCCCCCAACTGCACCTCTCTGGGGTGTCTGGTGATGTCAACCAAGCCAGGCTTGAAGAGTCATCTGCCAGAAGCTAAGGCATATTTTCCCTGGAGGACCACTGATATTCTGGAAGAATTCTTGTTCATATCAGCGATGACTGGGAGGACACCCAAGATCCTGGCAAGCTGATGGAACATGGCAGGCAGAGCCCTATTGTGGCTTTTTTTTTTTAAATCAAAGTAATTTATTAGCCTTAGTTTTTTTTTTAACAGCTTTATTGATATAAAACTGACATACAATAAATTGTGCATATTAAAGTGTACAATGAGAAGCTTGGACAAACATGGATGTGAATAATTTCCATGATCCCCAGAAACTGTGAAGTTGTTTTTGAACACAGTAGAAGGGAGTTTGCACATGTGTTTAAACATAAGGATCTTGAGATGGAGAGGGAATCCTGGATTACTCAGGTAGGACCAGTGTAGTCACAGGGTTTTCCTAAGGGGCAGGTTCAGTTCAGTTCAGTTGCTCAGTTGTGACCCCATGGACTGCAGCACGCCAGGCTTCCCTGTCCATCACCAATTCCTGGAGTTTACTCAAACTCATGTCTATTGAGTCGGTGATGCCATCCAACCATCTCATCCTCTGTCGTCCCCTTCTCCTCCTGCCTTCAATCTTTTCCAGCATCAGGGTCTTTTCCAAGGAGTCACTTCTTTGCATCAGGTGGCCAAGTATTGGAGTTTCAGTTTCAGCATCCGTTCTTCCAATGAATATTCAGGACTGATTTCCTTTAGTACTGACTGGTTGGATCTCCTTGCAGTCCAAGAGAGTCTCAGGGGAAGGTGGGAAGACCGAAATTAGGAGATGAGGTGATGGAGCCACAAACAGAGGAATGAGGTCAACCTCCATACACTGAAAGAGGCCAGAAGACAGATTCTCTCCTAGAGCCTCAAGAGAAACAGTCCTGCCAACACCTTGATTTTAGTCCCATAAGACTCATTTCACACTCCTGACCTCCAGGACTATAAGAGAATACACTGACACCATTAGGTTTGTGATAATTTGTTACAGCAGCAATAGGAAACTCATACAGTGTATATATCCAGGAAACCACCAACATCCATTCATCTGCTCTCAGTTACTATAGATTAATTTATGTTTTCTAGAATTTCATACCCATGGAATCATATCCTATGTTCTCTTTTCTGATTGATTTCTTTCACTCAGCATAATTATGTTAATATTCATCCATGTTTTTGCCTATATCAATAGCTTGTTCCTTTTACTGCGGAGTCATATTCTAATAAATACACCAAAATGTGTTTATCCAGTAACCTGTTGGTGGCCATTTGCATTGTTTCCTTTTTCTCTTCTTTTTTTTTTAATCATTTCTCTCTACCTGTTTCACCTCAAATATTAGATTCCTTTAGTTATTTATTTAAATAAAATGAATGTTCATTTTATTTTATGCGCTGGCTCTTCGTTGCTGTGTGAGGGCTTTCTCTATTTGCAGTGGGCAGGAACTATTTTTTGTCGTGGTGCACAGGCTTCTCATTGCAGTGGCCTCTCCACTTTCAGAGCACAGGCTCTAAGCACACAGGTTTCAGAAGCTGCGGCGCTCAAGCTCAGTAGTTGTGGTACACGGGTTTTAGTTGCCCGCAACACATGGGATCTCCCTGGACCAGAGATTGAAGCCTTGTCCCTGCATTGGCAGGCAGATTCTTATCCACTGTCCCACCGTGGAAGTCCACATTATTTCCTTTTTTGACTAGTATAAACAAAATTGCTATAAATAGTCATGTGCAAATCTTTGGATGGTGTGATGGGTTGATTTTTGTCCCCCAATAAGGAGAAGGCAATGGCACCCCACTCCAGTACTCTCGCCTGGAAAATCCCATGGGCGGAGGAGCCTGGTGGGCTGCAGTCCATGGGGTCGCTAAGAGTCGGGCACGACTGAGCGACTTCACTTTCACTTTTCATTTTCACGCATTGGAGAAGGAAATGGCAACCCACTCCAGTGTTCTTGCCTGGAGAATCCCAGGGACGGGGGAGCCTGGTGGGCTGCCGTCTGTGGGGTCGCACAGAGTCGGACACTACTGAAGTGACTTAGCAGTTTAGCAGCAAAGGATATGCTAAAGTCATAATCCCCAGAACTGATCCCCAGCATGACTTTATCTAGAAGGATCATTGCAGATGGAATTAAAGATGAGCCCCCCAAGAGTAGGCGGGCCCCTAATCCATTGTGACCGGTGTCCTTATACGAAGATGGCCATGTGAAGACAGAGGCCCGGGGAGGACTCCTTGTGACAGTGAAAGCAGAGACTGGAGTTATGCAGCTGCAAGCCCAGGAACACCTAAGAGTCCCAGCAAAGCACAGGGGGCTAAGAGGAGGCGAGCGAGGAAGGATTCCCACCCAGCTTTCAGAGGGAGGCTGGCCCTGCCAACACCTCGATCTCAGACTCCAGCCTCAGAAATATGTGATGTTTCTGTTGTTTCTAAGCCACCCGTTTGTAGTTCTTTGTTATGGCAGCCCTAGGAAACTAATAGAGATGGACACATGCTTTCATCTCTCTTCAGTAAATGCCCAGGAGTGGATAAGCTGGATCACATGGTAAATGCATCCTTAATCCTTTAAGAAACTGCCCAACTGTTGCCTCAAGTGGTTGTATCTTTCTTGATTCCCACCAGCACAGCGGGGGAGTTTCAGTGTGTCCACCTCTTTGTCAACCCTTGGTATAAACAGTCCTTATCATTATAGCCGCTCAAACGGGAAGAGAGTGGTACCCAGCCTGGCTTTATTTGCATTGCCCACATGACTAACGATGCTGAGCGTCCTCTTTAGTCAAGTCTCTGCTAAAAGCGTTTGCCTATTTTTTTAATGTTCATTTTTTTCGATGTTGAGTTTGAGGGTTCTTTATATATTCTAGATATAAGTCCTTTATTAAACATATGCTCTGCAAATATTCTCTCCCACATTCATGGCTCGTCTTTTCGTTTTCTAAATGGTGTCTTTCAAGGAGAAAAAGCTATTGATTTAGGTGAGGTCCAAGGCGAGACCTTTCCGAGTACTCGCCCCAGTGCTCCAGGTAGCAGGAGATTTTCCGGTCTGTCTGGTGCAAGGAGGCACGACTCCCAGCCCTGTGTGGGTGCTGGCACTGTTGCTTCCAGCCCTCTCGTGAGGTTCTTGCCTTGGCCTTGTGTAGATTCCTACTTGGCCAAGTACAGAAAGGAAGCCTCTGCCGCCTCCAGACCCCTCTCGATGTAGCGCTCTCCTCTCGCTCTCTGTGCCGTGGCTGCCAGCCCTGTGAACCTGTGCTCCCCAGACACTCAGCTCCCACCCTACCTCCCGGAGTCCAGCCTGCGCTGCCCTTTCCTGTCCCTGGAACTTTCTCAAGGCAGCAAGTGGAGGCAACCACAGCGCTCACCTCCTTTGCTTCTCATCTCACAGAGAGTCCTGGTTTTCATTGCCTTCTGTCCAATTTCATACGTTTCTGTCTGACATTTCAGCAGTTCTAGATGAGGCAGTAAATCCAGTCTCTCTCTCTCTCTCTCCATCTCGGCAGAAAGCAGAAATCTGTCCTGTGTTGCCATCCATGCCAGTGCACGCTTCTAGGAGAGAAGCACAAAGGCAGACCCTGTTTTGTGTCCTGGATGGGAAGGCCAGTGAGCGCACACCAGCCCGCTAAATATCCCAAGGCAGTTTCCATCACTGGTATCCGAGTGTCGGTGACACAGGGACCCAGCTGGCCTTTTAGTTCCTCAATGAAAACCCAGGACTTCCCGGTGGCCCAGTGGTTGAGACTTCGCCTTCCAATGCAGAGGGCACAGGTTCAATCCCTGATTAGGGAATTAAGATCCCACATGCTGTGCAGTGCGGCCAAAAAAATAAAAATAAATTAAATAATACAGGCCAGTTCAAAAAAAGAAAGAAAAGCCAGCAAAACAAACACTTCTTCCATCCCATAACCATGGAGGGATAAAAACAATTAGTGGACTCCCATATTTCACCTCCGGATAGCCAGTGTCAGAGGAACAGGGGTGGGAAGCTTGATCATTAAACTGATCATTAAACTCAATCTTTGGGAACTGCGTGGGATATTTCTAATGCAAGTTGAGATCACTGCCAACAGCCTTATCTCCGAGGAGAGGGGCTCACCCAGGAGGGAAACTGGACCTGGGCTGGCTCTCCTCTACCCTTTTTATGTTCTTACCTGGGACCCCTGTAACAAAAACAGATTATGAGAGAAAAGCATACAGGTGTATTCAATCTAAGTTTTACACGACACAGGAACTTTCCTAAGGAAATAAAGACCCAGGGAGATTTTAAACCTGAGTATTTTTGTGCCTGGTTTGCTGAACAGTGGACAATCCTGGGAAGATAAGAACAAAACAAGAAGGAAACCAAGAAAGACCTGTTCATTCAAATTCCTCTGTGTCCCCGCGTGGTCTTCAGAGATAACGATTCGCCTTTCCTCTGGGTGCCAGAGAGGCACCTGTCACAGGAGGTCTGATGACCTAATTCAGGCGAAGGTCTTCGTGCACACACCATTCTTCACGTTCCCTCAGCTGGAAGTAGTCTGCGTGCAAAGTGTCCCTCTGGAGGGGGCTGTGTCCTGAACCCTGTCAGAGGCCAAAGATGAGCTGTCCAAGGTTCAAGATCCTTCTCTGAAGCTGGCTCTGTCTGTTAGACCGATGCTAACTCCTGTGGGGGCTTGAAGGGCAACATCCCAGAATGCTGGTGTCCTTGCCAAGAGTCCAAGGGCTGCTGCTGCTGCTGCTGCTGCTGCTGCTAAGTCGCTTCAGTCGTGTCCAACTCTGTGCGACCCCATAGACGGAAGCCCACCAGGCTCCCCCATCCCTGGGATTCTCCAGGCAAGAGTGCTGGAGTAGAGTGCCATTTCCTTCTCCAATGCACAAAAGTGAAAAGTGAAAGTGAAGTTGCTCAGTCGTGTCTCACTCTTAGCGACCCCATGGACTGCCGCCTACCAGGCTCCTCCGCCCATGGGATTTTCCAGGCAAGAGTGCTGGAGTGGGGTGCCAGTGCCTTCTCCAAGTCCAAGGGCACCCGGGCACAAAAGCTTTGGGAGTCCATTTCTTGGCTCACCTTTCGTGGGAAGAATAGGACCCTGGAACTTTTTCTTGCCCCTCCAAGAGGAGACTTGTTGATAAGCTTTCTCATTTTCCAGCCCACAGGGCTTCACCTCGGCGCACACCCGCCCTAGGAAAGCTGAGTGGGAAGCGCTCACAACGCTGCCAGGGTGATGCACCTTGTCCTCCTCTTACACACCTTCACCACAAACACACACATATGCACACGCATGCACTCACGCCGATGCGCGTGCACACACACACACACACACACACACACACACTTGCACCCTGGGCCCAAGGTTCCCTTCCCCAGCTGCCTGTGCCCTAAGACTGGGAAGTGAGGAGGAGGAAGACTCCCGGGTTTCATATTTCTGAGAGATGGAGTTGGAGCAAAAGCCAGAGATGCCGGTGTTCTGGCCGGCCTCTCTCGGAGAACACCCACAGCTCTGAAAGCTTCGTCAATAGCCCATTGTTTGCTGTGAATTGAAGATGATAAGAGAGTGGAGGAACTCAGTCTAGAAGGCTAAGAGGCAGGCAGCTACTATCTTAGATCTGCAGCAGGCAGGCTCCTGCCAAAGTGTTTGCCATTCAAAGGCAGACTTGTCTGCAGATGGGAAATCCACATTCCCGCACCCCCCCAACTCCCCTCCCTCCACGCCCTTGCCCTGCTCTGGTCCTCTCCCATCCTCATTCTTCCTCTATCCCCTGGTAGCACTTCTGGCTGCCCTGCCCTGGGATCAGGACCCTTGTCCTTTCAGAGAGCTGAGTTCTAGCATCTTCTAGATGAAGATGCTACTGGACTGACGGAAGCCCAAGGAAAGCAGATGGCCTTGGGCAGGTCGACCCACCGCCCTGGGCATCATACCCATAAAGCAGAAAGCTTCTTTTATTTTTTACATATTTATAGAAGACATTTTCAGCACGAGGCTAGATGTCATCAAGAGTCCCTTCCAGCGCTCAGGAACACTTCCATATCTTTCTGAATCCCAGAAAAGAGATTGTGAGGAATCAACTCTGAGTCAGAAGCCAGCCTTGAATTCATCTTGAGGATTCTCCATCAGTTTTTTCAGTGGAACTGAATCAGTAGCCTGCTCGCTGGCACAAACCCTTCTCACCTCGGATGGAGGGAGGGTGGATCACAAGGCTGTAGGCAGCTCAGCAAAGCCCCACCGACAGTCACCCACAGCGCAAACCCTAAATGCAGCTTCCCTGAAAAGAAGTCTCAGTCTTTACCAAAATGCAAAAATTATAGTTGGAAGTCGTTGTGAGATAGACTGACTCTCTCGAGTCAATGTGGAACCAGGCAAAAAACCCTGGGTCTGAGGAGGAGGCGGATGAAACTGTGAGGATGGAGGAGCACAGGGAAGGTGCCTGAGCCCTCCCTTGGGTTTCTCTCCCAAGACCCAAGATGCTGGGAGACAGGAGGAGGCACGGGGTGGTCTGAAGCCACCTCAAAGGGCTCAGGGTGGGGTCTGCTCAAGTCGTTCATCTCTGTGCTGAAAACCAGAAGCTAGCCATGTCAGGACCTGGAGGCAGGGCACTGCAGAGAGAGGTAGAGAAGGAGCCAGGGAGAACCTGGTGTTCAAGGAGCAGAGGGACCAAGCACAGGGAACAGGAGGAGGACGGGAGGGGCTGCGATGAGGGAAGCCAGCGAGGCTGGGTTGGTGGGGGGGCGGAGGATGGAGGCGGGTGGTTCTGAAGCTCGGGCAAGGGGTCCAGGAGCGTATGTACACTTTTAAGTGAGCAGGGTTAACATGAGCAGACACATTTAAAAGTCCATTCGTGGGACTTCTCAGGCTGTTCAGTAGTTAAGACTCCAAGCTCCCAATGCAGGGGGCCTGGGTTCAACCCTTAATCAGGGAACTAGATCCCACGTGCAGCAACTAAGACCTGGCACAGTCAAGTAACTTTCTTAAAGGCTTTTCTTGGGGACTAGAATGAGCAAGTAAGAAACCCCAAAATAAACCAGGCTGGAAGTCAAGATGACTGGGCTGGCTGCTGTGTGCTGACACGCGTGTGCTCGGTCGTGCCCCTTTATGGCCCGGACTATCGCCCGTCAGGCTCCTCTGTCCGTGGGATTTCCCAGGCAAGAATACTGGAGTGGGTTGCCATTTCCGTCTCCAGGGGATCTTCCTGACCGAGGAGGCAAAGATGATTGGGGTTACGGTGGTGCTGAGCGATAAACAGGCAAATGAAAAATCTTAAGAGTTGACTTGGGCAAAAATCTACTTGAAGTGGGCAGGGCCAAAGCAGAAGTGGTTTAGAGTGGTTCTTGGAAAGGAACTGGGGATAGACTTTTACAGAGAAAAACTGGAAGCAAAGCAAGGGGATTATTTGATTGACTACAACTTAAAGCCTGAGTGGCTGTTTGTGACAGGTGACCCTTAGTGTTTTGATTCTGCAACCTGCAGGCATTTACAGACCTAGATTTAGGCTGCCAGGCATTAGGGTCTTCTCAGCCTAACAACTCCTTTGTTTGGTTAATTTAACAGTAGCTGCAGTGGCAGTGGGGACCAGAGGTCCTATTTGGGCAATACTGTGAAAATAGTTAAACCACTGTATTGGCAGGAAAGCTATGACAAACCTAGACAGTGTGTTGAAAAGCACAGACGTCACGCTGCCAACAAAGGTCCGTATAGTCAAGGCTATGGTCTTCTCAGTTGTAAGAGAGGGACCGTAAAGAAGGCAGAACGCCAAAGAATTGATGCATTTGAACAGTGGTGCTGAAGAAGAGTCCTGAGAGTCCCTTGGACATTGAGGAGCTCAAACCAGTCAATTTTAAAGGAAATTAACCCTGAATACTCATTGGAAGGACTGATGCTGAAGCTGAAGCTCCAGTATTTTGGTCACCTGATATGAACAATTGACTCATTTAAAAAGTTCCTGATGCTTGAAAAGATTGCGGGCAGAAGGAGAAGAGGGTATCAGAAGATGAGATGGTTGGATGGAACCACCGATGCAATGGACATGAACTTGGGCAAATTCCAGGAGATGGTAAGGGGCAGGGAGGCCTGGTGTGCTGCAGTCCATGGGGTCGCAAAGAGTTGGACATGACTGGGTGACTGAACAACAATGTTGTCTATTTTAAAGTTAAGAGAGTAAACAATAACAACAAAAGTTAAGAAAGTAGGGACTTCCATAGCTGTCCAGTGGCTAAGACTCCACACGCCAATGCAGGAGGCCAGGTTTGATCCCTGGTCAGGGAACTAGATCCAGGATGCCACAACGAAGATCAAAGATCCCTTGTGCTGTAACCAAGACCTGGCACAGCCAAATAAAAAAAATTTTTTTTAATAATTTTTAACATTTTTAAATTAAGAGAAAAGTAAAAGTGTTAGTCTCTCAGTAGGGGTCTGACTCTGCAACCACAAGGACTATAGTCCACCAGATTCCTCTGTCCATGAGATTCTCCAGACAAGAATACTGGACTGGGTTGCCATTCCCTTCTCTAGGCAGTCTTTCCGACCCAGGGATTGAACCCGGGTCTCCTGCAATTGCAGGCGGATCCTTTACCATCTGAGCCATCAGGGAAGCCCCAAGTTAAGAGAGTAGATCTTAAATATTCTCATCACACACACACAAAAATTCTGTAACTATGTGAGGCGAAGAATGTAAACTTATTGTGGAGATCATTTCGTAACATACACACATGTCAAATTTCTATGCCATACACCTTAAACTAATATAAAGCTGTATGTCAACTGTATCACAATAAAACTGGAAATTTCTAAATAAAATGATAATTAAAAAATGAAAGGAGAGCCACTAAAACTTGCTAATTGGTTGGATATGGTAGAGATGAACTGAGGAACAAAGAAGCCATTTGGGAAGGGGCTGAACAATTGGGTGAAGGAAGAATTACTGTCTGAAAAAGGAGGAGCCAGGACGGTCGGGGTCAAAAATCTTGAGCTGTTTTACCCCTGCAGTGAGTGAGTGTCCTGTTACCCTTCCAGGTGGAAGGGTCGGTAGACAGGGCTGGGAGTCTGGGAAGGGGTCAAGCTGCAGCATCACCCAAAAGTATTGATTGGGAGTTTGGGACTGATGTGTACATACTGCTATATTTAAAATAGATAACCAATAAGGACCTACTGTGTAGTGTAAGGACTCTGCTCAATATTCTATAACAACCTAAATGGGAAAAGAATTTGAAAAAGAATAGATAAGGGGCTTCCCAGGTGGCTCAGTGGTACAGAATCCACCTGCCAATGCAGGAGACATGGGTTCGATCCCTGGATTGGGAAGATCCCCTAGAGAGGCAAATGGCAACCCCCTTCGTATTCTCGCCTGGGAAATCCCATGGACAGAGGAGCGTGGCGGGCTACAGGCCATGGGGTCGCAAAAGAGTCAGACATGACTAAGCAATGAAACGACTGTTGCTTAATGTATATGAACTGGCATGGTGCTTACTTTGTGCCAGTTCTAAACATCTAAAGTGTTTATACAAAACAACCCACTCAATCCTCCTAACAACCCTGAGCCACCAGGGAAGCCCCATGAAAGCCAGATACTAGTCACACTTGGTTACAGAACCCTTGTGGAGTGTCTGTTCCCTGTGCTAGGCACTGTACTAACATTACCTCATGCAGTCCTTGCGATATTGCCAATTCCGGGGTTCACCTCACTTGACCACCAGCAGCCTTTGGCAGAGTTGAAGATTCCCCCTTGACACTCTTTCTTCACTTGACTTCTCAGGATCCCACTGATCTTGTTTTCCTTCCCACCCAACTGGCCTGTGTTAATTCCTCCTGTTCCCTCTGACCCCTAAACACCAAGCGACCCATGGGACTGTTCTCTTCTCTGGCTACATCACCCCATAAATTATGTCTTCTGGTATCAAGGCTTTATTTTCTGAGTCTCTACATCTCCTGCCCACCTACACCCCCTGAGTCCCAGTCTCTCATTCCCAACTTCCAACTTAATGTCTCCACTTATATATGGAGTAGGATTTTCAGATGGCGAAACAGAACTCCTGGTCCTCCATCTGCTTCTCCTCATCGCAGGAGGCAGCAGCTCCATCCTTGCAGTGTCTCAGACCAAAAAAAAATATCTGAAGTCATCCTTGACTTCTTTCTTTCTCATCCCACATCCAACGTGCTAGATAAATCTTGCAACTCCGCCTTTCAAACAGATCCAGAATCATCCGCTTCCCACCATCTCCACTGCCGAATTCTGCTCTAAGAATCCATCGTGTCTCCTAACTTGGCTCCCTGCTGCCACTTCTGATGATTCAGTCTATTCTCCGCTCAGAAGCCAGAGTGATCCTTTCTTTTTTAAATCAATCAGATCGTATCGATAGATTCTCGGTTCAAATCCCCACAGGGGTTTCTGAGCAGGCTCCTGAAAAGATCTGTAGTCCTTCCCATAGCCTAGAATATTCTACATGACTCCACAATTCTCTGTCCCCTCCTTTGTCCCTACTTGTTTCACTTCAGCCACTTTTCTCCTGTGTTATAGTCTTCACATGTCCCCTCTGCAAGGAAGAGCGCCCAGCTCTCAGTTCATTCCGGTATCAAAGGCTCCTCCCCAGGCCAAGTTGTCCTGTCCATGGCGGGCACCCACTCATACACACACTCACATCACCATCACTGCTCCATCACCCCACGTACATGCTAAGTTGCTCAGTCGTGTCTGACTCCTCATGACCCCATGGACTGTAGCCAGCCAGGCTCTTTTATCCATGGGATTCTCCAGGCAAGAATACTGGAGTGAGTCGCCACGCCCTCCTCCAGGGGATCTTCCCAACCCAGGGATCAAACCTGTGTCTCTTAAGTCTCCTGCATTAGCAGATGGGTTCTTTACCACTAGCGCCACCTGGGAAGACCATCCCTTTTTTTTTTTTTCCATTGCTTATTCCACCTGACGTATTTTGCATTTAGTTGCTGATTGTTATTATTTTCTACCCTGGTCTATTAGAATGTAAATTCCATGAAAAGAGAGATATTCACAATATCCAGGATAAAGACTGCCATAGAGTAGGCTTTCAACTAATCATTATTGAATGAATGAATTAATCCATTGTACAGATGATGTAATGGTACATATGGTACAGAGGAAGGTCAGAAATTTTAAGTACTTTTCCCAAGTTCTTACAGCGGGGAGGGGAAAGAATTGATAGTTAAGCCCAGATCTATCTAACTCCACTTCTCAGAAATCATGATACACCGGGGAACCCTGATAAATCAAGCCCTGACGTATTAAATACGAATGCTTAGAGATATCAAATAGCACACTCAAAGCCCAAAATAGGTACCATAACTTCCTGAAAGACTTGACCACAGATACTCTACACTATGGACTGGTGGGAGCAAGTGTCTCTCACCCGCCTCTTCTGAGCCCCTTCAACGTCAAAAACTATGTATGTCCTCACATGGTCCTTCTCTGAAATGCCTGGAATTAAACAAAGCAGGCGCAGCCCCTACCCTCTGGAAGCCCAGCAATCTAGAACAGACACGGATGCACACAGGGCTGATCTCATGAGCTGGCAACCACATGGTCTGATTTTAGAGGCTGGGATAGCTTAGTCCAAAAATATCTACTCCTCCCAAATGCCACAGCGCCTGGAATTCCACCATTAGAGAGATATTTCTGGGAGTTTAAGCACTATCTCTGATTCTGAGTCACTTTGTTTTAGGTATATATATGTATATTTAAAAACAAGACATAGCTGTGTTTAGGTTATTTTTTACTCATTCCATACATTTATTTCTTTTAATAAATAGGTTTCTCCCAATGGCATTTATTATTAAAATACATTTGTTTTTCATGATACTGTCCTCTTGAATATCTCTTCCACTTTTAATGCTTCATTTATATTTCCTATGCTTTCCTTACTGTATCGTTTGCGTTGCCATTCATATAGTCGTTACCTTTTCCACTTTAAATAAGATGCCTAAATTTCTATTCCTCAGTTAGCTTCAGAAATCAAATAGTATCCATTACGTCCCAGCTAAGAAAGATGAGAAAATTAATGAGCTTATAATTCCTTCCGTTTCCTTTCCCCCCACTCCTGTCCTTCCAACAAACATAAACTTTTTGTTAGCATGCTGTTGGGTTTTTCCTTCCATGGGGCCATTTTATTATCACTGTACATTTGGTAGTTGCCTATTTTTTTTTCTTTCATGGACTTCTTTTAAACTCAATAAACATCTAGAAGAGGCCTCAGTTATCAGACACCAGTATCTGTGGATAAATTAAGTGTTCAAATGACTTTCATTAAGGCGGTAGGGACTCCTGGGCGCAGGAAGCCAAGAGGAAGAGGGCGGGGAAAACACAAAAAGGGAAATTGGATGGAGGATGGGGAAACACACAGAAGGCAAATTTTACCTACTTCTCTGTTTTGCTGAACATAGAGACAAAGGGAACACACACTGTAGACTAAATAAACATTCCCAGAGGGCACCACTTCGGAATGGCTGATGCTCTGCCATGCGAACGACACAGAGGGAACACACCGCTGCGAGCATCACCCAGGGACGGCACCATGAGGGCTGGTGGGAGGAAGAGGGGAAAGGCTGAACTTCCCAGGGAGCTGACATCACAGGCTTCCAGAGACCTCTTCCCAGCTACAAACCTCACCCCACGTCACGTCCTGTCTGCACGCATGCAGCCTGGCCGGGCCTGCCTCTCACCATAGAAGGCACACAAAAACAACTGCCTCCTGCTCACTCCAGGCTCAGGTCTTTCTGAGACTGCCCTGGGTTTCTTTATCTCAAACCCTTGTGAGAACACAGGAAACCCTGTTTCCCCAATCCTGAAATATCTGAGTCAGGAAGGAAGGCATATCGTCTTTCCAGGGCCTCTGTTTCGCTTGGGAACCGGTTCGATAGCCCGCTTTGCAAGTGCATGGCAAAAGCAAACCAATTCAGACCTTCCTTGGAAATGGCGTGTTTTGAAAGATAAATGTCCAAATCCACTGAAACAATGGGTGAAACTTAGGTCGTAAAACCTGGTACCAACTTTGCACAAACTGGACTAACTATAGGGCAGGAGAGGTCTTCTGTTACTGTTTTATTTCATTTGGTTTGTTGATTTTCTTTTTTTTTTTTTTTTCTGTTTTGTCTTACTAAGAATTGCTCGGGCTTCCCCAGTGACTTAGCGGGTAAAGAATCTGCCTGCAATGCAGGAGACACAGGAGACTTAGCTTCAATCCCTGGGTCGGGAAGATCCCCTGGAGAAGGAAATGGCAACCTACTCCAGTATTCTTGTCTGAAAAATCCCATGGACAGGCTTCCCTGATGGTCCAGTGGTTAGGAATCTGCCTTGCAATGCAAGGGACATCAGTTCAATCCCTGGTACCGGAAGATCCCACGTGCCTCGGAGCAACTAAGTCTGTGCACCGCGACTACGGAAGCCCACGTGCATGAGCACGCGGTCTGCAACAAGAGAAGCCGCGGCAATGAGAAGCCCGAGCACTGCAACGGAGAGTAGACCCCACTCATTGCAACTGGAGAAAGCCCGTGAGCAGCAACAAAGACCCAACACAACCAAAAAACACATTTATAAAAATAAATAAATCTTTAAAAAATCCTATGGACAGAGGAGCCTGTCGGGCTATTGTCCAAAGGATCGCAGAGTCAGACATGAGTGAGCGACTAAGCACGCAGGCACACAAGAATTGTTCAAGGGAGAAATCATTTATTTTCTTCTTCCACATTCTTGCCATACTTAGGGAGTAATGTGTTAAGTCACCTTTCATTGGGTCCAAATGAAATTTACTTTTTATGTTTTATAGAAAACATACAAATCTTCAGCTGATTCAATGATATTTTACAATCAATTTCTGGCAATAAATAGCTACATCAAGACATCTTAAGAGATTAATACAATTGAGTTAGAGAGCCAGCATGCTCACAATTAAAAGATTTCAATTAAAAAGGTTTGCCAGAGACAAAGGGTGGAACGGGCCTCTGGGATTGCTTCCCAGGGGCAGAAATCCATGTTGCTATAAGCAGAAGTGATATTTGTGCTTGACAACGTCTTCTGGGCTGTCACCCACGATTTCTAGGCTATACTCTGGGATTAATCATGGTCACACGTCTCAGATGGCCTTCATTTCAGAACAGATGAAAACCCCACCTTTCTGTGAAAAATGGTCAGTTGAGGTCTGGAAATAGAAATTTTTTTTCTAAAGAATTTATGTCCTGGGACTTCCCTGGCAGTCCAGTGGTTAAGACTATGTGCTTCCCATGCAGGGGGCATGGATTTGATCCCTGGTCAGGAAACTAAGATCCCAAATGCCATGCAGCGTGGCAAAAAAATAAATAAATAAAAATAAAGAATTCATGTCTTGACATCCCTAAATTCCAAGGCAGCGTCTCTTTTCTGTCTATTGCTAATGATGCATCAACCACAGATGGGACGTGTTGTTTGTATACCAAACACTGCTGTGCAAAATGAAAAAAAATAAAAACAAAAGAAAAAGCGTAAGTACTCTTTGCCTCCAACCTCTAAAAGGACCTAGTAGGCCGTGTGGTTAGAGTCTCTCTTTTTTTATTGGTGGATAATTGCTTCACAAGGTTGTGTTGATTTCTGCCATACACCACCAATCAGTCATAGTTGTATATATACAAATACGTAGATATGTCTCTATATATATCCTCTCCCTCTTGAGCCTCGCACCCCCTACCCCGCCCCGCCCCGCCCCTCGAGGTCATCACAGAGCACCAGGCTGAGCTCCCCGTGCGGCACAGCAGCTTCCCGCTAGCCAGCTATTCCGCACAGCGTAGTGTATATACGTCAGCGCTTCTCTCTGTCCCACGCTCTCCTTCCCCCCGCCCCGCCCGTGTCTACATCTGCAACTCCATTCCTTCCCTGAAAATATGTTCATCTGTACCATTTCTCTTGATTCCAAATATATGCATTAGTATATGTGTTTTTCTCTCTGACTCTATTCCGAGGACCCGGGGTCCACACTGCCAGCCCTCCATCCACCCCCGGCCCCTTCCCCAGTTCTGCAGCCTAGCTGCCTGCCTGCCTGCTGTCCCCTACCCGAGTGGCCCTGCCTCCAGTGTCCTCCAGCTCACACCCTGGCGAGGAGGTCCCCATTGGGCAGCACGAACAAAAAGAGCCTTTTCCAGGCTCTCTCGGGCATCATGAGAGCGAGGCCGGCTTTGAGGAGCCTGCCAAGGAGGGAGAAGCCCTCGCTTTGAAAATGGTCCTCCAGTTTGGGACTTGGCAGTCCCGGGGAACAGCGGAGGGCAGGGAAGAAAGCCCCTGCCTGGGCCTCCCCAGCAGGCACCCTCCGCTCTTTTCATCTCATCGGGCCCCCGTGTGACACCCGAGAAGGAGCTGGTTGTCAGGGCTCCTCCCCACATACCTCCCGACTGCTAAACCGTGGCTGAGAAAAGGACAGCAGCTTTGCAGTCACCCAGAAAGCCACTCGAGGCTGCTGCTCTGTCCTCGTGGGCTCTCCCCCGGGGGCCTGCCTGGCCCAATGTGCCATATTTGCAGGACAGGCAGAAGCTGGGCAGGAAAGGACCAGGATCAGTAGGAGCCATCAGTCCGAAGGGACAGCAGTAAAAATCCACTGACCACAGGAGGCTGTTCTCCTTCGCTCTGGGGCCGCAAGAAGGCCCCGTGACTCAGCACAAAAAGTACCCACCACAACAGCCCAGGTCATGTTTGTTTCTGGATCGAGTACAATTTCTTGATTGTCACTCCATTTTTCCCTCTGTAAAACAGGCCTACAAGCCGTGGGCCCACAAGAGTTGCTCAATAAGCCCTATTGTTTCATCAGTTGACAAACTGCAAATCCAAGTCCTAAATACTCCATCCACTGACCACCGGTGATGGTGAATAGTGACAGCAAGACTTCAAGGACGGCCACCTCGCCCATCTGTTTATTTTTCCTGCCTGAGTCGAAAATGGCTTCCAGGCCCTGGCCTCGCCGCGGTCATGCCTCCTTCTGCGGCCAGAGAGGTGTGGAGACCAGTGCTATTCCAGGTCATTTGCAGGAGGGAGGGCCCAGCCAGCACAAAGGGCCGCTGTGGACATGCGGGCACCCAGAGGCGAGGATCAGGGCAGGACTCCCACGCGGCAGGCAGCCCAGGGCTTCCCTTGCTGAGATTTTCGGAGCAAAACAAGTGTGGTCAGTATCAAGGCAGAAGCAGGAGTCCTCACCTTTCCGTGGATGAGAAGAAGGTACAGCCTCCAGGGGTGAGAAGGCAAACACCCACCCTGGACAGACAGGTGAGGAGAGGGATGCTACACGGCCAAGCCAGTGGGGACCCCGCACCCCTTTCTCCCGGGCCGTGGCTGCAGGGAGAGGAGCCCCAGCCCGCTCCGCCTCTCTGGTCCTGCTTGTCACAGCTCTCTTGCTAGACAGGGAACCATCAAGGTCAAAGTGGAAGTTTTTCCCAGGTGCAGGAAGGACCAGGAAAGCATCTTCTTAAGTAGTAAACAATGTTGCCTCATTTAGCTCCATTTTTTTTTCTCCCGAATGCCTTTGAAGTGGCAGTTTCTAGGGAAACCCCGCACCCACCCACCCAATGCCCATTAAGGGAGAGATGGAGGCCCCCAGCTTGCTGCAGCCAAGTTAGCTTAGGTACAGAGGTCAGGCCAACACACGGACCTGGGACCCGCCGGTGAGGCAGCACCGCCCACAGCCTCTGGGAGCTCCAGATCCAGTGCAGTGGAGGGAACAACAGGAACACACAGCAGGGGCAAGGAAAGAGGTGCAGAGAAAGTGCTGGCCGGCCCCACAGCCATTCATTCGTTTTAGGGAAAACCAAAGAGGGCTTCACAGAGGAGGTGGCTTCAGAGGCTGGATGGGAGATCCAGCGCTACAGAAGTCAGGTTGAAGGAAAAGCATAAGCAAAACTAGGAGTCAGCAGCGCCTGTGACGTGGCCAGAGCACAGGGTGGAAGAAGTGAGTGAGGCTGGAGGTCAGCTAGAAAGCCTAGAACATTGCCAAAGTGGAGGTCAGGGCAGTCGTGGGAAGGATATAATCGTTCTACCTGCCTTGAGATGACCTGGACAGGCCCGGGAGGCCAGCCTGCAGAGATGCAAGGTTTACAACAGCTAGAAGACTTGCAGTGACCCAGGAAGGACGCCAGCGCAGGATGGTCTGGCCCATGGGGGTGGGAGGAGGAAGTGGGGAGGGCGAGTGAGACAGTGACTCCGAGGTCTCTCGATTGGATGGCTCAGGGGTTAAGGGGTGCCATGGAAAATAAGATCACACACCTGAAATGCCACATACAGGAGGGAGAGCAGGTTTGGAACTAAAATGGTGAATATGGTCAAGGAGAGGCCCAGTTTGAGCCGTTCACAACTCAGGCTTGTAGAAACATCTAGCAATTAACTAACCCATGAGCCAGTTTTAAAGCTGAGATACAAAGAGACTGCTAGTATGCAGCTAGGGAGCTGTCAGGGGTCCCCGCCTTGCTCCTGGTTCGGGGGGTGGCACTGGTGACGGGGTCAGGACAGGGGTCCCAGACTAGGAGGTACAACAGGAGCCTGGGGGTGACAGCCCAGGTGCCTTGAATCCTTCCCCCAACCCCACCCGGGATTGTTCAGTGTCACTGCCCAAGAAGGGATACCCATTGCAGTCACTCAAAAAAAAAATTAAATCAAACAGACTCCTTTAAACTTTTAACCTCTTTCTCATTAATTAATTAGAATATCTTCATCTGTTTACCTTTTAGCTAAATAATCTCGTTAACTGATTAACTGAAGTTAGTTAATTAACTGAAGTTAATTAACTAGTTCCAGTCAACCCTAGAGGAAATCAACCCTGAATATCCATTGGAAGGACGGATGCTGAAGCTGAAGCTCTGATACTTTGGTCACCTGATGCAAAGAACTGATTCACTGGAAAAGACCCTGATGATGGGAAAGGTTGAGGACTGGAGGAGAAGGGGGCGACAAAGGATGAGATGGTTGGATGGCATCATCAAGTCGATGGACATGAGTGTGAGCAAACTCTAGGAGATGGTGAAGGGCAGGGAAGGCTGGCGTGCTGCAGTCCATGGGGTCTCATAGAGTCAGACACAACTTAGGGACTGAACAACAAGAATTCCCACTGGCCAGCAGAAAGGTCAGTGAAATTAGCCTCCGGAGAAACCATCTGAGATCGCAAAGGCTGTCCTGTCCAAGGCGAGAGGAGGTGGAGAGACAAAGAGACAAAGGATCCTGGGAGGACGCGGCCAAAGAGAATGGGTGGTCTGGGCATCGTGGGGAAAGGACCCAGCAGTCGTGGGTGGTCGCCAGAAAATGTCGAAAGGAGTCAGAGTGGCATTGAAGGAGCCCTGGATTCTCTCATCATTCCTCGGGGGATCCCACCAGGCTCACCTCAGATAAGGCCCTAGCGGGGCGTGTGTATTCCCATTCTGGGCTGTCTCAGGGCCCCTGAAGGCTTTGCTGCTGTTAACCTCTGACCCCATGACCTGCGTGCCCCGTCAGAATCATTGCAAAGTTGACCAAGACTCGCTAAATTATCGTATGAAGAAGAGACAACAGAGGCAAGAGTGGAAAACATGAGAATGCAAACGCAGAGTCAACCTTGAAATCCTGTCGCCAAAACAGGACATTCCAACCCCCAAGCCTGGCATGGAAATCCAGGTTCCCCAAAGCTTCGGTCCTGGCACTGAAGGTGTGCAGTGTCATTTAGAAACAAATGACAGAAGAAAAGTACGTACATCTTTAAAGCTGATGAGCTAAGGGCCGGAGTGGGGAAAGGATATATTTTTCTTTTCCCAGAACCCTGGGCCAGGTGGGCACCCAGGTGTGCTGATTCCATCGTCCCTGCCTGCACAGGGAGGTGATGACAGCACGAGTGGCTGGGACCTCCTGGCTTGGGCAGCAACAAGTCCCATGTCCTAGAAACACCCTCAGTAGGCTGGTCATCCCAGATCCAGGCCCCGGGAGGCACAGAGATGTAACACCAGGCAGTGGGACAGTGAAGATGTGGATGGGGGGATGCTCTGCGTGCTGGGCATTGCGGATAGCCAGGCACGCTCCAAGTGTTTTTAAAAGTGCTCGAGAGGGTGGGTCACCCTCCCCACGAAATGCCCCGCCGCACAGCTAGTGAGAGCAGAGGCACAGATCTCACCCACAGCTCTCCTTCTGGGCCCCCGCAGAGCTCAGAGCCTTCTCATTAGCGAGTGAGAAGGGGGCATGCCTCCCCGGAGGCGTTCAAAGCAGGAAACGCAGCCCCTCGCTCTGCTACGACTGTAAGAAGCTGAAATGAGCCCCTTTTATTTTCAAAGGTTTTGTGAGTGTCCTTGAACTCCTCTGTGGCTTCTCCAGCACGGTGTGGTACTTAAGAATGGTGGAGAGGAAGGCAGCAGAGACCCGTGAGAGGCAGGGACCGTGAGATGCCGGCGTTTTGTTCACTGAACAAGTATTCATTGAATGTACTATGTGGCAGACACGGGTCTAGATGTGGGAGACACACAAGCCCCTGCCCCGCTGTTGGCTACTCTTCAGGGTGGGGAGACGGATAATAAACCAGCAAAGATATAAATAAAAGAGACTGCTTGAGAGGAGTAAGTATCCTCAAAACAAAATAAAGGCAAAAGGGGTGATAAGTCTGGGACAAGGAGGGTGGGGGACCTCTATAAGGGATAAGGTCTGAGCGAAGACCAAACCAGGTGGGAAGGAGTCAGCCTTGCAAAGATTCGGGCAAGAGACTCCATGAAAGACGAAACAGCAGGTGCAAAGTGCTTGTTGTTGTCGTCGTTGAGTCGCTCAGTCACGTCCAGCTCTCTGAGACCCCGTGGACGGCAGCACGCCAGGCTTCCCTGTCCTTCACTACCTCCCTGAGCTTGCTCAGGCTCACGTCCATTGAGTCGGTGATGCCATCCAACCATCTCATCCTCTGTCATCCACTTCTCCTCCAGCCTTCAATCTTCCCCAGCATCAGGGTCTTTTCCATTGAGTCAGCTCTTCACATCAGGTGGCCAAAGTATTGGAGCTTCAGCTTCAGCGTCAGTCCTTCCAGTGAATACTCAGGGTTGATTTCTGTTAGGATTGACTGGTTTGATCTCCTCGCAGTAAAAGGACTCTCAAGAGTCTATTCCAGCACCACAGTTTGAAAGCATCGGTTCTCTGGCATTCAGCCTTCTTTATGGTCCAACTCTCACATCCTTAAGTGACTACTGGAAAAACCGTAGCTTTGATTATACGGACCTTTGTCACAAAGTGATGTCTCTACTTTTTGACACGCTGTCCGGGTGTGTCACAGCTTTTCTTCCAAGGAGTGTGCAAAGTCCAAGAGGTGCACACTAACTATGAAACAGAAGGAAAGTCGGAGTGGCCAGAGAACACAAGGGGAGATGGGGACGGCTTGACTGAGGGAGGGAGAGGCGGAGGTCTGACTTGGGAAATGTGAAGCCAGTAGGACTTTCTTGGGGTTGGAGGGGAAACAGAAGAACCAGGAGCAACTCTTTAGATTCAGGGAGAACAGACGTGAGAGAAAAAGGAGGGGAGGAGAGTGGTTTGACCACATGGCACTTGAGATGCCTGCTGAATATTTTAGTGGGGATGTCAAGCCAGGCCAACTGGAGAGATGGGCCCAGTGGAGGATCAGGGCTGGAGATGGAAATAAGAGAGAGAAACACCTAGGCTTGGGAGAGAGAGAGAGATGCATGAGCAGCATAGGAACCCTGCCTCGCTTTCAAACACACCCAGGCAACCACACCCTTTAAACCTAAGTCCTTTGGTGTTTCAAACAGCTCTACAGTTTGCACACACGACTGTGTGGAGGAGTCTGGCCCAGGTCCTAACCAGTTTTCATTTATTCACTCAGCAAACCGGTGTCCTGCAGGGCTAGACACTTGCCCTAGAGAACTTGGCCCCCGGGGGAGACCGCTCACTTGAAGAGGAGATGGGTGAACGGATGGGTGTGGCCACAGGAAGAGAAGGGCTTGGGGCCAGGCTGCCCCAGGGGGCTAGGCTTGCTGAGCCATTATCTAGCCGAGGACCTAAGCTAAGAACATCTGCTGGCTTCGAGGC
The DNA here is from genome assembly GCF_029378745.1 of Bos indicus. NCBI lineage: Eukaryota > Metazoa > Chordata > Mammalia > Artiodactyla > Bovidae > Bos > Bos indicus. The sequence continues at coordinate 21,906,071 of NC_091771.1, read as the reverse complement.
GCCATACGTTGGACAAGGTGATCCCTAAGAGTACCTTCCAGTCCCACCCAAATCTGGCAATGATGGCCCTAGGAGACAAATCAGGTTTAGTTCAGTCGCTCAGTCGTGTCTGACTCTTTGCGACCCCATGGACTGCAGCACGCCAGGCCTCCCTGTCCATCACCAACTCCCGGAGTTTAATCAAACTCATGTCCATCACGCAGGCAGAAACAAGATGGAAAAATCCTTTTCCTTCAATTATGGTTTTTGGGGTTTTTTTTTTTAACCTCGGTTTTACCTAAATCTTCATGATAATTGCCTGAAGCCTGGGAAGTCCCTCCAAGACAAAGCAGTCTTTTCAGTTAAATTCTCTGCTCTGCTCCTCACAGCAAAGCTCCCCACTCAGTAGCCCCCACTGCCTTCTCCCCACCCCTCCTCCTCCAGCTGTGCCTCAGAAGGTGCCTGTGAAAGCTCTTTTGTACTCAGTACAGTTTATTATAAGGTGTGGTCCCCCAGACACTAGTCTCTCTGTATTTTGACAGTGTGACTTCCTGTAATGTCACTGAGTATGTCCTGTCATCTCAGGAACAAGACTGATACCTCGTTGTTGGGTTTTTTTTCCTCCCCCCTCCTCTCAACAATATACTTGACATTTAATGCATCATCAAAAAGTTTCTGAGGTTTTGGGGCTAAAACTCTGAAAGTACTTCCTGTCCCTGCAGCAGCTCAGGTGCCCCGAGCAGCCTGGAGGCTTGTCAAGCAGGGTGGCTGTTCCAGCCTCAGCTCCACCAGCCGGACGGCCCCGCAGATTTCAAAACCGGCTGAAACCCCTCCCTCCCCTCAGTGAAACCCCTCAAGGGCTGAGAAAAGTGCTCATCTAGAAACCAAGGGCCACTGGTCCCCATCCCAAGATGTGTCCCTTTGTTCGGGGTCCTGGAGTGAGTCACTTAACCTCTCTGCTACCCAGATGGGAAGAATTGTAGAGCTGGGCAAAGTCATCTCCAAGGAATGTTCTAGCATCCAATATCCTGGTGTCTGCACACAGACTTGAACCACCCTCAAGGCCAAGAGGGCGAGACCCACAGCAAAACCTGCAGTGAAAACCACACGTTTTTCCCAGAGGTAAGATTATTAGCTTGGTCTCCCTCCAAACCCTCCCCAGCAGCCTTGCACCAGGGGAACTGACTAGAGCTGCTCTGGGAAAGCTGGAATTTGCAGCCAGAAGGGCAGAAAAACAGGCCTTATTGTTGCGACTTGCCATTCCTTCCAAGGGATTTGTGGTCACGTGCGCTTGGGCAGAGCCCATGCCAGGCTCGGGAACGTGAGGATGAAGAACCCATATCCTCTGGGGTGGGCTTTGAACCCACAGCTGCCCACAGGAAGTGCGGCCCACAGGAGGGAAGCCCTGACTTATCCTGGCTGATTGGAGTGCAGGGCAAGGAAGGAAGGCTTCCTGGAGGCAGCGACACTCGAGCTGACTTGAACCGCATCTCTTCATGCTCTGTTATTACCAAGGCGGGGGGGTGTCCTCTCTCTCCTGAGCACTGGAGTATTGATCATTATTAGTATTAATTATTAGTGTTAGCATTTCTGCTTTATTGATTATGCCAAAGCCTTTGACTGTGAGGATCACAATAAACTGTGGAAAATTCTGAAAGAGATGGGAATACCAGACCACCTGGCCTGCCTCTTGAGAAACCTGTATGCAGGTCAAGAAGCAACAGTTAGAACTGGACATGGAACAACAGACTGGTTCCAAATAGAAAAAGGAGTACATCAAGGCTGTATATTGTCACCCTGCTTATTTAACTTATATGCAGAGTACAGCATGAGAAACACTGGGCTGGAGGAAACACAAGCTGGAATCAAAATTGCCGGGAGAAATATCAATAACCTCAGATATGCAGATGACACCATCCTTATGGCAGAAAGTGAAGAGGAACTAAAAACCCTCTTGATGAAAGTGAAAGAGGAGAGTGAAAAGTTGGCTTAAAGCTCAACATTCAGAAAACTAAGATCATGGCATCCGGTCCCATCACTTCATGGGAAATAGATGGGGAAACAGTGGAAACAGTGTCAGATTTTATTTTGGGGGGCTCAAAATCACTGCAGATGGTGATTGCAGCCAAGAAATTAAAAGACGCTTACTCCTTGGAAGGAAAGTTATGACCAACCTAGATAGCATATTCAAAAGCAGAGACATTACTTTATCAGCAAAGGTCCATCTAGTCAAGGCTATGGTTTTTCCAGTGGTCATGTATGGATGTGAGAGTTGGACTGTGAAGAAAGCTGAGTGCCAAAGAATTGATGCTTTTGAACTGTGGTGTTGGAGAAGACTCTTGAGAGTCCCTTGGACTGCAAGGAGGTCCAACCAGTCCATCCTAAAGGAGATCAGTCCTGGGTGTTCATTGGAAGGACTGATTTTGAAGCTGAAACTCCAATACTTTGGCCACCTCATGCGAAGAGTTGACTCATTGGAAAAGAGTCTGATGCTGGGAGGGATTGGGGGCAGGAGGAGAAGGGGATGACAGGGGATGAGATGGCTGGATAGCATCACTGACTCGATGGACATGAGTTTGAGTGAACTTCGGGAGTTGGTAATGGACAGGGAGGCCTGGTGTGCTGCGATTCATGGGGTCACAAAGAGTCGGACACGACTAAGTGACTGACTGAACTGAACTGAACTGAACTGAAATATTAGTATTAATATCTGACAGCTTTGTTTGAAGTGCTCTGTCTTGACTTATCTGATACTCCTAACTAAGGTCAATATTATTCAATATTCTCCCACTTTATGGATGAGAAAGCAAGACCCGAGCCATGAAAGATTTGCCCAAAGTCACCCAACTAGTAGTGGACAGCCCAGCACGGGCACCTGCCAGAAAAGGTCTAGCATTTCCTCTGCTCATCCAGGAGAGGGTCCCACCACATGAGTGACCATCATGTCCCGTGAAGGCTCTCAGGACTGGATGGATTGGAGGAAAGGTGCTCCAGGTGGGTACAAAAACACCTGAGGTCCATCTCACCTGCCTCCACACAGGGCAGTGTGGCTCGTGTGGGACTGAAAATGACGTCTCCCCAGGGGAGAGGGCACAGCATCCTCGAGAGGGGGATGCTGCCTCAAAGCACAGGTGCTTCTGGGGGACCTGTGAGCACGGAGGTGAGAAGACGGAGCCACCCTGGAGTGCCAGGAATCACAGGCTCTGAGCTCCAGCAGAGGCTGCTGCTGCAGGTGGGTGCACTGAGCTGCTCCCAGACCTGCTCCTTCCCTCCCACTTTGGACCCAGGTCCTCCACCTCCACGTCCTGTCCTCAGTCCTAGGAATGCTCTTACTTAAGCTGTCAGTCCTGCCTGTCAACCCCAAATTCATGCAGAAATGAAGGAGGTCACTCTACTCGGATGGAGTTCTCAAGGTTATCTGCTGACCCAAGGTGAGCTGATCATTTTGCTGGTGAAAAGGATACTTGCTTAAACCCAGGGAGACTTTCATTGCAAAGTGAAGGGTCTGAGGTGAGAAGACCAAATTCCAGCTCTGCCTGGAAGTAGGGAAGGAAAGTGACATGATGACAACCATGAACAGAGTCTGTGCTGGATGCCTCAGACCTCTGAGAGTTGGACCATAAAGAAGGCTGAGCGCTGAAGAATTGATGCTTTCAATTTCAGCACTGCAATGCTGGAGAAGATTCTTGAAAGTCCCTTGGACAGCAAGGAGAGCAAACCAGTCAATCCTAAAGGAAATCAATCCTGAATATTCATTAGAAAGATTGATGCTGACGCTGAAGCTCCAAGACTTTGGCCATCTGATGCAAAGAGCCGACTGACTGGAAAAGATCCTGATGCTGGGAAAGAGTGAGGGTAAGAGGAGAAGGAGGGACAGAAGATGAGATGATTGGATGGCGTCACCAACTCAGTGGACATGAATTTGAGCTAACTCTGGGAGCTAGTGAAGGACAGGGAAGCCTGGTGTGTTGCAGCTCACGGAGTCGCAGAAAGTTGGGACGTGACTTAGCGACTGGACAACAGCAGAAGAGAAACATCCAGTAAGAGCCTTGCCCTGGAGCGGCCAGAACTTGCATGAAGCAGCTGCCGTCTGGCTCCCCTGCCACCCTTGCCTTGTCCTTTCCCAACATTTAATCACTTTCTGCCCCCAAATGTGAAGGCAGCTGCATCAGCACCTCTGCTTCCAGATCCTCACGGATGAGAAGCAACCTGGAAAGTGCACGCCAGGGACAAGAGCATTTACAATCAGCTCTCTGCCTATGCCATTTCTCCCTCCCTTCTCCATTGCCCTCACTGGGCATCTGACCAGGGGTGACCCTCCTCCCAAACCTCACCCCCTCTAGAGGAGCGAATGACCAAGACCAAGGAGTTTCCTTGCATGAGATGGATGGGAATTGGGGTAGCAACCTCTGCTCTTTGTTTCCAACCTCCCAAGCCTCTGGCAAATCCAATGTCCTTTGACAACGGCAGACAGAACTTATCCCTGCCTAAGATACACCTGGGGTATTAGCGTGGCAGCCAGGAATGGCAGATCTGCAAGACCCACAGAGGAAGCCAGGCACATCACATTGCAAACCTAACTCTGTCTAGGAAACCAGCTTTCCCCAGGTCCCCTGGGGAGTCATTAAATTTCTGTGTCTTCATTTCCTCCAAGGTAAAAAAAAAAAGGGAGGGGGTGGTAATAAGTCTGACCTACCTCACCAGAGTGCTGTAAGGAGGAATAACTAATTAACACCAGAGAGGCACTTTAAAAGTAAAAAGCACTTTGCAATAATTAACGTGGTTCCCACTTTCATCTCCTGCAGCCTCATAAACAGAAGCGAGGTCCCAGATAGCTACAGATGGCAGGAAGCATGCCTGGGCAGCCGGCTTTCTGAAGAGGGGTGCGGGCGGCTCTGTCAGGACCATCAAAGTTGTGTTGGGGCTCCCGGCCCCTCGAGACTGCTCCAAGCTGACAATTCCAAATCTATTTGCATCCACTTAGCTTTCTAGAGGCCGAGGCATTTTTCAGTTACAGCGAACAGCACATGAATGCGAAGCTCTGAGCAGGGAACACGGGGCGAGAAGGATGGGGATGTCTCTGGGGCGGCTGCTGACTTGTCTTGAAAAATCAAAATGAACTTTTTTTTTTTCTTCAAAGACTTTGCTTTTATTCATCATCATTACAAAAACAGTCAAGTCCTTGAGGTCTGCAACTGCAGGGAATGCATATAAAATGGGCTTTCTGGGAAACGCGTGAGCGCACACACACACACACACAAGCGTGCCCACACACACACTCCAACACTGTTCTTGTGAGCAACAAGGAAAGAAGAGTCTGGGTTTGGAGGCCAACTTTCACCTCCACTGGGCAAATTTTCCCAAATAGCATGTTTAATGAACCCCACCCCACCGCCCCCCAAAGTACCTCCTTTATGAGAACATCCCTATCTGGGAAGGAGACTTAACAGAAGATGTTGGTGTGTGTGTTCAGTTGCTCAATCATGTCCGACTCTTTGAACCCTGTGGACTGTAGCCCGCCAGGCTCCTCTGTCCATGGGAATCTCCAGGCACAGATACTAGAAGGGGTTGCCATTTCCTCCTCCAGGGAATCTTTCTGATCCAGGAATCGAACCCTGCATTCGCAGGTGGCTTCTTTACCACTGAGCAACCTGGAAAGTCCCTTTGAGAGACGGAAGTCTCTTTAATTATGCAAAGTGCCAGACCCCAGAGGACTGTGTCCCCTCTGTCAGCTGTCACCATCCTCCAAAATGTTCCAGAGATTTCACTAATGCCTCACAGGGCTTCAGACAGACAGGTGAACTGGTTTTGCTAACCTGGTCTCTTGGTGTAAAACTGCAAGGTTCTGGGGGTCTTTGCTGGGAATCGCTATGTGCCACAGTGCTTCTCAGGAAAATAAGTTCTGATTTTCGAGGGGCTGCCTTGACATCTGGAATGCAAGCCATTCCTAAGACGGAAACTGCCCTGAAATATTAGACACTTTTCTCCCATTATTTCAGAGGTGAGGAATGTGGTTATCTTGAATTTCCTCTGGACAGACGGAGTTCCTTTTCTCCTGCCCCCCCATTCTTCTTCCTCTTTTCCTTCCTCCTGGCCATTTTATTAGCTGATAACCCATCACTGGGCCACGCGGATGTCCCAGAAGGAAGTGAGGGATAAGCTTTACCAGCAAGTGGGAGTCCTGGGGATGGGGCGATGGCTGGTGCCACGGTCCGGTCTGGGGTTCGTTGTGTGGCAGTGGAGGGGCCGGAAAGAGGGAGAGCAAGGTCAGTCCTCAAGGCAACCAGGGTAAGTTCCCCCATCAGGGGCTCAGGAAGAAGCTGCAAGGAGAGAGAAGGCCCAGAAGCAAGGAGCCCTTTCTGATCAAGAATGCCATCAGCAATCCCTGGGGAGCCAGACGGTTAGAGGCAGGAGGCCAAACTGGACCGTGGCTCAGCCCAGAGGTGGGCCGGGTGAGTGCTGAGCAAGACTGCTTGAGAATGAGTTTGGGGGACTTCCCTGGTGGTCCAGTGGCTAAGACTCTGCCCGTTGCCAATGCAGAACAACGGGGGATCGATCGCTGAACTAAGGAATCGTTAGGGAACTAAGACCTCACATGACGCAACTAAGACCTGGCATTGCCAAATAATAGACAAATATTTTTAAAAAAAGAAGAAAGTGAGTGTGGGATTGTCTCTAGAGAGAGGGCACGTAGCAGATACTAAAATCAAAGGTCGTTTGATTGATGGTAGAGATGAAGGGGGTCTCCGTCTGGTCAGCGCACGTGTGTGCTAAGTCACTTCAGTCGTGTCCGACTCTTTGGAACCCATGGACTGTAGCCGACCAGGCTCCTCTGTCCACGGGATTCTCCAGGCAAGAATACTGGAGTGGGTTGCCATTTCTTACTCCAGGGGATCTTCCCAACCTAGGGATAGAACCCATGTCTCTTTCTTCCCCTGCATTGGCTGGCAGGTTCTTTACCACTAGGACCTAGGAAGCCCTCCCCCACTCCGTCCCTTCTAATAGAGAGAATGAATTCCTTTCCTGGTGTTTCTCCAGAGCCCCTTGCCAAGGTTCCTAGGTGGCAGTTCTGGGAGGAGGTGGAACTGTCCAGTTTGGCTTCCCCAGTCGCATCCTGAGCTCCCTGCCAGAGCCCCTTATGCAAACTTCTCTCCAAGTGAGTCCAAGGCCAGAACAGAGGAGAAGGTGGGAGAAGCCCCCATCTTCCTCCCTGATTGGCTGTACGCTGGGGTGAGGCTGGAAACCACATCCTCAGCCCCCACGTTTGCGGCCACTGACCCAGGGGCCAGCCCGCCCCCGGTGGGGAACATCACCTGAAGATCAACTCCAACTCAAGCAGAATTCAGAGAAGCACAAGTCAAGTTCTTTTAAAAGAACATTTTAAGATTAAAACAACAGAAACACATAAACAGAAGTATATGATACCTTCTTGTAAGATTTTTTTTTAGGTCATTATTACAATCTTGTGCAGGATAAGCTCCTTGAATGGCGCTGCAGCCACAAATGACCCCACATTTAAAATAAGCCTACATTTGGTTTCATATTCTACTGTCACCGTCTTGATATTCGTCATCATTTTGGCACAAAGAGCCCCATATCTTCATTCTGCACTGAAAACTACAAATCAGGTATTACAGGTATTATCAGCACCTCCACTTTAGAGACAAGGAGACTGGGAGTCAAGCAGGTTAAATGGCTTCTCTAAAGTCACCCTGCTGGCGAGCAGCTAACTCCTAAACCAGTATTTGCTCCGATTTATCAATGCAACGTGGGCTTCGCTGGTGGCTCAGTGGTAAAGAATCTGCCTGCAATGCAGGAGATGTGGGTTCGACACCTGGGTCAGGAAATTCCCTGGAGAAGGAAATAGCAACCCACTCCAGTATTCTTGCCCGGGAAATTTGAGGAGCCTGATGGGCTACAGTCTAAAGGGTCACCAAAGAGTCAGACGCGACTGAAGGATTAAACAGCATCAGTCAATGCAGTGCGCACACTGTGAGATGCCTGCCCAGTTCACAATGACAATAGCCTGTCACTGACCCCCACTTCCTTTGATAAGCCCCTAAGGCCTGTTTACACTACCACCTGAGACCACCATCACCAGCCACCCCTGATGCTGGCCCATCTCACTGACTCTCCCAGCATCTGGAACTGGCACCTAAAGGGACAGCAGATGGAGGCCAAAGCAGGGCGGAGGGGGGGCAGCCAGAGTGACAGTGGGCACAGAGGAATGGCGGGTCCAGGCACAGGAAGGTCACAGGAAACAACCTTCATCTCCTCCCTCCCACAGCCCAGCTGTGAGACTCCCAGAGAGACACACACCGGAGGGGCGCAGGCGCTACCATGCGGTCAGGTGATAGTAATCCAGAAACCATAGGAAAGACTGCCTTTGTGACCTCACCTGCTGATCACGGGAGTTACATGGGGATGGCGTGTAGTACTTGGCAACATTTCTTATTCACACTGTTGCTTAGTGTGCTTCAGGTGGCAAAGAATCCTCCTGCCAATGCAGAAGCCCCAGGTTCGATCCCAGGATCGGGAAGATCCCCTGGAGAAGGAAGTGTTGACCCACTCCAGTATTCTTGCCTGGTAAATCCCATGGACAAAGGAGCCCGGCGGGCAACAGTTCATGGGGTCACATAAGGGTCGGACACCACTTAGCGACTAAATGGCAACTGTGGCTTAAAATACATGAACTGGTCTGGTGCTTACGATGTGCCAGGTACTTGTCTAAGTGTTTTACACAGATCAACCCATGTAATCCTCTTAACAACCTATGAAATAGATATTATCACCATCCCCATTTTACAGGTAAAGAAACTGAGGCACAGTTATGTACCTTGTGCCCTGTTATGCACCTTGCCCCATGTCACACAGTTAGTGCATGTTACAGCCAAGACATGAACCAGTCTGGCTGCAGAATCAAGGTGCCTACGCTGCCCCTCAGAAGTGTTATTCTGGCCAGCCTGAAATCAGCAAAGCGACAGGCAGTTTCCATGATTCTGTTTCATTTTACCTTTCGGAATACAGTCTCTCAGAAGTCTTTACTGTTTGGAACCAATGAGGCTTTTGAGCGGTCAAATGGACTTTACAAACACTGCATACAAACAAGTGAATGCTCAGTGCCTTGGAGTCTGCTCAACACCTGTTTATTAACACACTCACGCCCACTTACTCACACACACACACACACACTCATACCAATAGGTCTTGTTACCCACTTTCCAAGCAACAATAAATTAGAAAGAAACAAAATTCTACTTCATGCTGACAACGTTAAGAAAATATTACTAGGAGCTTAGCAGTATGAGACAGAAAAGCCCTACAAGCCATCAGATACCTTACCAAGCACGGCAGCTCGGCTTTATGTAACAACATTCAAACAGCCTTAAACTCTGACCCTCCGTCCCAACTTCTTCTTATACAGACAAATACCTTTTTCTTAGTGTTTAAGCTGTTTCAGTGAATCTGAGCAAACTCCAGGAGATAATGAAGGACAGAGGAGCCTGGCAGGCTATAGTCCATTAGGTCAAAGAGTCGGACACAACTTGACAACTGAACAAAAGCTATTTCCAGTGAAGCTATCTGTGATTTCTGGCTGAAGGTGTTCTGTTTTCAGGAACAACTGAGATTATTTTGCTGTATTCACTATGCTATATTTAAGAAGGCTTAGGACTATGTAAGACATTTTTTAAAGACCTACATCTAAAATGGCTACAATTTTTTTTTGGCTGTGCCACCTGGCTTTTGGGGTCTTAGTTCCCTGGCCAGGGATTGAATCTGGGCCACAGCAGTGAAAGAGCCAAGTCCTAACCACTGGACTGTCAGGGGATTCTCTAAAATGGCTACAACATTTAAAAAAAAACAACTGACAGCTTAAGTGGGTAGACCAGGGATCAGTCATTTTTGTTTCTTGGTTGGAGGGTTGGTTAGTCTGGGGGAAGTGCTTGTTGTTTGGGGTTGCATGTATGGCAACATTCTTTTTTTTAGTTTCCGTTGTCATTGCCTGTTCAAAGGGTCATGGGCTCTCTGGTTTAATACCGCTCCCACCACTCCTTTTTTCAATTGAAGTTTTACTTGAAGATAATTGGATGTGCACATGCAATTGTAATAAATAATACAGAGAGATGCCACATTCCTTGTACCCAATCTCCCTCGACGGTAACATCACATCTCAACTGGGAGATCGATACTGGCAGAGTCCAGATACTGACAGTTGAGTCATCGGGAGGATTCCTCCTGAGCGCCACCCCCATCCCATCACTAACCCCATCCCTGAGCCATGGTAAATGCTCCTCCATTCTCCAGGTTGCCCCAGGAAGCAGGCATGACCTTGGACCTGCAGATCCGAGAGAGGGACTCAGCGGAGAGCTGTCAGCCATCATCCCTTGGAGGCCCTGCCTTGCTCCCTTTGAGGACCAATCATCTCCCTTCCTACATTGGACACCACTGCATCCTTACCAGGCGGGAGGCAGACAGTCTGATCTCCACAAGATTTTTGCATGATAGAGTGCCAGGTATCTTGGATTTAACCACACAGGCTGTGAGTGAGGATGATCGGGCCAGAACTAGTCTCCACACTAGAACTGCTTGCCCCACTGGACAGTACATATTTCTTTCTTTTTTTAGTAGGCAAAAAAGCAGGGGGGAAATTGATAATGACAAAGTAAACACCATCTTCAGATACACCTTAGGACCTGGCAGCAAATATCCCATTAAAAGAAGACTGGATCCCCAATTTAGCTTTATATTAAAATCTCTGAGATACACCCTATACAGCAACAATAGCGTCTTTGTCTGAGGGGTTTATTTATATGGCTTCATGTAGATTATATGGTGAGGACAGGAGCAGAAAGTAGCCAAGGTTCATTAGCATCTAGAAATCAGTAGAGGGACTTCCCTGGCAGTCCAGCGGTTAAGACCCTGGACTTCCACTGCAGGGGGTGGGGGTTTGATCCCTAGTTGAGGAACTAAGATCCCGCAAACTGCACAGTCAAAAAAAAAAAAAAATCAGTAGAGTAGATTGAGCAAGAGCTTAGACTTTAGAGTCTGAAACCTTGGGAAATTTTCCCAGCATGGTTACAAATGTACTGTATGAACACAAACTGGTTACTTATCTTCTACTTGTCTTCATTCCTCATCTATGGTATCTGACTCACAGAGTAGTGATGACTTAATGTACGAAATAGGGAGGCAAGTGCATAGTGAACACTCAGGACATTAGCCATCTTCATCACCATCTTCATGATCATCTTTATTAACGTTATCAGGTACCAGCAACCACAAACTTCCAATCACATCCTCCATTCAAAGAACTGCCCAAGGCACCGAAGATGTTTCCAGGCTCTCTTAAGGAAGCATGTCTGAGAGGCTTAAGAGGTTATTTATCACCTATAACAATGAATTTAAACGTGTTTGCAAAATGACTATCACTATCATCATTTTCATGAACTACAAAATAAGTTATCTTCCATCAGTGTTAGCTTTTAATCCTATAAATAATTCAAGCTAACTAGTTTCAAAAGCAGATAAGGGACTTCCCTGGTGGTGCAGTGGGTAAGAATTTGCCTGCAAATGCAGGGAACACCAGTTCGATCCCTGGTCTGGGGAGATTCCACATGCCACAGAGCAATAAGCCCGTGTGCCACAAGAAGAAAAGCCGCTGTGACGGGAAGCCCACTCACCGCAACAAAGAGTAGCCCCCACTCGCCACAACTAGAGAAAGTCCTCGCAAAGCAATGAAGACCCAGCACAACCAAAAATAAACAAACAAGTGTATGCTTCTTTAAAAAAAGCAGGTAAGAACAAAGAAAGGCCATTTGCCTGGATATTTGTTAGCTCACTACAGGGCTGACGTCAGTTATTTCTTAGGAGTTGACCCACAGACCCTTTGAATGAGAGGTTTAGAACTACAGTCATCTTACTTCTGCTTCTTTTTTTTTTTTTTTTTTAATTTTAATTTCAAATTTCAGGTATACACATGCTCCCTTTCCTGAACCCTCCTCCCTCCCCCCTCCCCATACCATCCCCCTGGGCTGTCCCAGCGCACCAGCCCCAAGCATCCAGCATCGTGCACTGAACCTGGCCTGGCATCTCGTTTCATACATGACATTTCACATGTTTCAATGTCATTCTCCCAAATCTTCCCACCCTCTCCCTCTCCCACAGAGTCCATAAGACTGTTCTATACATCAGTGTCTCTTTTGCTGTCTCGTATACAGGGTTATCGTTACCATCTTTCTAAAGTCCATATATATGCATTAGTATACTGTATTTATGTTTTTCCTTCTGGCTTACTTCACTCTGTATAATAGGCTCCAGTTTCATCCACCTCATTAGAACTGATTCAAATGTATTCTTTTTAATGGCTGAGTAATACTCCATTGTGTATATGTACCACAGCTTTCTTATCCATTCATCTGCTGATGGACATCTAGGTTGCTTCCATGTCCTGGCTATTATAAACAGTGCTGCGATGAACATTGGGGTACACGTGTCTCTTTCCCTTCTGGTTTCCTCAGTGTGTATGCCCAGCAGTGGGATTGCTGGATCATAAGGCAGTTCTATTTCCAGTTTTTTAAGGAATCTCCACACTGTTCTCCATAGTGGCTGTACTAGTTTGCATTCCCACCAACAGTGTAAGAGGGTTCCCTTTTCTCCACACCCTCTCCAGCATTTATTATTTGTAGACTTTTGGATCACAGCCATTCTGACTGGTGTGAAATGGTACCTCATAGTGGTTTTGATTTGCATTTCTCTGATAATGAGTGATGTTGAGCATCTTTTCAAGTGTTTGTTAGCCATCTGTATGTCTTCTTTGGAGAAATGTCTATTTAGATCTTTGGCCCATTTTTTGATTGGGTCATTTATTTTTCTGGAGTTGAGCTGTAGGAGTTGCTTGTATATTTTTGAGATTAGTTGTTTGTCGGTTGCTTCATTTGCTATTATTTTCTCCCATTCTGAAGGCTGTCTTTTCACCTTGCTAATAGTTTCCTTTGATGTGCAGAAGCTTTTAAGTTTAATTAGGTCCCATTTGTTTATTTTTGCTTTTATTTCCAATATTCTGGGAGGTGGGTCATAGAGGATCCTGCTGTGATTTCAACACACAGAAATCCCTTGCATTCCTATACACTAATAATGAGAAAACAGAAAGAGAAATTAAGGAAACAATTCCATTCACCATTGTGACGAAAAGAATAAAATACTTAGGAATATATCTACCTAAAGAAACTAAAGACCTATATATAGAAAACTATAAAACACTGGTGAAAGAAATCAAAGAGGACACTAATAGATGGAGAAATATACCATGTTCATGGATTGGAAGAATCAATATAGTGAAAATGAGTATACTACCCAAAGCAATTTATAGATTCAATGCAATCCCTATCAAGCTACCAACAGTATTCTTCACAGAGCTAGAACAAATAATTTCACAATTTGTATGGAAATACAAAAAACCTCGAATAGCCAAAGCGATCTTGAGAAAGAAAAATGGAACTGGAGGAATCAACCTACCTGACTTCAGGCTCTACTACAAAGCCACAGTTATCAAGACAGTATGGTACTGGCACAAAGACAGAAATATAGATCAATGGAACAAAATAGAAAGCCCAGAGATAAATCCACGCACATATGGACACCTTATCTTTGACAAAGGAGGCAAGAATATACAGTGGATTAAAGACAATCTCTTTAACAAGTGGTGCTGGGAAATCTGGTCAACCACTTGTAAAAGAATGAAACTAGAACACTTTCTAACACCATATACAAAAATAAACTCAAAATGGATTAAAGATCTCAACATAAGACCAGAAACTATAAAACTCCTAGAGGAGAACATAGGCAAAACTTCTGCTTCTTTAATGTCAGAGTTCATAAAAGTGATACCATAGCTAAATGGTGGGTCTCGTGACCATCAGTCACTTCTAGGGAATTTTCAGTCACTTCTCTGGTCCTTTGTTCTAGGACATTCTTTTTCCCCAAACATGGAGTCATGTCAGCTAGGCTTGCTGACCACCATGCAGTACAGCCCACATCTCATAATGTAAGAAATGTCCCGCCCTGTTGCTACAAGCCATTAAACTTGAAAGCATAGAATAGCATTCGTGTTTCCAGCTTTGGAAGAAGATAAAGCAGTGACTTCATGGCCATCTGTCTCAGAAGTTACTCACATTACAGCCCTGAAAACATTCCACTGTTTTGGCCCAACTGGCTTTCTTGAGGGAGGAGTAGGCACTCAGAGCAGAACCACTGTGTGGATTCTCAGGGTTAACCGAGGTGCGCTCTGGCTTTGGCACGATTCCCAACAGCTGGAGCTATGGGCCCCAGATTAAGGGCCATTACTGCCTGCTCCTCACCATGCAAGCAGCAATGGACCGATTAGGAAGGAGCCACTGGAGGGCTTCGTACTTAATAGATGTTTGTAAGATTAGTAACAGAGAGCAGTAACCTTTCCTGGATGCTCAAAGTACTTCTAACTCACCCAGAGACCCACGAGACAGCCGACCTCGATGTGTTGAAAAGCTGAGTGAAGGGAAAATAGATTTCTTAAGAGACAGAAGGTCTTGGAGCTTAAAATTAACTTACTCCAAACACCCATCCTTGTTCCCAGTCATTCACACAACTCAGCCAACACCAGCTTCCAAAGAATGAACAAGTAGCTGCCAGTTCCTTCTAGGTCATTCTTTGTCAGAACAGAACTCTATAAGCCTCCTATCCAACGTGCAAAACCCTAAGGAGAGGGGCCCTCTCTTGTGTCTTTACATTCCCATGCCTACGTTCTTCCCACAAGACTGGCCAGCTCACCATAGATATTTGTGAAATGAGTTGAATTAAGGTAAGCCTCATACACCAGGGTTTGGTTTTCTGAGGAATCCCCCAAGTTTTTGAGGAATGGTGGCATGACCTGAACAGCACCAATCACACCATAAGTAGAGATGAAGGTTCAGCTCCACAAACACCACACCCCTCAGCCCCGCCAGGCCCCATTGTTTCCCGAGACCAGAAGTCAAGTACTGAGATGCAGGTTTTCTGGAACACACCTCCCTGGAATTCCCAGCATATGTTGATTCTGTGAGTAATCGGCAGAAACTGGCTACCACTATCTGTCATCAGATAATATCCTTTTCCTCCCACTAGCCAACTGGATCGTGAACCTGAAATACCCTTAGAAGGATATTTTCATTTCAGTTCGAGGTCTGGCTGCAGCCTCAGCCAGGCAGGCAGGAGGCAAGGTCACCACCCATCCCTCCCAGCTCTGGGAGGTGAAGCACGGAGCTCTCATGGCCAGGGCCATGTCAGCCCACATCCACTCATCACAACGACATCCGCCTTGCTCACCAGCCAACTTCCTCTAAACTCTATTATTTCAAGGTGCTTGGCTCACTCTTATTCCTGTAGGGTGGCCCGAGGTGGTGACTGTCTTCCACATGTCACAAATGAAAGCTGTTTCATTTTCTGTTGTCTGGCATTTCTCATACACTAGCTATATCACCTGGTTTGCCACTTTCTCTCCCAGGTTCTTCAAGAATTTCTTTCCTATGTAGCCACTATGGAAAACAGTATGGACGTCCCTTAAAAAATTAAAAATACAGTTACACTATGATCCAGCAATTCCATTCCTGGACATACAGCTGGAGAAAACTCTAATTTGAAACAATACATACACCCCCAACGTTCACAGCAGCGCTAGTTACAATAGTCAAGACATGGAAGCAACCTAAATGTCCATCAACAGATGAATGGATAAAGAAGATGTGGTCCACACAGACCATGGAATAATACTGTCAGAAAAAAGAACAAAATAATGCCATTTGCAACAACATGGATGGACCTAGACACTGTTGTACTAAGCAAAGTAAGTCAGAGAAAAACAATATCATATGTGGGATCTAAAAAAATGATATAAACGAACTTATTTATAAAACAGAAACAGATTCACAGCCAGAGAAAGCAAACTTATGGTTACCAAAGGGGAAAGGGAATTAGCAGATACAATTTACAATATGTAAAGTAGACAAACAATAAGGTCCAACTGTATAATACAGGGAACTATATTCTATATCATGTAATAACCTATAATGAAAAATAATATATAATATATATTCAGTTATATATATATAGGAGAAGGAAATGGCAACCCATTCCATTATTCTTGCTGGAAAAGCCCATGAACGGAGGAGCCTGGCAAGCTACATACAGTCCATGGGGTCACAAAGAGTTGGACACGACTGAAGCAACTTAGCATGCATATACATATATATATATACACATATGTATACATAACTTAATTGCTGCACACCAGAAACTAACACAACACTGTAAATCAACTATACTTCAATAAAAAATAATCATTTGGAGGAGACTTCCCTGGTGGTCCAGTGGTTAAGAATCTACCTGCCACTTCAGGGGACACAGGTTTGATCCCTGGTCTGAGAAGATCCCACACGCTACGGGACAACTAAGCTCCTGTGCCGCAACTACTGAAGCCCGTGAGCCTAGAGCCTGTGCTCGGAAACAAGAGAAGCCACCACAGGGAGAAGCCTGAGCAGCACAACTAGAGAGTAACCCGTGCTCGATGCAACTTGAGAAAGCCTGCGTGCATCAGCGAAGAGCACGCAAACTGCAACAAAGACCCAGTACAGCCAAAAATAATAGTAAAGATATTATTTTTTATAAAGAAAGAGTCTTTCCTGAATGTGATTTCTAAATACTGGTCTCCAATGTGGGGCAGCAGAGGTAGATTTCTCATCAAAAACATTCCACTGGTTCACACTAGTAAGAGACAGATGCCCCTCGACTTCTCATGGTCTATGCCCCTTGGAGTGGGCAAAGTGGGAGGAGGGCCAGAGCTACGCCCGGGGCAGCAGGTGCACAGAACAGAAGTCCATCCTGCTGGGGTCTAGAGGTGACAGCAGATGTGTCCCTCTTCACTAATTAGAGCGTCAAGGATCCAAGCGTGTATCCATGACTTCTTTTCAAAGACTGTATCTTCTTAATGTCCTACCTCGTTTATTGTGAACTGAAATGTTTTGTTACAATTCACATGTTTAATATCAAAATATTTGTATGGACTCCTTATGCAAACGCATGAAAAATTCTTTCTGGTGCATTTATATATAGGTGCTGTATTATCACGAGAAGGAGATGGCAACCCACTCCAGTGTTCTTGCCTGGACAATCCCAGGGACGGGGGAGCCTGGTGGGCTGCCGTCTCTGGGGTCGCACAGAATCGGACACGACTGAAGCGACTTAGCAGCGGCAGCTGTATTATCAAGTACATGCTGGATAAGAGAGAACTTCTATTTTGGCGAGGCATGGATAAGAACTGAATCCTCAATTTAAAATGATAAAGGAATAATTTATCATGACATAGCTTCTGGCTCCTTCCATCTCCAACCCTGATTATCTTGTGTCAAGCACATATTTCTAGTGCCGGGTGCCTTAGCACCTGTTCTTATGAAATATCAGCTCATGGTGCTGGTGGGGTCAGTACAATGGGCACTGGGAGTGTTTCTGGAAACCACGCATAAATCAGAGTGGCCAGAGATACTTAATTCTACACAAGAGTGACTGGGAATCCCATCAATATATGCTTCTGACCCAAACTAAATGCTTGCCCTACTCTACTTGCTTTAGTCTGGTCCCTAAAATGCCTGCAGCCACCAATTCAAGAAGTATATGGAGAAGAAGTCATATGGAAAGTCAAAGTGGTCTTAACCAACTAATATTAATTTCTCTTCGGTGTACAAGTTTTACAAAAACACATGACCATGGGAATGGACACTTGCCTAGAGCCTTCACACAGCTGTCAAAACAAAGGGTTCTGAAGCTGAGACTTGACTACCTTTATGTAAATCCACTCTGACATCAACCAATCAGAACAGATGCTGGGTGTAAACAATCAGCTCCATCATCTGGCACATACTGGCCAAATGAACATCCCTGAATTCTGACTGCTGACATTCATAAATATCCACAGATGATAAATGTCCATAAAGACCTGATTCTCATTCTAACTCATGAAAAGTTCTGTTTTGCCTTCTTTTCTTTTATTAAAAGTCAAGTGGGCCTTAGAAAGCATCACTATGAACAAAGCTAGTGGAGGTGATGGAATTCCAGTTGAGCTATTTCAAATCCTAAAAGATGATGCTGTGAAACTGCTGCACTCAATATGCCAGCAAATTTGGAAAACTCAGCAGTGGCCCATAGGACTGGAAAAGGTCAGTTTTCATTCCAATCCCAAAGAAAGGCAATGCCAAAGAATGCTCAAACTACTGCACAATTGCACTCATCTCACACACCAGTAAAGTACTGCTCAAAATTCTCCAAGCCAGGCTTCAGCAATACGTGAACCATGAACTTCCAGATGTTCAAGCTGATTTTAGAAAAGGCAGAGGAACCAGAGATCAAATTGCTAACATCCGCTGGATCATCGAAAAACAAGAGAGTTCCAGAAAAACACAATAAACTGTGGAAAATTCTGAGGTAGGTGGGAATATCAGACCACCTGACCTGCCTCTTGAGAAACCTATACGCAGGTCAGGAAGCAACAGTTAGAACTGGACATGGAACAACAGACTGGTTCCAAATAGGGAAAGGAGTATGTCAAAGCTATATGTTGTCACCCTGCTTATTTAACTTATATGCAGAGTACATCATGAGAAATGCTGGACTTGGAAGAAGCACAAGCTGGAATGAAGATTGCCAGGAGAAATATCAATAACCTCAGATATGCAGATGACACCATCCTTATGGCAGAAAGTGGAGAAGAACTAAAAAGCCTCTTGATGAAAGTGAAAGAGGAGAGTGAAAAAGTTGGTTTAAAGCCCAACATTCAGAAAACTAAGATCATGGCATCTGGTCCCATCACTTCATGGGAAATAGATGGGTAAACAATGGAAACAGTGGCTGACTTTATTTTTCTGGGTTCCAAAATCACTGCAGATGGTGATTGCAGCCATGAAATTAAAAGACACTTACTCCTTGGAAGGAAAGTTATGACCAACCTAGATAGCATATTCAAAAGCAGAGACATTACTTTGCCAACAAAGGTCCGTCTAGTCAAGGCTATGGTTTTTACAGTGGTCATGTATGGATGTGAGAGTTGGACTGTGAAGAAAGCTGAGTGCCAAAGAATTGATGCTTTTGAACTGTGGTGTTGGAGAAGACTCTTGAGAGTCCCTTGGACTGCAAGGAGATCCAACCAGTCCATCCTAAAGGAGATCAGTCCTGGGTGTTCATTGGAAGGACTGATGTTGAAGCTGAAACTCCAATACTTTGGCCACCTGATGTGATGAGCTGACTCATTTGAAAAGACTCTGGTGCTGGGAAAGATTGAGGGCAGGAGGAGAAGGGGACGACAGAGGATGAGATGGTTGGATGGCATCACCAACTCAATGGACATGGGTTTGGGTGGACTCCGGGAGTTGGTGATGGACAGGGAGGCCTGGCGTGCTGCGGTTCATGGGGTCGCGAAGAGTCGGACACGACTGAGCGACTGAACTGAACTTTTATTAGACAGTTCATTCTTGCCTTCCTTTAAACTCTCTCATCTTCTGCATTCTTAATTTCTCATTTTGTTATGATGTTGCAAATTGATCAGGGAAAATTAAACACTTTAAAATATGTGCTGTGATAAGGGGCTTTATAAAGGCAGGATCCAGAACAATGGATCTCCAAAATAGCTAGGAGACCTAGAAAAACAGTAGCTCAAATGAAAAGGCAAAACAGGCAGATCAGGAAAAGGAGGCTAGGAAGCAATAAATTGATGACCCAACCAACCAACTTAGGGGGAGTCCTAGAAGCATTTTCCAAGTCGTTGCCAGCCCTCAGATTGGGTCAGGAGCCAGACATGTCTGTTTGTTGGTTTCTGCTCAACAAGAACGTAAGGCTGTTGAAGGCAAGGGCAGCATCCTTTATCTCGTGAGTCCAGCATGTACCATTAGATTTATTACTGGGCCAGTGGATGAATGATCAAGCATGGGACACGGTCCTTGTTCGTTGGTGGTTCAGAGTCACTGGAAACCTTGGCAAGTGTGATTCTGGCAAAGGTGAAGTAGAGGAAATCAGATCAGAGAAATTCCGGAAGAGCGTTGTTTATTAAGGAAGCTCATTGTGCATGCATGCTGCAGGATGTTGGGAGCGAGGGGGGAGGGGAGCGCAGCTGTAAACAGGGACAAACATCTGGCTTTCATTTTATAAAAGAAGGTGTCCAAAAAGAAGGGCTAGGACCCAAAGAGAGAAGCAAGCTGGGAGGCAGGAGGCAGGGCAGGGGAGTGTCAAGATGAGGGTGACAAAGGGCCTTCATGAAACCAGTGACTAAATGTGTACATAATGTGGGGTCCTGAAGCATCTCACATGCCTCTTGGCCCCTTGTGGGAAAGCGCTTACCTCAAAGGCCGTGACAGATGAATGAGTGCCCCGGTGAGAATGAGCGACAGTACAGGAGAGACTCTTTAACCTTCTCCTAGAGGAGGAAGGTGAGGTCATCAGAGATGGATGAGGAGGCAACACATAATGCCTACAAATAGCAACAGCAGGATCAGATGCTTGAAAAGGTACTGATGGGTAATGAGAAGAATTCTAGCTCAGCCCAATGAAAGAACACGGTAGCTTTTTCAGACTCTTCTCTCATCACAAATCATTCGTTCGTCTTCTTCATTGTTCTCCAGGACTGCCATCCTCCCATATCCACTCAGGATTCCTAAACGTGACAAAGCTGCTGAAACGGTTAGTACCATGCCCACAAGCAGTGAGAGGAGTTGTTCAGCCGCCCAGTCGTGTCCTGCTCTTTGCGAACCCATGGACTGCAGCAGGTCAGGCCTCCCCGACCCTCACCAACTCCCAAAGTTTGCCCAAGCTCATGCCCATTGCATCAGTGATGCCAGCCAGCCATCCCATCCTCTGACGCCCTCTTCTCCTTCTGTCCTCAGTCTTTCTCAGCATCAGGGACTTTTCCAGTGAGTCAGCTGTTCACATCAGATGAGGGAACATTACAACCTAATTAATATCATTTTGAATGTTTAATTTGCTTGAACCTGATCGTTTCCTCACCTTTTACCCCAAAGTCGACAATAGCCTTTCCTAAGATGGGTGCATATTCTACCTAAGTTACTCATAACCTTTAATTTCATCTCTGTTAACTGTGTCTCCTTCCCCAGTTGTCCTGATCTGTGTTGAGCAACTGTGTTAATGTAACTCTCCAAGGTGCCAACTTCCCCAGACTAATACAGTGTCGCACATAAATTGAATGTCTACCCATCCACTCATTCAGGTACAAGAACCAAAAAGAAGGATGTTCATTTTCTCTTCAATGAGCTTTTTCCACTTTTTTTTTCCTTTATGCCTATTTGATTCTTTGAGATAAACACAAAGTGAACAGAAATCTAGAAAGAGAGAGAAAAAGAAGTCCATGCTGGAAGCAAAAGATAGAGTCTTTTTCTATTTCATTGGCTGGCAGCAAAGCCTGAAACTCCATCACTACGTTGCCTGGCAACCTAGGAAATATTGTTCTGATTAAACAAAAATTATCTGGAGTAAATTCACAATAAAACGGCTGAAAAGCATTATATTATTCTGCATTCCACCATTAAGACATTTGTAGCAGACACCTTGGGATGGTTCACTCCTGAGAAAACAAGAACAAATATACTGACATCAGCAAGAAGTCAGGAAATGCACTGAACTGAGGTCAGAAGTCCTGGGCAAGGCTTATAACCACTGGGGGACTTGGTTGTTTTTCTTTTTTTTTTTTTCCTCATGTGCCTTAAAAACAAGTGGAATTAATGAACTGTGACAGTTCGTGATTCAAAAGGAACAGTAAAAATGGAGAGCATAGTACCTGTCAATTTTTGGAATGATAGCATTTACTCTACCTGTGTTGGTCAAGAACGAGGATACGTGCCTCAAGGGTGAAAGTCATCATTTCAACCTTAAGTGAAACCCACAGTGGGGAATGGTTGGTTTCCAATAGGCTATTGATGCTCTGTTATTACAAGAAACTCTCTTAATTTAGAAAAGCGGACACTCGGCATTATGAAAACTGCTCATCTCATTAAGACAAAAATACCTCCTAGAAATTTCTTCAAGACTATTCTAATGAGTAATCCCAGTGACAAGGAGCTCTGGTGAATTTAAAGCAACTTGTTTATGGAAATCACGAATGAATAGATCATAAAGTTCTCCAGAGATGCTGCAGTAGAAAATTTAAAACTCCAGCAACCACGCTTTGAAGAGTACTGTGTTTCAGTTAAGCAGCAGACCCTGGGGACTTCCTTGGTGGTCCGGTGGCTAAGACCCTACTGGATCGAAGCAGGGGGCCGGGGTTCGATGCCTGGTCAGGTAACTAGATCCCACATGCTGCAACTAAGAGCTCCCATGCTGCAATAATAGATTCTGAATCGCATTCCACAACAAAGATCGAAGATCCCACATGCCACAGCTAAGACCCAGCGCAGACAAATAAATAACTAAACAAAATTAAAAATAAAAAAAGCAGGCTCTGGTTTTAAATCTTAACTCTACCACTTGTACTGGTTGAGCTGTTTTTTCAACTCTCTGCCTCTCAGTTTACCCATCCATAAGTGGGTGTAAAGGAAATACACACCCCTTTTATGGTTATTGTAGAAATAAAATGAGTTAGTAATATGTTTAGAATAGTGGCTGACACATAGTTAGCTGCTGCTGTTATTTCTGGCATGAGCCAATGATTGTTCCTAGCAGTGTTGGAGTCGGATGAACATGGATTTCAAGCCCAGCACCACTGGTTCTTAGCAAGAGCCCTTCGGGCAAGCTTCTTAACCTCTCTAAGCCTTGGTTTCTTTGTGTGTAAAAGGAGAATAATCATAAAGTACCTCCTGGAGGTCTTGTGAAAATTAAATGAGATCATGCTTGTGACAGGCACAGTACAATGTAGCTACTGTGAATTATTACTGTCCAGGATTCAAGAAATTTCTCTGCAATTTCTTTAACTTCTCATCGGTGCTTTTTGCATGTCGTAAGAACTAACAATGTATGCCAAGACATTTCAATGAGGAAAGAATAGTCTTTCAACAAATGATGCTGCAACAACTGGGTATTCATATGCAAAAATAAATGAGGTTGTACCCCTTCCTCACATCGTAAATAGGAATTAACTCAAAACAGACCAAAGACCAAAAGAGAAGAGTTAGGGACTTCCCTTGAGGGCCAGTGGTTAAGATTCCACACTCCTGAGACAGGGGGCGCAGGTTTGGTCCCTGGTCTGGGAACTAAGATCCCGAGCACTGCACATCACAGCCAAAAAATAAATAAAACAAAAATAGAAGAGTTAAGCTATTAAACTCTTAGAAAAACCACAAGCATAAATCTTTGTGGACTTGGATGAGGCAATGGTTTCTTAGCACCAAAAGCGGAAGCAACAAATAACAATCTTAAAATGGACGAATCAGACATCATGAAAATCAACAACTTTGGCACTTGAACTGACACCACCAAGAAGGTGAAAAAACAATCCACAAAATAGAAGAAAATAATTGTTAATTCTATATCTAATCAGAAGCTTGTATCCAGAATACACAAAGAACTTTTATAATTCGATAATAAAAAGATAAATAACCCAAGTAATACATGAGCAAAAGGTCTAAACAGACATTTCCCCAGAGAAGATGTACAAATAAATGGTCAGAGAGCACATGAATGATTCTCAAAATCACATCAGGGAAATGCAAATCAAAACCACAGTGAGATATCATTTTACACCAAGTAGGATGAATACAATAAAAAAGGAAGACATAGCAAGCGTTGGTAAGGATGTAGAGAAATTGAAACACTGCTAGTGGGGATGTACAATGCTGCAGCCACTTTGGAAAACAGCCTGACAGTCCCTCCAAGTGTTAACATACAATCCAGCAATTCTACTCTTAGTTATACACCCAACAGATTAAAAATATATCCACACTAAAATGTGTACACTAACACATAAAGCAGCATTATTTGTAATAGTCAAAAAATGGAACAGGGAGCTCAAACCCGGTGTTCAGTGACAACCTAGAGGGGTGGGATGGGGTGGGCGGTGGGAGGGCGGTTCAAAAGGGAGGGGACATACATACACATGGCTTCTTCATGTTGATGTATGGCAGAAACCGATACAATATTGGAAAGCAATTATCCTCCAATTAAAAATAAATAAAATATATAATAATTTAAAAAGTGGAAATTAATGTCCGTCAACTGATGGACATTAGGAAATCAACTCTGAATACTCATTGGAAGGACTGAAGCTGAAGTTCCAATAGTTTAGCTACCTGATGCAAAGAGCTGTCTCATTGGAAAAGACCCTGCTGCTGCTGGGAAAGATTGAGCGCAGGAGGAGAAGAGGGTATCAGGGGATGAGATGGTTGGATAACATCACTTTTGGATTCCAGAGGTGGGAGAGAATACATTTCTGTTGTTTTAATTCACCGACATTGTGTAGGTACTTAGTTCCAGCAGCCGGGAAAATGACCTGAAAGGATGGATCAGGCACCACTGAACCCACAGGAGAAAGATATTGGGAGACAATTCTCCATACCTCAGGAGAGATGTACTCCACCTGTGCTACCTGTCCCAACCATGGGACTCGGCAGGTGAGAGGGAGAAGCAAGACTAGACTTGGGTGAACTTCCCATCGTCACCACTGGCATCTTGGAAAACTGTGGGCATGGATGATTGCCCACCTCTTTTTGTGCTGGGTTGTTCAGCTGCCTCCTCGGTGGGCAGACACCAAAGTCAGGATAAGGGTTATGACTCCATGGACTAATGCCGTGGCTAGTAAACTCTTAGTGTCACCGATCCCTTGGAACACAGGGTATAATCTAGGGATCTTCTCCCAAGAAATACGTGCACATTTCCCCTCAAAGCTGCATAGAGTTTCAGAAATTTCACAGGTCCCCTGAAGCTTTGATTATCTAATTCATGTATAATGAGGGATATGGCTGAATTGAAATGTACATTGTACACTTCCCACAGTGGTGAGTAGCTTTGTTTCTGTATATGAGTACCCAGCACAGGGAGGAGGACACCAAGTCCTTGGCATCAGACAGATTTGGAGTCGAATCCCGGCACTCCCTTTCACTAATAAATTGATTTAAACTCTCTCAACATCCGTTGTCGAGAAAGAGCAACACCTACCTCCCATGGCTATGTGAGAATAAAACAGAAGTTACTTACAGACTTCCAGTGGGTCCTGGCCGTCCCCTGAGTAGGGTTTTGCTCTCTTGTAATCATTCAAATGGCTGTTGTTGGGTGCCTGTCACCTGCAGTGGATTATAAGCTTCTGCAGAGTTTATTCACAACTGTATTCCCAGGGGCTCTATAATTGTTGAAAGAAAGTTTTGCTCAGCACAATGCCTGGGGCATGGCTTGATAAATGGTAGCTCTTATTAACACTTAGCTCATACTGATAAACAAAGGGACGGCTTGCTAGTCAGCTAAAGGTTATCTGCTGAGACCTTTGACCCCAGAAATGCACTGAGAAAATAAGTGGACTCCATAGAAAAGGAACAAGGCTTGTGTCCTGTGTTGCCATCTCTAACGGCGATGACTCAGTGTACCACCCTCACAGTTCACCAGGAGTCGAGCTTCTTTCCCCAGTTCTGGTCCACACAGCAGCCTTAAACCTCGGCCCTATCTGCGAGTCCAAATGAACACCACTGCCGAGTGGGAGGCTGTATCACCCAGGGTGGGAGGCCTAGCCCTTTCTCAGCTAGGTGTTACTTTTGATTTCCTTCAAGTATGATCAAGGTGGGTGAAGTTGGGGGCTGCTGGAGGCTGTAAGGTGTGGGCTGGCTGAGTCAGTGCCGGTCAAGTTTCCCTTGGGAAATTCCCAGGGGGAGGAGGTGGGGTACACGCTATTATCAGCTGGGAAATTAACCAGGCATGACTTCCAGTTCAATGGGTGGATTATAACCTGGATCTAATGACTGGATAGAACGCTGGGGTGGAAGTGAAATCCATAGAATGAAGTCCTTCGCCTTGACCCACTCTGTCTGCCAATATTATTTCCCACCTCTCTAGCTCACAAGAAATGTCATTAGCATAAATAAAATGAAATGGTAAAGATATATTTTAAAAAACTGTAAAAGTACTTATGATATAGACAAGTGAAATATAAGCGAATTGGGTGAATTTTCATGTTGTGTTACTTTTATAAGCAAAAAGACATTGTAAGAAAAATATTACTAAAGAATCTTTATGTATGGCATTATGAATATTATTATTATTATTAGCCTCCACTTTGCACCAAGGAACAGGTTCCCTTATTCTGGGGGATAGAGCTGAAGCCAAAGATTTAGGGTCCTTGGGTAATTTTTATTAGCCAATCCGAAGGAGCAAAAAAAAAAAAAAAACAAGGGCAACCCAACAATTAAAAGATATCTTAGAGGGACTTCCCTGGTGGTCCAGAGGCTCAGAATCCATGTTCCCAATGCAGGGGGCCCAGGTTCGATACATGGTCGGGGAACTAGATCCCACATGCTGCAACTAAGACCCAGCACAGCCAAGTAAATAAGCAAATAAGTATTTTTTTAAATGCCTTAGAGACATTTTAAGCTTCCTCTCAAATCGTCATGTTTTAAATTAACATGTATTTTAAACTCTTAACCCAAGTCCTAAAGAGTGATTGGTAAATAAACTTGCATTAAAGGATCACAGGTTAGAAGTTCAGGGTAATGAAGGGGGCCTAGGAAAAAAATCTCAAGATAAAGACTCTTTCCTCCCAAAGATAAACGTGCAGGGAAATCTTCTCCCACAACGTGGCGTTGGCTTTCTTGGTTGAGTGGCTTCTGTGACACAGATAAAGGACTGTTCCCCAGGATAGGAAGACGAACAAGCTTTTCATTAATAATGATTTTCTTTTTATCAGACATCAACTATGCACTAGATACTTCCTGTGCATTATTTCTAACCCTCAAAACATGCCTCAGGTTTTCATTTATTTCTTTATTTTCAAAAATTTCAGTTTCACATTTTTTTGAATTTTATTTATTTTTGGCTGCACTGTATTTTATTTTAAATAAATTTTATTTATTTATTTATCTTCGTTGCTGCATGCGGGTTTCTCGCTGCACGGGCTTCTCCTGCTGGGGAGCGTGGGCTCCAGGGCTCTAAAGCCCAGGCTCTAGATGTGGCGCACAGGCTTAGTTGCTCCACAGCATGTGGGTTCCTAGTTCCTAGACTAGGGATCAAACCCACGTCACTTGCACCAGCAGGCAGACTCTCCACCACTGGACTGATAAGGAAGTCCCAAGCCTTAGCTTTTAAATGAGTTTGAAAGGGTACAAAGGACATATGAGCTCAATATACCTATGTTTATTATACTTAGGAAAGATCATTACATTATGGGAGGTGGCCCAGGGTTTGAACCCAGGCCTGCCTGCTCAGTTGGCTCGTCCTTCCTTCAGCCACACTGAGGTCGTTCCCAGGGAAACCCACAGTGGGTGGCAATGCCCGCCTTGGAGGATGCGAATCACGAGATGGGGTCCAGTCGGCATTTTTGTGGTCTGGGCTATGCCTCCTCTCTAAACTAGGACATATACTGCCAGAAATCCATTATTGAACCAGACAACCCCTGTCTCCAGTAAAATGAAAATTTAAAAACCAGACATGAAAAAAAATGTTTTAATGTTTTATTATGGAAAATTTCAAACACACACAAAAGTCAAGAAAGTGGTAAAAATTAATCCCCTGTACCACCAATGGGTTCCAACTACTACCAACATTTTACCATTCTTACTTCATCTATTCCTCTTATTTTCTGGGGTATTTTAAGACAATCATAGACCTCATATTATATTACCTGTAAATTTCAGTGTTGATCTTCATCCATGAAAATTATAATTCAACATGACAACAGATCCATTATCATTCCTAAGAAATAATTACTTAATATTCTTTCTTTCTTTTGGCCATGCTGTGCAGCACGTAGGATCTTAGTTCCCCAACCAGGGATCGAACCCATGCCCCCTGCAGCTCTTCCTTCATTCTATCCCAAACTGTTTGACCTGATGAAGGTCGAATATCTTACAAGTTCCCTCTTCTTACTTCCTCCTTCAAAAATCCTTCTCCCACTTTACAAAAGAAATATTTACCTCTTCCTCATCCCAGATCTTATAATGATGCCTTGTCCAATACCTCCAGGGGGCCAGGCAAAGTTTTATTTGGAATGTTGAGGTCTGAGAAAGTGTAAACACTAATAAGTAAATCAAATATCTTCTTGCAGTTCAACTCATTTTAATTCATTGCTTTTAACAAAATGAAAGAAGCTCCTGATAGACTTATTCACTATATTCATCTAAAAATAATTTTTGATGAAAGATCCCTAAGTGATTTGGGCATTTAATTCAGAAGGTATTCAGAGAATTGAGTGACATGCTCTAACAGAATCTTTCCACTCCTATCTACTTATGTATGCAGACAAGATTTCTTAGCACTTACATCTATAAAAATCAAAAATAGTCACAGAATTGATATTGAATGTTACATCATTCAAACAGTGTCATATTCAGCCAAGGATATTTGAATTCATGTTATAGTCTTCATAACTACTAATGATAAAATTTAGAAGTTTAGTTTAAAATGGTGAGAATCAACACCTAATGACCCCATAAACATTAAAAGAAATAGAGGACTATTATACAAAATTCTATGGCCACAAGTTTGATAACTTAAATGAAAAGGACCAGCTCCTTGGAACACACAAACTAACAAAATTCACACGAGGAGAAACAGATAATCTGGATAGACCCATATCTAGAAAAGAAGTGGAATAATTACTAACCTCCCTAAAAAAAGAAAGCAGCAGGCCGAAATTATTCACTGATGAGTGCTACCAAACATTTATGGAATAAATTATATCAAATTCCCACTTCTCTTCCAGAAAATAGAAGCAGAGGGAATACTTCCTAACTCATTCTATGAGGCCAGAATTACCCTAATACCAAAACCAGATAACGATATTATAAGAAAAGAAAACTACAGATCAGTATCTCTCATGGACACAGTCACAAAAGACCCAACAAAATAATAGCTAATCAAATCCAACAATATATAAAAGGAACTACCACAATGAGGTGGGATTTCTGAACTGAAAACCTATACCCTTTTACTAGCCTCTTCATATTTCCCCATCCATAGCTCCAGGCAACCACTTTTCTACTCTGTTTCCGTGAGTTTGACTTCCCCCATCCCTAGATTCCACATATAAGTGATACCATGAACTATTTGTTTTTCTGTGTCTAACTTATTTCACTCAGTAGGATGACCTCCAGTCTCATCCATATTATCACAGATGGCAGAATTTCCTTCTTTTTTAAGCCTGAATGACGCTCCAGTGTGTGTATATATTAACATCTATATCACTTTTCTTTATCCATTCATCAGTTAACACTGACGTTGTTTCCATACACTGACTATTGTGAAACAGTGCTGCAATGAACATGGGAATACAGATAGCTTTTCAAAATAATGATTTCATTTTCTTTGGATATATACCCAGAAGTGGGATTGCTGGATCATATAGTAGTTCTATTTCTAATTTCTTGAGCAACCTCTATAATGTTTACCATAATTCTGGTTTTCACTGTCACTAACAGAGTACAAGAGTTCCCTTTTCCCCACATCCTCACTAGCATTTGTTATGTCTCATCTTTTTGATAATCAGATCAGATCAGTCACTCAGTCGTGTCCGACTCTTTGCGACCCCATGAATCGCAGCACGCCAGGCCTCCCTGTCCCTCACCAACTCCCGGAGTTCACTCAGACTCAATAGTAATGCTCAAAATTCTCCAAGCCAGGCTTCAGCAATATGTGAATCGTGAACTTCCTGATGTTCAAGCTGGTTTTAGAAAAGGCAGAGGAACCAGAGATCAAATTGCCAACATCCGCTGGATCATGGAAAAAGCAAGAGAGTTCCAGAAAAACATCTATTTCTGTTTTATTGACTATGCCAAAGCCTTTGACTGTGTGGATCACAATAAACTGTGGAAAATTCTGAAAGAGATGGGAATACCAGACCACCTGATCTGCCTCTTGAGAAATTTGTATGCAGGTCAGGAAGCAACAGTTAGAACTGGACATGGAACAACAGACTGGTTCCAAATGGGAAAAGGAGTACATCGAAGCTGTATATTGTCACCCTGCTTATTTAACTTCTACGCAGAGTACATCATGAGAAACGCTGGGCTGGAAGAAACACAAGCTGGAATCAAGATTGCCGGGAGAAATATCAATAACCTCAGATATGCAGATGATACCACCCTTATGGCAGAAAGTGAAGAGGAACTAAAAACCCTCTTGATGAAAGTGAAAGAGGAGAATGAAAAGTTGGCTTAAAGCTCAACATTCAGAAAACTAAGATCATGGCATCTGGTCCCATCACTTCATGGGAAATAGATGGAGAAACAGTGGAAACACTGTCAGACTTTATTTTTCTGGGCTCCAAAATCACTATAGATGGTGACTGCAGCCATGAAATTAAAAGATGCTTACTGCTTGGAAGGAAAGTTATGACCAACCTAGATAGCATATTGAAAAGCAGAGACATTACTTTGTCAACAAAGGTCCGTCTAGTCAAGGCTATGGTTTTTCCTGTGGTTATGTATGGATGTAAGAGTTGGACTGTGAAGAAGGCTGAGCGCCAAAGAATTGATGCTTTTGAACTGTGGTGTTGGAGAAGACTCTTGAGAGTCCCTTGGACTGCAAGGAGATCCAACCAGTCCATTCTGAAGGAGATCAGCCCTGGGATTTCTTTGGAAGGAATGATACTAAAGCTGAAACTCCAGTACTTTGGCCACCTCATGCAAAGAGTTGACTCGTTGGAAAAGACTCTGATGCTGGGAGGGATTGGGGGCAGGAGGAGAAGGGGACAACAGAGGATGAGATAGCTGGATGGCATCACTGATTCGATGGACGTGAGTCTGGATGAACCCCGGGAGTTGGTGATGGACAGGGAGGCCTGGCGTGCTGCGATTCATGGGGTCGAGAAGAGTCAGACACGACTGAGCGACTGAACTGAATAGGTATGAGGTAATATCTCATGTTAATTTTTATTCACATTTCTGTGATTAGTGATGTTGAACACATTTTCATGTACTTATTGACCATTTGTACATCTTTTTTTTCTTTGGAAAAAATGTCTATTTAGGTATTTTGCCATTTTTCACTCAAGTTATTATTAACATCATCATCATTATTCTTCTCATGTGTAAATGTATTTTATATTATAAATGTCAATCCCTTATTGGATATGCAGTTTATAAATATTTTCCCCTATCCCCTAGGTTGACTTCATTTTGCTGATAGTCTCCTTTGCTGTGTAGCAGCTTTTTATTGATGTAAACCCATTTGTTTATTAAGATCTACTTTGTGCCCCAACAAATGATCTATCTCAGAGAATGTTCCATGTGCACTTGAGAATCTTAGATTTAATGTAAACCCTAGTAAAAATCCCAGCAGATGATTTTGCAGAAAATAACAAGCTGATTCTAAAATTTATCTGGAAATGTGAAATACCTATAGTAACCAAAACAGTATTTTAAAAGAAGAAGAAAGTTGAAGATTTATATCTCCTGACTTTAATACTGACTAGAAAGTTATATCAGAGAAGGTAATGGCATCCCACTCCAGTACTGTTGCCTGGAAAAATCCCATGGATGGAGGAGCCTGGTGGGCCGCAGTCCATGGGGTCGCAAAGAGACGGACACAACTGAGCAACTTCACTTTCACTTTTCATTTTCATGCATTGGAGAAGGAAATGGCAACCCACTCCAGTGTTCTTGCCTAGAGAATCCCAGGAACGGGGGAGCCTGGTGGGCTGGTGGGCTGCCATCTATGGGGTTGCACAGAGTCAGACACGACGGAAGCGACTTAGCAGCAGCAGCAGAAAGTTAAATTGTTAAGTATGGCTCTGGTGCAAACAATACGATACTATTGTAAAAACAGGAATATAGATGAATGAAGAA
The DNA here is from genome assembly GCF_029378745.1 of Bos indicus. Classification (NCBI taxonomy): domain Eukaryota; kingdom Metazoa; phylum Chordata; class Mammalia; order Artiodactyla; family Bovidae; genus Bos; species Bos indicus. The sequence continues at coordinate 21,874,116 of NC_091771.1, read as the reverse complement.
GAATTAAGAGTCAAGTCATAAATCTTATTTTTATGGGCAATTGAGTTTCAACAAAAATTTCAAGGCAATTCAATGGGGGAAAGATAGTCTTTTCAACAGCTGGTGCAGGGACAATTGGACATTGACATTTACATGACATTGGACACGCAAAAAGATTAATTTAGACCCTTACCTTACAGCATACACAAAAATCAACCCCAAAATGGATCTAGTGCCCTAACTATAAAAGCTAAAACTGTAAAACTTCTGAAAAAATATAAAAGAAAATCTACACGTCCTTGTCCGTGGGCAAAGACTTAGAAATCACACCACAAGTATGGTACATAAAAGAATTATTATATTTGACTTCATCAAAATTAAAACGTTTTGTACGTCAAAAGACACTTTTAAGAAAATGAAAAGCCAAGCCCCAGTCTGGGAGAAAATGTTTCCAAATCCTAGATCTGACAAGGATTTGCATCCAGAATATATAAAGAGTTTATGCAACTCAATAATAAGACAAAACAATTTCTAAAATCAGGCAAATGATTTAAATACACATTTCACCAAAGAAAATATGCAAATGGCCAATAAAAACTTGAAAAGAAGTTCAACATTAGAGAAATGCAAATTAAAACCAAAATGAGAAAGCACTCTACGCCCACTAAAATGGTTATAATCAGAAAGATAGGCTGGAAACAGGGCAAAGCAAGCGTTGGCAAGGATGTGGAGAAACTGGAACCCGCATACATTGCTGGTGGGAGTGTGAAATGGTACAACCATTTTGGAAAACGGTTTCCACACCTAGGTATCTGCCTAAGGGAAAATAAAACTTGTTTGTATGAAGACTTGGATGAGAGTTTTTGTAGCAGCATTATTCATAATGGCCAAAATCTGAAAACAATCCAAATGTCTATAAGCTAGCAAATGGATACATAAAGTTTGTTATATTGCACAATGAAATATTGTTCAGCAATTAAAAGGAACAAGTGACGGATAGAGTGGAAGCAGAAAATATAATTACACAATCAGTTGGTTTCTCAGTAAAAAACTTTATGCTCTTGAGTTTGAATTAAAAGTAGCAGCATGAATTAAGATGTATTTTATCTTAAACACTTTTTTCTAGCTTTGTCTACTAAAAAATCCTAGTGAAAAATAAGCTTGTTCTTGTTCTTCAGCCACCTCTGACTCTTTAGGACGCCATGGACTGTAGCTCACCAGGTTCCTCTGTTCATAGAATTTTCTAGGTAAGAATACTGGAGCGGGTTGCCATTTCCAGGTCCAGGGGATCTTCCTGACCCAGGGACAAAACCTGCATCTCCTGTGTCTCCTGCATTGCAAGCGAATTCTTTCCACCGTGCAGCTTGGGAAGCCAAATGAAAATAAGCTATCCAGAATGACTGAGGTTCCTAGTGCCCAGACTATGGTCTCTGAGTACAATTTTCCACCCAAAAGAGTAAGTTCTCCTTGAAGAAATGACTGACTCCAGATCTGTGGCACAGAATGTACCAAATGAGCCTGGAAATTTTTGTCATACCACCGAAAAAAAGAGAAGAAGCTACCAAAAACTACAAGAGTCACGTCCAAAAGAAAGGAGGCGCCAAGTTGACTAGATTCCAATGGGCACAAAATGGAACAACTGAGCATCAAAGAGGACAATTGCCACAGTCAACTGAAATCCGTCCAGTAAGTCTGAATCTCTGACTTTATAATGACACTAAAAACAAAACAAAACTCAATGACTGTCTTTGAAGGAGGCTGGAGAATCAGCTCATTATTTTGAAAAATAATAAAGGAAAAAAAATTAAGCATCTGTCTTGCCTTTCATATTCAAATTCATTCCTTAGGAGACCAAATGGTTTAAGAGGACGAGCTTATCTTACAGAAGTAATAAAGGCAGAAGGAAAATGAAATTAAAAGCCACAAGTTTGCAATTCTAATGAAGTAATGGACTTGGGCAAACATTATCGAAGGCTGCTAATGTCAAGAAGAGAGAGAAATCACACACCTTGACACTCTGTTGGAAGCACATTCATGATAAAATCGAACTAAAGAAAATAATTCTACCTGAACCTGAATGAGTCCCTACACCCTACTTACAGGAAATGCAGAGGGAAAGAATTATGTTAAATAATATCTCAGTGATGCAGCTAAAAAAATCCAGGCAAAGACCCATTTCTTCACTTAAAAAAAAAATTTTTTTAAGCTGATATAAAGGGCAAACCTATATATTAAAAGAGATGTCAAAGACATCACCCAAATAAAAAGTAAAACAAAACAAAGAAGACATCTCCCAATCACCATGTATTGGCCCTAATAAAATCATGATGCAAACAAACCATTAAAAATGTTTAAGTGTTTTAGGACTGGACTGTGGTGATGTTTGCACAACTGTACAAATTTACTAAAAATCAAGCTGTACATTTAAAATGAGAGAAGTTTATAGTTTGTAAATTATACCTCAATAAAACTGAAAAAAAACTGTGTCAAACTATCAGGGAAATTTGAACACAAATGGATAATAAAGAATTACTGTTGATTTCTTAAGGTATGATCGTCAAATTGTGGGTTTTTTTTTTTTTAAGAGTGTCTTTTAAAGATTAATGCTGAAATATTTGCAGGTACAGATAATTCGAAGCATTTGAGTTCAAAACTCTCTGGTATGTGGTGAATAAGGGCTATAGGTGTTAAATCTGAATGTTAATACTATTCTACACTTGTGACTGTTAGAAGTGTTCTATAATAAAAAGGGTGTGGTATAAAAGCTTGATTTGAGAAACAAAAAGGAAAAAAGAAACAATGAGGAAGAGAAAATCTTTTAATAAATTGGTTTTTTCTTATTTAGTTTAACTTATCTTTCCACTTTTGATATTAATACAAACGCCTTGTGGGAATGGATGGTATCTAAATAACACTGTAAACCAAGTCCCATATCTTCATAGCTACATAAAGTATGGAACTACTGCTACGAACCCCACCCCCATGGATGTTGCAAGAAAACTGGAAATCAACAAGCAATACATGGCCATGACCCTACAAATGATGAGCAATGATCTGAATATGTCATGGCTTACAGACATCCCCATGCCTCACATAGGCTTCACATAACTTACTAGGGTCAGGCTGATGAAGTAAGACCCCCAAACCTATTCAATGGCTTTCTTTTCTGAAAAGTACACTAAGTTCCCTACATAAGAACCAAGTTGCGAACTTTCAAAGATGTGAATGTGCCTGTATGCCAGCTATCATACTATACCACTGAACTTTTCAAACTACTGTTTTCTAAGATTAAAAATGTTTTCTTTTTGTTGTGTGTATGTTTGCTTTTTATGTATTATTTGTGTGAAAAGTATTATAAACCTATTACAGTACAGTACCATATAGCCGATAGTGTTAGTTGGGTACCTAAGCTAACTTTGTTCAACTTACAAATTGGATTTAGGAACACGCTCTTGGAATGGAACTCATTCATATGTATGGGACTTCCTGTAAAATACTTCACACTGTTTCATGAAAGTCAGACCTCACACATCCACGAGTAACATTACAACAGGAAGATTCTGAGTAGAAGCAAGCTTTCCCCACAAAATTTGGTAAAATAGCCCTGTGGCGTGTAAAGATCTCACCACAGTTTTGCATAATGGTTGTTTATTGGTTTATGTAGTTTATTTCAACTGCCCCGTTCTGTTATCAGTACTCTTGCCTGGAAAATCCCATGGACGGAGGAGCCTGGTAGGCTGCAGTCCATGGGGTCACAAAGAGTCGGACACGACTGAGCGACTTCACTTTCACTTTTCACTTTCATGCACTGGAGAAGGAAATGGCAACCCACTCCAGTGTTCTTGCCTGGAGAGTCCCAGGGACGGGGGAGCCTGGTGGGCTGCCGTCTATGGGGTCGCACAGAGTCTGACACGACTGAAGCGACTTAGCAGCAGCAGCAGCCCCCTTCTGTTATCTTTTTTTTTCTTGAATCATGGATTGTTTGTTTCAGAATCATGAGTTCCATGAGTGAGCTCGGGGTATCATTCAATCCATAACAGTGTTAGTATGCTAAACCTCCCAGGGGCTACATGAGGGGTGGCTTGCACTGAGTCCCATCTGTCAGGTGTGTAACCTGTTTTTCTGTATCTGAACATAAGCATCACTCGCCCTGAACACTCAGCCACAGAAAACAGCTCACATTTCTTCTCAACTTACTTGCAGGCATGCTCAGTTGTGTCCGACTCTGAGACCCCATGGACTGTAGCCCACCAGGCTCCTCTGTCCATGGGATTTTCCAGGCAAGAAAACTGGAATGGGTTGCCATTCCCTTCTACAGGGGATCTTCCTGACCCGGGGATCGAACCCGTGTCTCCTGCATCTTCTGCATGGTGAGTGGATTCTTCACCACTGTGCCACATGGGAAGCCCATTGGATTTATCTGAGTTAGGTGGTAAAGAGCATGGTCTTCACCATTAGATAGATAGGCTCTTTTTCAACAAGATGGAGTTAATTCTCACCTCTTCTAAGCTTCTGACTCTCCAGCAGGGAAATCAGAATGAAACACCTTCCTCTCAGGGTTACTGGGGGTGGGGGGGTATGTACAATGCGATCACACAGGGGACGCTTTCAGCGCCATGCCTGGCACAAGTGACACTGTAACCAACACCAGTCACTGTGATCACTCCTAACCGAAGCTGGTGGAAGGCGGAATTGGAGATGGACCGTGCAGCCTGTTTCACTGGCAAAAAAATGAAAAATAAAAAAATAAAGCACTTGGGCTGCCGGATGACCTGGCAGGGCACACGTCTGATGAACAGATTTTTCCAGGGAAGACTCTGAAATGGCAAAGACGTTTAAGAGAGCTTCAAAGGTCGGCCGCGGTCTCTCGGAGCCCACACAGCCTGTTGACCTCCGGATGGGGGCCCCTGGCGTGATGGAAAGAGCAAGGACGAGGCCGTCTGCACCCTTGGCCGAGCCGTTCACTTCGGCCTCCTCCCTTGAAAACGAACATGGGAACATCTACCTCCTTAAGAAGGTGAAGAGAAACTCCCACAGGAGGAAGGGTGGGAGCTTGAACTGCCGGGGACTGGGCTCCGTACAGGCAGTTCAAGGTCACTGTTATTTATTGAAGCCTCACAACAACCCGGAAAAGAACGCATCATTATCTCATTTCATCAGGGAGGAAAGAAAGGCCCGGCTGGGAGAAGGCACAGGCCCAAGGTTACATAACTGTTGTGGGGAGGCGCCAGGATTTGACATTGAGGCTGAGAACAGATTCCAGTCCTCCAACCACCCCTCCCTGAGCCTCCCACTCAGCTCCCCGCCCTGGACACTCCGGCCGGGACGTGGTTTTTTAGGTCTATGCTAATCCCTGTAATTTCAAGAATCCCTACCACAGCAACACGGAGGAAGGGGCGGCAGAGGCCGGGCTAATCTCCCTCCCGAGTGTTGCTCCCAACTCTCCATCAAGGAGTTCGTTTTAGTGTCTGCAGTGAACCCAAGTCAAACCACCAGGCTCCCTGAAGACCCAAGAGATACTTCTTTGGTATCTAGAAGTGAACTCCTGGGAGGAGATCCATGTCAATTCATCTCTTCAGAAAATTAATTCATGGAAGGACTCCTGTCAGCAGTCTCCAGAACTGCATATGCAGAGAACTTAACGAGTTTACTTTCCTAAGAGCCGTCTCATTGCTTGCATTCTTTAAAGCTGAACCTCTGTCTCAAGACCCTAGGGTTAACCTAAGTCCAAAATTCCCACAGTACCTGATCCACCTCACAGCTGCTAAGCTTTATAGCTGTTGTCAGACTGCTCAAACACAAGCCGAGCCAAATGTCCTCCCAGCCAGCACGGCCCTGCTCCTGAGAGGCATGTGTTATGGTTTCCATCACGCCCGGCCATAAAGTCCCACTTGAGCTTGTCAACCCAGGGAGCCGAGGGATGGCCCGTACCTACCTGGGTGACCCCTGCCTCCTCCCTTGGGACGGGGCTTCTCAGCAGAATGGCCACAGTCACTGGCTGCGATGAGTCACAAGTTCCCCAAATCTCCTGACACCAGTCAGGGAGCAAAGGGAAACGGACAGCAAACAGGCCCAGCGGGGGCTGTCTAGCCGTGACCTAAGAGCCCAGCACATTTCTTCATGAACGTTCATGCCCGAATCCGCCCAGCTTTGAGGGAAGAGTTGGGAGGGGGGGGGGCGTTGGGGGGGTGTTGCTCCAGAGACGGCGTTTCCACTGGAAGAGAGAGGAACAGGGCCAAGCCCCAGACATCCCCAGCGGACCTTCAAGATAGTCGACGTACCCACAGAACCTCCCCAACACCCCTGCACTCCGTGACTCTGACAGACCAGCAAGCTGGTTCTCAGAACGTGAACAAGTCTGTGAGCAGGAAGGGTCTACATCACAATGGTGATTCTCCTGGAGCCAAGAGAGAGTCACGGAGCAGACAGGAGCCCAGGACAGAGACCTGGGGCCAGACCTGCTTCCCAAGGGACCCAGGGCTCATGGAACAGACGCCCCTGGGGACAGGGATCTCTGCCCACCTCTCCGCACATACTGGGACTCCTGTCATTCCCCCACTGAGGCCTCCACCTCCACAAGGGCTTTGAAATCCACCATCTGTTCCCTCACACCTTTAGGTATTGTCAAGGCAATGGAGACAAACTCACACTGCCCCAATCTCTGCAGTGGGTCAAGTCCCCCATGCTCAACCAAAGAGTGTTCTCAGTGACCTCAGCCTGGCTTCTGGCCCCCCACCCACCACCGTCTGCCATGGGGGCCTGGCCTCCAGCCAGAACTACCCACTCACCCTTGTCCTGCCCTCTCTTGCTGTTGCGTTTTGACCCAGACCTTTTAAAAGCCCATCCACCTTAAAAACCTCACCTGCCCAGCCCAAACCTGCACATCAAAATTACCCCAGCCTTTAAAACCCAGCCAAATGCTTCTGGCCCAAGAAGGCACCCCTGTTTCCCGTCCACATCCTCCACCCAGGTCCATGCCCCCCCACCTGGGGGCAGGTAATTCCATCCCTCCACCCGGGGGAGGGCAGGAAAGAGGTGGGAATGAACTGTTTCTCTTTATTTACCATTCATCAGTGGACCTTTCTACAGTAATTATTGCTATGATATTCCATCAGTCATCTCTATTCCCCTCATTCCTTCTGCATTAATTCATTAGGATTTTTCTGTAACGAAGAGTTGTCCCTGGGAGTTCCCTGGCAGGCCAGTGGTTAAGACTCCCCACTTTCACTGAAAAGTATGAGTGTTCAATTGCCGATCAGGAAACTAAGATTCCACAGGCACAGCCAAAAAAAAAAAGAGTAGCTGTCCCTCCTCCTTTTATGTTATTTATTTATTTTAGTCATTTATACTTATCAGTATTAACTCGGGGATGCTTATTTTATATAAAAGCTAATATCAGATGTAATTATACTATATATTACAATATAGGATATAGGCGTATGTTAAATTCTTTATGCGTGTGTGCTAAGTCACTTCAGTCATATCCAAGTCTTTGCCGCCTCATGGCAACTCTGTCCATGGGGATTCTCCAGGCAAGAATACTGGATTGGGTTGCCATGCGCTCCTTCAGGGAATCTTCCAAACCCAGGGATCAAACCCGGGTCTCCTGCATTGCTGGCAGATTCTTTACCGTTCAGCCACCTGGGAAGCCCCTGTGCTAAATTATATTCAGCACTTTCACTTTTCACTTTCATGCATTGGAGAAGGAAATGGCAACCCACTCCAGTGTTCTTGCCTGGAGAATCCCAGGGACGGGGAAGCCTGGCGGGCTGCCATCTATGGGATCGCACAGAGTCGGACACGACTGAAGCGACTTAGCAGCAGCAGCAGCAGGGAATTCCCTGGTGGTTCAGTGGCTAGGATTTTGCACTTTCACTGCCAAGGACATGGGTTCCATACCTGGTCAGGGTAAGCACGTAAGCACCCACAAGCCACGAAGTGTGGCCAAAAAAATTTTTCTAATTAAAAAAAGGTATATAATGTTTTACCTATAAATTATATTAAATTATGCAAATTAAATATACATACTATCATGATTTATTTTGTTGCTCAAATTGTTCTAGCTTTAACCATGGGGAACTCATTTGGGTAGCATGCTATAATCTGTTTTACTAGATTATAAGCTTTTTGAAGGTAAGAATTATATCTTACTTGTCTTTTTGTTCCCACAGCCCCAAACACAACATCATGAATATAGTTGGTTCTCAATAATAATACTTAATATTTACATATTTTTTAGGTTTTTGCTGTTTTCAGATCAATTATCTTAATTTTTACATTGTTAGAAAAATGTATACATGAATAAAGACCAAAGTAATTCATGAATGATTTCGTGTATATCCAAAAAAGTTACCTAAACTGAACTCACTTAGAAACTCAACTTTTATCTGTCTTTCCTTATTTGCACCTAGAGCTGCTATTAGGCAAAATACTTGGGTTATTTTAGCTGTGTCCAGCTGTGTCCACTTCTGACTCAGACCAATTCTGTATATGGCTCTTTTGAGTAGATCTTAGGTTGTTTTTGCTGGCATGTTTGTGCTTCAAGTCAAGCTGAATTTCCCCTGCCTCCCTGCTTGTCTGGATGACGGTGGTCTACTATGATCACAGAGCACTAAGATAGCTGTCTGAAATGAACAGCATCCTCAGCCATCACTCACTCTTAATACTGTTCTTGATCGTTGGGCAAAAGCTTCTGGAGTATTATACCCAGCCATGAACATCTGGTCTCATTTGGCAGGATGGCAATTCAGATCCACGTGGACAGGCTAACATGGAACATGCTAGTTGCCATCTTCTTGCTACACTGGCTTGGAACAGGGTGCATCATGGTTGAGTGCAAGTGGCTTCAGATGAAAACCCGTGTTTCCTAGTTATCAAAAGCAACAAGTCCAAACAAGAACAAGGTGGCATTCTCAGTCTCATTGACCGTATCAGAGGGACAGTCATGAAACACGAGTGATTCTTTCATTCAGGGAGATCCAGGAGGCCATTTGCTCAGCCTGCTCACTCTAATCTTCATTCCCCCTGGCCTCACCTCCACCATTCCATTCCAACGGAAATGAATCAGAGTTGATCAAGACTCCAAAAAGTAGGAACTATCACTGATCATGAAACATACAAGAATACTTCTGTTTCACATTACAAGCACTAATCATTTCCTTATGCTCTTAAAGCTATATATTTTTAAAACTTTAAAGCTATGGCTATATACCTACAATCTTGTTTCCTGTTGCCATCTGAAAATTTGCCAAACCGATCCAGTTCTGCATCTTGACGTTGAACCATTTAAGTGTTTTTATTTCCTAATATTTCCTGAATGTTTTTGATATATTATTGTTATTAACATCTAGTTAACATTATCATGGACAGAAACATATATTTTGTATTATTATTATTTCAAGCCTTTTGAAATTTATTGAGACTTGTTTTATGAACCAGTAATGAGTGACTACCAAGTAAAAGTAAGGTGCCCGCAAGGAGTACATCTAAACCAAGACACTTTGGAAAGGGAAAGAGGATGCTATTAATAATGACAACAGGGTGACCAGTGTAAGTTGAGGCTACCCTGGAGGAACTGGGATGTATCCACATTGTATGTAAAACAGAATCTCTCCCTTAAAGCAATGGACACTGGTAAACCCTTACTGAAGGTATCCGCATCTTCGGGAAAGCCAACAGCAATCCTCAGGCAAGTTTGCAGGGAAGACAGATTGTCTCATAATGGATTAAATGGGCCAAAGGGATAAAAACTGCTGGCTATGTGTAAGATATTTTTGTGGAAGGGACTCAAAGGCAAGGAAACAGAAGGAGGAACAAGCAGTTGAATACACAAGAAATAATCTCGCTCCTCAAAACAAGAAAGAGAATGCAAACCTCTCTGCCTAGGAACCAGCTGAATGGTGCAGCCCAGGACTGCCATGTAGCATAAACTCATTAGTCTTTCAAATCTTAAACACTTTCGTCTTTCAAGTCAAACCCAGTTTTAAGTATTCTGTTTAATAATTTCCTTCAAACATCTAGTCACTTAGATCATTTCCTCTTAAAAGACATGAAGCCATAAAGAAGAGAAAATGGGGATTCTCACCAGGGAAGGTGTTTTCTCTGGGGGTGTTTTTCTATATTTATTTGGGAGCAATTACAGACTTCACCATCTACCCAAGCTGTCTCCAGTTGGTCTCTAGTAGGAAACACCTCTTTGGCAACAAGTCATGATCCAGTATTATTTTTTCCCATTCTACCAAGAAGGAAATGGAGCCTTTGTGAGGGGCAAATGATGTGTTTAAATTTCTGGCTTGAATCAGTAAGCAGCCAGAGTTGAGATTACTCATGCTGTAAGCCACAGCCCTTCTCTTTCAACTTTAATGGGAATAGTCAACATCTTATTATGTGAGTGTTTGTCCCAAGTTCATATTTCTTTCACACAGGGAAAGGCATTTAATGATATAAATCATTTCAAACCTATAAAATTAAAGGAGCAGGAGTCTTTCACATGTCCGTAACAGAGATAGTGGCCTGGAAGAAACCCCGAGAAGATCAGAGATTATGAGATAAATCTATTATCTTATGGTAGAAGCCATGAGGATCTATGAGTAATAATTTCCAACTCAGAATATCTGATGAGTGAAATACATTGAGTGCCTAAGTTAGAACCTGCTCCCAAAGTGCTCAGCATAGAATGATTATTATTGCTGTTGCTGTAACTATTTAATAAGCAATGACTTCAGCCTAAGGCTGTGGGGAAACTTAAATCTAGGGACAGAAACAGATTAATAACTCTAGAAACAGTGGCATTCCCAGAACTACTCAAGATAATGTCCATGGGACATCCAGAGAGTTGTTTTAAATATACCCTAGCATATATAAAATAGATAGCCAATGGGAATTTGCTGTATATACTCAGGGAACTCAAACCACGACTCTGTAACAACCTATAGGGGTGGGATGGGGTGGGAGATGGAAGGGAGATTCAAAAGGGAGGGGACATATGTATGCCTATGGCTGGTTTGTGTTGATGTATGGCAGAGGCCAACACAATATGGTAAAGCAATTATCTTTCAGTTAAAAATAAATCAAAAATAAATAAGCAAAAAGAGTTGTTTCAGGGAAGTCTCTTTCTTCATTGAAGGTTTCAGCTGTTGAATTTAGAAGAGAGGATGAAATATCATCATTTTATGACTCTAATGAAATAATAATAACAATTGTCAATGGCTGCTAACATTATACAAAAGAGAGAAAGTCAAACACCATATACTTCCAACCCTATATATTCACAGAATACTATGAAATATTCTTCACAAAATTTGAACCTAACTATGATCATGCCTCTAGACCTAAGTATTAGTTTTCAGGATAAATAGGGGATGAGAAATATAATAAACAACCCCATGAAGATATGATCTACAAAATCCAAACCATAGGACACTCTACAAGACAAATAACCCAGTTTCTTCAACTGAATACAAAAAACAGGGCAGGTGGATTGGGAGGTGGGAGATACATAGCTAAGAGAGCTTCTCAGAAACATCAAAAATAGCAATATATGGATGCTATTTGCATTCAGTTTACATATTAAAATCTATAAGGAAAAAATACTTGAGAACATACTTGAGAAAATTTGAACATTGTGCTGAGTGGATATTTAATAATACTAAGAACTTTTTAATTCTTTATGTGTGATAATGGTATTGTGGCTATCTCTTTGTTATTGTTTTAGTTCTTGATTACCTATATAAACGATAAAGTGATTAGAAGAAAACATAAGAGAATACAGAAATAGGTAAAGATTTCTTGGTGAACACACAGGAAGCACAAACCATAAAAGAAAAAATGAATATAAATTGAACTTAAAACTACTACTCAAAGAGACTCAAAAGACACTATCAAAAAATAGGTAGCAGGGGTGGGAGGTGAGAGGGAGGTTCAAGAGGGAGGGGACATATATACCTATGACTACTTCATGTTGCTGTATGGCAGAGACCAACAAAATATAGTTAAGAAATTATCTGCCAATTAAAAAATTTTTAATTAAAAATGTTTCAAAAAGAAAAAATAAGTAGTGGATTGGGAGAAAGAATGTACAACACCTATATCTGAAAATATAGAGAGAAAGAATAAACAACACCTATATCCTTTTTTAAAATAAGGTATCTTTAAACAGACACACACAAAGTAGGGTTATGTATGATTGGTTGAAACACCTATGCCTTATATCCACAATATATAAAGACCTCCTACAACTCAATAATAAAAAGACAAACAATTCAATTTTTAAAATGAGTCAAATATCTGAATAGACACTTTTCAAAAGAAGACATACAAAAATGATCAATAAGCACATGAAAAAGGTCTCACCATCATTAATCTTCAGGGAAATGCAAATTAAAATCATAAGGAGATACCACCAAACATCCTAGAACAGCTAAAATTAAAATGATGAAAAATACTAAATTCTAGAGAGAATGTGAAACAATCAGAACTCTTCACACATTGCTGGTGAGAATGCAAAATGGTGACAGTCACTCTGGAAAGCCATTTGGCATTTTCTTATAAATGAAAATACAGAATCTGAGAGAGAACATATATATTCACTTTGCTAACTCAATATTGTAAATCAACTATCAGTTCAGTTCAGTCGCTCAGTCGTGTCTATTTGCGACTCCATGGGCTGCAGCACGCCAGGCCTCCCTGTCCATCACCAACTCCCAGAGTTCACTCAAACTCATGTCCATCGAGTCGGTGATGCCATCCAGCCATCTCATCCTCTGTCGTCCCCTTCTCCTCCTGCCCCCAATCCCTCCCAGCATCACAGTCTTTTCCAATGAGTCAACTCTTCGCATGAGGTGGCCAAAGTATTGGAGTTTCAGCTTTACAATCATTCCTTCCAAAGAACACCCAGGACTGATCTCCTTTAGAATGGACTGGTTGGATCTCCTTGCAGTCCAAGGGACTCTCAAGAGTCTTCTCCAACACCACAGTTCAAAAGCATCAATTCTTTGGCGCTCAGCTTTCTTCACAGTCCAACTCTCACATTCATACATGACCACTGGAAAAACCATAGCCTTGACTAGATGGACCTTTGTTGATAAAGTAATGTCTCTGCTTTTGAATATGCTATCTAGGTTGGTCATAACTTTCCTTCCAAGGAGTAAGTGTCTTTTAATTTCTTGGCTGCAATCACCATCTGCAGTGATTTTGGGGCCCAAAAAATAAAGTCTGCCACTGTTTCCACTGTTTCCCCATCTATTTCCCATGAAGTGATGGGACCGGATGCCATGATCTTCGTTTTCTGAATGTTGAGCTTTAAGCCAACTTTTTCACTCTCCACTTTCACTTTCATCAAGAGGGTTTTTAGTTCCTCTTCACTTTCTGCCATAAGGGTGGTGTCATCTGCATATCTGAGGTTATTGATATTTCTCCCAGCAATCTTGATTCCAGCTTGTATTTCTTCCAGCCCAGCGTTTCTCATGATGTACTCTGCATAGAAGTTAAATAAGCAGGGTGACAATATACAGCCTTGACGTACTCCTTTTTCTATTTGGAACCAGTCTGTTGTTCCATGTCCAGTTCTAACTATTGCTTCCTGACCTGCATACAGGTTTCACAAGAGGCAGGTCAGGTGGTCTGGTATGCCCATCTCTTTCAGAATTTTCCACAGTTTATTGTGTTCCACACAGTCAAAGGCTTTGGCATAGTCAATAAAACAGAAATAGATGTTTTTCTGGAACTCTCTTGCTTTTTCCATGATCCAGCGGATGTTGGCAATTTGATCTCTGGTTCCTCTGCCTTTTCTAAAACCAGCTTGAACATCTGCAAGTTCACAGTTCACGTATTGCTGAAGCCTGGCTTGGAGAATTTTGAGCATTACTTTACTAGCGTGTGAGATGAGTGCAATTGTGCGGTAGTTTGAGCCTTCTTTGGCATTGCCTTTCTTTGGGATTGGAATGAAAACTGACCTTTTCCAGTCCTGTGGGCCACTGCTGAGTTTTCCAGGTTTGCTGGCATATTGAGTGCAGCACTTTCACAGCATCATCTTTCAGGATCTGAAATAGCTCAACTGGAATTTCATCACCTCCACTAGCTTTGTTCGTAATGATGCTTCCTGAGGCCCACTTGACTTCACATTCCAGGATATCTGGCTCTAGGTGAGTGATCACACCATCGTGATTATCTTGGTCATGAAGATCTTTTTTGTACAGTTCTTCTGTGTATTCTTGCCACCTCTTCTTAATATCTTCTGCTTCTGTTAGGTCCATACCATTTCTGTCCTTTATTAAGCCCATCTTTGCATGAAATGTTCCCTTGGTATCTCTAATTTTCTTGAACAGATCTCTAGTCTTTCCCATTCTGTTGTTTTCCTCTATTTCTTTGCATTGATTGCTGAGGAAGGCTTTCTTATCTCTTCTTGCTATTCTTTGGAACTCTGCATTCAGATGCTTACATCTTGCCTTTTCTCCTTTGCTTTACGCTTCTCTTCTTTTCAAAGCTATTTGTAAGGCCTCCCCAGACAGCCATTTTGCTTTTTTGCGTTTCTTTTCCATGGGGATGGTCTTGATCCCTGTCTCCTGTACAATGTCATGAACCTCTGTCCATAATTCATCAGGCACTCTATCTATCAGATCTAGTCCCTTAAATCTATTTCTCACTTCCACTGTATAATCATAAAGGATTTGATTTAGGTCATCCCTGAATGGTCTAGTGGTTTTCCCTACTTTCTTCAATTTAAGTCTGAATTTGGCGATAAGGAGTTCATGATCTGAGCTACAGTCAGCTCCTGGTCTTGTTTTTGTTGACTGTATAGAGCTTCTCCATATTTGGCTGCAAAGAATATAATCAATCTGATTTCGGTGTTGACCATCTGGTGATGTCCATGTGTAGAGTCTTCTCTTGTGTTGTTGGAAGAGGGTGTTTGCTATGACCAGTGCGTTCTCTTGGCAAAACTCTATTAGCCTTTGCCCTGCTTCATTCCGTTATTTCAAGGCCAAATTTGCCTCGAATCAACTATACTGAAATCAACTATACTGAAATTTAAAAAGGATAAAACTACAACAAAAAAGGAAAATATATCTATGACCCTGCAATTTCATTCCTAGATATTAATTGCAATGAAAATATATGTCCACAAAAAAACCTTCTATAAGAATGTTTATAACAGCTTTGTTACAGAAAACAGTCTAGATGTCCATTAACAGAAGAATGGATCTGTACAGTGGGGCACTCCTCAAAATAAGAATGGTTCAAGTCACTGAAGTAAGCAACAGCATGCATGAATCTCAATGTAATACACTGAGTGAAGGAAGCCAGGAGCAGAAACGTAACATGTAAAAGCCGATTTATATGAAATTTTAGAATAGGCCTGGTGGCTCAGACAGTAAAGAATCTGCTTGCAATGCAAGAGACCGGTGTTTGATCCCTGGGTGGGAAAGATTTCCTGGAGAAGGAAATGGCAATCCATTCCAGTATTCTTACCTGGATAATTCCATGGACAGAGGAACCTGGCAAACTACAGTCCATGGGGTCACAGAGAGTCGGACATGACTGAGCAACTAACACTTTCACTAGAATAGGCAAAAAATAACTGGTAAACAATAGAAATCAGATCAATGGTTGCTTCTCCATGCAGGGAACTGGCTGAGAACGGGCAAAATGGGATGGGATGATAAAAAACATGCTATTCCTTGATTTGCAGCTGTCCAACTGGCTAATTACACAAGTTCTGAGGATCAGAATGCATGGAAACTATGCGGCAATAAAAATATTTTAAAACTTAAAAGGATTCTAATCTACATAACTATATATTTTAAAAATATATATGAAATTATATGATGTATGGGGTTTTCTTCAAAATAACCCAGTGTCAAGGGTGAGTATACATGAAACAATTCTGACCATGAGTTGATAACTATTCAACCTGGGTGATGAGTATGTGGAGGTTCATGATACTTTTTCTTCTCCCTACTTTTATTTATGCTTGGAATTTTCCGTGAAAATAGTAAGAGAAAGAGCAGTGAAGGGGTGAGGGGATGAGGGAGAGAGAGATGGAGGCAGAAAGAAGAAAAAATGGATCCAACCACAAGATCCACTTCACAGCACTGAGGACGAAACCAAAGGACTCTGTGGGGCTCCTGGGAATGGAAGCCTTTCTGTTCCCCATTTCTTGTCTGTAGGGAATAGACTCCAGCCTCCATGACCCTTCCTGAGTTCCAAAGGGCAGATTCAAACAGTTGCTAATCAGGGAGCAGAGGGGACCCAGAGACAAGGGAGAAGAAGCCAGGAAACAATGGGGCTGCCTTGGAGCAGGGTCCTGGTTCCACCTCAAGGGAAAGACATGGTATCTTTGAGCTCTTCTACAGAACTAGAACCCAGTACTAGAAATCGCCTCCTCCCCTCCGTACACACACACACCACAAACGGAAGATATTAGCATTCTTCTTTCTAGAGAAGATCAGTTTGACCTCAAGAAATTCATCAGGGGACCACCTGAGGCCAAATTAAAGAAACCAAAGAAACTCATCAAAAGACCGCCTGAAGCCAGGTTAAAGGGCCACAGGCCCTGCATACACTCTGATCCTTATCAGCAACCTCATTCTTGAACCATTGCTGTAAAACTCCTCACCAAATCTTTCCAGGTTGGGACACAGTTTTGAAAGCATGAGCCCACTGTGTCCCCCTTTGCCTGGCAAAGAAATAAAACTCTTTTCTATTTCACCCAAAACTCTGTTTCCAAGATTCAATTCAGCACCAGTACACAAAGTCCAAGTTTTCAGCATCAAGGACACCTCTGGACATCAACGTGGCTTAAATATAGATATGTCTGTGAAGACCCCGAAAAGGTCAAGCTGAATTGGATACAGTTCCTTTGACTTCCCTGGTAGCTCAGGTGGTAAAGCGTCTGTCTACAATGTGGGAGACCCGGGTTCGATCCCCTGGAGAAGGAAATGGCAATCCACTCCAGGACTATTGCCTGGAAAATCCCATGGACAGAGGAGCCTGGTAGGCTACAGCCCATGGGGTTGCAAAGAGTCGGACATGACTGAGCGACTTCTCTTTCTTTCCTTTTGCAAGAGAGATTTATATCCTACTTCGGGAGATATTTTACAAACAAAATAGAAAAAATCCAGGCAGCCACAGAGGTGGAGACTTCCCATGATTCTGGAACGTTCCCTTGTCTGGGGCAGAGCTCAGCCTGAGGACACCACCCAAATGAGGTGTCAAGGTGCTATCATCATGGACGATTGACCCTGCCCCAGGGCCAAGGCTGTTGCTCCTCACTGGGGTTTGGAACAGAGGCTCTCCACCCTGGAGCGTTCTGCCCAGGAGCTGCACAGGCTTGGCCCAGGGCAAGGCAGTGCCTGCCCAGCCTGGACCTCAATGCTCAGTATGGTAAGCTCATCTCAGAGGCGGGACAAGGGGGTCCAGCTTACGTTCCTTCAAAGCTGTTGCAGGATGAGCTGTTTCTCTCACGAAGCTCTTAAAAATAAAATTAATTGGAAAAAAAAAAGTTTCATTTCCAATGGAAAACAGACCCTACACAGATTGGGTTATTTTCCTCAGTCCTGGATGCACTTAGCGCTGCCATTTGGTCAGTAGGGATCACGCTGGCCGTGTTTCCAGGTCGGCCTCTTGGCTGAAGCTGCTTTAATGCCACTCCATGGTGTTACTCAGGTATGGAGCCCGGTGCTGGCAAGAGGCCAGCCCAGATCTGGATTTGCTAGCACCTCAAGGACAAAAAGCCAGTCTGCTCAACTAGTTCACTTGGCATGCCCAGCAGGTTAGGCACGGAAAAAGCCTTTTGATGGATGATGGAAATTTTAGAGTTTCAGGACCAGTTATCAGCCCAGTATTTATCTGATCCTAGTAGCCTATTTTTTTAAATATTTTATTTATTTTTCCTATGCTGGGTCTTCACTGCTGCACAGGCTACTCTCTAGCTGCAGTGCACAGGCTTCTCGCTGTGGTGGTTTCTCTTCTTGCAGAGCCCAGGCTCTATGGCACATGGGTTCAACAGTTGCAGCTCCCGGGCTCCAGAGCACAGGCTCAATAGTTGTGGTGCGCGGGCTTAGTTGTTCTGTGACATGTGGGATCTTCCCGGACCAGGGATCGAAGCCGTGTCTTCTGCATTGGCAGGCAGATTCTTTACCACTGAGCCACCAGGGAAGTCCCAAGTAGTCTATGTTTAAAAGAATACTTCGTGACATCTATTTGGTACATGTTGCTACACATCTGAAGAGGATAGGGGACTGAAAGCCTCCTGAAGGAAGATGATAAGCCTGTCTTGTGCACCACCCAGGGCATTCCAGTCCTCTGCAGAGGACCGGCTACACAGGTGGCACTCAGGAGGTATTTAATTGCTGAATGAATGAATATCTGTAAACCAGCATCTCCATAGACTGGTGGTAGCTCTCAAATTCTAGTGTTCACAAAAATCACCTGGAATAGTTAAAACACAGATTTTTTAGCCGTTACCCACCACGGCTCATCCCAAGTTATTAAATCCATATATATAGATAAGTATGGGGAGAAACCCAGGAATTTGCATTTTTTTTACAAAACTTCCCAATTATTCTTTTTTTTAATGATCAATTATTTAATTAATTGGCTGTGTCAGGTCTTAACTGTGGCAAGTGGAATCTTTCATCGTGGCTCGTGGATTTCTCTAGTTGTGGCATGCCGGCTCTGGAGCAAGCCCAGGCCCCGCTGCTCCACAGCGTGTGGGATCTTAGTTTCCTGACCAGGGACTGAACCCATGTCCCCTACACTGCAAGGCAGATTGTCAACCACTGGACTCCCAGGGAAGTCCCCCTCAAATTATTCTGTTGCCCACGGTCGGTAGTGTACACTTGGAGAAACACCGTGTCTTACTTCAGCAAGCTTCCCCAGGGTCTCTAGGAACTAAACTCCCCGCCCAGGGAACATCTTCCCTAGTGCGTGATCCGTGCAGAGTGGGTTTGCTCTGCTCATCTGAATTCAAAGGGAGGCTGAGGAAGAAACTTCACCAGATGCCAGGTAACCTTTCACGGAAAGTATGACACACGTAAGATGCTACTAGGATCACAAAACCTTTTGAAGAAAAAACCTTTCCCAATAATCCACCCACTTTTCTTAATTATAGTTTTTCCTCCACAAGTCTTAGAACTGCCCTGGAAAATAACATCGACTCATTCCTCAGAGAAACACTCAATTTCAACACTTTCTTTGTGCTGGGCAATGACCAGCCCTACTGCTTTCAAACATTCTGTATGTGGAACATTCCCTCTCTGGACTCTAGAAGGTGACAGGAGGTGTGCCCCTCACCCACGTGGGCAGGAGGGCTGCAGGTGGGGACATGTGAGCCAGAGCCAGGCTGCGTCTCATGATAGCATCTTTGGGACCCAAAGCTGATTCAAACTTCTCTTTGCTCTCAAGAATATTAAAAATGTCTAATCCCAGAGGGAGTATTATTGTCCATAATAAAGACTTGAGTTTTCATTCATCAAATTGATAATACTCTCTTTGACACTCAGATCCAGGAGTGGGGGATGATGGCTGAGTTTTGAGCCAACTTCTAGAGCAAACTAAGGTAACCCAGACTCCAAAAAGTATTACACAACCAAATGCCCAAGCCTGGTAACATTCCGAAGCCCTTTTTTTAGTTACCCAGAAATGACAAAGGAAATTATTTACTCCAGGAAGGTTTGCAGATTGGTGTGGCTGAGGGATCCAAGAATGCATTTTTCTGATGTCTTCCTCCCCATTTCTACTCCTGTCAGCAGCCAAGTGACAACAGAATTATTGCTAGTCATCTATTTTTTTAATCATGTGATTTTTCTTACAAAAGACAATCGTTGTTTCAAAAAAAAAGGCCCCATGATGGTTACATGAGATTCCGTACAGCTGTTAAATGCCTCCAGCCGGTCCGATCCAAGGTTTTGAAAATTATTCACGCTTTTAATGGAATTTCAATTAAGACAGAAAAAAAAGAAATCAAAAGGGACCTGAAACTTTAAAGATAATACTAATTTAAAATACAGCCCACAGGGCTCTAAGAACTGCTGAGATCTCATAAGATACATTCCTAATAAATGAAATTTTCTCTTCAGGGAGTGTTCTCTCACAACTTCACAAGTATTTCTAAACAGAATTGTCTGACTTCAGGAAACGTCTCCTTTTTACAAAGCCATTGTTTTAGTAGGTGTGGTGAATTGAGGTAGGAAAAGAACTGTTATCTTGTAAAGGAGAATAATTACCTTCCTTTCAAAATAATACTGTATTTCAAAAAATATTGGAATATTTCAAATTAATTTCAAAAATATTATTTAAAAAGTCAGAATTAAAAAAAAAAAAGCACACACCTATTTTATCTGATTCCATTCGTAGGGGAGACGTGGAAATAACCCAGTGACATGACAGTAAGGCAAAGATTACAAATGACAGGGTCTTTCTTGGGTGAGGTTCTGAGAAAACAAATCAGCAACTACCTCGGGGTGACCAACTGTGTCTTTTTTTTTTTTTAATGGAGAAGCTAGGACTGTCCCAGGATTGGCACAACCTAGCTGTTTCTATAGACATGCAACCCCAGTGTGACTGGTACATAGGGCGGGAGAGATGAGAATGCCAAAGAAGGTAGGAAAAGGCTGTGTACATTTTAGGTTAACTTACGCTGTTCAGACACCAGGTTAACATTCCTTTAGAAGCAAAACCCTCCAGTTAGAGCCGGTTCTTCCAGAGGGCTCTCGGTAGGTCCACCGTGAAGCGAGGACTCTAGCTAAGCAGCGAAACTGACATTTCAGTCTCTGTGTTGGAAATTTTCAAGGTAGGAAGTGAGCAAAAGGGGCCTGATCCTGGCCCAGGAGCCCTGAGAAGAGCTATGAGGAGAAAGGATTGAGCAGCCCGTGGGGATGACCAGCTGGAAAGAAAGCCAGACGTCCCTTTAAGGCATTTCATCCTTGGTCCCATCCCCTCTCTTGCCTTTGAACTTCCCTTGGTTGAAGAAAGTGAATAGCAGCTCCAGACTTGTCCAAATACCTTGGGCTCCTTGGTCTGCTTTTAATTTGTTGGAATGTTGGCAGACGCAGACTGGCACACCCCAGAGGAATGCCTTTGGCTGTGTCCAGTGGCAAGCACTGGCCAGTTGCTTTAGGCTCACTGGGAGCTTAGTGATGACCCGTGCCAGCCAGGCCTGGTTCTGAACTTCGTGGGCTGGCGAGAGGGCTGGCTCGGAAGGACCATTGAGGAGGACTGTGATGGAGCCAGAGCTGAACACACCACCCACATGCCTGCACTTGGGAAAGGTGTCCTGAGGGGCATCCAGCCCACCTGTGCAAGGAATGACTCTCGTACGAGGGGCCTAAAGGATAGGAGGAGGTTAAGCTCTCCCTTGTTGACAAGGAAAGGAGGAGAAAGGCATTCCAGACAAAACCTTCCGGCCTGTGAAACAAGTGGAAGCATAAAAGGGAATGGTTGTTGGGTGTGACTGGTACATAGGGCAGAAGCAACGAGAATGCCAAGGAAGGTAGGAAAAGGCAGCTTAGGTTAACCTGTACTACTCAGACACTAGGCCAACATTCCTTTGGAAGCCAAACCCTCCAGCCACAGCCAGCTTCTCTCAAGAAGGCTTTTGGTACATCCACTCTGAAGCGAGGGAGTAATTCACTGGAAAGCAGTCATTTGCTGATAGGGTGAACATATCATTAACCACCCCAACGCTTGACAAGACCAGCTAATGATTGTGCTGGGCGCAATTAGCCCAAGCCTGTCTTGGCCAAACCAGAATGTCTGGTCACCATTATTTCTTGAGACCTTTCTGTGTGCCAGGCAACATGATAGGGTCTTAACGCAGGTCATTTGTCTCCCTCAGTAACTCCAGTTGAGTAGGTGTCATTATTTCCATTTGACAAACCATGATGAGCCCCCGAAGCAAAATTGGCATCATTTTTTTATCTCTTTCCCAACTCCAGAATCTTCCCCTTCTATCCTCTTGTTTAAAAAAAACCTGTTGGAGAATTCCGTCGGTTTAGTTGTTAGAATTCCATAATTTCATTGCCAAGAACCCAGGTTTGACCCCTGGTCAAGAAACTGAGGTCCCACAAGTGTGGCCAAAAAAAAAAAAAAAGAGTAGCTATCCCTCCTCCTAACATGTTTATTTTAGTCATTTATACTTATCAGTATTAACTCAAGGATGCTTATTTTATATAAAGTTAATAGTAAATATAATTATACTATATACTACAATGCAGGATATATGATTATGCTCAATTGTTATTGTTCTGTCGCTAAGTTGAGTCTGACTCTTTGCGAGTTCATGGACTGCAGCACTCCAGGTTTCCGGGTCCTTCACAATCCCCACAGTTTGTGCAAACTCACATCCATTAAGTCAGCGATGCCGTCCAACTATCTCATCCTCTGTCGCTTCCTTCTCCTCCTGGCCTGTCTTTCCCAGCATCTGGGTCATTTGCAATGAGTCAGCTCCTCGCCTCAGGTGGCCAAAGTATTGGAGCTTCAGCTTCAGCATCAGCATCAGTCCTTCCAATGAATATTCAGGGTTTTCCTTTAGGATTGACCAGTCTGATCTTGCTGTCCAAGGGACTCTCTTCTCCAGCAACATAATTCAAAAGTACCAATTCTTCGACGCTCAGCCTTCTTTTATATTCATTATAAATTAGGTAAGGAATTCCCTGGAAGTCTAGTGGTTAGGACCTCACCCTTTCACTGCCAAGGACCTGGGTTTGATCCCTGGCCAGGGAACAAAGGTCCCACAAGTCATGCGGTGCAGCCAGAAGATTATAATTTTAAAAATTAAAAAGTGAAACCTCTGTTGATGCTGAGGGCATTCAGCTATTCCCCTGGGTACCTTTCCTAGGCAGGTACCCTACCTGCCACTTGGTTGGTTCCTCCCCTCAGGTAAGATTTGGGGCCCTTGAACTTGAGACTTCCTCTCCACGCCATCCCTGCTATGCCTTTTCTCGGCTCTGACATCTATTTTGCACCCCCTATGCAATCTTCAGGCTTCCTCTTCCCCCATCTTCTACCACTCTAGGGCCCCATTCTGCTTGTCAATCACTGACTATCGTGACCACACCCTAGACCTTGACACAACTTCCTGTCTCCTCCCCTCCCTGCCAACCCATCTGTTCTAGGTCATCCAAACTGCCAGCCTTTTCATGCCCTCGTTACACCCGTCAGTGGTGCGCTGGTCAACGTTTAACATGCTCCATCAGGCAGCAATATATGCTGGCATGTATGTCCGTAAGTTTATTATGAGTTTATTGATATAAAAAATACGTAGCACACAATCTATAGAGAATAAAATATACAACAGCTTCGAATTTAAACTCTATTAGGCGAATTGATTTTTGCAGCCAACATATGGTGGTCACGCAATTCAGCTGGAATTTGACAAATGCACTTGCATATCAATCCACTCTCTTCTCAAAAAGTTTAACTGACATGGGAATTCCTTGGCAGTCCAGTGGTAAGATTCTGCGCTTTCACTGCCAAGGGCTGGGACTCGATCCCTGGTCAGGGAACGAAGATCCCAGAAGCCATGCAGCATGGCCAAAAGAAAAAAAAACATAACTGACATGATTTATTGTTAAGTCATTTCCCACTCTCGTTCAAACTGTATTTATTAAACTGAAACTTTGTTCAGCTTCAGCACCAGCAGTGGCAGCATCCCCATCATAAGATACAAGTTCAAACACCTCCAGAGTGGACAAGAGACGAGGGCATGATGAGTTTTGAGTCTTTACTACCTTTTTGTTAATTTTTTTTGGCTGTACAGCATGTGAGCTTACTTCCAGGGCCAGGGATCAAACCAGCGCCCTCTGAATTGGAAGCACAGAGTCTTAACCACTAAGTCCCACTACTTTCGTTTTTTAATGTAACTTATTTAGTAGTAAGTTTCTCTAAGTCAATTGCAAACAACAGTGGTTTCTGAAATCAGCTCACAGGATTCCCGTAAACGTAAGCATCACTTCCTGTGAACTGGCAGTCAGGCTCCAGCACACAAGTCCCCCTCAACCTCAGCCTGGTTCTCTCTTTTCCTGTCTTAACAGGTCAGCCTATAAGGGCACATGGAGTTGGCAGTGTCTGGGTGAACATGACTGAGGTGAGGTCAAGGTCAAATTGTCTAAAACTGTCTCTCTCAATTTTCCGCATATGGGTCCACAGAGGATTTCTTGGGAAACAAATATCTCAAAAAGTTTAGACTAGGCACTTAGCAGGTTTACAACTCACTATGTATCAAGTATTTCTGGAGTTACCAAGGAGAGGTGACAGACTCTCCTGGAGTTTGGGTCTGGTAAGATGTCCACCCACTTCCTGCGTAAGAGATGGAGGCCCGCAGATGGGAATGCAGAAATACGATGGAAATGGACCAAGCAGTCCTTCTGCTTACCCTGCAGGGAGCAATGACTATGCAGAAGCCCACTAAGGAAACAGATCTCCCGAGTCCTACCGTTATCTATGCTGACACCAGCTCCTACAGGGAGGCTTTTCCAGAGAGGGGACGCCATCTGCAGACATTATCTCATCCTCCAAACCTCACATCAAACCTGTGAGGCATGTAGCAGACGGTATCCTCAACTTACCTCACCTGTGGGGAAATCGCTGCCCAAGCATCAGACCAGCTTAGTGGCCTGCCAACACTGCGAGCGCCCCGCCACCAGCACAGACTGAGCAAGTGGGCATCTCTAGTTTGTTCTGCAACCACTTTGCAAAGTGCAAAACAGAGTGCCCCCTACCCCAATTCACCAGGGAGAGAAATCCGTTTTAAAATGGCCCACTGTGAGCCCTGTTCTAAGCAGCTAAGACCATCTTGAGGGAGTGGCAACTGTATTCATAGTGACATTACAGCCCCGAGTGTATCTGCAGAAACTCCAGCAAGTGGGTCACCATCCTAGGCCAAGTTGAAGTTTTACGGGAACTCAAAAGTTGCTTGTCGGGGGCTGGAGCTCATGGAAGGAAGGAGAGGTAAAGAATGACTACCAAGCCCTCACCAAGCTGCCTCCTCCTTCCTGAAGGATGTAAATCTCTACTTCCCACCCATGGCTTCCAATGCAAACAAGCCTCGCTTTTTGAAGATGTGAACCTGATAAAAGTACTAAGGCCAAAAAGTTTCGTTCCGCCTTTGAGTTCATGGGCGGGAGGGAAAAGTTGTCCCACTACCAGTCGAGTTGAGGAAAGCTGGCTTCAGAAAGCTGGCCTCCATCTCCCTTTTTTTCTCCTTCACAGGTGAACTTCTTCCCAGCACAGAGCTCTCTCCTCTCAGAGCCATGTTGGCAAGCCAGGGGTCTGCCCAGAGAGCCTCTTCTCCCAGCCATCTGCAAAACTCAAAAGTTCTCTCTTCACCTTTCAGAGGCCCATGCCACTCTCTAGATCCTCTGGTCAAAGGATCCAAGGGCCTACCCTTGACCTTCAGCTCACACCTTGGCTGTCTCCTTCTCAGATCTGGATGACCCCCCACCACCCAGGACTACCTAACGCCCAACAAAAACCTCCCTTTCCAGTTCCCAGTAACTTCACTCGTCTTCCAGGTAATTAAACTGGTAAATGTCCTAGGAAGCATGTATCTAAGTGATCACCGAGTGATTGCCTACACCAAAATAACGAAATAGTAAATGAGAATAAGGAAGCCTTGCATAAGCACCCTCTCATTTTGGAAGCCATGGCCCAGCCCAGCTGCAGGCTCCTAACCCACAAGGTTCAACAGATGACACAAGGTTCGATGTCTGTGTGACAGTGACTACTGCCAAGGCTGCCACTGAGGGCTATACCTCTTGAAGAGCCTTCCACCTACCTGACCACACCAATCATTGTTTCAGTAGGTCACACAGAGACAATAGCCAAGGCAAAGTCCTGGTGGTGTGGCAGGTTCACAGGTCAAGAAACAATCGGTTGGTCTCTGGTCACAGCAGGCGCCGAGATACTGTCCGAGGAAGGAAGTCTCTCCTTCCATGTTAACCATCCAGCTCCAACCACGCATCTGTCCCTTCCTGCTGTGTTGCTTCCTCTTATCAACGGACGTGACAACGTGGGAACCAGCCCTAATAAATGACACTTAGATGTGTGATTTGGGGTACGTGCACGGCCGGTTTTGAAAGGAGCCTGCTGGTATGCTCTGGCAGTGCAGTCAAGGCGTTTTCCTGCATTTGGACTAGATGGTTGTGTTGTGCTGGCTGCTCAGTCGTGTCCGGACTCTGCGATCCCATGGACTGTAGCTGGCCAGGCTCCTCTGTCCATGGAATTCTCCAGGCAGGAATACTGGAGTGGGTTGCCGTTCCCTTCTCCATTGGATGAGATGAGTGGTTTTCACAATGATGTGTACACGAGCCCCAGGTCTGAGAGCAGATGGGGTTATCTGTTTTGCACTCTGGGCTTCTGACTATCGTTATTTTAAAGCAAGGGTTCCAAAGCTGGGAGGGAGGGAGGAAGAAGAAAAAAAAACCCTGAAAGCTGGACTGATCTTCCAGTGTCCACATGGGTAAACACTAGAATGACCTCAAGCAGCAGCATGGAAAGCCAGGACTTAATTCTGGTTTTAAGATGCATTTTAACCATTATTAACCTAATCCTGGATGGCTCAGCGGTAAAGAATCCTCCTGCAATGCAGGAGATGAAGGAGACACCACAGGCTCAATCCCTGGGTCAGGAAGATCCCCTGGAGGAGGGCATGGCAAATGCCATGGACAGAGGAACCTGGTAAGCTACAATCCATAGGATCACCAAGAGTCACATGACTGAACTGACACGCGCACACACAATCTAATCCTAGTTTATTCCTCGAGCATCTTCTAAAGAGAAGCAAACATAGAAACCTCCCACCTGCAGCCACTGAATGGAAGAACTGCCCCCCGCCATCCCCCTTCATGTGGCCCTGGGAAGCCACTGTTCCCACCACCACCCATCCCCGCTCGGCGACTTCCTAGCCAGGGCCCTCCCCCCGTGACCTTCAGGTATTTTTACCTTCAGCTCTGCCTACTCCAGCACAAGCTCTCCTACAACCTAGTCATTTCTGTGCTGATGCTGTGTCAGGCACGGACAGATGAAGCACTCCAGGGTGGTCTGTTATCACGGATCCAACTTGCTCTCCAACCCTCGGGGACTATAGTTTGCTTCCAGAGGGAGTGTCTCCACATCGACCCCCCTTCACCAAAGAAATACCAGATATGAATTAAGCATGGCACTGTGGCTGCCAAGGTTTTAACTCATGTGATAGCTAAACGAGAAGGGGGAAAAAAAAAAAAAGAACCTAATAAAGAGCTTACTTTGCACAACTAAAAAAGAACGACAACAAACCATTTAAACATGATTTATGTACATTTATGGCTTTATACAATAATAGCAAAGATTGTTCTTGTGTCTGTAAGTACATCAGCATCATCAGGCACTTTTCATTGTATTGGAGCGGGAACGCAGGATCTGCACGGGTACTCAACTCGACTGGCCAAGGGGGCGGGGTCTGTCTGCGTCTGGATGGGATGAACGTGGCCAGGCCGCCAGGCTGTCACCCCCCTCAGGGAGGAGGCCGACAGTAATGCTAGGCTGTTCTGTCTACATAAGCCACACTGCGTCTTTTACTGAACGATTACTCGGTAATCATTCAGCTGGGGAGAGGGGTGGGGGTGGGGAGATTGGTAACACTTATCCAGCAGCTGAATTAAGTCCAAATCATATACTTTGGGGGAACTGTTTCCATTTTGAGTGTCTTTCTCCTCCTTCTTGGGACCTTCCATTGATTTACTGCTCACTGGGATTTTAATTTAGACTTTGTCAGTTTTTCAAAGCAGACCTTTCCAAGTAACACATCGATCACCTAAATATACTCCATACGTCTATATTACGGAAACAATACTTTATATTTAAAATATCTGAATAGCTCTATAATACAATATGCTTTTAATAACAGTACAAACCAGAGGAAATAAATCAAACAAGGCTGCATAGGTGATATCATTTGCACATTTCACAAAGCAATCATGTACAATAACTGATATACTCATTACTCCAGAAAGTCAGTATTCGTACAGAAAAAGAATTACCAGAGGTCACATAATGTTTGTTTTCAAAACCGACAAGGTGCCTTTCACTGAACTTCACTGTACCCTGGAGAGCTACCCAGGATTCCTGTTAGAATTTTAACACACACACACAAAATTTGAAGGGAAAAAAAAAAAGATATTTACACAGACTCAAGAGGAAGCAACATCTTTTTAAAAGTCACTCTATGAAGTAGTAAGATTTGAACAGTGATTTTTTTTTTTCTTTTGTAGCTAGTTGCCTCATCAGTGAACAATGGGCCTGATGAGGCTCAGTGTGTGCTGGCCTGGGGGGCAGGAAGTGGTGGTCACTGAGGGGAACACAAGAACTGTGGCCCCAATGAGTCCGAGCGCAGGTACAGGGGGCACCGGTCAGAGGAACCAGGGTTTCTGAAACCAGACTTATTTTGGAGTGGCCAACAATGAAGATGGTTAGAGGGGTGGCTGTTTAATGAATTTTCAAAAGTGTAGAAGTCACTGTGGAAAGTAAACAATACAGCCTGCCTCCTGGAGGAAATCCATCCAGAAAACTTGTGTTCTTGTTAAACTTGGAGAAAAAACCAAGCCAGGAGAGATGCAATTCTTGGGCAAGACAAAGCCAGTGTGATGTGGGCTAGGTCCACAGAAATCAGAGCTTCCTCAAGAAGGCCAGAGGAACACTTTTGCGCACCTGTTCCTTTCCTTGTGCTGACTCTGGGCATTCCGCACGACTTGAAAACACTGATGGACTAAATGGGATGCAAAGCCAGTTAACTTGGGTCTAATCAGTTATAGGTAACTGGAAAATATTACAACATAATGACCATAATTATAGTTTGGGTTGCTAAAGGGGAAAGAAACTCTCCAATTCTTAATGCAATGGCTTTCTAAATAGATTCAAAGGTATAACTTACTGCTGGCTTGTCGGTTTTTAAATTTAGTGCCCGAATTTTTAAGCAAGTGCTAGTCTCTTTGGTAGCCATTTGCAATCATGAACACCAAGCACTTTAAAAATCACTCAATTTAAAAATTCCCCCGTTCAACCTCACTTTCGACAGTGCACCAAGTAATGTGCAGGACAGAAGGGGAAGGGGGTTTAAGAGTGAGTATGGACACAATTCTCCAGAAGTACAAAGCCAACACCCGCCTAGACCAGGAAGAGCACAGCGTTACGAGGCAAAACTTTTGCTGAAGTTCAACTCAAAAAGGTTAAGTTGATCAAAACCCCAGCTTGAGAAAGGAGCACTGTTTTGGAGGTGGGTCTCCCCTTCTGATCTCCAAATACTACACAGCCTCCCCCCAGGAGTACTTGAAACAAAGCACATACAGGCACTGATCAGAAGATTCAATGCCGGGCAGGGATGCCTAGTTCACAAGGACAGCAGAAGCAGATGGGATTTCTGTAAAACACATACACAAAAACAAATCAAGTTCTCAACGTGAAACGCAAAATGTCCGTAACTATACATCACTCTCGTGCCAAGGTAGGGCCAGAAATGTTGGGTGTGCAAGTACTAATTACAAGGATTTTAAGATTAGTCAGAAAACGTCACCAAGGAGCATCCCCAAGTATACAAACCAGTGAAGCATGTATAAAATTAGTACTAGTCCAGTTAGAAATACAAAAGGAAAATCACGAATGCTGCTTCAAATGTCTGGGATTCCACAAATTTACAAGCAGACTATGTAACAAAGGTAGACTCGAGTTTTAAGAAAACATTACAGTTCAGTATCTATTCCAAAAATGATCTCAAGTCCCAACAGTAACATCAAAAATCATTTATATGGAAATTAGAACCATTTAAAGTGTTTGTACAAATTTGCAAATAACAAAATAAACAAACGAAGAAGAAAAAAAAAATAGAAAAGACCTGTACAAGGCTGGAGTTTAATCTTTTTTTCCCCCCAAAACAGTTTTGATAAGTCCGTTAATTCAGCAGATGGACAACAGGCTACTGGTTCTCCTGTGAATTATGCGGTGCCATGAACAGATGCAGAGCTGTCCAGTGGAGCTGTAGAACGGAGAGCTTGGTTCTCTGTGATTCATCAGTTCAGCAGAACACAGGTAGTACAAAACCAAAGTTTAACTTACCAAGGACATGAGACCATCACAGTATTACAAAAAGAGTATAAACTTTCCTTGGACCAAAATGAATATTAAAAAAAAAAGCACACAGATACAATTCTGTAGCTACGGCTTATGTACAAAAGTTGAAAGCACACCAGGATCCAAAAGTCTTTTCTGCAATTATATGGTGTAGTGAGTTTGGCACTTCATTGTAATGAATTTCCAATGGCACAGTCCTTATCTGCAGCAGCACATAACCTGCAAACACTGGGCAAACATCCTGTACAGGAAGCGTCTTCGCTGCCAAGTCTGACGAAAGGAAAAAAGAAATGCGTTTTGTGTGTGTTTTTTTTTTTAAATCAAGAAAACGAAAAGGTAGGGTGAAGGACATCTTTGGACTGCTTCTCTCAGTTCCTGCTGTCAGACAATCTGAAGTACTTTTAAGTGTAGCCTAGGAAAAAACACATACACACATACAAGCATTGAAAACAACCAAATGAAAATCAATTCAACTTAACATATTAGGATGACAGACATACTGGGGGGGGGGGGGGGGGGGTTGGGCTTTCTAAAACAGCTCTGAAATCATTCAATGGGAGAAAATTCCACTTTAAAAACCCCTTCAGCGTTTGATTTGTATCAAATGTATTCATTTATTGAAGAGTTACTAAGAAGATGCAGCCTTCTGTCAAAAGAAACTCTTTAAAGCCATTAGAGGAAGCTTCCTTATGTTTCGGCTCAGAGGAGAATTTACAAGCTGCAAAAAGGGCAAAGAATGAATGATAAAAGATGCCTCTACAAGGGGCAGCCGACTGACATAAAAATAAAAAAGTCCCGACCCTGGAAGATACAAGGCAAGTTACTGGGCTCCTCTCTTTAAGTCCTGTTTTCAGAAGGTCTTTTGGTATCGGGGTGCTCTTACCTGCTTGCTCGCTTGCTCACTCTCAGCCTGACACCCAGCTGTGTGTTGTTGTCTTGACACTGTGTGGGAAGCTTTGGTTGGGCAAAACGTTGTCAAAGTTAAAATCCAACGTGTCTCCGTCCATGAGGTCGTTCCGAATGATGGACTCCATGTCACAGTCCAAGCGCTCGATAAACATGCCGTCCAAGTCACTGGGGAGCTTCTCCTGGTGGAGAACGCCCATCCGGCCGTAGCCATTGCAGCTGCTCACAGAGGAGTAGCCCCCCAGGGCGCTCATCTGCATGGGGTGGGCCAGAGGCACTTGTAAAGCTGTCTTCACCGGGGCCAGGCGGTTCATACCCGAGGTGTGGGGCATGGTGTTTACCGCGTGGGGCAAGGCACGCCCGTTGACTGCGGATGTCGACTGAGCGTGTCCGGGGTGGGTGTGGGAGCTGGGGGTCATCATTTTGTTGTGAGAGGCCTGGCCGCCGTAGGCCGGCATGACCGAATTGGGGCCCATCAACACGCTCTGGCCAAGCACTCGGCTGTTGGCTTGAGCCACCCCCGGATCGACTGGCGTCATGATGTCGTTGTGCGGAGGAGAGTCAGACGTCAGCAGCTCCTTCAGGAGTCCCGGCGCACAGTACTGGCTCATGCCTCCATAACTCGATTTGTTGTCCTGCAGCGTCTGCATGGGCATCTGAGGCAGGGGGCTCATGCTGGACTGGCCGTATGTATATTTTTGGTAGTTGGGGGTGGGTGAATTCAGACTGGTGTTTGGCGGTGCAAAGGAGTAGCAGGGCGTCTGCTGCATCATGGTGCCCGGGGAAGACTGGGTGGACACAGTCAATGACGTTGGTGACGAGAGAAGGTTGAGATTATCCAAAAGGTTCTCCATGTTCTCAGGGTTACTGATCTCGGACAGACTGGGCAGAGTAGAAGCCATCTTTGCAGCGGACGGCGGGTACACCATTGAGTGCACGTCCCCGTCTCCCAGGTCGTCCTGCTCCGTCATGATGGGAGAGAGCCTCCCGCTAATGGTACTAGCGTTCGAGCTGGTTCGAGGGCGAAAGGTACTCCAGTTGTCGAAGTCGTCATTGCTGTGGGAGCCGGGACTTGCGGGCCACTTGGAAAACTGCGATCCCGGGCTGTCCCCGGCACCCTCCTGGCCCGACTGCAGGGATGCTTTTTTCTTGGCAGCTCGGCCTCGGCTCTTAGCAAATTTACTGTTGTTGTCCATGGATGCGGCTCTTCTCCTGGGGGATTTCCCACTCTTGCCTCCCTCTGGATTGAGCATCCACCAGGAGCTTTTTCCAGTTCCTTCATTCTGCACGCGGATGAACTTGCTGTGCAGGGACAGATTATGACGAATTGAATTCTGTAAAGCAGAACACCACGTCAGAAATACAAATACTGCTCTGGCTGAAGACCAAATATTACACACAGACATATCTCACATGGAAGACACGTCTCACATGGAAGACAAGTCATGTTTTCAAAGTTTACGGTACAGATCTGTACCATCACTACAAGACAGCTCCAAAGAGTAAAGCAGTACTGTATCTTAAAAACAGTATCTGTATTTTAATTTAACAAGGGGAAAAAACTAAACAGGCATTATTATAAACACTTTCTTTTACATAGCTCTATTTTCCATGGAAATTACAGGACCTGGTTTTTAAACCACTTAGATTTGCGATGCAAATACTACTCCATTAACAGAGTGCTATCAAAACCCCTATCCATCCAATCATCCCCTAGAACTACTGCAAGTTCTCTGGGGATGGTACATGCGCCACTTAACACGAAGTGAGAAGTTCTGTATTATGGGGTCCACGTGATCACCAACAAGAGAGAAAGCAAGCAGATTATATCCTCAGTCAAGACTCAAAACCCTGAAAACTAGCTAAGACCTAGGTTCATTTATGTTCTTAAAGTCCATTAGGCAGATATAGGTGAATAGAAGGAAAACGAGGTGGTGCTTGTGATTTTAATTTTAGAAAGTTGAAATACCAAGGAAAAAAAGACTTAAATTCAAGTGCTGTTCACGACCCTCTCTTCCCAGCTTCTACTCGAGCCAAAAAGCTGCCCTGGGAGGGAAGGAATGGTGGAAAGGGCAGAGAGCTGGTGGCTCTGATCCACTGAGTATGGCTCCATGACTAAGTCGTGACATATACAACCCCCAGGATGGTCAGGACAGAAAAACCAACTTTGAGCCCCTGGGTAGCTCTGCTACTCACTGGCTACAAACCTTGGGAAGCTGCCTGGCCCCCACGTGCTTTATAGCCCCCTTTGCGCTGGTTCCATGGGTCCAACGAGACAAGGTATGTCAGGAGCTCAGCCAGTGTCCACCATGGTAAATGGTTGGTGGGAAGAAGGTATCAGATCCCACCTTGGCGGGAGGGCACAAGGCACCACCCTTTCTGAGCCCATTCCCCTCCTCCTAGTCACTGGGTTGTGGGTAGGAGCTAAGTGGTATTACAAACACAAACCCGCAACTCCAAACACACTGCGACAGGAGCCAAAGACAGCGCAGGCCCCAGCAGAAGCGGTGGGGCCAGGCTGTAAGGGAGGAAGCCCGAGTGCGACTCCTGTCCTGGGTAAAGCGTGAGACTGCCGGCAGCTGGACAGCCTGCTGTGGACAAGGAAGAGGGGCTCCAGGGAAGCAGGGCGCAGCCCGGCTGGCTCGGCCCCAGCGCAGGACAGGCACGCAGCAGCCTCTCTCTCTGTGCACTCAGTGCTCTCTGTCATCAGGGCCTGGAGCAGGTTCTGGGCGTCCTGGACTCCCGGAGCAGGACTGAGCGCGTGGCCCCCACACGTCTCTGGCTTCCTCTGCCAAATGGATGCCCAGCTCCGCTGAGTGAGCCCCTGGGACCCCTGCGGCCCCTTCTCCCCGACCACGAAGCGGCTCTGGCTGGATCTGTGGTCACCCAGAGATGCAGCCACAGCGCCCACATCCTCATCGCCGTGGGACTCAGATGCTTGAGTGCCAATTACTGTGCCAGAACAGAGCCTCTGCACGTGGAGCCGGCCGGGGCTCCACGCAAACCATGAGCTCACCATCTCTCTCATTTAAAGGAGATAAAAAACAAAGAGAAAGAAAAAGAAAATAAAAATCTCTCTTTCTAAAAGGAGACGAAGAAGTCAGAATGGGTCCAGACAGTCAAGGCTGAGAAATCTACATTTCAAAATGCCCTCTGACCCTCTGTCCTACATTCCACGCGAGGATTGCAACACAGCAGCCCTGGGACAGCCCTTCGGCCAGGCCCAGGCGAGCGGGGTCGGTCACGGCCCTGGAAGGGGGCTTCCAGGCTGGATGCTGGGCAGGCATGTACGTGGGTGGTGGGGTGGGGCTTCTTCTGTTCCCAAGACTCTGTCCTCTTTCTTCCCGCCTATAGACCTCACCCCAAATCCAGACTGGAGCCCCTGAAAGAGGCCAGGAGCTGCATCTCCCGCATATCCTATTCCATCCCCGTCAGATTCTCCAAACCCTACGGGGAAGGTTTCACTGACACTGACACAGACACAGACACAGACAGTGCTTCCCTGCTGGCCCCCAACCTCCACACACACACACACACACACACACGGCCCCCCAGCCTCTACATTCTTCCTCAAAGAAACAGGCCTGCTCCTGGGGCAGACCTGGAACTGAGTCTGTACAGGCTGGAAGTCTGGGCATTTGCACAATATTCCATCATGACTATCTTGTTCTTTAAACACAATAGAAACACAGATAAGCTACAATGAATCTCTGGAGGAAAGGAAGCTTGACTCCTGTCCCTGTCACATTTGGTTAATGATGAAGGGGGAAGATCTTCCTAGATAGTGGCTTCCTGGCTGTCTGTACAGCCTGGGGGGCAGGGGCTGGTGGTGGGGGACACAGCTCTATGATACATATAATTAGGTCAGATCATTTGTAACTGCAACTGGGGGACACTTCCATTAAAGATGGAATCTTTAAGAAGTTCAGGAAGAAAAAAAAAAAAGGCCAGGAAGTATTCACTAACTGGGCAAGACACACACTGGCTTACCAAAAATGGGGGGGGGGGGGGGGGGGGCGGCGGCGCGGGGGTGCACACGGGGTGTAAGCAACCCCTTACTTACCAAGACTTTATGCTACATACTTTCCTAAGAGGACATTTCAGGTCACTCTTTGAGTAACAGAGCTGTCTCCTAACTTTACCAACAACTAAAAAAAATTTTTCCCCAAACAGGAAAAGGTTTGCTGTGCAGGGCTGGTTACATAAATTCCTGTTTTTCACATAGCCAGCAGGACACTAAAGAAGCTATGATAATCCAATGGGAGGAATTGGAGTGGGAGATGTTGAGTAGGTAAAGCTTGAAAAAATACATGCCACTAGTCATGATGTTGGGCTTCCTGGTGGCTCAGACAGTAAAGAATCTGCCTGCAATGCAGGAGACCAGGGTTCGATCCCTGGGTCAGGAAGACAGAGGGCGAAAGAGGAAGAGATGATTGGATGGCGTCACCGACTCAATGGACATGAGTGTGAGCACGCTCCGGGAGATAGTGAAGGACAGAGCAAGCTGGCGTGCCGTGGTCCATAGGGTTGCAAAGAGTCGGACACGACTGAGCGACTGAACATCAATTCATGATGTGACGTCTGCAAATCTCAGCAGGATGCAGTGGACACGGCCGAGGTGGGGCAAGCGTGGTTCCCGTGACCTGGGCAGAGAGCCACACGCAGCCAACAGGGCTCTGAGCTTCAACTGGGAACGAGTATCACATGAGGAGAGAGGCAGGGTGTGAAGACAGAAGCGCTCGCGCACTGCAAACAGCTCACCCAGATCCCGAATGTTCGCCCGAGACCACCAGAGAGGAGGAGCCCTCAGCAACTCCCCTGCCACTAGCTGTCGTCTCCGCTGCATGTGCCCCTCGGCTGCCTGCCCCCTGACCCTCCCTCACCATCTGCGTGCCTGGCCACCCTGAGCGTCGAGGCAAGTCTATGGGGGCAGCGGCACCCTGGACCCGCTGCACCCCAGCCAGGGCGCCCCGGCTTGCTCAACCTGCTCTAGTGGCTGTTTCTAGCTCACGGGTTCATTCCGTGCCCTCTGCAGACCAGATTCCACACCTCTTGAAGGGTAAGGGTTTTTTTTTTTTTTTAATCTTATCTCAAAGCTCATAGAAGACGCCTTACACACAAGACACACTCAATGAACGGCTGTTGACCAACGTCCCAAAAATATCACAGGGAAGGTGTCATGCCATCCACCTCTTTTCTCTGTCCATTCGTGCATCGCTTCATGCCAAGTAACTTTCATTAACACTGGGGCTGATTTATGCTGGGCACAGTGAGGGACGTCAGAAGGAGCTACTCACAGAGTCTGCCTTCTGGGTGTTCTATGATCTACCTGGGGAAGGAACCAGTCCACCTAAATGGCCACTCAGGACAGGAAATGTACAAAAGACTGTCCAGGAGCCTTGATGTTTTCCTGCCAAAGGTCACCACTCCCACCCCACCCCGCCACTTCTGTCTCAGCCCAACTGTCTCTTTCTTCTGAAAGCATTTCCCAAGAACCCATCCCATTCTGCAGCTAACACACGGCCTGGTTTGCTCACCACAAGCACAACTCTGCTCTGCCTGGCTTCCTACAACCCTGTGAGTTCCAGGAGCTTGGAGACCTGGGCTGTCTTCTTGGGCACCGTACCCTCACAGCTCTACTACCAAAGCATCTATTGGATAGATGAACAGATCTTACATTTACAGGCTGTTTTCAAGATTAAATGAGATAACAGATGCCCTTAGCTCAACCGATATCAGCCGCTGTTTTGATTAGGATAATGGCTGTGTTTCAGCAACTCATGCATATTACAAACATCGGTCTCATTCTCATTATTCCTTTATAACTAGATTATTATAATAGTTAAATTATTCCTTTATAATGAGAATGAGACCATCACCTCTCAGCCACCACTCTTCACCCCAATTTCTGCTGGGCATTCTAAGACTACTCTGGTCTTTGTGTTCAACCAAAAACAAAACCAGCAACTTCAAGCTGAATACATCCTGCTCAGGATCCCCTGGGCCTTCATATTTTACACCTGGATTTTACTTTAGCGCTTACAAACCGCTTTCAATACATCATGTCTCATTCTATCCTTGGAAGAGTCCTGTAAGGCAGGTTATCATTGGCCCCATTTTGAAAATGGGAGCACTGAGACTCAAAAAAAGAATCTCCTGCAAAATGTCTCTGCGTGCACCACCACTGCCGGCTGGAAAAACCATGTTTTGGCTTCACCATCATTAAGAAGAATCACAGGAACATATTACTTAAGACTGAGGTTACCTGTGTGCATCCTTGAGGGAGCAGAAATAATTCTGTTTACAAATACTAGTTTAGAAAGCTTGTTTTCTGCCTCAACGGGTAATAAATTTACAAAATATGATTTGTTTTTAATTCTAACTGGTTACTCTTCGTGGCAGGAAACCAGAGCAGCTTAAGTGTGAATTTCAGACGTGAGTGTTGCCTCGGGGAAAGCGTGTGCAAAGAGGCTGTGGGAACCCACAAGGAGAATCGAAAGGCCCTCAGAGGCCGCACAGCCCAGAACTGCCCATTGCCCCCACGGGAGGGTGGGTGTGAACAACAGCCGGCCAGCCAGACAAAGAGAACTTCAAACCCAGACGCTGGGACACATGACTAAATGGACTTGTTGTTCCAGAAATTCTAGAAATTCTTTCAAAAATGCGAGACAAACTAGATCTTTCCCAGAGCGTTTTATCGAATTCCTGTGAACTCTGTCCGTGTGTGCGATGCCTTCGCAGGCTCCCGGCGTGGACGTGGCTCCTCCTCCTGCTTCCTCGCTTTTTACAAATCCCTTCCTGCATTTCCAAGAGCAAAAACAAACCAAGGAGAAAGTGGGAGTAATCTCTGTTCAGCAGAGCTCCCGTCAGAGATGCGAATAAAACAACTCTGTAAAGCAATGCATGGTGCTTGCAAACAGAAGGAAACGTGACCTTTTTGCCCATCCTTTTTTACAGGTGATGGTGACAGACTTATGTTACCAATCGAAGCATGTACATTCAATTTTGGAAAGTGCTGTAATGGTAGATCTGCTGTGGAGGGCTTGATCTACTACACGTGTTCACGTTAGGCTCCGGCACCCAGCTCTTCTTCTGGAAAGCTGGTTTCACCTCCCCGAAACCTGTCCTTCTTGCCTGCAATCAGTGGCCCCCAGTCTGCACTAGGATTCGTGCTTCCCCAGGAACCTTTGTGGACAGAGGCCTCACAGCCTCATTAAACTTGTGAGCCGGAAAGTCCTGGGAAGGTCACCTGTCCTCACACCCTTATTTTGTATTAGGGAAAATAGAGTTCGGAAAGATTAAAATGCAGATGGAAAGCTCATTTACAAAAGGCAGGAACCACGTGGTGCAGAAGCCCTAGACGAACTGTAAAATCAGAGTCAAGGGCATGCAATGGCCCTCCCCTAGACCAAACCAATCTCAGCTGCACATTCTCCAATGGCTATAGGTGCACATTTAGCTCCAAAAGCAGCTTTATCTCTGACTCAAATCACTTCAAAGGAAGGAAAATATGACTACATTACATCAGCTTCTACTAAAAAAAAAAGCATATGGCAGACTATGCTCTCATGTGAAACAGAACCAAAAAGGCAAATGTAACATCTCAGAAGTTTCAGGTTTTCGGGGGCAGTGGGGAGGCGGAGTCCAAGGTCGGACGGTGGGCTCCAGGTCTCCCCACGTCCTGACACCCGTGACACAGCAGCTCCGTGACACAGGGTCACTGGGGACGGAACGGCACCCTCTCCACGGAGAGTGCTCAAGAGTCACCTGGCACAAAGCGGGGAAATGAAGGTTGGCTATTTTGTGATAGGAAGTAAAGGGATGTGTAAACAGGAATTTTTTTGGCCATCATGAATGGTTACAACTTGATTAAAAACCATTCATCACAGACTTCCTGTTCAACAAGGCAGCCAGCCTTCCTGAGGCTGTTTCCATGTCCTTGCAACCGAGCTGCGACCCTTCTTTGACAGAGAAATTGTTCTCGCCCCTTAAGAGGACTTTAAAGGTAGAGATCTGGATCGTTTAACTAGTGTGCTCGCTCAGCTTTGGGGGTGATCCCTGTCAGAACCTGTGTCGTCTGTGAGGTTGTTCAAGGAGAGAGGCGCGCACGCCACCGGCTGATGAACAGCTTGTATTCGGGATGGCAAATAGGAGAGGGGAACTTGCTTCCTCGTCTCTTCCCACACTGGCCAAGAGGAAGCCTTGCAACAGAGAACCAGGCGATGCTCCACAACTGGCCTGATCCTTAATAAGCTTGTATTCGCCAGAAGCCTCAGTGTTTCAGGGCAAATTTCAGCCACTAACATCAGATATTGAGGACTTAAGGAAAAATCTTCAGGATGGAACAGAAATTTTACTTGATGATATTAAAACTATGCCAAGCTTTGGCTCCTCCGAAGGTCGTAAATGAAAAGAAGCACAGTGTTTCCCCGTGCTGTGCCCTAGAGGCAAACTGTGTGTCAGAAAGCTGTATTTCATGAAAGGAAGGGCACAGCCCTTGATTTTCAGGATGTGAAGACCCATGCCACGCCATGTCCTGTGTTCTACACACAAGCAGAAACTATGAACTGCAAGAGGCAAAGCCCCAACATTCCAGGTGAGCTCGGAGCCTCAGAGGCAGGCACCTCCCTCTGTTCCAGATGCCGAGGCATGCACCTGAACCCCTGGTCCAGGTACAGTCTCCCCAAGAGCGGCTGACGTGGAGCCCTGCTTAAGCAAAGCCTGGAAAACAGAAACCACCTCCCACAGTCACACGCTTGGGCTGGAGGTTGCCATGGGAGCCAACAAGGCCAACTCTCAGGTGAACGTCATCACCCCTGGCTAACAAGGTCCCAGGGGTGGATATACAGAGACTCAATTTCATTTAGCTAAAACTCTCTTAAATACCTCAAAAAGGGGGATGGGGGTGGGGAGAGGATGTGTCGGCTACTAAGGATTTCAAAGTAGAGCTGGTTTCTCCTGGGATTAATTTAGTTCTAGTGCAGCAAGCAGGCAGCCCCGGCCCTTTAACCCACTCACTGCTTCCCCAGGGAGGCACAGGGGCCGGAGGGCACTGCCAAGTCCATGGCGGGGAACCACCACTCCCCACTTTGCCTGTCGGCTGACCAGAAGGACCCCTTCCTTTCTGAAAGGTCTTTTTAGTTAACTGCCCAGAATAGGGATTTTTTTTTTTTTTTTTTTTGCTGCTTTTGCCTAATGACTGCTTCAAACACATAAGGCCCTACCAGAACAGAATATTAAGAGGAAACTCATTTGTTGAAGCGATTTTTCCATTTGCCTAATGAAAGTCTTTGTCTATTTTATAGGCCATACCATTTATCGAATCTGCAATGGCTTTATAAACACGCTGCTTTACAAATGCAATTAACTACCTTACATATTTGGCTACCAGAATGAGCCAAAACAAAATCAAAACCAAAAAACAAAGAATACGTTAGGATTTACTTTCTTCTGGTGAGGAATTTAAATCGGGCATACAGTGAAACCTCATATAGCATGAGTTTGATCCATCTTAAGTTCTTCTAAACAGAACTAAGTGAATCTCAAAGTATCTGGTCAAAGTTAGTGATGAGCCCATTAAACCTGTTCATGTTAAGTAAATGTTTATCCAAGGTGTGCACCTAAACTGCTTACAAGAACCAACAAAAAGCTTTACGAATGTAAAGGTGATGTTGAAACTTGGGACAGATTAGAATCTGCAGGATAATATCCCACAGATAGGATGTACTGTCTTCAATTGCCTTTTACCCTAAATATGTTAATATGTTCACTGTCTACAAAATGCTAGGAAAAGATGAATCCACTGAATGCATAATCTACTTACGAAGAGCTGGTACACACAGTAAACAGAATTACAAAGTACAAAATCTAGGTTTATATGGATTTTTTTTTCCTATTTTGGAACTCAAATATGATAAATCTATTTGAGTTAATAGATCATCTAGATAAATAGATAATCTAGATAAATCTATAAAATAGATAAATCTGATAAATCTGAGTTAATAGATAATCTAGATAAATAGATAATCTAGATAAATCTATAAAAATAGATAAATCTAGATTGCAAAATGAACAGCAAGTTGCAATAAAATACGCCACTCTGAACCACGCATTATTTGCAATGGAGCTATACAGAACCTTGAAACCAGCTTTCGGGCCACCATTCTGGCTAAGGAATAAAGCAACAATGATTTCTTAAGTACACATTGTTGTGGGGCCACCCCAAAAAAATTCTTCAGAGCTTGTCCCAACTCAAATAGTTACAAATATTCACTGACTGACCCAATACGAGCAAAAACACTGGGCCCATTTACTTTAAGATAAAGCAAAATTCCACCCACCACGGGAGACTGGGCTAGCCAGAGCAGTCCCCACACCCTGCAGACGGCAGGGATCCACCTCGGTGAACAGATCACAGCCCTATTCCCCACACCTTCCTTCCTTCCAAACAACAAAGGCTTCGTCAGCACCAGCAGGACCCATGCCAGTTCAGAGACCCCAAGCTGCTGCTGCTGCTAGGTCACGTCAGTAGTATCCGACTCTGTGCGACCCCATAGACAGCAGCCCACCAGGCTCCCCCATCCCTGGGATTCTCCAGGCAAGAATACTGGAGTGGGCTGCCATTTCCTTCTCCAATGCATGCATTCATGCAAAGTTGCTTCAGTTGTCTCCAACTCTGTGCGATCCTATGGACAGCAGCCCACCAGGCTCCTCCGTCCACAGGATTCTGTAGGCAAGAATACCGGAGTGGGCTGCCATTTCCTTCTCCAAGAGACCCCAAGAGAACCCCCAAAACACATCAGAAATGTAGCTTTCCATTAAGTTACCTAAGTGCCTACATATACGGGTCCCTCGGGGCCTTTCATAATGTGTCCACCCCCAAAGCCGCACCTTCTCACCAGCACAGCTTGTCCGTGCATGAGGCTCGCGCCCAACCTGAGCAGCATCTGTCCGAGGTGCTCCCGCCGCAACACGGTGCCGCTCTTGTCTGTCACCTATGCTGTGAACAGCATTTTCACATCGGAAAACTGTGCATCAACTGAACAGAGAAGGAGCCCCAGAAGCGGTCCCCTCACTCTGCACAGTCACTGACACTCCACCCGAAGTAACACATTTATTAAGGGATGCCTACAAGGACCCGCAGCCTAAGTCAGGCCTCAGGTCAAGATTAAGGCCAGCTCTCGGAGAATGTGCTTCACCAAGACCTTCCTGGGCTCAGGGGGCTGGAAGGCTCCAAATTGAGTCTGCCCTGGAACCTGATTTAGATGACCTGGGGACATCCTACTAGGACTTCTGTGGATTCCATTATTTTTGAGCTTAGCCTGAGTTAGACTGGTCCATATTCCAGAGAGAAGAGAGAAAGAAAGTCAAGTAGGACAAAGTGAAGTGAAAAGTGAAAGTCGCTCGGTCGTGTACGACTCTTTGCGACCCCAAGGACTCTCCATTGGGTTCCAGAGAGTTGAACACCACTGAGCAAGTGAACTGAACTGGACTATACAGTCCATGGAATTCTCCAGGCCAGAATACTGGAGTGGGTAGCCTTTCCCTTCTCCAGGGGATCTCAACCCAGGGATCAAAGCCAGGTCTCCTGCATCACAGGCGGATTCTTTACCAGCTGAACCACAAGGGAAACCCAAGTAGAACAAAAAGGATCCCCAGCTGAGTGATTGCAAACCTTGCCCATCTGGAAAGCTCTCCTTGTATTAAACCTTTTACTCTCACACTGCAGTTTGAACTCATAACCTCTTTAGAAACATGAATGACAAAGTCAAGAGTCAAGAATTAAAAGCATAAGACTATGTTTACAAACCTCCAAAGACAAAACCTCACAGCTACTTCTGAATATCATTTTTAGGAGGTGTTGATCTCTTCAACTGCCCTGGCTACACATATGCATTGTTTTGGGTTGAGAAAGCAAGGAGAGAATTTTGTACAGTTAAGCTCTATCTTAAATACTAGAGGGAAATGGACAAAGGAAGAATGAATAAATGATTATATGAACTCACTTTCTTAAGGTGAGTCAAACCAATGGAGAATGAGAACTTCTTGCCCGAGCCCAAAGTCTGTGGTGGTACACCTTCAACTCCTCTTTGGAACTTTAGTGCTCAGTTTTCAATTTTATCACTTTGAATTTTGCCCAGAACGAACTGTGAATAGCAAGCACTGTGGCTGGAATCTTGCACAGGGCACAAAAGTTTTGTATCTCTTCTGAGCTACTGAATTCAAGTTCACTCTGAACCACTGCTACAATTCACCACAGTATGTTAGTACATTCGGGGTGCCTTTCCTCCACTTTGTTAAAACTATGCATTTGCCAAAATGGTTCAGTATTAGGATCTTCGCAGAAGAGTAAAGGTTTATACTCATGTCCAAGTTAGGCCATTTCTTCTGCATATGAATCTGAGCCAGGTAGGTGACGCCCTTTACTTTACCATCATATAACCCAAAGAAGTATGGTGAAAAGGTAGTGACAGCACATTGGGAAAACACAATATTTATTATTAAAAATGTGAAAGATGCTAAAAATTTCAATTTCTAGAAATCTTTGATCATCTAAAACAAAAGCAAGATTTTCTGGATTTTGTTGGGCCCATTATTAGACACTTAAACTATGAGCAGTGAGATAAGTCTAATTTCAACTCCTCTCACTTTGTTCTAAACAACAGGTTAGTGT
The DNA here is from genome assembly GCF_029378745.1 of Bos indicus. Lineage (NCBI taxonomy): Eukaryota > Metazoa > Chordata > Mammalia > Artiodactyla > Bovidae > Bos > Bos indicus. Next base: position 21,830,462 of record NC_091771.1, on the reverse strand, counting down.
CTTTGATATTAGTTTATTTCCTTTCTATTTTTTTAAATTACTTGGAAAACTAATTGAGACAAATTCTGAAAACCCAGTTAAGACTGTTAGAGAGATTAGAATTTTAAGCAGGTGAACTAAGTTTGAAACACTCACTCTTCACTGCACCTCTAACCCCAAAGGTAAGAAGCTTTGTATTTTAACCATTTTGAAAGTCCATGATACATTTCTATCAAACAGTTAATGAAGATAGGCGCCAATACATTGGGCAACTATTTTGGTCCTCGAAGTAGCCATAAATTAAGCAGGAGTAGCATGAAATTTTAGAACAAAATATTTTCTTTACAAGAGTCTTCAAGGTTGGGTTATCTGTGTTTTTATTTAATTACACAGACACCCGACTGTTTCAAAAGGACCACAAGGTCAGTCAGGGCTGGAGCAGGACGTGTCCGGTCAGCTCTGCCCTAGTGGATACCAGGGCAATTTTGCTCTTGGAGGGATGGAGGGGGCCAGGGTACCATGGATATCACAGGACCCAAATCAGTCATTTTTATTGGGAATACAAATGGAAGATAAACTAACTTTCATTTTTATCATTTAAAACTCCATCCAAAATTTATCAAGAAATCAAACAAAGCTTGGTTGAAGTGGGTCTACTGCAAACTATTTAAATCCAGACCACCTCAGAAATTAACATTTCCATTTCCATATCAGTAACATAAATCAGGGTCTTCTACAATGTCATTTCCATTCAACAAGTATTTATTGGGCCTCTACTGTATACTAGGTACATGGAAAAGCAAAGTAACACATGCCTCCCAGGCTGACAAACGATAGGAGGCACACGCTCGAAACAAGGAAGGAAAGACCCTGACCTGGAAGTGGGGCGTGAAGAAAGGCGAGAGTCAGACCTCTGGATGAAGGAGAAGGGGTTCTCGATGTGAGTGCAGAAACAAATAGAAGGTGATGGGCATACTGTGTAACAGCCTCCCAGATGGCTCAGTGGTAAAAGAATCTGCCTGCCAATGCAGGAGACAGGAGTTCAACCCTGGTTTGGGAAGATCCCCTGGACAAGGAAATGGCAACCCACTCTATTCTTGCCTGGAGAATCCCATGGACAGAGGCGCCTGGCGGGCTGCAGCCCGTGGGGTCGCAAGAGTTGGACATGACTGAGCAACTAAACCAGCACCACACACTACAGAACGAGCTCTAAAACCCGAGAAACCTGGATTCAAATCCAAACCTGAACACTCCTGGGCAAGTGACTTACAACCTAACAAAAGTTTTACCTTACTGAATCACAGTACTAAAATGCTCAGTGCGTAGACAAGTTTGTGAAAAGCACTAAAAACGTGTTTGGAAGAGAAAGAAGGGGTAAATGTGGCCGTATTTGAGTTCAGACGCCAAAAGAGGGGGAAACAAGATGGGAGGGGACTTGTATTAATAAAAACAAGCTAGGAGCCTGTGTTTCATCCCACATGCAATGCTCAGGAGATCAAGTGAAAAATCGGAATAAAGTTATGACATGAAACCTAGAGGAACGAGCCAACCTGTCTTCCCACGAAACGGCAGAAGAGGAGACTGTGTCCCCGCTTGAAAAGCAGATATTAATATTTTTGATTATCCAAAAACTTAAGAATGTGAGGGTGTCTGTATTTTTATGTGCACACAAATGCTTGCTGATTAGCAAAAGTATCTCGGGAAGGTGCTGTCTTTGTGTGGTTCTTCCTCACCTGGAAAACTGTCCTTGGTTCAGATCACCAAGGTTCAGATCACCCCAACCTCACCACAACCGGAGGTGGCTGACCGGAGGTGGCTGCAGCTTGTGTGGAAAGGCTGAGAAGCATCATCTCGAGGACTCCATGCATCTTTCTCTCTAAAGCTGCTGCTGGGCTTTTTTTTTCTCATGATTCTAACGCTGCTTGGTGGTTCTAAGACTCATGGCATGATCTCAGAAATATGACTGATTTTTTTTTCATAGTCAGAGAAGGGCAGGATACTGGAGCTAGGACCATTTGTTTTGAAAACAAATTCTAAAAGTCGTGAAGTCTGCTGTGTTTTCATATTTTTATCCATCGTTCACAACATTTGGCATATGAACGGCGTTCTTACTCTTTGAGAGGTTTATTTTTGTTTCTTGAGGTCATTGTCTAGGCTCAACCATAACATCTTTCAGGGTGTTTTGAAAGGCTAAAGGGAAATTAAAGGAAATAATGCCCTACAATGTAACCATGGACCGTTCAACATAAACAGGGATAAAGTTGCTACAGATCACTCAGCTATTCAGTACCCTGGTGGGTGCATGTGAGATCCAGGGCCAAGACCAACCCGTGGCTGGACGGCAGTGGTGTGAGGATAAACAGATGGCGTTTTCCCCCTAAACACACTCCCTCCAGCACACATCACACATCACCTCCATTACTGTGGAGCACACACCACCACCCCCAACCCAAACACACACGAAAAAGGTCTAAATCTTGGCAACTTAATGTTCAATGGCGAACTATCCAGTCAGAATTTGATTATACAAGTACATGATTCTGGATAAAAACCCTACCCTCAGCAGAGTCCACCCTTTCTTCTTCCACAGCCCAGGGGCCCTGGCCTCCGTCTGCTTCCCTTGCTTTCTGCCGCTGAGGAACACTTGCTGAGAAACACCACACCTTTCGTTATTAATGTCCCATCTATTTCACGGCACTTTCTCCCAACCGTGGCTCCTTGTGGGATCACTTTATTCTCCCCATGAAAACAAACAGAACCAAACTAAGCACTTCCACCGATTCAGAGTTTCTATCTTTTGGATTTTAAAATACTTTATGTGAACTTTCCATCTACATTCAACTCCTGAAACAGCTTAGCTGAGGTGAGGATGAAAACAGGAAGAAAGAAACTAAGACAGAAAGAGACCCAGAGAAAGCAGGGAAGGAGGGTAGCGGGGTGGGGAGAAGAAGGGGGCAGGGGGAGAGAGACGGACGAAGGAAGGAAGGAAAGAACATCGAGTATACTGCCCAAGGATCAGGTCTCAGAAGGTGGACTTGCTTCCTTAGTTTGAGATTTCGGTGCAAAATATTAAATCATTCCTGCCTGGCTGGAACAATGTCTCTCAAAACAGAAGAGTTCTGCTAAGAAGCTCTGCTTCTCCCAAAGCAGAGGGCTGACTGATAGGTGAGAAGGACGCGGAATCTGCACTCGCACCTCCACCATGCTCCCCACACCCGCCCCCGCCACAAACGAGCAATCTCCAGAGAGCAACAGAAAGCGGCCAAGGCGAATACTGGATATTAAGGACGAGCTGGGGGAGGGATGCTGACACACAGGGCCTCCCTCGGGGAACGGGCCTGGTCCAACACCTGCCAAAAGGCAGCGGCACGCTGCTCTGGGTCCAGGTTTCTGCAGCCCGTCCTTGCCAAACAGAACAGCTGTCACCCAGGCTACAGTTCATGAATCTTTACCTAACAACCCTGACACGCGGGCCTGGGGCGCTGATCCTGGTTGCGTTCTGGTTCAAGTCCTGCTCCACACAGCTCCAGCTGAACTGCTGACAGTGACAAGGTGACAGACAGGACTCCCCACGGCCAGCCTCTACCCCACCCCCACCCCCAGGGGAGACGCTCTTTTCCTCCAGCTCTCCAAAGGTGAGGTGTCCCTCTCCCCACAGAGGTCGCCTGGAGCACTTCCAGAGTAAACACTGGACAGAGCAGCACGTTCTGGCCAAGCAGAGCGACTCCAACGTCTGAGCCAAAGCAAGGACTCCTCAACTTACACTGGACTCCCAACTGTAGGGTTTTTAGAGCCTTTAATATGCTAACTTCATGTTCATACACGAAAGCAACACAAAGCAAAACGCAATAGCCTTCATTAACGCAGACCTTTTGTTTGTTTTGTGGGTGTGATCACGTGCACCCGCCACGTCTCTGACACTTCCTGACAGACCATGCTGTGAAACCAATGTTTAGCGGCAGGCACACACTTTGGGAAACGCTAGTCGACTGGCAAGACAGTGGTCAAGGGAGTGAAGGTCTGGCTCTAACTCTGTATACACGACTCTGGACAAATTTCATCTCCTGTGTCTCTCCGCTTTGTCCTAACTCCAGAGAGGAGCTGAGCCGGGTACAGTGTCTTCAGGAAGCACACAGAGGGTACTGTGCACTTCTGAGGTCTCAGGATCATGCCCAGGGTGGAAGGGCAGGCCATCCGAAAGCTGCTGAGCTGCCTCCCAAAGAGCACAGCTGTCCCAGGCGCCCCGGGAAGCCCGGGTGCTCGCTGAAGCCTCCCTCTCTGAACGATGCAGGAGACACAGACTCCCCTGAGCAGGCCAGGAGACTCAAGACTGCGGGTCCCGCACAGACTCTCGCCCACGACCTCACAGTAAGAGCCAACATCTTCAATAATACACAAGGCAGACTTACGAAGGGGCCAGAATGAGCCCACTCTAATTTCAATTCCAAATCCCTCCCACCCCTCCTGAATGCTTCTGTGGGAGGAAGGAAGGCAAACACCAGGTACAGGAGGAGGAAGAAGGGGAGGAGATGACAGGAGGAGAGCATGATAGGCCGATTGCTCAGAAGACAGGGGAATGGAAAAAATGATTTGATTCCTAAGAAGTCTCCTACGTCAGGAAAACATACCCCAGCCCTGGCCGTGACACCATACTGGGGTAAGAACCATGATGTGAGCAGGGAGCCAGTTTCCAGGGTCATGGAAACACAGTCCGGAGGAGAGGGAGCTGCACACCTGCTCGCCTAGTTAGTACAAGGCGTTAGCAGAACTACTGCAGAACTAGCCTGGGCAGAAGCAGCAGCCAGGATTGGAGGGCTCATTTACATACATTTGACGATGAATGCCAACGATCACGTCCCTGAGACCTCCAGTGCGTATCAATGTACAGCAGCTAGTATCAACGGTGATCTTCACTGCCCGTTACATGGAATCTGTATGGTCAACTATTTCTTCTACAAGACAATCTCAACGAACATAATGATGTCTCTCAGTGGTGAAGGCAATGGGGATCTTTACTTTCTAGTTGTACATTGTCTTTTTGCTGTTGTTAAAAGAAAGAGCACATGTAACTTTCAAAATCAGAATAAAGCTACTTCCTCTGGGGGGCAAGACCAAAAAAACTCTGCCTGTTCCTCTTTCATTTGTTCATTCAAAAAAACTGATTTCATATCAAGTGTCAAGACCTGTATCATACCACACACACACACAAATATTTTCATAGTCAAATAAAGTCAAGTTCACAAACTATATCCTAGGATTTTTTTTTTTTTCAGGAAACAATAGTTCTTTCCTTAAGCAGGAAGTAGAAAAAAACAAGTTCTATAACAAAACCAGTCAAATATGGTGGCTGGGCCAAAGAACCTGAGCCTGCTGTCTTACAAACCAGATTCTAACAAGCCAGTCCTAGCACTGAGTGAACACGTGACCTTGGATGAGTCACTTCAGCTCTCCATGCTTCTTTAATCACCTCATCTGCAAAATGGGGACAGCAGCTGCCACTTCAAAAGACTTTTCATAAGAATTAAAATGAGATAATCACACAAAGCACTTAACAAACACAAAATGTCAAGCAAACGTCGAGCCGCTGAACAGAGGCAAGGCAAACCTCAAGTCACCACCCTGCACAAACTCAAAGAAAACCGAGCACTGGTGCGTTTTTTTAGGCAAAACACATCCCTGGGCACTGGGTCTTAATGTTGATCCAACCATTAGTAGCAGCAGCAACAAAAGACGCTGTCACTTGGAGGTGAAAGTCATCCAGGGTATGATCAAGCAAAGTCAGAAGCTCAAAGACACTTCAAGCTGCCAAACTACTCCTTAGCCCTTGTCCACACACAGACACGATGGCTCAGATGGTCAAGAATCTGTCTATAATGCAGGAGACCTAGGTTCGATCTCTGAATTGGGAAATTCCTCTGGAGAAGGGCATGGCAACCCACTCCAGGATTCTTGCCTGGAGAATTCCACAGACAGAAGAGCCTGGCGGGCTACAGTCCACGGGGTTGCAAAGAGTGACTAACACTTTCACTTTTACACATAGACACACCAGGCTAATGTAGTTGGCGAGACATGGGCACCAACATTCTGAAACCCAGCAGGAGAGGGTGCTGGAAGAAATACGAAAATAAAATACAGAGAATACAGAAAGGCATTTGGGCTTTTCCAGAGTATAAGAGGTGTCTGGAGTGGACAGAGCACCACAGAACATCTCTGCTATGTTTTGTGACCCCCTTCCTCCATCATGGATAAATCCGGAGGAGAAACTGCTTGGAGGCATTTAAAAAAAAATAGTGAACAAAAATAGAGTCCAACATCCCTCACACTTGTTGCTGAAACACATTCCTTCACCTTGGAAAGACAGTCAAGAAAACTTGTGGAGAGCTGTCCTCATACAATTGTACAAATTGTGTTTAAATTGGGAAGCCAGCTGCTCCTTGATCAGTCATCCTTTTTATCATCAACAGAACTTTAATTAGCCCCCATCTGCTTCCTGTTTTATACCACAAATTTTAACTTTCACCTGTCTGGAGCCAAACTGCAGTTAACTACACCCATAGTAAATAAAAACACTGAACTTTTCATACAACACACAATTAATTTTCATTAAGTTGATACTGGGCTATTCAAAATAGTGCCTGATTCAAGTCAACTATTTTCCCATAAATGACAAAGTTCTATACTAAAAATTCAACAGAAACTCTCTCCCACCCACATCTTCTTGCATTTTTTCCATTAAGAAGGTTTTCAAGCTGTCTGGCTTCAATTTCCTGATTTTACTGTTAAGTATGGGGCCATGTCAGGTCATGTAATAACAATGGCTCAATCTCAAACACACAATGCTGACTTAAAAAAAGAAAAAGTTGCAGAATGATACCTACATTGACAACATTTATATAAATGTAAAGGGGGGGTGGGGAGGGGTGACTATATAGGATTTATGGGCCCTCATACATCAGCCCAGCCAGGGGACAGGCTTCTCTAAGAAAGCCTAGAGCCCACCTCTGAAGCAGTAGCCGCCTCTGGGGGGACAGGAAGGCACGGAGCAAGGTAGGTGGCATCTGTTAAAACCGCACGGTGGCATGAGCACTGCTGCTGTTTAGTCGCTCGGTTGTGTCCAGCTCTCTTGCAGCCCCATGAGCTGCAGCCTGCCAGGCTTCTTTGCCCATGGGATTTCCCGGGCAGAACACCGGCCACACTAGCCTCTGTGTACTTCTAGATGCTGGGACTATTTCATACAGTTGTAAGCCAAAGCCAGAGGGAGGGAGCTGCAGTCAATAAGCGAAGGTGAGCCGGTGCCCTATGCCTTCTGACCCCACTCGAGAGCTAGGATGGCACTGGACACAGCTTGAAAAAGCTCCCCCAGATTCTCATGCCCTCACCCTTTGGAAAGGCCGAGTAACAGTCCACATGCCTCAAGGGCAGGCACCCCACTCACTCATCTCGAAACTGCCAGTGCTTACCTACCCAGTCAGGACCCGAGATGTATTATCTGAGTCAACCCAGTCAGGACCCGAGATGTATTATCTGAGTCAATCAATAGACAGCACAAGAGGATTTCTGTGCTGCTATTTCCTAGCCCAATAACCAAGCACATCAAGCCAATTTACCTTTCTTGAAGGAGTCTGAAAAGATGATAAATGGTTACCACTCCAGACTAATGACTGCCGACTTCTAGGAAGCATGTTGGAAACTGAAGCCCTAAAGCCCGTGGCTCAGAGGCTGGGATTCAGCAAGTTCAGAGTGGGGCCCAGGGCTCTGTATTTTAAAAAGTCCTAGTACTGGGACTTCCCTGGCAGTCCACTGGTTAAGACTTCACCTTCTTACGCAAGGGGTGTGGACTGGATCCCTGGTTGGGGAGCTAAGATCCCACATGCCTCATGGCCAAAAAGCCCCCCATAAAACAGAAGCAATACTGTAACAAACTCAATAATGACTTTTAAAACAGTCCACATCAAAAAAATCTTTAAAAAAATTTAAAAAGTTATAATACTGAGCGTCACAAAGTTTGAGAACACTTGGACTAGCTTCATGTCCAACATTCCTTCTTTCAGTTCTAATATTCTAAGAAAATAACTCAACTGTGTCATTCCAAGAGATTCTGATTCAACAGGATGAAAAAGTGAAGCCCCAGAATATTTTTAACAAGCATCTCATCTGACAGCCAAGTCTGAGAAACACAGTGTTAGTGGTACTTTGCAGTCACTAACACCAAATAATATAAGGCAACTTACGGTATGATGTTATTTCATAGATAAGTTTAAAAAGGATGATTAAAAATATAATTATATGGTTATGGATAAAAGCCACTGTGTTCTAAGATCAAATTTTAAATCATCGTTTTTTTTTCAGAAAGAAAAACAGAAGCATCGTTAGTGAATGAGGACGTGTCAACCTCACCTTTCAATTTCCTGGAATTTTCCTCCCCCACTTTCCTCTTTAATATATAGTATTTCCTTTGGACACACACACAGCCAGCTTCACAATGGAGTCTTTACAAGATCACGGCTGCAGATACCAACAGGCCAGCCAGCGACTCTGTGGGAGGGACCCTACTGCAGCCTGACTGCCCCCGCTTCCAAGGTTTCTGCTCTGGCCGAGAAAGGATAATCACTTCTTATCAAACACTGATAGCACCTAAAATTCCTTCTCCTTTCTGACACGCCATCTGACTCCAGGGTGGGGGCAGACATCACATCTGCTTGGGAAATCACCAGTGGAATGTACTTTCATGGGAGCAAAGGTTCTGGCTCACAGCTGACCACAGGTCAGGAGAACCTCAAATTACTGCAGAAGAAAAGGAGCTGAAACCCCATCCAGCAAAGTGGATGCAAGCAGCCGCCAGTTTTCAAGGGCTGAAAGCAAAATCTAGATGACCAAGATAGCCAGAAAAGTTCAACGTTATCCTGGCTAGGATGTCACATGGACTCACTTGGCATCAAACATGTAATTTAGCACATGCTTTTAATAAGTTCATGTGTAAGATAAAACCAATCCAAAAAGGGGCTGTGTGCCCAAGGGAAGTGTGGGCCCCCTCCTCCCGGTCCACGACCAAAAGCCATGTCTTTCATATACAGAGACATCCACTTGCCCCTCTAACTCCAAGGTGACTTCAACATGAAGGTCTTTTAAGAATAAATGTGGAAAAGCCCTCAAAAATCTGGATCACAATCCACAAAGTAGTGAAACCAATCTAGAGGGTGAAGGCGAGCGATTTTTTTTAATTAACACAATAGAAAGCTTTTTTATTTTGTAGAACTCTTGTGTCACACGTGTACACATGTACACTGAGTCATACTAGAAAATGGACTTCTTACTATGCATCAGGCTTGGGGGGAAAAAAATGAGAAAGCCACAGAAACAGAAAGAAAGGTACTCCTTACCAGAGGACCCGCTTTCCCTCCCTAGGAAAGGCCTAACGACAGAGCCCAGTGAAAAAGAACACGGTTCCGTCCCCGGGGTTTCCGGGAGATAATACCCTCAAAACCTTCAGGGAATGCCCACGCGGTGCAGGCGGCAGAAGGGCCTTGTCCCCGATGTCCTGTGAGAGGTGGCTTACCATCTGGGCCTGGGAAGAACAGAGGCAGGGAAAAGGTTGTGTGCTATCATGTTTGACTTCTTTTTTAATCAGGTAACTTCTGGCCGAGCTACTTTTTCATCAGGAGAACGAAACGGGTGCTAAGCCTTCATAGGCTGAGATTTCAAAGAAATATTACTTAAGCGTCCATCTTTCCTTCAGGGAGGTGCAGAGTCAGCACAAGAAAACCATGGCTAGGGCAAGCAAGAAAAGTGAATTTAGATTATGTTTACAAGCCAAGGGAAGGAGAAAAGAAGACGCATTGAACAAACCCTCTACTGGAAACATTGCTGAAGTGTTTTGAAACTGAAGATTATACCACCACTTAAGATATTTTTTTTCTCTACTATTTTGCCCAGCATATTACAAAACTGCATCTAGGCCTGAAATAGCAGATTGCCTCAAGAGCAAATGACAATATTTGTACCAGAAATGTTGGCAACCAGCAGCACAGATGGGTTTCTGCACAGCAATCTTCAAAATGGGGCTCCGAGAATAACTCCACCTACTGCACCAATGCTAAATTGCTGAATCCAAAGTCAGAAGGGCTCATTATTCCAAATTTTCTCCACCACCTCCTTCCCAAGCGCACGTGTACCTGCCTGACCTCCTCTGCCTGGGAAGAAGAGCGCAGAACAAAGAAGAAAAGAGAGAAAGAGCAGAGTCGAGTGAGAAGGTCCCCGGGCACCAACAGGTGGTGGATGGTCAGTTATCCACAAGCAGCAGGATCACACAAATAATGGAAGCCAGTTATTTACATGAACAGTTTTCATCTTCCCCTTCAAATGCAAGTTTTTAAACACTGTACCCAAGTTTCATCTCCTCTCCAAGGCCGGGTACCTTGGTCAGGTGATGTCATTTTTGTTAGACTTGAGAACGGAGGGAGGGACCAGAAGAATTACTAGGGTGGTCCCAAAGCTACCCTTCTGCACCTACAGCATAGCTCAGTGGACAAAAACCAAACCTCCTTCAAGCCCCCGCAGAAGAAGAAAACAGCCACCTTTAAACAAAGGAGCTGGCACCTCCACGTCTGCTCTGCCTGCCAACTACGACGTGCTGTTCTCTCCCTCCGTTCCTCTGCAATTTCTACCAAATGGTCTGGAAAGGCAAATTAAACATAAGTCTTCACTTAAGGAGACATTAATTATGAAACCCATCCAATTAAAGCACTGTCTCTGGCAGTCACCCTATCCTTTCCCTGTCTCTGAAAGCGCCCAGGGGGTTGGCAGTGGAAATGGGTCTCTGCCTTTGCGCTCCGTAGGCTGACCTCCAAGCAAACCAGAGGGCCTGCCGCACAAAAGAGAACAAGCGAACAGACTTTTTTTCAGGTTAGGACGGTGCTTTTCAAGTTACATAATGCAGAGGGCAGAAGACGGCAACGTGTTCCGAGTTCCCGCACGGTCTAAGGTGGGGGTGGCGCAGGAGGCCTGCACTCTCACAGAGCAAACTCAAGTATTAACAAGCTTAGGGCTTCCGGCAGACAGAAGCCCTACATTTAAATACTTGTTAATTTAATCCTGAAGAAACCAAGAGTGGAGAATTAAGGGAGTACTAAATCTCCCACCCTTCCTCCCCTCAGACAGGCTCTGATGATAATTCCACGGCCTATAAGCAACAGTTAGAACTGGACATGGAACAACAGACTGGTTCCAAATAGGAAAAGGAGTACTTCAAGGCTGTATATTGTCACCCTGTTTATTTAACTTCTATGCAGAGTACATCATGAGAAACACTGGACTGGAAGAAACACAAACTGGAATCAAGATTGCCGGGAGAAATATCAATAACCTCAGATATGCAGATGACACCACCCTTATGGCAGAAAGTGAAGAGGAACTCAAAAGCCTCTTGATGAAAGTGAAAGTGGAGAGTGAAAAAGTTGGCTTAAAGCTCAACATTCAGAAAACAAAGATCATGGCATCCGGTCCCACCACTTCATGGGAAATAGATGAGGAAACAGTGTCAGACTTTATTTTTCTGGGCTCCAAAATCACGGCAGATGGTGACTGCAGCCATGAAATTAAAAGACGCTTACTCCTTGGAAGGAAAGTTATGACCAACCTAGATAGCATATTCAAAAGCAGAGACATTGCTTTGCCAACAAAGGTCCATCTAGTCAAGGCTATGGTTTTTCCAGTGGTCATGTATGGATGTGAAAGTTGGACTGTGAAGAAGGCTGAACGCTGAAGAATTGATGCTTTTGAACTGTGGTGTTGGAGAAGACTCTTGAGAATCCCTTGGACTGCAAGGAGATCCAACCAGTCCATTCTGAAGGAGATCAGCCCTGGGTTTTCTTTGGAAGGAATGATGCTAAAGCTGAAACTCCAGTACTTTGGCCACCTCATGCGAAGAACTGACTCATTGGAAAAGACTCTGATGCTGGGAGGGATTGGGGGCAGGAGGAGAAGGGGACGACAGAGGATGAGATGGCTGGATGGCATCACTGACTCGATGGACGTGAGTCTGGGTGAACTCCGGGAGTTGGTGATGAACAGGGAGGCCTGGTGTGCTGCGATTCATGGGGTCGCAAAGAGTCAGATACAACTGAGCGACTGATCTGATCTGATCTGATCTGATGCTTCTCAGGGATTTCTTTGGAAGGAATGATGCTCAAGCTGAAACTCCAGTACTTTGGCCACCTCATGTGTAGAGTTGACTCATTGGAAAAGACTCTGATGTTGGGAGGGATTGGGGGCAAGAGGAGAAGGGGACGACAGAGGATGAGATGGCTGGATGGCATCACTGACTCGATGGACATGAGTCTGAGTGAACTCCGGGAGCTGGTGATGGACAGAGAGGCCTGGCGTGCTGCAATTCATGAGGTCGCAAAGAGTTGGACACGACTGAGCGACTGATCTGATACTTCTCAGGAAGGTCAGGTACATGTGGCGAAAGGACCTCTTTCATTACTAGGTCTTGATTCAGCTAATGCTGGATAAGCCAAGTGATGTCACAAGTGAAACAAAGTTCTCTGCCTTCCTTTCCATTTTCCAGAGTTAACTAAAATCCAAGTAAAAATGAGGGTGTTAAAGCCTACACAACGGCCACTAGCAGAAGCAGACAATCTTCACAGAATCCCCAAGTCCCGGGGGAAAACTCCTGTAAGCTTTGGAATGGGCTTCCCTGGCAGCTCAAATGATAAAGAATCTGCCTGCAATGCAGGAGACCCGGGTTCGATCCCTGGGTATGAAAGATCCCCTGGAGAAGGGAATGGCAACCCACTGCACTCCAGAGTTTTTGCCTGGACAATCCCATGGACAGAGGAGCCTGGCAGGCTACAGTCCACAGGGTCGCAAAGAGTTGGACGTGACTAAACAAGTAACACTTTCATCTTATACTTGAATGAGTATATCAGGTTTGGAGGGGAATTTACTCCAAGGCAGAAAGACACCCAAAGACGACACTGGAGAGCAGTGTGATCATTTCCATCTAATTATCCACTGAACCTCCTCAGGTCACCCTGGCAGAAGGCAGGAGCCTCATCAGAGCAGTCCTCAAGCGGACCTGCTCTGGAGAATTCAGAATCCACCACGAGGCAGCCTCCCTGGTAAAATAAAAGGCAGGTCCACCTCTGTCAACCAGACAGGGATTCAGAGATGCCATTGGCAGCAACAGCCCAGGCGACAACCAGTCAGGGCGGACCACCCAGAAAAGCCACGGGAGGACCCAACACTAAAAGAACCCTCAAATATTCCCACCTGTTCTCACACACAGTTTCATTCAGTTCTCATTCACTCTAAACAAGAAAAGACTGGCGTGAAATTTACATTTTCTTCCCAATCAAGGCCATCCTCACCCACAGCAACATGGAATTTAAAAAAGAAAAAAAAAAAAAAAAGAAATTACATAAGCAGTCAGTATTATTTTTAGAAACAACTTTCATTTCCATTTCAACGTACTTAAAATTCAAAACTTGCTAATAATAGAAAGCACTTCAGTGTCACTAAAACCGGAAGTTGCTGCAAAATAAAATATGGTATATTTCAGAGTCAAATTCAAGGATCCCATGTTGTAAAATATTTGGTCTCTGTTACTCTTTCAGCATTCAATTTGTAAAAAGGAAACATGTTCTAGTCTGGTTAATTAACCAGTAACAGAAGTCAAGTCATGAATGCTGCTGCCTCCTAAATAAATCAGAATAGATACCCTCTGAGTTCATTTGGTTTCGGAGCCCACGGTGGCTCCGCCTGAAGTTGAGAGAGAAGGCATGTGCTCCTGGGTGTCAGCAGCAGAGGCGTGCAGGAGTGATCCCGCTCCCGGGACGGGGGCAGGCTGCCAGACTCCTGGGGCTGGTCACAGGGGCATGGCTGGGCTGACAGCAGAAGCGACAGGTGTCTGAGGGGCGTGTGGAGACAAGGCGAAGATGCGAATGCTGGGAACCCGCAGACACACACAGGCCTTACTCTTCTGCCATAATCTGCAATCAACAAGTTTTAGTAAAAGCCTGCAATCCTACCTCTGGCAGCCTCTCTCTGCCTACTGTTCGTGGCCCCTACCCAACTCCTCCCAGTAGCAATGGTGTTATTTTACAACCCCTCCAGCAAGTCTGAAAAATGTAACAGATTCGAAAGCCATCCTCTGTCCCGGAAGAGCTATCCCAGCAAGGTGGCAGAAAAGAGACTCTCTCAGGTAAACAAAAAACCTATTTTCACAAAACAAGGGATTGGATTCGACCAGAAACGGCTAATAACATCTAAGACAAAGGATGCACACAAAGCACAAGAAAGAGGAATTCACACCACGGCCTAGATGCCACACACGGGGAAATCTTCTCCTTGTTGAGATGCCCGGGTCTCTTCTTACATAATAACTCCTAGCAGTTACTGTCCCTAAAATAAGCTTTCTTTCCCAAAGAACCATCATCCAAATGTCCACCCTTTCCACAACTAAAGTCACTCAAGTTTGAGAGAAGTGTTCACCAGTCAAGGGTGCAGGATGGAGACAAGACTGCCTTCCGTGGGCTCTGCTGGCCAGGCAGCTGGGAAAAGGCACTTCGTGTCCAGCGGGAGGCCGCTGAGCTGGCAGCCAAAAAGCCCGGCTCTGCCCAGTGTCACCTGCTGGCCTGGCAACTCAGACCCAGCCCTAACCTTTCAGGCTCTTCAAGTAAACTGGAAGCCCCCAAACATCCTTCAGTTCCTGTAGTCGTCTATGGGTCTAAGAAAACTGGGCTCCATTTTGGTAATTTAGCCAATTCTCGGGAAATAGAGGGACCTAAGAAAACCCTGCAGGGTGGATGCAGACTACATGCCAAGCTTGGAGATACCGTGGTTGGGTTCCAGACCACCGCGATAAAGGGAACGTGGCAATAAAGTGGGATGTGCAAATGCTTCGGTTTCCCAGTCCACACGGAAGTTATGCTTACACTATCCTGTAGTCTATTTAAAGTGTGCCATAGCATTATGTCCTACATATATATATATATGTATCTTCTTTTAAAAATAATGCCGTTGAAAAAATGGTGCCAACAGACTTGCTCAACACAGGGTTGCCACAGCCTTTCACTTATGAACACGCACTATCTGTGAAGCGCAGGAAAACAAGGTACGCCTGTATCCCAAATGGGAACCTAGCCAGCCTTCTAAAATACAGAAACTCCAAACCGGAACTAGTGAAATCTAAAGATGAAGCCAAAACAGCACAAACCCAGAAAATTCAACAGACAGAACTGAGTTTTCCATCCTCACAGCACAGGTTAATCCCAGTAGTCTCAAAGTCTCGATTTGTTACGATGGCTCAGACTGGCTGTGAAAGGAAATGCGATGAGGATGGGGAGACACGATGAAATGCCAAGCCAGTTTAAAGAACACATCCAGAAGTGGACTAATGCCTTCTGTGCAGAATTTTTTTTTTTTTTTTTTAAGAAAATCAAATTGCTCTGGGGAGAGCAGTGGACTTAACGTTAACTAAACGTTTTGCCTGGCACATGACAATTTTTCATTTAACATTCCATTTTACAAGCTGCCCAGCAAAATCCTCTTTTACTTAACATCCACTCCTCCATTCTTCCTTTTATTCCCTTCAGGTTTTCAAGGTGGTGTGCGTGTGTGTGTGTTAATTGCTCGGTCGTGTCTGACTCTTTGGACCCCAAGGCCCACCAGGTTCCTTTACCCGTGGAATTCTCCAGGCAAGAACACTGGAGTGGGTAGCCATTCCCTTCTCCAGGGGATCTTCTCTGGAGATGGAACCTGGGTCTCCTGCATTGCAGGCAGATTCTTTACTGTTTGCACCACCAGGGAGGCCCCTTTCTAAGTGTTAGATATCGCTAAAAACACCATTTATAGGTTCTAGAGCTCTGCAGGGCTGGAGCGTGGCTGATGGGGGCGGGATGAGAGTCCCAGGCAGAGAGGGTGACACTCAGTGGGTTCGTCAGAAGTCCATCATTTCTGCTCTGCAAATCCACTGAGAACCAGAGAGGTCCCTCTGCCAACAAGTATGGAGGATGGAGGGGAGCACTAAGAAGTCCAAGAGGGAACGCAGACCCTGGAAGAGGGCGGGTCGGCCCCTTGGTGCTGAGGGACGGCAGTGATGTAGACAGATTCCTTGAAGCTCCCACTTTCTGGACATAGAACACGATGACTAGGTCCAGACATGGTCCAGCAAACTGTGGCTCACATGGAGAAGGTAAGCATCTCAAAAGGAAGAAGCCGTCATTGGCACTGAGCTACAGCCACACTGGGCAGAGCTGCCAACCAGACGGAGGTAAAAGAATTGTGAGCAACCAAAGTCCCAGAACCAGTCAAGGGTAGAGGGGCCCAGGAGGTGAGTACTGACTCGTCCTTCCCCAGCAGGCCAACTGGGGAGAGCACCCACGACTACTGAGCGTGACAGCAGAGTGCAAGACAGAAGAAATTCGCAGTTGTTGTTGCTGTTCAGCCGCTAAGTCATGTCCGACTCTTTTCTACCCAATGGACTGCAGCACACCAGGCTTCCCTGTCCTTCACTCTCTCTCAGAACTTGCTCAAATTCATACCCACTGGGTCAGTGATCCAACTATCTCATCCTCTTGTCCCCTTCTCTTTACGCCCTCAATTTTTCCCAGCCTCAGGGTCTTTTCCAATGAGTTGGCTCTTTGCAGCAGGTGGTCAATGTACTGGAGCGTCAGCATCAGTTCTTCCAATGAATACTCAGGGTTGATTTCCCTTAGGGTTGCCTGGTTTGATCTCCTTGCAGTCCAAGGGACTCTCAAGAGTCTTCTCCAGCACCACAAGTGCCAATTATCAATTCTTTGGCACTCAGTCTTCTTTATGATCCAACTCTCACATCCATGCATGACTAATGGAAAAACCATAGTTGGACTGTATGAAACTTTGGTGAAAAGCGATGTCTCTGCTTTTTAACATGCTGTTTGCCATAGTTTTCCTTCCAAAGAACAAGTATCTTTCAATTTCATGGCGGCAGTCATTGTCCGCAGTGGTTTTACAGCCTAAGAAAATAAAACCTGTCACTGTTTCCACTGGTTGCTCTAGCTGAGTAAGTTAAAGCTCTGCAAGTAGACTAAATGCAACAAATCACAAGGCTGAGTTCTCACACTGGCATCTTCACGCGTCAACATTCCACGTCTACACGCGTCGCTCTTCTCAGCTGGGTATATCACAGTGTGCAATCCCCATCTCATTCCATCATCATGCCACTCTCACCTCCTCTTCCAACAGCTCTCGGGTTACTTCTGCAGACAAACCAATTTAAGGACGTGTGAACCTGCCATCACTTTAAAAATAAACTTTTGTATTAAAAATCAAAACTCTGGACACAGAGCCAGTTGCTTCCTGCCCACTGCACAATTTGCTTTGAGAACTAAGCCTATAATGTCTTCCAGGGAGTTATCTTAAATGCTTAAAAGCAGCAGACCAATCTGTATTTCAAAGATCCAGAACAAAGAACAGTCTCTTTTTGAATAGCTGTGAAAGCAGAGAAGAAGCAAGACTAAACCAGAAGAGTGCCCGATGACTACATTCCCCGGGAACATTTTCTGAATAGCTCCGATTCTACAACTGGAACTGCAGCATCAGGTGACCCCTGCCTTGGATGTAAGCTCCCGGGACTAAAGCTCAGTCTGACCCTGTCTTTCTGCAGTGCTCAGCACAGTTGGGAAACCAAACTTCCAATAACTGAGGAGGATCTAAGTTACTCCCTCCTTCTTTCCAATTTCAATGGTCCTAATTTCTATTTTCCAATTCTTTACTGCTTAGCAGAGATGGCAGGTCCTTACTGTCTTGCCATGAAATATTAAATATAAGGGACATTTCCAGGTCTCACATTATTAAACATAATAAAAAGGCACATGGCTGATGATATTAACAATATAGTAATACACAATCACTTCACAACAGTTACGTTTATAAAACTTAACACTAATAAAATATCTACTACGCCTCAAGAATAGGAGGCATTTTGAATGAGATCATTTAAAATCAAAGACTTGAGGAGGAGAGGTATTGAACCTTGGATCACACACATAATACACTCATTAGAAAAGAGTTCACTTTCAGGGTCTCAAGCCCCAGTATTCAATCACTCAAAGAAGCTGCTGTTTTCTACCTACATGATATGAAAAAGCTTTTATACAGACTGCAAAGAAAAGCTATTACTACTGCAATAGTGTGCTTTCAAAATATATTTCAAGTTCAGATATGAACTCTGGTAATAAATACAAACTACTGAACATCCCAACCTGGGATATCACAGGTAAAGAAAAGAAAAAATTTAGCTTTCTGTTTGTTACTTCTTCAAATGGCAATTTATTATATGAAGAATCCTCCAGCTTCCAGTAAAATCTACCCCCATATAACAAGGATTCAGGACTCTGGATCCTTCTTTGCTCCTTAATTAGATGTTTCATAGGCTTCCAAGTGAAACTCAACAAGTGGCCCTGAGATCATCTGCACATAGCCAGACAACACGAGCCGCCCTGTCACCATCCTAGAGCACTGCCTAACAAGGTTCCCTTAGACAAGCCTCACTTGACAACAAGCCACAATTCAGTTAAATACTGGAGTGATCCGAGATTTCCGGATTCCTCTGAATTTGGAGAGGATGCAGGGAACCCTCCTCCCTAAAAATGGAGGAATAAAGAGAGGTAAGATTTCATACAGGGGTGTCTTCTGTTTGAAGGGCCCCCAAGAGAAAGGGCGCTGCATCGTTACCAAGTGAGCAATAATACACACTCAGATGCATTCACGAGCTTGCCCCCGAGTCCTTGGCAGTAGATAGACAGTGCACAAAAACTCCACGCTAGTCACCTCTTTGCTGCTCTGGAGTTTAAGGAGGTCCGTGAACGCGGGAGGAGCAGAGCAGAAGGCAGGGCACTTAGGAGAGTAGGGAGGATGAGCAGAAAGAAGGAAGGGGTGTTGGAAGCACGCGCAAAAGCGGCCCCGGGCCAGAAAGAGCTGGCTGGAGAGAGTGGAGATGGGCTGGTAAGGGTCTCTGGAGAGTCAGAATCCCATGCCTTCATTTCAGGGGTGAGGAAACAGGCAGTGGTCACAAAGCCAGTAAGCGACAGGAATCAGCCCGGGCTGCTCAAGTCTCCCTGCTGGAGAAGTCAAGATGCATGGACCACAAAGGAAGACGTGCAAACCACACGGTGCGGAACAGCTTTCTGCATGTTCACCTCACACTCCCCTCCAAGGAAGAGCACAAGATGAAGGCGGTAGAAAAGGTGTGCCCCAGGAGGAGGGGCCGTCTGGACCATACCGCTGGTCACTGAGCATCTATCTTCAGTGGCACCTACGAGAGAGATTCGTAATTGGGTTGTGGTTGTTATACTCTTAAGAGGCCAAGATCAAGTCCTCTCCCCAAATAAAGGAACACCCTAGTAACTCTGGGGCTTCCCTGGTGGGTCAGACAGTAAAGAATCTGCCTGCAACATGGAAGACCCGGGTTCGATCCCTGGGTTGGGAAGATCCCCTAGAGGAAGGCATGGCAACCCACTCCAGTGTTCTTGTCTGGAGAATTCCATGGACAGAGGAGCCTAGTGGGCTACAGCCCATGGGGTCGCAAAGAGTCAGACAGGACTGTGCCTCTAACGCTTTCACTTTCACTAGAAACTCTGAATTACAAATGGAGAAAACTGAGATGGCGTGATCAAGAGGTTTAATAAAGGTCAGGCTTTGCTAGAAATGGCAAAATGCCCCTTCGGTGCTCAACAGCTGGATTTCTGTTCTTTAGGGCCTGGCTCCAAAAATATGAGATTATATTCTTGAAACAGGCTTTGTAGAGAAGAGAAAAATCTTCATTCAACAAGCTTAACCATTAACTTTAGGGTGGCGGGGGTGGGTGTGGGATGGGGTGGGAGGTGGGGGAGAGTACCATAAAATCCAGTGCTTCTCATATTAACATGCACAGGAATCGCCAGGGAATTTGTCAAAATGCAGATTCTGATTCTGCAGGCCTGAGGTCAGGCCTGAGATTCTAACAAGCTCCTGGGTGATACTGACGCCACCGGCCCCGTCCATGAACCATACGTCGAGCAGCAAGGCCATAAAACAACAAGAGGTACAAAAACCACATTTCAACGAATGTTTATCTCACAACTCAGACTGCTGGCTACAAAACAGTGACATGTGAGTCTTTCTCCTCCTGATGAGTGACAGGCTCTGCAGAAATGTCAACACAACTTCTTGGGGGGGGAGGCGGGGTTTTAAGTCCAACAAGTATACACAAAAGCATTCAGCACATGGCATTGTGATTATTTAATACAAGAGAATTTGCTCCGGGTCTGTTGGCGGCGGGGAGGGGATCATAGCCTCTGTGTTTGTCATACAAGAAACAGAGAGTAAAGGCTGGAGACACAGAAACTGGTTTAAGTCCTCCTGGGTGGTCACATGGACCATGTGTTCATTTGCATGAAAGCTAATCCCCCCAGTCGCACTCAGAATGGGCCCTGCTTCGCCTTCCAGGAGTCCCATGGCTTCTGTTGTGACAGCCCACAGGAGAGCCTGGGCTTAGACCACGGAGCGCGGCTACTCTTACCCAGGCATTTCTAGAACACCTGACGCCACGTCTTTCCACGGTCTCATGTGCTGTAGTGGAAACGTAAAGCTTTCTGAAGACTGTCTTACAGTCTTTGCGGGCTATTCCACACCTGAGGAACCCAATTTTTACAAGGAGCCTTTAGGAAGCAAAGTAGCTTTGGAGATCTGAGATTTGGAGATCTGATCCAAATCCCTGACCGTGACGAGTTACATGACCTTGGGTAAATTATTCAAAGCTTTCTGTTTCCTCGACTATAAAAGGAGGATAACAGCCACCTAGGGAGGTTTCAGTGAGCTCAGGCATTCAGTGGCCGGCCTGTGAGGGTCAATGGCACGCGGACCACCAGGACCACCAGGGCCACCTTCTCCAGCTGAGCCAGGCAATCCCAAGCTGCGCTGTAATAAACACACGCATCACTAGTGGGCTCTCTTCTCAGTGACCTTATGCCCCGGGCCAGCAACAAGTATAAATCACCTACTTTTTAAACATCACTGAGAACTCCTGATTCCTCTGCACTCATCTAACCACTGTGGTATGGTAAGAAGGAAGACTGTAATATTTATTGTCCCCAGTGCCATCTTATCATTAATCCTCCCTGCATGCCACCTTCCCCTTGCATCCTCATCCTGTCAGAAGACGGCTCAGCACCCCAAAGTGGAAGAAGAGAGGCTGTCCCCTCAACTCATCTCCCCACTATATGTCCTCCCTGAGCCAATAGCAACTGGTCTACCCAGCAGAGTGTGAGAAGGAAAGGAACTGGCCTTTCCCCGCCAGTTCAGCACTGACCACGCGGGAAGGCTACTTAAGACAGCAAAACCAGGCAGAGCATGGTTTACAAATAAATGAGTGTGATTAATACTTTAAAGAAAGCTGAAGAACTGATACTTTTGAACTGTGGGGTTGGAGAAGACTCTTGAGAGTCCCTTGGACTGCAAGGAGATCCAACCAGTCCATCCTAAAGGAGATCAGTCCTGAATATTCATTGGAAGGACTGATGCTGAAGCTGAAACTCCAATACTTTGGCCACCTGATGCAAAGAATTGACTTATCTGAAAAGACCCTGATGCTGGCAAAGATGGAAGGTAGGAGGAAAACGGGATGACAGAGGATGAAATGGTTGGACAGGATCACCGACTTGATGGACATGAGTGTGAACAAGCTGCGGGAGTTGGTGATGGACAGGGAAGCCTGGTGTGCTTCAGTCCGTGGCGTTGCGAAGAGTCAGACACAACTGAGCAACTGAACTAAACTGAACCGAATGCTTTAAAGTCCACAGTATTCCAATATATATTATCTCACTCAATCCCAACAGTAAGCCTGTTAGGTATTTAAAACTGCTCTTCTTATTACCATCATGACAGATAAAGGCTTACAAACAGTGATAAATGAGACAAGTTCATGGCCACCTTCTCTCATTCGCTTAAGACGGAGGTCTCCCCAGGAAGATGGTGGGGAAGACATTCCAGAACCACCTGCGTCACTCAGTTGCACACATCCTTCTGACAGAGCCCACTGGAGCCCACTCTGTCAGCCTGAGCTGCACCCGCTCTAGGTCATCAGGCTCCGTAAACCACAGCTCACCAGCTGTGGGCCCTTAATCATAGCCTTAAGAAGGTCTCGCGCGCTGGAATGTAAATGGCAACGCTGAGTCAAGGGTGAAGCTGAAACCCTACATTTTCCCTCGGAGCAGGCAGGGCCCTGCTCTGTGAAGCACCTTCCCTTGAGCTCAGGATTCAGAGCCGAGCAGAAACAGCCAGCTGCACAGGCAAGAGGACTGCGCGGGGGCCTGTTCACCAGCGTGCGAGCTGCCTTCCCCCTCCCTCTGCCCACACACCCGGCCCAGGCTGAAAGGGCCTTTTCAAAGGCATCGGAGGTGCTAGAACATCTCCGCTAAGTAATTTAATAATGAGCATCTGGTACTTGAGTCCCAAACAGAAAGGAATGTGCCCGGGAGCTGGCGGGCCGAGCCACATTCCTCCTGTCACCCTGCAGCAGCAGGCGGGTGGGCGGGCTGCAGCCGTGCTAGGGACAAGCCTTCTGACAGCTCCGCCTGCCCAACATCAAAGGGCCAGGTCGTGTCTTCAATTTGTAACTTGGGACTTTTTTCTCAGTTTCAAATCACAGGCTGACAGAGGTTACAGGCTGACGGGGTAATAAAATCATTCTGTAGTGAGTCAAGAAAATGACAAGCAAAAGGAAACAGCGGGATAAAAGAGGAGAAGGGGATGGAAATCTACCACGCAAGAGGCAGAGCACCAAGCAGTGAAGCTGGCTCTTCAAACGGCACAGGGCACAGTGGTGGTGATTCTGCCAAGTATTGTTCACGGAACAGAGTCACAAATGGGCAAGGGCTGTGTCCAACTGGTGATATTTATTTTTTTTTTAAAGGAAGAACATTCACAAATGATTCCAAGTTATTTCTCATTTTCATCCCCCTAAAAATTCTGGTTGGATTCACAATCATGTCCACTGATACAATATTATTTGCCAGAGGCAACAAAAATAAACACATGAAATCAACCAGTCTTGCCCACTAGCATTAAAAAAAAAAAAAAGAAAAATCATATAACACCAGAACTTTAAAAGACAAGTCAATACTTTTTTGAATGGATTCTTTCAGGAATATTTACACAAACGTGGCCCACATGGTCACTATCCACCCAAATGTGAGGAGTGGTTTTTCATGGGCTAAGCTGTTCCTGTTTGGCCCTTTATAGTGTCACATCCCTAAACTGGAATATGCCCCTGACTCTGTGCTAGTTAAAGTGTGGTTTGGGGACCAGCAGCCTTGTCCAGGCGCTGGTTACAAATGCAGGATCTCAGCTGCGCCCCAGACCTACTGAGTCAGAACTATGTTTGAACAAGATCCTGATGATTCATATACACATTGAAGTTTGCTAACCACCATCTCAAAAGATGTTTTATTATTTAAAAATCATTTAAACCCATTTTAACAGCTCTGCTAAGAAAGTCTTCCTTACACGGAGTTGTAATTTGCCCTCCCATATGTCCCATTTATAGATGCTTCCTGGTAACTAGAATACTCTTAGGCAAAGAATTCCAATCTTAAGCCTGTTGTGTGAAATACTTTTAAAATATACTCAAAGTTCTTTTTGTTTCTGTGTGCAGTGCATGAGAGAAGAAAAATCTCTCAATTCATTCTAAGCTATCCATGACACACCATACAATATTACTATTCCTACTGAGGATCAAAAATGTACCCAATAAACAAAAATAAAAGCAAGTATCCACATTAAATAAGCAGTATCAACCAAGCAATAAACACAGCAATTCAAGTGAAAAAGGTACCCAAACTGTCTCCAAGACAAAATTATTTGCAAAATTCATCTTGCCAGGGAATATCTGCTATACAGTTCAGAGTGAAAAAGACAACTTTTGTTTCCCCCCACATGCCAGTCTCTGCCCTCAGCATTTTCAACACTACTGAATTTAAGCCGTATCACAGCCCCATAAGATGGATACCGTTTTAAGTCTATGTTTTATTGATGTTTAACCTACATATAGACGAGCCCTGAAATCTGCTGTGTACAGCTCGGTGAGTTTTTACATCTGAACACCCTCATGGAACCACCCCCCACCCCCAGTCATTCCCAGCATCAGGCTCCCGGCCGCACGCAGTCGGCAGCCCCTTCCCCACAGGTTAACCACTCATCTGGCTTCTAGCAGATACACTAGTTTTGATTGTTTACTGAAAGTCATATAAATAGCACCAGGCAGATGTCACCTTTTGAGCCTGGTTACCTTCCTTGAACAGGTAGGTAACAGGTCTAGAAGGATCTACCTAGTGTGGCTAGGGAAGGGGAAGGCCTTGCTGGGGGAACAGAGTGAGCAAAATAACTAGGAGGGAGGAGAATGTCCTGGAGCACGAAAGCGGGACTGGTAGAGGAGTCTGCAGGAAGGAAGTTGGAAAGGTGGGCCTGTTGGATGGTGGGTGGCCGTGGATGCCAACAGAGTGTGCAAGTGTTTGATGGGGTGATTGACATAATTAATGACAAAACTAAAGTGACATGTCAAGGAATCTGATGTCACAGCTTGCCCAGAGGCGAGTGGAGGAGGAGGAAACTGGAGGCAGCAAGCCCAGTGTAGGGACCCAGGTACCAGACGGTACTGACCACAGGGGAAGGGAGGGAGGAGACACTCCAAGGCAGCCTCCGCTGTGGAAGCTGGAGTTGATGGGAGGAGTTTTCTCCACGGCTCCAGGATGAGACTTCTTTCAGCCAACCAATAGAGAAGTCAGGAGGGGAAACCAGTTTTAGGGAGGAAAACACCCTGGGTTTAAGGCCATTTGGTCACCTGGCTGGTGGACAAACGCGACTAAAGCTCAGGAGGAAAGATCCGAAGATGTCATGTAGGAGGTGATGAACAAGAGAGCAAGAATTAAACGCTGTCCAGAAAACATGTGTTTGAATCAAGGCAGCTGAAGCCAGTGAGAAGAGAGGACCACCCCGAAACAGCATGAGGTACAGGACTGCGCCCTGGGGAAGACTCACAGGAAAGAGGAAAAAGGAGTGTGCAAAACAAGGACAGCAACAGCGCGGGAGCAGTATAAAACCTAGTAAGGTGGTAGAATATACTTAGCAGCAGTTCCCACAACAGCACTGCATTTAAACACTCTTTTTCTCAAGTATTTGTTGCTGTTCAGTCGTGCCCAACTCTGCAACCCCGTGGACTGCAGCACGCCAGGCTTCCCTGTCCTTCACCATCTCCCAGAGTTTCTCAGGTATACCCACTGAAAATCCTGAAACCAGATTCTCTAAGAAAACGCAAGGTACTTTAGAAGCTTCATTAACTCTTTCTAGCATCTTCAAGGTATTACTTTGCAAATTACTGTCTGGGTATGCTAAACTTAGTAAATTATTGTTTGGGTGAACTAAATAGTAGCCTAGCGCTCTGAAAGAGTTAATGGGGCTTTCAAACTATCTAATTTACTCCTGAGGTGCTCGTCATACTCAGAACTCTAACTCGACTTACGTATCACCAAGGATGATTAAATCCACTAAAAAACTGGGCATTCGCATTTCAGTCCAAATTGAAGCTAACAGATTTTTTTATTTAGGCTTCCCAGTCATCATAACAACCACAGTTGAGATGATTAACAACCAATCAACAGTGGTCTTTCATCAAGAAAATCCACTACAAAGAAAAGCTGAAGAGAGACAGGAACATAGAAAAGTGCAGAGCAATGTCTGCAAGGTGATAGTGTGTGGAAGCAGGATTCGAAGGTGGGTCTGGTCTGGGTATAATAAAATCTGCCCTGGCCTTCCTTCTCTGCACTTGTTTTCCCCCTTTCACCAGATGACAACTGCTAAATCTGTTTGTTAAAGCCCAGTCTTTGGGAAATAGTAAGTGAAAATTCCTAAGAGCAGGTATGTTTCTTTTCTCTAAATGATGACAATAGATAATAAAAAAAGGAAGAATTTAGCTTTGGATTTAAAGCTTAATTTTTACTTGCTCGAGTCACTTCCAGTTATGTTGCCAGTGATAGCATTTTATGTTATTCTCTGATTGAACTTACTTTATTAATCAGAAGAAAGTTGGCCAAGTTTATACATAGCATTAAGCGGAGATTTTTTTTAAAAATACTGCATGGAAAAGAAAAGGGGAGCATTACTAAAACATTGTTTTCTTTCATTAAAGAAATATGGCTCTTTTCCCTATTCTTTCAAATGTCTTTTATGATTATGTTTTTTTTAATTATAAATACAAAGTCGAATTAGTTCACATCAAGTCTTCAAGCAAATCTGAACAAATCAATGTTTTGAGCTGCCCAAACACACTGAGCACGGATACTTCACTAAAATGTGATTCTGAAATTCCCATTAAAATTCACAGTGGTTGAATGGCTTTTTTGTCAGACTGTCACTTTTTGGCACACGTTTTCAAAGATGTCATTCTTGCTTTGCTATATAGAGCAATAACTAGTCATATCTTTATAAAAACACAGTTTTATCATTAATATCTTCATTTGAAAACTAGCTTGAAATAGAAGTATCACCAAAGATTCTCAGTTCAGACCAGTTATGAAATCTGAAATTAGTACCATGTTTTAAAATATTAAGAGATTATAAAGAAACAAGGTAATCGGAACCCTATTATGAAGGTACATATATTACTGTTATATATGTAATATACAAAATTTCATTATATAGCTTTCAGAGCACACAGAAAAACAACAACACAGACCTTAAAAAAGTTTAGTCCCATCGTGGCAGGAACAAATTAAAGTTTTTTCAAACTTTTTTAAAAACTAAGTGCTAATCAAATGACCAACCTATCCCTTAAGTGCAGGCAGGGTTACGCTTCCTCTCTCGAACTTTCTGAAGATGAATCCAAGCAAAGGGACAGGGCTATGCACAGGCAAGGGACAGTGAGTCTGCACACTCTCTGGCATTGGTCATCTGCAAAGCCCTAAGCCTGCTGCACAGAGAAATTTTCAAAAGGAGTAGGTATGTGAGAGAAATAAAAGCTTTTAAAGGAAATTTGAAAAGCCTTCCTTCTCTTTCTCCCCAGTCTAACTCTTGAGGACAAAAAAAAAAAAAAACAATTTTTAACTTTTCAAAGCATAAAACTCATTAACACAGATCCCTAAGGGATTAAATGTGGAGGATGGGGGACAATGTATAACCAATGCCAAATGTAAAAGAGAAAGAAGTCCATACAAGCAATACAAACAATTATTTCAAACACCAACGGAGTGAAAGTCGCTCAGTCGTATCCAATTCTTTGGGACCCCATACAGTCCATGGAATTCTCCAGGCCAGAACACTGGAGTGGGTAGCCACTCCCTTCTCCAGGGGATCTTCCCAACCCAGGGACTGAACCCAGGTCTCCTGCACTGCAGGCGGATTCTTCACCTGCACCAATGGGAGAGACATGCGAGATTTCGTGCTAAGTCTATTCAGTGGTGTCCAAGTCTTTGCAACCCTATGGACTGTAGCCCGTCAGGCTCCTCTGTCCATGGGATTCTCCAAGCAAGAATACTAGGGTAGCCATTCCCTTCTCCAGGGGATCTTCCTGCCCCAGGGATCAAACCTGTATCTCCTGAGGCTCCTGCATTGCAGGCAGATTCTTTACCACTGAGTCACTAGGGAAGCAATGGAGAGACACTTACCTTCAATCACTAATAGTGCTTTTTTAATGCTATTGTTTTTCTACACAAAATCATTTGAACTGGGGGTGGGGGGGACTTGTTTTAATTTCATCCTAAACAGTACATTCCATCTAGCAAGCATCGTTTGTTTACACAGCCCCTAACACACCACCTTTGGCTACTAACTGGCAATCTATCCTTTTTCAGGATTTGTACCAGAGATTCAGGAGTAGATTAACAATCTATTCTTCTTTTAGCTGACACAAGTCAAGATGAACCCAAATGCAAAGCAAAACCAAAAAACCACACTATGAAGCTCACCTACTCAATGAGCAGAATATTCTACACCTTACTCACAGTACCATAAAACTGGTACAGAGGTCAAGGTCCCAGGCTAGAGGCAGTTCTGTGTGGGATGAGTAAGGGATGAATGTGAACACTCCACCCACAAGTACCCAGCACACGCTCACTCACACACTGCCTCAGTCACTCAGCAGCTACACCACAGTTAGGGCCATTTCCCCAGTTTTAATTGAAGGCATTGGCAATAATCCCTCAAGTCTCTTTGAAAGCCTTACTACGCCTGGGCCTTTTATTTGCATTTCGGACTTTTCCTAGCACATGCCTGAGATGATCTATCATTCCAACACAAGCTAATGAAGAGAAACAAGACATATCCCTAACAATGTGGCTTTTGGTGGTCAAAGTTTTTAATACCACAGGTTAAAATACATTTGTCACCCAATACAATCCCAGATCAAAACTGAAGTTGGCCAATTAACTTTAAAAAGGGAACATTGAAGTGCACAATTTGTTAAAACTGATATACAGGCCTTAAACATTAACCTTAAAATAAATACATGCAGATGTGTGAGGTGAGGCAAAATCTTTCCTTTGAGACAGGCCCCATCTTCCTTATAAACCCACAATACACCATCACCAAAGGTTTACAACATTGATTTCTTTAAAGTGGCTTCCCTCGTGGCTCAGATGGTAAAGAACCTGCCTGCAATGTGGGAGATCTGGGTTCGACCCCTGGGTTGGGAAGATTCCCTGGAGGAGGGCATGGCTACCCACTCCAGTATTCTTGCCTGGAGAATGCCATGGACAGAGGAGCCTGGCGGACAGTACATGGGGTCACAAAGAGTCGGACACGACTGAGAAACTAAGCACAGCAAAGTGGTAGAATCTACCAGACTACTGCAGAGCAATCTAACTACAGAATTCTTCATGCTTTCCCCCTTATTTTTTATAGGGTCTGACCACACCTAATTTATCAGCAATTTATTTCCAAAGTACCCAACTTAGTCTTCCTAAAGATAGTTATTTCAATTCATATTTAATGGATTCATTTAATGTTTAACTACTTTCTTTTATTAATTGGGAAAGCGATACAACTACATAAACATGTCTGATAAAAGAGTTTCAAGAAAAATGAGACCCAGCTGGTATACCAGAGGGTAGCATGAGCAGCCAGAGGAAGGTATATTTCACGAGGGAATGCAGAGCATGGGTTCACGTGTGTGTTGCTCAAGCACCAGTCGACCACGAGGCCTGATCCTGCATATGCTGGCATTACCACCAAATTGTACACGTTTTTTTGTACATCCAACTCTTTGCGGACCCATGGGCTGTAGCCTTCCAGGCTCCCCTGTCCATGGGATTCTCTAGGCAAAGATACTGA
Source organism: Bos indicus (assembly GCF_029378745.1). Classification (NCBI taxonomy): domain Eukaryota; kingdom Metazoa; phylum Chordata; class Mammalia; order Artiodactyla; family Bovidae; genus Bos; species Bos indicus. The sequence goes on along the minus strand of NC_091771.1, from coordinate 21,801,143 downwards.
CGTGAGTTGCCATTTCCTCGAACTTCAGAGAGGATCTTTCCGACCCAGGGATCGAATCCCCGTCTTCTGCACTGGCAGGCAGATTCTTTACCACTGAGCCACCAGGGAAGTCCCCTATCACCAAAGTGGACCACAGACATTTATCTGCCAGATAGGGGTAAAGACAGGGAAGAATATGGGATTTCTTTTTTAAGGCTCAATTTATGTTGAATGTGACTGAATTAATCTGAAAAGTTTCACTTCCATTGAAAAAAAAAACACAAAACTTGCCACCCAAGAAGCACTAATATTAACACATTAAATGTGTAAGAGTCGAATGTTACTTGTTCCTACAAGTCCATCTTCTGGAAAAGCTGAAGAGTGATAACGTATGTGTATGTGCATGTATGTGCATGCTCATTGCACATACGGCTGCATGCAACTCAATTATCTCATAATTAGCTTGGTGCCAGATAAATTGTTTTTTTTTTAACTCTCCTGGGGTGGACATCCACGGTATGGTCTTCAGGGAGGTCTCGTGGCACAGTTCTCTTCCCTCCTGCTCTCTGTATTAGAGCTGACTCAGCGCCCTTTAGCCCAGTGTCACCCTGGGACCAGGCAAGACGTGCCAGCGCGGATGAAAAGATGACAGACACGCAACTGGATGCTGCAGACACTGAAGGGGAACGCCACTTAATCACTTTTCTTCTTCAGAAATGCCCTAACAGGCAATGTGGCTCTACACCACACAGCTCTGTATTTGCTCACACACTTGTAAAGATAACTGTCATCCCTAAAAACTGTCCTGTGTAGAACAAAAAGCCATGTTCTACCAGGTTAAGATGTGATTTTTTTTTCCAGACAGAAATCCAAAGTGTATTTACTTAAGAGAGCAAAACAGCTGTATGTTAACTCTTTCTAAAATCCAGCTGGTTCCTATTTGATTCGAACACTTTCTCCTGGTTCTTAAGCTGCTTCAGGAATGCAGTTTCTGCTATGAATAATCACATTTATTAAACACCATAGAAACTGAAGTCTCTGTTTCCAAAATTTAAAAACTGCTAAGTATTTCTTGATTTAAAAAAAAAAAAAAAACTGGATTGTAATGTTTTATGTCACTCAAAAAAACTATGATTCTTTTTTAAATGAGATTTAGCATTTTAAAAAATCTTTGAAATGGACATGCTGAATCTATAATAGTAAAGGAACTGATGTTCCCAAGAAAAATAAGTATGCTCAGTTATGTCAAAGTCCTCTTAATACAATTTAAGCAGACAAAATTGGTAACTCAAAATTTCCAACACAATAATTAACATATTTTTCTTGATAAATTATAATCCAGTCCTTATTTTTAGTAAGCAAAAAAATACACTGTAGGAAAAAAAAGTCAATACTGAATGAAAGCCAGTTACTGGTAGTCACAGGAGTAAATAACTAAATAGAAAAATAAAACTCTTAATAACACATGATCATATCATGTTATTCCTTGATCAAGTGGTTATTTTCCAGGATAATTCCAGTCTGTTCTCTGATGCTCAGTCATAAATCCAAGCAATCATAATTGGCACTTAAAAAAATTAATTAACAGCATTAATGTCAGCAATAATACGTATGAAATAGTTCCTTCTCGATAATTCCTGACTCGTGATTACAAATGACAGGGACGGGACAAGGCACCCACTTAGCATGATCTCTAGGACCCACCTCCAGCTACACTGCACGTCTCAATTCCCTTAACACACAGGCTCTCTCCCACCAACAGCCCTGAGTTCGGGCCGCTCCCCCCACCCGCCACCTCCTCCCTGCTCGGCCCAGAAGCCCAGAAGCGGGGTCAGACTGCTGAAATTCGACTCGCACTTCTACTCCTCCTCCTGGTGCTTCCACCCCTGAAGCCCCAGTGTTCCCTGTCACATTGCTCTCAGGTCATTGCCCTTAACACCTGTGCCGTCAGTGGTTATCTAAGCCTTGACCCGTGGTGACCTCTGAAGGCAGAAGTTGTATCATCATCGGCTGCACAAGGCGAAGGAATAATACCACTGGTGATCCATGGAGAGGCCGGCTGGCAAAACCAACCAACTAGTGTGCGGAAGAACGCCACAAGTTACACCAACAGGGCTGTCAACACTCACCGCTCAGAGATGCCTCTTACTACCAGCTGACGAGTGCTTAAGGCTAGCTAGCGTGAGCCTAATAATCTAGATGTACGTGGACCGAGCAATAAGAATATCAACAAATCTGAGACACCATGAAAGACATTCTGACACGGCACTGTGGTGGAATTTACTGAAAGGCATGTTCTACTTAACCAAAATACTGTAAGAACAACTTCTCTCCCAAGTGTAACATAGTGAGATGAAGCACACGTTAAAAACTGAAGAGCAAAATAACAGCCACTACTACAGTGAACAAGGTGTTTTCAAACACCCCAAGGAGACGTTTTAACCAAACTGCGGTGGTATCAGCCTTCAACCCTGAGACTCCGCCACACCCATCCTGTCACCTGTAGCCACCATCTAGTCTAAAACAGCTGATTTCTGGGCTGGGCCACACTTCAAAAGCAGTACACCAGCTCCTATCAGCAGAGAAAAAGGTTTTCATCGACTGCACATCATGTTCTCTATTTTTTGGAAGGACGGTGGGATGAGGCAGGGTGCCAACAGCGGTGGAGGAAGACGGTGCAGGCAGCTGTCCCGGGAGACTCTACCGTGAGGTGGCCCCCTGCCCCTCCAGCCTCCCCACCCATGCAACTTCCTCACGGCCACTCCTAGTCCCACTTTGTATAAAAGCCCATCTGCTCACATCCCTGACCCTGCTTCAAACCCCCCTGGTTTCCTTTTTCCATCAGATAAGGATCAAGTTCGTGTAAGCCTCTCAGACCTGACCCTGCCTGCCTCTGCAGCCTTGTTTCACCCTGAATCTCCCTTCAGACTTCGTACTTGGACTCCCAAAATGTACTGTGTCCTTTCACGCTTCCAGGAGGCTCTCGAGAGAAAGCCCTTACGTTCCTCCCCGGGGACAGCTCCCTGTCCCTTCTGAATGCAGGGAGGGCACTGCTATCTCCTGTTTTCTTGTCCTGCACCCTGAGTGCTTTGCAAAATGCAGGAGGACAGAGCATGGAGTCAAGAGTACATGACGTCTGAGCACTGGCGTGATCCTGGGAGTACTGTAACATTCCCAACGCCCTGAGGCGGACAACTGTCCATCCCAGTCATATGAAGGAGCACCAGAAAGCCCGTGTTCTCCTCTTAAAGACACTTTTACGCTACACCCTCACAAATTTCCCAATTGAGACTACAGGGGAGGCACTGTACTAGGCACTACAAATGAATGGATGGATGAATGAAAGACAGACAGACAGACAGACAGATAAGGCACTGTCTCCACTCTCAGGAAGCTGAGTGCCTACTGGGGGATTCTATAACCCCTCAGTACAGCCTTCAGTAATTATTTCACATTTTTAGTACAGTACACACAGACGGTAAGTCTCTCCACATTCGGTGCCTTTATTCTCATCCACTATTTAACCTCCTTTCCCTACTAAAGTCATCCTCTTACGCTTGGATGTTTCCCAAGTTTTACACCCTTATGACACATGGCAGCATAAAGGTGGACTGGAGGCGCCAATAAATGAAACCTGCAGTTATAGCCAGGGAATGGAATCTCAATTCTAGTGGTGCAGAGAACTACGAAGACTAGCCCAACATCTTCATTCTACAGAACAAGCAGCCCATGACAGGAGACAAATAACCCAACTGCCTGGGTCTCCCAACAGATTACAGCTAAACCTGACTTGGAATCGAGACCTCCTGCCTCAGCTCCATTCTTTTTCCCTCTGTCCGCTCTGCCCCTCAACCGACAGTAACATGTCCCCTGTGTATGTCAGATTCAGACCACAGTCACAGGAAAAGCTGAACTGGTATTTCTTGAGGGCAGAGGAAAAGACAAAAGCCAAAGGCAATCAAGTAGCACCAAAGAATCTCCTAACCAAAGGCTTCCTTCAGCTGCCAGCATTTTTCGAATTTGTGGTAAACAGAATCATCGGTCCCAATTGTTCCAATGTGGTTACTCTCATGGCCCCTTGCTGAAGTGTACTTCTCTACTCCTTGATTTCAGGCTTGGCCATATGGCTTATTTTAGCCAGCAGGGGCAAGGAATGAACTTGCAAAGTAAGGCTCCCCTCTTGTGCATCTGCCATCACCCCAAGAAGAATTTACCCCAGACGGTTACTTACCTGCCAGTGGGGGCCTCAGAGTGAGAAGCAGAGTGAGCTGCCCTAGATAACTTCATGCAGGTGAGCAAGATGTAGAACAATACATGCTTACAGGTGTACAGCTCTGAGATGTCCGGGTGGTTTTTTACACAGCAAAGCTGACTGATAAAATGTCTTATTTATCCTCAAGCCAAAAATGCTTACTTCTGGTTATCTGTCACTGCTGCATCCCCTCAGAGTATTCGCATGCTGTCAACGTAGAAACTGATTTACTCTCTTTTACTTCCATTTTGCTAATTTCTTGAGACCATCTCTTATTTAAATTATCTTCAGAAAAGAATCCTGTCTCCAAATTAAAGTGTTATCTCCAAGTGCTTCACTGATTCTTGTGGTAGGTATTATGTAAGTGGGAGAAAAATGTATCCTTTCAGCATAATCTCATGAAATGCCTTGTCTCCCTTTAAAGCAGTAAGATCTGTCATGATCACTATTAATTTAATAAAGATAATTTTCAGCTCATATGATAGATCCTACAGATAGGTGGGAAGGGAATACATGTATCTTTCAACGTAGGTACTAATAAAATTTTCAAGGCTGCTTTAAGGCCCTCACCCGGAATAAATGCTAAAAACACCAATTTAAAAAAAAAAAAAAATATATATATATATATATATATATATAAAGGTCCTCTAAATCAGGGTTACATTAAACAATGACATTCAATGTAAACGTCGTTTGATTTAGCCATTTTCTGATTTCAGCACATACCCTGATGTTGTTAAAACTACTCCAATTTAATTATCATTATCATTTGTAATTTTTGAAGCTCAGTAGACTTGAAATAGAATTACATTTGGATAACAAAACCCATTATGCAATAGAGTCATCTGGAGGGTAGAACACCACACTGGAATCTAGGAATCTACAGCTTATTTTGTCTTCTGCTTGCCAGGACAAGGTTAATTTGTTTCCTTTACTCTTTTTTCTGTCTTGCAAAATGAAAAGGATATTATTTCCTCTGAAAGGACATAATTTCCACTTTGTATATACATATATAACATGTCTAATATATTCATTTACTATATATGCACAGTATTATATACCTGGAATTATGTATGAGCAACATATATGTGAGTCCACTGATGGGACACCACAGATTTGAGGGCGTCTAACTTTTGATGTCAAAGCACTTTATGATCTTAGGAAAGAGAAGGCTAATTTGTCCATTTTGGACTGCAGATAGTTAACTAGAATTTGACCAGGAAGACAAAACGAAACATTCCTTCTTGTTCTGGAACCAACACCAGTAGAATAGCACTATCTTCAAGGAAGACTGGATTTGTATAGATCAACCTGATGTCTAAGGACAGCCTGCAGGAGAGAAAAAAAAATCCTCAAGGGTTCTTAACCTGGAGCCTGTGGGTAAAATTCAAGGGATTTAAGAAAACTTAGGTGGGGGCGGAGGGGTGGGGCAGGGGAGAGACATACATTTTGATATTTACTAACCAATCACTGAAATTTAGCATTTCTTTCACTTATGAAAAGAGCAGTGCAACATAGCATTAGCAGTACCTGTGACTGTGACACCAATGGAAATAGCTCTGTCAAAAATTCAAAAGACTATTTTTTACTTGCGATGAGTAATTACCTAAAAATTATGGTGCCTTGCCACTAAATCCTGTTATTTTAATGTATTGATAAAGAAGCACATGTCTTAACGAGTGACAATTCTGGTAACTGTGTTCGCTATAACTGGTTTTCTTTGCCATCACATGCATTGCACCCACCTACCACATCCCTCACTCCCCAGTCTTCATGAACGAAGGAGCCCAGGGCAGGGAGGGAGACAAGCACTCTGGGGAGGAGAGAAGAGATAACGACCTATATGTGTGTCTATAGCAGTGAAATTAAAAAACGGTAATTATGATGAGGCATCTGTCTGTTTGGCACCATCTAAAACCGGCAAGCAATAATTGCCCAACAAGGAGGTGTTTAGTGTGTGAGGTTTAGGACATTGTGCCAGAAAACCTAAAGCGTCCAAGTTGTAAAACTCTGTAATAAGCAGGTAATCCTAGGCCCAGCGTCCAAGTTTCTGCCCTAACCTGTTCCTTATGATTATGATTTTAAAACATCCCAGTGTCAGCAGGTTCACTGTGAGTCAGACCTGAAATAATAAATGGCTTATTTTCCATCCTGATGGAGGAAATACATCACGGCTCATTGTGGCTCACTTAACTGAGGCTGTTTTTACAGGAAAATATAAAAATAACTAAGTCATTCTGCCTGACCACTTTTATTTTAACTTTTTTTTTTTAAATTAACAAAGCTCTTTACTACATCCACTTTAAAAAGAAAAAGCATGTTTTCAATATAAGTTGCAAAAACAATACCTCACAAACATCTAGAAGGAAAAGTAACATAAACATTCAGAAAGAAAATTAAGTTTTTGACTAAGAAATACCCTGGTGGGCCAAGACAACCAATCAGATGCATTCACTTCATCAAGATAAAGTGTTGCTTATTTAAACTGTCAACCATGTGATAATGCCATTAAATGACAGTCAAAATCCTTCACCACTATTTGCTAAGGCTGCCAGGTTTTCGAAAACTACATTTATTTATACACAAATATAGAGACACATTCCAGAACCCAAAGTCTTAGCTATTGCACCCTCTCAACTAGAAGCTGATGGAAAGGTGACATCGTCACCAAAGGTGAAGACTTATTCAATGACATTATGCTGCAAGCAGACTGCCAAACCCATCATGTCTGTGGATAAAATAACTACAGTGAGTGAGCAGTATATTCTACGAACAATGAGCTGATTTCGTCCTGCATTTCAACACTTTCTGTGTGACCTTACAGAGTTCTAGAGATCACTGATGCCACCGCTTCAGAATGTAATCTTGTTTGCTACCCAAAACTCTGCAAGAGTAGTTCAGTACATTTGGAGGAAAAAAAAAAAAAGATATCGTCACTGCAGCCAACATAGGTACAAACTGCATACTTCAGGATCTGACCAAATGATTGAGAATTACATATAAAGTACTCAGTGTGCAACACATCTGAAGACAAAATGAATCCACAGCTCTGCTGACTTAGTACAAGGAGAGGGTTAACTTTCATTCCATCTCCTTGAAATGGTGCTAAGAGGCAGAAAAACCCGTTGGGAGCGCCCACTGACTTACCTGCCCATTCCCTTCTCACCCATGTCCCTGAACATGGATGGGGGAGTATGGAAAGAAGCCATGAAGGCAGACGGCAGAAGCTTCATTTCAGCATGTTGTTGCTCCCACTTTCAAATAAGAGTTTTATTAATAAAAGGCAGAAACTCTACATACAGTCCATCACAAGCCCTTCTGTCACTCTCCTCCCATCACTGTTACAGTGTTACCGACAGTTTAAAAAAAAGAAATATTAAGAACTTTCTTTGGAAGGAATGATGCTAAAGCTGAAACTCCAGTACTTTGGCCACCTCATGCAAAGAGTTGACTCACTGGAAAAGACTCCGATGCTGGGAGGGATTGGGGGCAGGAGGAGAAGGGGACGACAGAGGATGAGATGGCTGGATGGCATCACTGACTCTATGGACGTGAGTCTGAGTGAACTCCAGGAGTTGGTGATGGACAGGGAGGCCTGGCGTGCTGCGATTCATGGGGTCTCAAAGAGTTGGACACGACTGAGCGACTGAACTGAACTGAAGAACTAAGGGTCTAGCTTTTGCCCTGCCTTCTGCAGGAATTACCAAGGGCAGGGTCCTTAGGTTTTATAGAGGCTTAGCAGGAAAAAAGCCTTGCATTCAGACATTCCAATTCTCCCTCTTCTGTTTATTAGCTGTCTCCCTGTGGAGACCGATAAAATCTGGCTTCATCACCTCTCCCAGGGGTCCTGTAAAGTTCAAGTGGGACAGAGCGTGGCAGGCACACAGCACGTCACACACTCAAATATTAAGAGATCGTGCCATTTACAGGGGGAAAAATGTTACACGGGCTTCATGCATCTGTAAAAGAAAAGTATCAGGATGATACCTCAGGTTTTCAAACTTCAGGGAGAAACAAGAGAAGGGATTTTTTTTTTTTTTTTTTTTTTTTGACCACACCATGTGGCTTGTGGGATCTTAATTCCCCAACCAAAAATTGAACCTGGGCCCTCAGCAGTGAAAGCTCAGAGTCCTAACCACTGGACCGCCAGGGAACTCCCCAGAAGGAGTTCCTGATAGATATATCTGCTGTGTTACACACACACACACACACACACACAAACAAGTGCAAGCATACTGAACAAAATGCCTTTCAAAAAGAAGGCTGACCCTACAATTTCTATAGCCAAGAATTGTTAAACTCCCAGGCACAAAATTTCTTGTTGTTCATTTTAAGTCAATCCCATGACTGGTTTATCAACCAATCTAGAATTTTAATGTCAACTTTTTAAAAAAGAAAATGACCCACAGACTCTGCTTTCCCTTTCCCCATATTCCTTTCATCATCAACATAAAGGCAAAGAACTAAACTTCTACTGGTCACAATTTTCACAAACCTCCTCTATGATCTCAAACATTTGAACCTTGAGATCTTGGGCTAAAAAGAACATCTGATGGGAATAAACTCTTATTTCCCCATCAGGATTATTACTAGGTCAATGAAACACAGCCGAGTGTAAGAGTCCTCTTCTGGGGGGTGGGGGGCCCCGGCATGTTGAGAAGGAAGAGACAGTGAAAAGGTCAGTGGCCTGCCACCTCTCTCTTCCTGAGGCACACAAAGATGTGACATGCTGACATGTGGTTAGCAAGAGGCCTCTCCTCCCTTTATGATCTGCTTCTCTACCCCATCCCCAATCTAAATCAATTATTATTTTCAGTTAAAAAAAAAAAAAGTTGCCACACATAGAGGGACTTTAAGTAATCACATCAAAGTCTGGAACTTCAAAGATGCAGCTCCCACAGCAACAGAAGCTCGGCTCCCATCTGCAGCGTGAGTGGTACTGTGCACACCAGCGTCTCTGATCGAAGACCCTGATGAGTGTGTGGGCAGCGGGGCCGACACACGCACTGTGAATCTGGGTTTCCTGACCCTCGCTTGGCTGAGTTGAGGCGGGTGATTATGGGGCGTGAGCATCTGCGTTTGAAACAGGTCCCCAAAGAGGAAGCACATTCAGGTCACTTGAACAAACACGAGCGCAGTCACACCAGAACCATCTGCCGGCCTGCCCGGCAGCCCCGCCTCTTCAGTTGTACAGTCTTCCGGGCCCGCGACCAGGACCTATGCGACAGCTTTGGCAAGACTTAAAGTTGGACCCTCATGGCTTGTACCATGAAACGGCTCATTTTTCCAAGAGCCTGAACAGACAGAAGGGAAAGTAAATCAAGTAAAATCAGAAAGAGAAAAAAAACTAGCATGTGACCCAGCATCTGAACTACTAGTGGTTACCTTTCCTCTACCAAGCAACATAGTGGTTTCCAAAGGTATTTCCCAGCAATTCTACTTCCTGATTTCAGTAGCCACTGTTTCAGGAATAAGAACAAAATTCAATACAGAGGCGAATGTTGGAAAAGTCCCAGGGAACTGACCCGGCCCAGTGGTTATGGGCAAGTTCACCCGGCCATGCCAAGATGCTTCCCAAAGCCTAAGTGTTTGCTGTAGGCTTGGTCCCCGTCTTCGAGTTTAGGCCGGTTCCATCTCCTTTGGTGGCTGGAAATTTTGAGGCCAGATACATTCAACTACCAGGAAATGACACGCGCTAAATGCACTTTAGGAAGGCAAGAGCACTGGTGGGAATATGACCCTCTGTTTCAAAGCACGATCCTGCAATATGATGGCACCACACTTGATTCATCTGAAAATGATACCCAGGACGTAGCCTAAGTTACTCAAGGTCACTAGAATTGCAAAAGACCTGTAAGAGACCAGTCAGTCTGGCCCACCTTATTTTGCAAACAGAAAACTAAGGAACAGAGGAGACAAATTTTCACGCAGAGGGTCTTGTTCCTGAGAGTGAGGCTAGACGATCTTTGGTGTTGTGCTGTCCGTGGAAGACACACAGGCCCTGGGCCCTGCAGAGGAAGAAGGACACGCCCAGCAGTGCTCCTCCCATCTGGTGGGCAGCCTTCCAACAACCTCGACCACTCAGAAAGCATTTCTCCTATTCAAACAACTGTGAGTCAGAGAAGCCGGGGCAGAAGGAAAATGAGGAGAGTACTAATCTGCAGAGCACAGAGACCATCTGAGACCCTCGTCCAGCACCTGCTGGATCTAAATAACCTGAGTATAAAATAAGGTCAGTTATTTAGCACACTCTATTACCCAGGTTCTCCTGAGGCCTCACTCGATCCTACGTAGAGGACCATTTTTAAGGAGCTGGGAGACCAAACAGTGCACAGCTGAGAAGAGGTGCTTCAGTAGCCCCAGAGGACACCACGACACAGGTGGAAAGTAAAAAAGTGGATGTTCCCAATGACCACCCCAGTCACACAGTCGGGCAAGAGCATATGGGCACATGAGAGGTAGAGGGAAAGCACGCTCCTGCGGCAAATGGTTGCTGGGCACGTACACGTCCTGGGTTCAAAGGCACAAACAAAACACACAGGCGATGCTTGTCCTTGTGGAGCCCGGGCTCTGCAGGGTAGATGGACAGAGCAAACGCAGTGGATCAGGTAGCAATAAATGCTGCGAGGGAAAATAAAGTGAGGATGGAGGCGGCTATAATTATCAACAGAGTGGTCAGGGAAGGTCACGTGGGAAAGGCGACATCTGAGTGAAGGAGGCGAGGTGAAGGAAGTCAACCGTTCAGACACTTGGAGAAGAGCGTTCCAAGCGGAGGTGAAGGACGGCACCAAGGCCCTGAGGCAAAAGGATGCTTGGCCTGCAGGAAGGTCAGTGTGACCAGAGGGACATGAAGGAGGAAATGAGTTCAGAGAAATGACTGGGGGTCAGGCTGGGGGAGGAACACTGGAGGAACCTGGGCTTGCACACTGAAGTAGCGGGGCGGTGGCGGGGTGGGGAGGGTTAAAAGAGGGGTTGTGAGCGGAGGACTACTCTGGGCCTTCTGGGAAGGGAAGCAGAGCAGAGCAATTCTCTGCTCACAACCTCCCCCACCCCACCCCCCGGGGTTCCTTCTGTGCAAGCCAAGGTTCCTCCAGTGTTCCAGAAACCAATAGGCGCCATGACTGTCAAACTCACATTATCTGCATTTCTAGATATTCCATCCAGAGTAATTCAAGACTTAAGGACAGCAGAAGTACATGTACAAACTCGTAACAAACACTCCTCGCGCTTCCAATCTCCAGAGTGGTGTTTCGTGTTACAGGATTAGATTTTGGTGGGTGACTTTCCTAAACTGGGTGATGAGGCAGAGAGAAGAGTGAGTGTCATCTTATTGACGAGCAGAGTGACAACTGAGAACAGAGTGGGAGCTTTAAAACCAAGAGCCTTGGAGACAGACAGACCTGGATTCGATTCCAGGTTGTCCTTTTCATTAACTATGTCATCTACCTAAAATAGCTAAGCCTTGATTTCCACTCGGAAGAAGGGGAATAGCAACATTATCTACCTTATATGGGTGGAATAAGAATTAGAATCGCACTCAGAATAAGTGGTGCTCAGTAAAAGGCAGCTATCTCATTAGCTTGTCTCCAGCTTAAGCTTGATTTTTATTTCTACTGCCATTCCAGAAGTAGAGAGCAGTACAAAAATGAAGTTGGCTGCACTCCTTAAAGTCCTGAGAGAAAGACTGGTGGTTATCTACATATGCGTGAGCCTCCTTAAAAGAAACTTGATGGATTAATAGTACTCTTTAGCATTATACAATTATTTGTATATAGTATTAAATATGATTTGTATAATTTCTCCTAATTAAAACGCTTGGCATCTCTCTTATGTAACTGCCCATATTCCAGCAAAGATTTATCCTTCATTTTAAAATCTCAAACACACAACTGTGGTTAAGAGCTAGACTTACAGATGGGATGTTTATTCAAACCAAAACCTTTGATTGAACTGGCTGAGTCTCAACATGACACCCCAAGATATCACTCCTTGGGTGATCCATGGCCTGGTCACCTATGGAGTTTCCTTCTTTTCTGGCAAAGGCAATTCTGCTTTTCCCAAGTCAAAGACACATAAACAAAAGATACCAACCTTTCGTCAATTCCACATTAATTTCACTTTTAGCTAGCCCATTTCCTCAACTGTGAACATGGTTAAATAGCAGGTAGTTACTTCAGGACTGCTGTGATGATTAAAGAAGGTAATTAGGTTGTATGCCAGGCACAGAGTGATGAAAAACAAAAGTGAGCTATTTGCTGTTATTACTAATATTACTCCTGTTTTTGCCCATTCTGCAAGAATTCCTAGAGCTGTAAGGAAGCATGGAGGAGGAAGGGAGCTCCTTGTCCAGATAGGCGACTCCTCGGGGCATTATCTGCTTGGATGGTTAGAATCACAGATCTAAGCCTATGCCAATCATCTCTTAGGGCTCGAGTAGGCTGATGGTTAACACATTTATACAGCCAAATTCTCAGCTGAAAAAACACCTTTTATCAAGAGTACCACTTAATCGAAACAAAACAACCTAATTTGCATTAATTTACCTTTCCACTAATCCTCCAATGGGAGAGTTAAAAAACAATGAACCACAGGTAAAGGAGAAGAGGAACAATGGAACTAACTGGCTTCTGAAAAATAACGCAACCTTTATATTGAAATATATTTCCCCAACTATCAAAAATCTGACCAGAAAACATTAACCCGCTAGAAGACCACTCTACGAACACAGGCTTTTCTCAGTGGTAGTGGGCATCATGTGGGACATTTGTCCTTACTGGTGCTGACTTGTTAACAAAGCTCTTCACTCTATGTGTATTATCTATCTATCACATGATGAAGCAGAAGGCAGACCAGCAAACCCGCTAATGACAAGCAGCAAAATAAGGGAAAATCAACAGAAGAGTTAATTTACACAGGCAAATTAGAATGCTGGGCTAAAAATCAAGGTAAAATTGAAAGTTTAACAGAGTTGTTAAAAAAAAAAGACATGAGATAGGATATTCCTTATATGCGGAATCTGAAAAAATGGTACAGATGACGTAGCTTATTTACAAAACACCAAATTAAAATAAGTAAAACCCAGGTGGTCCAGTGGTTGAGACCCAAACTTTCATTGCTAAGGGTACAGGTTCAATCCCTGGTCAGGGACCTCAGATCCCACAAGCCATGTGATACGTCCAAAGAAAACATAAAAAATGAAATAAAAAAATTTTAATTGAGACATTTATGTAAAAAACAAACATGGTTACTGGAGGGAAAGGTTTAAACTGGGAGACTGGGACTGACACACACTACTGTATATAAGATACACAATAAGGACCTCTGTATGGAGCAGGAAATTCTACTCAATAACCTGTGATCGCCTATATGGGAAAACAACCTACAAAGTGTAACTGATTCACTCTGCTTTACACCAGAAACTAACACAACAGTGTAATCAACTATACTCCAATACAAATTTTAAAAGATGAGAGAAACTGGGGGAAAGTATGTTTGGAGGTAGTCAGAGAAATGTCTGATGACTGCAGGCTTCAGAGGAAGCATCGGAGTGATACAGATCCTGAATAAGCTGTTTAAAGATATAACCTGCAGAAACAAAGTATAGTTTTCAGATCACAGGAAAGTCCCATGTGCTCAGAAGAGGCCATGTAACAGCTGAAGGACCAGTGAGCTCTTTATTATCACTTAAAATGCACACGAGAGTACCTGTCAAAAGGAGAACGGAGGCGGTTCTGCAAACTCGGGTCAAAGAAGTCCTTACCTCTGGAGACAGAAAGGGACTAGGTGACCCTCTCTAGGAGATGCTGAGAGGGGATGCGACCCAGTCTCAGCTCTGAAATCATGCACCTGGGAATTGCTGCCATATCACAGCCTCAGAGCACCAAAAAGAAATAGATCAGTAATGTGATCAAAGCCGACAGCCGCTAATATTGCTGCTTTTAACAGCAGACCACTCATGAAGCTCCTCTGACCACAAAGAAATGATGGAACACAGGCCAAAACTTACCAGAACCCACAGCGGTGCTTTGCTTTATAACATCTAAAATTGCACCGAAGAACAACAATAGGCAAATACCACTTACGGGGTTTCTCCCACCCTATCCCACCACTGATAAACTTCTAGAACTGATTCATGTTGTATTATGAGGATGGTACTCTGACTAAAGGAGAGGGTGGGCAACCATCTCATCATAAATTAAATGGGGGTTAGCCAGGCAAATGGCAGGAGGACATTGTGTATGAGTTTCAGTTCAGTTCAGTCGCTCAGTCGTGACCAACTCTTTGTGACCCCATGGGCTGCAGCACACCAGGCCTCCCTGTCCATCACCAACTCCCAGAGTTTGCTCAAACTCATGCCCATCCAGTCGGTAATGCCATCCAACCCTCTCATCCTCTGTCGTCCCCTTCTCCTCCTGCCTTCAATCTTTGTCACCATCAGGGTCTTTTCCAATGAGTCAGTTCTTCACATCAGGTGGTCAAAGTTCTGATAGCTCATTTGGTAAAGAATCCGCCTGCAATGCAGGAGACGGTGGTTTGATTCCTAGGTCAGGAAGATCTGCTGGAGAAGGGATAGGCTACCCACTCCAGTATTCTTGGGCTTCCCTTGTGGCTCAGCTGGTAAAGAATCCACCTGCAATGCCAGAGACCTGGATTTGATCCCTGGATTGGGAAGATCCCCTGGAGAAGGGGATACCCGCTCCAGTATTCTGGCCTAGAGAATCCCATGGACTCTATAGACCATGGGGTTAGCAAAGAGTGTATGAGTTTAATACTTTTTAAAACTTACCAACTCCACTCAAAATATTTTTTGGAAAATTTTAAAAGTGTATGGAATCATCCATTTTCCCAATCTCCTTGTAAATGTGAAAAGGAACATATGATTACAACTTTCAGTGAGATCGTTTCAGTAAAGGAAGTAACTATCTCACTGAGTACGCCTAACAGTTTTTCATGTACATAACAAAGAATATGTCTGGCGTTTCATTAGTTAGAAATTTTAATAATACCAGTATCAGCAGATTTGTGTCTATGTTCTAAAGTCCCTTGCCAAACAATTATAAAACATGGTTTTAAATGCTATTTGAAAAATAACAAGAAGTCTAGTAACAAGGTTTTGATTGGATAAATTTAAGTCAGAATTCATGAAAGTATTACTATTGTGAAAAGTGAACTGTTAGTACAGACAAAACTGATTAAAGCTCTAATGCAATAGAATTACCACGGTGAACTGAAAGAAACACAAAACACAGTAAATTAATCCCACTTAAGCAAACAAAGGACTTCCCTGGTGGCTCAGATGGTAAAGCTTCTGCCTACAACGTGGGAGACCCAGGTTTGATCCCTGGGTCAGGAAGATCCTCTGGAGAAGGAAATGGCAACCCACTCCAGTACTCTTGCTTGGAAAATCTCATGGATGGAGGAGCGTGATAGGCTACAGGCCATGGAGTCACAAAGAGTCGGACACGACTGAGCGACTTCACTAAGCAAACAAAAGTGGGAGGGAGAATAAAAGCATTGCCACAGACTATCATACATATGGCATGTTGATAAACTGTTTATTATGACCGAGAACCAATGTGACATCGCACAAATACACTTACGATTAAGTACAAAATGTGTCATCTGAAAACTCTCACTCAACAGGTCTCCTTTCTACTTAAGCAAAATATAAACATGGCATCAGCAATCTATACTGCTTGTAGTCCCCAATGCTAACGGATCACTTCTCCAACAAACACAGCAAATTCTGACTACTGCTCAGTTAAGTATCCACAGTTTTCCACCATTAATGCTCAGGATGGAAGAGTAGAAATCCAAGTGTGGCCTAATAGAGAATTTTGTAAGCTAGAGTTTAGAACTGATGCTTCCAAACTGTGGTGCTAGAGACACTCTTGAGAGTCCCTTGGGTTGTGATATGAAACCAGTCAATCCTAAAGGAAATCAACCCTGAATAATCATTGGAAGGACAGATGCTGAAGCTCCAATACTCTGGCCACCTGATGCGAACAGCCAACTCATTGGAAAAGACCCTGATGCTGGGAAAGATTGAGGGCAAGGGGAAAAGGGGACAACAGAGGATGAGATGGTTAGATAGCATCACCAACTCAATGGACAAAAATCTGAGCAAACTCCAGGAGAGAGTGAAGGACAGAGAAGTCTGCTACAGACCATGGGGTCGAAAGAGTCCAGCTTGACTTAGCAACTGAACAGCAACATAATACGTAAATCTACATTAACTAAGGCTCGGTTTAAAAGTCTAATTCTCCACAAAGAAAGAGAACACGGTTACATGATCTTTTGATAATTCTGCAAATTAAAGGAAAATACAGCTCATGATAGGTAATTATATGGACACCAACCTTCCCACAACCATCTGAAGACAAGTCTTCGCATGCATACCATCAAAAGCAATTCAGGACATGAGAGATTATCATCTCTGTTTTACAGATGCAGAAACTGAAACATGAATGTCTAAGTGACAAACGTGACCAGGGATCAGGGACCAGGGCGAAAAGCCTTTTCCATCTTTACTACTCTTTACTTTAAAACCTAAGACTATTTTATAAAATACCTGGTTCTATATATTCTATTCAGATATAATAATAGAATCACTGATTTTAGGCATTGCCATAGACTAATGTAAGTGATAAACATTTTACCAAATGGAAAACCTAACAGTTTCTAGAGCTGCCCTGTCAGTGAGAACTCTCCTGCCCCACACCCTGCAATGTTCTTTGCATTACAAGGATTATAAAAATAACTCTTAGTTAAGATTGCTAAATTTTCCAGACTCTACTATATGGAAGATCCAGAGGTAACTCCTTGCCCTTAGTGAACTATTACACACGCACAGAAATGATAACTAGACTACACAGGCTACATAACAAAATTGTAAACTCCACCTATGCCTCTCTCTGTTCAAAGCCCATCCTTAAGGTGAGGCTCTGCATATGGTCTCAGCTGGAGCTCTTGGCCTACTTTTCCTTGCGGGGCCATGCACTTCCCTAAAACTTGGTACACTAGACTCAGCCCAAGATGACACCAGCCTTAAAGCTAAGAAGACAAACCTCCCTCCACCTAAGGCTGAAGAGTTACCAGCTACCAACCTGTGCCCAAGGGTGACTTCACTGCACGGGCCCTTCATGCAAATAACTTCAATCTGGCCACAGGCTCTAAAACTCCTAAGATTTCACAATCTCTGTCTAAACTGGAGGTGTCACAGTGTCCATCAAGTATGCAGAAATGAATACATACACCTCGGAGACATAAAAATGCCTTCCCAGTTTTTCTTTACTTCTCCCGCCTCCTCTTTCACTATTTCTTTTCCCGATCACGAGCCTTACTGGGACGCTGCAATGTGCTCTGCTCTCGTCCAGTGCCATCTACAGCCAAGTAATTTCATCAGTATTTCCTCCCCCTACTTGGCCCCTCAGAGCCAAGCAATGTGGCCACTACTCTCAACCCGCTCTGCCTCCCCCATGCATCTCACACCTGTTCATCGCCCCCAAGTCCAGAGGATCCTATTTCCCCACCTGCTCAAAACCCTCTGACACTCTATAGAAGTTGTACTCTTCCAAACTGTCAATTGCCTAAAAGATGAAAAATGAGGAACTGTTCAAATCCAAGGAGACTACAGAAGGTGATGCTTAAGTGCACGTGTGCTCCCGCACTGGACTGTACCATGAGAAAAAGCAGCTGTGATTAAGGATGTCATTGGGAAGCTGAAAAAGCTGGAACACGGAATAAAAAATAGGATAAACAAGGCTGTATTCCTGAATGTGGTAGCTGCACAATGGATACTAAAAAGCTTACACTTGTTCTTTGAAAATATACACTGCAACATTAAGGAATAAAGCGACACCATTTATATCAGCTACTCTTTTTAACTGGAGTATAGTTGATTTACAATCTGTTAGTGTCTGTTATATAGCAAAGTCCGTCAGTTATACATATACAAATATTCACTCTTTATATAAGCTACTCTTGAACAAACTGGGGGGAAATGTATGTCTACTATATAAATTTACACACACTCATGCATATATATGGGACTTCCCTGGGTTTTCCCAGCAGTTGTGTACAGATGTGAGAGCTGGACCATAAAGTAGGTTGGGTGCCAAAGAATTGATGCTTTTGAGTTATGGTGCTGGAGAAGACTCTGAGTCCCCTGGACTGCAAGGAAATCAAACCAGTCAATCCTAAAGGAACTCAGCCCTAAATATTCACTGAAAGGACTGATGCTGAAGCTCCAATACTTTGGCCACCTGATGCAAAGAGCTGACTCAATGGAAAAGATCCTGATGCTGGGAAAGACTGAGGGCAAGAAGAGAAAGGGGCAGCAGAGGATGAGATGGTTGGATGGCATCACTGACTCAATGGACATGAGTCTGAGCAAACTCCAGGAGATACAGTGAAGGACAGGGAAGCCTGGCGTGCCGCAGTTCCCAGGGTCACAAAGAGCTGGACACAACTTAGCGACTGAACAACATCAAATGCTTATATACATCAGAATGCAGGCAAATGTGGCAGATGTTAAAAACTGGTAAATCTGGGTAAAGAGTGTGCAGAAGTTCTTCATGTTATTCTTTAAACTTATCCTTTGAGGGGACACATAAGGAAACTTCGACGTGATGGGTATGTTCATCATCTTGACTGTGGTGAAGTTTCACAAGTGCATATGTGTGTCAAAACTCATCAAGGAGCACAGTAAATAAGTGCAACAGATCACTGTCAGTTATGCCTCAATGAAGCAGTTTCTTAAAAACACATACGCACAGCCCTTTGAGGGTTTCAGTCTGCGTGAGCTCTCTCACAAAAGCATCTCAACACACCTTGTAGTGTGTGGCCCTCTCATCCCTCTTCTGCACTTTTCACCCTTCCTTCCCACAGTCCTGAAGAACTCGCTGTGCTGTCTGAGCTTGCCTTCTTCCCTCCTTTTGTTCATTCTTCTACTACTTCCTGGAAAAGGGGGAGTGGAATTTGAACTTACATGGCCTAGACTCAACTCTCATCTGTATCCAGTCACACGCTCAGTTGGCAGCCCAGCTCCTAGCCTGAGAGGTAGGGATTAAGACCACCTACAGTCCAGACACAGACAGGGAACTGGTCCAGCGGCCGAGGTTCCAGCTGAGTGAGGTGGAGAGATGAGAGAGTTCTACAGACTGAGACACACACGACAGCATCAAGGGTCATTACCTGCACACATCTGAAGCCTGCAGGCTCAACCCTCTTCCCCACGTCTTCTCTGAAGCAGGCTCACCTCTCCCCTGAATTCACACAGTATTAGAGAGACACTCAGTGAGGCCACCCTAGGTCGGCCAGGTTCGTCACAAGGGCACGCCATGAATAAGGCCCACCTATCTCAATTCCCAAGTGTTAACAGCCTCATCTCCATGTGTCCTCCTTGCACAGCAGAAGAGCGCAGTATCTGAATGCAATAATCATACTGAGTTACAATGATTAGATCCTAATCACTGAAGGAGCTCAACCAATAAATGGCAATGAACAGTTGTAATGGTAAGTTCTGAACTGCCTATGCCTTCATGCACAACCTGAGGATGTACAAAGCAGCTGGATGTGGCCCCCCCATTCTCAGACTGAGTTGTGAGCCTTGGCTAAAACCTGGGAGGAGCCCACAGATCCAGTTTCCCTGTGGCCATCTGGTTCCACCTGGCCCTTCTGGGGCACTGAGTGCTGTAAGAGGAAGCTACAAATGATGGGACTCTGATAAATATGCACTGGTGGAGCGAGTACACATCATTCAGAAACCAGGGGACCTAGAAGGCGGATGGGAACTGGTGGTCAGGAAGCCTCTGAAAGAACAAGGAGCTAAGGCCTCTCTCACTCTCTCAAGCTCAGCACTCAAGCTCATCAGCATATGGAATGACTGGAACCTCTAGCTACGTCATACTTAGGATTTTTAACTCACTGCTCACTACTTTAAAAACACTGATATCTTCTTCCTTTCCATCTTCAAAATGCAAGGGAAGAAGGTTTAAAATGTAATTAGCTAGATCAGGAGCCCCAGACTGGCCAAAATGCCAGGTATTTTGTTCTAGGAATTCAAGTACTGTTAATTTCAACAGCAAGAGGAACCAAAACCTACAGAATCTGATTATATAGAAAATCTGCATGTAGTTTATACACACACAAGCCAGGGGAATCCTCCAAAACAGCCTGGGCCAGTTTTATCTTTGTTCTTACAGAAGAGCAAAAATGATTGGTCAACACTGGAAAAACCAAGGCAGGCTTGTCATTTAATGGGTGGTCTGGTAACCAAGAAAAGGGGCTAAACAATCTATTCATTCCCGAGAAGTCCTGTGAAAGCTACACGCCTTGGCAACAGCACTCTGTCCTTTTCTTGGATTAAGTCTTCTGTATTTGTTAGAAGGGAGGAAAGTTGCCTTGAGGTGTAACACCAAGATTCCTCCTGGGCCCACTCTGCTGGAATGTGGTTCAAAAGGAGACGAGAAAAAGAACAGAAGAGACGATGCCTCCATACAGGTGTGACTTCCGAAGCCCTGAGAGGCTGGCTCAAGTGTGGGGGGATTTTCTGCCTGACATAAACGATGCTGTGGGGGTAGATAAGAGAGGAAGAATGAATCCATTGCGATGAATAAAGAAAAAAATGAGGAGAATACAAAAATAATCACTGCCGAAGTCATCGCTCCAGAGTTCTCAATCCTGCGGGGCTGAGAGGCCGGGCGTGGGGAGCCGCTGCAGGTGGGAGTCGCACTGTGGCAGAGAAGGGCTCCCCGCCGACACCTTTAAGCTCCAGCTTCGCAACACAACCTGAGTGGACCTCACAACCGGAGGGTAAGTTTAGCGCCACCGTTTTGTAAAGCAGAATGTGACCTCCCAGTATACACGAGCATTAACTCCAAAGGATCCAAGACCTTAATGGAAGAGCTAATGCTATTCAACTCTTAGAAGGAAATGGAAATGGAAATCTTTGTAACCTTGAATTAGGCAATGGGTTTTTTCTTTTTTTTATATTTATTTATGTATTTGGCTGCTGTCGGGTCTGCTTGCATCACACGGTATCTGCGTTGTGGCATACAGATGGTCTAGCTGGGGCAGGCGGGCTCCGAGGCCCACGGGCTCAGTAGCTGCAGCCAGGAGGCTTAGTTCAGTTGCTCTGCGTCATGTGGGATCTCAGTTCCCCAATCAGGGATCGCACCTGAGTCCCCTGCACTGCAAGGTGGCTTCTTAACCACTGGACCACCAGGGAAGTCACAGGCAATGGATTCTTAGACAAAAGCACGAGCACCCAAAGAAAAACATAAATAAATTGGGCTTCATGTAAATCTAAAACTGGTGTACTTTGAAGAACACCACCACCATTTTCTACACCCATGTTCATAGCGGCATTACTCACAATAACCAAAATCTGGAAGCAATTCAAGTATCCACTGACAGATGAATGGATAAACCAGTGTGGTACATACACAGAAGGGGATATTAGCCTTAAAAAGGAAGAAAATTCTGTTCTATACAACAGTCTCTGTTTGAAAACGTTATACTAGGTGGAAAAAGGCCAGTCACAAAAGGACAACACCACATGAATCCTTTCATGAGGCACCTAGTACCTAGAATAGTCAAATTCAGAGACAGAAAGGAGAACGCTGGTTGCCAGGGAACGAGGCTGGAGGGTATGGGGAGTTACTATTTAATGCATCAAGAATTTTTATCTGGCAAAATGAAAAGAATTCTGGAGATGGAGAGTGGTGATGGTCGCACATTACGATAGCACTTAAAGCCACTGAACTACATACTTCAGATTGATTCAGATGGAAAATTTATGTGGATTTTACCAGTTTTTTAAAGTAGAAGAAAAAAAAAAAAAAAAACCATACCACCACCAAGATAGTGCAAAAGCAACCCACAGAATGGGAGAAATTATTTGCAAATCATATTGATAAAGGACTTTTATCTAAAATATATAAAGAACTCTTAAATCTCAATAATAGAAAATATAAATAACACAACTTTTAAATGGGTACAGAATCCAGGGAGCTCCCAGGTGGCCTAGTGGTTGGGATTCAGCGCTTTCACTGCTGTGACCCAGGTTCGATCCCTAGTCCGGAACTGAGATCTTACAGGCCACGTGGTAAGGTCAAAGGAAGAACAAAAACCTGGAATTCTCCAGGCAAGAATACTGCAGTGGGTTGCCATCCCCTTTGATGATCCCCTGGAGAAGGGAATGGCAACCCACTCCAGTATTCTTCCCTGGAGAATTCCACGGACAGAGAAGCCTGGCGGGCTACAGTTCATGTCAGACATGACTGAGTGATTAACGCTTTTAAAAAATAATAAATAAGTAAAGAATCTGAATAGAAATTTCTCCAAAGATGATATGCAAATGGCCATTAAGATGCGCAACATCATCAGTCATCAGAAAAGTGGAAAACAAAGGCACAATGAGGTACCACTTCATATCCACGAGGATGGCTAAAATAAAAACAGTAGTAACAGCCAGGGTTGCCAAGGATATGGAGAAATTAGAATCCTCACACACTCCCAGCAGAAATATAAAACGATGCAGCCACTTTAGAAAAGTTACCATATGACCCATCTATTCCACTCCTAGGTATATATCCAAGCCAAGGGAAATAAAAAGGTATGTCCACACACCAAAAACATGACACATGAGTGGTCCCACAGCAACATTATTCCTGACAGTTTAAAGGCTGAAACAACCTGAATGCTCATTAACTGATAAAACGTAGTTTAGTCATACAGTGGAATACTATTTGGCAATAAAAAGGAATGAAGTGCATACTACAAAAATGGGTGAGTCTTGAAAACATCATGCTAAGTGAAAGCCAGTCACAAAAGATTGCATATTATATACGAAATGTCCAGAAGGGGCAAATCCATAAAGACAGAAAGCAATGAACAGTTAGTAGCCTAGGGGTGAAGTGTAGGGGGCAATGGAGAGTGATTAGTCACGGTGACAGGTTTCTTTGGGAAGTGATGAAAATGGTCTACAGTTGACTGTGGTGATGGCTGCACAATTCTATGAATATACTAAAAATACTGAATTTTACTATTTAAATGGGTTAACTGTACAGTATGTGAATGATATCTCAATGAAGCCACTATGAAAAAAATATAAATGTGAATGTCTACCTATATGCCTTACCTAAAAGATACCGAGACACAATAACTCTCTGAATGGTAAAGGAAAAAATTCACAAGTCTCCTTAAAATCAACTAGAGGAACTCAAACCACTGGCCCAGGCACACCCCATCAGCAGAAGTGCCTGTTGTATGTATCATGCCCAGCATCCAAGGTCATTCGAATAAAGTGACAAGGCACTGTACCCAAGCACCTCGCTCACTATTAAGGTTGGAAGCTTACTCATGAGAGGTTCCTTTACAGTCCAGGACTTGACTACGACTCCTGAACGTCAAACTGTTCTGCCCACATGACAGATAGGCACGACAGCATACCAAGGTGTGTTATTCCATAGCTATGACTTAACAGCAAAAGATAAAGAAGGCTCACTTTTCTAATTAAACTGCCCATGATAAAGTCACCTCAGAGTTTTCCCAATGACACCACAAAATCTCGTCTTATGTTGGGGAAATCTTCAGGAGAAGACTCAACAACATAACTGGTTCATGTCTACATGAGTACATATTTAATTATTTGGCTATATAAGCAATAACAAATCTCACTTAAGACATTAAGAAAGTCTCATGTTCAATAAAATGAATATAAACTTAAGTTGCAGTAGAAAACATGTAATTTATAAGTGAGTATCATTACTAAGAAAAGTGGCTTTGGTCTTATTTAAAAACAAAAGTATAATTTCAACGTCACTTTAACATCATTCACTAAAATCTACGCCTCTAAACATAACTCACGGAGAAGGCGATGGCACCCCACTCCAGTACTCTTGCCTGGAAAATCCCACGGACGGAGAAGCCTGGAAGGCGGCAGTCCATGGGGTCTCTAAGAGTCAGGCAGGACTGAGAGACTTCACTTTCACTTTTCACTTTCATGCACTGGAGGAGATGGCAACCCACTCCAGTGTTCTTGCCTGGAGAATCCCAGGGACGGGGGAGCCTGGCGGGCTGCCGTCTATGGGGTCGCACAGAGTCGGACACGACTGAAGCGACTTAGCAGCAGCAGCAGCAGACATAACTCACAACACTTGTGAGTCATAACCAACCTTACAGGGCATCTGGCATTGTTCTACATGCTTGAAATGGAATATTAGACATCAGAAATGCTTATTATTACAGAAGAGCCTTTCAACCAAGAAATCGTAGGCCTGCTTCCACATTAACTAACCAGAAAGAGTTTAGAAAAGTATTGCTTCCCATTCATCCTGCTTATTCAATTTTTCCTAAGAAGATAATAGGGAGTGAATTCAAGGTAATATTTTTCTTTAGGCCATGTATAACTTTACAGAACCATTACATTGCAAGCTTCTCTTAACATTAAAAAAGAAAAAAATGTAATTACTTCCAATAAAAAGCCTTTTAACCCAGAAGGGCAACTTTTAAAGACTTAATTACAGTTTAATATTACAACACACTGGACTGAGGAGACACTTTATACACTGCCAGCATTGTTTAAAAAGAAAAATTACCATGGCCAGTTTTGTTTTTAGTCAGCTTCGTAATTCGCTTGTCAGGCACTAGTGAAATTTTTGTAATCAGGTTTATAATCCTTAAACAAGTATCCTGTTAAGACTAAAATGAAACGGAATCCTGCCAGAGAATTTGCATATAAAAAAACTTAAAGAAGATGTCATGTCTGGGCGATTCCCTGAACTAGATTTCTTACCTCTAACCACTGCCCTCTACAACTGGGCAGGGCTGGTCCCTTGGGCAGGCAGGGCCTCTGGCCCACGGCCAGCCACGCCCTGATGAGGGAAATGGCTTTAGGGAGTGCTTCACCCTCCACCGGGGGCCCACCCCTACCGGCCAAGGGGCCTAAGACAGCCCTAGCCATGGAGATGCAGGGCACTCTAACTGCTGCTCCCTTCCTGGGGACCCAACATGTGCACTTCCCAGGCCCACAGGAGCACATGTCTGCAGGAAAAAGCTGCAGGCTCAGCCCTACCTCTGCCACAACAAAGGATACACTCTCAGGCAAAGTTCTTCTAACTCTCGGGGTCTCCCGATGATAACACTTACCTTGCAAGGTTTGCTGAGAGAACTAAACGACATCTCCTAACAAAGCTGGCACAGTTCCTGTCATGAGGTACAAGCTGAATAAATGACAGTGATTATTAACTCCGACATTCCTTGAACAATGACTGTGCCAGGCACTGGTTTTTTAAGCACTTTACAGGTATTAACTAACATGGTTCTCAAAACAACTCTCAATCATTATTATCCTGACTTATAGATGAGAAAAACTGAGGTCAAGAGGTTAAGAATTTCACCCACCAGTCAGGCCATCTGGATCCAAAAATCAAGAAAAGAAATATTCCCAATTTAATGGTTATCAACTAGTGACGGTATATGCAACAGCTATGGATCCTAGTGTGAAAAGCTTACAACAGGGACCTCCTCTGGTGGTCCACCTGCCAATGGAGGGGACATGGGTTAGATCCCTGGTCCAGGAAGATTTCACATTCCGAGGAGCAACTACGCCTATGCTCCTAGAGCCTGGGCTCTGCAACAGGAGAAGCCACTGCAGTGAGAAGGCTGTGGATCGCAACTTGAGAGCAGCCCCTGATCACCGAAACCAGAGAAAGCCTGCATGCAGCAACGAAGACCCAGCGCAGCCAAAATTAAAATAAATAAAATTTTTTTAAAAGCTTCCAAGAGGCCCACATTGGGATTTCACCCTTGACCCAGCTGTTCCTACCTATCAAACTTTAACTCAAACAAGTCAGCCTCATCCTTCCTGCCTTCTGTTATGTTCTGCTGCTACTGCTAAGTCACTTCAGTCATGTCCGACTCTGTGTGACCCCAGAGACGGCAGCCCACCAGGCTCCCCTGTCCCTGGGACTCTCCAGGCAAGAACACTGGAGTGGGTTGCCATTTCCTTCTCCAATGAATGAAAGTGAAAAGTGAAAGGGAAGTTGCTCAGTTGTGCGCGACCCCATGGACTGCAGCCTACCAGGCTCCTCCATCCATGGGACTTTCCAGGCAAGAGTACTGGAGTGGGATGCCATTGCCTTCTCCGTCTGTTATGTTCTAGTCTATGCTAAATAATAGCTGCCATTTATAAAAGACACTTGTACACACCAAACACTGCACTAGAGTATTTCATACTTTTTGTATTCTCATAACAACTTACAAGAGAGTTCAGTTCAGTCGCTCAGTCATATCCAACTCTGCGACCCCATGAATCGCAGCACGCCAGGCCCCCCTGTCCATTACCAACTACTGGAGTTCACCCAAACTCATGTCCATCGAGTTGGTGATGTCATCCAGCCATCTCATCCTCTGTCATCTCCTTCTCCTCCTGCCCCCAATCCCTCCCAGCATCAGAGTCTTTTCTAATGAGTCAACTCTTCACATGAGGTGGCCAAAGTATTGGAGATTCAGCTTCAGCATCAGTCCTTCCAAAGAACACCCAGGACTGATCTCCTTTAGAATGGACTGGTTGGATCTCCTTGCAGTCCAAAGGACTCTCAAGAGTCGTCTCCAACACCACAGTTCAAAAGCATCAATTCTTCGGCGCTCAGCCTTCTTCACAATCCAACTCTCACATCCATACATGACTACTGGAAAAACCATAGCCTTGACTAGACGGACCTTCGTTGGCAAAGTAATGTCTGAGCTACTGAACTGAACTGAACTCTCTTGTAAGTTGTTATGAGAATACAATAAAGTATGAAATACTCTAGTGCAGTGTTCGGTATGTACAAGTGTCTTTCATAAATGGCAGCTATTATTACTTTAGCATAGACTAGAACATAGTAGGCAGGAAGGATGAGGCTGACTTTTCTGAGTTAAAAGTTTGATAGGTAGGAACAGCTGGGACATAAGAGAGCTACTGTTTACATTTTTCAGGGGAGAAAACTATAGCACAAGTGAGGCCCGAGTGACAAAGCTGCTAAGTGCAAAAGGCAGGAATCATCTGGGGCATGTGACTAGCTAACTCGAGTTCTTACCACTCTAGAATACGGACTTCCTCAGCAACAATTACTTTATGAGAATAACTGTCACATCTATGGTTCAGATAACCAACACTACAGAATTTCAGGAAAAGCGTATGCTTATCTGTAAACTACAGATGAGGATAAAAGGTTTGAACCATCACATTTCAGGATCACTTCCAGGTGCAGTCTGCATTTTTACCAACAGTGTCTTACTAAGTTAACAGTGATATGTTTGTCTACTTTGTGTCTATGTTTTTTTTTAATTCTTGGAATTTCTTTTTCTGCCAGTATAGTTCAGCAGCAGAGAAGACTGGAATACTGTGGAGGATTCTTTTCCTTCCTAAATCTAGGAACAGCATGGATTGGTTTCAGTTAGGTTGCTGAAGCTAAAGCTCCAATACTTTAGCCACCTGATGCGAAGAACTGAGTCACCGGAAAAGACCCTGATGCTGAGAAAGATTGAAGGCAGGATGAGAAGGGGACGACAGAGGACGAGATGGTTGGATGGCATCACCGACTGGATGGGCATGAGTTTGGGCAAGCTCCAGGAGTTGGTGATGGACAGGGAAGCCTGGCATCCTGCAGTCCACGGGGTCACAAAGAGTTGGACACAACTGAGTGACTGAACGTAGTACAATTAATAGAGAACCAGATAATTTAAGGACCTGGTAATTTAAAAGGTTGCTCTAGAAAAACACA
Source organism: Bos indicus (assembly GCF_029378745.1). Lineage (NCBI taxonomy): Eukaryota > Metazoa > Chordata > Mammalia > Artiodactyla > Bovidae > Bos > Bos indicus. The sequence goes on along the minus strand of NC_091771.1, from coordinate 21,773,138 downwards.
TAAAGCAATATGAAAATCTCTGGCATAATCATCATCTAACTTACAGAGGAATATTACAGTGACGTATGAAAACATAATAAGAATGAAAAAAAGAAATATCTTTTGGTCCTCCTCAAGAAAAATGTAATATGCTGTTTTCCAAATGTTTGTTTCCTATCCATTTATGTGGGAGGAACTATATTCAACTGTTTCCAGAGAGGAGGAAACAGAAAGGAAGAATTCTGCCCTAAAGAGCTCCCAGTCCATGGTGAGACAGGAAGCAAGACACAAATCCACGAGAAGGCGCACCCATCACAAGGAATCAAAGGCAAGAGATCCCTTTGGATTGGGATTCAACGGGGAGGGAACCAGGAAAGGCTTCGTAAGGCAGTGAGCAAAAGAGGCATTGTGAGCAGAGGAAGGAGGCCATGCAGGAAAGGGGGGCACTGCCAACTTCCATCACACATCAGTGCGCGAGGACCAGGCGTGGGCAGAGCGCTCTGCCACCACACACCCGGGGGCACCCAGGATTTCAGAAGGCAGCAACTGTCCAAGAAAACTCATTCCCTCTTATGACAGTACTGAAAAGAACTGAAGCGAAGTATATTCACGCCAGGAAGAGGGAGGAAAAAGTTCTGAAGTCATTTAATAAAACAATAAATGAGGCTTCCTCGGTGGTAAAGAATCCACCTACCAATGCAGGAGACTGAGGAAACGCGGGTTCGATCCCCAGGTCAGGAAGATCCCCTGGAGGACGGCATGGCAACCCACTCCAGTGTTCTTGCCTGGAGAATCCCATGGACAGAGGAGCCTGACGGGCTACAGCCCATGGGGTCAGACACGACTGAGCACACACAACAACACAACAACGATAAACAACAAATAATGAGATTTTAGGGCAGGAAAAAAACAAAGGGAAATTTTACATAGAGCAAGGCTTCCCAATCTCAGCAGTACTGAGGCTTGAGGCTGGATGGTGCTCTGCTGGAGGGCTGCCCTGGATGCCCCTGGATGTTTAACAGCAATCATGGCCTTTCCCCTCTGGGTGCTAGCAGCCCCACCCCCAATTGTGACAACCAAAAAATTCTCCCAAATTGCCAAATATTCTTGGGGGCAGGGGGTGCACAAATCCCTTCCAGTTGAGAACCACTGGCCTAGTCTTTTGTCAGGAATGCAGAAATACAGACGTGCCTCGGACACACTGCAGGTTCCATTCCAGACCACCAAGATAAAGCACACATGCAATAGTGAGTCACACGCATCTCTGGGTTTCCTGGTGCATATAAGTCACGTTGACACTGTTGTTACTGCTGTTCAGTCGCTCAGTCGTGTCCAACTCTTTGCGACCCCATGGACTGCAGCACACCAGGCTTCCCTGTCCTTTACTATCTCCCAGAGTTTGGTCACACTCATGTCCACTGAGTCCGTGGTGCCATCCATCCATCTCGTCCTCTGTTTATTAAGTGTGCAACAGCATTACGTCTCAGAAAATATATACATACCTTCATTTAAGAATGCTAACTGTCATCTGAGCCTTCAGTTGTAATCTGTTAGCAACAGTAACATCAGAGATCACTGATCACCGTAACAAATACAATAATGAATACTTTGTAATACTGCAATAATTTTTTGCAATAATTGCCAAAATGTGCCAGAGACACAAAGGGAGCAAATGCTGTTGGGAAAATGCCATCAAGAAACTTCCTCAACACATGGTTACCACAAACTTTCAATTTGTTTTTGTCTTAAAAAAAAAAAAAAAAAAAAAAGGCAGTATCAGCAAAACGCAATAAAGAGAAGGGCAATAAAATGAGGTAAGGCTGATCTTGGAATTTTTTCCTTCCTCTCCTCAATCTGAAAAATCTCTCCAGATAAAACAGGTAAGAGGACAAAGGAGACGGTAACCTTTGTCTTCTTATGTAGCAACCCCAAGCTCTTAGCCTTCACAACAATCCCAGGATGTAGTATTCTCATTTTACAGATGAGGAAACCTATACCTAATGTTAACCTGCCCAAAGTTCTGCTAAGTTCAACAAGCCTGAATGGATCTGGTGACAATACTCCAGGTTCTAAACGCTACTGCTATTGCTTCTCAGCCTTTCGGCTAAGATCAAGTGCAAACGTTACTGCTCCAAGGGGTCCTTTTACTTAGGTAAAGAGAAATTCCATTACCTAAATAAAATGAATATTAATAACCTCCTATAAAAGCCCATACTAAATTAAATGGCACAAATCCTGTCCATCTATTAGGAACTACTTGTTCAGGAAAAACCTAACATGTTACCACTTCACACAAAAGCAGATGGGAGAAATAATTGCTGTGGGTTGATGCCATTTGCAAGGCTGTATGGGAAAGGTAGGGAGGAATGAACACCATTTGGAAGGAGGATCCGAAATTAAGCGGTATCTATCCCTGAAGCACGGCTACCATGTCCTCCAAACCACAATCCTCTGGCCAAGCAGCTCCCAACACAGAGGACTTTCTCTCAACAAGGGGCATCCTAGAGTCATACCGACCCACTGATGGCCTCGTAAGGCCCCAGCCTTGGAATGGAAACAGGGCCTACTGGTAAAGAAGGCTGACCGGACCTGGTCAGGTAAGAATTTGCCTCATATCCTTGTCCCTTAAATGAGGGCTCAACTGCCTTCCTGAGGCATAAGCTCGGCCCAAACACAAGTCTTTTCTGTCCAAATGGGTCAGTTTTTGTTCTCTGTTAACTCCAGAGCATCCCCAGGCCAAGTCCATCATTCCCCGTGCAGGAAGCACTCTTCCTCCTAAGCAGTGTGCGATGGAGTAACAGAGCCCACAGAACACCCCAGCACCCACCAGGCCATCTGGTGAGGAAAATATGGGCCAAAAACTCCTTCTGGCACACTGAGAACCATGATTGGGTCACTGGGTCACTTCTCCAAACCCTTCATTAATCATCACCACAAATGCATGCCTTTCCCTCCTGAGAGGAGCAGAAAGCTCACTACCCCAAAGGCATACTATACCAAACAGTCTCGTTAACTAACTGAACAAGCTAGCAACGTTTTGGTCTTAGGATCATCACTGTGTGTATTAACTGTTTGGATGCTGAAAAGTAACTGATCACCTTATCCATTAATTTTATCTTATTTCCAACTTTAAGTCCTAGTTTTCCTCCAAGATCCCAATCAATCATTCTCTCTGATACAGCAAAGCGAAGTGGTTAAGAGTCTGAGATCTACAATAAAAACCCACCAGCATCTCGCTTCTCTCACTTACTGTGTGACACTGGGCTGTTTATGCCTCAGGTTCCTCATCTAAAAAATAGGAACAGTCAATTGTTATAAATTATCTTTGTTCAACACTTGGTATTGTCATATTTACAGTGTTTGCCAATATGTAGGGTTTTAAATAGTATATTACAGTTTTAATTAGTAGTTTTCTGGTTACTGATGAACTGGATCATCTTTTAAGGTACTAATTGGTCATCTGCTTTTCTCTCTCATATAAATTGCCTATTCATACCCAGTGTTTATTTTGGGGAAGAGTTGTTTGATATTTTCTTATTGATTTGTGGGAGTATTTTTAATATTCTGGATAATAATCCAATATACCTTTGATTACATGCTGCTGCTACTGCTAAGTCACTTCAGTCGTGTCCTACTCTGTGTGACCCCATAGACAGCAGCCCACCAGGCTCCTCCGTCCATGGGATTTTCCAGACAAGAGTACTGGAGTGGGGTGCCATTGCCAGAATACTTCAATTCTGACATAATGAAATGCATCAATCCTTTGAAAAATGGGGATAGTAATGGTAGCTACTACCTTTTATGTTTATGTGATGGCTTGCCTGAATCCAATATTCTCTCTCGAGGAGGAGGAGGGATGGAAAATCTCAAACTTCATTTTCATTTCAAAAACCTTAATGCTCCTAATAAAGGCATGTGTTGCTTAAAATTTTAAAAGGTAAAATATAAAGGCAAAAAATACATTACACATATTTATACAATTTAAATACAACCCACCTGTAGTATCTAGGGATATTTCCTTCCAGACATTTCACACAATTGGAAATTGAAACTGAAAGATATATCATACAGTTGAACAAGTTTACATACAATTTTACTCTCTGCTTTTTCATACTGCCAGCTATTTTCCTGTACTATCAGAGGTTCGTCCAAAACACAAAACCAGTCTCCAGAACACCCTTATTAAATTTGCTACAGAATTACTAGGAAAGTTTAGGAAAGAAAGGTCTAGTTAGCCATTTTAGCTTTCTTTGGTTCTACTCTTTTTATCAAAACACATTTTTATATACTCAAGACGTCCAGAAACAAAATATGAAAGCCCCAGGCTCTCAGCTACTCTAAATTTCAAGTCCAAGTATTTTGGCTAATGCCGAAACGTGTAATATGGCCTAACTACCTAGCTCCCTGCTCTGAGCACCTCAAAGTGCCCTCCAAGTACTCCCAGTGTTATCATTAGCCCCATTTTACAGATAAAGAAGCTAATACAGCAGAAATGTGACTTGTTTAAATATGAATTATCTGTTTACCCATCTAGAAACAAAACCTGGGACCTCCTCTAACAGTCACTGAAAAATCACAGATCTGGACTAGGCTCATGAGGGCATTAGGAAAACCAAATGCAAGAGGGAATTCTGATGGCTCTGTAGTGACCTCAACACCGAGTCTCAAACACCTTGATGGTCTATGGGCATCCTCCCAGGGATGTAAGAAGAGATTCTAAGTGTGTTGGCACTGGCCAGCCAATTATTCCCAACAACCCGTGATTAAAACAGGACGAATGTTCCTCTCCTGCCTCAGCTCATCCCAGGTGGAGCCAGGTAAGCGAAGCCTCCAGGTGGACTGACAAGGAGTGGGGACTCTACTGTTTTGACCAGAAAGGGCAAAGGTACTGACTGGGAGGACCAGGGAAAAGGCAGTGATAAGAGTGAGCATCAAATCCAAAGGACACAGAGACGCACCCGTGATGGAAGAATGTCTGCATGCATACAGTACTGGCTCACGAGCTTAAGTGATTTATAGGAGCTTCACGGCCTTAGTATTGGAGATCTCAACTCCATAAAGCCTGGTTTGCCTGGGTCAAATCTCTGCAATTAACAGGGGCAGCATTCTCTCTCCTCATTAAAAAAACAAAAACAACACAACCCTGAGATTTTAACTGCTTTTACTAATTGTAGACTTCTCCAGTCTGCAGTGTCATATTCTCTAGGCCCGAAGCTGAAATTTAAAACTTCAGAATGTGAAATCAACAAACACTACCCATCTCAAAAATCAATCATTTCCACATTTAACACGGATGGAGCAGGAAGGTTATACAATTCGCTAAGCCAGACTCTGGCTAGAGACAAAGTTCAACATTCACCACTGAAAAGCAAGAGGACACACTGGAGCTCAGTAAAAACAGCTGATGACAATATACACCTGGCACAACGCTGATACGGCTAGCATTACTCATCCTGCACTTTGGTGTGGTTCTCCCTTCCAAAAGGCAAACACAGGTTAACTACACCGCACGGAATGGGATGAATGCGCAGTGCAGAAAGTCACATCTACACATTCAGACTATCCCACATCCAAAATGTTCTTTCCTTCCACTCCCCTGACTACTTAACAGTACAAACTGTAGTTTAAAAAAAAAAAAAACAAGACAGGCAGACTAACAGGTTTTTAGCATAAAGGGCTAAAATACACTGAGTTGCTTCCATTAAGTTTATTCCCCTCAGTTACTTGCCTCCTTGCAGATCTCCTCTTCACAGGTCTGGCTTAAGGTGGGGCTCCTACTTCCTTCATTTGAGACACAGGACCACCGTCCTCCAAACCCTGATGAGAACCCAACGCAGGCCTCCCAGCCCTGTTCCCTTACGTCTCTTCTATGTCAACGGGAGACACAGCATCCGAAAGTTAGCACGGGCTTTCTCTCAAGCCACCCGACCAGAAGCGTGCTGTCCTTGGACAAGGGCACCGCCAGCCCCACCGTGTACTATACTGGTCATTCCCCGTCCACAGACAACTGGGTTTGGGGTTCGATATTTTGACGTGTACAAATCTTAAGTCCTTGGGAGTGTTTATTAAGGGGTTGGGAATGGTCAACTGGGAAAACAATTATGGGAACTGGCTTCAGGTACACGAAGGGGAAATAAAGTAAGCTGATTCAATGAAGCTCCCACGTCCAGACCCAGGAGCAAACCAGGGGCGAGGAGGGGAATTACACATCAACACAGAGGCTCAATACAGAAATAAACTTTTTAGCAGGCTGGGTGGTAGGGATTCTCAAAATCTCCAAGTGGCCAACCAGAGGCTCACACAGCAAGCAGCGCTTTTAAAATTTATTCAACTAATAACTTCATGATTCCTCGTACCTTCTCTTACACAAAGCTCAGTACACTTTAAAGGCCTTGAGCCAAAAGTCAAGAACGAGGAGATAAACAGGAATGCCAACTCTTTCAGGTAACCTCTACACAGACAACCTCCTTGTTGTCTGTTTCAGACACAAATCTCCTTGTAAATACTTCTGAATGGGATCAGATCCATCAATGATTTAGGGACCATTTCCAATGGCAGTCGTAAATACAATCAGGTTGCTGGAACCAGCAACAAACTTTAAAGAAAGGTCTCACCTAATAAGCTGGAAAAATGTATTCAAAACAAATGAGGGGGCTGAAATGAGAAGGAAAGAAAGATGCGATGAAAAGAATGGGGGGTGATGATCAAAAGCAGCACTATTTTAAACTATTCTAAAATACGAGCTCAGAAGGCTGCACGAGGCATTCTTCATTTAGTGCATAACTGAAAACAAAATACAGTCCCCACATCGTCACTGTTAACTAACCTACCCTGGGTATTGACCTCAGATGGGGAATGAGAAAATTAAATGGCAGGCCTGCTGGTGGGTTACTGGGAGGTAGGGATACATTACGATTTTCTGTTTAAAGTGCTTACAGCAAAAGGTGACTTTTAAAAAGAAAATACTGTAAAACTCTGACTTCAACAGTTTCTCTCCACTTCATCAAGTTTCAGATGCTAAATTTCAGATGCTAAATGTCAGACTTCATGACAATTCAAAGGGGATAATTTTTGATGTCAGTTTTTACTGCATTCAGGAAACATAATCACACACGTAAGCTTTTAGTCAGCAGCAGCCAACACTCCCCTCCTCAGGGAGAGGTGCAAATACGTCTCCCCTTTGCAGTTGATGGCAAACTTAGGGCTGCTAAAGACATCACGAAAAGACAAGCATTTTAGTTCTCTTTGCCATGTGTACATAAATGAAAGAAGAGTTCAAAGACCCTAAAACGTCGAGCTAGTCAAAAATTTCAATCCAGATCAGAGAAAATAAAACTAAATACGAGTATAGTTATTTTCTCAGGATTTGGCACTACTTTCGTAGGCTCAGACTCCTAATAATAAGCATGCCAACTGTACCACACCCAGAAGAGAAAACTAATACCCTCTTTGTGCGGTCCAATTTTACTTTTTTCCTGTCTTCCTCCACCTCTGACTGCAAGAGCCAAAATGCGTACTCCCCACACTATCACAGGAAACAAAGCCAGGGAATTCCATCTAAAGTGAAGGATGTCAAATGGCCAAGCATGCCAAGCAGGATGTCAAAGGTCATGCCTCGTGTTTGACCACACAAAAATACAACTAAATATATTTATAGACTGAATGAGTTACTGTAAATCCAAAAGCTGCAACCTGGTGAAAAAGGGCAGAAGGGACATTAAACTCAAAAGGGTTTAAGCCTACAGGGGGGAGCTGTCCCGGTTGACTTTCAAGTTCATTTGCACAATAAATGTGGTCTGACAAGTTATTATGCTCTTCTCGGTGGGCCCCATGCAGGTCTGCAGAAAGGTGGCTGCCGGCTTGTTTCAGGCCTGAGGAACGAGACAACAGCCCAAGGCAGCAGGACAGCTCATCTGCAGAGGTGAGCTTGTCTGCAAAAGGCAGGTGGAGGACTTGAAACTCTGCTTAATAAAATTCAATGTCATTTTTCTCAGTGAGTCCCTCAAACAGTCTCAGCAAGCCACCCAGAAATGAGTTTAATGGGGCACATGATTTAATGGGTGGGGGGCTGTCTCCATTTCCAATCCCAGGGGTGGATTCACAGAGTTAAGGATCACAAAGACTTTAGTCATGAAAGGAATCCCTCTGAAACGGTTTAAGTTTTTGTGGTATCCTTCATTACTTCTTCCTCCCAGTGCTCTTTCAAGAGTGGTTTGAAACACAAATGGAGGCGGGGGTGTAAATGAGGCATAATTGGCGGCCCTGAGTTGTCAACTGCAGTGCAATCCATCTCAGCTCTAAGACTTCCAGGACTGAAGGTGTTTTCCCTTTTCTCTTCTTGGCTTTTACACATAAATACAGGCAGAGGTAATGGGCAGTCTAAGGACACAGCCATCAACAGCTTGTCTTTGATTAAAATGTCTCCATAATTTCATCACAAAAGAAATTAAGCAGGAATTCCTTCTAGGAACACATTCAGCATTTCAAGTGACTCAAGATAGTTTACACTATTCGATGGGAGCACATGGCACAATAATCAGTATTTTTAGTTTTTTTTCATAGAAATATAATTTAGAAGGCATGCAATCAGAAAGTCTGAAACTGACTTCAAACATGCACCTATTGTTCGTGGAGAAAAAACTACTCAGCATAAATATGAGCTGCCTCCTTATCAATATCAATATTCCATTTTATTCTCTATCCCCTACCCTTCAGTGCAAAATAAAGCAATCACACCAAGGAATGCAAGGGCACAGACTTAATATTCAAACTACTCACCAAATGGCTTGTAACTCAACTCAGCTGAACAGATTAATTTAATACTGACTAGAGTCAGACACCACAGTGAGAAATTCAGGCTGAAAAGACCATGAAGAAGGGCAGCCTCTGAAAGGCTGGTGACAGACAGGGAGACAAGCCCTCAGGCACAAGGACCCACCTAAACACTGAAGCGTGGGCAGAGCAATTCTGGAAGCTTCTGACAATCATGCTTCTAAAATTTTATTTAATAAAGTGACTTCTGCATTTAAAAAAAATGTTCTTGGTACAGTTCATTATCACAAGTATCAAAATGGCATTTCAAGAAATATAGAGCACTTTAAGGAAACACCTCAAGAATATTAGAATATAATATTATAGGACTACAACAGAGCAGGGGGATCACAGCTGGAGAAATACTCATTATAGAAACAAAAAAAGAGAATGTAAACTGCATCAAAATGTGTCTCATTACAGGAATTTCTAAATCTAGAAAATTTCTTTCTTTGGTATTAATTTTTAAATTATCCCACGTATTTCAGAAGATAATAAAAACAACAATAAAAACCATTACAGTGACCTTCTTCTAAAACAGGTCACCAAATACTGTGCTTAACATCAGCGTTCCATCATAACCTGAAAGCCTGCACATTAATGCAAATGCATATAATAAATATAAACCCAAGCCCTATGTTAAGTAATTCTACTCCAGGAATTCTAAAGGGTTCAGGAAATCACTTTGGGTAACAAGAGTCGGAGTACAGGAATCTTTCACATTCAGTGCATGCAAATGTCACAATGGGCCACCAAAGAGAAAATTAAATTCCAAAAGGCTGAGGGAGAGAGACCAATACAGTCGCACAGATTATAGAGAACTCTCTCAGTCCTGAGGATTCTTTCATATTCATTGCATGTAAATTTCATGACGGCATGCATATCTACCCATCCAGAGAAAAAAGGTTTACATTCAAGTTTAGAGAGGTGCAGCCAGCTAGGTTACCGGGTATACAAACAACCTCAGCTGATATTTACAAGTTCAGCAAGTTCCCCTTGGCTACCTCCTCCTCCGACCCCTTCAAGGCTGGCCTTGCGGAGCAGACAGGTGATGCAACGCCTGCCTTTAAGGTAGCTGGGTGTCTCCAGTATTCAAATCACAGTATTGGCGGGCTGAAACCTGACAAGGAACCCTCGCTGGTGTGACAAATTGATGATCCTGCAAATTAAACATTATAGAGTAAAGAACATCTCAAATGCACCTATCTCGCTGCAACCCTACACTAAGGAATAACTGCAAAAATTCATGTCAAAATAGGAGTGCGATGAAATCCACTGTCTCAAGAATCTGCCAAAATAAGACCCTCTGGCTAAACCATATGCAAACCATTTCCTTTTACCTTGCTTCCAAACAACCAAACTGTCTGAGGTATGATATATATTTACTTCTACAGACCATTTCCAGATATTTATGTGGTTATTTTATTTTTTTTAGCTTTGAAGGGCAGACAGTATTAACAAGTCTAGGAATTAACGCAATTCAATTTTTTATCTCTCCAAATTGGACTTGAAATTCAAATGCATTTCTTTTCAGGTAGACGCTCTTCACTCTTACCCTCAGCATCACTACAAACATACTGCCACCTCATTCTGTGGGCAGGCACTTCTCATTCAGACAAGAGAGGTCTTCCCTCAAGCCACCTACATGGCAGGCTTCTGAGGCATGATATTGGTGGAGGAAAGCACTTATTTTTTTAATTAAAATAGCAACACTGATATGGGAGGGGGCAGTGCAAAGAGGCAAAGCTAAGTGCCTCCTTCTCCCCTTCCTCCTTCCTGCACTAGGCAGGCCTCTGTCTTGGCTTGAGTCCAAATAAGAGGGGGTTAATCATGCTCTTGGAGAAGGAAATGGCAACCCACTCCAGTGTTCTTGCCTGGAGAATCCCAAGGATGGCAGAGCCTGGTGGGCTGCCGTCTCTGGGGTCGCACAGAGTCGGACACGACTGAAGCAACTTAGCAGCAGCAGCAATCATGCTCTTTGAGACTTTTTTACTGCAGGTACAAAATACAACCTCTGAGGTCCCCTCCCCCTTCCTGAAATCAGGTTCCTTTAGCTACTTTCAAATTTTTAACTCAGCAAACCAATCATGTAGGCCCCTCACTAGCAGTGCAAAGGCAAGCTGTGTAACAACTCAGGGTCACAGCCGCAAACAGAAAAACATTTCTTCTCAAACCCTGACTGTGCGTGCCTGCTTTGCAATGAGTCCTGTCTGACTCTTTGCAACCCCATGGACTGCAACGCACCGGGCTCCTCTGTCCAGGGACTTCCCAAGCAAGAATACTGGAGTGGGTTGTCATTTCCTATCCCAGGGGATCTTCCCAACCCCGGGACTGAACCCACATCTCCTGCCTTGGCAGGTGGGTTCTTTACCACTGAGCCACCTGATCCTGATTCTTATCAAATCTCTAATTTAGTAAAAGGAAAGATTCACAAAACCATGACCCATTTTCTAGATTCAGAAGGAAAGGCAATTGAGAAATAGCCTTCATCAAAATAGCCTTCATTTGACTTCATCAAATGAAGGAAAAACAAATGGACACAGGCCACCAGCTGTGCCAACCCTCTTTCTCAGGACAGCTCTGCTTTTAATCAGGTGAGCTGGACAGTATCTCCAAAGCTGTTAAGATCACGGGTCTGTCACTTCAGCCAAACAAAGAACGATGCTACAATTAAGACAAATATCATCTAGGGGAGAAAATTAATCAAGGCAGAAAAAGACTTTCTTTTTAGGTCAAAGACCAATGCAGAGATTATAGAACCAAGTCACAGTCAAGAAGGTGGCAGCTTGGGCATCTCCATGCATGTGGCTGGCGAGGGTTGGAGAAGAGCAGGACCTGTCGGAGGCAAGAGAACATGCCAGGTCACACACGCCCATGGGCCACGTGCTTTGGAGGTGACATTCTCTTCTCAAAAGACGGTAGTGCCACCCACAATCACTAAGAACTGAAGAACTCATATGACTTTGTGTCAGCAGGAACGGGCCACCGTGGAAGAAATGACCTGTCAACCCACAGACCTCCGCAATGACTTCTGACTCTGCCCAGAGGGAGATGTTTTACCTCTCTCTCTGCTTATGGAATGAAAAGGCCAAAGACCTGGCCAGCAATTTTCACCCTCACTCGATCTACAGAAGTTGAGAGGGGGAATAAAATTAAGACTGACCAGTCGTTTCCTAGTTGCTTTTGACTAGATGACCCGGACATCGTTAGCAATCACACAAGAGGGATGACCCGCTGTGCTGTGAAAGCTATTTCATCTAGGTGGATGGTAACTTACTCATTTAACAAAACCTCACACTGGTGAACTATGTGGTCTATTTTTGCATCACTGTCCTCCTCCCAGCAGCAGGGTATCTTCTGAATAAAGTGCTGTCTGCTACTATAGGTATAAACACACAAGTAAAACAGCTTCCTATGTTTCTTCAACGCCTGTCATTTCTAAAATGGCTAATAAGCTTTAATATATCTGTATGTCTGCCTTTTGATATGCCAGAGTTTTTACTATATAAACCTCTTAGTTCACCAAAAGGCTAGTCAGACTCACTCCAAGTATTCTGAATTCTTGCAGTTATGTCTACCTTCCTGACATTAATTTGGGGTTTAATCTATCTAAATTTAACCTCCTCTGGATCTGTTGAAACACCTCCTTATAACCTTCTTCATCCTGTACTTGGGTTAGTGGATAAAGATATAATATAATGAGAAAGTTATTAAGGATAGCTAATATTTAGCTAGTATGAGAACTGACATTTAAACTGTAAAGCAACATAACTTTCACTCATAATTGCTGTGGGTTTATTTAAAGACTGCTAACTTCAAGATTTCTCATTAAAAAAAAAAAACAACTAAGAATTACACTCAATCAGCTTTCTTCGAATCACTCTGTCCCCAGGACACTGGGCATGAAAGTTGATTTTAAAGAACAAACCAAGCAAAAAGCTAAACATTTTATAAACCTCTACTAGTCACAGGAAGTTGATTCTGTTCCACGTATTACCAAATTCTGTACATCAGTTTTAAATCAAATGCAGCACATTGTCTTTAAATTGCATTCCACGGGCCTCTATATTTACATGAGAGCATATTTCTGAGAAATTGTATTTAGAAAACTAAAAACGTAAGCCTATTTTCACAATTTATTATATTAGAAAAACAAAGATACAATTTCATAGAAAAAAGTTGGCTTCTATTATTTTCATAATGTATCTAAAGTTCAAGTTCAGTCTGACAGCAGGCTCTGCTTCCTATACTTTTCAAACCTTCCCCATGTGCAGCATGTATCCATCTCACAGAGAAACCGTGCTTCCCTATTTTCATGGCCTTATGAATGCCAACCCATCATTCCAAAAATAAATTTTAAAAACTAACACTGATGGGAAGATGGATGTGCCAATGGACAAATATATGATAAAGCAAGCTCAATAAAATGACAGAAGTAGAAACTAGATGGCAGGTAGATGATGTTCAGTAGAGAATATTTTATAATGAAATCTTGGGAGAATAACATTCCATTTTCAAGGTCCATCTCAATGGCCAACCCAGAACTCCACTCTTCTCAAAGGCACTTAACCATGCTACCATGTATCATAATTATTACATGTCACATCTAACCTCCCTACAGGATCCACATCTGAATCATTTTTCTATCAATCAAATGCCTCTAATATAATAACTTACACATAATAATCATTCAACAGATGGGAAGAAAATACTATGACTACAGACTGAAAATAATCACTGTTCTTTAGCTGTACTACTATTAAAATTATCCTCAGGTATTAGATGAGAATAATTGCAGATTTAGCTTTCCAATTTTATTGGGCCTAATACGGAAACTAGCTCACTTTTCTTTCTTTTGGTTACAGCAAAGCTACATGAGGATACATAGGGGGGACTGCAGGGGAGAGGTGACCCAAATGCTTTCCAAGTGGCAAGAATAACTCAACCTAAGACTCAGCACTTTCAGCACTTAGCCCACAAGTCCATAAACCATAGACAGACTGAGTGGAGTAAACTGGGATGCCAGTGGAAAAAGAAAAAAAGAGTTGGGTTTTTTTTTTTAAAGGTTGAACCATATGACGTCACCAGTGTACAAATAAGCGTTTTCATGTTTCTTGTGTTCTGTATAAGACTACAAAAAAAAAGGTAATAATTATCTCCAGAGACTTTCTGTGCCTCTGACTTGAACATTGTTGGTCCTTATTGGTAATTAACAAAAAGGGAGACTCCATCAACACTTGAGTGCATTTGTACACAGAGTACCCACTGAAATAACAAGCCTTTACCCCTCAGACACACCAAAATAAACACTTTCAGGTTCATCTGGTCCTCTCTGGTTCACAACTGAGTAACAATCTACCAACTTCAGACCTCTGTGTGCACCAGGGCAGGTGGGGGACTGGGCAAGTCTTTGCAAACTTTTACTATGAAGGCACACCTTGAACTGCAGAAGCAGGGCTGGATCCGCTCCTTGAATGTGGAGCGCAACTGCAAACTCCTCTCCTCTCTCCCATCACCATGGGGCTTACACAGCCTTTCTAAGAGGATCCCAGGAAGCCCCAAAGTTATGGCACACAAGGACCAAAAAAAAAAAAAACCCAGCAGAGTCAATTCCTATGATGCCAGGGTACTGGGTCATTTCCAAGAGCAGAGGGTTCCAGAAAAATGCAAACAGTTCAGGCTTCCCAAAGAAATTCCAGACTAATACAGACAGCTGTTCTCTTAGAAAGTCACCCAGAACTGCAGTTTAGGAGCTTGGATCAAGAGGTTAGAGAACAAGGGCAAGCAAAACTTTGGGGCCCTTCCTAGCAGGGGTTCTAAGCAACCACTGGGTATTCACTTCTCCCTCCCCATTTCACGTGTGTGTGTACGCGTGTGCGTGCGCTCAGTAGCTCAGTCACATCGGACTCTTTGCAACACTATGGACTGTAGCCCGCCCGGCTCCTCTGTCCATGGGATTCTCCAGGCAAGAATACTGGAGTGGGTTGCCATGCCCTCCTCCAGGGGATCTTCCGGACCCAGGGATTGAAGCCACATTTTTTGCGCTGGCAGGCAGATTCTTTGCCACTGCACCACCTGGGAAGCACCCACTTAAACGATGCCCGTGCGGTCCATGATAGCTGGCAATACTCGTGTCCATTGCCGGTGCCTTACAATTGCCTTACAGTAACGGGGCGGGGGGGCTATAGAATGTCAACAAACGTTAACATTTTTTCAAGTTTCCATGAGACATGAGAATTAAAAATGCCTTCTTTCTAGTATTCACATTTGTCACTTTAAAAAAAAGCTGAATATCATTCAAAAATAGAAGCCACCCCTCCCGCCTCATCTCCCCAAGGATTTACCAGAAGACCAAAAGTAAAATAAAAATGAAGCTCTTATGAGGGGCAATTAAGTATTCATATTTGACATCTATTTGGGAACTTCTGAACAAAACATCTCAGCCACATACATGGTCACATAAGGCCCACATACCTTTCAGCCTATAGCAAATAAGACATCACACTTTCTTGCATTAGCCCCTTTCCCAACTCTCTTTCCTCATGCTCCTTTCCTCAAACACATATATTGAGATTTTCACCTGACGGTAAAACAGGTTTTCTTTAAGGTTAATTTCAATAATCCTCGCAGGGTTCTGTCAAATGTTAACTGTGCAGTAAGAAAGCAGCCATCACACCTGCCATGGAATCTCTGTGGCTAAATTACTCACCTGCAGTTTGAAAGCCCTTAGAATAGAACAGGTAAGAATTTTTAAACATTACGAGAAAATGCACCATCAGGTCACAGACCAAATTAAAGAAACTTCATTCCAAAATAAAGACTATCTCAGGTAGCTCATAGTAAAACAACTTTAACAACTGTTAGGTCTTACTGTTGAAGTAAGCTATTAACCTATATTAACTGTTTCAAATAATTTCAAATCAAAAACAAAACACAGAGCCAGAACTCACAATATTACTTCCCAAGCTCTAGAAAACTTTCTGTATGGGAAGAGAAAAAAAAAAAAAAAACAGATCATAGAAATGAAGTTTCACTATTTATAAATACTGTACATGGTTTAAAAGATCCCGGGTTTTCCAAAAGTCTCAGCTTCCACTTTGTGTGTAGCCTTATGACAGCTCTAAGCAATATTTAAACAAGTATAGAGAAGATTTGGCATACCATTCCTACAAATACAAATGCATATCCCACAAATAAAACCAGTCTTTAAGGAATCAGAAGTTTCTGAACTTTTCAACAGCTTTCCAACTATTCTGTCCTATGCAAATCACTTTCAAATTCTCAGGCAGGCCTCAGGAAGTAAAGCACAACAAACTATATTTAATTAAATATTCAATCTAATTCCCTACAGTAAATCACAGGAAATAACTTAGTTCCAAAGCAGCCTCTCCTAAAGCAGTCAAGTTTGGGTTGATCTGCATTTTAGAACTGAATTTTTTTTCAAGCTAAAAGTCATAGTAAAATTTCTCCTTTTTATGAATCTTTAAAACACAGCGAGTCTTTCAGATCTGAGACTGAAACCTGGTTTTAACAAGTAACTCATTTTTATGAAAACTCCAACCAGAAGACAAGTTATGAGTTAGAAAACGCTTCAGGTTGTTTCTTTTCTTCTTAAAATACTCTTTTACTCAAAGTGAAAATGCACTTGCTGTAATCTGACTTGCACCAACTGACTGATACACCTGAAACATTTCCTCACTTGAGAATGGCAGCCGGCTCCCTCCCAGCGCCCACGAGGTTTCTACTGGGAGCTGCAACTGCTGGGAGCTGCCACTGGGCCTCTAATTCTGGACCAATACTTCTTTCTAACATTTAACACATCTTCCAGCTCTAAGCAGTACTTTTAAATTATAATTGCATTTGGGGAAAAAAATTAAAACAAGTAAGAACCTAATATCAATGACTGGGGGGGGGTTGATTTTAGCCTTAGAATCGTTTATTTTTAAAGCACTTAAAAAAAAAACAAACTAAAAACATTTAAGTTATATTCCTAGTTTAAGAATGTCTTGACTTAAGGCCATATGAGAGGCGAAATTAAAGATAATTCCCAAACTTTGCCTTCCCCTATCTTCAAAGAAAGGCACTCCAACAAGTTGAAGTAGGCTGTATCCATTTCCAACGACATGCAAAAACGGTGTTAAGTACATACTGTACTCTGATTAAAAAAAGGGGGGGGGGGGGGCGTTTAATGGCAAATGCTTTATAAGAGCTCAAGTAGAATTGATAAATGAGTCAAGCACTTAAATTCAAATGTTAAACTAAAACTGAATTTGGCAGACATCCTCTAACTTAAAAGAACATACACCGCGCGTAAAGTACAGAGGCTCTTTTTACCTCTTAGAAGCACTTGGTAAAATTGCATGTAATGCCTAGTAATGAATGAGATTATATGTGAGGCTTTTACTCTAAAAAACACTTCGGAAGAAATAAGATCCTGGCTCCTTCTCCACGAGTTTCAATACGATGTGATCAACTTAACCTTTCCAACACACATTAACCACTGGGATGACACTGTATGTAAAACCACCTTGGTGTAACAAGTGCGCAGCAAAAAAAATACTACGCTGTACAGTCCAGATGAGGAGCGAGGAAGGAGTCTAGATCAACTACAGAACCTTCACATCCATCCTTTCACCTGTGACACTGAGAAACTGCCAGATTCTGGAAGCCGCAGGGCGGACGGAAGGCCGGTCAGCCTCCCAGGAGCCCGCCCTCCTGAGCACCCCAGGGCCTTCTCCACCTCTCGGTAGGGATGAACCTGCCCCCTCCTGGGTCTCTCCTGGTGGGTCTCTGTCTTTCTCTCTCTCCAGAAAGGCAAAAAAGGGCCAGAGGCACTTCATCTACAGGGTCTCCATCGATGCAGGAGGTCCCTCCGGTTCCCTAGATTCGAACCTCCACTCCAACTCCCCCAAAACACTGGTCTCAAAGCTCTCCGCCTTGCCTCTCGGATCTGCACCTCCGTGCTAAGACGAAAAAGCAACAGAGGACACATGTTCCAGCCCCGGTCATCCAGGGGAGCCTCTCTGTGCCTAATTAAAGGCCTTGAACCTAGGGCGAGGCCAAGTTTGCCGGGCACTTCCTGCCGCGGAGAAGCGCTGGCCTCGCCGCCCCGCGCGGCCCGGGCCCGGGCCCGGCGGCGCGCGCGGCCAGAACGCGCTGGCCCTTTAAAGGCGCTTGCTTCCTGCGCCCGCGGCCCCTCCCTCGCCGTCGCCAGCTCCCGCCCCCGCCGAGGGTCACACTTGAACTTTAGCTTGCCCCGCGCGGCCGGGCGCCGGCGCTTCGCCGGCGGTGGCCGCCCCTTCGCACGTGTCGGAGGCGCTACCTCTGGCTGGGCGCGCCCGGCCCCCGGCACTCGAGGCCACTTCGAAATCCAATCAAAACAAAACAAAATGCACGCTGGCCTCCCAAAACGGCGAGTTCGGCCCCGCGGGCCTCCCGGCTGGCGCCCTGCCGGTCCCCTCCACCTGCAGCTCCTTTCTCGGGCGGCGGGGCTCCGAGGCCCCCATCGCCGCGCCCTCCTCCGCCCCGCGCGGCGGAAACGGCTCCGCGGGGCGTCCTGGGGCTTGGGGGTGGGGAACGCGCGCCGCGTGGGCGGCGGAGAGCCGCCCTCACCCCCGATGTCCTGGGGGATTGGGGGAGGGGGGTCAATATGAGCAGCGGCTTGAGTCCGCGCGAGCCGAGGGGGAGCAGTTCCCAATGAACCCCCTGCACCTCTCTTTCACGGGCGAACTTTTCTGGCCGCTCGGAGGTCCACTTCTTGTAGTCCTTTTTCTCACCCCCTCTGGTCCCAGCAAGCCCCTTCCCTGTCCGGCTCCAACTCTCACTAGAGCGGGCGCACACACACTCATTCCTGCCCCAGCCCCTCGACGGGTCCCGGGCAAGCCCACGACCCACCTCTGCCACTCTCGCCCTCACCCTGCACGCGCTGCCCGCGTGCCTTACACTTTCAGGCCAAGCGAACTTGTACCGGCGGGCCCCCGCCCCCCGTCCTCCTTCTCTGCCCCGCCGCGACCTCAGGCGGAGGCCGGCTCCCCCCAACACCTACCCAGCCCTCCCGCTCCGGCCGTGCGCCCGGAGGCCGCTCACCTTCCAGCCCGCTGAGCTGTTGCTGTCGCCCTTATCCTTGAAGTAGGGCACGCTCTTGACCATCCACTCGTAAATCTGCGACAGCGTGAGTCGCTTCTCGGCCGAGCTCTCGATGGCCTTGGTGATGAGGTCGGCGTAAGACAGGTTGCCCCACGCGTTGCGGCGGGACGAGCTGCTCTTGCGCGGCTGCCCCGCGAGCTGCCCGCCGGCGGCGGCGGCGGCCGCGGCGGGAGGCACAGGCGGGTGCTGCGACAGCGGGCCGGGCGGCGGGGGCTGCGGCGGCGCCGGGTGCAGGCAGCCCGCCTCTGGGCCCTGGAAGTCGCCGCACAGCCCCCCGGTGGCGGCAGCTGCGGCCGCCGCGGCCGCCGCCGCCACAGCCGCCGCCGCCGCCGCGGCCGCCGCCACGGAGCCGGGCGCCTGCTGGAAGTCCCCGCTCTCCTCCAGCAGGCTCAGGTTGCTCATGAAGTCGGCGTTGACAGCGGCCGCCGAGGCCGAGGGCAGGCCCGCGGCGCCGTCGGGGTTCGCCGCCGCGCCGCCCGACGGCGCCGGGCTGGAGGTGGCCGAGTTGGACTGGCTAAACTCCGGCCGGGGCAGCGGCCAGGTGCACGAGCGCGGCCGGGGCAGCGGCTCGAAGTCCGGGTCGATCTCCACCACCTGGGGCGCTTCGGCCATGGTGACCCCCCAACCCTTCCCCCAGCCGCGGGACTTGCCCAGAAGTGAGAAAAGCGCAGCACCCGGCAGGGGGTGGGGGGTGGGGGGGGTGCCGAGGGGAGAGAGGGCGCCGAGAGCCTGTCCGAGATCTGCGGGAAGGGGTGAGGTCGGTGCAGCGAGCGGACGGAAACCGGGAGGGAGGCGCGGCGGCGGCGGAGTGGAAGCGCGAGCCCAGAACTTAACTTCACGGCTCCGTCCGCATCTAGGCGCCTCCGGGTCCGCTGCACTGACGGGACGGCAGGCCAGAGTCGTCGGGGCCCCGACAGCACTGGCGTCGCGCTCCCCGCCGAACGAAGGACGGACGGACGGACGCCGCGGGCCGCTCGCTCTCCCCAGGCGGGCGCGACCGCGGCGCTGCTGCCTGTTGAATGCGGCGGCGGCGGCAGCAGCTGCAGCGACTACGCGGCCGCCCCGACTTACGGGATCTGCCGCCGCCCCCCGCCGGCGGCGGCGGCGGCGCGCGCGCCGGCCCGCCCCTGACGGACGGCCCCTGCGACCAATGAGAGTGCGGCGGCGCCTCCCGGGCCGCCAATGGGCGCCGGCCTGGGCGGGGCTCGGTTTTCCACGGGGAGGCGGCAGTGGGCTGGTGGGGGGTAGTGGGGTGTTTTTCTATTTGACATGCACACTCGCTCGCTCGCTCGCTCTCTCTGGTTTTTTTTTTTTTTTTTGGCTCTCTGTTATTATTTTCTGGTAATTCTCGAGTGTTTCTGTGAGTCTTTCGCCCTCTCAGTGTTTTGATTGCTAGGAGGCAAACCAACGTGGAGGCGGCGACGACACTTTGTTTACTACTGAGGAGCCCAGCCGAGTACTCGGGAAGCCCGAGTGGAACGAGCCGCCCGCTTCGCCTCGACCTGCGCTCGGGAGCCCGAAGCTGGGCCGGGCGGGGGCCGGGGACGCTCGACTCTCAGGGGGCCGCCGGGTGGGTGGGTGCGTGGGCGGGCGGAGGCGGCCTCGTCAGAGTTCTGCTCACTCGCCCCCTCTCGACTCCGCCCACGATTTCTCTGCAGAGAAACGTGGGCAAGTCGGTGGGTTTTGTTTTTGTTTGGTTTAGTTGGGGTTTTTTTTCCTTTCCCTGCAATGTGTCGAGTTCTCCGGCCCCGGACGCGGGCCGCACACACGCGTGTCCCCACCCCCGCGCGGGGCCGGGGCTGGGGCTCTGACTGCCGAGTTGGCGCGGAGGACCCAGCCGCCGCCGCAGCGCCGGGAACCCACCTGTCCGCACCCGCGAGCTGAGCCTCGGGGGTCGGTGTAGACTAGTAGGGGGGTTGGGGGTGTGGGGCGCCGTCGGCCAGCCGAGCCGCCCCGAGCCGGGTTCACTCCATTCTTGACCTAAAACGAGAAATGAGAGAAGGGGGCTCGGCGCCGGCCGAAGACGGTTGCTCATGCACACGCACCCTGAGACCCGAAGGCAGCCTCAACCCTCGTGCCCTCCGTGGGAACCTATTCCCCTGGGCGGGAACCTCAGACTGTCCACTGAGTTAGTCCGGGACGACGGGGAAGGCGGGGTCAGAGGAGAGCACTTAGGGAGAGCCTTGTCACTTTATTACTTACTTACACTAAGTTCGATTGTTTGCTTGTCATTGCTTTGCTATTTAGAATGCAAGTGCTGAGATGTTGAGAGGTGAAAACCTAACAGGGGACAGAACCAAAGGCTTGGGGCGCAGCCCTGCCCCACTCATTCCCAGGTGTTGCTTTAGGCTGCTTGTCCCGCGCGTGTCAATCACCGCCCCCTCCCATCCCACCCCACCTCGCTCCATCTGGGCTCTAGGTCCAGGCTGTCCTGCCAAGATCAGTGGGGGCCAAAGGAAGACAATGGCCCTTGTGTCTCAGGGAGCAGAAGAAATACTTGTCAAGTTTTGTTTTGCTTTTTTTAGAAGGAATATGGAAGGCATTTCCTTTCAGAGAGATGGGATCACTGAAGATGTAAGACTGACGGTAGAGTTTTAAATATCTTTGTCCAAAATGACAGCTTTCAATCCACCACCACCACCCCACCCCCCGGCAAAAAAAAAAAAAAAAAAAAAACTATGACAGTTCTTCAGTTGAAAAAGTGGCATCTAAAGGAAAGGAGGCCTATTTTAGAAAAGTTTGAAAAGACTTAGAGAACAATTTGGTCCTCGTTGACATTCTCACCCGTCCAAACTCAGATTTCTTCATAATCCGATTATCACAACAGCTTCCTACTGATACTGGGGGTGGCTGGGGGTCGTGAGCCTGATGGATTGAAAATACGTTTGGCTCCCACCCCACCCCCCACCCCCTCCTGTGGTCTCTGCGTTTACTATCAGATTGAGACTGTTCCGGCTTCCTCAGCTAGCCGCTAGAGGACCTCAGTAACCCAGATGATGAGCCGAAAGGAAGGCGGTAGTGTACAACCGCTGCTACCCTCTACCTTTCCGACTACGCTTTATACAGGCAGCCCCCATTCAGACGGCCGCACCCTACAGATAGGCGGTGCCCAAGTGGATCATGCCTGGCAAAGGAAGCCAACTGCAAATTTGGCCTTGCCTTCATTTCAATTCCGGTTTTTCAGGACCTCAATTGGAGGAAGGTATTTGGTTAAGGGAGTTTTCTTACAGACTTTCTCCCCAGATCCTTGAAATCTTCTGAGCTATCATGCCCAATTGTTCCTTTAAATGACAAATTCGCTTTTATTTGGTCTTTCCTGAGTACCTACAGCACCAATGTCCCTGCAAAAAATTTAAAATATATATTTACAGCTGCCTACCATATCATTGTATGTATCAGTTTACTCACCCTTGCTGGAGGACATTTCGCTTGTTTCAAGTCTTGAGGGATCACAAACTGTTCTGTAATCTCATAGAACTAAGAGATTTTGCATATGTGCAAGTACATCCACAGGAGGAATGTCCAGAAAGATCACTGGGGTCAGCAGTCAAGTGCATTTGTAATTCTGAGACACTGCCAAATTGCCCTCCATTATGGGTGTATCAAGATGAACTTTCTTTTCAGCTAGACCTAGAGGATGTTAAAGTTGGAAGAAAATCTGGAGATCATCCTAGAGGTGAGGCACCACGCAATGAACTGAGACACAGCAAAGTGAACTGATTTGCCCAAGTTCACATAAGT
Organism: Bos indicus; assembly: GCF_029378745.1. Taxonomy (NCBI): domain Eukaryota; kingdom Metazoa; phylum Chordata; class Mammalia; order Artiodactyla; family Bovidae; genus Bos; species Bos indicus. Next base: position 21,750,461 of record NC_091771.1, on the reverse strand, counting down.
AACAGTGATGCTGTCAGGGTTAGAGCTTCAATTTCCTGCTTTCCCATCAATAATCTCAATACACAGAAAATTATAAATACTACATAGTACCAATGTGGGCTTCCCTGGTGGTTCAGACAGTAAAGAATCCGCCCACAATTCGGGAGACCTGGGTTGGATCCCTAGGGTTGGGAAGATCCCCTGGAAGAGGGCATGGCAACCCACTCCAGCATTCCTGCCTGGAGAGTCCCACGAACAGAGGAGCCTGGTGGGCTACAGTCCATGGGGTCGCAAAGAGTTGGACATGACTGAGCAACTGAGCACAGCTCAATCCCAAGGTATCGATAATCAGAATAAAACTTTGTGGTGTATTTCTCAGTCGATCCCATAGGTTTTAGTAATTTTACTTCGATGAAATTACTGAGCTAGAAGTTTTGATTTAAAAGATTTTTTAAAAGCTGACACACACAAAAAATGATAGTGATAGTAAGATAAAAAGATTACAAAATGAGTTTTGTGGGGTTTTGCGTTTTTTTTTTAGTCAAAACATGTAAATGTTTTCTTTGAAGGATGGCGAAGGATTTAGGTTGGCACTAGTTCTTCTTAAGAGAAAAAGGTTTATTTATTTTCTCCTTCAGTTTTTTTTTTTTTTTTTTATGGTAGCTGTTTGTTTTTAAGGCTTTTTCTAATGATTCTCACTTCTTAATAAGTAAGTGGGAATCATTATCATTGGTGCGTGTGGCCAAACTGGGAAGAAAAACAATTCATGTCAGGTAAGAACAATTAAGATGAAAAAGGAAGTTTATGCTCACAAAGTCCATCTCACAAACCATAGTGATATTCTTTCCTCTGCCGCTTTTCAGAGTAGTTATTACATCATCCTTGACAGGAAGACTGAGGGGATGGTTTCCTTTGATCAATTCCCAGGCAGAAATTTCTATATTTACCCCTCACCACCACCACATTGATCTCTGGTTTAAATTCTTACTTGTCAAAATAGGTAATTTAAGTCCACTTTAATGAGTAAAAAGCTTGGATGCTTATTCTTCTTAAGTGGATGGCACTTCATACTCCACCTTCTCTTCCCCAGAATTGTTCATTTTCAATATTTTGTCTGAATCATTAGGATACACTGCTATCAACTAAAAACAGTCTTTCTTTCTTCCATTTGCCCATAGAAAATAATCACCTCAAACAACACAGCTTTGGCTTCTTAAACCCATGTCCTGAAACCTGGCCTATAGCAAATATCAGAAGTAGTCATTCATTTTTCTTGAGGAATAATTATCTTTGGATTTTCTTATTCATTCAACAAATATTTATAGAGCACCTACTATGTACAGGCTACGTGCCATGCATCTCAGAGTACCCTGTTTAGATGGCAAATTCGTTGAGGTCATAAAAGTGAGTGAGTGAAAGTCACTCAGTCGTGTCTAACTCTTTTCGACCCCATGAACTGTAGTTCCTCTATCCATGGAATTCTCCAGGCTAAGAGTATTGGAATAGGTTACCATTTCCTCCTCTGGGGGCTCTTCCTGACCCAGAGATCAAACCTGGAACCCGAGTCTTTGGTATTGCAGACAGATTCTTTACCACTGAGCCACCAGGGAAGCCCAGGTCATAAACAGTTTATGTTATTTTGCTTTACATGATATTTGATGTCAGAATTAAAACTGTGTCACTCTTTAAAGAATCAGCAATGCATCTTGACAATATTTTTTGAAGGAATTACATAAAAAAAGTATTTCATAGATACAAGGAGTGCTGAGGCAGAAAAGAATTGAAGTATTATCATAGTCACCATTTTGAAGAAAGATAATAAGATGAGGTAAAAAAAACTGAATAAATGCACATCCACACGTGTTGGGAGTATGAGCTCTGAGCACCAGCCTTGGAGTTCGGATGATCAAAAAATACAGGCTACATCAGATTGTCTAATACAAGTGACACTCACTAATCTGTAACTGGAGACAAGCACTGGGCAAATCATAAACCAGAGACCCAATATTTTCAGTTCTCTTGTGAAGATGTTTGTCATCTTCAATAAATTCTGTTCCTTTGCTTTAATTGTTAGTGAGAGGCTAGTTGTGGGTCCCTACAACAATACTAAAAATGTATTTGGAGATAATCTAAATGACCAACAATAGAGAATGATTAAAGAATGACATATTTGTTCAGTTCAGTCAGTCGCTCAGTCGTGTCCGACTCTTCGACCCCATGAATCTCAGCACACCAGGCCTCCCTGTCCATCACCAACTCCCGGAGTTCACCCAAACTCATGTCCATCGAGTCCGTGATGCCATCCAGCCATCTCATCGTCTGTCATCCCCTTCTCCTCCTGCCCCCAATCCCTCCCAGCATCAGAGTCTTTTCCAATGAGTCAACTCTTCTCATGAGGTGGCCAAAGGATTGGAGTTTCAGCCTCAGCATCATTCCTTCCAATGAATACCCAGGACTGATCTCCTTTAGAATGGACTGGTTGGATCTCCTTGCAATCCAAGGGACTCTCAAGAGTCTTCTCCAACACCACAGTTCAAAAGCATCAATTCTTCAGTGCTCAGCTTTCTTCACAGTCCAACTCTCACATCCATACATGATCACTGGAAAAAGCATAGCCTTGACTAGATGGACCTTTGTTGACAAAGTAATGTCTCTGATTTTTAATATACTGTCTAGGTTGATCATAACTTTCCTTCCAAGGAGTAAGCGTCTTTTAATTTCATGGCTGCAGTCACCATCTGCAGTTATTTTGGAGTCCAAAAAGATAAAGTCTGACACTGTTTCCACTGTTTCCCCATCTGTTTGCCATGAAGTGATGGGACCAGATGCCATGATCTTAGTTTTCTGAATGTTGAGCTTTAAGCCAACTTTTTCACTCTCCTCTTTCACTTTCATCAAGAGGCTCTTTAGTTCCTCTTCACTGTTAGGTAGAATCATATATAGTCATTTAAAATAAAGTGGACCAAGCATTCGCAATGGCATTGTGACAGTACTGGTGATAAGATATTTAAGAGGTTGGAGATATCACTATTGGCTAAAAATGTTAGCAATGGTTGTATCTGAGTGATGGATTTATAGGTGCTCATTACTGAGCCCACAGAAACCCCTCCTTTTACAAGTAAGAAAGCAGACACTGAGAAGTTAAGTAATAAAGCCCAAGGCGCTGGGGTCAGAATTCAGGCCTTGTACTCTTGCCTGGAAAATCCCATGGATGGAGGAGCCTGGTAGGCTGCAGTCCATGGGGTCGCTAAGAGTCAGACACGACTGAGTGACTTCACTTTGACTTTTCACTTTCATGCATTGGAGAAGGAAATGGCACCCCACTCCAGTGTTCTTGCCTGGAGAATCCCAGGGATGGGGGAGCCTGGTGGGCTGCCGTCTATGGGGTCGCAGAGTCGGACACAACTGAAGCGACTTAGCAGCAGCAGCAGCATTCAGGCCAAAAGTCTTTCTTTGTATCGCACTGCTTTTCACTTTAACTTTCTAACTGGAGGTTTTCAGATCACTAATGAAATTCAGCCTATTTTAAACACTAGATCTCAACTATCTTCAAAACAATAAAATTAGTCTCCCAAACTCCCAACATTACATTTAAATTTTTTTCTAATGTTAAGGACTGCAAGTTGCCCTAAAAATGAATGGGTGGCACATGCAATCCCAAGTTCTTTGAATGTCATGAATCTGAATTTTGCATGCATGCTTGCAACACAATGTGTTTTTACTATTTTATTTCTGTTTCATGTCATATTAAAGCTCTTAGCATGCTTCCAAAAAGGGGGGGACATATGTATTAAATAAGAAAAAGCTGCCATCTAGATCACAGATGGTACTACATTTTTGGCAGAAAAGAAGTTTAAGAAGGAGTCCTACTTATTTACTTGGAAAACTAATTTGTATGAATGTTCACGTTAAGCAGTAAGAATTAATCACCGTGTTACAATAATCCATTTTTTCCAATCAAACTGCCCTATTTCCACAACATAACAGAAGGGAAAGGGAGTCAAGTGTGATTGTAAACAAACCCCTAAAAAGAAATTCCACAACAGTAATAAAAGAATGAAGCAAGAAGAAACAGCTAGCATTGTATAGTGACTAACTACGTTGCTCGTCATTTGTTGATAAAAATCAATAACAAGAGGTAATGACTGTGTAGTCGGAGCACATGTGTCTTTAATATGATATGTGTAGTCACCGTCTGTGTCAGTTACGCTGTGGAAACAGGAGGTAAGAGTTTATCAAATTTCGGATTTGGCTGACTCACAGGGCCCACCCATATGTGAAGTCTGCTATGCCAGAGAATAAACATAGATGAAGAATGAGTATTTCTCTGGGATATCAGGTTTTTATTTTGTGGTAAATACAGCCTTTAAGACACACAGAGATACTCTACATTCTAAGGTTTAACATTTAAAAATGGAACTTCCAATTAGTTGATCACCGATATCACGCTGGAAGAAAAAACTGATTTGTCTCCTGTGATGCTGTGTGTACGTTAAATAATTTTGTGTTTGAGCAACAAACTGAAAACAGAACATTTGACAACTACATGGCACGCTTGCACTCCAGAAGATTCCAACCTGGAAAAATTCTTTCTACAACCCAGAACGAGGCTGGGTGAGATCCCACCCTCCTGTTTTTCAGATTTATCTATCATCTGAAATAAGATGATATGTATATTGATAAATATAAATATATATTTCTCACTTCAAAATGTTTTCATTTCTAAGTCATAAATCATTCTTCACCCAGAATCAGAATATACACATTTTATTTCTCCCCCAGGGTTAATAAAAACTACTATTTTCAACAGTAATTATGGATGAAGTGTTATATAGCTATTATCTGAATCAGTCCTCAAACCAATAATGTAGAAATTATTAGGAATTATACTTTATAGAAATTGAAACTGAGGTACAGAGAGCTAAGAAACTTACTGAAGGTAAGTTTACTTACTTTAGAAGCTTATCTAATTGTTATCAGACTTGAACCAACTACTATCAAAATCCAGAGCTCGTCACCTGTTTCCACACTTTCTGCCTTTGTAAAATGTTGGGGTTTTCTAGAGGCCTAGAAATTAACCAGAGATTAATTTGATGATTCAGTTTTTTCTTTCCAGAAAATTGAAATTTAAACATATTAGGGGGTGGAGGGATCTTTGTCAGCTATCAACTCTGCCTGAAACCAGTTTAGTTTATGTTAATGAAGGAGTCTAGAGATAGACTATAAATAACAATAATAATGCTGATGTTTGCATTTGTATAACACAAATTATGTGGGGGATTCCAAGCCATTAGCACTTGCTTATTTGAACAGACAGCCTCAGACCTTCTTCAGTAAGAGCAACCTGCCCTTCCGGAATGGTTGGCTCATCTGAAACTCTTTCCAAAGCTCTCCTAAACCTGAATAGACATCAAAAAATTCAACAGCTCTCTTGAGCTCTATCCCTGACGAAGAAAGTGGTTAGCACTGGATTTTTATTGAAAAGTCATTCCACATATTGAAACAGGAGGTAGATGAGCCCCTCACACAGTAAAGCAATTGAAGATGCCTTTTCTGGTGGATCAAAACTCCAAGATGAGAAGAGCAGGACAATTAGGGGAGGAGGAAGGGCCCTGCCCAGACCACACATTTCTTATTCTTGAGGTCAAGAGACCTCCCCAACCACACAAGTGCAGAAAGATTCCTTGGAGGTCAAAGGGAAGTGATGCTAACTAATGCCAGGCTTACCCACAGGCCTCTTCGGTAAAATCCATCTTGGCTAAGAGATGTGTGTGCACAGCTGGGAGGATCCTGACGTATACCAAATATGGAATGTGTACCAAGGAAATAAAAATGACTGGACAAAGGAAACCCGAAAGAAATACCCCCATAAAACTAATTCAAACTGCCACGGGGGCACAACTCAGCGACACTCTCTCCCTGAGTCCGCCCGTATGTTTATCCACACATACTGTACTTTTTTTCCTGTTAATAAATACTTGTTTTGTTACTTTCCGTCTCTGTGGAAATTCTTTTCTGCAAAGCTGAAGGGCCAGGGCCCTTGTCACCAACCCCTGGTCTAGTGGCTAGGATACATGCTTTCACTGTCTCGACCCAGCCCAAATTCTGGCTGGGAACCCAAGCCCTGCTCCAAGTCATCGCAGGCCCGAGGCCACCCGAGATCAGGAAGAGCTTCAGAAGCTTGGACTTAGCTTAGAACAAGTGAGCGTATATTCTACAGTTCAAATGGAGGACCTTATTCCCATACTATTTAATCCAGCTCTGTTTGCTGAAAGCACTGGGGACTGATCAGAGCCATAACGTTCACTTACATGAGACAGTAGACAAAATTAAGAGCAAAACAAAACCCTTGTGTTCCTCTCGACCTCAAAGTGAATTAGAAAGTGCCCTCTCCTCTCCGCCATCAAGTGAGCATAAAGTATCAGGAATATTTGTAAAGCACCTGTAGAAAAACTTACTTTGGAAGTGGGATGGGATCCTATCTTAATGCCCCCAGTTTTCATTAAGAAAGCATGAGTGGAACACCCTTCGGCTGAGAGTTCAGGAGGCAGTCTCCTGTCTTCACAGAGAAGTATCTGCCACCTCCTCAACCCACAGATTGCAGGCTGGCATTAGTCAGAAGAGCTTATCTGTGGCTACCTTCCCTTCAGCCAATTTAAATTACCAATGAATCACAGAAGGAAAATAACCCCTCCGTGCTCTCCCATTTCCAGGAGATATCCTAGTTTTAATTAGCTGATGCATCCAGTTCTGAGAGTCAGAAGATGTTGAAGATTAATGCAACTTTCATATGATCATTGAGTAAAGTCAGTAAGATCATCCAAATATATAATCTCTTTTCTTGAAGAGCTGTATATTTGATGTTTTGCTTGTCATGGTAGGCACAGACCCTCAAGGCCTGGGGAAGCAGGGTGGAGAAAGGAGTAGGATGCCTCCACCTGGGTAAGAGAGCAAATCACATGTGTGCCTTGCTCATCTCTGCCGAGGCTAGTATGAGTAGAAAGTTGCGGACAGAGGAAGAGAAATATCATATGTCATCCCTTATATGCAGAATCTAAGAAGAAAGGATACAAGTTAACTTTTTAGCAAAACAGAAATAGAAGAAATAGCAACCTACTCCAGTATTCTTGCCTGGGAAATCCCATGGACAGAGGAGTCTGGCTGGCTACCAATCCATGGGACCTCAAAGGGTCAGATACAACTTAGTGACTAAACAACAACAACAACATTAAGAATCTAAGAAGAAATGACACAAATGAATTTATTTACAAAACAGAAATAGACTCATAAACTTAGAGAAAAACACTAAGGGGTAGTTAAGAGAGTTTGGGATTATAGGTACACACTGCTATATTTAAAATGGACGTATTGGGATTACAGGTACACACTGCTATATTGAAAATGGACTTACTGTATAGCACATGGAACTGTGCTCAATGCTATGTGGCAGCCCGGATGGGAAGGGAGTTTGGGAGAGAATGAATACATGTATATGTAGGGCTGAGCCCCTTAGTTGCTCACCTGAAATTATCACAGCATTGTTAATTGGCCATGTGCTGAGTTGCTCAGTCATGTCCGACTCTTTGGGACCCCATAGTCTATAGTCCACCAGGCTCCTCTGGCCATGGGGATTCTCCAGGCAAGAATACTGGAATGGGTTCTCATGCCCTCCTCCAGGGGATCTTCCCAACCCAGGGATTGAACCCAGGTCTCCCACATTGCAGGCGAATTCTTTACCTTCTGAGCCACCAGGTATAATCAGCTATATCCCAATACAAATAAAAAGTTTAAAATATAAAAAGATTTGTTAAAAATGTAAAAAAAAAATTTTTAAGCTGTGGAAACACAGTGATTCTCATAGACCACAGTAACTGTTTTAGCAAATATGCAGTGCTGTTGGTCCTACCCTGCAAAATATGATAAAATGAAATCACCAATGGACTGTCCAAGAAAAGCAGCAAAGCACAATCAACTAAAGTTCTTTTACTAAGTAGTGTTCAATTTATTCTGCATTTTGAATTTTTATCTTGGTATTACTTGCCACCTACATACCTCAAAGAGGTATTGTAAGGATTAAAATAACATCTTAAAGTGCTTTGAAACAGGGATGAAATGTTTGTTTTTTGACATCGGTACAACCTCGTGGGTAGGTTTTTGTTACTAGACAAATGACTTCGGCTTAGGTAAACACATGATTTCTAAATCACTGATATTTGTTCTAAATCCTGCTATGGCTCCTTCATGTTTCAAGTGTTACGTACATTGGTTGCCCAAATCCAACTGATTCTTTGTAAATTAAGAGATAGTATGTATAACATCCATGGAATGTCATAGCAAGAATTTAGGGAAAGCCTCAAATCTCAAGGGTTTTCATTACTTCTCCATTCCCTGCAGCTGAGTATTAAAAGGAAAAATTCGTGGAAATGACTTGAGAATTCTGAACCTTCGATGCACCTTTTTATATAGCCTGATATACCAAAACATTGCTATAAAGGCTTTAAAAATCCTGTTACATTATTCTTGATAGTCTCAGCAGGCAATTAAAAAGCGGTTAAAAATAAAGTTAGCTGACTCATTTTGGTAGTTTAGCTGATGATGATACTGACAGCTTCATTTAACAGATAATGTTATCACAGAAAACAGCACAACTTCAACAATAGAGCAAATTTTTCTATAACAATTGCAAGAGAGAATTGATACAATATATTCTTAGTTTTCTGCAGTTCTTTTGGGGAGTGAAATTCTTAAAAACTAAACCCACTCAAACACCAAAATGTATTTTATAAGAGTTAGATGTTGTCTCTAAGAAGCATAAAAGCTGGAGATGAGTGACTTTCTCATGTAAACAAAACAGTCCTAAAAAATTAGCTCTCTTTCAAAAAAAGAAAAACATACAGAACAATAACAGCAAAAAGTATTGTACTTAAAGGCAATTGGAATAAAATGGCTTTTGAATCCAGAATCTTTTTTCCTAGATGTGATTTAAAAAAAAAAAAGACTATTAAAACACTAATTTAGGAAAAGGGCAGTAGCTTAATTTTAATGTTCAGTTTTAAAATTAAAAAGAATTCACGTCTGTTCGTGTAGACATTATTTCTAACATGAAACACCACCTGTATTATCAGATTCTGCAGTTATTCCTAGATTAGTTATTCTTGGCAATGGTACCGTAAAACTATGTCTCAGTCTCTGGTTTGTGTACACACACACACACCCACACCCACAGGCGCACACATTCACGTTCCTATGTATACACACCAGAATTCTATTAAAAGATTGTAAATGCCACCTTATTTTCACAGCCCAATTAAAACATACAACAAATTTATTCACCAATAAACAAAAATTGACGAGAACCATGGAAACCTCTTAAATTGGAAATCAGGAGGACCTGCCTGAAATTAAGAAACAAAAGAAACTGCTAAAATTACACAGTGAAGGTGAGAATTTGTAATGTAAATGTTAACCCTGAACACTCTAGAGGTGTGAAAGTTTTTTATTAGCAACCTTGCTGATAAATTCTTGAACCGGTCATAACAGAAAAATTACTTTTAAATGGGTCGTGATGAAAAAATTATTAAGGTGGTCATAATGGCTAAAGTGGGGCTTCCCAGATGGCATAATGGTAAAGAATCTGGCTGCCGACGCAGGAGACACAAGAGACATGGGTTCGATCCCTGAGTCGGGAAGACCCCCTGAAGTAGGAGATGGCCACCCACTCCAGTATTCTTGCCTGGAGAATTCCATGGACAGAGGAGCCTGGTGGCTACAATCCATGGGGTCACAAAGAGTCAGACATGACTGAGCAACTGAGCGCACACGCACAAACACACACAGAGCCCTAGAAAACTAATCCATTGACTAAAGGATCAGTTACGTTTTTCTAAAAGTTAGTATAGACTTTTAACATTCCACTGGGGGACTAAAGGGCCTTAACCTAAAAATGCAGTTAAACAAATAAAGCCCTAACTTGAGAGCGAAGTCTCAACCAAATCCATGCTGGTAACAAATGGTTTATGAACAAGCAGCAGGGTCAGCATTAGAGGAACACACACACTAGAACTTACTGTGTTCCAAGCACTGAACCATATAAACTTATTTACCTTCCACAAACCCTGTGGGGGACGTACTGTTTGACAGGAGGGGGAACTGGGACCAGGGACGTTGAGTAACTTGTGCAAAGTCACCTAGCTAACAAGGACACCTACCCAAGCAGTTGCTTCCAGAACCTTTGCTCTGAACCAATAATCCATGTGGTTTCTTTAGTTTGTAGATCTAATATCTATTCGACTTCCTTGGTGGCTCAGACGGTAAAGCGTCTGTCTACAATGCTGGAGACCCGGGTTCGATCCCTGGGTCGGGAAGATTCCCTGGAGAAGGAAATGGCAACCCACTCCAGTACTCTTGTCTAGAAAATCCCATGGATGGAGGAGCCTGGTGCAGGCTACTGTCCATGGGGTCACAAAGAGTTGGACACGACTGAGCGACTTCACTTACTTACTTACTACCTATTACCACTCTGTCACAAACCCAATACACGGCAGGGAAAAGTGGTAGAAGTTTAAAGAAACTACACTCAAATTCAAACACCACTTTGAAGAAGTGATGCTTTTCAAATGTGGTGCTGGAGAAGACTCTTCAGAGTCCCTTAGAGAGTAAGGAGATCAAACCGGTCAATCCTAAAGGAAATCAACTCTATTCGTTGGATGGACTGACGTTGAAGGTGAAGTTCCAAAACTTTGGCCACCTGATGCAAAGATCTGACTCTTTGGAAAAGACCCTGATGCTGGGAAAGATTGAAAGCAGGAGCAGAAGGGGGCGACAGAGGATGAGATGGTTGGACGGTATCACCGACTGGATGGACATGAGTTTGAGCAAGCTCTGGGATATGGTCAAGGACAGGGAAGCCTGGCGTGCTGCAGTCCAGGTCGCAAAGAGTCGGACATGACTGAGCGACTCAATAGCAACTCCTTACTCCTCCAGGCAGCTTCCTTCTCTGAGTAATGGGAATGGAAACACTGCTGTGAGGCTCCACTGAGGTAATTATATAAAAGTACCTGCAGGTGGGATGAGCCCCAGGCATTGCAGATGCATTTACAAGGTCTGAGATTCTTTTTAAAGATATTCAGAAGGGCTGTCTGTTGAGTGAAGTCCAGCATCCAGCGTGGTTTTAGATCCACCAAAGACTTAAATCCCCTTCCAGTTAGTCTCGTATCTGTAGTGCAGGAGGGCTCAACCGTGCCCACCCGCACAAGTCCATCACTCCTTGCTTTCAGTAAACTGTCCAGTGGACAAGTAAGAACGAGAAGGAAAAAGAGGTCCTCACTGTCTTCTTCACCCCCAGAGGTCTTCTCTCCCTCCTTCACTAGGATTCTGGAGAGCCCTTAGAGGTATCACATTTAGGGATGTGGATGAAAAGCATTTGTGCAAGGGGGCTCACTGAAAGAAAGGGAAGGCCAGCCTATTGAATAAGGCAGGGATAGACCAGACCCTGTACTCGTGCATAGTCGCTAAGTTGTGTCCAGTCTTTTGCAACCCTACGGACTAGAGCTCGCCAGGCTCCTCTGTCCATGGGATTTCCCAGGCAAGAATACTGGAGTGGGTTGACATTTCCTCCTCCAGGGGATCTTCTGGACCCAGGGATCAAATCCACGTCTCTTATGTCTCCTGCATTGGCAGGCGGATTCTTTACAACTCAGCCACCTGGGAAGCCTGGGAAAACCCCATGGACAGAGGAGCCTGAGGGCTACAGTATGGAGTCTCAAAGAGCCAGACACAACTGCAAGATTGAGCACACACGGACCAGACCGTATGGCAGTCCTCAGGAGCCTACAGAACCATAAGAAGTTGCTCCCTCCCACACCCAGATAAAGACCATTCGAGCTCCCAGCGCCCCCCAACCCCTCCAGGTCCACGAGGCTGCAGGCATCCTCCTGCAGAACCAGCCTTCCCTGGAGCCGGCCTCCCACATCGTCGTTGGATCCAGTCTGTCCAGACTGTAAACACTGGCTGTCCAGATAACCTCTGTGCAGGCTGCCCGCAGCCTGGGCCTCTTGGACTCACTACTGTTAAGCTGAGTTGTCAGTCAGTCGCCCTCCTCTCTCAGACTTGTTCTCATCCCCGTTGTCCAGGCTTCTGCCGTCCACCTGTTTGGGTCAATGACAACATGTCATTGATTCCCTTTCTGGACTAATGTTAGCCTCTCGTCGGGGAGAGAAACACTCTTTGGAGAACCCGCTTTTGAAATCCACACTCCCCACACACGCTGGCATTCCTCTCCGCTCACGTTACTGCAGCTGCTCCCGTGTCTGGATCTAAACTCTCATCTTGTGTCTGGTGCAGCTGAATTACCTTGTCCCGGGAGTTTTCAACATCTCGGCGGGGACAGAGCACAAGCCTATCCCACTGGAGACTAGCTGGGCCAGGCCCTGTATTTGATAACAATCTCAACATATTCAGTGCCATAGGAATTTCTCTCCCCTGTGCTCCTAGTTTCTTTCGATACTGCTACAATTTGCAGAACAAACAACCAGAATGCCACAGGCCAGGCTAAATTCAGGGCACATTCTCTAACTCTGCAGCATAGCCAAAGAGACATGCATGGGCTTGCTTTTCCCTCTCATGGAAATAAACACTCCTAGAAGCTTAGCACTCACTTGTTTAGGACCAGATGTTCCTTCACCTCGTGGTGTTGGTTGTTCCTGACAGTAAAGAGCAGGTCGCTCCAGGTCCAGGCTGACCAGGTCAGTGTGGTACTGACACCCAAGAGTGTCATCTGGCCATTCCCCACCATATACTCTTGCCATAATTCAAGTGGACTGTCAAAGGGCCCAAGCCCAAACTACCATCTACCTGAAAGTGATTACAACCTAGGATTTTAAAAAAATATTTAATAGATTTTTTTTAGATTTTTTTCCCCCTGTGGGTCCCTTTTTAAAAAGTCTTTATTGCATGTGTGACAACATTGCTTCTGCTTTATGTTTTGTTTTGTTTTTGATCATGAGGCATGTGGGATCCCAGCTCCTTGACAAGGGATCAAACTCAAAGCCCCTGTATTGGAAGGCGAAGACTTAACCACTAGATCACCAGGGAAGTCCCAATTCAGGATTTTAAGGTTATGTATTCTAGACCCTGAATTGGAAGGACTGATGCTGAAGCTCCAATACTTTGGCCACCTGACGTGAAGAACTGACTCTTTGGAAAAGACCCTGATGCTGAGAAAGAATGAGGGCAGGAGGAGAAGGGGATGACAGAGGATGAGATGGTCGGATGGCATCACAGACTCAATGGACAGGAGTTTGAGCAAGCTCCAGGAGTTGTTGATGGACAGGGAATCCTCTAGTGCTACAGTTCGTGGGATTGCAAAGAGTCAGACATGACTCATCGAATGAACAACAGCAAGACCATCACAGGATATAATGGGCCACGTACAGCTGAGTCTTGCCATTTCTTTCCATCTGAGGGATCCCCATACGTAACTGTCCTCAGTCGTTACGGGGTGTCAGAGAGCCAGCATCAAGTATTGTGTCCACAGTTTCACTGAGTCCAAACATATTAATCACAGCTGTCACATTAGTTTTTACACAGAAAAGGATTCTCTCTGCAAACTTAGCTCAGAAAATTTGCTAGCTAGCTTTGATATTCTAGCTGAGCTGTTTCTCTCCCTTGCCATTGCCCTGCATCATTTCTGATTAACCTGATGGAGCTAAAGTTGCCAAACGTGATTTTTTTAAACATTTAACAGCGATGTTTTAGTGCCCCCTACTGGTATGTGACATTCTTAGTCCATTTGCAAAAAAAAAAAAAAAGCTCACTTATCTTTTTAAAGTTCATAAAACAGAAAAATAAGTCTTTTTGAGCTTTAAAAAATTGCTTAATTTTTATACTATATTATTTCAAAGCAGTATAAATACTCCACCATTCTTGTTGTTGTTCATTATACAGACATATTTTAACATTAAGTGTCTTATTTACATCTTTCTCTGTATCTAATTTTTAGTTTGGGTGGAAAAAACTATTTTGGAAAATGGCTCCTTTTTATTTAATTAGGAAGCATACTCATTAAGAGAGAATTTCCCTTACATCCTCACACCCTCTCTGAGGCTGCTTATTAGTCTAAAATAGAACTTTTGTTTCACTTCAGAAAAAGGGAGGAAGTAAGCTTTGGTAAGTAGGCTTTATTTTTTATTTTTTAAGAAATATTTATTTGGCTGCACCAGGATCAGGCGATGGATCAGTCTTCAAAGGAAACTGATGCTTTGGATCTTCATGAACAATGATACTGGTTACAGAGGCAGTCCATCCTAAAGGAGATCAATCCCAAGTGTTCACTGGACGGACGGATGTTGAAGCTGAAACTCCAATACTTTGGCCACCTGATGCAAAGAGCTGACTCATTGGAAAAAGACCCTGATGCTGGGAAAGACTGAAGGCAGGAGGAGAGGGGATGACAGAGCATGAGATGGTTGGATGGCATCACTGACTCAATGGAGATGAGTTTGCGTAAACTCTGGGAGTTGGTGATGGACAGGGAGGCCTGGAGTGCTGCAATCCATGGGGTTGCAAAGAGTTGAACACGACTGAGCGAACTGAACTGAACGGAGGCAGATTGCCGAACAGCCATTATGATAAAATCCAAAATCCCTGTGCAGAGAGTAGACACACTCCTCATAAGAGATAGAGAACAGACCAGAGATCAGTGGACAGAAGACCCACTAGAGGGGACGGGATGTAAGGCAGAGATGTGGGTGGGGGGTAAGGGTTGGAACCAGAGTGACAATTGATTAAATATGGACAGAGTCTTGTCCTTGATAAAACAAACCCTGTTTTAGATAGTAAAATAATTTGGGAACAACAATTTGCACATGGGAATCTTTTTTTTTTTTTTCCTCACGTTATTTGGGTAGAACGTGCAATCAACTAGGGCAGAGGGAGCCCATAATGCTTCAAGCTCTTGTTAACTCTTAGCCAAAGGGGAGAACATGTAAGCGAGGGTGTGAGACCACTCCACAGTGCTCCCCAGCCTACTGGAGCTTGGTCTGCCCTGAAAGGTCCCAGGGGCCCAAGAGGGGAAGATAAGCAATGACTTGGGGTTTCCACTTCAGTCAGTGAAGGGCGGGCCTGTTTTTGCAAAGCTCGAGGGAAACAGGAGATAACTTCATGTCAAAAATGGGCCAAGGGAAACCTTTTCACCTAACAATCTTCTGCCAGATCTGGAAAATTAGCCCTAACAGTGAAAGCTGCCCTCAAAGTATTATGTCCTCACAAAGAGCAAAATTTCCCAGGAAATTTAAATTGCCCCAAATATTCTCCTCAAGGATTTTTGAAGCTGTTTTCAATCCTTTAGATTTGATCTTCTACTCAGACTTTTTTTTCCCTTCTCCTACTTTAAATTTTAAAATTCATTGGAGGAGCATTTGAGATACATTTGTCACATAACTTTTATTTCTGTCATTTATTTCCACCTCTCGCTTTTAAAATCTTTCAAGTGAGACGCGAACATTTCATCAAGGCATATACTTAAAATGTCCAAAACCATGGAATGTCTCTGTGTGTTCTGCCAAAATCTTAATTCTAGGTATTTTAACTTCAATTTTAATAACTGCCATTATTAGTCATACTGTGGGGTGGGGGGAAATGCTGCCTTAACTGACAGTTCTTCTCAAACCAAACCTACCCATTATAATTTCGCAGGAAGTAGACAACTTGAAAACTGTCTCCAGGGCCTGTTTTTCATAAGGTCAGAAGCACATTATAAATTTGACTCCACTTTACATTTCAGCTCGGGGGAAGGGAAGGGACAGGACAATTAAAAAAAAAAATAACCAAGCCTATTAAAATGCAGGTCTTTATGACGAAAGAGTTCATATTCATCTGCATTCCCTAGTTTGACTAAAATATCTACCTCAAAAAAAAGAACACAAATAGACTGTCACCTACAAACACATTATGGCTTATACAGTCTTGAATGGGAGTGCGGAGCTTCTTGTTTTGAAATCACAACCCCTCCAGGTAGGTAAGGGTTTCCCTGGTTCCTCAGTGGTAAAGGAACCTGTGCCTCCTAAATTGCCTGCCAATTATGGAGGCACAGGTTCCATCCCTGGGTTGGGAAGATCCCCTGAAGAAGGAAGTGGCTACCTACTCCAGTATTCTTGCTTGGGAAATCCCATGGACAGGGGAGCCTGGCAGAGCTACAGTCCATGGGGTCACAAAAGAGTTGGATACGACTTAGCCATCAAACAACAATGACAGGTAGGTAACGTTGGAAGCTCAGACATAAAAAGCAGTTTGCTCTAGGACTTTCCTGGTGGTTCAGTGGCTAAGACTCTGCACTCTGAATGCAGAGAGCCCAGGTACAATCCCTGGCTGGGAAAATAGGTTTGCCATGCTGCAACTAAGACCTGGCACAGCCAAATAAATTAAAATTCAAAATAGTTATCATTAAAGAAAAACAAAAAAATAGTTGCCCTGATTTTCTTTATGCTGAGCCCTACCACAGACTTAAGAGAAAACCTAGGATTGCATAGTTGTTCAAGGAGAAACTCACCTATGCTTCCTTACACAATGTTTATGAAAAAGAACTATCATTTAGTTGCTGCTTGTTATGTATCATGTACTGTTCTCAGTACTATATTACACAGCATAGCACAACAATCCTATAGGCTGGGAATCAAACTTTACAATTGTTATCAAATGGGGAAACTGAGGTACAGAGGGGCCTCCCAGGAGGCTCTAGTGGTAAAGAACCTGCCTGCCAATGCAGAAGACAAAAGAAACATGGGTCGATCCGTGGGTCCGGGAGATCCCCTGGAGGAGGGCATGGCAACCCACTCCAGTATTCTTGCCTGGAGAGTCCCATGGACAGAGGAGCCTGGCAGGATGAAGTTCAGAGTGTTGCACAGAGTCGGACACGACTGAAGCCACTTAGCATGCATGCATGCCCGAGGCACAGAGGCAGTAAATAATTGCTGCACAGTGGCACAGCTCATCAGAAGCCTGGCTACTTGTGGCACTGACCTAAGTGACCTAAGTGCTGCATGGACACTGGGCCACACTGCCCTGCGGGATCAAGGATAAGGCCAGGACCAGCTCTGCAGGGAGAGCCTGGAAGGAAGGCCCCCAGCAGCCGAGTGCTGAGCTGTGTCTTTCAGGTGACCCCTGTTAGAATGGGAGTTGGGTCGTGACACTTGGAACTTACAATACAGTTCTTCATCACAGAGAGTACGTATTTATATATACCTCACTCTTTACCACCTGGTTGCGAAATTTTTTAAAGAACTTTTTTTATGCAGACCATTTTTTAAAAAGTCTTCATTGAATTTTTTGTTGCGATATTGCTCCTATTTTATGTTTTGGTGTTTGTTTGTTTGTTTGTTTTTGGCCATGAGGCGTGTGGGATCCTAGCTTCCTGACCAGGAGTGGAACCCATGCACCGAGTACTGGAAGGCAAAGTCTTAACCACTGGACCAGGAGGGAAGTCTCTGGTTATGCACTCTTAAAGATACCTGAGGACTTCCTCTCAGAATACTGTTTTTCAATGTGTAAAACAAAATATAAAGGACCATAAAGGAAGCCAGTTCCATTGAAATACACTCATCAAAATATTTTTAATGTGATATAATAATGAGTTATTCTTTTTCAACAACAAGATCCAGTGGCAGGTCTAATAATTACTGTAATTTTGAAGTGGTAATGAGCATACATTATATTTTGAGATGGCTGCAACAACTCCAATGTTGATGTGAAAATAGACTTCAATGGGTGACAGAGTCTTAATACTGCTATTACTACTGTGTTTTGTTGTGCACATTCATAATTGAAGGAAATGCTAATTTTCAGTTCGAGGTGAGTGGAAATAAGGAAGTAATTTTTTTCCCCTAGGTTCACAGACATCCCCTCATCCTGAATTCTATCCGTAGACCCATCTCCTCCCCCAGTGAGACTCTAGATGCTAGGTTAAGACTCTGTTCCAGGGGCGGTCAGTTGAATTACTTCATTAATTCAGGAGCTATTTATTGCACATCAGTCTATGCTAGACATGGAGATATAAGGATAACTAAGCTGCAAGGTGGTGCAGTGGTAAAGAATCCGCCTGCCAATGCAGGAGATGCAAGAGACGTGGGTTTGATCCATGGGTCAAGAAGATCCCCTGGAGAAGGAAATGGCAACCTACTCCAGTATTCTTGCCTGGAAAATTCCAAGGACAGAGGGTTTTGGCGGGCTGGACTCCTTGGGGTGGCAAAGAGTCAGACACGACTGAGTACACACACAGAAAGCTAACCTATAGGGACTTCCCTGGTGGTCCAGTGGCTAAGGCTCCATGCTCCCAATGCAGGGTCCAGGTTCAATCCCTCATCAGGGAATTGGATCCCACATGCTGCAATTAAGACCTGTGCAGCCAAACAAATAAATAACAAATAAAAATTTAAAAATAAAGCTAAAGTGAAAGTGAAGTCGCTCAGTCGCGTCCGACTCTTTGCAACCCCATGGGCTGTAGCCCACCAGACTCCTCCATCCATGGGATTCTCCAGGCAAGAATACTGGAGTGGGTTGCCATTTCCTTCTCCAGGGGATCTTCCTGACCCAGGGATCGAACTTGGGTCTCCTGCATTGCAGGCAGACGCTTTACCCTCTGAGCCAGCAGGGAAAGCTAACCTATACATAATTGACTGCTCTGCTTCAGAATTATTACTGGAGACACTGCATGATCCTATGCTGGTAAGTTTTCTGATATAAAAGCTTTATAATCATCAAAGAATGTCTTCCTTTTGTGCACAAAATTTGTTTTCTACATGTTCCCTCCAGTAAGAAAAACCTTAGAGAAGTTATTGGGTCCAGGGTTGGGACAGGGACAGGATAAGCCTGTAGCATCTTGGGATGGCAGACAACAGGAAAGTTCTCTAAAAAGATAGGAGCATGTCAGAAAGACACAAACGCCAACCCGAAAAAGGTCCAACAACCTGAGCAACAAAGCCAGTAATGGTAGTACAAGATCTTAATCCATAGAGCAAAATTAATATCCATAAGTCTGAACTGATGTGGTTAAATTACTGAATAAATGCAGAGGAGGGGGCCAACTCTTTTTCAGAAGAATTCCAATAAGTAAATGTAGCCGGTAATGGGAAGGGACTGTGTAACCCAGGGAGCTCAGCTCGGTGCTCTGTGGTCACCTCTGTCACCTAGATGTGTGGGATGGGGATGACGTCGGAAGGAGGTCTAAGGGGGAGGGGATATACGTGTACCTAAAGCTGATTCACTTTGCTGTACAGCAAAAGCTAACAGAACATTGTAAAGCAATTACCTTCCAATTAAAAATTTAAAAAAAAATGTAGCAGGAATGAGGAAAATATAAACTCCTCATTAGAAAACCATAGTAGTAATTGCTACAGGCAAGGTCCACTGACGGATGTTAGTGGGGCAAAAGTTTGAAGAGAAAAAGGATGTTCACAAAGTCTCAAAGTATCTCTAAGACATTTCTCACTGCAAAGGGGAAAGCAGTAAGCTTACAGTGGAGAAACCCTGCAGACACCACCTTAACGAAGTGATCAAGCTTCACTAGTAGTGAGTCATGTTGGCATTGTGTACCCCCGAGATGAAATAATGAGAACGGAGCTTCACCTCTGTGGCGTTCTTCTCTCAAACCTGTAACCTCAGTCTAATCGTGAAAAGAAAAAAAAAGGACAAACCCATCGGAGGAACACTCTACAGAACAGCTGACCAGCACTCCTCAAGAGCCCATGGGATGAAGAACCCCTATTTGCAGGGCAGCAATAGAATTACAGACATAGAGAACAGACTTGGGAACACGGAGTGGGGAAGGAGAGGGTGGGACAAATTGAGAGAATACAGACATTGACATATATTCACTGCTGCTGCTGCCGCTAAGTCGCTTCAGTCGTGTCCGACTCTGTGCGACCCCATGGACTGCAGCCTACCAGGCTCCCCCGTCCCTGGGATTTTCCAGACAAGAGTACTGGAGTGGGGGTGCCATTGCCTTCTCTGATATATTCACTACCACGTGTAAAACAGACAGCTAGTAGAAACCTGCTGTGCAGCACAGGGAGCTCGGCTTGGTGCTCTGTGATGACCTCGAGGAGTGGGATGGGACGAGGTGGAAGGGAGATTCAAGAGGGAGGGGGTACATGCATACATACGGTTGATTCCTATTGTGCAGCAGAAGGCAAGACAACATTGTAGAGGAGTTATACTCCAATAGTAGAAAAAGGAGAGTCCATGGGAAACAAGGAAAGACTAAGGCCCTGGTTCAGAGTGGAGAAGGCTAGGAAGACACTAAATGCAACGTGGGATCTTGAGTCATATCCTGGGACACAAAAGGAACATTAGGGGGAAATGATGATACTCAAATACAGTCTGTGGTTTAATCGATAGGATTGTATCAGTGTCCATTTTTAAAAAAATTTTTAAAAGAATTGTTTACTTGTTGGCTACACCGGGTCTTTGCTGCTACATGGGGGCTTTCTCTAGTTGAGGTGAGCAGGCTTCTCATTGTGATGGATTCTCTTGTTGGGGAACACAGGTTCTAGGCACTCGGGCTCAGTAATTGTAATGCATGGGCTTAGTCGTCCTGTGGTATGTGGCGACTTCCTGGACCAGGAACCAAACCTGTGTCCCCTGTGTTGGAAGCATGGAGTCGTAACCACTGGACCACTAGGGAAGTCCCTCAGTTTTTGCATTTTGATCACTGAACTATGGTTGTGTAAGTTGTTAACATTAGAGGGTGATGAGTGAAGGTGTATATAAACTCTACTCTATTTGCAACTTTTCTGTAAGTCTAAAATTATTTCAAAAGTAAAAATATTAATTGAAAATAAAATAAGCTTCACCTGAAGCATGATTTTCGCTGTACACATTAGAAACCACATCCTCCTGGTTATGGTTATGCTGAGCATTTGAATATTATTCAGCATTTCCTCTAATACTGGACTGCTCTTCATCGAAATCATGTGCTTTCATAAAAATGGCTGAAATGGTTTTAGAACAATTTGCATTCGCTTCCATCTTTGAGTTTATGGAATTTACTATTGTTCATTCGGAAAATAATTGTTATCAGCTTAAGCTATTGATTAATGTCAAAGAGAGAGGTAGGACACAGTAGAAGAGCCCCTGATATGAATCTGGGGTTTTTGTCTCAGCTCAGCCATAACTGAACTATGACTTCCCTGGAGATCCAGTGGTTAGGATTCCCTGCTTTCACTGCTGGGGGCCTGGGTTCCATCCCTGATTGGGGAACTAAGATCCTGCAAGCCTCCAGGCGTGGCCAAGGAAAAGTAAATGAACTGTGAAATCACTGGCAAGTCACTCCTCTGGGCCTCCATTTTCCACACCTATGAAATAGAGAACCAGTAAAAGATATTTGTCTTTCTCAGTTTGGGAACTCTGTGCTTCATAGTCATAATTCTTGGCTCCTATTAGCTTGACCTCCATTTCCAAGTTAGGCTAAAAGCTTTGGTATAGAAGCGACCAAAGACTATAAATGCCTGTTTGTAGCTCAATATGTCAAGGCATGAACCAACATTAATTTATGTGGCAGAGGTAATTGGATTCTTAATTCTTAATATCTCAGAAGGAGAGGGTGGGATGATTTGAAAGAATAATAAAGATGTTAATCTCATTTTAATCTCTTGATTTTTCATAATAATGAATAACAGGGAGCTATTTTCACATGGTGATATTCATTCCAGTTGAATCAGATGAATGGAGAATCAGTAAAAGATGTTTGTCTTTCTCAGTTTGGAAACATTTGTGAGGTTCCTCTTTTTGGTGGTAGGGTTCATGTCTGACTCTGCGACCCCATGGACTGTAGCCCAGCAGGCTCCTCTGTCCATGGGATTCTTCAGGCAAAAACACTAGAGTGGGTTGTCATTTCCTTCTGCAAGGAATCGTCCCGACCCAGGGATCAAACCTGCATCTCCTGCCTTGCAGGCAGATTCTTTACCACTAAACCAGTTGGGAAGCCTGAGGTTCCTCTTGAGGCCTCGCAGTATGCTAGGTCTTGAACACAGGACCTCACAGAGGTGACAAAAGGCAACATAACCCCAGTCCTTAAGGAGATCAGGATGGGAAATACTGTAAAGGAAGCAGAGAGCCGTGATACACAATGAGAAGGTAGGAACTTAACAAGGCAGGGAGAGGAGGCCTTCTCGGGAAGGGACATTTCTTGGGAAACGACAGAATGTAAAGGCCAGGGAGTCCTTACCAGTGCATTTATTGTCTGGCGTCTAGGCGAGGCCTAGAACACGGCTGCTGCTGCTGCTGCTAAGTCACTTCAGTCGTGTCCGACTCTGTGCGACCCTATAGACAGCAGCCCAGCAGGCTCCCCTGTCTCTGGGATTCTCCAGGCAAGAACATTGGAGTGGGTTGCCATTTCCTTCTCCAATGCATGAAAGTGAAAAGTGAAAGTGAAGTCGCTCAGTCGTGTCCGACTCCGTGCGAACCCATAGACAGAAGCCCACCAGGCTCCTCCGTCCATGGGATTTTCCAGACAAGAGTACTGGAGTGGGGTAGAACATGGCAGAACCCAGCAAATGCTTAACAAGCTAATGAATGTGTGATGGATGTGAAGACACTTTACAAGCTATAAAAGTAATACGCAAATAGAGACACAGACGTAGAGAACAAATGTATGGATCCCAAAGAGGGAAAGGGGAGGCAGGATGAATTGGGAGATTGGGATTGACATATACACATTACTGATACTACGGATAAAATAGATAACTAGTGAGAACCTACTTCATAGCACAGGGAACTCCACTCAGTGCTCTGCAGTGACCTAAATGGGAAGGAAATTTTAAAGAGGGGTTATATGTACACATACAGATGATTTAACTTTGCAGTAACAGTAGAAACTAACACAATGTTGTAAAGCAGCTATACTCCAATAAAAATTTTTAACAACGCACAGGTGTTAGCCATTATTGTTTTATTGATATGAGAAGACCTGCTTTTTTTCTGCTTCACTGGGACACCGAGGGAATCCCTGGCAGTCCAGTGGTTAAGACTCAGCGCTCTCAAAGCAGGGAGACATGGGTTCGATCCCTGGTCAGAGAACTATGGTATCATCAAAAAAAAAAAGTTCACTGGGACACCCTGAGAGGTATCAAAGCAAATCATGGAGAAAAGCATTCATTAAGGGGATCTGCTCCTTTGCACAAACCTGGGCCCTTTTCCACAGGAGAGAACTTGAAGCTCTCAGGTACAGGACTGAATACCCAGCGATCAGAGGACAAAATCCCATCCCAACACTTGTCCATCCTCATTTCTGCCTGGGAAAGCAAGAGTCCACTAAACAGTGATGAAAATAGTGAAGAAAAAAATTGTTATGGATATCCAAAGGTGAGAAAAATACATCATAAAAATTAAGGATTCTGTTTCCCAGATAAGAGGTGATGATATAAATGAGCAAGGAGCCAGCAGTCCTGAATGCTGGATAGTGAAAAAAAAGAGACTCATTTTTTGTTCTTAACACTGGGATCCCAGGGAGGAGAACAGAGAAAGAAAACCAACCCTATTTTCAAAGCATTTACACACTAGTCACTGTTACATACAATGTCTCATTCAATTCTAACATCTACAAATCCCTTGAGATGGGAATTAAAACCCTTGTTTGCAAAGGCGGAAACAGAAGCTGAATAATGAAGTCAGGTTCTTAGAATCACAGCTCCTACTGATGTAGCAGGGATTTTTAACTGAAGCTTCTGACTCCAAAGTTGAGAAGAAAAACGGAAGAAAGTATAGGAAAACACAGAAAGGGCACTGCAGACTTGTCAACAATCCAGGAGCCATAATGCAGAAAACCAATCGGGGCATTTCTGTTTGCTTCCTTGCCCTCAGAAATGTTCAATCGGTGAATACATAGCACATGCAAAGGTATCTATTTCAGACCAGCTTTTGCTCTCCATTTTAAGAACAAGACAGAAAAATTACCTTTGTCACAATTAAAATTGGTAAAGGAAGAACAAACAAACAAAAAAAAGAAAATTGGTTAAAGTAAACAACTATCAGATTCACGAAATGTTCCCTCTTGGGTTGGGTACGGGCTTCCCTGGTGGCTCAGACAGTGAAGAATCTGCCAGCAATGCAGGAGATCAGCATTCAGTTCCTGGATTAGGAAGATCTCCTGGAGAAGGGAATGGCAACCCACACAAGGAGATCCAACCAGTCCATCCTAAAGAAAATCATCCTGAATATCCATTGGAAGGACTGATGCTGAAGCTGAAACTCCAATACTTTGGCCACCTGATTAAAAGAACCAACTCATTGGGAAAGCCCCTGATGCTGCGAAGGCTTGAAGGCAGGAGGAAAAGGGGACGAGAGAGGATGAGATGGTTGGATGGCATCACCGACTCAATGGACATGAGTTTGAGCAAGCTCCGGCAGTTGATGATGGACAGGGAAGCCTGGCATGCTGTGGTCCATGGGGTCAAAAAAGTTGGACACGACTGAGCAACTGAAATGGACTGAACTGGTATTCTTGCCTAGAGAATGCCATGGACAGAGGAGCCTGAAGTGCTACAATCCATGGGGTCACGAAGAGTCGGACATGACTGAGCACACACACAGGGGGTACTCATTCCAGAAACCATAGTGTTTTCTAACATTCTATACTACATTCTTTCTTCATAAAACTGCTACTGAAACCTTGGAAAACATTAGTCCTTCCTTTCTTTTGCAGTTAACACAATTAAAAAAAAAAAAAAGAGAGAGGCTATAAGTCACGAGCGTATTCCAGCAACTGTTTGCTTTCCCTAGTAAGAGCCACTTACCCACCCCACCGCCACCACCATCACTAATATTCCAGTTCAAGGAGATATTAAGATACCTTGTAAATCATACCATGTTCAGAAATAGCTTAGTCCTAGAGTTAACATATTTCAGAAAGGTTTGCTTCAGCCTCTTAAAACCTGGTTACTTAGAATGAAATCTTCCTAATTTAATAGCAATTTGCATACAGGTATAAATGCATAGGTTTTTTTAAAAAAGCAACTTTAGGATTAAGATAGTTTTGTTGTCTTTATTTGCATACTTTAAAACTGATTACTCAAGCAAGTTTCAGAGCACTTTTAAGAATAGGAACAAGGTAAGAATCTGAGTATAATATATTCTTTAGGACCAAGATTCTCAGGACAGTACATTGTTTAGAATCAAGTGTGAAAGTAGACAAAGAAAGGGTGCTTTCAATGTCATGGTCTCTTGGGATTTCCCTGGTGGTCCAGTGACTAAGACCCTCTGGCTCTCGATGCAGGGGGCCCCGAGTTTGATCCCTGGTCCGGGAACTAGATTCCACATGCCTCAACTAAGAGTTCACAAACTGCAGCTAAGACCTGTGCAGCCAAATAAGTAAATAAATAAATATATTTTTAAAACATCGTTAATGTCATGGTCTCAACTGTGGGGATATATCCTTCAAACCAATGGCCAAACTCTGCATATCTTCCAGTTATATATCCATTTATATTCATTCTTTTAAATATCATGAAATGTTACTACATATAAAGGCAGATCTGTAACATAACTTTTAAAGCGTGAGAGGAAAATGAGCACATGTGACCCTACCCCCCAACTTTGGAAATGGAACATTAGCAGTGTGTAGGCTCCCTGGGTGACCCTCCCCCGTGCCATAGCCTCTCTCTCCTGACTCTGTGAGTTAACAGTGCTGTGCTTATCATTCTCATGATCTTTGTTACAATCATATTTAACACTCTGCAATGTATTCAGAATTGTAAAGAGGATATGACATACATTCTTCTGCAACTTATTTTTCACTCAATGTCTGAATTCATTTGTATTGATGTGTATAGCTCTATTTTCACCATTTTTGCTTGTATAGAGTCCCGTGGCATGAATAAACCACAGTTTATTTATTAGCTCTCCAGGCAACAGGCACTTTTCTCCCCTGATTTTCACTACTTTGAACATTTTTTTTAATAGGTGACATTATTTTCTTTTAGCCTTTATTTTTATCTTTAAATTTTTCTGTATTTATTTTTGGCTGTGCTGGGTCTTCATTGCTGAGCAGGCTTTTCTCTAGCTGCGCAGGTGGGGGGCCACTCTTGTTGCAGTGTGGCAGGCTTCTCGGTGCTGTGGCTTCTCGTTGCAAAGCACAGGCTCTGGGGCACACAGGCGTCAGTAATTGCCACTCTGTGGGCTCAACAGTTGCAGCTCCCAGGCTCTAGAGCACAGGCTCAGTACTTGTGGCACTCAGGCTTAGTTGCTTCTCAGCATGTGGGATCCTCCCAGTTCTGGGATGGAACCCATGTTTTCTGCATTGTTGGGTCGATTATTTACCACTGAGCCACCAGAGAAGCCCTACTTTGAACATTTTTTTATGTGCCTCCCAGCGCATACCTACAAGTGTTTCTTCAGGTATATACACGAGGAGCAGAACTGATTGTTCAAAGATTATATAAATATGTATACATATGATGATGGATGTTTATATATTTATGTATAAATATTCAAATATATAATTAAATGTTTCATGTATAATTGTAATATAATTATATATCTGTATATAATATATATATTATAGATTATAATTATGTAATTCCAAGAGTGTTTGCCAATTTACACTCCTACCAACATCAACATATGTGTGATATTATCTAACTTCTAATTTTTTACCCATTTAAAGAGTACAAAAATGTTATCTTAATAAATATGGTTTTTATTTTTTTTATAGGTATACTGTTTTATTAACATTCAAACCAAGAGTTCAAGCAAATAATTATTGAAATAAAATTATAATAGGGAGAGCTTTTAATGGAGCAATGTATTGAACACTGCAGATTACATAGACAACCTCGAAGGTGGTGTTGACTACGTACGTATTCAGCATTAGGACAAGCCCTGGAATTGGAAGTAAAACCCACCATTGACTGAACAGAAGTTCTTGGTTGCTGACAAAATCTTTGACTTAAGACAAAACTGAGGGAGTCAGTAATGAAGTCCAGGATCAGTAAATGCGAGCAGCTAGTCTAATCGCAGATTCCATCCCTTAGATGGTTTTCCCAAGCAGGGTAAATATGGTTTTTACAATAATTTTTTAATTGAAAAATTCTTTAAATTCTAGAGTGCTTTAAACTTTTCAGAAGTTTTACACTCTGATTGATTTTAAATAATCACATAATAGGCTCCCTCCTGCCTTCCCTCTCCCCACTGGTAACCACTGGTTTGTTGTCTATATCTATGAGTCTGCTTCTTTTTTGTTTTATTCACTAGTTTGTTGTATTTTTTAGAGTCCAAATATAAGTGATATATGAGTGATACCATTTGTCTTTTTCTGACTTATTTCAGCAACATCCACGTCGCTGCAAATGGCAAAAACGTATTCTTTTTTATGGCTGAGTAGGATTCCATTATGACCAACCTAGATAGCATATTGAAAAGCAGAGACATTACTTTGCCAACAAAGGTCCGTCTAGTCAAGGCTATGGTTTTTCCAGTGGTCATGTATGGATGTGAGAGTTGGACTGTGAAGAAGGCTGAGTGCCGAAGAATTGATGCTTTTGGACTGTGGTGTTGGAGAAGACTCTTGAGAGTCCCTTGGACTGCAAGGAGATCCAACCAGTCCATTCTAAAGGAGATCAGCCCTGGGATTTCTTTGGAAGGAATGATGCTAAAGCTGAAACTCCAGTACTTTGGCCACCTCATGTGAAGAGTTGACTCATTGGAAAAGACTCTGATGCTGGGAGGGATTGGGGGCAGGAAGAGAAGGGGACAACAGAGGATGAGATGGCTGGATGGCATCACTGACTCCATGGATGTGAGTCTGGGTGAACTCCGGGAGTTGGTGATGGACAGGGAGGCCTGGCGTGCTGCGATTCACGGGGTCGAAAAGAGTGGGACACAACTGAGCGACTGAACTGAACTGAACTGAGGATTCCATTGTGTATAGATACATCTTTATCCATTCATCTGTTGATGGACACTTAGGTTGCTTCCATAACTTGGCAATTATAAATAATGCTGCTGTGAAGTATTGGGGTGCATCTATCTTTTTGAATTACTGTTTTCTCAATATGGTTTTCATTTGCATTTCCCTCACATTTTCCATATACTTATTAGCCATTTATATTTTTTCTTCTATGAAATGCCTTTTTATGTTTTGACCATATTCTTTGCAATCATTTGTTTTCTTCCAGTTGATTTTTAGAAGTTCTTTGTAAACTCTACATACTACTCATTTGGTGATTATATGTGAAGCATTTATCTTCATGTTGTACACTTGTCTTTTCACTCTTGGTGGTGTCTTTTTTGATTTAAAGTTCTAAATTTTAACATAGCCAAATGTATTAATATTATTCTTCGAGATTGTGCTTTTGGTTATCTTTTTAAAAAAAATAATATTTGTGTGTTTGACTGCATCTGGTCTTAGTTGTAGCACACGGGGTCTTCACTGTGGAGCGCAGGCTCCTTTAGTTGTGGTACACGGGCTTAGTTGCTCTGCAGGACTTTGGATCTTAGCTCCTCCACCAGGGATCGAACCTGTGCCCCTATGTCACACGGCAGATTCTTAACCACTGGAAGTCTCTGCTTTTGGTATCTTAAATCCTTGTCTACACTGTAGTCATCGGAGAAGGAAATGGCAACCCACTCCAGTGTTCTGGCCTGGAGAATCCCAGGGACGGGGGAGCCTGGTGGGCTGCTGTCTATGGGGTCGCACAGAGTCGGACACGACTGAAGCAACTTGGCAGCAGCAGCAGCAACACTGAAGTCGTACTTTTTTTTAAGTTTTCTTTTAAATGTTTATAATTTTATCTTTCTCATTTAAGTTTCAAATTCAATTGAATTGGATTTTTTTGTATTCTGTGAAGTTGAGAATCTACTCTTTCCTTCAGTTGGATAGCCAATTGGCCTAACACCATTCATTGAATATGCACTCTTCCCATTGATTTGCAATGCCAATTTTATCATATATTAAGTTTCCATGTACTAATGGGCCTGTTTCTGTGTTCTCTATGCTCTTCTATCAGTTTATTTAATTATCTGTGTGTAATATCCTGCTGTCTAATCATCATAGCTTTATACTAAGTATTGATAGCTTAAAAATTAAGGCAAATTCCTTATCTGTGTTCAAGAGTGTTTGGACTCTTAGTTTTTTGCTTTTCTCTATAATTTTAACATAAATTGTGAAGTTCTATAAAAAACCTTGTCAGAAATTTTAATAAAATTTCATTAAAGCTATAAATTTGGGAAGAATATCTTTATGATACTAAGTGTGCTTACCCATGAACTTTTTTATCCATCTGCTTACCTATTTTTCAATTTTTATTACTTACATGTCATTAAAGTTTTAAAAAGTTTTCTTTATAAATATCCTGTTCATTCGTGATTTTTATAATACTATAAATGGTATCTTATAAATTTTATGTAATCTGTTGCTGGTATGTAGGCATGCAACTACGATCTTGCTAAACTAGCCTATTCTTTTAATTTATAGACTTGTTTTCTATACAAACACAGGCTCTTAATAATGACAGTTTGTTTCTTCCTTTTTATAATATCTATTGGTGCATAAGAAAGTACATCAAACTTAGTGACTTAAGAGAACATACACTTATTATCTCCATGTTTTTGTGGTCACTTAGCTGGGTCCCCTGCTCAGTCTCACAAGGCTACAATTAATGTCAGTTAAGCTGCAGTCCTTTTTAGAGCTTAGACCTCTCTTCCAAGATGACAGGATTGCTGGCAGAATTCAGTTATTTGAGGCTGTAGAACTGAGGTCCCCATTTTGTTGTTGTCAGTTCCTAGTGACTCCCTCAGTTCCTTGCTATGTTGCCCATTCATAGGCCTTCTTACATGGCAGTTTACTTCTTCAAAGGGAGTGGAACTCTCCCATCCAGTCTTACCAGGTGGCTCAGTGATAAAGAATCTGCCTGCCAATCCAGGAGCCACAGAAGTGCTGATTCAATCCCTGGGTCGGGAAGATCTCCTGGAAGAGGAAATTGCAACCCACTCCAGTATTCTTGCCTGGAGAATCCCACAGAGGATCCTGGCGGGCTAGTCTACAGAGTCAGACACGACTGAGCACGCAGGGATCACACCATAACCCAGTCAAGGGAGTGACTATACCCATCATCTTTGCCATATTCTATTTGCTAGAAGCAAGTCTTGCTGCTGCTGCTGCTAAGTCGCTTCAGTCATGTCCAACTCTGTGCGACCCCATAGACGGCAGCCCACCAGGCTCCTCTGTCCCTGGGATTCTCCAGGCAAGAACACTGGAGTGGGTTGCCGTTTCTTTCTCCAATGCGTGAAAGTGAAAAGTGAAAGTGAAGTCGCTCAGTCATGTCCAACACTTCACAACCCCATGGACTTCGGCCCACCAGGCTCCTCCATCTATGGGATTCTCCAGGCAAGAGTACTGGAGTGGGGTGCCATTGCCTTCTCCGAGAAGCAAGTCTTAGGTTCTGTCTATTCTCAAAGAGAGGATGTGATTCATTGGAGATTATCTTTGGGTAATAAGGTAATTTGAATTTGCAGTCCCAGTTGCTTTTTCTTGCTACAGTACAGTCTAAGCTTCCAGTATATTGCAGACAATAAATTGTGGTCTCATCATCTTCAAGGAAGTGGTTTAATGATTCACCATTAAGATGTTTGCTGTAGGTTTTTTGTAAGTGCCATTTACCAAGTTAAAGAAATTCTACTTGAAGTTTTCTAGTTTTAATGATAAATGACTGTTGAATTTTATCAAACTTTTTTCTACACTATTTGAGGTATGTATTTTTTTCCTCCATTGTCAAACCACCCTTGCATTCCTGGAATAAACTAGATTGTCAACTTTTCTTTCCTATTCATTGCTGGATTTTGCTTGCTATTTTGGATTTTTCAAACGTATTCATGATTGAGATTCATGTCTGTTATTCTAATCTCCTGAAATTGAGTTGGAATTGATTCCCTTTTTTTATATGCTTTGGGATAATTTGTATGTATAAGGTTAGGGTTATTTGCCTTCTGAATATTTTTAACTCTTGAAATGGTCTGAGCTTATAGTTTTCTTTCTGGGAAGATTTTAAAAATAGAGATCCTATTTCTTCTATAGTTATTATCATTTCTCTTTATCCAAAGAAAACTGGCCCATTCCTTCTTTTCTCTCCTTAACATCTGATTGTACAAGTGTTACTATCTTATATTTGTCTTTATCTCTTTCATATTTTTCTCTCTGCTGCATGTAGCAAATTTCTTTAGATCTATTTTCCAGGGTTTATTGTTAAAACCCTTCACTAAACTCTCAAATATGTTTAGTCACTTTTATAGTCTCCTGCTCTATACTTCATTCTAAGTTAGACATATTTTAGATTCTGAATATAAGCCCAATATTTGAAGGCTTTATGAGTCTGATTCTGTTGTTTATGTTGGTACAAATTCATGGTGCTTTCTTATGTATTTTGTCATTTGAAGAATGGGTTTATGGTGAGTTCCTTCACATTCAATTTTTGTATGCTTGTGCAAGGGCCTGAAACACCACTAGTCTGAGACCATTCCACTGTCAACTAAGTTCTTATTTTGAGGGTTTTTTTTTTTTTTTTTAAAGAATCCTCAATCCTGTCACTTGTATGAACTTGAATCGCACTGCTATGTACCATAATAGAAATTAGTTCTAATATTGGTATGATGACCCAAAATACTAGAAGCAATTAGTATAAGTCCTTTGTTTCTGCAAGGTTACTTCACTACAGTGATTCAGACTTAGGTAAAAAAAATATGTGTATGTACAAATATTGGGCTTCCCCTATGGCTCAAGGGTAACAAATCTGCCTGCCAATGCAGGAGATGCAAGAGACGCAGGTTCAATCCCTGGGTTGGAAAGATCCCCTGGAGCAGGAAATGGCAACCTGCTCCAGTATTCTTGCCTGAAAAATTCTATGGAGAGAGGAATTTGGTGAGCTACAGTCTGTGGGGTTGCAAAGAATCAGACACAACTGAGCACAAATACGCAAATATAGAAACTGCATGTTTATATATAATCCATGCATGTAAGTTTGTAAATCCTCTCAACTGTTATAGCCCTCTGATGACATCAGATATATGGTAATTATATTTCAAAGAAGTATGCTTACTGCATGAAAAGAAAAAGGTTAGAGAAAGTTGTCTTATTACTAATTCTAAGATATTCTTTTTGTTTAGAATTACTAGTTGAATCCATAAAAGCTGGTGATTTTTTTTTCCATGCAGGAATATTTTTCAATTACTACCATATATACTTTTAAATTATTTAGTATTTCTATCATTCAAATCAGATACAATAATGAACACAGTATATTAAAACTTCTAGTAAAATTATTTTATTTAGTTATAATATGAATCTCCAACAGCTTGAAAGAAAAATTTCCATGGTCTTCAACTAAAGTTTATGCCACTTTCTTTTAGAATGTCCTGTTTTTCATTAAAATAATTTCTAAACCACTCTATATGTTCAACCTTCTGTTTAACACTCAGATATGGATTTTTGGAAAGGCCACAGGTCACCAGCTCCATGAAGTGGCGAATTGGTCCTTGTTTTGGAAAACCCTCCAGATATTTATCCAGAAATATATGTTCATGAAATTCTGAACCATCATCATCAAAACCTAGGAAATGAGACAAAATACATTACAATTTTGAATGTAAAACCTACACCAATACAGTATATTAACACATACATATGGGATTTAGAAAGATGGTAATGATGACCCCATATGCGAGACAGCAAAAGAGACACAGATATAAAGAACAGACTTATGGACTGTGCGAGAGAAGGTGAGGGTGGGATGATTTGAGAGAATAGCATTGAAACATGTATATTATCGTATGTGAAACAGATGACCAGTCCAAGTTCGATGCATCAAACAGGGCACTCAAAGCTGGTGCCCTGGGACCACCCAGAGGGATGGGGTGGGGGTGGGGTGGGAGGGGGGTGGTTTTGGACAGGGGGACACATGTGCACCCATGGCTGATTCATGTCAATGTATGGCAAAAACCACAATATTGTAAAGTAATTAGCCTCCAATTAAAATAAATAAATTAATCCAAAAACCCCCACTATACTATAAAACTAACATTAATGAGGTAGTATTACAGTTAAAGGCATGAACATTAGAGTCAGACAGAGGTTTGCTCACCAATTTAACAACTATGTGACTGGGCAAATTAACTTCTCTGAACATGAGTTTCCTCAGGCACAAAATGAGTATTATTAGAACAGCACCTTCTTCATGGGGTTTTTGTAAAGATTAAAGATTAAATAGACAGAAAGCTTGTAAAACTCTTTTACACTGCTTAGCATTTTACAAATATTCAAAATGGAGCAGTAATTATTACTAATGGATATTTTAATATCTAAAGAAACCACTAAGAAAACTATACAAACTACACTAAAAAACACATAAAATAAAATGGACTCTTAAGATATATTCAGGCAACTCACAGAAAGCCAAGAAAAAACAGAGGAGTGAGAAACAGAAAAATGAAAAACAAAAACAAAAACAAATAACAAAATGAGACTTAAATCCTAACAAATCAATAACTACTTAAATGTAAATGGCCTATACCAATCAAAAGAAAAACATGATCCAACTACATGCTGTAGACAAGAAACTCACTTCAAACACCTGTAACACAGGTGTTCAAAGTATGAAGGAGGACATATCTTGCTAACATTAATTTTTAAAAAGGAATGCATGAGTGGCTACATGAACATCAGATAAAGCAGACTCCAGAGCAAATATGAGAAAGAGGAATATTACATAATAAAGGGATTAGCCCACTAAGAAGATAGCAACCTGAATTATGCATTCACCAAACAAAAGTTTCTAAATACATGAAAGAAAAACTGATAGAAACATAGAATTAGAAAAATCCACAATTACAGTTTTACTATCCCACTGTCAGCAACTGATAAAACAGCCAAGTAGAAAATTAGAAAAGACACAGAAGAACCAAATATTAACCAACAGGATTACACTGACATCTACAGAACACTCCAAACTACTGCAGAACACAAATTCTTTTCAAGCAACCATGGAACGCTCACCTAGTTTAACCATAGCCTGGGTCGCAAAACAAACGTCAACACGTTTAAAATAACTGAAATAATACACAGTATCTTCTCTGATAATAAAGGAATCAACACAGAAATCAGTAACAGGAAAACAGCAGGAAAATCTTCAAACAGTTGGAAATTAATATAAATAATGTGTGATAAAAAAAACACAACTGAATGAAAAGGTGGCCATGTGCTAGCCAAGGAGAGAGCCCTCTAGAGAAACTAACACAGCCAACACCTGGGTCTTAGACTTCCAGCCTGCAGACTATGCGAAAGTCTACTCTGCTGTTTAAGGTACCCGGTCTGTGATATTTTGTTATGGAAGCCGTAACAGACTAACATGGATCCACACGAATATGCCAACTTTAAGATGCATAGATGATTCCATGGAGAAAGGATAGTCTTTTCGATGAATGGTGCCAGGAGAACTGGGTATCACTGACCAGAAAGAAAAAGAATCAAAGCTTCACACTTCAAATTAACAAAGAACGGATAATGGTCTAAACTATATATATAATATGCCATAGCCACTCGGAAAAGAACTTGAAAGGTTCTTTAAAAAGCAATATTTAACTACCATACAACCCAGCAATTGCACCCCTCGGTAGTTATCCCAGGAAAATGGAAATTTGTATTCATACAGAAACCTGTACATGAATATTTATAGCACCTTTATTGTTAACAGGCAAAAACTGGAAACAACCCAGATGTCTCTTATCAGTTGAATGGTTAAACAATAAGGTACATTCGAACCACGGAATATTACTCAGCAATAAAAACAATAGCAAAAAAACCCCTACTGACACATGTAACAACTTGGATAAATCTCCAGAGAATGAATTATCCTAAGAGGGGGAGGGGGCACCCGGAAAAAAGGTTACACACTATGTGATTCCATTTGTATGGAAAAAATTAGAGAAATGGAAAATGGATTTGGTGATTGCCAGGGATCAGAGACTAAGAAGGGGAGGCAGTGGGAGGTGAGTGAAATGTGGCTATAAAACGGCCTAAGAGAGATCCTGGAGGTGACAGAACTGGTCTGCATCCTGACTGTGGTGATGGTCACATGAACCTACATATACGGTACAACTACACAGAACACACAAACACACGCGCCAATAGAGTACATGTGAAATGGTGACATGTGAACATGGCTGGAACACTATGGATGCTGCCTGCCCGGCTGTATGCCGTCCTGTGCTTGTACGTGACATAACTACTAGGGGAAAATGGGCACAGAGTATACGGAATATTTACCATTTCTTACAACTGCATATGAACCCATAATTATCTCAAAACAGTTTAAAAATGCTATCTCATCAGTTAGAATTATCTTCCACTTATTGAAAGAGATTTTTAGAATTTTATTTGAACATTTAAAGATCTAGTCATCACTTTTATAAAAACTAAAACACACAATAAACAAATCAAGGCTTAGATTGCTAAATGGCCACACACTACTACTATGCTTGTATATATAACCCTTTGCAATGTGCCTTTGCCCTTCTTTCCATAAAGAGGTAGATACAGCCTGTTGCTCCAACCCTTAAATTCGAGGTTGGCCAGGTGACCTGCCTGGTCAATGGGACATTACCACAGTCAATGCAAAGGCCTGAAAAGCCTTTACTATTGTTTTAGGAACTCTCTACAGCTAGGTGAACAAGCCCAGCCTAGCCCATGAATGATGAGTGACATAAAACCCCCTTATTGCCTCCCCTGACAACAGCCAACCTCAGCTAGACATGTGAGAGAAACCAATCTAGACTGATCCAACCCCAGGCACCTACCCAAGCCAACCAGAAAACCCATAAGCTCATGAGCAGTTATTACTTAGCTGTTGTTTTACTAAGTTTGGAGTGGTTTGTTATGTAGCAAAAACAGAATTGGTTAAGGTTTTCCTAAGACTTCTTCAGGCTCCCCTGGTGGCTCAGACAGTAAAGAATCTGCCTGCAATGCAGGAGACATGGGTTCAACCCCTGGTTCAGGAAGATCCCCTGGAGAAGGGAATGGCAACCCACTCCAGTATTTTTGCCTGGAGAATTCCATGGACAGAGGACGCCAGTGGGCTACAGTCTTAACAGGTTGCAAAGAATTGAATGTGACTGAGCAACTAACACACAAGACTTCTTCACATTCAGAATCCAACTCTTCTGAATTGGCTTTTCAACTCTGGGTTGTCAGTGGCCATGCTTTCCAACCTCCCTTTAAGAACATGTGTGATGCAGCATTTCTTAAGGGCTCCACTATGGCCTCTTCTGATGCTCCCAGTGCACATTTAGACGCATATCCACAGGCAGTGACAGCTATCTCTTCACTGCAGCCCGACTAGCATAGTAAGATACATCAGCTTCAGAGATATTTAAAACTTTGAAAAACAAAAGTATGTTGTATTCGATGAAATACAGGAAAAGAGACATGCAGGGATATTTTAAACCGAAGTTGTTCTCTATCCCATAACCCTCCAAAGTCCCTATTCACATTTTTCAAGGCCAATTACTTCCAAGACTAATCACTTTCATGGCGTATATCCTTCTAGCCCTTTTCCTAAATTCATGTGTATTTTTACAGACAAATTATTGTTTTAAAAAAATCTTTCCTTGAATCCCATTGAGAATTCTCTATGGTTATCAATAGTTTACTTCACCAGGCAATCATGTTGTTCCATCTTTACTTTTGTTTTGTTTTTAAGGCATATACACCTGGGGATAGGAATAGGGAAAATGCAATATGAGGTAAAAATGAAAAAAAGTCTCACTGTGCTAAAGATCTTTTCCATATTATCAAGTACTGCTTCCAGTTCCACATGACAATATTCTTTTAAAGAAAAAAATACCAATATGGCTAATGTAATATGAAAAACAAGGCAGGTTTCAATATTCAATAACATTTGGAACAGAGTATGTTAGGGCTAAAAAATAAGGTCTGTAGCATTGGAAACATAATAAATCGAGGTAATAATTGTTCTCAAAAATCTGAGGGTGACTCCTGGATTGAATGTTTATGGTTATTAGTCTCCTTAGATGTACTTAAGATATAAGACTTAAGACAGAAAATTGTGCAAGAGAAACTATTTTTAAAATAGCTGTGCTAATATAAGATCAATAATTAATTTATTAAATCATTAACAGACCAACTATCTCTGACATAAAGTCATAATGAGTTAGACAAGTACAGAAATTATGACATGCTCTATTAGGGGGAAAAGCATCTAAGGGCATAGGTGATCTTATCTTATTACTCTTTCTCTAGATGATAAATCAATCATCTTTTTAACTTAGAAGGTATAATGAACAGATCCTTCCTGAATGAGTCAATGAGTGAAGAAAGCCAAGTAGTACTGGGAAGTATAAAACAAAGAAAAAAAAGAGAGAAAGCGATAAAGAAGGGATACTATATACAAAACTAAGTTCCAGATAGATTAAACGGGAAAAAGCTAACAGATCTACATCCAAATTAAAATCTTTGTTGGTTAAAGGCACTCTGAACAGTTAAAAGATAAGCAACAAGGACTTCTAGTTAAAATGTAGATTGAACCATGATTTTTAAAATCTCTGCTCCCTTTTAACACCTACTAAATGGCAGTAAAAGGAATAAAAAGTTAAAAAGTTCAAAGATAAACAGAACAGAAAATGAAACTGTAACAGGAGTTATCACCAAAATGTTAGAAGGAAAGTGGACAGATAAGTAGTAACTGACTCAGCTGAGTTGAAAAAAGCTAAAACCAAATTAAGAAGCAAACAGACATCAAAGGCTTTGGAAATTAGTGACATCATATACCACTGAAATTAGGAATGGGGATGAGGGACAAAAAACAGAAGACTAATTAAAACTGGTTTAGGGGATAATTAGATCTCCCATGATCCATCTTCTACCTGTACCTCTAGATAACTACACCATCCATCTCCCAAAGAAGATGGGCAGTTTTATTTTTTGGAGAAACTAAAACAAAAAGAGGAATGAATCATTTAATTGATAAGCAGGGGAATTAAGTGAAAGTCTGTATGCTGATTAGTGAATCATTCCTCCCCACTCCCACCAACGGTGGAGTCATCCTCACCAGCTGGAGGATCGATTGGCTATCTTATTAGAAGAGAATGTGTTCATATTTATTGCAATTTAAAATATGCCTATTGTTTGACCCTTGAATTAACGTACTCAGACATGGACAGAAGGATATGTATAACAGGATTCACTAAAGCTCTATTCATCAATAGGAAAATGGTAAAAATAAATTTCAGTCATTCATACAATGGCATAGTACAAAATACATAAATAGTTCCCATTTTATAGAACTATTAAAACAAAGTTGATCTCTATGTACTGACAAGGAAATGCTTAAGACAGACTGCTAAATAAAAATAAATAAAATTTAAAAGCTACAGGACACTATATATATCATACGGCCCCATTTAGACCAGAACAACAGATAAATGTGAGACTATCATTTAAGGTGGATGTGGGGACATACATCAAACTACTGGCAATGGTTGCTTCAGGAAAAGGGAAGAGAACTGAGGGGTAAAGTTTATTCTTTATTCTTCTGTATTACGTTTTTGTGAGTAAACTTTCATACATTCATTTCTATAGCTTAAAATACTTTTTAATAAGCAAAAGAAACAAAATATAGTAAGGAAAAAATAAGAGTGGAAAATTAAAGACAAGAAGGAAACCCCAGTGGTGTACAATCAACTAAAGCAACATAGGTTAAATCTGTGTCTAATTCTGCTTTAAATATTAGTGAACGCCATTTAACACATTATTGACTGGAGACGTATTAACGCCACAGGCGTTAGTTTCTGCAAAAATCCCCTGGTCAATAATGTGTTAATATTACTGACTACAGCTAAAAATACAGTACAGCAAATAAAAGGTAAAATCCAGCTAATAGCAACGACCAATTTGACAAAGAGTATATTACAGCACTGAAGCAAATTCACTTTCACTTTGACTTGTTTTCACTTCTATTTTGTCAAAACTTATTTCTTTTCCTGGCAGTACTCTGCAGCTCTTGTTCACTGGCCACCATCTGAAACAACCAGCAGATTGTTTCAGACAACACAGACCTAATCATCTTTATATTTGCCCCAATTTTCTCCACACTATACCCTCCCACATAACAACCACTGAGTTTTATGGTAATTCTGAGCTTTTTAAACTATTCTTGCTAGCTCATGTCATAGCATTCATTCCAGATACCCTGGCAAAGGATGGCATGCTGTAAGTGAACAAATTTAAACCAACTGAAAAATAAAAGCATGACTGACATCCATGACTGAGCTTTTTTGCCCACTGAAGCCTCCAAATTGAGAATTACTCTTGGAGGGCATTTCAAAGACACTTGTAATTTGGTGGTATATACATGGCTGATGAATATTCAAGAGCACGACTCTTGTTAACTGGATAATGATAAAAATGGGATTAAATTTAGATAAAGCCAAAGCTAAAATAAAAGTGATCTTATTGCAAAATCTACTGGGAATAATTCCACCTAACCGTTCTTATACAGAGAAGGCAATGGCACCCCACTCCAGTACTCTTGCCTGTTAAATCCCATGGACAGAGGAGCCTGGTAGGCTGCAGTCCATGGGGTCGCTAAGAGTTGGATGTGACTGATCGACTTCACTTTCACCTTTCACTTTCATGCATTGGAGAAGGAAATGGCAACCCACTCCAGTGTTCTTGCCTGGAGACTCCCAGGGACGGGGGAGCCTGGTGGGCTGCCGTCTATGGGGTCACACAGAGTCGGACACGACTGAAGCGACTTGGCAGCAGCAGCAATGGTTCTTATACATCTCTGGACTGGAAAAGCACATCAGAAGGGACAAGCCAGGTCTTAACTGGCCAAAAAAAAAAAAAAAAACCCATCAAATTGGAAAGTCAATTTTTACATTTTAAGTGGCAAAACAAACAACAGAATTTTTTTTTTTTTTAATGTAACAGAAAGACACAACACTGGGAAGTAAATTGTAAACACAGGACGTGCCTTTAAGATGCTTTCAGCACTGTGTTCCCAACCTGACATGGTAAGCCTGTTTTTTCTTTGGGGGCGGAGGGAATCTTTTTCCAAAAGTATCGAAGTAAATCTTCATGAAAGTAATTATTAGGAGAGAGAGCATGATATTTCATTACTCTTAAATCCGAAGTATAAGAAACATGAAAGAACGTTTCTAAAGGGCTAAGACTCCAGGTTCTAAGGCCAGTCCTCTTATTAACGTACTGAGAAGATCCTAAGTATGTGCTGAGGCGGGTGATCAAAGTGAGAAAGTTTCCACGGTCCCCTTCCTGTTTTTCACTCAGATAACAATTGCCTTCAGGAGCTGGAAATGAGATACCTCCCTTTCTGACCCCAAAACATCAATAATGTGTACAGTGTATATGGACACTTGTCACATTTATCTCCCCAACCTGACCAGAAAACATGCTTGGGTTTTTTTTCCCCTTTTGCAGAAATCACACTTTCTTGAAAACCAGGCCAAATCTAAGATAAATTCTTTAGCATCTGAACACACAAGATTTTGATGAACTGAAATGTTTCACTGCTGATGACAATGTACCACCAAGTCATGCTTTCCTACGATCCTATTTGGTGGGACCTAGAAAATACACAATATCCTTGTGAATATTTTGAGATTTAAAAATGTTATAGAAGAGAAAATACTTATAATAGCAAATCCCCTCACAATATCATTGTTGTACAAACAGGGATGATGATGGTGACTTGTATAAACTCACTTGTTTTTCAGAAGAATCCCATAAAATGAGTCCTATTACTATTTCTATCATTTTATAAGATGGAGGACCTGAGGCTGGGAGAGATTAAGCCTCACTCAGGCACTTGAACTCTAACCACCACGGTTCGCTGTTTCTCTTAAGTCAAGTCGCATATTCTATCTCAATAATGGGTTTTAAAACATGTCTGTCACCATGAGGACCTGGAACATCCAAGCTTCAACAAATATGGAACAAAGTCTTCCCTTAACATCATAGATTGTATTTCTTAGTTTTGGGGTTTTTTTTTTTTTTTTGCTACTTTAAAATTCTATGATCACATACAAGAGGGGAAAGGAACTAACATTTATTTCTAAGTATTATATGCCAAGAACTGTAGTGAGCAACTCACTAACTTATCTGATTTAATTCATACATTCTTCCAATGAGGTTTCTTTAATTTACAGACGAGGAAACTAAAGCTCAGGAGGTTAAATTATTACCTCAGAGGCAAATGGCTAATAACTGACAGAGTTGGAATCTGTATTCAGGTTTATACAAACAAGTCTGTGGATTTGGGTTTTGTTTTTTCACCTTACCCTGATACCTTCCAGAATGTACATTATGTAATAGATGAAACACAGATTTCTATATTATTGAATATATCATACAAATATTTAAAATATTAAGAATTTGCTAAAGGATGTGTAAGTTCCTAAAGTTTTCCTATATAAAATACTACTATATGTAAATATAAGACTATTTAAACTCCACTCCACTTATCCAAACAAATGAAAGGTTATCAAAAATTAAAATATTACAGTGCAGAATATTACAAAGGTTAAAATATGGACTACTTTTTCTTAAGTCTTCCTGAGGTGTTTGCAATTTCTAGCTAATCTTACCATAAAAGTAAATGAATCTCTTCTAACTGAAAATACACCTATAAATATTCAATGGCATGTTTGGCTGATGATTATCATGGGTGCCATAAAAAATAAATAGCATAGTTAATACTGTTTTCCTTTTGACTGAGGAAGAGGTAACACCTCCAGAGAGATCTCCAGGAAAGTAGATAATAGTTTATTACCAGCTCCAAGTATCTAGGTATGCAGCCAGAGTTCCCAGGAAGTTCAAAGTCTCCAAACATACTTGCTTTGAGAGGTTTTGAATACAAGAAACATGTGCCTCGTTAAAGCAACGGTTTCAAATAAAAGATACTAGTGTATGACTTAAAGAGTTGTAACGTTGCCCCAAACTGAAGGATGACCTTACCCAGTATTTAATGTATTAGAAGATTTACCAGGTTATCTCCTGTTTAGCAAGCACAAAACTGTCATTTGCAGTTTTCAACACCGGGATGTCATAGAAATTAATGATGTCATTTCTGCCATATAACTTTACCTTCTTATCGAACAATCAGAATTAAGTGAAATCTTAGTATTCTTAAAAACACCATCAGATTTCTTTTAGGACATCACAAAGATGTCTACACTAAGTTTTGAAATTCAGGTAAATATCCAGAACTTACAACTGAACATCTATCAGATTAATCTCAATCAGAGTTTTATAAACCTCTGATGTTAAGACTTACCTGCTTCATTGTTAATTGGGAACTCCCACAATTTCCCTTCTTTTGTCCACTGGATCATCTCTTCAAAACCATTCTGAAAGGGCTGTTCAGTGACTGCAGCTAACTGCTTAGCAAATTCTACATCCCAAAGAGAAGGTGCTGCCTCTGTAGAATAAAGACGTTTGAAATATGCACTATTCTATGTAATTATCTTTCTTTAAAAAATGTTATCATCACCTCTAAACTGGCAATATATTTTCAGATCTTGAAACTCATAATTAAACAGTATATAACGAAAGGTCACTGATAGCTAAAATGGAAACAAAAACTATATATAAAGACTACAACCACAATGACTGCAAGCCTCAACTTTTGTTTTTACTACAATGCTAGGTAATTAACCCCTAGTCTCACAGTCCCCTCTACTGAAAAGGAGAAAAGAAACGTCCATTTGTTCAAGGATCCTTTTGACGAATGTGAAAACTTTTATACAACATGTGATTTTGATCTTTAAACTCTAGACTGTTTATTTTTAGTCTGTCAAGATAAGTCAACTAAATTAAGGTAATATAAACTAAACTACAATAACAATGGCAATGATAATACCATTAATGTATACTGGGCATTTACTCTGTGCTAAATGCTTTTTATATATTAGTCCATTTAATCCTCACAACCAACTCTGAGTAAGGTAATATAATGTTAGCTTATTATGATCACCATATCACATTTCAATCATTTATTTCCTTTGGAAATTCAAGACATCTTTGAAGAATGAGTCATACTCTCACCAATTGTTGCTGGTGGAAATGTAAAATGGTACAACCTCTTTGTAAAAGAGTTTGGCAGTTTCTTAAGAAGTTAAGAATACACCTATCACACCATTATTTTACTCCTATTTACTCAAAAGGATCCATACATAGATCTGTACATGGAAGTTCATGTATGACTATGCCTGACCCCACACTGACCACTAATATGAAGTATGTTGGTCTTGTACATCTGATAAGGAGAAGACTCCAGCAGCTAGGCTAATTAGCCACAGTTAGAGTAATCATAACAGAAAATAATTTAATTATCATGGTTACTTTTAAATTTGTTCAGTGGACACTGATCAACTTATGTTTTTTCCATAATCATCATTAAGAGTCGAAACTATTTACTGAACGTCCACTGTGTTCCAGGCACTCTTGTTTAGCCGCTAAGTAGTGTCCGACTCTTTTGTGACCCTCTGGACGGTAGCCCACCAGGCTCCTCTGTCCATGGGATTTCCCAGGCAGGAATACTGGAGTGGGTTGTCATTTCCTTCTCCAGGGGATTTTCCTGATCCAGGGATTGAACCTGTGTCTCCTGAGTCTCCTGCATCGGCAGGTGGATTCTTTACCACTGAGCCATGTAGGAAGTCCATCCAAACATACTTGACATTTTAATTATATTATCTCATTTAATCCTTGAGATGTATGTATTACCCACATTTCATAAGTGGGAAAAGGGAGACTCCGAGAGGTTAGTAAGGCAGAATCTTAATTTTAATAATCAAGATCTACACAACACCAAAACTCTTTCCATGAGGCTAAATTGCCTCTCAGCTCTAGGTTACTCCAGGATAAGCAGTTGGGTCTAAGACACCACCCTTTGCAGCAGTGGTAAGAACTTAGCAGGGAGCGAAACCTGGGAACCATGGGATGGAAGAACTCATTCAGTCAGTCAAAAAATAATTAATGAATGCCAACAACATGTCAGGCATTATTTTTATCAACACATGGTAGGGAAACAGCAGTGGAAAAACACTAAATGTAAGTGTGCACATTGTTGCTATGCTTGAACTTAATTGGGAACAAAAGACTTGCTTCAGATTCATGCAAGCAGAGCTTATTAAAATGCCTTCAATAGAGTACATTTATATAAATCTGTGCATTACTTTCCTTTATAGAGCATAATCACTTAATATTATTTTAGAAAATACATATATTTTCAGTACCTCTGGGCCAGCTCATCTTAAATTTTAGGAATAAGACACGTGATTTAAAAAAGCAAGCTGGCTCCTTCAAGAATCCATGTGCTTCTTCTGGTTGTTCATTAGGCAGACAATAGTAGCTACCCTGTCAACAAATTCCCTTTAGGAGGCAAGCTTAAGAGTTGCCACTTTGTTA
Organism: Bos indicus; assembly: GCF_029378745.1. Classification (NCBI taxonomy): domain Eukaryota; kingdom Metazoa; phylum Chordata; class Mammalia; order Artiodactyla; family Bovidae; genus Bos; species Bos indicus. The sequence goes on along the minus strand of NC_091771.1, from coordinate 21,706,009 downwards.
TTCTCTGGAGGTCTGGCGGTTAAGATTCACCTTGGGAGACCCGGATCAATCCCTAGTCTAGTCGGGGAACTAAGATCCTGCTAGTGCAGTGTAGCCAAAAAAAGAGTTGCCACCTCAACAGGGGAGAGGTGATCCATTCTTCATGTCTGTGCTTTTGCACTTCCTTTTCATCAATCATCTGCGACAGAATGTAGCTGTCACAATACAAGAAGGGGGTTGGTCATCTAGTTTCATTTTCAGTTTAAATGAACAAACAGTGACTGAATTAATGCCTTTTCTCCATGGTATTTATTTATAGCTTAATTTGTTAAAAGATTTAAGATAACAGATTGCTATTATTTGTAAGCCACTTGGCTAGGGGCTATTCAGTATACAAAAATCAATGAGACCTAGCCACTAATGTCAAGAGATTTACTGAATAGTGGGAAAATCAGATGTTTTTATAACTGATAGAGCCACTGGAAGATGGCCTAGGAACTTAAATATCAGAACTAAAATTATTTCTACCAAGGTTCAAAAAGCTAACTTACAATGTTTAGAAATGAAAGTCACTTATAAGAATAGATCATTTGTACGGAGTTCCTTCACTTTATCAGTAAAACAAATTTAATGTCAAGCAAGAGGACACTCTTAGTTTTTTTTTTACTTAGGATTAAAATGGTGACTAAGTAATTTGACTTCTTGCTGAAAGAGGAAAGAGAACAAAAACTAACCGACTAAGTGTGTTAAGAAAAAACACTACAAGTCCACCAAATACATTTCCTGAATGCTCTCCTTCCCATCTCCTAAATAATCTCTAAAGCATTTCTACAAGTTAGCATCTATAAATGACATCTCCTCTTCTAGATAGTAAGAAGGCAGACATTACAATTTTTCTTTATCTAACAACACAGAGGTGTGTTGCAAATAGTGTAATAGTTGACCATTAACATTTTAACCCAGGTTAGCAGCCACTCTATAGATCTGGATCCCTGAAGCGGACAGTACTTACCTCCTGTGTCCCATGGGGCTGCAACATTTCAAAGGGGAAACCTGACCAACACAAGCATGTTAACAACTACATGAACAAGCAAGATCCAGGTAGACAGGGCTTCCCTGATGGCTCAGTGAGTACAGAAGCCACTGCAATGCAGGACATGGGGGTATGATCCCTGGGTTGGGACAATCCTCTGGAGGAGGAAATGGCAACCTACTCCAATATTCTTGCCTGAAAAATCCCATGATCAGAAGAACCTGGCAGGGCTACAGTCCATGGAGTCACAAAGAGTCAGACAAGACTGAACATGAGTATGAATGGTCAATGACAGGACAGAATATCAAAATACTTGATTATTATGCAATCAAAGTAGGACATTTTTCAAAGATAGAAGGTTTCCATGCCTGAGAAATAGTGTTACTTTTTTTGCTAGTGTGTGAAAACTCCAGGGTTTGGAATGGATGGCTAGGCTCTTCAAACATTGGGAAAGATCTTTCAGCAACTCCTCTCCCTCCAGTATCAATGACCAGGGCACAGGCAGCCCACAATCACTTTCGATGCAGGAGAACAGTCTTATTTTCTTAACAAACCTGTTTCAGGTGCCTCTTCAGTAACTGGCTTAAGCTCAAAAATATTAAGTCTCTTCCCCTTGAATATATTTTTCCTAAAACTGAAAAAGAAAAAAAATATTTTAATGAATATTTTTATACATGGTCAACAAAAATTGTTTGAGAGGAAACTTTTATATGAAAGTCAATATAAAAATTGAAAGTAAAAAAAAAATTAAAATTAATTCCACTGACCCACACCAGACATTTGAAGGCAATGGCACCCCACTCCAGTACTCTTGCCTGGAAAATCCCATGGACAGAAGAGCCTGGTAGGGTGTAGTCCATGGGGTCGCTAAGAGTCGGACACTACTGAGCAACTTCACTTTCTCTTTTTACTTTCATGCATTGGAGAAGGAAATGGCAACCCACTCCAGTGTTCTTGCCTGGAGAATCCCAGGAACAGGGAAGCCTGGTGGGCTGCCGTCTATGGGGTCACACAGAGTCGGACACGACTGAAGTGACTTAGCATAGCATAGCACATGTCTTTAGGACTGACACTTAAAAATAGGAACAAATTCACCTGAATTTTTGCATCACAATACAGCAAAGAGTTACAACAATTTAACTTTCAAAATACTTAATTGCAAAGATCAGCTTAATTTGCTACAATTTTTATTTGATCCATTGCATATTAAGGTTTTAGAAAATCTGATGTTGTGGAAAGACATCAAAATATGCTAAGTTAGAAATTGTTAAAGTCCACATTTGTTTTCCTTTAAGGGTAGAAAACACTGCATGCTGCTTAATTACAAATTATAATTATAAAAGACTGTATAGAAAAATCAAAACATCGACACTCGCAAAGTGATCGTTCTGTAATTTTAAAATTATGATTAACTTTATTTACAACACTATTTAATTAACTCAAAATTAATGTCACAGAGTTAATAGGTAACTTTTCTTTGTACGTTTTAATCAACTGCTTTATGCATCAATTCACATACTTATCTGAAAAAATTTCCTGGCAGATTAAACACTAAGTTATGAACTGGAAGGTTAGCTTTTAAAATAACTGAATTCTTCTCTGGATCAAATTACTTTTTTCTACTAAATTAAACTAACTGAAAAAATTTAAAATATCATGTTAAAATTAGATAAGTGAAAGTGTTAGTAGCTCAGTCGTGTCCGACTGTTTGGGACTCCATGGACTGTATGTAGCCCGCCAGGGTCCTCTGTCCATGGGATTCTCCAGGCAAGAATACTGGGCTGGGTAGCCATTCCCTCCTCCAGGAGATCTTCCGGACCCAGGGATCTAACCTGAGTCTCCTGCCTTGCAGGCAGATTCTTTACCATTTGAGCCATGCCCTAGGGCTTCACATTCAGCATGTCACAGGTAGGCAAACAGACCAACAGGACCATGAAAGATGGCCAGTCCCAGAATTAGTCAGATGCACAGTGCAGGCCAGCGTGGCTTCAAAGCCAGCACTTGGGATTCACACTTCTCCACCTCTAATGGAAGGAATCAGTTGGGCCTGGGTGGTCTCAGGTTGCTCCAAGTCAGACCAGGTGAACAATCTGGTATCTCATCATTGCTTCCCCTTATTCTAGAGTCCTGTAAGCAGCTTTTTAATGCAGGCATCATAAACACATAAACCCCTTCCTACATAAACCTACTTTTTTAGCTTCTGCCTTGTTGCCTTCTAATTTTTGATGACAGCTCAAATCATTAAAAATCAACCTATGATATAGCATTCTGATGTAGTTGCATGGAATCATTTCAGAGAAGACTGACTCGAAGACTGATTTAAAGATGACTACAGTTAAATATTTTGGGAGAAGCTCTTTGTGAACTTTTCTAGGGTGTTTTGTGGAATTTTTTTTTTACTCGAGTATAGTTGATTTACAATGCTGTGTTAGTTTTTGGTGTACAGCAAACTCAGTCAGTTATACAAATAAATACAGCCACTCTTTTTCAGATTTTATCCCCATATAGGTCATTATTGGGGGAATCTTAAGTTAAATTCCAAGTGACACATTCTACTTTGTTCAATGTCATAGATATACAAATTACTTTAATTCAAATAACCTTCCAAAGTCACTATAACCTCTGAACTTCCTTTATTAACTGCTGACCATCTTTTCCAATCCTCTTGTATAAATTAATAATTTAATACCCAGAAGGCACTAACTCAGGTTCCTGAGATTATACGTAGAACAAAATCCATGGAATAAGCAACACACAGAAAACCCTCCAATTTTAAGCACATGCTGCTATAAAGTTCAGTTAGTGTTTGTCAGACCATGCTAAATATTCGGCTTTCTCTCCCCAACTATCACTTCATAGGCTTCAAGGAGAAAAAGCACAAACTTTGCGTAAACACAGGCAGCTTTCTACTATAAAATAACTATGTAAGACATGGCTTAGCATCTTTAAGAACTACAAATTACCAAATTGAGATTGCCACAGATAAGCTACCACTTAAAGGTATTATAATGGGTCTTCCTTTTTTTGATGGTGGGTCCTTCCTCTGAGGTGTGAAGAAAGATGATTCTAGAGAAAGGTAAAGGCTACATGAACATGCAACATCAGAATGAAAAATAATGCTTCTCACAAAACATTCGTGTGTTCAGAGTTTGGTCAGCTCCACTTACTCTAAATCGGGAGACCGCTAACCAGGGCAAATGTGAGGCGGGGCCCATTTCGACTTACAAGATAGAAAATGGAAGGCTGCTAAAGCCAGTACACCTTTTCCTTTCTAGGAGATGGGAAGCAGAGACTATGGAGACAGATGTAAATGTATCTGTGACGCTCAGATACCCAACAGCAAGAATATACACGGCAACAGAGTCAATCGACAGTTCAACAAATCAAATCAAATACAGTGCAGAGCCTGAGTACCGTTTTCTCAGATCAGCGGTCTCCTCTCGGTCAACAAAATCATCGGCCCCTTCGTCAAACTGAATCTGGTGCACGGGTCGTGTGCTAGCTCTCGCTGTGGAGGATCTGGCAACTTTCATATCTGATATGATGTTACTGAAACTGAGAAAAGAGAAAGGGCTATGGAAGAGTAATGAACTTTCTGAAACATGAGATTCATATAATTTTTATTTCACTTCTATATACTAATAATGAACACAAAAGTTACGTCTAAATAAAAGACTACATGTTGTCTATCAATACCACAGACCACTAAGATCGCTGCTGCTCTTTTAAAAGTGCTATTCAAAAAAGTTCATTCAAAACATGATTAAAGGTGTCACTCGTGAGAAACTGTCACACATCCAGAGAAGGGGAAATACAATCAGTATCTGTATCCCTATCACCTAAATTAAAAAGCTGCGTTAAAGTTGAAATGTAGCCATTTTTATTTGCTGCATTACGTTTGTTCAAATACAAATAAAATGAGTGATCATATTGTGCCTAAAATCAGCACATTATTTAACAAAAAAAATCTTCTCAGAGAAATTCTTATTCTGTTACTTATTATTTTTAATAACATTACTGAACGTACCACTTCTTTTTCAGAGACAAGAATTATGTAACGTCTCAAAAGAAGTTTTAACCATTCCACTGGTCTTATAAAACTGTGATCTTCCTTATTAACATTTGAGTTATAACAGACATCAAACTGCTAATATTTACGAGGCATACTTTATATACGAATGGATATATTACGTATACTGCTCGGCATGCACTGAGTGAAGCCAGCCTCTTGGAGGTATCTGCGCCACTGGCATGGCTATCTGACTCACTAACCTAATTTTGGGTTTCTCTCCATCCTTCTGAGCCTTTGAGTCTTCCTCGTGCTGCCGGAGCTGCCTGAGCAGCTCCGACTTGGTGGTCTGCTTGTCAAAAGGGAGAGAGTCAGCAACTGCAGTCGCAGCCGCCACCAACTCCGGGCTCAGGGACTTGCTTCAGAAAGAGAACATGGAAAACAAATGAGAGACAGAGGCATGACTTCAGTGGAAAGTCAAATTTGATTTCCTGGGTAAAACACTTCTTGTCATTCGAAAAGCACCATTCAATTCCTAACAAAATCAAGGATTCTTAATACAATATTGTAAATCAACTACACTTCAATAAACTTAAAAAAAAAAGAATTCTTAAATATGAGGTATCAGTTTTATAATAAGTGTTACAATGCTGAAAGTTCAAGTTAATGGATCCTTAATGCAGCACAATACTAACTCAGAACAATATATGGAGGTGGAGGGATGAGGGATCAGCCTCAAAAAGGATAAATTTGTGGATTTTTAAATTAGATGCCATTTTATTTAAAAACAATACAGACTGCAAGCAAATATAAAAGCTGTGAAACCTGTTTATATGAGCTTTAATCAAAATCTCCCCAAACTGGAAACAACCCAAAGCACTATCACCAGAACAGATAAACTGTGATACATATCCATGCAACGAACAGTACTCAGCTCACGTCACATGTATGAAAATGAATGGAAGAAGCTGGATTAAAGAAAAGTGTATCTTGCACGATTCTACTTATATCAAGAGGCCAAATTAAGGTGGGAAAAAAAAAAATCAGAACAGCAGCTGCCTCAGGACAGAAGGTTACCAATGGGGAAGGTGAAGCTGGAGAATGCTCTGCATCTTGGAAAGTGTGGGGGTTCCACACACGCATCAATTTGTCAGTATCCTGCCGCTAAAATCTGTATACTTTAATGTACGTAAATTTTACCCAGGGAGAGGGGATCATAAATCATCAAGTGGGAGATGGAAAGCGAGTGAAGGTATAGATGACACAAGAACGGCAAGATATGGTAATTATCAAAACTTCATCATAGGACCATCTCAATTAGTGGGATCCAAATTACTGTTTTACTTTACTTGGCTTTCTATCTCAGGAAATGATGCGTAACATGAAAACTGAAGTTCCCAAATCCCTGAAGCTTGGCCTCAAAGAGACCCTCAAGGAAGCTGTGAGTGAGAGTTGTATGTAAATCAATGTTACCAGAAACTGAAAGAAAGGGGACCTTAAAGAATAGGTAGCTGAAATCGGAGCAGGTGGTTGGTAAAGAGGATATTAATTAAAGTAGGAGCTAGAAATTTTGGTTACCACTGTGCCCACCAGGGGTCTTATTAGGTTTCATGATATATTTGGATCCAAAGCTGTGGACATGACTGTAAAAACCTAAGATGTTAGAAAGATTTTAGACAGTGCCTTCGAGTACCTTTCAGACAACAGGAATTCTAAGAAACTTAAAAGATGTGGTTCCAGGGCCTCTCACAGGGAGCTCAATACAGACCTGGACCTTGGTTCCCAAACTGTGCCCTAAGGCACCCCAGAGTACCTCAGGGAAATATCAGCCATGTCTGTCAGCGACTGTGAACTACTAAGTCAAGGTAGTTCACAGCTTTAACATATATTCCTTTCTATGTCACCATATCTTTGTGAAGATGGTTCTCCAGCAGCTGCTGTGATAGAAAGCACGAAGCCTTCAAAAATCAGTATGGAACAGGAATGAGAGTGAGTGTCGAAGGCTAGGTCATAAAAACTACACAATTCCTAGGGGCTCGTTTTCTCTCCGGACACTCCCCAAATTAAGGTGGAAAAAAAAAAATCACAACAGCGGCTGCCTCAGGACAGAAGGTTACTGATGGGAAGGTGAAGATGGGGTCCAGCCACCCTGCAATGAGGGAGCCCAGGCCACACACAGGTGTTTCTGTAACAGTTCTGGCTAAGGTATCGGCTAACAGCCAGTATCAACTGCCAGACCAGAGTGAGCAAACCCACAGACGGTTCCAGCTCCTGAACTTCCGAGTCTTCCAGCTGAGGCCAGACATTGTGGGGTGGAGATTAACCTTCTTCATTGTGCTCCATCCACACTGCTGACCCACAGAATTCATGAGCATTAAAAACTGGTTGTTTTATGCTGCTAACTTTGGGGGCAATAGTTATACATCCATGGTATCTATATAAATGTGCATAGGTTTCAATACGTAATACAAATAAAAAAACTGAAAGCAGGCCATGCACGAAGCAATGACAGTGCATCATGAATCAGTCAATGATTAACCTACTTCTGTGCATCTGTCTATGTTACTTGCTCAGTCGTGTCCGACTCTTTGCAACCCCGTGGACTGTAGCCCGCCAGGCTCCTCTATCCATGGGATTTTCCAGGCAAGGTAACTGGAGTGGGTTGCCATTTCCTCCTCCAGGGGATCCTTCCTGATCCAGGGATCAAACCTGAGTCTCCTGCACTGGCAGGCAGATTCTGAGCCACCAGACAAACCAGTGGATCTGTGCATCTGGAATCCCTTACAACACAAAGCAGTCTGAGTACAGAATTCTCCTAGGCTTTAATGCTTGTCTCATTCATACCTAATTGGAAAGCAATTTTAAAAATTACCTTTACTGAATCTCTTCCCTCTTAGCTCAGTTGGTAAAGAATCCGCCTGCAATGTAGGAGACCCCAGTTTGATTCCTGGGTCGGGAAGATCCGCTGGAGAAGGGATAGGCTACCCACACCAGTATTCTTGGGCTTCCCTTGTGGCTCAGCTGGTAAAGAATTAGCCTGCAATGCGGGAGACCTGGGTTAGATCCCTGGGTCGGGAAGATCCCCTGGATGAAGGCAAAGGCTACCCACTCCAGTATTCTGGCGTGGAGAATTCCAGGGACTGTATGGCCCGTGGGGTCGCAAAGAGTCGGACACGACTGAGAGACCTTCACTTTCACTTTTCACTTACTGAATCTCTGCAAAGCAATCAACACATCTGAACCACTTCATTAACAGTTAACTAAATTATAATAAAAAAGCAAAAAGGATCATAAACAGGTCTGGAAACTGGGGAAAAAACCTCATTCTTCATAAATATTTTAAAATGTGTGTTTGAATATTATCAATATTAGCTTACTCTCTACCTAGTTATGCCTTCCAGTGGTAGTTTTGATACAATATAGAAATCAAACAATTCCATTAAAATGTTACGTTTTAATGAATTAAACTGAATGGGAAGGAAGTCCAAAAGGGAGGGGATATAGGTGTATGTATGGCTGATTTATCTTCCTGTACAGCAGAAACTAATACAACATTGAAAAGCAACTGTAATAAAAATTAATTAAAAAGTGTTAAGTCACTGAGTATAGAAATCTGTATTATCTGTTTATTCTGCTAAGTGACAGGGATCTTAAAGCCACATTTCTTATTACTGATGATGTCGTTGGTACAATCATTATTTATATACTTATATATAACTAAACCAAAATCTTGACATAGAAACTACAACAAAATGCTAAAATATCATGATTGTACTCAGATTCAGTAAATTATACTCTTTTAACAAGCACAAGGAATTAATAATACTTTTAAGAAACCACATAAGCTGAGAGCCCTGGAATTACTGGTCAAAGGAAGTCATATAAAACAGGTGTAATTAACATGCCAAAATTTTACACTAGGTGGAATTTTTTAATGAAATTTCAAATAAAGAAGTCTTTCAGAGATACAAAGCTACCTTCAAATCAGGATGTAAATAATTTGTTAATAAACAGCTTAAAGCAATTAAATGTGGTTAACAACTGATAAATATGTAAAAGAATGTGGAATTCTCAATTAGATCACTATTCTTTTCCTCTCTCTAGACTCTATACAGATATCCACTTAAATATAGAAGAATAACAGTATTACTCATTTAATTATTAGTCTCTGTGTTTACAAACTAATTTTTAGTCTTCATTAATTCCATACCTCCAATGTACTCTAATTAAAAAAAATTTTTTTTTTCTGAAAGAAAAAGTTTACTGGAGTTTCCAAAATTACTTAAAAAAAAATTCAAATTGCAATTCAATTTACCTCTTTTGGGGGGCATCTTCCGGAGATTTTTGAAGTCTGCGAATTGCAGCTTCCAAACTTTTAAGTTGTCCTCTATTGGGTGGCTTTGTTGTTTGTACATTTACTGTGCTTAATTCAAATTTCATGCCCTTAATAATATTTACCAAGTCTTTTTTCTTATTCTCCTTTGTACTCCCTTGGTTCTCCGTTTCTTTGGAAATTTCACAGGCTGGAACAGACTTATCATCTTTCTTGCTATAGATCACGCTGTTAGTGCCAAAATATCTTTGGATATTACATTTTGTCCTAAAAAGATTAAAGAAAAAAAAATGGAAATATAATGTAAAATAACAGAGCCAGGGCTCAAAACATTGCTTCAATGGATTTAAACTTCTTTCAGTTCAAACCCTTCCCTTTTGCTTATTCCTGTTGTTAGCAACCGTAAGAACAGCACTTAACATTTCTTGAACACATACTGTGTGCCTAGTTTTGTGCAACATTTTATGTATATTTTCTCACACCCACATCAACTCCATAAGGTAGGTATTATCCCCATTTTGCAGATAAGGAAACTGGAAACCAGAGATGTAACTTACCCAGGGCCATGTAGCTCAGAGCTCACTAAGGCCTAAGACACACTGGTGAGCAAAAATAAGTTACAGGTGTGCTGAGATGCTGCCCACCTGAGCCCAGCAAAGGCTGTTCGGGGCCAGCAGCTCCTGGAGTGCCTGTCTGTTGCCTCCTTCCACTTACCTCAAGGTTTGGTATTAATACAATATCACTGTCTATGTGTTCCACAACACTAAAAACTTTGCAAAACACTGACACGGTTAATAAACTTCTATGTATTATTCTTAAACCCAAAACTAACAGACTGCCTAGTTCTTGTTCTTAACATGACATAAGAGTATCTCACAATTAAACAATATGAAATAAAGAAACTTCTATCAATAACAAAGGTTACTTTCTTAAAAAAAAAAAAAAGTCCTGGCTGTGATTCTAATCTTTTCGACTTTCTCACTTGAGCTACCAATGTCATTTAACCAATCACTCACTCTTTGTAAACTAAAATGGGACAGAAAAAAAAGAATATTTACTGGCTAGAATTGCCATTCTGCTTTCTTCTTTATAGACTCATTTATGAAAAAGAACACCACAAACGATCCCATCTATTTCAAACTCATGCAGAAAAAGATTTCCCAAATGTCTAAGGAACCCAAATGTCTAGTTTTATATTTTGTGGCATTAAGAACCTTTTAATATAGTTAATATTGAAGCACCTTAAAAACTAGTGAATGTGCTCGTCTTGGTAACAGGGTATAACCTATGAAAGTCATGATTAAATATAGTGACTATCTACTCTGTGCTGGGCACTATTTTAGGCACTGATGATACATTAGTAAATAAGAATCTCAAGGTCCCTACTTTCATGAAGTTAACAGGCTAGAACACTTTCACAAACTTTAATAACTACCTAGAGGACTTACTGAAACACAGATTCTTTGGTTCTACCAGCGATTCTGATTCAGCAGATTTGGGGAGGGACTTGCAGTCTGCATTTCTAACAGGTTCCCAAGTAAGGCTGATGCTGCCTGTCAGGACCACATCCGAGTAGCCATGTTACTACGTCATTTAATCCTTACAATCTTACAGGACAGGGTGTATTATTATATTCTTCCACCTTATAGAAGAAACTGCTGCCCAAATAGGTTAAATGAGTGGTTCTTAACCTCTAGAGGTTATATGAATCAAAAAGGGAACTTATTTAAAACATGGATTCCTGACATTCTCAGTTGGTAAGTCTGGAATCAGGCCCAAGGATCTGCATTTAATCAAGACTTGGTGCCATTGATCTCAAGACACGCATAAGACAATGGGTTAAACAGTATCTCAAGTTCTCACAGCTAGTAAGTGGTAGCTTACTGTGTGCCTGCTCAGTCACTTCAGTCGTGTTCAACTCTTTGCGATTCTCCAGGCAAGAATACTGGAGTGGGTTGCCAAACCCTCCTCCAGAAGATCTTCCCAACCCAGGGATTGAACCCAATTCTCTTGTGTCTTCTGCACTGCAGGCGAATTTCTTACTGCTGAGCCGTGGGGAAAGCCCTTTATGAAACCCTTTAATGAAACTTTTATGAAATCCTTTAATGAAAGAGAAAATGGCTTTTTCCAAAAATGCTGAAAGAAACTCTTTGATCTGTTCATAAAATTGTCAGAGGGTAACACATCGAAATACTTAAAAATCAGAATGAAAACCAACTGCATAATCAGTATCCTTATAATCAGTACACAAGAGCCGCAATACTCAACATGTGGTACCAATGAATTCAGGAAAACGCTAATTACGATTTCACATGTGAAAGTCAAATTAACACTAAAGGTATCATAACAGAAAGGTGACAATCAGGAGACTGAATCTGACATATAACCTGTGCTTCAATGTTTTCTTCCAACACTGCTCTAGCCCTACTGAAAGTAATCTATACTATTCCAGGAAAATCATGTATGTATAACACTAAACAAACAATAACTAGTATTTTAATAGTAATTGCATAACACTAAAATAATAAAACTCTAGCCCGACCTAACTTTCTTGTAGTCATGTATGGATGTGAGAGTTGGACTATAAAAGAAAGTTGAGCACCAAAGAATTGATGCTTTTGAACTGTGGTGCTGGTGAAGGCTGTTCAGAGTCCTTTGGATTGCAAGGAGATGAAACCAATCCATCCTAAAGGAAGTCAGTCCTGAATATTTATAGGAAGGACTGATGCTGAAGCTGAAACTCCAGTATTTTTGGCCACCTGATGCAAAGAACTGACTCATTGGAAAAGACCCTGATGCTGGGAAAGACTGAAGGCAGGAGGAGACACAGGATGAGATGGTTGGATGGCATCACCAACTCGATGGACATGAGTTTGGGTGGACTCCGGGAGTTGGTGATGGACAGGGAGGCCTGGCGTGCTGCGGTTCATGGGGTCGCAAAGAGTCGGTCATGACTGAGCGACTAAACTGAATTGATGCTGCAAATCTTTTTTTTTCCTGGCTAACTCAAACCCTTGGGACCCCTTCAGATTTTACCAGACTTCTTTGCAGAAAGGACACCCTGAACCTCTCCTACAACGGTCAGGCGTCTCTGCTCATCCAGTTATTACCTGTTCGACGAATTCTGCCGTATTCTGCGCAACTCACATTATCTCAGCGGTTATTCCACTATACTTTAACTGCCTACTTGGTAGAACTCTAAGCTTTGCGATGGCAGGACTGTGTATTCGGGGCATAACCCCAGTGCTGACATAAAGATCAGCGCTTTCAATAATGAAGGTAAGAATAAGACCATCACAGTCTTGGGAGGTTTTAAAAAAAAAGCACATAAAACAAAAGAATTTAGCTTTCTGGAACCTGGATAAAATGAGGGGAGAAGCGGGAAGAGAGATGAGGGGCGGTAGGTGGTAGGCAGAGCACAGGGCAGCGGCCCAGGCCTGTGACCGGAGCTGTTCCCCACGCACGCTATGACCTTGGGCAAGTCACCTTATCTTTCTGGGATTTTCCCTTGCTCAGAGTTAGAGCGGCAGCTTCTAAGCTCTCGCGGGTCATAACACGGACCCCAGGACGCCGGAGAAAAATTAAACTTGAATGTGCCGGAGCCGGGACAGGGGGTGCCTGGAGACCTGCGGGCCCACCAGCGCGGAAACGCGGTACCTGACAGTTCCATGCGGAGAAGCGAGGGGCACAACGGTGGCCGCCGATGCCTCCGGGCCTGCGGAGCACAGAGGGAGCCGGGAAAGGGGGCGAAAAGGGAGGACCGCCGAGACCCTCGGGAACATCTCCGAGAAACGAACAACACTAGGAACAACGGCGGATGAAGCTTTCTCTACTAAACACGCCCCCCCGACTCCCGCTTCCGTTCCCCGGCCCGGCGCGCTCCTCTCCCTTAGCGTTCCGGCGGACAACAAGGGGCGAGTAATTTGTTCCGGATTCGCCCGGAGCCTAGCCACTGCCCCCAGGCGACTCCACACCGCAGAGATTTTGGTCCTAGAGGTGGAGACAACTGAGGTCAGCGAGGGTGTGGCGCAGAGGGTGGGGGGACCCTGATCTCCCAGCTGAGAGTGGAGGAAGCTATCCCAGCTGAGAGTGGAGGAAGTGCAGATGGTGCCGATGAAGCGCAGAACTGACCCCAGGGTGCGGAGTCTTGGGGACAAGAGCTCGACTCTCGGTGATGAACGGTCGCAGCGTTCATCATAGTATTCTCAAAATGATCCATGGCCGCCAAGGAGGTTAAAAAGCCAAGTTACCGTGGGCATGCGGTCCGATAAATTAGTAATTCTTTTCAGTCTCTGTTTTTGACGGAGAGTCAAAACATAAACCATGTATGTTTCATTTATCCAAATGGCCTGAGAGATTGGGGGGAAAAAAAAAGATGCAAGAGAGAGACGTGGCTTTTTCTGCCCCTTATGAAGGCAATGAACAGTGACCCAGAAGAGATGAGGGGTTCCACAATCTGGAAGGCCATGAGTCGTGGGGGGAAAAAAAAATGCCGGCTTTTAGGTCACATGGAAACCTTTAGCTTAGAATCCCATAGTGTCGGTTGAATAGCGTGTGTGTGTGTGCCAAGTCGCTTCAGTCGTGTTCGACTCTTTGCGACCCTATGAGTCCGCCAGGCTCCTCTGTTCATGGGATTCTCCAAGCAAGAATACTGTAGTGGGTAGCCATACCCTCCTCCAGGGGATCTTCCCAACCCAGGGATTACCACCACCCCACCGCCCCGCCCCAGTCTCTGATGTCTCCTGCATTGGCAAGGCGGTTTACCACTAGCGCCACCTGGGAAGCCCTCCGTTGAATATTAACGTCAACATTTTCCCTGCCACTTCAAAAAAGAATCAAGATTGCTAGGGGATTTTTTTTGTGATGCTGTAAACGTTGAGCGGATCTTACTAAGATCCACTAACCCTGGCAGAACCCTTATGACAATGCTAAATATAGTACACTCAGGGATGCTTTCGTTTTTGTTTTTTTTTTTTCCTCTGCCTACAAGAAATACACTGTATTGCTTGGCTGTGAGGTTGTTTGTTTTTCTTCGTGTTGAGATATAATTGACACTCAGCATTAAGTTTAAGGTGTGCAGTATAATGATTTGACTCACATACATTATGAAATGATTACCACAATAAAGATAATTAATAGAGTAGTTCTAACTGGCCACAAATTAAACTGTAAGAGAAATTCAGTACAATTCTAAGAAAAATAAAATAGACCTGTCCTTTGAAAAACGGTGACTTGTGCAACTGTTCAGAGCAATCATTTATGAAAGGAACAAAAGCATGACCTAGAAGAAAATGTTTTCCTCCTCCTTTTTTCTGGTGTCGATTCACTCACTGGTCATTTTCTTCCCTACCCCCTTGAAATGCACTTTCTAGAGCCGAACGCCTTTGGCTGCTGCTGCTGCTGCTACGTCGCTTCAGTCGTGTCTGACTCTGAGACCCCATAGACGGCAGCCCACCAGGCTCCCCTGTCCCTGGGATTCTCCAGGCAAGAACACTGGAGTGGGTTGCCATTTCCTTCTCCAATGTGTGAAAAGTGAAAGTGAAGTTGCTCAGTCGTGTCCAACTCTTAGCGACCCCATGGACTGCAGCCTACCAGGCTCCTCCGTCCATGGGATTTTCCAGGCAAGAGTACTGGAATGGTGTGCCATTGCCTTCTCTGAATGCCTTTGGCAAGAGGCAGTAAATCAACTGAAAGAGGTCCAGATATACATCAGTGACTTTGTCCTAAATATGTCATGAAATTCTACACTAATTGACTTGACAAGTCTGCCATGAAAATGAAAAACAAAATCATTCTATATTCCAGTTATTGATTGCTACATAACACACTACCCCAAAATTTAACTTACTGGCTTAAAACAACAATTTATTATCTTTCATGGTTCTGTGGTTGACTGGGCTGAGTTGGGTGGTTCCTGCTTGAGGTCTCTCATGTGGTCGCAGTCAGATAGCAGTTAGTCTGAACTGGATGTCCAAAACAGTTTTTTCATTCATATATTTGATGGCTTAGATGGAATGACTGGAAGATACAGGCTGACTGGGCAATTCTCCCCCACCCCACTCTCTGTCCACATGGCCTCTGAGATATAGCAGAATATGCCAGCCCAAAATATGCCCCTTTGGTGTAAAGATTATTTTGAGCTGTAAGCATTTAAGAAGAAACAAACACACACCCCCCAATCTCTCTGCCCTCCCTATGTCTGCTCAAAGCAGGATATAAATTTGCAAAGGTGTCCCCTCCCTCCTCTACCAGGAAGGACAAAAATTATTCACTGAAGACAACTCTAGACTATTGTTGGCCCAGAGATGGCTCAAAAGGAATCCACATGACCAACTTTACTCACTAACCTCTATCTTTCATTAGTTCCCATATATGTTTACCTTCTTACAATATGCTGCCCTAGAAACTCAAATAATTTGCTATGGTTTTGTCCCATCTCTAAAAATGTATTGCTTTTTGTTACAATGCTCTATAACCCAGAATTATAACCACTCTTTTGAGTTACTCATCTGTGAGTGCTCCCATATATATGCATGATGCATGTGTTAATAAATTTGTTTTTCTCTTGTTAACCCGTGTTTTGTTAGTTTAATTTATAGAGGCCCAGCCAATGAAGCGATGATGGGTAGATGGAAAACAGATCCTTTTCCTTCCCTATACCTCTCTACTTGGCTAGCTTGGGCTTCCTCACAGCATGGCACCTTAGGGCATTTGAATTTCTTACATGGAAGCTGGCTTGCCTTGCAATGAGGATTCCACAGATGTGGGCTAAAGTTGCACAGCTTTTTATGACCTAGCATTAGAAGTCACCTAGCATCACTTCTCGGAGAAGGCAATGGCACCCCACTCCAGTACTCTTGCCTGGAAAATCCCATGGATGGAGGAGCCTGGTAGGCTGCAGTCCATGGGGTCGCTAAGAGTCAGACACGACTGAGCGACTTCACTTTCACTTTTCACGCATTGGAGAAGGAAATGGCACCCCACTCCAGTGTTCTTGCCTGGAGAATCCCAGGGACAGGGGAGCCTGGTGGGCTGCTGTCTGTGGGGGTCACACAGAGTCGGACATGACTGAAGTGACTTAGCAGCAGCAGCAGCATCACTTCTATGATATTCTATTGGTTAAAAAAAAAAAAAATCAGTTGCAGGGCCAACCCATGTTCTAAGGGACAGAACTATGCACGTGTGTGCTAAATTGCTTCACTCATGTCCGACTCTCTGCGACCCTTCAGACTGTAGCCTGCCAGGCTCCTTTCTCCATGGGATTATCCAGGCAAGAATACTGGAGTACGTTGCCATGTCCTCCTCCAGGGGATCTTCTTGACCTAGGGATCAAACCTTTGTCTCCTGCACTGACAGGTGAGTGCTTTACCACTGGACTACTAGAGGAAATTACATTTCCCTTCAAATTCCAGGATTCATGGCTTATTCCAGGAGGCAGGACCATCTTTGAAGACTTGCTACCACATCCAAGCACACTTTCAATTAAGTTCATTCACCTTACCAGTATATTCTGCTGGGTTTTTTCCCCCCATTTCCAACCATCCTGATGGTCTTTTAAAGACTTCATATTTCAATCTATATAGAATTTTGCAGCCTTTTGGGTGCAAAAATTTTGCATTGCTAGCTCCAGAACTGCAGAAAACAATTTTGGGTGAGAATGTTAAATTATCTAGAAGGCTATTAAACAATGTCCTTTAGAAGGATATCTTATAATGTCAAATGTGGCACTCCTGGAGAATACCAAAGTCAACTTTTTTCAGTAATTACTACTTCAGGACCTAAGACTGAACTTTCATCAGTAAACCCTTATCAGATATTTTAGAGAGAATATATTGTTTTTTAAAAAGAACTATAATATATTTTTACATGCAGGTGCTAAAGAAGATGAAATGAAAGTATTTTTTTTTAATCAGGAGAATATTGATCCCGGTCAATTCGCGGTGCTGCAGACCTCTGGAATCTATAATTCAAAGGTGGAAATCTAAGTAAAAGGAAGATTGATATTGCATTCCAGTGTTATGTGAAGCCGTACGAATACTTAGCATTTGATGTTGAGAAGAGTTTTTCAAATGTTCTGATTATGGCACATCCTTGGGAGAGGCCAGCCTAAGAGTTTAGCAGGGGTCATATCCTGACACACAGATAGGCATTCTTGGCTCTCTGTAGCAGGATGGGCAGGCAGGAAGGACCAGCTTTGAGAATTAGAACTGCCCTCGAGTGTCACCGGTTACAGAAGGAAAGGGCAGGGCTGACTGCCAGAACCCAGCATTTGAAGTTTGTGTTGATAGCTGCTTAGAGTCCAATATGAGTTATATATATTTCCATGTAAAACACACCCACGCACACACACTCCACCCAAAATATGTATACTACTCTAATTCCAAGGCACTCCCTGAATAAACAATCATTTGAAAAGTGTTAGCTAATGAGCTCGAAGTGGGATTCGATAACTGGTGATTCACTAAGCTGAAAAACTGTTACGCATAGTATTAAAAATTACATAAAAATAGTGAAACAGGATAAATTATACAGTATTACCAAAGAGCAACACAAAATATTTAAATAGTAGCTTAGCTTAATGCCATCTATGGGGTCGCACAGAGTCGGACACGACTGAAGCGACTTAGCAGCAGCAGCAGCAGCTTAGCTTAATGGTACTTGCCATTTCAGTTCATGTTCGTGAACTTCCTTCCCATAATATCTATCTATCCCAGATTCATTTCCTGCGTTATTTAATTGCTATGCTAGGGACTTCCCTGGTGGCTCAATGGTAAAGAATCTGCCTGCAATGCAGGAGACACAGGAGACATGGGATTGATCCCTGGGTCAGGAAGATCCCCCTGGAGAAGGTCATGGCTACCCACTCCAATATTCTTGTCTGGAAAATCTCATGGATAGAGGAGCCTGGCGGGCCACAGTCCATATGGTCACAAAAAGCTGGATATGACTGCAACCACTGAGCATAGGAACTTCTCTAGTGGTCATTAGGACTCCAAGCTTCCACTGCTTGGAGCTGGAGTTCAACACCTGGTTAGGGAACTAGATCCCTCAAGCTGTGCAGCACGGTCAAAAAATAAGTTTTAAACAAAAATTATTATGCTAATTTTATGACACACCCTGCTGCTGCTACTGCTGCTAAGTCAATTCAGTCGTGTCCGACTCTGTGCGACCCCATAGACAGCAGCCCACCAGGCTCCCCCGTCCCTGGGATTCTCCAGGCCAGAACACTGGAGTGGGTTGCCATTTCCTTCTCCAATGCATGAAAGTGAAAAGTGAAAGTGAAGTCGCTCAGTCGTGTCCAACTCTTAGCAACCCCATGGACTGCAGCCCACCAGGCTCCTCTGTCCATGGGATTTTCCAGGCAAGAGTACTGGAGTGGGGTGCCATTGCCTTCTCCGATGACACACCTTAGATCTGAGTAAATGATAGATCTGGGAAAGATCTAAATGAGTAATACACCTCTTTGAAGGTATAGTTCCTGAACCTTCCAGTTCAGGAGAAGTTAGAGATATTATGTTAACCTAACATTTGCTGCCGACCTGTTCCTGCTAGTGCACAATAGGACAGATAGAAAAGCCACTTCTCCCCAGTCGCAGGAGGGTGGGACACAAATGTCACAGCACAGCTGTTTTACAGGTACTGTGGCTACTTGCTGACACATTCATTGAAAAGTTTGCTGCTTGTTTTACTCCACTTTACATCAGACTTGCTCTGTCTGCATATACTTCATAGGAAACCAAATATAATCTAGATTATGAATTGCTTTTCAGGCACTAGCATCGCCTATATATGTGACTTCATTTGCCAAAAAATATGTTGCTTCGTTGTCTATTATATACTAGTTTTCATTGATACCAATATATTTATTTTAGCTATACAATTTTCTATTTTATTTTCATGGTCAGTGGACATAATTTTTTTCCATTATGGTTTATCATAAGATATTGAATCTAGTTTCTTGGACAAATTAGGACTTTGTTGGGAATTCCCTGACAGTCCAGTGGTTAGGACTCGGCTCTCTCAATGCTGGGGCCCTGGATTTGATCCCTGGTCAGAGAACTAAGATCCTGTAAGCCATGTGTTATGGTCAAAAATAAATAATTAAATAAAGTAGGATTTTGTTGTTTATTTTATGTATCGGTCGACTTTGTTGAATACCCAGGATTGATGATTTCGTATTTCCATTTCATAGAATCAGTGTACTTAATTTGATGTGCAAAATAATCCTTTTTCCTAAAATCACCTCTAAATCAACTTTCAATGTTTCTTTGCATAAGAGTACAGAAAAGTAAAATTTTTCCCACAAAATCGGGAGGTGCCATATATATCTCCAGTGTAGTAATTACTGATAATAACAACATTAACTGCCATATTAAGCACTGAACAATTTATATCTGTTATGTTTTATTTTTTTAATGTATTTTATTGAACTGCAGTTGATTTACAATGTTGTGTTAATTTCTGCTGTAAATTGATTTGGTTATACATCTATATATATATATATATATATATATATATATATATATATATATATATTCTTTTTCGTATTCTTTCCCATTATGGTTTATCACAGGATATTGAATATAGTGCTGTACATTAGGACCTTGTAGTTTATCCATCCTATATATTATAGTTTGCACCCACTAATCCCAAACTCCCAATGCATCCCTCCACCACCCCTCCTCCCCCTTGCAGATCACATGTCTGCTCTCGATGTCTCTCAATTTTCTGAATGACGTCAGGATGATTCAATGCAGGATAATTATGTGTCACAGCAGATCATGACACCATGGAACATGGAACAAAGACAGTCAATATTTGGAAATCCAACTAAGCCAAGTCTCCAGAGGCACAGCTGCACTGGAGTTTGCTCTTTGTGAAATAAGCTTGAAGAATAAACTCGCTTATCTAGTGGTTTTAGCTAACCGCTTCAGTTTACTTGCGAGCCCCCTAGCAAAAGTGTTAAATCAGTATGGGCATCTTTCAAAGGCAATGTACAAGCTAAAGGCAGAGAAGGAAGAGGAGAGTGAGGCAGGACCGCTCACTGCTCACCCGAGGCAAAGCTTGTCCTGAGGTTTCTTTCTCGGAATGGGTGGGGCATGGCTGTGTGCATGGCAGAGGTGTAATATTTGTCTTCTTCTTTCAGAGGTAGAGGAAGAGCAGTTTGGTCTCCACACCTTCCACAGTGGGAAATTTTTATCTTTCTCCCTGTATGTACATATATTTCCTGCTAATCTGCTGTGCTGTGTGGTTAGTCGCTCAGTCGTATCCAACTCCTTGCCACCCCACGGACTGGAGCCCACTGGTCCCCTCTGTCCATGGGGATTCTCCAGGCAAGAATACTGGAGTGGGTTGCCATGCCCTCCTCCAGGGGATCTTCCCAACCCAGGGATCGAACCCATGTCTCCTGCATTGCAGACAGATTCTTTTTTTTTTTTTTTTTTTAGAGATACAAGCTTTTATTGTTTCCATCATACATGCAAGCTTACAACTGTTTATACTGTTTCAGAACAGAGAAATAATTGCATTATTACCAGAGTGCCAAATTACCAAGTAAGACAACCGGTTACTGATTACTTTGGGGAGGTTATTTTCACAGAACACAGAAACAATTTCCAAATTATACTTTACTTTCAAGTTCAGAGTTATATCATGAGACCAGGACACGCTGATAATTGTAATAGTCACACAAAGTCTCCATCTTAGAGGGGAAAAAAAGACTGTTATTCTAGTGAAAGGTCTCAAGTAAGCACCTTATCAAAGACTGATGGATAAGTCTTTGAAAGAGTTTACAACAGAGCAGTCTCTCTTTCCTCTTGTGGACACAGGGAAAAGGCAGCTTCATCACTTTCTAAGACTTCTTGTCAACTCTGAAGACTTTCTAAGGTCCATCTCTGGAACGTCATTAGTTAACATGAAAAGCAAAAAGCAGATCTGATACGGTAGTGAGAGTGTAGCCCACCACGATCACCACCAGCAGAGTGTGTCAGTCTCCCAAAGTGGTCCCAGTTGAATCGGCACAGTGTCTTGGACTTTCAATCAACAATACAGGCGGGGAGATGGAGACGCAGATGAAACTGGGTTGACCATAACTGATAAATGATGTAGCTAGGTGACGGAACATGGGGTCTCTCCATTTCTGTGCATGTCTGAAAATGTCCATAATACAGGAAAAAGCTTTTTTTTTTTTAAGAAAAAAAGCCAACCTGTACAGCTCTATTTTCCCATTAGGCAAAAAATGGGGAAAATGATAAGATTTACTCAGAGACAAAATAAGTAGCACATAATCTTCTACAAAACACAGGGCCACACCTGGAGCCACAGCTTGACGACAGTGAGCACATGTCCACATGTACCAGCCTGCCCATCAGTCCAGCAGCCAGCAGGGTTCCTGGAAAGCTTGAGAGGGTAGGTGTGTGTCTCATGCACCAGGAGAGGGCCTGTGTCCACAGGTAGTTCTCGAGGTCCTTGTTGCCCAGGAAGCCAATTGGGGCTGACTGGCAACCTAGACAAAACTCAATGGCCTGACAGTGATGAGGTGTGGTGCAGACCTTGACAAAGGTTTACCAGGAAGAAAGGCCCAGAGGCCGGAAGAGATGCAGAACAGTACAAAAGCCACAGCAAACTGCTTCTCACCCTGAACCTCAACCCGTTGTCTAGGAGGGCAGCATGGGTCCCTGGCCAAAGCCAGAGATCCTGCAGGTGGCACCTTGGCTGGTGACCCCAGAGCCAAGAGACAATCAGTTTTGGCTGGTGGCCAATGCCACATGCACTAGCTTCATTCTGCAGTGGCCACCAAAAAGCTTGCCACAGATGGCATGCATGGCTGGCATGAACTCAAAGCCCAGTAAGTCACCAGTCCTGAAGTAGCAGAATTTGAGGATGCGCTGGTCCTCCTGCTGATTGACTCATGAGTGTCCATGTGAAAGCCAGGTGGGAAGTGCCAGAGCCAAGAACAGGGTCCAAGCAATGTAGAGAGAGGCAACACACGCTGGAATCAAGTGAGTTTAACATATGAACAGGAGGGGCGAGATCACATAACCTATGATACTAATGTAGAGAAAGCAAGAACGTCACAGAAGGCAAAAGAACATGATCATAAATACCATATTCTTGTAACCGAAGTCCAACAGGAATAGTGTGCAGAGGCCAAAACGAAGAGAAGGCAGACAGCCAAACACCCAAGGCCAGCCGGGCACGGGGGCCAGTAGGGCACGGGGGCCAGTAGGAGGTAGGACGCAGGACGCAGACTTGAGCACGATCAGTTGGACTTGTTTACCCCAGGTGCCAGGGTCTCCCCTGGCGGCCTCGCAGGACCCGGCCTGCCCTCCTTTCCTTTCTCTGCACGGGCCCCTTCACTCATCAGGTAGTACTGGAAGGGATTGGGCCACAATTCCTCGTTGATTATCTCCACAGTCTTGTCAGACTCGATGGAGCTGTGGTTTGAAAACCACCCAAAGAAGCTCCGGCTGTTGTCAGGGTTCCCCTGGCTAAGGGTCTGGAGGTCGTGCCCGGGGAGCTGCTGGATTGGAGTGGAACGAGACACCACCTGACCCGAAGGGCCGCACCCGTATTCCTTGATGAGCACCTTATTTTGGAAATAGGGGTTGCGCCCGAAGTAGAACTTGATTTTGTAGCCCAGTCTCACCAGGCCAAGCTCTTCCACCTCCAAGCTATTCAAGAAGCTGAGGACCTCTTTATCCTGGTTATTCAGGAAGGACGAGAGCTGGGGGTGGTTCCGAAAGGCCTGCCCCCAGAAGCCTGGAATATTCTGGATAAGGAAGTTCCTGCGCTCTAGCTGGTGCAGCAGCAACTGCCCAAACTTGCGGGAGAGCCGCAGGTAGGCCCGGTCCGCCTGGGCGTTCATGGTCTCCAGCTTCCGCTGGACGTTCTCCAGCGTATCCATGCTGCCCTCTGTCGCCGGGGGCCCTGACCGCACGTTCTCCACCTTCTCCTCGCCCACGGGGACGGAGGCGGCCTCCGCCGCGGCCCCTTTCTTTGGCTTCCCACCGGCCAAGGCCGCAGACCCCCTTCCCACCGCACTACAGGTATCTGGGGCCTTCTTCGCGGCGGGGCCGCGCCGGCTTCCGACGCGGGGCCCGTTTCTCGGCCTCGCCACGGTGCCCATGGTTCCCATGAAGACGGTGTCGCTCACCAGACGCTCCGGGAGGGATGTGGCCTTGACCGGGCAGGGCCTGGTCACCGCCTGCCCGCGAGTCCCCGCCGCCCGGGCCCGGAGCGCGAGGCCACAATCTAGGGGCAGCCGGCAGGCAGCCTCTTCCCCGGGCCGGCGGGGCGGCGCCGGCGCAGCGCCTTCCGGGCCACCCCAAACCGCGCCAGCCTGCACCTGTGCCGCCTTGGTCTCCTCCCCGAGCCTCTGGCACTCTGGAGGGTCCGGGTCGCGTGGGGCGTCGTCAGGCGCGGCGCGGACTCGGCCTTTGGCGCGGCTCTTGCCACGGCCTTTGGCGCGGGAGGACCTTCTCCCCTTACTCCGGCCGCTCATGGCGGCGGCCGACTGGACCTCAAAGCCGCGATACGACCCCGTGGCCCCCCTGGCACCGGCTCGCGGCCCTACGGAGTGGGGCGCTCCATGGCAACCCTGCAGGCAGATTCTTTACCGACTGAGCCACCAGGGAAGCCCAATCAAATTTATAGACCAGGGCAAACTAGAGTATCAAACACAGCCTAAAACAGATAAATATATATGTGAATTTATATAAAAATAAATACAGATGTATGGGATAAATATAAACATGGAACATTTATTATGTAAAAACAAGGTTTTAGTCCCCTTGGAATACAAAAATGATTAAAAATTAATTCCTGCTTCAAGAGGCTAACGATCTGGGGGGGCCCCCAAGTAGGTTAGAAGGTAATAGGACAAGATGCACAGAGCAATGGAGCAAAGTGACGCACACACAAGCTCCTGTGGGCACCCAGGTGGAGGACCCTCTCAGAGGACGTGAGTCTGTTCACAAGGTTTTCAGTGCCCAAAACCAAGGACGGGGGCGGGGGGAGGGGACTGTGAGACCTGCAGACACCATGTACACAACATGAGATGGAAGAGGAAGTGGTTTTGTGCCCTTCAAATTAGACCGTCTAGATGCTTGCCTTTTCCCTCTCTGTGTAAAATGACTCATTCTCAGTACGTGTGCGTGTGTTAGTTGCTCAGTGGTGTCTGACTCTTTGCGACCCCTTGGACTATATAGCCCAGCAGGCTCTTCTGTCCATGGGATTTTCCAGGCAAGAAAACTGGAGTGGATTGCCATTCCCTTCTCCCATTCTCAGTATATTTATCTGTAAATTTCTTCGGACTTTCAGTTTATCAAAGAACAGCATCGTGTCATTCTAACGTGTGTTTGCCCAGCAGAAGACAGAGAATTATGCTGACAGCGCTTAGCAAGAGATTTCTGGAGGTGACAGAGATGTTTCCAGGCAGAACTGTTCCCGGGCCATGTTCTGCAGGGTCTGAAAGTTCACTGACTCCCTACCCCACGCCTTCTCACACTCATTCTCTCCAGGCGCCAGTCTCTCTGCTGCCCTCAGGCTTCCTGGAGCCCTGCCTGGGGCCTCCCTGAGCCGCCCCGGCCTCCCCGGGCCTGGCCTGGCCCGCTGGTCAGGCTCCTCTGCAGGGAAACCGTCCCGCCCTCCTCCACTGGTCAGACTCCTTCTCTCCTGTTTGTCCAGCAGGAGGACAGCTGTATCATTTCACTAACCTACAGTCATGTCTCAAAGCCCAAATTGCTAGCTTATTATATGAGCTTTTGCAAGAAAGTTTAATTTTTAAAAGAAGAGGATTTAAGTTCTGGAAAGCAAAGGCGGCAGCTTCAGTTAAGATTGTGTTCTCTGCTTTCCTGGCCCCTCAAATTACAACCTAGGGGAAGTGGCTTCTCTCTCTGAGTTAATTTGCTCTGACCCTTGGAGGCATTTGTAACCTTCAAGTGCCCTCTGGAGGCAAGAATAATCTCACGTTATATAAAATATGGATACAGTACCTGTGTGCGCGCGCGTGTGTGTGTGTGTGTGTCAGTGTGTAGTGTGATGTGTGTGTGTGTGTGCAGTCTCTGGTATGTGGGGTGTGTGTGTGTATATGTATGAGGAGGGTGTGATGTGTGGGGGTGTAGTGGGTGTGTGCGGTCTCTGATGTGGAGGATATGTGTGTGGTGTGTGTCTGTGTGTGTGTGAAGAGGGTGTGGGGTGTGTGTGTGTCTGTGTGTCATGTGTGTGTGTGTGTATGAGGAGGGTGTGAGATGTAGTGGGTGTGTGTGGTCTCTGATGTGGGGATGAGTGTGGGGTGTGTGTGTGTGTGTGAGGAGGATGTGAGGTGTGGTGGGTGTAGTGGGTGTGTGTGGTCTCTGGTGTGGGGGGTGTGTGTGTACATAAGGAGGGTATGACGTGTAGTGGGGGTATGTGCAGTCTCTGGTGTGGGGGGTGGGTGGTATGTGTGGTGTGTGGTGTGGTGTGGTGTGTGTGTATATGAAGAGGGTGTGTGGTGTTTGTGGATGTGGTATGTGTGATATTATGTGTGGGGTGTGAGGGGGTGTGTGTGTGTGTGTGTAGTGTGGTGTGTGTGTATGTGTGGTGTGTATAGGGTGTGTGTGTATGTGTGGTGTGTGTGTGTGGTGTGGTGTGTGTGTGTGGTGTGGTTGGTGTGTGGTGTGGTTGGTGTGTGGTATGGTTGGTGTGTGTGGTGTGTGTGTGGTGTGGTGTGGTGTGGTGTGTGTGTGGTGTGGTGTGGTGTGGTGTGTGTGTGGTGTGGTGTGGTTTGTGTGGACTGGTGTGTGTGTGTGTGGTGTGTGTGGTGTGGTTGGTGTGTGTGCTGTGTGTGTGTGTGTGCTGTGTGTGTGTGCTGTGTGTGGTATGGTGTGGTTTGTGTGGACTGGTGTGTGTGTGGTGTGTGTGTGTGGTGTTTGGTGGGTGTGTGTGTGGTGTGGTGTGTGTGTGTGTGCTGTGTGTGTGGTGTGGTTGGTGTGTGTGTGTGTGGTGTGTGTGTGGTGTGTGTGGTGTGGTGTGTGTGGTGTGTGTGGTGTGTGTGTGCTGTGTGTGTGGCTGTGTGTGTGCTGTGTGTGTGGTGTGGTTGGTGTGTGTGTGGTGTGTGTGTGTGTGTGTGGTGTGTGTGGTGTGGTGTGTGTGCTGTGTGTGTGCTGTGTGTGTGCTGTGGTTGGTGTGTGTGGTGTGGTGTGTGTGGTGTGTGTGGTATGTGTTGTGGTAGTGTGTGTGTGGTGTGGTTGGTGTGTGTTGTGTGTGTGTGCTGTGTGTGTGTGTGTGGTGTGGTTGGTGTATGTGGTATGGTTGGTGTGTGTGGTGTATGTGGTTGGTGTGTGTGGTGTGGTGTGTGTGTATGGTGTGGTTGGTGTGTGTGTGGTGTGGTGTGTGTGGTGTGGTGTGTGTGGTGTGGTGTGTGTATGGTGTGTGTGTGTGGTGTGTGTATGGTGTGTGTGTGGTGTGTATGGTATGGTGTGGTGTGTGTGGTGTGTGTGTGGGTGTGTGTGTGTGGTGTGTGTGGTGTGGTTGGTGTGTGTGTGGTGTGGTGTGTGTGTGTGTGGTGTGTGTGGTGTGTGTGTGCTGTGTGTGTGCTGTGTGTGTGGTGTGTGTGTGTGATGTGTGTGTGGTGTGGTTGGTGTGTGTGTGTGTGGTATGTGTGGTGTGGTGTGTGTGGTGTGGTATGGTTTGTGTGGTCTGGTGTGTGTGTGTGTGTGTGGTGTGGTTGGTGTGTGTGGTGTGTGTCTGTGGTGTGGTGTGTGTGGTGTGGTGTGTGTGTGTATGTGGTGTGTGTGTGGTGTGTGTGTGTGGTAGTGTGTGTGTGGTGTGGTTGGTGTGTGTGGTGTGGTTGGTGTGTGTGGTGTGGTGTGTGTGTGGTGTGTGTGTGTGATGTGTATGGTATGGTGTGGTGTGTGTGTGTGGTGTGGTGTGTGTGTGTGTGCTGTGTGTAGTATGCTGTGTGTGTGCTGTGTATGGAGTGTGTATGAGAGAGAGTGCTCACGCACATGCACGTACTTCTACCAAAAGACTGCTGGGCGTTCTGCCATCTCTTGTCCCGCTGTCCAGATGCCGCGTCCAGGCTCTCACTGTCTTGGGCCTTGACTGCTTCAGCAGTTACCTACCCCATCTCTGTCCCCTCATTCTCACTCTCCCACAATGTTTTTTCTACTCAACCACCAACGTGATCCTTAGTAACTTAATTTAGGACATTTTTTTCACCAATTTAAAATCTTGAAGTTTCCCCTTTGCACTTAGAAATTTTGCCCCCAGAGGGCAATATTTCACTTTATCACTGTATCAAACCTCACAAAATTAACCCAACACAGCCCAGAAACACTACCCAGATAAAGTACCAACAGAAAGATATTTCTGTCACACAAAAGCCAATATAAGAAGGAGTCTATTCCACAGACACCAATATAAGGAAGAGAGAATCTTACCAGGTGGGGTCTGTGCAGGTCTGGGAAACAGGCATCAGTGTGGGAAATGACCAGCCCTTGCCTACTGCTCTGACGGCCTTCCCTACCTCTCCACACCCCTTGCTCACGGCACTCCAGTATCCTAGACTTTCTTCCTGTTCTCTGTACAGCCTTGCTGGATTGTTATCTTTGACAATCCCCTGGAGGAGGGCATGGCCACCCACTCCAGTATTCTTGCCTGGAGAATCCCCATGGACAGAGGAGTCTGGCAGGTTACAAAGTCCATGGGGTTGCAAAGAGCCAGACACGACTGAGCAACTAAGCACAGCACATTCTTGTCCCTGGAATATCCTTCACAAAGATTGTTGTATGATTGGCTCTTTCATATCTTCCTAACTTAGCTCAACAGTCACTTCTTCAGTCACTTTCACATCTCGTGAAGCCCACCTGCCCACCCCCATCACTGCCTGAAATGATTTATCATTTACTCAACACTCACTTGGAGAAATGGCAACCCCCTCCAGTGTTCTTGCCTAGAGAATCCTGTGGACAGAGGAGCCTGGTGGGCTGCCGTCTATGGGATTGCACAGAGACACAATTGAAGCGACTTCGCAGCAGCAGCAGCAGCAGCAGCAGCAACACATTCACTGAGCACCTTCAGGGGGCGCTATGCATGTGAGCTACCTCAGGGTAGGAACAGACCTGCTCCTGGCCCCTTGGAGCTTACAGATCTCTCGCCAAACCTGTCTACATATTTATGTCAGCCTCCCTGGCTAGGCTATGACAGCAGAGACTTTGGTCAGCCTTCTTCACTGCTTTACCTAGTACACCATTGATGGCCAATCAGCATTTGTTGAATGAATAAGCAAATGTTCCTATTTTTTATTAGGGTATGCAGAATTAACATTTTAAATTCCTATCATTGAGATCAGTTCAGTTCAGTCGCTCAGTCGTGTCCGACTCTTTGCGACCCCATGAATCGCAGCACGCCAGGCCTCCCTGTCCATCACCAACTCCTGGAGTTCACTCAGACTCACATCCATCGAGTCTGTGATGCCATCCAGCCATCTCATCCTCTGCCGTCCCCTTCTCCTCCTGCCCCCAATCCCTCCCAGCATCAGAGTCTTTTCCAATGAGTCCACTCTTCGCATGAGGTGGCCAAAGTATTGGAGTTTCAGCTTTAGCATCATTCCTTCCAAAGAACACCCAGGACTGATCTCCTTCAGAATGGACTGGTTGGATCTCCTTGCAGTCCAAGGGACTCTCAAGAGTCTTCTCCAACACCACAGTTCAAAAGCATCATTGAGATCAAGTTAATTCATTTACTATAAAAATGAGGCAAACAAGAAACCTAACATGGTAGCCACTGCTGCTGCTGCTGCTAAGTCGCTTCAGTCGTGTCCGACTCTGTGTGACCCCAGAGACAGAAGCCCACCAGGCTCCCCCGTCCCTGGGATTCTCCAGGCAAGAACACTGGAGTGGGTTGCCATTTCCTTCTCCAATGCATGAAAGTGAAGAGTGAAAGTGAAGTTGCTCAGTCGTGTCCGACTCTTAGTGACCCCCATGGACTGAAGCCTACTAGGCTCCTCCATCCATGGGATTTTCCAGGCAAGAGTACTGGAGTGGGGTGCCATTGCCTTCTCCGAATATATGAAGCAAATTACCTAATACTTTATTCCTTTAGTGTTATAACACCTTAACACAGTTAATGTTATAACCTCTGTGTTTACCACACAGTAAATCCCTACCTACAAATGAGTTCCATCTTGAGAATGCACTCATAAGTCCAATTTGTTCATAAGTCCAACAATGTTAGCCTATTTACCCAACTAACAAAATGAGCTATATATAAATTGTAATAGGGTTATAATACGTTTCACACAAACAATATTCTAAAAAACAAGCAGAAAATAAAGGAAGTATTTTCCATCTTATAGTACACCTTGAAAAGTACAGTAGTACTGTACGTCAGCTGGCATACAGGGACACATTCGCATCTTTGAAAGCTCACAATTTGAAGGTTCGCGTGTAGGGGACTTACTATGTTTTACGTACAAATGTAATACATTATTGGAGTAGGAAATGGCAACCCACTCCAGTGTTTTTGCTTGGGAAAGCCTGTGGACAGAGGAGCCCCGAGGGCTACAGTCCATGGGGTCGCAGAGAGTCAGACACGACTGAGCATACACATGCACACATATAATACATTATATACTCAAGAACATCAAAATGACTTTATGAAAGTCACAGTGTAAACTTCTGGTTTCCAACCTTCCTGACTACTCAGCTTGCTTCTCTCTCTCTATGCACCAACCCCCAACATTTAGTTTCAAAGTGTTAGGTTTGCCTTTTGAACTGGTCCTGCTCTAAGTTCGTCTGATGCTGGTGGTCTTTGCTGGAGTGAGAGCTCCTCGGGGGATGGTGTGCAGGTCACCCCAGCCCCCTCCTTGGTGGAGTACCTCCTCAGAGAAGGGCAGCTGTGCTTCTTTCCTCTGCATCTTTCTTTCCTCTGCCCCCAAGCACCCTATTCTGGTGGGGCGTCACCTCCTTTGGCTTCCCAGGCAATCTCAAGGCTCCTCTCCTTTCTGTAACACATTCTCCTTCATGTGGAGTCATGAGAACCATTGGGAAACCTGTTCCCCTTCACCAGGCCACTGTCCCTTCAAACCAGCAGGCCAAGCCTCCCCACGTTCAGAATCTCTGAGAAATAGGCACCAGTCCTCATGTTTATGAGACCCTTGAACTCCAACTGTCCCAAGACACACCCCAAGCTCTTCTAAAGATCATCACTGAGCAGGTTGTGCTTAGCTCGGCTGGGACAGTAAGTGCACCGCAGAGGGTGCAAGCTTGGCAGCTCAGCCAGTAGCCAACTGAGGGGAGAGCCAAGTGGATTCCCTTCAATGTCTTGGTGACCAAAATGATTTTGTGAAGAGGAGGAATAGGCTTCTTGACACAAGCCCTGCCCTCTCCCTGCCTCCTCTCCCCCAGTTGGCCTCTGAAATACTTCATGGCCATGAAATACTTCTCCCTTCACCTGCTTAGGGGCTTCCCTGATGGCTCAGCGGGTAAAGAATCCACCTGCAATGCAGGAGACACAGGCAACGTGGGTTCAATCCCTGG
The DNA here is from genome assembly GCF_029378745.1 of Bos indicus. Taxonomy (NCBI): domain Eukaryota; kingdom Metazoa; phylum Chordata; class Mammalia; order Artiodactyla; family Bovidae; genus Bos; species Bos indicus. The sequence continues at coordinate 21,675,134 of NC_091771.1, read as the reverse complement.
GGTTGGGAAGATCCCCAGGATTAGGAAATGGCAACCCACTCCAGTATTCTTGCTTGGAAAATCCCACGGACAGAGAAACCTGGCAGGCTACAGTCCGTGGGGTTGCAAAGAATCGGACCTGACCTAGCGACGAAGCACGCAGCCCTCAATCAATTCCTCTCTCGGTGGAAAAGGAGGCTGGGATGGTGAAGCCTAGTGATGGATGAGGAAGCAGCAGGTTCTGCAACCTCTTGGTTAACCCTACAGGGAGGTGTTATTAACCACTTTGGTAACTCTAAAATGCCCTTCCCACCCCCACCCACTGTTGGTGGGAATGCAAACTAGTATAGCCACTATGGAGAACAGTATGGAGATTCCTTAAAAAACTGGAAATAGAACTACCTTATGATCCAGCAATCCCACTGCTGGGCATACACACTGAGGAAACCAGAAGTGAAAGAGACACGTGTACCCCAATGTTCATCGCAGCACTGTTTATAATAGCCAGGACATGGAAGCAACCTAGATGTCCATCAGCAGATAAATGGATAAGAAAGCTGTGGTACATATAGACAATGGAGTATTACTCAGCCATTAAAAAGAATACATTTGAATCAGTTCTAATGAGGTGGATGAAACTGGAGCCTATTATACAGTGTGAAGTAAGCCAGAAAGAAAAACACCAATATAGTATACTAATGCATATATATGGAATTCAGAAAGATGGTACCAATAACTCTGTATACGAGACAGCAAAAGAGACACTGATGTATAGAACAGTCTTTTGGATTCTGTGGGAGAGGGAGAGGGTGAGATGATTTGGGAGAATGGCATTGAAATATGTATAATATCATATATGAAACGAGTCGCCACTCCAGGTTTGATGCACGATACTGGATGCTTGGGGCTGGTGCACTGGGATGACCCAGAGGGATGGTAACGGGAGGGAGGAGGGAGGAGGGTTCAGGATGGGGAACACGTGTATGCCTGTGGCAGATTCATTTCAATATATGGCAGAACCAATACAATATTGTAAAGTTTAAAAATAAAATTAAATTTAAAAAAATGCCCTTCCCCTAAGTACTGACTCTTGGCATCCGATTGGACAAGATAAATCCTACTCAGCGCCCTGTTATACTTTTTGGTATTAAATCACACATGTAATTTTAACCCCATATTAAATGATTTATATACACAAGCTCCCAGGTATACAACATAAAGCCTTCTTTCTTTGGTTGTCTTGTTTGGTTCCTAGAAGGGGATTCTCAACAGGAGAATAGAGACAAACTTCAAATCTCCCATTGACCACAATGACCAAAATACATGAGAGAAGAAGAAAGATTTAAGAGCTGTGGGCTGGAGATAATCTACCATGACAGTTGCTAAGGCAACCATCTGTCATCATTGCTGTCACTTAGCCTGTTCTGGTTCATGGTGACCAAACTAGGAACTGCTCTTCCAGATCTGATAATGAAAATATATATTAAGTCTCTGAGCTGATGGCAGCACTTCTTTGGCAGTTCAAGTTGTATTTAATGTTTGTTGACTGAAAAACTGAAGGTATGTACTGGATGGTTGTAGATGTGAAGATGAGAAATGACAGGAGCAACCTGCAGGAGAAAATATGTTCATCTGATACTGCTGACAGTCTGTATTTCAAAGGTAATAGAACCAATGATAAGTATATTTTACAGCTTTTAATGATTGAAATAGAAAATCTAAATGTAAAAAGAAATCACTTTTACAGTTATTTTATTTAAAAAACATATATAAAACATCTGCAATGCTTACTTTGGATCATTAATTTGGTAAGTGTAAAAGATTTGCAAGTTTGGTAATGTTTTCCACTTACTATGAGACATATTATTGTTCATTTGATTTCTCAAGGCATATTTTATGATCATTTTAAAAAATGGTTTTGATCTTAGATCTAACTGAAAGCATCATCAAAGAGTATGCATGTGACCCTATGAGTTAATAATTGAATACTTCTCACATTTAAAACAAATTAGCCAGGACTACCCTGGTGGTCCGGTGGTTAAGACTTCACCTTCCAAAGTAGGGGGTTCAGGTTTGATCCCTAGTCAGGGGAATGCCTCATGGCCAAAAATCCAAAACATAAAACAGAAGCAATATTGTAACAAATTCAATGAAGACTTTAAAAAATGGCCCACATCAAAATATCTCAAAAAAAAGAAAAGGCAAGATAGTCTTTATAAAAGTATCCATTGGAGATAGGCCCAGTTGTGGGAAAAGACACATGTGTACACAAGTGTGCGCATGCACACACACACACACACACACACACGAGAGAAAGAGAGAGAAACTGTGTACACCAGCAAATCCCTTACTGGCAAATTCTACAACAATGATGCAATCCAATAGATTGATTACAAAGATTCAACAGGTAGTGACTAAAACCCACCATGGGCCTGGCCCTGGGCCAGGCAAGGCGCAAGTCACAACTTCCGGGCTTCAGTTGCAGATCACTGAGTAGATTAGAATCCCAGGGACGGGGGAGCCTCGTGGGCTGCCATCTATGGGGTCGCACAGAGTCGGACAGGACTGAAGCGACTTGGCAGCAGTAGCAGCAGCAGAGTAGATTAGAGACCTGAGAATTTAGCAGGTGGCTCCTCCTACCTCCCGGCCCCGCCTCCCAGCATTCCCTGCTTTATACTCTGGCAGAGCCAAACTGCTCCAGTTCCCCAGACCTGTTGTTCTGCTTTGCAGCTCTGCACCTTCAGAAGTGGCCTTCCTCCATACCGCTCCCCCTCACCCCTGGAATGCTCAGCCCGTCTAGAGCCGGCATGTGTCATGTTTTCTGGCTGCTTGAAACCGTTTGAAAACCCTGCCTACATTCAAAGCATTTTCTAATAAGTGGGTCTTTCCTCTCTAAGACAGAAGCCAGAAAACCCCCACGTTCCCAGCCCCCTTTTACAGATCAGGGTTCAGTCACGTGACCCAGGCTCCAACCATCAGCTGCACCCAAAGGAGAAACTCATTTGGAAATGAGAAACAGGAGGCCACAGGGACAGGGCCTGGCAGGACAGGGAGTGGCAGTGGCTTATCAGGCAAAGCTGGGAAAGAAGATGCTCACTTTGGAAAAGCAGTAGCAAGAAGGCTGAGGCCCTGACATAGATGGATCACAGGGACAACTATACCATCAGATGGGAAAATGGGACCAACTATAACGTCTAGAGCTCTTAAGGGACTGCAGCATGGTTTCCACGGCTGACGCGCTCTGCAGTGGGTTTGAGGACTTGTTTCAAGTCCTCAGGGAGTATCATCTCCCCATTCAGCCATCAGGAGAATCACCCAGAATCTTTTTAACTGGCTGCTATTTTGCTCTGTCAGCTAGAATTAGCTTCTGCCGACTGGAAGAGCCCTGAGTGCTACATCAGCACACGTTTGTTCATCTTCTTAAAAAAGACGACTTTGCCTTTCAAAACATACCCCGATAGGGGAATCTCCTAGAGGCCTGCCCTGAGATTCTCTTTTCCATCTTTTATTCATGCCTTTCTCTGAGATGCCACACCACTCACACCCCTTTGCCGCACACCTTCCCTGAATTATAATTATTTGTTTTTTCCTCTTCTGCTTGGACTGAGGGCTCTTTGAGGCTTGCCATTGTCTCTTTCTTTTTTAAATATTTGGAAAACCCGAACTCCTTTGACTGACCCAATATTTATCAGCTGGTCCTTTTCAGAAGTTTACTGAAACCTGTTTTAGACCAGTCATGGTAACTTCATTCTCTTCCCAATGTTTATGTTTGGCGTAGCATGGCACCCAGTTTCAGGCCAATGAAATATAAGGAGAAGTTTGACAGAGGGCTTCTAGGAAAAAAAATTTTTTTTTCTCTGATAAAAAGTTGGTATGGGAGAATGCTTTCTGACTTTGGATGTTGTGTGTGAAAATGTGATAGGCAGAGCTGTGGCAGCCATTTTGTGATCATGAGGAAAAGAAAAGACAAATATAGAAGTGGATCCAGATGCCTTTGAGCTGTTAAATTAACCAATCCTAGAACTTCCTATCTCTAGAAATATTTTTATATTCAAAGTAAATATGCTGACAGCTGGACAGTCTATTACTTGTAGCCAAATATGTACTAAAACATATATGAGAATATGATTTTTTTATATTATGGCATACTATTTCCTCTTATTGATAACCCATTAAAGTTTAACCATTTAGAGGCATTTCTCCTAATTCTTTGCTATAATAAGTTATCTTTCATTTTTAACATATTTTACCAATTCAAACCTAAGGATCTTAAAACATGTACCTTAGCTGATTTTCTTATTTTTGCTTGTACCATTAAAAAACTGCCAAGGAAAAGATAAATAAAAAAACTGTCCCCCTTCAAAACATTGCCCTAACAATGCTTTCACAGGACACAAATTACCCTCCTTTATCACACTGATAGAAATCCAAACATATTTATTTCAAATACAGATTCTATCTGATTCAAAACAAATTTGAGGGTTTTCAATAAAAGTTACATCAGCAGCCAAAAATATTCAGTGGGAGTTAAAATTGTGTGATCAAAGCAGTTTCTTCTTTCTCATTAACAAAAGGTATCCTTGAATGAGAGATAATTTATGTTTCTGAATTATTTGCGGCTCCAGTTAACACTTTGTTAAAACACACTCACATGATATCAGGGCCCAAAGGCTTCAAGTGGTGAAATTCTTTCTTCTTTTAGTATCATTAACCAGCACATTGTGAAATTCTGTTGAAACAGCAGAAGCTCTCTTTTCATGCAGCCACTCTGTCTGTCCCCTCACCTCTGACCTGCGTCATACCTTCCCTCTCACCCCAGAGCCAGCTGCACTGATGTTCCTGGATTATGCAATCCCAAGTGCTGCACACAGATGCCTGGAGCAAAGAGGTCAGTGCATTGACTTCTTTGCTGTTTTGAACCTGGATTTGAAATATCATTGGGTTGACTAACCTCTACGGAGAGCAGTGATGCATGACTCTAAAATTTTCTTCTCAAGAGGCCAACAGGTCCCGGGGGAATAACCCTTAGGACGAAAACTTTCATGATTTAATGGCAGTCAGGTGATTTTTCAATCCTCCTCTGAGCTCCTGTGAGATGTTAAACCTTTTCACATCTACATATGTCTCTATTCCTAAAGCAAAGATAGCATACAGGGCCACCATTGTAAGAGGTGATTTTTAACAAAATATTATGAAGGGAGATATTATGGAGCTCTTTCCAGGAGAAAGGGTTCCTGCAACCCTCTTGCTTTTCAGAGGAGGCCTTCTGGGAGGTATTACTGTAGAGCATAGCAGTTAACAATATGAACTCTGAGTCCCACCTCTCCTTTCAGTAACTGTACAACATCAGTTAAGTCCCTTGACCCCTCTAGGCCTCAGTTTCTTCACCTGCGTCATTTTCCCGGCCATGGGGGTAGTAAGCCAGACAGCAAATGGAGAAGAAAACAGGTGAGAGTTTGTGCAAAAAGGCAACTTCGTAAATGAGGGGTTAAAAACTTGCAGGGAAGTTTCTTGATTGCTTCTTAGTTTACAGAATTGAGGCTGAGGGTTGTGAAGGAGAGGTGAGGGAGAGAAGAAATGTAAAAGCCTTGGGGAGAGTGATGAGAGTTAAGGCGCTAAAGCAAGACAGGACAAAATGTCAGGAGACCCTGATCTGGAGTAGCAGCACGCCACCCCCCACCCTCCCCAAGCCGTATTGCTACTGCAGGCTCCCACAAGCAGCGGGATTCAAAGGAGGCCACGACGCTGTCACGTGATAGCTGAGGTTTGGAAAGGCTAAATGACTCACTAAAGGTCATGGAGATTTTAACACAGGTGGCCTTGCTCCAATTCCAGGGCTTTTTCTAATCTGTAACAGGAGGTCTAAGCCTACCTCTAGTTAGCTCCTTTGGGCCTCATGTTTCTGGTTTGCAAAAGCCACCAGGCCAGGTGCCACGGAAAGTGCCAATCCTCTAGGACATTATACTGAGGGTTCTTCTTCTCACTGGTTATGCTACATGTCACTGGGCAAGTCGCTCAAATGCCCTGGCTTGTTTCTGTAATTAAATTATGCTCCAGAAGCTTGAGTTCTAAAGTGCTGATTCTGTGAGAAGACAATGGTTTTCTGCCACATTGAGAAGGGCTCCCATGCATGTATCAGGAGGTCTGACACCCTCACAGCACTTCCTCACCATCCCCCGCTCAGGTCTATTCAGCTGGGCATTCATGTTTAAGCATTAACACGTACTCAGTCTCTCAGTTGTATCCAATTCGTTGTGAACCCATGGACTGTAGCTCACCAGTCTCCTCTGTCCATGGGATTCTCCAGGCAAGAACACTGGAGTGGGTTGCCATTTCCTCCTGCAGGGGATCTTCCGGATGCAGGGATCAAACCTGTCTCTTGAGCTGCAAGCAGATTCTTTACCCACTGAGTCACCTGGGAAGCCCTAACACAAGCCACCTCAAATATTTGTCACTGGCCTTCACAAAAAAAAAAAAAAAAACAGGCTTCCCATGTGGCGCTAGTGGTAAAGAACCTGCCTGCCAATGCAGGCATAAGAGACATAAGAGAACCCATAAGAGACATGGGTTCAATCCCTGGGTTGGGAAGATCCCCTGGAGAAGGAAATGGCAACCCACTCCAGTATTCTTGCCTGGAGAATCTCATGGACAGAGAAGCCTGGCTGGCTACAGTCCATAGGGTCACAAAGAGTCAGACACGACTGAAGCAACTTAACACTTAGGACGCAGTCACCAAAAATCACTTTAGTTACACTGGCAGTAGGCCAACACCACATTCAAACAGGGCAGAAAGTTGTAAAAGAAAAATGATAACACAGTTTAAAGAAGAAAACATGGTGTAGGAAAGGAAAATGAATTCATGATGTCTGAACCAAAGCACCAAGACCATGACTGTTAATGGAACAGCTGTGAGTCACAGATCAACACCCTCCCAAATGAGTGAGTCTTTGCCTGGGACACTAGAGAAAATTCCTCTACTCCCAGTGCACAACAGAAACCTTGAACTGTGCTTTTTAATGAAATGCCAGAGAGGTGCAGAACTAGTCTATAATTCATTGCGCTTGGTCATGCGCTTAGTCGCTCAGTCGTGTCCGACTCTTTGCGACCCCATGGACTGTACCTGACCAGGCTCCTCTGTCCATGGAATTCTCCTGGCAAGAACATTGGAGTGGGTTGCCATGCCCTCCTTCAGGGGATCTTCCCAACCTAGGGATGGAACCCAGGTCCCTGCATTGCAGGCGGATTCTTTATTGTCTGAGACACCCGTTGGAAACTATTCTTATAAAAGACAGAGTTACGGTTTCCATTGATGGGTGTGCTTTTCCCAAATGTCATCTGTGTAGATTTCCTCGCGGAAGGTGGAATGGGAAATGTTTTGGGGTTTTGTTTTTACCGGCAATAAGCGAATGTATTTTTCATTTCAGTACTTTGGTGCTCAATTATAACATAAAATGAAGGCCTTGAGCCCCGAGTCCCAGCCAAGTCAACACCCTGCAGACTTGTCACTCGTCTAACTCCAGGCACTCCCAGCGCCCGCTCTGAAGTCGAGCTAGAGTCGAGCTCACCACGGGCCTCCGGGAACCGAGCGGGCAGTAAAGCAACGTGGAGGCCCCGACTCCCGGCCGGCCCTCCGGCCCCGCCAGCCCGGCCAGCCCCGCCCGCTCGCGGCCCCCGGCGGTCCCCGAGCCCGAGCGCGCCGCCGCACCGCGCCGACTTCCGCTTCCCCGGCCGGCGGGCGGGAGGCGCTGCAGCCCCGGGCCCTCGCCGCCCGCCCCGGCCGCAGGGGCGCTCCGGAGGCCCGGGGGCCGCCGTCGGCGGCAGTCGGGCACGGGAGGCGGGGCTGGAGGGCAGGGCCGCGGCAGACGTGGGTGTTAAGCCGCCACCCCCGCCGCCGAGCCAGAAGCGAGAGCAGGCGGCGGAGCGCAAGGAGGACGCGGTGGTAAGCGCAGCCCGGTCAGGCGCTCGCGGACTGCGGGGAACCTGCCGGGAGGGAGCGGGGAGCGGGCGGGCCTCGGCGCCCGGGCTGCGTGACCTTCCCGGGCGGCGGGGATCCGGAGTCCCCGGGCCCACACGCGCCGCCCACGTGCCAGGGGATCCCGCGGGCGCCCCTTTCCCGCGCTCGGCCCTGGACTTCCCCGTAGACCCTCGGGCCCCGCGGCCTCCTGCGCGCCGCGGTCACCGCCCGGGAAAGGTTGTCCTCCTTTGCCCCGCTAGTCATGTCACCCAGCCTCCTGGCTCCGCGCGGCGCCGCGCAGGGCGGAGGCGCGTATGAATGGGAGACTCGGGCAGGTTGCTGGGTAGAGTCAGCGGACGTTTAGAGCCGGGAAGAAGTTGGAAGTCGTCTCCGTAAGCTAACCCTTTGGGCGGACCGGGATCCCGAGCCCCCGAAGCGGGAGCTCCGGTCTCGGCTGCTAAGTGGCGAGACTGGTTTGCATCCTTGCGCCCGTGGGGCGCCCCTCTCTGGGCGCTCTGATGGCGGGCGGCCTCCCCTCACCCCAGCTTCGGCCTGAAGCTGGAATCTTCCCTAAACTGTGATCTGGTGGGGGAAGGCGGGGGTCCTCGGATTCTCCCGCACAAGAAATGAATTTCCCCGAGGAATGGGAAATGTACATGGTCTTCTGGAGTGGGACTCCGCTGTAGTTTGAAAGAAGGATAAAGGGACTCCGCAAGGTTCAGTTTTTCTGTTTCAGTTGGTACTGAAGGCTCATAAATCAGTCTAACTCAGGTTGGTCAGTCTTAACGCCCTCAAACCATATGTCTTCCTCAAGCCAAAGCCATGCATAGTTTGAAACAGTTGCTCACATCTTCTGAGTTAATCTGTCAGTTTCCATCACTGTTAACAGTCCTAATGATTCTACAAGTAGTTATGTGCAGGAGTTGATGTGTTTAAGTCTGACTTGCCTAAAAGGGTTAAATTCGCGTTGATGACATAGTAACATCTGCTATGCCTCTTTCTTTCTAAGGGAGAAATGTACCCCCGCCCCCCCCCCCCCCGCCTGCCACGCAAATGAACCCCTTTGGATTGCCACCATCTGTGGCTCCTTTTCCCTCTAAAATGCAGGGTTGAGTGCTTTTTCTCCTTTTGATCAGGTGGGGATACTTTGGAATTAAGTATTGGTTGATAAGCACAGACCCAAAAGCTAAGACTTGCATTGAATGCTGTCTGTCGCAGACTTGTTGTATGACCTTGGATGAGCCATTGGCTTCCTCTGGCCTCAGTTTTTCCATTTGGAAAAGGAGGAGATTGGATTAGGACCCTGATATCCTTCTCTCACTACTGGATGGTCCCCGTCTTATCAACGTTAGTCATTGGCACTGCCTCTCCAGGCCTATCGGTAACATAAAGTCTGTGGTTTTTATGTCTGAGTTAGTTGCTTTATAAAATGCTGTACTTTTGTTGCTAGTTTTAACACTTTTTTTAAAGGGAGATTCTTGGTGTCTGGTCATTGACAACATATTTTAAGCGGTTGAAAAACTTCTTAGTGGCTAAAATTATTTTCTGCTGGTGATTAGGGTGAGCTTGGTATTCATGGATCATTCAGCCCACCCACCCCCTCTGAGAGGTGGCCTGACTGGGTGTGGTATCTTCGGTGTGACGGTTAAAAAGCGTTCCTTGTTACTCACACGTAAGAATATTCTGTTAAAGAACTACCTCTTCTTTTCTAGTCAATATTTATTTAAGTCAATTCCATGGCAACGGTTGATTTTTTTGTTTTGTTTTATTTGTCTAAAGGTAGAAAAGTAGACTCTGATTTTCCCAGACTTCTAGACTCCAGCTCAAACCTACTGAATCAAGATCTCCAGGAGAGCGGCCTGGTTATTTGAATATTTAACAAGTGTCCCAGCTGATTCTTATCAAGCAAATTTGGGGGCAATGGAGCAGGTGTTGCTACTCAAAATACAGTTAACACCAGGCATTATCAACCTCACCTAGGAGCACGTCAGGCAGGCAGCGTTTCTGGTCCCACTTGAAGCCAATCACATCAGAATCCGCCTTTTAATAAGGTCCCCAGGTGATCTGTGCGCACGTTTATGTTGAGAGGCTCTGGAGGGAAGTCTGATGACGGGAATGTTTGCTGCTAATGTTTTGTAGTTCTAAGAACTCCTGGTGCATATTCACAGTTTATCATTGTATTTATCCAATATGGCTATTTCTGATTGCTCTCAGATTATGATAGTATAGACAGAGACCTTGTATAGACAGGGACCTCCAGCTTTACGGGCCCAGGGGCCCCCCCCTACTGGTGGCAGAGTAGGCATTCAGACCCAAGCAGGTGTCACTTGGCAGAGCTCCTAACTCATTCCTTTTCAGACCTCCTGCTTTGTGGCATTCTTTTAGGGTCTCAGGCTGCTGTCTGAATTTGGAACAGAGCCTAGTGGATTGAGAGTTCAACCTAGGCCTCTGAAAAACTGGTTTGATGGGACTTGTGGTGTCTGCTTGGCTTGGTTGGCCTTTGTTTCTGAGAGTTTCAGAAAAGTTGGTTGAAGTCCCCCCACCTGTTGATGGAGCAGTGATACTCAGAAAAGGTTTTCAATCTCTTGTGTTTTTTATGGGGAGGTGATGGGTAGGGAGAAGGGGAGGCTGATGACTGAGCTGCTCTGACCCCCTTAGCCCCCTCCTCTGGAGCCGCTCAGAGCCAGTTTCCCAGTTCCGTGAGGTTCAAGTCCAGTAGCTGGGCAGCCTAGAGAAAGGGGGGCTGCAGAGGCCCGACTGATGGTGAGCTCTGGCTTCCTCCCAGGGATATGAGGTGCCCGTCATAAGCTCCAGTGAGTCACCCTCCACAGAGCCCAGCAGAGGAGCGGGAGAAGATGAAATCCAACCCTGCCATCCAAGCTGCCATTGACCTCACGGCTGGGGCCGCAGGTAAGGCCAGAGAAAACCCCGTTCTCTGATCCTCAAGTACCTTCTGGGAGTGAGATCCAGTGAGCACATTGCCTCTGTCACTCCAGGACCTTGTAATGAATCCGCTTAACGGGAATGTAATACTGTGTTGCAAGTACAGCAGAAGGTAGGCGTTACGTATATACAGTGGAATGTTCAGTTCAGTCGCCCAGTCGTGTCTGACTCTTTGCAACCCCATGAATCTCAGCACGCCAGGCCTCCCTGTCCATCACCAACTCCTGGAGTTCACCCAAACTCATGTCCATCGAGTCGGTGATGCCACCCAGCCATCTCATCCTCTGTCGTCCCCTTCTCCTCCTGCCCCCAATCCCTCCCAGCATCAGGGTCTTTTCCAATGAGTCAGCTCTTCGCATGAGGTGGCCAAAGTATTGGAGGTTTCAGCCTCAGCATCAGTCCTTCCAATGAACACCCAGGACTGATCTCCTTCAGAATAGACTGGTTGGATCTCCTTGCAGTCCAAGGGACTCGCAAGAGTCTTCTCCAACACCACAGTTCAAAAGAATCAATTCTTCGGCGCTCAGTTTTCTTCACAGTCCAACTCTCACATCCATACACGACCACAGGAAAAACCATAGCCTTGACTAGACGGACCTTTGTTGGCAAAGTAATGTCTCTGCTTTTGAATATGCTATCTAGGTTGGTCATAACTTTCCTTCCAAGGAGTACGCATCTTTTAATTTCATGGCTACAGTCACCATCTGCAGTGATTTTGGAGCCCAAAAAGATAAAGTCTGACACTGTTTCCCCATCTATTTCCCATGAAGTGATGGGACCGGACGCCATGATCTTTGTTTTCTGAATGTTGAGCTTTAAGCCAATTTTTTCACTCTCCTCTTTCACTCTCATGAAGAGGCTCTTTAGTTCCTCTTCACTTTCTGCCATAAGGGTGGTGTCATCTGCATATCTGAGGTTATTGATATTTCTCCTGGCAATCTTGATTCCAGCTTGTGCTTCTTCCAGCCCAGCGTCTCTCATGATGTACTCTGCATAGAAGTTAAATAAGCAGGGTGACAATATACAGCCTTAACGTACTCCTTTTCCTATTTGGAACCAGTGTCTTGTTCCATGTCCAGTTCTAACTGTTGCTTCCTGACCTGCATACAGATTTCTCAAGAGGCAGGTCAGGTGGTCTGGTATTCCCATCTCTTAAAGAATTTTCCACAGTTTATTGTGATCCACACAGTCAAAGGCTTTGGCATAGTCAATAGAGCAGAAATAGATGTTTTTCTGGAACTCTCTTGCTTTATCAATGATCCATCGGATGTTGGCAATTTGATCTCTGGTTCCTCTGCCTTTCCTAAAACCAGCTTGCTGTTGCTGAGGCTGCTAAGTCACTTCAGTCGTGTCCGACTCTGTGCGACCCCATAGACGGCAGCCCACCAGGCTCCCCCGTCCCTGGGATTCTCCAGGCAAGAACACTGGAGCAGGTTGCCATTTCCTTCTCCAATGCATGAAAGTGAAAGGGAAGTCGCTTACTCAGCCGTAAAAAAGAACACACTTGAGTGAGTCCTAAGTAGGTAGATAAACTAGAGCCTATTATACAGAGTGAAGTAAGTCAGAAAGAGAAAAATATCATATATTAATGCACGCATATATATATATATATGGAATCTAGAAGGATGGCACTGGTGAACAACCTATTTGCAGGGCAGCAGTGGAGAAGCAGACAGAGAATAGACTTCTGGACACAGTGGGGGAAGGAGAAGGGGGGACACATTGAGAGAACAGCCTGGAAACATGCATCATCGTATGTAAAATAGCCAGCGGGAATTGGCTGTATGATGCAGGGAGCTCAGGCCCGTGCTCTGTGACAACCTAGAGGGGTGGAAGAGAGTTTCAAGAGGACATATGTATGCCTATGGCTGATTCATGTTGATGTATATCAGAAACCAACACAATATTGTAAAGCATTTATCCTCCAATTTAAAAAGTTTTTTAATTGACAAAAATAAAAAGACAAAAAATAAGCCAACTAGGAGTCAGGGTAAAGGGTGGGAATGTCCCTGGTTCACAGCTAGAAGACTGTGAGATCACAGCTCAGAGCTGAAGCCACATGTCCATTGCCACGTGGCTGGGATACACAGGATTCTACTCCTAGCCTGGCATTCTTGAGAGCCCTTGTGTGCAGAAGTAATGCTGTACCATTTCTCCAGGGAAATCCCAGAGACTGTCCTTACTACCACTGAGGAGAGAACGGAAACCCTTAGAAATATCTTCGGTAAATAAGACTGACTTTTGACTGTGTCTTAAAGCCCTGAAAGGAAAGGAGAGGCCCCAGGCCTGGCCGGGGAGTGGTGGATGGGGTGAGTGCCAAGGCAGACTCTGTCCTCCGCCCCTGGCGCCCCAATAACTCCCGTCCCAGGCACTGGCAAGTTCTCGGCCACGCCTGCCACGCAGGCCACTCTTCAGAAAGGCCGCCTTTACTCAGTGAGAGGCAGATGACAGAATTCCAAGTGCCTGAGTGATGACTTGGTTCTTCGGATTCCTGGATGATTTTACGGCCGGAGAAGCGCTGGAATGCCCACCACTTTCCCAGTGGAAACCCTGACTGCTCCTCGCCTCCTTCACCGATTCTTGTCACGGCTCCCTGGAGCGGAGAGGCCAGGGGAGTGGGTCGCCCCCCGTCCTCTTATCTGGGGGGGCCCTCCTGGGTCAGCAGATGAAGGGCAATCAGAGGGCTGCCTGCTCTCATCCTGTCATCTTAATTGTCAAAAAGAAATCAGGGATTCAGGGAAGCTCAAAGTATTTTTCCATGAACCAGACCTTGACCACAGTAGGCTCTTGAGGAAGTCTGGAGACGGTATGCTGCAAGACACTGATAAGAAGTGCAGGCAGGGGCACTCCCAGGTCAGAGGCCGCGGGAGCGGGAGCGGGGTGGAGTGGTGGAGGGGGAGGGGCGCACTAAGGGCTGCCTGGGTTCCCTCCTGAGGCCTTTCGCATGCTGAGTGCCGTGGGATTGAGCCCCAGGCCCTCGCACTGTCCCCTCTCCATCCCTTTAACCCCTGCCCCTTGTCATTCGCTGGAAGAGGACGCTGACTTTGGCGACCATGGGCCCAGCTGCCTGCCTCGTACCCTCCCGTGAACGCTTGTGCTCAGTTCGTGTCTCTGCAGTAGGAGTGGGTTTCACCCCATGGGGGAAGCTCAGCTTTTGGAATTCTGTGTCTTTTCAGTCTGTCAAAGGTGTAGGATCTGTTGTGATAGAATTAAAGCATTTTTGCTTTTCCTGGAAAGGACAGGCATTTGAGTACTGCATTCATAACTGTATCTGCATTCATAATAGTAATCTGTAAAGATGTAAATTGCAACAGTATTGTCCGGAGTCTGGCTGTGTAAGGCATTCGCCAGTACACGTGCCTTTTTTTTTTAAAAACGTGTTTAAGGCCCGTATAGGAATATTTAAAGATATAAATTGCAACAATATTGTCAGGAACCTGGCTGTGTAAGGCATTTGCCAGTACACCTGCTCTTTTACAGTGGTATTAACATGTATCAGGCCCTTATACACATTAGCATTTATTTTTTCTGCTAACTGTGGGTAGGTGTTCCTTCTTGCACTGCAAACCCAGGGTCGCCCCTCACTGATGTCATACCACCCTGGTTGTCTTGACATCTGAGGTCAGCAGGCTTCCTGGGTGCTAAGCCTGTGAGACACCAGGCAGAGGAGGTCCCTCGTGGTGACCTGAGAATGGGAAGCAGCCGTCCCATTTTTGAGAGGTTTCAGCCTGTGAGTGATGGAGCTAGAAGGGCCTTTAGAGACCCTTGACTCTACTGCTCTTGTATGTGTAGAAAAGGGGCCCAGAGAGGGACAGTGGATTTGTTCAAGGCTGCACAGCTGTCAATAGATGGTGTAAATAAAGACAGGGCAAGGACCTTGGCTGCCTGGTTCCTTGCCCCGTTCTGTGATCTTTTTTCTGATGCTACATGATGGCCAACAGTGTCTCCCAGAGGTGGGGATTCCTTTGGGGGCTTCACTGCCCCAGCTCTCTGGATGGGGAAACTGGGGGGCTTTGGGATTTTTCTGTGGCCGTTGCCAGGAGCAGAGGACCCTTAGTGCTTTGTAGACACGGACCACCCATGGAAGCGATGTGTGTGAGAGCAGAGGCAGCCGTGGTTGCAGGTGATGTGAGTGTAGCATCCGTGTGTTCTTTGGTGTGTGTGTCTTCTAGACAAACCTCCTCCATCAAGCAGTGTTTCAGTCCAGCTCGTCTACTCTAAGGCGCAGCTTCCGTGTCTGAAGCTGCTGTAGGAGCGATGCCAGGAAAAGATCGAGAGGCCCAGGCAGCTGGTTGGGGAAGATTTGAAGGCAGTTGGTTAGGTAATTGGATAATTATCGAAACGAGGCAGCTTGGATCACAAAAGTTAAATCCCCTTAAAGGGAAACCTTAGTGGCATTCGTAGGTCTAGTAGTTTAACAACTATCAATGTAAAAGGATGCATTCTTTCCCCCGACTGCTCTGTTGCAATGTGCCTTGCTTAAGTAGTCGGGAAAGTGGCATTTTATTTTATTTTTTGGCATGTGGGATCCTAGTTCCCCAGCCAGGGATGGAAGCCACACCACCTGTTGTAAATGGTATTAGTCATTCAGTCTTGAGTGCCTGATTCTTTGTGACCCCATGGGCTGTAGCCCCAGGCTCCTCTGTCCATGGGATTCTCCAGGCAAGAATACTGGAGTGGGTTGCCATGCCCTCTTCCAGGGGATCTTCCTTACGTAGGGATCAAACCCCAGTCTCCTGCATTGCCGGCAGATTCTTTACTGTCTGAGTTAGGAAGTCCTAACAACTGGACCGCCAGGGAAGTCCCCAAAATGTGGCATTTTTAGATCATTGAGGTTTATCCTTTCAAATGCCAAAATTAACAACAAACCATAAGCACTTTTTGGTTGGCATATTTTGAAAATGGCACGCCTTTCTGCACCACTAAGGGGAGCATTGACTGCCTGCCTCTGGCGGGTCGGAGGCTGTCCTTTCTGCGTGGATGGCCAGGTCCTCCCGGGTGAAGTTCTGCCTCTCCATTCCCACAGGGCCTCCCCGAGCGCTGTCCATCACCACCGTCACTGTCTCGGCCCTGGTGGATTTCCTCACCAGTTTTTCACCTGCTGGCTCTACTCTGTGTGGGACCAAAATCCACAACTGCAACCTTGAGAAGATGTAGGTTGCAACACGTCTCCTGCAGAGGAAAGTGCCACAGAGACACCTACACAAAAGTGCAGAGAATGGGTCTCTTTGTTTTCTTTTTTGGGGGCTGTGCTGGGTCTTCGTTGAAGCACACAGGCTTCTCTAGTTGTAACCTATGGGCTTACTTGCCCAACTAGGGATCAAATTGTGCCTTGGAATCTCAACCACTGGACCGCCAGTGAAGTCCCCCTTTTGTTTCTTTTTTTTAATGAACTTTTAAAAATTATTATTTTTTTTGATTGGAGGAACCCCCTCTTGTTTCTTACGGAGAGCAAGATGATCAGAGGTCTGAACTCTAGGCAAATAGGGAAAGAGATAATTCCTGTAAATTATTCATAGCTTTGTAGACTCGACAGGTATGAGGACCGTCTTGGTCTTGGGTTAGTGCTGGTGTTCAGAATAGTTATCACGTCCTTGAGCAGGGCGTGATGAGTGCCATGACGGTGTCATTTGTCTGAGCTTCCCTGGTGGCTCAGTGGTACAGAATCCGCCTTCAGTGCAGAAGAGGCAGAGATGAGAGTTTGATCCCTGAGGTCAGGAAGATCCCCTGGAGACGGAAATGGCAACCCACTCCAGTATTCTTGCTGGGAAAATCCCATGGATAGAGGAGCCTGGAAGACTACTGTCCACGGGGCTGCAAAAGAGGTGGACATGACTGAGTGACTGAGCCACAAGTTACATAGGAAGTTAGCTTGCATCCATGGATGAAGGGAGAGAATTGTAGGTAGCATTGTAAGTACGTTAGCCTCCTACTGTCTCCCTGTTGGAGATGGAAACTGTTATAGATAAGCAGCAGATGGGTACTGTAGCTACCCAGATGTCTGTGCTGTTCAGGATGGTTGGGTGAAAATATGGAAAACTCCTGGTTAAGATAGGATTTTAATGCTCTGAATTAAATGCTTTTTTCCATGTATCCCCATCTAGGCTGTCAAGATTATGAACCCACTTTAAAAATTCTGACAGTCACCTCTTCTTTTGAAATGATTATTTTTGACATGAGTAGGATCTTATTTCATTCTAGCTCATCAGTACCTGAGAGAGAATGACTCTAATTATGGTAACATCTTATTAAATTATATTCCACTAATTCAGGACTGGCGATGGTGTGGCAGGACAAAAGCAGAAACGTGTCATTGCTCTCCTAGAAGGGAGGAACAACGGCAATAGGATCATGGAGACCATACCTGTGCGTGCTTAACAGTTCAGTTTTCAGACTCTTGGGTAAATGTTCATCTACCAATAATTGGGAGTTATTCCTAACAGCCCTCGCTCCATCTCTACTTTCCAGAGTGTAGTTGGAGTAACTTATTATGTCAAAGTTGTGAAATTGTATTTCTGAAATACTTTGTCAGTTTTCTCTGGTTCTTTTTTGTTTTGTTTTTAGATTGGAGGCTAATTGCTTTACAGTGTTGTTGGTTTCTGCTGTACAACATCCTGAAGCAGCTGTATATCCCTTCCCTCTTGAGTCTCTGTCCCACCCCTCTAGGTCATCACAGAGCGCCGAGCTGAGCTCCCAGCTATCAGCAGCTTCCCACTAGCTATCTCTTTTACATATGGCAGTGTGTGTACATCGGTGCCGCACTCTCAATTTGTCTCACCCTCCTGTGTCCACAGGTCTACACCTGTGTCTCTATTCCTGCCCTGCAAATAGGTTCATCGGTACCATTTTTCTAGAGTCCGTATGTATACATTAATGCACATTATTTGTTTTTCTGGCTTCGTTCTCTAGGTTCATCCATGTCGCTGCAAACAACCCAGTTTCATTCCTTTTTATGGCTGAGTAATATTCCATTGTATATATGTACCACATCTTCTTTATCCATTCATCTGTCTATGGACATCTAGGTTGCTTGCCTTCTCTTCAGCTTTGCTGAGGCTTTAATAACCTCATCCAGTGGTTGTGTGTCCTGGCACAAGTACAGGACATCCTGGCCCAAGGGGAGGTGGAAGTGTTCACCAGGGACAGTTCCCCAAACGCTGACCCAGCCCAGGGTCTGGGGATACCACAGGGTGTATGTTGTTCAGTCGCTAAGTTGTGTCCACCTGTTTGTGACCCCATGAACTGCAGCACACCAGGCTTCCCTATCCTTCACTATCTCCTGGAGTTTTCTCAGACTCCTGTCTATTAAGTCAGTGCTGCCATCCAAGCATTTCAACCATTTCATCCTTTGTTGTACCCTTCTCCTCTTGCCCTCACACTTTTCCCAGCATAAGTTAAGGGTCTTTTCCAATGAGTTGCAGGGTTTATAAATCATTCACTTCCTCACATCAGAGTTGTAATTGAATGCAATTTAGATTTTGCTGTATTTAATACTCTTAACAGTATAAAAGCATATAAGTATGTGTGCTAAGCTATAAAGAAAGCTGAGCGCTGAAGAATTGATGCTTTTGAACTGTGGTGTTGGAGAAGACTCTTGAGAGTCCCTTGGACTGCAAGGAGATCAAGCAGTCCATCCTAAAGGAGATCAGTCCTGGATGTTCATTGGAAGGACTGATGTTGAAGCTGAAACTCCAGTACTCTGGCCACCTGATGCAAAGAGCTGACTCATTGAAAAGACCCTGATGCTGGGAAAGATTGAAGGCAGGAGAAGAAGGGGATGACAGAGGATGAGATGGTTGGATGGCATCACCAAGTCAATGGACGTGAGTTTGGGTAAACTCCAGGAGTTGGTGATGGACAGGGAGGCCTGGCATGCTGCGGTTCATGGGGTCGCAAAGAGTCAGACACGACTGAGCGACTAAACTGAACTGAAGCAAGGCAAGTTTCAGTCTAGTTCCTGTCTGAATACAAGTCATTAGAGTCCAGATAAGAGGTTTTCGCATAGGGTCAAACATTTAGCTCTTTGGGGACTAATTAGGCTCTTTGTTTTCTTTCTCTGTGGCCTAGTCTCCTGTTATTTTTCTGATAGTCATCAGGACCACTGGGCAACAGACAGAGGAGTGATGAACTCTTTCCAGACCATTCCTCTCCCCTTCCTTTTATGTGGACGCACACACAGTTAACCCCTATAAATTAACCCCTTGTGTAGCAACCGTAATGTTAGACCCTTATCCTAATCCTCATGCTATCCCAGTAGGGAACTGAGACTCAGAAGTCACATCGCTTGTCCTGGATTTCATAGCAGAGTCAGGCTTCAACCCCAGGTGCCTCTGACCAATGCTCCTGAACACACGTCCCACCTTCACATCAGTGGCTCTGATTGTTGAACACATCCTTCTCCCCTACTGAGTGTGAGCTCCTTCAGGGCTGGGCAGGGGACCCAGCACACAGGGAACCCCCTAGAAGTTTTACTGAACTGGGCTAGAAGGTCTTAGGGGGAGAAGAAGTCAAAACGAGATGATGCAGAGGTTAGCCCGGGGGTGGGCTGCCTGTCCCTCATCTCCAAGGGTCCTGGGGCTGCAGCATGCCACGCAGCCATGGACTTGGGCCGGACAAGGACTCTGTCCTGGTTCCAGGGGGCACAGCATGTGTCCTGACCGGGCAGCCCTTCGACACCATGAAAGTGAAGATGCAGACATTCCCCGACCTGTACCGGGGCCTCACCGATTGCTGCCTCAAGACCTACTCCCAGGTGGGCTTCCGGGGCTTCTACAAGGGCACCAGCCCCGCGCTCATCGCCAACATCGCCGAGAACTCCGTCCTCTTCATGTGCTACGGCTTCTGCCAGCAGGTGGTGCGGAAAGTGGTTGGATTGGACCGGCAGGCGAAGCTGAGGTGAGTTGAGGGCGCTGACCCTCTTTGAAAACCAGCACTTATTTGGTCAAGAGCTTTAAGAGACCTTATTGGGAAGAACATTTCCTTTTTTGTTGTTTTAACAGTAACCACTTTCTTGATTCTGAAGTGATCCATCACTGTCATAGGAAACTGGGAAGCACATACATATGTGTTATGAAAAAGTTGCCCACAATCCACCACGGAGAACCAGCCACCCTCACCTTCCTCCCACTCTTCAGGAAGATGCTCTTCTTTCTTTTTTAAGGATTATTTTTCTTTTCTTTTATTATTATTTTTTTGGTTCAGCCGGGTCTTCCTTGCTATGCATGGGCTTTCTCTTGTTGCAGAGAGTGAGGGGCTACTCTTCACTGCGGTGCGCAGGCTTCTCATTGCAGTGGCTTCTCTCATTATGGAACACAGGCTCTAGGCACATGGGCGTCGGTGATTGCGCGGACTCAGTGGTTGCAGCACATGGGCTCAGTTGCTCCATGGCATGTGAAATCTTCCCGGACCAGGGATTGAACCCATGTCCCCTGCCTTGGCAGGCATATTCCTATCCACTGTATTCACCAGGGAAGTCCAGTTTTTTCCTTTGGATTGGAATATAGTTCATTTACAATGTTGTTAGTTTCAGGTGTACAGCAAAGTGAATCAGTTATACATATATCCATTCTTTTTCGGACTATTTTCTCACATAGGTTATTACAAAATATTGAGTAGAGTTCCCTGTGCTCTGTAGTAGGACCTTGTTGGTTATCTATTTCATATATAGCAGTGTGTGTATGTTCATCCCAATCTCCTAATTTATCCCTCCTGCCACCGTTTCCCGTTAGTAATTAGAAGTTTGATTCTACGATCTGTGAGTCTGTTTCTGTTTTGTAAATAAGTTCATTGGTGCCATTTTAAAAAATTAGATTCCACCTGTAAGTGATATCATGTGATATTTGGGGAACATGCTTTTCAAATGCTGCCTATGGGTGCCACTTCTCGAGACAGAAGAACTTAAACCAGAGATCTGACTTGTGATCTGAGTTTTGGGTTCCACGTCATCAGCAAAATGCAGTCAAAGAGGTTTGAGGAGGAAGTTGGAATCTTAAGAAGGGTCAGAGCATCTGAGAAGATGCAGGTGAGGGTCTGTTTCCTTGGCCACGTGTGCCCCAAACATCAGACTTTGGCGTGTGCTTGGTCATCTTTTGGGTATTTATTATACAGAGATTAAAGGAATTTGGAAAGCACTGGGATGTTAACCCTTTGCTCTTTTGAACATTGATTTATTTTATTTTATTATTGTTTTTTAAATATTTCTTTTTGGCTGTGTTGGGTCCTTGTTGCTGCACACAGGCTTTCTCTCGTGTAGGGACTACTCTTTGTTGAAATGCACGGGCTTCTCATTGAGGAGGCTGCTCTTCTTGCAGAACACGGGCTCTCTGGCACGGGGACTTCAGTAATTGCAGCTCCCAGGCTAAAGAGCGCAGGCTTAGTCATTGTGGAGCACGAACTTGCCCTGTGGCATGTGGGATCTTCCCAGACCGGGGATCTAACCAGTGTCCCTTGCATTGCAAGGCAGACTCTTAACCACTGGACCACCAGGGAAGCCCTGATTTACTCGGTATCATTTAAAAGTTTTCTTAGCTTCACAGTTGCAGAGGGCAGTCTTGGCTGGGTTTTTTGGTGGGAATTTGAGGTCCTTTTGCAACCATCGGTCCCATGTGGCTACAGTGGATTCCCTTGTACAGAAGTTTTCTCTGCAGTTCCCTGGAGAGGTGCCTGTTTATAGACAGCCATTTTATCTTGATGGAAGGAACTTTTTTTTTTTTTTTTAAAGGCTCAGAACTGGATGAAATCACCCAGGGAGACATGTTTGTAGGACTGAGCATGGATCGTAGGATCATCCAGCAAGGGGGGGTCAGGAAAAAAGAGGAAGTAAAAAAATAAGCAGAAGCCCAAACAGGAGAATGTGGTATCCCATGTAGAGACAGACAGGAAGGACACAGCTGTGACTGGAGCTCTTTCCACTCGAGGGAGAGACTTTTTAGCTGAAAAAAACCTGTAACTATAGCCAATCCTTTAGCATCCTTGGTACTGCTAGTGGTAAAGAACCTGCCTGCCAATTCAGGAGACATAATGAGACGTGGGTTCAATCCCTGGGTCAGGAAGATGCCCTGGAGGAGGGCATAGCAACCTACTCCAGTATTCTTGCCTGGAGAATCCCATAGATATAGGAGTCTGGTGGGCTACAGTTCATGGGGTTGCAAAGAGTCAGACATGACTGAAGTGACATAGCATAGCATTCTTGGAGAAGGACTGAGTAACCACAGGAGATTCGGAGCAGATCCTGCAGTGAAGAAGTCTTCCTGTTTCACTTGGCTTAACCAGCACCTTTGCCTTTTTGTAAAACAAGAAAAAGAAATTATGCATTTATTTATTTGTGTCTACGCCGGGTTGTCTCTGCTGTGCGGGCTTTTCTCTAGTTGTGGTGGGCAGGGGCCGCTCTGTGTGCGGCTTCTCATTGCGGTGGCTTCTCTCGTTGCGGAGCACAGGCTCCAGGGCACGTGGACTTCAAAAGTTGCAACATTTGGGCTCAGTAGCTGCAGCTCCAGGGCTCTAGAGCACAGGCTCAGTAGTTGTGCTTGGTTACTCTTTGGCAAGTGGGATCCTCCCAGACCAGGGATCACATCTCCTACCTTGGCAGGCAAATTCTCCACCAATGAACCACCTAGGGAAGCCCTGCTTGCCTTTTTTTTTGGAACTTGGGGGACAGGGACCTGCTGCCTTTTTCATCCTGCAGAGCAGTGTTGCTGATTACCATTGAGCATATACTGCCTGAGAGCTTGTGAAGCTCTGACATGCATGCCATGCTTCCCTAGCCCTCACCCCCGTGGTCCTGTGAGAGCATCCAGGCAGGCAGTGGTCTCTGTTTCATAGGCAGGGAAACCGGCACAGACATTGACACGGGCTAATACGTGATGCAGCCAGGACCCCAGCCATGTCATCCGCACCCTGCAACCAGCACTCTTCCCATCAGACCACTGGCAGGCTCTGGAGTACTTTGTAGGAGGTCAGGTCCAGAGATAAGATTAATAATTACGCAGATGCAGCAAAAGCCAAGAGCTGCTTGTGGGCACCTGGTGAATTTCTGCAGGACTGCTGTAAATATTTGTCTGTTCTCAGCTTGAACATGCCCCTGAGTAGTGTTCTCTTTCCATCCGTGGCTGGAAGGAGTCTGACACAGCAGGAATATACAGGTACATGTTTGTCGAGTGGGTGACAAAAACAGTTGATTCTTACCAGTCCCATCCACACCGACTGCCGCTTGAGCTCCAGGTCTAAACGTTTCTACTATGGGCACAGCCTGAGGCCCGTGTCCCTTACCTGTGCAAAAAGTATTTATTAGAAAGCCGAAGTCCACCGCAGATCAGACTTGGCCTTGTGCTGCCCTGTATCAGCATGCTCGGGCTCGTTCAGGCGTTACCGCCTCTGAGATTGAGTAGCCGGCTACATTTATCATGCCACCTTTGTTCCAGCAAG
Organism: Bos indicus; assembly: GCF_029378745.1. Lineage (NCBI taxonomy): Eukaryota > Metazoa > Chordata > Mammalia > Artiodactyla > Bovidae > Bos > Bos indicus. Next base: position 21,651,835 of record NC_091771.1, on the reverse strand, counting down.
CTTGGCCCACCCTGGTCAGTGACCCTAATTGACTACGGCCTGTCAGCAGGTTGACAGAGAGCCCCAGAGGGAGGCCAAGTACAGATCTGCAGGCTAGCCAAGAGACAAACCATTTAAGCTTTGGTTTTGACAAACAAGCCAAGCAGGAGTGAAGGGGGAAGGCTGGAAGGGACAGTGTCTGGCCGTCCCCACCCCTAGAAAGCTGTGTGCCAGTGCAATTGTGGAGCTGGCTCTTCTGGTAATGCTCTGACATGTCATTCTCTAAAAGGAAGGCCAGTGTCTTCCTTCTGAAAGAAAGCCTGCTTCAAGCCAGCTCTTCTGAGGCCTGGGTGTGCAACAGGCTGGCTTGGCCCTGGGCACCCACTTCACATTCACCTAAGGCACCAATGCCAGGCCACCAGAGGTAGGAAATCAAATTGGAGACGGCAGACGGCCCTTGGCTTTATGCAGGCACACGTCAAATATTCTGGGTTTGGTTCCAGATTGGTTTCCCAGTGCATATAAAGTTAAGTTTACACCATACTGTTGGCTTCCCTTGTGGCTCAGCTGGTAAAGAATCCACCTGCAATGCGGGAGACCTGGGTTTGATTCCTGGATTGGAAAGATCCCCTGGAGGAGGGAAAGGCAGTCTGTTAAGTGTGCAATAGTATTATACCTCAAAATCCAATGTACCTACTTTAATTTTAAAATGGTGATTTAGTCACTAAGTCATGTCTGAGTCTTGTGACCCTGTAGACTGTAGCCCGCCAGGCTCCTCTGTCCATGGGATTTCCCAAAAAAGAATACTGGAGCGGATTGCCATTTCCTTCTTCAGGGATTCTTCCCAACTCAGGGCTTGAACCTAGGTCTCCTGAATGTAGGTAAAACCTAGGAAGCCCAATTTTAAAATACTTCATTGCTAAAAAATACTAGCCATCATGTGACAACTTGGGGTTGCCACAAACCTTCGATTTTAAAAAATGCAATATCTTCAAAGTGCAGTAAAGTGAAGCACAGTAAAGTAAGCTTTGCCTGTAGTAATGTTTGACTCCAGTTTCTGTAACCATTAGTTTATTGTAACTTTTTTATATGGTTTCCAAAACACTATTTTTTAAATTTAATTTTTATTTTATATTGGTGTATATTTGATTTACAATGTTATTAGTTTCAGGTGTACAGCTAAGTGATAATTAGATATATATATATATTTATATAACTATCTCCATTCTTTTTAAGATTGTTTTCCCATGTAGATTAATGTAGAATATTGAGTAGCGTTCCCTGTGCTACATAGTAGGCCCTTGTTGATTGACTGCAAGGAGATCAAACCAGTCAATCCTAAAGGAAATCAGTCCCAAGTATTCATTGGAAGGACTGATGCTGAAGTTGAAACTCCAGTACTTTGGCCACTTGATGCAAAGAACTGACTCACTGGAAAAGACCCTGATGCTGGGAAAGATTGAAGGCAGGAAGAGACGGGGATGACAGAGGATGAGATGGCTGGATGGTATCAGTGACTCGATGGACATGAGTTTGAGCAAGCTCCAGAAGTTGGTGATGGACAGGGAAGCCTGGCGTGCTGCAGTCCATGAGGTCGCAAAGAGTCGGACACAACTGAGCGACTAAACTGATTTGATTATATATAGTAGTGTGTATATGTTAATCCCAAACTCCTAATTTATTCCCATGTTTCCCCTTTGGTAACCTTAAGTTTGTTTTTGAATTCTGTGAGTTTGTTTTTGTAAATAAGTTCATTTGTTTAATTTTTTTTAAGATTCCACATATAAATGATATTGTATGATATTTGTCTTTGATTTACTTCACTTAGTATGATAGTCTCTTGGCCCATTGATGCTGCAAAAGGCATTATTTCATTGTTTTTTTTATGGCTGAATAATATTCCATGTATATGTACCACATCTTCATTATCCATTCCTCTGTCAACGGACAATTAGGTTGCTTCCATGTCTTGACTGTTGTAAACAGTGCCTCAGTGAACACTGGGGTACACGTATCTTTTCAAAGTATGGTTTTCTCTGGATATATGCCTAGAAGTGGGATTGCTGGATCATTTTCTATGTTTATTTCTAATTTTAGGTTTTTAGGAACCTTCACACTGTTCTCCACAGTGGTTGTACAAATTTACATTCCCACCAACAGTGTAAGCGGCTTTCCTTTTCTCCATACCCTCTCCAGCATTTGTCTGTAGGCTTTTTGATGATGGCTGTTCTGACCAGTGTGAGGTGATACCTCGTTGTAGTTTTGATTTGCATTTCTCTAATAATTAGTGATGTGAAACATCTTTCATGTGCTTTTTTGGCCATCTGTGTATCTTCCTTGGAGAAATGTCTGGATCTTCGGCCCATTTTTTGATTGGGTGGTTTTTTTTATTAGAGTTGCATAAGCTGTTTGTATATTTTTGGAGATAAATCCCTTGTTGGTTCCTTTGTTTGCAAATATTTTCTCCCATTTCTGTGAGTTGTCTTTTTGTTTTCTTATGGTCTCCTGTGCTGTGCAAATGCTTTTAAGTTTCATTAGGTCCCATGTGTTTATTTTTGTTTTTATTTTCATCACTCTGGAAGGCAGATTCAAAAAGATATTGCTGCCGTTTGTCAGTGTTCTACCTGTTTTCCTCTGAGTTTTATAGTATCTGGTCTTGCATTTAGATTTTTAATCCATTTTGAGTTTATTTTTGTGTATGGTGTTAGAGAATGTTCTCATTTCATTCTTTTACCTGTAGCTGTCCATTTTCCCCAGCACCACTTATTGAAGAGACTCTCTTTTCTCTATTGTATGTTTTTGTCTCCTTTGTCATAGACTAATGACCACAGGTGTATAGGTTTATCTCTGGACTTTCTGTCCTGTTATGTTAATTCATATTGGTTTCTTTTTTTTTTTTTTTTTGCCAGTTTTTTTGTTTGATTAGTGTATCTTTGTAGCCGGAGAAGGCAATGGCAACCCCTCCAGTATTCTCTGGAGAAGGAAATGGCAACCCACTCCAGTATTCTTAACTGGAGAATCCCATGAACAGAGGAGCCTGGTAGGCTGCAGTCCATGGGGTCCCTAAGAGTCGGACACGGCTGAGCGACTTCACTTTCACTTTTCACTTTCACTTAGTTGCAGCATGCGGGATCTTCATTGCCACTCACAGACTCTAGTTGTGACACGCAGGCTCCAGAGCACAGGACTCTGTAGTTGCAGCTCCAGGGCTCAGTTGCCCTGCAGCATGTGGGATCTTAGTTCCCTGACCAGGGATCAAACTCATGTCCCCTGCATTGCAAGGAGGGCTCTTAACCACTGGACCACCAGGGAAGTCCCATGTTAAAAGCTGTTTAATCATTTGCAATTTCAGTACTTGTGACTGGTCTGTTCATATTTTCTACTTCTTCCTGGTTCAGTCTTGGAAGGTTGTACCTTTCTAAGAATTTGTCCATTTCTTCCAGGTTGTCCATTTTGTTGGCATACGGTTGCTTGTAGTAGTCTCTCTCTCTCTCTCATGGGCTTCCCTGGTGGCTCAGACGGTAAAAAGAATCCACCTGCAGTGTAGGAGACCTGGTTCGATCCCTGGGTGGGGAAGATCCCCTGGAGGAGGACATGGCAACCCACTCCAGTATTCTTGCCTGGAGAATCGCCATGGACAGAGGAGCCTGGCAGGTACAGTCCCTGGGGTCACAAAGAGTCGGACATGACTGAGTGACTAAGCACAGTAGTCTCTTATGATCCTTTGTATTTCTGTGGTGTTGATTGTAACCTCTCCTTTTTTTATTTCTAAGTTTATTGATTTGAGCCCTCTCCCATTTTTTTCTTGATGAGTCTGGCTAAGCTTTTAGTTTCATCGATCTTTTCTATTATTTTCTTCATCTCTTACTGATTTCTGCTCTGGTCTTTGGTTTTTTCCCTTTTACTAATGTTGAGTTTTATCTCTTCTTTTTCTAGTTGCTTTAGATGTAAAATTAAGGGGTTTTTTTAGATTTTTTCTTATTTCCTGATGTAAGATTGTATTGCTATAAAATTCCCTCATAGAACTGCTTTTGCTGAGTCCCATAGGTTTTGGATTGTTTTGTTTTCATTGTCATTTGTCTCTCGGAAATTTTTTTTTTAACTTTTAAGATTGAAGTATAGTTGCTTTTCATGTAGGTAATTTTTTATTGCCTCCTTGATTTCTTCAATGGTCCATTGGTTGCTTAGTAACATTGTTTAGTCTCCACATATTTGGTGTTTTTTTTGTTGTTGTTATTGTTTTTTACAGTTTTCTTGCGATTGATTTCTATTCTCATAGCATTGTGGCTGGAAAAGATGTTTGATATGACTTCAATTTTATTAAATTGACCAAGGCTTGATTTGTGGCCCAGCATGTGACCTATTCTGGAGAATGTTCCATGTGCTCTTGAGAAGAATGTACACTGCTCTCTGAGGGAATTGTCTATAAATGCGAGTTAAGTCTGTTTGGTCTTACGTGTCATTTAAGACCTGTGTTTCCTCACTAATTTCCTGTCCTGATGACTGTCCACTGATGGAAGTGGGTTGGTTTATTGTAACTTTAGGACAACTGAATGTGGTAGGTCTGTTAGGCATTTACTTCCAGATGGGACATAAATCATGAGGAGACCTTTCTACCTGGCAGGCTGCCCTGGGAGTTACCTTTGGGGTCTTCTGGAGGTCTGTGAGTTGTTCCAGTTGTCAGTGACAGCCTGTTGCTGGGATTTAACAGGTCAGGGTCAGGGCCAGGTGCTGTGAGCAGCTCAGTTCTTCAGCCCAACTAAACACTGTCCCCACACACACCAGTAGAACATGGCCCCGCGGCTTGGAGACCGTCTGCTTTGCTGACGCCCATGAACTCCCAGGAGTCTTCCTGGCAATTTGTTTTGGGTACTTTTCCCCATATTCTTGAACTCTTAGTGGGTTCTAACTTCACAGCCTTGCTGGTGCCTCAGGCTGGTGGTACTAAACCCATGTGAGATGAAGGATGAAGTGAATTCTTCTCTTTCTGTATTTGTGTGCATTCATTCCTCCAATTAGATTTCCAGCTTTGCCATCTGCCCTACAAGCATCGAGCTTGCTGACTCACACTGGCTGCCCTCCTCCTATGGCAACACTATACCACACCCATACCCCTCTGTGGCTGAGCTCCAGGAGGTCATCAGCTGAGCTGGAAAATCTTTCTGTGATGAGCAACTTTTTGGTTCAAAATTTATCCTGGGTTTTCATCTGTTCAGTTCAGTTTAGTCACTCAGTCGTGTCTGACTCTGTGACCCCATGGACTGCAGCACACCAGGCCTCCCTGTCCATCACCAACTCCTAGAGTTTACTCAAACTCATGTCCATTGAGTCGGTGATGCCATCCAACCATCTCATCCTCTGTCGTCCCCTTCTCCCGCCTTCAATCTTTCCCAGCATCAGGGTCTTTTCCAGTGAGTCAGCTCTTCACATACCCTGGTGGCTCAGACAGTAAGATGTCTGACTACAATGTGGGAGACCCAGGTTCAATCCCCGGGTCGGGAAGATCTCCTGGAGAAGGAAATGGCAAACCACTCCAGTATTCTTGCCTGGAAAATCCCATGGATGGTGGAATCTGGTAGGCTACAGTCCATGGGGTTGCAGAAAGTCGGACACAACTGAGTGACTTCACTTTTTTTTTCTTTCTTTGTATCAGGTGGCCAAAGTATTGGAGTTTTAGCTTCAGCATCAGTCCTTCCAATGAAAATTCAGGACTGATTTCCTTTATGATGGACTGGTTGGATCTCCTTGCAGTCCAAGTTCAGTTCAGTTGCTTAGTCACGTCCAACTCTTTGCGACCCCGTGAACTGCAGCACACCAGGCCTCCCTCTCCATCACCAACTCCCGGAGTTCACCCAAACTCATGTCCATTAAGTCGGTGATGCCATCCAACCATCTCATCCTCTGTCGTCCCCTTCTCCTCCTGCCCCCAATCCCTCCCAGCATCAGGGTCTTTTCCAATGAGTCAGCTCTTCGCATGAAGTGGCCAAAGTATTGGAGTTTCAGCCTCAGCATCAGTCCTTCCAATGAATACCTAGGACTGATCTCCTTTAGGATGGACTGGTTGGATCTCCTTGCAGTCCAAGGGACTCTCAAGAATCTTCTCCAACACCACAGTTTAAAAGTATCAATTCTTCTGTGCTCAGTTTTCTTTATAGTCCAACTCTCACATCCATACATGACCACTGGAAAAACGATAGCCTTAACTAGATGGAACTTTGTTGACAAAGTAATGTCTCTGCTTTTGAATATGCTATCTAGGTTGGTCATAACTTTCCTTCCAAGGAGTAAGCGTCTTTAATTTCATGGCTGAAATCACCATCTGCAGTGATTTTGAAGCCCCCAAAAATAAAGTCAGCCACTGTTTCCCCATCTACTTGCCATGAAGTGATGGGACCAGATGCCATGATCTTTGTTTTCTGAGTGTTGAGCTTTAAGCCAACTTTTTCACTCTCCACTTTCACTTTCATCAAGAGGCTCTTTAGTTCCTCTTCACTTTCTGCCATAAGGGTGGTGTCATCTGCATATCTGAGGTTATTGATATTTCTCCCGGAAATCTTGATTCCAGCCTGTGCTTCCTCCAGCCTAGTGTTTTTCATGATGTACTCTGCATAAAAGTTAAATAATCAGGGTGACAATATACAGCCTTGACGTGCTCCATTCCCTATTTGGAACCAGTCTGTTGTTCCATGTCCAGTTCTAACTGTTGCTTCCTGACCTGCATACAGGTTTCTCAAGAGGCCGGTCAGGTGGTCTGGTATTCCCATGTCTTTCAGAATTTTCTGCGATCTACACAGTCAAAGGCTTTGGCATAGTCAATAAAGCAGAAATAGATGTTTTTCTGGAACTCTCTTGCTTTTTCGATGATCCAGAGGATGTTGGTAATTTGATCTCTGGTTCCTCTGCCTTTTCTAAAACCAGCTTGAATATCTGGAAGTTCATGGTTCACGTATTGCTGAAGCCTGGCTTGAAGAATTTTGAGCATTACTTTACTAGTGTGTGAGATGAGTGCAATTGTGCGGTAGTTTGAGCATTCTTTGGCATTGCCTTTCTTTGGGATTGGAATGAAAACTGACCTTTTCCAGTCCTGTGGCCGCTGCTGAGTTCTCCAAATTCGCTGAGTGCAGCACTTTCACAGCATCATCTTTCAGGATTTGAAATAGCTCAACTGGAATTCCATCACCTCCACTAGCTTTGTTTGTAATGATGCTTTCTAAGGTCCACTTGACTTCACATTCCAGGATGCCTGGCTCTAGGTGAGTGATCACACCATTGTGATTATCTGGGTCATGAAGATCTTTTTTGTACAGTTCTTCTGTGTATTCTTGCCACCTCTTCTTAATATCTTCTGCTTCCATACCATTTCTGTCCTTTATCGAGCCCATCTTTGCATGAAATGTTCCCTTGCTATCTCTAGTTTTCTTGAATAGATCTCTAGTCTTTCCCATTCTATTGTTTCCCTCTATTTCTTTGCACTGATTGCTGAGGAAGGCTTTCTTATCGCACCTTGCTATTCTTTGGAACTCTGCATTCAAATGGGTATATCTTTCCTTTTCTCCTTTGCTTTTCATGTCTCTTCTTTTCACAGCTATTTGTAAGGCCTCCCCAGACAGCCATTTTTCTTTTTTGCATTTCTTTGCTATGGGGATGGTCTTGATCCCTGTGTCCTGTACAATGTCAAGAACCTCCGTCCATAGTTCATCAGGCACTCTATCTATCAGATCTAGTCCCTTCAAGGGACTCTCAAGAGTCTTCTCCAGCACCACAGTTCAAAAGCATTAATTCTTTGGTGCTCAGCTTTCATTACAGTCCAACTCTCACATCCATGCATGACTACTGGAAAACCCATAGCCTTGACTAGATGGACCTTTGTTGGCAAAATAATGTCTCTGCTTTTTAATAAGCTGTCTAGGTTGGTCATAACTTTTCTTCCAAGGAGCAAGCGTCTTTTAATTTCATGGCTGTAATCACCATCTGCAGTGATTTTGGAGCCCAGAAAAATAAAGTCTGTCACTGTTTCCACTGTTTCCCCATCTATTTGCCATGAAGTGATGGGACTGGATGCCGTGATCTTAGTATCATCTGTAGCAGTTACATTACACTTGTGGTTGCTCTGGGCTGGATGCAGGGCATATAGGGATGGCCTTGAAAACTAGTTTTATTTAAAGCTCAGCAGTAAACACACTGAAGTATTAGTGGAGTATGTGTTTGGGGTGGTGGGACCTTGGGGAATTTTTTCTTCCATATTTGGTTTCTCTGTGTCACTTTTTGTCTTAGTTCTGACTGCTAAATAAAATACCCTGGACTGGGTGGTTTAAAAACAAGCATTTATTTCTCATGGTTCTGGAGGCTAGGAAGTCTAGGAATGAGGTAGGTGCTGGCTGATTTGGTGTCCAGCGAGGGCCGTCTCCTGGTTTGCAGAGGGATGCCTGCCTGTCCTGTCACATGGTAGAGAGAACACCAGCCAGCTCTCCAGTCTCTTCCACGAATCACATCAAGACCCCATCTCAAACTAATTACCCTCCCCCAAAGACTCCTCCAGATACTATCACATGGAGTGTGAATGCTTCAACATTGGAATCTGGGGGTGGGGTCCAGGCCATAGCTCTGTGACTAATAAAAGAAGCATGGGTTTGCCATCATGGAAACGTGTGTTTGAAACCTAGCATCGCCATTTAGCAGCTGTGTGACTGAGCACATTGGCATCATCTCCTAATCATCATTGTCCCCGGGAGTCAGGGTGCCACTATCAGCCCCACGGGGCGGTGGGCTCCTCAGAGGAAGCCTGATGGGTGCCTGGTGGGCGCTGAAGGAGCATTCCTCTCCAGCTGTGCTCGCTCTGCTTTACCATCCATGTTGGAGCGTGCCCCGTGCCGAGTGAATGAGTCACTGGCCGCCTGTGCTTATATCCTTCCAGTGATCTGCAGAACGCAGCTGCTGGCTCCTTCGCCTCTGCCTTTGCTGCTCTGGTCCTCTGCCCCACAGAGCTGGTGAAGTGCCGACTGCAGACCATGTACGAGATGGAGACGTCGGGAAAGATAGCCAAAAGCCAGAAGTAAGTGCTGCTGCTGCTGCTAAGTCGCTTCAGTCATGTCCGATTCTGTGCACCCCCATAGACGGCAGCCCACCAGGCTCCGCCGTCCCTGGGATTCTCCAGGCAAGAACACTGGTGCTGCCCATGTACAAATGTAGGGTCTCCATTGCCTTGGTGTAATGAATATTTTTAAATTTTACATTATGCTATAATTAAGAGGCAAAACAGTTTATCTACTCGAAACACTCCCCCCACCCACCCCATGCCCACCAATCCATGAATAATGTTCTGAATGGACAGTCTGGGATGGTTGGACCCACCACCCACCCCAGAATGTAGGCAAAAGATTTTTTTTAACAATGATTTATTATTATTCCTAATTAAAAATTTTTTTTTTGTGGGGGTAAGGCTGTGCCATGAGGTGTGTGGGATCTTAGTGCTGCGATCAGGGATCGAACCGGCGGCACTCCCTGCATTGGAAGTGTGGAGTCTTAACCACTGAACCACCAGGGAAGTCCCTGTAGGCTAATATTTCATATCCTAAAAGTGGAGAAGCAGGGCTCCTACCTCATTTGGCCCGTGGAGAGCCTAAGGCATGACCTCCATATATACCTGGAAACACACAGCAGCAGCTTTAGAACTGAGGCTGAGCTTTCCTAGGTGCCGATTTGGATTCTGGGATGAATATTTGCTCACTCCCCAGTTTCACATCGGTGCTCATGCTGATCACGCCAGATCCTGGTGGTAACTTCCTTTACCCCTTCCCTAATCCTTCAGGTGCCCTTGGAGAAGGGAATGGCTTCCCACTCCAGTATTCTTCCCTTGAGAATCCCACAGACAGAGGAGCCTGGCAGGCTACAGTCCATGGGGTCACAGAGAGTCAGACATGACCTAGTAACTAAACAACAAGAAGTCCTTTAAGTATACCTACAAAGGGCCCAAATTCTCAAAACGTTCATCAAAGCCTTGTAAGCTTAGCAAGTCTTCAGTGATTGAGTTATCCCGTGAATGTATGAATCATATACATTATTATTTATTATTTGAATTAAAAAGCAATTCATTATCCTTATTCATCCCAAAATTTTCTTATTGAACTAACTAAAGGTTTGGTCATGGATATTGCTCAGGTTAACTCAAAAGCCAATAAATAAACTGCTGGGAAAAACTAGTAGATAAACTGACCATTTTCTGAGTCGTCAGTTTTCCTTCCAGTGAAAATGGGGTTTGTAATAGCGCCCTATTTCTTGCAGCCAAGAGATTCATTACAACCTATTTGAATCTATTATTCACAGCCTAGAAGTTCAAAAGTCTTTAATGCTTTTTTTTCATTGGAATACAGTATACACACAGTAACAGAAACACACCCAGAAATCATAGAAAATCTTAAGTGTGCAGTTCCACGAATAGTCACAAATGAACCTTTTTGTCAGCTGGTGCCCAGATGAATAGTGCATTGACAGCACCCAGAAAGTTGTCTCTTGAAAGTAGTTTAAAGTATTTTTTAAAAAGTAATTTTAGATCCAAAGGACTCTGGTAGATGGACACCCTGTACAAAAGAAAACATGTTTTAGGTACAGCAGTGCCCAAGCCGGGAATATGGTAGCTGAGGGTTGAGACCTGGATTGGAACTAGGCTAACTGTTAAGTTGCATTACTTTGTGCGTGCATGCATCAGTCACTCAATCATGTCTAACCACTTTCGACCCTATGGACTGTAACCTGCCAGGCTCCTCTGTCCATGGGATTCTCCGGACAAGAACACTGGAATGGGCTGCCACGCCCTTCTCCAGGGGATCTTCCCCACCCAGGGATCGAACCTGCATCTCCTGTGTTTCCTGCATTGGCAGCTGGGTTCTTTACCTGCTGAGCCATCAGGGAAACCCTGGATTACATTACTTCTTCAATGTAGAAGGAGAGGGCACTGCAGCAGGGACTGGCTAGTGGATAATGCCTGGGAAGGCAGATCATCGATTAAAAGCAGGTGGCCTTTGTTACCTGGGGCCTGATCCCTCTCTGGTCCAAGCCAGGTCACCTATTGAGAACACAGTGAGGAGTGAGGGGCTGCCAAGCTGACAGGCTTGGTTTCTGGTGCTATCGGGAACAGGCCTGCCCACCCCCACCCCTGACACCATCAGGAAGAAGAGCCTGCACAGAGTGTGCCATATTCTGGCTGCCTCAGGCTCTGATCTGCTTCAGGTAAAAAATTCTTACACACCTGCCTCTGTAAGAACTGAATCCTGGGTGCGTCTAGCCTGACATAGTTCAGCTCTTGGAATTTCTTTTGTTCTTGCCTTTAAGTAACATGTAAGGCTCCTTACTCACTTCCCTGGATGGAAGCAAAACAAAACCCCAAACACCTGAACAATCAGTTCACTCAAAATAGATCATCTCAAAAGAAAGGCTGAGGAGATAGAAATCTAGGGCGGTAAGGGGACTGGGCAAGAACAATGCCATTTTATTCTCACTGAGTTTGGACAATCTCATTGTAGTTTCACTTACTCACTATTGAAAAAATGGGTGTAATTGACTCTCTTAGATTTTTGATAATGATTTCTAGAAATGTATGCATTCATTTTAATAAACTGTCTTTACATGGACTAGCTCAAGCGATGAAATAAACTTGTTATAAAATAATTGTATCTGAGAGATTTCCTTCCCACAGAAGCCTTTTAGGGCTGGAATTCTGGTAGCTCTGTTGATAAAACGAGCTGCTTGGTGGTCAGAGCTCCGTCAGGTCTACGGGATGGGTGTGGTCAGAGCCCCGTCTGGTCTACGGGATGGGTGTGAACGTTGTCCTAACTGTCTGTCACCCTGTGTCTCCACCCAGCACAGTCTGGTCTGTCGTGAAGACTGTCTTTAGGAAGGACGGCCCCTTGGGCTTCTACCATGGACTCTCAAGTACTTTACTTCGAGAAGTACCAGGCTACTTCTTCTTTTTTGGTGGCTATGAACTAAGCCGGTCATTTTTTGCCTCGGGGAGATCGAAAGACGAATTAGGTAAGCCTGTTGGCGAGGACCACAGGTGGGTTTGAAGCGTTGGCTTCCTGGTGGTGGTTCAGTTCAGTTCAGTCGCTTAGTCGTGTCTGACTCTTTGCGACCCCATGAACCACAGCACGCCAGGCCTCCCTGTCCATCACCAACTCCCGGAGTCCACCCAAACCCATGTCCATCAAGTCGGTGATGCCATCCAACCATCTCATCCTCTGTCATCCCCGTCTCCTCCTGCCCTCAATCTTTCCCAGCATCAGGGTCTTTTCAAATGAGTCAGCTCTTCACATCAGGTGGCCAAAGTATCCGGGTGGTGGTGGTTGCTATGGAATCTGTGCACGGCGCCCCCTTGTGGCGGGTCCACCTGGCCCTCGGCCCCTCTGGATGCCAGGGAGTAACCGTGGTGGCAGGTGGTAGCTAGCACCTTCCTCCCACCTAAGTAATTTCCTCAAGGCAGGGACTAGAGCAAGACTTCCCAAACTTATTTTACTGGAATACCATTTGTGCATTATCTCCAGGTCCATTTTAAGGAAGATTGCAGACATCATTTTTCCTGGGGGAACTCACCTGTAAAGAATCTCTGAATAAGCTTAAACTTAGTAATAAATCTTGATAGTGTTCCCCCCCCCCCCCCAAAGATTTTTTTGGATGTGGACCATTTTTTTTTTTAGTCTGTATTGAATTTGTTACAACATTGCTTGTTTTGTGTTTTGGGTTTTTTTGGCTGTGCAGCGTGTGGGATCTTATCTTTCTGACCAGGGATCAAAGCCACGCCCCTCTGCAACGGGAGGTGAAATCTTAACCACCAGACCACCAGGGAAGTCCCCTTGCTAGATAATATTTTGAGAGCAATGAGAAGGGTCCTTCCTTCTCGTTTATCCTCATTAGTGGCTTGACCGAATGCTTGGCTCGTGGGTGATTACATTTTTTTTCTTAAACACCTCCATTCAGTGTTTTGGACCTGTTCTGAGGATCGTCGTGCTCCCAGGCTCAACTGTCATGTTTAATAAGATAACTTTCGATTTTCACAGTAAAGGGAGAATCAGGGCTGTAGGGTATTAATATATTAAAATACTTAAGAGAAAGTTGAAAAAAGATGCAGCCTGTGTTTCCGTGGCCTCTGTTCTTACTCCTCGTGGCAGGGTGTTGCCATGCTGCTGATGCCTGCTGGTTCTGGCGGGGGGGAGGGGGGCAGGCCTCTGGAGAACAGGGCAGGAGGGCCACAGTGACCAGCGTAAATCTGACCCTCACTGGAGCTGCCCCTGGTCCTGGCATCATGAGGGATGCCCCCAGGCTGTCACAAGGACCCTGTGTCCTTAGATCGTTGCCCCAGAGAACTGTGCTCCGCAGCTTCCGTGTTGGTAACTGCACCCACCTGCCGTCACTGCTGCACTGACCTCTGGAAATGTCACATCACCTGTGCTTTAGACAAAATACCATTTGCGCATTTTCTCCTCTAGGCCCTGTCCCTTTGATGTTAAGTGGTGGATTTGGTGGAATCTGCCTGTGGCTTGCTGTTTACCCAGTGGATTGTATCAAATCTAGGATTCAAGTTCTTTCCATGTCTGGGAAACAGGCGGGATTTATCGGAACCTTTATAAGCATCGTGAAAAATGAAGGTGAGTCTGCCATTGGCCGAACCAGAGGTGCTGTGTACAGAGAGCGGTCATTTCGCCGCTAGTCTTGTTGAGGTTGATCACACGGATAATGGCTCTATTTCCCCCACCTCATAACCTTTTCTAACTGTGTATATAACCCACACTTGTGGATTTGTTTTCAAACCCCTTTCTTTAGGTTCTTTCATTATTCTCAAGAATGTTTAAAGTTCCTGACTTCTAACCTCTAGGCCAGGATATTTTTTCTAAATAGCGTGGAGGGAATTTTTAAAGTATATACTTTTGTCTAAGAGGACGGATGTTTCGAAGTTAGCACCACTTGTTTTAAGCAATATTATCAGAAGCTGAGCTCTAATGGAATTGCTAAGACATTTCAAACAGTGTGCATCCTTAATGCTAAGACTTCTGGAATGAGAAAGGCACTAAGCCATTTCGGAAGGTTATTTGCTATCAGGTTTTGGTTATACAGGAGGATAAAGACTTTTTAAAGTAGCGGTTGTGTAAAGTCGATTTTATGCTACTAGTGAGTAAAGACCTGTCCTTCTAGCATTCACTGTGCATCTTAAAACTTGGCACATGCACGTCTCTTGAGAGCGAGCACGGTAAAGATGCAGAAACTGATTTAACCCCAGATAGAGCACAAGACGTCTATTACTAATAGTAACCCTGTTGGTTTTTTTATTTGGCTGCACCGGGTCTCAGTTGCAGCATGTGAGATCCTCAATCTTCATTGCGACATGCAGAATCTTTAGTTGCGGCATGTGGGATCTAGTTCTCTGACCAGGGATCAAACCTGGGCCCCGTGCTAATGGGAGCGAGGAGTCTTAGCCACTAGACCACCAGGAAAGTCCCCAGTAACCCCTTTTCAATTTGCATTACACTTCATAGTTTTACAAAGTACTCACACCTCTTTTATCTGATTGGATCTTCAGAACCGCCTTGGGCAGTACTGATACTAGAAACCTGATACTGGTCAGATTTCTGACCACATCCACGTTCTTGCTCCTGGCCCACTGCCTCATGGTCCTCGCCCCCACGTGAAGCTGCAGAGCCGCTGCCATCTGTGACTCTGGTTGCCTTCTGTCGGCCCATGTGGCCCCGCTTTGCCACATCCATCTACTAGGAGTTAACAGGCACCGGATTGGTGAATGTTCGCCAGCTTTACTGGGAGACCTGCCCTTGCCCTTGTTTCCACTAGACTGTTTGGTTCCATTAGCCCAGAGAAACCTGCTCCATAACTGTTGGGTTTTAGCTCTATTGTCTGGATTTGTAAGTGTAAAAATATCCATGCTGTGCGGGTTGGTGGGATATCTGCAAGAAGCGGGGGAAGGATCTCAGTCTTTGATCACCCTTTTGTCTTCTAGGAGTACCGGCCTTATATTCTGGACTGAAACCTACCTTGATTCGCGCGTTCCCTGCCAATGGGGCTCTCTTCTTGGCCTATGAATACAGCAGGAAGTTGATGATGAACCAGTTTGAAGCATACTGAAGTGTTGCAGTGAACCTCGATCCAAGTGCAGGCATTTGAGGACTGCAGTTCATCTCAGGGTTTCAAAGAGTACAAGACCAATGTGGAGTTATTTTGATTTCATGCAAATTACTTTTTTTTTTTTTTTTGTCTTCCATTCTTCTACCTTAAACTTTATAGAAGAGCCTCTATTTTATAGCGTATAATTTCTGCCCATAATTGTATTGAAATAGAAAAGTTGCTGCTCTTGTCCATGGTGGGACATGCAGGGTAGGTGGGCTGCTGGTCTGAGATATACCTATTCTGGAGGGCTGAGTAGA
Source organism: Bos indicus (assembly GCF_029378745.1). Classification (NCBI taxonomy): domain Eukaryota; kingdom Metazoa; phylum Chordata; class Mammalia; order Artiodactyla; family Bovidae; genus Bos; species Bos indicus. The sequence continues at coordinate 21,636,434 of NC_091771.1, read as the reverse complement.
ACTATATCAAGGGCTTTTGCATAAACCTGTATGTGTCCATGCAGTTTAGATGGTTATGAGTTGTGAGTGAAGCACAGTGTAGTTCCATGTTTTATCTCAGATCACATCAGAAAAAAAAAAAAAACCTGAGGTAACCATGTTTCATGAGGATGGTTATAAATGCGTAATCCATTCTAGATGTAGGGTCTCTTTTTTTAAAAAAAATCTGCGTAGCACGTACACAATACTAAGTGGGTACAGTTTTTAAAACGTTTTCCTGTGGTGCTTGAAAACTTAAGGTGTCCTTCTAGATTTTTAAAAAGGAGAAAGTACCCGCATACTGGTGTGGCTTTCACGTTGTCGACTGACGTTTCAGAGGAAGCATGCTGGATTCTCCTAGGATGCTCCTCTGTGGAAACAGTGCCAATCATCTTCCAGGTAGGACCACATTCTGCGCCCTGACATAGGGCTAGGTGTGGCCTGGAGCCTTTGAGAAGCAGGGCGGGCTTCTCTTCCCTTCTCTCGCAAGGGACTCCCCTCTGCTGGGCTTGAGCTAGAGGAAGGGGCTGAGGGGACGACGGCGGCGGCCGTGGTGCTCGGTAAAGCTGGTGGCTGACAGCTTCCCTGAGCTGCTTTCTGTCTCTGGGTCCTGGCCTGGGTGGGGTTCCAGGGATTTTATTGGACTCTCTATCCGTTTTGGGCCACGCCCTCCTTTGCCTCCGCCAATCAGAAGCCCTTCCAGGGAGCCGACTGCGGAAGCCCAGAGAGGCCCTGGCTCTGCATCTGGGAATAGGATGCTCCTGGGCGAAGCGCTCTCCTCTCAACCATTCTTAGGACTTGCCCTCTCCGTAGGGGTGTTAGGTGAGCTGGGCTGAATTTTTGTCTCAGGCTCCCTCACTCCTGGTCGGGCTTTTCCAGCATGAGAGCCTTTTGACTTGGGCCTCTGGCCGTCGTGAATTTCAGCGACGTGGTCTCGGGTGTGACTTGATCAATGAAACAAGTCATTTTATTAAACTATGCCGTTTGTCTGCACTACTCACAAACCCTAGTTTTTTGGGTTTCTACAGACGTGGGAGGGTCAGCTATTCTCTGTCCTCTGGTGTAAGGGAGTTGCACCGTCCCGGTCCCAGGACCACCCAGGGCTCTGATAAAAAGGTCTTAATCGGCCTCAGCGGCTGATGTGTTGTTAGTAACAGTCCTCAGCCGTATGTCTGTCCCTGGCGAAACCTCTAGTTTCTGCAAGCTTTTTGTTCTCCCTGAAGCCTCGTGGTGACTCTAGCCACCTGCCAGAAGTCAGGAAGGCAGGATGCTCAGCGTTGTGCCCAATGGGTTCGTGTTATGCCTGGTCTTGAAAAGCATTTGCCTTTTCTTGAAAAGCATTTTTCTACCTACCTTTTCTCCATGTTTAAATGGTCAGTAGCTACCGAGTAGTGCTTCATCTAGACAGGCTGGACTGAAGCCAAAATAACAAACGGGACTGGTTCCCCCAGGAAGAGGCTTCCTCCAGAGCCCACTGGCAGTACTACTACCGGTGTTGTCCTGCAAAGATGTAACTGAATTTCTTCAACAGAAACCGTCTGAGGCAAGTTAAGAGTGAATGGGAGTAAGGATTGGGAACTTAAGTCAGAATTGTGTTATTGTTTGTTTCATTCTATTCGCTTAACTCATGGTTCAATATTTAGGTACAATTTGTACCATTTCAGGTGTGTACTCCAGACAAAAATATAGTAGCTTGAAATACTGTGTTTAAAGAAATTCTTGAGTTCTGTCATTAAATTATTTGCCTAATAGGTGACTATATGATTTAAGTGCATACATTCAAAGAACCAACTGTCAGGAATGCTGGAGTCATGTATGGTGATATTTCAAGGTGGTGGTTTTATTGCAATTAGCATTGTTCTTTGTCAACAAAATTCCTGATGTAAAACAACTACTGATAAAAATCCATGTTATCTGTACACTGCAGTGATGAAACTTGGCCCACAAAAGTTACTTTCCCTCCACCAGGCTGTGGATGTGATGTGATTGATTTGCCAGGATGCCATGCTATTTTTTAAAATAAACTTCTCGATACAAGTTTGGGTAGTTCTATTCCAGGTCAGTAAATTCTTTTTGGCCACACTGCACAGCTCGTTGGCTTTTAGTTCCCTGACCAGGGATTGAACATGCGTCCCTTGCATTGGAAGCGTGGAGTCTAAACCACTGGACTGCCAGGGAAGTCCCTCCAGGTCAGTAAATCCTATTCAAGAAAACCAATATCGTTCTGATATTCTATAAATTTCTCAAGTTGTTTAACTATTCGCACTGGATTCTAGAAAAGCAGGCCTGCAGGTGGCTGTGAGCAAGTTCTCTTTATGAGCAAAAGCAGTATTAGGTGACCACTCATAGTTGCCAGAAATTTTGATGCACTTTGGAGGATTAGGGAAGAAAAACCCCCAACTGTAATCTCCTCTATTTCAAAACTCAAGATTCTGAAAAATTGGGGTTTCCCAACTTTTGCCAGTATTAAAGCTAGATCTTACTCTCCTCACTTTTTACCTCATCCACCTAAGCCTGCCAGCTGATGGTCCTCCGCAGATGACGGCTGCAGGAATTTCAAAGGAAATAACCTGTCCTGACACGTTTCTGTAACCCAAACTACAGGGAATAGTGGAGACATAATGTAGGAGGAATTTGAAAGCCTTTTCCTCCAAGATCGGTTCCTCCAAGGGGGCAGGGCATTGGGGGGAGGGAGAGGGAAGGATGATCATTTTTCTGGCTGGGCAGCTGCAGTGGCAGCTGGGACCCTTTGTGGGCTGTTTTTGGGGGGAAAAGAAGCACCTGCAGGGCCTTCCCTGCCACCACGTGGCAGCTCGGAGAGTCTCCTCCCTTCTCTGCTTGGTTGGCACCCACCAGCCCTCGTCTGTAAACTGATGGTCTAGTCTCCCTCAAATACTGACTGGGGCTGCCAGCCTGAGTGGTCAGTGTGCTGTTCTAGCACTGCTTCATCGGAGTGGTCTGCCTCAGCCTCCCAAACCTTATTTGTGGCTCAGATGGTAAAGAATCTGCAACATGGGAGACCTGGGTTCCAACCCTGGGTCGGGAAGATCCCCTGGAGGAAGGCATGGCAACCCACTCCAGTATTCCTGCCTAAGAATCCCCATGGACAGAGGAATCTGGCAGGGGTTGCAAAAAGATCAGTCCTGGGTGTTCATTGGAAGGAATGATGCTGAAGCTGAAACTCCAGTACTTTGGCCACCTCATGCGAAGAGTTGACTCATTGGAAAAGACTCTGATGCTGGGAGGGATTGGGGGCAGGAGGAGAAGGGGACGACAGAGGATGAGATGGTTGGATGCCATCACCGGCTCAATGGACATGAGTCTGAGTGAACTCCGGGAGTTGGTGATGAACAGGGAGGCCTGGCGTGCTGTGGTTCATGGCGTTGCAAAGAGTCGGACACGACTGAGCAACTGAACTGAACCAAAGAGAAAACAGTGATTCCCTGTGGACACAGGGTTAACCTGTGTCTATAATGAAAACTTGACCTTACTTCAAAGTTCTCCAAGCTTGGGTGAAGCTGGTTGGGGGCAGGGGTGGTGGATTTTAAAATCTGGATTGCTCTAGGCAAACGTTCCCTTTGACTTCTGTAATGATGGACAAAAGCAGAGGTTACTGAAGATTCTTTTACCCTCCCCCGATGCCCTGTGTATAATTAATGAGCTCCGTGTGGTGCTTGGAGTAAAAAAAAAAAAAAAAAAGCCCATGTTGGGGGTGGGAGGCTGCTGGTGTGAACATTTCTCTGGGTTTTAAAATTGTTTTTACTGCCATTCTGATCGTTGTTAATAGTTTGTAAGTCAAATAGAGGAAAGAAATTACCTTCAGTTCTTTCCTCTATTTGACTTATAATTCTTACTTTCTAACATCTGAAGTTACAGATGTAAAATAAAGCAGGGAATAAATACTTGTCCAGAAATATATAAGTAAATGAAACAAACCCACAGTATTAGGGAAAACTGCAGTCTTTAAATCTTATTTTGGTAGGAAAGTTTTATTTGTAAGTTCTTAAAAGTGATAACTAATGTTCTGTGTACTGTTTCAAACTTAATATATACGAAAACTCTGTGTGATGTATAGTCCTTCCAAAAAAAAATACTGCCATTGACATTCTCCCTTGTATATATTTAATAGATTTCTCAATAACATATGTACATGTATGTAAATATAAGCATATCAGCAAGGACATAGGTTTAAAAGATATAAATATGTAGCAAGGATTGGGAAGAACATGATTCTAGCCTAGAAGGGGAACTATACTTAATCAGATACCAGGAACAACTTAAATGTCATCAAAATATACCTCGACTGCAAACTGTGGACTGTAAGCTTTCCATGCTTTTATTTTATGGGGATTATCCAATTCACTTCTTGAAAGATAAAGCCTAGAATAGAAAAAAATTTTTTTTTTACATTTTATTTTAGGGCTAACAGAAAAGCCATGCTGAGGGGCACCCTTGTTTTAAAGCCTCGCTGGCTACCATCAGTCTCAGTTCCTCTGCATCTAGTTAGCTTTCTAAGCTCAACTCTCTATTAAGAGAGAAAAATATCATAACCTTGAGTAACAACATGCCACTGATTCTTTTAATATTGCCTTTGGAATTAACATCCATATTTAATAAATTGCTGTGTGACAAATCAGACTGGATGTGTATTAAAACCCAGGATAAACAAGTGTCTTTTTAAATTATGAAGTGGGCGTTTTGGATGAATTAAGTCTTGTAGTACAAAGAGCTTCACCCAGTAGTATGGAAATCTAAATGTTAAATCTTGAGGAACTATATAAAAGTGAGGAGAAAAAGTGATGGAACTTGTTGCCTCTCTAATACAGCTATGGTGTTTTAAAGGAAAAAACTCCCTCAGCAAGAACCGCTTTGCAGAAGTAGCACCAAATGAAGTTCCACCTAGATGTCAATTCTGAGGGATTTTGCTCATGTTATGAGTCAAAGTTTTCCATCTGTAAACATCCAGGGGGGCTTCCCTGGTGGCTCAGTAGTAAAGAATCTGCTGGCCAGTGCAGGAGACTTGGCCAGCCAGGAAATTTAACATTTAGATTTCCTTACTACTGGGTGAAGCTGTTTGTATTTGAGACTTAATTCATCCAAAATACCCACTTCATAATTTAAAAGGCACTTCGATCCCTGGGTTGGGAAGATTCCCTGGAGAAGGGAATGGCAACCCACTCCAGTATTCGTGCCTAGAGAATTCCATGGACAGAGGAGCCTGGTGGGTTACACAGTCCATGGGGTTGCAAAAAGTTAGACACAACTGATCACAAGCACATCCAAGGGGAAAAAATCTGGTAAAGTTCCATCACATCTAAAGTTCATTCTATCGAAATCCACCAAGTGTGTGTGTGCGTTGTAGGTATATTGTTGCCTTCCTGGAACTTGAGGTGGGACGAGAGGGCATCCACATTTGAAGAAAAAGCTAGAATTGTATGTCAGGAGAACTATCAACTCAGGCCATATATAATCACAACCACTTCTTCAAAACTCCTGTACGATTTTTTGTATATTGTTTTTCCCTGGATGGGATGGGATGGTGATATCAATCTCAAACTTTCAGCACCACAGGACAAGAGAAGTGGGGGACTTCTAGATGTAGGAATGAGGTTCAGATATGATAGAGGTTCTTTGGCATAATCTTCAAATCAATAGATTATCCAATTTATAGTTATTAGAACATTTTTTATGGGAGACTATTCATAATTTTTTTAAGCTGTCTTCATCAGTACTTACTGTGGATTATAACTTCTGCCCTAAATATAGAAGTGTAAAATAGAAGTGTGTCAGCCAGCTTTTAAACTAGCCGAAGGCTCCCTGGGTGATGCCTTACTGTGGTGTAGAATATGGTATCGGTTGGTCATCAGTAAATCAGCACGTACTGGGGACCTGCCATATTTGAGGTGCTAAACAGACTCATATTGAACTTTCACGGGAAGGACTTGTTACCAGTCAAGATCTGGTTACAGGATGTTTTATGACAGTCCTACGGCATGGGTCTTGAGAATAATGCAACAATGGATCTCAAGAATAGCCATATTTTTAAAACAACTAGATCACAATAAATAAGGCAGTGAAAACAGGGACTCAAAAGAATTTTTGGTTGGTATCTATAAATTGGGTTTGGGTAATTAGCAAAAGACTTGTCAGGGACTTCCCTGGTGGCCCAGTGGTTAAGAACCTGCCTTAAAATGCAGGTTCGATCTCTGGTCAGGGAACTAAGATCCCACATGCCATGGAGCAGTCCCACAGGTTGGCAACTAAGCCTGTGTGCCACAATTAAGACCCAACACAGCCAAGTAAAATAACTTTAAAATAAAGGCTTGTCATTACCCCTTACGTAGTCATTGGAGACTAAGCTGTTTCTACTGGATTATGCCACAGCCATACCTGTTATTTCGTATAAAAGACATATGGAACCAGAAGAAGAATGCACAGTTTTCGTAGTATTTAGGAAGAGCCTAAAAAGACATGGTTTTAAACAACAATTAGTTCTTGGTATCCATGTAACTGTGAAAAATAGTCATTTCAGAGGGATTAAAATTCCTTCCTTTATTCACTTGTGTGTTCATCAAATAGTTGTAGTTATTAAAATGCAGCACTTCTAGTCAACATTATATTCAAGTCACCTAGGAGGAGACTTTAAGAGATTACCGTTCCTTTCTCTTGCCTTTTCCAGCAAAATTTTCAAGGAAATGTATTTTCTCTATGATAGATATTTATAAATTTAGACACTGGTATTTTAATCAGGTTTGGATAGCGCTAAACAGAATCTACTAAGGACTATGCCGATTTCTGCCCCAGTGTATCATCCATTTTTACAAAGAACAGCTACATTAGATAATTAACCACTATCGATAATGATGATAGAAATAGCTAAAATTTCCAAAAGGGCTTTCATCTCATGGGCCTGAAAATCACAAAGGCCAGATAAAACCAGCATCCCCACATTAGCGCTTCTGCTTAGAGACCACTGATTAAGAGAACTCAGACTGGCTCCATTACTCGAGGGGAACTTTCCAGGTCACCTGCTTCAACACATTTACCACTTCAAACTTAGTAAGTTCTCCCCAACAGGGAGCAAGCGGGGGATGAAGGAAATAAGCTTTCAATTGAGCAACACAGTTATGTGTTGGCAGTTCTGGTTGATGATGTTATAGGAAAATGAACTAGCAATTGAGGCTTAGAAGTTTACTATGTACAGAATACTGCCATATACAGAATAATCAGACATTTGCTAACTGGTCAACATAATTATACCCTCATGATAATGTACTGACAGCGGCAGACGTATTTCATAAATATTGGATTAAATATACTATTTTAAATGAATTATACATCAATTACGAGGAAAGTTAAACCTCCCTCCCTTTAAAGTATTTTATAAGTTATGGGGAGAAATGTGTTTCAAAGATACAAAGCAAAAATATGATCACTGCTATGTAGTAAGACATACATTGTTTTTAACATCCTGGTTTTTGTTTTTTTTTCTTACTCGAAAATGAACACATGCAAATTGTATAGAATTTAGAAAACAACGAAAAAGGGTTTCCTTACATATTTTCTTATTTAAAAAAATTCTTTATAGTAATCTGACTTGTTTTCTTCCCCTCCCCGTCTTGGGGTTGACATTGCCTGTCATCTCGCTTATTGGGAATTATAGTCAAGGAGATCCCAAATCAGAAGCATTCACAAGACTAGATGAGATGAACAGCATAGGTTGTTCTTGATTACTCACCGAAGAAGAGAAAAATTTCACTTTTACCTCATCATACAGAGGTGGGCACTTAGAGAGCAAGATTATTACTCTGTCTGTTTCAGCATCATGAAATATCTGGATGAACACACAGAATTCAGAATTATCAACCTGATAATGAGACAACAGTGAAGTTCATGTTCGCTTATTGCAGCTTCTAATATTTAATCAAGTACTCTTGGTCTCACAGCTCAGTGACTACATGTATAAATATTAATCTTTAAAGTTGCAATACTATTGTTTACGTTTTTAATAGGCCAATGTGGTTGAAGGTTACGGGGTAGCACTGTTGAAAAGTAAAGTATCCAGTTTCCCATTAGACTTCAACTATGTTAACAATACTGCTGAATGTCTATCATCTGATTTTCAAATACTGAGAATACATTAGAAGTTCAATTTTAAAGCTAGTATGCACATTCAAAAAGCAATGCCTAATGGGTCGCATTTTACAACAGATGTATTTGCTGATGGGATTATTGGCCTTGTCTGTAGCAGACAGCTGGATGGAAGGACCAAGGATAGGCCAAGTTTCTGGAATGAACAACTTGGACGCTATACTATTTCTTTGTTCCTGATACACCCTTGGGTGAGGGTGGCACCCACAGTGGGAAGGGTCTGTGCTTGGTCCTGTGAAAAAAAATACAAAAGGAGGCGCAGACTCCGATGATGCTTCCGGGAGTTAAGCATGCAAGGAACAATAGCAGAATGGCAGGCAATCACGTGTCAAGCTGGATGATAAAGACTGAGGGTGCCGTTATGGGCTCAGGGAGGTTAACACGAGGTGAAGAATGAGAGCGCTTCCCTGAGGAGGCAGACGCTGAGCTGGGCACAGAAGGATGTGTGTTGGTGAAGAGGAGCACCGAGGCAGGATCAAGATGATGGAGGAGGAGGGTGCCCAGCTCACCAGCCCCCACAGACACACCAAAACTACAACTACCTATGGGACAACTCTATGAATGGCCTGAAGACTAGCAGGACAACTCTGCTACAACTGAGGATATGAAGAGAAAACCACTCTGAGACAGGACGGCAGAGATGGGTGGTCTTAGAAGACCTGTACGCCCGGCTTGACTACTACCCACAAGCGGGAGGGGGCTCACCAACGTGGAAGTTCTCCCTGTGGAAAGGAGGGGTTCGAGCCCCTCTCATCAGGCACCCCAGCTCTGGGGAAGATGAGCCCCCAGAGCATCTGGTTCCAAAGACCAGCAGGGCTTATATCCAGGAGAGCAGGAGGGCAGTGGGAAGTGAAACTCCTGCTCTTCTGACCAGAGACATATTAATAAGTCTTCTGCTACCCAGATGTTATTGATCAGAGACGTTTCAATATTCACTTACACGATAAATCACCGGCCACAGGCATTAGTTATCTGCAGAAATCCCCCAGTCGATAACATGTTAAAGGCCATGAGCACAAACTCCCTCACAAGGAGCCCCAGTGCAGAGGCTGTACTTCGAAAGGTGCCCTGGCCAAATGTGAAGTACGTGTATAAGCTGCAGGGTGAGTGCCACAGGGGCAGAAACTTCCCCTGGAGAACAAAGTGCTGGCAGGCATCGTGTGAAAAATTCCCCCTCCGCCTAGCTGGCCCAGCATGGCGGGTGCCACTTCAAACGTCTGCCATCTACCTGGCTAGCACCACGCGCCCCGCCCCAGTGTTCTCTTGCAGACCCACCCTGCCCCACATGCTCACCCCAGTGGCCAGTCCTCCAAAGCACCTCCCACCCTAAGGGACCACGCTCATCCCATCATGACCATATCTGCAACTGATGTGGCTGGGAGCCAAGCCAGCCACACTGAGCCCGCCCTGCCCACCAGTGAACCTGCAGCAGCCGTGGCCAGGCCTCATAGGCAGCCGGCCTCGGGGCCAGCGCCATCCACTCGTGTGTCTGCAGCAACAGTGGCGCCACACAACAGATGGGCACATACAGCCCACTAAAAACATCCCTGGCTCTGGTGACGAGCCGGGATTGCTCTTCTGGGTCCCATAGGAAACCTTCTACCTAAGGCCATTTCTTCAAAACCAGATGTCGGTGATCCACCTAACACATAGAAACAAACTCAGAGTCAGGGAAAATGAGGAGATGGGAATGTCCCAAATGAGAGAAAAAGACAAGACCTCAGAAAAAGAACCAACAAAATGGACATAAAGAGTCAACCTGATAAAGTATTCAAAGTCATGCCCGTAAGGAAACTCAGACTTGGAATAAGAATGAACGCAGTAAGAACTTCAACAAAGGGATATTAAAAAGAGCCAATCAGAGCTAAATACAATCACTGGAAGTAGCAATACTTATATCAGACAAAATAGACTTCAAAACAAAGGCAGTAGAACAGCTATGTGTAAAAGAACATTTTCTAACACCCTGTACAAAAATAAACTCAAATGGATTAAAATCTAAATGTAAGACCTGATACTATAAAATTCCTAGAGGAAAACACAGGCTGAACACTCTTTGATGTAAATTGTGGCAATAATTCTTTGGATTCCTTGGATCTGTCTCTTAAATGAAAGGAAACAAGCAAAAAGAAATGAATGGGACCTAATTAAACATACATGCTGCTGCTGCTGCTGGTGCTGGTGCTGCTGCTAAGTCGTTTCAGTCGTGTCCGACTCTGTGCGACCCCAGAGACGGCAGCCCACCAGGCTCCCCCATCCCTGGGATTCTCCAGGCAAGAACACTGGAGTGGGTTGCCATTTCCTTCTCCAATGCATGAAAGTGAAAAGTGAAAGTGAAGTCGCTCAGTCGTGTCCGACTCTTCGTGACCCCCATGGACTGCAGCCTACCAGGCTCCTCCATCTGTGGGATTTTCCAGGCAAGAGCACTGGAGTGGGGTGCCATTGCCTTCTCCAAACATACATGCTCTTGCACAGCAAAGCACACTATCGAGAATATGGAGACAACCAAAATGGAGGAAATATTTGCAAATGATTTGACTGATAAAGGGTTAATATGCAAACTATATAAGCAGCTTCTGCAACATTAAACAAAAACAAAAAAAACAAAACAAGCAACCTAATTAAAAAGTGGGCAGAAGACCTGAATAGACATTTTTCCAGGGGACATCCAGATGACCAACAGGCACATGAAAAGATGCTCAACATTGTTAACTACCAGATAAATACAAACTAAAACCACAACGAGCTGTCATCTCAAACCCATCAGAATGGCTGTCATCAAGATGACAAATAACAAATGTTGGTGAGGACGTGGAAAAGTGAACCTTCAAACACTGTTGGTGGAAAAGTAAATTGATGCAGCCACTGTGCAAACAGTATGGAGGTTTCTCAAAAAACCAAAAATATAAAAACTATGACCCAGCAATCTACTTCTTGGGAAAAAAAAAAAAACCATTAATTAAAAAAGATACACGCAACCCCAATGTTCACAGCAGCATTATTTACAATTGCCAAGATATGGAAACAGGTGATTTTTATGGGCATTGAAATTTCAGAATCAGTGCCATGTAATACAATGACCAAGAAGAACAGGACATGGCTAAAAGTGACCAGAGGCATGAATTTAAAACTCTGATAGGTTTCTAGGAACATGCTTAGCATCTATGGAAAAGTGAAGGGCAAAGCACCACTCTGAACCAAAAGTGTGTTCTGGAAAACACCCTGAAAACAATTTTGAACAATCAGTTTAACTCCTGACTCACATCCAAACCCAGGGACACCAAGTTGGATGGCAACCAGAAAGCAACATGGCCTTTTCCTGTGGTGATAAATGGTTCGGGGAGGTCGATGTGCTGATTTGAGATTTAAAACAAACACCAGACTTTTCAGTTCACGTGCTTTCTCTTACCCTACAGTTTTTGGAAGCAGAACAGAAAAAGACAGTCTTTCGTTGCATTATTATTTGTACTTTTAGATCACGTCCATTGCCTTTTCCAACACCTGAATGAAATTAAAAATTTAGACCGGTTAGAGCAAAGATCAGAATGTCTAAAAATCAACAATATGGATTAGAAAGAGAAAAAATGAACCCAGCTAACAATGCATTAATATTGAATCATTTGGATCTTGCCTGGATTTTGTCTTTGAAAGACAAAGCTTCAATCCAATTCTGTCCCCTAAGGCAGAGTTTATAAGGCTGGAGGGAAAAAAACCCGAAAAACAAAAAGGACACAGTTCAGCTTCTAAGACTTAGAATCTTACTGCTCACCTATCTAGCAAAAAAAAAAAATAGGGAATGGGACTTGAAACCTTTCTTACCAATGTGTAGCTTTGTTCAGACTTCCAATCATGATGTTTCTTAATAATAAACTAAAATTCCTCTTGCCTTAATTTAAGTCCAGTTTATACAAAACACAGGATAGCTGTATCCAAACATTCCTGCTGTGTTCACTATATATTTAGAGACAAATGGCTTTTTGCCCCACTCTTGTTTTTTTTTCCAATTTAATTGACCCACTTATTTTAGTATTTCCTCAAAGAGTTGGTTTCTCAAGCCTCCAATGAACTTTTCTTGCTTTTGTTTCAATCCTGCATATTTCACTTAAAGAAGCACAGAACCAAAGGTACAGAACTAAAACAAATATTCTAACAAAGTCATTTATCGATCATTCTTGATTATTTTCTCATATTGTTTCATGTTCCTTTAATTTTGTTCTAACACTGAAATATTCATTTGTCATTAGGAGTCATGGCTTTGCCTCAGTTCTCTCTGTCATATCCAGTTGCAGAATTTGTTTCAACTAATATTAACTAGAATTCAGGAAATGCAGAGCTAAACGTTAAGACATTTATCAAGCGACAAGGGCATTGTTTTATGAGCTTGAATTCCCACACATTAAAAAGTTTAAAAATACTTTAAGTATATCACATGATTTAAAAATAAAATATAAAGAAGATGAAGAGTCTCCATTTCACCTATCCCCCACCTGTTTAGTTTGCCGGCTCCAATAGATAACTATTAGTTTCTATTTTTATGTATAATCAAATATATTTTCTTCAAGTTTTATATGTTTTCTACGTGTATATACGTACAAACAGGGCTTCCCCAATGGCTCAGTGCGTTAAAGAATCCAATGCAGGAGACGCAGGAGATGTGGATTTGATCCCTGTGTTGGGAAGATCCCTGAGAGGAGGAAAAGGGCAACCCGCTCAAGGATTCTTGCCTGAAAAATCCCTTAGAGGAGTCTGGTGGGCTACAGTCCAAAGTATCACAATGAGTTGGACATGACCGAGCAACTAAGCATCATGCATACAAACATAAATATATATATATATTGTTTTACAGAAATTGTTGCATACCATAGCACTGTCCTGTACTTGCACTTTTTTAACACATCAAAAATCTTATTTAACTTATTAAAAAAAGAAAACAGTCAAATGTTGTAGTTGGTTCAATGTACTGCATTCATGGGCAGATAAGGAATGATGAAATTAATTTACAAATAGAATCAAAACAGGTCAATAAGCAATTTCATTCTACTAGACACAACTAATTTGCATTTCTATTCCCAAAATAATTTGCATTATTATCAGTTTTCTATGACTTAGAGCTGTAAAATAGCTTAAAGACCATGAGCGGTGAAGACAACCTTGAGAAGACACAACCCTGGAGAAGATACCCTCTGTCACTTTTTCCTGACAATCTCCCCACTCTCTCTCTGTTATGATCATAATCTCAAAGGAAGATTATTCTTTAGAGTTTTTACAGGATTTTTTTCCTTGTTCTTTCATTTGATACTCCTCTACCTCCTCATTGTGTTTAACTTGCTCTGTCTCTATGAAATCAGGTGAATCAGTTACCTATCCTGGTCTTGAAGGCATGTCCTTGTGTGGAAGCATCCCTACCCAGTCTAGGTGTGCCCAGTGGCTTTGGTGGGATAGCTGGACCTGAAGCAAGTGTGGGTCCCATCTCCCCCTGAGATGCTCTGGGAGTCACCACCTTGGTGGGAGGTGGGGCTGGAGATGGAGAGGCTACAGCCAGAGCCAGGCACGACCCTGTGTGTGTGTGAATGAGTGAGATGGCAGTCTTCGCCTTGGTTTGGGACACATCAGGGGCTCAAGGGTGCATGCATGCTAAGTCTCTTCAGTCGTGTCCAACTCCTTGCGACTCCATGGACTGTAGTCCATCAGGCTCCTCTGTCCATGGGATTCTCCAGGCCAGAACACGGGAGTGGGTTGTTTCCCTTCTCCAGGGGATCTTCCCAACCCAGGGATCAAACCCATGTCTCTCATGTCTCCTGCACTGGAGGAGTTCTTTACCACTAGTGCCCCACGGGCTGGGGGCCACAATTCTACGCTGGTTTCACCTTTTTTCCCTGGTGAGAGGCTGGGTTGGGCTAGAGAGGTTGGTGCCTCACTTCTGGGCTGGTTTCCCTCTCACCAGCAATGCCAGTCACTGCCCTGGAGTAGCTTTGCTCCTCCTAAATGTGGGTATCAACAGAGTACTGGCCAAGGTTGCCTTCTCCCTGGTCAGAGTTTTCAGGCTGCTGCCTCGGTTGGGATGGTGTATTAGCCACCACTTTGCTCTTTAAGAGCAGGGGTCTCAGTGTTTCATTCACAGCCTCCCCTCAGCCCCTCTGGCTTTCAGGCCTACTAAGGGGATACAAAAGTGTGACTGACACTTAGCTAATATAGAATCAGACGCATCTAAGCGTTCCAGCATCATTTGTGTTCTGGTATGTGAGTTACCTCTGTACTAACATTTTCAATTCCAGAGACCACAGTGATCTGTTATTTTCAAGCTATACCATTCCACAAACAGATGCAGGATGACTGTGTGGAATGATGTGGTGAGTCAGTCAATTTGAAGCTGACAGAATGTCATTAGCGTTGCTTTAATAGGATTTAGTAGTTTTTTAAAAATCTGATTCCCAGGTAATGACTAAAGATAATTAAGTTAGTATTGAATTTTGCATAGAATGGTAAATTGCAAATCAATAAAACCACTAATAAAAATAAAATATTAAAAAAAAATCCCAACCAGCCAAGGGGACCCATTTTCCTGGTGTCAGACCATGACCTGGGGTGCAGCTCAAATCCCTCACTCCTCCAGGAGAATTCCCAAGCCCATGACACCAGCCCCCTCCTCTTCTGGGTCTCCCACCAAGGGTGCAGGTCTCAATCAGATTGCTTCTCCTCCCTTCCTGCTAGACTCCAGAATTGTTTTCTTTACAGACTTGGCTGTAGAAGAGCTTATCTACCCCGGTTGCTCCACAAGGAGTTGTATTTTTGACGTGTTCTTGGCGGGGAGTGGGGGCAGGTAAACTCAGCACCCTCCTACTCTGCCATCTTGATCTCCCTCAAAGGAAAGAATTCTTATTCCAAACGAGGGCTGGTGTCCCCGGGTTTGGCCTGCTTATTTACGTGGGCACAGCAAGAATTTTAGCATGCCAGGCATGCCTTAAGTCAGCACTGCCAACCAAGTCCCACACTATAAGAACAGCTGTAAAGGGCACAAGCTTCTGTCTGGAAGCCTCTGTGAGGGGTCTCAAAGTAGACTTTTAAAATCCACTACTTTATGTTAGCCTGAGAAGTGAAGTGAAAGTCGCTTAGTCTTGCCCAACTCTTTGTGACCCCATGGACCATACAGGCCATGGAATTCTCCGGGCCAGAACACTGGAGTGGGTAGCTTTTCCCTTCTTCAGGGAATCTTCCCAACCCAGGGATCGAACCCAGGTCTCTGTATGGCATGCAGATTCTTTACCACTGAGCCACCTGGGAAGCCCTAGATGAGGAAACTAAACCCATAAATCTCTCTACCGGTTTTTGCCCTGCAGTGCTTATATGTTTGCATTAGTTCCAGATCTACACTTGACAGTTTTAACAGTATCTCCACAGAGGTTAAGTAAAACTCAAAATATTAAGAGCCGTCCACAGTCTTAGGATATGATATCAGACTGAGACAATCTATGAAATGCTAGAACTTATTAAAACCATTTTCAAGCTTAGCATTTTGAGAAATGATTCCTCTTCTCTGGTTCATGTTCGAGCAATGCATCAAAACTCCATCAGACTAACGCCTATTTGCCTCTTTGGAATAGCTTCATACTCACAGAGGTGTGTATAGATACTGTTATAGGCATACCTCAGGGATACTGTGGGTTTGTTTCCAGACCACTACAACAAAGTGAATATTGCAATAAAGCAAATCACGTGAATTTTTTTTTCTGTTTTCCAGTGTATATAAAAATGTATATTTACACTGTACTGTAGTCTATTTATGTCTAAAAAAAAAACTACATTCATTAAAAAAAGACTTGATTGCCAAATTGCTAAAAAATGGTAACCAGCATCTGACAATGCAGAATTGTCACAAACCTTTAATTTGTAAAAAAAAAAAAGGCAACATCTGTGAAGTGTGATAAAGGAAAGCACAATAAAATGAGGTCTTCCCGGATTCTCATTATGAACCAAGAGGGCCCTGAGGGAGACGAGACATGCAGGTACAAACCAGGCTCTCACGCCGCCAACTTGGTTTTACGGCTGAGTTTAAAATTCCGAGAGAAAGCAATTGCTCCACCAGCCCCTGGGTTGCCTCTCACACTGCAGAGGACAGCAGTGTGGCTCTTTCTGCAGGGAACGATGGGGAGTGAGCCACCCCTGTCCCCTCCTGCCCGCAAGCCTGGCTTTACCCCAGGGAGGTCTGAGGACAGCTGGCATTCCGAGTGAGACTCCACTCCAACCCTGTCCCTCATTCATCACACACACATGAGATGGTCAGAATGGACCTGTAAAGAACTCTGTAGCCCACAGAGCCTCCTCACAAACAGTTACTCCTTTATACACAGAGGCAGGCTTGTGCTGGAACAGGCTGGGTTTCCAAGGTCTGCCTGTGCAGTGCTTGTTTGGAAATCTAGACCAAAATTGCCCACAGAACCCCTGCTGCTGGGTTGAAGTTTGTTTCCAGAAGCCAGAAACCCACGTGACCTGCTTGTGGTTGGCCCTCACAGCTCCTCACCACCATTAGGAGGTGGTGGTGGTGACGCAGGGGTGTGTGGGTAGGGAGGGAGGAATATATAAATAATCTGAGAAAAAGCTTTTTCTATTTAAATAATTGTAATTTTTTTAACTATACAATTTTTACATATATTTTGAAGGAGTCTCTTATTTCTGAAGAATTGGATGAAGCATTAACAAAATGTCTAGAGAGTATTTTAGTGAAGTGTTAGTCGCTCGGTCGTGTCCAACTCTTTGTGACCCCATGGACTATAGCCCACCAGGCTCCTCTTTCCATGGGATTTCCCAGGCAAGAATACTGGAGTGGGTTGCCATTTCCTCTTCCAGAGGATCTTCCCAACCCAGGGATCAAACCTGGGTCTCCTGCACTGCAGGCAGATACTTTACCATCTGAGTATCCAAGGAAGCCCTGATACTGGGGGAAATTGCAGGCAAAAGGAGACGAGTGTGGCAGAGGATGAGATGGTTGGATAGCATCATCAACTCAATGGGCATGAATTTGAGTGAACTCTGGGAGATAGTGAAGGACAGGGGAGCCCAATGTGCTGCAGTCTATGGGGTCGCAAAGAATTGGACATGACATAGAGAATGAACAGCAACAACAGAGAGGATTTTGTGTGACTCCTCAGAGGACTAAAAACACTGGGCTGTCTGAGTGGAGACTAGCACCCTAGCCCCACACCACCCGGAAGAGTCTAGCACCACTGGGTGCTCAAGCTGGTGATGCTTTCGGGGATCAGAGCCAGAAACGTCCCCTCCTGTCACACCTCTGGCAGTGGGAGAGCCCCGTCCCTTCCACTGAGGGGTCCCCGTCTCCTGCCTCCCTGAGACTGAGCAGTGCAGGGAAGCCAGGCAGGTGAGAGAGAAATAAAACACGGGGCTTGACCTCTATTCCTCTCGCCCTCCTTCAAATCCCAGAGATGAATGATCCGACCAGTCTCCCAGGGCAATGGCAGGTCCCTGTCTTTCTCCTTACATTTGTGAAGCAGGTACAGTCAGCTCTTTTGAAATTTAAAAGGATTTTTACTCCCAGTGAGAACTGGTAAGAGCTAGGGTACTGAGAGACAGGCCCCCAGAGACCAGGTGTGTCCCAACCCTTTTCTGTGTTCCCGTAGGTTCAGGGAAGGAAGACCCAAGTGCTGTCCCCGCAGGAAACTTTCCAACACTGCCGTCAGCTCTCCATTCATGTACATTCCTCTCCTTTGTTTACCACTCATGGGCTCCAGAGAAACACAAGCTAGGGGCCTGACCCAAAGTAGTTCTTGGGAGTTATTTGTGAAAAAAGAATTGTGGCAACAAAATGCATCTGCTGTTCAGGTATTTAAGACATCCTTGATGGAGTTTCTGGGGAGAGAGGGCTATAGGAGAGGAGGGTGGGTAAAGGGAGAAACTTTTGATGGTAAGCAGAAAATCAAAGAAAACCAGGTGATGAGGGAAAAAAAAAGGATCTCTGAACGGAAAAGGAGAGAACGATCTGGGGATGTCTCTGCCAAGACAAACCCTGAGCCAGAGATGAGGTATGAGAAAGAAGTGGTCTCCAGCCTCACGGGCCCATAATCCCTTTAATCTCAGAGGTCCTACTCTGAAAAGGACACCCTAGGCTGAGCCCAGAGCCGCAATGAGAATAGGAGAAAGGGAAGGGGGTGGATGGAGCCCCTCAAGCTGGGAAAGAAAGGAGAGGACATCTGAGTGGTGGTAATGTGTCCACAGGGCTTCCCAGGTGGCTCAAGGGTAAAGAACCTTCCTGCCAATGCAGAAGACATGAGTTTGATCCCTGGGTTAGGAAGATCCCCTGGAGAAGGAAATGGCAACCCACTCCAGTATTCTTGCCTGGGAAATCCCACGGACAGAGGAGCCTGGCAGGCTACAGTCCATGGGGCCACAAAAGAGTCAGACATGACTCAGCAACTGAACGATAGCGACAAGGTGGCCATAACAGTACAGGGCTAACGGGCAATTCCAAGGGGAGGAACCTGTACCTGAGGCTCCACTAACAGCTATCAGTTGGGACTGCCTGTGTATATAACGGTGAGAAAACCCTCCCAAATAATAAGAACACTGGCCCTCCTGCCCATTTCTCCAATTATACATAGAGCACTTACCATGAATTGAATAAATCACGATTTTTTTGATCGTGAGTTTTTTTATTGGAGGAAGAGTCAAATTGTAGGTATTTTTCACCATTGCAAAATATCCAACGAATCTATTCTGCAAAACAACAGAGGTCTCAATTTCAATGCAGGTGAAAATTCTAAAGTCAGTATCCCCGATTTTTTTAAGGAAAGTAATGGATGAAGGAAACATTGACTGTGGGCCATTAGATAAGGCACTGTTGTCTCATCGACCTTAGCGGGAAAAATACTGAACTAAAAGCAATGGGGAAGGAACAAGAAAGGGGCCCAGTGTTCTGAGAGGCAGCTGGGACCAAGAGCAACTAACCAGAACCAACAAAATAGCTATGACAGCATCACAGCAAGATGCAATTAACCGCAAATGTAAGAGACCGGTAGAGGGTAGGAGCTTTGTGGTGGCTGAGTTAAAGGAAGGTTTGTGCTTTGCAGGGAGAAGGAGTAGCTCTTCGGATAAGAGAAGGGAAGACGTAAAAACTCAGGGGGAGACCCCCCCAGACGAGCAGCACATACGCATTCTTCTCTAGTCCCAGTCAGCAAGCAGTTCCCCACTGTCCATTTCCCCAATCCCATTTTTGCAGCAAAGCCCTGTGGATTCTCTTAGCCTAGTCCTCCTCCTATGGCAAGTTGCTCACAAGGGCTCTGCTTGAACTTTTCTTCTAGAAGTTGAAGAGTTCTGTATGGAGTCAGCTGGACTGAAAAGTTCACAGGCTCTTCCCCACTCATTGGGAAATATTAGTAAAATTAACCACCATGCTCTTCTTTGGAAAGGGCCAGTCAAGCTCTTTAGTCAGGGACGGATGAAATGTGTGTAGTGCATGGAATGACGCACAAAGCAGGGCCAGGAGGGGATGGTGTCTGAGAACTACTGCCACACACACGCCTGAGAGCCACAACTACTGAACCCCAAGGGCCTAGAGCCTATGCTTTGCAATAAAAGAAACCATCACAGTAAGAAGCCCATGCAATGCAGCTAGAGAAAGTCTGCACGTAGCAACAACCTGACACAGCCAAAAATTATTTAAAGAAAACAAAACCAGGAAATAGGTGCCAGTCTTAATCTAACTACCCAGAGTGACCCCTTTTAAAGAAAGAACACTTACCTGAGAAGGAGTCTCTATTCCCTGAAATTTACTGCTAGTGGATTTATCTGTTCGCCGTTCTCCAAAATAATACAGGCTGTCCTATAAAAGAGGGGACAGTCCAGTCATGGGTCATCTGCGCTTTCCTTTTCTGTAGAAGGCATTAGAAAGTTTCTAAGGACATGTGATTTCCTAAGGTCAGCAGTCTCCCGGCAGAGGCCACCCAAAATAACAGAACTAAGAAAGACACATCAAGGCCTACTCTCATTCAAAGATTCATAAAGACAGGGAATTTTAGAGCTGGAAAACTTCAGAGATAATCTGGTCCTTCTTCCTTTCTTACTATTTTACAACGAAAAGACTAGGACCAAAAGAAAATCAAGTGACCTGCCGTGGAGATGTATGTAACTGGTCAGTCAAAGACAGCACAGGCCTGAACACTGGCCTCTGGCTCTATCCAGGGCTTCAGACCAATGGCTTTCAAACTCTTTTTTCTTTTTTCGGCTGCGCACCATGTGGGATCTTAGTTCCCTGACCAGGGATTGAACCTGTGCTGTCCGTGTTGGAAGTGTGGCATCTTAACCACTGGACCATTAGGAAAGTCCTCAGACTTTTCACTTTCAAAGCTACAATCCACATCCATAAGCCTGGGAGATGCACACACACTCTCTCTCATGAACACACGACTGAAACAAAAGCTTCACAAAACAATACTCACCTTTTCTAATCTATCCCATCTTATAGGTAGATTTGGTTGCAAGTCACAACCCAATGAGTTGATTTCACAACTCACTGATAAACTCTGACCCACAGTGTGGAAAACACTGTCCTAGAGCATCCATCATCCTAACCTGTGCATCTCAAATTAGAAGCAAAGAGGAGGGTGGAATCAGAGCCCTGAACCCAGCGCATAACCCTCAGCTTCTCTTATCTGCGCAGCAGACTAACAGAGGCCCAGAGATGCTGGGAGCATGCCCTTCTCCGTAAGATCACGGCAGAAAAGAGAATGAGAACCCTGCTTTAAGACACAGCAGCAGCCCATCCTGTCTTCTCAGAAATTCCCAGAGGGCACAGACCCCACAGCTATTGATTGTGCAAAGATAGTAATGTCCAGGGGAGCTTTTGTTCTGGGTTGGAAAATGATGACTTTTACCTACTGAGCACTTCCAAGGATATTCAAGGTCCTTTAGAAAATTTCCCTAACCCATCTTCTTATTCTCGTGAGGAAAGCAGAAAGCCAGGAGTTGGTGGGATTCTATCAGAGCAGGGCTGGGTCTGGGGGTGGCAAGTCAAGTTTCTGGATTGCTGAGGTTTTTTGTACTTGCATAACTCAACCTTACTCACTTCACATTAACCCTTCTTCTACTGTGTCCTGTCTTTAATCAAAATATTAACATTGTACTCATGATGAATGTGGGTGCATTAATTTTGATTTTTTGAAAAATATTGCATTAGAAGATTATTGATCCTAATTACTGAGATTTTTGGCATTCCCTTAAATTTTGTGCCCAGGGTGAGCGTCTCAGCAACTTTACCCTCATCCCAGGCCAGAGGAAGAGGCACTGAGGTCAGTTACCAACCAGTGCCAATTAAACAAGAAAGTATCCAAGCCAGGTGTTCTAAAACCACCTCTCCAATAATTCCATGAAATACAATGAACAATGACTCAATGGACATGAGTTTGAGCAAACTCCGGGAGATAGTGAGGGACAGTGAAGACTGGAGTGATGCAGTTCATGGGGTTGCAAAGAGTCATATACAACATAGCGACTGAACAACACACACACCCATGACTTAAGGAATCATCCTAACATCCTACCCATGAGCTATTAAAGCTAGCAAACTCAATAAGCCTACGACAGAGTTTATAGGAGCATCTTTCATACCTCCGCAGTGGCAAATATCTCACTGGCAAGAAGGTAGGCACAGACCATAGTTCCAGTTCTTCCTAGAAAAGAAGTTAGTCCATGAACCGTTGTTCCTGAGGGCACTTGATATAAAACTACTCTGCAAAGTATTTAAAGAGCTCATTGTGGATTGATTTTCTTTCATGCCAAAAGTACAGGTTCAAAATATTTCAATTCAGAGATAGCCAAAGCCGGTACACTGCTTGTTCTGAAGGTCTGCCTAGAGTTCTGTGTTAACTGTGTGCACACATGTGTACGTGTATGCTGTTCTTGAATCACGACCCCTGGGGACTGCAGTAACAGGCTCTGCTCTAGGACTCTAAAGCTAAAGTGATGCTCACCGATTAAGAGCTAATTATACACCCTGTTTCTCTACTAATGTAAATAAAAGAAGCTATAAAAAAAAAAAAGATGGACAGAACACAAACCACCACCTAGCATTTGCAATACCCATTCCTTCTATTTATTTATCTAGTTATTGTGTTGTAAAGTATACATTAAAATAGGAAGAACAGCGTAATAAGCCTGCATACACCCATGCCCCAGATTCCATAACTATTGATTGTTTTACTTGTTTCTTTTCTTCCCTCATCCTTCTCCCCCTCCTTCTTTCTATGCCCTTCCTGTAGCATCTTACTTTATTATTAATTAATTTTTATTGGCATATAGTTGCTTTACAATGTAGTGTTAGCTTCTACTGCCCAGCAAAGTGAATCAGCGAAATGTACACATATATCCCCCCCCTTTGGATTTCCCTCCCATTTAGGTCATCACAGAGCATTAGAGAGAGTTGCTTGTGCTATGTAGTAGGTTCCCATCAGTTGTCTATTTTACACATAGTATCAATACTGTGTATATGTCAATCCCAATCTCCCAATTCCTCCCAATTCTACCCACCCTTACCCACCTTGTGTCCACACATTTATTCTCTAGGTCCGTGCCTCTATTTTTGCTTTGCAAATAACTTCATCTATACCATTTCTAGATTCCACATATATGCTTTCACCCCTGTAGCATTTTAAAGAAAACTTGATTTCATGTCATTTCAAGCTCAAAGTCTCATGCTTTTTTCCTAATTTATATTTTTGTCCAGGCACACAAAGTGTGAGTTAAAAAGTACATTGCTTCTATTATTTCTACAATGACCTATGACTTTGTCTTAGCTAGCGTACGCTGAACTTGCTTTATGTAATTCCAAACTTAACCTTTTACCTTGAGATAGACTTTATTTTCTATTCTGTCCTTCAAAAAAATGAATGTTTAAATTTATTTTTCAATCCATAGTTTGAAAAACACTACTCTAAGCCAATAACTTCGAAAGAAGGCTACTGACCGTTAACAACCTGGCTGTCTCTAGGTTAACATTTCACATTTGTTGGACATCTATGAGTCTCCACAGCCCTTATATATTCCCATTTGAAAAAAAAAAAACAAAAAACAACTTTTGTAGATGCATGTCCCGGTGGCTGTGGATAAGCACACACACGCTGCCATAGACAGAGTAGCCGCCCTCTTATCCAGTCAACTCAGGTATGCAAGGAATCATTAAAATGGTTTACATTTGTTTTCAGTATTTTAACTTAAAACACAGGTGTATATTCACTCACTAAGCTTTTGCTATTGGATAAAAGTTTTAAGTATGATGAAAAGAATCTACCAAAATATGTACCAGGTTTATCATATTAATGATGAAATGATGATAACATTCCTTCTAAAGCCAGGAACTAAACAAAATGTCCACTATTGGCTGTTTCTCTTTAACACTGAACTACACGGCTTAGCCAGTGTTGTAAGAAAAAGAAACAAACTGTATATGGATAAAAAAAAAAAAAAAAAAAAGGGAACAAACTATTTGAAGACTAGAAAAATCCAGGTAACTCTACAGGCTAACTCCTAAAACTGATGACAAGAGTTCAGGAAGATACAAGGTCAATGCTAAAAGAACAAACAAACAAAAACCCCCAACAAACTCATGGCTAAATAAAGGATGTAGGTTGAAATCTTTAGAGTAATTACTAAGGAATATAAAATGACTTCCAAGCAAATGGTGGGGGTGGAAAGAAGCAAAAAATTCAATCAAAATATCAGTAAAGATATAGAATATGTGAATAAAACAATGAACAGACAACCTAATGGGTACATATAGAACCCTGAACAGTGCATAATACACTTATTTTTCAAGTGCAGAGAAAACATTTGATAAAATTGACCAAATTCTGGGCCATAAAGCAGGTTTTAGAAAAGGCAGAGGAACCAGAGATCAAATTGCCAACATCCGCTGGATCATCGAAAAAGCAAGAGAGTTCCAGAAAAACATCTATTTGTTTTATTGACTATGCCAAAGCCTTTGACCGTGTGGATCACAATAAACTGTAGAAAATTCTGAAAGAGATGGGAATACCAGACCACCTGACCTGCCTATTGAGAAACCTGTATGCAGGTCAGGAAGCAACAGTTAGAACTGGATATGGAATAAGACACTGGTTCCAAATAGGAAAAGGAGTATGTCAAGGCTGTATATTGTCACCCTGCTTATTTAACTTATATGCAGAGTACATCATGAGAAATGCTGGGCTGGAAGAAGCACAAGCTGGAATCAAGATTGCCAGGAGAAATATCAAAAACCTCAGATATGAAGATGACACCACCCTTACGGCAGAAAGTGAAGAGGAACTAAAGAGCCTCTTGCTGAAAGTGAAAGAAGAGAGTGAAAAAGTTGGCTTAAAGCTCAACATTCAGAAAACTAAGATCATGGCATCCGGTCCCATCACTTCATGGGAAATAGATGGGGAAACAGTGGAAACAGTGTCAGACTTTATTTTTCTGGGCTCCAAATCACTGCAGATGGTGATTGCAGCCATGAAATTAAAGATGCTTACTCCTTGGAAGGAAAGTTATGACCAACCTAGACAGCATATTAAAAAGCAGAGACATCACTTTGTCAACAAAGGTCCGTCTAGTCAAGGCTATGGTTTTTCCAGTGGTCATGTATGGATGTGAGAGTTGGACTGTGAAGAAGGCTGAACACCAAAGAATTGATGCTTTTGAACTGAGGTTGGACTTTTGAACTCCTTGGACTGCAAGGAGATCCAACTAGTCCATCCTAAAGGAGATCAGTCCTGAGTGTTCATTGGAAGGACTGATGTTGAAGCTGAAACTCCAATACTTTGGCCACCTGATGCGAAGAGTTGACTCATTGGAAAAGACCCTGATGCTGGGAAAGATTGAGGGCAGAGGAGAAGGGGACGACACCGGATGACTGACACAGGCATCACCGACTCAATGGACATGGGTTTGGGTGGACTCTGGGAGTTGGTGATGGACAGGGAGGCCTGGCGTGCTATGGTTCATGGGGTAAGACACGACTGAGCAACTGAACTGAACTGAAACAAATTTCAAAGAAAAAGAATACATATGTTCTCTGACCACAATGACATACAACCAGAAATCAGTAACTAGAAGACAATTACAAAATCCTCATGTTTGAAAATATAGTATATTTCTATATAACCCATGAGGCTAAGAAATAAACACAATGGAAATTAGAAAATATTCTGAACTAAATAATAATGAACACATACAAAAACTTGTGTGATGAAGCTTCACTAAAATCTTTCATTAATTCTGTTAACTTATCTGTAAATTCTTTCACATTTTATTGCACAAGATTATATTGTATGAAAATAAGGAACTATATTTTTTCCTTTTCAATCCTTTCTTTCCTTAGCACTGGCCAGAACCTTTGATGTGGCGTTGAATTAGTAGTGATGATCATAGGCACCCTTGTTCTCCTACTCTCAAAGGAAAAGCTTTCAATAGCTCACCAATTACTTTAGCGGGTATGTGGTTTTTATCACATTAAGACATTCCTTTAATCTGCTAAGAGTTTTTATAATGAATGAATGTTGAATTTTATCAGAAACTTTTTCTGTATCTTTAAAATAATATGATTTTTTAGCTTTATTAATCTGGTTGATTACATGGATTGATAGTAAACTAACCTTGAATTCCTGGAATAGACACAATTTTGTTGTGCTGTAGTATTTTTTAATAAATTGCTGGTTTCTTAATATTTTCTTAAGAATTTTTCTATCCATGTCATGGGAAAGAACAGCTTTTAGTTTTCAAACTTTGGCTTCATAAACTAAAATTAAGTTGCACTTACTCTTTTTTTAAGTCTTTGGATGAATTTGTGTAAGTTGACTTCGTTCCTCTCTCTTCCCTTCTTTCCTCTCCTTCCTCTTTCCTTCTCTTCCTGCAGCCTTTTTATTTTTTAATCTACTGTATTTTTTAATTGGAGGAAAATTGCTTTACAGGGTTGTACTGGTTTCTGTAGTGCAACAACCCAAATCAGCCATAATTATACATTCTTCCTTCAGTCTTGAAGCTAGTTTTTTAAAATGTCAACAGTGATTATTACTGGTTCATAGCAGGACATATCTTGTTGATGTCCCTTATTAAAATTTTCAAATTTCTTTAGAAAAAGAGAAATAAAAAGAAGAACGTTTTTACCTTTGCCTCCCTTACAGTGAACCACTATGATATTGTCCTTGTCTTGAGCCATCCACTCTTTCACTTCCATGGAGAACGCCAGCATCTCACTGATTTCAAACGAAATATTTTGGGTTCAATTAAAATACTTCCAAAGAAAACCAAGCCCCATGTATTTGACCCTCTTCTGTTAGTCAATTTGGCGTCAAACATACCTCAGAGAGGGGACGTTGTGATCATCAATCAAGTATCGATGGACCCTATGATGGAAGTACTTAGGATCATAAGCTCTTTCACCTGAAATAAATGATGCATAGTCATATCACTAACTGTAATTACCATAGCAATGAGCAAGGTGTGAATAAGTTATACTTTTTAGAGACTCCTTATCTACTTTTAAAAAGAACTTTCTGACTGGCTCCTGCTGCTCCAAAAGGGTCTCAGAAACATAAGTATAGTAGTGCTTTCTCCATCTTGAGTAACATAAGCCCAAATTATTTGGTTTGCTTTACTTTTAATTTTCTTTTTAAAAGCACCTTTTTATTTTGTATTGTGGTATAGCCAATTAACAATCCTCTGATAGTTTCAGGTGAATAGGGAAGGGACTCAGCCATACATACACATGTATCCATTCTCCCCCAAACTCCCCTCTATCCAGGCTGCTGTATAATGTTGAGCAGAGTTCCATGTTCTATATAGGTCCTTCTTACTTGTAATTTTCTAGCAGGCTACTCATTACTTTATCATAGGGTTACACAGAGCAGAAGCAAATGTGGCCACCAGAATAAACATTTGCCTCCTGAAAAATATCCATTTACTATATAGGAAGAGGCGAAACTGGGATATAATGTTTTCTACAAGAATTTGGATTTATTTTTTCCATGCAGGGCCCTGGTCTCCTCATATCTCATCCCTAGTGGGTTAGAGCATGCATTTGTTGAATTGTCTTCCAAACACAAGCTGGCAGGAAAAACAGAAAAACTTTCCTAAACCACAAGAGCTGACTCTTTCTAAAATGTCCCTGCCTCCAGTCTCCTGCCTCCCTCACAGGGTACGTTGTGCTGTTGAGCTTTCTTTTCCTACCAAATAGGGCCAGCATAAGATGGAGATTTTTTAAATTCACTTCCTACCACCAAATACTTATGATTAAATGAAATGTAAAAACTAAATCATCTTGCACGCAGTGACCTATTTTCTATCATAGGAGCAAAACATGGAGTCATGTACATACTGCAGAGATTGTAAACTTGATAGTGGTTTGGGTGCTTGGTATCCAGGAACCGCACAACTTCCTAAAAAAGATGGACACACATCTTATATATGCCCATGGTGCACCAACATAAACCCTTCCCTACCACTAACCTAGAGTGATTATTACCTTTTATTCACTTGTCCCTCACTTAGCACCTTTCAGGGAAGATTCAATGAATAAAATGCATTCCAAGTTATACCTAAACCCTTTGTGAGTTTTCAAATAGCCCACAAAGTTGTACTTTTATACTCACATTAGCCTTTACTATAAATACACATTGTTTAAAGCTACCAGATAAGGACATTAGATGGTTAATGAGCTTTAAGGAATTGTAATTTGTTCTAAACTTTGTAAGTAAGTGAAGTCACTCAGTAGTGTCTGACTCTTCGCAACCCCGTGGACTGTAGCCCACCAGGCTCCTCCGTCCATGGGATTCTCCAGGCAAGAGTACTAGAGTGGGGTGCCATTTCCTTCTCCAGAGGATCTTCCCGACCCAGGGATCAAACCTGCATTGCAGGCAGATGCTTTAACCTCCGAGCCACCAGGTACGCCTAAACTTTGTACGGAACCACAAAAGATCCTAAAAAGCCAATTGTCAGGAAGAAGAACAAAGCTAGAGAGCTTTATTGCTCGCTGATTTTATCATGCTTCCCGATTTTAGACTATTAATACAAAGTTGTAGTCATCAGAACAGTGTGGTACTGGCACAAAAACAGACAATAGATCAGTGGAACAGATGAGGGCCCAGAAATAAATCCACACATATATGGATAACTATGCAACTTAAAAACAAAGAAAACCAATTAAAAATGGGTAGAGGATCTTCTCTAGGGGGTCTTCCTGAACCAGGGATCAAACCGGCATCATCTCTTAAGTCTCGTGCATTGGCAGGTGGTTCTTTACCACTAGCACCACCTGGGAAGCCCCATATGGATGATTAACTTTTGATAAAGGAGCAAAGAATATACAGAGAGGATGGTCTCTTTAACATACAGTGCTGAGAAAACTAGACAGCCACATGCAGCCATTATCTCACATTACACACAAAAAGTAACTCAAAAAGGATTAAAGACTTGAATGTAAGATGCGAAAACATAAAATTCCTAGAAGAACACATGGCTGGTAACTTCACTGACATTGGTCTTAGCAATGTTTTTGTGGATCTGACCCCAAAGGCAAGGGAAACGAGCCAATATAAACAAATGGGGCTACGTCAAACGAAAAAACCCCTGTGCAGTGATGGAGACTATTATCAAAACAAAAAGGCGACCTAACTGAATGGGTGAAGACATCTGCAATTCACATACCCAGTAAAGGGTTAATATACAAAATTTAAGAACTATACAATTTAAAAATAAACAAAATCTATAAGCAATACATGCTGGAGAGGGTGTGGAGAAAAGGGAACCCTCTTACACTGTTGGTGGGAATGCAAACTAGTACAGCCACTATGGAGAACAGCATGGAGATTCCTTAAAAAACTGGAAATAGAACTGCCTTATGACCCAGCAATCCCACTGCTGGGCATACACACCGAGGAAACCAGAATTGAAAGAGACACGTGTACCCCAATGTTCATCGCAGCACTGTTTGTAATAGCCAGGACATGGAAGCAACCTAGATGTCCATCAGCAGATGAATGGATAAGAAAACTGTGGTGCATATACAGAATGGAGTATTACTCAGCCATTAAAAAGAATACATTTGAATCAGTTCTAATGAGGTGGATGAAACTGGAGCTGATTATACAGGGTGAAGTAAGCCAGAAAGAAAAACACCAATGCAGTATACTAACACATATATATGGAATTTAGAAAGATGGTAACAATAACCCTGTATGCGCGACAGCAAAAGAGGCACAGGTGTGTAGAACAGTCTTTTGGACTCTGTGGGAGAGAGCGAGGGTGGGATGATTTGGGAGAATGGAATTGAAACATGTATATTATCATATGTGAAATGAATCACCAGTCCAGGTTCGATGCATGATACAGGATGCTCGGGGCTGGTGCACTGGGATGACCCAGAGGGATGGGATGGGGAGGGAGGTGGGAGGGGGGTTCAGGATGAGGAACACATGTACATCCGTGGCAGATTCATGTCAAGGTATGGCAAAACCAATACAACACTGTAAAAAAAAAAAAAAATAAAGTCAGTTAAGTGAAAAAAAAAATAAAAGGAAAAAAAAAATAAAACAATAAAAAATGGGTAGAGGATCTGAACAGTTTTCCAAAGAAGATATACAGATGACCATCAAGCACATGAAAAAATGTTCAACATCACTAATCCATAGGAAAATGCACATCAAGATATAACCTAACACCTGTTAGAATAGCTATTATCAAAAATAAGAAATAAAAAAATGTTAAGAGAGGATGTAGAGAAAAGGGAATCCTTCAACACTATTGGTAGGACTGTAAACTGAAGTAACTTCTATGGAAAAAAGCATAGAGATTCCCCCCAAAATTAAGACTAGAACTACCGTATGATCCCAGCTATTCTATTTATGGGTATATACCCAAAGAACACAAAAAACACTAATTCCAAAAGATACATGCCCCATTCACTGCAGCATTATTAACAATAACCAAGATATGGAAACAACAAAAATGTCCATCGATGGATGAATAAAGATGTGATACACACAAGCACATGTGTACACACACACACACACACACACTCCTATTCAATCATAAATGAAGTCCATCATTTGCTGCAACATGGATGGGCCCTGCAAGCATTATGCTAAGTGAAATTGTCAGGCAGAGAAAGACAAACGGCGTATGATTACATTCATATGTGAAATCTAAAAAAATAAAGTGAACAAACAAAAGAGAACGAAACCAAGCACAGATACAGAGAACAGATTACCTGGTTACCAGAGGGGAAGGGGTTTGGGGTGTGCCTGAAATAAGTAACGAGGGTCAACTGTTACGGCGATAGATAGCAACTAGACTTGTGGCAGTGATCACTTTGTAGTGTATACAGATGTTGAATTATAATGTTGTACTCCTGAAACTTATTAGAAAGAGAGAGAGAGAAGAGAAAGAATAGGAGTGGAACAGAGGGAGGGAGGAAGTAGTAAGGGTTTGCCTGAGAGCACAGTCAGCAAACGTTTTGACCAACTTATAGCATGATGAAGACAAAAACCACAGTGATTGACATCTGGATCAAAGGATTCCTCAGTAAGCCGTATAGAAAATAAACTTCCAAATGAAGATGGTCTGGAAGCTGAGGGGCATGAGGTTAAAAAAATACTCAAGTATGACAAAGAAAACGATGTCAGAGATGGCCAAGCAACTTCTAGGGACATGTTATGGCAGAAGAAACAGAAGAACCAGCTTCATCTAAGAATAAAGACAAAGAGGATGAAGAGGAAGAGAGTCTTTAACAACAGAAAAAAAAAATATCAAGAAAAAGAATCTGATGATCCCTTAACTATAAATGAGCGTCAGACCCCGCAGAAGCTCACCGGCTGTGATGGACCGTGCAGAAGCGTGGCCAAGAGGAGCTACCCCTCGCCCAAGGTCAGGGGTGTAACCGCGCAGCCGCAGCCGAGAGGAGCTACCTCATGTCCGACATCAGGGGCAGCGGCCAAGAGGAGCTACCCCACACCTGAGGTCAGGGGCGGCACCCGAGAGGAGCAACCCCACGTCCAAGGAGCGGCGGCTGCACGGGCGCAGGAGGGCCGAGAGGAGCTACTCCACGTTCAAGGTCAGGAGGGGCGGCCGTGAGGAGATACCCCTCATCCAAGGTAAGGAGCAGCAGCTGCGCTTTGCTGGAGCAGCCATGAAGAGATGACCCACGTCCAAGGTAAGAGAAACCCAAGAGGACTGGAAAAGGTCAGTTTTCATTCCAATGCCAAAGAAAGGCAATGCCAAAGAATGCTCAAACTACCACATAATTGCACTCATCTCACACGCTAGTAATACTCAAAATTCTCCAAGCCAGACTTCAGCAATACGTGAACAGTGAACTTTCAAATGTTCAAGCTAGTTTTAGAAAAGGCAGAGGAACCAGAAATCAAATTGCCAACATCCGCTGGATCATTGAAAAAGCAAGAGAGTTCCAGAAAAACATCTATTTCTGCTTTATTGACTATGCCAAAGCCTTTGGCTGTGTGGATCACAATAAACTGTGGAAAATTCTGAAAGAGATGGGCATACCAGACCACCTGACCTGCCTCTTGAGAAACCTATATGCAGGTCAGGAAGCAACAGTTAGAACTGGATATGGAATAAGACACTGGTTACAAATAGGAAAAGGAGTATGTCAAGGCTGTATATTGTCACCCTACTTATTTAACTTCTATGCAGAGTACATCATGAGAAACACTGGGCTGGAAGAAGCACAAGCTGGAATCAAGATTGCCAGGAAAAATATCAATAACCTCAGATATGAAGATGACACAACCCTTATGGCAGAAAGTGAAGAGGAACTAAAAAGCCTCTTGATGAAAGTGAAAGAGGGGAGTGAAAAAGTTGGCTTAAAGCTCAACAGTCAGAAAACTAAGATTATGGCATCCGGTCCCATCACTCCATGGGAAACAGATGGAGAAACAGTGGAAACAGTGTCAGACTTTATTTTTTGGGGCTCCAAAATCACTGCAGATGGTGATTGCAGCCATGAAATTGAAAGACACTTACTCCTTGGAAGGAAAGTTATGACCAACCTAGACAGCATATTCAAAAGCAGAGACATTACTTTGCCAACAAAGGTCCGTCTAGTGAAGGCTATGGTTTTTCCAGTGGTCATGTATGGATGTGAGAGTTGGACTGTGAAGAAAGTTGAGTGCCAAAGACTTGATGCTTTTGAACTGTGGTGTTGCAGGAGACTCTTGAGAGTTCCTTGGACTGCAAGGAGATCCAACCAGTCCATTCTGAAGGAGATCAATCCTGAGTGTTCATTGGAAGGACTGATGTTGAAGCTGAAACTCCAATCCTTTGGCCACCTCATGCAAAGAGTTGACTCATTAGAAAAGACCCTGATGCTGGGAGGGATTGGGGGCAGGAGAAGGGGACAACAGAGGATGAGATGGCTGGATGGCATCACCGACTTGATGCACATGAGTTTGAGTAAACTCCAGGAGTTGGTGATGAACAGGGAGGCCTGGCGTGCTGCGATTCATGGGGTCTCGAAGAGTTGGACACGACTGAGCAACTGAACTGAACTAACTATAAATGAAGAGACTTCTGTGGAAAATAATCAATAGAAGAATCTCCTCTGTCTCAGGATGAGAAAGACTTAGATTCTGCAGATAGTGAAAATAGAGGCCCTGCAAGTAGGATTCCAACTGTCATGAAATAGAAGAACTAGGAGGATCCAAAACCAGCAGAACTGGAGAGGTTCTCTCAGAATCATCCACAGGAAATCATTGTAAAGTCACAGAAGTCACTGATGAACCGAAGGAACAAGACTCTTTAGAGTCTTGCAGTAGTTCACACTGAGTTCTAGTTTTACAGTCTTTGAAATTTTTATGTAAACAAATGGAGTTTTAGTTTTACAAGAAAAGGAGGTCATAAAGTACTTCATGGGATAAATTCTGAAAGAGTTATTCATGTAGAAAACTATGAATATCAGCTTTACTGGGTCCTGTTTACTAAATACTTTTTGGAAGGTGGGAAAGGATCTGGTTAAATCAGCGACTCATTTTTAGATTTTTTTAAGTTTAGAATTAAAGTGTTTAACTGGAAAGTAATAATTACAGTCCTTAATTCTTTTGGAGAGTATTGTGTTCAGATAATACGTATCCAAAAAAGCTTCCAGTCTTCTTCTGACAGCTCTGGCAGTTTTTATATTTTGGTCATAGTTACCATATAGTCACAGTTACCATTTGAGTTAAAGTGCTTCATGGTAGTTATATACAGTTTTTATCTATAAATATAAATTACATATATGTTCATCTCTTATAGAAACACAAAAATAAAACATTTTCTCCCTTAGAATAATATATGTATATTATGTGTGGAAAAGTATAAGTGTTAGCTGTTCAGTCATGTCCAACTCTTTGGGACCTCATGGACTACAGCCTGCCAGACTCCTCTGTCCATGGAATTCTCCAGGCAAGAATACTGGAATGGATTGTCATGCCCTTCTCTCCAGGGAATCTTCCTGAACTGGGGATCAAACCCAGGTCTCCTGCATTGCAGGCAGATTCTTTACCATTTGAACCACCAGGGAAGCCCATATTTACGTGTAACATATTATATGTTATATATATATGTACGATCATGCATATTATATAAAATAAATATGATATATATAGTATATAACAGAACATTGCAAAGAAATAATATGTATAATTATTTTATTAATAATTTTGTGATTATATAATATATAAATTATAAATTTGTATATACTGATAGTATTACATATAATATATTCAGAATATATGTATATTTGTATATTATATAAATGACATAATTATGTCATGTAATATAAAAACTATTATGTTTTATAATTTTATATTATATAGTATACATAATAAATCATATGTAAATATACATATATTATAATAAAGGGGGAACTGTTATATTTTTCTGTTTCTATAAGAGTTGAAATGTATACTATATATGTAGTAAATATTTATAGATGGAATATTAATGTTACATAAAACTGATATGCATTTATATATGATATATAATTATATACTATATAACATGATATATATTTAATATATTAATTTTATATATCATGTTAACATATATTTAGGAGATCCAACCAGTCCATCCTAAAGGAGATCAGTCCTGAGTGTTCATTGGAAGGACTGATGCTGAAGCTGAAACTCCAATACTTTGGCCACCTGATGCAAAGAACTCACTCATTGGAAAACACCCTGATTTTGAGAAAGACTGAAGGCGGGAGGAGAAGGGGATGAGAGAGGATGAGATGCTTGGATGTCTTCACTGACTCAATGGACATGAGTTTGAGTAAACTCTGGGAGTTGGTGATGGACAGGGAGGCCTGGCGTGCTGCAGTCCATGAGGTTGCAAAGAGTTGGACACGACTGAGCACCCGAACTGAACTGAATATATACTATAATGTATATTTTATTTAAATAGATACTATTTTAAGATAAATATTTTAATATATCAGTATATAATTAAATATACAACTGTATATTATCTAATTTATTATATACAGTATATATAATATATATTATATATAATTTACACACATTATTCTGAGGGGGAAATGCTGTATTTTCTGTTTCTATAAGATACCACGCTGAAGCTTAAACTCCAATACTTTCGCCACCTGATGCAAAGAGTTGACTCGTTGGAAAAGACGCTGATGCTAGCAAAGATTGAAGGCAGGAGGAGAAGGGGATGACAGAGAACTAGATGGTTGGATGGCATCACCGACTCAATGGACATGAGTTTGAGCAAGCTCCGGGAGTTGGTGATGGACAGGGAGGTCTAGTGTGCCGCCGTCCATGGGGTCACAAAGAGTCAGACATGACTGAGCAACTGAGTTGAACTGATAAGATATGAATTGGATACTTTTTCTAGTTGGTAACAAAGGAGTCACATTTTTCAAGACAGATTCTCCTCTAAGTAATTTAAAATCTGATCCTTGTTAATGCTTGGAAACCTTAAGCCTGTTGAAATTATGAAGTTAAACACATTCTGAGAGATCTATTCAAACTAAAATTCTTTTTGCACACTTTTGTGGTGAGAAAAAGACTTCATTATTTGTAAGAAAATGTGCTTTACCTTAGAAATAGTGTTCAAACATTAGCTTACTGTTTTGCAGAAGGAATATGCTTATGAAGCTGACACAAGATTGTCTCAGACGAACTGGGCAGTTTAGTTTTTGCTTGCTTTTCTGCACATTTGTAAATATTATACATTTCTTTCTAACATATTCCAGAGTATGCAAATATTGATGTATGAAACACAGGTATACAGGAAAAATTAATAAATTACTTTAATGATGGACTCAACCTAAATGACTGAATATCATATTCACAGATTTAAAGTCATGAGATGTGTACAAATGGCTGCCAAATTTATAGCTGCTTCTTCAGATGCACCTCTTGGTATTTAGAATTTTTAATTTTCTGAATTTTTAGAATGTGATGTGTTGGCTGCTTTTGTGAAGCAATGTATAATTGTATAATTTCTGTAAGTAAACTGAATGCTTGGGCTTCCAATCAATATTCCAGAAGCAATAAATATTAATGTTATGCTATTTAGAAAGAACTGTACTTTATATAATTATATGTACAACTATTATATTACTGTACCCACAATAATACTGGACAAATCTCACAGAATTTATTGTAAGCATAAAAAGCTACAGTATATGATTTCATTTATGTGAAATTTAAAAAAAAAGTAGAACTAATCTGTTGTGACAGAAGTGAGAACAGTAATTACCTCCAGTATGTCAGGGTATTGACTGAAAAAGAGCAACAAGTGTTCCACATTTTGATAGGGGTGTTGGTTACATGCATATATACCTATATATAATTTTAATCAAGATACACATTTAAGGCAAGTGCAATTTACAATATTTGTTTGCCTCAAAGTATAATAACATACCCACATGTATATAGGTACACTGATACATAGACATACACACATTTACATACATAATTACATTTTACTGAGATATAACAAATGGATATACAGTAATGTATACACATGCACAGGGCTTCCCAGGTGGCTCAGAGGGTAAAGAATCTGCCTGCAGCACAGGAGACACAGGTTCAGTCCCTGGGTCAAGAAGATCCCCTGGAGGAAGGCATGGCAACCCACTCTAGTATTCTTGTCTGGAGAATCCCAAGGACAGAGGAGCCCAATGGGCTATACTCCATGGGGTTGCAAAGAGTTGGACACGACTGAAGCAACTGAGCATGCGCGCATACACATCCACACACATATGAAAACTTCTTAAACAATTACTTTTAACTAGAATTTCATAGTAAACATCATTTGATGTTTGAACTTATTTAACCTATAGAACCTGAAGCAGTATGTATCCACTGTAATTTAGGATCTCAACCTAAGAACAGATATTTTTAAAGAATTCTCCATCTTTCCCTCTATGACAGACCATGAAAAATGGCCACAATTCCCCACAGATACAACAGAGATGGTATCTGTTGTCTGTCTGAATCTGAACTGGGTTTGTAGTTGGCTCGTCTGATAGAATAAGGTAGAAGCCACATTACACTAGTTTGGTGCCTGGGCCTTTGGAGGTTCAGCATTCTTTGGCTGGATAATAACGAGGTCCTTGCCACTGCTTTATGCGAACAAGCCTGAGCTAACCTGTTGGAGAATGAGAATCACATGGAGCTTCCGGGCATGCCATCTTAGACTAGCCAGTCCTCAGATGCCCAGGTGCTGCCCACAGATGCGTAAGTTAGCTCCGCCAAGATTAGTGAAGCCAATTCCTGATTGGCAGAGCCAGCCAGTTAAGCCCAACTCACATTTACCAACCACATTATCACGAGCTGTTTGCTATTGGAAGTCACTGAAGTTTTGGGGCAATTCATAACACAGCAAAAGCTAACAGATAACAACCCATGATAATTTTTTTTTTATCTGAAAGAGTACATTTTCAGGAGAGTACTGCTGTCTCTGGGCCAAGGTTATCTTATGACTCCAGAGTCTGTGTTTGCTGAGAAATGTGAGCTTCTGTTAGATAAAAACCTTTACCTTAATGGGATTCCTGTAGAAAGACTGCTTTCCAGAAGATGGGAATGACATGGCAATAATACGCTCTGGAAGTCAAAACAGTCACTATTACAAATCTTATAGATGTGAAGCAACACATGAGAACTCAATTTACATGTAATCAGACTCCTTCTCCATAGAAAAGAATTTTCAGGATTGAGAATGACCAAAGAAAAAGCTAACTAACCCTCAGCATAATCAGCATAACATATGAAAGTATTCACTATTTTGATCATTACACTTAATGTTCCCAAGACTCAAATGGTTCAAGACTTAAGCAACAGATTTGTCTGTTCAAATGGTTGAAGAATTAAGCAATAACTTTAGTCTGGAGCACCCTCTGTGGTCGGAATTGGTTTCTTAAACACCAAAGGAAAATGAGAGATCTGGGCTCCAACAACGTTAGGAACTCCTGGGATGTTTTCCAGTGTTCCCTTGACTCAGAAACCTGAGACCCAAAAGCAATGACCTCATCCTAGGGTTCCAGCAAGAGAAGAGGTTTCTCTGAAAACCTCAAGACCAAGGATAACTCCTAAAACTTAATAAGTTCTAAACCAAACAAATGACTTCAGCTGAAAACCCATGCAACTTTCATACTATAACCAAGTAGCCCTGATTTGAGATGAAAATTGAGATTTTTCCATTGTCAGGGTTACACTCCAAGTATGTCACTACCATAGTGGCAGAAGTCTTTATGGACAAAGAATGCTTTGCAAGAACACGGCTTAGGGCAAAAACTAAACATATAATTACTCACACACACGAAAAATGTGGTGTTAATATAGGCAATCAACAGATAAACTTCACAAACCAGTAACATAAGTGAGGTCTAAGTCAAATCCATCCTTCTTGTACCGCCGTTTGTTTCCTGAAACCTAAGAGTTTATAACAGTCATTCACTTGTAATACATAAACCAACATTAAAAAAAAGAACAATATATAGATATCTAAAACCTTAGACAGTAGTCCCCAAAATACAAACATTTTTTCTGAAAAGTAAGCATATTTCGCCCACTTACCATCCTTCTGGTTAGCATTTCAAGATGTCTTTTTTGATAAGCCAGATGAAAAACTCTTATCAGAATGACAAGTCTTACAGGTCGTAAAACAATTCTCAACCTAACAATAAATTTAAAAGATTCAGTTTTGCTTTAGAAACAGAGGATTTTGTCAATATAGACTAAGTCTAGAGCAGCAGCTCTTAACCAAGGGCAATTTTGCATACGCCCTCCACCCCATCCCAGCTTCCCTCCTGCCCACCCAAGGCATATTCGGCAATGTTCAGAGACATTTCTAGTTGTCACAACAGCCTGTGGGTGGGGAGGTGGGGGGTGTTGCTACTTGCATCTAGTGGGTAGAGGCTAAGGATGCTGGTCAGCACCAATGCACAGGACAGCTCCCAATACTGGGACTTCCCTGGCAGTTCAGTGGTTAAGACTGTGCTTTCACTGCAGGGCAGCTTAGGTTCAACTTCTGGTTAGAGAACTAACCTACACAGTCAAAAAAAATTTTTTTTAATTTTTAATTCAAAATTCAAAATATCAATAGTGCTGGGTTGAGGAAACTCTGGTTTAAAGAAAAAGTCACAGAATGTGTAGGTTTAACTTCAGTAGATTTAAGACAAGTATTTTTCCATCTTTTTCCCATCGAAAGAGAATTCCTGTTCATCTCTGTCACTCCCATGAGTAACAGGGGCTCACTAGAGCTGTGAACATACATCACACAGGCAGCAGATTACTTTCCAAGTGTGTCTTCTACCATCAGGAGAAAACATGATGGCAGAGAAGTAATGGTTTGGGCTAGCGCTTCTCTAACTTGAGCATGCACACTGATTCAGTAGGTCGAGAGTGGGCCCTGAGGTGGTATTGTTCTTGTACTTCTGATAAACTCTTCACTGATCCTGACATTGCCTGTCTAAGGACTACACTGGCTTTGGCTATTTTAAGAAAATCTCCAAAAGCTTATTAAATTTTGTTGGGACCTGAATGACAGTCCTTAGATACCAGAGTACAAAAAAAAAGCAGTATACTATTTGACTCAGGAATAAGCCCAGTGAATCACCCAACAGCCACATCCCAGAACACTTTTATTCTTTTTCTCGCTGCCACAGTAGAAAGAGGAGGAAAAAGAAAAAAGCCATTGGTCTCTCACACATTTTTGTTTGATCTCTAACAGTTCTAACTTCGCCTCAGCTTACATCATGTCAGTTCAGTTCAGTTCAGTCGTGTCTGACTCTTTGTGACCCCATGAATCACAGCACGCCAGGCCTCCCTGTCCATCACCAACTCCCAGAGTTCACTCAAACTCATGTGCATCGAGTCGGTGATGCCATCCAGCCATCTCATCCTCTGTCGTCCCCTTCTCCTCCTGCCCCTCCCAGCATCAGGGTCTTTTCCAATGAGTCAACTCTTTGCATGAGGTGGACAAAGGATTGGAGTTTCAGCTTCAGCATCAGTTCTTCCAATGAACACCCAGGACCGATCTCCTTTAGGATGGACTGGTTGGATCTCCTTGCAGTCCAAGGGACTTGGAAGAGTCTTCTCCAACACCACAGTTCAAAAGAATCAATTCTTTGGCACTCAGCTTTCTTCACTGTCCAACTCTCACATCCATACATGACCACTGGAAAAACCATAGCCTTGACTAGATGGACCTTTGTTGGCAAAGTACTGTCTCTGCTTTTCAATATGCTATCTAGTTTGGACATAACTTTCCTTCCAAGGAGTAAGCGTCTTTTAATTTCATGGCTGTAATCACCATCTGCAGT
Organism: Bos indicus; assembly: GCF_029378745.1. Taxonomy (NCBI): domain Eukaryota; kingdom Metazoa; phylum Chordata; class Mammalia; order Artiodactyla; family Bovidae; genus Bos; species Bos indicus. The sequence goes on along the minus strand of NC_091771.1, from coordinate 21,596,440 downwards.
GATTTTGGAGCCCCAAAAAATAAAGTCTGACACTGTTTCCATTGTTTCCCCATCTATTTGCCATGAAGTGATGGGACCAGATGCCATGATCTTAGTTTTCCGAATATTGAGCTTTAAGCCAACTTTTTCACTCTCCTCTTTGACTTTCATCAAGAGGCTTTTTAGTTCCTCTTCACTTTCTGCCATAAGGGTGGTGTCTTCTGTATATCTGAGGTTATTGATATTTCTCCCGGCAATCTTGATTCCAGCTTGTGCTTCATCCAGCCCAGCGATTCTCATGATGTACTCTGCATAGAAGTTAAATAAGCAGGGTGACAATATACAGCCTTGACGTACTCCTTTTCCTATCTGGAGCCAGTCTGTTGTTTCATGTCCAGTTCTAACTGTTGCTTCCTGACCTGCATATAGGTTTCTCAAGAGGCAGGTCAGGTGGTCTGGTATGCCCATCTCTTTCAGAATTTTCCACAGTTTATTGTGATCCACACAGTCAAAGGCTTTGGCATAGTCAATAAAGCAGAAATAGATGTTTTTCTGGAGCTCTCTTGCTTTTTCGATGATCCAGCGGATGTTGGCAATTTGATCTCTGGTTCCTCTGCCTTTTCTAAAACCAGCTTGAACATCTGGAAGTTCACATCATGTCGACTATACTGCAAAAATCCCACGTCTGTGCTGCTACCCAAGTCACCTGGTTTTCTGTTCCACTTGTTCCTTTTTAGAGAATCATCATAGAAGTCACTCAAATTTTGCATCAACTCAAACCAGTCCTCTCTAGGTTATAGGAATAACCCAGGAATTTCACATGTGAGAAATCTGTGGTTGAGGCACAAGTGGAAACTTAGTGGAAAGTTCAAGTTAAGACAAGAGGCAAGTCCCCAGTTTCTTTTTTTGGAGGCACCATCTTCTTCATTCAGTGGAAGTTACCACCTTTTGCTGGGCCCTAAACACCACCATCCTTTTGTTTACAAGTGTGTGGAAATTTATCTAAACATTTCATTTGCCAGCATATTTAGAACAGAATCAGCACATTTAGAGTTTAAAAAAGATTACATAAAATGAAAGTCACAGATACTAGTTTTTTAAAAAGAAAAACTTTGAGAGACAAAGCACATGTTTCTTACCTGGGGAAAATTTTAGCAAGTATAGAGTCATACAAAAGATAAGTGATATCAACCAGTAGAGTCACAATAATAATGGCAGCATCTAAGGAGTTAAATATATCAGAAAAATATGGTCGTATCCTATAATAAAAACAAACAAACAAAAAATACAAGCTGATGCTTCCCCAAAGAAATCAGGATATTTTAAGAGGATAAATTTATTTGACTCATTCCCCCTGCCTTAATTCTGCTTTAATGAATGACTGAAAGTACATTTACCAGACTAAGAGAAAACATATTCATACTCATTATTTTAGATTTACATATGACAAAAGCATCCATATTGCAACATAAGTACAGTAAGAGGTATAACCAAACCACTGAACAAGAGGCAAGCCCTATCTTCACAACAGGTGGGAGAGAAAGATGAGATGGTGGGTTGAGATATCAGGCAATGAAAGCTGACCATGTCACAGCCCTAGAAAAACAGACTGTGAAGAGGGCACAAGAGGAGCCTGTGAGAGGAAGACACATCCACTGCTTTGGCCAGCAGACTCATCCCTGGCTTTGTACCCACAGTGGGGTCCCAGTGGGCTGGTGTGGCTTCCTCTGTGCAGAGGGGATCTTCTGGTGTCTGCACCTCCTCCCCAACACTGGCTCCTTCAGCCACAGGCAATGAGGCTCCAGAAAAAGCCTCTTGCAATGCTGGGGTAGCCTCTTTTAGGCTGGGGTAACATGGGAGTGGGCAACTGTCCTAAGACCAGAGATTTGAGGGCAGAGGGTTCAGCTAGAGAGGAGACAAGTGTGTTCCAAATGTTCTGGTGAAGTGGGGCTGGGGCTCCGAGGCTGCATTCCCACCTTCTCAGGAAGCCAGAGGCCAAGAAAGCTAGTTGCTGCCTCTCTCCTGAGCGCCGCCCCGCACTGGGATGTGTGTCCCTCAGCTCTTTGGGGACCTTCCCACAAGTTTCTATTTCAGCTGAGGTAGGGAACTATTCGTGATCTATTACCTGGTATTTAATACACTGTCAGCTGATGCTGGGAAAGATTGAAGGCTAAAAGGAGAAGGGGGTGGCATGGGATGTGAATTAGATAGCATCACTGCCTCGATGGCCATGAATCTGAGCAAATTCCGGGATATAGTGAAAGACAGGGAAGCGTGGCGTACTGAAGTCCATGGAGTCCCAAAGAGTCAGACACGACTAAACAACGACAGCTTTTATTTACATTCAACTCTTCATGAAACTACCAATATTTATGCTTCACATATATATATTCCTCTTAATAATATCCATATAGACATACTAGCTGCTTGGCCCCATTCTTCAAACCCTTTAGCTTTATCTGTTAAAGGAACCATCTAGAATACATGGTTTAGAGACTAGAGTGCCAGTTGCAACCATAATATTAAAGCAAAATATAGTAGAAATTGGGATTTGGACTATTGTTTCTCTTATTTCTCAATGCTTCAGAGAGATTTAGTTTGACAAAGAGGGGCATATTTGGTTGCATTGACTTGCTAATTACTTGGGGATGCCTCTTATAGCACAAAATAGTTCTATGTGTTTTTTAAAAAACGAATAAAACTTACCCTTCTATAAACACTCGAAGAGAAACATCCATGAAAAAAAAAAAAGCAATAACAAAAGAAACTGAACGAGATTCCAAAGAAATCTGTGTCGTGCCACTAAGGAAAATTACGTCTTTGATGATGAGGGCCATGTCCAGAAAGATCAGCAAGATTGCAAATATTCTATAACAAACAAATAGACTGAATAAGGATAAAGTGGTTTTTACACCCACAGACTAATTTCAGCCCAATGATCTGATATCAAAATGTTATTATTCCAAATTAAACTGTTCGGTAGTAGGGAGAAATGCTCTGCTTTAAAGTCTCAAATTACTCTGAATGAAGTTATGGTTGCCTAGGGGGAAGGATGCTTTTGATGCTTTTGAACTGTGGTGTTGGAGAAGACTCTTGACAGTCCCTTGGACTGCAAGGAGATCCAACTAGTCCCTCCTAAATGAAATCAGTCCTGAATATTCATTGGAAGGACTGATGCTGAAGCGGAAATTCCAATACTTCGGCCACCCAATGCAAAGAACCAATTCATTGGAAAAGGCCCTGATGCTGGGAAAGATTGAAGCCAGGAGGAGAAGGGGATGACAGAGGATGAGACGGCTGGGTGGCATCACTGACTGGATGAACATGAGTTTGAGCAAGTTCCGGGAGTTGGTGATGGACAGGGAAGTCTGCTGTGCTACAGTCCATGGGGTCGCAAAGAGTTGGACATGACTGAGCAACTGAACTGAACTGAACTAAGAGGGGAGGATGGGGGAAAGGGAGAGTTAGGGAGTTTGGGATGGATACATACACACTGCTATGTTTAAAATGCATAACCAACAAGGACCTACTGTACAGCACAGGGAACTCTGCTCAATGTTATGTGGCAGCTTGGATGCGAGGGGAGTTTGGGGGAGAATGGATACATGTATGTGTATGACTGAGTCCCTTCACTGTTCACCTGAAACTATCACGAAATTGTTAATTGGTTATACCCCAATACAAAATGCATCATTGTTAATTGGCTATGTGTGTATGCTAAGTCACCTCAGTCATGTCCAACTCTGTGCTATGCTGCAGACTGTAGCCTGCCAGGCTCCTCGGTCCATAGGATTCTCCAGGCAAGAATACTGGAGTGGGCTACCATGCCCTCCTCTAGGGATCTTCCCGACCCAGGGATGGAACCTTAGTCTCTTACATCTCCTGGCTTGGTAGGCGTGTTCTTTACCACCTGTGCCACTTTGGAAGCCCTAATCAGCCATACTCCAGCACAAAATAAAAAGTTAAAAAAAAATAAAAACATTATTTCTATTTTCAAAAAATAAATAAATGACTCTGTTTTCACTCAATAGAAGCAGTCATTAGGAAAATAAATTTCCACTAAACCACTTCATGGTATTGTGCCCTTTTATAATAGACACATCAGACTGACACTCCAAGACAAAACAGGGAAACTACACTGGCTCAGTGGTAAAGAAATCTGCCTGCAATACAGGAGACTCAAGTTCAGCCCCTGAGTTGGGAAGACCCCATGGAGAAGGGAATGGCTACCCACTCTAGTATTCTTGCTTGGAGAATTACATAGAGGAGCCTGTTGATTACATGTTAATGGATGGTTCTGGGCATGTAAGAAGGAATTCAATTCCATAAATACATACATGATTGAATTATAAAGTACCTCCTAAGCCTTTCTCTTATATATGCTAAACCCATTGTCCATAAGTTGATTATACTATTTGCATAACCTGTGAAGATAATCTCCAAGGCACTTTTTCACAATTGTAATGCAAATTAAAATATTATTGCTTTAAAAGGAAGTAAGTATGTTGTGTGAATCTGTAACACAGTATGAAATCTTACTATCATGTAGAAATGAACCATCTAAGTAAAACGAATCCAGAATTAAGGAGTAATTCTAGATGAATATTTACTAAAACACTTTCCTTATAATTATAGAATTTTGAAATGCATGTTTCATTATTTTGACTTTTACAGGTAGAAAAAGACATGTTAACGCATTACTATTAGACTTGGGTAAATACCATTTCTTTTGCAATTCTTAATATTCCACTTCAATTAAAATTCCAAGATAAATTAGATTGCATTAAATGGGGCACAAAGGTATTTAGCAACATATTGACAGTGGAGGTGCCTTTCCCCCTCCCAGATCTTTTGCCATAAAAAATATTGATATTAAATGTAATACATCTTTAATTACTTCCATCTCTAGAGTCTCACATACCTGAAAGTGAAGGATGATATAATTAAGTACACAATTCTCTTTATCTTGCTACTGCAAATGGAAGTAAAAATAAGATTTCAGAGCTTATCTGAAATTATTTTTCAGGAAATTATTTTTCAAGTGTATCAGTTTCTCCTAACATGTAGTATGAATTTAACCAACAAAGGCCTTTATATTAACAAATATAATCTTTAAAGTACCTAGAAATTGCCCAACAAAATGCTTATTAATAACTATGGCCTTCCCTGGGGGCTCAGTGGCAGAGAACCTGCCTGCCAGTGCAGGAGACTCGGGTTCAATCCCTGGGTCGGGAAGATCCTCTGGAGAAGGAAATGGCAACTCACTCCAGTATTCTTGCCTGGGAAATCCCATGGATAGAGGAGTCTGGTGGGGCTACCATCCATGGGGTTGCAAAGAATCAGACACAACTAAAAATGTTTCCTGATTTTTTCTTTTACTTTCCTATATAGAATATATGTGAATAAAACACTAAACTTTGAATGTTTAGCAACACTTCTCTTGACCATAAAGCTCTAACCCCAACTTTACGGTAAGATTAAGCCTGGGGTCATCAACTAAAGCAACATCGCATGGAAACAGAAGGGAATGGTATAAGCTCAGCCTCCCATGAGCGAGCTGTGGGATCCTGCGCAAGTCATCAAACCATGGCCAGACCTGTTCTGTAGCAATAGAATAAGGGACTTCAGGGAAGCTCTCCTCTTGTAATATTTATTTCTTGAAACAAGCCACCCCATGAATATGACAGTTAAACACTAATGAGACTCACATTGGGGGTGGCAAGTGCACTATGGGGGTAAGGAATTTTAATAAGATGCACTTCAAAGGAGAAACACCCTAGAGGCCGGGCTCCTTCTGTTAGTAGGAGAAGGAGACAGTTCTATAGCACTAGCAATTAGGCTTCATTTTACCATATGGCAGCAGACAAGGTAGCCATCAGGGAACAATTTCTTGCCCTGCTAAAGCCTCCCACATGAGAGCCCAATCCACCCCCAGTGGGATTTGATCCCAAAGCAATGCTCACAGTCTGTGCCCAAGACCAGAGAAGGGAGAGGATGGAGGCTGCACAGAACTGGGGCACTGGCAAAATGGGCCACAGATGGATGCTCTGAGGCTAAGCTGAGTGGTAAGATCTCCCCATTCCCTCTAATTTCTCCCTTCTCCATCAGCACTCATCTCCCCTACCCAGGCTTGGGGAGCAAAGGTTGATGTCATCTGAGACAACAAAATCAGAAAAGCAGAGGAGGAAAAGATGGAACTTAGGTTTTTAAAAAATGTTTTGGTTCTCTGTAAATTACATCATAATGTGTGAAGTGTGCTGAACTCAAAAGGCTGGAAAAAGCAAATAAAACAGATTCTGGAAAGACTCAAAGTAAAGAATATAATAGAGATGGATTTGAAAGTCATTGAACAAGATATAAATTTTTTTCAATAATGGGTTCATTCATTCAACCAAACTCAGTGAGTGCCTACTACGTGCCATGGCACCGTTGGAAGCACTGGAGATACAGCAGTTAAAATGGACAAGATTTTCTTCCATCAGGATGTTTGCATTCTGTCTCGTGCAGACCATAATATAATAAATATATTCATGATATGTCACTAAGTAATAAGATTATTTCTAAAACAATGTAAGTGTGATACTATACCCATAAACAAAAAATTTATAAGTCTGAAGAACCTTGAAGGGCATCTATTAAAAATTAAGAATGCCTATTTATTGCTTGTCTATATTTTCTGATTTTCCTAATAATTAAATTTTGCTGTTTGATTTTTGGTTTTTAGTGTAAAATGTATTTATGGTGCTTTAGCGTTTTAAAAGCACTTACATATTATTCTATTTTTATTTTTATAAGGTGATAATTGCAATAAGGATCATTAAATTAGGGCAAGGACAATGGAGGGAGGTACAGTTTTGATGCTGAGATAATGAAGTACTCACTTGGGAGAAAAACAGATTCTTACATTTTATACTTAATAGAAAAGAAATTCTGGGCAGATGTTTTACTTTAATGTAGAAAATAAATTCAAAACAAATGAAATTTTGGAGACTATATTAGAATCATAGGTAGAGAAAGACTTTCTGATGCTTAAAGCATAAATAATAAAGAAAGGTATAGATATATTTGACTGTGTGAGGATTATAAACTTCTATAGAGTGAAAATCTAGACAAAATGGGAAAAGCTACTTGCCCTTTTTGTGATATAAAAGTGATATATTTAACTTTTCTATCCAATGGCAGTGATAAACACCCCAATTTTAATTGGGCAAAGGCAGATTGAAGACAATGAAATAAAAGTTCTATGAAAATAAATATAAACAAAAACAATGTCAAATGAGCATTAGAACAAACATTCCCTGACATTGAAGAGATCACTGGGCTAGTGTGGGAAGGGAGAAAAAGAGTACACTGCATCTTCGTGTGGAAAGGCACGTTGAAATCAATAGCCTCACAAACATTTCCCTTGACATAGAATTTCCAATGAGGAGGATTTTTATTTTAAAGAAATAAAATATACAGAGATTTGGTCTCAAAATTAGTCATTTTTTGTAATAGTAAATGTCCTAAACAGCTTAAATGTCCAGAAATATCTGACAATTTAAATAACAGTTTAAACGTTTACCATGAATTATTACACAGCTGTCAAAAGGAAGGTTGCAAGTTTAGAAATCAATAAATATATAATGGTGTAAACGCAAATGCATGGAAATATACTCATGATATATCACTAAGTAACAAGGTTATTTTTAAACAATGTATATCCATAAATAAATAATTCGTAAGCCTAAAGAATCTTGAAGAGCATCTATTAAAAAATAAGAATGCCTATTTATGGAGGATTTATTGCTTGTCTGTATTTTCTGATTTTCCTAAAAATTGACCTTTGTTGCTTTTTTAGTTTTTAGTATAAAATTTATTTATGGTGCTTCAGAGTTTTAAGAGCATTTACATTTTATTCTACTTTTATTTTTAGTTTTATTGTATAACACTCAGTAGATATTGTAGATAACATTACTAGTTTACAGATAAATGATCTAAAATTTAAAGTGGCTTAATATTTCACCAAGTGTCCAGTGTATATGAAATGCCAAAGTGTGTGTGTGTTAGTTGCTCAGTCGTGTCTGACTCTTTGCAACCCCATTGACTGTAGCCCACCAGGTTCCTCTGTCCATGGGATTCTCCAAGCAAGAACACTGGAGTGGGTTGTCTGTCTCTTCTCCAGGAGATCTTTCCAACTCAGATATCGAACCTGGGTTCGATATACAGACAGATTCTTTACCAACTGAGCCACCAGGGAAGCCCACTTAGATACCATAGCCAAGCACCAATTCCAAGTCTTACTCCAAAATCTAGTACCATCCCCCTAGTCTGAAACACCAGTGTCTCTCACACAGGGACTATTGCAAATGCCACACAAATCTATAAAGAAACATTTGTCACTTAAAAACCAAACTAACAGTTTCTGTTTGTAAGAAGAAGGAAATGCTTGTCTTACTCAATCTTCTCAAATTTTGCCCCAGTCCTAGGCAGCCTCATTGCAGAAAATATAATTAATATGCAGACACATCATTTAATTAAGTAGCAGAGTGAACTCTTCATTGATGGCCCATGATGAAAAGACACAGAAAAAGGAAATTCATGGGTAAGTTGAAGAACCATTTGTATTCATGAGTCACCCCTATATTTTTCATTTTATCTTTGTCTAGACACCAACTGATTGCACCAGTAACCAGTTAATTTCTTCCTTAGCGCTACACACTTCCCACCATAAATTCAAGTTGGTGAGTGGTTAAATAACTGGCCAAGAGAGAAGAAAAATCTCAATGAGTAATTCTGAAGTCCAGACATATAGGATTTTTTAATTGAAGTATAATTGATTTACAACATTATATTACTTTCAGGTGTATAGCACAGTGATTAATAATTTTATAGACTGTATTCTATTTAAAGTCCCTGCAAAATACTGGCTATATTTCCTTGTGCTATACAATATATCCTTGTTGCTTATTTTATACATAGTAGCTTGGGGGAAAGGTCGAGTCAGACACATGAGATTTTAAAAACATGTCCTTGCAGTTGAGTACAGATGAAAAAGTGCCTTCAGATGAGTGCAACAAGAAGTACTCTCATGAGGTTACTCAGACACAAGACAAAATTAATAAAATCCCAGTGGACATTAAGAGGGCCTTAATCAGCAAAACACATTTGCTTTTGCTGTTAGTCCTATTTACTCTTAGACAAAAGTCAATAAAACTAGGAATTAGAACATAGCCAACAAAAAAGAGAAAGGAACACAACTGAAGAGTAAGTAGCATTCTGCAATCCTTGATTAAGAAATTTTGTAGGACAATTCAAATCTACTAAGAATACGTTCACATTTTAAAACTAGAAGAATATTCCACTTATGAATATGTATAAATATTTTTTCAAGCATGGTACTTATATGCAACTTCAAATACTCTATACCCTTCCTCCCAAACATCTTGCTATCTTTCCACAGTTTTCCTTTTCACCTCAGCATGAGCCCCATCTTCCAAAAGGTAAGAAATGCATCAACAGCTCCCTCCCTCCGAACTTCAAACGGACTTACTATTGTGGGTTGAGAACGACTTACTATTGTGGGTTGAGAAAGTCAATGTCTTCATCGACATCACTAATCTTGGACAGCTGTTCTATTATACTTCAACCACCAACAAATGCAAAAATACATCATTAGAGACTTGCTGCATGGAACAGTGATGTGAAAAATTTACTTGAACAAAAAGAATTCCTTAAATCTAAAGGGTAGTCAACATGACTTAGCTCTCTGGAAGACCCAGTCTTACAGAAAGAAATGTCGAAGTATTGTCTAGAAAATTCTGTATTACTACGAATCCTTCCAAGACTGAATTTTGCAAATCTGTATTTCTCCCTCTGTCACTATAAGTCTGTATAAATCTCTGCCTTTCTCACTTTTTCTATATAGACTGAGAGATTAATACTGTCTAGATAGCACTGACCCAGGTAAATGATCTGAACAGTCTTGGATGGCAGTGTCATTGAAAGAGAAGCTATATCAAACTAGTCAAAGACCTTTGATGTCAATTTATTCAGGTCAATATAAAAGGTTAAAAATGAACCTAGCATCAAATGATTTAACTTTTTTGTCTGAAATTGGATACACTTGCTCTAGAACTTAAAAACTGGTTAAGCTCTAATATATATATATATATATATATATATATATGTTAATTAGTTATTTGGAACCTGGGTCCCTGCACCACCTACTTTTCACATATTATGGATATCTTGTTTTCTCCTGGAATCAGGAGGCTGCCTGAGATGGGGACTCTGACTAATTGGATTTCATGCATTCCAACGTCCTCCTTCCCCTTTCCCCCATTTGTATCTCACCTTTCATCGATGCTTCTCATGTTACACAAGTCAGAGCTGAAGGATTAAAATGTACAAAGTAAGACTCCATACGTTTTATAGATTTTTAAATACAAGTTAGCTATAATTACTCTGCAATTGATAGTCTAATTATCTGAAAAATAGCATTTTAATCAGTTATTTAAAACCTCGTATTTCATTTTTCTGTAGAAATGAACATTATATATCAGTAATGAAAAATCCTAGTCATGTGGAAAAACTTAATACATCAAATGTTATGTACTTTACTCCTGAACCCAATCCCCAAGTGTAACACCATTTTGTGATGAAATTTGCTTCAAAATTCACCTTCAGTTTGTAGGTACTCATCTCACTGGTTCTGTAATTTTCTGCCTTCTCAAGTCCCTACACCGTCCAGTAACCTCTCATGAATCACAGATGTCTTTCCTGCCCTTGAGAGATACGGTCAAGACAAGGCAGGGGTCCCTCCAATGTAATGGTGGGTTTGGGTTACCAGCCTCACATAGAGACAGAGCTGTGGAAGGTGAGCGACATATTCAGGACGTATGAGATACATATTTTTCCTGCTAAGGGCTCCCCTCTGCTCTCTGTCCACCAAGACCTTCTCCTGTCCTCTTCTGGCCCATGCATGGGCAATCTGATACTTTCCTCAGGGCTGTGGCTGCTCCTAACTAAGGGTAATAAAACAGACTAGCAGTAAGCAGACCCCTTTTATGACCTGTTTATTTTCCCCCAAATAGATCCAAAAAAGAAAGTAGCATGTTGAGGCTGGAAAAACAAAAATCTTAGCTAAAGTGTCCTGTTAACTCTGTATTGCCAGTAGCCACTTCTCAGAATAAATTTCACAAATCTCAATACCCCCCCACCCCCACTTACTCTTATCTATATATATCTCACCTTTCATTGCAGGATTCAGCATAAGTTACTTTTTTCACCTTGCTCTGGTCACAGCTAAAAGATCATAAATGCACACAGTAAGACTTTACATGTCTCCCTAGACTTATTTTTAAATGCAAATTAACTACAGAAATAATAGTAGACTTAGTCACTCAGTTTTGTCTGACTCTTTGCACCAATCCCATGGACTATAGACCACCAGGCTCCTCCGCCCATGGCATTCTCCAGATAAGAATACTGGAGTGGATTGCCGTTTCTTTCTCCAGGGGATCTTCCCAACCCAGGGATCTGCAGATTACCTACAATTACTCTAAAATTTGGGCTTCCCAGGTGGCCCAGTGGTAAAGAATCTGCCTGCCAACGCAGAAGACATGGGTTCAATCCCTGGGTCAGAAAAATCCCCTGGAGAAGGAAATGGCAACCCACTCTAGTATTCTTGTCTGGAGAACCCCAGGGACAGTGTAGCCTGACGGGCTATACTCCATGTGGTTGCAAAGAGTCATACACATCTGAGCTCACACACACACACACACACATGTACTCTACAATTTAAAACCTAGTTGTCCCCCAAATAACATTCTAATCAGTCATTTGAAACCTGTAAACCAGGCTTTATATGATTATAATGAAAATCTTGGTCCTATGGGGCGAATAGATCAAGTTTATGGACATTTCTTGACACCTGAGCCCCTTCAGGAGTACAACCTTCTCCTTGCTTCAAAATAAGTTTCTCTCCTTTCTTAGCCCACTTTAGTAAAGCTTCAAACACAGGCATTTGGATAGCTGCCTAGGGGGTTTGACTGCTCCTAAGAGAGAGAAGGGGCTTCCCTGGTGGCTCAGTGGTAAAGAATCCACCCTCCAAAGCAGGAGATACAGCTTCAATCTCCAATCCTTGGAGAAGGGAGAGGCTACCCACTCCAGTATTCTTGGCTGGAAAATCCCATGGACAGAGGAGCCTGGCAGGCGATAGTCCATGGGGTCGCAAAAGAGGCACAACTTAGCGACAAAACAATGAGAGAGAAACAGATGATTAAGAAGCATCTCTGTTATGACCTGTTTCTCTTTTATCCAACAAGATTTAAAAAAAAAAAGATAAGATACTTACACAGGCTACAGCAAAAAGATTTAGAAATAATGTCAAAGACGCTGTTATATCATGAATACTCCTACAAATGAACCTCTCAAATAGCAACCTCTCTCCCCTTTCCTCTGCTTCCCTCTCTCCTGGGTGCTCGCTCTCTGCATTTATGCATTTTTTAAAACACTTTTGTTTAAGTCTATCTTTGTTTCTATCTCACATTTCAGTGGTAGGTTCATCAGCGGTAGGTTTTCCTGCTGCCAGTTCAGTCAAGGTAGTGCTGAAGGATTAAAAAGGCACATAGTCAGATACCAAATAATTTTCCAGATTAAACTTTTTGGTTCAAATGTTTAAATTATGCTTTAACTTATAAGCTAGATAACCCTTTAAAAACCAGTGTGTAAATCTATTATTTGAGACCTGGTATGTCATTTTCCCCAGAAATGAGGCTTTATGAAAAGTCATATATATTTAATAGGGCTTCCCTGATGGCTCAGCCGTAAAGAATCTGTGTGCAACTCAATCCCTGAGTCGGGAAGATCCCCTAGGGAAGGAATTGGCAACCAACTCCAGTACTCTTGCCTGGGAAATTCCATGGGCAGAGGAGTCGGGCAGATTAAGTCCACGGGGTTGCAGAAGAGCTGGACTCAGCAACTATACAACAACGAATATCTTAAACCTCTTAAAAAGGTAACGACTCAAGATTTAACTTCAGTTCTTTACTACTGAACCTAACCCAATGTATAACAGCCTTTGGGGGTGGAATTTATTTCAAATTCCTTTTGTAAGTACCCATCTTTCTTGACCAACCTAACTTCCTGACTATGTCTGTGTTCTGTAGGAAACATACTGGTTTTTCCTGCCCCGAGATACGGTCAAGCAACCACAGGTCTGAGTCAGAGCCTCCATCCAAAGTGATCATCTCATGGGCTTGGATTTGCATTATCAGCCTCACCTGTGGCTGAATCTGGAGGCTAAGGGACAGATCTGGGTCTATTAGCTCCATTCTTTTCTGTTGAGGCCACCTCTGCTTCCTGTCCACGCTATTACGCTCTTACTTACTATTTATAATTTACTATTATTTTCCTTGCTCCAGACAAGGTTTTCTCTTCCCCTGACCCACTCCAGCAGAGTTTCAGACATTGGCAATCTGATAGTTTCCCAAAACTTTGGCTGCTAGTAACTGAGATGTTAAGATTGGAAGTACGAAGACTCCATGTCTTGTATCTCTTTTTCTACTTAATTTCAAAAGAGAAAGAATAGGGATTTCCCCAGTGGTGCAGTGGATAAGAGTCTGCCTGCCAACGCAGGGGACATGGGTTCTACCCCTGGTCCAGGAAGATCACACATGTCTTGGAGCAGCTAAGCCCGTGCGTCACAACTACTGAGCCCAAGTGCTGCAACCCCTGAAGCCCGCATGCCCTGGAATCTGTGCTCTGCAATAAAAGAAGCCACTGCAGTGAGAAGCCTGCAACCACAAGGAGTAGCAGCTCCTGCTGGCAGCAATGAGAGAAAGCCCGCAAGCAGCAAAGAAGACCCAGCACAGTCAAAAAATAAGTACTTTTTTTATAAAAGACAAAGAACATTCCACATAGAATCTCATCATGAGAGCACGTTAGAAACAGTATCAAGGGAACTCTGTACCCCAATGGGCGCTTCTAAGGGTGAGTATCGCAAATCTTAATCTCTCTGTGTTAAGAGAGATATATTATAATTAAGATATATTATGCATGTATGTACATACATGTGTACATATTATATATGTATTTATTGTATCTCACTTTGCCATTTGGAATCTTGCAGATGACGCTGCTGTCAATTCAGTCAGGGCAGTGCTAGAGGATGAAAAACAGAGATAGCAAGATATCATATGACTTCCAGACTTTTACTTTTTTAGCTCAAATCTGCCACAGTTACTCCTGAACTTATAAACTGGCTGGCTCATAGGAAATATGCATATAAATCAGTTCTTTGGAATCTGATATCTCATTTTCCCTAGAAATGATTCTATATAGTTGGTAATAAATATTTTTGACCTATCAAAACAGTTAATGACTCAAGAATAAGTGCATTTCTTTACTACTGAATCTAACCCAACGTACAGCAACCTTTTGGGGTGGCACTTATTTCAAGTTCAACTTCAATTTGCAAGTACACATTCCTCGTCCTCCACATCATTTCCTGTTTCTCAAGTCCCTTCATCACCCTCTAACCCCCCTATCAGGGTTGTCTTTCCTGGCCCTCAGACACTGTAGATTAACTGCAGGCCTAAATCAGGGCCCCTTCCATGTGATGTGGGTTTGGCTTTGGGGTACCAGCTTCACATGGTGAAAAGCTCTGGAGGGTCATGGACAATCTGGGTTCTATTAGCTCCATTCTTTTGCTGGAGATTCCTCTGCTCCCTGTCCACAACTAATTCCTCCTTACTTGAAAATGTTTCTCTCCTCCCTTAACCCAGTCTCATAAGAGTGTCACTCATGGTAATCAAAGGTGACAAATATTAGAATTAAAAAGACCCCCTCTGGGACTTGCCTGGTGGTCCAATGGTTAAGAATACGCCTGCCAATGCAGGGGACACGGGTTCAATCCCTGATCTGGGACAATTCCACACACTGCCGGGCAACTAAAGCTGTGCACCACAAGTACTGAACCCATGCACGCTAGAGCCTGTGCTCACAATGAGAGAAGCCACTGCAGTGAGAAGCCTGCTCGCTGAAGTGAAGAGCAGCCCCTGCTCACCACAACTAGAGAGAAACCCTTGCACAGCAACGAAGACCCAGTGCAGCCAAAAATAAAAATAAAAATTTTTAAAAGACCCCCTTTATGACCTGTCCATCTTTTTTCTACTTCAATTCAAAAGACAGGTGGGAGGGAGGTTTAAGAGCGAGGGGACATTTGTATATCTATGGCTGATTCATGTTGATGTATGGCAGAAACCAACACAATATTGTAAAGTAATTATTCTCCAATTAAAATTAAAAAACAAATTTTTTTTAAAGACAAAGAATGTTAGATATAGAATCTTACCATGAGAGAACTTCAGAAACAGTATCAAGGGAACTCTGCGTTCCCGTGCATGTTCCTAAAGGTGAACATCAAATCTCAACCTCTCTGTATATGTGTATTATGAATGTATGTATGTGTGCATATTACATACACATTTATTCATCATGGCTCACTTTGCATTGGAGAGGACTTCAGAGGATGCTGTTGTCCATGTACTCGGGGAAATGCTAAAGGATTAAAAACAGACAAAATAAGATGCCACAAGACTTGTAGACTGCAACTTCTTTAGTTCAGTTTGGCTATAATTGCCCTTGAACTTATACACTGGATAACTCTTAGAAATTTAGAAAATTCACATGTAAATAAGTTATTTGGAATCTGACATCTCATTTTTCCCAGACATGATTTCATATACATTTGTAATAAATATATTTGACCTGTCAAAAAAGTTAATGACTCAAGAATTGGCTGGTAGTTACTAGGAAGAAGGATTCCTTTTATGACCTGCTCCTCTCTTATTCAACTAGATTCAAGAAAGAAAGTTACCAATAGGTGTTACAGTGAGAAGATTTAATAACAATGTCAAAAATACCTTGTCATAGATACTCCTAAGAATGAATTTGAAAATTTCACCTCTTTTTCTTCCATATTTGTGTTTATATATTTGTGTTTGTATTGGTATGAGTATATAAATATGTGTATACATGTACATACTAAATGTATTGATCTTTCAAATTCATTTATATTTCATGTTTCATTGGCGGCATCCTCCTAGGTTTCTGATGTCCATTCATTCAGGGCATGCTAAAGGATTAAAGAGATGCATGGTTCATAGTATTTGCAGGGCAGCAATGGAGATGCAGACATACAGAACAGACTTGTGACACAAGAGGGAAGGAGAGGATGGGACAAGTGGAGAGAATGGCATGGAAACATATGCACAACCATACGTAAAATAGATAGCCAGCGGGAACTGCTGTGACTCAGGAGCTCAAACCCGGTGCTGTGTGACAGCCCAGAGGGTTGGAATGGGGTGGTTCAAGAGGGAGGGGAAATATATATACGTATGACTGATCATGTTGATGTATGACAGAAACCAACACAATATTGTAAAGCAATCTTCAGTTAAAAAATAAATTTAAAAAAACTAAAAAAAAAAAAATACATGATTCACATACCACATGTAATTCTGGACTTCCTTTAACCATCATCATACTGTCTTGATTATCATAGCTTTATACTAAGTTAAGTTGGTATTGTCAGTCCTCTGACTTTACTCTTCAATGTGTGGGTGCTATTCTGGGTCTTTTGCCTTCCCATATAAACTTTAGAATCAGTTTGCCAATACCCCAAAAATAACTTTCTGGGATTTTGATTCAGATTGCATTGAATCTACAATTTGGAAGAATCAACATCTTTACAATATTGAGACTTCCTTTATTGAAGATAAAGTCTCTGCCATTTATTTAGTTCTTTAATTTCATTCATAAGAACTTAGTTTCCTCATATACATCTTGTACATTTTACTGGGTAAATATATATTTAGGTATAAATCTATGGGGGGGGTCCTAATTTAAATGGTTCTCTGCTTTTAATTGCAAATTCCACTTGTTTGTTACTTGTATATGGGAAAGTAATCAGTTTTTGTATCAATATATTAAAGCAATTAGACAAGATTACAGGACACAAGCTTATTAGACCCAGTTTTTTTTTTAATCTATTCTTTTGGATTTTTCTTCATAGACAATCATGTCATCTGTGAACAAAGACATTTGTTTCCATTCCGTCGTGCATACTTTGATTTCCTTCTTATTGCTCATTACTATAATCCTCCTTGGAATTTTGAGTATGATGTTAAAAAGGAGTAATGGGGCAGAGAGCATCCTTGCCTTGTAACTCTCTGCAGAAAAGTTTCAAGTTTCTCACCATCACATATGATGCTACCTGTAGGGGTTTCGGAGGAGGCAATGGCACCCCACTCCAGTACTCTTGCCTGGAACATCCCATGGATGGAGGAGCCTGGTAGGCTGCAGTCCATGAGGTCGCTGTGGGTCGGACATGACTGAGCGACTTCATTTTCACTTTTCACTTTCATGCATTGGAGAAGGAAATGGCAACCCACTCCAGTGTTCTTGCCTGGAGAATCCCAGGGACGGGGGAGCCTGGTGGGCTGCCATCTATGGGGTCGCACAGAGTCGGACACGACTGAAGTGACTTAGCAGCAGCAGCAGGGGTTTTATGGCTGTGTTTTTTGTTTTTTTTTTTTTAAATCAAGTTGAGAACATTCCTCTCTATTCCTAGTTTGCTGAGTTTTTTTTTTTAATCATGAGTGTTAGATTTTGTCAAATGATTTTTCTGCATCAATCATTTTTTTCTTTTTAGCCTGTTGATGTGATGGATTACATTGATTGACTTTCAAATGTTGAACCAGCCTTGTCCATCCAAGTCCCACTTGGTCTAGGTATAAAATTTTTTATTTACATTGTAGGATTCAACTTGGCAACATTTTGTTTAGGATTTTTGCCTCTTATGTCCTATGCTTTTATTTTTTTGTAATGTTCTTATCTGGTTTTGGTAATGCTGACTTTAGACAATGAGTTAAATTTTTTCTCTGTGCTTTCTCTTCCTGGAACAGTTTAGAAAACTGACATCATTTTTTCCTTGAATGTTTGGTGGAATTGACCAGTGAAGCCATCTAGGCCTAGGGTCTGTTATGGAAGGTTTAGTCACTGATTCAATTTCTTTAACAGATTCAGGCCTGTTCAGGATGATCTTTGTATGAGCTTTGGTAGTATCTTTTAAAGCATTACTCCATTTCATGTAAGTTATCAACTTCGTGGGCTTGGAGTTGTTCATAATACTCCTTTATTATCCTTTCAATGTCCTGTGATCAGACATGATGATCCTCATTTCTGACAACAGCAATTTGTGTCTTCTGTCTCTTGTTTCTGTTAGTCTGGCCAAAGAGATACAAACTTTATTGCTTTTCAAAGAACCAGCTTTTGGCTTTGTCGATATTCTCTATTGATTTTTTGATTCCAGTTTCATTGATTTCTGCTCTTTTATTATCTCCTGCTTTTTTTAGGTTTATACTGGTCTTGTTTCCTATGCTGGAAGCTTATTGATTTTAGATCTTTCTTCTTTTTTAATATATGAATTCAGACTATAAATTTCCCCCTAATTACTGGCTTTGCTGCATTTCACAAATTTTGATAGCTCATGTTTTCATTTAGTTCAAAATATTTTAAAATTTCTCATGAGACTTCTGCTTTGACCCATGTGTTACTGAGAAGTATGCTGTTTAACCTCCAAGAATTTGGGGACTTGCAAACTATCTTTGTTACGGACTTCTAACTTCACTGTGGTCTGACAGCAAATTTTGTGTGATTCCTCTTCTTTTAAATTTGCTAAGGTGGGTTTCATGTCCCAGAATGTGATCTATATTGGTGAATGTTTCATGTGAGCTTAAGAAGAATACATTGAGTTGGCAAAAAAAAATTGTTCAGGCTTTTCCATAGGCTGTTATGGAAAAATCTGAATGAACTTCTGGGCCAACCCAACATTCTCTGCTCTTGTTAAATGACCTATTCTATAAATGTCAATTAGATGCAGTTGACTGAAGGTGCTGTTCAGTACCACTATCTTTATTGTCCGTAGTTATCCCTTTTCTTCTTGCCTCAGCATAAACCCTGTCTCCCCAGTGATGATATCCACCAACAGTTCCCACCCTTCAAAACGTCACACTGACTTATTCCTATGGATTACCAAAGTTATGGGCTTCCCTGATGGCTCAGATGGGAAAGACTCTGCCCACAATGTGGGAGACCAAGGTTTGATGGTTGAGTTGAGAAGATCCCTTGGAGAAGGGAATGGCGACCCACACCAGTATTCTTGCCTGGAGAGTTCCATGGACAGGGGAGACTGGCAAGTCCACAGGGTCACAAAGGGTTGGACACAAATGACTAACACTTTCACGGAAGTTAACATCTTCATTCCCACCATCAAGAAGAATTGTTCTATTTTACTTTAAATACCAATAGATAGAGAAACATCTCATTAATGATAGTCTATATGGAATAGTGATATAATGAATTTACCTGAATAAAGATTCCTCGAATCTAAAATACATAGTAAACATAACTTACTGAAATTCCTATCTTTATAGAAAGAATTCTAGATCATTGTCCAGAAAATTCTTCATTGCCATGGATAATCCCAAGACTGAATGTCTCCACCCCATCCTCCTGGACCCCTCACCCCTCAATAAATACCTCACCTTTCATAGATGGTATCATCATAGGCTCCTGATGTCAGTTCAACTGAGTTATCTCTAAGGAATTAAAAGCATACCATCAAACTCAAAATGACTTCATAGAGTTAACTAGTTACAAATAGTCTTCAATTTGTAAACTGATTTTTAACTCTAAAGATCTGTTTGAAATTTAGTTATCTGGCAATCAGTATTTCAATTTTCACTACAAACAGGGCTTTATTATAGTTGTAATGAGACCTTAGGGCTGTCTAAGCAACCTGGCAAAGTACAATTCTTTACCTCTAAACCTAACTCTATGTCTAACTGCATCAAGGTTGCTTTTACTTAAAATTCAACTTCAGTGTGCAGGTCTACTATCTTCCAGCCCCTTCTAAGTTCCTGATTATCAAGTCCCTCCCCTGCATCCTTACTTTTCTCGTATCCTGTAGTCCTTCCCTCAGTTTGGTTTAAAGAGCTACAAGCCTGGGGTAGGGACTCTCCAACATGACGGTGGGTTTACAGTTGGGACACCAGCTTTAGATGGGAGCAGAGCCCTGGAGGGTGAGGGCTAGAGCCGAGATCTATTAGGGTTTGCTCCTTTCTGCCTCTTTCTTCCTCCTCTCCTGGCACTCTGTAGCAGAGTCTCTCACACACATTCTTATAGTTTCCCAAGAGTTTTGGCTACTAGTTAATCAGGGTCACAAACAGACTATTAGTAAGGATTCTCCCACGTATGATCTCTTTTTTCCCATCTAGACCCCTAAATAAAGGTACTTATAAGAACATCCAGTCTTTTATGAAAAGAAACCTTCCTTGGCCATCAACACTCCCAATACCTTTTCACCACCCACATCACGCACCTCTTGTCAGCGTTGTCAGAGGAGCCTAAAGAGGCATCCATAACTCTGCCAAAGAGTGAAAAAAACAAACAAAAATATAAAGTCAGACAGTATGGAAGGCAATTAGTTGCTTCTTTCCAATAGAATTTCAGGACATGAAATGTAAACTCATGAATATGGAAAAAATTGAAGAAAGAGTTTCAGGGTATAGCACTGGACTTGAGACCACATCTGGGCTTATGTGTGTTTGTGAACATGCTAGAGAGAGAAGGAAAGAAGGGAGGTGTAGCATTAATTATTAAACCTTTCTTTCACATTTCGCAAACCATGCACACACTTGGAATCAATCTGGGAAACCAGAAAGAGCTGAGAGTGTACGAATGGGGAGATGGATCCAGTTGATAACTAGTAAAGGGATACAGGAAAAAAGAAAAGAAAATGCCAGAATGACAAATATTCCAATTCCAAGGACTTGTCCCTGGTCACCATTTGGTAGAGAAGAAACAGGTAAGTAGGTCAAGGATGGCCTATATAAAACTTTAATTTTTTTTTTTCTGACCTGGAAGTAGAGCATATTTATAATGATTCCTTTTTATTCTTCTCTGAATTATTCCAAAAAGATACCTGGTTATATTATCCAAAATCAAGACTTCCCACCACCGAATCACTGGCTTTATTAATTTAACCTTTCTACAACTCAGTTTCCTCATGTGTAAAATAAGACACATGAAAATGCACTTTGCATCCGTCAACTTCAGAAAATCATACTGAATAGCCACTATTTCACAAACATTAGTTTTTAGGCAGCCTACCTTCTTCAAATGTCATGTCCCCAAAACTCAGTATATATTTTAAATTTCAAAAACACCTCAAGATTCTAAAGTAATAACACTTCCATAATCCCCTGGGAAATGGTGGGTTTCTATCCAAGATGAGAAACAGCCGAAAACTACTGATACCAAAGTCAAATGAAAGTATGGATTCCAAGAAATAACAAACCCTGGAAGGCTAAGGAGTACCTTAGCTGGTGGACAGACAGGGGCAGACTGGAGTAGCCCAGTGGGAGGGGAAATTTTAAGTTCAGTTCATGCCTTTCCCTTGAGTTGCTTGGAGACAATAAATGAGTTCTTAGAAACCAGTAGCAATTACCCAGATGTTGTTAATATAAAACGAGGGTAGCAGGGGTTTCCTGGTGGTCTAGTGGTTAAGAATCCATCTGCCAATGCAGGGGACACAGGAAGATCCTACATGCCTCGGGGCAACTAAGCCTGTGCACCACAACCACTGATCCTGCACTCTGCAGCGTAAGAAGCCACCGCAGTGAGATACCTGCACGCAACTATGGAAAAACTACCCGCCCCCCTCACTCCAACTACAGAAAGCTGGAGTGCAGCAACGAGACCCAGCGCAGCCATAGATAAATAGGCAAAAGTGTTGGAAAGAAAAATCAAAAGAGGGTAACATTAGGTTAGCTGATGAAAACAGGGAGGGGCCGAAGAGCAATACTTCATCCTCCCCCTCCCCCCCATCTCCAAAGCTCCAAATGACAACCTAGGGTGACTGCCTTCTCCAAAGTTTCCTTGCCCAGAGCTTAAAGGTGACGGTATGAATTGATGCTTTCAAATTGTGGTGCTGGAGAAGACTCTTGAGAATTTCTTGGACAGCAAGGAGATCCAACCAGTCAATCCTAAAGGAAATCAACCCTGAATATTCATTGGAAGGACTGAGGCTGAAGCTGAAGCCCCAATACTTGGGCTACATGGTGCGAAGAGCTGACTCATTGGGAAGACCCTGAGGCTGGGAAAGATTGAAGGCAAAAGGAGAAGGGGAAGCAGAGGATGAGATGGTTAGATAGCATCCTTGACTCGATGGACATGAATCTGAGCAAACTCCAGGAAGATTCCACATGCCACGGAGCAAGTAAGCCCACGTGCCACAACTACTGAGCCTGCGCCTTAGAGCCTGCGCTCTGCAACAAGAGAAGCCACCGCAATGAGAAGCCCACGCACTGCAAGTAGAGGGTAGCCCCTGCTCACAGTAACTAGAGAAAGCCCGAGTAGCAACAAAGACCCAGTGCAGTCACACATAAATAAAATTATTAAATAAAAGAAAGAAAAAACCCCAGAGGAAACGTTACGTGTCAAAGTAGAATTGTTGGATATAAAGAATCCATTCACGGGATATTAACTAGTTTGGGTACGTGTGAAAAGCAAAATAGAGTTGGAAAGTGAGATTGAGAAACTCCCAGAAAATAGAAAAGAATAAAGTCAATGGATATGTTCTTATCCTCCATTTCTAACATCTGGAATACAGACATCTGAGAATGAGAAAACATGGAACAGAAAAGGCTGAGAAAAAATAAAGATAAATTTCCCCAAATTATGCCAAGAAATTGTCTTTCACCTTACATTTTTTTTTCAAATGTACAATCCAGGGATTTAATCAATTATAGAACATTTTCATCCCCACAATGAGATCCCTTCTGTTCATTTATAATTAATCCTGTTCCCACCCCTAGCCAACTGTGAATCTACTTTGTCTCCATAGATTTGTCTTTCCTAGACATTTCACATAAGTGGAATCACACAATTTACTGTCTCTTGTATCTGACTTCATTTCACATCAAAAAATGTTTGAGGCTCACCCATGACATAACATGGATGCAGTCTACTCCTTGTAATTGCTGAATTGTAATCCCAATGTTCACTTTACAAATATTTAAATGGTATTTACTAAAAAGTGCCAGGCATTATGCTGATACTTTCCAAATACTATTGCAATTGGTCCTCAACACATCTCTTGAGATAGTTACTATTTTTCATGGATAGTTACAATTCATGGATCTCAAAAATTTGTATATTTCCAACATCCATTAAGCTGATTTGAAAATCTCACTAATAAAAATGCATTTGCAGGAATTAGCAATGTTTCAGGTTTTAATGGAGATGGAACAACTGAAGCCCTTGTGGCCGTCCCTGGAAATGTTCACCACCCTAGACAGAACTTCCTCCAGTAAAGCAACCAGTCACCCCTAGAGGAGAAGTTTACAGGGACTATGACTGTCACGTGTATATTATTACTGGTACACTGCTTCAGCTGTGGTATTTTTTAAGGAAAACACAGGCATACAACAAGGTCTTTAAATTTTGAATTTGCCAATTCATTTGCATACAGTTTACACTTATTATAAAAGAAGGTACAGGTATATTCCCTATTCTATTAAGGGCTGAGAATTATGCTTAAAATTCAGCAAATTTGAACCTTATCACTTACTTATTTTTTGGATGCATGAGCCAGGCACTTAAAGAATTCTTCTTTAATCCCTGCATGGTTTGTTTCGTGGATGAATTTAATCTACAGTTAATCTAAGAAAAGCAAAAGCACACATCCATTATATATTTGATATGTTTAAAACACATATGATATCCCCCCAACTGGGAAGAAAGTCACACATATGACTTACTAGGTAAGGATCAGCATTTCTGAAGTCTTGAATCCACAAATACAAAATCTGCAATACTGTGCAATTTTATATATCCTGTGAAACACGCATTGTGCATTTGCCCTTAGAATTTTAGCTCAAAAAATAGGGGAAAACATTTTGTGTATGTGTTCAATAAAATTTAAGTTTAGCTCAAGCACAGTTCAGTTCAGTTGCTCAGTCATGTTCGAATCTTTGCGACACCACGGACTGCAGCATGTCAGGCTTCCCTGTTTATCACAAACTGCCAGAGCTTTCTCAAATTCATGTCCATCCAGTCAGTTATGCCATCCAACCATCTCATCCTCTGTCGTCCCCTTCTTCTCCTGCCTTCAATCATTCCCAGCATCAGGATTTTTTCCAATGAGTCAGTTCTTTGCATCAGGTGGCCAAAGGACTGGAGCTCAAGCACAGGACTCTTTAAAAAAATTACCCACTTGCTACCTGGGACCCAGAAAGTGAAACAAAACCATTTCAAACCAATTTTACATCAGAGTGACTTATATTTCCATCCTAGAATGTTCTCTGTAGAATAAATCACAGGAATGAGAAAGCAAAAAAATGTGAACCTCAGCATTTCACAGGGCAGATTTCATGCACAAAAACTGTAAGTCACAGAATAAAAGCCACTGCCAAGTATTAATACATCGCCAAGTTAACAAGTAGTAATATTATGTCCACCTGAGGCAAGCAGAAATGTGCCACAAGCCCCTCAATTCTGGGCAAGGAGAGAAAAATAAACAAATAGAACAAAATCTTTCCCCTACAACAGACCAGTTTGTGCATCAGTGTTGATTTTGAGGCTTGGGGTCCAGCCATCTGTGAACTCCAAACCTTTAAGGGACACTAGCTCATGCGCAGTGGGAGTATGAAGCCCAAAGTTTGGACGCTGTGGCCCCAAGAGCCCGGATGGCCGTGGGAGAGCCAGCCTGGTTCTGGGGGGCCGCCCCCTCCTTGCTGGTGCGGCATCCGCTTACCTGCAGGCAAGGCTGCTGTAGCGGAGGTGCTGCGTCCTGGATGGAGCTGGGGCTGTGGGGCGGTGGGGCGCATTTTGTGACTTGGGTACTTTTCCTAAGCAGGAGCGAACTT
Organism: Bos indicus; assembly: GCF_029378745.1. Taxonomy (NCBI): domain Eukaryota; kingdom Metazoa; phylum Chordata; class Mammalia; order Artiodactyla; family Bovidae; genus Bos; species Bos indicus. Next base: position 21,571,484 of record NC_091771.1, on the reverse strand, counting down.
TACTCAAGATCCTGGTAGCAATTTCTCTCCTACTGCCTTTCAGGATAATGCCTCCCCCTGCCACATCCTTCTTCCCATGCTTTCCTATTTTTTAATGTCCCCAGATCAAGTGCGGTAAATCCAATCTCAGCCCAATTCCTGCCAGCCTACAGAAGCCTAGTGCCCCTACTCCCTCCACCCTCATGACCCCTGAGGGTGAGATAGGGGGCTCCGCAAATGCCCTGGGAGGTGAGAGGAATGTTAACTAGGGTTCCCCACAGCTAAGCACAAGGCAAGCCTTCCTGTCAGCGGGCCCAAAGACCCCTAACCTGACCCTTCTCCTGATCCTTCCTCCTCCCCGCACCCTCCATCTGTCCCTGTAAAATGTTCTACTCCTCTTACTCTGTGAGGGTGGAAGGGCAACATTAGCTACATAAAGGGCAGAGGGTGTGATGGGACGTCCTCAGCCAGAGGCCCCCACCCTAGGCCTTTACCTGCTGCTGCTAACAAGGCAGTACTAGAATAAGAACCCTGTGTCCATGGCAACCCTAGACAACAGATTCCAGGTGGTCCTGAGATGTAGTAGAGTGAGGAATACAATGAACTTGGTTCCAGGCAGCAGGGACTTAAAAAGAGACTTTCCCTTAAAGACGGGTGTAGGGGTACCAAGATCAAAGATCCCAGGATAAGCATCTCAGAGCAGATCTTCTCTGCTGTTACTTTCCCTTTTGCATCTAACGAAGGGGCTCTTCTTCCATATTCTGATTCTGAAGATTAGATTGAGGTTTTGGCTTCCCCATAGGTTGGCAAGAATGACCAGCGAGCTGAATATTTTCTGGCTAATATTAACTTTAAGTAAAATAGATTGATATAGGAATGAGGAGCACAAAAATTCATTTTACTCAAGCTATCAATTCGTAAGATTGAAAAGAAGCAGTCAAATATTAGTTGTAAATTAAAACTATACCCATTTTCCTGGTAGAGTAAATCTGAAAGGTGTAAACAAATACCAAACGAATGAAAACAAATATGGAAAAAAAGCTTTTACACTTCAGGGTTTTTTTTTTTTTTTTTTTTGGTGGGATCTTAGTTCCCTGACCAGGGATTGAACCCAGGCCATGGAAGAGAAAGCACCAAGTCCTAACTGGTGGATTCCCAGCGAATTTCTGGAAAAAAAAAAAAAAAAAGTTTTTAAAACCTTAGTGAAACATTAGCAATTTTGTATGAAACTACAATATAAAATTTACCCCCAAAAGAAGAATAAAGATCAGTTTGACAGTCTGTATTGGTACATGTTATGAAGCTGTAAGTGGTCAGTTGAAGAGATAGAAAAGAGATTAAAGTCATATTAATTTAGTAGTATATCTATAAAGCACTTTGCAAGTTACAAAAATTAATAAAACATGGTCACTGACTTCAGTGTCAGATTGACGACCTTAAGGCCAGACCATTTTGAAATATGCCAAGCATCCTACTTTCTGTGAGAAAGACCTGCCCTTGACCAGAGCCTCATCTGACCTTGAAGAAGGACAGTAACACAACCCCAGCCCCTCCAGCTTTTCTGTCTCACACGAGAATTAAAAAAGACTAAGAAACTCTTCCGAAGATCACAGCCCTTGTTTATGTTTTAATTTTTTGTTGCTGAAAACTAGACTTTTAAAGTAAATGTAATAACTAAAAATCAGATTTTCCCTTTTCTCTAGGGTTTATTGCTGTTGTTTGTTGTTAAGTGATTTTTCTGAACTCTGTTCTTCGTACAGTATGACCACTAAAGTCAGCTTGGTCAGCTAGTAATTAGAGATTACCTCAGGTGCCCAGAACCGGTAAGTCTCTCAGTGGTTACCATTCCAGAAAGAGAAAATGGCTCCAGGCACCATCTTGTCTCTGTCTCAGCTCCTTGTGCTTAGATCTCTGGGGCAGTCTTCTCCCTTCTGTGCTGCCTGCTCCTCCTCTCTACCCTCACTTCCCCACACTAATTCTTGCTTAACTTTGCTTTTTCTCTTAAACTCTTCCCCCCCTCTCCCTTTTCCTCTGAACTTTTCAGAACCCATCCCTTTAAAATTAGGCCTACTGAGGATCCAGAGACCAAACCCTTAATTTCTTCTACTCTCTGAACGAAAGCTGAACTTTGAGCTATAGTCGTAGATTTTTTTCCCCCCACAGTAATCCAAAGAACCTCACAGACTTGCAGAGGAATTTTATGTTACTCAAATTTAGCAACCTGGTATCTCTGACTTTTACCAGCCAGTTCATAGGCTTCTTGGCTAAGGATAGGCCCAGCATTGAATTAAAACTGCTAACTGGGAAAATGCTGAAAGGTACCTAGAAATACAACTGGTAAAGCGTTACTGAACCAAGGTTGTTTGCCCAGCATGCAGCAAGCCAAATGCTGAGACACCGAAGTTTGCAGCAAAGAAAGGGTTTACTTACAAGGTGGCCGAGCGAGAAGATGAAGTCTCAAATCCACTTCCTCAAAGGCGAGGGGCTGGAGGTATTCTTTGGGATAAAACTGAAGCTAATTGGAGACAATAAAATATGAGGTGACCTTCATTCTGGCCTAGACAGAACTAAGCTACAGGCTTCTTCACAATAGGTATACTCAGAACATGCTCTGCGGATGGAGTGTTCAGCCCTCTGAAGTCAAAAGGTCACGGAGCATGCCCAGTTGAAGGGTCAGGGGGTCTTAACTAGTTAGAGCTCAAATTGGGCTCAGCTGATTTCAAGTTTTGGAAAACAACTCAGGCAAACCTCTTATTGTTTAGGCTACTTGACTCTTGGAGGATCTGCACATTTTTATAAAAACAATTAAAAGGAACTTAATCAGTGGAAGCAGGTTTCAGGTGTAACAGATCTGATGACTACCTTCTGTTTCAAAACTAGCCTGCTAAGTCATACGCTCAGGCTCAAAAATCACTAGATGGCTTCCTGGAGCAATTCCTAGCATTTTCCCAAAGTCTGTTGAACAAATTTCAGGCTTGCAGACAAAAATCTGATGAGCCTGTTCATGACTATTACGATCGATTTCAGATAGTTTTAAATGATAATTCTGACCTTCCTTCAGATGCTAATTCTAATCAGGTAGATTTTCACTCTATTTATTTACAGGCTAAACCAGGACATTTCCCTGCTAGTAAAAAGGACCAAGAGAAATCGGAAACTATGTCCACTCCAAATTTAATTAATCTGGCAAACCAGCTCTCTTGAGCACTACAGGAGTCACCTAAGTGGAAGGCCACCAAAAGTCTTAATCTTCAACTCCAGCAAATGAAAAGCAAGACCCTCCTAATTTCTGCTAGGATTGCAGAGAGCCGGGACTTTGGGAAAGAGACACTTAAACTCTTCGGGCACTTGTAACCCTCTCAGGGGCCTTTCCAGCTAGCTCTCAGTTCTCAATGATGGAGCCCTGAGGAGTAACACAGGCTCTTCCCAATCTTCCCTCCAAGTGGTTTACAGACACATTTCTCTAAATTGGGGCTGAATCTCCTCCAGTCCTAACTGACATCCGAGTTAAGCTCGTGGTGTACAAGCCCACTACTATAAAGCAGCCCCTGCCCTGGAGTAGTAGAACAGTTCAAACAGTGGAGACCTCCAGTGAACCTCAAGATGCCTTTGTCTCTGAGCCTACTTGCTTCTGTTTAGGACCTTTGAGAGACACAGACCCTTTTCTCCTTAGTTCTTCCACTGCTATCCATGTATAAGCCTGAGACTTCTTAAAGAAGTATCATGCCAGAATTTCCTTCTCTCAAAAGGAGGGGGTGGGGAGATAATTCTATAATTTGACAGTACTTATCAAAGCAGCCAATCAGATGAGTTAAATGATGCTGTGACATCTTTTATTTGCTCTATCTAGAGCTGATCCTGGGAACACTGATTATTTGTTCCTATTGAATCAGCCATCACCCTCCTTACAGACAAAATCTCCACTGGTATTGGCAAAATTCACAGTGTACCTCCCATCAAGATTCAGAGAGATCCCTGAAAAACTCCCCAGAATTAATCAATAGCCTATGAGAAAAGAAGCCCTGGGAGAAGGCAATGGCACCCCACTCCAGTACTCTTGCCTGGAAAATCCCATGGACGGAGGGGCCTGGTGCACTGCAGTCCACGGGGTCGCAAAGAGTCGGACAGGACTGAGCGACTTCACTTTCACTTTTCACTTTCATGCATTGGAGAAGGAAATGGCAACCCACTCCAGTGTTCTTGCCTGGAGAATCCCAGGGACGGGGGAGCCTGGTGGGCTGCCGTCTATGGGGTCGCACGGAGTCGGACACGACTGAAGTGACTTAGCAGCAGCAGCAGCAAAGCCCTTCAAGGCACAAAACCCATAATAGAAGATTACAGATTTCAGAGTCTCTCTCTCTCTTTTACTAATCCCTGTAATATTCTTATTTCACCTGTGGGGAAACCTAAGGGTGAGGGTAGAAGTTTGTCTAGGACTTCTGAACAAGAAATAACATTGTTCTACCTAGACACCATATTGTTCTTAACTCTCATATATCACTATCATCCATTTCCACTGGAAGCAAATTCTTTACATAACAGTTTTTTTTAAGGTTTTATATATCTTTATTTTTATTGACATTTAGTTGATTTACAACATTTTGAGTTTGGGGTGTACAACATAGTGATTGAATTTTTAAAGGTTATACTCCATTTATAGCTACTCTAAAATATTGGCTATATTTCCTATTTTGCCATTTTTACTGAAACTACTTCCAAAAGTACTTTTAAATACATTACTAAATTCACAAGAAAGTAAGCAAAGTACTAAATAATCACACGGACATATTCACACTTACTTATACTTGAAAGTCGCTCAGTCGTGTCAGAATTCTCTAGGCCAGAATACTGGAGTGGGTAGCCTTCCCCTTCTCCAGGGGATCTTCCCCACCCAGGTCTCCTACATTGCGGGCAGATTCTTTACCAGCTGAGCCACAAGGAAAGCCCAAGAATACTGGAGTGGGTAGCCTATCCCTTCTCCAGCAGCTCTTCCCGACCCAGGAATCGAACCAGGGTCTCCTGCATTGCAGGTGAATGCTTTACCAATTGAACTATCAGGGAAGCTCTACTTATACTTACTCAAGTGGTAAATCAACACAGAAACCAGGAATGTCCTGGATGTGTTCTAAAACCCCAAATCTAGAGCTCTGTGGTTTAATATTGTGGTTGCCTGAATGCCTGTAAACATAATGCTTACAAAAAACAAAAAGATGTGAAATGAGATGTAAAGAGAGGACTTTGACATATTCCTGGAAATATAGAGTTCTGTTGGTTAACCAAGTAACAGGATTTGAACCTGACAAAGTGGGCAGCTGAATCCAACACCTTCACATAGATCCAGGCACCCAAATTGGCTACATATGTTAATTTCTTCAGTATATTTTCTTGGAGCCTGGAAGCCCAAGGTCAAAGTGTCAGCAAGGGTGGTTTCTCCAACACCTCTCTCCTTGGCTTGCAGACACCTTCTTTCTGGTTCTCAAAGTGCATGGCTTTTCCTCTGTGCATACTTTTCTAATGGCGTGTTTTATTGTTGTTTGATTGGGCTAAATGGCTATATTAGAGAAAGCCAGGATTACAAAGGATTTGGGAGTTGACATCTGGGCCTTTCTTCTTCCCAAAGGTGGGCACAATATCGACAAAGCTCCGGTTGTACTGCATATGCCTCTTGGCCCAGACCATCTTTTTCTCCTGTTTGGCCACCTTGGGAGTCTGATGTCTTACTTACCCAGCACCAGCCAGGTGCCACCAGGATATGGTGGCAAAGTGAACCAACAAACAAATCAGTTTCTCTCTGCTGACAGTGGATTTAAAAGTATTAATAAATTTATAATCTTCCCCAATGTTTTGTAACTAGCTTTACTCTCATGCTGGGATTTGAGTGTACTCCACCTTCAAAAATAGAACTACCATATGATCCAGAAATTCCACTCCTGGGTGTATATTCAAAGAAGAAAAAAAACACTAATTTAAAAAAAATTCATCGCAGTGTTCACAGCAGCATTATTTACAATAGTCATGGAAGCAATCTAAGTGTCCATTAACAGATGAATGGATAAAGAAGATGTGGTGTGTGTGTATATATATATATATAAGATTGAATACTACTCAGCCATAAAAGAAAAAAAAATGGAATTTTGCCTTTTGCACAACACAGATGGACTTGGAGGATGTGCTTAGTGAAACAAGTCAGAGCAAGACAAATACTGTATGACATTGCTTATATGTAGAATCCAAAACATAAAGCAAACTAGTGAATATAACATAAAAGAAACAAGACACAGATATAGAGAATGATGTAGGGACTTAAAGAAATGAAAGTGTTAGTTGCTTAGTCGTGTTTGACTCCTTGCTACCCCCATGGACTGTAGCCAACCAGGCTCTTCTGTCCATGGAATTCTCCAGGCAAGAATGCTGGAGTGGGTAGCCATTCCCTTCTCCAGATCTTCCTGACCCTGGGATCAAACCCGGATCTCCTGCATTGCAAACCTGGGTCTCCTGCATGGGCAGGCAGATTCTTTACCATCTGAGCCACTAGGGAAAATCACATAGTGATTACTAGCAGGATCATGCATTGGAAAAGGAAATGGCGACCCACTCCAGTGTTCTTACCTGGAGAATCCCAGGGACGGGAAGCCTGGTGGGCTGCCAACTATGGGGTCGCACAGAGTCGGACACGACTGAAGCGACTTAGCAGCAGCAGCAGCAGCAGCTGGGCAGGGGGAGGGGGATGTGGGGTTTAATGGGGTTAGGAAATTAAGAGCTACAAATTACTATGTACAGAATGAATACGTTACAAGGATGTATGGTACAGTACACCAGCAGAGTGGCGCAGCGGAAGCGTGCTGGGCCCATAACCCAGAGGTCGATGGATCGAAACCATCCTCTGCTAAGGTGGGGTTCTTTTCCTCCTAAAGAGATCTTTAGGAGTAGAGAAGAGAGTTTATTAGGAAATTTGCCAGTGTATATCTTCTTTAGTCAAGTGTTTAGGTCACTTTTTTGGGGTTCCCCTGGTGGCTCAGATGGTAAAGAATCTGCCTGCAATGCAGGAGACCAGGGTTTGATCCCTGGGTTGGGAAGATCTCCCGGAGAAGGGAATGGCTACCCACTCCAATATTCTTGCCTGGAGAATCCCATGGACAGAGGAGCCTGGCAGGCTACAGTCCATGGGATCGCAAAGAGTCAGACACAACTGAGTGACTAACACTTTCACTTCACTTTTCACAGGGAATATAGCCAATATTTTGTAATAACTATAAATGAAGTATGTAACTTTAAAATTGAACCACTATGTTGAAACTCATATAATATTGCAAATCAACTACACATCAGTAATGATAAATAAAAATATATAAAAACCTTAAAAACATTTAAAAAGAAATAAAATACTGTTGATGGAACAACTACCAAAATATACTAAAATTTTGGACTGAAGAAAATCCTATGGAACATTCTGTTCTTAACATTCTTAAAGTGAGGTATGAAAGAACTGTATTTGCCTCTTTTTTCTCTAGTAGCATAAAAAAAGAGGCAAATACAATTCTCGGACATGACTGAGTGACTTCACTTTCACTTTTCACTTTCACGCATTGGAGAAGGAAATGGCAACCCACTCCAGTGTTCTTGCCTGGAGAATCCCAGGGACGGGGAGCCTGATGGGCTGCCGTCTATGGGGTCGCACAGAGTCGGACACGACTGAAGTGACTTAGCAGCAGCAGACTTTCTCCACTTTGTCATATTCAGTGTTCTTTTATTAGCATAATATACCTTATTATAAGTATGCTTATGTATCTTTTTATACCAAACAATGTTTGTTAAAATATCACTTAAAGTTTTTTTTTGTTTTAAAACATAGTTTTTATTGAAGCATAGCATAGGGTAATGCTCATAATATTTATCATCAAATTTTGCATTTATGAAAAACCAATATGTATCACACTTAGCTGAGTCCCAAAGTAGAATATATATGGAGCTTACATAGTAACTATTTATTTCTTTTGCTTAATTTTTCTTTCTTTCTTTTTTGTGCATATCCTTGTATATTGGTCTTTCATTTCTGCAAGAAGATTTCTCAAAAGTGGAATTACTGGATCAAAAAATATGTACATTGACGTTTTGAAGCATAACAATAAAATAAAAATCCACGTGCCCATGACCTCACACAGAATGAAAACTTTCTAATCCTGTGGAAGCCTCTGGAGGTTTTACTCTGATCCATTCCTCTTGTCTCTCCAGAGAGGCAACCATTCTTCCGAAGGTTTGTTTTTTGGTTGTTTCTAATTTTTTGGCAATGCTATGTACCATAAAGGATCTTAGTTCCCTGACCAAGGATCGAACCTGAGTCCCCTGCAGTGGAAGCATGGAGTCCTAACCAGTGGACCACGAGGTAAGTCACTCTTCTGAAGTATTTTATGTTCATGACTCCCTTGCTTTGCTTTATAATCTAAGTAGACAGGTATTTAAACAATACACCATTTTGCTATAATATTCTGAAGTTTTACAATAATGGGTATCATGATGCGATGATATTTATCCTGAAGCACATTTTGATCACTAAAAACCACTTGATAAATATTAATTAAATTGGGGACTTTCCTGGTGGTCTGGTGGTTAAGACTTTGCCTTCCAATGCAGGGGGTGTGGGTTTGATCCCTGGTTGGGGAGCTAAGATACCACATGCCTTGTGGCCAAAAAAACCAAAATATAAAACAGAAATGATATGATAACAAATTCAATAAAGACTTTAAAAATGGTCCACATTTAAAAACAAAAACTCTTAAAAAATTAAATTGCTGGGGTTGTTTGCATTGTTTACAAAAATGTTATTCCATAAAATATCTAAATAGTATTTTGTGTTAATAAATATCAGTGGCTCTTTGATTTAAAGGTAGTAAAATATAAGCTAATTGTAAAAGTTTTCCATATATTCACATTATTTTCCAGTGACATGATACTGCCCATATATTTAGAAATAGATTATTTTGGCAAGAAAAAGATTGGTGAATTCTAGAAAGTACAAAGTAGACACAAATGAAGGTTTTTGAACCTAGAAAGGGAAGGGTCATTTTCTATAAATGATTTTTTCACTGTTTCTCATATTCATAGTTATCTTAATTACTGTATTACCAGTTGGCTTCACTAGATGGAGCTATGGCTGTGCTGTGCTTAGTAGCTCAGTCGTGTCTGACTCTTGGCTACCCAATGACTGCCTGTAGCCAGCCAGGCTGCTTGGTTCATGGGCTTCTCCAGGCAAAAATACTGGAGTGGGTTGCCATGCCTTCCTTCAGGGGATCTTCCCAACCCAGGAATCAAACCCAGGTCTCCCGCATTGCAGGCAGATTCTCTACCATCTGAGCCACCAGGGAAGCCCAGATGGAACCACGAGGTATAATAATTACAAATGCCTTCAGAAAGTAAAAATAACTCAATATCCTGAGAAGATAATTATTTGTAGAGGAGAAACTATCACTTGTAGATGTCATTTTAAAGGATATAATCTTCTATCACATGGTTTGTCATGAATTGTCCGCTCCAGGGAGAAACATCTGCTTTGGGGTTGACAATGAGGAGTTTACCAGCTAGTAACAGTTCATTAATGAACTGAGCGGACTCCTTCATTTATTCACCTGGGCATTTATTTTTTCATTCACTGACCAAGCATTTATCAACCACCGAGTGTGCCCAGCCCTGCTAGGCACTGGGGATATAGAAATAAACCCCACTGGGATTGTAGACACAATCCCAGTCTTCAGGAACCTCACAGCCTAAGTCAAGTAGGGGAGGTGAGTACACAAGCCATCAATTACAGTACATTTGGGAGAGAATGAGAGAATCAGTTAACACAAGATTCAGTGGTGGCATCAAGAAAGAAATGGCTAGCTCTGACCAAGTAGGAAGACATGCCTAGAACAGTCAAAGATGGAAAGAAAACTTGGTGAATGCTGAACCAACTGAGTACTCATGGGGACAGAAAGGAGATGATGAGAAGGAGATAGGTTATGTTGGACATAATGGCTAAATGATTGTGGGGATCAGAGGGGAGGAAGAAACTTCGTAAATCCTTCCTAAATCCTTTAAGACAAGTGCTGAGGGTGTCAGGATAAAAATTCAACATGACTCTGAGAAATCGAAAATGAGTTTAAGAAAGCACCTCTTTCATATCTTAAATTGTAGACAGCCTCCCCACCCTTCCCCTATTCTTGAGATCTCACCCCATTCTCTGTTTACTGTGGCGTGTGAATTTGTTCTTTCTGCCAAATGAGTCAGTGTCAGATTTGTGCTGACATGTATTAAATTTCCTGTAAGAAACTAGTGTGTCATATCTCTTTCACTGCTCTCTCTCTCTGTCCTCTCTCTCTTTGAATCTCTTTCTCTCTCACACACACACAGGGGCAAGTATGTAGAAAAAAGTGCAGAGTCATTTGTAGACAGTTAAAAAGATATAGAAGCACTGTTCCTATAACAGCAAAATAATCCCTCACTAAACCCCCAGAAGTACTGTATTTGATATCCTTAAGTGTTTCTGAATCTTGGAATGGAATGTGGGCTTTACTGCATATATTCACATTATGATATATATTCATCTATTTGAAGTTTTCTAAGTTGTTTTTAAGTTACATTATTTATGAAAAAGATTAGAAAACTAGAAGTTTCATTTCTGTTTCCAGTCTTCCTTTTAATTTCCACTGTGAACGTAGCTCTGTTTTCAATTAACATCGCTATGTATAACTTTATCCATCCCCTAACACAGGGAGTGTAATAACACATCCTCAATGAGCATGTGAGACTTAGCCCGAAACCAACTCGCCACGACCCCATAAATCAGTCCGAACAGCTGCTGGAGGCAAGAGAGAGAATGGGAGATAAGGAAAAGAAGCCAAACTCACAACGAGCAACTTCCCTTCAGGCAGAGTGGATTAAGTGCCAGAAAAATTAAGGACTTCGCTGGTGGTCCAGCGGTTGGGATTCCATGCGTCCACTACAGGGGCACAGGTTCGATCCCTGATCAGGGAAGATCCTTCATGCCACTCAGCGTGGCCCTCCCCTCGCCACCCCAAGAAAAACCAAACCAATAGAATGGCATGATCAAGTTTGTTAATTATAGCCACGGAGTCAAGAATACATTGAAAATCACTGAGGAAAGTACATCAACTATACTTCAATTTAAACAAACAAAAACCTTGGACTGAAAAACAAAACAAAACAAAAACTTAAAACTTCAAAAATTCTAACTTCCTTTTGAAATGTTTGTAGGTTTTCGGATTTGCCTAGTCGTGTAGCAGAAAGAACTCAGATGTGCCTATTTGAGTCCCGTCCAGCGTCTCCCAGCCTCCCTCTCCATTCTTCATCAATATCCACTCCATCCCCTTTTCTGCCCTCCAGTCCACTTCTCTGTCTTCCCACCCTCCTGCTACCTCCTGCCCGGATCATCCCTGTGGGACAATTAACGTGGACAGAGGAGCATCAGGAGTAACCACAAGCCGATGCTGAATGACAAGTACAAACTCCACCTATCTGTACAGTGTGTTTCTGAGAAAAGTGTACTAAACAGTCAAGTCAAATGTGTTTAAGACATAACATGAGCTGATGGAAGGGGCATGAGACGCTTATGACAAAGTCTTGGCTCAGAGGGTTCTTCAGAGAAGCAGTTGATTCTAGGGCTGGGGTAGGCAGAATGTAATTGAGCCTGGAAAATTGTGTGTCAGAAAATAAAGAAGTACTCGGGCTTCCCTGGTGTTCCAGTGACTAAGACTCTGTCCTCCCAATGCAGGGGGCTGGATTCAATCCCTGGTCGGGGAACTAGGTCCCCCATGCTGCAACTGAGACCCAGCACAGCCAAATAAAGAAATTAAAATTTTAAAAACATAGTCTTTAAAAAAAATGAAGAAAAGAATGAAGTACTCAAACCAGCAACATAGTCCCACAAGCAACATAACCCCACAATGATGAGGTACGACAAAAGGATATGTGAGCCAACCTAAAGGAGTCCCCAGTGGCCAAAGTTGGAACAATTTGAGCAACAAAGTATATAATGATAACATTGGGTTATGATCCACAGAACAAAATAAATATCCATCCAGCTATTAGTACAAAGATATCTCTATTTCCATCTATCTATAACAAAATCACTATTAGGTAAACATTATCATAATAATTGTTGCAGGTAAAATCCACTGCTGCTGCTGCTGCTAAGTCACTTCAGTCGTGTCCGACTCTGTGCGACCCCATAGACGGCAGCCCACCAGGCTCCCCCATCCCTGGGATTCTCCAGGCAAGAACACTGGAGTGGGTTGCCATTTCCTTCTCCAATGCATGCATGCATGCTAAGTCACTTCAGTCATGTCCAACTCTGTGCGACCCTATGTACAGCAGCCCTTGAGACTCCTCTGTCCACAGGATTCTCTAGGCAAGAATACTGGAGTGGGTTTCCATTTCCTTCTCCAACTGATAAATACTAAAATCTACAGGTGAAAGTTTGAGGAAAATTAGGATATTAGCATCATCTCAATGTAGCTCCGCTAAGATGTCCATCAATTACAAAGGGGAAAATAAGAGTAGAGAAACCTGACAGATGCCACCTTAACCAAGTGATCAAGGATAATATCACCAGTAACAGGACATACCAACGTTGTGTATTTTCTAATATAATGCACTGAGAAGGACACTTTGCCTCAAACGTAAACTCAGTCTAATGGTGAAGAAACATTAGACGAACCCCAAATGAATGACATTCTACAAGATATCTGGCCAGTACTCTTCAAGAGTGTCAAGGTCATGGAAGACAAAGATTGAGGAGTTCTCCCAAACTGGAAGAAACTAAGAAGGCATAATAATTCAATGCACTGTGAGATTCTGAATTGGATCCCAGAATGACAGACAAAGAGATGCTAGAAGGAAAAATGATGAAATGTGAAGGTCTGTAGTTTAATTAATAGGACTATAACAATGTTTTCTGATTTTGATCATTGAACTGTGGTTGTCTGTTAACATTAAGAGGGGGCTAGAGGAAGGTAGCAGAGAAGGCAATGGCACCCCACTCCAGTACTCTTGCCTGGAAAATCCCATGGACGGAGGAGCCTGGTGGGCTGCAGTCCATGGGGTCGCTAGGAGTCGGACACGACTGAGCGACTTCACTTTCATGCACTGGAGAAGGAAATGGCAACCCACTCCAGTGTTCTTGCCTGGAGAATCCCAGGGACAGGGGAGCCTAGTGGGCTGCCGTCTATGGGGTCACACAGAGTCGGACACGACTGAAGTGACTTAGCAGCAGCAGCAAAGGAAGGTAGATTTGAACTTTTTTCTAAAAATCTAAAATTATTTAAAATTAATTTTAACACTTTGTGTCAAATCTCAACTACAGAATTTATTAGTTCTGACCTTTCTGGACCTCATTTTTCTTATAAACAGGGAGTTAGGAAGGATGATCCCTAAGCCCATTCTGGAAAGTGAAGTGAAAATGAAAGTCATGTCAGGCTCTTTGTGACCCTGTGGACTATACAGTCCATGGAATTTTCTAGGCCAGAATACTGGAGTGGGTAGCTATTCTCTTCTCCAGGGGATATTATCAACCCAGGGATTGAACCCAGGTCTCCCACATTGCAGGCAGATTCTTTACCAGCTGAGCCACAAGGAAAGCCCAAGAATACTAGAGTGGGTAGCCTATCCCTTCTCCAGTGGATCTTCCCAGCCCAGGAATCAAACTGGGGTATCCGGCATTGCAGGTGGATCTTTACCAACTGAGCTATCAGGGAAGCTCATTCTGAAGAACAACAGAATTGCCTTCTTGCCCACGGGGTTTGACTTGCTTTACTTCCACAGACCACATGCTGATGTTGAAAGTGGAGAATCTTGAAAATAGTCGTGAAATGATAATTGCAGATAATTTCTCTCTGCAGTTCAAATGTCCAATTTAAGGCAGAATGATACAGGACTGGAGAATTGTTCCCAGCTCATTAGGGTTTAGAAGCTGCTTCAATAGAGTTCATGCCAAGAGGAAACTTACTCGCCCAAAAGTACTGCTAAAGAAAGAGTTTTAGTTTTAGTCCAGAAGAAAACATAGAAAAATAGAATATTAGCTGTAGAAGAGTAAAGGAATATTATTGAATATAAGGAATATAAGGATACACTTATATACTGAATATTCCTTATATACTGAATATAAGGAATATTACTGAAGAGTAAAGGAATATTAGCTGTTGAAGAGTAAAGAGAAGTCACTTTGTTTCAAAGTTTCCTTAATGTCACCATTGTCTTTTTAGAATTATAGATACATCTGCCAAAATTTTTTTCTTAGTGCTTGTACTTGTAATGGATAAACACACTGTTGAAACTTGCCATTGCTCTAATCCCAGCATCTTGGAAGAATGTCCTAGGAATGCCTTGGTAGTTAAAATACAAATCAACTTGGCACTGTTCATTTCCCCTGATACCCTCCCACACACCCACACATGCATTTCTCCTGACCACTAGGACATTCCAAGCTCTCTCCTTCCAACGGCCTCTGCCTCCCCACTCTCATTCTCCTGTGGGCCCTTCATCCCTGAGAACACACGGCATTCTATCCAAGTGTGAAGCTGAACTCAAGATGTTGTTTAGTTGCTCAGTTCAGTCACTCAGTTGTGTCCAACTCTTTGCGACCCCATAGACTGCAACACGCCAGGCTCCTCGGTCCATGGGATTTCCCACCCAAGAATAGTTCTTCTCCAGGGATCTTCCTGAAACAGGGATTGAATCCACATCTCCTGCATTGCCAGGCAAATTCTTTACCACTGAGCCACCAGGGAAGCCCAAGGATACGTACGACACCTCAAACTAGGCAAGATCCCTCTTTTCTTACACTTTCCAAATTCAGCAAGGTTTTCTTTAGTCACTGACAGTCAGAAATTTCCGTTTTATTTATCTACCTGTTTCTTTCAAAATTTCAAAGTTCTACTCCTCCGGGGTCTTCCTCAATCAAACAAAAGCCAATTGTTTTTGTACACTTTCTAAGTGTTATAGGAAGTTGAGTTTTAAGTTTACTGGAAATTTTCTGCAATCAAATCTCTGTAGAGTATGAATTACCCAGAAAACTCTCCAGGAGCCCATTTAGAATTATTTACTTTCAGAAAAACTAGCAAGACCTTCTCATGAGTCTTACCCTATGGGGTTTTCATAACCAGATGGCCCAGAAAGTGGATGTTTGCAGCATTACTCAGCATCCTTATAGGGTAAGAAATCTCCATGTTGGTGATAAGGGTGTTAAATCAGAGCTTATTGGGATTACGTGACCCCTTTCAGTTGCCTGGGACTCCGCCTGGTTGTGTAATAATAGCCATCTACCCAAAGGCAGCTCCTTTGCCACCAGTCCTGGTTCTACCGGGGACTGGCTTTCATCCCAGACTGGATTAATCTGGCTATTTGAAGATTTATCCCTTCATGCACCAAAACAAAAATATGATTTAAATTGTTCTCTATGAAATGTTCATGTATTTACCCTTCTTTGCTTTTAAAATAGAAGATCAGTTCAGTTCACTTCAGTTGCTCAGTCGTGTCTGACTCTTTGCCACCCCATGGACTGCAGCACACCAGGCCTCCCTGTCCATCACCAATTCCTGGAGTTTACTCAAACTCATGTCCATTGAGTCGGTGATGCCATCCAACCATCTCATCCTCTGTTGTCCCCTTCTCCTCCTGCCTTCAATCTTTCCCAGCATCAGGGTCTTTTCCAATGAGTCAGTTCTTTGCATCAGGTGGCCAAAGTATTGGAGTTTCAGCTTCAACATCAGTCCTTCCAATGAACACCCAGGACTGATCTCCTTTAGGATGGACTAGTTGGATCCCCTTGCTGTCCAAGAGACTCTCAAGAGTCTTCTCCAACACCACAGTTCAATTCTTTGGCGCTCAACTTTCTTTATAGTCCAACTCTCACATCCATACATGACCACTGGAAAAACCATAGCTTTGAATATACTGCATATGATTTAACTAGGTTTAAATAGAATATAAATCATATATACTGCATATGATTTAACATTTCTGGATGAACCCTACTACAAAACATGATGCCCTGTGACTACGGAAATGTATAACATGGTCTGATTTTGTTTCAGCTTTTCCAGGCTCACACTCTTTTGGATTCTTAGGTCACACTTTTAGTTTTCCTCCTTCACTGCCAAGGTGTCACTGTGACCAGGGTGCCTTCCAGTGTACACTACAGCTACTTCTTATCCCCTGTGGGTGAGGGATGAGACGTCTGTTATCACAACGCCACATGTATTAATAAAATAAGTCTATAGATCCAGAGGGAGGCCTGGTAACCACTCACATTATTAACATACATGAGATTTGAGTATGATTCAAAAGGAGTGACGGAAGCTAGAAAGGAAATAAAATGATGCGTTGGACTTGATTATGGAAAAATCCCTTTGAGTAGCCAAATTACAAAAACATAAGACTGCATTGTTCTTTAATTAAGGTGTATTTCATACACAATACAATGCATACATCTTCAGTATATAGTTTAATGTTTTGACAAATGTATACACCTGTGCGTGCCTGCTAAGTCACTTCAGTCGTGTGCGACTCTTTGCAACCCCATGGACCATAGCCCACCAGGCTCCTCTGTCCATGAGATTCTCGAGCAAGAATACTGGAGTGGGTTGCCATGCCCTCCTCCAGGGGATCTTCCTGACGCAGGGGTCGAACCCCCATCTCTTATGTCTCCTGCACGAGCAGGTGGGTTCTTTACCACTAGTGCCGCCTGGGAAGTCCAGTATATACTTATGTAACCCCATTATTCAAAGCAAGGTTCAGACCATTTCCAACATGCAGAAGTTCCTTTGTGCCCTTTCAAGCCAATGCCCTTCCCCCTGCCATCACACATCCCCAAAGACAACAGTTGTTCTGATTTCTGGTGCTATAGTATTTATTTCCCTGTCCTTGGACTTCACATAAATGGAATCATGCAATATACTCTCTTCTATGTCTGGCTTCTTTTGTTTAATATAATGTTTTGGAGGTTCAAGCTGCTGCATGTATTGGTGGCTTATTCTTTTTTCTTGTTGAGTAGTAGTGAATTACGGGGCTTCCCAGGTGACACAGTGGTAAAGAATCTGCCTGCAATACAGGAAACATGTGTTAGGTCCCTAGGTCGGGAAGATCTCCTGGGGAAGGAAATGGCAACCCACCCCAGTATTCCTGCCTGAGAAATCCCATGGACAGAGCAGACTGGTTGGCTACAGTCCATGGGATTGCAAAGAACTGGACATGACTGAGTGACTGAGCATACACAGTAGGGCATTATACATACACAGCTCAATCTGTTTATCCATCCTTCTGTTGATGGAATTCGGTTTATTTCTAGTTTGGTGCTATTATGACGAGAGCCCTATAAATATTTAAATATAGGTCATTTGTGGACATATGTTTTTATCTCTCTTGGGTAAATACCTAGGAGTGGCATTTTTTTAAATAGGCCAATCTTACTACTTGTATTTATAATGCCTTCATATACATACTCATTTCTTAAATGTTATTGATTGGCTTTTAATTTTTAGTTCATCGATAACAAAGCCAGTGAAATGTAACTAGAGTTACAGGAGACAGAAAACAGCAGAGAAAAGAGTATAGTAAGTAGAAGGAACAACACTTGCAAAGGCCCCAAGGAAGAAAATACTTGATGTATTTAAGGAGTTGCGTGAAAGCTTTGTGGCTGGAGCAAATAACGTCTGAAGGAAATGGCAGTAGGAATCGAAGCTGATGGGATGGTAGGGGTCAGACTACATAGGGTTTAGTAGGTTGCATTAAGCATGCTAGATTTGGGAATTCTCTGACGGTCCAGGGGTTAAGACTGCATTTTCACTGCCAAAGGCTCAGGGAACTAAGCTGCAAGGCCAAAAAAAAAAAAGCTAGATTTTTATCTTAAGATAAGTGCATGCAACCAGTGATTTCAGGAGGTCAAATAATATTTCAGGGGAGGAGATGGAAGTATATAAAGGAAGAAGCAGACAAAGCTCCTTAGTAAAGCTTTGGAGAGACGGGCAGGGCCATAGTTGGGCTAGAGATGAAGAAATATGGGCTTATTGGAGACATTTTGGAAAAAGAACTTGGGTCCATGGCATCTACCAAGTAAATTTCGATGTTAAAAAAAAAATAGAGCAAAATTTCAAGAAAATTTCCAAGCACTATTTTTAAAATCTTAAATTCACCATCTTTTTTGGTGTGGGCTGATTTTCTGTGAGACATTAAAGGTATTGCCAGGACAGCTAAAACAAATGAGACTAAGGAGAAAAAGTAAATAAAAGAGCAAAGAGTGAGAGAGAGCAAGAGATTACTCATTTAATTTCAAGTATTAGGAAGCTAGTACTAAAACAGAGAAGTGGGATGACAATGAATGATACCCTATTGTAGCCCAGGCTCATTAGGTTTTCTAAATGGACAGGCTCAGAGACCTATTTCTTCTTTTGGTTTCACATCTGCATCTTCAGTGAGATAGGGAAACATCCAAGCCCTTTACCACACAGTGGTGCAGAAGTGATGATGTTCCCAAAATACATTTATAGCATGTGCATCTGAAATCACTCTAAAACACATTTTTTTTTTACAGTGAAATAGGTCAGACAAAGAAAGACAAATACTATATTGTATCACTTGTATGTCAAATCTAAAAAAGCTGCACTCACAGAAACAGACTAGAATGGTGATCACCAGGAGCTGAGTGGTGGGGGAAAAGGAGGCGTTGGTTAAATAGCATTAATAACCTCCCAGTTACAGGATGAATAAGTTCTGGGGATGTAAGGTACAGCTTGGTGATTATAGTTAATAATAATGTAGTATATACTTGGTAGTTGATAAAAAGTAGATCATAAACGTTCTCACCGCAAAACAAAAAAGAAAATGGCATCACATAAAAGAAATGGTAATTATGTGACAGGATGCAAGTATTAACTAATGCTATGGTGGCAATCGCTTTGCAATAAGTGTTTCCAATCAAAATCCATGGGATTTTCCAGGCAAGAGTACTAGAGTGGGGTGCCATTGCCTTCTCCAAGGAAGCTTTCGTCTCCCCCATAATCTTCATTACCCCTATCAAAGCTCCCCCCAAAATATACAATCTAAAGAATCACAAACATGCTCTACAAATGAACTTCCTCTGTCCAGCAGTGACCATAAAAACACTTAACCCCTGGGAGGGCATGAGCACTGCATGGACACTGCCTATAGATAACCAATGGGGTCATACAGAGAAGGCAATGGCACCCCACTCCAGTACTTTTGCCTAGAAAATCCCATGGATGGAGGAGCCTGGTAGGCTGCAGTCCATGGGGTCGCTAAAGTCGGACACGACTGAGCAACTTCACTTTCATTTTTCACTTTCATGCATTGGAGAAGGAAATGGCAACCCACTCCAGTGTTCTTGCCTGGAGAATCCCAGGGACGGGGAGCCTGGTGGGCTGCCGTCTCTGGGGTCGCACAGAGTCGGACACGACTGAAGCGGCTTAGCAGCAGTAGCAGCAGCAGCATGGACTGTGGGTACCACTATACATCTGCCCTCCTCCATCCACTTATTTTCCTCTGAACTCTGATAACATTTCTTGTTTACCACTGTCCCCTTTCCATTCTCCTTGACCCTGATGCTGGGAAAGATAGAAGGCAGAAGGAGAAGGGGACGACAGGGGATGAGATGATTGGATGTCATCACTGTCTCAATCGACATGAGTGTGAGTAAACTCTGGGAGTTGGTGATGGACAGAAGGCCTGGAGTGCTGCAGTCCATGAGGTCACAAAGAGTCGGACACGACTGAGTGACTGAACTGAACTGAACATAAGGAAACCAAGGTACAAGCATGGTTACAATTCCTACTCAAGGTGGGATAGATATTAATAATTATAATGGAACAATATTCAAATTAGTCAATCTGGTGACAAAGTCTATGCTCTTTCCTCCCAAAGAAGAAGCATCTCCTAACATGCGTGGATGTAATTGCTATACTTCTCTCTATATATTAATATGCTTTCCCCAACCTTCTGCTAGTATCATGTTTTTCAAAAGTGGATCAACTGCCCACTTGTATCAGAAGCATTTGGATGTGATTATTTTAAATGTGAATTCTGAGTTCCACCCTAGGGCTAATGAACCTCGGCCTCAAGGAGGCTGGGGGTGGGGATTTGCATTTTAAGCTATTCTCCAGAAGATGATAATTCCCAGACAATGTTGAGAAGCGTTGCTCTAATTAATGCACGCCTCTGCAAAGCAGTAACACCCACCATTCCTTTCTGGCCTGAATTCCTTTTGCTGTTGGGGTAATGTATTTATATCTTGATGAATCCAAGCTGTTTCACAGCAATATTAGAGAAGAGCATGTCAGATAATTGAGGGGAAATATCGAGGAATAAACATTCAGTCACTTTTTCCAGTATAGAGTATCTAAAAATGCTGCTACCAAAAACTGTAAATATGCTACAACAGAAAACATAATTTTAAAAGCTAGATGGCTAGATGGGCTCCAAAATCACCGCAGATGGTGACTGCAGCCATGAAATTAAGACACTTGTTCCTTGGAAGAAAAGCTATGACCAACCTAGACAGCATATTAAAAAGCAGAGACATTACTTTGCCAACAAAGGTCCGTCTAGTCAAAGCTATGGTTTTTCCAGTGGTCATGTATGGATGTGAGATTTGGACTATAAAGAAAGTTGAGCGCTGAAGAATTGATGCTTTTGAATTGAGAAGACTCTTGAGAGTCCCTTGAACTGCAAGGAGATCCAACCAGTCCATCCTAAAGTCCATCCAATCAGTCTTGATATATTCATTGGAAGGACTGATGCTAAAACTGAAACTCCAATACTGTGGCCACCTGATGTGAAGAACCAACTCATTGGAAAAGACCCTGATGCCAGGAAAGATCGAAGGCAGGAGGAGAAGGGGACGACAGAGGATGAGATGGTTGGATGGCATCACTAACTCCATGGACACAAGTCTGAGCAAACTCCGGGAGTTGGTGATAGACAGTGAGGCCTGGTGAGCTGAAGTCCATGGGGTCGAAAAGAGTTGGACATGACCAAATGACTGAACTAAATTGAGACTGGTATAAAATTAGTAAGAGGACCAGAAAGGACTAGAAAACAAATCCAATGGATATGCTAATGTTCACACTAATCCTGCTGGCTGGAACATCCCAGGGAGCCAGCAGACACAGTCGAGGATTGAGCGGGTGGGAATCAGACTGTACTCCACACAGTCAGGCTGAAGAAGGCATCTCAGTGAACGAACCGGGTCACGCACCACGCTAATGTTGGTCGTAAATCTGTTAGGAGAGAATGTGTGTGTGTGCTAAGTCACTTCAGTTGTGTCCAACTCCGCCAGGCTCCTCTGTGCATGGGATTCTCCAGGCAAGAACTGAAGTGGGTTGCCATGCCCTCCTCCAGGGGATCGTCCCAACCCAGGGATCAAACCCGCGTCTCTTATGTCTCCTGCAGTCAGGCAGGTTCTTTATGACTAGTGCCACCGGGGAAGCCCCTAGGAAGGGATATTGTGAATAAATTTGCTGCGAATCCTTTTAGGGGTAAGCATCCCTGATTCACCACTCTAAAAGCCATGCATCAGAGAGGCAGCTCTAACCCTGGTTAATAGTGAGAGCTCTGGAGGAAATGGCTGGAGTACTAGCTTGCTTCCATCATTTTCCCAGCGTGAACGTGGATGAGCTCTTGACCCTCCCTGAGTCTCAGTGTCCTTGTCTGAAAACATGTACCTCACAAGGTTGATGTAAAGATTAAATTATTTAACACATGTAAGAGCCTTTACCAATGTCTCATAAGTAGCAAGCTCCCAACAGATATCAACTGTGTTAGATTCAAACACTGGTCCCTGCAACAAACCCCAAGCAGACAAGCCTCTTTGGACTTAACCTTTAAATGTCCAAGTTACACCCATTGAGCTCTAACATTTAGATATAAAAACAGTGGTATTGATCTCTGGTACAAACACTGGCAGGTTATTTCTTTAACATTCTGGAAATCCAAGTATTATAGTATATCGCCTTGCAGCTACTTTTTCATAGAACTGTAACTCTACGTTCTAATTTCAAAGCCCCATTTATTCCAACTTGGCCTAGAGCCTCCTTCCTGTCCTCCATTCTTATCTCTAGCCACTGGCCCATCCCTGCCAGACACTACCTCCGGAAGGTTTCCAGCCCCTTCCAAACTCAAACGTTGCCTAGTACTGCTGCTGCTACTGGGTTTTTTTTTCTTCCCAGCTTTGTTGTTGGTCAGTTGCTCAGTCATGTCTGACTCTTTGCCACCCCATGAACTGCAGCATGCCAAGCTTCCCTGTCCATCACCATCTCCTGGAATTTGGTCAAACTCATGTCCATTGAGTCAGTATTGCCATCCAGCCATCTCATCCTCTAGTGCCCTCTTCTCCTCCTGCCCTCAGTCTTTCCCAGCATCAGGGTCTTTTCCAGTGAGCTGGCTCTTCACATCAGGTGGCCAAAGTACTGGAGCTTCAGCTTCAGCATCAGTCCTTCCAGTGAATATTCAGGGTTGATTTCCTTTAGAATTAACTGCTTTGGTCTCCTTGCAGTCCAACGGACTCTCAAGAGTCTTCTCCAGCACCACAATTCAAAACCGACAATTCTTCGGTGTTCACGTTCTTTATGGTCCAGCTCTCACATCCGTACATGACTACTTGCTTAGCTTTTTAAAAAATACTCTCAGAATTTCTGCTTTTGCCAAGCTTGTATAACTTCTGCCTACAGTTAATAAGCAGCTGTTTTTATAGTCACCACACCCTTTTAAACTCCAGAAAACAGTCAAATTCCATGATAGTAAATTTTGTGCTTTAAAATTGTTTTTAAATGGGGGAAAGCCTCCTCTTTCACTTAAGTTGTTTCTTATGGGATGGGTCATAAAACTTAAACTAGATAATAGAGCTCTGGATAGGTCACCCTAGCACCAAAAGTATATCCTGTATTCCATCCACTAATCACTTCCTGATGTTATTAGAGGCTGGAAAGGAACACCCCAAAATGAAAAGCAGTTAGGGGTCTGGGATATCTTTTCTCTTCTTCAAAAGCTTCTTTGAGTCTTAAACCAGATTTTAAATATATGGAAATTAAGTTAAAATTACTCATAATGACTTTTCTCTTTTGATCCATGTAAATTTCAAACATTCATTATTCATGACTCTCACCTCTTTAAACATCAGAATCAACTGGTTTTTTTTAAAGGTAGGTCAAACAAACATCCTTGTCATAACATTTTTTTTTTTTTTTACGACAGTGAGCAAGGAACCCATAGTAAGTTCCTGCTACCCCTTCTGTTTTAGAAGATGTCTTTCCTGCAATAGCTCAGACTAGAAATTTAAATTTTTTTCCTGGGACTTCCCTGGTGGTCCAGTGTTTGGGACTTCGCCTTCCAACGCAGGGGGTGCAGATTCCATCCCTTGTCGGGGAGCTAAGATTCCATACGCCTCTCAGCCAAAACAACAAAACAGGAACAATATTGTAACACGTTGAATAAAGACTTCAAAAACGATCCACATCAAAAAAAAGAAAATCTTTAAAAAATAATAATAATAAAATAATATTTTTTTCTGTCATGCTAAAACCCAAAGTTTAATATAATGAATGAAGGGTCACATGACTGATTGAGAACACAGCACAAATGCCTCAGATGAATTGTGTTTTAATAAAGCATGGCTCAAAATAGCCAAAGTCCAACCTCCATAAAATACTGCTCTGCCTGGATGTTCTTGAACAAAGAAATTTCAATTGGAAAACATTCACTGCAGGGCTTGTGCTCAGAGGTTTGGAGCATCTGGACTCAGCGATGGTTGGACAGAAACAGCTGGTCACCTTCTGGGAGCAGCGCTGGGGCTCTTGCACTGCTGACCACATATAGATTATAAAATTACTATTCTGCTCTTCAGTCAGTTCAGCCACTCAGTGGTGTCTTTGTGACCCCATGGACTGCAGCACGCCAGGCTCCCCTGTCCATCACCAACTTCTACTTTTCAGTGTCCCCCAGAATGATGGGAAATCATGTGCTGCCTTAGGGACCTGTGGAAAGGACACGGTATTTGGTCCAGGAGATAGTTCCTGGCCTGGATGATGGTTGTGTACCCTTGAGCAAGTTCTTGTTCTCTGAGCCTTCCACGGTCACAAAATTCAATAAGACAGCATACACCTGTGCAGCTAATAAGTGCTTCTTCATTACTGGAAAAAAAAAACACGTCTCTGTAGGGTCTTCTGGGAAATCACTCATAACAAGCCCTTCTTTTGTTGTAGCAGTCAACAAAGCTCTTAAGAGAAATCAGATAAAGACACAACGCCCATAAGTTCTGAAATCTCGGCTAAACCAATGTTGAAGACTAAATTCTAACTTTAGGCCAGTTAAATGCCCAGGGGTCCCTCTCTGGTTTCTGCTTGCTGTAAGCTTGGGTTTCCTGCCTTCAGGGGTCTCGTGCAAATCTGTAAACGAGTGAAGCAAGATCACAGGGAGTGTTAGGAACTGTGGAAATCTGGACTGTATTGGCCCCATCAAAAAAACCAAAAGATTCTAATTCAAATATTTTGTCCAAAACTCACCTGTAGGCTAAAGCCAAATCTCAGGCAAGCAGACATTAGCTTTTCAAAAAATTTTTTATTTACTTACGGCTGTACTGGGTCATTGTTGCTGCACTCAGGCTTTCTCTAGTTGTGGCGAGCAGGGGCTACTCTAGTTGCGATTCACAGGCTTCTCACTGCGGTGGCTCCTCTTGTCGAGGAGCACGGGCCTCTAGGGCACATGGGCTCGGTAGTTGTGGCACACAGACTGAGTTGTCTTGTGACACATGGGATGTTCTCGGGCCAGGGACTGAACCCGCATGCAATGCGTTGGCAGAATTCTTAGCCGCTGGACCAGCAGGGAAGGCCCGCTTTTGTTCTTTACTGGGTACATCTTAACAGAACAAAGTGGGCAGTAGCTGACATTCAGTCTTGCAGTCATACGCAGTGCTTTGCTAAACTTTGAGTGCTACATTCCTAGATGCTTACTCAGGTTTGGCCTTTCTCCTCCTCCATCATCTAGCCAGTATGCTAACACATCTTGCAGCTGTCAGCAGGAAGACATTATTAAAGGATGTGTGGCCAGCTGCTCCTGGGAGCTCATTCAAGCCGTATCCGGCAGAGTAACTGGACTCATTCAACAGGAATTTGTAGAGCACCTACCCTGAGAAGAACCACACACCACACATGCAGGTTTTCCTACTTTTCAGCCCCTATTTTACTCCAAGGGTTTGGATTTAGCAAGATTTAGCAAGTCATGTCATCAGTTTCTTATTCCTTTAAATAAACAGGCACCTTCCAGTTATCAGCAGCAAAATGTTTTACTGTTGTTATTTGTAAGTAGAATCATAGCAAATCTGCTTTTAATCTTGTCATTCTTTTGTTTTTTAAATATTTCTTTTATTTATCTAGCTGCATCAGGTCTTAGCTGCGGTAGATGAACTTCAGCTGCGGCAGAAGAATGCTTAGTTGGGGCATGTAGGATCTGGCTCCCTGGCCAGGGATCGAACCCTGGCCCCCTGCATTGGCAGCGCAGTCTTAGCCACTGTACCACCAGAGAAATTCCTAATCTTGCCCTTTCTGAGCTTGCTTGAAAGTTGTTCTGAACTCTGCTTAAGTCACCCCAGCCAGTAGAAACGATGCACCCGGCACTCTGCTCAAGCATTGCAAGGCTTTATGCCCTTCTGGAGTTTGTGATCTAACATGACCACCTGTGACTCTGGTGAACACAAAATGGATAAAAGGAATTATAAATGCCCTACAAAAGCCTACAAAATACAGAGATTTTAGAATGGTAAAATGTATACACTGGTTGTCACAATAGACTTCTTGGGATGCAATGTAAAATAATGATTATAAAGTTCCAGTGAGCAAGGGCAAAGATCTTGAAATTAGAGTGATTTTTTACTGGAGTCAGTTTCAGTCTACTGGAGGCAAGAGCTAGATGCAATAAACGGAAGAGGGAGTGGGGTGGAGAGAGAAGAAAAGAGCTGGTAAAAGGGAAGAAAATAGCAGAGATAACTCCTCCAAGAAGCCCAGTGGGATCAGAGAAGGCATGCGCTCCTTAGCACAGGTGGAAGGCACAGCAGAAATGTAGACTGAGAAGGGTTTGGAAGCAGATAGATTGTAGTTGGAGACCAGGAAGCAGGGCTTCAATGTTGCACAGCTCCTGAGGACTTGGTTCACGGTGTAGACAGTGGGCATGTTGCGCCCTGGCGTTGTGAAATTGGGTGTTTCCATCTCACTCTCTCCATTAAATCCATTTTAGTTCTGAATTATGGAGAAGGCAATGGCACCCCACTCCAGTACTCTTGCCTGGAAAATCCCATGGATGGAGGAGCCTGGTGGGCTGCAGTCCATGGGGTCGAGAAGAGTCCGACACAACTGAATGACTTCACTTTCACTTTTCACTTTCCTGCATTGGAGAAGGAAATGGCAACTCACTCCAGTATTCTTGCCTGGAGAATCCCAGGGACAGAGGAGCCTGTTGGGCTGCCGTCTATGGGGTCGCACAGAGTCGGACACGACTGACGTGACTTAGCAACAGCAGCGGCAGCTCTGAATTAAGAAGCAAGAACACCTATTTCCAACAGAGAGAACACAGGGACAATCATGATGGGAGTTGCCTGGTTGGGACAAGGTAATAACGAAATATGATCTCTTCCATGCTTCCCTGGTGGCTCATATGATAAAGAATCCTCCTGCCAATGTAGGAGACCTGAGTTTTGATCCCTGGGTCAGGAAGATCCCCTGGAGAAGGGAATGCCTACCCACTCCAGTATTCTTGCTTGGAGAATTCTACAGACAGAGGAACCTGGTGGGCTATAGTCCATGGGGTCGCAAAGAGTCAGACACAACTAAGCAATTAAAACTACACTTTCAAATATGTCAAATCTATCAAAAGAGTTGATGTCATGGGAGGACATGGGGAGTTGAATCTTGGGACAAGTCAAATGGTGGCCAAGGAACACCAGGAGCTTCGAAAATGGCTGGACCACACGCCGGGGTCCTTCACTCATAACATCTCACTCAATACCATCAACAGTCTAGCAAGAAGAGATGATTCTTCCTTTATGGATAAGAAACCTGTAAGAAACCTGAAGTCCATAATGGTGAAGTCCACACACAAGCTCACACAGTGGGGAACGTGGAAGAGCCCAGACTCCAGAGACAATGAACCTTCCCCTTTTGAGTGCTTCAAGTGCTGCTTGAGACACAGAGGAATAGTGTATCTGATCCCTGCTCCCAGCTCTCACATGCTGTTGGGAACAACAGCATATGAATAAGCATAAAGCAATGAGATGAATGCAAAACTGGTTTATGAGCAAAGTACTGTGGGAACACAGGTTTGGAAATTCTCCCAGGCAGCTGTATATTTATGGTTGGCAGGGAGGGAGAGTGAGAAAGGGATAAATGATTATAAAATATTGAATTTTTAAAACTCCATGAGTTTATGGAGAGGGAAGGTGGCCATCACCACTTTCATCAAGTGTTTAAGCATTGCTAATTATGGGACACCTGTGCCTCTTGCTGTGATGTGACAGAGAATACCCAAACTCCCTGCTGCTGCTGCTGCTGCTGCTAAGTCGCTTCAGTCGTATCCGACTCTGTGCGACCCCATAGACGGCAGCCCACCAAGCTCCCCGTCCCTGGGATTCTCCAGGCAAGAACACTGGAGTGGGTTGCCATTTCCTTCTCCAGTGCAGAAAAGTGAAAAGTGAAAGTGAAGTCGCTCAGTCGTGTCCGACTCTTAGCGACCCCACGGACTGCGGCCTACCAGGCTCCTCAGTCCATGGGATTTTCCAGGCAAGAGTACTGGAGTGGCGTGCCATTGCCTTCTCTGACCCAAACTCCTTAGGAGTCTTCAAATGAATCCAAGCAGGGCTTTAGATACGACTTTCTGGTTACAAGAAATATACAGAAAGAGGAACACATTACCACTGTCAGCAGGCAATCGGATAAATCTACATTTGACAGGACAATTGGCAAAGTCAGTGTCATTTTTTACGTATGTGGAGGAACAATCCAGGCCACAAGAAAATATAATCAAATGCAAAGCAAGAATCTCAACTAGATTCTGAGTCAGAAAAAGACATTTAGGGGACAACTGGGGAAAATCTGACACGGACTGGATATTATTTGGGGGAATTGTTTTGTTGTTCAGTTGCTCAGTGTCCAACTCTTAGCAACCCCATGGACTGCAGCACACCAGGCTTCTCTGTCCTTCACCATCTCCCAGAATTCGCTCAAACCCATGTCCATTGAGTCAGTGATGCCATCCAACCATCTCATCCTCTGTTGTCCCCTTCTCCTCCTGCCTTCAATCTTTCCCAGCATCAGGGTCTTGTTTTCTTAGGTGTGATAATAATATGGGTTTTGTAGAAGAATGTCTTTATTGTTAGAAGATACATTTTAAAGGGTCATGTGTATCTGCAACATATTATTTTTCCTTTTCTTTTTCTTTCTTGGTCACACCTTAGAGTTTGTGGGAACTTAGTTTCCCAAGATCAGGGATCGAACCCCTGTCCCCTGCAGTGGAAGTGTGGAGTCCTAACCACTGGACTTTCAGGGAATTCCCTGTAACGTATTTTTAAATTGTTCAGCAACACACACACACACACGATTGAACTATAGGAAATTATTTATATTCAACCATTTTCTATTACAATTTCATATGGTCCAACCTAATAAATAGAAGAAATTTCCCAATTGGAGCAAAAATATGTACAATATGAAAGTATGAAATAGACACATACACAAGATCACTCCAGAGGGGGTCCAATAAGAGAAATAACAATTCCAGGAAGAATAGAGAAGACTGAGGGGAGAAAGACACCAAAGATACACCACAAAGAAAATTTTCAGAACTAAAGAGACATGCTTTCCATTAACAAGGGCCTCCTGAGTTTTAATTAGGGGAATGGAAAAAGCCACATTTCATTTGGAAGATATTAAGGAGGTTATACAGGAGAGGTCTTAAGAGTTTTCCTGGGAATGGGAAAAATCAACTTCTACAAGAAAGAAGGGGCTTCCCCAGTGGTTCAGTGGTAAATAATCTGCCTGCCAACGCAGAAGACTCAAATTCAACCCATGGGTCAGGAAGATCCCCTAGAGTAGGAAATGACAACCCACTCCAGTATTCTTGCCTGGGAAATCCCATGGACAGAGGAGCCTGGCAAGTTACAGTCCAGGGAGTTGCAAGAATTGGACAGAATTTAACGACTGGACAACAAGAGACAAGGTTAATAGTGGCATTTGATTTCTCTCTAGCTCCACTAGAAGCACAGGGGTAATAGCTTCAGAATTCAGGGGCAAAACTGGTTTTCAATCTGGAAAACCCATACCTAGTCAAATTACTTGCGAAAGCAAAATGAAGATTTTTTTTAGTCGTGCAAATACTCAGAAAGCTTCCTTGCCACAAACCTTTTCTTAAGAAGTTATTTGAGCACGTACGCCATCAGCAAAACAATGTGACCAAGATCGTCTGCTGTTTGAATGGATGAGCCACCAGTTTATATCTGAGCCAAGAGAAGGGCTCCAGGAAAGAAAGGGATTTCATAAGACAAAGAATCAAAAGAACTTACAGATGCACTACAAGCAGAGGATGCCTGGAAAGAAGGAAAGCAACTAGAAATTTTTTTTAAAGACTCTAGACAAAAGTTCCAGTACAAATATGAATCAAGTTAGAAGAAATCAATGGACTTCAAAAAGGAAAAAAAAATTATTCCAAGCAATAGATAGAATGGGGAGAAGGCACAGATGTCCTCTTTCAACAAGAAAATACTAGGAAAAGAAAAAAAAATTTAACCTTGATTTTGAGCAATTGAGAAGCATAGGGTTGTGATACGTTACAGAGCAGGAAACATACTTCTTGTCTCTGTGATGAATTTATATCATAAACAAATTAGCCTTCATGCTGTTTATTGGTTACTGTCAGACTAGACCTCTGACAGTAGAGGTTACTAGACTCTCACCTGAGGACAAATTTTATAAGACTTAACTATGCTTACAGACTAGAATGCAAATATCCTCAGCCACAGAAATCTAAGAGTTGGAGAACATCTTGATGAAAAGTTTGGAAGTGGAAGCACAGGTGGAGAGCCTAGGAGAAGTCAGGAGCTCAAATACCCTCTTCTCATGAAATGGAAAGCCAAGACATGTTGTTTATATTTAGGAGAACTAAAAACAAAAGTTTAAGGAAATTAAAGTTGCAAAAGTGAACAACAGAGCTAAAAATAGTGATGTAACAATCACGTGTACAGGGGTGATATGAAGTTAAGATGAATCTTTAGCAACAAGAGTCAGTAAGCAATGTCATGAAATAGCAGCTCCATCTTTTTAACACAGTTGGAAAGCTTCAGCAGTGGTTGCCCTTGCAAAGTGGAACCGAGGCTATGGAATTAAAAGGAACCATTGCTTCCTGTTGTAAATCTTCCTGTACTATTTGTCTTTTTAAAAGCTCTGACCAGACCAAACCAAACATAACAATCATATCCTACAGGGTTACGGTGACAGTCAGGGGTAACCTATTATGAAAGCCTGGAAATTTAATCAGTGAGCCCTCTTGTAACTGTTACGAGTGGGATTTTCTCCTAGTGTTATTATTAGACGTCCCACCTCCCTCTTCCTAGATCTGTTCCTTCCCTGGGGATCCCAGGTGGCTCCACTGCCCAGCTGCCCTGTCAAGCCTACTGTTTCTGCAGCACTCCAGCTTCAAGAATGGTTTCTCACTGCCCACCTCTACTCCGGATGCCACCTCCGCTGCTGGGGCGAGTTCCCATCCTGTGCTTACAGCTCCTGTCACTTTTCTCCCTCCTAACACACATCAAGCTGTGTCTTATTATTACACATCGACTGATATAAATTTATCAGTTCAAATGCAGGCACTTGAAAATTTAACTTTAGCGCACAAACATTTTGTTTAGTTGCTAAGTCATGTCCGACTCTTTGCGATCCTATGTATGGTAGCCCTCCAGTCTCCTCCGTCCATGGGATCTTCCCAGCCAGAATACTGGAATGGACTGCCATTTCCTCCTCCACACCATCATATAAATATTCAATTAAAAATATAGCTCATAATATACAACACTTCATAGCAGTTTTTGCTGTTTCTGAACTTTACCCCAAAGGACTGCTTTAAAAGAATCTCTCTTTACAAATAAAGCAATATAAGCTCACTATCAAACATTTGAAAAAGAAACATAATTGCTTCATTCCTCTCCATCAGCTTGGGATACAAGCAGAAATCCTGTTTTGTTAAAATTGGATGACTTGGAGTCCCTACACCACTTTTACAGAAGAGGTCATTCTTTCCTCTTTGAGCCCTGTGTCCTGAAATAATTCCCAACCCGCTTTGGATGCTTACACCTTCTCTTCCTGAGATGTCATGCTGGCCAGAAATCTAGAAGCCATCCTTTCCTCTTCACTCTTCAGATTTGCTCAACACTAGGTCCATGGATTGGAGGAGCCTGGTGGGCTGCAGTCCATGGGGTCGCTGAGGGTCTGACACGACTGAGCGACTTCACTTTCACTTTTCACTTCCATGCATTGGAGAAGGAAATGGCAACCCACTCCACTGTTCTTGCCTGGAGAATCCCAGGGATCGGGGAGCCTGGTGGGCTGCGGTCTCTGGGGTCACATAGAGTCAGACACGACTGAAGCGACTTAGCAGCAGCAGCAGCAGCAGGTCCATGGATACATTAAGTACTTCACCCAGGTGACACAGATTTTGGTGGGTGGGCTTTAGGAGCCAAAATCTAATGTTTAGGAGGTTTATTCCAAAACATGCTGTCCTTATGCTTCTGGGGAGGCATCATGGGGGCTCCATGGAGGATCTGGGTGGAATCAAGCGTCCCCCAGTTCCCCTTCCCTCCCCAAGAATCTTCTTCCCTTGGCATCACTGCTGTCATATAGCTGTGTGTGTGTATGCTCAGTTGTGTCAACTCTTTGCTACCCACCAAACTCCTCTTGTCCGTGGAAATTTTCCAAGCAAGAATACTAGAGCGACTTACCATTTCCTCCTCCAGGGGATTTTCCTGACCTAGGGAATTGAACCTGTGTCTCCTGTATTGGTAGGCATACTGTTTACCACTGAGCCACCTGGGAAGTCCTGTCATACAGCTGCTAAGTGTCAAAAGCAAGAGAGTGCATTTTTATGTGAAACTATTACTTTTTAAATTTTGCTACTTCAAAATGTTATAAATGAAATTGCCAAGTATCCAGAAAAGCTGGAAAAAAATAATACAGTAACACATATATCCACGAGACTTCAACAACTGTTAACAAGTATTTGCTATACTTGTTTCATTCATCTACTGATCTAGCTATTGAGCTAGATTTCCTTTTCCAAGGGTTCCTTCTCATTTTCTGACTCTTCCTTTTCGTAACATGATGTTTTTGTTTAACAGATGCAATATCATTTTACATCTCGGGCAGTTCAGTTCAGTTCAGTCGCTCAGTCATGTCCGACTCTTTGCGACCCCATGAATCGCAGCACGCCAGGCCTCCCTGTCCATCATTAACTCCCAAAGTTCACTGAAACTCACGTCCATCGAGTTGGTGATGCCATCCAGCCATCTCATCCTCTGTCATCCCCTTCTCCTCCTGCCCCCAATCCCTCCCAGCATCAGTCTTTTCTAATGAGTCCACTCTTCGCATGAGGTGGCCAAAGTATTGGAGTTTCAGCTTCAACATCAGTCCTTCCAAAGAACACCCAGGACTGATCTCCTTCAGAATGGACTGGTTGGATCTCCTTGCAGTCCAAGGGACTCTCAAGAGTCTTCTCCAATACCACAGTTCAGAAGCATCAATTCTTCGGCACTCAGCTTTCTTCACAGTCCAACTCTCACATCCATACATGACTACTGGAAAAACCATAGCCTTGACTAGACGGACCTTTGTTGGCAAAGTAATGCCTCTGCTTTTGAATATGCTATCTAGGTTGGTCATAACTTTCCTTCCAAGGAGTAAGTGTCTTTTAATTTCATGGCTGCAATCACCATCTGCAGTGATTTTGGAGCCCAGAAAAATAAAGTCTGGCACTGTTTCCACTGTTTCTCCATCTATTTCCCATGAAGTGATGGGACCAGATGCCATGATCTTCGTTTTCTGAATGTTGAGTCAGTTTAAGTCAACTTTTTCACTCTCCTCTTTCACTTTTATCAAGAGGCTTTTGAGTTCCTCTTCACTTTCTACCATAAGGGTGGTGTCATCTGCATATCTGAGGTTATTGATATTTCTACTGGCAATCTTGATTCCAACTTGTGCTTCTTCCAGCCCAGCGTTTCTCATGATGTACTCTGCATATAAGTTAAATAAGCAGGGTGACAATATACAGCCTTGACATACTCCTTTTCCTATTTGGAACCAGTCTGTTCCATGTCCAGTTCTAACAGTTGCTTCCTGATCTGCATACAGATTTCTCAAGAGGCAGGTCAGGTGGTCTGGTATGCCCATCTCTTTCAGAATTTTCCACGGTTTATTGTGATCCGTACAGTCAAAGGCTTTGGTATAGTCAAGAAAGCAGAAATAGATGTTTTTCTGGAACTCTCTTGCTTTTTCGATGATCCAGAGGATGTTGGTAATTTGATCTCTGGTTCCTCTGCCTTTTCTAAAACCAGCTTGAATATCTGGAAGTTCATGGTTCACGTATTGCTGAAGCCTGGCTTGAAGAATTTTGAGCATTACTTTACTAGTGTGTGAGATGAGTGCAATTGTGCGGTAGTTTGAGCATTCTTTGGCATTGCCTTTCTTTGGGATTGGAATGAAAACTGACCTTTTCCAGTCCTGTGGCCACTGCTGAGTTCTCCAAATTCGCTGACATATTGAGTGCAGCACTTTCACAGCATCATCTTTCAGGATTTGAAATAGCTCAACTGGAATTCCATCACCTCCACTAGCTTTGTTCCTAGTGATGCTTTCTAAGGCCCACTTGACTTCACATTCCAGGATGTCTGGCTCTAGGTCAGTGATCACACCATCGTGATTATCTGGGTCGTGAAGCTCTTTTTTGTACAGTTCTGTGTATTCTTGCCACCTCTTCTTAATATCTTCTGCTTCTGTTAGGTCCATACCATTTCTGTCCTTTATCGAGCCCATCTTTGCATGAAATGTTCCCTTGGTATCTCTCATTTTCTTGAAGAGATCTCTGGTCTATCCCATTCTGTTGTTTTCCTCTATTTCTTTGCATTGATCGCTGAAGAAGGCTTTCTTATCTCTTCTTGCTATTCTTTGGAACTCTGCATTCAGATGCTTATATCTTTCCTTTTCTCCTTTGCTTTTTGCTTCTCTTCTTTTCACAGCTATTTGTAAGGCCTCCTCAGACAGCCATTTTGCTTTTTTGCATTTCTTTTCCATGGGGATGGTCTTGATCCCTGTCTCCTGTACAATGTCACGAACCTTATTCCATAGTTCATCAGGCACTCTATCAAATCTAGGCCCTTAAATCTATTTCTCACTTCCACTGTATAATCATAAGGGATTTGATTTAGGTCATCCCTGAATGGTCTAGTGGTTTCCCCTACTTTCTTCAATTTTAGTCTGAATTTGGCAATAAGGAGTTCATGATCTGAGCCACAATCAGCTCCCAGTCTTGTTTTTGCTGACTGTATAGAGCTTCTCCATCTTTGGCTGCAAAGAATATAATCAATCTGATTTCAGTGTTGAGCATCTGGTGATGTCCATGTGTAGAGTCTTCTCTTGTGTTGTTGGAAGAGGGTGTTTGCTATGACCAGTGCGTTGTCTTGGCAAAACTCTATTAGCCTTTGCCCTGCTTCATTCTGTATTCCAAGGCCAAATTTGCCTGTTACTCCAGATGTTTCTTGACTTCCTACTTTTGCATTCCAGTCCCCTATAATGAAAAGGACATCTTTTTTGGGTGTTCTAAAAGGTCTTGTAGGTCTTCATAGAACCGTTCAACTTCAGTTTCTTCAGCGTTACTGGTTGGGGCATAGACTTGGATTACTGTGATACTGAATGGTTTGCCTTGGAAACAAACAGAGATCATTCTGTCGTTTTTGAGATTGCATCCAAGTACTGCATTTCAGACTCTTTTGTTGACCATGATGGTTACTCCATTTCTTCTGAGGGATTCCTGCCCACAGTAGTAGATATAATGGTGATCTGAGTTAAATTCACCCATTCCAGTACATTTTAGTTCACTGATTCCTAGAATGTCGACATTCACTCTTGCCATCTCTTGTTTGACGACTTCCAATTTGCCTTGATTCATGGACCTAACATTCCAGGTTCCTATGCAATATTGCTCTTTATAGCATCAGCCCTTGCTTCTATCACCAGTCACATCCACAACTGGGTATTGTTTTTGCTTTGGCTCCATCCCTTCACTCTTTCTGGAGTTATTTCTCCACTGATCTCCAGTAGCATATTGGGCACCTACCGACCTGGGGAGTTTCTCTTTCAGTATCCTATCATTTTGCCTTTTCATACTGTTCATGGGGTTCTCAAGGCAAGAGTTCTGAAGTGGTTTGCCATTCCCTTCTCCAGTGGACCACATTCTGTCAGACCTCTCCACCATGACCCTCCCGTCTTAGGTGGCCCCACACGACATGGCTTAGTTTCACTGAGTTAGACAAGGCTGTGGTCCGTGCGATTAGATTTGACTAGTTTTCTGTGATTATGGTTTCTGTGTGTCTGCCCTCTGATGCCCTCTCGCAATACTACTGTACTTTAGTGATAAGTAATTCATTTTGTAGGGTTTTTATTTGATTTTTCTCATATTCCCTGAATTATACATTTCTTCTGGGGTCAGTTTTTCTCTTTTTACTTTTGTCATACTGTTCTCAAATGTTTCATGAATCCAGTTGTCAGGCTCTTCTTATGACTGAGAGAGGAGAAAGGACACAGTGCATGCGCAGGACGTGCTGAGCGGCAGGCTTCAGTTGAGGGTGAATAGTCCGAGATCTGAGTGCTGAGACTTCTCAAGTGCTGGAATGAGATGGCTTTGTGCCAAGTTACCAACGACAACTACTGCTGTTCAAGTTTCCTTGGAAACAGGCTTCGCTGTCTTTATAAAAGTCCCCTCTGGTCATTGGTTGGTTGGTTGGTTTTGGTTTGGTCTGTGGTTGAACATCCAGTTGCTGGGAGTTCTTGGCACCAGCGCTGAAGAGTAGGAATGGAGGATGACCGTTTCATATAGAGATCTTCACTATTCTTCTGTCTTCTCTTCACTCCAGTGACTTTCCTGAGTCCCCAACTTCAGTGAGGGGCTAGCACAGAGGCAGGGCCCCCATGTTCTGCAAGACCCTCTAAACATATCCTGGGCTAAAGCTTCTTCCATTCCATGTTCTTCCATGTACTTTGTCCTCTAGAAATCCATGTAAATCACTTCATCTCTTATTCTCTCAACTGCTTTTGGTATTGTATGTTTTATATTCGAATCCTAGGAGGGCGAGGAAATAAATATATATACTCAAGTCCCCATCTTGAACCAGGGATGAACATTTCCATTTTACACTGGGAAAAAAAAGAGGTTCGTGTGATTAAGTGACTTACCTAAGATCACACAGCTAGAAAGGGAAGGGCCAGAATTAAACCTGTGTGCTTTTGATTGTGCCAAATACTTCTTTTTGTACAAATCATGACTCAGCTGGTATGACCTGGAGAAACAAGCCCTTACATAATACAATATGTTTAAAATACACTGTCATCTGTGTATAAAAATGACTCATAAACTTCCCGGACTAAAAATTGTACAATTTTTACAAGTTATGTATCTAGAGTAAAATGAAAAAAAATCATAAAAGTAGTAAAACAGCAGTTTGATATTTTGTGGGTCAGTCTGGAGTGGAACAGACCTCGAGGAGAGAAAATTGGGAGGAAGCCTAGTCATCGTTTGGGCGGTAGTGGCAAGGGCTTGGCACACTGAGTGCTCTCAGGTCTATGAAATAAATCCACTTTAGAAGTCACATCTGGGCAGCAATTGACCAAATGAGATGGTGTGGACTCCAGGCAGTGGGGTGAAAAGAAGACTTGCTAGGAAGACAGGGCACCCTGTCCATGTGGAAGCCACTCTCTCCTATACACTCAATACTTACTTACTTGCACAGACACTGCAAAAGGCTCTACAGATGCCTTCATCTTTTGCCAAAGCATTATCCTGAGAAGTTAAGGATTTCTTCATTTTGGAATGCTTCCAGAAATTAAAAACCCCACAGTATCTCACAGGAACCCATCCCATTCGTAATGGTTTAAGATTTAAAGTGTCATAAGAATTGTCCCAATTCAACCACAAATATAGTTTGAGGGCTTTTGAATAGCTGTCATTTATTCAACAAATCTTTATGGAGCTTCTACTCTATGGCAGCCACTGGGGCTAGGACCTAGGGACATTGTGGTGAGGAATAGGAGATTATTTCTAAGGAAGTTAAACACTTCTCCATCAAAGACAGTGCTGAAACATCCACTTTTCTCTTTCTCAGAGACAGAGGCCAAATTAGCTTAATTCTGAAATGTAGAGACTGACCCACAGAAAACTGGGCTAGGTGGTTGGTGAACATATTACATGTGGTTATTAATTCACTGTGACATTAATTTAGATGCGTGATATACAGGGGAAAGACATAAGTTAACAGAAAATCTTTCCATTCACAGTGTTTTCCTCTAATTTTCACCTTCCCCATAGCTGTTTTTATCTCATTCAGATGAAAACAATTTTTTGGAAATCCATCGTGAAGTCCAGAACAAGCAAGCACACCCTCTGTTAAAGGCTGGCACATAATCCTGTGAACTCAGAAAGAGAACAGAGCTTTCCAGTAGGACAAACAAAGAAAAGGGAGATTAAGAAGTCTGATTTCCTCTTCTTCCCATCAGTTGTCAGACACCATTGAATAATCAATTTCTCCTGTTCCTGAAAAGTAGATAGCTATTATTAAAGCATTTCCAAAAGGAAATATATTTTGGTTTTCATTAATAATGGAACAAATGAAGTGGTACTGCGACAAAATAAACTTTTTAAGGTACAGTAATTGCATTTGTGATTTTTACTTTTCCCCATCTAATTGCACTCTCTCCAGTGGTCCCTGAAACCTTGCCAGCAGGCTGACAGCCTGATAAACTCTAAAAGGAAGAAGGAAAACAGAGTCTAAAAGGCAGGGTAGGTGCGGCAGCTAACAAAGGTCAAGATGAACAAAGAAGAAAGTGCAATTACTCAAGTGTATGCAGATAAGGCGTCAAGTTCAAGGTCTGAGAGGAAGTACACCAGATTGCAGTGTCCACATGGCACCTGATGACAGTCCAGTGACGGAGCCCAACCTCTAGGTTCTTCTCAAACAGGAGGGAAGGGGGCAAAGCACAACATTTAAAAGAATGACATACTCCGAGGACTGGACACAAACTGATTAGAACCAAATAGGTCCAAGATGGCAGATGAGTCCAGTTCCACTAGACTTTGAGCCTCAGTGTATGCTCACTGTAACACATCAGCATGCTAATGACACACTCACAGGCATGACAGTTCCAAGGCTGATCATAAAGATCAAAATGTGGGTGGTGGCCCAATTTCTGGAAATCCCCGCCTCTTTCCCAAAATAGCTGGAAAACTCCTTCCACTTCTTAGCTTATGAAATGACCCACCCCTATAAAAACTGAGTATCTTTCCAGGTGGCATTAGTGGTAAAGAACCTGTCTGCCAGTGCAAGAGACACAAGAGACATGGGTTCGATCCCTGGGTTGGGAAGATCCCCTGGAGTAGGAGAAGGCAACCCACTCCAGCCTTTTTGCCTGCTAATTCCTATGGACAGAGGAGCCTGGCGGCTACAGTCTATGGGGTGACAAAGAGTCAGACGTGACTGAGTGACAACATGTGTGTTAAGTTGCTTGGTTGTGTCAAACTCTGCAACCCTATGGACTGTAGCCTGCCAGGCTCCGCTGTCCATGGGATTCTCCAGGCAAGAATACTGGAGTGGGTAGTCATTTCCTTCTCCAGGGGATCTTCCCAATGCAGGGATTGAACCCGGGTCTCCTGAATTGCAGGCAGATTCTTTACCGTCTGAGCCACCAGGGAGGCTCAGACATCACCCAATTCTCGCCTGAAAACTATTCTGGAATATCTATGGTATCATTATTTCTAGGTAGCCTAGAAATAGCCATCATTGACAATCAGCCACATATGAAACCTATTTAATTCCGCCTGTGCAGGAATCAAATTCTGAATTATCTATAACTTAATAAATTACAATTCACAGTTGTGTTAGTGAGCTTACTTTGTTCCAGCACTTCTTACATTGAAACACTCAGATGTGTTTCCAGTTGGAAGCTGCCAATGAAGTGTTCATACCATTTCACACTCACATGCTATATCTTGTCATTTTTGATACTCATATGAGAGACCAAGCCCTGTTTTGCTCTTGTTTAAATTTTATTATCATAGTTAGTAGTGATAAGCTGACAGAAACAGGCTAAGGAAGGGGAAACGTTTGAGATAAATAACTTCTTATGAACTGAAACACACGTGCACACTTGTGAGTTACCACCTCGCCCACATCCTGCCCTGCTGTACTGAAGAGTCCACAGAACACTGTAAGCAGCCGATCCCTGGATCTGGGCCCAGGACCCCGCTGTGGGAAGTCTCCGGGGTGATGTCAGGCTAGATAACCAGCTTCTCCACACTCAGCGTACTTGTGGTTTCATCCTCTTCATTTGACCCAAAGTATCCCGGGAGATCCAGCATCCGTTGCTCTGCCTCGGTGAGGCCGAAGGACGTATTGTCGTAGAAGGCGAACTCCGGGTGGGCGGGGAAGCTCTGACACTTGTCTTTTCTGCCCTGAGAAGGACTCAGAGGGCTGACCCTCTGGTAACCATCTTTGGGCGCCGGTGGGGAAGGCTGCTTCCTTGAGACACTCCTGTGACTGGGGGACGGCCCCCTCCGAGCCCGGGGAGGCTCCGGTCTCTCACCTGCCCCCACGAATCCGGCCTGGCGATCCCCCAGGTCCGGTTTTCTTGGGGGCGGTCCCAGGGAGTGGGGTTTGGGGAGAGGGCTTAAGGGACCACTGGCCCCCGCTGCCCCTGGGCCATGGTCCCGTTTCTCCGGGAACAGGGCAGTGCCTCGACTCGGAGGCCGGCCTCGTTCTCCGGCCTGGTCCCAGGTCCGGGCCCTGGGGCCATGGGCGGGGGTCGGCCGAGGGGTCAGTGTGGACAGGCTCCTCTCCCGGAACGGCCGGGCCTGCCTGGCCTCATGGAAGCTCGCCGTCCTGCGGAAGTGGGACCCCCGGGAGTGGCTCCTCACCTGCGACTTGCGGAGGAGGGTCTGGCTGGGGCTGACGGCGCAGCTGGCCGCCGAGAATGGATGGTCCAGCCGGGAGGGGGGCCTGTCTCCAGCACCCACGGTGGGGGGGTGCTCCAGGAACGGGGATTTGATCCGAAACTTGCCAGCCGCAGCTTCCTCGGGGCTCTCGGACCCCCCGGGGGATGCTGCTGCTGCTGCTGCGGCGGCGGCGGCGGCGGCATCGATGGCCGTGTCCGTCAGGGGGCTCTGGGACACGTGGTACACCTTGGTGGTCTCCGTCAGGCCTTTCTTCTTCATCTCCTTCAGCTGCTGCTGGGCCAGGCGGTAGCTGAACAGGGGTGGGATGATCTTCTGGGCGTTGGCCTGGAAGCTCTCGCTCCCCGAGGCCTCGTCATCGGGGGGCGCTGGCACGCTCCGCCGGTAGGTCAGCGGGATGCCTGGGTCCCCGGGGCTCCCCGCCGGCCCATCACCCGCATCCGAGAAGCTGCCGCGCGGCTCGCTCAGCTCACAGATGTTCTCCTCGTCGGAGTTCTTCCGGCAGCCCGGCCCGTGCAGTGAGTTGTGGCGGGCGGGCGTGCTGCACTTGGGGGCGCGGCCCAGCTTCCGCCAGAGCGTGATGAGCACAGTGGCCACGATGATGAACAGGCACAGGGATATGCCAGTGACCGTCACGACGTTGTTGGACTTCACGGGAGCCTGGGGCTGGAGAGGAGATGGGCTGGATGGTTGGAAAGCTACCAAAAAAAAAAAAAAAAGAACAAATGCATCCTCTGGTATGGTTCTCTCTGCATGGGTCTAAGGTCTCTGGGTGGCTTGCTCTAATTATCTAGCAGTTAAAGTGAAATAAACAAGGACTAGGACTTCTGGTCATGCATATTTCTACAGACAACTTAAGTCAAACGGAAAAAGAGAGACTGGTAGAAAGAAGTGCGGTGACCAGATGGGCCACATCAGGGTGACTCCTGGGCACATTCAGTGTCTGCTGACACTTGAACCCAAATTTCTACATAGAAGCCTCAGGAGGAGCGTTTCAAGGTAAAAAAATCAAGGTTTTTCACTTAAGGTAAGGTAAATAAGGGCTTCCCCGATGGCTCAGTGGTAAAGAATCTGTGTGCAATGCAAGAGACTTAGGAGATGTGGGTTCAATCCCTAAGTGGGGAAGATCCCCTGGAGGAGGAAACGGCAACCCACTCCAGTATTCTTGCCTGAAAAACTCCTTGGACAGAGGAGCCTGGTGGGCTATAGTCCAAAGGGTTGCAGAGAGTTGGACACAACTGAGCACTGGGCTTCGGCTGCGGCTGTTAAGTTGCTTCAGTTGTGTCTGACTCTGTGCAACCCCATAGATGGCAGCCCACTAGGCTCCCCCATCCCTGGGATTCTCCAGGCAAGACCACTGGAGTGGGTTGCCATTTCCTTCTCCAATGCATGAAAGTAAAAAGTGAAAGTGAAGTCGCTCAGTCCTGTCTGACTCTTTGCGACCCCATGGACTGCAGCCTACCAGGCTCCTCCGTCCATGGGATTTTCCAGGCAAGAGTACTGGAGTGGGGTGCCATCGCCTTCTCCGCAACTGAGCACTAGAGAGAGGTGAACATGGGATATCGACAGTTAAATGTACCTTTGAGATGAATGTTGGAAAATTTTCAGTAACACTTGAAGTGCAAAGTAATTTAGGCAGGTTGCAGCTACATGTGCACATCTCAAGAGAAATTAGTAGGTGAAAATAGGTCTTTTGGCAATATATTACAACTCAATTTTTCTCTCCCGTGTCTGGGAACTGCCTTTCCTAGGTACTGGAGCCTCTGTTTTCCCACTTCTGCTTTCTTAGCTCTCTTATCTCCTCCCTCCCTTCCATGTGGTGCTGATTTTCCTCCTTCTTCCCTGGTCTCTCAGTCTGGTGTGTCCCACGGTCATCAGAATGTTTCACCAAGACTCAGACGCCACTTGGGACCTCAGCCTGTACTGCCGCTAAAGTACCCAGGAACCTGAGACCACCCAGTTCCACCCGGCAGGACCTCTCTTTCAACTCTTAGGCCACTGTCCATCATTTAAGCCCTTCCAGTCACCTGTTCCCTCTTTTTTTTTAAACTAATTAATGTGGCGTGCTGTGATTCATGGGGTCGCAAAGAGTCGGATACGACTGAGCGACTGAACTGAACTGGACTGAGTTAATGTATGTATCAGGAGCAATCAGGGTCTTGCAAGTCGTGATCATGCAGAGCCATTAATCATGAATCATTCGAGCTCCAATCACCACATTTTATTCTGCCCTCCAAAAGGGGGAACAGGTAAGGATTAGCCTACCAGATGATTTTTAAAATTTATTTTTAATTGGAGGGTAATTGCTTCACCACAACGCTGTGCTGGTTTTGTCCGGTGTCTCTCTTCCCCAGTCTTACCCCCAGCTCCGTGAGTCATCTCCTGGACCCATCCCCAGTGCTCCCCTCCCCTTTCCACTGCACCCTATGAGACACCTATAGCCAAAGACCTCACCATCCAGAAACTTTCCACAAAACACTGTTTGTCTCCTTGCCTGACCTGAGGATGGGCCCTCCCGCAGGGCACAGCCTCCTCCACCCACTCTTGGGTGGGAGCTTTGTTAGCAGAGCCAGTGGCAGGGCGTGTCCCTCAGCCTCCTCATCCCTGGCTGCCATCTCAACCAACTCTTTCACCTCCGTGTACAAGTTCTACTCTTCTGATGCCCATGTCCATCCACCCAGACACCCCGCTACCTCTCCTCAACTCTTGTCATCTCCCCACTTCCAGGCAGTCATCAGTCAGCGGTACCCAGGTCCAGTCTCCCTCACCATCCCAGAGCTGGGACCCATCCATGCAGTTGGCAGCAACAGAATCCTAAGTTTCATCGGGATGCTCCCCTCTCCACGCTTGCCACATCCAGACTTGGTAAATCCTCTCCTCTGCATCCCACTGCCTTGGGTCACTGACAAACTCTTTTAACAGGCCTCCTTGCAGCCATTCCTGCCCCTTCTGATTTCTACTCCACACTGCAGCAGAAAGAGCCCTCTACAGCACAGGTCCAATCTTTCAAGGGCCCTCAGGATCTGGCTTGTCCAGCCTCAGTGTGTGTGTGTGTGTGTGTGTGTGTGTGTGTGTGTGTGTGTTTTGCAATTCAAGGGCCCTCAGGATCTGGCTTGTCCAGCCTCAGTGTGTGTGTGTGTGTGTGTGTGTGTGTGTGTGTGTGTGTGTGTGTGTGTGTGTTTTGCAACACTATGCGGCTTACAACATCTTAGTTCCCTGACCAGGGATTGAACCCAGGCCCTTGGCAGTGAAAGCACTGAGTCCTAACCACTGGACTGCCAGGGAATCCCCCTGTCCAGCCTCATTTT
This sequence comes from Bos indicus, assembly GCF_029378745.1. Classification (NCBI taxonomy): domain Eukaryota; kingdom Metazoa; phylum Chordata; class Mammalia; order Artiodactyla; family Bovidae; genus Bos; species Bos indicus. The sequence goes on along the minus strand of NC_091771.1, from coordinate 21,527,901 downwards.
TATCCCTCCTTCCTGACACTGTCCTCCAGCCACATCAAACTGTTGTCAGTTCTCTGGGTTTCTTAAGGTGCCCATCATTTGCTGAGCTTTCATCATTGCTCCCTTTGCTAAAACTCCCCTTCTCACCTAGTTCACCAGGTGACACTTATTCAGCTTTCAAACTTCAGCTCCCGTATCACTTCTTCCATGAACAGAGGTGTTCCTAGCCTGGATTGTCGCCAAGTATCCATAGCAAGTTGTGGATATCTTCTATTGTACTGGACGCTACACCTGCTTAGCACACCCGTGTCTGCTAAGTTACTATATCATACGCCCCTTCCAGACAGAGAGACATGGCTTACCTATATATTTCCAACTCCAGTCAATAACTGGCACAGAGCTGGTACTCAATCAATGTTATATTCGGTAATTGATTCATTATTTTAAAGGTAGTAACAAAATGTTCAACATCCCATCTGATGGAATGTGGGTACATGGCAACTGGATCCACCCACTGCTGCGGCGAACAAGAAGGGCCAAATTAATGTAGAACCTCACTTAGACCTTGGCATAAAAACATCCTTTCAAAACCAAACAGAACTCTAGACTTTCAAACAAGTGAAAACAATTGCATGATGAAAGACGTGTTTCCTGGATGATCAGGTCTTCGTCTGCAGACATGATCGGCTGCCCCGTCAGTGGCAAACGTACATGACAGACCTCTTAGCTGTCACCTTGGACTCTGGTTGGAATCCTTTAAAACCACAGCTGGAGAAAAGCCCCAGAGGTGCTGACCTCACCCATCTCTGCCTCATCTCGTCTTTCCCTGAAGTGAAGGAGAGCTTCCTGATGCTAAGCAGCCTGCAAACAGGTCTTTACACTTTGAAGGAGTGGAAAACAGCCTAAACCGCAAACAGAAACACTTGGGAGAAATGATCATTTTTATCCACATGAGCATTTATCTGAGGACCACTGACAGTAGAAGCAGGGGTGTCTGTAACACTTACCCTTTTTGCTAATTTATAATGCACAAATTTCTAGTTCCCACCCAGGATTAAAGAGATTAAGATGCCAAAACATGAAATAATACCACAGCCGCAAAAACGGACTGCTAATTCCAGGATGCTTTTAGAAAGCTAGACTGACCTGTAATATATAGACGCAAAGTATTCAAGTTAGGGAGCTTAGGGTGAGGCCAGATCTAGTCCCTTGCTTTCTAGCTCTATGGTCTTGGGCAGGTGGCTTATCCTCTCTCTGCTACAAAGTTCATACCTGTATATGGAGATAACGATGGACCGACTTTATACATGCAAGGCACTTTAAAAAAATGCCTGGCAGCACCAAGCTCTCAAAATCTGAGCCCAGCATAAGAATCCTTGTCTTGTAGAATTTTTATGAGTTTTGAGTGAGACATGTAGTAAATGGTTGATATTGCTGTCATTGCTAAAGGTGCAGTAGAAGTCAGGGGCAGTTGATTTTTACTTCATTTGAGTATCATGGAACTCTAGATGGAATAGCTTAACACAGCATGCCCTCCCAGAATGAAAAGCAAGAAGTTACACACAAGGAAGGAGCTATGGAGAGTAAGGGGACTTATAAAGCAAAGGATAGATGCAGAAGAAAGCCTTAGAAGACAGTATGAAACACAACTGGAGAAACAGATTTGGGGTGGGGCCCAGAGCTGATGAAAGAGGAGGGGAAAGCTGGGGCCTGGGAGGAGAGCCTGTGTCTGAAGCTGTAATAGGAAAATCACAGAAGAGAGAATGGCCTTAGGATGCTGGAATAAAGGGAACAAGGCCTACAGCATGGGCTGCAAAGACCAGACAGCAGGATTTTGGAAGGTCACAGGTGGGGACACCGGTCAAGGTACTGCCAGATGCTGGTGGTTTGCTCAACAAGGTGCTCTGAGATCAAACACAGAAAACATCGAACTCCTCCAGGTCCCAAAGGGACAGGAACCGGGGGATGGTTTTCAACCTGGAATTGGAGAATGGAAGAAGTCAGGACTGGAGAGGGGCCTCACCTAAGGGTCAGGACCAGAGCAAAGGCTGGTCAACTAAATGGAGAGCTGGCTGTGTCTCAGATGGGGGATAGTGTGTGCAAAGAGCAAAGATTCCCTTTTACTGTAACCTGTGGGAAATGAATGGGATTCAGCTCCATAAGCTGCGGCAAACCCAGCTGAGTGACCTGAGCACCCCACCACAGACCATCTACATCAAGTCCTCACTGAGCACCTGCTGGTGTGGGCCTTCGAGATGCTCAGGAGGATGAAGGACGGGCTAGTCTCCAGGTGATGGTAACGTGAAATGCCCCACCTTCTCTTCCTGGGCAGGGGAGTAAAGAATAAATATAGGGCCCTTCAGGGGATAAGGCAGGGCGTCTTGCCCCATTTTGGACAATTGATCTATATGGTTCCCTGGGACTTCTTGGAGATGAGGAGGAGAAAAACAATTTTTTAATGTTTCCCCACAGTTTTGATGGAGAGAAGTTAAAGGAGGGAGAAACAGCAAGAAATCTTGGGAAGAAATGATCATCCCTCCCATTTTTTGCATTTTTAAAAATGATTTTGTATGTCTGAACCTTTCATTTAGACCAATGTCCTTGTCATGTTCCCATTTTTGACAATGTTAAGTCCCCGGTCATCTTGCTGGCAAGCCAGCCCCAGTGTAGACACACTGAGGGGCACAGAGTCTGGACAGTCAGCAGCAGCAACAATGCAGTTAAGTCCACTCCTGAACTCAGACTGGCGACTGCCAGGCAGGCCTGAGTGCAGCAGCCCCTCCAGGAGAGGCTCGGGCGGGAGGATGGATACCTACCAGCACAGTCCTCCAGGGAACACGGGGAGGTCTCCGAGGACATTCCGGGGCAGCCAGGTCGGGAGGGGGAGGAGGTCAGGCACACGCGGCGACGCTCTCTGACACCGTCCCCGCACGAGGCGCTACACTGACTCCACGGCTGCCACAGCCCCCAAGTTTCTGCAAGGACACCGGTCAGGCTTTTAATACTAACTCACTCGGAGAATCAGAATGTCAGCACACCCGAAGGAAGCGGCAAAACTCAGGCTTTTAATACTAACTCACTCGGAGAATCAGAATGTCAGCACACCCGAAGGAAGCGGCAAAACTCAGGCTTTTAATACTAACTCACTCGGAGAATCAGAATGTCCGCACACCCAAAGGAAGCGGCAAAACTCAAATCTCAGGCCACGAAAAGTCAGTAACGCGGAACATTCCTAAAGATGGGCAAAGCTGGAATACTGCTGCTACCCTTACGAAAAGGAAAGTGACAATGTGAGTAGCTCACTTGTGTCTGACTCTGTGCGACCCCATGTGCCCACCAGGCTCCTCTGTCCCTGGGATTCTCCAGGCAAGAACACTGGAGTGGGTGGCCATTCCCTTCTCCAGAGGATCTTCCCGACCCAGAGATCAAACCCAAGTTCTCCTGCATTGCAGGCGGATTCTTTACCATCTGAGTCACCAAGGAAGCCTGTTTAATTTATAAAATAGCAACCATTCTAGAACCCATCAGACAGCAAAGGTCACAGGACAACCAAATGGCCTGAATGACAAGGAAAGACAGACTCCTCCAAGGAAAGTCAGGATGCAAACATTATTTCCTGGGGCAGACGCCAGGCCTCACACAAGCTGGTGAAAAGAAGTCATCTAAAAATGTAATGAAGGGGCTTCCCAGTTGGCTCAGTGGTGAAGAATCCACCTGCCAATGCAGGGTACATGGGTTTGATCCCTGGTCTGGGAAGATCCCACACTAGGCCTGTGAGCCACGACTACTGAGCCCACGTGCTGTAACTACTGAAGCCCACACGCCCGAGAACCCGTGCTCCACAAGAGAAACCACTACAGTGAGAAGCCCAAGCAGAGCTTACCGCCATTGGAGAAGGTCCACACGCAGCAACGAAGACCCAGCAGGGCCGAAAATTAATTAATTAAATTAAAAAAAAAAATGTAACAAACTATCAGAGGCCTGGTGAAGGCTAATACAGAACCCCTGGGAGCCACACTACCCACGGGAGATTTATACCCACTGGCAGGCTCTTTGCCACCGAGCTCATCAGACGTTCACAAGGAGGTCTGAGGGCAGGTTCAAGACGGGAGAGAACCTCCCTGAGGTGGAGGCCAAGGAGGGGAGGAGCAGCTTGTGGGAAAGACACAGACAGACCTCATCCAGATCCTCCTCTCCATCTGTCATCAAGAGCCTCAACCACTAGGGACAGGCCGGGAAACCCCGTCACTCTAAGAGCACCAGCTGAGACCTAGTGCTGCCAAGGAATGGAAGAAGAAGAGAAAGCTTCACCCTTAGAGAGGAGACCCAGGGCCGAGACTAAAACGGAGCATCTACCACTGGTGAGGGGCGGCATCATCACAAAGACCCCACGTGGTGATAATGTTAAACACAAATAATCTAAAGACCAACTAAAAGACAAAGACTGTGGGGTTGGATAAAAAAGCATAACCCAGGGACTTCCTGGTGGTCCAGTGGTTAAGATTCCACGTTTTCACTGCAGGGGGCACGAGTTCAATCCCTGATCAGAGAACTAAGACACCTGCATGCTGCCCAGCGTGGCCAAAAAAAAAAAATGACACAACTATATGCTGTTTAAAAGAAACACACTTGAAGTATAAATACAGAAACAAGTTCAAAGTAGGAGGATAGAAGTTATACTTCATAAACATTAATGAAAAGAAAACTCAGTGGCTACATTAATATCAGACAAAGTAGACTGCAGAACAAGGAGTATTAGAAAGAAAGTGAAGTTGCTCAGTCGTGTCCAACTCTTTGCAACCCCATGGACTGTAGCCTACCAGGCTTCTCCGTCCATGGGATTTTCCAGGCAAGAGTACCGGAGTGGGATGCCATTTCCTTCTCCAGGGGCTCTTCCCAACCCAGGGATCAAACCTGGGTGTTCCGCATTGGAGGCAGACGCTTTTTACCCTCTGAGCCACCAGGGAAGCCTAGACTGCAGAACAAGGAGTATTACCAGGGACGAAGAGAGATGTTTACATAATGATAAAAGGGTCAATTCAGCAAGGAGACCTAACAACCCTAAATAGGGATACACCGAACACCAGAGGGCTTGCAAAAAGTCAAGATATCTGAGTGATTGAGCACGCATGCACTAACTTCAGAGCTTCAAAATACATACAGAACACATCCAACGCAGTCATTATTGATTGGCAAATGCAACCTTCTTCCCCAAGCATATATGTAATCACTGCCAGATAGAATAATTGAATAACCCCCTATAAATAATTATCCTACGTCCCTTCTCTATCAACACCCATCCAATCCCAAGATCTATCAGGTCATGCCCACACTAGGCACCAAAACATCCTGTGCATAAAAGTCTCTCTTCATCATTACAGACAAAAACTCATCATGCAGTCAAGGGTCTACAAAGCACTACAAAAACATAAGGAGAACATGCAGGGCAGATACATTCTCAGGAGAGCCAAGTGGTGCAATCCTTGGATGAGTCATGGAATATGAGTTCTTTACGGCAATTAAAAGTCTTGGATTTTCACAAGAGTGGGAGCATTACAAACCAGTATCCTGGACCAATGTCAAGTGAGGTGTGGTAATTATGTTCCATCCAGAGTTCCAACTGAACACAATATTGGTTCTGTGTCTCCCAGATTCACACTGCAGCTCCTCAAATGGCTGAACAACAAGCCAGCTTTGTCCTCGAGCTTCAGAGCTGTTCAGACACTAAGCTTCCAGTGCTTGTAAAGCTTTGGGAAGCTCCTAGGAAGTCTCTCTGAGCTAAAGTACTGTGATTTATTTCTGAAAAATCTCCTGGGAATTCCACTATTGTGACCTCTAAATGGCAAATTAAGTCAATGTATAGTTTATCCTTCTCTTGTGCTTGTATTTAAGACTACAAAAGGTAGACTACAAAAGCCAAGAATCCTTTTGTTATTCTTTCTTAACTCTTCTACTTTATATGCGCTGTTTTCATTTTTAATCTCTAAGTCCCGTCGGACTCTTTTGGGATGCTATGGACTTGTAGCCTGCCAGGATCCTCTGTCCACGGAATTTCCAGTCAAGAACACTGGAGTAGGTTGCCATTCCCTTCTCCAGGGTATCTTCCCAAACCAGGAATCAAACCCAAATCTCTTGTATTGGCAGGCAGATTCTTTACCATTAAGCCACCAGGGAAGCCCACCCTTTATATTACATAGATATTATTTAAATATATAGTCATATGTCAAACCAAAAACAAAAATTCCATTAGTAGGAACCAGAAAAAAAAATCAAAGTTCTGGTAAAAGCATGAATCTTAATGTCAAAAATCTCATTATGAAATGTGCTTTTTTCCTTTGAAAGTAAAATCATGACCGGTAGGATCATTAGCCATTAGAAAAAAATAAACATTTAAACTAAGTTTTAGTTCTTAAACTTCTAAACCAAATTAATCGAACAGAAAATAAGAGAAATCACTCAAAGCAATAAACAAATTTAATCAGGCAAAATTTTTAATGCCTTAAATAACTCTATCTGTTCCCTAAAGATTTCTGTTAACACTGAAGAAAATACTTAGCAAAATGGGGACTGACTGGATAGCTATAATAAACGTGGTAGAAATGAAGAGTAAGATGACCAATTTTCTAAATAGTCTTCCTTCATGAATGACAGGCTGTTTGTTTTGTCCTGTTTAGATGTCCGTACATCATACTACATAGCAAACCTGTTTGGCCAGGATAAATGCTTTACAGGCCACTCTATAGGATATTAAATCTGAATGAGCAAAATGTGTTCAGAATAGGAAAAGGGAGATTTGTTTCCACTTCAAGCATATTTGAAGAGTAGGAAATCTTCACATTTGCAAGACATTTTGTCGAGTCTAATGTAACGAAACAAAACATGCTTATAAGAAAATTCAAGAGACTTTAGTGAGTAGCTAAGAGCAGCCATGGGAGAAAAGACTCTTGGGTCAGCAGTTCAGATTTTCTGAGCCTGACACAGGCTCATTCACATGAGACCACACATGCTTATACCTGGGCCAGTGGGTTCCCAAGTGGGTAAGATGTCTTCAAGAGGGGGAGGGCAGCACAAGATGAACCAATGAGGTGAGGAGGAAAATACTGGAACTTTTTTTCAAAGAGTTTCCTATTACTTAATATCCAGATTGATAGATGACTGTATGGTAGGCAGCATGTAATATCAGTAATATAGCAAATGCTGGACTGCCCTGGTGGTCCAGTGGTTAAGAATCTACCTGCCAATACAGGGGTCATGGGTTCGATCCTTGGTCCAGGAAGATTCCACATGCCACAGGGCAACTAAGCCTGTGTCACACAATTACTGAGGCTGCACCCTAGAGCCTGTGCTCCGCAAGAGGGAAGCCGCTGCAGTGAGAAGCCTGTGCACTGCAACTAGAGAGCAGCCCCTACGTGCCACAACTAGAGAAAGTCTGCACATAGCAATGAAGACCCAGCACAGACAAAAAAAAAAGTGCTCAAGCCAGTCTAATCACCAGCAGTTTTTAAGCCATCAACCTAACCTTTCTATGCCTCCCTTTCTTTACCTATACAGTTGACAATAAAATAAACCTAACTCATACAATTATTGTAAGGATTAAATGGGCTAATATTCATAAAGCACCCAAAACAGCTCTTGGTGCCAAGTAATCACTGTATAAATGTGATTATGCCAAATGGTCACATAGGGCATGTCAGCTATTCTTAAAAAATCCCAAAGGAAGAGCAGGAGTTCCGCCAAGTGGAAGGGTTTACTGGTTCCTTCATTGTCAGAGAACTGCAGAGTATTTAAGCATCTAAGGGCCTGCTTATATTAAATCATATTTTCCAGTTTTAGGTAAACTAACTGGATGAGTAGTTTAAAAAGATTCTGGCAAAGAATTAAAGATGAAACAGTAATTAAGCACCTGCAAATAAACAACAATAACAGGAGGACAGTACTCCTGTTCTTGACAAAAGCTCTTGTCCAGTCACCCTGGGAATGAAAAATAAGACCAACTAACCAATCAGAGAAAGAAGAAGACAGGCAACAGACTTAAATTATCAAGAAAACTATGTGCTGAATATTTACAATTTTTACTTGTCAAAAACACTGTGTGACTCTGAATTTATACCCTCTATCAGTAATTCTCAATTTAGCCCTAAATATATGTATTACATATATATTTGCCTTGAGAAACAGGATCCATTATCCCTTATCTGACACCATTGGGGCAGATGAGCACAGAATTCAGAATTTCTCAATTTAGATTTTTGCATATTACTGCAGCACCTGTGCCTGATATTACTAACACTCCTCTCACAGCATCTCATAACCACACATATAACATTTCTACAGAGAAACTCATAAACGTTCACACTAAGTAGGATAAATGAAGATCGCAAATAATCATTTTTGACATTATCCTGTTCCTGTAAATTAGTATGTACATGTTTAAGGTCCTAAGACATATTTGGAAAAACAGACAAACATATCAAACACATTTTCCCTTTTCAAAAGGAACTAATGGGAAATTCATTGTGCATCAGTGAGTCACAGCTCACGGTGGGTTCAGTGAGGGGCGGGGAGGGTTCCTGAATGATGCCATTTGGCAACAAGGACAGTCTTTACTTGTCAGAGCCAGCAATTTAAAAGGAAAGGGAAAAGAACTTGATTTATTCATTAACTTTTATACTAGAAACACAAAGGCACCGAGTTTCCGTCACTAGCATAAATTTCATCGACCAGCCAAGCAAAGCCCTGCTGGGTGGCCACACACAAGAGAGAGAATCTGAGGTTTCCAGGATCGTTTAGCCCCTCAAGGTTCTCCTTCCAGCCCTAATGCCTGATTGTGTCTAGTGGCTGCAGCCCCAGAGGGAACCCTGAGCACCCTCAGCCTGGACACAGAGCTCTACTCCCTGTTCTGCCCACCCCCGACCCCAGGGTCTTCCCTCTGCTGCTGGGAGGGACTCAGTCTTTAGACACCAGTGGAGGAGTCAGCGGGAAGCCCCACAGCTGGGAGAACGAACCAACACGGAGACCTCCTGCTCCCAAGGTCTTTCATCAAGTGGCCTGAACTCCTCTGCCTGGCCATGGTTTGTTTCCATTGTGTGTGTGCTCAGTCGCTCAGTCGCGTCCAACTCTTTGCAACCCCATGGACTGCAGCCCAGCCTCCTCTGTCTGTGGGATTTCCCAAGCAAGAATACTGGAATGGGTTGCCGTTTCCTTCTCCCCTGACCCAGGGATTGAACCCGAGTCTCTTATGTTTCCTGCAATGGCAGGCAGGTTCTTTACCACTAGGGCCACCTGGGAAGCCCTTGCTTCCATTAAATTCAGTCAATTAAAATTTTTTTTCCTCTCTTAGCAACTTCTTTTGAAATGGCAACCACATCTTGAATGATTAAATTAATGTAATTGTTTTTCCACTGACACCTAGCTGAGACCTGTCATATCAGAGTACAACTTTCCCTTTACTAAATATGTACTGAGCACCTGTTAATGTGCCAGGTATATGAAGTGGGCCAAACAAAGATCATAAATAGCTTCATGGCAGCACAAGTCGGCTTTTGTCGCCAAATGAGCTTATGTAATCTGGAGTTCAGGGAGGTGTAGAAATGTGGGATAAAGACTGAACAAGCAGTGACCGAGGGATAAATGCCATGAAGGAGGGTCTAAGAATGCTGCGCCAGTTTATACCAGGGAGTTTACCGAGCCTGGGATCGAGGAAGAGTAACCAGGAGGAGACTTGGGGGATGGGTTAATGTAACCAAGTGAAGGTGGGCAGAGAGGTACCCAGTCTCCAGCCCATGGATGGGGACTGTAGGGGGTGGGGGGCAGCTGGCCACGGAGGGAGCATGGATGCTCATCCTCATAGGCGAGGTGTCAAGTGAGGTGACTGACAAGTTTTAAGCAAGAGAATAGCCCTCAGTCGACCTGAATTTTCAATAATCCCTGGCTGCCTTGAGAGAATGAAGGGGACGAGGGAAAAACAATTAGGGATCTATTAAAAGAGCCCAAGTGGGGGGCTTCCCAGATGGTGCTAGTGGTAAAGAACCCGCCTCCCAGTGCAGGAGATGAGATGTGGGTTCGATCCCGGGGTGGGGAAAATCCCCTGGAGGAGGGCATGGCAACCCACTCCAGCATTCTTGCCTGGAGAATCCCATGGACAGAGGAGCCTGGCGGGCTACAGCCCATGGGGTCACAGGGTTGGACAGGATGGAAGCACCTGAGCACACACACACTGGGAACTAAGATCCCACAAGCCGCACAGCACAGCCAAAAACAGAGTCCAGCGGGGAGATGATGGAGGCTTAAAGCAAGGGGTGTCGGTGGAAATGAAGAGACACGGAGAGATTCAGGGATTCTTTGAAGAGACAAAATCCATAGGACCTAGTGATTAGTTCATAGGAGGTGAAGAAGAGGAAGGCTCCTGAGTTTGGGGTTCAAATAATGAAATGGTGGAGTCTCGTACTGAGGAGCAGTGTTGGGGGGTAAGCTGATGAGTCCAATTCCTCGCTGCTTTTGAGGGGCCTGGAAGACATCTGGGGACAACAGCTGTTCAGCTCTTGGATGCAGGTGAGAGACGCTAGCCTGGAGCCATCAGCAACAGGACAGCAATCACCTAGCAACTGTGAGAAGAATGAAAAAACGCAGAGGTTCCAATAGAAGATGCAGAAGGCCAAATAGAAGACTCAGAAGTCCAAGGCTTAAGGGATGCGATGGGTGTAGAACAGGCTGGCAAAGGAAGGAAAGCCAGGGAGGTAGGAGGCAAACAAGGCGAGTGTGATGTCACAGAATCAAGGTCAACGAAGACACCGACGAGAAGCATCCCAGGTTTGGGAACCTAGAAGTCATTCACTGGCTGCTTTAATGAGAGCATTTGCAGGGCAGGCGTGAGAGACAGGAGTGGGCTGCAAAGTGAACGGGGGTGAGGAAGTAAACCCCAAAGTACAGGTGCCTTTTTCAAGACCCAGGGCTACACAAGGAAGACGAGAGAAAGACGGTGTGTTCTGGGGAGAATGCAGAGGCGAGGGGCAAGTTTGTTTTGTTCTCAGATGAGACGACTAAGGACATCTCAAAGTGGATGCGGATGAGCCAGTAAAGAAGGGACAGTTAGAGACAGAGGAGAGGAGGGTAATCATGATTAACAGAAGGTTCCGGAGACAGCAGAGGGGCTGGGATCCCCAGGGCAGGGGAGGGCTGACCTCGCACTGGAGGAATGACGCTGCTTCTCTGGGGACAGCAAAGGAGAGGACAGGACGGCTGCCTGCAGGCTTATGGGGATCTCAGTAGGTGAGTGAGAAGGCACACCCCTGATGGCTTCCAGCTGCTCTGTGTGTCTGCGTGAGCTCCGGGTGTGAGGCAGGGGTGGGCGTGAGGACAGGGGAGGGCCAACAGAGCAGAGCAGAACAGCAGGGGCGTGAGCAGGAGGGGCTGGTACGCTGGGTCCAGCAGGAGAGGAGGCACGTGCACCCCTAGTGGCCCTGCTCCGCCTGGGTGCAGAGGGCAGCGGCAGGGGCATCAGGACAACGAGGCAGGGGCGTTTGGGGTATTGGTAGAGGAGTTGTCAAAGGAACAGGCTGCAGAACGTAAGCTAGAGAGGTAACCACAAGCAGGGACGCGCCAGTGGTAGGGACGGAGTCACAAGCATCCCTCAGGAGAAGTAAGCACAACTGGAGCAAGAAACACGTGGGGCACCGAAGATCCTCAGAGGCCTGGGCCATCAGGGGGCACAGGGCCTAGTGGGAAAGTAGATAAGGGAATGTGTATGTATCAGGAACATTTCTGCTGGATTAACCTCTTGCCAAGACCAGGCCTGCACCCAGGAAAAGGGAAAGAAATGCAAAGAGGAGCCTGGGGCCTGGGTGGAACCATAATAACCCTACTTCTTTGTGCAAAGAATTAAGAATCTGAAGACGTTTCTAGAAATCTGGCTGTGAACTCTCACAAAAGAAGCATCATTCTTATAACAAGGGACTCATGACAGCAAAGAGACAACCTTGAAGACACTTTCTAGAAGAAACACAACATTACTCACTACAATTTGGGATTTAGCTGTGAATCCTGACTTGCCATATGATGTAGTAACATAATATTTAAATACATACAAAAGGATGAAACTAGAACATTCTCTAAAACCATACACAAAAACAAACTCAAAATGGATTAAAGACCTAAATGTAAGACAGGCTACTGTAAAATGCTTAGAGGAAAATACAGGCAGAACACTCTTTGATATAAATTTCAGTAATATCTTTTTGGATCCAGCTCCTAGTGTAGTGAAAATATAAACAAAAATAAACAAATGGGACCCAATTAAGCTTAAAAGCTTTTTCACAGCAAAGGAAACCATAAACAAAATGAAAAACAACCCACAGAATGGGAGAAAATATTTGCAAATGAAGCAACTGTCTCCAAAATATACAAATCACTCATGTAGCTCAATATTAAACAAACAACCCAATCAAAAAAGTGGGCAGAAGATCAAAATAGACATCTCTCCGAGGAAGACATAGAGATAACCAATAAACACATGAAAAGATGCTCAATATCACTAATTATTAGAGAAACGCACACCTAAACTTCAATGAGGTTATCACTTCACACCTGTCAGAATGGTTATCATCAAAAAATCTACAAATAATAAATGCTGGAGAGGGTGCAGGGAAATCCTCCTACACTGTTGATGGAAACATAAATTAGTACAACCACTAGGGAGAACTGTATGGAGATTCCTTAAAAAACTAAAACTAGAACTACCATGTGACCCAGCAATCACACCCCAGGGCATGTATCTGGAGCAAACTAAAATTCAAAAGATATATGCACCCCTAAGTTCATGCAGTACTATTCACAACAGCCAAGACAGGAAAGCAACCTAAATGTCCATCAGCAGAGAGATGAATAAAAAGATGTGCTCATGTAAACCAGCCAGTTCTAAAGAAAATAAACCCTGAATACTCATTGGAAGGACTGATGCTGAAGTTGAAGCTCGGATACTTTGGCCACCTGATGCAAAGAGCCAACTCACTAGAAAAGACCCTGATTCTGGGAATGACTGAAGGTAAAAGGAGAAGGCAGCAGAGGTTGAGATGGTTGGATAGCATCACCAATTCAACGGACATGAACTTGGGCAATCTCTGGGAGATAAGTGAGAGACAGAGAGCCCTGGTGTGCTGCAGTCCATGGGGTCACAAAGAGTTGGACATGACTTAGTGACTGAACAACAGCAACAGTATATATACAATGGAATACTACTCAGCCGCAAAAAAAGAATGAAATAATGCCATTTGCAGCAACATGGACGGACCTAGAGATTATCATTCTAAGCGAAGTAAATCCAGAGAAAGACAAGCATCATATAATCTCACTTATATGTGGAATCTAAAAAAAATGATACAAATAAACTTACTTACAAAGCAGAAAACAGACCTACCAACTTTTAAAACAAACTTATGGTTACTAAAGTGGAAAGGTGGCAGGAGGATAAATTAGAAGGTTGGGATTAACATGTACACACTATATATAAAAAAGATGATCAATAAGAACCTACTGCATAGCACAGGGAACTCAGTATTCTTTAATAACCTGTATGGCAAAAGAATCTGAAAAAGAATAGAGATAAACATACATACATAGCTGATTTATTTTGCTGTACACCTGAACCTAACACAATATTGTAAATCAGCTATCCAATATAAAATAAAAGGACAAACATACCTAAAAAATAAAATACAGTGTAGTAATAGCTGAAGTTTATCAGTGCTTCCTACATGCCAGGCACCATGCTAAGAAATGTACACACTGATTTTCCTTAATTCTCACAACTCTCCAAGGCAGATACTCTTATTATCCCCATTTTATTGATGGGGAAGCTGAGACCTACAGCAGTTAGCAGTGAGCTGGGTATGCTTTCCAATATTTTTCATTTTTCAGATAAGGATGTTAACATCATTTGGAACATTACAAGGAGTGAACCATAAAAATGATGGCAGTTGATAGAACATTCAGGTATGACCTAAATTAAATCCCTTATGACTATACAGTGGAAGTGAGAAATAGATTTAAGGGACTAGATCTGATAGATAAAGTGCCTGATGAACTATGGACGGAAGTTTGTGACACTGTACAGGAGACAGGGATCAAGACCATCCCCAAGAAAAAGAAATGAAAAAAAGCAAAATGGCTGTCTGAGGAGGCCTTACAAATAGAGAAGAAAAGCAAAAAAAGCAAAAAAAAAAAAAGAAGCAAAAAGCAAAGGAGAAAAGGAAAGATATACCCATTTGAATGCAGAGTTCCAAAGAACAGCATGGAGAGATAAGAAAGCCTTCCTCAGCGATCAATACAAAGAAATAGAGGAAAACAACAGAATGGGAAAGACTAGAGATCTCTTCAAGAAAATTAGAGATACTAAGGGAACATTTCATGAAAAGATGGGCGCAATAAAGGACAGAAATGGTATGGACCTAACAGAAGCAGAAGATATTAAGAGGTGGCAAGAATACACAGAAGAACTGTACAAAAAAGATCTTCAAGACGTAGATAATCACGAAGGTGTGATCACTTGCACTCACCTAGAGCCAGACATCCTGGAATGTGAAGTCAAGTGGGCCTTAGGAAGCATCACTATGAACAAAGCTAGTGGAGGTGATGGAATTCCAGTTGACTTATTTCAAATCTTAAAAGATGATGCCGTGAAACTACTGCACTCAATATGTATGTCAGCAAATTTGGAAAACTCAGCAGTGATCACAGGACTGGAAAAGGTCAGTTTTCATTCCAACCCCAAAGAAAGGCAATGCCAAAGAATGCTCAAACTACCACACAATTGCACTCATCTCACACACTAGTAAAGTAATGCTCAAAATTCTCTAAGCCAGGCTTCAGCAATACTCGTGAACCGTGAACTTCCAGATGTTCAAGCTGGTTTTAGAAAAGGCAGAGGAACCAGAGATCAAATTGCCAACATCCGTTGGATCATCGAAAAAGCAAGAGTTCCAGAAAAACATCTATTTTTGTTTTATTGACTATGCCAAAGCCTTTGGCTGTGTGGATTACAATAAACTGTGGAAAATTCTGATAGAGATGGGAATACCAGACCACCTGACCTGCATCTTGAGAAACCTGTATGTAGGTCAGGAAGCAACAGTTAGAACTCGACATGGAACAAGAGACTGGTTCCAAATCAGAAAAGGAGCACGTCAAGCCTGTATATTGTCACCCTGCTTATTTAACTTCTATGCAGAGTATATCATGAGAAACGCTGGACTGGAAGAAGCACAAGCTGGAATCAAGATTGCCGGGAGAAATATCAATAACCTCAGATATGCAGATGACACCATCCTTATGGCAGAAAGTGAAGAAGAACTAAAGAGCCTCTTGATGAAAGTGAAAGAGGAGAGTGAAAGAGCTAGCTTAAAGCTCAGCATTCAGAAAACGAAGATCATGGCATCCGGTCCCATCACTTCACGGCAAATAGATGGGGAAACAGTGGAAACAGTGGCTGACTTTATTTTTCTGGGCTCCAAAATCACTGCAGATGGTGACTGCAGCCATGAAATTAGAAGACACTTACTCCTTGGAAGGAAAGTTATGACCAACCTAGATAGCACATTAAAAAGCAGAGACATTACTTTGCCAACAAAGGTCCGTCTAGTCAAGGCTATGGTTTTTCCAGTAGTCATGTATGGATGTGAGAGTTGGACTATAAAGAAAGCTGAGTGCAGAAGAATTGATGCTTTTGAACTGTGGTGTTGGAGAAGACTCTTGTAAGTCCCTTGGACTGCAAGGAGATCCAACTAGTCCATCCTAAAGGAGATCAGTCCTGAGTGTTCACTGGAAGGACTGATGTTGAAGCTGAAACTCCAATACTTTGGCCACCTGATGTGAAGAGCTGACTCATTTGAAAAGACCATGATGCTAGGAAAGATTGAGGGCAGGAGGAGAAGGGGATGACGGAGGATGAGATGGTTGGATGCCATCACTGACACAATGGACATGGGTTTGCGTGGACTCTGGGAATTGGTGATGGACAGGGAGGCCTGGAGTGCTATGGTTCATGGGGTTGCAGAGTCGGACATGACTGAGCGCCTGTACTGAAGTTCATAGAAAATCAAGTTCATCTAATTTCAAAAGAATAATTTTGATTGCATGAAGATACCAATTTCATTAAAAGAAAAAAATGGTTTTAAAATCGCAATACCAACCTATACTTCTCCGAATCAGCATGCACTCCTTCTCCTTTGCAGAAAACTGGCTTTGGCTTGAAACGCCAAAGTCAAAGCAGTATTTATTCCTCCCCATGTCAAACAAAGTGCAGTTGAATACTGTTCTCCTCTCTCCCAAGGCCAGGCTGTTTTCAGCCAGCCGATTGGTCCTCTCCCCGGGGAGTCTGGGGGCTTCCTTGAAGACGGCGATCACCCCTTGGACGAAGATGCAAGGTGGAGGCAGCACCATGACCTCCACCCCGGCCTCGCAGGTGAGCTCCGGCTCCATCACCAGTTTGTACCCAAATTTCTGGGCCAGGTCAATGGGGCCTGTGGACATTATGACGGAGTCTCGGCCCAGCAGCTTCAGCACCACGGTGACCGTGACATAGGCTTCCGGCCCCACAGGGGGGCAATCGAACTCAACCCACTGGCCTTGAGCGAGCTCCACCCTCTTGCTGGCCCTAATCTCCAGCGGCAGGGCCTGACCCGCCCTCGCCTCCGGGAGGCTGTTGGTGAAGGTGACCTCCAACAAGATGTCAGGCTTGTCACCGGGGAACGGGCACAGTGGTTGACTGGTGAAAAGGCCCACCTGGAAGGTGCCTTCGGCCGCCATGGACGTCCTGCTCAGGTCAACGTGGAAGACGGGCCATTCCACCTTGAGAAAGGCGCTCCTCTCCCTCGGGGGGACCGGGAGGCTGCTGTTTGTCGCTTCCCGGGTCATCACGAACCAGTAGTCGCCTGCCTCCTTGAAGTAGAAGCACTCAAACTCGAGGGTCCCCTGGGACTGGTTGGTCAGGAGGTATTTGGTGGTAAGAGTCTGGTTGGAGCTGGCCTCCACCAGCAGGACAGAGACATTCCTCAGCGTCCCGTTGGCACCATGGAAATCCACCGTCACTGTGCTGTTGCTTAGTGCTACATGGCCCGGCTCCCCCAGCACAAGATGCTCAGCCTCTCCAAGAACTGAAAGGAAATGGTCATAGTGAGTTTTAAAAAGGGACATCTGAGCGGCAGTACTGATGACATCGATGAAAACAGCATTTTAGACACAGGAGAAGTTTGAACTGAGCAAAGGATGACATAAAATGATGTTGAGTGCTAACCCTGGGAGCTGAGCCCTGAGCCTCTTCCATTCTAAAATGGCTCAGGTCCTTCATCTCCATCTTTCATGATTCTCATTCAAAATAACGAATGGATACTCTGAATTCTCCGCAGTCAACAATGGAATCTATCCGTGAAGAAAACCTAATAAGGCAAGAGTAACAGTTGACAATTCTCATGATAAAAATCCAACACTTCACTTTGCTCACTTTAGTCATACTGTAGTATTTAGGTATTTGCAGGAAATAGGTTTACAGTGAGGGCTTCCCCAGTGGTAAAGAATCCATCTGCAATGCTGGAGACACAGGAGGTGCAGGTTTGATTCCTGGGTCAGGAAGATCCCCTGGAGGAGGGCATGGCTACCCACTCCAGCACTCTTGACTGGAGAATCACATGGACAGAGGAGCCTGGCGGGCTACAGTCCATAGGGTTGCCAAGAGTCGGACATGACTGAAGTGACTTAGCATGTGCATGCACACACACACACACACATCCACAAATTTACGGTGAAGTGAAAGAAAGCCTGATTTAAATGGCAGAATATGAAGTACTCTAGATTACTTAACATGGACGATTCTAAATATACAGTTGATGCTTGAACAACACGGGTTTGAACTGCAAGGGTCCACTTACGCCCAGATTTGTTCCAACAATAAATAGTAACTAGATGATCTGCGGTTGGCTGAATCTGCAAATGCAAACAGCAGTTATGGAGGGCCAACTATTAGTTATATCAGGATTTTCCACTGTGCAGAGGATCAGACTCCTTAAACCCCACGTTGTCCAATGATCAGCTGTACCTGTAAGTTACTGCTTTCTGACATTCAAGACAAGTGTGTGAGTATTTTTACCAATAAAGAAACTGCCTTTCGTTTGTATAAGGCAGAAATTTTTAGATGAATAAGAAATGTTGACATTCTATCCTACATGGATTAATCCAGGGGACAGAGTGAATATTCATGGAATAGCTAAGCATGTCCTTGGTGATTTTAATGACATTATAGTAACAGGCCTAGACAAGATAGATGACTACTAGCCCAAAAGTATCACTTAGTTTAGGATAATCATATCTTTTTTTAAAAAAGAGACCCACTGGAGCAGCTGAAGTAAAAAGCAGAAAGAACACAGACACACAAGAATCCTTGTTTCTATTTTGAACCCTATCCAAATACATACCAAAAGAGACGGAATTTGGCAATACAACAATCAACTGGCCTGTGGCTAGGGTAAGAAGCATTCTAGATTTAAGAAAGTGCAGTGCCCTTTGGTTTGAAAAACAACATGTGTAAGTAGGAATTTGTAAGTCTTCTTATATATACATGATAATAAAATATATTAATATAATAACAATAATTACATATGTATATGCCCAAAGGACCTCACTGTGTTGTCTGGGCTGGTAGTCCTTAAATACATTCAATCTATAGCAGAGACTGACATAGTATTGTAAATCAACTATACATCAATACAAAATAAATTAAATTCACTTGGCTATACAGCAGAAAACAATCAACACTGTAAATCAACAATACGCCAATAAAATTTTTTTAAAAAAAGAAAAAGTAGACTATTCAAGGATATTAAAAAATGAAGTTATTTTTATTAGAATCAGCACATGAAATACTGTCACATGTGGGTTTGTTTTGATCGCCTCAGCACTTCACTCATTTCTTATTTAAGATAAGGGGAAATAAAATGTATAAAACTCGGATAGATCTGGACACTTGAAAGACCATAATAGTTTTTTTTTTCATCAACATACAAATTGAGGAATACTCCCTGTTGGATGAAGGTGACTCAGGGTTAAGGAAGGCGGTCGCTTTTGATGCAGCTTCTGTGCGGGTTCAGAGCTGACCTCCAGTGCTCACTGCAGCCCGAGGAAGGAGTAAGGACTGAGAACAAAGCTTGTATTCATTTGCATCCGATGGGGCAGAATGGTTCTGTGATGCATTTTTAGACTGAGAAGCACACCACACTTAGTTAATTAATGAAAACCTATTGTCAAGGATACGGTTACCACAGAGGCAGATCAGATTCTAATTTGCTGGGCAGCTAGTCAATGAAAGAGACACACATGTCCCTTTGGAAATGGACAGGAAAGAGACAACTGATGAATCTCAACAGCAGCAGAAAGAAGGTGTGTACTGAACAGGGAACTTGGCTGCTTTACACTTGAACTCTAGTTTCTACAGGCAAGAATATATTCTCATTTAGAAAACTACAATTGGTCATACCATAAACTGACTACTACAGTTCAGTTTTCTCCATTCATTCATTTCCTCTCTCCCATTCCTTTAAAGGAACTGGTGTCTCAATATAAACATATGGATTTCAAAAGAAATCTAACTGGTAATGGTCTGTTTTGATCAATTTCAAATGGAGAAGGGGATAAAACCCCACATATATGAAAATACCTCCATTTTTAGTAGCAGCCTTTGCACTCAACTTTTATGCTTTATTTTCTGCTCAATCAACTTTTTTATGTGCCGGTAAAATATTCTGTTCTCAACAATAACAAACATCCTTGCAGACTATTTAAAGAGAAATTTTTGATGTCTTTATCTTTATGAAACAAAGTACCCTTTTATAGTTTTTTGTATAAGGCTGTTAGATGCAGAGCAATGTTTTCCCCAGTGGCTCAGTGGTAAAGAATCTACCTGCAATGCAGGAGACGCAAATTCGATCCCTGGGTTGGGAAGATCCCCTGGAGAAGGAAATAGCAACCCACTCCAGAATTCTTGCCTGGAGAATCCCATGGACAGAGGAGTCTGGTAGGCTACAGTCCATGGGGTTGCACAGAGTCAGATACAACTGAAGCAACTGAGCATACACGAGTATGCACAAAAGACTTTAAAAGAAATGAATCCCAGGGACCTCCCTGGCGGTCAAGCAGTTAAGACTCAGTGTTTCCACTGCAGGGGGTGTGGGTTCAATCCGTGGTTGGGGAACTAAGATCCCACATGCTTTGAGACACAGTGAAAACAAAACAATAAACAAAAATAAAACTAAAAAACAGTACACACACAAATGTATAATACCGAAACACTAGGAAATCAAAGTGAGGGCAACATGTTTGTCTCCAACTTGTGAAATGTGAGTTTAAAAAAAAAAAAACTTTAAAATATATTTTAAATGAAATTTGATTTAATAATGCAGAACCTTAAGAGAACCTAGGGTTGCAAGAATCATGGTTTAAAAGGCACTGAACTGGAGTCCCTGCCCTGCCTCCTTCATAGAGAGGCATCAACATTCATGCATTTAAAAACCTCCCATTTCTGTTTCTTCACTGAGCCCCACAGCATAAGTACACTCAACACTTACCATAGTCACAGAGCACCACCAGCAACAGATTTGAAAAGTCTTTCAACGTTTGTTTCATTCTGATCAGCAAAATCCCAGGTCTTTGGTCTCCTCATGTCCTTTCTCACATCCGAATTGTGGAGTCTTCTTTCAAAAACACCTGCAAGGAGAACCGCAAAGAAATACTGGCTCTGTTCAATGTGATTCATAAAATAGTAACCCTGAGATGACAAGACCATTCTAAGAAGTCAGACTTCCTAGTTAATACTGAGAAGAAAACAGGAAGGACATTACTGTTGCCCCCAGGGAAATGATCGGTCATTATACACGTTCCTTTCCTTTCATTATAGCTCACCTGCTAAGAACATTTAGGTCTGCCCACAGCAAGACTTTCTCTGCAAAACTCCATGTCTTTTATCTTTATAGCAGACCCTTACGTGGACAGTTGGTTGCTCTCTGCTTAATTTTATTGAAGCTCATAGCCAACCTTGATAATATATCTTCGCACATTTATATGCATGGCATAGAAGGCTAACCAACTGACTAACATTTTGCCAAATTTTTGCATCTGTTGTGTAGACCCTCCCTGCTTCCACAAATGGACTTATATTAACATTGTCTGTCTTACACAATTGGTGTGTTATCTGGATTGCTCCATTTCTTAATGCCTAGGAGCTATATCAAAATTATTAAGCCTTAAAAAAAAAAAGGTACTCAGATTATTGCAATTAAATGTGAACTTCATGTGGCCCTGACTTCCCTTGGTTAGGGCATTCTAAAGACAAAACAGCTATCATCTTTGGCAGCCTTCCAATACTTGTTGCTGCTGGCTGGCATGCATCAGGAGATGTATGATTTCAGGCAGCAATCTTCCCAGACCACCTAGGAGGGCAGGGAAGACCTTGATGGCCCGTGGTTCAGAATGATTTGTGAGAAGTGGCACTTTGATATAAACACACTATTACACAACAGAATGAGATGCAGGGCATTTAAGAGCCCGTTTTTTTCATACTTGAGTCTAGGAAACTATTGGATACTAAACATTACCAAATAGATATTTTTCTTAATGTCTACATTCCCCCCTATTGTGCACAGTTAATCTAGTTTTAGTAAGTTTTTAAAAAGCATATTATATTCAAAATATATGTATGTCACATCCCTTCAGATAAGGCAGGAATTAAGGGAATTAAGAAGACTGATTGAAATAATCAGAAATTTGGTGGAAAGGAAACAGGTCTGTCTCTATTATCTTTCTCTCTGTAGGAGCTGGTTGAGCAAAAGGAAATGCTGAACTTCCTCAAGAAGCAGAGATATAAAGTGTAATTATGCAGACAATTAGGGCTCTCGCCCTCTCCAAAAACAACCAAAAAAGAAAATTCAGTTTTGTTGGAATAAGGCATAGATTTGACCCAATCCTTTCCTTTAACATGAATTGGGAAACCTGGCCAAAGACAGCAGATGAGCATCACCGCATCTCTGGGGCAAGCGTGGGCACACAGGGCAATTAAAATGCTTCCTTTAAGTCACTGATACTCAGTAACCCAGGTAAGAAGAAACAAGCAATCTCTGGCCCCCAAAAGTGGAACTGACTCCTCCCAAATTGCTTGTTTCCGCATGACAAACAGGCTTCCTTGGTGGCTCAGATGGTAAAGAATCCACTGGCAATGCAAGAGACCTGGGTTTGATTCCTGGGTTGGCAAGATCCCCTGGAGAAAGGAATGGCTACCCACTACAGTCTTCTTGCCTGGGAAATCCTATGGACAGAGGAGCCTGGCGGGCTTGTTCACTGGGTCCCAAAAAATCGGCCGGCAACTGAGCAACTAACACTTCACTTCACCATGCCATGACAAACATTTTCAAAGAAGTTCTTAACCACAACTGATTTTCTGATTATAACACATTTTCTTTCTTATGAAAAAGATCAGTAAAACGGGATAGTGATAATCGATATTTAGAGCTATATGGAAATGGAATTATAAAATAATCCAGGCTATCTGAAACCAGGCTGTTTTATTTTATAAAACATAATATGGTTTGCATACTATGGATTTTTAAAAAATACTCTCAAGCTTTTGAAAATAAATCCCGATTTTTTCATTAATATGAAGATGTTAACAGAGCACCCCAGAATATCATGGAATGATGGGTTTAAAAAAGCATTACTTTTTTTTTTTTTTTTTAAAGAAAACAGCGAGCTTCTTTAATTTGTTTTAAACCTTGCTTATTTTCTTTCAACAGGTGTTCCCAATACCATGACTGGCTACTTACAGTGTTTGGCTTGATAATCGTTTTTTGAGAAAATAAGAACGTGTGCATCCTTTATACACATTTAAAGAAAAAAAACTTATGTAGAGCATTCACATACAGAAATGTTTAGAGACATTCTAAACATAGCAGCTACAGGGTAGGGGCATATTCTCAGTGGCTAATGACATGACGCAGAACTCCGATCCCAGTACTTTGCTGAAATCTGCTAAGATAAACGCTTATCTGCCCCCCTAGGGCGTCTTCAGAACTCAGAAAAAGACACTGAATTACGCTGAGGTTCATGAGACCAATGACTTAGGAAAGAATAAAAGGAAAAGTGATTCTATCCCTTCTGACAAACGTGCACACGCTCGTGTGTACGTCTAATGATATTTATTAAGAGGAAATCCCTAAACTCCAGCAGGGTGCATTTATGTATTCGTCCGAGTCGGCGGTGCCTGGTCGCCGCGTCCACCCAGCTTTTCCCAGGCCCGCAAGTCAAGGTCACGCTTGGAAATCTAAGGCGGCCGGTGTCCTCAGCCCAAAGTCCTCCTAAAACGGCACGTATCTCATACTGCTTGTATCCCAGAAAGGATTTCTTTCTGGAAAGACGCAAGCCAGTTCTGAAACGCAGAATATCCCAGACGCTGATTTTCAAGGGTCCCAAACTGTCCGGACTCAACGCCCATCTATCTGCGGTCAGCCTGGGTTCCTCGGCCACGCCTGCGCCAGGTGCAGGTTGAAGTCGGGACTCGGAGAGGCGGAGACGACACTTTTTATCGCGCGTCCCCGGGGCTCAGCCCCGGGGAGCCAGGGTCGCGGACTGGGTGCATGGAGGGGGCAGTACCGTCCACCTGCGCGTTCCGGCGGCGGGGAGTTGGGCAGCAAGGTGCCAGGAGCCTCCGGGAACCCCGCGGCGAGGGCGCACCCCAGGTCGCTACCGGAAGGTCCCGCTTACCTCTGGGATGGCCGGCGGGACGGCGAGGCGGGCGGAGGGCGAGCGACTTCACGGGCGGCGAGGTAGCTGGCGGAGCATCCCGCGTCCCGGGACTGTGCCCGGGGCAGCCGCGCCGCTCCCGCAGCCCCGCCCGGGACCGCCCCCGACGGCGCGGGGAGGGCGGCACCCGGCGGGCGGGGACCTCCGGGAGCCCGCCAGAGCCGCCCCGCCCGCTCTGGGCCGCGCATCCTTTCCTGCCCGCGCCCGGCTGGCCCGCGGCTGGACAGGAAACCCTGCAGGAAACGCGCGGCCAGCCGGGGCCTGCGGGGAGGAGCCGCGGACCCCTACCCCGCTACCCGGAGCCGGGTTTCAGGGCGAGCCGCCTTGTCTCCCCGCATTTGCGACCCAGTCTCTTCTCCTCCGACCCCTCCACCGCCCCCTTGTCATTATCTTCTGGGGGATCACGAGGCAGTCATTGAAGTTGGCTGTAAGCTTGGTTTCCCAGACGTCATTGAAGAGCTTCAAAAGAGAAGAGCTCACGAAGGTGCCTCTTCATTTTTCTCCGGAGCCAGAATTGGTTATTTACATTAAAAATAACGTTTTAAAAACTCGAATCCGGAAGTGTTCAAGTTGTGTTTTTAAAACAATAGGAGAGGATAGAGTTCCACCTTAACAGCCGGGCTTGTTTTTGAATAGAGTGAAATGTGCAAGACAGTTTACCATTAGCATACCAATGTGGTAAGGAAATCGGAGCCCAGATTTGGTGGTCCCTGGGGAGCAGGTGATTGGAACGAGGCTCCAGGAATCTGTGCGGGGAAGGGGGCGGTGGTGTGTGCGGAGTGGGGATAGATACATTCTGTTGGTTGAGGTGTGAATTACACGGATTCATTATGTATTTGTCAAAACATCCAACTTAATATCCGTTCATTTCACTGTTTGTAAATTTTATCTCCATTTTTAACTCAGAAATGTACCATTTGCAGGTCCTTGAATCTATCACTTAATCTTTTAAAAGGTAGCCCAATTATTCGGTTATTAGAGCTATCAGAGCTTATCAGAGGTACCAAATTTGCAAAGCACTGTACTGATTCAATCCAGCCAAAGATTCAAAAAAGGCTTTAATGTGTGGAATGAAAAAAATATTCAATGTGAGAGTTGAGAGTTGTTTTTATTTGGAGCAAAATGAAGACTAAAGCCCAGGATTCACCTCTCAGATAGCTCCGAGGAAATGCTCCCAAGAGGTACGGTGGGAGGTCTGTATATATACGTGGTTTGTGCTAGTCACCAGGCACAGATGTCTCTGTTGATAATTTTACTGTTATTCTAGATATAAGAGGCAAGAAACTGAGCTCATAAAATCTGTAAAATACCTGTCTGAAGGCCTGTTCTGGCATTGTTTCCCAACGCACATGCATGCATGCATGCTCAGTCATGTCCGACACTTTGTGACCCCATGGACTGTAGCCCATCAGGCTCCTCTGTCCATGGGATTCTCCAGGCCAGAATACTGGAGTTGGTTGCCATGCCCTCCTCCAGGGGATCTTCCCAGCCCAGGGATCAAACCCCCATCTCCTGCGTCTAAGCTTCCTGCATTGGCAGGCTGATTCTTTACTGCTTTGCCACCCAGGTAGCCTTCCAGGGCAGTGTCATTCTTGATCTCCACCCTAAACTCCTTTCAAGGGTATGTTAGGGTCAGTGATTGCAGGGACAGGTTACCAAATGCTTACAGAGGCAGGTAGCAGGGGACAATTTTTAGTTGGCAAAGGTCACCATCCAATTTCACGGTCAGAATGATCTAATCCAACATCTATTCATTAACCAAGTGAGAACTCCTTTTAAATACATGCCACAAGCCCTGCCATTTTTGGTTTTGAAAGCAAGAGCTCATTTTAAGAGTGGGAGTTAGATGCAGCAGAAATAAAGTCCAGCCTGCCTCCATCAGTCAGTTCAGTTCAGTTCAGTCACTCAGTCATGTCCGACTCTTTGTGACCCCATGAATCGGAGCACACCAGGCTTCCCTGTCCATCACCAACTCCCAGAGTTTACTCAAACTCATGTCCATCAAGTCGCTGATGCCATCCAGCCATCTCATCCTCTGTCGTCCCCTTCTCCTCCTGCCCCCAATCCCTCCCAGCATCAGGGTCTTTTCCAATGAGTCAACTCTTCACATGAGGTGGCCAAAGGATTGGAGTTTCAGCTTTAGCATCATTCCCTACAAAGAAATCCCGGGCTGATCTCCTTCAGAATGGACTGGTTGGATCTCCTTGCAGTCCAAGGGACTCTCAAGAGTCTTCTCCAACACCACAGTTCAAAAGCATCAATTCTTCGGCGCTCAGCCTTCTTCACAGTCCAACTCTCACATCCATACATGACCACAGGAAAAACCATAGCCTTGACTAGACGGACCTTTGTTGGCAAAGTAATGTCTCTGCTTTTGAATATGCTATCTAGGTTGGTCATAACTTTCCTTCCAAAGAGTAAGCGTCTTTTAATTTCATGGCTGCAGTCACCATCTGCAGTGATTTTGGAGCCCCCCAAAATAAAGTCTGACACTGTTTCCACTGTTTCCCCATCTATTGCTATGAAGTGATGGGACCAGATGCCATGATCTTTGTTTTCTGAATGTTGAGCTTTAAGCCAACTTTTTCACTCTCCTCTTTCACTTTCATCAAGAGGCTCTTAAGTTCCTCTTTACTTTGTCTCCATAACCTCGGGCAAATACTTAACCCCTCCTTTCCTCCACTGCAAGACATCTAATGTAGTCATACTGAAGTTTTGTGGTGAATGAGTGAAATGTATAGAAAGCAATTTGCTCAGTGTTGATCTCTCAGACACACACTCTCCCTAGAAACCCACTCTGCCTCAATCGAAGTTGCAAGGGCCTGGGGTCAGTGTGCTTGGTCAATTTTTAAATAAGAGCATTATTGAGATGTTTGGTCATTTTTGCTTTAATTTGAATTCTTGCCAAACTGTTTACTATATAGTTAAGACAGTTTAATCCTTTCTAAAAAGAAGCCAACAGAAATTTAAAGGAAAAAACTTTCAAAAGAACCGTGGTATGGTCTTAGCTGTATTAAACTAAAACAAGCTGGCTGACAAAGATATCTTGAGTAAGTGACTGGTCAAGGGATCTTTTGCAAATTGTGTAAAATGTGTTCACTATCTCAATAATACCCTTTATATAAATAGGGAGATTTTTTTCCCCCTAGATAACACTCTGAGAGACAAGCTTTAACTGACTTGTGATTATTAGAGCACAAGAAAGAAAATGATTGACCCAATTGTCACATTGTGAAAATAAGACCTTATGTGTGTGTTAATCTAACTTTTCTGGAACGCTTCCCACATCATGGACCTGGCCCATGTTATGGAATTTGAATAAGACAGCGTATCTCAGACAGGCTGAGGCTGGACAAGTGTGGATAAGAAGCCTCTTGGAAAGAGAGTAAAGGACACAGACTAAAGTTTCAGACTCAAGACACACTATAATTGAAAAGCCACTCAACTGAGTGAATACTTAACTAGGAATTTACCTTGTACAATTATTGATGTAGGTCACTGGGAATTCCAAAGAGGTGTTGTGTGATATTCCTTATAACTTAAAGAAATCTAATTTCTCTATTTTCTTGTGGCATCGAGATAACAGAGAACAAGATAAAAGACAGTCAAGTGTTGGGCTGGCCAAAAAGTTCGTAAGAGCTTATGGAAAAACCCAAATGAACTTTTTGACCAACCCAATATATGGTTAATTGGGTTTCGGAATAGTAGTTGTGTCCTGGAAACAGATTTTTCTAGAGCAGGTGGGAATGAGCAAAGTATGGTTTTGATTATTAGGATAGGGGTGGGTGGATGGGAGGAAATAACAAAGGGACGTCTGAACAAGGGCAATGTGGCCCAGGAAGAGGAAGGGCCTGATCAATGCCTTCCCCTGACCATCTCTTGGTTCTCTTGAGCCTAGTGGATCAGCTCCTCCTCTCCCACCAGACCTTCTCAGACCGTCCTCCATCAGAACAGAAGCCTCCCTCCTCTGTCCTCCAAGCATGGCACCCGTGCCCCTGCCATGGCACAGACTTCATTCCCATCTTCAGTTAAGGCTGCTCACATGTCTATGTCCCAGTGAGGCTACCCTCTTAAAAGCAGGGCCTGCATCTTATTCGCTTCTGTATCCCCCAGTGGCCCAGTTCCTCACACAAAGTCAACAGGTATTCAAAAATGTTTCTTTTTATTGAATTCAATGAGAGATGAAAGTAGGGTGAAGTGAAGCCCATTTATAAGCAGGCACACACACGGGCGGTCGCTCATTTGGTTGTCATTTCGTTGGACGCTTACTGTGTGCCAGGCCTCACTCTAGGCTGAGGGCACATCCGTGAACAAAGCAGAGAAAAATCTCCGCCCCCGTGGAGCTGACACTTAAGATCTATCATAAGGAGTAGGATCAGCGATACATTTACATAAATTCAGCCATACCTATCAGCATAGTGAAGAAAAAGGAAAACAAAAAAGACACACTTAAGTACTTTAATTATTGGTACTACAAAAGTCTACTGTTGATATATAGTCTTTTATTATATATTTTACTTGCTATAGTCATAAAATATTCATAGCCATGTATCACTTTACAGCCATTCTACTTGTAAGATTATATAGAGAACTTTATTGGCAATTTCAGAGATTTTCACGGATCATTTTGAGCATGCTTGATTCCATCCTTAAGCATAGTCCTTAAAACCTACCCATCATAGAAGTTGTGACTCTACTGTATCAGATGGAAACTCGGAGGTTGTTGGGCAAGGAAGAACCATTCTAAGTATCTGAACATGAGAATAATGACATGATAAATCCATGTCTGGTTGGCTTAGTCTGGTAACAGGGAACAAGAGATAGTACCTTCACATATATACACATGGTCAATCAACAGTGGAATTCACATCAAGAATTAAAAAAAATAAAAAAGAACAGTTCATGAGTCATTTCCCATTTTTTAAGACAACTAAAATAGTAAGACCTTGAGGTCAAAAATATTTATAATCAACTTGATTATAAAATCTAAAAGAAAAAATCTTAATATATGGGTTTATTCTGACTAAACCTTTATCATTTTCATACATTTTCAAAGAGTATTTAAAAAGAACACCAAGTCAAGAAAAATCATTTTTAAATTTTGCAATAATTTTACTCTGTATACATTAATACCAATCATTTAACCCTAAAAACATTCTTCACTTGTACAATGTAAAAAATTGGACAGTATGTGACTAGAAATACTCCATTATCATAAAGCTACAGATTTGTGCTTTGAAGAGCAAAGTTAGAAAGCAAAAATAATAATCTAACAGTGATAAGCACCAAGAAGACGGAACTTTTTTGCACTTAGGGCCTGACTGGTTGTATTCAAACATAACCTCTACCAACAAAGGAATGAAAATGACACCTTATTTGGCAAAAACAAAACACAAAGAACAAAAATATACATATAGAGGTCTGGAAACAGTGAAGAATGCCCACTTTAAAACAATAAAATCAATCATACCTGTTTTTTAATTAATGTGACATTTGCAAAACTAGATTCATGTCACTTTAGTTCACTTTATATAATTCAGACTGCTCCATTTTTGTTAATGTGTTGTCACACTAGTATAAATGAATATGCTGACTCATGAGTCTGCTGTAATGAATCAACACCATTAGAGCTAGAAGACCCAGTAGCTCTAACGATCTTAGTTGCAACTCATTCCAACTGGTGAAACAGATTATTTATCGGTGTAATTTTTAAAAACTTTGGCCAGATGAGATATGGAGTGAATGAGATGAGTGTGTGTGTGTGTGTGTGTGAGACAGAGTGCTTCCCAGAGAGGAGTGACATGCCAAAAACCATACACAATGGCTCCAAAGACTTGGGCAGCCAGACACTGAATTTCCCCCCAGACAAATGAGAGGGGATGTTAAGGGGTGTGTCATCACCACGTGGAATCAGCGACAGATTTGGAACTAAGTCAGGATGCTTCAGCCACGACGTTCCCGTGACACTGGAGGATGTGAAGCAGCAACAGGGATCAGGCAGGGGTCAGGGATCGACTCTGGCTGCACGTGGAGGGTTTCCCTGGGTCTGCAGCTGAGGGTGCCCGGACCTGGCCCATAGGGCATCTGCAGCAGCCCGGCAGTGGTCCTCCACTTCTTAGTGAGGATGTCTCAGGGAGCCCAGAGTCTCAGCCTGAGGGTTCCTGCCTCCTGGTCTCAAAGGTTCTCTCAGTACAGATACCACCCGTTTTAGAGGCTTGGCCAAAACCTATCAGTGACCTTCCACTGCCAACTCAGCCTTGAAAGGGGCTCTCCCTGTGGTGTCCCTGAGTTTGAGGTAATGCCATCGGACTGTACGCCGTGTTGCAGTAATGAAGTCAGGCGGTCACTACAAAACTCAAGCGATCTGGATTCAATATTTGCCAGTCATCTCAGTAATACTTCCTAGTGAGAGTTTCTCCACACAAATTATAATGTGTGGAGCAAAGGAAAAAAATATTGCTAGAGGATGATAGAAAGAGTTTTTTAAAGTTCAGCAGTAAAACTCCTTAAGGGAAGGAAAAGGAGACATATTAACATTTCCACTTTCTATTTGTCCATCCTTGGCTTTGAGGTAAAAGAGCACCAAGGTTCATGTAAAGCTAGTTAAAGGTTCTTCCAGGCTCCTCCACCCACACAACAATCTGAGGGAAATCCTGAACAGTCTACTTCCCAAATTTGTCACCTTATCTCCGGGCATGTCCATACAGCTCTTTAATTCACTAGCAAAATCCACAGCAGTTTTTAAAACAGAATGACATAGTTGCATTCTTTAAATGCCAGCCATGAAATCATCACTTAAAAAAAAAGAAAAAGAAACTAGTCAGACTATATATATGGAAGTCAAGAAAACTTCTCTTTTTTTTAAGCTGCTTTATTTGGTCTGCTGAAGACATGCCTATGGCTGCTTCTAAAAAGCCCTTAGGAAGAGCCTCACGTGACATCCTGCAGTTGGATGTTGTCAGGTTCTTAAACTACACTGTAGGTCTAAACTTCTTCATGAAAACCCCTCAAAGGTGCACACTAAATGCAAAGAAAACTTCTTTTATAATTCAGTGAATTTCAGTCAAACCAAAATAACGATCTAAACTGTCCAAACACGCAACTTCTCCTTCTCCCCCAATGAACTAAATTCTTTTCTTTAAAAAATGGTCAGATTTGAAGATCGAGTTAAAATCCACCAAATTTCCAGTTAAACTCTGAGGGTTTCTATACAACGGTAGCATGATTTTGAATTCATTTTGGCATTCAGCTTTCTGTATTTTTCCTATATATATCCTAGAGAAGCTTCCTGGATCATAATATTTGGGGAGAAATTAAAAGGGTCTTGTATGATACTACAAAGTTCCAGTAATTCTGTTTATCAGGGTTTACCCTTAGCTCAATGGCATTCAACCTCTCCATGATGCAAGTATATGGATAACAAGTTATTTCAGATACAAAACTCTTAGCTCTGTGTCATAAATAAATTTGGGTAAAACCGCAAGCCTTCCACTGAATCATCTCGGCAAAGATGGCCCATCTTCTCAGCAAGAAGCAACCTAGGAGTCAAGGGGAAAAAAAACACCATCATCCATCCATTCATTCAGAAACACAAATGATAGCTACAAGTGAGCAGCAGAGACCTTGCTTACCTCTCTTTAGCCAGAAGGACAGACATTCCCACGAGCTTAGCAAACTCTTCTGATGTTAACGATCCCTTCTCTGAAACCTAACAGAAACACAGAGCAGGAAAAAAAATGTGATCATTTAGGCCACCTCGGTACTAACCTGAGAATATCTATGTGTATACTCAGGAAATAATTGACTGAATTTTCTACTAAAATCACTCCAGAACTAAAGCTTTTTCACTAATGCTTAAGTCTACAAAAGTGGAAGGACCCAAAACAAACACTGTAGACTGAAACATTGTGTAATAGGGAGTGTGTGCGTGTGTGCGCGAGGTCCCTTAAGTGCTGTCCAACTCTTTGCGAACCCACGGACTATAGCCCGACAGGCTCCTCTGTCCATTGAATTTTCCAGGCAAGGATGCTGGAGTGGGTTGCCATGCCCTCCTCGAGGGGATCCTCCGGACCCAGGGATTGAACTCGTGTCTCTTAAGTACCCTGCATCCACAGGCGGGTTCTTTACCACTAGCGCCACCTGGGAAGCCCAATAAGGGCAATGTACTTCATAGTCTGAAAAGGAACATACAACAAATTCTAACTGAGTGCATAGTACATGCTCCAGCGAAGGACCCTTATACACAGGACTGGTTTTAAGTATGTGATCGGAATATGTATAGTCTTGAAACTTTCATCAAATTTAAAATAAGAATATTTCAAGGTCCTAACAAATAATCAGTTTGGCCAGCAAAATCCACCTAAACTACAGTTGCTTTCCATATTTTTTGAAGCAATTATTTTACAAAACAATTTGCAATGTTTACAATGCAGCTTACGTGGGTATGACTAAAAGAAAAAGTTCAATCATGGGTAACACTCTGACAAAGTTAAAAACTTACTCTCAAGGCTGAGTTTCAAACAGAAAGGGAGTAAGCACCTCCCTCATTCTAGCTCCCCTTACTTACAAAATGTTATGAGTGTTGGCAAGTTTCAAAGAGCTTTCAAAGTATAAATGTGATGAATAGTCACTCATTGTTAATGATCAACCGTTTTCAATTGGGTCTGTGAACATTACTTTTTAGCAAAGTTAAATTCAAAAGGAAATCCTGTTTCTCAAGTTGCTAAGCACTGGGGTCTTCGGGGGGCAAGCTCTAACGAGGGAGGGAGGAAACGGGGTCCCCGTACCGTCTCCAAGGCTGAGGCCACCATTTCCTCCTCCTTGTGGGACTGAAGTTCAATGACCATGACGCCGCTGTCAAACACGCGGAGTCTAAAAGTCGCAGAAGGGAGAACAAAGCCGTGAACATCTGGGATCTTGGACCCTCGGGGAGGCGAAAATATTTTTTTACTTTCATTTATGCCCAGGTCTGAGGGCAATATTAACACAAAACAGCATTTCAGATATAACGACCATGGGTGACTAAAGCATAACCAAAAAAGCTCATAAACAGTGAATGAAATTCTGAACTGTAATCCACATGCTAAGTAAAATATGCCTGGCTACTTTTTTTAAAACCTGAGGATAAGGAAAACACAATTCACAGCTGACTGTACTTCCAGGTCTCCAGAGACTAAGACAAAAAAAATTGTGTAAGGACAGAAAGACTGGTCACTGTGACCTCATGGGAGGAGCCCACATTGGCAAGAGTCTGACCACCTGCCCCTGAGGCCTTGCACAGCCCTGAGAAGGATGGAAGCTGGGATGACAGATGCCCATGGTACCAGGTGATTCCTGCCCACGTGAGAAACAAACTTCCAGAAGAGTGATGTATATGCTGGCTCACCACGCAAGAGGACAGACCTACAGGGCTGTTCTGTCTACTCAGGGTGGAATTGTGACAACAGACGGCAAACTTCCCACAAGGTTCTTTTACCTGAGAGGTAGTTTCAGCGCTTCCAGCATCTTGCATGCATTCACTAAATCTTCTGGTGAAAGCAACTAGAGAAGGGGGGGAAAAATACAAGTTTACCATTTACACTGCAAATTTAATAGAGTGATGCTATGTAATTATGATGACCACTCAAACAGAAGAGATAAGTGTAAAATGATCATGCATCAAGGATTTTAGGTGGCTTACTCACTTACAAGGCAAAAAGGATTAACAAAGAAGCAAAGACATCTATTCATTAGAGCAGTGCTATCCAAAGAAATATAACACAAGTCATATAGGTAATTTAAAACCTTCTAGTAGCCACGTTAAAAAATACACAGATTAAATTAATTTTAATGTATATATTTTATTCAACCCAAAAGAGCCAAAAATTTGCCCTGTAATTGATATAAAAATCATTAATAAGATAGTTAACACTTCTCTATTCTATACAAAGTCTTCTAAATCCAGGGTGTAATTCACACTTACAGCACACTTCAATTTGGACTACCTGCATTTCAAGTTCACGATCGTCACCTGTAGCTACGTAGTGGCTACCCTTCTGGCTCACGTGGCCTTGAAGAATCAGCTCAGTACAGTGGTGACCAGCAGCTGTGAGTCACACGGAATAGCTCCGGAGCCAGTCCAGCCTGAGTCCCAATCTCTGTCACAAGACTGTCTCCTGGTAGAGCCGTGGTCAAGCTTTTGAATCTTCCTGAGCCTCAGTGTCCTCATCCCCTAATTGTCCCCCAGATGGGGAGAGTAAAAGTAGCTACCACACTGAGTGATGGGGAGGATAAGCAGAGAACACGTGCAGAGCGCCTGGTGGATAATAAGTACCCACCGGGATGATTACTATGACTGTTCAAATTAAAACACAGAGCAGAGGGACCTCCCTGGTGGTCCAGTGGTCACTTCCAATGCAGGGGGATGTGGGTTCAATTCCTGGTTGAGGAGCTACGATCCCACATGCCGTGTGGCACAGTCAAAAATTTCAAAAAAACAAAAAAATACAGAGCAGAGCTTTGACTTGGGGAACCTGGGTGAGCACTGGAGACACATGTGTGAGCTATCTGCGTGGAGGGCAGAGAGACTGCACAGACAGACCCTTGGAGGCCAAGGACATGTGAGTGGAAAGGACAGCGAGAGCTGAGGTGTAGCTGGGGCTGATTCTAAGCCAAAGGAACAGGGCAGCTTCCCCACTGTGTTATCAACAGGCAATCTGAGTCCAGCCAGGTTCATTCAAAACAGTTAACAATCACAGAGTAAGGTCACCAGGCATAGTCTTGCTCATCACGACACAAACACAGGCTATTAGAACGCTGAGGTATCACTCAATCTAAACCCTATCTTAAAGGTAAAAAACCTGAGTTCCAGAGAGGTTAAGGAAGCTACTCAAAGTCACTGAGCAAAACCAGGAACAGAATCTACCCTCTGGATCCCAGGGCAGTGTTCTTTTTCACTGCACCACACTGCTTTTCAAAATATCAATACTTTTGATATTCACAGCCCTTCCTCAGATTGTATTCATTGTAGGAGAATTTGTATTCTATCAAGAAAGTCTATATTTAGCCAAAAGCATATCTAAAAATTCTTACTTCCATTCCTCGAGCTCGGTTTACTAAACAGTACACCTCTGTAAGTGACATTATTCCCCCTCGTTCCTGTTAAAATATTAAATAAAAAGAAACATTATAATTAGCACTAGTTAGCACTTCCTAATAGAAATCATAATCAGAGCAAAATCATAAATTATAAAATTTCTTAAGAAGCTTTTGAAAACTATATTTACACACCAGGAACCTATTCAGATACCAGGAGGCACTTCAAATTCCCTATTTGGACTTTAATACTATAATTACTGTTTTAACATTTACTTAAATAAAAAGAGGGGTTGGACACTATGTTTCAAAAAGTGTATTTAAATGTTTTAAGTTATTCCAGCTAATAACTAAATAAATGATGGAATTAAATATCACCATTTTGCAACCCCTAATGAAGTAACAGATATAGATAATGACTGTCAGTAGCTGTTAATATCACACAAAAAAGATAATCATATATAACATACCTTCTGATGGAAACGCACAAAACCCTCTATGGAATATTTTTATTAGGACAAAAAAAAAGAACTTCTAGATATAACTACCAATTTACAGGGAACACACAAGATGGTGAAGCATGGTAACTTACAGTTAGCAAAATCCAACTCTGAAACACTGTAAGATAAACTACTAGCTTCTTCAGTAAATAAATTGTATGATGGGAAAAAAGAGATGGGAGAAGGAAAAACCCATAGAATTAAAAAAAAAAAAAAAAAAAAACCTTGAAAGAAATCAAACATTTGCAATGTATCTTGGCTTGAACAAATCAACTGCAGCAGAAAATGTGAATACTAACTAGGTATCCGATAATACTAAAAAATTATTTTTTAATTTTTAGGTGTGAAATGGGATTATAATCACATTTAAAGGCATCTTTATCACTATAATTACATAGTTAAATGTTTACAGGTAAAGGGATATGATGTCTGGGATTCACTTTAAAATAATTTTGAGTGGAGCTGGATGATGGGGACATAGGGATTCATTATGCTATCCTACTCTGTCATCTGTTTGAAATATTTCTTAATACAGGTGCTTTAATAAAGTTTTGATTCCCTGAATAATGTTAAACTAGAATATGAAACTTTATTATGAAGTTATTAATAGCACACGGTATATGAAAAAAATGTGTCTAAAATATATACAGATTATATATTTCCTTTTGAAAATAAGAGATAAGAAAGACTTTTTGTATCAAACAGATTTAGATATCTGAAATGGAAATTAAAAACAATTTAGAAAATTATTGACAAAGAATCACTGCTAAGTGCTAAGTCACTTCAGTCGTGTCCGACTCTGTGCGATCCCATAGAAGGCAGTCCACCAAGCTCCCCCGTCCCTGGGATTCTCCAGGCAAGAACACTGGAGTGGGTTGCCATTTCCTTCTCCAATGCAGGAAAGTGAAAAGTGAAAGTGAAGTCGCTCAGTCATGTCCGACCCTTAGCATGGACTGCAGCCTACCAGGCTCCTCCATCCATGGGACTTTCCATGCAAGAGTACTGGAGTGGGGTGCCATTGCCTTCTCCAAAGAATCACTGAACTAGTTTAGTTTATTACTGCAAGGAAAAATAACATGTTGGTTGAATAGAAGCCACATCATGAAAGGAGTTAAGCTCTTAAGACCTCTGATGACACAAAAATAATTTAACACAATTTAAAGAGACCATTAAGATTTTGTTTTTACCTCCAAAGGTGCCTGCAGTATTCCAGCCAGCTGTTTGGCCAGCTGCATGTGGTACTGTGTGCCGGAGCCGTAGGTCTCCCTGGTAACCGGGTTAGCTATCCCCATGCTCAGCAAATAGGATTTAAACCTGATGGTCTATAAGGAGAGGGAAAGATACACAAAAAGACTATGCAGATTTAGTCTCTCTACCCAGCATCGGAAATCCATCAGACATTCAGTTCCACTCGATTATTTCTATATCTACCCATCTCTTCTACTGTGTTTCTATGCTGTGAAATATATGAGTGAATTCCTAGTATTTCCTGGCATAAATCGGATCATTACTCTCCTCCCGCCTTAGTATCTCAGTTTCTATTTACCCCACAGGTTTGGTGGCAGATGAGACTCAGGTAACAACCATCCTTCTGCTTAATGTCAACCAAATGATAAAACCAAAAACCTAGGAAAACAGCTGTGACCAGATTGTAGACAAATTTAATGAAACATATCAAACTTAAGGTATGTCAAGAACAAACTTCCACATTTCAGTATCTCTTATTTTCTACATTCCAGGAAAAGTACTGAAATATCCTTTAATTCTGCTAGAGCTAACAAAGTTTTTATGGCTGACTTTTTCTTCCACATTGTCATATATCCTCAAGTCCTACAAGAAATCAAACACTATTTTAAGAAACAGCATGCTGGTAAACCACCAGAATGCCCTTGTGTTATCTCTGTAATCTAGTTCTCAAAGCCTTAAAGAGGCCACCCATTTACCTCATCTTCTGTGATGTCACCTTGCTTGTCTTTGATCTTATTAGCAATGGACTTTGATAACTCCACCATTTCCTTAGCCTGTCAAGAGAACAGAAAAAGAGCAAAAAGAAATAATGTCCCTAAATGTCTGCTAACAAAATAAATTTTCAAAAGTGTATTATAACTGGCATGAATTTAATACATGTAAATGACATATACCTTGACCATTAGCTTGCTGAGGTCTTCGAAGGCCTGAAATGAGAAATGAGATTTTGTTGGAATTTGTCTAAAGAACTGAGACGTTTTAAAGCAATGAAGCACTCTATTTTCTTCCCTATGATAGAAATTTATGAGATTTTCTGACAAATATCAACTTATTTATAGGAATAGTTATATAGTCATAAATCTACCTTATCCTAAAGAATTCAGTTTAGCTTAGAAGCTGTCAAATTTCCAAAACCAACTACAAAAAACAAATTTTCAGAAAGAAAACAGTTACTGATTAAACAAACAAAAGGTGACACAATAGTTTAAAAAATATTATCTCTTTGACACAAGTAAGAAAATTTGTCACCGGTTTTTCCCAGATAAGAGGTCAGGAATCACAGGTGTCGTACAGTTTTCCTGGCCGAAAATGGCAACATGCAGCTGCAGGAATACTTCTTTGGGTCCAACAATTTCGGCTTTAATAGCAGGTATGATTAACCAAAACCATAAACCTCAGCCTTGAATATTACACAGATTATACTTGTAGCCTTGGCTAAACTGGATATCACAAGAGAACATTCAAATACCACCAAAGCATATCTAAATAAAACCCATCAACTGTTTGATGTACTACAATGAACATCCATCCCCTCCAAAGGCCTCTTCAAACTTGATCAGATATATTTATAATTCAAGTATTTGTGGCTCAATGATAAAGAAGTTGCCTGCCAATGAAGGAGATGGAGGTTCGATCCCTGGATCAGGAAGATCCCCTGGAGGAAGGCATGGCAACCCACTCCAGTATTCTTGCCTGGAGAATCCCATGGACAGAGGAGCCTGGCAGGCTACAGTCCATGGGGTCACAAAGAGTCGGACACAAATGAGCACACACTCACACACTTCCAGTGCAGAATAGCATCTAACTCATGTGCACAGATGTTACTTTTTAAAACCAATTAAGCAGCTTATCATTAATTGAAAACTCTTTCAATCGACCGAGAACAGCGGTCCACGGGTTCAGCCTGGCTGATGCCCGTCTTAATGACATGCAGGAACGTATCCCCCATCTGCAGAAAGACTTTGCTGAAAGAATAGAGTGCTGTGTACAATTCTTATGGTCAACTCACTGGGCTGCTACCGAAAACAAAGGGGAACGAATGTGCACACACCTAACAGGAATTTCCTCAGATAAACAAAAGGCTTAAACACTGGATTCTTATCAGCAGCGGCCAGCAGATGCAGGAAACCTTTTGTGGGAAACTTTGGGCAACGGCCCTGAAACTAAGGCTAT
The DNA here is from genome assembly GCF_029378745.1 of Bos indicus. NCBI lineage: Eukaryota > Metazoa > Chordata > Mammalia > Artiodactyla > Bovidae > Bos > Bos indicus. Next base: position 21,489,103 of record NC_091771.1, on the reverse strand, counting down.
TCAAATGTTTAAATGGAGGGCAAATCGCATACCAACCTCAATTTCAAATAAAATTAAAATGCAGACACTTTACACACTTAGATTTTTACTTTGCATATACAGTTACTAGATTTCTTTTACCTAAGTGAAAAGAAAAGACAACATTTCTAAATTTTTATATGGTAAGTCATTGTATTTACTGTATTATATTTTCATAGAAAAAGTCTGCTGAAAATAATGGTAAGTCTATGTAGAATACACAAATTAACCCTTAATGTGCATAGTCCATAAAAAATAAATACAAATATTTTAGTATTTTGGAAGAAGTACCTATAAAAAAATTCTAGGTAATTATAAAGCATAATTAAAAGCGTCCTCACTTCTATTTCTATTATTATTCTAAAATTTGGTATTAGCATTGAACATGTTAGTTGCTCAGTTGTGTCTGACTTTTTGTGACCCCATGGACTGTAGCCCACCAGCTCCTTTGTCCATGGAATTTGCCAGGCAAGAATACTAGAGTGGTTTGCCACTTCCTACTCCAGGGGATCTTCCCAATCCAGGGATCAAACCCACATCCCCTTGTGTCTCCTGCATTGGCAGGCGGGTTCGTTACCACTGCGCCACCTGGGACCATCTGGTGAAGAAATCAATGACCTGCATAAGAGCCCGATGCTTGTGTGGACTCCCCTGACTATGCAACTCTGAAAACCACACTGAAGTGGAATAACAGTTCATAAGCTAAGAAAAACGCTATTCTGAATACCACGTTAGTATGGCAGCCTTTGGAAAAGGGAATACTGATAATGCAAAATTGGTTCATTGCTCCATGCCACCTCCAAGCGTCACACAGAAGGGTGACTACAAAAACCACCGCAAGAGGACAGCGACAGCACCTTCTGGGTGGCAGAGAGTGCTTGGGACATAGCAGACCACACTCGTCTGCAAATCAGGAAACCCAAGTCCTCATAACCCTTGTTCCAAGTCTCGTCACCAGCCCTGAGATGATCCCTTCTCTGGATAGTAAGAAGCCCTCTCATGAGAAAATGCTGGAATTTTATGGGACTAGAGGATTCAGGGAAGATGGGGGCTGTGGCAGCATCGTTTTTGAATCTCTCCAAATCCCACCATGAACATGGGCCAACAAGACCTCAAAACCTCTAAGACCCACAGGCAGCATATACAAAGAAGCTGAGTGACGAGATCTCCACAAGAACCTCAAGACACAAGCTAGTGGAGACAAGCCACCGAGAGCCCCAAGAGCTCCTCATCTTAACAGTGAGGCAGAGAGAGAAAAGGGAGGCAACAGAGCAACCGACAGACCTGAGGAGAGGAGACCCCGACCCAGCCAGCAGGCATCACTAGAGAGCAGACGGGCAAACCTGAGGTCAGGGACTGAAACGGAGAGAGCTTTGCCCACTTCAGCAGTGGATGCGGGCAAGGGGTCCTCAGGCAGGGCTGAAGCAGCCTGTAAACTCTGGAAAGGGCCCCCCACCCCCAGGCTTCCCGGCCAGGACAGGAGCCCACATTGGGGAGAAACTACTGAGACAGGAATCAAAACCTGAGTGAGGCAGGAGTAACATAGGAAGCGGGGAAAGGGTCAGCTAAAGACAGGGGTGGGCATGGGGCCAGGAAACCACGGACGGCAAGTCACCTCCCTCGTGTGCCCCACATGAACAGAGCACAAGAGTGAGCACTGTGGAGTAAGAGACGCCGCCCTGAGCTAGGCCTTCCTCTAAAAATTCAGGAAAACTAATTTCACATGAAAATTAGCAACAGCAAAGTATCAAGGTCAAATCCCACACAAGGTTACTACAAGAAAAAAGGAAAATCAGGAGCCGAGTAACATTACAGATAATGAAAGAAAGCCAGAAAGACATGTTCACAGATCGGATCGAAAATTAACCTTCGGTTTCAAAATGAGCTGATAGATGTTGATAAAATGATAGAAGTTGTGAAAGAACACCATAAATCAGGAATGAATTTTTTAAATCATTTTTTAAATAAAGCCTATACTAGGAACTTGCCTGGTGGTCCAGTGGTTAAAACTCTGTGCTTCCAATGCAAGGGGACCAAGTTCCACCCCTGGTCAGGGAACTAAGATCCCACATCTAGCAGGCCATGCGGTGTGGCCAAAAATAAATACATACAATGAAAAGTTAAAGAAAAAAAAAAGACTATACTACTAGATGAACACAGGAGGAATAAACACAACAGATAATATCTTAAGAGAAAAAAGAGTGAAAAAGAGGACATTTTTCTAAAATAAAAAAGCCAAAAAGGGTTGGGAAGAAAGTCACAAAGAGGGAAGACTGGCAATAAAGCTGCAACATACAGTCTCAGAAGAAAAAGATACCAAAGCGATTATTGAAAATAATAGAAAAACATCTCTGAAATGAAAAGAAAACATGTCTGAAACCAAATACTGAAAGCATACTGTGTCCCTGAGAATAACAATCCAGAATGACTAACACTTAACATTCTAGTAAAATGACAAAAGATAAAAAAAAAAAAAAAAATCTGTTGAGCATCTAGAAAAAACAGCAAGTGACTTTAAAGAACGGAGAATATGAGGTTTTCACTACTCTGGCGGCAACACTTCATGTCAGACGAAAAAGTGAAAGTCACACATTGAAGGCACTCAGGAAAGAAAATGTGAGCCAAGGACTATAAATCCAGCAAAACTGACCTTCGTGTACAAGGAACACGGAGATGCCAGAATTCAGGGAGTATTATTCCCATGAGCACTTTCTCAAACATCTATGAGAGGATGAGCGTCAGACAACAGAAATGAACAGAGGGAAGTGAATGTAGGGACCAGGCGCATCACACACAGTTATTTTCACGAATGAGACTGAATGACAGGGGAAATGGAAGAGGGTACATGGTGGCTGAATGCACAGACAGTGTATTAATAGATACAGCACACCTATGTTTTACATTTGGGAAGAAAGGGAAGAACATATACAAAAAAAAACATATATATATATATATATATACTTTTTAACTGTTTTAGTAATTCTTCACTAGTGTAGTCCTGAATTTGAATAAGAAGCATTAGTGTGACCTCTTGACACACTTTTACTAAAAAAAAAACCCTAGCTTTTTCCAGTGGAAAGGGTTACAAATAAACATCAACTCAATAGAGATGCAAATTTCTAGCAGGCAGATTATGGTTTTGAAATACTGCTGCTGCTGCTGCGTCGCTTCAGTCGTGTCTGACTCTGTGTGACCCCATAGACGGAAGCCCACCAGGCTGCCCTGTCCCTGGGATTCTCCAGGCAAGAACACTGGAGTGGGGTGCCATTGCCCTCTCCGTTTGAAATACTACTTCTCCTTAAAAGAAACCTTGACTAACACAAGTATCTGGTAACTATTTGCAGTTTGGACTTTATTTGATTGAGGTAAATCTTTGAAATTCCATAAACAGCGCTCATCAATGGAATTTTACTTACAAACTATTATAAAAAATTATAAAAATTACTTCATAAAATCATTTCATAAAAATGCAAGACCATTTTCATATAAACATGGGAAAACTGATGATGTTGTAAATGTATTAACTGACTGCCCAAATCTAATGCACTGCTCATTTTTTAAACTAGAGTTCCTTCCCCTTTACTTGCTGCTGCTGCTGCTGCTGCTGCTAGGTCGCTTCAGTCGTGTCTGACTCTGTGTGACCCCATAGACGGCAGCCCACCAGGCTCCCCCGTCCCTGGGATTCTCCAGGCAAGAACACTGGAGTGGGTTGCCATTTCCTTCTCCAATGCATGAAAGTGAAAAGTGAAAGTGAAGTCACTCAGTCGTGTCCGACTCCTAGCGACCCCATGGACTGTAGCCTACCAGGCTCCTCCGTCCATGGGATTTTCCAGGTAAGAGTACTGGAGTGGGGTGCCATTGCCTTCTCCTCCCCTTTACTTGAATTTCCTCAAATATGATGAGGTTTCAGAAACACCAAAGTGCAAGCTGTGCTCCTAGAAGACGTAATGTGCTGGTCTGAACCACTCTTACTATCTCCGTGCCTGGTCCCTGAGTGGTCCTCAGTGCTCAAGTGGGGGTGCCCAATCAGACTCAAGGGCCGCAGAACAGCATTTGCCCCTTAACTAAGTTAATCAAACATTCAAAATAATTATACAGGGGACCTTGAATTCCTTATGAGTACCATCCAGTCAATGCCACCTAGACTTTAAAATATATGGACAATAATTCATGACGTTTTCTAACATCACAAAATCAATCTGTATTTCTTTTTTATTCCTTTCTGGAAAACCTTTTTAAAACACATTTGGGCTTAATTATGCCAACCTGAAGTAGATGCATTCAATGGGAACTGTGGCTTCAGGAAAGCTATATTCCAATACACAGAATGGAGGCAGCCACAGCTGTATCCCAAAGAATAAGCAAGATGGCTGAAAAAGACAGCTGACAGGAACTCGTGTAAGAATTACCTCAGAAATGTTTTTGTCAGTTTCTTTTCTTTTTTCTTCCAGTTTCCTTTCAATACCTACGATTCCTACAGCCCGTATTCTTCCTGGCTAAAAAACAAAAGTAGAAAATAAAATGTCCCAAATAGGAAGAACACACTCTTTTGTAACCCCACCACACTGTGTGTTCAATGGCGAGAGAGGACACGCAAAGAACCCAAGAAAAACAGCACATAATTACATCCAGTTTCCTTTCAAAACGTTTGTCGGTTTATGGCCACACATAATGACCTTCAAATCATTATAAATAAAGACTGAACACAAAAATAGATGGCATATTTTTACTCTGTATTTCAGGTATAAATTAAATTTCCTCTTCAATTTTGTTTTCTGGCAAGTCATCATGCATGTATCAGATATTTAATAGGGCCTCAAATGTGCAAAAAATTAAGAGTTAAAATTCTGGTACTTGAAAGTTATTATACAAGCTACTTTTACACATTTGAGTGCCTGTCCAGAGTTGGTGGTGAATGAGACTGGCCTGGAAAATGTCACCCCGTGGTACTGCTGTCTGTTCTGTCAGATGCCATGCTAATTATGAAAAACATAATGCCAGAAGATGGACTCTAACTCCTGCCACCCTGAAATTACGTTAGTAAGTAGTTAATCATGTGTTATTTCCAAGTGTCTACTGTCTAGAGAGTACTAAGTCAGGTTCTGTGAAAATAAGGTTCTAATTAGAACATCATCATTTTGCTTCTGGCGAGCTCTATAATCAGAGAACTCTTTTTCCTTTAATGAAGATGCAAAGACAGAGCTGAAAACACTGGATTAGGAAACAGTTAAAAAAATACCTGGGGTCCTCGATTTGTTTGTAATGACTGGGGAACTGGCATATTCTCCCATCTTCGCTGTGTCATCTCCTCTGATAGACGCCTGTAAAACTGTTATGCACATACAAACACTTTATTTTTTTTTAATTTGTTTAATTCTTTTTAATTGAAGGACAATTGCCTTACAACACCGTGCTGGATTCTGCCATACATCAACAGGTATCAGCCATAGGTATACATATGTCCCCTCCCTCTCGAACCCTCCCACCTCCCAACCATCCCACCCCTCTAGGTTGCTGCAGAGCACTGAGCTGAGCTCCCTGCGTCACACAGCAAATTTCCACGGCCGATCTAATTTTACTTATGGGAGCGCATATGTTTCAATGCTACTCTCAGTTTGTCCCAGCCCTCCTTCCCCCTCTGTGTCCACAAGTCTGCGTTTCCACTGCTGCCCTGCAAATGCGTTCATCAGTACCGCCTTTCAAGATTCCATATATATGTGTTAATACACGATACTGAATCAGGCAGGCTGCACCATCCTCATACACATCATTACTTAACATTTGTTTAGTTGAGAGGTCTGTTCGGTCATTTGTGACAAGCCTAGAATTCTCAGAGACATCAAAGGAAATCAAAGGAAGTTCTTTTCTTGGATCAACTTCAGAAAACACAAAGAAAAAAAAAAAAGAAGGAACTGACCTTCTACATAAAGTGAACTATTCTCAACAAAGAGATGAGTGACAATGAAATAAATAGACTGACTTTAAACAATCCTGCATGTGTGGATTGTTTTCGATCCATACTGAAACTGACCCAGTGCCAAGAAAAATACACAACCATTATCCACGAAGGAAGCAGAGAATAATTTGTCTAGTTAAAATATGAGGCCAGATATTAGGGCCAAAACATGCCTATGCTCGTAAAAAAAAAAACAACAACTGTATCTTTCAACTACAGTGAGAATGACTTGAGTTAGTCACTTCAATTTGCTCAGAGCCTGCGGATCGAGAACACTGAGTCAGATGCTATAAAGAAAAAGAACATACATACTTTATGATCCTGGTGGGGAGATAAACACAGGCTTATCAATGTCTAAAGAATATTTACATACCAACTTATTAGCCAGAACGTATAAACCATGATACTGTGGAATAAGAACTTACAACAGTTAGATTGGTATGGAGTTAATAAAGGTAGACTGCCTGGTGTAAGGCTGGTGAACTGTCAGGCACAGAGGAAGTTACACATTTCACTGCATCATCCTCTGTCCCTTCATCCAAACAAATTACAGCACCGAATCCTCACTAGTCACCTAGTGCCACGACTTAGCTCATTTCCAGCCTCCGATCTTTCCTGTTCCCACATCCTCCTGCTTCCTGTTCCCACTGAAACCTAACTTCATATTCTTCACTGATCAGGTTTAAGAGATGATGAAAAGTTCATTGGAAAGTTATGGTGAAAACGGGTATGTTGAGCAATACTGCCTTCCATCCTATAAACAAACAACAACCAGAATTTATACAAAGCCACTTTTCTAGTTCAGTTTTACTCATAAGGAGACTTACCTCAATCTGGCCATGTTCCTTGAAGGAGAGCTTGATGTAGGAGTTCTTACTGCTCTGGAATGGGCCGGGTTCTTTGTTAGAAGCAGCTGGGTGAAGATGAACCACTATTTTGGCACTGAAGAAAAAGCAGATGGAATGTATTGAATTGCCTTTTAAGAATCACTAATTTGGCAGCTTCTTTGGTGGCCCAGTGGCTAAGAATCCACCATGCAACTAAGGGGATACGGGTTTGATCCCTGGTCCGGGAAGACCCCACGTGCCACAGAGCAACTAAGCCCGTGCACCACAACTACTGAGCCTGTGCTCGAGAGCCTGGGAGCACCAACTTCTGAAGCCCACGTGCCCTAAAGCCTGTGTTCTGCAACAAGAGAAGCCATCGCAATGAGAAGCCCCCACTCACCCCAGCTAGAGAAAGCCCACATGCAGCAATGGAGACCCAGCGCAGCCAAAAAAAAAAAGCCACTAATTCTATTTTTGTAACTTTTAACGTATTTCAGATCACTTAAAAAATTCATGTAGAAACAAAGAACATCCTGAAAGGAATCCTTTTAAAGTCTGTATCAATTCAGTATTAATGAATCTCTCAAAAATTTCTCTACTTAACACGTATATGCTGTGCACCAAAAAAATTAAAGTTACCAGCTCTATAGATTAAATAAAAATGTGGTTTTAGGAAATCAGTTCAAAATAAACTTGCAGAATGTGGGGTGGTTTATGATGCTGGTTGACAATCAGGTTTTCCACCCACAGAGTCATCTCCAAAGGTGACTAGGGGCCGATCATCTCTGCCAAGGCATACGACCATACTCATTTGAAAACAAAATGTGAAAACTTATCTGCGTAAAACTGGCCAGCTGACATTTTATTAAAACTCCATCCAAAACTAACATTCCACAGTGTCATTTTTGGAAAATGCCACTCAGTCAATGACATGATTTAGAGAGATATCCTGCAGCAAAAACAATTCTCAAAACGCTGCTACCCCAGGATCACAAACTGCCATGATCTTTATGACAACTGCTATCTTCTATGCCATTAAAAACACCACTGTATTTGTTCAGTTCTGTGTCTTTTTCCCCCCCACCAGCTCAATAAACAATCTCCTATCAACATGAGCAAAACGAAAAACTCAAAGTATCTTGTGTACCTAGCTTAGACCTTTTTCTCTATGACCACATTATATTGGCTTGGCCACAACGTTCGTTCGAGTTTTCCTATAACATCTTCTAGAAAAACCCAAACAAACTTTTGGGCCAACACAAGGAATATACCGATTACGCAGTATTACTTTGTTTAGACCCATAGAGCTGCCTAAATATCATCCTAAAATTGAACAACCACATGTGGGGCCTCCTTGACGTCACAAACGCTTTGGTTAGTGAACTGGGGCTAGGCGTGGATGGACTCTCCATGGGTTCCTTCTTGGGGACTATCTTTAAGTGAAGTGAGCAAATAAAACCGTGTAAGCAGAATCCCAAGACTGTTTGAAATGAACTGTCAGGGAAACAAACAAACTATGACAATTAGGATCAGTTAGGAGTGAGCATACGCACCATACAACCTTTAAAACTGAAAAAAACCTGGAGCCCTATCAGGACTTTTCAAAGGAAACTCAATGAAAAGCTAAAAGATGATACAAAATGAAGTGTAAACAAAGTAAGCATAAGAGTCATGCTGGAAATTCCCTGCCAGTCTCGAGGTTAGGACCCTGTGCTCTCACTGCTGAGGGACCCAGTTCTTTGATTGCAGGATCTGACTACATGAAAGCTAAAGATAAGCCCAGGTAGGGGAAAAACTCCTTACCAGCAATATTTGTTTGCAAATTGTCCTCAATTACATGTGCGCAACTATATATAAGCCAAAATGTCTTATATACTTGAATAAACAGAAACATTTCAACCTCTGGCTTTAAAACAGGGTGACTACATCTCCTGGTTTGCTTGGGGACAGTCCTGTTTTTTATACTCGCCTGGTCTAATGATAAGTAGGGTCCCCTATTATTCTAATAAATGTCCCAGTTTGGACACTAACTCTTGTGACACTCTATTCAACACTGATGCCTGAAAAGTTGAAGCTGAGAAACTTATGGTCAACTAGAATTAGGAGTAAAGTCAGGCATTTTTCTCAGATGGGTCATTTCTGATCTTAAGTACTGAATGAGAAATGTTATTGTTGTTCGGTCATTAAGTCATGCCAGACTCTTTGTGCCTCCATGGTCTGCACCATGCCAGGCTCCTCTGTCCTCCACCATCTCCCAGAGTTCGCTCAAACTCATGTCCATTGAGTCGGTGATGCTATCTAACCATCTCATCTTGTCCCCTTCTCCTCCTGCCTTCAATCTTTTCCAGCATCAGGGTCTTTTCCAAGGAGTCAGCTCTTCGCATCAGGTGACCATGAGAGATACACAGATGCATAAAAGCAAATGTCGGGGGAGTTCCCTGGTGGTCCAGTGGTTGGGACTCTGTACTTTGACTGCCAGGGGCCTGGGTTCAATCCCTGGTCGAGGAACTAAGATCCTGCAAGCCATGTGTCAGGGCAAAAAAAAGATTCAACTGTCTGAAAATATATTCAGTGACAGCTGACCCACACTTATTTATTATGACCCGAGGATACTACAACAACCTTAGTACTTGATTCATGCTTTAAGAATGACTTCCATTTATCAATGAGTTTAAAGTAGGATAACATCTCTTTGTAAACATAGATATTTTCCCCCACTTTTGAGATATAACTGACATACAATACTAGAAGTTTAAGGTGTGGAGCATAATGATTTGACTTACACACATCATGAAACAATTACCAGAGTAAATTCAGTGAACATCCAATACAAAATTGAAGAAATAGAAAAACAAAAATTTTTTTTCCCTTGTGAGGTGAACTCTTAGGATTTACTCTCGACAACTCTCATATATAGTGCACAGCAGTGGTAATTACATTCATCATGTCGTACATCACACCCCTATTGCTTATTTATCTTATCACTGGAAGTCTGTGCCTTTTGACCACTTTCATCCAGTTTTCCCTTCCCTCCCCGCCCCACCTCTGGCAACCACAAATCTGATCTCTTTTTCCATGAATTTAGTTGTTTTTGAAGTATAACGGACCTCCAACACTATGTTAGTTTGTTACACAACAGACAGGTTTGATGTTTCTATACATTTCAAAACCATCCCATGATAAGTCTAGTTATTATATGAAAGTAGAACTTGCTCAGTGTCCAACTCTTGGCCACCCCATAGACTGTAGTCTGCCAGGTTCTGTCCGTGGAATTCTCCGGCAAGAATACTGGAGTGGTTACCATGCCCTTTTCCAGGGATCTTTCCGATCCAAGGATCGAACCCAGGTCTCCCACACTGTAAGCAAACTCCTGAGTAGGAGTCTGCCTATTATATGACACCATACAAAGATATGACCTAATTTTGTACTATATTCCCCACACCGTCCCTTTTATACCCATGACTCAATTATTTTGTTACTGGAAGTTTATGCCTCTTAACCTTCCTCACCCATTTCTCTATTCCCCCAGGACAATACTTTCTCAAGGTAAACACAACCAACAGATTCGCTCACACATAGGCTGTCATGGCCATGACTGACTGGGCAATGACACAACCAAGTTAATGAGGATGGCTTGATGGGAAACGCTTTTGTGCATAAAGACTGTCATATACAGACCTTACCTTTTTCCAATTCCAGCTGCTTGTTCTTCAATGAACACGATTTGGGAAAGAGGAATGGCCATGCAGCATTCCTGGGAGGGAATCAGGAGAAAACAGGATCCATAAGATTCCTCAAAAATCCTTGTTTTATAAATTTATGGGGTGTGTGGCAAGTTGAGAAACTTATGATCAACTAGAAATAGGAATAAAGTTCTATAATGAGTTTTTGTTTCATTATGAATGATTGGCATTGAATAGGTCTAATGATAGCCATATTAGCTTCCTTCCATGATAATAAAAAAAAATTATACCAAGAATAATTTATAAATATATGGCTTGAGGACAGCTATCCCTCCAAAAAAAGATGTCTTTCTTGAATGCTTATTTCTTTAAAAAGAAAGGATTAGGCAAATTACCAGTTCTGAGGTACGCGTTATCAGTAAGGGCAATATTACCACCAAGGGGGAAAAACTGGTTCTTGCAGGGCAAAAAGAGACAGAATTTGCAGTGGTTAGTGACCTTTCCAAGAGCCTCAGTACAATGCGTAGTTTACCTGTAGAACTAAAAGTTCATGGGGTTAGGGGCCATGCTGTGTTGCTTCTTTTACAAGACAGAAACTTACACACAGATACACACACACACACTTTCAAGTTACAGCTCTTTGAGATAAAGATGTCAGGTCTATACATATAACTGAGTCCTCTCCCCCTAGAAATGCAAAAACGGGGCGGGAGGGGGTCTCTCCTCTTGCTGAGTGACCCAGAGGCAGCTCCCCTCAGCATCTAGGTGGAAGCATGTCCTTGGCAGCAGGCGTCCTCCTCCTATTTCTCAACAACAATCAGGGAGACTGGGTTGCTTGAAGGACTGCTGACTGATGGGGACACTCAAATGTGGGGGAGGATCTGATTTGGGCTTAAAATCCAGGAGTCACCACGACTCTCTGTACAGTAATTACCGTCTGTTTCAGGGTTGAATGCTAGACCTTAATTCCTCTATCTGCACCCCATCGATAGAGACTATGGGACACATTCTTCTGACATCTGAAAGCAATAATTTATCGCATCTACTTATAGCTTTGCCAGAAAGAAAAAAATGAAAGAAAAGAAATCAGTGACTTAAAACCTGCTGCTGCTGCTGCTGCTGCTAAGTCGCTTCAGTCGTGTCCAACTCTGTGCGACCCCATAGACGGCAACCCACCAGGCTCCCTCGTCCCTGGGATTCTCCAGGCAAGAACACTAGAGTGGGTTGCCATTTCCTTCTCCAATGCAGGAAAGTGAAAAGTGAAAGTGAAGTCGCTCAGTCGTGTCCGACTCTTAGCGACCTCGTGGACTGCAGCCTACCGGGCTCCTCTGTCCATGGGACTTTCCAGGCAAGAGTACTGGAGTGGGGTGCCATTGCCTTCTCCTACTTAAAACCTAGAACTGATGCAAATAATTCAAACTTACATGATTCTTCTGATCTCTCCAAATTAAACGGTGCGTACTAAGAAGGAGGGTCCCAGGATCAAATTTTATCTGGAAAAACAAGATCATCACAAAATGTTAATAACATATCACACAACATGGTCCAGATTTTATTCCCCATGAACTGCACGATAGTAAGTCAATCACATAAACATTTTAGAATTAAGTTTGTCATAAGTCAAAGAGAAGCAATGCTACACACTTCATAAACCTTGCTAAAATTAGGAAAAAAAATTGCAAACCACCTAGCTATGTAACAGTAGGGGAGTGGCTAAATCAGGAGTGATATATTCATACTATGAAATCCAGGCAGAGATGAAAAAGAATGATGAGGTGGAGCTATATAAACTATCATGAAACTCTAAGACATAGGATGAGTGGGGAAGAAAGCAATCAAAGGATACTGCATACAATGTAATTAGACAAATAGACAGACAGATATAGATATCAATAAACTCCATATTTCTCAAACTACATGTGAGATATATCTATAAATAGACAGATAGATGTGTATATGTACTATGAACACAGATAAATAGTAGAAAAAGTTCTAAATGGGATCCATACTCAATGATCTGTTAATATTATCTTAGAAAAAGTATGAAGGAATGGAAGAAAGAGAAGCAAAGGGCTCTTTCCCAAAACCATATATCTCACTATTGATTGAATTTTTACCATGAGACTGAAGGTGCATAACACTCATATAAATTTTTAAAATGGTTTTTAAATAACAAGAAAATCCAGAAAAAGACACAAACACATGCAAAATGAGTGTGGATGGAGATTCAGTAAATGGTACCAAGACACTTGCATTGCTCAGCAGGGACAAAAAAAAAAAAAACAAAGTAGGATTTACACCTAACACAACGTGCCAAAATAAATTCTGGACAGAGTTAAAAAATTGAAAATTTATTACAAAAAAGTATAAAATTATTTGAGTTAAAAATTATAAAAGCACTAGAAAAATCAGAATTTTTAAAATCACATCGGAGGGGAGAAAATCTTTCTAAGAAAAATAGTCAACCCATAAGCATTAGAGGAAAAGATGGAACAATTCACCTACACACACACACACACACACACACACACACTCTTCATGGCAAAAATCATCAAGAGCAAAGACGGCAGACTGGAAGAAATAGTTGCAATTCACATCAGAGACAAACATGTACATCTCCTTAATATATAAAATACTCTTACAAATCAGTAAGAAAATATTCTATAATCCATTAGACAAATGGGCAAAGACTATTAACAGAAAGTTCACAGAAAAGGAACTACACGTGCCTCCTAAACACATTAACTGATGGTTAACCTCATTGATGATAAGAAAAAGGCAAATTGAGAGAACACCAGGCTACCCTTTTCACCCATGAGATTGGCAGAGGTTCACAAGTTCGGTAACACTGAGCGGCTGACACGTTGGGAAAATAAGCATTTGCACATATCACTGGAGGGCAGTGTACTGTCATCTGTCAAAAATACAAATACACCAACCCTTTGACTCAATCAATGTCTTTCTAGAAAGGTATCCCACTGATGAATTTGCACATGTGTATATAAGGTTACTCATTGCTGTTTTTTAAAAGCAAAAGATAGGAAACAAATTAAATTCCATCACCAAGGAAATGCACACCCACACAAGGAATGACAACTTAGTCATTAAAAAAGAATGAGGAGACTCTTCATGTATTTGTTGTATCTGATAAAATCTAAGATGCCATTAATTATAAGATACATCTGGCTTCTAGAGTTGTTAAAATGTGTGTGGGGGAGGAGGGGGTTGAGGGGAAATGTACATTTAGAATGAATGAAATACGATAAATTCTCTACATAGATAAGTGAAAAAAGCAAAGTGTCAGAGCTTTGTATGCATAGTATGAATTGACACTTTAAAAGGCAAGAGACTGTATTCTACGTGAACACCTGTGTATAACACAAATGCATAACTCTAGAGTGAAGCGCTGGTGACTTCTGAGCGGGCACTGGGGACAAAGTCTCCTCCTAGGATGGGAGGGACACTTTTAGCTTTTTATTTTTTATCATGGAATCGTGTCATTTATGCAAAACACAAATGTTAAAATGTTTTTAAAAACTAAAATACAATCACAAAAAAAGCCAGCTAGGTCTTTAGGACCAAACCTGTAATCCTCATAATTTGTTACTATGCACTGGAAGTATTTTGCAAAGTCGGACACGACTAAGTGACTAACGAACACATACAAGGTGGGTTCTTGATATACACTGTAAATTATTTAAATAAGCAAATTTTGGAGTTGGAACCCCAAAAGACTGGAAAGCCAAACCTCTCCATTTTTGTTGAAAGCAAGAAATACATTGGAAGCTTCTATTCACTCTAATTGCTAGAGAGTAGAATTGGCCATAGGTAGGACGTGCTCATACCCTTTTGAGGAGCAGTTATTTCAAAAGATACAAGCTTGATCCTATGTATAAAATAGAAACTTAAAGGATTTTAGTAAGGGTCCAGATTATTACCAATAATAATTCTTTTGAGTTTAAAATAATGTGGTTAAAAAATGTATATCAAGTAAATAACCAATTAGAACATTATTATGTATCATTCTTAAGTGAAAATATACATAAATGTACTTATATAGGCACTTGACAATATATTACAAGATACTCTGGATATTAATAAAGTGAAGTCGCTCAGTCGTGTCCGACTCTTTGCAACCCCATGGAGTGTAGCCTACCAGGCTCCTCTGTCCATGGGATTTTCCAACAAGATACTCTTGATATTAATAAAGAAGGAAGCAACACACATAGCTTACACACACACGTGCACAATCACACAGACAGAATGTGCCAAAAGGAAAGGAATACTGATTATCTCAAGCTACTTCTTTCAGCTTACCCATCTTTAACAACTTTATTATTCATCTAATAAGAAAAGACAAAGGAATTTGTTACAGGTATATATGACTTCATGCAACTCTGAAATGTATATAAATTATTTTTTATTAAATCAAACATAAGCAGAAACACTCTTTGTCAGAAGTCCTTTTCTAATACATGGAATTCTCCAGGCAAGAATACTGGAGTAAGTTGCCATTGCCTTCTCCAGGGGATCTTTCCAACCCAGGGATCAAACCTGGGTCTTCTGCATTGCAGGCAGATTCTTGACCATCTGAACCACCAGGGGCTTCTCCTAATACATAACATGAATTTTAAAAAATGATTTTCTAAGAGTAACACTGACTGTATCGCTGCTGCTGCTGCTAAGTCACTTCAGTCGTGTCTGACTCTGTGCCACCCCATAGGCGGCAGCCCACCAGGCTCCCCCGTCCCCGGGATTCTCCAGGCAAGAACACTGGAGTGGGTTGCCATTTCCTTCTCCAATGCAGGAAAGTGAAAAGTGAAAGTGAAGTCGCTCAGTCGTGTCCAACTCTTAGCGACCCCATGGACTGCAGCCCACCAGGCTCCTCCATCCATGCGATTTTCCAGGCAAGAGTCCTGGAGTGGGGTGCCATTGCCTTCTCTGACTGACTATATTACTAATATCTTAACATTAGTGACTTTAAATAATACGGTTAACAAGCATGCGCAGGAAGAAACCTGCACTGCCTGGCTGAAGACACTCTGAGAGAGATTACTCCACCAAGCACTTCAGCACCTCAGAGAAGTAACATCTGAAGTAACACAGACTCATTCCTGGCACTTATTTTGGTCTGGCGACGAATGTTTTGGCTAATGTGGCATACACAAAACCAAACGATTGAGTTCAAGCTATTTTTAAAAAATCTCTTTTTTGCCAATGAGTAAGACTGCCCTTTCCCAGGAGCAAATATTTTGTCAGCTTGAGAGTACCTGATGCCACATTACACAGCATAACTACCTAATAGTCCTGATTAAGAAACTGCACCTCATCTGTCTGAAATCCAAGCATAAGGCTGCGAGTTTAAAGCTGAAGCCAGAGGACGTTTCATTTCTATGGGGTGAACAATGCGCACACGTAATGTGTAAAGCGTTGCTGCCCTCAGTGAAGACATTGTGTAATAATCGTTGGCTTCAGGGATTGCAAGGGATTACGAGCTCAAGCCCACAGACAAGTTTAGGCTGGTTTGTGCTTACCACTCAGAGCTAGAATAATTTCAACTACTTAAAAGTTAGTAGTTAAAATAACTTAGGCATTCACTGAATAAGCTCTTACTGTTTTAACATTTGTCTGTCATAAAAGTAATATGCTGTTGAAAAAAAATTTTTTAAGTCTGAAAACAAAAATGAAATCATTCATAATTAGACAGCCAGGATGTGTGGATATAAACTTAAAATGAGGCCATGATATTTATAATTTTATAACTTGCTTTTTTCACTTAGCAGCCTATTGTTAGTCATTCCTCAAGCTGGTTAGGGCATGTCATACTTAATTAACCAAGCCCCATAGTGGACATTCAGATTGCTTCCAATTTTTCCCTATATTGCAGAATAATCAGATCAGATCAGATCAGATCAGTCGCTCAGTCGTGTCCGACTCTTTGCGACCCCATGAATTGCAGCACGCCAGGCCTCCCTGTCCATCACCAACTCCCAGAGTTCACTCAGACTCACGTCCATCGAGTCTGTGATGCCATCCAGCCATCTCATCCTCTGTCGTCCCCTTCTCCTCCTGCCCCCAATCCCTCCCAGCATATATACGCTATGTGCTGTGTAAGTTGCTTCAGTCGAGTCTGACTCTTTGTGACCCCGTGGACTGTAGCCCATCAGGCTCCTCTGTCCATGGGATTCTCCAGGCAAGAATACTGGAGTGGATTGCCATGCCCTCCTCCAGGGGAACTTCCCAACCCAGGGATTGAACTCTTGTCTCTTATGTCTCCTGCATTGGCAGGTGGGTTCTTAACCACTAGCACCACCTGGGAAGCCTATGTATATCTATACATAGAGAGAGATATGTCTCTATATATACATATAATATTGCTGACATGCACATATGCATTCATTATAGTTTTTATAGTTTTATGTGTCCCTGACTATTTCCCAAGGGTAATTCCTAAAATTTAGGAAGATCAAACCAGTCAATCCTGAAGGAAACCAGTTCTGAATATTCACTGGAAGGACTGATGCTGAAGCTGAAACTCCAATACTTTGGCCACCTGATGCAAAGAACTGACTCATTGGAAAAGACCCTGATGCTGGGAAAGACTGAACGCAGGAGGACAAGAGGATGACAGAGGATGAGATGGTTGGCATCACTGACTTGAAGGACATGAGTTTGAGCAAATTTCAGGAGTTGGTGATGGACAGAGAAGCCTGGCATGCTGTAGCCCATGGGGTAGCAAAGAGTCGGACACAACTGAGCAACTGAACTAACCTGAAATTCCTAAAAAGTGAAACAGCCAACTTAAGAAAATACATTTTCTAAATCTTCTAGTATAAGCTAGCAACTTGACACTTTACACACCACTAACCTTCTTACATTACTTTTTAAATTAGCTGAGGCTAACAGACGCTTCTGTGAATTGAAACAAATGACCTGTCTACAATGCTTACGAAAACACATTATCCGGTCATAAGGGGCCCATGAAAACTGTGCCTGTATAAACAAGCAAAAGGCACCTGGGCGGTGGAAAGAGCACTGGTCTGGCTCCACCATTACCAACTGTGTGACCCTGCACAGGTTGCAGTTTTCTCAACCACCCACTGAAGGTCTCGGCGTCCTCATTTTCAGAGGATACGCTGTTTCATAAACAAATTGCATGTGGAAGATACACATTACACGACAGAAAGGGGCTGGCACTGGTGACTGCTGTGTTTCTCAAGCACTCCAGCACTGGGAACAAAGCACAGGCTCTGGGAATCTGATCAGCAGAGATTTAACCCCTGGCTCTGTGGTAACCCAGGTTCAATCCCTGGGCCGGGAAGATCCCCTGGAGAATGAAATGGCAACCCACTCCAGTATTCTTGCCTGGGAAATCCCATGGACAGAAGAGCCTGGCCACTTATAGTCCATAGGGTCTCAAAGAGCTGGACTCAACTGAGCACACACGCTTCTGGTAATCTACTTCAGTGGATCTTAGGCAAATTATGTTACCTCTGAGAGTTCTCTTCTCATTCAGTAAAATAGTCACCTCATATGCCCATTGAGATGATTAAATTATGAAAAGCTTCTGGCACATAGTAGGTACTATGTCTATTCAAGGTGTGCTTGCTTTAATGTATTTCACACTCACAAAGAGCCAGAAGACACAAGGTTGAAGAGAGAGCACCCACTGGTCTTAGCCCTGCGCCCACTGGCTGGAGGAATGGGTTGAGTGCAAAGCTGAGAAGGCTGGGAGGTCTGCACTGCGGTGCTGAGACGAGGGGGCAAGTGAGAGATTCTGAAAGGGCTCCTGCTCACATATGGAAGCTGATGTGCAGCTTCCTGGAGGCCTCATACCACGGGCCATGTGGACACCTTCCAGCAGAGCGAGGAAGCCAGGACACAAGACTGCCCCTGGGACTCAGTTTGGCCTCAGGTGACACTCGAGAAGGCTCAGCCAGTGACTGAGTAGATCTGGCCTGGGGACCACAGTGCCTTAGAGCTCAGCCCTCCCGCAGCACCCTCAACTTGCAGAACAGTCAAGAATTCTTGACTAACAACAAGGACCTACTGTATAGCACAGAGAACTATGTATCTCGTAATAACTTCATTGGAAAAGACCCTGATGCTGGGAAAGATTGAGGGCAGGAGGAGAAGAGGGCGACAGAGGATGAGATGGGTGGATGGCATCATCGACTCAATGGATATGAATTTGAGCAAACTCTGGGAGATGGTGAAGGACAGGGAGGCCTTGAAGGCTGCAGTCCATGGGGTCACAAAGAGTCTGACATGACTGAGCAACTGAACAACAACAAATAACCTGTAATATAACAACTGAATCACTTTGCAGCACACCTGAAACTGACACAGAATTGTAAATTAACTATACTTCAGTAACAAGAATTGGTTATTTAAAATAATAATAATAATAATTGACTTAAAAGGCTCAACTAAATTTTTCCCATAACTTTTTTCTTAATCCTCTGATACCTGTATCTACTTGTCCCAAAAACAAGCAGAAATATAAAAAAAAGGAAAAACTAAAACTTGCTGATACAGCAATGGTTTTTTTTTATATCCAACTACTAATAGTTTTGATTTTTTATTGTTTTAAAGATATTATAGTTATATTGTGTGTTAGCCAAGATGTCTCTAATTTGCATATTGGAATTACAGTAGAACAACACTGTGGTGATCTGCAAAAGCAAGACTGCTATCAGAGGGTGACTTTGGAGCTGTGTTTGAAGACCAGTTGCTTGGGGAAGTTCCAATCCCCTGAGGAAAGGGACGTTGATTAAGCTTCCCAGTCACCACAGTTCTATACTGTGGTGGAACCTCCGTTTACAAAAACAAAGACATTTAGCTAATCATGCCAAGCAAAAGATGCAAACCCAATTTGAGATCAAGTTCATAAAAATACTGAAGCAGTAAAAAGAGCTGTTGTTTAGTTCCATACCCCGTGTCCGCCTCTTCGACCCCAGGGACTGTAACCTGCCAGGCTCCTCTGTCCATGGGATCCTCCAGGCAAGAATACTGAAGAGGGTAGGCATTCCCTTCTCTGGAGGAATCTTCCTGACCCAGGAATTGAACCCGTGTTTCCTGCCTTGGCAGGCGGATTCTTAACCAGCTGAGCCACGGAGGAAAGCCAGGAAACAGAGTTTCTGCTGCTGCTAAGTCGCTTCAGTCGTGTCCGACTCTGTGCGACCCCATAGATGGCAGCCCACCAGGCTCCCCCGTCCCTGGTATTCTCCAGGCAAGAACACTGGAGTGGGTTGCCATTTCCTTCTCCAATGCAGGAAAGTGAAAAGTGAAAGTGAAGTCGCTTAGTCATGTCCGACTCTTAACGACCCCATGGACGGCAGCCCACTAGGCTCCTCCGTCCATGGGATTTTCCAGGCAAGAGTACTGGAGTGGGGTGCCATTGCCTTCTCCGAAACAGAGTTTCTAAGTCCAAACAAAAAAAAAGGGAATCTCGACCCAATAATAAAAACATGCAAAAATGCCCTCGAGGAGGCAGGGCACCGGGGTCCCCAGGCGTATCAGCGGTGCCTCGGGTGGCTGAGTTAAGCCCCGCCCTGGAAGGAAGGAGGCCTCAAGCTACTCTCTCCAATACAGACAGGAAAAGCTCTGGGTCAGGCAACGAGTTCCAAAGTACAGGAGGAAGTTTCTCTCTAAGGAAACTACAAGGAAGGAGAAGGTAGCAAGAGAAAAGTTCTGGAAACTAAAAATGCTGATAAGCAATTTCCGCCCCCCACCCCCCCAATTCCAGCTCATACATTTCATTCAGAACAGAATGATCGTTCGTAGTATGACGGTAGTCTCCAGTGAATGTTAACGTGTCCGTGAAACACAGGTAGTATTTCTCCCTGCCATCTGCAAACACACCTCTATGGTTTACGCTTGGATTACCAGGCACGGCCTGTTCCATCACTCGACAAACAATCAAACCTCCTTTCCAACGTCTCTCCCGGACCAAGAGCAATCAACAACACATACACAGCCTCTGGCCGAGGCGTCCCAGGAGATGCGGGCTTTTCTCTTCGGAAATCCTTTCGGTTCGCCCCGCTCCCGCTCCGGCCAGGACCGCCCTGTCCCCCGGGCTCCCCCAGGTCCCGGCGCCCGAAGCCACGCCCGGTTCGGGAGCTCAGGACCCGGCGGCCTCGGGACAAAGGCGGAACCGGCCTGCCCGGCGCGATCAGGGGCGAGGACTCGGGGTTCCCTGCCCGCGTCCGTGCCGCCCGGAGCGGGGGTCTCTGCCCGGGCTGGGAGCCGGGCGCCGTCCGCGCGCTCCCCGCGGGAGCCGTTCCCGAGTCGGGCCGGAGCCGGGCGCCGGGCGGGCGTGGACAGCGGGGGCGGCGCCTATTGGCGAGGCCAGCCGGGGAACTGGGGTCGCGGAGCGAGGCCCGGCCGGCCGCCGCCCTACCTTCTCCTCGCCGTCGTAGATGCGCACCCCCCGCTGCTGGATCACCAGCGTCTCGTTAATCTCCAGGAGGCCGCTGGTCCACACGAAGCGGTCCATGGCCGCCGCCTGGCCGGCCTCCGCCGCTTGCCCGCGCTGGCGCTCCGGGACGGCGAGCTGAGCCGCCGGGCAGCCTGCGGCGCCCCCTGGCGGCGGGCGGGGCGGAGGCCGGCAGGGAGGGAGATGTCTGACCTCGGAGCCCTGCGGAGCGCGCGCGGCCCCGGGGCGCCGGGGGACGTGGAGACGTGCTTGATGCGCCCCCTAGCGGTCCATCGGACACAGTCCCGATGAGGACGTCCACCCCATCCTTTGTCCTTGTTCAGTCGCTCAGTCATGTCGGACTCTTTGCGACCCCATGGACTGCAGCACACCAGGCTTCCCTGTCCTTCACCATCTCCCGGAGCTTACTCAAACTCGTGTCCATCGAGTCGGTGATGCCATCCAACCATCTCGTCCTCTGTCGTCCCCTTCTCCTCCTGCCTTCAATGTCTCCCAGCATCAGGGTCTTTTCTAATGAGTCGGCTCTTCGGCTCTTCGCAGCCAGTGGCCAAGGTATTGGAGCTTCAGCTTCAGTCCTTCCAATGAATATTCAGGACTGATTTCCTTTAGGATTGATTGGTTTGATCTCCTTGCAGTCCGGAGGACTCTCAAGAGTCTTTGTCCTCAGCTGCAAACCCAGAGATTGCAAGAGACTTTTAGGGAGCCCAGAACGCAGCTTGGACTTCCCGATTGTACACTATTCCTGCATATTTGTGCCCTTTTCTTGTCACTTCCCAGCATGCCGCCCTGTTCATTAAAGCCTGTCATTGATAACTTTTTTCCCAGATGAATATTTATGATCTGATTTGTTTTCACACAGCTTCAATCAATCAGATCAGTCGCTCAGTCGTGTCCGACTCCCTGCGACCCCATGTATCGCAGCACGCCAGGCCTCCCTGTCCATCACCAACTCCCGGAGTTCACCCAGACTCACGTCCATCGAGTCAGTGATGCCATCCAGCCATCTCATCCTCTGTCGTCCCCTTCTCCTCCTGCCCCCGATCCCTCCCAGCATCAGAGCCTTTTCCAATGAGTCAACTCTTCGCATGAGGTGGCCAAAGTACTGGAGTTTCAGCTTTAGCATCATTCCCTACAAAGAAATCCCAGGGCTGATCTCCTTCAGAATGGACTGGCTGGATCTCCTTGCAGTCCAAGGGACTCTCAAGAGTCCTCTCCAACCCCACAGTTCAAAAGCATCAATTCTTCCGCGCTCAGCCTTCTTCACAGTCCAACTCTCACATCCATACATGACCAAAGAAAAACCATAGCCTTGACTAGATGAACCTTTGTTGGCAAAATAATGTCTCTGCTTTTGAATATGCTATCTAGGTTGGTCATAACTTTCCTTCCAAGGAGTAAGCGTCTTTTAATTTCATGGCTGCAGTCACCATCTGCAGTGATTTTGGAGCCCAAAAAGATAAAGTCTGACACCATTTCCACTGTTTCCCCATCTATTTCCCATGAAGTGGTGGGACCAGATGCCATGATCTTCATTTTCTGAATGTTGAGCTTTAAGCCAACTTTTTCACTCTCCACTTTCACTTTCATCAAGAGGGTTTTGAGTTCCTCTTCACTTTCTGCCATAAGGGTGGTATCATCTGCATATCTGAGATTATTGATATTTCTCCCAGCAATCTTGATTCCAGCTTGTGTTTCTTCCAGTCCAGCGTTTCTCATGATGTACTCTGCATAGAAGTTAAATAAACAGGGTGACAATATACAGTCTTGACGTACTCCTTTTCCTGTTTGGAACCAGTCTGTTGTTTCATGTCCAGTTCTAACTGTTGCTTCCTGACCTGCATACAAATTTCTCAAGAGGCAGGTCAGGTGGTCTGGTATTCCCATCTCTTTCAGAATTTTCCACAGTTTATTGTGATCCACACAGTCAAAGGCTTTGGCATAGTCAATAAGGCAGAAATAGATGTTTTTCTGGAACTCTCTTGCTTTTTCCATGATCCAGTAGATGTTGGCAATTTGATCTCTGGTTCCTCTTCCTTTTCTAAAACCAGCTTGAACATCAGGAAGTTCACGGTTCACATACTGCTGAAGCCTGGCTTGGAGAATTTTGAGCATTACTTTACTAGCGTGTGAGATGAGTGCAATTGTGCGGTAGTTTGAGCATTCTTTGGCATTGCCTTTCTTTGGGATTGGAATGAAAACTGACCTTTTCCAGTTCAATCAATATGTAAGTACTATTTTGTAAAAAAAAAAAAAAAAAGTACTATTTTGTGCCCCACTTTTTTTCCAATTAAAATCCTTTTGATTTAAACATTTCCAGTATTGACACAGACTTCACAAATTTACTCTAGACAGTATTTCAGGATTATATCGATCTATGATAATTTACCTGTGGGTGGGTCTCTGCAAACCAGTCCCTGACTGCCACTCCCACCTGCTGGGCCTTGGCTGCTGTCCCTTTCATTTCTCTATCTTGCATTAAAAATGAAGCACCTGCATTTCTACTTCTACAACTGATATGTATTTCCCCCTTTAGGATTATTTTCTTAGAGTGTCTTCCCAAAGTAGGAGGACTGCTTTTAAGAGTTTGAACCCATGTTTCGCAAAGCTGCTACATATTGGGAACTTATTGAGGCAGGCCGTAGTGCCACCAGCAAATTGTTCTTCATCCAAGCCAAGTTACCCTGGCTACATTAGATGTTTTTGTTATTTTTTTGCCACTTGACCATTATTATTTTAATTAATTTACTTTAATTGGAGGATAATTACAATATTGTGTTGGTTTTAGCCATATATCAACATGAATTGGCCAAAGGTATAGATGGGTCCCCGACATCCTGAACCCGCCTCCCACCTCCCTCCCCTCTATTCTTTTTTCTTGTTTTCACTTACCAATGAGACAGTTTCTCAATACCTTTTAATCAAAAGAAGATCTTTGTCCTGAAGAGTGGCTAACACTGTGGACAACTCCTGCTCAAGAGCTGGGGAATATTCATTTACAGCGAAGCATACAGGTCAGGGGAGGAAGGGGTGTGGAGAAAGAGATGGAGAAGGAGCTGCTTGCTGGTGAGGTAGGGAGACAACCAGGAGGGTGTGGGGTTCTGGAAGCCAAGAGAAGAGGGGGTACTGTGAGGAGGAAAGCTGGGCTGTGACAATTCTGCTGATGGGGCAGGTGCTGGGGGACTGATCCCTGCTTTTCTCATGTGGACATTTTGGTGGCCTTGGCAGGAGTGGTCCAATGGGGTGGTGGAAGAAAAAATCTTCATGATCTGATTTTAAAAGAGAAAAAGAGCAGTGGACTTATAGACAGGAAGCATAGATGTTCCTTTTGAGGAATTTTGCTGCCAAGGAAAGCAAAGAAATGGGTTGGTTTCTTTGCTCAAAAACAGAAGAGGAAGTGAGATTGTGTGAGAGTTGGGCTGGTTTTTGTTGTTGTTGTTATTCTTTTGGCCTGGCCTTGCGCCATGTGGGATCTTAGGTCCCTGATGGGGAATCAAACCTCTGCCCCTGCAGTGCCGCACAGAGTCCTAACCACTGGACTGCCAGGGAATTCCCAGAGTCCAGATCATTTCTTGATGCCCTTCCCAGTGATAAATTCTATGATCTGAGTTTCTGGAAGATACAGTTTGGATCATTACAACAAAATGCTTTATCCTACTTGGAAATTTCAACATGGGAAAGGACTGCCTCTGAAATCATTGATTTCTTTTCCAGGCTGTATGTGAGCATCGGCTACTGGAGACCCTAAGAGTGACACAAGCTCAGATTGAACATCTGCGAGTCTCATAAAAGATGATTTTCAGAGCCCTATGCAAATGAATGTGGAAACTTGATTGCAGTGGGTGCTGGGAGACCGTGAACATTCAAATTAACCCCAGAAAAGGATTTTTAAAGCCTAAAATTGAGAAAGTTATCAAAGAGTTACCAAAAAAAAGAAAACCAGAAAACACTTCAGGTCCAAACAGATTCACAGGTGAATTCTTTAAAACCTTGACAGAAAAAAATAATTCTTTTAGCAGTTAAAGTTTTCCAGAGCATAAAAAAGGAAACTTTTCAAATTCTGTTTGTGAAGCCAGAGAAACACTAATCCCAAAACTCAACAAAAATACCACATTAAAAAACAGTCACATTAGTATGAATGCAAAAGTATATATTAAAATATTAATAGCAAAAATAAGTAAACAGAATAATAAAAGAGTGACAGTGCAATTCAAGTGCTGTTTATCCAAGGAGTAACAAATACAGTTCAGTATTAGGAAAACTATTATCAAAATTTAACCCATTGAATATGTGTATATATATGGCTGGGGCTCCCCACGTGGCGGTAGTGGTTAAGAACCCGCCTCCCAATGCAGGAGACACAGAGACTCGGGTTCGATCCCTGGGTTGGGAAGATCCGCTGGAGTAGGAAGTGGCAACCCACTCCAGTATTCTTGCCTGGAGAATCCCATAGACAGAGGAGCCTGGTGGGCTATAGCCCAGGGGCCCCAAAGAATCAGACACAACCGAGTGACTGAGCACACACAGCACATATATATGGCTGAGTCCCTTCACCTGAAACTATCACAAAATTGTTAAATGTCTATACTTCAAAATAAAAAGTTCTTAAAGAAGAGTTAACAAACAAAAAATTTAACCCACTGATAGATCACAGAAGAAAATCAAATGATCACCAAAGGATCATAAAAGACATTTGATGCAATTCAACATTGAGATGCTTGTCCAAAAATGCAGTTGAGCACAATTTCCTTCCTTCCTTCCTCTCTTTTGGGTTCTTGTATTTATTTAGGTATAATTTATATGCAATAAAACTTACCAGTTTTTAAATATGCAATCTGATGAGTTTTAACTACCAATACATATATATGTATGTGTGTGTGTGTAGACATTATGTAGAGAATATTACCATCACAACAGAAAGTTTCCTTGGATCCCTTTGTATTCGGATCCCCCCACACATACTTCCTGACATCTAAGAATCACTGATCTACTTTTTATCACTATTGTCTTACCTTTTCTAGCATTTCATATAAATAAAATTATAAGGTCTGTAGTCCTTTGTATCTGACTTCTTAAACATAATGTCATGTTTTTGAGATGCATCCATTGTCAGATAGAAAATACATATTGGTCTCTGCCCCAGGTACCTGGCATAGAACTGAAACCCTAGTAAATTCCATAGTGATGACAGCAGTAGGAGTATATCTTGTTCTAATGAGATGACTCCAGGTAGGCTCCTGGATGGTTCCTGAATGAGGGCTGATCACCAGAAAGACTGAGCCATGAATAAAAGCTTGAAAATTTCAGCCCTTCTACTTAGTCTCAAAACGTTTCCATGACTTCAAAGTAAAGCCCCTAACCTGTTGTCTGTCCTAACTTTCCTCTGACCCCAGTTTTTGGCAGCCCCCAGTCTGGGTTATGTCTCTTTGCGACCCCCTGGACAGTAGCCCGCCAGGCTTCTCTATCCATGAAATTCTCCAGGCAAGAATACTGGAGTGGGTAGCCATTTCCTTCTTCAGGGGATCTGCCCAACCCAGGGATCAAACCCTGGTTTCCTGCATTGCAGGCAGATTCTTTACCATCTGAGCCACCAGGGAAGCCCTATGGCTCTATGGATTTATCTGTTCCGGATATTTTATGTAAATGGAATCATACCAAGTATGTGACCTTTTGTGGCTAGCTTCTTTCATTTACCATAATGCTTTGGAAGGTCAAGTCACTTTTTAACTGTTCTATTTTGTTAAACTGTTTTATGTCACTTAATGGGAATCCCTGGTGACCCAACCTCTCTGGTGAAACTTTAGTAAATAATCAGCAATACTCACAGTAATATCTAAACAGCAGTGATGTCTTTGGGCTGGTGATGGTGCTGTTTGACTGTTGGTACTCCCAAAGATGGCCTTAAGTGTAGGCAAATTTACACTAAAAATGGGATATTTCATCGAGAAAAATTAAAACTACACAATATCCCAAACTAACTAAGGACAGAAATGGTATGGACCTAAAAGAAGCAGAAGATATTAAGAAGAGGTGGCAAGAATATACAGAAGAACTGTACAAAAAAGATCTTCACGACCCAGATAATAACGATGATGTGATCACTGACCTAGAGTCAGACATCCTGGAATGTGAAGTCAAGTGGGCCTTAGAAAGCATCACTATGAACAAAGCTAGTGGAGGTGATGGGATTCCAGTTGAGCTTTTTCAAATTCTGAAAGACGATGCTGTGAAAGTGCTGCACTCAATATGCCAGCACATTTGGAAAACTCAGCAGTGGCCACAGGACTGGAAAAGGTCAGTTTTCATTCCAATCCCAAAGAAAGGCAATGCCAAAGAATGCTCCAAGTACCGCACAATTGCACTCATCTCACACGCTAGTAAAGTAATGCTCAAAATTCTCCAAGCCAGGCTTCGGCAACACGTGAATCGTGAACTTCCAGATGTTCAAGCTGGTTTTAGAAAAGGCAGAGGAACCAGAGATCAAATTGCCAAAATCCGCTGGATCATGGAAAAAGCAAGAGAGTTCCAGAAAAACATCTACTTCTGCTTTATTGACTATGCCAAAGCCTTTGACTGTGTGGATCACAATAAACTGTGGAAAATTCTGAAAGAGATGGGCACACCAGACCACCTGACCTGCCTCTTGAGAAACCTATATGCAGGTCAGGAAGCAACAGTTAGAACTGGACATGAAACAACAGACTGGTTCCAAATAGGAAAAGGAGTACGTCAAGGCAGTATATTGTCACCCTGCTTATTTAACTTCTATTCAGAGTCCATCATGAGAAACGCTAGGCTGGAAGAAACACAAGCTGGAATCAAGATTGCCAGGAAAAATATCAATAACCTCAGATATGCAAATGACACCACCCTTATGGCAGAAAGTGAAGAGGAACTCAAAAGCCTCTTGATGAAAGTGAAAGTGGAGAGTGAAAAAGTTGGCTTAAAGCTCAACATTCAGAAAACAAAGATCATGGCATGTCGTCCCATCACTTCATGGGAAATAGATGGGGAAACAGTGGAAACAGTGTCAGACTTTATTTTTCTGGGCTCCAAAATCGCTGCAGATGGTGATTGCAGCCATGAAATTAAAAGACGCTTACTCCTTGGAAGGAAAGTTATGACCAACCTAGATAGCATATTGAAAAGCAGAGACATTACTTTGCCAACAAAGGTTCGTCTAGTCAATGCTATGGTTTTTCCTGTGGTCATGTATGGATATGAGAGTTGGACTGTGAAGAAGGCTGAGCGCCGAAGTATTGATGCTTTTGAAGTGTGGTGTTGGAGAAGACTCTTGAGAGTCCCTTGGACTGCAAGGAGATCCAGCCAGTCCATTCTGAAGGAGATCAGCCCTGGGATTTCTTTGTAGGGAATGATGCTAAAGCTGAAACTCCAATACTTTGGCCACCTCATGCGAAGAGTTGACTCATTGGAAAAGACTCTGATGCTGGGAGGGATTGGGGAGACGAGAAGGGGACGACAGAGGATGAGATGGCTGGATGGCATCACTGACTTGATGGACGTGAGTCTGAGTGAACTCCGGGAGTTGGTGATGGACAGGGAGGCCTGGCGTGCTGCGATTCATGGGGTCGCAAAGAATCGGACAAGACTGAGCGACTGAACTGAACGACTAACACTTTTCTTTCATTTTTTCCTCTGTACTACACAATTATCAGATGCGAAAAAGAGGAGAGGAAGAGAAAAGTTTAAAATGAGGATCAGATCAGATCAGATCAGTCGCTCAGTCGTGTCCGACTCTTTGCGACCCCATGAATCACAGCACGCCAGGCCTCCCTGTCCATCACCAACTCCCGGAGTTCTCTCAGACTCACGTCCATCAAGTCAGCCATCTCATCCTCTGTCGTCCCCTTCTCCTCCTGCCCCCAATCCCTCCCAGCATCAGAGTCTTTTCCAATGAGTCAACTCTTCGCATGAGGTGGCCAAAGTACTGGAGTTTCAGCTTTAGCATCATTCCTTCCAAAGAAATCCCAGTGCTGCAGTTCATGGGGTCGCAAAGAGGACACGACTGAGCGACTGAACTGAACTGAACTGAAACACACCAGACAACACTTTTCTCCTCTGCCTTCGTCAATGCAGTGTGAGAGTCTAAAGAAGAGATCTATCTGCTACTGAGCATAGACGTAGCAGGCCGACTCCTCTCACATGACCAAGTCCAAGTCCAAGCCCAAGCCCAAGCACGCTGTTTAAGTTTGAAAACCCACGGACTCAGTCCAGAGCGGTCCTAACCGAAGTCAGGAGTCGCAAGCCCCGCCTCTGCAACCGTAGCTCAGGCCCCGCCCCTCTATGCCCATTGGCTCGTTCAATTCACGCCGAGCACCAATGGGCGGCCGCGCTGTCTAAGGCAGAGCCCGCGCGCCCAGAGGCAGAGAAGAGCAGCGGCGTCCGGAGGAAGTTTACGCCAGAGACGCGTACCCTGCTTCCCCGAGCTGTGATGAGCACCCCAGCCATCCCCCAGGACCTGCAGCTGAACCCGAGTCAGAGGACCCAGTCCGCATTCAGAGGTGAGGCCCGCGGTGGCGGGAGTGGCGCGAGCCGGACGGTGGATCGTTTGCCTGAGGGGCCGGGGCGCCCGCGGGCGCGGGATGGCTCGGGCAAGGCCGTCAGGGCCGCGGGGCCGCAGACCGGCTTCCCCCGCCCCCAACCCCGGTACGGTTGTGTGAGAAGCCCGCACGGGCGCTTGGCCTCTCGCGGCCGCGTTCTCGGCGTTTATGAACGGGACAATCGGAGTGGTGCCCGCTGTGTGGTGTTAGTGTACGGATTGAACGCCTTGCGTGCGGTCGAGACACGCTGGCGGGGGGAGACGCGCCTCAGGTGAGAGAATCCGTTCAGCCGGGGGCGAGGTAGGAGCGAGTGTGCAGGGCTCCGGGCCCGCGGGGGCGGGGCCGCGCCCGCCCGGGTGAGCTGCGCCTGCGCAGGCCCCTCCCACCTCCGGAGTCGGGAGTTCTTTTCTGCAGAGAAGGGTGTGCGCGTTTGATGCTTCAGATTGAACGCATGTTCCCTTCGAGTTCAGAGAAATCTGTTGTCCGGGTTGTCCGGATCTTCAGAAATAATAGCTGTTTCTTGGCCTATGGATGGGAAAACAAATTCTCACCCACTTCTGGTAAATTAGAACTTGGAGTCAGGTGTCTCATCTCTACCATTTAGCTCTTGAAACTTGGCTTTCGGGAACTGTATGTCGACAGTGATGCTCTCCAGACTTCACTTTCGGACAGTAGGGAATGTTATTCTTGTACAGAGTGGTTATGGGGACCAGGTATAGTAACAGTCATTTAAAAATATTATTATTTCTCAAAGGCAGTATTGAAATGGGAAATTTTCGGTTATAGACAGTATGTGATCTCAAGTAGAATATTTTTCGAAGTTAAATCAGTATTTTATTTGGTGTTATTGTAGCTGATGCTGACCTGTAGCTCTTTTGTTATTTAGAGCAAAGAAGACAAAAACTCAAGGAGCATCTGTTAAAAAGAAAAACTTCCTTTGCATGCAAACAGGAAAATCAGATGTTACTCAGGTGAGGTCAAATTTTTTTCAATTCACATTTGTCAAATTAGAGCTGTCCAGTAAAGATGTAATGTGAGCCACATGTGTAATTTAAAATTTTCTAGTGGCCACATTTTTAAAAGGAAATGAATTTTAATAACATTTTATTTAATCCAGTATTTTAATTTGCATTTCTTTATAATAGGTACTGTATTTATTGATATAGTTTGTCTTGATGAATGCTTCATACCCTTCTCCAGGGTGGAAACTTCTGCTTATATTTAGGAGATAGAGCTGGCAGGACTTGGTGATGGATTAGCTGTGGGATATAAAAGAAAAAATAGAGTCAGAGATGATCCTGAATATCCAGGTTAAAGGAGGCTAAAGAGATATGACAGCTAAGTTCAATACCTGACCCTTATACTGTGTTTGATAGTGGAAAAGGAAATACTGTGAAGGATATTATTAGCTCAGTTTTCAACTGTGAACAATAAGGTGGTAAATCAAAGTAAACTTATGAATTTGATAACTGTTCTGTGAGTATATAAAATTCCTGTTTTTAGGAAATAAACATCAAATCATTTAGTGGTAAAGAGCCATCATGTATATAACTTAACTTGAAAGGTTCAGGTAAAAAGTTGTATATATTCTACACATAGATACGTTCAGAAAGAGTGCAAATGATATTGCAAATGACATGAAATGTTAACAGGCAAATCTGGGTAAAGAATATATGCATATTCTTTAAATTATTTATAATTTTGCAACTTTATATAAGTTTGGCATTGTTCCCAAATAAAAATTAAAAAATATATATTTTTTACATTAATTAGTTTCTTTCAGTTCAGTTGCTCAGTCGTGTCCGACTTTTTGTGACCCCATGAATCACAGCACGCCAGGCCTCCCTGTCTATCACCAACTCCCGGAGTTCACTCAAACTCACGTCCGTCGAGTCAGTGACGCCATCTAGCCATCTCATCCTCTGTCATCCCCTTCTACTTCTGCCCCCAATCCCTCCCAGCATCAGAGTCTTTTCCAATGAGTCAACTCTTCGCATGAGGTGGCCAAAGTATTGGAGTTTCAGCTTCAGCATCAGTCCTTCCAATGAACACCCAGGACTGATCTCCTTTAGAATGGACTGATTGGATCTCCTTGCAGTTCAAGGGACTCTCAAGAGTCTTCTCCAACACCACAGTTCAAAAGTATCAATTCTTCGGCGCTTAGCTTTCTTCACAGTCCAACTCTCACATCCATACATGACCACTGGAAAAACCATAGCCTTGACTAGACGGACCTTTGTTGGCAAAGTAATGTCTCTGCTTTTCAATATGCTATCTAGGTTGGTCATAACTTTCCTTCCAAAGCGTAAGTGTCTTTTAATTTCATGGCTGCAATCACCATCTGCAGTGATTTTGGAGCCCAGAAAAATAGTCTGACACTGTTTCCACTGTTTCCCCATCTATTTCCCATGAAGTGATGGGACCAGATGCCATGATCTTAGTTTTCAGAATGTTGAGCTTTAAGCCAACTTTTTCACTCTCCTCTTTCACTTTCATCAAGAGGCTTTTTAGTTCCTCTTCACTTTCTGCCATAAGAGTGGTGTCATCTGCATATCTGAGGTTATTGATATTTTTCCTGGCAATCTTGATTCCAGCTTGTGTTTCTTCCAGCCTAGCGTTTCTCATGATGGACTCTGCATAGAAGTTAAATAAGCAGGGTGACAATATACTGCCTTGACGTACTCCTTTTCCTATTTGGAACCAGTCTGTGGTTCCATGTCCAGTTCTGTTTCTTCCTGATTTGCATATATAGTTTCTTTACTTTAGAATAAACATTTTCTTTACAAATCCCAATTTTTTTGTTCAAGACAAAAAGATGATCCTAGACTTTTGATTTGAATAACTGGGTGGATGGTGATCCTGTATATTGAGATGGGAAGCGTGAGGGAAGAGTGGGAGAATCCAGAGCTCTGTTTGACCATGATAAGTTTGAGGTAGCAAGAAGACATCTAAGTGGAGATGCCAAACAGTGATGTGTCTGAAGTTCCGGGGGTGAGAATTGGACTAGAGATAAAAACTTGCAAGTTGTCAGTGTGTAGATGGTATTTATTTAAGACTTTGAGGTGGAATGAAATTAATAGAGGGAAAGCAGAGAAAGAACATTAATTCAAATGTGACTGTGACTCTCAAGTACTTATTTAAATAAGGGATCCAACTGGGTTATGGGGTTTAGAGTACTCTTATACACAACGGGAAGAACATTCTAAACTATAGAGCTCTCAAACTCTGTTGACCCTAAAATATACATTTTGTTCACATTTTTGTATCTATGAAGTTGAAATCTGACTTAGAATCAAAGGCATGTCCAACTGACCCTTTTTTCCCCACTTTGTTCACAGAATACGAAATCACTTGCTAAGAGGGTCTCATGGCCTGTACTAACTAACCTATCTCTGTAAAAAGAAGTTTGGGTTTAATTCTTCTTCTTTTTTTTTTTAAATTGAAGAGTAATTGCTTTATAGAATTTTGTTGTTTTCTGTCAGACCTCAACATGAATCAGCCATAGGTACACATATATCCCTTACCTTTTGAAACCTCCCTCCCGTCTCCCTCTGCATCCCACCCCTCTAGGTTGATACAGAGCCCCTG
The DNA here is from genome assembly GCF_029378745.1 of Bos indicus. Lineage (NCBI taxonomy): Eukaryota > Metazoa > Chordata > Mammalia > Artiodactyla > Bovidae > Bos > Bos indicus. The sequence continues at coordinate 21,456,035 of NC_091771.1, read as the reverse complement.
TTCGAGTTTCCTGAGCCATACAGCAAATTTCCATTGGCTGTTTACATATGCTAATATAAGTTTCCATGTTATTCTTTCCATACATCTAACCCTCTCTTCTCCTCTCCTCTCCCCGTGTCCATAAGTCTTTTCTCTATGTCTCCGTTAGTGAAGTCGGTCAGTTGTGTCCTACTCTTTGCGACCCCGTGGACTATAGCCCACCAGGATCCTCCGTCCATGGGATTCTCCAGGCAAGAATACTGGAGTGGGTTGCCATTTCCTTCTCCAGGGGCTCTTCCCAACCCAGGGATTGAACCCGGGTCTCCCGCATTGCAGGCAGACGTTTTAGCCTCTGAGCCACTAGGGAAGTCCCGTTGCTGCCCTGTAAATAAATTCTTCAGTACCATTTTTCTAGATTCTGTATACATGCATTGGAATATGATACTTATCTTTCTCTTTCTGACTCACTTCACTCTGTATAATAGGTTCTAGGTTCATCCACCTCATCAGAACTGACTCAAATGCGTTCCATTTTATGGCTAAGTAATGATGGGGAAACAGTGGAAACAGTGTCAGACTTTATTTTGGGGGGCTCCAAAATCACTGCAGATGGTGACTGCAGCCATGAAATTAAAAAATGCTTACTCCTTGGAAGGAAAGTTAAAACCAACCTAGATAGCATATTGAAAAGTAGAGACATTACTTTGCCAACAAAGGTCCGTCTAGTCAACGCTATGGTTTTTCCAGTAGTCATGTATGGATGTGAGAGTTGGACTGTGAAAAAGGCTGAGCGCCGAAGAATTGATGCTTTTGAACTGTGGTGTTGGAGAAGACTCTTGAGAGTCCCTTGGACTGCAAGGAGATCCAACCGATCCATTCTGAAGGAGATCAGTCCTGGGTGTTCATTGGAAGGACTGATGCTGAAGCTGAAACTCCAATACTTTGGCCACCTCATGCGAAGAGTTGACTCATTGGAAAACTCTGATTCTGGGAGGGATTGGGGGCAGGAGGAGAAGGGGACGACAGAGGATGAGATGGCTGGATGGCATCACTGAGTCGATGGACGTGAGTCTGAGTGAACTCCGGGAGTTGGTGATGGACAGGGAGGCCTGGCGTGCTGCGATTCATGGGATCGCAAAGAGTTGGACACGACTGAGCGACTGAACTGAACTTTGAATATTCCATTGTGTATATGTACCACAACTTCTTTATCCATTCATCTGTTGATAGACATCTAGGTTGCCACCATGTTCTAGCTATTGTATATAGTGCTGCAGTGAACAGTGGGATACATGTGTCTTTTTCAATTTTGGTTGCCTCAGGGTGTATGCCAGGAGTGGGATTGCTGGGTCATATAGTGGTTTTATTCATAGTTTTTTAAGGAGTCTCCATACTGTCTTCCATAGTGGCTATATCAATTTACATTCCCACCAACAGTGCAAGAGCATTCCCTTTTCTCCACACCCTTTCCAGTATTTATTGTTTGTAGACTTTTTGATGATGGCCATTCTGACTGGTCTGAGGTTGTGGTTTTGATTTGCATTTCTCTAATAATGAGCGATGTTGAGCATCTTTTCATGTGTCTGTTAGCCATCTGTATGTCTTCTTTGGAGAAATGTCTGTTTAGGTCTTTTCCCCACTTTTTGATTGAGTTGTTTGTTTTTCTGGTATTGAGTTATATGAGCTGCTTGTATATTTTGGAAATTAATCCTTTGTCAGTTGTTTCATTTACTTTTATTTTCTCCCATTCTGAGGGTTGTCTTTTCACCTTGCTTATAGTTTCCTTTGCTGTGCAAAAGCTTTTAAGTTTAATGAGGTCCCACTTGTTTACTTTTGTTTTTATTTCCTTTACCCTAGGAGGTAGGTTATAGAGGATCTTGCTTTGATTTATGTCATCAAGTATTCTACATTTTCCTCTAAAAGTTTTATAGTTTCTGGTCTTGGATTTAGGTCTTTAATCCATTTTGAGTTTATCTTTGTGTATGGTGTTAGGAAGTGTTCTAATTTTATTCTTTGACGTGTAGCTGTCCAGTTTTCCCAGCACCATTTACTGAAGAGGTTGTCTTTCCCCACTGTGTATTCTTGCCTCCTTTGTCAAAAATAAGGTACCCATAGGTGCATGGGTTTATTTCTGGGCTTTCTATCTTGTTCCATTTTGTCTATATTTCTGTTTTTGTGCCAGTCCCATACAGTCTTGATGACTGTAGCTTTGTAGTATAATCTGAAGTCAGGAAGGTTGATTCCTCCAGCTTCATTCTTCTTTCTCAAGACTACTTCAGCTATTCAGGGTCTTTTGTGTTTCCATATGAATTGTGAAATGTTTTGTTCTAGTTCTGTGGAAAATGCCATTGGTAATTTGATAGGAATCACACTGAATCTGTAGATTGCATTTGGTAGTATAGTCATTTTCACAATATTTATTCTTCCTACCCAGGAACATGGAGTATCTCTCCATCTGCTTATGTCATCTTGGATTTCTTTCATCAGTGTCTTATAATTTTCTGTGTACAGTTCTTTTGTCTCCTTATGTAAGTTTGTTCCTAGATATTTAATTCTTTTTGTTGCAATGGTGATTGGGATTGATTCCTTAATTTCTCTGTCTGATTTTTCACTGTTAGTATATAGAAATGCAAGTCACTTCTTTGTATCGATTTTGTATCCTGCAACTTTGCTAAATTCACTGATTAGCTCTAGTAATTTTCTGATACTATCTTTAGGGTTTTCTATGTATAGTATCATGTCTTCTGTAAACAGTGAGAGCTTTACTTCTTCTTTTCTGATCTGGATTCCTTTTATTTCTTTTTCTTCTCTGATTGCTGTAGCTAGGACTTCCAAACTATGTTCAATAATAGTGGTGAAAGTGGACACCCTTGTCTTGTTCCTGATCTTAGGGGCAATGCTTTCAGTTTTTCATCATTGAGAATAATGCTTGCTGTAGGCTAATCATGTATGGCCTTTACTATGTTGAGGTAGGTTCCTTCTATGCCCATTTTTTTGAAGAGTTTTAACCATAAATGGGTGCTGAATTTTTTCAAAGGCTTTTTCTGCATCTATTGAGATTATCATATGGTTTTTATCTTTCAGTTTGTTAATATGGTATATCACATTGTTTGATTTGCGTATATTGAAGAATCCTTGCATTCCTGGAATAAACCCAACTTGATCATGGGGTATGAGCTTTTTGATGTGTTGCTGAATTCTGTTTGCTGAAGTTTTGCTGAGGATTTGTGCATCTGTGTTCATCAGTGATATTGGCCTGTAGTTTTCTTTTTTTGCGTTGTCTTTGTCTGGTTTTGGTTTTCAGGGTGATGGTGGCCTCATAGAATTGAGTTTGGAAGTGTTCCTTCCTCTGCAATGTTTTGAAAGCGTTTGGAAGGATAGGCATTAGCTCGTCTCAAAATGTTTGATAGAATTCTCCTGTGAAGCCATCTGATCCTGGGCTTTTGTTTTTTGGAAGATTTTTTATCACAGCCTCAATTTCAGTGCTTGTAATTGGGTTGTTCATAATTTCTATTTCTTCCTGGTTCAGTCCTGAAGATTGAACTTTTCTAAGAATCTGTCCATTTCTTCCAGGTTATCCATTTTATTGCCATATTGTTGTTCATAATAGTCTCTTATAATCCTTTGTATTTCTGCATTGTCTGTTTTAACCTCTCCTTTTTCATTTCTAATGTGTTGATTTGATTCTTCTCTTTTTTTCTTGATGAGTCTGGCTAAAGGTTTGTCAATTTTGTTTATTTTCTCAAAGAACCAGCTTTTAGTTTTATTAATCTTTACTATTGTTTCTTTCATTTCTTTTTCATTTATTTCTGCTCAGATCTTTATGTTTCTTTCCTTCTACTAATTTTTGGGGGTTTTTGTTCTTATTTTTCCAGTTGTTTTAGGTGTAAAGTTAGGTTGTCTATTCAATGTTTTTCTTGTTTCTTGAGGTAGGATTGTATTGCTATAAACTTCCCTCTTAGAACTTCAGCAAAAGCTGCTCCCATAGGTTTTGATTTGTGTTTTCATTGTCATTTGTTTCTAGAAATTTTTTGATTTCTTCAGGAACCTGTTGGTTATTTAGAAACGTGTTGTTTAGTCTCCATGTGTTTGTGTTTCTTACAGTTTTTTTCTTGTAATTGATATCTAGTCTCATAGCATTGTGATTGGAGAAGATGCTTGCTACGACTTCAGTTTTCTTAAATTTATTGAGGTTTGATTTGTGACCCAAAACGTGGTCTATTCTGGAGAATGTTGCATGTGCACTTGAGAAGAAGGTGTATTCTTCTGCATTTGGATGGAATGTCCTGAAGATATTAATGAGATCCATCTCATCTTATGTATCATTTAAGACTTCTGTTTTCTTATTAATTTTCTGTTTTGATGATCTCTCCATTGGTGTGAGTGGGAAGTCTCCTACTATTATTGTGTTACTGTTCATTTCTCCTTTTGTGTCTATTAGTGTTTGTCTTATGTACTGACGTGCTCCTATGTTGGGTGCATAGATATTTACAATTGTTATGTCTTCCTTTTGGATTGATCCTTTGATCATTATGCAGTGTCCTTCCTTATTTCTTGTAATCTTCTTTATTTTAAAGTCTGTTTTGTCTGATATGAGGATTGCTACTCCAGCTTTCTTTTGCTTCCCATTTGCATGGAATATATTTTCCCATCCTCTCACTTTCAGTCTATATGTGTCTTTAGGTCTGAAGTGGGTTTCTTGTAGACAGCATTTGTATGGGTCTTGTTTTTGTATCCATTCAGCCAGTCTGTGTCTTTTGGTTGGAGCATTTAATCCATTTACATTTAAAGTAATTATTGATACATATGTCCCTATTGCCATTTGCTTAATTGTTTGGGGTTGATTTTGTAGATCTTTTTCTTTTTCTTGTATTTCTTGACTACATAAGCCCCTTTAACATTTGTTGTAAAGCTGGTTTGGTGGTACTGAATTCTCTTAACTTTTGCTTGTCTGAGAAACTTTTTATTTCTCCATCAATTTTGAATGAGATCTTTGCCAGATACAGTAATCTTGGTTGTAGATTTTTCTTTTTCCCTTTCAGTACTTTAAATATATCCTGCCATTCCCTTCTGGCCTGCACAGTTTCTGCTGAAAGATCAGCTGTTAAATGTATGGGGTTTCCCTTGTATGTTACTTGTTGCTTCTCTCTTGCTGCTTTTAATATTCTTTCTTTGTGTTTAGTCTTTGTTAGTTTAATTAGTGTGTGTCTTGGCATATTCCTCCTTGGGTTTATCCTGTATGAGACTCTTTATGCCTCTTGGACTTGATTGACTATTTCTTTTTCCATGTTGGGGAAATTTTCAACTATAATCTCTTCAAAAATTTTCTCATACCCTTTCTTTTTCTCTTCTTCTGGGACCCATATAATTCTTTGAATTGTTGGTACGTTTGATATTGTCCCAGATGTCTCTGAGAATATCAGTTCTTTTCAGAAGTTATTTCCACCATTTTATCTTCTAGCTCACTGATTCGTTCTTCTGCTATTATTCCTTCTAGAGTATTTTAAATTTCATTAATTGTGTTGTTTGTATGTTTATTCTTTAATTCTTCTAGGTCTTTGTTAATTGATTTTTGCATTTTCTCCATTTTGTTTTTTGATCATCTTTATTATCATTATTCTGAATTCTTTTTCAGGTAGCTTGCCTATCTCCTCTTAATTTATTTGGACTAATGTGTTTCTAGTTTGTTCTTTTATTTGTGTAGTATTTCTCTGCCTTTTCATTATTTTTTTTTAACTTATTGTGTTTGAGGTCTCCTTTTCCCAGGCTTCAGGGTTGAATTCTTTCTTCCTTTTAGTTTCTGCTCTCCTAAGGTTGGTCCAGTGGTTTGTGTAAGCTTCTTATAGGGTGAGATTTGTGCTGAGTCTTTGTTTTTCCTCTGATGGGCAAGGCTGAGTGAGGTGGTAATCCTGTCTGCTGATGATTGGGTTTGTATTTTTGTTTTGTTTGTTGTTTAGATGAGGCCTCCTGCACAGTGTGCTACTGTTGGTTGGGTGATGCCGGGAATTGTATTCAAGTGGTTTCCTTTGTGTGAGTTCTCACTATCTGATACTAGAGTTGGACACGACTGAGCGACTGAACTGAACTGAACTGAAGAAAGGAGATCAGCCCTGGGTGTTCTTTGGAAGGAATGATGCTAAAGCTGAAACTCCAGTACTTTCGCCACCTCGTGTGAAAAGTTGACTCATTGGAAAAGACTCTGATGCTGGGAGGGATTGGGGGTAGGAGGAGAAGGGTACGACAGAGGATGAGATGGCTGGATGGCATCACCAACTCGATGGACATGAGTCTGAGTGAACTCCAGGAGTTGGTGATGGACAGGGAGGCCTGGTGTGCTGTGATTCATGGGGTCGCAAAGAGTCAGACACGACTGAGCGACTGAACTGAACTGAAGGTTAGTTCTCTGGTAGTCTAGGGTCTTGGGGTCAGTGTTCCCACTCTAAAGGCTCAAGGCTTGATCTCTGGTCAGGATCAAAGCTTCTACAAATGGTTTGTTATGGCATTAAGTGAGATTAAAACAAATATCCAAAAACGAGGGACCAAAGATGAACTCCAGACAAATGGCAGTTACAAAATCAGTCAAATAATAATTAAAATAATGGAATATACATGTACACCCATGAGCAAAGTCAAAATAGTCCAACAAAAGTAAAGTACAATAGATTGACCCAGAGAACAAAGGAAATAAAAAATTATATTTACCAGTTAAGAATAAAACTAAGTAAAGCACAAACTGGAAACCAAAACTAAAGCAAGGTGTCAAGTGGGTAATAAAGCAATGAAAACAAAACTAACAAATATGTTGAGAGGAAAGAAAAGAAAGAATAGGTATGCAAAGTTAAATAGAGGTATATGCGGAAGATTTATATGTATTAAAGATTAATTGCAACAGGAAAGAACAGTAGGAAAGGCAAACAAAGGAATAAATGTAGAAAAAAATAATAGGTTTAAAAAATTTAAGTTAAAATTATAAAAAAAAAAAGAAGAAAGAAAAAAAGCATAACTCAACAGAATTGCAAAAGTCCAATGCAAAGACAGAGGTTTATAACAATAATAAAAATAAAAAGTGTGGCTGAATATACACATAAACACCCATAAGCAAAATGAAAACAGTCCAACAAAAAGTACAACAGATTGACCCGGCAGACAAAGGAAACCAAAAATTATCTCTACCAGAACAAAACTATCTATCTAAAGAACAAACTGGAAAACAAAACTAAAGCAAGGTGCCAATTGGGGAATAAAGCAATGAAAATAAAACTAACAAATATGTTGAGAGGAAAAGAAAGAATAGATATGCAAGGCTAAACAGAGGTAGATAAAGAAGATTTATATACATTAAAGATTAACTGCAAGAAGAAAAAACAATAGGAAAAGCCAATAAAGGAATAAATGTAGGAAAAATAATAATAGGTTTAAAAAGTTTTAAAAAGAGAAAAGAAAAAAAAAAAGGAAACTCCCCAGAACTGCAAAAGCCCAATGTAGAGGCAGAGGTTTACACAGCAATAAAAAATGTGACTGAGAAGAAAAAGAAAAAAAAAGCTCAAAAGCTTAATTAGATTTCATAGTGCCAATAAAATCGACAACTATAACACAGGGGGAAGAAAAGAAAAAAGAAATACAAAAGAATCTACAGAACAAGTCAAAACATAAGAATAATAAATGTTTTCCTTGAGTCACTGCTGTCAGAGTCCTTTCTCTCGCTGGGAGTCACAGTCTGCCTCGCCTCCCTAGGGTGCCCTCCAACACTGCGCTGATCCCTGCACCTGCTGTGGGCTCAGACTCTAACCTGGTCTTACTCCTCTGTGTTTTTGCCTCCAATGCCCACAGCTATCAGAACTAGTACGTTTTCTTTTGTGGGAGCTCTTAATGACCTTTTATATATTCCGTAGATAGAGTCTACATAGTTGATCCTGTGGATTTAATCTGCCACTTGTACAGCTGGTGGGAGGTTTTGGGCCTTCTTCCTTAGCCGCATTGCCCCTGGGTTTTAATTGTGGTTTTATTTCCACCTCTGCATGTGGGTCGTCCACTGGGGTTTGCTCCTGAGGCTGCCCTGGAGGACTTGGGTTTGCCCCTGTGAGGGCCAGGTGTGGAGGTGGTGCATGGGTCACAGGGGTTCTGGCAGCACCAGGTACTCGGGAGTTGGCAGCGAGGGCAGCAGGGAATATCGTGCTCTAGAAGGGTATGGCCACCCACACTGGCCAATACACTCCAGTATTCTTGCCTGGAGAACCCCTCCGTGACAGAGAAGCCTGGAAGGCCACAGTCTACAGAGTCGCAGAGTTGGACACTACTAAAGCAACCCTGTGCACAAAGACGCAAGGCTTTTTTTGCCTGTGGCAGCTCTGCCCCCGTAAGAGTTGAGCGTGAAGGTGGCGCAGCTGCTTGACTTGTGGGGACCCTGGTGGTGCCAAGTGTGCAGCGACATGGACTACCTCTGTTGCAGGAGTTATGGCCCTATCAGAGTCTTTTCTCAAGCCTCTTGTAGCTGGCAATCAGAAGGCCTCTTTGGCCAGTCTTTCTCTATAGCTCTGCTCCTTCAGGCACTTAGAGGGCTCCCTTGCCTGGGGTCCTTCTCTGTTGTTTGGTGCATCAGGCACATAGAGGGGCCCCCCTGGCTGGGGCCCTACTCTATAGACCGGTACGCCAGGCACTTAAAGGGGCACCCTGGGTGGGGTCCTAGTCTGTAGTTCAGTGCCTCCGGTGTTTGATGGGCCAGCCTCTCTGTTCTGCTGTGGATTCTGGTGTGTGGGGGGAGAGAGGCTATGGTGATGGCTCCACCCCCTACATGTGACTCAGCAGTGTCGCCCTGCTTCCATGGCTGCCTGGCTTTCCTCCACAGACATTTCCGACCATAGTCTCCTCCCTCATATCCCCTCAACCCATCTCTCTACAGTCAACAGCAACCCTCACCCTGGGATTGCTCCACAATCCCTAAACTCCAGCTCCCAGCCGCTGTGCCTTCCAGGGCATCTACGGCCCTGTCTGGGGTATGTATGGCTGCAGCAAGGACTGTCTGAGTCTCATTCCATTTAGACTGCCACAGATCAGCTGTTTCACTCTCAGCCTTAAATGTTTCTCCTCTGACTCAGACAGTTGCCCCAGTGTGGGGATCAGACCCCTGCTTCAGTTCCCCCACCCGCCTAGGTCAGGCTCAGTCCTAACTAACACTCCTGTTTTTCCCTCTAGTTCCTTCATTCTACTGAGTTTTGCGTGGGTCTGTATATTCTTTTACGCTGGTCAGGTCCTCCTGTCTGCTCTCAGCTGGTGTTCTGCATGCACTTCTGTGTCTGAAGGTGTATTCCTGATGTATCCATGGAGAGAGATAGACTCCACGTCCACCTACTCATCCGCCATCTTGTTCCTAGGTTTAATTCTTGAAGAACCTTTTGCTTGGGATGTATAGTCTAAATGCAATGCCATCTAGAAACTAAAATCCACATTAATTAATAAATTGTATGTTTGAAAATTTTTGGTTTTCTTTTGGGAGAGCTGTTTCAAAATAATTTTTTTCAAGGAAAGTCTGGTACCAGATACTTAAAACTAACCAAAGAAACTGTTGCTTAACAAAGATTTTTGAAGACTCATTTGAACAACTAGAGAATGGTTTAGAATGAGATTATGGCAGGGTTTAAGATCTTATAAGAAAATATCTTTACTTTCCCTAGCCATGTTGTTTACGCTTTAAATCACCCTACAATAAAGAAAAGTTTTGCTTAGAACAAGTCAATCTCAGCTCAGTTCTTGTCTCAGTTTAGAACTACCAAGTCTGAGAGTGGTTACATGATCTTATACCTCCCCCCAAAAAGGAAGCATTATCTAAAAGCATGTGGATTTTCTTTTTTTTTTTTTTAAGTGATGGAGATCAGAGAGTCAGGACATCTGAAGGCCAGATCCAAGAAGGGAAAAAAGTTCTGAAAATAAAGACAAAAATGGTAAGATATGGAGTAGCTCTCCATCCCTTTTTCCTCATCCCTAAAGAAGGTATTTTTTCCCTAAACTCTTTCTGAAAGAAAGGAATTCTAAAATACTGATTTGTCTTAAATAACTCTTTTAGGCTGATAAAGAGAATGTTGGTAGACCTACCGGGATCAAAAATAATTTAACAGTGGAAAAAAACTGTATTCCTTTAAAACCTTCTAATGAATTAACCAATTCAACTCTAGCCACGGATCCACCTAATTCTGAGGATAATAATCAAACTCTGCCATTGTTACCAGTTAAAGATGACCCCCAAAGTCAACATAGAACATTAAGCCAAACATTTCACCTCAAAAACAACAGTAAAAAAAAACCAGTGATTACAGAAAAACCAAAGCATGATGCTAACGTGCCCAAGAAACCTGTGCTTGGAGCGTATCGTGGCCAAATTGTTCAGTCTAAGATTAATTCCTTTAGAAAACCACTGCAAGTCAAAGATGAGAGTTCTGCAACAACCAAGAAACTTCCAGCGACTGTCTCTAAAGCCACAAAGCCTCAGCCTGGAGACGTCAGCAGCATAACAGTGAAAAGTGATAGAGCCTCACATATGACGTCTACCACTAAATTTGCGAGCACTACATCTCAGATCCGACACCTTGTGCGACCTCCTATTAGAAGTCAGCACAATAAAGCCCAGGACGCCATGAAACCCGGCAACAGCAGGATGTCTGCCAATGTCACAGTTCGGAAAGGGCCTCGAGAGAAAGAGTTAAATACAGTTTTGTCTGGCATCAAGACCAGTTCTTCGCAGGACATAAAAGGAGATAAGACACTATCAAAAAGCATGGCAGCTGGAATGGTAGCCAGGCCTGCTTCATCTTCTAACACTAAACTGATAGAAAAGTCAAAAAGCGCTGGCCAGCGCAGCCACACTACGGTGAAAGCAGCTGTTGACAGTAGATGGACTCAGCCCAAAGAAACTGCGGAGGAGAGAAAGTAAGTAGATGTAATTTTATTAGCTCAATTTTCAGTAGAGTCTCATTTGTGAATTCAGCTTATCATTTCCTTGATATTAGAGTATTCAAGTTTTTTGTACATGGATTCTCTTCATGTGTAGATCAGTCTAAGCCTATTTATATTGTGGAACAGTATATCCTAAGTATACATATGCTTGAGTATGTTTAATTGGGCTTCCCTGGTGGCTCAGTGGTAAAGAATCCACCTGCAATGCAGAAGACACAGGTTTGATCCCTGGGTCGGGAAGAAACCCTGCAGAAGGAAATGGCAACCCACTCCAATATTCTTGCCCAGATAATCCCATGGACAGAGGAGCCCAGTGGGCTACAGTCCATGGGGTCGCAAAACAGTCAGATATGACTTAGCGACTAAAACCAAACCAAAATATGTTTAATTAGGTTGTTTTATGTAATCAGAGTTAAAATGGTTAATGAAATTGGGAAATGTTTTATAACCTCTCCATTTAAAAATGCATTCTTGAGGTCTTTGTGCATATAGTTAACATTGATATGTTCCCTGTTTATCTTCAAACAGGTGAACCATATATGTGCCACTAGTGTAGAATTAAAGACTGGAAGTGTTGTTCAGCTTTCGCTGTGTTTGACAGAATTCTGTCCTCAGTGTCACAGTAATGTTTATATGCTGCTTCTGACTGTAGAGCTCGTCTGAGTGAGTGGAAAGCTGGCAAAGGAAGAATTCTGAAACGGCCTCCGAGCTCAGCAGTTACCCGGCCTGAGCCCGAAACACAAAATGAACAACCTGTTGGATCCTTCTGGACTACCATGGCAGAAGAAGATGAGCAACGACTGTTTACTGAAAAAGTAAACAAGACATTTTCTGAATGCCTGAACCTGATTAATGAGGTAGAGTCTTTATCTTATATTTGTTTACAGCTTTATAGCTTATAACTTAATAGCTTACAAATTAAGTTTATAGCTTACAAATTACCTTCATCAGTGTTATCTCATTAAATTATATCATCAGTCTTTTATGACCAATTAATGTGTCAGCGGTGTTATGGAGACTTAATTGTGAGATTGTTTCTCTTTAGCCTTTAATGGGCTACATTCTAATTGAGTTCCTATAAATGAATCAAAGGGATACTTAGATTTTTTTTCCATTGAGTTTATAAATATTGTATTTCTCTAAGATATTATTATAGAGTAGGCTGGGGCTGGGTATTTGCTCTGATACTTCTGTTTTTTACATTCAATCAATGTATTTACAAATTATTTTTTCTACTCATTCTACACTGTACCAAAGACTAGCAACACAAATTATTATCACAGATTAAATTTAACTAAAATATTTGCAAACCAAATCCCATTAATCTAAACCAACATGGTCTTGAACTGTAGAATTTAATGATTTGGACCAGAATCCTATGGGTATGATAATCAACTTTGGAGTGTCTGTGTGTGTATTTTTTTCTCCTGATGTCTCCTTAATCTTGCTTTGGTCACTCACTAGTGTCTAAACACAGCAAGACTGATGAATACAGAGTGTGATTTAAAACCTTTTCTCTAGTCTTTATGAATATCTTTAAACTTTTTGTAGTTCTGACAGCCAGTGAAAATTATGGTCAGGGAAACTGATTCTATTCCTATCTACTCTACTGGGGTTTTTTATTGATACTGTGGAATTTTCTGCCCTACTACTTACTTGTATATAGCTGTTAATTACATAAGCCATTACAGATTCATTTTTTTAATCTTACTATTAAAACCTGACAAAGATAATTAGGGGAAAAAAAAAACTAGTGAGCTGGTTCCATAAGCATTTGGTAGGTTAAAAAATTATAAGTAAAGTAATAACAAATAGGGACTCCCCTGGTGGTCCAGTGGCTAGGACTCTGCGCTCCCAATGGCAGAGAACCTGGGTTCCATCTCTGGTCAGGGAACTGGATCCCACTTGCTGCAATGAGAAGAGCCTGCAAGCCACAACTGAGACCAGGCAGAGGCGGGAAAAGTGTATATGCGTGCACACACCAACAGATGTACTCCATTACACGCACGAGGGCAAACGTGAAGACTGAGCAGCGTGTTAGCCGTTTTGTTTACTAATTTTTTCTCAACTAGGGTTTCATTTTTCTGACTCTTGACTGATCTACTTCTTGCTAACTATTCAGAATAAGTTTGGAGTAAGGAAAACAATGGTGACTATTTTATGAATAATTTTCTACCACCCTTTTTTTCTCTTTACCACTGATCCTGATTGTAGTAGGCTTACTTAATTGTTCATAGTTTGTAGACTAAACAGCATCACTCACTTTATTTCTTGCTGTTTTAGGGGTGTCCAAAAGAAGAAGTATTAGTTACATTAAATGACCTGATTAAAAATATTCCAGATGCCAAAAAGCTTGTTAAATATTGGATATGCCTTGCACATATTGAATCACTCACAAGTCCTATTGAAAGTATTATCGCAATCTATGAGAAGGCCATTCTGTCAGGAGCTCAGGTGAGATGATAACTTACGGGCCATTATTATTTCAGTGTAAATAATTCAGAATTATTTTGGAACACATCACATATAACTTGATACAATTTTGCTTATTTATGTGGCAATAATGAATGTTTAAAGACCACAGAATTACATATTATAGAGGCTGTTTCTCACCCTTCTAAAGCTTGCTCATGTACTAGGGATAGTCAGACCTTAGAAAATGGATATAAGCTGAAATATGTGTTTCCTAAAATGTGATATGAGAAATAGTTTACCACAACATGTCATTTTGGACATCCTCTAGTGGAGAAATCTACTGAAAGACTGAATTTTCAGTATTAAAAAGTATTTATTTAATAGAAAGCAAATGGAATTAAATTAACTTTTAAAATGTTAGCAAGCTCTCTGACCAGAGAACTCTCACTTTACAAGTCTATCTTTATGGACTCACATTTACATGCCATATGTTTGGTCCAGTCACATATAGAAAATGGCAATAAACTAATTTGTCTGACATTATTAGCAGTGGTTTAATATTGTATCTGTTACCTCTTCCCATTGTGCTGCTACAAAAAAGCCCTGGGCTATAGAATAAGTCATATCTTGAGTTTTTATTTAGTTGTTTTTTTTGTTTTTATGGGCAGATATTCCTAAATGTATTTCCTTCTGGCTAAGTTTCTCAGAAGTGCATTCTTGGAAATTGTTTACAAAGAGAGTTTTTAAAAACTTTTCTTTTTCAGCCTTTCCTTAAGAAAGGTCTATATCCTTTAGTATCAGCAAAGCCAACAAATACTATCTGATCTTTCACCTGAATTAAAATATCATATATTCAGCAGGTATTCTCTCTAAATATGTAAGGCACTTTGCTGAAGGATAATTATATTCCACCGAACTTTACCTGGAAGAGAATGTTAGGTCCCTACTACATTGAGTCAGAAGGGACGTTGCTTAATGGTGCTTATGACAGTATAGCTAAGATGCAAAACTAGAGCCAGGCATTCATAGAGAAAGCAGTAAAGAGATGTGAGACCAGAGCAGAAGTTGGGGAACAGGGATCAAAACTGGACAAGAAAACTGAACACCTGATGGGTGAGTCCTTTAGGACCAAATTCAAGAATTAAGACTGTGACCCTGAGCTTCCCTTTTGTACCATACTTTGAATATACTCCATTAGCAGGCACTGTGCTTCAAGGGAATGTAGTAAGTACTTACACTATATGACGTTTAATGCATGGTTACTGAGCTGCTGAATTTTTGAATAAATGAAATGTTAGACTAATCTACCTTGAACTCTTCAAAGATGCATTTAATAGCATGTGAAACAAAAATATAACCATGGGCTGGAATGTAGGAGAAAAGGAATAAAGTAATACAAATTTAGAGTAAAAAATATAATCAGCTCTTTGATAGATATTAATAGTCTTAATTTGCTACTTGTTCATTCATTTTGTTTCTGTCAAGCAAGCAGTAATAGTTACCATAGGCTTAAGAAAAATTAACAGAAATTTTTTAAACTGATAAAATTCTATCCCTTAACCCTGGTGGCTCAGAGGGTAAAGCATCTGCCTGCAATGTGGGAGACCTGGGTTCAATCCCTGGGTCCGGAAGATCCCCTGGAGAAGGAAATGGCAACCCACTCCAGTGTTCTTGCCTGGAGAATCCCATGGACAGAGAAGCCTGGTGGGCTACAGTCCATGGGGTCGCAAAGAGTCGGACACGACTGAGCAACTTCACTTTCTTCCTTTTCTTTAAGTTCATTTTTATTTGGAAAAGACAGTTATGTTTTTCAACTTGAGTAGCAAGAATTCTGAGAAAAATGGTCTAAGAACCATTGCTTTCTTTTAAAATATGTAATCACTGGTTTTAATATTTTCAACTTGGATAACCTAGTTAATGTCTGAGAATATAAAACTTATATGGGTCTGCTTTCTTGATTAAAATAAAATTAAGCCCATCGAAGAGATGCGACATACAATTGTTGACATTCTGACAAGGAAGAGTCAAGAAAAACTTAAATTTGGTAAGTTAGTTTCTTTTGTTTCCTTCAGGTAAATTGTGATTTAATTTTAAATTTCTTTGCTGAATTATTTTTATCTTTTTAAACTTTTTTTAATATTTAAGTTGGTTCTTTCCTCATACTTCTGTTGACTTACCTCTGAAATTCATTGACTCTACGTAGTATAAATAATTCTTAACTAGGAGATCTTGTTCAATCGTTACCATGTATCTGTGAAAGTTACCTTACCTCTCTAAGCCTTTTCCTTTTCCTGTCTTGGTCAGGAAGGTCTCCTGGAGTTGGGAATGGCAACCCACTCCAGTATTCTTGCCTGGAGAATCCCATGGACAGAAGCCTGGCAGGTTACAGTCCATGGGGTTGCAAAGAGTTGGACATGACTTTCACTTTTTTGACTAAATGACCTCTATAAAGATTTTTTAGTTCAACAGAGAATATTTCTATTTATGATTGCTGTTAATAAGTACCAGTGGGACATACAGGAAATGAATATGATCTGATCTTAAAGGCTGTATTTAATGAAGGAGCTTAAGAGGGAATGGGCTTCCCTGGTGGCTCAGATGGTAAAGAATCTGCCTGCCGTGCAGAGACCTGGGTTTGATCCTTGGGTCAGGAAGATCCCCTGGAGAAGGAATGACAACCCACTCCAGTATTCTTGTCTGGAGAATCCCATGGACAGAGGAGTCTGACAAGCTACAGTCTGTGGGGTCGCAAAGAATCAGACACGACTGAGCAACTAATACAACCACACGTAAGAGGGAATGATCAGGGTGACAGAAGGAAAAACCAGGAAAGACTCAGTTCAGTTCAGTCGCTCAGTTGTGTCCAACTCTTTGCAACCCCATGAATCTCAGCATGCCAGGCCTCCCTGTCCATCACCAACTCCTGGAGTTCACCCAGACTCACATCCATCGAGTCAGTGATGCCATCCAGCCATCTCATCCTCTGTTGTCCCCTTCTCCTCCTGCCCCCAATCCCTCCCAGCATCAGAGTCTTTTCCAATGAGTCAACTCTTCCCATGAGGTGGCCAAAGTACTGGAGTTTCAGCTTTAGCATCAGTCCTTCCAAAGAAATCCTAGGGTTGATCTCCTTCAGAATGGACTGGTTGGATCTCCTTGCAGTCCAAGGGACTCTCAAGAGTCTTCTCCAACCCCACAGTTCAAAAGCATCAATTCTTCGGCTCTCAGCCTTCTTTACAATCCAACTCTTACATCCATACATGACCACAGGAAAAACCATAGCCTTGACTAGACAAACCTTTGTTGGCAAGGTAATGTCTCTGCTTTTGAATATGCTATCTAGGTTGGTCATAACTTTGCTTCCAAGGAGTAAGCGTCTTTTAATTTCATGGCTGCAGTCACCATCTGCAGTGATTTTGGAGCCCAAAAAAATAAAGTCTGACACCGTTTCCACTGTTTCCCCATCTATTTCCCATGAAGTGATGGGACCGGATGCCATGATCTTCATTTTCTGAACGTTGAGCTTTAAGCCAACTTTTTCACTCTCCTCTTTCACTTTCATCAAGAGGCTTTTGAGTTCCTCTTCACTTTCTGCCATAAGGGTGGTGTCATCTGCATATCTGAGGTTATTGATATTTCTCCCGGCAATCTTGATTCCAGCTTGTGCTTCTTCCAGTCCAGCGTTTCTCATGATGTACTCTGCATAGAAGTTAAATAAGCAGGGTGACAATATACAGCCTTGACGTATCCTTTTCCTATTTGGAACCGGTCTGTTGTTCCATGTCCAGTTCTAACTGTTGCTTCCTGACCTGCATATAGGTTTCTCAAGAGGTAGATCAGGTGGTCTGGTATTCCCATCTCTTTCAGAATTTTCCACAGTTTATTGTGATCCACACAGTCAAAGGCTTTGGCATAGTCAATAAAGCAGAAATAGATGTTTTTCTGGAACTCTCTTGCTTTTTCCATGATCTGGTGGATGTTGGCAATTTGATCTCTGGTTCCTCTGCCTTTTCTAAAACCAGCTTGAACATCAGGAAGTTCACGGTTCACGTATTGCTAAAGCCTGGCTTGGAGAATTTTGAGCATTACTTTACTAGCGTGTGAGATGACTGCAATTGTGCGGTAGTTTGAGCATTCTTTGGCATTGCCTTTCTTTGGGATTGGAATGAAAACTGACCTTTTCCAGTCCTGTGGCCACTGCTGAGTTTTCCAGATTTGCTGGCATATTGAGTGCAGCACTTTCACAGCATCTTTCAGGATTTGGAATAGCTCAACTGGAATTCCATCACCTCCACTAGCTTTGTTCCTAGTGATGCTTTCTAAGGCCCACTTGACTTCACATTCCAGGATGTCTGGCTCTAGGTCAGTGATCACACAATCGTGATTATCTGGGTCATGAAGCTCTTTTTTGTACAGTTCTGTGTATTCTTGCCACCTCTTCTTAATATCTTCTGCTTCTGTTAGGTCCATACCATTTCTGTCCTTTATCGAGCCCATCTTTGCATGAAATGTTCCCTTGGTATCTCTAATTTTCTTGAAGAGATCTCTAGTCTTTCCCATTCTGTTGTTTTCCTCTATTTCTTTGCATTGATTGCTGAAGAAGGCTTTCTTATTTCTTCTTGCTATTCTTTGGAACTCTGCATTCAGATGCTTATATCTTTCCTTTTCTCCTTTGCTTTTTGCTTCTCTTCTTTTCACAGCTATTTGTAAGGCCTCCCTAGACAGCCATTTTGCTTTTTTGCATTTCTTTTCCGTGGGGATGGTCTTGATCCCCGTCTCCTGTACAATGTCACGAACCTCATTCCATAGCTCATCAGGCACTCTATGTATCAAATCTAGGCCCTTAAATCTATTTTTCACTTCCACTGTATAATCATAAGCGATTTGATTTAGGTCATACCTGAATGATCTAGTGGTTTTCCCTACTTTCTTCAATTTAAGTCTGAATTTGGCAATAAGGAGTTCATTGTCTGTGCCACAGTCAGCTCCTGGTCTTGTTTTTGCTGACTGTATAGAGCTTCTCCATCTTTGGCTGCAAAGAATATAATCAATCTGATTTCGGTGTTGACCATCTGGTGATGTCCATGTATAGAGTCTTCTCTTGTGTTGTTGGAAGAGGGTGTTTGTTATGACCAGTGCATTTTCTTGGCAAAACTCTATTAGTCTTTGCCCTGCTTCATTCCGTATTCCAAGGCCAAATTTGCCTGTTACTCCAGGTGTTTCTTGACTTCTTACTTTTGCATTCCAGTCCCCTATAATGAAAAGGACATCTTTTTTGGGTGTTAGTTCTAAAAGGTCTTGTAGGTCTTCATAGAACCGTTCAACTTCAGCTTCTTCAGCGTTACTGGTTGGGGCATAGACTTGGATTACTGTGATACTGAATAGTTTGCCTTGGAAACGGACAGAGATCATTCTGTCGTTTTTGAGATTGCATCCAGGTACTGCATTTTGGACTCTTTTGTTGACCATGATGGCTACTCCATTTCTTCTGAGGGATTCCGGCCCGCAGTAGTAGATATAATGGTCATCTGAGTTAAATTCACCCATTCCAGTCCATTTTAGTTTGCTGATTCCTAGAATGTCGACATTCACTCTTGCCATCTCTTGTTTGACAACTTCCAATTTGCCTTGATTCATGGACCTGACATTCCAGGTTCCTATGCAATATTGCTCTTTACAGTATCGGACCTTGCTTCTATCACCAGTCACATCCACAGCTGGGTATTGTTTTTGCTTTGGCTCCATCCCTTCATTCTTTCTGGAGTTATTTCTCCACTGATCTCCAGTAGCATAATGGGCACCTACTGACCTGGGGAGTTCCTCTTTCAGTATCCTATCATTTTGCCTTTTCATACTGTTCATGGGGTTCTCAAGGCAAGAATACTGAAGTGGTCTGCCATTCCCTTCTCCAGTGGACCACATCCTGTCAGACCTCTCCACCATGACCGTATCACAAACCAAAGGCAGAGGAAGGTCTAAGAACAGCCTAACCCACTGAAATGGGTGAAGGGAGGTCAAAAGATATAAACTACCAGTTATAAAATAAGTAAGTCCTGGGGATGCAAAGTACAGTGTGGTATCTGAAGTAATAACACTGTATTGCATATTTGAAAGTTGTTGAGAGAGTAAACTTTAGAAGTCCTCATCACAAGAAAAAAAGATTTGCAACTCTGTATGGGGACAGATGTTATCATTTCACAATGTATTGTCGTCATTTCACGATATATACAAATATCAAATCATTATGTTGTATACTTGAAACAAATATTATATGTCAATTATCCCGCAATTTTTTAAAATTTATATATTCTAAGCACACTGGCCCTTTAATTTTGTCTTAGTAGATCATTTTTAAGCTTCATACCAAGATTGTCTTCCTTCTGTCTTGTACTCATTTTTCAAGACCCCATGTAAATGTCATTTGTGAAGCCTTCCTTTGCCATCTCCCTGTCCTCAAGCAAATTCAGTTATTTCTTTGTATGGGTTCTCGTGACCCTTTGTTTTTTTAACCTCCTGTATAGCATTTTTCACCTAATTATTTTAAAGCATGTCTCTTCCACAGAATGTGAACTTCTTAAAGGGTGTGGATGATTTCCTTTTGGTATTCATTTCTGTAATCCCTGACACATAGGAAATATTAGGTATTTGGTAAATAATTGTTAGTATCTGCTTAGAAAAAGTAAATGGTTACAAGATGGCAGTGTGGTTCTTTGATTTTGCAAATTCAGCTAACTGTAAATAAACTTGTCTTCTAAATTTATTCTTTATATTCAAACAAAAGCTTCATCTATAAATCTCTCTGTAGGAGAAAATATTGAGGAGACTAGTGCAGCCGAAGAAAAAATCCAAGAAGCCCATACTGATGATACAGGTGTTGATCTAGAATCAGGAAAACTGGAAATGGAAAACAACCCTCCTAGAAATGTGTTTCAAGACTGTGAAAAAGAGCAAGATGACAAAGTAAAAGACCCAACCAGTGATGTTAAAACCCCAAGTACAAACACTAGGGCAGGTTGCTTAATTAAATATAATGTGTCTACTACACCATACTTGCAAAGGTAAACTTTTAAAATGTAATGTGCTCTTGTTTTTATGCTTAGGGATCATGCATGTGGTATTTTGAAATCTTTAAGCTCCCGATTAGAACTATTTGTTAATAGAAAGATTTCAAACAAAATGGGATTGGAACATTTCACCTGTACTTGCTTTGCTTTTTCCTAAATATTACCATTTTAAAAAAGAAAAACTTTAATTTCTGGGTATTACTAATAACAGTGGGTTTTGGAATTGAGCAATTAGCCAATTCTATAGGTATTCAAGTATCTAGTATTCAAGTATCTAGTGTGTACAAGTTGTAACAAACAACAAAGGGAGAAATGAAAAAGTTCCTGACTTCAGAGAGCTGGCAGGCCCTCTTTCTGTAGGACAAGTCACATGGATAAATATTTAGTATAAAAATATGAAGTGAAAATGGGAATAATTTTGTGGGTCTTTCTTTTTTAGTGTAAAAAAGAAGATGCAGTTTGATGAAACAAATTCAGCACATAAAGAGCTAAAGTTTCTAACACCAGTTAGACGTTCTCGACGTCTTCAAGAGAAGACCTCTAAATTGCCAGATATGTTAAAAGACCATTATCCTTGCGTGTCTTCACTGGAACAGTTAACAGAGTTGGGCTGTGAAACTGATGCTTTTGTGTGCCGCCCCAACACAGCCCTGTGCGGAATGTTCTCTGAACCTGACCCAACAGAAGAGGAGTGAAGTTCTAATAAGGAATGGAGTTATATTATATTCCAAGAGTGGTTGGCTGGTTGGTTGGTTGTGGTTTTGCATGTCCTTTAGGTCAGGAGTTGCCAAGTACCTAAGTATTCACGGCAGAAAGTTAATCCTGCCTTGTTGATCTCAACAGACCAAGTTTTTCTCTGAGATAGGTGATTTGTTAAGACCGAGTTAGCTCACTCTGTCGCCCAGTTCTGCGGTCTCCTGTGTCCCTACCTGCTCACTGCCGCTCTCCATCAGTGCCGGTGGCTGCATCTGTGGTCTCTTAACCGCTTTCTTTTTATTATAGCCAAGGTCATAAGAGGGATAGTTAACTACTCCATTTCTAAGGGAAAATGATTTGTGGTAAGAAAGAAAACGTGCCAAAGCTGATGGGTCTTTGGAACTTTAAATCTGAGTTCCTTTCTTAAGTTCCTTTTTTAACTTGACTATCTAAAATACTAAAAAAATTTTAACCCCATCGCTTCGTTTGATAACAGTTTATATAGACCATTAAAATGGAATTAGAGAAGGAATATATACTATTTCATAAATGTCATTCTAGTTTAGCATTTCTAAAATAACTAATAACTTAAAACTGATTTCTTCCTTGTAATGTTAATATAAAAACTTCACCATTAAATCATGTCTCCTAAAACATGATAATCATACACAGTAGTAGGACTCCTCTCACACATAAATACCACCAGTAAAACTGTTTTGTAAGTCTCCAAACTAATACTTAAGTGGCATATATCCTTTATCAACTCTACAGTTTCAAGTAAGGATTTGGTCATTGTAAAAGATTAGATAGTTTTAAAACTGCATAATATAAATATAGTTAAAAATCACTACTTATTTATGTTCATGGATTCCATTTATATAATAGTGCCAATCTTTGTTCTATTTACTGTCTCATGTTCTAGAGAGTAGGATTTTTATTCTTTTTAAATCTAATATGTATCTAATATGTATCTAATATGTATACAATAAAGTAAAATATCTATATAACAATATTGGAATGATATTTCTTTCAACAAATATAAAATGCAGTTTAAGCACAGTGAGTGTTTGAACCCTTGCCTTTGAAATACATTACAGTCAGACTGGACTTTAGGCTTTTGAACACTTATAAAAAAAGTGTGTGTTTAATGGTGTGTTTCCTTTTGAAAAATTAATCTGTTTATCAAAACTTTTACCTTATTCTTTTTTCATATTTTATATAAATGGTGCAAAACATGCCATTTTGAAAGAAATTTTCAAAATGTTGCTGGCCTATACTGTCACCTTTATACAATCCATACCATATGGTTCGTTAGGCCATGTAACATAGCTTATAATATCTCAGTGAAAGAGAGCTAAACTGTTCTCTGTTTGAACAGGTTTCGTAGAGTGGGTTTTTTCCTTCAACTGAGGGGAAATCTATCTAAATAGTCATAATTCTAACACTTAAGAGATATAACTTCTTTTCATATGCTTAAGAAGTTGGGGCTTCCCTGGTGGCTCAGAGGTTAAAGCATCTGCTCACAATGCGGGAGACCTGGGTTTGATCCCTGGGTCAGGAAGATCCCCTGGAGAAGGAAATGGCACCCCACTCCAGTATTCTTGCCTGGACAATCCCATGGACGGAGGAGCCTGGTGGGCTACAGTCCACGGGGTCGCGTAGAGTCAGACATGACTAAGTGACTTCACTTTCACTTTCTTTCAGTTTAAGAACAGTTAACACCTATCTGATCTGGGTTTGTTCCAAGCTAAATATCTCCCAAGAATATGATGGATGGTGTATGAACCTTGGAGCCCAACAGACCTACATTCAAAATCTCTCCTCTGGAGTCTGAAGCTAGAATGCTATGCCCAAGTTATTCAAGTTTGAGGGCATTTTCAAACATTCGAAGATTCAGTTGACCACTCATGATCTTACCTGAAAGTCTCCTTAAAGGTTTTCCTCCCGTGAAATTTAAAAAAATCATTAAGTACACCAAATCAAAAAAAATGAAGTCTATCTAACTGTAGACTATAAAACATTATGAAAATACTCCAATGATTTCAACAGGAGAGGTGTGGAAGAAGAAATGAAAGAATTGAAACTATCTTGCCAACAAGCTTGTCATGTTCAGGTGCAGGATACAGAAATTCAAGTTTACTCTCACCATCTAGTAGCGATTTAATGTGTTATAAAATGAAAGGGTAAGACCCCTCAGTTCCATCCCCAAGTATCTGGAGAAATGAAAACATGCCCTCACAAAGGCTGTACACAAAGCTGTTCATAATTGTTTTATATTAGCCCAAACTGGAAAAAAACAAAAGCCCATCAACTGGTGCTTGAGAAAACAGAAAACATTGTATGCTATATCCATTTGATGGAAATTAAAAGAAAACGGACATTAAGAAAAAGAAGCTACTGAACACAGCAATATAGGTGAATCTCAAAAACATAGTAAAAGAAGTGAGAAAAATTACATACTATGTGATTTCATTTATGTGAAATTCTAGAAAAGATAGAATAAAGCATGTTGATAAAGCAGATAAGTTACCTGATGCCAGAGGCTGAGACAGGAGACTGACTGCAAAAGGACAAGGTGAAAGTTGTGTGAAAATAGAAGTGTTCTATACCTTAATGGTAGTTACACAGTTATGCTTTTGTCAAAACTCACTGAAGTCTACACTTAAGATGGGAGTATTTTTTATTATATGTAAAATACACCGCAAAAGGGACTTCCCAGGTGGCATAGTGGTAAAGAATCCACCTGTTTTCCAGTGTGAAGAACTAACTCATTGGAAAAGCCCT
Organism: Bos indicus; assembly: GCF_029378745.1. Taxonomy (NCBI): domain Eukaryota; kingdom Metazoa; phylum Chordata; class Mammalia; order Artiodactyla; family Bovidae; genus Bos; species Bos indicus. The sequence goes on along the minus strand of NC_091771.1, from coordinate 21,432,153 downwards.
GATGCTGGGGAAGACTGAAGGTGGGAGGAGAAGGGGATGACAGAAGATGAGATGGTTGGATGGCATCACCGACTCAATGGACATGAGTGAGTAAACTCCAGGAGTTGGTGATGGACAGGGAAGCCTGGTGTGCTGCAGTCCATGGGGTCGCAAAGAGTTGGATGACTGAGCGACTGAACTGACTGAAAGAATCCACCTGCAATGCTGGAGATGTGGGTTAGATCCTTAGGTCAGGAAGATCTGGAGAAGCAAACGGCAACCCACTCCGATATTCTTGCCTGGGAAATCCCATGGACAGAGGAGCCTGGTGGGCTACAGTCCATGGGGTTGCAAAGAGGACATGACTTAGTGACTAAAACAACAATACCTCTAAAGAGTATACCCTTATATTTAAAAATACAAGGATCCCAACCGAAAAATAAAAATGTAACTCCAGGCACTACGGAACAGCAGGTATTATGGGTGATGGGATTTTCAACTCCAGAGTTAAGCACACAGAGCCAGAAGGCTTAGTGCCAGCCACTCTAGCCCCCTGGCCCAAGTGCCAGACATGGGTGAGCAAGCACTCAGATGGCTGTAACTCCCAGCCTTCAAGCTACCCCAGCTGACACCAAGTGGAGCTGATCCTCAAGTCTGAACAATTCTCTTCCTTTTTGTCAGTGTTTCAGAAGTACAGAAGTTTCATGCTTGCTTGAAACTGCCCTTCTAACCTTCCTCATTTCTGAATACATGGCTTCCAGTGAAACTATGCTATCACCTAACTCACCTGATACACAGGGTGGAGCTTATAAAATTAAGACAATCTTTTTTTTTCAATAAGTCCTGGAGTTTGAAACTATTATCTCATGAGGAACTCAGGAAAATTAACTTTGAGATTCAAAGGTCATTAGACATCATATCAGTTTAATATTTTGAAAATGTTGTAACTGCATGGCTTATCAGGACAGAAACTAGACTGTAATTGGTTCCTACTTGCTCATTGTATACCCATTTGCTGCAAAGCTGAAGGTGGTGCCTGCAACTGCCTGAGTGCATGCTCAGTCACTCAGTCGTGTCTGACTTTGCAACTCCATGGACTGTAGCCCACAAGGCTCCTCTGTCCATGGGATTCTCCAGGCAAGAATACTGGAGTGGGGTGCCATTCCCTTCTCCAGGGGACCTTTCTGACCCAGAGATCGAACCCAGGTGTCCTGCATGGCAGGCAGACTCTTTACCACCTCAGCCACCAGGGAAGTCCTAGAGATACTGTAAACAACCTAAAAAGCACAAGGCAACCACCCCTCCCCCACCCCCGTAACAAAGAATCCAGTCCAAACTGTCAACAAGACTGACAGAAACCCCAAACCAGCTCGTCTCTCCCCGGTAATGCCCTCCGATGAAACTCACCTCTCTCTTCAATGAACTGCACCTCCCATTTCAGCAGTTCCTACACAGATTCCTAAATGGATTTTGGGTCCCAAAGAATGGCACCACCTCTGAAATCTTAAGACTATGGTCCCTTTCTCTTCATGACTCCTCTCCTGCCAGCTGTCTCCCTTGCTCCCTCCATGGTGGTTCTGTGACTTCATTCAAACCTTCTAGTTCATCATCGAGACCATTTAGGCCAATTTCTATTTTCATTTATTTTTTGTTTGTACCGAGTAGCTTGTGGGATCTTAGTTTACCAACCAGAGATTAAATCTGAGCCCTTGGCAGTGAGAGCACAGAGCCCTAACCACTGTACCACCAGGAATTCCCTCTAGTATTTTTTACAAGATAAACAAAAAAACCCAGATACAATTAAATTTGATCATGTTTTATTCAAAATATCAGTTCAGTATTAATCAATATGAAGTGAAGTCGCTCAGTCATGTTCAACTCTTTGTGATCCCACGGGCTGTAGCCCACCAGGGTCTTCTATCCATGGGATTCTCCAGGCAAGAATACTGGAGTGGGTAGCTGTTCCCTTCTCCAGGGGATCTTCCCAACCTAGGGATTGAACCTAGGTCTCCTGCATTGCAGGAAGATTCTTTACAGTCTGAGCCACCAGGGAAGCTCACTAATCAATACACAAAATGATCGATGGAATATTTTACTCTTTTTTTTTTAAATTTTGGGCCCAGATGGCTCAGATGTTAAAGAATCTGCTTGCAATTCAGGAGACCCAGGTTCGATCCCTGCGTTTAGAAGATCCCCTTGGAGAAGGAAATGGCAACCCACTTCAGTATTCTTGCCTGGAGAATTCTATGGACAGAGGAGCCTGGCAGGCTACAGGCGATGCGGTCACAAAGAGTCAGGCACAACTGAGCAACTGACGCTTTCACTTTGGTATTTTACTTTTTTCTAAACTGGCATAAATAAATGCAATAATATTTTGAGCATTATCTTTCATCTACTAATCTCGCCAAATTCATTTAGTAACTAATGTTTGTAGGTTATTTTTCACACATATAATCTTATCATTTGTGAGCAATGATAATATTATTTCTTTCATTCTAATATTTATGCCTTTTCTTTCTTTCTCTTATGAGCAAGTTAAAATCCCCCCAGTAGAACGCTGACAGGAATGGGCTGGCAACAACTCTTGCCTTAAAAAAAAAAAGAACTCTTGCCTTGTTCCCAACCAGCGGGGAGGAATTCTGTGGCCAGCCATCACCACCTGACTTTATTTTCTTAAGTGCTGGGGCACTCTGAAATCCTGTGTGTATTTTACACTTTCAGCACACTTCTATTTGCACCAGCAGTACTTTTCATGTGCTCAGGAGCCATGCATGTCTAGAGCCTACAGACTGGATGATGCCGTTCTCCACTTCACTTCCTTCACAGGGATATTCGGTCTAGACCCCGAGGTGTGTCACGCCAGTCACCCTAATATCAGCACCCTTAGCTCCCTAGTCCTAATATGCTTGTGCTCGGTAGCTTCAGTCGTGTCCAAGTCTTTGCGACCCCATGGGCTGTAGCCCGCCAGGCTCCTCTGTCCATGGGATTCTCCAGGCAAGAATACTGGAGTGGGTCGCCATGCCCTTCTCCAGGGGAATCTTCCTGACCCAAGGATTGAAAACCTGCGTCTCCTGGGTCTCCTGTATTGCAAACAGTTTCTTTACCGCTGAGCCACTGGGGAAGCCCAGTCCTAATCTGTTAACTGCATAATCCCAGGTTCAGGTTGATTCAAAATGCTCACTCCTGGAAACAACTACATAACTGTGGACTGGAATCAGCTCTTAGCTGCTCCATCACCTTTGCCCACAATAGCTTCACCTTGTGTTCTGAAAACAATACTCAAAACTTCACCACTCAGAATTTTACTGAATAAAATAAGAACTAATAAATAAGTTAAAAAAAAAAAACAAACCTGACTTAAAAAAATCTGCTTCAAGATTTCCATAGTCTATAGATGACAATTTTCTATTTCATAGAGAAAATGATTCCTTCTCCTTCTTTTTCTCTAATATTATGTACCTCCATCCACATTTTCACTTCCTCTGCTGGTCTCCAAAGCAAACGTGTTGGTTCCTCATCTAGTCCAATGCTAATCCTCTACCTGGGCTCTGGAAGCCACCTCTTCATCTCAGCTAGACCTTGCTGGTTCCCCTGCCTCTAGCATTTTCAGCCTGTCTTTCCTTTCCATTGGTTTATATTATCCGTCAACACATAACTACGATTTCCCCATTAACAGAATACTTGTATATAAGCTTGTGGTTTCCCCTACCCCATGGTTATCCCCTTTTCTCCTCTTTATGGCTAAGTATCTTTTTGTTTGTTTGTTTGTTTGTTTTTTGGTCGCTCCAGGTCTTAGTGGCGCCAAGTGGAATCTATTCCTCTGACAAGGGATCAAATCCCGGCTCCCTGCTTTGGGAGCTCAGAGTCCTAACCACTGGACCACATGGACAATCCCTATGGCCAAGTATCTTGAAAATATCCTACGCTCCTTGATTCCTCCGAGAGTCCCACTTCAACCATTGTAATCTTCTCCCTCATCACATCCAGACTACTTTCTTCAAGATCACCTATGACGTTCTGTTGCTGAACGCAACAGGCTCTCTTCAGACTTTGTAACTCGGCCAACTTTTGAGACTATCATTGCAATGTCTCTGACACACAACTGGTGAACTTGAGTGCTGCGCCCATGAAACTTACCCACATGCACTGTTGGCTTAAACTGGAGACAGAACTTGGGTTATGAGAAGGACACTTCTGCTCAATATTACTGGCATTGTTCTGGAACGACGTGGAACACCTCTTTGAACACGCACCCTTCGTGGGCCCGGCTGCGCTGAGAACAGCGCCGCCCGCCCGACCGACCCGGAACGCTTCCTTCGCCGGCAACCCGAGAGACTACCCGCTGGCCCGCCTCCCGGAAGCGCTCCCGGCTCGGGACCCGGGAGCCGACCCGGGTCGCTGGGGAAGCGGGTGAGCGGTCCGGCCGGACAAAGCCCCTCCGCGGGCGCGAGAGCCGCGGGCGGGCGTGGGGCTGGGAGCGGGCGGCGCACACGCCGGGAGGGGGCAAGCGGGACCCGCGCTTCGGGGACCCAGGCCCGGGGGTCGCAGGGGAAGCGCGGGCCGGGCTCCGAGGCGGAGCGGCTTCTAAGGCAGTGAGAATCGGACCGCGCACACCTTCTATACTGCATCTTATGTTTGCATTTGCAAATCACTGTATTAGCTTTTGATCGGTGTAGTCTTGGGAAGGAACGCTTTTTGTCACATTCAGAGCATATACTGTACAGTTTGTTTGTTTGTTTTTTAAATAAGTTTGTTGTTTAGTCTCTAAGTCGTGTGGGACTCTGCGACCTCACGGACTGTGTAGCCCGCCAGGCCCCTCTGTCCATGGGATTCTCCAGGCAGGAACACTGGAGTGGGTTGCCATTTCCTCCTTTAGGGGATCTTCCCGACCCAGGGATCGAACCCCGCTCCCCTGCATTGCAGGCGGATTCTTTACCGCTGGCTGCGCTTCTGGGGAAGCCCTTAATGAGTTTAGGGGTGTATCACTGAGTAACAGGGGCAAATGTGGGTAGCAAGGACCAAATGTAATGTTCAACTAAGAAAAGTCAGAGGTTGCTCTTGCTTATTATTTATTGTCCATTCATGGAATAAAGACCCAAAGTCAACAACAACAAAATATATGGGAAAACTAGATCTCCTTGTCAAAGCGTGTAATGCCAGGGGTCTCTTAGAAGAGCGGCAAAGAACTTTTTCCCTTCAGGTCGTATGCTGAGAGACGTAACTGTCTTAGAAAGGAATTGTTTTTGAAGACCGTGCACTTGATTTCGTTATATGGAGAAAATACTTCTAGAATTTCCTAGTGAGAACTGTAGGTTTTGGTTTGTGGTTTTGCTTTACCGGCCTGTGCTCTCTGGACCTCATAAATCTTTGTGGTATGATTTTTATGAAAATAAAACACTCCAAGTAAGTTTTGTGACAATTGAGTAAGTTCATTCCAGTGTGTTTTGGTAATGAAAAAAAAGCATCACCTTTCTAAGGTTTAAAACTGATAATGTGTGCTTAGTCGTGTCTGACTCTTTGTGACCCCAGGGACTGTAGCCCACCAGATTCCTCTGCCTGTGGGATTTTCCAGAATTCTGGAGTAGGTTGCCATTTCCTTCTCCAGGGGCCCTTCCCGACCCAGGGATGGAACCCGAGTCTCCTGAGTCCTGTATTGACAGTGATTCTTTATCACTAGGTGCCGTCTGGGAAGCCCCCAAATACTAACAATAGCTGCCATTTATTCAGGGCCTGCTATGTACCAGGTAGGAGAAGGCAATGGCACCCCACTCCACTACTCTTGCCTGGAAACTCCCATGGATGGAGGAGCCTGGTGGGCTGCAGTCCATGTGGTCGCTAGAGTCGGACATGACTGAGCGACTTCACTTTCACGTCTCACTTTCATGCATTGGAGAAGGAAATGGCAACCCGCTCCAGTGTTCTTGCCTGGAGAATCCCAGGGACGGGGGAGCCTGGTGGCTGCCGTCTCTGGGGTCGCCCAGAGTCGGACACGACTGAAGCGACTTAGCAGCATGTACCAGGTAAAGTGTTAGGAACTTCATATTCATCTTCTCTAATGTACTAGGAGATCCAGAAGCTGCTTCACCCAGGAAATATAAAGGAAGACTGAGGCTCAAGGACTCTGTTTAGCATGTCTTCTTTGTCCCAGGCACCTCCAACTCAGCATATCCCCAAAGAAGCACATCTCCTCCACATCTTTCCCACCACACCCTACCAGACTCCCACGGTCAGAAAACTCAAACCAAAAAAACAGGCATGCAACCATCATGGCTTTCCTTTTTCTTAGAGAATGGTATCAATACTTGCCCGGTTTACACCAGAAACCAGAGTCTCCTTAATCCCCTTCCCCCTGCTTGTCTCCCAGAAATCCGTTACCCAAAACCTTGCCAGTTCTTTCACATATTTCTTTCCTGTTGTCTTCATCCCCATTTCGTGTGTGTGTGTGTGTGTGCTCAGTCGTGCCAGACTCTGCGACCCCATGGACTGTAGCCCACCAGCTTCCTCTGTCCATGGGATTTCCCAAGCAAGAATACTGGAGTGGGTTGCCATTCCCTTCTTTGGGGGATCTTCCTGACCCAGGGATCGAACCCAGGTCTCTTGAATTGGTAGGCAGATTCTTTACCACTGAACCACCAGGAAAGCCCCCTTCATCCCCATTGTCACCGCCGTATTCCGTTCCGTCATCATCTTCCTGCCTTTTCTATGGTAGGAGTCCTGCTCTGGCCCTCCTCCCCTCTCCCCTGTCTGGTCCATTGCTCTGCAGCCAACATGAGTAATTTTTCTAAGATGTAAATCTGCTCTCTCAGTTTAAACCCTTCAGAGAGCCCGTTCATCACTACAGGATAAAAATCCACCAAGCTGAGCTTGGCTTACTAGGCCCAGTCTGCCTTACCTGCCTTACTGCCCTCTTTCAGTTCCTTGAATTGAAACAATCTCTTTTGCTCTTAAATAGGCTATTCCCTCCTGCCTCCATCACTCTTCCTCTTTGCCTAGATATCTTCCATTCAGGCTTCAGCCTGAGTATCATCTTCCTAATTCCCCAGCATACCTCTACCAGAGGCCAGCATGGCTCTTCCTGTAAGACCCACTATCCTGCATTTTTGAGGTTCGTGGTCTCACTTGTAATGTGAGTGATGCTGGGGCCGTGAGAGATTTGTTCAGGATTATAAAACCTGGCATGGATACTCCATGTCCACCTGTTGAATGCATAAAGGGAACAGGCTGTTCTGTCCTGGGGATAGAGCTACTTTGAATTCATTCTGCCTTTTGAAAATAAATTTAATTCCCCGTTGTTTCTGACTTTGAATGCAGGTTGGGAGAGCCAGCGGTGACTGTGGGAGCAGACCCAGCTGTGCAGTGCCCAGCATGGACGGCTACAGGGTCCTGAGAGTCATCGGGGAGGGCTCCTTCGGCAGAGCCCTTTTGGTTCAGCAGGAGAGCAGTAATCGGATGTTTGCCATGAAGGAAATAAGGCTTCCCAAGGTCACTGCTCAAGTAGTTAGCTCATGTCGAAAGTGTACATGTTGTTTGTATCGGAAAGCAAGTTCTTGAGATGTAACATGGGATCGTTCTTTTGTGCAAAAGATTTAACAGGTTTATTCACTAGCTTTACAAGGTCTTGATCTATCTTCTGTGCTTCCTGCTCGTGTTCAGTCGCTTCAGTTGTGTCTGATTCTGTGGTCCTATGGACCGTAGCCCACCAGGCTTCTCTGTCCATGGGATTCTCCAGGCGAGAATACTGGAGTGGGTTACCATGCCCTCCTCCAGGGAATTGCCCACCCAGGAAGCTCCTATGGTTGATGGCATACTGCCCCTAAGCATAAGTCAGCTTATGCTTCAGTTCAGTTCAGTCGCTCAGTCGTGTCCGACTCTTTGCGACCCCAGGAATCGCAGCACGCCAGGCCTCCCTGTCCGTCACCAACTCCTGGAGTTCACTCAAACTCATGTCCATTGAGTCGATGATGCCATCCAGCCATTTCATCCTCTGTCGTCCCCTTCTCCTCCTGCCCCCAATCCCTCTATGCTTAGGTTAATGTTAAAACTAGTTTACATTCTATACTTGTAAAGATATAAGAGGTCAGCTTAAGCAGGCGAAATACGTATAGCCATAGTTGAAAAATTCCCACATGTTTCCTCGTGGGGTTTGATAAACTTAAGTTGGATCCAAGTACAGTGCTCGCAAAGAGTCGGACATGACTGAGCGACTGAACCGATCTGAACAGTGCTATAAAGTTACGTCTGATTGAAAGAGATAGACTTTCAATTGTGTCACATTAAAATATCATACAAACTACTATAATACTGTTTTACTGTCAGTTTTTAAATGAAGTACTGCATTTACACTTCTTTAAACCTTCTTCTAGTCTTTGTCTGACACACGGATTTCTAGGAAAGAGGCAGTTCTGTTAGCCAAAATGAAACACCCCAATATTGTTGCCTTTAAAGAATCATTTGAAGGTAAATATGAATTTCCCCCGATACATGTATTTCTGAATTTCATTCAGAATTCACGGCCGCTGAGACTTTCCTAAGAGTCTTTAATTTGTTGCAGCTGAAGGACATCTGTACATTGTAATGGAATATTGTGACGGAGGGGACCTAATGCAGAAGATTAAACATCAGAAAGGGAAGTTGTTTCCTGAAGATACGGTAAGAGACTAACTTACGTAAGTTTCCCTCAAAGTTTTGTTTTAATTTTTTTTTTTGGCCATACCAGGCAGCATGAAAATGAAAGTGAAAGTTGCTCAGTTGTGTCCAACTCTTTTCAACCCCATGGACTACACAGTCCATGGAATTCTCCAGGCCAGAATACTGGAATGGGCAGCCGTTCCCTTCTCCAGGGGAATCTTCCCAACCCAGGGATTGAACCCAGGTTTCCCACATTGCAGGTGGATTCTTTACCAGCTTAGCCACCAGGGAAGCCCACCAGGCAGCATACAGGATCTTAGTTCAGTGGGAGCAGAGTCTTAACCACTGAACCGCCAGGGAAGTCCCCAAGTTTCCCTCAAGCAACTTTTCTCGTAAAATTTGAATAAGTTAAAAACATTGCTGTCTGTGGTTGCCTAGCACATTAGTTAGTAATGACTTTGTGTATCCATGATGTTCTTTAGTGTGTTGTCAGGATGTGACTGCCTGGGATGTTTTTAAGAGGTAAAGTAGGTATAGGCTTATGCAATATCAAAGAATAACCACTTCCATGTTTAGAATTTCACAGTTGTGTTACCCATCATATTGTGTACTAGATACTTAAAATTTTTACTTTTTGTATTGAAATTTTAGAAGGCACATGGATTTCTTTTGTAATTGTCCATCATCTGAAGGATGAAACCTGCATTTCTGTTTTTCAAGAGTCTCTATTCTTCGTCTCTTTTCTTTTACAGTTTAGCATATTCTCTTTAAATGCTTAGTGCCTTTTTAGTGGAAAGTTGCATATTAAATATTATTGGAATGAATTGACCAAGGAAAATATTTAAATAAACAGCTTTGCTGAGGCTAAGTTTGATATAGGGTATAACATGTTTTAAGAGTATATTAGTATAAATATTTTTTATTTCGAAGTTGTGTTGCTAAGAATATGGGTTCCATTGTAGGAGGCCAGCCTTGGCTTCCAAAGATTGTTGGAAATATAACGAAATATTTTAATGTTAATATCTGCATATTCTGAAAAAGTGAATGAAATCTGATGTTATGATTACACTATAAAAAGTTATAGCATATTCATTTTAAGTGGTGAACTATTTTTATATGTGTATTTAAGAAATACTTTTATTTGGTTAAATACAAGAAAAATATAGTGGGAGTTTTATTAAAATAAAGTCTTGGAAATTCTCTGGCTGTCTGATGGTTAGTACTCCACCCTTTCACTGCCGAGGACCCTGGTTCAATCCCTGGTCAGAGAACTAAGATCCTGCAAGCTGCATGGCAGGGCCAAATAAATAAATAAATAGTTATTTGGATCATTCATGAGATGATGATACACTGGGATTGATTCATAGCTTTTCTCAATTTCTCAAGACAGCAATGAATCTTAGTTGAATTATGTAATTTTTAGTTCTGTATTTACATTATGTAAAACCCAGGTCAGCTAAGGCCTAAAGATGATTCTTAGGAATTTGGGGTTACCGTGCCCCAGTTATTGCATTCTTGCATGCTTTTTTTTCTTTACAGATACTTCATTGGTTTACACAGATGTGTCTTGGAGTAAATCACATTCACAAGAAACGTGTGTTACACAGAGACATCAAGTCCAAGGTAAATGGAATACATTTGGGGCCTAAAAAAAATTGAAAACTATTTCTTTCAATCCTTTTTCTGTTTTATTCTATTTTCTTTTGGGTGCATTTTAATCTTTAGAAATATTTCTTTTTTTGCCTGCACCCCAAGGCACATGGTATCTTAGCTCCCCGACCATGGAGTGAGCCCATGCGCCCTGCATTAGAAGCACCAATTCTTAACCCCTGGACTGCCAAGGAACTCCAGAAATTTCTTAATATAATATTCATGCTAGCACAGTAAGGTACGACCTGAAAATGGGTAAATCTCTTTAGTAGTGTATGTTAATATGTTCCAGCTCTCTTAGAGACTGCTTCCTAAGACCATGTATTCTCAGATGGAAAATGATTGAGACTGGAGCCTGCCATCTGGAGTTACCTGAACAGGCTCCCTGCTCGGTTGATCAGGGTCTGCTGGTACGGTGTGACGCTCACCTGTTAGATTTCTAAGCAGTCATCCTGAATTCCCAAGCAGGGGAGTGTCGCTGTCCAGAGGATATCTCGTCGTTTTGTGTTCCATTTGGGGACCCGGTTGTCAGCATTTCTACATATAATCTCTACCATCAGCAGGCTTTGAAAGACAGCTTCTCTTGGAGCTCTCTGCCTTATGTTTGAAATATGGCAGATGTGATCTGAGCTCTTCTTTTTCAATGCAGAATATCTTCCTCACCCAAGACGGAAAAGTAAAACTGGGTGATTTTGGATCTGCCCGTCTTCTCTCGAGGTATGTATGTCTCTCTTGTGTAGTAGTGACTGTTGCCAAAACATCATTATTCAGAAATGCTCTGTAATCGTTCTGTACCTTTTTATGGTTTTAGCCCCATGGCGTTTGCTTGTACATACGTGGGAACACCTTATTATGTGCCCCCAGAAATTTGGGAAAACATGCCTTATAACAATAAAAGGTAAGTGACGTATGTAGTTGGTGAAGGGGTGACCGTTTGTTGATAGTATCGTAGCCTACAGATGAAGTTTAGTTGTTAAAAGAAAGCAGTGTAGAATTGAAGTTCCCAGGCCTCTAGGTGAAAGTCATAAATTTTCCAGCTGTTTTCATCAGAGCTGAGAGGAGCTACATGTAAATGCTGAAAGAAAAGTGAATCATTTCTGGGGATAGTATGAATTATATTACTGCTTCTCTTACTTTGCTGCTATTAACTTTAAAAATCCCGAAGCTCAGGCCGTAGCCATACCAGTTAAATATGAATGGCTGGGAGTGGGAACCAGGTTGCAAACATTTTCCAGGGTCACCAAATAATTCCTACATGCAGCAAAATTTGGGAACCAAATGTCATTGAGTTGACATGTAAAGGGCTAGATAATAAGCACTTGACTGATAGGTTCATTGATCATGGGAAGATAGTATGAAGTCCTTATAATTTAAAATGTAATATTTTTTCTGAATGTAAGTAAAATGTGCTCATTGATGGAATGGATGGGCAGTGGGTGGGTTGGAAATGTAGAGATATACAAGAAGGGACATGGCGATCACCCAGTTTTACAGAAACTACTAGTAACATTTTGGGTTTTTTTCCCATCCATTCTCTTTTTTCCCTAAACTTAGTTTATATACTCCATATAATTTAGTATCCTATTTTTTTCACCTTGCATTATATCATATTCATTTTACCCTGTATTTATACTCTTCATGATTATTGTTAATGATTGCAAAATATTTTAATATATGGCTCTTCCAAAACTTATTTCACATTCCTCTGTTGTTGGCTTCTTGATATGGTTCTAGTTTTCAGTGTCCTAAATTGCTACTGACTCTGCATTACTATGCCTTTTAATACATAAAAGTGTCACATTCTTGGCATGACTGCCTCAAGGTAGAAACACCTAAAGGCTTTTGTTACCTCCTGCCAAGTTGCTTTCTAAAAAGGGTATGGCAGTCCATACTATGGGCTTTCCCAGGTGGCTCAGTGGTAAAGAATCCACCTGCCAATATAGGAAATATGGGTTTGATCCCCGGGTTGTAAAGATCCCCTGGAGAAGGAAATGGCAGCTTGCCTGGAGAATCCCATGGATAGAGGAGCCTGGCCGGCTACAGTCCATGAGGTTGCAGAAGAGTCAGATACACCTTAGCAACTAAAAACGACAACAATGCCCCGAAGGGTTGACTCATTGGAAAAGACTCTGATGCTGGGAGGGATTGAGGGCAGGAGGAGAAGGGGACGACAGAGGATGAGATGGCTGGATGGCATCACTGACTCGATGGATGTGAGTTTGAGTGAACTTCGGGAGTTGGTGACGGACAGGGAGGCCTGGCGTGCTGCGATTCATGCGGTCACAGAGTCGGACACCATTGAGCAACTGAACTGAACTGAAGGTGAAGTTGACTGAATTGGAGACAGAACAGCTATGAAGGAACTTCCTGGGATAATTGGGGAAACCTGAGTTTGAACAAAATACTAGATAATAGTATTGAATTAAGGTTCGATTTCTTGGATGTGATAATGGTGCTGTATTCATGCAGAAGAGTGTCCTTGCTTTTAGGCTGTATGTGCTGACACGTTTAGGGGTGAAGTGTTTGACGTCTGAAACCTTTCTTTCAAGAGGTTCAGATGTAGACAGAAGAGGTGCCAGCAGGCAGATACTAATGACTGGGGATATTAGGAAGGAGCGTTTGGGCCTTTACAAATTTTCTGTAGGTTTCAAGCTTTGAAAAATTAAAAGTTGGGGGAAATAATTGGTTTAAAAAAAACCTTGTTAAAGTGAAAAGACAATCATCTAGAAAAAGTCTGGAGGATGACAACTAGGTGGTGAGAATGATGAGGAAAGAGGAGGTGTTTAGTTTGAATAAGGGTGGGTGCATAGGGCAAAGTATAGAACTCTGCTGAGGTCTGAAGAGCTTTCGTGGAAGAATAAGAATACGCCCCCTAGAGGCAGCCAGGGAGAATACTGAGCTGTCAATCAGGAGGTGAGCCCAAAGGCCTGGTGAGCCCAGATGGTCTGGAGGCTGTACAGGATGACTTCTAAAGCCCTTCTTCCAACTATGGTAATCTGAGTCCGCAGATATTCCTCTTACCCCAAGTCCTACTGAAGTGATACCTGAACCACTGGATTTGGTGGGGCAGGGTTTAGGGAGCAGGGAGTTTTTCTGTGAATATCACTGTGAGTAAGTGGTCTAAGTGTTCGATCAAACTTGCCACATATTTTATTTCAGTAACTAAGAAGTCCTTATGATATCTGTTCTTATTCAAGGTAGAGTAATTTTTCATTTTGGGGTATTGGAAAATACACATATTTTTGTGTGATAACTCATAACCCACTCATCATTACATTGCTTCTTTTGCTTCCAGTGACATCTGGTCCTTGGGATGCATTCTCTATGAACTCTGTACCCTTAAACATCCAGTAAGTATGGCATGCAGCATGGAAAAGGCAGCATTTGGTCTAAGTCCTTTTTCGTATCTTCACTTGTATGTATTAGTAGAGTGATACACCCCCAAGGCTGGAGAAGGCAATGGCACCCCACTCCAGTACTCTTGCCTGGAAAGTCCCATGGATGGAGGAGCCTGGTGGCCTGCAGTCCATGGGGTCGCTAAGAGTTGGACACGACTGAGCGACTTCACTTTCACTTTTCACTTTCATGCATTGGAGAAGGAAATGGCAATCCACTTCAGTATTCTTGCCTAGAGAATCCCAGGGATGGGGGAGCCTGGTGGGCTGCCATCTATGGGGTTGCACAGAGTCAGACATGACTGAAGCGACTTAGCAGCAGCACACCCCCAAGGCAGAATGCCATCATGTTCTTACATAAGTGTTGCTAAGGCTGAAACCTGATGTTAATTGTAGTATGTTTATTATACAGTGAAAACTTTTAAAATGTTATTCTGGTGTGTCATTTTATATCCCGCTCTATTACTTGTCAAACCATAATAACTACCCTGGTGACGTGCAAGGTAAAAAGGATTTTGCAGCAGAAGTTTAAAATGGGAAAAGTCTAAAGTGCATTTTGTCAGGGAGCAGACCTGGGGATTTTTGAGGAGGAGGGAAGTGAAGAAACGTTGCAGTTACTGTCAGCCCTAGGGTTATTTGAATTTTTAAAAGCCCATATATATGTATTATTGATGCTTTGATTTTTAAAATATATTAAAAATGTGTATCTGCAAAAACATTGATTTGAGTAATAAAGTACCCACGCGGGGACTGATGGTAAGATTTCCTCAAGATGGGAGCATCTTTAACTATTTATGTTTACCTTTTTCCTGAGCAACCATAAGATTTTAGAATAGTACAGGGGTAGGGGTGGGGGAGTTTGGGACTAGCAGATGCAAACTATTACATTTGCATTAAACAACAAGGTCCTACTATATAGCATGGGGAACTATATTCAGTATCCTGTGATAAAACCACAATGGTGCTGGTGTTAAGTTCGACTTCAGTCACGTCCAACTCTGTGCATCCCCGTTGACTGCAGCCCACCAGGCTCCTCTGTCCATGGGATTCTCCAGGAAAGAATACTGGAATGGCTTGCCATAATGGAAAATAGAATAAAAAGGAATATATACACATGTATAACTGAATTACTTTGCTATATAGCAGCAGTTAACACCATGTAAATCAACTATACTTCAATAAAATACAATTTTTAAAGTACTAAGAAAAGTATGATGAGCAAAAAAAAAAAAAAAAATTAGAATTGTACCTTAACAACACCTCTAGAAAGAAATTTTTTTTTAATTAAAATAATTCATATGAATTCAGTTCAGCTGTTATTTTCTTATTTCCATTCTCTTTCCCTGTATTTGCTTTTACAGTTCAATTTTGCTTTTTAGTTTCAGGCAAATAGTTGGAAAAGTCTTATCCTTAAAATATGTCAGGGGTCCATGAACCCACTGCCATCCCATTATTCCTATGAGCTGCAGCATCTGATCAAGCAGATGTTTAAAAAGAATCCCTCACATCGTCCTTCAGCTACCACGCTTCTCTCTAGAGGCTCTTTAGCTCGGCTTATCCAGAAGTGCCTGCCCCCAGAGGTACAGTGTGTGTGGAACTGACTGTGAACAGTTTTCAAGCGTTTGTTTTCTTTTAAACACAATTACATGTTATACATGCTCATAACAATTCAAGTAATGCAGATGTGTATTAAAAAAAACTAAAAGCTTGAAGCTTCCTTTCCCTCTTCTTTTCACAATGCTATTCCTCAAATATAATCATGGATATAATTTGCATTATCCCTCCAGATCTTCCTGGACATATATGAATGTCTGTTTATCTGTCTATCTAAATTACTTGGATTTTTTAAATGGCATTTTTCCTTTTCAACTTTATTACCGTGGGGAAGAACATTGATAATTGAATGACATTATGTTGGTATCTAAAGAAAAGCATCTTTTGTGTCTTTAAATTCTCTGCTTTAAATTTTCAGATCATCACAGAATACGGTGAACAGGTGTTAGAAGAAACCAAAAAATCTATGCATAGTACACCAAGAAAAAAGGGTAAGAATTTCGAAAAGCTTATTTTAAGTGTTCATTTAAAATATAGTATAACAAAAAGAAAAAAATATAATTTTCAAGTTATTAGAGATGATTTTCAGAGATACTCCTCAAATCAAAATTTTCTACTTGTTCCTTCAGACATAAATCTATACTGAATCTTACACATTTAGTTTGCCAGGGATCAAAAAAGAAGCCTAGTTTGAAGATTGTAGTGATGTAAAGGTTGTTCTATGCTTCATTATTAGACCTGTATTTAGTTTGTTTTGGGTCAGATAGGTTTCTGTGGGCTCACCTAGGAATCTAACCATGAAAATATAACAGGAAATGTTGTCCCTAAAGTTGAGCTATTTCAAATCCTGAATGATGATGCTGTGAAAGTGCTGCACTCAATATGCCAGCAAATTTGGAAAACTCAGCAGTGGCCACAGGACTGGAAAAGGTCAGTTTTCATTCCAATCCCAAAGAAAGGCAATGCCAAAGAATGCTCCAAGTACCGCACAATTGCACTCATCTCACACGCTAGTAAAGTAATGCTCAAAATTCTTCAAGCCAGGCTTCAGCAAAACGTGAACTGTGAATTTCCAAATATTCAAGCTGGATTTAGAAAAGGCAGAGGAACCAGAGATCAAATTGCCAACATCCGCTGGATCATAGAAAAAGCAAGAGAGTTCCAGAAAAACATCTATTTCTGCTTTATTGACTATGCCAAAGCCTTTGACTGTGTGGATCACAATAAACTGTGGAAAATTCTGAAAGAGATGGGCATACCAGACCACCTGAGAAACCTTGAGAAACCTATATGCAGGTCAGGAAGCAACAGTTAGAACTGGACATGGAACAACAGACTGGTTCCAAATAGGAAAAGGAGTACATCAAGGCTGTATATTGTCACCCTGTTTATTTAACTTCTATGCAGAGTACATCATGAGAAACGCTGGGCTGGAAGAAGCAGAAGCTGGAATCAGGATTGCTGGGAGAAATATCAATAACCTCAGATATGCAGATGACGCCACCCTTATGGCAGAAAGTGAAGAGGAACTAAAAAGCCTCTTGATGAAAGTGAAAGAGAAGAGTGAAAAAGTTGGCTTAAATTTCAACATTCAGAAAACAAAGATCATGGCATGTCGTCCCATCACTTCATGGGAAATAGATGGGGAAACAGTGTCAGACTTTATCTTTTTGGGCTCCAAAATCACTGCAGATGGTGACTGCAGCCATGAAATTAAAAGACGCTTACTCCTTGGAAGAAGAGTTATGACCAACCTAGATAGCATATTGAAAAGCAGAGACATTACTTTGCCAACAAAGGTCTGTCTAGTCAAGGCTATGGTTTTTCCAGTGGTCATGTATGAATGTGAGAGTTGGACTGTGAAGAAAGCTGAGTGCCAAAGAATTGATGCTTTTGAACTGTGATGTTGGAGAAGACTCTTGAGAGTCCCTTGGACTGCAAGGAGATCCAACCTGTCCATTCTGAAGGAGATCAGCCCTGGCATTTCTTTGGAAGGAATGATGCTAAAGCTGAAACTCCAATACTTTGGCCACCTCATGGGAAGAGTTGACTCATTGGAAAAGACCCTGATGCTGGGAGGGATTGGGGGCAGGAGGAGAAGAGGACGACAGAGGATGAGATGGCTGGATGGCATCACTGACTCAATGGGCGTGAGTCTCGGTGAACTCCAGGAGTTGGTGATGGACAGGGAGGCCTGGCGTGCTGCGATTCATGGGGTCTCAAAGAGTTGGACATGCCTGATCGACTGAACTGAACTGAGCTGATAGTCAATCCTGAGCAAATTTCAGATGTAATTTATTATGTCTTGGAAGTTGTCATCTCTTTTTTCAAAGTTATTTTTGTTCCTTTTCCTTTGACATCAGTGACTCAGATCTTCCATCTGAAGAAATCTAACAATGACCAGAATAAGAAAGAAGAATTAAGATGAGTAAAAGGTCACCCACTGTAGGGAGGTGTTTTAAAACCTCCATTATTAGTGCCTGTTCAGTACTCTTGCCTGGAAAATCCCATGGATGGAGGAGCCTGGTAGGCTGCAGTCCATAGGGTCTCTAAGAGTCAGACATGACTGAGCGACTTCACTTTCACTTTTCACTTTCATGCATTGGAGAAGGAAATGGCAACCCACTCCAGTGTTCTTGCCTGGAGAGTCCCAGGGACGGGGAAGCCTAGTGGGCTGCCGTCTCTGGGGTCGCACAGAGTCAGACACGACTGAAGTGACTTAGCAGCATCTTAGTGTTCTATACCACAAAAGAAACATTTTTATTTATTTTTTAAGTTTTTTTTTTTTAATTTAAGTGTAGTTGATTTACCGTGTCCTGTTGGTTTCAACAGAAACTTTTCTAAACTATACTATTTTCTTAAAGTTAAATTTTAAATGTTCCTTTTGTAAGAACTTTTCTCCTTTATGTAAGAGGTAGCCACTTACCTTTGCTTCAGCAGTTTGTTTTAGTGTTTATTTTATTTTATGTACCATTTCATAACTTTGGTTCACATCCCAGGAGAGTGGGAAATTAGTTTTAAAATACTGGGCAACAGAAACACCAAAAACAATCTAAGGAAAGTTTCAAGATAGGAAAGTGTAGTCTTACAATTTCTAAAAAAAGAGTAAGCCAGTGGGGAGGGCCACCATGTCCAGAGCACGTGTCGGGTGGCATCTCCATCGAGAATGTAGACAGACATCAGAACAATGAAGGCTGGGTGAGGGTAGGGAGCGTGTCAAGGTGCTCCCTGTTGTAGCCTCAGTACCATCATCATAGATGCTCAGTAGCAATTGCTTAAAATGCTGAATAAATGGGGAAACACGGACCCCAGGCTCTGGCAGCAGAAAATCAGGCAAGAGCCCTCCTCACCCAAGGGGTGCGTTGCAGGGGTTTTCCCTGACTGCTGCTGGCTCCTCGTCAGGGAATAAGCAGCTGGCTTTGGGAGGGTTAGCTATTCCACCTGCTATAATAGCTGTCAGGAAAATCACAGACAGGTAGCTCTTGTGCTAAAGATGATAAGGACCTTTCGAGTATGTAGAGTGTCTTACCTCCTGATGCCTAAATGGGTCGGCATAAATGAATTAGAGATGTCTTAACTTTCAGATGTTCACAGTCAGAATAAAACGGCAGAAATAATCTCTTTAACAGCTGAGGTGTGTTACTAGGTGATTAAAGCTTGATATCACTATACAGGCTCATGCTTCGGTTCTTTGACTTTAAAAACTTCCTTTTGTCTCTCAAGCTTTATGCAAATCACATTAGAAGCCTTTTTTGTGTTTTCTTTTTACCTTCTGTTTTCTCTTTGAGCAGATCCCAGCAGAACCAGAATAACTTTGGAAAATGAAGCAAGCACAGTGGTAAGTGCTTTAAAGGTAAATTTCCTGGTACTTTCCTGGCAGTCCAGGGCCTTCTAATGCAAGGGATGTGGGTTTAATCCCTGGCCTGGGAACAAAGATCCCACATGCCTGTGGCCAAAAAACTAAAACAGAAAACAAAAGCAAAATTGTAATAAACTCAATAAAGACTAAAAACGGTCCACATCAAAAAAAAAATCTTTAAAAAAAAGTTAAATTTCTGAAACTGTCTACTGGGATACCTGGCATCATTGGGTGCTATGAGATATTGGAAGTCTGTTGCCTGGTCCCTGGGTTCAGAGGTTTTTTGTCTTTGGGCCTGTGAAATAATTGACGGCTGTTTTCTGTGTTGCCAACCAAGCCACTTTAGACCAGCATTTATTTTATTTTGTTTTTTCGTTTCTAATCATTGATGATAAGTGGTTTCAATCTAGATGTTGAAAAGTTGTTGCTGAATGAAAAGACACCAGGATTCTTGGTCTCTGGAGGAGAAGAATTCAACCCAGGGCCAGAGATGAGGCTTGATCACTCAGAGCTTTTGTGTAATAAAGTTTTATTAAAGTATAAAGGAGAGAGAGAAAGCTTCTGACATGGGCATCAGAAGGGGGCGGACAGAGTATCCCCCTGCTAGTCTTCAGCTGGATGTTATATAGTCACTAACAGTCTGTTAATGAAAGAAAGGAATGTCTTAAAACTCAGAATGGCACCAGGCCCCTCACCCATAAGATGCATTTTGGGATAATCTTGGCACCAAATGGTTCATCCTGGGCCATAAAATGATTAACTTGAATCTTGTAGAAGAACAGATTACCATACAAATAGTTAAGTTTACATAGATTAGGGGAACAATATCTGAGTATAACATGCTGGTTTGTTAAGTAGGTTCTGAGCCTTGAGGTGGAACTGACTTGAAGACAGAGTCTGGGGTAAATGCAAAGCACATTAGCATAGCTTAAGACAAGCATTTCCATAAGGAAAAGGCATTGGTTAACTCAAGGTTTGAGAATTGTTAACTTCAGGTGAAACCAGGTATCATTATGGCAACACAGTATTTTAAGAGAAACCTCCTTTTAAGTTTGTATAGAGAAGAAAAAAATATGGGATAGTTTGTTTCCTCCTGCCCCTTAAGGGAGATAAAAATGTCTGACACTTGCAGGCTATTTCCTCTGTTTGGAGACCCCTGGCCTTCCTGCCTGTTACCCTCTCAATGTGAACCAACTTAGCCCTGCTTACAGTCATGAAAGTCTTGTTTAAGCCTTGGTTGGTTGGTTTCCTTGTGGTAATATATATATAACATACAATTTATCATTTCAGCCATTTTAAGCATAGAATTTAATGACATTAATTACATTCACAATACTTTTTCATTATCCCAAACAGCAACCCATTGAACAGTAACTATCCATTCCTCCCTACCCTGACTCCCACCTCAGGCCCTGATAACCTCTTTTCTGCTTTCTGTCTCTGTGAAAGAAACATTATTTGCTTATTCTAGATATTTCAGATAAGTGGAATCACACAATATTTGTCCTTTTGTGTCTGGCCTCTTTTGCTTAGCTTAATATTTTTAAGGTTCATGCGTGTTACGGCCTGTATCAGAATTTCCTTCCTTTTTATGACTAAATAATATGTAGATCGCTAATGTGATCTGGGAAGGATTGAAGGCAGAAAGAGAAGAAGGCAACAGGATGAGATGGTTGGATGGCATCACCCATGCAATGGACATAAACTTGGGCAAACTGGGAGATGGTGAGGGCCAGGGAAGCCTGGCCAGCTGCGGTGCATGTGGTCACGTAGAGTCGTACATGACTTGGTGACTGAACAACAACAATGTGGTCTTGACATTTTTCTGTTCAAAACCTTTTAGTGCCTCCCCATTCTCCCTGATAGCTCAGTTAGTAAAGAATCTGCCTGCAGTGCAGGAGACCCCAGTCGATTCCTGAGTTGGGAAGATCCGCTGGAGAAGGGATAGGCTACCTTACTCCAGTATTCTTGGGCTTCCTTTGTGACTCAGCTGGTAAAGAATCCGCCTGCAATGCAGGAGATCTGGGTTTAATCCCTGGGTTGGGTAGATCCCTGGAGAAGGGAACAGTTACCCACTCCAGTATTCTGGCCTGGAGAATTCCATGGACTGTATAGTCCATGGGGTCGCAAAGAGTCCAACATGACTGAGTGACTTTCACTTCACTCACTATTATCCCATGAATTGAGTGGACATTTTTTTAGCCTGGTTTTTACAATCCTGTTAATCTTGTTTGGCCTTAAGCATCTGTGCCCTTTTACATGTTAGCTGCAGTTAAGTCATGAATAGTAACAGCCAATCCACTTCTAGTTGCCACACCTACCCCAGTAACTCATGTCCTATTGATAATTTTTTCTTTCTTCATCATTTTGACCCACCTTTTTTAACTCCCAAAGGAAAAGATGTAGTAACAACAAGCAATTCTGTTTATGGAATATACTAGTAATTAAACTTGTAAATTTTTGAATGAACCTTTAGGTTGTAAATAAATAACACCATACCCCATTATGTTGCTACAAATGGACTATATTCTGCCCCTGTGTTTTTTTTATTTGTGTAATATCTGTTTATTTCCAGCTTTACTGAGGCCTAATTTATATGCAATAAAAGTTACTCATTTTTAGCATGCAATTTGATGAATTTTGGAGATTGTATGTGGTCATATAACCAGCACCACAATCAAGATGTAGAAATCCCATCCCCTGGTTGAAAATGCATTTAATGCACCTAACCTACCAAACTTCCTAACTTAGCTTAATATACCTTACATGTGCTCAGAACACTTCCATTAGCCTCTAGTTGGGCAAAATCGTCTAACACAAAGCCTATTTTATAATAAAGTGCTGACTATGTCGTGTCAACATGAGATAGTCATGTTGAATTTTGAATTCAGCATGAACTGAATTGAATGATGAACTGAAAGTGGAAACCAGAGGCTGTCTGGGTGCAGAACGGCTGTAAGTGTATTGTTTACTGTTTACTCTGTGATCACATGGCTGAGTGGGAGCTTCAGCTCTCTGCCAGCACCCAGCATCACAAGAGAGTATCATATGGCATATTGCTAACCTGGGGAAAGATCAACATTCGTTATTTGACATACAGCTTCTGCTGAGTGTTTATCATTTTCACACCATCATAAAGTGAAAAAAATCATAAATTAGACCATCATAAGTCAAGGACCATCTGTAAAGTAATTTTATGTGTACATACATGCTCAGTCGCTCTGTCATGTCCAACTCTTTGCAATCCTGTGGACTGTAGCCTGCCAAACTCCTCTGTCCATGGGATTCTCCAGGCAAGAATACTGGAGTGGGTTGGTTGCCATGCCCTCCTCCAGGGGATTTTCCTGATCCATGGATTAGGGGATCTTCCTGATCCAGGGATTGAACCTGCATCTCCTGCATTGCAGGCAGATTCTTTACTGCTGAGCCAAATCCCCAAAGTAACTTTATAAAATATTTCATTTTGGTATTTCCATCCTGAGAAGCCCACTGTAGCAAATCATACTGAGATTTTTCAGTGCTTGTTTTCTCTATAAACACCTCTCAAATATTTGTCATTTTTATATATCTTCTTCATATTTGCAATGACTGGTATTAATGGCTATTAAGGTATATGACTTAATATACATATATGTATGCCTATGTATGTACACATATATGGTTTTTAATATACACACAGATAATGTATGATGTTATAGCTCTTAATGTACATATGTGTATGAAGTTCTGTGGTTGTTAATGTTTAATTCATTTGTCTTTATTTAAAGTTTAAGCAGTTGTTTATGTCTACTTGTTTACCTTTTTTTTGGTAGCAATTCAAGAATATCTTAATCTTTATTTTAAATTTCTTTTAAAGCAAAGGGAGGAACCAGGTGGAAAGTGTAGCCACACTGACTTAGAAAGCATTAATAAAAATTTGGTTGAAAGTGCACTGAGGAGAGTAAACAGAGAGGAGAAAGGTAAGTTATTCAAATTCTAATCATTGTATAGGTGGGAAACTGGGGATATAGAAGGAATACCAGTTTCTGCCTTACTAGGTCAAAGATATCATAAGCAAGTAGACATTTATATTTGCTTATCCAGTAATTTATTTAATGTTACAGAGATATTTTATTTACCTATTAAAAGATAAAATTGTATTTATTAATAAGAGCCTTCAGAAAAAAGCATTAATAATGTTTGTCATGCTCTTTACCATAAAAAGCACAGCGTACAGGGACTTACCTGGTGGTCCAGTGGTTAAGACTTCTAAGGCAGGTGACACAGGTTCTATCCCTGGTCAGGGAATGGAGGTCCCACATGCTGTGGGGCACAGCCAAGTGTTTTAAAAAGCGCAGCATACAGTGTGTGCCTGTAAGCCCTCTTGGGCCTTTATTCTTATATATTGTGTAATATGTGAGTATATACATAATATTTGTTTAAATTCACTTTAATGATTAGCTTTACCTTTCCATTTGGATTTTTTCATTCCCTTTACTACTTAAGAGTCAGACACGACTGAGCGACTGAACTGAACTTAGCCTTGGAAGGGTGTTAGATCCGAATTTGAAAGAGAAAAGAAGTGCTTCTGTAGTGTTGTTAGAGAAATTGTGTGTGGATATAGATGAATAAGTAGAAGAACATGCTCAGCAGTTCTTCTTTACACTTTAAAAGCCAGGTCACCAGGTCCTCTCAGGCGGCAGTGGGAGAAACACGTACCCGGTACAGCTCTTAGAGCTTTGGAAAACGCATCCATACTCACCTCCAGTTCAACAGCAGAAGACGACAGAGGTGAGTAGTCAGATTGAATCCTATTATGTTATCATAGAACATTCTCTAATCGCTGTTTATTGAGCTAGAGTTATGTTTTTTTAATGTCACCCTTTGAAGGGTATTTGGCGTCACACATGAGAGTGCGTGTATTTCACTTATACAGGCAAGTGAAACAGATTTATGTAGAGAGTTAATTAGTTTCGCTTGAAATATGGGCTTTAATATAATCTAGAAGATATTATATGCTGGAAATCTTTTTTACTTGACACGAATTTTTTTGTCTTTTCCCAACTAGGTGGTTCTGTAATAAAGTACAGTGAAAAGAATACCCGTAAGCAGTGGCTCAAGGAGACCCCTGAAACCCTGTTGAACATCCTTAAGAATGCTGACCTCAGCTTGGCCTTTCAAACATACACAATATATAGACCAGGTGATTCATGTCTGTTACATAATTGTGTAAACCCTTTGATTTAAAAAAAAAATTATATATGTAACATAGAAGTTTCCATCTTAGCCGTTTTTAAGTGTACAGTTCGGGCGCACAGAGTACATTCACACTGTGCAGCCATCACCACGGTCCATCTCCAGAACTTTTCCAAAACAGAGACTCTGTACCCATTAGATGATTCCCTGTTCCCCGCTCCCAGAAACCCTTCGATCTTAAAGTTATAAAATATTTCGGAGCATTGTCTTTTCTGATTTCCTTGACTCTTTTCTAGCCAGTTTGATGCATAATTAAAATTTCCTATAGTGCTTCATTCCTTCTGTTTGCTCATTTGTTTGTTTTAATATTTCTATTTATTTTATTTGGCTGTGCCAAGTCTTAGTTGTGGCACATGGGATCTAGTTCTCCCATCAGGGATCGAACCCAGGCCCCCTGCATTGGAAACATGGATTCTTAGCCACTGGACCGCAGGGAAGTCCCTGTTTGCTTATTTTAATAATCACGTAGCCACTTTGAGGGTGGTCCATTTTTATCATGCAAATACACCCTGCTTTCTTGCCTCTGCAGTTCAGACTCCATCCTGGTAAACTGAGGAACTTCAAGATTTCTTTGGTTCTGTACTTGAATTGTTATATTGAAGAGAACACAGAAAAAGGTGAACAATTAGGATTTAATTTTTTTTTTATTGTTTCAACAGACATTTTCACTACAGTTATACAGCGTAACATTTTATGATACTACCCTTAGGAATCTAGGCCAAAGGACTATATTAAGGGTGTGTACGTTGGGGGTGCATGTATGTGTAATTTTCACAATGCAGTTACTAAAGCCATCTTGCTTGGTTTAAGATCTAAGATAAATTGTGCCAAGTAGAGCATGTCATGGTGTGGCAAGTCTCAACTCTACGTATTATAACAGATTCACTTTATTGTTTACGTGGTCAGTGTTTATTGAGAGCCTAACATATACTACGGAGAAGGCAATGGCACCCCACTCCAGTACTCTTGCCTGGAGAATCCCATGGATGGAGGAGCCTGGTGGGCTGCAGACCATGGGGTCGCTAAGAGTTGGACACAACTGAGCGACTTCACTTTCACTTTTCACTTTCATGCATTGGAGAAGGAAATGGCAACCCACTCCAGTGTTCTTGCCTGGAGAATCCCAGGGACAGGGGAGCCTGGTGGGCTGCCATCTATGGGGTCTCACAGAGTCGGACACGACTGAAGCGACTTAGCAGCAGCAGCAGCAACATATACTAAGTTAAGATTTAAGATTTTTTTTTTTTAAAGAATATAATTCCTTCCCTGAGAGAATTTGTAATTTGGGGGACCAGCAAACAAGCAGAGCATTGTAAAGCTGTGTGTCACATGTTCTGATAGAGCTGTGTGAAGACAGTTATGGGCCCCAAGGAGAGGTGGGTGCCTGGGAGGCAGGTGTTAAGCAAGGCTAATGATTGCACTTGTATTTTATTTTGTTGGCATGCGGACTCTTAGTTCCCTGACTAGGGATTGGACCCTGGAAAGTCCTAAGCACTGAATGTTTAGGGAATTCCCAATGATTGACTTTCATTTTAGCAGTATAGGTCCCAGATTTTGTCTCTGGTCCAATGATAAAGTTTTTGTCATTTCAGGAAAGTTACTATATAAAAAAGGCATCACAGCTCTATTGTGAAAGGATTTTTATAGAGACTGAACCCACATTTAGGTTATTGTTTTATAAGCAAAAACCTGAAAGTAATTATAATACCATCTGGAAAAACTTTTTTATAGTGTGCATATGCCCTTAACTCCCTAATTTTATTTCCCTCCATTAGGAAAACTTGAGGGAGAGGGAAGAGCTCAAAGGAAAAACAGTCAACTGTTATCCAGCTGTCCAAAGACAACTTTTAATGCTTTAATATGGGTTCATAAACTGGCTTCCATGGTGACTCAGTGGTAAAGAACCCACCCATCAATGCAGGAGACTTGGGTTCGATCCCTGGGTTGGGAAAATCCCGTGGAGGAGGAAATGGCAACCCACTTCAGTATTCTTGCCTGGAAAATCTTATGGACCTCGAGCCTGGCAGGCTACACTCCATGGGGTCACCAAGTCAGATGAGACTGAACACACATGCATAGAAAACCTCAGAGCATGGCAGTGCTCTCAATTACCCAACAAACCTTTGGAGGAATTTAATGCAAAAATATGCATGAAATAAATAAACACAGCTTAACTTGGCATAATTTCTGTTAATATTCCTCTGAAGGCGCAGAAGGATTCTTGAAAGGCCCCCTGTCTGAGGAAACAGAAGCATCGGACGATGTTGATGGAGGTTGGGATTCTGTCATTTTGGATCCAGAGAGACTTGAACCTGGGCTGGATGAGGAGGATACGTACGTGAAGTACCCAGACAGTTGGCAGTGTGTGCGCGTGTTCATTTAAGTTGTACCTTAGTAATTCCTGGTTTAGTAGGAGCTGGTTATGTTACTTTACATCATAAATGAATGTTTATATCTTGATCGTCTATCTGGCACAGGTAATGTGCTACGGTATTTTCATAGAATTCTTGACTGAGCTGTGTGTTTATAATCAGCTTGGACTTATTTTTTAGTAGACAAGATTTTATATTGAAACATTTAGAGAAACAATGATAGAAGTGAACCTTTGGAAGGCTAACCATTTTTTTTTTCCTCTGTTCAGTTTCATTATGAAGTTCATTTTTCAAAAATGTCAGTATTGGTATGGTGGTATTCTGTTTTGATCCCATCAACAAATATTTACTGTGCTTCTTAAATGGAAGCTTAATATCCAAATTGTTTTTTCACAGGGACTTTGAGGAAGACGACAGTGCCGACTGGGTGTCAGAACTGAAGCAGCGAACTGGCTGGCAAGGAGTATCTGATGGATAACGCCCAACGGAATATTCATTAGTCACCCGGAAGGGATGTTTAACAGGAGGAATTGATATTTGAATAATACTTAACTCATGGAATACGTATTTTCCTTTGGAAACAGAGTGAACAGAGGGAAACTGAATATTTAAAATTATTCCTGGTTAGTAAGATAGGGTATAACAAAATCTAGGTTTCTGAATTCAGAGGAGAATGCATAGCACAATGGGTCTGAGGTTTAGGCTTTGCAGTCAGAACAGATGTTGAATGCTACCACCTACTGCTTGCGTGGTTTTGAGAAATTACTTAACCTCTTTGAGACTGAATTTCCTCAACTACAAAATGATGATAACAATGCCTACCTCATATGGGTGCTGACCTTAGACCATCACGACAGCCCATAACATTATTTGTGTTGTTATGATTTCTGCTTTATTACCTTGTTATGATTTATTACTATGTAGCTCTTTTTATATCTCCTAAAATTTTTGAGGATCTAAATATATTTAATTATAACACCATAAATGTGTGTTTTTCTATAAGACCTATTTCTGGGTAGTCATCAATCATCTTCAGTGATCACCCGCTGTCATTAAATACAGCTTCTCACAGGATGTACGAAAGAGCCCAGATCGGAGGATCAGCCATGGGAAGAGTGGGGTAAGGTACAGATCTGGCCAGTAGTTGGTGGTCCTGTATACAAGAAAGGAATGGGGCCAAAGGTAAGGGGTCCATACAGGAAGTAGCAGGAAGCCAGAGTGTTGTGGAACTCATGGAGGGGGCAGGACCCCAACATGCATGGGTCACCGTGACACATGTGTTCTGGGGCGTGTCATTTCATGCTGTGATGCTTTAGTGAGGGGAGAAGACTTTACTAAAGAAACTGACTCTTTCCAGGGGCCCACATAGGCAATTATGAGAATAGCATCAGCCTGGCCTGGTGTACGGAACAGTGCTCAAGTCAACATAGTGGGAGAGAGTTGTGAGACTACAGTAGGATCATTAATAAAGATCTGCTGAAATATGGGATACATCTATCTTTTAAAGAGTTAAATATATTTTTTTAATCTTAATGTACAAAAACTGGTATAGACCTCACCCCCACCCCCCCTCCATTATTTGTACTCAGACATTTAATCTACCAGGGTCTCCAGTGTCAGTTACCAATGTTCCATTTCCATGTTCTGGTCACTCTGAGTGAGTCACTAAGTTCAGCCTATATTCAAGCGCTGCTAAGTCGCTTCAGTCGTGTCCGACTATGTGTGACCCCATAGACGGCAGCCCACTAGGCTCCCCCGTCCCTGGGATACTCCAGGCAAGAACACTGGAGTGGGTTGCCATTTCCTTCTCCAATGCATGAAAGTGAAAAGTCAAAGTGAAGTTGCTCAGTCGTGTCCGACTCTTAGCGACCCCATGGACTGCAGCCCACCAGGCTTCTCTGTCCATGGGATTTTCCAGGCAAGAGTACTGGAGTGGGGTGTCATTGACAGGAATTAAGCCCCACCTCCTGAAGAGGGTGGATAATCCAATACTAAGTCATTTGCTTTGTGGCTTGATTTGTTCTAACTTTGGCCATTAGGAATTATTTCAGGTTGACGCCTATGTCCCTTTGACATGCCCTCATCCTTTTTGTGTTTTGAGCAACTCCTTACTTTCTGGCACTACAAGAAGATGGTCATCTAGTACCTTCTCTGCCTCAGCCCCAGAATCAGCCATTTCTCTGAGGAGCGCTGGTTCCTTTCATGGGTTTAGAAACCAGGATCTGGGTTCTGGGTGTGATGTCACTGCTTATAGTCCCTCTAAGCAGACAGAGCTAGGAAATACATGTATATACATCCCTATATGTGACAGTCTCTGGTGGTCTAGTGGTTAGGATTCGGAACTCTTATCGCCGAAGCCTGGGTTCATTTCCCTGTCTTGAGGCTTCCCTGGTGCCTCAGAAGGTAAACAATCCACCTGCAATGCAGGAGACCTAGGGTCAATCCCTGGGTTAGAAAGATACACTGGAGAAGGGAATGGCAACCCACTCCAGTATTCTGGTCTGGAGAATCCCATGGACAGAGGAGCCTGGTGGGCTACAGTCCTTGAGGTCGCAAAGAGCTGGACACAGCAGCTAACACTTTCACGCATATCCAGAGGTGATTTCTGTATCTCTCAATCTGTATTTTTTTTTTTTAAGCTCAATATGGGTTTGTTCTTACTGATGTCTTGGATCTGATTCAATACCACTGGGGTCATTCTAATCTTTCCCTTCCCTTCCCCACTCCCCTTTCTGTATCTTCTCTTTGACAGTGAGAAACTTGGCTTGTACCATCCACCATCCACTTACTTAGTTGTTCAACTCCAGTATGCATATAAAGCAGTTTCCAAATTGTTAACCCTCACCCCTGGAAAGAACAATTTACCAACTAAAATACAAAGTTTATGTCTTGCTCCTATTGTCTTTAGCCTTACACTTTCTAGTCAAAACACCATTTCCTTACACTTTCTAGTCAAAACACCATTTCCCAGAATGACTTATGTTAGCTCTTGTTAGCTCTTTTTTTTTTTAAATCACTATCTTGAAGACTATCAGCCAGACTTGCCTGTGAGTTTCCAGGAGATTCCAGTGGAAGCTTGGGTCAACAGTGACCTGATGCAGGGCCAAGGGCACTGAATACAATAGACCTGGGAGCTGCTGGCATGAGTCCTTTTGAAGGAGGTCACCATTAACCCTAACTGGGGGTAAGGAGGCCAAACTACAGGGAGGGAATACAGCCCCACCCATCAATAGAAAATTGGATTAAAGATTTACTGAGCAAGGCCCTGCCCATCAGACCAAGACCCAGATTGCCCCTCAGCCAGTCCCTCCCTTCAAGAAGCTTCCACAAGCCCCTTATCCAGGGGCAGACAGAATGAAAATCACAATCATAGAAAACTAACCAAACTAATTACATGGATCACAGCCTTGACTAACTCAGTGAAACTATGAGCCATGCCATGTGGAACACTCAAGATGGACAGGTCATGGTGGAGAGTTCTGAAAAAAACATGGTCCACTGGAGAAAGGAATGGCAAACCATTTCAGTATTCTTGGCTTGAGAACCCTATGAACAGTATGAAAAGGCAAAAAGATGTGACACTGAAAGATGAACTCCCCAGGTCATCCAGTGCCCAATATGGTACTGGAGAAGACTGGAGAAATAGCTCCAGAAAGAATGAAGAGCCTGAGCCAAAGCAAAAACCATGCCCAGTTGTGGATATGACTGGTAATGGAAGTAAAGTCTGATGCTATAAAGAACAGTATTGCATAGGAACCTGGAATGTTAGGTCCATAAATCAAGGTAAATTCAGTTCAGTTCAGTTCAGTTGCTTAGTCGCGTCTGACTCTTTGCCACCCTATGGACTACAGCACGCCAGGCTTCTGTGTCCATAAACAACCCCCAGAGCTTGCTCAAAATCATGTCCATGATGATGCCATGATGCCATCCAACCATCTCATCCTCTGTCATCCCCTTCTCCTCCCACATTCAATCCTTCCCAGCATCAGGGTCTTTTCCATTGACTCAGTTCTTCTTATCAGGT
The DNA here is from genome assembly GCF_029378745.1 of Bos indicus. NCBI lineage: Eukaryota > Metazoa > Chordata > Mammalia > Artiodactyla > Bovidae > Bos > Bos indicus. Next base: position 21,401,457 of record NC_091771.1, on the reverse strand, counting down.
GGCGAAAGTATTGGATGTTCCGTGTCAGCATCATTCTTTCCATTGAATATTCAGGACTGATTTCCTTTAGGATGGACTGGTTGGATCTCTTTGCAGTCCAAGGGACTCTCAAGAGTCTTCTTCAACACCACAGTTCAAAAGCATCAATTCTTCAGTGCTCAGCTTTCTTTATAGTCCAACTCTCACATCCATACATGACTACTGGAAAAACCATAGCTTTGGCTAGACGGACCTTTGTTGGCAAAGTAATGTCTCTGCTTTTTAATATGCTGTCTAGGTTGGTCATAACTTTCCTTCCAAGGAGTAAGTGTCTTTAAATTTCATGGCTGCAGTCACCATCTGCAATGATTTTGGAGCCCCCCAAAATAAAGTCTGTCACTGTTTCCACTGTTTCCCCATCTATTTGCCATGAAGTGATGGGACGACATGCCATGATCTTTGTTTTCTGAATATTGAGCTTTAAGTCAACTTTTTCACTCTCCTCTTTCACTTTCATCAAGAGGCTTTTTAGTTCCTCTTCACTTTCTGCCATAAGGGTGGTGTCATCTGCATATCTGAAGTTATTGATAATTCTTCCGGCAATCTTGATTCCAGCTTGTGCTTCATCCAGCCCAGCATTTTGCATGATGTACTCTGCATATGAGTTAAATAAGTAGGGTGACAATATACAGGCTTGACGTACTCCTTTCCTGATTTGGAACCAGTCTGTTGTTCCATGTCGAGTTCTAACTGTTGCTTCCTGACCTGCATACAGATTCTCAGGAGGCAGGTCAGGTGGTCTGGTATTCCCATCTCTTTCAGAATTTCCCACAGTTTGCTGTGACTCACACAGTCAAAGGCTTTAGCATAGTCAATGAAGCATAAGTAGATGTTTTTCTGGAATTCTCTTGCTTTTTCAATGATCCAATGGATGTTGGCAATTTGATCTCTGGTTCCTCTGCTTTTCTAAATCCACCTTGAACATCTGGAAGTTCTCGGTTCACATACTATTGAAGCTTCACTTGGAGAATTTTGAGCATTACTTTGCTAGCGTGTGAGATGAGTGCAATTGTGCGGTACTTGGAGCATTCTTTGGCATTGCCTTTCTTTGGGATTGGAATGAAAACTGACCTTTTCCAGTCCTGTGGCCACTGCTGAGTTTTCCAAATCCCGCTCAATTCTAAAACTGGGGAAAATTCAATTGTAAAACTACCTTCCTTGCTCGGTTGTTGCAAAGTATAGAGATAATACATGCAAAGCATCTGGTACACCTTCAGCGAGCGGGAGCCGAATGCTTGCGGAGTGTTTGCAGAGGAGTCCGGACCTAAAGCAACCGAGCAAATTCCCCGGCCCCCAGCCCTCTTCCGGGTGGACCTTGTAGGCGCTCCCGCCCCGCGCCCCGCCTGTCCCGCGCACAGCTCCGCCCCTGCAGCCCGCCCGGAGGCGCCTCGTCCCGGGGAGCCCTGCTCCACGCAGGACGCTTATCTCGCTCCGCGAAGCAGGTAAGCAACAGGCGGCGCCCTCAGTCTGGACCCGGAGCTGCCCCCCAGGGCTCCGGGAGCCCGGGGAAGGGTGGAGCCCCCGCCTGGGAAGGCGCGCTCTTTGGGGAAGCTGCCTCGTTCCCGAGCCGCGTCGGTCTCCATGGCAACGCGCGGCGCTCCGGGCTCCTGGCTCCTGGCTCCTGGCTCCTCGGAGGTCTGCAGCCCTCCAGCCCGCCGCCACCCGGAGTGTTCCTAACGGAGCGAGATTTTCCCATCACCCCGAAACTTACGGGTTTCCACCCGCTGGTGCCTCCTGGGCGGGCGCCTCTCGGTCGCTCAGTTCCCACGCTGGTGGCTTTAAGTTCCCATTCCGCGTTCGCCTCCCTCAACACTGGGCCCTCAGGTGTCCCCAGCGTCCCCTGGCTGCGGAGCTGGCTCCCACTCTATACCCCTAATCGTCCCCTCTTCCTACACTGACACAGATTACTCAGAAACATAACCTGTCTGCTCACTCAGTTTTTGAAAATCAGCATGATGCCCTAACTGTAGTCGTGTGTGTGTGTGTGTGTGTGTGTGAGTCCCCACGGACTATAACTCTCCAGGCTCCTTGCCATTCCCTTCTCCAGGGGATCTTCCCACTCAGGGATCAACCCAGGTTTCTGGCATTGCGGGCAGAATCTTTGCCTTCTGAGACACAAAGAAAGTAGTGGCTGCTGCTGCTGCTTCTCCATTCCCTTCTCCAGGGGATCTTCCCACTCAGGGATCAACCCAGGTTTCTGGCATTGCGGGCAGAATCTTTGCCTTCTGAGACACAAAGAAAGTAGTGGCTGCTGCTGCTGCTTCTAAGTCGCTTCAGTCGTGTCGGACTCTGCGACCCCATAGACGGCAGCCCACCAGGCTCCACCGTCCCTGGGATTCTCCAGGCAAGAACACTGGAGTGGGTTGCCATTTCCTTCTCCAGTGCCTGAAAGTGAAAAGTGAAAGCAAAGTCGCTCAGTCGTGTCAGACTCTTCCGGACCCCATGGACCACAGCCTACCAGGCTCCTCCATCGCATGGGATTCTCCAGGCAAGAGTACTGGAGTGGGTTGCCATTGCCTTCTCCTAAGTAGTGGCTACCATAGTCTAATGGGAAAAAGGAACAGTTCACCCAAAGCCCCCAAGGCTGGAGGCTGGCAGAGGGGTGCCAGACCAGGCAGCTTTCAGAGAGGTGGGAGGTGATCAGAGCCAAGTCCTGGGCCTCCAGGACCTGCCAAAGACAGTTCAGAAACAACCCTATGGGGCTCCCCTGTGGCTCAGTGGCCTGCCAACGCAGGAGAGGGATTGGTCCGTCTGAAACAGGAGAGAAAGGAGCAGGGCACAACTTTTGAAAGAATGACATAGCCCAAGGATACAACATAAACCATTTAGAATCGAATGGAACCAAGATGGCAGACAAGACTAGACCTTGATCCTCAATCAGCAAGTGAAATGATACACCCAGAGGTGCCATGACAGTTCCAAGGCACCGTCAAAAGACCAAGGAGTGGGTGATGTCCCCAATCCTGGAAATCTCTGCCCCTTCCCCAAAATAGTTGGAATAATCCTCCCACTTATTAGCATATGAAATTACCCAACCTGTAAAAGCTAACCATGCCACACTTCACAGCCACATTTGTCCTCTGTGATGGCCCACACTCTGTCTGTGGAGTGTGCTTCTCTCTGAATCTGAATAAATCCACTTCTTACCTATTACTTTGTCTCTCACTGAGTTCTTTCAGCGATAAGGCATCAAGAACCTGAGCTGCATTAAGTCCTGAAACCAGGTACTGTGGGTTTTGGCTGGGTTTGAGTCCCAGCCACATGGGTTTGAGTCTTAATTGGAGGTAAACGATTTCACCTCCTTGGCCCTGGAGGATCCCACATGCTGGGGAGCAGTCAAAACCCATCAGTCAGAACCTCTGAGCCTGTGCTCTAGAGCCCCGGGACCTGCAAGTACTGAAGCTCAGATGCCCTGGAGCCTGTGCTCTGCAATGAGAGAGGCCACTGTAATGAGAGGCTTGTGCACTGCCCCTGTAGAGTGGCCACTGCTCTCTGCAACTAGGGAAAAGCCCACGCAGCACCAAAGACCCAGCACAGCCACAATAAATAAAATTTTTTAAAAAAGAAAAGAAACCGGAAGGGAATCACTGGCCCATCTTTTTGCCCACGGGCTATTGAGGGTGTGTCTGTGTTATAAGCACAGTGTTTCCCAAGAGATTAGTAGAGGAGAAGGGATCACCCCACTTACTACCCAGGGGGAATTCACCTTCCCCTCTCAAGAAGCCAGGATCCTGGGCTGAGGATGACAAACCCAAACCAAAGGAGCTTAAGTGCAAAAGGAATTTCAGGCCTTATATTAAAAACTGAAGATAACTGACCCAGCAGGCGTGGATGGGGCTTTTGGGTCCTTTTGCCATCCTGAATCTTATCAGATTAATCTAAATGCCATAGTGCCTGTCTTTATTATCAAGTCTATATTTCAGTCTGTCACTGCTTGGTACTACTACACTAGAAGTAGTGAGGCAGCAGGGAGTCACCTGACAAGGACAGCCCAAACTTTTAGATCTCTGCTCCCAGGAGCAGTCTGGCCAATGGAGGAATGATTTTTCCAAAAAGGTGAACAGTTCTTGGTAAATATCTGAGCAAAACAAGGTCCAATCAAGCCTCAATTGACACATAGTTGCATTCCCTGAAAATCCAGTATTAATTAAAATTGCACTAAACGTATTTTGCATTTAGATGTAAAATAGTTTGGTAGTAGCCACAGACAATTATAAACCCATTTTTCCACGCACACGAATGTGTTTGGAGATGTTCTAAAGTGGTGAGGCTGCTGGATAATCCTTTACTATGCAGGGCCATCCCTTGCATCACAGAATCTTTGTATCTCAGACCTTGTGTGTGTGTGCTCAGTCGTGTCCGACTCTTTGCGACCCTGTGGACTGTATCCTGCTATCCTCCTCTGTCCCTGGAATTTTCCAGGCAAGATTACTGGAATGTGTTGCCATTTCCTACTCCAGGGGATCCTCCCGACCTAGGAATTGAACCCACATCTTCTGTGTCTCCTGCATTGGTAGGTGGATTCTTTATCACTGAGCCACCTGGGAAGTCCTATCTCAGACCTTGCTGTGCTTTGCTTAGCCATTCATTTGGGTCTGACTCTTTGCGACCCCATGGACTGTAGCTCGCCAGGCTCCTCTGTCCATGGAATTCTCCAGGCCAGAATTCTGGAGTGGGTAGCCTTTCCCTAATCCAGGGGATCTTCCCAACCCAGGGATCAAACCCAGGGCTCCTGCACTGTAGGCGGATTCTTTACTGTCTAAGCCACCAGGGAAGCCAATGGCTTCAAAATGAGGTAGTATCTGCCTCTCCCATCTCTGGGAACAGGAAAAACTCTGGAAGTTTCCAAAATGTCCCGTAGGGGACAGTGCTTCCCCTTTGAGAACTGCTGCTGCTGCTGCTGCTAAGTCGCTTCAGTCGTGTCCGACTCTGTGCGACCCCATAGATGGCAGCCCACCAGGCTCCCCCGTCCCTGGGACTCTCCAGGCAAGAACACTGGAGTGGGTTGCCATTTCCTTCTCCAATGCATGAAAGTGAAAAGTGAAAGTGAAGTCGCTCAGTCCTATCCCACTCTTAGCAACCCCAAGGACTGCAGCCTACCGGGCTCCTCCATCCATAGGATTTTCCAGGCAAGAGTACTGGAGTGGGGTGCCATTGCCCCTTTGAGAAAGGCAACTGTAAAACCACACAAGCAGAAGCTCTGTGCTTCCTAGAGGTGCCAAGATCAGGATATTATGTTTTCTTTCTCAGAATAAACTTGAAAAACAGAAATTGTTATTTCCATTTTAGAAATTAGGAAAGTGAGGTTTTATGAAGTTAAGTAACTTGCCCAAGATCACCACACTAGGTTGTATCAAAGGAGAGCTGTAGCCCAAGTCTCTTAGCAGGGCCTGCTAAGAGGCTCCGTCTCACTTTGGTCGTTTTACCTGTAGCCACAAGGAAAGTTAGATGAGTTAGTCTTGGCAAAATTAGAATCAAAGTTTTAGCAAAACAAGTTCTGTTACATTGTAGTGGTCAATTTTCTGACTTCATGTGCAATAAAGCTCCATTGCTCTCATTTCAGGTGACTCCATGTATTGGAGACCATGGATCAATATGACATGATTAAAGCCATTGGCGAAGGTGCCTTTGGGAAAGCATACTTGGCCCAAAGGAAATCGGACAGCGAGCACTGTGTTATAAAAGAGATCAATTTTGAAAAGGTAAAGTTAAGAAGTTACAATTCCTGTTCATTTTCAGTGCTATATTCAGCTGGCTTTTAATCCAATTTGTCAAGGAAACACATCTTTTTCTTTTTTTAACAAGTATGAGTGAATTGACTTTTGTTTGTTCCGTCTTCTAAATCCATTGTCCAGACAGCAACCAGTGATCTTGTTTTTATTTTAAAATTTTATTTTTTGGCTGCAACTGTCATCATGAGGGATCATGATGGATAATTTCCCCCACCGGGAATTGAACCCATGCCTCCTGCAGTGTAAGCAGGGAGTCTTAACCACTGGACCAACAGGGGAGTTTGAAATGATTTTTTTTTTTCAAAAGAAAAGAAAAAACAATGTTATCACCCTGTCTACTATGGTACTCCTTACAGTGATAACATCTTTTAATATCCTATGGCATGGGAGGCCCCACCTCCCTCGCTCTGACTTCTCTATTTTGCATAAGGGTGGCGCATCTCCTCTGTCACTCCTAATATAGGTCACCTCCACAAGGAGACCTTCCCCAAACATCCTATCTAAGACAACTCCCTGACTTTAATCACTCCTTATTACAGCAGCCTGGTTTATTTTCTTAGTAGCATTTACAATGATCTGGGATTACTCTGTTCATTTATTTCTTATCTGTCTCCTCCAGCATGCAGAACCATGCCGGCACATAATATTGCTCAAGAATATTGCTCAAAAATATATATGAAATGCATTGAAGGAATGGAAGGAAACCATATATTATTATTAATCTGGTATTTTTGGAGAATAATTAAATATATTTAATTTAAGAGGAATTATTTTGGCTAAATTCCCTAGAAACTTTTGCTAATTATGAAAATAGTATGTGTAGAATGGCCACCTGATGTGAACAGTGGATCACTGGAAAAGAGGGCGTCTGCCTTCATTCTCTCCCTGATGCTGGGAAAGATAGAGGGTAGAAGGAGAAGAGGGCATCAGAGGACGAGATGAATGGATGGCATCACCGATGCAACAGACGTGAACTTGTGCAAACTTTGGGAGATGGTGAGGGACAGGGAGGCCTAGTGTGCTGCAGTCCATGGGGTCACAAAGAGTCGGACATGACTGGGCAACTGAACAACATGTGTAGAATGATGCAATTTTTGTAAAAATATATGCATTCTCTCTGTATATAGGTATGTATATTCCCACAGATATATTCCCATAGGTATAAGAAACATACTAGATAGTTTTATCTAGGTGGAATGTGGGGTTATGAGTAATTTTTGCCTTGTGCTTTTGTATCAATTCACTCTGCAGATTAGTTTTGACAGTCCTCTCTGATTTGTTCGCAAATTCCATTTCAACCTCCTCTTCACATCCTCTTCTTTTTTCCTACGTACAGATCCCTCCCACTCCAGCCTCTGTGCTTGTCCAAGGGGCTCTTTCTTCCAAGAAGGTTTTTGCCCGCCCAATAAGACTTGACTTGTTCAGAGCTGAGCCCTAGGAGAGTTTCCAGGACTTTCCCACTCTAAGTAATCTCTCTTTGTCAACTCCATAGATTTTATTCATAATGCTGTTATGATACTGAATGTGTTCTACTTTGCTGTGCTTTAGCTGTTTATTTTGTACCTTCTCCTCCAAACTTTATGCTCTTTGCAGGCAGAATCCGTGTCTTTTTCATCTTGATATTCCAAACAGCAGCTAAGAATGCTTCGCACCAGCAGCGGTTCAGTAAATCCTTATTGGGTTGATAATTCAATGCATAGACACTTGCAGGCCTTCTAGCTCTGTTGTTAAGCTGGTACATACTTTGTCGTTGCTGTTCAGTTGCTCAGTTGTGTCTGACTCTTTGCGACCCAATGAACTGCAGCACGCCAGGCTTCTCTGTCCTTCACTATATCCTGGAGTTTGCTCAAACTCATATTCAGTAAGTCGATGATGCCATCCAACCATCTCATCCTCTGTTGCCCCCTTCTCTTCTTGCCTTCAGTGGATCTTTTCCAATGAGTTGGCTTTTCAGGTGGCCAAAGTATTGGAGCTTCAGGTTTAGCATCAGTCCTTCCAATGAATATTCAGGGTTTTTTCTTTTAGGATTGACTAATTTGATCTCCTTGCAGTCCAAGGGACTCTCAAGAGTCTTTTCCAGCACTACAGTTCGAAAGCATCAATTCTTTGACCCTCAGCCTTCTGTATGGTCCAACTCTCACATCCATACATGACTACTGAAAAAACCATAGCTTTGACTATACATTCTTTTGTCAGCAAAATCACTGCTTTTTAATATGCTGTCTAGATTTGTCATAGTTTTTCTTCCAAGGAGCAAGCGTCTTAGAAATTATCAGTTCAGTTCAGTTGCTCAGTCGTGTCCGACTCTTTGTGACCTCATGGACTGTGATGCCATCCAACCATCTCATCCTCTGTTGTCCCCTTCTCCTCCCACCTTCAATCTTTCCCAGCATCAGGGTCTTTTCAAATGAGTCGGCTCTTTACATCAGGTGGCCAGAGTATTGGAGTTTCAGTGTCAGCGTCAGTCCTTCCAAGGAATATTCAGGACTGATTTCCTTTAAGATTGACTGTTTGGATCTCCTTGCAGTGCAAGGGACTCTCAAGAATCTTCTCCAACACCACAGTTGAAAAGCATCAATTCTTCGGTGTCAAAAGCACCAGTGTTAAAAATTATAAAACCATTTAAATTCTAAGTAAAGAAAAAGCCATGTGGGAGGTGAATCCGCTATAGAAATATATATTAATGCGTTTTTAACATCTCTCTCATTCTTTAGTATATAATTAAACAAACTGACTTTATATATTTCTAATAGAGCACTGAATTTTTTCACTCATGAAGACCCTAGTCTCCATGCTGTAAATAAGTAGAATTTATATGAGGGAGGCTGTTGTTATCATTGTTTTCCTGTATCTCTTTGTGTTATCAAATTTGCCTGGCAACATCTGTGTCAGAGAATTAATATTTCTTACTTCTTCCTTTCTACCCTATTGTAGTTTTTCATTCTTATCTAGAAAAATTTACATGTCTTCTCAGCTCTCCAGCACCTCTCCATGAAACGAACTCATTTTCTCTTATCATCCTACCATTATCAAGCATATTCTTTTATATCTTGCCTTCAAAAACGTATCCTTTTTATTGTGAATATTAAAATATTCATTGAAGAAATTTTGAAAAAACTGTAGGGAAAAATAAGACTATTTAGAGGAAAATAAAAAATCACAACCACTGTCTTTATCACTGTTAACATTATGGTGAACTTCTCTCTAGGCTACTTTTAATGCATAAACGTACCTTATAAGTTACTAGACTATATTAGAATGATTGATGTCATGTTGGATACACTCTTTTATATCACCTTTTACCCTTAGTATATTGTAAACATTTTCTCATTTCAATGTTTTCATGTAATAAAGTGTTCTCACGCAGTAACATCAAATGTGTACAGTAGTAGTGGACACCTAGCGCAAGCCATGTTATCGCAGGTGTTTCACTTATACGAATCTATTTAATCCTCACAACAACCCTAAAAGGTGGATCTCACTATCCTCATTGTTCAGGTGAAAGGGGTGGGGCTCAGTGAGGCTAAGTGATTTGCTTACTGACCAACGCACACACAGACACGTCGCTCAGTCGTGTCCAACTCTTGGCGACCCCATGGATTGTAGCCCACCATGGGATTTTCCAGGCATGGATACTGGAGTGGGTTGCCGTTTCCTTCAGACCCTTCTAACTCTTCCCCTGCTCTTTCTGCTGTAACACTGTTCTTCCCTGGATTGTTGATGACTGCATAGTGTGACATTAGGTTCAAAATATTGTACCATAATTTATCTAACTCTTTTTCTATTTTCAGATAATTATATTGCTTGATTTTTTTTGCTATGATTAAATAGCATTTAATATATAGAAGAAGTTACTTTTCTTAAGCAAACTGTGTATTCATGTTTATCTACATGTACATTAAATAAAAAGGTCTAACAATTTACAGCAATTACTTTTAAGGAATCAATACGAAGGAGAGAGGGAAGTTTTAACTTTCATCTTATTCACTTCTATCTGACTTAAAATGTTTTTTCAAACCATAAGTATATATTGTTAATTGAAAACTAGTAATAAAAAACCTAATAGTAAAGCACTGTAATGAAGGCTTTTGTATGAGAACACTTGGGCACATACGTTTCTGATTATTTTCTTTGGATAAATTTCTAGAAGCATTAATAAGTTAAAGATAGGAGCATTTTAAAGTCTCTTTTAGACATTAAAAAGTTGTTTTCCTGGAAAGATTTTTATCATCTTATATAAATATTTACCCAAGAAATATATGAGTGCCATTTTCTGCTTTCTGGTTAACTATGGGTATTAACATGCTTTTGTCTTTACCAATTTCACAGATGAAACATTATATTAAATTTTGTTTTAGTCTTTTTTCTTCTGATTACTGAGTGAGGTTGAATCTTTCTATTTCTGAGCCATTTTTAACTTTTATTTTTTTGAGAGTTGTCTAGTCATGTATTTTCCCATATTTCTATTGGCATACATAGTTGCTTTTTTTTTCATTTGCCAGAACTCCTTAAATGTTATAAATACAAAAATCTGTCATACATATTGCCAATATTTTTACCTAACTATAAAAATGCAGTTCTATGCCTATCTTTTCCTTTCAATTTTGTTTATAATATTCTTTTGAAAAAATAGTAGTTATAAATTAACGTAGTTAAGTAGCTAAATCTGTTCATCCAATAGGCATAATTCAGTTATTTTTATTTTGAAATTCATATGTACTAATTATGCAATTTAAATTGGGGAGAAAGATACCGAAGCTCAGAAGACTTAAGTAATTTACTGAAGGATACATAGCTGCCGCTGCTGCTGCTAAGTCGCTTCAGTCGTGTCCGACTCTGTGCAACCCCACAGACGGCAGCCCACTAGGCTCCTCTGTACCTGGGATTCTCCAAGCAAGAATACAGGAGTGGGTTGCCATTTCCTTCTCCAATGCATGAAAGTGAAAAGTGAAAGTGAAGTCGCTCAGTCGTTCTAGACTCTTAGCGACCCCATGGACTGCAGGCCACCAGGCTCCTCCGTCCATGGGATTTTCCAGGCAAGAGTTCTGGAGTGGGGTGCCACTGCCCTCTCCAGGATACATAGCTAGGAGACAGTAAAGCTTGGATTAAGAATGTTAATTTTTTTTAAAAAATTGTTAAATCTAAATGAGGATGAGAAATCGGGGAGCTCGACATTATGTGTGAGCCAAATGTTGAAGGTCGTTACAGAGGGAACAGTGGAGAGGACCAGTGACTCGGAAGGTGGGACAGCCGGACCAGAAGTCAGTGTAGAAATGATGAGGCATCAAGAATGAGGAAGAAAAGATAGAAATGAGATGTGGCCACTGGCACTGGCACCAAAACATTTGAAAAATATTGTCCATAGATGATTAATAGAATAAGAATATACATCAGGGAGTGAGGGCAGGAGACAAATAGGTGAGGGAGATTAAGAGGTGCAAACCTCCAGTTGCAAAATAAAGGAGTTATGTGTATGAAATGTCTGGCATGGGGAACATCGTAACTATGCAATATCTTCATATAGTGACAGATGGTAACTAATGAAGATCACTTTGAAATGCATAGAAATTTTAAATCACTATGTTATGTGATGAAAACTGACATAGTGTTTTAGGTCAATTAGATCAAAATTGTGGTATGGGGAGGGAGAATTGGATGAAGGTGGTCAGCAGGTACAAACTTCCAGTTATAAGATAAATAAGAACTACAGATGTAATGTACAACATGGTAAATATAATTAACACTGCTGTTTGTTATAAATGAAAGTTGTTAAGAGAGTAAATCCTGCACTATCGTCACAAGGTAAAAAAAAGTCGTTTTTCTATTTCTTTAATTTTGTATGTATATGCGATGATGGATGTTTGCTAAACTTATTGTTCTAATTATTTCATGGTGTGTGTAAGTCAAATCATTATGCGATATATCTTAAAAGTATACAGTGCTATATGTCATTATATCAATAAAACTGGAAGGAAAGGTAACAATAAAAGCAAATTAATTAGTTTTTTAATAAAGAAAAGGAAATATATCAAATCTAAAATGAAGTCACAAGAGACAAATTTTATTTGAAAACGAAAAATGTAGTAATCTTAATAGAACTTTACTGGTCTGATTTATGTAATGTGTGACATTTAATTTTTTTAGATTTCATTTGTTTCTTCTCAGCTGTGATTGCTGCTGGAACATTGCATTTTTTTTAAACCAATTCTTTTGCTGCTGAAAGATAAATATTAAAAGAACTTTCCTTGAGATGACTAAATAATTGACACAGTACACCAATTCAAGTGAGCTTATAACACAGCAGAACTTTACCAGAATTATTTTCTTGTTACTGATTGTCATTGGCAAACCGTTGACCAGATACAGGACACTCTTAATTCTAGAAAGGTCATTTCCTGCCATTGAGAGATCAGTTTCAGAAATGCCATTAAAGTCAGTGAAATCCTGGAGAATTTTCGATGACGGTGAGCAGAAAGCCTATTCATGAAAGCAATTATCTTTATAGACTACTTTGTCTCTTAATATAATTTAGATGCCCATCCAAGAAAAAGAAGCTTCCAAGAAAGAAGTCATTCTTCTGGCAAAGATGAAACATCCCAACATTGTAACCTTCTTCAATTCATTTCAAGGTTTGACTTCTTATATTCTTAAAGTATTTTAATCAGGTGTCGGCATGTAGATATCCATATAAGATAGGATCCTGAGAACTGTGTATAAATTAATTTCTGTGACTGGATTCATTGTCCCATTTACTTAAATTTATTTTTCATCATCTTGATTTATACTCTGCTGAGTTTTTGTAGACAATTTTCCTAAATTTCCTTAAGTTTTCCCACCTGTCTTTAATTTTTACTCCCTCAAATAGTTAATAATGGTTGTCTTAGCTTTGCTCCAGTAAGAACTTCCAGAGGCCTACAAGAATACCATCTGTGTCTCACTCATGTTACATGTTGGCTGTGGTTGAGGGGGGTCTTTTTTATGTTTTAATTAAAAAATTAAGAACTTTTTTTGTCCATACCATGTAGCTTATGGGACACCTCAGTGAAAGCACCAAGTTCTAACCACTGGTCTCGCCAGGGAATTCCCTGATGGGGAATTTAAAGCTGGGGCCCCGGCTGAAGGAGCAGCTCAGATAGGAAGCAGGCTGTTCTGAACAAAAGGGCAGGACACAGAGCCCGCCGCGTCCTCCCTCTCAGAGCCCTGCTAGCATGTGGCATGTTTCTTACCTCCCCCATATACTCAAATTCTGGGTGTAAAGCAGACACTCAGCCAACCCTGAGAACGGGGTGGTGCTGGCAGAGGCTGCGCTGACTCTGAGAGTCCTTGTGTGCCCAGGGCCAGTAAATGGGGCAGTGCAGTCCTCTTTCAGAGAGGCAGCCAAGCTGCTGGCCGGAATAGAGGGGGAACTTGAAGGAAGCAAGCCTTCCTCTCAGTACACCTGAGCACATTTCTTCTGCCTTCATCCATTATTCGACTCCAGAGGTTAAAAAAAAAACAAAGAAAGCAATGGTCAGAGACCATTCATTCACTTAACAAAAATTTACTGAGTGCTTACTGTATGCATTTTTCTAGGTACCAGGAATACATCCGTGAATAAAGAAAACAAACAAAAATTCCTGTCCTTTGTGACTCTTACATTGTAGTGGGAAGAGACAGACCATAAACACACAGGCAGCATGTCAGGTGTTTTGAGGCTGCTTCGGGGCTGTATATGCCCACAGTTCGGCCAGCACCCAGCACGGGGTGGGGTAAGGGGTGGGGCAGTGTGTACTTGAATTCAGAGGTTGGAAGTAGTTCATGGAGCAGGAATATTACCTAGTATCTTCAAGCACCATCAGGGGTGTTCATAAAAATCAGTAAGTTTGTTTTTGGCTTCATTGTGGCATGTGGGGCCTTAGTTCCCTGACCAGGGATTGAACCCACACCCTTGCAGTGAAAACGCAGTGTCTTAATCACTGGAGCTTCAGGGAAGCCCCAGTCAACAAAATTTAAAAGCTGTTTTTTGAGCATTTGCGCTCTGCTGGGCACTGTGTTTCTTACAAATTAAACCACTGCATGCAAAATAGCTTTCTGTGTTTCTTACAAATGAAAACTGGGTACAGCCTCTAAAAGACTGCTCAGGACGTTCCTGAGGTCTTTGGGAGTTGGCAGTACACATGAACGGGGAGCCGAGTTGTATCGAGTAACTTTAAGGGGCAGCCGCAGAGTACGGTGCCCTCTATTCCTGTTCATTGGTTCCTACAAAGACACCAGACGACAGCCTTCCTTTCCCTCACTCTGTGGGTTTTTGTTGGCTCTCTCCGTCTGGTAAGTCTCCACTCATTGTCAGGCCTTCTCTGAGAGCACAGTCCAAGCTGCAGTCCCCTCTGCGGGATCTCGCCAGCACTTCGGTACCGTGAGTGTGTCCATTAGGAAGTGGTCTAATATTTGTCTCCCTTTGAGACAGGAAACAGAATGGACTCTTTTGCTCACCACTTGCCCCTCAGCATCTGGCACGTAGTAGGTGCTCAGGCACATTAGTGGAATGAATACTGGGGCTGCCTGGACCATTTAGGAGAGTGGAGTCTGACCTTACACCATGCGACTTGGACATTTGAGGCTGGTTTATGCTGGATACCCTTATCAAATGAGAGGTCATTTTTTACAGCATCAGTAATCTTCGCTGACTTTGTTTATGTTGTAAACCTAAACTTTCTTATGACCCCCTCTTCCTTTTCATAACTAGAGCACCTCTGTGTTTAGGAAAACCAGAGCTATGGTGATGCCTTTGTGCTTTGCCTGGCAGATTGTTGGAACTCGAAACACTGAGCTTGTTTGAAAGCCTCAGACGTCTTTGTAACACCTGGCTGTAGAGAGTATGGGGAAAGCCTTTGTTCATCCTCCAACAGCTCATCTCTAAACAAAAGAGCCACGGCTCTAGTGCGTTACGTGTTTGTCAATGGAAAGTAGAAGTTTTTATAAGTTTGAAACAGCATGAGGAAAATAAGGAGAATGCAGTAAGATTTTCTTAAGGCTAAGTTAAAAAAAATACTTAAATATGTATTTATCTGGCTGTGCTAGGTCTTAGTTGAGGCATGTGAACTCTTGGTTGAAGCGTGTGGGTTCTAGCTCCCTGACCAGGAATTGAACCTGGGCCCCCTTCATTGGGAGCACAGAGTCGTAAGCCTCTGGACCACCAGAGAAGTCCCCATCAGGCTCAGTTAATTCCACTAAAATTCCTTCAGTAAATATTTATCAAGTACCTCTAATAGGCTGAACACAGCCTGGGTCTTGGGGGTAAATCAGTGAGCAAAATGGGTCTACATCCCCACACTGCTCTTTTCTGTTGCTGTATAACCAGCGAACAGGAATTTAGTGGCTTAAATAGGTACCTCCCAATTTCTCTAGCTCTTCCAGAAGCCTGGGCCTGGTTTAGCTGGATTCTCTGCACAGGGTCTCACATAGTTGAAATCAAGATGGTGACTCTGTCTGCAACCTCCCTCACCCGAGGCCCAGAGTACTCTTCCAGGCTTATGTAGGTTGTTGGGAGATTTCATTTACTGCACTTGTAGGACTGAGACGTCTGCTTTCTTGCAGACTGTTAACTGGGGGTGGTCGTCGTCTGCTAGAGACCAGCCTCCCTCCCTGTCACGTGGCCCCTGCAATAGGCCCTCTCCAGCATGGCATCTCTCTGTTTCTGACTTCTAGATCCAGATTTAAGTGGCTCTTGTGATTAGGTCAAGCCCAGGTGTGTAATCTCCTTTTCCTATTAACTCAAAGTCAGCTGCTTAGTAACTTTAATTATATCAGCAAATCCCCTTTGCTATGCAATGTGACGTAATGATGGAGTGATATCCCACATTTACAGGTTCCATTCTCACTCAAGGGGAGAGAGTTCACAGGGTGTGTGCATTAGGGTCATCTGAGAGTTCTACCCGCTCTTCAGCTGTGGTGTTCACATTTCCAGGGGTAAAATGAGGGGTGCTGTGTGCTCAGTTGCTTCAGTCGTGTCTGACTCTTTGTGACCTTATGGACTGTAGCCTGCCAGGCTCCTCTGTCTGTGGGATTCTCCCACAAGAATACTGGAGTGGGTTGCCACTTCCTCCTCCAGGGGATCTTCCCCACCCAGGGATTGACCCCGTGTCTCTTATGTCTCCTGCATTGGCAGGCAGATTCTTTACCACTAGCGCTAGACAGGCAATAAATGTAAATACAACTATAAGTACATTATGTAGTTTGTTTTTAAAAAATTTTTTTAAAGAATATATTTTACTGATATGGCCTCATGGGGCCTTAGTTGTAGCCTGCAGGATCTTTGATCTTCATCGCAGTATGTGAGCTTTTAGTTGCAGCGTTTGGGCACTAGTTTCCTGACCAGGGATTGAACTCTGGCCCCTTGCATTGAAAGCTCAGAGTCTTTACCACTGGATCATCCAGGAAGTCCCTGATAACCCCTTTAAAGTTGATTTAAGCTACTTGAAAGAAAGAGGTAGCAAATGATAGAATTTGGCAAGAAGAGTCTGACATTTAGTGGATACTCAAATAACTACAGAGCAAAATGCTAGAAAGATTAACAATTGGTAGCAAGTCTGATTTTGTGTGATTCCTTTATTAAGCTCCTTCCATGTGCCAGGTACAGGGAATGCAAAAGATCCCAGTGTGGAGTCTCTCCTCAGGGAACAAACTAGTGGGAGAAACAAGCAAGTTAATAGAAGTCCTTAACCTAATAAGAACCCATCTAATAGTTGTTTGGTAAAGAAAAAAGCTGATGAAGCAGAAAACCATACAAACTTATTTTAATCTGTAAATGCACGATCATTTGCCAGACTTTTGATGTAAGATCAAAGCCTTGTCTTTGATTATGAATCCACTTACTGGAGTTCTGAGTATCCTTTCTTTTATAGGTGCCCGTCATCTGCAATTTATAATTTCCAGTTTCTGGTCTTTAGAGTGGAGTAAGAATTCACAGATACTCTCTCTGTGTACATTCCTTTGAAAGCTTCCCAGTTATTTTCCATTTGTCCCACCCAGCATTTAGCTTAATGACTTTTTCTTTTTAAAGCTACTCACATTTACTTCATGGCATTCAATGTAGTTCTTGTGGAAACAATCACATCTTTTTCCATTCATCTCTCATCACTTTATATAAAAATTATAATAACAAGTATCAGTTCAGTTCAGTCGCTCAGTCATGTCCGACTCTTTGCGACCCCACGGACTGCAGCACACCAGGATTCCCTGTCCCATCACCAACTCCCGGAGTTCACTCAAACTCATATCCATTGAGTCGGTGATGCCATCCAACCATCTCGTCCTCTGTTGTCCCCTTCGCCTCCTACCTTCAATCTTTCCCAGCATCAGGATCTTTTCAGATAGATTTGGGAATGCATGCAATGATCTTGGTAAGAATCAGTGAGGTCAGAGGGAGCATAGTTGTGTCTAGTTGCCACCAGGGTAACCTTGAGCAGCAACAGTCATGGATGGTGCCCAGCAATCTAGTGTGTAGGTCAGGCAGAGGTCAGTTAAAAGAAATTTGACTGGGACTTCCCTGGTGGTCCAGTGGTTAAGAATCCACATTGTGATGCAGAGGATGTAGGTTCGATTCCTGGTTGGGGAATTAAGATCCCACGTGCTGTGGAGCAACTAAGCCCGCGCACCGCGACTGCTAGGGTTGAGTGCTTATGTGCCCCAACTAGAGCGCCCATGGGCCACAGTGAAATTCCGAGTGCTGCAGTAAGACCTGACTCAGCCAAATACATAAATACAATATTAAAAAAAGAGTGAGTGTCACCAGTACTCAACAGTATAAATAGAAGTTTATACTTCAATTTAAGGGTCTGATCATTCTTTTAGTGGTGTTGAAAAAGATTCACAGCTGTTGTGTTACAGCCCATTTCTGGTCTCCTGCAGGGACATATTAAAAATAGTTGCTCACATTTATTGAACTCTCATTATGTGCAGATATTATTCTAAATATGTGACATGGATTAACTCATTTAAAAGTTGAAGTAAACAAAGATGAGGTGATCCCAAGAGGAGTGTCTACATTATTATTGCCATCTGACAGATGAGATAATGAAGCCCATAAAAATTAAAATAACTTGCCCAGAGTCACAGAGCTAAGAAATTTAAGTGGCGAAGTGG
Source organism: Bos indicus (assembly GCF_029378745.1). Taxonomy (NCBI): domain Eukaryota; kingdom Metazoa; phylum Chordata; class Mammalia; order Artiodactyla; family Bovidae; genus Bos; species Bos indicus. The sequence goes on along the minus strand of NC_091771.1, from coordinate 21,383,563 downwards.
GATTAGAGCCCAGTCCATCTTGATTCTACAGCCAGTTTTTAGCTATTATATTCTGCATTTTTCTGTTGCATTCTCCACCTTCTAGAACTTGAAAGGCAAGTAATTAGTAAATATTTGAAACCTATGCAGCATCAAATGATGCCTTTTTTTACAGAGAACAACAGACTGTTTATTGTGATGGAGTATTGTGATGGCGGGGATCTCATGAAAAGGATCAGAAGACAACGGGGAGTGTTATTTAGTGAAGATCAGGTAGAAACTCTTCCAATTTCCCTGTTCATTTATATTGGGGATTAAATTTATAATTTCATAAGTAATAGACTGTGTTTATATGAAGCATGATTGGTGGAAGAGAAATTTGAATTATAAAAATAATGGCTTGGTATTTTTTTTTTACAATGTCAATATTCATTTATTTTTTCTTTTTCTTCTTATCTTTTAAATTATGAAAAGTATGATAAAACATTTATAGGAGACTTGGAAAATACAGGGCAAAGTTACATATGGTCCTTCTATATATTATTAATACAATTATTTTTTTAAACAGATACATTAAGATTTTTAGTGGGAGTTTCAGTATCAAACTCTCAAAAATTTATAGAATGAATATACATAAAAGTGGAAGAATATGGTAGACCTGAAAAGCACGAAGAACCAATTCAACATAATTAAGATTTATACAATTTTCACACAATAGTAGGATACAAATTCTATTCAAGTTACCATAGACCATAAACAGGGAGACCACTGGAATAGATCCAGGGACATAAAACAGAGTGAAGAAATTTCATGGTCTAAAGGTATTAAAATCATACAGAGTCTGTTATCACTGTGGAATCATGTTAGAAATCAATATCAAAAGATATTTGAAAATAACCCACATACTTTAGAGTGCAGTCTGACATTTACCAAGAGAGATCTTCAACTTAGCCATTGAAGGCCTCAGTAAAGTTAGAAGACTGAAAAACCAGAGGGTGACTGCAGAGAAGAAAGCATTTAAATGAGAAATTAACCTAGCCTAATGACATTGTACAGGAGACAGGGATCAAGACCATCCCCATGGAAAAGAAATGCAAAAAAGCAAAATGACTGTCTGAGGAGGCATTACAAATAACTGTGAAAAGAAGAAAGGGAAAAGCAAAGGAGAAAAGGAAAGATATAAGCATCTGAATGCAGAGTTCCAAAGAATAGCAAGGAGAGATAAGAAAGCCTTCCTCAGCGATCAATGCAAAGAAATAGAGGAAAACAACAGAATGGGAAAGACTAGAGATCTCTTCAAGAAAATTAGAGATACCAAGGGGACATTTCATGCAAAGATGGGCTCGATAAAGGACAGAAATGGTATGGGCCTAACAGAAGCAGAAGATATCAAGAAGAGGTGGCAAGAATACACAGAAGAAGTGTACAAAAAAGATCTTCACGACCCAGATGATTACTATGGTGTGATCACTCACCTAGAGCCAGACATCCTGGAATGTGAAGTCAAGTGGGCCTTAGGAAGCATCACTAGGAACAAAGCTAGTGGAGGTGATGGAATTCCAGTTGAGCTAGCTATTTCAAATCCTGAAAGATGATGCTGTGAAAGTGCTGCATTCAATATGCCAGCAAATTTGGAAAACTCAGCAGTGGCCACAGGACTGGAAAAGGTCAGTTTTCATTCCAATCCCAAAGAAAGGCAATACCAAAGAATGCTCCAAGTACCGTACAATTGCACTCATCTCACACGCTAGTAAAGTAATGCTCAAAATTCTCCAAGCCAGGCTTCAGCAATACATGAACCGTGAACTTCCTGATGTTCAAGCTGGTTTTAGAAAAGGCAGAGGAACCAGAGATCAAATTGCCAACATCCGCTGGATCATGGAAAAAGCAGAGAGTTCCAGAAAAATATCTACTTCTGCTTTATTGACTATGCCAAAGCCTTTGACTGTGTGGATCACAATAAACTGTGGAAAATTCTGAAAGAGATGGGAATACCAGACCACCTGACCCGCCTCTTGAGAAACCTATATGCAGATCAGGAAGCAACAATTAGAACTGGACATGGAACAACAGACTGGTTCCAAATAGGAAAAGGAGTACTTCAAGGCTGTATATTGTCACCGTTTATTTAACTTCTATGCAGAGTGCATCATGAGAATCGCTGGGCTGGAGCAAGCACAAGCTGGAATCAAGACTGCTGGGAGAAATATCAATAACCTCAGATATTCAGAAGACACCACCCTTATGGCAGAAAGTGAAGAGGAACTAAAAAGCCTCTTGATGAAAGTGAAAGAGGAGAGTGAAAAAGTTGGCTTAAAGCTCAACATTCAGAAAACGAAGATCATGGCATCTGGTCCCATCACTTCATGGCAAATAGATGGGGAAACAGTGGAAACAGTGTCAGACTTTATCTTTTTGGACTCCAAAATCACTGCAGATGGTGATTGCAGCCATGAAATGAAAAGATGTTTACTCCTTGGAAGGAAAGTTATGACCAACCTAGATAGCATATTCAAAAGCAGAGGCATTACTTTGCCAACAAAGGTCCATCTAGTCAAGGCTATGGTTTTTCCTGTGGTCATGTATGGATGTGAGAGTTGGACTGTGAAGAAAGCTGAGTGCCAAAGAATTGATGCTTTTAAACTGTGGTGTTGGAAAAGACTTTTGAGAGTCCCTTGGACTGCAAGGAGATCCAACCAGTCCATCCTAAAGGAGATCAGTCCTGGTGTTCATTGGAAGGACTGATGCTGAAGCTGAAACTCCAATACTTTGGCCACCTCATGTGAAGAGTTGACTCATTGGAAAAGACTCTGATGCTGGGAGGGATTGGGGGCAGGAGGAGAAGGGGACGACAGAGGATGAGATGGCTGGATGGCATCACCGACTCAATGGACATGAGTTTGGGTGAACTCCGGGAGTTGGTGATGGACAGGGAGGCCTGGCGTGCTGCAGTTCATGGCATTGCAAAGAGTTGGACATGACTGAGCGACTGAACTGAACTGAGAACATGTTTGAATTTGAACTTAAATTGAATCTCTGTTTGAGAGTGAACTTTGCTTGAGAAAGGACAGTATCTTATTTTTGGAAAATCTCATGTAGGATGCCCCTAAGATGGATCTTAATGGCTGAGAAAAAAGTGAATGAGAATGTTCCTTAGCCACTTAAAATGTGATGTATTTATAGCTTCACTCTTCTTCCTTTTACCAGTGAGTATGCTGTTTTAAAATAGATTTCCCACTTTGCTGGGGAGGATAGAAGCTCTTTTTAGCAATGGCTATTTAGTCTCATTGGTTATTAAGAGAGAGAAGAGAAAAGGTGAAGAGTAATGGCCTCAATTCCGATTTTGTCTGAGCACAAACACATTTTTCTTCTGTACATTTAGCATCCTTTGATACCCTCTTGGAACTTTTATTCATGAAGGAGACAGATGTTTGTAGCGGGGAAGAACTGGACTCCCGGCCTGTGTGATTGAAGGGAAAGGCCTCGGCCACAAGCAGGACACAAGAGTGGCCCGCCAGCTTTCTTCAAGCCCTTTGTTTCTTTGTTCTCTTTTAGCATTTAACAGCCCAGATACTCTCCTCTTTGATTTAAAGTTCAATGTCGTGAATGTATGAATGATTAAAGAATCAATATCCCTAACCTCTGTAAATTTAATCAAGCATTCTCCCTATGCTCATTGACATTATATATTAAATTCTATAGTTGTAGAAACCCTCCTTTCTTCTTATCTGGGTATTATTTTGCCACATTTAATAAAAATACTTTTCTCTACATAAGTTTGAATTACATTTCCCGTGGTTGAGAAAGAACTAAAATTACAACTGATAGAGTTTCCTGGTGGTCCAGTGGTTAAGACTCTGCACTTCCAGTGCAGGGGACAAGGGTTTGATCCCTGGTCGGCGAACTAAGGGCTTCCCTTGTGGCTCAGACAGTAAAGAATCTGCCTGCAGTGTGGGAGACCAGGATTCGATCCCTGGGTTAGGAAGATCCCTGGAGAAAGGAATGGTTGCCCACTCCAGTATTTTTGCCTGAAGAATCCCCCAGGACAAGGATCCTGGCATGGGATCCAGTCCATGGGATCGCAAAGAGTCGGACACGACTAAAGCGACTTAACACACATGCCCTGGGCACTCAGATTCCACATGCTGCACAGCACAGCCAAAAAAAAAAAAAATTACAAGTGAATCTTCATATCTGGAATATAGCTTTTTCCCTCAATTGTTTTCCTCTCTCTGTTTTGGTGGACAAGGAACCATTGAAAGTTTAGAATTGTTTAAATAAATCTCTGTAGGTGTCTGAGTGCAAGCATGTATGCCTAATTGTGTTTTCCTACTCCAGGGGACCTTCCGGACCCAGGGATCGAACCTGCATCTCTTGCGTCTCCTGAATGGGCAGGCAAATTCTTTACCACGGCACCACTTGGGAATCTGTCTACAGTGGCTCAGTGGTGAAGAATCTACCTTCTCGGTTCAATCCCTGGGTCAGGAAGATCCCCTGGAGAAGGGCATGGTGACTCACTCTAGTATTCTTTCCTTGAGAAGCCCATGGACAGAGGAGCCTGCAGGGCTACAGTCCATGGGGTGGCAAAGAGTTAGACATGACTGAAGTGACTTGAACCGTGAACTTCCTGATGTTCAAGCTGGTTTTAGAAAAGGCAGAGGAACCAGAGATCAAATTGCCAACATCCGCTGGATCATGGAAAAAGCAAGAGAGTTCCAGAAAAACATCTATTTCTGCTTTATTGGCTATGGCAAAGCCTTTGACTGTGTGGATCACAATAAACTGTGGAAAATTCTGAGAGAGATGGGAATACCAGACCACCTGACCTACCTCTTGAGAAATTTGTATGCAGGTCAGGAAGCAACAGTTAGAACTGGACATGGAACAACAGACTGGTTCCAAATAGGAAAAGGAGTTCGTCAAGGCTGTATATTGTCACCCTGCTTATTTAACTTATATGCAGAGTACATCATGAGAAACGCTGGACTGGAAGAAGCACAAGCTGGAATCAAGATTGCCGGGAGAATTATCAATAACCTCAGATATGCAGAAGACACTACCCTTATGGCAGAAAGTGAAGAGGAACTCAAAAGCCTCCTGATGAAAGTGAAAGTGGAGAGTGAAAAAGTTGGCTTATAGCTCAACATTCAGAAAAGGAAGATCATGGCATCCAGTCCCATCACTTCATGGGAAATAGATGGGGAAACAGTGGAAACAGTGTCAGACTTTATTTTTCTGGGCTCCAAAATCACTGCAGATGGTGACTGCAGCCATGAAATTAAAAGACGCTTACTCCTTGGAAGGAAAGTTATGACCAACCTCGATAGCATATTCAAAAGCAGACATTACTTTGCCAGCAAAGGTTCATCTAGTCAAAGCTATGTTTTTTTCCTGTGGTCATGTATGGATGTGAGAGTTGGACTGTGAAGAAAGCTGAGCTCCGAAGAATTGATGCTTTTGAACTGTGGTGTTGGAGAAGACTCTTGAGAGTCCCTTGGACTGCAAGGAGGTCCAACCAGTCCATTCTGAAGGAGATCAGTCCTGGGATTTCTTTGGAAGAAATGATGCTAAAACTGAAACTCCAATACTTTGGCCACCTCATGCGAAGAGTTCACTCATTGGAAAAGACTCTGATGCTGGGAGGGATTGGGGGCAGGAGGAGAAGGGGACGACAGAGGATGAGATGGCTGGATGGCATCACCGACTCTATGGACGTGAGTCTGAGTGAACTCCGGGAGTTGGTATTGGACAGGGAGGCCTGGCGTGCTGAGATTCATGGGGTCGCAAAGAGTCGGACACGACTGAGCCACTGATCTGATCTGATCTGATCTGAAGCGACTTAGCAGCAGCAGATCAGTTTAATAAAAAGGCTCATGGTCAGCTAAGATAAAATAAAATTATAACTAAGAAATAAACCATAACTAAGAAATAAAACTCAGCCCCCTGCATTCTGGGAGTGCGGTCTTAGCCCCTGGACCACCAGGGAAGTCCCCTGTTTATCTTTTTCTGTATGCAGTGTTCCTTTTCATACCAACATGTTTGGATTGCCTTTTCACACTTCCGTTTTTCCAGCTGTAAGGAGAACATAGGATGGTATGATGGTATATCTGTTCACTTCATTCGTGTAACCACACACAAATACATTATTTCTCTCTATGTGCATGCTATCACTGAAGATAGTTCAGTGATCAGCAGACTGCTCACTAGTTTTGTTTTATGTTCCCTCTACAGATTCTGAGTTGGTTTGTACAGATTTCTCTAGGACTGAAACATATTCACGACAGGAAGGTTTTACACAGGGACATAAAAACACAGGTAACGGCTCAGAGACAGAATCAAGAAGAATAGATCTTTTATTTTCTTGAAATATCTCCAACAACATAGCCTTTTCTGCACTTACAGAACATTTTTCTTAGCAAGAACGGAATGGTTGCAAAGCTTGGGGACTTTGGTATTGCAAGGGTCTTGAACAAGTAAGTACTTTTAAAAATCATTTTTCCTTCTGTTCATAACAGCCAAAATACGTATTTTTAGGTATCAAGAATTAAGAAGGTATTAAGAGCTTGGTTTCTCAATAATTTTGGATAATTGTTTATATAAGTATATTAAAGTATTCAGATGGTACGTTGAGATTAAAATTTGCGAGACATATCTTGGCATAGTAGAAGTGTTGGCAATGCTGTATAGTGTGATATAAGCTGATCAAATGAGATGTGACTGAAATGTATGTAAAGTCAGTGAGCATTTTGTGAAACAGGAAAATTAACACGTGCTTAGGAGAGTATATTGATGCAAATGTTTCAAAAGACAGTTTGTTGATAATAAATGCCAAGAGATTTTAAATGTTCTATTTCTGAGAATTTGTTCTAAGGGAATAATTTGAAATTTGGAATAGTTTAAATGCCTAAAAATTGGGAAATAGTTAAATTTTATAAAACTTGGCACAGTCATGTACCTGAATATTGTTTAGCCACTGACATTTATGATTTTGAAGACTTTTTGATAATGTGAGAACAAAGTTTGTTGTATTAAATTTAAAATTTTAAAAACAAGAATTCTGTATTTCAAATACACTATAATCACAGCTATGTGGAAAATATGCATGGAAAAAAGACAAGAAGGAAATACATCAGAATTTTAGCACTAGTTGTTTGAAGGTAGTAAGATTCTTGGTAATTTTTTTCTTCTTTATTCCCTTTTCTGTTTTCCAAATTTTAAATCATGAGATTGCATTACTTTCGTCATTGGAATGAGGGAAATTTTTACATGTGAGAGTTTGCAAAATAACAATGGTACCTTTTCGTGCAGTCTTTAAGCCATAAGTTTTTTTTATTGTGTAGATTTTGGGGAAATGAATTATAAGCTTAAAATCAATTAATTTTATTACTACATTATTAATATACTATATTTTAATAATAATGTTTTATTTTAATATATGAATACATCAAATTTTGTGTTACTTTTTATACATTTTTCTTACATGTATGTGTATGTCTTAAGCCTTTTCTTACTTCAGTAATACACTATGTTATTTTATTGTTTAATATAACTTTGCTAGTACCATGGAACTTGCTAGAACTTGCGTTGGAACACCATACTACCTGTCCCCAGAGATCTGTCAGAATAAACCCTACAACAATAAAACGTGAGTTGCTGGCTTTTGGTTTGAAAGTCTCAGTAAAATCTTATGGATTCTTTCTTATGGTGCTTCATAATTTCCTTTTCCTCACCTGTGAAACGAGAATCTCTGTGACTGCCTCTGACCACTTCAGTGTTTCCTAAAGCTTTCAAATTTATTTAGAAAAGAGATATGTCTCTTCATCTGATGATAGAAGTGATAGAATAACATTGAAAGTTGAGGTCACTGTGATGTCCATCTTTGTGTTCAATTATCAGGCTTTCTAAGCACTGCTGGGCCTATTGCGGGAAAGTGTTGTAGATGGGTCAGGCGGAAGGTCTGGTGACCTTCCAGGTCACCAGCACAGGTTTAGGAGCCAGAAATCCTAACCTTGACTCCGTCAGCAACTCGACCAAGTCAGTCAGTCTCTGTGGGTCTCAGTTCCCCTTTCTTCAACAAAGGTGGTGTTGGCCAGGTAATTGTTAAGGCATCTTCCAGCTTTAAAAACCAACAAGCTTTGACATTTGTGGTAGTAGAGCCTACTGTTTAGGAGTAATATTAATATAGTTTGTGAAAGTGTTTGTCGCTCAGTCATGTTCAACTCTTTGTGACCCCCTGGGCTGTAGACTGCCAGGCTCCTCTGTCCATGAAATTCTCCAGGCAAGAACGCTGGAGTGGGTTGCCATTCCCTTCTCCAGGGGATCTTCCTGGAGAAGGGATTGAACCCATATCTCTTGCATTTGCAGGTGGGTTCTTTACCACTAGCTTCACAAGCAGCCTTAATGTTAATATACACAGTGGTAAAAGATAAAGCCAAGATAGTTTTTACTTCCATGGAAGGAGAAGGAAAACATTTCACTTTTCAAGGCTGTCTTCCAGTTGAACTAGTTGGCTTTGCAGGAAGACCAAGTTCCTTTGTGGTGTTCATTGTCTATTTATTTAGAAAAGTACCCAAGAGATATTTGACTGACTTTGAAAGAGATAATTGAAAAGCAAAGCCCTAAAGAAGAGTGGTGAACATTTCTCCACATAGTAGAAGAATGGGCATTTTTGAAAGATATCCTCTGACCTAGAGAAGGGGGTTGGCCTCAAGCTGACCTGGAATGCAGTTAGTGTCGCCAGGGTGGAAGGGCAGGCTTTCGAGAGCAGAGCGCAGCAGCATTGTTTTGTTGCCTTGCACGACTTTTTAAGCATCTAAGTCAACATTTAAATATGTTGATTTGATGCTTTGAATAATTGGAAGCTCCTAGTAATAAATCATTACCAAACTGGGTTAATTCACGTAATGCACAGCAAGCCAAATGCTGAGACACTGAGGTTTGCAGCAGAGGAAGAAAGGCAGCCAGATGAGACTGGAGAACAAGTCTCAGATCTGCCTCCCCGAAGGCGAGGGATTTGAGATATTTACGGGATGAAGAAGCATCGTGGTCTTAGGCAGGCTTCCCTGGTGGCTCAGTGGTGAAGAATCCGCCTGCAATGCAGCATGGTCTTAGGCATGAGGAAAGGGGATTAGGGGTGAGGTAACTGGTGTTCTGTGCAGACATAGGTGTTTCGTGAATCTTCATAGGATGCATGTTCAAAAATGGAAGTGTTTAGCATGATCTGAGGAGGGGTTATTTTTGGCCCTCTGAGGTCAAAGGTCATTTATTGGACACCTGCACAGGCCCAGTTTTAACACATTTTAAGTTCATTGAGTACCAGATACTCTGTTTATCACTTAATCTAACTTTGGTTCTGTCTATAGCCTCGAGTAGAACGTTCCTTTCTAAATCAACCAAATGTTACCTGTTGAATCAAGTAATCCACATTTGAGTTCTTCCTCCCTCCTCCAAATTGCTCAAAATTCCATACGCGCACACATTTTCTTTGAGCTCATCACATGAAGTTAAAGTAAGTATTGAGCCATCAGATTGTAGCGAAGCTTGTGTACCTTTTCTCTGCTGGGACTCTGACAAGCTACAATTTTTTCTCTAGTCTTAGTAAGAGTAAGAATTGATAATGTACTGAAAGCATTTGTGAAAACTGGTCACCCTATATAAAATTGTAAAGATACACAAATATAGTTGACTGTAAGGATAAAAGTTTAGATTGAGAATTATCGATATTTCTTGGCATATAAACTCTTATCTTTCCCAGGGATATTTGGTCTCTTGGCTGTGTCTTATATGAGCTCTGCACACTCAGACATCCTGTAAGTATATTAATCATCAGATTATCTTGAATTATTGAAAAGTATATAAATTAAAATAACCTCTGAAAGAAAAAGGTTGTTTGGTTTCATTAGATTGTTAAAAATTATATGAACAAGATATTAACAAGAATGATAGCTCCATGTATACCAACATGGGATGATATCCAAGCTATATTATTAAGTACAAAATCCAAGTTGGAGAATAGTACATAGAGCGTGAAAAAGTGTTAGTCACTCAGTCGTGTCCGACTCTTTGTGACCCCAGGCTCCTCTGTCATTTAAAAAAGCAAGATATAAAATTTCATATCGTATGATCTCAACTTTGTAAAATAAGTAGTATTTTTTAAACGGCTAGAAGAAAATATATCTCTGGGTGGTGGAATTGTATATATTTTCCCTGTTTATAATTTCGTATACCTTCTAGTTTTGGGAAACGAGTAAACATTTTGATAATAAAGAAACTAAAAAACCCCTTGTTTTAAGTAATCATTGAATAACTGGCTACATGTTGATGGAAACAATTCAGGGTGGACCATGGTACTCTTAATGAAACCTTTTAACACTGTTTTGTTTCTCAAAGTTATTTTACTTTTTAAAAATTAAAAAGATTTTAAATGCCTTGTCTTATAGCTCAGTTGGTAAAAAAAAATTTCCCCTGCAGTACAGGAGACCCCAGTTTGATTTCTGGGTCAGAAAGATCTGCTAGAGAAGGGGTAGGCTACCCACGCCAGTATTCTTGGGCTTCTCTTGTGGCTCAGCTGGTAAAGAATCTGCCCGCAATGCAGGAGACCTGGGTTCAGTCCCTGGGTTGGGAAGATCCCCTAGAGAAGGGAAAGGCTACCCACTCTAGTATTCTTGCCTGGAGAGTTCCATGCACAGAGGAGCCTGGTGGGCTACAGTCCATGGGGTTGCAGAGAGTCAGACACAGACTGAGCGACTTTCACTTCACTCCCTCCTCTTTTTTAACATTTATTTATTTTCAGTGTTTATTTATTTACTTATTTGATGGTGTCCAGTCTTAAGTTGTGGCTTGCAGGATCTTCAATTGCACAGACTCTCTAGTTGTGGCAGGAGGGCTCAGTAGCTGCCCCAGGCAGGCTCGGTCCCTCCGTGGCACGTGGAATCTTAGTGCCCCGGCCAGGGAGCAAACCCGTGTTCCCTGCATTGCAGGACAGGTTCTTAACCACTGGACCACCAGGGAAGTCCCTCTTGGTATTCCTTTAAATATTCGCATTGAATTTTTCTCTGATTTAGTATCACCATTGCTTATCCTTTCAGTTTGAGGGTAACAACTTACAGCAGCTGGTTCTGAAGATTTGTCAAGCTCATGTTCCTCCGATATCGCCCAGGTTTTCCCGTGATCTACAGTTCTTACTATCCCAGCTCTTTGAAGTATCTCCCCGTGATCGTCCATCCATCAACTCCATTTTGAAAAGGCCCTTTTTAGAGAATCTTATTGCCAAATACTTGGCTCCCGAGGTGAGTTTGGAGGTGATTCTGTTTGGATTTTGACAGAGATTTGTGGCTAGTGAGTCCTGATACACTGTTATATTTTAGGTCATTCACGAAGAATTCAGTCACCTGCTCTTACATAAAGCAAGACCATCTGCTTCTCGACCTGCTGGGAAGGTGGCCCCTGGTAAGAAGGACTTAACTGTGCAACCAAAAGATACTTATTGTGTGTGTCTCACGCAGTGATTTATAGTATATGTTGACAACATTAGCAGGGAAATTCCTCCAGATTTATTGAATGTGAACATTTTAAAAATATGAGCACTATAAGCAGGACTTCCCAGGTGGTGTTCATGGTAAAGAACCCATCTGTCAATGCAGGAGACATGAGATGAATTTATTACAGCAATAGCATGATTTCTTATTAATCTCAATGCCTGAGACCTACAACACATCCTTATATTAAACCCAGACAATTCTAGTCTACCTTTATGAGGCCTTGTACTAGCTGCAACTGGAAAATCTGCCCAAATCGGCCTATGAAGTTTCGATCTCTGGGTCAGGGAGATCCCTTGGAGGAGGGCAGGGCAACCCACTCCAGTATTCTTGCCCGGAGAATCCCATGGACTGAGGAGCCTGATGGGCTACAGTTCATAGGGTCGCAGAGTCAGACACGACTGAAGCTACTTAGCATGCACGAGCATTATAAACAGGAGAAAAATTTTTGTTGAGTGGTGACCTGTGGGCGTGCCTGTACATCTAGCTCATTCATGACCTGGAAAATTCATCTCCTCTCTTCTCATAAGTGAGGAAAACTTGATGAAGCAGTGGATTTGCTGATAAAGAGATGCTCAAAGAGGCAGGATCCAAGCTTAACTTTTGTGTAGGGAAGGGGTAGAGAGTCAGAATCATGAGATGAAGCTTGTGTTATTGAACTAGAGAGAATGGACTGGAGATTAAGAGTTCTCTTGCAGAGGCTGGTTTGAGCTGAAGTTAGGATCTTGGACCTAATTGGTAACAGTAGGAGAATTGTTACTATGTGATCCCCAAAGAAAGCAGGTGATACCTTATGGTAATGAGAAATAGGGGAGCTGCTTCAGTGATAGTGTCAGGAATCAGCTGATGAAATACTGTATGTGTTTGTGTGTATGTGTAAGAGAGACAGACATTAAAGAGAAAAATTACTAATGCAATTAACATTGTGAAATAAGAACAGCAGGATTTTTCAATTCCATTCAACTCAGTTGCTCAGTCGTGTCCGACTCTGCAAGTCCATGGGCTGCAGCACTCCAGGCCTCCCTGTCCATCACCAACTCCCGGCGTTTACTCAAACTCATGTCCATTGAGTTGGTGATGCCATTCAACCATCTCATCCTCTGTCGTCCCCTTCTCCTCCTGCCTTCAGTCTTTTCCAGCATCAGGGTCTTTTCAGATGAGTCAGTTCTTTGCATCAGGTGGCCAAAGTATTGGATTTTCAGCTTCAGCATCAGTCCTTCCAATGAATATTCAGGACTGATTTCCTTTAGGATGGACTGGTTGAATCTCCTTGCAGTCCACGGGACTCTCAAGAGTCTTCTCCAACACCTCAGTTCAAAAGCATCAATTCTTTGGCACTCAGCTTTCTTTATAGTCCAACTCTCACATCCATACATGACTACTGGAAAAGCCATAGCTTTAACTAGACAGATCTTTGTTGGCAAAGTAATGTCTCTGCTGTCTAGGTTGGCTATAACTTTTCTTCTAAGGAGCAAGCGTCTTTTAATTTCATGGCTGCAGTCACCATCTGCGATGATTTTGGAGCCCCCCAAAATAAAGTCTGTCACTGTTTCCACTGTTTCTCCATCTACTTGCCATGAAGTGATGGGACCAGATTGCCATGATCTTAGTTATCTGAATGTTGAACTTTAAGCCAACTTTTTCACTCTCTTCTTTCACTTTCATCAAGAGGCTCTTTAGTTCTTCTTCACTTTCTGCCATAAGGGTGGTGTCATCTGAATATCTGAGGTTATTGATATTTCTCCAGGCAGTCTTGATTCCAGGTTGTGCTTCTTCCAGCCCAGCGTTTCTCATAATGTACTCTGCAAAGAAGTTAAATAAGCAGGGTGACAATATACAGCCTTGACGTGCTCCTTTTCTGATTTGGAACCAGTCTCTTGTTCCATGTCGAGTTCTAACTGTTGCTTCCTGACCTGCATACAGATTTCTCAGGAGGCAGGTCAGGTGGTCTGGTATGCCCATCTCTTTCAGAATTTTCCACAGTTTGTTGTGATCCACACAGTCAAAGGCTTTGGCATAGTCGATAAAGCAGAAGTAGATGTTTTTCTGGAACTCTTGCTCTTTTGATGATCCAATGGATGTTGGCAATTTGATCTCTGGTTCCTCTGCCTTTTCTAAATCCAGCTTGAACATCTGGAAGTTCTTGGTTCATGTACTGTTGAAGCCTGGCTTGGAGAATTTTGAGCATTACTTTGCTAGCGTGTGAGATGAAGGCAATTGTGTGGTATTTTGAACATTCTTTGGCATTGCCTTTCTTTGGGATTGAAATGAAAACTGACCTTTTCCAGTCCTGTGGCCACTGCTGAGTTTTCCAAATTTGCTGGCATATTGAGTGCAGCACTTTCACAGCATCATCTTTCAGGATTTGAAATAGCTCAACTGGAATCCCATCACCTCCACTAGCTTTGTTCCTAGTGATGCTTCCTAAGGCCCACTTGACTTCACATTCCAGGATGTCTGGCTCTAGATGAGTGATCACACCATTGTGATTATCGGGGTTGTGAAGATCTTTTTTGTACAGTTCTTCTGTGTATTCTTGCCACCTCTTCTTAATATCTTCTGCTTCTGTTAGGTTCATACCATTTCTGTCCTTTATCGAGCCCATCTTTGCATGAAATGTTCCCTTGGTATCTCTAATTTTCTTGAAGAGATCTCTAGTCTTTCCCATTCTATTGTTTTCCTCTATTTTGCATTGATCACTGAGGAAGGCTTTCTTATCTCTCCTTGCTATTCTTTGGAACTCTGCATTCAGATGGGTGTATCTTTCCTTTTCTCCTTTGCCTTTTGCTTCTCTTCTCAGCTATTTGTAAGGCTTCCTCAGAAAACCATTTTTCCTTTTTGCATTTCTTTTTCTTGGGGACGGTCTTGATCACTGCCTCCTGTACAATGTCATGAACCTCCATCCATAGTTCTTCCGGCACTCTATCTATCAGGTCTAATCCCTTGAATCTATTTGTCACTTCCACTGTAAAATCGTAAGGGATTTGATTCAGGTCATACCTGAATGGTCTAGTGGTTTTCTGTACTTTCTTCAATTTAAGTTATTCAATTTAATGGCAGGATTTTTAGCCATAACCAAATATCTCAGCTTCAAGAATGAGGAGGAACCAGTGAGAGGGAAATATTACTTACTGTGATGGAGAAATGATTATAAACTTAGGAAAGTTATAAAGGGAAAGTGAATGGATAATTCTGCTATGTTTAATTTGATTTGACATCATTATGTATTGGTCTAGATTGAGAATGTTTAGAAAGTAGAGAAGTAGAGCATGAGAGAAAGTGTATTATCTACATTTCTAATATAGGACAGATGCGAAAACAGGAACACATGGGTGAATGTGATAAATACCAACATGTTAGAAGACCCACTCATCCATTTCCAATAACAATGGGCCCTGAGCGCTGCGGCCTGATAACCCAAGCTCTGATGACTACATTTAATTACTTGTAATTAATTTAGTTAATGATTAAACTACTAAACATGTTATGCGTATTGTTTCTGTAAATGTTAATATTCACTCCTAAATTGTTAAATAGTAGACTATTAAATAATTAAATATTACTAGAACTATGTTTGGAGAAGGAAATGGCAACCCACTCCAGTATTCTTGTCTGGAGAATCCCATGGACAGAGGGGCCTGGCGGGCTGCAGTCCATGGGGTCGCAGGAGTCGGACATGACTGAGCGACTAAAGAGAGAGAGAGAGAGAGAGAGAGAGAACTATGTAAAGGCACCCTGGCAAGAATGATTTCCTCCGTCCAAAGAAAATGCGTAGTCATTTTCCGTCAGCCCTTCTCTTTGTGAGTATAAATGTTTCTGGTTTAAGTGAACATGTTTCAAGTGAACATAAATGTTTCTGGTTAAAGTGTGTTATGAAATGCTCCATATGCTTATACTCTCACAAGTATAAAAAAATTTTTTTTAATGAAGTTGTTTTCTTTTGGTTAAATAAGATTCTAAAATACAGAACGTGAGATTCCAGGGAAAGTGCCTACCACGATCAAGGATAACAGTGCCAAATAAGAGGAAGGACGTATTATGTAGAAATGAATGGAGATCACCAGCTGGAGCCCAGACACCCGTATCTGTAAGTCATGCTAAAGCATTCCTGTTGTTTTGGCAGATGGTCCGTTCTACAGAACTACTTCCACATGTTCATGAGGTATGAGGTCATGATGTGGGCGTTCACTAGTTTTGTACTTATAATAAAATTCTGTAATTAGCATTACAGTGGTAGTTCACGGGACAACTTCTAGTGGTTATATATATATATTTAACAATGCTGTATTTTCTTATAGGTATGGTATGTATTAGTTTTTTTGTAATTCAATTCCTTTTAACTTCTTTAAATAAATAGGATTTTTCTATATAGGACAAGTGAGTAGAACAGCAGCAGAAAACTTTCTGCATTCATACTCCTAATTCTGATGTTGTATGTAATTGAGGAATTTTTATTATAAAATCATTGATTTTTTCCCTGAGTTTCTTTATGCCAGTTATTTGAATCCATTTCATCAGAATGTTGAATCTTTTAGTTTTTGCTAGTGAAATGCTTCTGGCACATAAAAATGGCTGTTGTATTTTAACTGAAGAATTATATTCTTAAAGAAGGCTCATGGTATAATTACAGGACCATTTGAAGTACATTTCCTAAGTGTTTACTTGCTATCTGGACACTTTAGCAAATATGTTGGTGTACAGATAGATTTTTGAAACTATTTAATTATTGCCCTTTATTTGATAGAATGTGGCTTAACTTTATTAAAGAATTTTGAAAGTATGTTGTAATTTAGAATACTCTAGCAAACCTGCAGGAGGCAAAAAAAAAAAAAAAAAAAAAAAAACCAAGAAAAAACATCTGAAAGTTTTATGGGTGGATGATATTAGGAGAACATATTGCTGGTTCTTCAATCCTCTGAAACCTTCTGCTAATGCAGTGAAATGGGAGGTCTCCACAGGAACCATCTTGGATGTTGTTATTACCGTTTGAGATTTTAGAGAAAATCCTAAAGAAGCTGTTTTTGCCTTCCAATACTTTTCTGTATTTCTAGCCATTTTTCAACTAACTAGTAGTACATTCTTTTGGGTTGTACATAGGTAAATATTGTAAAACTAAGAAAATGACTTGACACTTTAAAATTAAAATAAATGTTTAATTTGTATTTAGACCGATAAGCCAGATTTTACACATTTACTTTAATATTTGAATAGGATTATGTGAATGTGCCATTTTTGTAAGTTCAGTTCAGTTCAGTCGCTCAGTTGTGTCCAACTGTTTGCGACCCCATGAATCGCAGCACACCAGGCCTCTCTGTCCATCACCAACTCCCAGTTTACCCAAACTCATGTCCATCAAGTCGGTGATGCCATCCAGCCATCTCATCCTCTGTCGTCCCCTTCTCCTCCTGACCCCAATCCCTCCCAGCATCAGAGTCTTTTCCAGTGAGTCAGCTCTTCGCATGAGGTGGCCAAAGGATTGGAGTTTCAGCTTTAGCATCATTCCTTCCAAAGAACACCCAGGACTGATCTCCTTTAGAATGGACTGGTTGGATCTCCTTGTAGTCCAAGGGACTCTCAAGAGTCTTCTCCAACACCACAGTTCAAAAGCATCAATTCTTTGGTGCTCAGCCTTCTTCACAGTCCAACTCTCACATCCATACATGACCACAGGAAAAACCATAGCCTTGACTAGACGGACCTTTGTTGGCAAAATAATGTCTCTGCTTTTGAATATGCTATCTAGGTTGGTCATAACTTTCCTTCCAAGGAGTAAGTGTCTTTTAATTTCATGGCTGCAATCACCATCTGCAGTGATTTTGGAGCCCCCCAAAATAAAGTCTGACACTGTTTCCACTGTTTCCCCATCTATTTCCCATGAAGTGATTGGATCAGATGCCATGATCTTCGTTTTCTGAATGTTGAGCTTTAAGCCAACTTTTTCACTCTCCTCTTTCACTTTGTAAGTTAAAGATGGTCAAATATCTATAATTTCATATTTAATCTAACATATATATTGTGTGTGTGCTCAGTCGTGTCCAACTCTTTGCAACCCACGGACTGTAGCCTGCCAGGCTCCTCCGTCCATGGGATTCTCCAGACAAGAATACTGGAGTGAGTTGCCATTTCCCCCTCCAGGGGCTCTTCCTGTGTATATGAACAACAACAAATAAGTTTATGAAAAATAGGAAATAATAACACAGTTTAGTTTCATATTTTGGGTTGGATAGATGTTCGCTAAGTATTTTTGATACACTAGCCATAAAGTATACGTGACTCATATTCACACCTGAGCAAAATTATTAACTATGGTGCTGCAGGACTTTGGCTTCTAAAACATTTTTCAGTTCTAGGATTTGGATATTGTAAGATTACTGAAAAACGAGTCTAGAGCAAGAACAACAAGATAATTTCTATACCTTGTTTTAGCTATGGTCACTATCAAGCAATCAGTTATTATAGATTTTAATCCTGTATTTAAAAAAAAAATCTCTCTTCATTTTAATCCCTCAGGTAAAAATGGTAGAAAGGCCCAAACTTGCTGCAGTGTGTGGACATTATGATCATTTTTATGCTCAACTTGACTTGTTGAGGAAGAGAGTGCATGGACCAAATTACCACCATGTTCCTCAGAAAGATACCAGAGATGAGGAGAGTTATGATCAGGAAGAAAGCCACAGTCCACCTCCAGGTCAATGGTAATGTCATAGTCTAACTTAAACTTTCGTCCTCTGAATAATATCTTGCTCTATCAGCATTTATTTTGAAGTCTGTCCAAATTCTCCTAAAACATCCAGGAAGAATCTCCAGACTCTACATTTAAAATACTTAATTCACTGTTCCCTTGACACTTTTTCATCTCAAGTTTGATGTAACTAATCTTACTCATGTTGCCATTTGACTGTGGCCACAGATTCATACTCTTGAATTTTTCATATTGTTTTCTTTCTGGTAATGCCGGAGACCTGGGTTCGATCCCTGGGTTGGGAAGATCCCCTGGAGAAGGGAACAGCTACCCACTCCAGTATTCTGGCCTGGAGAATCCCATGGCTGTATAGTCCATGGGGTCGGAAAGTGTTGGACATGACTGAGCAACTCTCACTTTTCACTTTGAACTCAGAATGTCACAGGCGATTTGTGAATCTCATTATGAAGCTGAAAATCTACTTGTCAAATTGCTGCCTACAACAAGTTAAAATTTCTACTCAAGCTGAACGTTTCTGTTTCCTAAGGCTTGCTGAATACATTCAGAGGAAATGTGAAGCTCAACAATATAAGCTGAAAGTGGAAAAGCAATTGGTAAGTAAAAACCAAATATAAGAGGCCATCAGACATTTCTAACGCTTTCTCTGTTCACAAATATTCATGGTTCCTTAAGTCAAAGTTCATTCCACATAGAAGATTAAGACTAGTTTTTAACAGCTAAAGAAGAATATTGGGAATAGGCTTCAGCCAGGGTCTGAGAAGCCTCGTCCCTTCCCTGGCTCCATCACTTGCTATGACGTTAGGCAGAACATGCAGCCTATCTGAACTTCAGTATCTTTCTCTATAAAAGCTGTAGATAGGCTTCGAGGTCCCCTTGAGTGCTGCTTTTCTTTGGTTCTAGTTTATTAGAATTCTACACATTTTAAAAAAGGGATTATCATATTTTATTTGAAATGAAAGTTAAACTTTACCCTTAAGTATAGTGTCAAAATTCTGGGGCTGAGTGAAACTGGATATACATCCTATTTGTATTGGTCTTATTTTGAGCTGCTCAAAAGCTTTAGTTCTCTTCCCCTACCTAATCTCAAGCTCCAAGGGTTGCTGAACTTTTATAGATATTTGATTTCACAGTTACAGTTTAGCAGTTCAGAAAACAAATCTAGGCATCTTACATGCTAGCATAAAATACTGATTGCTTAGAATAAACAATACCAGTGGTTTTATTCATTTACTTTTTTAAAAGTTTCATGCTTAATCTAAGAAAATTCTGCTCACTATAAAAAAAACTCAATATAATTATTATCAAATAGTGAGATTGATAATATAATTATTGCTTAAAGGATGAAGTGCAGGTCAAGTCATAAGGTGTTTCCAGAATGCAAATACACTTGATAAACTACTTTATTCCAATAACAGGGTCTTCGTCCATCTTCTGCTGAGCCAAATGACAACCAGAGACAAAAGCTAAGAAGCAATGCGGAAGGACCTAGATTCTGGGGGCTGCAGTTCAGGAGAAATGAAATGAAGGAACAGGTTAGAAACTGCTTCCAAGGGCTACCGCTGGATTTCTCTCGTTGTCTTGTGTACTGTAATACCATGTTGCTTTGAGGAGGGCACGGCAACCCACTCTGGTATTAATATTGTTGCTTGGAAAATCCCATGGACAGAGGAGCCTGGGGGGCTACAGTCCATAGGGTCGCATGACTGAAGCATCTTATTGTTTTTAGCATCTATGGTGCACCCGAGAGAGCTCACTACACAAACCCTTGCTGGATACACGGTGTGATGCACCACTCTGAGGGCTCAGGGGACAAAGACATGCATTTCACCTTCTCAGAGAATGCAGTGTAGCTGAGTTCATAGGGCTTTTTACCTCGGATTGATCAAATAACTGTCCATCCTGAACATTTTTGAAATTTGTGTTAGTTCCCTCGGGCTGCCTTACAACACACTGGGCAGTTTGAAGCGACAGAAATTTACTGTCTCACAGTTCTGGAGGCTTGAAGTCCAAAGTCAAGATGTCAGCAGGGCCATGCTCCCTCTGAACTCTGGAGGGGAGTCCCTCTCTGCCTTTCGCTGGCTTCTGGGAGTTGGTCCTTGATGCTCAGATATCCTCATTTGCAGTGACACAACTCAGTCTCTGCCACTGGACGTGGCATCCTCCTCGTGTGACCATCTTCGTCTTCTTTTTTTAAAAGGAGTCTGCTTATTTTTTAAAATATTATTTATTATTATTATTATTTGGCCACACCATGTGGCGTGGGGCCCTTAGTTCCCTGGCCAGGGGTGAAACCCAAGTCCTTGGCATTAGAAGTGCAGAGAGTTAACCACTAGACTGCCAGAGAAGTCCCTGGCCATCTTCTTAACAGGACAGCAGCTGTATGCATTAGGGACCCACTCTGCCACAGTTGTGACCACATCTTAGCTTAACTATTCACCCCTGCAATGACACCATCTCCAAATATGATCACTTTACCACAGGCAAAGTATAAGGCAGATTATCATTTTGGGGAGCACTGACTTTTCCCTTACTACATATCACACATTTCTAAAATCATAGGCTGTCTTGGGGATTTCCCTGGCTGTCCAGTGGTTAACACGCCATGCTTCCAATGCAGGGGGTGTGGGTTCGATCCCTGGTCGGGGAACTAAGATCCCACGTGCCGTGAGGCATGGCCAAAAATAAAAAATAAAATAAAAATAAAATCATAGGCTCTCTAGAGAGTATTCTGTCAAGTTGTCCGCAAACATTTAACATTTCGGAATTGGGATTGCTTTCCAGGAATATTGGAAGCAGTTAGAGGAAATACGCCAACAGTATCACCATGACATGAAGGAAATTAGAAAGAAGATGGGGTGTGACCTGGAGGTAGGTGAATTCATTCTCCTAAAGGAAATGTTGAGGGACTGCCCTGGCAGTCCAGTGGTTAAGACTTCTCTTTCCAATGCAGGGGGTGTGGGTTCGATCCCTGGTCAGGGAACTTAGATCCCACATGCCTCATGGCCAAAAATCCAAAGCATAAAACAGAAACAATATTGTAACGAATTCAATAAAGACTTTAAAAATGGCCCATGTCAAAATAAATGTTTAAAAAACGGAAACAAAATGTTGTTCTATTGATTCAGAGCTAACTAAACTGAGCAGATATTAACAGTAATGATCTTTTAAAAAAAATAATTTTAGATATTTAACTATTTTTGACCATGCTGGGTCTTTGTTGCTGTGCGGGTTTTTCCTGGTTGTGGCGAGCAGGGGCTCCTCTTCATTACATGCTCGGGCTTCTCTGCAGACCTCAGGCTCTAGGGCGTGTGGGCTTCAATAACTGTGTGTGTGGACTTAGTAATTGCAGTTCCCAGACTCTAGAGTACAGGCTGATTAATTGTGGCCCACGGGAGTAATGATCGTCTCATCAAAAAGATAAACTTTATCAGGCAAACTTTTTTTTAAATAGGAAAACTGCCAGATGTAATGGAAGCCCCACTTAATTATGGTTTACTTGAGGCTGCACAAGGTGATGGGGCTGAGAGTCTCAGTGAAGAGAGCCTGCTATTACATATGGTTGATCGTGTTCCCTGTGAGTCAGTCAATAAGTATTGACCAAGCAGGTATTTTATTCCAGAACTGGATTCGAGACAGGAAGTGAGTTCATGCCTGTGAGGTAGGAAAAACAACGAGCATTTACTGAATTTAGCTACATCAGAATCCCAGGTGGCTCAGTGGTAAAGAATCCACCTGCCAATTCAGGAGACGCAGGAGACGTGGATTTGATTCCTGGGTCGGGAAGATCCTTTGGAGAAGGAAATGGCCATCCACTCCAGTATTCTTGCCTGGAGAATCCCACAGACAGAGGAGCCTGACAGGCTACAGTTCACGGGGTTGCAGAGTCAGACATGACTGAGCACGCGCGCATGCACACACACACACACACACACATACACACACACACACACACTGGAATAGTCTCATATGCTGGGGTAGTCTATATAAGGCAACATTTGAGTACCGTTGAGATGATTCTTGAAATATCCTTTGAAGGAGCCACACTGGAGATTCATTCTTCTATTTCTTAGGTGGTTGTTTTTTCAGTAGAACTCCAGATGAGATGGCTGGCTTGTGTCTGGAGATCACATTGCATGAAAAACATACGCATTTTTAAACACTAGAAACATCGTCGGGACCCTGGAATGCTCCTCCAATGAGAGGCCAGGGGGTACCGAGTCCCATTGAGGACACAGCCTGTCTCACACATACTTGAACTACACACTTATTGTGTAGAACTGCCCACACTGCTGAAATTGATCTTTCCCTCTCCCCCATCTCTGAGGGCATATATATATAAATGAATATAGGTGAAATGAGCAGAGGTACAATTCAGTTGTATGTACTGGGCTCTGAACTAGAGCTTTGATATCCACATCTTCTTTACTTCCCATGACAGAGAAGTTCAAGTCACTTAGATATTACAAGGCAGACTGTGTAACGCCCCCTGATGGCTCAGACGGTAAAGAATCCGCCTGCAATGCAGGACACGACTGAATGACTAACACACACAAAACACAAATAAGCAACTGATTCTAAAACCTGTACCCTTTCCAGCATAGACACTTCTACCCATAAACAGCTGGAAAGATAAGACACGCATGTGTGAAGCAGTGCTGGAATAACTGAATCTGGTTAAGCCCTGTGAGTGAACATGAGTGGGATGAGCTGGTGGAAGAATTTTCTGGAAGAAGAGAGATGGGGCTCAGAAGATGGGTCTGAGAAGCAGAGTGGAGTTTGGAGAGGCAGAGCTAAGGAGGAGGGCATCTGAAAGAACCACACAAAGCTTCAGGCCAGGGTGCTGTGGGAGGGGCAGGCTGGACATGCTTATCACCAGAGCAGTGCATGCGTGCAAAGTCACTCAGTCATTTCTGACTCTTTGTGATCCTATGGATTGTAGCTCTCCAGGCTCTTGTCCATGGGATTCTCCAGGCAAGAATACTGGAGTGGGTTGCCATGCCCTCCTCCAGGGGATCTTCCCGACCCAGGGATCAAACCCCCATCTCTCACCTCTACCTGCAGTGGCAGGCGGGTTCTTTACCACTCGTGCCACCTGGGAAGCCCAGAGCAGTGGTTTGGCTAATGGTGGAGAGCCTCGTGTTATCCTCAGCCCTGTTTTTTAAGGCAGGTCTGGGATGGGAAGCCTGCATGCAGGAAAGATGGACCCAGACTTTTCTAGAGAGGCCAGGAAAGAAGCCCTTGGGGAAAACGGAAGGTGGCCATAGAGGACAGAGGCCATGAGGGCGTTCTCTCCAGCCACACCCCCGGATCCTCCTGGGCCAGTGTCCTCACGAGACCCCATTCAGGTCTAGCAGCTGAGGGGCAGCAAGTGGCCTTCAGAACCGACGCAGAACCAACCTTGTGGAATGTGTATAATTTATGTTGAAGGAGGACTCAAAAATGAACTGGAAAACCTACTTGGTGAAGAAGAGCGACCTGCCCATCCCCCATGAAGCACCTGAGGAAGAAGCATCTGTGCAGGTGATGGTTATTGTTAGACGATGCTGTGTTTCCCAGTGAGTCTGCTCCAGCCCTGTGTTCCCATCTCTCCTTGTGCAGTAGAACCACGGGGGAGAGTTTAAAAAACTCAGTCAGGACCCTCTCTGGTGGTCCAGTTGTTAAGACTCCTGCAGGAGCGCGGGTTCCATCCCTGGTTGGGGAACTAAGATCTGGCACATTGTGTGGGGTGCTGCTCCACACAAAAAAACAAAAAACAGAGCAATCAAAAAAAAAAATTAAAATGCCTGGACTCCATCCCAAATGGTCTGGGGTGGGACCCAGGCATCTTGTCATCAAGAGCTAGCTGGTGAGTTCGTGCAGCTGTTTGAGAACTGCTTCCAGGGTGGAAGAAATTTCTATTGTCTGATGGTGTTTGAATCTGAATCTCAAACACACCCCTCAATAAATCTCACAGTTAGTTTATCTTCAAACTTACCTTTTTGGTATTAATAGGGAACTGTGCAGAGCTGAATGATCAAATGGCTCACAAAGGACTTTTCTTTTTTCCTCTGGGAGGTCTTTCCCCTTCATCTTCAATGAGGTGCCCCAAGGGCCTGATTGAGGGCAGGTGAGAGGAAGCCATGTTGAGTGAAGTGAAGGCTGAACAGCCTCCCTGAGTGTTTCTTTTTGTGAAAACCCGGGGACTTCCACAAGGGGTGGTGCTCAGAGCTCTAAAGTGGACTAAGGTTGAATTTTCTACCCAGTGGGGTGAATGGGGCTTCAGGGTCTAATATGTTTGACACGAGTTTGACCCCTGGGTCGGGAAGATCCCTTGGAGGCGGGCATAGCAACCCACTGCAGTATGCTTGCCTGGAGAATCCCATGGACAGAGGAGCCTGGTGGGCTACAGTCCATAGGGTCGCAAAGAGTTGGACACAACTGAAGTGACTTAGCATGCACACACAAAGGGAAATAAAGCAATATGACACTTCTCATGCAATTGAGACAATCAGACTACACAGTCAGATCAGACAACCAGCCTCACAAATATAAGTAAGATAACAGAAGTCAGAGTCTTGTTTCAGAGTGTGTAACATTGCAAGGCAGGAAAACACCCTTCCCAGAGTTCTGGGGCAATCAACCAATAACAATTCAAACTGATAGATGTGAAGTACATGCAAAGGGTGTGGTCCACAGACGAGGCAGTAATTAACATCTATGTGTAGGTATGTGTTAGTCGTTTAGTTGTGTCCAACTCTTTGCAACGCTACGGACTATAGCCCGCCAGGCTCCTCTGTCCAGGGGGGATCCTCCAGGCAGGAATGCTGGAGTGGGTTGCTATTCCTTTCTCCAGGGGAATATATATACATATGTATATATATAAACACACATGGAGACTCATAAATTTCTGGCTTGAAAGGAATAGTACATTTTACCAAGATGTGGAAGAGTAGGGAGCAAGCTTCTATATCGGGGGGTGGGCCCTCAGGAGCTCCGCTTTGGCTGTGTTGAGTCAGGAAGATCTGAGAGACCACATCCCTGCTTCAGGTCTCTGCCCCGCTGTTCCCTCCACCTGGAACATGCTTTCCACAGACCTTCCTTAGCCAGGGTCCAACACCATCCCAGGGCTCCCATCAAATGCCAGGTAGGCTTTTCCTACGTTATTGTCCTCCTCTACTCATTTTCTGGGCTATTACTCTAACCTCCTTTCCTTATGGCACTTAACACATTCTGAAATGGCATCATTGCTTTGCTGACTCATTTACCTATTTTACTCCAGTAAAATGTAAGCTGTGTGTCAGTAGGGACGTTCACGTTCTGCACCATCCCATTGTGCAGGGCAGTGTCTGGTCCGCAGTGGGCGCTTGATATGAGATTGTGGGGTGAATGTTAAGGCGAGGATGGTACCAAGTAGGCAGCTGAATTACAAGACAACTCTTAAAGACATGTTTAAGAGGCATTGCATAAAGATCACATTTAAATCCCTGGAAATAAATGAGACCCCTGGGTATTGTGGAGAAGGAAATGGCAACCCACTCCGGTATTCTTGGCTGGAGAATCCCATGGACAGAGGAGCCTGGTGGGCTACCGACCATGGGGTCGCAAGAGTCAGACACAACTGAATGACTAAACCACCACCATCCGTGTACTGAGGAAGAGAACGGCAGAGGGCCCAGGACTGAACCCCAAGAAAGCTCAGGGTCTAAAGTTCACCTCTTGACCATTCTTTGGAAATTCTTGTCAGTACTTTTACAGTCTTCTCTTCCTCCTCTAAATTACCCATCAATTTTTAGACCCTCCCCTCCTTCCTTTGTAGTATCACGAGCTGTGCACTTTTTTGTTTTCCTGATTAAGATCATAAGCTTCTTAAGGAAAGGATCTTATGGTCAAAATTACACTCTTCTTAAAATTTTTATTTATTTATTTTTAGTTGCATTGAGTCTTCACTGCTGCTTGCATGCTTTCTCGAGTGGTGGCAAACGGGAGCTAGTCTTCATTGAGGTGGGTGGGCTTCTCATTGAGGTGGCTTCTCTTGTTGCAGAGCGCAGGCTCTGGGCCACGGGTCTCAGAAGTTGTGGCCCTTTGGCTTAGTTGCTGCAAAGCATGGGAATCTTTCCAGACCAGGGATCGAACCCATGGCCCCTACATTGGCAGGCGGATTCTTATCCACTGTATCACCAGGGAAGTCCCCAAATTACATTCTTGAGTTAGATTAGGTTGTATGGGACTGAAGCGATAAATATTGTCACCCCGTAGAGTTGCAATGCTGGTGTTAAATGCATTAATATTTCAAGTTAATGGACCTTGTGGCCAAGCTTTTAGTAGACTATCATTAACTTTCCTTTGCAAAATGCATGCTTTTATTCTCAAAACAACCATCAGATTCATTCAAGAAATCAAATAATGTAAATAGACCCTGCTGTGAATTCGGCAATGGTGAAAATGTAATTGTTTGATCAATAGTAAATGCTAGATTTTATTTTTTCTCTAAGTTTCAGGATATTGAGAGAGACTTAAAACAAATTAAACCTCAGAACATAAAGGAAAGTAAAAGTTCGGAACAAAAACATAAAGCTCAGGTAATAAACATTTTGTCTTAAATTTTTGTATTAAAAGTCTGGCTGGGTCTCTGCACCTTGTAATCCAGTTGCCTACAGGATTTCACCCCCTACTATTTTATGGAATTGCCTTATTTTGTGATGTTAGACTAATGGTTTTAAGTATCTGTAGTGTCAAATTGGGAGTTGTAATTTTAAGATTTTCATTAGATTATAAAACTAAGATTTTTTTCTTGCTTTCTTCTAGAGAGGGCTAAAATTTGAAATTAATTTAAATGAATGTATTTCTGATGAAAACACCCTCCAAGAGGAAGAGGTATGCCATTAAGTTAAATTTCTATTAGTAGAGATGAGAGAATAAGTGTCTTAGTAGCACATTTCATGAAATTTTCCCATAGAGGGTAGGGAAAATTTACTAAAAGCTTCCTAGAAGGATCTGTAGTGTTCAGACAAGTCTTCCAAAATACTTAACCTTCTGTTCTTTTTAAAATTGAGATTATTCATATAAATGGATTATTCCATTTTACTTTGCTATTATAAAAAAGGTATTTTCCTTCTAACAGTAACTTTTAAATTATAGCCAGATTAAAATAGAAGACATAATATTAATATATAGTCAAAAACTAATAAACTCACCTAAAATAAATGAGCATGTATATTTAAGTTGAATAACCAACAAGAGCCTGCTGTATAGCATAGGGAACCCTGCTCAATATTCTGTAAGAACCTAGTTAGAAATTGAAAAAGAATAGATACATTTATATGTATAACTGAATCACTTTGCTATGCATTTGAAACTAACAGAACATTGTTAATCAACTATACTCTAATATGAAATAAAAAGTTTTAAAAACAAAATACAAATACATAATTTATTTTATTTTAGAATAAAATTATAGAATCATACAGAGTATTTAGAATCATACAGAGTATTTTCACTGCCCTAAAAATCTTCTGTGCTCCAGTAAGTTTTGAGATTTTACCAGCATTTTGCTACATAAAGACTTCAGTGGATACTGGGGTCCAGCCCCGGTTGGACCAGGGATTCCCTCGGGAGGACGGCGTTGGCGATTAAAGGATAGATAAAAGGAGAAAGAGACAGAGGCTTGACCTGACTGGTTTACGTGGGAGACTAATAAAGTTCACGGCACCGAACTTGCTCTGACTATGGAGGCTGCAGGCGCCCTCTCGAATAGCTGAAGGTGCCCCACCTTGGGCGCCTGCTAGAGTGGGTCTTAGAAGCCCAGGCAAATAAGTAGTCTCAGAGGACCCCCGTGCTCCAATTACTTTGGCCTGAAAAAATAGAGAAGAAAAGGAGAGAAAAGGAAGCAAGAAAGAACGACACGGGGAGACCAAGCCTGATGAGCAAGGCCCACACTTTATTTTCCAAAATAGTTTTTATACCTTAAGTTGTGCATAGAGGATAATGGGTGGGGGTAGAGTCATGCAAGGTCAGCAGTCCTTGATCCTTATCAAAGCCAGGCTTTCTTTCTGCAAACTTATCATATGCAAAAGCTTTAGGTGATTTACATCATCTTCTGGCCAGGAGACCTGTTAACATTTTATGACCCTTATTTCAGAAAACTTATTTTTCTCTACAGGTGATTATTCTAAAGTCTGGCGCCACTCTCCGAAAGCATTAGATAAAGTTGCATTCCTATAGGGCAAAAGTGTGGTAGGCTATAACAAGAAAAGAATTAACTCAAGGGTCCAAGGTTACAAACATTAAAGCTACTACTTACATTTCTATATACCAACTATATTGATCAATACACTCCCAGGGACATAGTAGGTAAGGGATATGGAAACTTGGCAGCAAGCATTAGCTCAACAAAGAAATCCTCTACTAGTTCTATTCGAACAATTTTAACTCTCTGAGAAGCTCTGCATTGTTAGAATATCTTAAGCTTCCCGTGCCTCTCGTGGTTGGGGGGCTGTGAACAATCACATGCGTAGCTGCAGGAATCTGAACAAACCTGTCAGGCAAGCTAGAAAGTCATCAGAGGGGTTTGAATTGAAACATTCCCATTATGCCCAGGAGACTTATTAACTAGAGCTCGAAGTTGATTTTCTTCAGAGAAAGGTGGTCGGGGATAGCCCCCTGTTAATGTCAGGGGAGTTGGTAAAGTCATAAAATAGTAAAACAGACAGATTCTGGTTTTGGGGTACACGCTCAGGCAGATCCAGGGGGGCACCCCTCGAGCTCTGACTCGCCTTGCCCATCAGAGCTCTCCTGCATGACCTTGTCATAGGTGGGGACTCCTGTGCTGGCTCCCGGCAAGTGGAGTATTGGTAGTTAGCACTCATCTCTAACCGCTAGGCTCTAAGTATCCCAGAGCTGTGAGTACCAGAGGGGTTAGCTCTGGGGACCCAGGGTCTGAGTTGGAAGCTGAGGACTGGTCCCTCCAGTGCTTCTGTGAAATGAGGTGCTAAAGTTGGCTTCCCTGATGGCTCAGACGGTAAAGAACCCACTTGAAATGCAGGAAACCAGGGTTCGATCCCTGGGTCGGGAAGATCGCCTGGAGGAGATGTGGCAACCCAGTCCAGTATTCTTGCCTGGAGAATCCCATGGTCAGAGGAGCCTCGCAGGCTATTGTCCATGGGATTGCAAAGAGTCAGACATGACTGAGTGACTAACATTTTCAAAGTTGGCCTTCTAGAAAAAAGAATGGAGTCCCAGAAGTTTTATGTACCAATTTGTTCATCCTGTGTTCTTCTTTGCTTTGATATGCTTGAAACAGAGTGATCATTTTAATATTAATAATGGAATGTTAGGAGCAGTTTTAGGGACCTGACTGGCAATGTTAAAGCTTAAAGCAGGACGTGGATGAACTCATCTTTAGAGTCCCGTAGCATGGCACCCCACTCCAGTACTCTTGCCTGGAAAATCCCATGGATGGAGGAGCCCGGTAGGCTGCAGTCCATGGGGTCGCTAAGAGTCGGACACGACTGAGCAACTTCACTTTCACTTTTCACTTTCATGCATTGGAGAAGGAAATGGCAACCCACTCCAGTATTCTTGCCTGGAGAACCCCAGGGATGGGGGAGCCTGGTGGGCTGCCGTCTATGGGGTCGCACAGAGTTGGACACGACTGAAGCGACTTAGCAGCAGCAGCAGCAGCATGGAACAGTAGGGGGATAAGATAGAAGGCAGGACGTCTGCATCAAATTAGTTGCCACATGATCAGTGCTCGTCACGGTTGACAAAGAGAAGAAATGGACAGACACATTCCTGTTTCTGCCTTGTTCCAACATAGTTCCAGCTTTCAAAGCCTATTGATTCATGTGATAAACATATACTGAATACTCATTGCATGTCTTGGTAAATGCTACTCCTGGGAATACAGAATAATTTTTAAACTTTTCCTCCCAAAATGTGGCTTATTTCTCATGAAACACTGTGGAATTGCTTTAGGCAGTGGATATACTGAATGAAACTTTGACCTCTGAGGATGGCATGAAGTTCATGGAATATAAATGTATGAAGGGGCAGGAAGATTATACAGACCAAGCATTTGAAACACTCTGTTGCCCAGAAGCAGGTATGTGTCCCTTGAAGGCTGCAGATGAGAAGGTACTGTTTTATTGACAACCCATCTCGTATGCTCTCCTCACTCATCTCCAGTGACCTGACTGTCCCCTGCCCCCCACCCCTCCCTGAGCTGGGGGGAATCTGGCCTGACTCCACCCGCCACAGAGATCACAGCCCCAGAAACCCGCCTCCTCTCTGCTCCGCACTGCTCCCGGGGCAGTTTCAGCTGCTCCCTCAGCTTCCACTCCTCCACCAGCAGCTCCACACTCATCTGCCTTTCTCAGGATCTCCTGGATGGCTCCATGGACGAGTCCTATTGTCATCTCAAACTCAGTGCGTGTACGATCAATCTTCTGAGTGCTTTCTTCCCAGGGAGTCTTTATTTTGGGTGACGCCCTCACCAGGCTGACGGTCCTGCTGTCGTGCCTGGGGTGGTTTCTACTCTGAGATGTCCTGAGTCTCCCTCCTCCTTCATTCTCTCTGCCCTGTCCTGTCTCAGCCGTGTATGTTGTAGGAAGTGCATGGGCTTTGGAGACAGAGTTCCAATCCCAGCTAGTATTGCTGCTTTTTGATTGTGCAGCCTTTCACATGTTACTTCAAATCTCTGAATCTCAGGCACTTCCCTGGTAGGCTAGTGGTTAAGACTCCACACTCCCAATGCAGGGGTTACAGGGTTCTATCCCTAGTAGGGGAACTAAGATCTCATTATGCTGTGTGGCCAAAAAAAAAATCTCTGAACCTCAGTTTCCCCTTAGGAATGAGGATACTAATGCTTGCCACACAGACTTATTGCAAAGACTAATGTGAAAATGGACATATTAGGTGCTTAGTTTAATAGATGCTCTTTCCCTAATTTTCCCTTTCCCTTCCCCTCACTCATAGGAGAGCTGCCTTATTCTCCTATGCATCCTCTTTTCTCTAGTCTTTCCCTTTCATTCTGTAAATATTGCTATAGTCATCTTGTCATATTATTATCCTACTCAAATTTTTAAAATTAATTTTTGTTGGAGTATTGTTGCATTACAATGGTGTGTTCGTTTCTACTGTGCAGCAAGGCGAATCAGCTCTATCTACACGTATATCCCCTCTTTTTTGGATTTCCTTACCATTTAGGTCACCACAGAGCACTGAGCAGAGTTCCCTGTGCTGAATCGAATAAAGATTTTTTTTTTCCAGGTGGAAATGAGGCATTATCAAAATGAAATATGAGTAGAGTTCCCTGCTCAAATTTTGTTTTGATAATGCTCATAGGATACAGTTCATGGCACAAAGTAACACATGTTATGCTGCATGGCCTGATCCTGCTCGATCACCCCCCTTCTCTTTTTGCACTGATGATGGATCCACACAGCCTGTTGGAACCGCATCTTCTCTTGCAGCTATGTGAGCATTTACACAGCCTGACTCAGCTCAGTTTCCTCTTCCTAGAATAATACACTTTGCCTCTCTTCCACCTGGAAAAATCTGTATTCAATTCAGCAGGCTTCTTACAGAGAATCCCCAGGTTGTGCCAGACTGTGCTAGGTGGAAGGGACCTCAGAGATGAGTGACACCTGGTCTGCCTTCACAATCATAGAACTGTCATGAACCAGTGAAAGGAGGCACAGAACCTGCTTTTTGAACCCCAGTACTAATCATTAGTTTGATACTGAAAATGGTCTCAATTTAAACTGGGTTGCTGTGATTATTATGCAGGCTGAACAATTTCCCATATGTTTATTGACCTCTGTCTTTCTCTTGTGAATTATGTGCTCATATCCTTTATCTATTTTTCTACTGAATATGTCATTTTTTAAATTTATAAGACTCATTTAAATAGAACCTTTGCCTGAAATACCTATTGCAAATATATTCCCCAGTTGGTCTTTAGATCTCATTGACAGTATCAATAGCAAATATGTGTGTGAGTGTATATGTGTGTGTACTTATAACTTGGGAATAAGCTCCACAAGAATCATGCAGAGCAAATGAAGGAAACTATAAAACTTTACTGAGGTAGTTAAAGACTGAATGAATGTAGAGAAGAGTTGGACACAACTGGACAACTGAACAACACCACCAATACTGTTATATATTAGAAATATTCATTCCAAATAAATATGTGGATTTTTGGTAATTTCAGTCAAAAGCACAGTAGGAGTTTTTTCTGGTGTAAAGAGATCTTGGCAGATTGCAGAATCTTGGAGATCCTTTAAAAAAATATTTATTTATTTATGGCTGTGTCGGATCTTAGATGTAGTGCCTGAGCTGAGTAGTTGCAGCTTGAGGGCTTAGTTGCCTCATGGCATATGGGATCTTAATTCCTCGAACAGGGCTCATACCCCTGTCCCTTGCATTGGAAGGCAGATTCTTAACCACTGAACCACCAGGGAAGTCCCTTGGAGATTCTTAACTAGCCAAAAAAATCTAGAAAAGAAGAGCAGTGAGTGGTACTTGTCTTCCAAATATCAAACTATATTATATAAATTACAGTGATTAAAACAATATGATACTAGCAGCAAAATTTTAAAAAAATTAGTGAAAAAAGACAAAGTTTAGAAACAAACTCTAGTATGTATCATAATTTAGCATATGCTAAAAGTCACATCATGTCAATGGGAATTAAATAAAAAGAATTAAATAAATGCTCTAGAACTAATTGGTTAACAATTTGGGAAAATTGTGAAATCAGACTCTAGATAATGATACAAGCTAAAATCAAAGGGTTTATATGTGACAAGTGAAGCTGTATGTTAGAAAATAAAGTGAAAGAAAATGTGAGTATCTTTCAAATAGGGAAGAATTTGCTCTTCAAAATACATAGGAAAAAAAATCACAGAATAAATTAGTAATAGATTCAACTTTAACAATGAAAGGCTTTGGTAAAGCAAATATTACTAGCCCCTAGAATTGTAATTTTCAATATTTTACCTAGGGAAAATAGTCATAAATGTAAAAAATGAGTTCATTATAGTGTTGTTTATCATAGTAAAAAATTCTAGCAATCTAAAAATCCACCAAAAAAGAATTAAGTTAAAATGTATTCATAAATCAGGATACCCAGTTTGCTTTAAAATAGTGGTATAGAGCAATATTTAATAATTCAGATAGGATATGTTACTAATTAGAAAGAATAAATTATAAAAGGGTATAGTATTTGGCCTATTTTTTTTGTTTCAAAACGAAGCAAAAACAAAATGCAGGAAGGAAAATTTGCAACTGTAATCGTCTTCTGGACAGTGGGATTGTGGAAATTTTGGTTTTCTTCTTTATCTGATCTCCAAATTTCCTATAATGAAACATAGCAACAAGTTTTCTAAAAACCATGTTACTTTTGAAATTAAGGTAGGGGACTTGGCTGCTGGTCCAGTGGTTAAGAATATGGGCTTCTACTGCAGGGAGCACAGGTTCAACCCCTAGTTGGGGAACTAAGGTCCCGAATGCCACAGTGTGGCCAAAAAATAAAGTAAGGTAATGGAATAGTTGCATTTCCATGAACACTACTAAGGTTCACATAATGCCTCAAGAATTTGTTCATTCAGTGCTGTTAATATTTCTTTAGCATTAATCAAATGTTAATAATAAAAATGAAACAATTTTAAACCTGTTTATAACTTCAGAACTTAAAAGTTCAGTGGCCTGAAGTAACAAATACCATAAACTTGATGGCTTATTAACAATATTTGTTCAATATTTCACACATTTCTGGAGGCTGGAAAGTCCAAGATCATGATGCTGGTAGATTCAGGGTCTGGTGAGGGCCTAATTCCATCTTTTTGCTGTGTCCTCACAAACCAGTCAATCCTAAAGGAAATCAGTCCTGAATATTCATTGGAAGGACTGACGCAGAAGCTGAAGCTCCTATACTTTGACCACCTGATGCGAAGAGCTGATTCATTGGAAAAGACCCTGATGCTGGGAAAGATTGAAGACGGGAAGAGAAGGGGATGACAGAGGATGAGGTGGTTGGATGGCATCACCAACTCAGTGGGCATGAATTTGAGCAAACTCCAGGAGATAGTGAAGGACAGGGAAGCCTGGTTTGCTGCAGTCCATGGGGTTGCTGACAGGACTCACCAACTGAACAACAACCCTTAATGGAAAAGATGAGGGAGCTCTCTGGGGTGTCTTTCATAAGAGCGTTACTCATATTCATGAGGCTTCACCCTCATGACCTAATCACCTCCCCGCAGTCCCTCCTCCTAGTATCATCACCTTGGGCATGAGGTTTGGAGATTTGAATTGGTGGGGGGGTGGGGAGGGGAGGGAGGGAGGGCGTGTAAACATTCAGTCTATAATAATCTGTATTAGAAGGATGGTGGTGACTTCTGTTTTTGAATGTGCCAGCTGATGGATTCCAGGTTTCCTAAGAACCATTTGGTGCTATTAGTCACACTTTGCTGCTTTGAGATGAACGAGTTATTTCCTTATGCCCAGAGTTGTGCATTCCGGATGCCAC
Source organism: Bos indicus (assembly GCF_029378745.1). Classification (NCBI taxonomy): domain Eukaryota; kingdom Metazoa; phylum Chordata; class Mammalia; order Artiodactyla; family Bovidae; genus Bos; species Bos indicus. The sequence continues at coordinate 21,348,837 of NC_091771.1, read as the reverse complement.
TGCTGCACAGTACAGGAGACAGTGGGCCCCAGGAGCTCCTCAGACTCTGCTGCAAATGATGGCCTCGGCCGACGTCACCTCCACCTGCTCCACCTGCTCCACCATGCCTGAGGGTGAGGCTGACATCAGTGGCTTAAATCATCAGCAAGAGGAGAGAGAGGCCCCAGACACAGCTGTGTTCACCCCAAATGCCAGTGCTCACTCTGACCTGATAGTTCTCACTTTTCAGTATAGTCCCTATAAGAATGAAAGAAAAGTTGCTCAGTTGTGTCCAACTCTTTGCAACCCCATGGACTTGTAGCCTACCAGGGTCCTCTGTCCATGCGATTCTCCAGGCAAGAATACTGGAGTGGGTTGCCATTTCCTTCTCCAGGGGATCTTCCCAACCCAGGGATTGAACCCGGGTCTCCCGCTTTGCGGGCAGACGCTTTACCATCTGAGCCACCAGGGAAGCCCTACAGTCTCTGTGCTGCTGCTGCTGCTGCTAAGTTGCTTCAGTCGTGTCTGACTCTGCGACCCCACAGACAGCAGCCCACCAGGCTCCCCTGTCCCTGGGATTCTCCAGGCAAGAACACTGGAGTAGGTTGCCATTTCCTTTTCCAATGCAGGAAAGTGAAAAGTGAAAGTGAAGTTGCTCAGTCGTGTCCGACCCTCAGCCCCTATAGATTTGTATCAAATACTTGTCAAAAGATACTGTTTTAGATTAGGCTTGTGGCTCAGATGGTAAAGAATCTGCCTGCAATGCAGGAGACCCAGGTCTAATCCTGGGGTCGGGAAGATCCCCTGGAGAAGGAAATAGCAACCCACTCCAGTATTCTTGCCTGGAGAATCCCACAGACAGAGGAGCCTGGCGGGCTACAGTCCATGGGACTGCAAAGAGCCAGACACGACTAAGCAACCAACGCTTCCACTTCCTACCCCTGCAGAGACTTGCCTACTAATTATTCTAGACAATTGACCACTGTAGCTGTGAGAATGTAAGGGAGGAAAGATCCAGGCTCCCACCTCTCTCGCAAGGAGGGGCAGGTGGCTTCATTTGCTTTCCTGTGCTAGCCCAATAACTCTCTTGCAATGTCTTGGAGGGTCATTTTTTTCATCAGTAACATCAAAATTGAAATATTAGCTATCCCACAAGATTTAGAGAGTTAGTGCAAAGATACGCATTAAATTGCTTTGTAAGCCAATGTACTATTTCAGTGTTGGGACTGTTTAGAATATGATGGTATTTTCAACCTAAATTCTTTTGTTTACATCTGAGCTTCTGGCATAGTCTTTCCTCATCAGAGAGTCCCTGCAATACCTGGGTGTGATCTTACAGGTGGTGGAGATTTTTATTGCTAATTTCGTATGTTCTTGATAACGTGGGGCCGTGTGTGCTAAGTCACTTCAGTGGTGTCTGACTCTTTGTGATCCTATGGACTGTAGCCTGCTAGGCTCCTCTATCTATGGGATTCTCTAGGCAAGAATACTGGAGTGGATTGCCTTTGTCTCCTCCAGGGGATCTTCCTGACCCAGGAATCAAGCTTGCTTACATCTCCTACATTGCAGGCAGGTTCTTTATCTCTAGCATCACCTGGGAAGCCCTCGTGGGGCTGAGGGAGAGCTAAAATTTATGTCCATCTTATAAGTTGAAGTCTGTAAGTATATTACTGAAGTTAGTAATTAAAAGTGTTTGAATGGACCCATATTTATACTCTTACAAAATATATCATTAAATTTACAGAAAAGGGCTTGCAAACATAATACAATTTAATCCATCCTAAACCAGTGGAACAATAAGAAGGGAAACTGAATTTAAAATAAACAATAGAAGAGAAATGTCAACATACCAAAATAGCCAGTTTCCAAAGCAAAAAAAGACTCTCCTGCCCAATAGCTCTGTGACAATCATATTGTCACTGAACTTTTCTTAGCTTCTTTACTCATAAAATGGGTGGGATTAGGTTATCTCCAAGGTTCTTGCATTCTGTGATTTTAAAAGCTCCACTGAAGAAGCATTTTTATTGTCACTAATCCAGTCTCCTTTTCAGATGGCCGAGTGATTGAGATTGAAGGCGGACCAGAAAACAGGAGACGGTGGCAGCGAGAAGCACCGGGAACTTTGCTGAGTGTTTTGGCAGCAGCACAGCTAACCAGCAGCTCGCTTTCTGCCAACGATGGACAATGTGGTATGTAGCTTACTTTTAAGTACATCCCCAACCCCCTGCAGAATTTTGTCAGACATGTAAATGCAGGACGGGGATAAGAATAGCCTGGAGAGAGAATTGAAAGGGTGTCAAAGCCTTTTCAGAAGCTGATTTACTTTGTCCAAGCCTGTTCCAGATGCATTAATGAAAGACTTGAACTTCTGAAAAAAGTGGAATCATTTTCTGTAACGGGATCAGTTGATGAGTGATGAAAATTAGGTAGGAAGGGCAGGTGGCTTTGTAGATGATGAGCTAGGGCTTAGCTCTACTTGACAGAGTCCATTTAATCTGACAGCTATTCAGCAGACTCAAATTACCATGCAGTGGGCAATAAAATACATCTTAATATAGTTTTTTTGGCTTTGGGGATTTTTTTTCTGCCTCTAACTTTTAGCAAGATTGTGCTTGTGTTGGCTTCAGAAGTTGTTGTTTTCTAAAGGTTGAGGGAATTTGCATCCCAGTGAGGATCTGGTGTGAACTGCCAGGAGAAAAGCCATCTGGGACAGGCAGGTATCAAACAAAGAACACCTGCCCAGGCGGGGCTTTGGGGCTTCAGAGATGCGAGGCTGAGGGGGCAGGGGAGCCTGGGTACCAACCTGAGAGTAATGGAGGCTGATGAGTACTTAAAAAGTGAAAGAACAACAGGAAAGTATATTGAGAATAATGCAAGAGGCATAGCTGGCTGTTTCTGAAGAGTGAGTCTGCCAGTGTGTGAAGTGCAGGAAAAGGGGAATCTCTGTGAAAGGTGAGTCTTAAAGAATGGACGTCATTTTATTGTCGAAGGAACATTTCAGGTGGGAAGGATTTGCAGATCCACCCACCTGAGAGGCTGAGAAAGACAATATAACTAAAATCTAGGAGCAGTAGAAGGGGCCAGGGTCCATGAGTAGTTGGAGTCCTTCGATATTATGACTTATCTCAGCTGCCACACTTAAAACTCAAGGCTTGGGTGGAGGGGGTGGGGAGAGAGAAAAAAATGGTTCTCTGTCTTCCTTTCTTTCTAGTAACTTCAAATCACAGGCTGCAGTCTGATTGCTGGTCAGCTTCCTCCCCTTCTATCCTGGGATAAAGGGATTGTCTGTAAGATGGGGCTGGAGGCTGGGGGGTTGGGAGGAAGCTTTGGGCTGGCCTGGATTAGACTGGAGGCCAAAAGCTGGGGTCCCAGACCAGGGAGGATGGAGGTGCCCATCTTTCAGGACACTGTGATGGCGACATGCTGGTGGCGATGATTTGTCTTGCATTTGCTCCTGCGATTCTTTGAAAGAATCATAGAAAACTCTTCATATGATCTTGCATGCCACATGAATTTATTCGTGAACTTACTGTATTTTTGCATGGACAGCTTTACATTAGGCACATATGAGTAATTGATCCAACAAGTGGGACGCAAGATAGGAACTTGCCTCTCAGGGTGGCGTTCAAAGCAAAGCGTGGATATTTTCTTTTGTAACTTGTTAAGGGTGTAGGCGCCCCCTCCCACTACAACCGTGCTTTTTCTTTTAATATTTGTTTTTTTATTTGGCTGCACCAGGTCTTGATTTTGCCATGCAGGATCTTTAGCTACAGCATGCAAGCTCTTAGTTGCAGCACGTGGGATTTAGTTCCCTGAGCTGGGATCAAACCTGGGCCACCTGCATTGGGACCACAGAAGGCTTAGCCACTGGGCCACCAGGGAAGTCCCTGGCTGGACTTCTCATTGGTCTTTCAGCCTCTAACTCTGTGGTTGGCCTCACCTCATCTTTCCTGTCCCAGTAGCAAGCTTGACTTCCTATCTCTGGTCATATTTCTGTAGCTATCCCTCTGCACCTGGGATTTCTCTGGTGACTTAGCAGTAAAGGATTCTCCTGCAATGCAGGAGACGCAGCAGACATGAGTTGTATCCCTGGGTCAGGAAGATCCCCTGGAGAAGGAAATGGCAACTCACTCCAGTTTTCTTACCTGAAAAAATCTCATGGACAGAGGAGCCTGGTGGACTATGATTCATGCATGGGGTCATAAAGAGTCCACCACAACTGAGTGACTAAGCATGCACATGCACACTGCACCCCTTCCAGATAATATTGATACTAAAAAGGACCAAGTCTTTTCTCTGCTGTAAATCCTGCAAAAGATTCTCCCTCACTCTCCAGATAAAACCCAGATTCTGCAGACTCTAAGCGCCTTTAAGACCAAATGGCCCCTCCCAACGAACGTCAGAGCCCCTGGCACTTCTCTTCAACTATTCTTCCGTTTAGAATGCAAGCCTTCCTCCCTTTGCCAAAGTAATTCTCCCTTAAGATTCCTCTATGATGGAACTCCTGCTCACTTCTGTAGCGATGTTTTATCAGCAGTTACCCTTTCCTCCATACTTTTCCCTGTACTGCCAGACTTTTGCCAGAGCTGGCAAAAGTGTCTGGAATATAGAAGATTCTTAATAAGTTAATAATTTGGATAAATGAGTTCAAGAGCCTGTAACTTGATTGACATGCTTCCCTATAATCCAAAAAATTCTACTAAGCTTTCTGTAACTCCTCAAATTTGTCTACTGTCTGACTTCTCTGTTAGCTACCTCTGACAGTTTCACATTCATTCGGTGTCACACTGAAATTCATGCACACTCAAATATTGGTTAAGTGCATGAAATACTTTTCCTTATTATATTTATTATGTAAATTCAGGCCATAAGAAGATGTAGTAGTGATTTTATTTGAATTTTTATTGATTGCTGGATCTCAGCTAAACTACTGCCTGTGCACCACTGACAGGCAACCACTGTTTTATTTTTTTTAATAGTTTAAAATCTTTTTTTTTTTTTCTTTTGTCTGGCTGGGTTTTAGTTCCATCTTGCAGGATCTAGTTCCCTGACGAGGGATTGGATCCGGGTTCCCTGCATTGGGAGCACAGAGTCTTAACCACTGGACCACCAGGGAAGTCTTAGGTAACTACTGGTTTAAGTGCTTGAGAAAACATCGGGGCATGTCTCCTTTGTATTCATCTGAGTTTGGGTTCCCTGCTTCGTATCCCACAAGACACTAATTCTCTGATCATAAAAATCAAGTTAACGTTAATTTTCTGTTTAATAGCTTTCTTCCTTGCTAGGCTGTAAGCTTCTGAGGGCTTTGTCTTGATCACCACCCCACTCCGACTCTCTATCCGTGGTGCCTGCTACCATGTCCAGAACATAGTAGGTGACCATGTCTCTGTGAATGAGAATACAGCCACAGCATAGTTTTTACTATCACTTTATGTAAAGGCATGGGTTTGCCAATGGCCGTATTGCTATCAAGCTGGATAAGGAAATTACAACATTAAAAATTATTCTTACGGTTCTGTAGACTCTTTATGAAGACTGTCTGCATGTGTAAATTCTAATAACTTTGATTACATGTGTAATAGACACAATTTATAAAGGCATTTAAGGATACGTTGTCATACATTTAACTGCGATTCATATATCCTCTGTCATATCTTTAGCTTAAACATCCAGTTTCTTGAAAATAAACTCCTTTGATGCATCTTGTTCTAAATTCCATTTAAAAGTGAAAGATTATCAAGTACATGTTTAATTAGTCCTAATTTACTTAATTTGTTTTTAATTGGAGGATAATTACTTTACAAGGTTGTGTTGATTTCTGCTGTACCACAACATAAAAGGATACATATATCCCCTCCTTCTTGAACCTCCCTGCCACCCCCCAACCCATCCCACCCGTCTAGGTTGACCCCGAGCACCAGGTTGAGCTCCCTGTGCTAAGCAGCAACTTCCCATTAGCTGTTGTACATATGATAATATATATGTTTCAGTGCTTCTCTCTCAATTTATCCCTCCCTCTCCTTCCCCCACTGGGACCACAAGTCTGTTCTCTATGTCTCCATGTCCTAATTTTGAAAATTTAAAATAGTTAAGACTTTATAAAATTCTTTTAAATGAATCTTACTAGTAAAAACTACACTGTTTTAAGGAGGATAAGCATTTTTTTTTAACATGTGCATAATTAATTCAGGTCAGTAATTTTGTGTATAGTTTAGCCACTCCAAGGGCATCCTTGGTGGGAAGGTAACCTCTGTTTTTCTTGCGTCAGTTTTCAGGCTACACAGTTGCCTTGGTAACATTATAGTTGCACATCTTGATAACAGCTGATTTACATTTCTGTAGTTAGCCTTTCATTCTTTCTTCTATCCTGTTAAACAAAAATAAGAGCCTCCTAAAACTGCCTTCTTGAGACAGGAAAGTAAAAATAAAACTATCAGATTCCCATACCAAGAAGAATATTCTGTTTTAGTAGCCAGACTAACTCATAAATGAGATATATGAATCTACTTCATTTATTTAATGCACTTTAGGAAGTGATACGAGCTATGATTTGGGATGAACTGTGTTCATTAAACGGAGAAGGCAATGGTAACCCACTCCAGTACTCTTGCCTGGAAAATCCATGGACGGAGGAGCCTGGTAGGCTGCAGTCCATGGGGTCGCTAAGAGTCAGACATGACTGAGTGACTTCACTTTCACTTTTCACTTTCATGCATTGGAGAAGGAAATGGCAACCCACTCCAGTGTTCTTGCCTGGAGAATCTCAGGGACGGGGGAGCCTGGTGGGCTGCCGTCTATGGGGTCGAACAGAGTCGGACACGACTGGGGTGACTTAGCAGCAGTGTTCATTAAAAATAGGTAAATATTTAATTACTGTGTGGTGAAATTTCAACTTGTGAGCGTATACATGGGTTGTCATGTAAAAGTTTACAAAAATATCTCTGCTTTTAATTTCACCTTATATTTTCATTTTTATGAATATATCAGAGTGACATAAGGTTAAAAGTGTGTGTTTATATAGTAGTAGTATAGTGTTAGTTGCTCACTCATGTCCGACTCTTTGTCGCCCCCAAGGACTATAGCCTGCCAGGCTCCTCTGTGCGTGGGATTCTCCAGGCAAGAATACTGGAGTGGGTTGCCATTCTCTTCTCCAGATGTGTGCTTAAGAAAGACTAAAAGACTAAAATTACTTATAGTAATTTATATTTATAAAATATAAATTTTAAGGGCTAAGAAAACATTGTGCCATTTTATTGGGAACATTTTCTTTGTTATTGGTGTATAAAATAAGTGTACCTTATAATCATTGAAATCTTAGAGCTGTTGAGGGGATGCTTGTTCCTGTAAAGAAATGAAATATTTTACTATCTTCAGTCTGATCTTTTCCCCAAGAGGAACAAAAGTACACTTTAAATAACAACAATGAATTCACCCCTTCACCTCCACCCTCGCCAAAAAAAAGATAAAGTTGTGGGTATGTGCTTTGGGTTTTCCCTGCAGACATCAGTGATTTACTGTAACAATAAGCTGAATACTGTGTATACAACTAATCTCAAAAATATACAAGCAACTCCTGCAGCTCAATTCCAGAAAAATAAACAACCCAATCAAAAAATGGGCCAAAGAACTAAATAGACATTTCTCCAAAGAAGATATACAGATGGCTAACAAACACATGAAAAGATGTTCAACATCACTCATTATCAGAGAAATGCAAATCAAAACCACAATGAGGTATCATTTCACGCCAGTCAGAATGGCTGCAATCCAAAAGTCTACAAGCAATAAATGCTGGACAGGGTGTGGAGAAAAGGGAACCTTCTTACACTGTTGGTGGGAATGCAAACTAGTATAGCCACTATGGAGAACAGTGTGGAGATTCCTTAAAAAACTGGAAATAGAACTGCCTTACGACCCAGCAATCCCACTGCTGGGCATACACACCGAGGAAACCAGAAGGGAAAGAGACACGTGTACCCCAATGTTCATGGCAGCACTGTTTATAATAGCCAGGACATGGAAGCAACCTAGATGTCCATCAGCATTTGAATGGATAAGAAAGCTGTGGTACATATACACAATGGAGTATTACTCAGCCATTAAAAAGAATACATTTGAATCAGTTCTAATGAGGTGGATGAAACTGGAGCCTATTATACAGAGTGAAGTAAGCCAGAAGGAAAAACACCAATACAGTATACTAACGCATATATATGGAATTTAGAAAGATGGTAACGATAACCCTGTATACGAGACAGCAAAAGAGACACTGATGTATAGAACAGGCTTATGGACTCTGTGGGAGAGGGAGAGGGTGGGAAGATTTGGGAGAATGGCATTGAAACATGTGAAATGTCATGTATGAAACGAGATGCCAGTCCAGGTTCAAAAAAAAAAAAAAAAAAGATCCAGGAGGTTTACATGCTTCAGAAGCAGCTTGTCAGAACACAGAAAAAAAAAAAAAAAGAGGAAGAGAGGGAGAAAACACACATGATACTCAATTTAAGTATAGTACGTTTGTCTAAACCATGCATTTCTTAAAAGACCAATGGAATGAGAGGAAATGGTAGAAAAGAAGTGGACTCTGAAACCAGGAAACCTGTGTTCAGAGTTTCCCTGTTCTAGACAGTGTGGGCTCAGTGCAGACCACTTCTTGTCTGCAGTAAATTTATTAATGTCCAAAGGTTTATTGCCTGTTGTGGGGGTTGGAAGCTAGGGGTATGGCATTTACTATCCTATAGTATCTTGAAACATTCCTCCAGTCTAATAGTTTATGCTTCTAGGTATTTTTATGCACTAACTGTTCTCCCATCTCTTTGCCTGGTATTGTGATAGATGTAGTAAAAACCCAACATCAGTGAGATTCTATCCCCTACTAAAAAGAAAAAAAAAAGAGTTCCAACTTTGTTCACAAACCATATGCTCTCATTTCTTATTACTGCATGTAGTTGGGCTCCTTGTAAAGATGCCGTTTATATAGGAAATTTAAGCAAGACAACAGAATTCTGAAAAATCTGAAAACTACCATAAAACCTATGAAAAAATATAGTCACGATGCTTATTTTCCCCCCCTGTTCTTTGACCAGAAGGTTGACTTGTAATTATTTCTTCTCACCTTTGTTATGTCATCATACTCTTTATTTATGTTTTTCCCACTCCCTCTTTTATCCCTCACAAACAACCGAGGATTGAACTTATCTAACTGTATAAACATGTGCACCCGTGTCCCCGAGGCTGTGTGTAAAAAAAAAAAAAAAACTGGAAATAGAACTGCCTTATGACCCAGCAATCCCACTGCTGGGCATACACACCGAGGAAACCAGAAGGGAAAGAGACACGTGTACCCCAATGTTCATGGCAGCACTGTTTATAATAGCCAGGACATGGAAGCAACCTAGATGTCCATCAGCATTTGAATGGATAAGAAAGCTGTGGTACATATACACAATGGAGTATTACTCAGCCATTAAAAAGAATACATTTGAATCAGTTCTAATGAGGTGGATGAAACTGGAGCCTATTATACAGAGTGAAGTAAGCCAGAAAGAAAAACACCAATACAGTATACTAACGCATATATATGGAATTTAGAAAGACGGTAACGACAACCCTGTAATGAGACAGCAAAAGAGACACAGATGTATAGAACAGTCTTTTGGACTCTGTGGGAGAGGGAGAGGGTGGGATGATCTGGGAGAATGGCATTGAAACATGTATATCATATATGAAACGAATCGCCAGTCCAGGTTTGATGCAGGATACAGGATCCTTGGGGCTGGTGCAGTGGGATGAACCAGAGGGATGGTATGGGGAGGGAGGAGGGAGGGGGGTTCAGGATGGGAACACGTGTATACCTGTGGCAGATTCATGTTGATGTATGGCAAAACCAATACAAAGTAAAACAAAACAAAACAAAACAAAAAAACAGTGAAGCGTGGTCCAATAATGTTAGCAGGCTTCCCAGGTGGCGCTCGTGGTGAAGAATCTGCCTGCCCATGCAGGAGATGCAGTAGACAGGGGTTTGATCCCTGGGTCGGAGAGATGCCCTGGAGCAGGCAATGGCAACCCACTCCAGTATTCTTGCCTGGAAAATTCTGTGGGCAGAGGAGCTGGATGGGCTACAGTCCATGGGGCTGCAAAGACATGACTGAGCATAAATGTTGGCAAGTCTTACATTTTTACAAGATCTCCTTAAATTTTCTATACAAAGCTTCTACCCCGAAAGTGGGGTTAGTTTGTCTCTTCATCTCTGATCATTATTCCATTCACTTCCTTTTTCTTCTCTTGTTGTGTTGCCTACTACTTTCAGTACAACGTGGAATAGTTGCTGTCCATTGTTATCTTATTCTCTGCTTTAATGGAATTATTCAAAGGTTTTACCATTGTGGCTGATTTCAATATAGAACTCTAGGTGCATGCCCCTCACGAGGTGTACAGCCTGGGATGCTTTAATCTCTGTCATTTATTTAACAGTCGGACCACTGAAAGAAGATAAGGGGAAGGTGGAAGTGGCCTCTGACATTGAAATAGATGCAGAACCACCAGATCCAAGATCTGATGACGATGATACGTAAGTAGATCATTCACAGAGGCCTACATGAAGCACAGAATATAGTAAAAATGGTAAAAAGTTAAAATGCTGCTGTCGAGGCATCAAAGACGGCCTCAAAGACCCAGCTGAGACCAGTGTGTGTGTGTGTGTGTGTGTGTGTGTGTGTGTGCGCGCGCGCGCGCGCACACGCATGTGAGTTGCTCAGTCGTGTCCCAATTTCTACCCTTTCAGAATGGGTGGGTCTCTGGGTAGTAGCTGTGAGACCCTGGGCACCTTTTCAAAATCTCTTTGAGCCCAGCTTCTTTGTAAATTGATGATGATAATGTCTACCTCAAGTATTATTATTAGATGAAACACAGTACATGTGAAGTGCTTTAGGGCAGTGACTGGCATATAGGAAGTGCTCAATATATGGCAGACATTTCGTTATCTTTTTTCTCTTCCTGCCTCTTCTTTTAAACGTAAGAGTTTAATAGATATTAATAAATATCATAAAGGTTGTAGAACACAGTTCCAGCTTAACAAAATATTGATTCTCCCAACACTGGATGTTAATCATCCTAAGAAAAACCAAACTGATAAACAGTTTATTACCTGGGTGAAAAAGCAACTTTAATATTGCTCAGTTGGGGAGTGGGGCTTAAGAAGAGACACGTTTTAACGTCTTCATCAGTGTTTTGATACCACAAGGTATATTTTTACTGTTTATTTTTTCAGAAATTTTGAAGAATCTGAAGATGAATTGAGAAATGAAGTAGTAGAATCTCTGGAAAAACTAGCTACTTTCAATGAGGCAGAAAAAAGAGAAGAGGTTTCTAGTTCTTCTAAAGATGCTGGAAACTTAGAAGAAACAGAGGGGATAGGCATGCAGAAATATTCAGAATTAAATGAAGGTTTGGAGAGTATTTTTATTCCATCGGATGACAAAATTTGTATTGGTGATGAAGATCAAGGAATATCAACCAACAGTCAAAATATTCAACTGTGATCGTTGAACTTTTTCTTAAATGATGTTTGTATGTGTTATAGTGTCTCTTTGGGAACAAGTCATAAATATTCATTTATTGTAAGGGTTTTCAGTAATCCCAAGGCTTTATTAGTTTTTCTCTCATTTAGACAGTGGGACTAACTTTTGAATGTAGAAATTCTTATTTTTACTTTAACATTCCTATTAAGAAATCTTTCAGATTATGTATGTGGTCGGCATAGTAACGTGACTCTCCCCACCCCAAGCACACCCAAAGATGTGAATATATTTTTACCTGGCAAAGGGAAATTAACATTGCAGGTGGAATTAAGATTCCTAACCAGCTAACCTTAAATAGGGAGGTTATCTTGGATTATTCTGATGGGCTCAGTGTCAGCACAAGAGTCTCTGAAGGTGGAAGAGAAAGCGAACCAGAGGTGGCAGCTGAGAGGGTTCAGCTCTATCCTGCCAGCTTTGAAGATGGAGGAAGGGGCCTCATGCCAAGGAATGCAGGCAGCCTCTCTAGACGCTGGAAAAGCTTTCACCCCAAAAGCCTGCCAAAGGAATGCAGCCCTGCCAACACCTTGATTTTAGCCTCATTAAATTTTGAACTGTGGTGTTGGAGAAGACTCTTGAGAGTCCCTTGGACTGCAAGGAGATCCAACCAGTCCATTCTAAAGGAGATCAGCCCTGGGTGTGCTTTGGAAGGAATGATGCTAAAGCTGAAACTCCAGTACTTTGGCCACCTCATGCCAAGAGTTGACTCATTGGAAAAGACTCTGATGCTGGGAGGGATTGGGGGCAGGAGGAAAAGGGGACGACAGAGGATGAGGTGGCTGGATGGCATCACCAACTCGATGGACGTGATTTTTGAGTGAACTCTGGGAGTTGGTGATGGACAGGGAGGCCTGGCATGCTGCAGTTCATGGGGTCGCAAAGAGTCGGACACGACTGAGAGACTGAACTGAACTGAAATCCATTTTAGACTTCTGACTGATGGAACTATAATACATTTTTGTTGTTTTAACTAAGTTTGTGGTCATTTGTTTTTGGTGATAGAAAACTAATATACAGACTCATTTAAAATAAACTGTTATTTTATAAAACCATGATTTCTGACATTTCTTAGGGTATACTGAATATGCTTTTTTGAAGCTGATGTTGACACTGATGGAATTAAGTAACTGAGCAAGGAGAGGAATTGTGTACCAAATAATCATTTTAGTGTCTCATTGAATTATTTTCTAATAGTTTCAAATGTATAAACTTCTGGAAAGCAGGAACTATGTCTGGTCTTTATTTCTCATGATGGTATTTTTTATATATAGTGGTTAGCCCAGTGCCAGAAATGTTTAATTGAAAAAACTAATACAATTTCTTATTAAGACTGTAAGCTCTTTGAGACAGGAACCTAGACTTCAACTTTTTTTTTGTATTAATTATAACAATCCCAGTGTTGAACATATGTCTGGAGCTTAGTAGATAGTCTGATTTATTGTATCTGCTGTTATGAAGAACAGAGTGGTTATAGCTAAGTGGTAGACTCCTGACCGTAATATCTGGTCTTTAATGAAAGTAAAACTAAAATGGCACATCGATACCTTGCTGAACCAAGAAAACAGAGAAACTATTGATCAGACCTGCATGTCTTCAGAACTGTTAGAAAATTCATGTGTCTCAGTAACTATGTATGAATCTATCAACTTGATCATTCTTTACATGATACCAAGTATATCAACCCTTAACTTCCCTTCTAAGTGTCTTGTAATAGTCATGTGTGATCCAAGTGAGCACACAGCAGTAGACTACTGGAACTGATGCTTCTCTAAAGCCAAGGGCGGCCTTAATTAGGGTGGGTAATTAGGGTTAGAAAGAGGGTAAGAATCAGCAGATGAATGGTAAATCATAAGGGCATAATTTGACTCTAGAAATATGCACAGCTTCTTGCTGTGGTTTAATGGATGTAACTTAAAAATTTTTTTTTACTATAGTTGTTTTACAATGTTGTTTACTATACTTGTTTTACAATGTTTTCTGCTGTCCAGCAAAGTCAATCAGCTATACCTATACATAAATCCACTCTTTTTAAGATTTTTTTCCCATATAGGTCATTGTAGAGTACTGAGTAGAGTTCCCTGTGCTATACGGTAGGTTCTCATTAGTTATCTGTATTTCATATACAGTGGTGTGGAAAGTAACTTTTTCATTGTACCCATTGACAGATTTAGCAGACACACTTTCACTTATTCATATCATAGTTCTGGAGTCTAGGGTACATTGTGGAGTCTATATACATTGTGTATAATTAAATACACAAATATTCTGAAAGCACTGATCATCACACTGGCCCCTATCGCGTAATTTTGTCTAGAATATGACTTTGGAAATCATCCTGGAAATTATTAAAGTGTGTGAAGCTCTGCAGTATTTTACAGGTCTGAAATATTCATTAAAAAAATCTATTAAACCTACAACCTACTTTTCTTGTGGGTACATGAGACAAGACAGTTTTTGTTTTGCCTTTAAAAACTTTTTTTCTTTAAAAAATATTCTTGGCATGGGTAGCTGGAAATAGTGGTGGTGGTTTATTCGCTAAGTTGTGTCTGACTCTTGCAACCCCATGGACTGTAGCCTGCCAGGTTCCTCTCCATCCATGGGATTCTCCAGGCAAGAATACTGGAGTGGGCTGCCATTTCAGTAGGTAATAAAGAATTCACAACTGAGAGACTATGTGAGGGGTGGGAGACTATGTGAACTGGGAGACTATAAAGGTGCCATACTGGGAAAAGAAAGTAATAAAACCACTTCTTTCAATCATATTTAGATACAGATAGATTTTGTATCTATTAAATCTATATCATATTTAAGATACAACTAGATTACTATACAAAGAATATGTTAATATGGTTTATTATGCACAACTAGAAATGTGAATCACCAGTGCTGTGGGTTCAAAACAGCATGTTTGGACCACTGAAAAGCAACATCATATAGGAATTAAAAGTCACTCCGTTTCCCCACACAGACAGTAGCTGATATACTGCTTTGTCATTCTTCATATCAGGTATTCAGAAACAAACGTTTAATACTGCGCTAGGAACACTGAGAGAGAACCTACTAACATATGCACATTATAGTTTCAGTGATATGTTTGTGATAAATGAAAATCATTTTGAAGAAATGAGTTTAAATAATATTTTGTGAAATTTCAGAATCCTTTCTTCCTTTACTATATCCTCTACTTTTGCTCTGTCCATTTTCTCTTTAGTCCCATGGTTTTCCTTGGGTAGATGGGTAGGCTGAGTGGGCAATGGTCATGGATGTTATCTCAAAGAAGAGCTATAAGGGAAGAAAAAGCACTGAGCTTTTTGCATCCAAGTGGTAATCCTGATTTTGTCGTTAACCAGCTCTGGGATGCGGACGGAACTGAAGTTCTTCACCTTGCTCCTGTCTGTAAATTTGAAAATAAGAGAAACGAGACTAGAGAATTTGTAGGGCTCCTTCCAGCTCCAGTTCCAGCACAAGGCCACTCTGGTACGTCACCATCCCTGGGCTCTGTTTTGGTGCTTTTTGGTCTGATGACAGAAGACGGCCAGCAGACAACACATCAACGATGTAACTGGGAGGAGATAATGAAGCTGGCTGGTTCCGTGAATGGACAAGAGGCGACTGGAAACGAAAAGTTTACCTCTTTCACATGCCTCTAAGACAAAGATGTGTCAGACTGTGAAGGAGGTCAATTCACTGAACCAGAAGGAACTGACTGTGTGTGGGGCAAATGCTGAAAGTTGTAGCTCTCAATAACCATATCTGCACACACATATATTCATTTTTCCATGCTAGTTATCAGTTATTCAGGATAGAAGTCCTGTTAAATTATACTGATTCCTAGTTACTGGCTTAGTAACAAGAATTTACCTAGGGTCATAATGCACTGATAAAGATAGGAGTACAGAAGACATTTACCACATATTGTTACCTTTAATTCAAGTAACTTTGTAATTTTTAAAGTACTTTCACATACCTTCTGTGTTTTGTGTTTTCATTACAATTATGAAAGGCAGGAGGACAGCCAATACATCTCCAGGTTACAGGGAAAGAAGCTGAGACTCAGAAAAATTAGGAAGCAGCTTTTGCGGCAAAAGGTCAGATGTTTGTAGATGATGAAGCTGAGGTCAGGTCCAGCTACTCTCCCTGCTAGTCCAGTACTCTATGCAAACTGCCACCTAGTCACCTTACAATGCATGATGCTGATTACAGAGACTGTGGGGATGGCTCCCCATCTTACATCATCACCATCTGAAAAACAACTTATTGAGATGTTCTGACTCAGACCTCTTAAATGACTTTAAAAAGCTGACTTCTAGCCTCTGGGATGTGAAAATGGTAAGGGATAATGAGAGGGCTGTAAAAACACACTGACAGCACTAAAGAGAAAATTATTTTTACAAGTACCTAGTGATGGAAAGGGTTACTTACACGCCCAGGCACAGCCACAGAGCAACCACAGTCAGCCTGTCTTTTGACTATCTGCTTTTAGAACATGATTAAGCCTGCTGAAAATTTTTGTTCTTTTAAGAGGATCATTAGAGGTATTCAAAAGTTTATCCACAATATTGTTTGAATTTAAATGTACCAGAACTTTTTTATGTTCCCAACATATCAGAACAATTCTAAAGTACTAATCAATTATTAGTCATCCATTGTTTTTTTCAACATTTCTGTTTTTTCTAAAGGGAAATCTTCTTTCCCGGTTTCTAAAGTAACCTGACAAATAGAATTTTTAAAATAATGGATTATACCAAAATTAAAACTGTTTATTTTCTTTCAGAATTTGAGCCCAAACCCTAATCTAAAATTTTTACATTTAAACTATATAAGGTTACCTTTCCCATTTAGGTAACTTTGCCTTTTTCCATTGAAATAAATACCTTGGCTATATGTACATACTGCTGAGGGCCTTGCTTATGGATAAGCAAGGGCCTTGCATAAGGATCAATTCAGTTCAGTTGCTCAGTTGTGTCCGACTCTTTGCGACCCCATGGACTGCAGCACGCCAGGCCTCCCTGTCCATCACCAGCTCCCAGAGTTTACTCAAACTCATGTTCACTGAGTCGGTGATGCCATCCAACCATCTCATCCTCTGTCGTCCCCTTCTCCTCCTGCCCTCAATCTTTCCCAGCATCAGGGTCTTTTCAAAAGAGTCAGGATAAGACTAACCTTATCACAACAAGGAATGAGTTTAGAAAAGTATTAACATATGAAAGTATCTAACCATTTTATACAAAACATCTTTAATTTGTACAGGTGTGGCATTTTTGGAATAATCGTTCCACAGACGATAGGAATGCCACTTCAAACTCCTGATCGGAGAATCTGCTTACGGATGCACGGGCACTGTTTCTGATTTGGAGCCTCTGTTCTGCAGACATGGAAAGAATATGGGCCATAGTCTCAGCATAGCCCTCTTCACTTTCAGCCAGGAACCCTGTCCTCTCGCCGTGGTGAGGAACAACGATGTCAAGCTTCGGGCCCCCCGAATTGTGTGCGAGGACAATCATGCCAGCTGCCATACACTCAACAATTCCTGAGGAACAGAAATCAAGTCTTTTAAGTCTCTGAATGTGCTCATAATAACAAGGACGAGCAGAATCCTTTACAATTTCAAGACTTGAGCAATTTAATTAAATGTCTGTGTCTTTCCAAATTTACTCATTTAACTTCTCTGGTGCAAAATAAAATCTAAGTTTTTCAGTTTTCAAGGCTTCACAATAATGCTGCTTTGTTCTTTATTAAAACCGACAAGTAGACACAGGAATTGTCTAAAAAAAAAACTACTGCAGATAATAAAACAAAGAAGACTGGAGAACGTTATTAGCAAGATGGTAGATAATAGATATTAAAAGATAAAAGGGGTTAAAAAAAGATTAAAAAAAACCCCCAATATGTTAAGAGTTCAAATTACAGCACTAGGAGAAAAAAAGGAAAAAAGTAAGCCATCTTAGTGACACATTCTAAGTAAGGCTGGGGTTTATGTTACTGCTTGGATTTCTGGCAAATTTGAGAGAACTGTGCGCCCAAAAGCAGCACTGAACTACATCAAAGTTTTGGTTAGTCTCTGCCAATGACATAGCTGAGGACATAAACCTGGCCTGCCTTTCTTACCCGTTTCTAGAGAGAACTAAGCCCTTCAGCAAATGATTGAGGTGATTGCTTTCTTACTTCAAAGGAGGGTACAGAGCTGCTATCATCCCAGCCACATGGGAGAGAAATGGAACCACCATAACTCTCTTCAACACTGGTGAATCTCTACAGAACAGAATCTTCTGCTAATGATTTGATCTGAACTCTCATTTGAAAAATATGAATTACACCATTCTCTGTTCAAAGCTGGGTACCATTCCTCTGTACTTAGACAAAGTCTTAGAGACTTTGACCTAATCAGTTTTACTCTCTCCAGAAACTTCCACTGCTCCCTCTCTACTGGCCCTCCCTATCAGCACTTAAGCTAGTTCAAACTCGTAAAAGCACAGTCCCCTGTGAGCAAGTGCACACACACTCACCCCTCTCTCCAGGTCACACGTCCTCCCCTGGCACTCTCTCTCCTTCCATCTCTGTTTTGCAGACAGCTTGGGGCCAGTGTGGTCTGAGCTCACCAGCTCTGCCGGCTTGCCAGCACTCAGGGCTCCCTCACCGCCCCCTGGCCTCTGCCCACTGCTGCACTGACACCGCTCTCATCCATGGTGAAGCCCACCATGTCTTCATCTCGCCCAGCATCTCAGCAGCACTGAACCCTTCGCTGTTCTCCTTCTCCCCTCAACCCTCTCCTCCTGTGGTTTCTGCCTGGCTTTCCCCTCCTTGTCCTTCGCTGGCCGCTCTTCTGCCAACTTGTGACCTGTCGCTGTAACACTACAGGCAGCCTCTCACTCTCCAGACTCTCCTATGCCATCCCGGCCACAGCCACAGGGCTGCGGTCACTCACTGGACAGCTCCTCACTCTGCGTTCCCAGGTCAGGCCCCTGTCCTTCCCTCAGACTCACACAGGCTACAGCTGCCGGACACACACTCACACGCCCCACAGCCAACTCCCACTCCACGCGCTGGAGACTCAGCGCCTCACGGGCCTCTGCTCTCAGCTGCCTCTCTGGGTGAAAGTCTCCACCCATCACACGGCTGTCCAAACCCAACACCTGAGGCCGTTCCAATGATAGCATCAAAGAATAAAAGAACCAAAAGAATAAAAGAACCACCAGAATCAACAAAAGAATCCAAAGTGACTGGGAGAGCCCACCTGGGGACAGGGGTTCTCGGCTCCTGGAGCACAACAGGATCACCTGAGGGGCTTTACCAAATCTCCACCTGCGCCCACCCAGGGATCCTGATGTGGGCCCTGGGTGGGGGGCTAGGATGAGGTCCAGGGATCTGAACCAGCACACAGATGGGGTGAAGTGTGGAGAGAAATGCGGGAGTTAAGAGCAGGCGCTGTCTGGATTAGAATCTGCCCTCTTCTTTTACTGTGGGACTGGGCAAGTTCTAAACCCTCTCTGTGCCATTGATAAGATGGAAATAACCATAATACCTATCCAGTAAAGTTCTAGAGAGGATTAAATCTGATAATACTTTTAAGACCTTGAAAGTAACCACCATAGAGTGAGTGGTCAAAAAATATTATCATTGGTTAAATGTTTTGTGTTAGTCGCTCAGTCACGTGACTCTTTGTGACCCCATGGACTGTAGCCCACAAGGCTCCTCGGTCCAAGGAATTCTCCAGGCAAGAATACTGGAGTGGGTTGCCATGCCCTTCTCCAGGAGATCTTTCTGACCCAGGGATCAAACCCAGGTCTCCCGCACTGTGGGCAGATTCTTTAACGTCTGAGCCACCAGGGAATATGTTTTACAGGGTCTCAAATGAGGAAAACAAACTTGGTGGACTCCGGGAAGAGACTGAGGACTGGATGAAATCAGAGTACTATTATTTTTTCAAAACCACCGAAAATGTGTTATCTCATCACACCATCACAAATTGTTTAGAGCACAAACTCACCAATCCCAAAATGCTCATTCCACATAGTATGCAGACCAACTGTTGCTTCAGACAAGTAATTCTTTAACTCATCAAACGGAATGTTTATTTTAAATTCCACATCTTCTTGAACTCCAAGGTCCTCAGCAAGCCTTCTCAGTTGGTTTACCCTGAGTTCATCATCTTGGTTACGACAACCTCCAATGAGCACAAGTTTAAGTGGAGGAAGAGATTCACTCTCCTTCTTATTCAACAACTTAGCAAAGGCTCTGATCTGCAAAGGATGGTTCTTTTCAGGCCTGAACTGGCCAATCGAAACCAGTAAGTGTTCTGAGGTTGCCTTCTCTTCATGTAAGGGAAGATCCAAGAATGTCTGCACATCACAAGGTGGATAAACAATATTAGTGCAGTTCCCAACCTTCCACAGTGACAGAATATGGTTCAGTGTCCAAGAAGAATTGACCATGACGATGTCACTGCAAGAACCAACAAGCCCATACATAAAAGCAAATAAATAGTAGTAGATGAGCTTTACTTTGCTGAGAAAAGGATTCCTGGTAATGAAGGCTGCGTTGTTAAATCCCACATTCTGATTCTTCACGACGGAGAGCATGTCAGTGCTGATGGTGGGGTAATGAACATAGCTTCCAACTCGGCAACCACCTAGATACTTAAACAGAGGAAGTGTGAAAGCGTAGCCCATTGAATCAATGTAAACATCGGGAACACACTGCATCAGAGCTTCCCAGCCCAGGAAAATGGATCCCAGACTTTGGCCCAGCAGTGTGAAATGAGGATAGAGTGAATCTTCCACAAGGTAGCGCTTCCTTAAGAAAACAAACTTCACTGGGCGAGTTAACCTGATGTTAAATCTTCTGAACGCGCCTTCCAGTATCTGTTGGCCACTGACGTCGGCATCGCCAGTGTAAACAACATAAAGTGCTTCTGGATACCTAAAATAAGGTAAGAATTTCAGTCGTTTAGGTGCAAACAAGCAAAATCATTTTTCTCATGATTGTAAAGACTCTTATTTTCAGACTAAAAAAAATGTTTTCCACTGATTTTATGACTCCACTCTACCTGGGTCTTTCACTGCCCTATAATTAAAACATTAGTCTTCCAAAGGAAACTTCTAGTTCTTTGCTATTCCCTCTACTAAGAGTTTTGCATATAGCAGACATCAACAAAATAGCTGATTTATGAATGAGGCATTTTCATTCTTAAGAAATGTTCAAAAATGTTATTTTGACAACTTTCTCAGTATTAAAATGGTGATTTAGCCTGTGCTCAGTCACGTTCAACTCTTTGCGACCTCAAGGACTATAGCCTGCCAGGCTCCCCTGTCCATGAAATTTTCCAAGCAAGAATACTGGAGTAGGTTGCCATTTCCTTCTCCAGGGGATCTTCCTGAACCAGGAATAGAACCCACATCTCCTGCATTGTCAAGAGGATTCTTTACCACTGAGCCGGTAATGAAATATTAATAAAATATTCATAAACAAGAGTTAACATTCACGAAAGGTAGTTAACATTCACTAAAAGCATCTTTGAGGAGGGCATGGCAACCCACTGCAGTATTCTTGCCTAGAGAATCCCCACTGATAGAAGAGCCTACAGTCCATGAGGCTGCAAAGTCAGACAGGACTGAGCAACTGGGCACTGCACAGCACAAAGGTATCTTTAGATAGGATCATAAACGCTAAAGCATTACTCAGGGATTTTTTTTTTTTTTGGTCTCATCATTTCTTTATTTTTAACTTTTTATTTTGTACTTGGGTACAGCTAATTAACAATGCTGTGACAGTTCCAAATGAACAGTGAAGGGACTCAGCCATACAAACACATATATCCATTCTCCCCCAAACTCTGCTCCCATCCAGGCCGCCATGTAACATTTACTCAGGGTTTTAATCTGAGAAATGCACAAAGGTTTTAAAAGCTGGGCCTTGAGCCTGCATCACAATTATATATAATGAAAATATAGAAAAATACCTTCTTGTGATTTTAACACTTTGGCCACACTCTGGTTGTGTTTACAATTATTCTGAGTCATACAGAGAATGGGGAGACTGAATGAAAATCCAGTGTCCTGGATCTCGTGTCAAGTCAGGAAAGATTTGTAGGAATTAACCAAGGAGAAACAGGTTGTTTCGGGAAAAAAAGGAACACTAGATGAAAAGGCAAGGAATCTTATAAAGGTATGTGCCCCGAGTTCAGTAGGCTGGAGCAAAGTATATTTGAGGGGGCTGGGGAGGGATGAGAGACAAAAAGTGGCAAGAGAAAGATGAAAAAGCATCTTCCATGTCGTACTCATTATTTGGACTTGTTCGTGTGTTAGTGAGTTGGAGGAGTAATAGGGGTCCTGGGGAGTACGCGTACAAATCTCATGACACTGGACCACTGCTCTCATGAGTTCAGCAATCCAGAGACAAGGCTAATGCACACTGTCCTGAGAGGAAAGAAGAGCATGGGCCAGAGCAGGGAAGGCTTCAAGGAGGTGGGAATTAATACAGGATTTAAGAAAATTATCTGCATTTAGGGAGTTATGGGAGATGGCAGAGGACACACAGAAATGGTGGCAAGAAGCCAAGATGGGGCTTAGCATTTGAGAAACAGAGAGCTGAGGGCATTACTCATGAGGACTTTGAAACTGAATGAAGGGCGTGTGCCAGGAAGTAGGGTCACCATGGAGAGATAACAGTCTTCCTTGTACGATGAAACAATAATGGAACCTGTGTTTTGCTATGTTTTTTCTTGTGGGACTGGAGTGGGGACAAGGAAGCCTAAAAAATTAAAAGATGTGTAAAACCAAATTCTTTCTATTAAATAACATGGTACCTTACTTAAGACTATCCAACTGGTAATGATATGAAAATCAGAATAGATGCTTTCATAGAGAATATTTGCTGTGTATCACAATTGACTAAAAGTATTCAGATTTAAAGTATTAAACACTTCATAGTATTTGGTCAATTTCTCTTTATTATTCAATCTCCTCCACATACTCTCCCAAGGTGACCAGTTATCCCCACTAAATTACGCCATAAAAGTGCAGATACTTTGTTTCTTTATCGTATCAATGGTAAAGATAAAATTCAATGGGATATTAAAAAAAGATTTATTTATTCATTTATTTTTGGTTCCACTGGGTCTTAGTTGCTGCACACGGGCTTCCTCTAGTTGTGGCTAGTTGGGGGGGGCTATTCTTCCTTGTGGTGAGTGGGCTTCTTATAGCAGCGGCTTCTCTTGTTGGAGAACACAGGCTGTAGGCACGTGGGCTTCAGTAATTGCGGTGTGGGGGCTCTACAGCACTGGCTCAGTAAGTTGTGGCACACAGGGCTTAGTTGCTCCACAGCATGTGAGAACTTCCCAGACCATGGGTTGAACCTGTGACCCCTGCACTGGCAAGCAGATTCTCAACCTCTAGACCACCTTCAATAGGATCTTTAAGATAGGTCGGCATATGAAAGAAGTGTTTCCTTGCTAAAGAACAATTTAAAAAAGGAATCCCTGGCTAGGAATGAGGTACTAGAAAAGAACACATTCTGGGTAATGATTTTTTAAAAATAATAATTTTTTAAAAGCCAGTAATAATATACCAAATTAGCTAAGGAAGATGCATACCTACTTTTTCTGTAGAGCCCTTAAGGCACACCATAACACTCTTTCTCCTCCTCCGCCAGCATTGCAGTATGGATGGAAAAATGCAATCACCGTTTGATTTTTCCCAGTTTTGCTAGATGACACTGACTTTTTCTTTCTCTGTAGCAGCAGTCGGATTCCCCAAAGGATAATAAGTAAACACACACACAAAGTTCCACATACAAATAGCCCGGGGAAGAGTAATGAATAAAAAAATCTGAAACGAGAGGGGAATGGTGAAAATGGATATCATGTCATTAAAAAATGGTCCTGATGAACCTATTTGCAGGGCAGCAATAGAGACAAAGACATACAGAACAGACTTGTGGACATAGCACAGGAAGGAGAGGGTGGGACAAATTGAGACAACAGTGAAACATATACTGGAGACGGAAATGGCAACCCACTCCAGTGTTCTTGCCTGGAGAATCCCAGGGATGGGGGAGCCTGGTGGGCTGCCGTCTATGGGGTTGCACAGAGCCGGACACGACTGATGCGACTTAGCGGCAGCAGCAGCAGTGAAACATATATGTTACCTATGTAAAACAGACAGCCAGTGGGAATTTGCTGTATGATCCAGGGAGCTCAACCCGGTGCTCTGTGACAACCTAGGAGGTGCGATGGGGTGGGAAGTAGAAGGGAGGTTCAAGCGGGAGAGGACATATGTATATGGATGGCTGATTCATGTATGGCAGAAACCAATACAACATTGTAAAGCAACTATCCTTCAATTAAAAATAAATAAATCAAGAAATAATAGGAAAAAATGAGAGGCTACAAATTGAAGTCTAGTTTCACATAACTGTTTTATATATTAATAGCAAAGTTTTATAGCTTGTGAGTCTAACAAAATACTCAGCTATTAAAATTCTAATGCTACAGAATATCTAATGTCAAAGGTGCAAGTCCCCTTTAATTCCACAGAGTGCTGGCAAGTCAATGCACTTTTTTTTTTAATTAGCAGTAAAAATCAATGTTGATCCACCTTTCTCCTAATTATTAAAGGATTAAAATAAATTTAATTATTAACCTAAACAAGATATGACTGGGAATGGCATCTGACTCCAAGATGACAACATGTAATCCAAAGAAATATGTCTTCCAAATGGTGAATATTCCACAGTTCAAAGTTTGGTGAGATACTAAATCATTTTTCTTCTCTCACTTCACCTCAAGTAGAACAATTTTTGAGGGAAGAGGAAATTTAGATGTCTCCAATTCTATTCTTTGGAAGGAATGATGTTAAAGCTGAAACTCCAGTACTTTGGCCACCTCATGCAAAGAGTTGCCTCATTGGAAAAGACTCTGATGCTGGGAGGGATTGGGGGCAGGAGGAGAAGGGGACGACAGAGGATGAGATGGCTGGATGGCATCACTGACTCGATGGACGTTGAGTCTGAGTGAACTCCGGGAGTTGGTGAAGGACAGGGAGGCCTGGCGTGCTGCGATTCATGGGGTCGCAAAGAGTTGGACACGACTGAGCAACTGAACTGAACTGAACTGAATTCTATTCTCAGTGATATGTCTGATCTGTTTACACGACCCTGAAACCACTGCTTCCCTACATGTTTCTGAACCTGTTACTTTTTTTTTTTTTTCTTAGCTGCCATGCAGCTTGGGGGATCCCTGAACACTTCCACAAAGTGGAAGTGCGGAGTCCTAACCACTGGACTGCCATGAAGTCCCAGTCACTTGTCTTCTTTGAAGCAAGAGTCAATTCCTTCATTTTCCAGAAAATACCTACTAAATACTGAGTCAAAGGAATCATGGTTTGTCTGTCAGTTGTTCTTCCAAATAAAAACTGTGTCCTCTAAAAAGAATGTCTACATCTAAAAAGAATGTCAACGTAGACAGTCATACAGGAGGTTATCCTTAAGACAACTATTTTACTCTGGTATGGAGAAGTGCTTTATGTGTTCAATCCATTTTGTCATATAGAATATTAGAAAGATATGTACTCAAGGGTTTAGATTTAACAAAATTAATAATTTTTACTGCTTCATCAAGGACATTTTAAAGAAAAACTGGCTTTATCAAGTGCATGGAGATGAAAAACACAATGACTAGTAGTACAGTTTGAGAACACTGCCTTGATTTGTGCTAAGTAGTGGTTTTATCCACCAAGACTTGTGCACTATCAGTGCAAATGTCAACAAAACAAAAACTGTGTCCTCTAAACATTATATCTTAACATTATATGAAAATAATTTTTACCTAGAGGAGTCGCTCAAAGGGTCTTAGGAACTCTCAGGTGCCTACAAACCACAATGAACCACAATTTAAGAATCACTGCTGGGAAGAATGGACAAAAGTTTGACAAAAGTGGTAAGACTGGCCACTTAACGTTTGGAATATCAGTTCATGAAAGCAATGTTATCTTAAATAGTTAGCTTTCCTTTCCCAGGACAAGACAAGAAGCTGTTTAATTTAAAATGTTGCTGACTCACAGAATCCAAAGATTTCCATGACATTTTCTTCAAATGATTTAAGTGGGAAAATAAATGTGATAGGATTTTCAAACCGAACTATTCAACTTACAATCAGAAAAAAATCATATTAATCACTAAAGTTAACCCAGTTCTTATGTTTTCAATCTGTTAGTTTCAAAGATACACATACAGGTTCTATTAAGAAATTTATCAAACATCCTACCGTATTTGTACATCAAAACTACCCACTTAGAATTTGCTTAAATATAACTAAAATGTGTCATTAAATATTTATTCATATTTAAGCACAAGACTTTAAAAAGGTAAGTGTAAAGGGCAAACTAAGACAACAGAAGATCCGGTTTCTTCACCAAAAAGAGCATGATAGAATGGAGAATGAATTCGTGGCTCAATCATAAAGGAAAATGAGGAACGAATATGAATAATTTATGACGGACTAATTGGAGCGAACACAAAAGAAAGGAAAAGCTAAAGCAAAGAGGGAAAGCGAGCTCTCAGAGAGCAGTGAGGCAGTGAAAGTAAACGCGGTAAACCGGGTCTTCAACTCAACCTCGTGTATCCACCAAGACCCCAAAGGGAATGCACACTGGCCTTGAGACAATAGCTTAAATTCATGACAAGGAAAGCCCCTGCCCGCACACATGAGTCGCAGTGGGCAGACACGTAGCACTTCAGTACCGAAAACGCCTGCGAGCCTACACCACCCGCTCCTCACCTCAATAACTCACACAAGCACCAACCCCTTTCAGCAGTCGCCATCTTCCGCCGACCCTCGAACTCAGGAAGCGTTTCGTCGTTCCTCTTCTCTATTGGCTCCTGAGGAACCTTGCGGCATTCCCCCCGCCCACACGGGGCCGACTGTGCACCTCAATTGGTTGCCGGTAGTAGCTTCCCACGACCCTCCAGCCAACAGAATCTCCAGGGGAGTGGACAAGTTTTCCGCGTGGCGTCCTGGGTCCCGGCCCCCTCGTGGGTGGAGCCGTAGGGGGAATTGGGCATGGGGAGGGCGTGGCCTGTGATGGACAGTCGGTGCACCCGCCCTCGGCCCCCTCCCCCACCGAAGCCCCCGCTCAGGCGCCTCGGCCCCTATTCTAGAGCCCCGCCGCCGGTCGGAAACCAATGGGAGGCTCTTGCGCGTCTGGGATCGATTTTCCAGGTGCGGAGTTCACAACCGCAGCAGCTGCAGCGTTTCTGATCCGCGGCGCCCTGGAGTCAGGCGCGGAGCCCCAGAGGGAGCTGCGCAGAGCGGACCGGACGGTGACCCCCGCCACGCCGCACCTTCCAGGCCGGCAGTGGGCGAGCCTGGGGATCTGCATCTCCGGCCCGGGTCTACGCGGCTTGCCCTGGCTCTTTCTCTCCCTTGGCACACGCCCAAGGCTGAAGACAGACCGAGGCCAGAGCGCACCGGTCAGGAGGTAGCGGAGATCGGTGAGGGGGGACGGGCTCGCCCCGCCTGGGTTCAGCTCGGCGGAGTACACTCGGGCACCGACAGACAGGCCCGTCTCCGGGTGTGGGTGAGGGTCTCCGGCCCACCCTCCCCTCAGGCTCTCATCCCTGCGCCCCCCAGGGCCAGGGGCAGAGTGGCGCGCAAGTTTGAATTAGCCGGTGGGGGTCGAGCTGCAGATTGCTCCTCTGAAATGCAGGTGCCGGATTGGGTTAGAACCGAACCACGAGGATGCCACCCACGGCGCGCTCCTCCTCTCCCTGGGTTTTAACACCGCGCTTCTCGTCCCCTGACCAGGTGACCTTGGGCTCCGGGCTGAATCACAGAAGAAATTAGTTCCTCCGCGAGATGAAGCCAGAGGAGGAGAGACCGATTACAGATCGCGAAAAGGCCAGCCGGAGAGTGAGTTACTTTCCCGGGGTGCTGTGTGCGCACACCTGCCTGGAGGACCTTCGGCACTCACCTACCATCCTTGCTGCGCTTGGCGCGTGGTGTGCGCGGGGGAGGCTCCTCGGCGCGTGGTTTGTTAGAGAACACCCTTTAGAAAGGGCGTGCTATTAACTGGTTTTCAGTAACAGTTTAAAACCCAACACTTTTCTGTTCGTCGGATGTTGAGGAGTTTGATGCTGGAGAGGTAAAGTGAGAGTTGACTTGTTTTGTAAGATCCCTAATTGCCCAGTTCGAGTAAATTAGCTGTCCTGAAAAGTTCTTCAAGAATTGGTGCATCGACCCCTTCATGGTCGTCCTGTGGTGGTGTTTTGTTGTTATTGTTTGTTTTTGAAGAACTATTTTGAGTTCATTAAAATTATGCAAGTAATTTAGTGTAGTCTCTTAAAAACAGGACACAAATATTTAGCACGAAAAGCAAATCTATTTTCCAGTGTTTTCCTGCTCATGTTCATAGGTCTTCATTCATTCAGCAAATACTTACTGAAAACTTAACATTTCTCAGGCACAGTTTTGGAAAAGGAAATGCAGTGGTGTTCACATATCTGTTATGTTAATGCATATCTATATCTCCAGAGAAATCTTTAGGTTCTTGTGTATGTGGTTTTAGAATATTTGTTAGTATTAATCGCTTAGTTGTGTCCAGTTCTTTGCGACCCCATGGACTGACTGTAGACTGCCAGGCTCCTCTGTCCATGGAATTTTCCAGGAGAGAATACTGGAGTAGGTGGCCATTCCCTTCTCCAGGGGGTCTTCCCCACCCGTGGATCTGAACCTGGGTCTCAGGCATTGCAGGAGGATTCTTCACCATCTGAGCCACCAGGGAAGGTTTTACCTAAAGGAGATCATATAGTGTGTGTGTGTGTGTGTGTGTTCCAGTTTCACAGTATATTTTGGAGATTGTTTCATGTTAGTACATAAGTGTCCATGTAACTTAGTTTTGAGAGAGTCATTTCCTAGGCAGGTTGATAAGGAGCCTAGGGGTCCCCAAGGAGAAGGGGGTCTGGAATTCTCAAGGAGGAAGAAAGGACAATATCCTGCCTGAGGACAGTCTCTGAATTAAACCTGGCTAATTCTGTTATCTTAAAATGTAAATTATGGGAGTAGGTCTGGTGAGGTCTTTACAACCTCCAGACATTCTTTGGATTCATTGGAGAGTATATAACTTCATTGCTAACACTAGCAAGGGGGTACTCTTTCTGCCCCCTTATGATGCCTATGTCAGAAGCTTTCTCTATCTCCTTTATACTTTAATAAAACTTTATTATACAAAAGCTCTGAGCGATCAAGCCTAGTCTCTGGCCCTGGATTGAATTCTCGTCCGGGGGCCAAGGATCCCAGTGTCTTCGTGTGATTCAATAGCAACCTTTCAGTTTCACCTCTGCGCAGTATGGATGCTCCATAGTGTATTTCTTCTTTTCCCATGGGTAGACATTCTGATTGCTTCTATTTTTTCTCTCTCACAAATCATGCTGTAGTGGACATTGTTGTAGGTGATTTTTCATGCTGACCTTTGAGTATTTCTCTAGGATAGATACCTGTGCTTAGTCACTTCAGTCGTTTCCAACTCTCTACAACCCTATGGACTGTAGCCCCACACTAGGCTCCCTTGTCCAAGAGATTCTCTAGGCAGGAATACTGGAGTGGGTTGCCATTTCCTCCTCCAGGGGATCTTCCTGACCCAGGGATTGAACTCAAGTCTCCTGCATCTCCTGCATTGCAGGCAGATTCTTTACTGTTGAGCCACCGGGGAAGCCCAGGATAGACGCCTAGGCCAGGGTTGCTGATCTGAAGAGTAGACTGTGCCTTTCCTACAGATGGCTGAAATTCATTAGACAGCATTATTGCACTCCCTTTTGGGGTGAAATTCATCTAGGCCCTGGTTGTGTAGAAAGGAAGGAAAAATGCACTATGGATGGGCAGAGAGAGGCTGCTCAATAGTTTATTCTTACTGGGATGACTCTGCATTTAATGGAGGAGCAGGGAGAACACCTGTGGGGGAGGGCCAACTTGTAGAGAAGAAGAGACTTAAAACTCTTAGGGTGCCCTCACCACTCTGTCCAGTAAAAAAAAATCCTTATCTTTCCAGGTCAAGCTCGAGACCTGCCTCTTCTTGAAACTCTGTAACTGTCTCTGTTCATGTCACGCCTCACCCTCTTCTGGATTCCACTGATAATGCTGCCAGCCAACATTATTGAGCTTCCTATGTGCTGAGCATTGTGTTGAAGCACTTTCTATTCCTCTGTGTACACGCTCATTTAATCCTCACAAAACCTTGTGATGTAGGCATTTTCTCATCTTCACCATTTATTTGACAGTTTGTTTCAGTACAAGCATACCTTAGAGATACTGTGGCTTCGGTTCCAGACCACCACAGTAAAGCAAACAGGCTTTGTTTGGTTTCCCAGTACATATAAAAGTTATGTTTATACCATGCTGTCATCTGTAAAGAAGGCTGAACGCCGAAGAATTGATGCTTTTGAACTGTGGTGTTGGAGAAGACTCTTGAGAAATCCTTGGACTGCAAGGAGATCAAACCAATCCATCCTAAAGAAAATCAGTGCTGAATATTCTTTGGAAGAACTGATGCTGAAGCACCAGTCCTTTGGCCACCTGATGCAAAGAGCTGACTCATTGGAAAAGACCCTGATGCTGGGAAAGATTGAAGGCAGGAGGAAATGGGGATGGCAGAGAATGAGATGGTTGGATGGCATCACCGGCTCAATGGACATGAGTTTGAGCAAGCTCTGGGAGATGGTGAGGGACAGGGAGGCCTGGCGTGCTGCCGTTCATGGGGTCACAAAGAGTTGGACACGACTGAGCTACTGAACAACAACAAAGTGTACAATAACATTATGTTTAAAAAAATGTTCACATCCTAATTTAAAAATAACTTGATTGCTAAAAAATGCTAACCATCATCTGAACCTTCAATGAGTCATAACCTTTTTGCCAGTGGAGGGTCTTGCCACTACCAGCTGAGAATTGTCACTCGCCACATGATTCTACAAGTATGAAATCACCGGCCCCTGCAACCATTGCCCTTCAGCACACTCTGCAAAGAGTTCAGGGCAGAGATCAGGAATGAGGTACTCTGTGCTCTCAGAAAACTAGCAGAACAGGCCTTCAGATAGTTAGATACTTTCAGGAGATTTTATGAGCCCAGTTTCTTGGATCTTCTCATACCTAGGAAAACACTCAAATCATTAGTGGAGACCTCTGCTCCGTGTGACTGGCAGCAAGCAACCGTCTCAAGAGATGTATGCTTAACTGCATGTATCCCCCTTCCCTAAAATCATATATATATGCTGACTCCCCCCACTGTGCAGCAGTTCCTCAGAGCTATCTCATTGTAGGCCCACATGAAACTTAACTCACAACTCTCAGTCTGAGCTTTTTTTTTTTTGGTCAATACCTCATCGTTAATGGATGCTGACCCATCAGGGTGGTGTTTGCTGAAGGTTGAGGGTGGCTGTGGCAATTTCTTAAAATAAGACAACAGTGAAGTTTGCCATACTGATTGACTGTTCCTTTATGAACGATTTCTCTGTTTGATAGCATTTTACCCACAGGAGAACTTCTTTCAAAACTGGAGTCAGCCCTCTCAAACCCTGCCACGACTTGATCAACTAATTTGATAAAGCTTATGTAACGTTCTAAATCCTTTTTTGTCATTTCAGCAGGTCTTCACAGCATCTATACTGGGAGTAGATTACATCTATGAGCAAACCACAGTCTTTGTTCATCCATAAGAAGCAGCTGCTCTTCCATGAAAGTTTATCATAAGATTGCAGCAATTTAGTCACTTCTTCAGGCTCCCCTTTAATTCTCCTTCGCTTGTTTTTCCCTGCTAGCTCACCTGGTAAAGAATCCGCCTGCAATGCAGGAGACCCTGGTCTGATTCCTGGGTCAGGAAGATCCGCTGGAGAAGGGATAGGCTACCCACTCCAGTATTCTTGGGCTTCCCTTGTGGCTCAGCTGGTAAAGAATCCACCTGCAATGCGGGAGACCTGGGTTCAATCCCTGTGTTGGGAGGATTCCCTAGAGAAGGGAAAGGCTACACACTCCAGTCTTCTGGCCTGGAGAATTCCATGGCTGTATAGTCCATGGGGTCGCAAAGAGTCAGACACTACTGAGCGACAGGTTCAATCCCTGTGTTGGGAAGATTCCCTAGAGAAGGGAAAGGCTACACACTCCAGTCTTCTGGCCTGGAGAATTCCATGGCTGTATAGTCCATGGGGTCTCAAAGAGTCGGACATGACTGAGCAACTTTCACTCACTCACTCACGCTTGCTTTTCCACCACATCTGCAGTTACTTTCCTCATTAAAGTCTTGAACCCCTCAAAGTCATCCTTGAGGGTTGAAATCAATTTCTTCCAAATTCCTGATAACACTGGTATGTTGACCTGTTCCCATGAGTCGTGTGTGTGTGTAGTTGCTCAGTCGTGTCTGACTGTTTGCGACCCCATGGACTGTAGCTCACCAGGCTCCTCTGCCCATTGAATTCTCCAGGCAAGAATACTGGAATGGGTTGCCATTTCCTTCTCCAGGGGATTGAACCCAGTCTCCCCACATTGTAGGCAGATTCTTTGTTGTCTGAACCACCAGGGAAACCCATGAGTCATGAATGTTCCTAAGAAGAGTAAACAAATAATGTTATTCTGATGCTGAGAAGTGTGGTGAAGTACATGAATCTTGGGAGAGGCATTAGGATGACATGGAAGTGGAGGGCCTCTTTTAAGCAGGTGATCGGGGAGTTCTTCCTGGAGGAGATGGCATTTGCGCGGAGACCCAAGTGATTCAGATTTGGGGGAAAGTGTTCTAGGTTGAAGAACCAGGGGGTGTCAAGCTTCTAAGTTAGGAGTGACCTGAATTGTCTGAGGAGCGATAAGAAAGCCAGAGTGGCTGGAGCAGAGGGAGGTGGGGGAAAAGGTAGAACACGAGGTCAGTGTTCATCATCTTTACAGAGAGAAGTTAGGTAGCTTTCTGGAAGTCCTGCAGCTGGTAAGGGGCAGATCTGGCATTGAGTCCCAGCTTGGCCTTTCTTGCTTTCTCAGATATGTATTTTCTTCCAAACTTACTTGGCAATTGGTCATATACCAATTGCCTTTGATCAAACTTTTCTTTGCAATATAGTTTTGAACAGAGCTTTCCTTTGCAACTCTGCGCTTCTTGAAAGTAGATACCAGGTTAGAACCATTTAAAAACTACTCTGTGGAGAAGGAAATGGCAACCCACTCCAGTATTCTTGCCTGAAGGATCCCATGTACAGAGGAGCCTGGCAGGATACAGTCTGTGGGGTCACAAGAGACAGATACGACTTGGTGACTAACCCACCACCACCTTAAGTGGGCTTCCCTGGTGGCTCAGACTGCAAAGAATCTGCCTGCAATGTGGGAGACCCAGGTTCGATCCCTGGGTCAGGAAGATCCCCTGGTGAAGGGAATGGCTACCCACTCCAGTATTCTTGCCTGGAGAATTCCATGAACAGAGGAGCCTTGAGGGCTATAGTCCATGGGGTTGCAAAGAATCAGACACGACTGAGTGACTAACACACATAAAATGCCTACTAATCAGAGATAAAATTCACCAGCCAAGAGTTTAGAGCCGGTTACCACTGCCTTAAGGAGCTCCCCTGACTCATTAGAGAATGAAGTGTCTAAATGACATTCCAGTGCCTGTAGAAGACAAATGTTTGTGTAAAAGAGTTGATATAGTTTATAAAGTTTGTAATAATTTATATGGTTTATAATATATCACTTCTGTACTCACTGAGTGTCAGGTGCTGTGCTGAGCTCTTTATGTGATTAATAGCTTTTTATTCCCCTATCAACCCTGTGGGATAAGACTACATTTAACTGATGAGAAAGTGAGCCCAGAGAGGCATGGTCCTTTGTTGATCATCACACTGCCAGGGAGTGACAGAAATGAGACCAATCCCAGGTCTGGCTGTGGCCAAAGTCCACAGTGTAACTAACAAGTTCTGCTTGTCATTTTTAAGAAAGGGGCCAAGGAATCCCTTGAGGAAATATGGACAGGAAAATGCCAAAATTTTAGGCTAATTGTGCTTTTACAATACTTTCTGTATAAATCTTGAAAATGAAGTAATTCTAGAGCAGGAAGGACTTTGATAACATCTAAGCCCCAGCCCCCTCCTTTTATTGATGAGGGCCCGAGACTCAAGAACTCTCGCAAAGTCACAGAGATACAAAGCCAGAACCACTGCCAACTGAAGTTTTGTTCCAGAACTCCATGGCACTTTTTGGTAGCAGTGCAACCCAAGTCATATAGCAATTTGGATTATAAGTGAAAACATCTATATCTAATTCCAAACTATAAATTTTGTTATCTGTGTGGAGCTCAATAAACCTTCCTTTGCTGAAATTATCCTTTTGGACTGTATTACGATAGCTTAAAGGTCATTTATTCATGCTTGCTGAAACATTTTCAATGACTGGATGAAAATATTTATGTTTACACTGGTTCCTGATTTTTAATGTATCCTTTGGGTTTAAAAAAATTCACTTGTCATCCTGTTTGTCTTTAAAGATACTGTTTTATTGAAGGGAAAAAAAGAGATGTACTTCTTAAAAGCCAAAAAAAAAAAAAAAAAAAAAACTACTCTGCACAGCATATAGTAGGTGCACCACAGTGGCTCTTGAAGAAAGAATTAGACCATGATCCCCTCCTCTGGTCTTCTCTTCAGAGGCCTCCCCGTGGGGCGGCAGTGACCCTTTCTGAATAGGAGGTGGCCGGTGACCTGGCCATTGGCCTTCAGTCCACGAACACTGGAGCACCTTCTGTTCACTTGTGGGGGCTGAGCAGAGGGATGCAGAGATGAACAGAGGTCCGCCCCATGCTCTTGGAGCCGGCGGTCATAGGTGCTGGAGCAGAGTTGTCCTTACAGGGTAGGTCGCACAGACAAGGGTGACCGGCCTCTCCTGGGAGGGGGGGTGCAGAAAGCACTCCAGAGGCAGTGGTGAGGTCCTGGAGAAGGAGTGGGCGTTGGCCGGACTCACAGTGGGCTGGAAGGAAGGATGCTGCCGGTGGAGACTAGCATGTACAAAGGCCCAAGGACAGGACTGGAAGGATGCATTTGGGAGGCTGTGAGTGGCTTGGAAAGTGATCATGGAAGGCCCGGTTTTTCAGATCAGGAGTTTGGACTTTACGCCCAAGATTGGAGAGTTTGAGCATAGGACAACAGTCTTGAGACACTCAAGGGAGTGGAGCTGTTGGAACCTCGCTAGAGGCCTTGGACAATGACCTGCACCATCCAGACTGCAGGTGGCTGAAGAGCCTAAAGAGGAACTGGGAGACGGCTGTTTTGTCCCTTTTATTGTGGAGTCTACACTCCTGAGGGTCCTAATGTCAGAGGTCGGTGGTTATCTTGACAGCCCCAACACAGAGCATATTTGGTACTGTAGTAACTGGGGAATACATTACAGGGGTGTGAGCGTGCTGGCTTTATAAATGTGTTTTTATCTGACATGCATTCTCTTCTCCATTGCAAGCATGGGGATGGGTCAGTGACATGAGCACTGTTCACTGATAGCATAGCACAGATAGCGAGGACATATCCGAGATCAAGTATGTGCAGTGTTATTTCTATCTGTAGAGTTGGAATCACTGCCAAGTGGAATTCTGGAATGTTTGTGACTTTTTTTTTCTTAATTAGGTTAAAGGAGAAAATCTGAGCAGATCAAAGGTTGATGAGATAAAAGTAGAGGGCAGAGCAGAGAGTGACTCTTATTGTGATGTAACTAACCCTGCAAATAAGAGTTTTAAAACACCAGTAATTGTGAAATCCATGGTGCTTGAATCTTGTAGCAGCTTTGTTGAAAGCCGGGTTCCTCCCCAAACTAAAAGCCACCCCCAGCATCGGGCATTAGAAACATTTAAAATTCATTGGGAAATTGCTATTATAAAAGTAATTTACCTCTGTAACAAAAATCTGGAAAATAAAGACCAAAAGGGGCAACTTACTTCTTTTCCTGCCACTCTCAGGATTGTTAAAAAAAAAAAATTCAACTGAGTAAAGATCTAATTGGTGGGGAATTCCCTGGTGTTCCAGTGGTTAAGATTCTGGGCTTCTAGTACAGAGGGCCCGGGTTCCATCCCTTGTCAGGGAACTAGACCCCACATGCTGCAAACAGGAGTTCACGTGCTGCAACCAAAACTCGGTGCAGCCGAACAAATAAATTAATTACAAAAAAGATCTAATTGGCTTTATTTAATTATTCACGAATCAGTCAGCCTCCTATCTTCACAGAAAGAAAGGGGCTCCAAGGAGCTGTACAAAGTGGAGGATGTATAGGCATAGGAGAGACAGGGCAAGTTATTCTAGCAAAGAGACGATTGTTTCAGGTCAGGTCGCCTTCCTATTGGGGAAAGCAGGGGTCTGTCAGGCAGATTACTCGACTAGTGCTGCCCAGCTGGTTGCAGACGTGACTGGTTGAAGGTCATGCTGTTCCCGGAAGAGACTGAAGGTGCAGTTAGGTTACATATTATGTCTTGTTTGCTGATGTGGGGTTGAGCGTAGGTGACTCCCTAAGGGGTGTGTTGTTTCTTTTTTAACAGGATGACTGTCATAAGTCTGTTCGTAAACTTCCTTTGTTTGCTTTTGTTGCACTAGCTGTTGGTTTTTAGAATTAAAACATACCTTCTTGCAATTCGAAGAGAATTGGCATTTAACATCTTTGTCGTATTTTATCCCAATGTCTTCTTCATTTTTTTCCCCTCTAAACCCAGTGGTGCCAACATTATAGATATACTTTTTAAAAACTATTTTAAAAGCTATCTATCAATGGGTTTGTTGTTGTTATTATTACCATTATCGAGTCTCTGGCCTCTCTTTCTCTGTCCCAACGGACTCTTGGTTTCATTTGAATAATTCTTTCACTGGCATGCTGGACTTTCTTGTCCCTCCATCCTATTGCTCCAGCATCAGCATACAAACCGCCCTCTCTTCTCCTCACCGGAGCCACAGAATTGCCACGGAAATTCAGGCAACCGCGTGGCCGTTGCCCCTGACAATTTGTTTCTAATCTCGGTGGTGCCTGCAAATGCCTTCGTCTCATTAGTCAACCTGTGAGTCAGTCTTTCAAGCCTTCGCCACCCGCAGCAAGCCCTCTGCTTAGTCTCTGTCTTCCCTTCTCAACAAATGGCCTCACTTCTTACCTGGAGAAAATGGACACCACCGCGTGTGATTTTCTTCGACTTCCTGCCTGTCTCTCTGCACCTTCTCTCCACATTTTGTGTAGCTCTCCAGTCCGTTTTCACTGCCCATCCCTTGTCTCAGGAAGCCCGCCTTCCTTTCAAGGTCCTCCCATCTCCCTTCCTCTCTGCTGGTTCTGGAGCCTTTGTTGGCCTGATCGGGTCTTGCTTTGTCTTCTCTTCGCCTCTAGTCTTTCCCTCTCTCTGCAGGCTTTTCTCCTTCAGCCTTATAAAGCCGTCCATCTGCCTTCACCCTGAAGTCTCCTGGCCTCGTGTCTCCCGCTGGCTGTTGTACTACTTCTGTCTCTCCTCTTCCTCAGCCTTTGAGGAAGAATCCTCTGTACTTGCTTGTCTCCACACCTCCACTCACTTTAACACTTTCCCTTTATTATTATTAGTTTATTGAATATAAAAGACGTTGATATATAAACATGCACACATACATAGATAGTTATAAAGCATAATAAACCAGAGAACACCTGACCCAAGAACAGGAGAATTATCAATGTCATGGCTTCTTGGCATTGAGGGAACTCAGCTGTATCCTCCTTGTCTTCTTGTGTCACCCGGAGAAATACCCACTACAGAGGTAACTACCAGCCTCAATTTTGTGCTTGTTGTAACCCAACTTTTTGGGGGGGGGGGTGTGTGTGTCTTATCACATATATGAATGCCTGAATTATATATTATTTAGTTTTTTGGTTGTTTCTGAGCTTTGCGAAAATGATATTAAAGTGTGCTTAGTTTTCTGGGGCTAGGTCGTCTCAGAGGAGCACTGTGTTTCTAAGATCCACAGCGGTGCAGTGTGCTGTTGGGAAGGTAGCACATTTTATCCATTCTCCTTGAAAGACTTGGTGAGCTTTGTAGGTTTTTGCAGTCTGTCCACTTCTGTTGCCTCATCACGCTCC
This sequence comes from Bos indicus, assembly GCF_029378745.1. Lineage (NCBI taxonomy): Eukaryota > Metazoa > Chordata > Mammalia > Artiodactyla > Bovidae > Bos > Bos indicus. The sequence goes on along the minus strand of NC_091771.1, from coordinate 21,311,211 downwards.
CAAAATCTTTTTTGTTTGGGCTTCCATGAATGTCAAAGGCATATCCTCTCTAATTCTTATTTTAATGGTCTCTCTACTACATTAAAAAAAAAAGCTTGATTGAGATATGATTCACATACCATGAAAATCCCAGGTATGTGCAAACATCTTCACAATCAATTTGGGGACATTTTCATCACCTGAGAAAGAAATCCTGCCTACGCTAGCTATCACCGCCCCCCGCCCCCCACAATCTTCCCACGACCCCTGTGCCTGAGTAACCTCTACTTTCTGTCTCTATAGATTTTCCTATTGTGAACATTTTGTATAGCTGGAGTCTTTGTCTTCTTCCTGATCTTAGGGGGAAAGCTTTCAGCCTTTCACCATGAAATAGGATGTTAGCTGTGGGTTTTTCACACTCTTTATCAGGTTGAGGAAATTCCCTCCACCTCCTAATTTCTCGAGTGTTTTTATATGAAAAGATTTTGGATTTGGTCAGATGTTTTCTCAGTGTCTATTGAGGTAACCATGTGTCTTTTACTTTTTATTCTGTTGATATGATGTATTGTTGTTTGGTCACTAAGTAGTGTCTGACTATGCAACCCCATGGACTGTAGCCCGCCAGGCTCCTTGGTGCATGGAACTTCCTAGGCAAGAATACTGGAGCGGGTTGCCATTTCCTGCTCCAAATGGTGTATTACATTAATTCATTTTTGGATGTTAAGCCAAACTTGGATTCCTGGGACAAATCCTACTTGGTCATGGCATGTAGCCCTTTTTTACGTGTTGCTGGATTTGGTTACCTACTGTTTCGTACAGGAATTTTGTGTCCATATTCATGAAAGATACTAGATTGTTTTTCTCGTTTCTCTTGTTTTCTTGTCATGTCTTTTCTGGTTTTGATATCAGGGTAATACTGGTCTCAGAATGAGTTGAGAAGTGCTCCCTTCTTACAAATGTTTGATAGAATTCAATGTTGAAGCTGTCTGAGCTTGAGCTTTCTTTTGGAGGAAATTTTTTATTATTACTAATTGAGTATCTTGTTACAGGTCGGTTCAGAGTATCTATTTCTTGAGTCAGTTTTGGTAGTTTGTGTATTCTAAGAAATTTGTCTGTTTCATTTAAGGTATATAATTTGTTGGTATATAGTTAGTTGTTCTTGGTGAAAAAGCTGGCTTGAAACTCAGTATTAAAAAGACTAAGATCATGGCATCTGGTCTTATCACTCCATGGCAAGTACAAGGGGAAAAAGTAGAAGCAGTGACAGATTTTCATTTCTTGGGCTCCAAAATCACTGTGGATGGTGACTGCAGCCATGAAATTAAAAGATGCTTGCTTCTTGGAAGGAAAGCTATGACAAACCTAGACAGTGTATTTAAAAGTAGAGACAGCACTTTGCCGACGATATAGTCAATGGTTTTTCCAGTAGTTATGTATGGTTGTGAGAGTTGAACCACAAAGAAGGCTGAGTGCCAAAGAATTGATGCTTTTGAACTGTGGTGTTGGAGAAGACTCTTGAGAATCCCTTGGACTGCAAGGGATCCAACCAGTCATTGGAAGGACTGATGCTGAAGCTCCCATCCTTTGGCCACCTGATGCAAAGAGCTGACTCATTTGAAAAGACCCTGATGCTGGGAAAGATTGAGGGCAAAAGAAGGGGACAACAGAGAGATGGTTACATAGCATCACTGACTCAATGGACATGAGTTTGAGCAAACTCTGGGAGATAGTGAAGGACAGAGGAGCCTCATGTGCCACAGTCCATGGGATTGCAAAGAGTTGAACACAACTTAGTGACTGAACAACAAAAAGTTGTTTCTTGGTGCTCCTTTAAAATCTTTATTTCTGTAAGATAAGTAATAATCATCTTTCGTTTCTAATTCTAATAATTTTCGTCTTCTGCCTTTTTTTCACAGATCATTCTAGCTAAAGGTTTGTCAATTTTGTTGGTCTTTTCAAAGAGTCAGCTTTTGGTTTTGACAGTTTCCTCTATTTCTCTCTTCTGTCTTTTGCTATTCCACTCTAATCTTTTTTATTTTCTTTTGAGTGTGTTGAATTGTGTTCTCTAATAGATATGTTGAAGTCTTGAGTCCTGGTACCTGTGAATGTGATATTACGTGGAAATAGGATCTTCTGCAGATCTAATCAGTTAAATTAAAATGAGGTGCTACTGCATTATGTGTGTGTGTGCTTAGTCACTCAGTCGTGTCTGACTCTTTATGACTCTCATAGACTGTAGCCCTCCAGGTTCCTCTATCCATGGGATTCTCCAGGCAAAACTACTGCAGTGGGTTTCCATTTCCTTTTCCAGGATATCTTCCCAACCTGGGATCGAACCCATGTCTCCTGCATTGCAGGCAGATTCTTTACCATCCGAGCCACCAGGGAGGCCCCCTTACTGCATTATAACGGGCCCTGAGTCCAGTCACTGATGTTGGTATAAGGACACCATGTGAACACACAGAGAAGAGGAGGCCATGTGGTTACAGAGACAGATTGGAGGGATGTTTCCATAAACCAAGAAATGCTAAAGCTTGCCAGCATCCACCAGGAGGTAGGAGAGGGATGTGGAAGAGATTCTTCTTCAGGGTCCCCAAAAAGGAAAATCTTGACTTCTAGCCTCAAGAGCTGTGAGAGATTAAATTTCTAATACTCAGTGTATGGTATTCTGTTACCTCATAGGACACTGATACACCTCCCTTCTGCTTGCTTTAGGTTTCGTCTTTCTTTTCCAGTATCTTAGGCAGAAATTTGGATTATTGATTTGAGATCCTTTTTTCTTAATGGAGAAATTCACAGCTGTAAGTTTCTCTCTAAGCACTGCCTTACCTGCATCCCATAAGTTTTGTCTTATCGTGTGTTGTGTCTTCATTTTCATTTATCTCAAAGTATTTCCTAAACTCCTGTTGATTTCTTCTGTGACCCTTTGGTTATTTCGGAGTGTGTTGTTTGATTTCCATGTATTTGTAAATGTCCCCAAATTCTTTCTGTTACTGATTTCTGATTCCATTGTTGTCAGAGATCATACTTTGTGTTGCTTCTGTTATTTTAAGTGAACTGAGGTTTGTTTTATGGCCTAGCATGTGGTGAAGCCTAGAGAACGCTCATGTGTACCTGAAAAGAATGAATATTATACAGTTGTTGGGAGGAGGGTTCTGTAGATATGTTAGTTGTTCATATTTTCTGTCTTGTGAGTCTGATACCAATTTCAGTGTGTGTTTTTTTCCTCCTACACCAAACAATTCTCGGGCACCAGTGGGTGTCCTACAATTTAATGCATTTGTGATAGTGTGTATCTGGAGAGAGCATCAGCTGCCATGGGTTAAGGACTCAGTCCTGCAAGACGGGCCCCTTTGTCCTTCCACTTCAGACACCAGTCACAAGTCCGGGTCGTCACCTGTGCTTCTTTGGGTTTCATTTGCTAAGGGGGCCCACAACTCAGACACATTTATCTACTAGATTAGCGGTGTGTTACAAAAGGGTACAACTCAGGAACTGCAGGAAGACAAAGATGCATTCGGCAAGTTATATGGGAAGGGTCACAGAGCTTCCATGGTCTCTGGTCACGCCATTCTCCCCAAGTCTTCACGTGGTCACCAGCCTGGAAAGTCTAGAAAACCAGTCCTCTGGGGTTGTTATGGAGGCATGAATGATTAAATCATTGGCTGTCAGTGGTTGAACTTGATCTCCAGACACTCTATCCTCCCCAGAGTGTTCGGTGGGACTAAATGTTTGAACCCTGGAATCATCTCTTGGTTCCCCTGGCAACCAGCCCCTATCCTTGGGTCTTTTAGAAGTCACCTCTCTAGCTGTGACAAAAGACACCTTTATCATTTTTTCTAGCACTCTGGAAATTCCAAGAGTTTTAGGACCTCTATGCCAGAAAGGGAATGGAGACCAAATACGTATGTCTTATTATAAGACAACAGTATCACATATTTTCTGCTTGACCTTCTGCCTAGTTTTTTTGTCTGTTATTAACAGTGGAATTGAAGTATCCAGCTGATACTGTTGAATTATCTTTCTTTCCATTTCTGTCAGTTCTTGGTTCATCTGTATTTGTATTCTGTTATCAGAGAGCATATGTTTATGACTTTTCTATCTTTCTGGCAGATTGACTTTTATCATTATAAAAGGTCCCTTTGTTTCTGATAACAGTCTCTGCTTTAAAGTCCATCTTGCTTGGCACTGGGCTTCCTAGGCGGTGCAGTGGTAAAGAACCCACCTGCCCATGCAGGAGACACAAGACACTCGGGTGTGATCCCTGGGTTGGGAAGATCCCCTGGAGAAGGAAATGGCAACCCACTCCAGTATTCTTGCCTGGAGAATCCCATGGACAGAGGAGCCTGGCGCGACTATAGTCCATGGGGTCGCAGAGAGTCAGCTGCAGCTGAGCAGGAGCACGAGGGTTAGGCGGCCTCTCACCCGGCACTGGCAGCACACTCCAAGGAGCAGACAAATAAATGGAAGGCTCTTACAGGTGGACGGGTGGGCAGTGAAGGTATCAGCACAAAAAAGGGGAGATTATTTGGGGCTAGGACATCTTTGAGAAAGCAATGGCACCCCACTCTAGTACTCTTGCCTGGAAAATCCCATGGATGGAGGAACCTGGAAGGCTGCAGTCCATGGGGTTGCTGAGGGTCAGACACGACTGAGCGACTTCACTTTCACATATTGGAGAAGGAAATGGCAACCCACTCCAGTGTTCTTGCCTGGAGAATCCCAGGGATGGGGGAGCCTGGTGGGCTGCCGTCTATGGGGTCGCACAGAGTTGGACACGACTGAAGTGACTTAGCAGCAGCAGGACATCTTTTGAGGGGCAGGGATCTTTTAACTATAAGAATATTTGCTCTAAAATGAGAAGTCTTTTTTTTTTCAACTAGAGTATAATTGTTTTAAAATGTTGTATTAGTTTCTGCTGTACAACAGTGTGAATCAGCTATATGTATGCATATATCCCTTCCCTCTTGAGCCTTCTTCCCAGCTCCCACGCCCACCCGCTCTGGGTTGTCACAGAGCACCGAGCTGAGCTCCCTGTGCTATACGGCATCTTCCTACTACCTACCTATTTTACACATGGTCGTATATATCTGTTGGTCCCAGTCTCCCATTCATTCCACCCTCCCCTTCTCCCCCCAGCTTCGTCCGCAGGGACATCAGTTCTCTTACTTCACTATCTCTTTGTCTCTGTTCCTGTGCAGGGAACCCCTTCTTGCAGGTGACCTCACTAATTTTGATTAGGAAATTTCAGATTGGCTCTTTTATAGGTCACCTTTTTGAGAGGGGTTGAAGCTACAATTAAGCCTTGATTTGCAGGAGTCGGGGGCAAATGACTGCATTGGGCACTTGTTATTTCTTTCTAACAGTAGCATCTGAGCTTAGACTGCTGGCTGGCTTGGAGGGAAAAGGAATGTGTGAGTGAGAGAGAGAGCCAGCTTTGCATGGGGCACTTTCTGAATGTTGACTGTCTGAAAGTTAGCAGTCGGTGTTTGGTAGCAAGCAAATAAAGTAAGCTGTTTTTAGTACTCTCTGTAATTCATTCAACAAATAGTTACTAAGAAACTTTAAAATAGACGCACTGTTTTTGTGCTGGGAATACAGTGCTGAGTGAATAAAACAGACAATTCCCACCCTTGTGAAACTTATATCCTAACTAGGGAGACAAGTAAACAAGTCAGTAAAATACATGTTGTTATATCAGGCAGTAGTTGAGTCCTCTGGAGAAAAATAAGTAGGAAAGGACCATAGGAAGAGGGAATGTTTGAAATTGTTCCCAAGGGAACTGGGGAAGCCCCTGAGAAGGTGACCTTTGAGCAGGGACATTAGAAGGTGAGGACATGAGTCATCTGGATGCAGACTGTTGGGGTTGGGCTTCCCTGGTAGCTGAGCTGGTAAAGAATCCACCTGCAGTGCAGGAGACCGTGGTTCAATTCCTGGGTCGGGAAGATCCGCTAGAGAAGAGATAAGCTACCCACTCCAGTATTCTTGGGCTTCCCTGGTGGCTCAGCTGGTAAAGAATCAGCCTGCAATGTGGGAGATGTGAGTTCGATCCCTGGGTCGGGAACATCCCCTGGAGGAGGGCATGGCAACCCACTCCAGTATTCTTCCCTGGAGAATCTCATGGACAGAGAAGCCTGGCAGGCCATAGTCCATGGGGTTGCAAAGAGGCGGACACGACTGCGCGACTAAGCACAGCACAGCACGTTTGTAAGCCGGGAGCAGCAGTCAGGGACAAAGGCCCTGGGCAGGAGCCGGCCTTGCTTTGTTCCAGGACCAGCCACATCTCAAGCCACTCTGGTCTTGGCTGAGGGGAGAGGGGTGTGAGGATAGGCTGACGATAAGGATTTTAGGTTTCTCCTTTCTTGTGGGATGCGTGGAAATGCATGGAAACCCCATGCAGGGCTTTTAGGGGTACCTCAAGAGAATGGCAACCCACTCTGTTATTCTTGCCTGGAGAATCCCGTGGACAGAAGAGTCTGGCGGGCTACAGTGTCGCAAAGAGTTGGACATGACTGAAGTAACATAGCATCCTCTGATGTCCCCTTTAAGAAGATTCCTCTGGCGTTTGTTTTGCGAATAGACTTCAGGAGGTAAGAGGAGAGACCAAGAAGGTCCCTACGATTATATTAATAATGCAGGTGAGATGTGCTAGTGGCCTGGACCGTGTTGTCATGGGAGTGTTGAGAAGTGGCTGGATGCTGGATGTATTTGAGATAGAATCAACAGGATATGTGAGTTTGAAAGGAAGAGATGATTCTCAGCAAGGATGAATCCAAGATTGTTTTTCCTGGGTGAGTGGAAGGAAGAGTTGCCTTTTACTAAGGTGGAAAGGACTGGAAGAAGCAGGGAGGGGGCATGAGAACGAAAAAAAATGTGACCCACAAGAGCAGCAAATTTCAGCGTTATTCAGGGACCATATTGAATTCCGTAGACTAGGAGCCAGTCTCTAGATTGCTCTGAGACACTGTTCCAAAGAGGCAAGGGAGAAGCCAGGGTACATGTATGAATTTTTTGCTGGGAAAAACAAACAAATGTATAATCAAACATAGAAAGATCATGGCATATCACAAAGAACAGACTTTTCAAGTTAATGATTTTAGCGCTTTCCCTTGTCTGAGATGGTGCATGAATCTAGAATTCCCAGGTGGCGCTAATGGTAAAGAATCTGCCTGCCAGTGCAGGAGATGTAAGAGATGCGGGTTCCATCCCTGGGCCAGGAAGATTCCCTGGAGGGGAGGGCATGGCAACTCACCCCAGTGTTCTTGCTTGGAGAATCCCATGGACAGAGGAGCCTGGAGGGCTATAGTCCATGGGATCACAAAGAACCGGACATGGCTGAAGAGACTTAGCACACAGGGAGTCATTGAAATTTTCCCCTAGATATGCAGCTTAACTAGCTCAGGACCAAAGCACGGAATGTTTCCTGTTTTTCTCCATTCTGAATTCCCGTTAGTATGCTCTCTTGGGAGGCTTTGCAACTGCAGTGGCTGATGGCTTGATCCCTGTTGAACTGGAATGGCAGGTGACATTTTTTTCTGTTTAGACAGCTTAGTTTTAGACAAGTTAATGTTTGAGTGCATATGAAATATCCAACAGGAGAAACTGGTTAAGCTTTTAGGTCCATACGTGTGTAGTTTGGGAGTTACTGGCTACAGGTGGTATTTCTACTGTGCTAAATGAAATCACCAAGTAGTATAGACAGGGAAGGGATCCAAGGTCTGAGCTTGGAGCCACTCCAGCCCTCAGAGGTTTGAGGACTAGTCTCTTAGGAAGAACTCTGCAGAGGAGTCGCCAATGGGTAGGAGGAAAACCAGGAGCTGTGGGTACCTGGTGACTAACCTTGGGGACAGTGAGAAGACTTGTTGTTTGGTCGCTCAGTTGTGTCCGGCTCTTTGCAACCCCATGGACTGCAGCACACCAGGCTTCCCTGTTCTTCACTGTCTCCCTGAGTTTGCTCAAACTGATTTCCATTGAGTTGGTGATGCTATCCAACCATCTCATCCTCTGTCGTCCCCTTCTGCTCCTGCCCCAATCTTTCCCAGCATCAAGGTCTTTTCCAAAGAGTCAACTCTTTGCATCAAGTGGCCAAAGGATTGGCTTCAGCATCAGTCTTTCCAATGAATATTCAGGGTTGATTTCCTTTAGCATTGATTGGAGGGAAGGCTCTAATCAGGTGGGTGGGTGGTTGAGATGTTTGCAAGTTCTTTTCTGATCCTTTGTTTTGTGAAGCAGGAGTGGGCTTATCCTTGGGGGTGGAGGGTGCGGGGTGGGATGGAGGTCTGAGAAGAAGCAGGGAGGAGAGAGAGGAGGGGGAAGATCAGGGAGATGGAGCTGGACTGCTGGGGGCACCAAGGCTTCTCCAGGTTAGTGGTCAGGAATCAGAGCATGGCCAGGCAGCCTGGTGTGTTGTATCTCATCCTTGTTCAGCTCCAAGGAGACAGACCTGGAGTCAGTGGGACCTTAGAGGTGAGCAGCGTTGGCCCCAGATAAGGAGGGCAGCCAAGCAAGTTGAAGGTACATGTGACTAACTGTGGAGTTGAAAGGTTGGCTTTGGCTCTTTGATATCATCTCAGTGTTTCTCTTTTGGGCTCCATCCAGTCTCTTTATAGAACTACTGTGATTTTTTTTCACTCTGGGCTGTTCAGCCACATGCAGTTTTGTTGAAGAGCACTCTCTCCAGTGAGCTTTGAGGTGGTGTGTTGTGGGTTTCGTTTCATATCCTGCTCATGTGCTAAGTCCCTTCAGTCATGTCTGACTCTTTGGGACCCCATAGACTCTTCTGTCCGTAGACCACCAGGCTCCTCTGTCCATGGGATTCTCCAGGCAAGAATACTGGAGTGGGTTGCCATGCTCTCCTCCAGGGGATCTTCCTGACCCAGGGATCGAACCTGCATCTCCTGTATTGGCAGGCAGGTTCTTTAGCACGAAGAACTCCCTGGGAAGTCTTGCACATAAGCTAGTATAAAAGTCACGCAGTGCTGTTTCAGTCTGGGAATGGCCAGTTCCCCGGGAGTGGGGGGGTGAGGAGCCGACACCTCACCCTTTGCAAGTACTCCTTAGGCACCCCCAGCAGCTCAAGTCGGAGTGTTTCTTTCTACTTGAGTGCCGTCTGCTCTGGTCTTCTCTCCTAACTTGCTAATAAACTCCCGAGGGCAGAAAGTGTCTCTGTCTTCCTTTGCATGAAGCACATAAATGTGCGGTGCCGACTCACCTTCCTATGTTCCTGTTCGGCCTCTGCCGTGTATGGGAAACTTCCAGGCCACTGATTCCCAGTGTGCAGCTTAGTGTCAGGTTCTGTCCTGTCCCGTCATGGGATCCCGGCTCCTCTGCCAGCCTTGGGAGGACTGGCCCAGGGTTCTTTCTGAGAAACCTCCCCTGGGTGGAGCTGGTAATGTTGATGAGGGCTGAAATAGGTGAGCCAGATGCACCTCCTCCAAGCGGGGTCCTTTGTCCCAGAGGATCAGGGAAACACGAGCCGCCCATCTGCCTGTGGGTCCAGGCCTCTCATAAAAATAGGCTTGTTTGGACACCAAGGGGTTTTCCTTTTTATATAGAAAAAAGATGCATTCTTGAATATAACTATATTTATTTTTAATTGAAGGGTAATTGCTTTACAATATTGTGTTGGTTTCTGCCACACATCTACATGAATCAGCCATCAGTTCAGTTCAGTCAGTACTGGAGTGGGTTGCTGTTTCCTTCTCCAGGAGATCTTCCCAACCCAGGGATGGAACCCGGGTCTCCCACATTGCAGGCAGACGCTTTACCATCTGAGCCACCAAGGAAGACTCTCAGTCGCTCAGTCGCGTCCACCTCTTTGCAACCCCATGAATCACAGCACGCCAGGCCTCTCTGTCCATCACCATCTCCCGGAGTTCACTCAAACTCATGTCCATCGAGTCGGTGATGCCATCCAGCCATCTCATCCTCTGTTGTCCCCTTCTCCTCCTGCCCCCAATCCCTCCCAGTCTTTTCCAGTGAGTCAACTCTTCGCATGAGGTGGCCAAAGTATTGGAGTTTCAGCTTTAGCATCATTTCTTCCAATGAACACCAGGACTGATCTCCTTTAGGATGGACTGGTTGGATCTCCTTGCAGTCCGAGGGACTCTCAAGAGTCTTCTCCAATACCACAGTTCAAAAGCATCAATTCTTCGGCGCTCAGCTTTCTTCACAGTCCAACTCTCACATCCATACGTGACCACAGGAAAAAATCAGCCATAGGTAGACCTACGTCCCCTCCCTCTTGAACCTCCCAACCCATTCCACCCCTCTAGGTTGTTACAGAGCCCCAGTTTGAGTTCCCTGAGTCATACAACAAATTCCCATTGGCTATCTCTTTTACTATGGTAATGTGTATGTTTCCATGTTACAGGATGCATTTTATTTTGTAAAGTTGCTGATAAAATTTGTACAGGCGGGAGGCTAAAAATATTTTAGTGCAGGGAGACACGTGAAGGCCAGTGATTCTAGATGGAGTAGGCAGGAGTTTGAAGGAGAATGCTAATAGAGTGAAGGCGGGAGAAGGGGACGACAGAGGATGAGACGGTTGGATGGCATCACCGACTCGATGGACATGACTCTGAGTCATGGACAGGGAGGCCTGGCATGCTTCAGTCCATGGGGTCGCAAAGAGTCGGACACGACTGAACGACTGAACTGAACTGAACTGAATGGAGTTTGCCCTTGTATCGTGACGAGGGGAACAAAAAACACAATGACAGTCCAGGCACAGAGCGCATTCCCATCTGTCTGTAGTCCAGCTCAGTTCAGTTCAGTCGCTCAGTCAGGTCTGATTCTTTGCGACCCCAAGGACTGCAGCACCCAGTCCAGCTCAGTATTTATTTAACATCTGATGTTTGTTCACCACCTCCTTACATCTGTGGGCAGATGAGACGTGAGGACCTTGCCTTCCAGGAGCTTACATGTTTCCTGGTGTTGAGTGCATGCTTGGCTAAGTACTGATTTAGCTGAGAGCAATTTCAGTTTTGGGAGCAGACTGGTTCCCCAGTAATACCTGCCAGGTCTGTGGTGTTGGCTTCAGTGATACTGGAACTCAGATAAGGGAGAGCCCCAGGCTGGGCAGAGACAACTCCCCTGAGAGGCAGGACTTAAAGGATAAGGAGGATTAGATAGGGAGGGGGGTGGATCAAGGGCTCAGGTGTGAGGAAGGAGGAAGGTACCAGAAAGAGGATTTTGGATTTGATTCTCTAGGCTGGGAGCATGGCTCATGTCCCTGCAGTTTCACCGGTCCCTTAGAATCTCTGGGAATGAGGGTGAATCCAACCATTCCCATCCCCAGAATTGCCCTCCCCCGCCCCGCCTAGTTCCCCCTCCTCTCTGCCAAACTGGAAATGGTGTCATCAGGTCCCCTCTTGTGTCACCTGCTGTGATCTCTTGATGACGGAGCCCGAGGGCCTCCTCTGCTGTTAATCCCACTCTGCTATTCATTTTCTCTGCTCCTTGTAACCCTGTAATCCCTGCCCCTACCTCTGAGTTCTCAGGCCTGCCCAGACTGTTTCTAAATCTCAAAATGTAACCGTGTTAGTCCTTTGCTTCAAAGCTGGTGTTCTCCGCCGTCCACAGGACAAAGTCTAAACTTGCTACCTTTGCAGCCCAATCTGGCCGAGCCTCTTTTTTCTGGCCGTGTTCTAGGTCTGAGTGACCATTTAGGAGAAGGAAAATGATTTTACAGTAAAGTATTTCAGATTTCCCATAGCTCATGGTGCTAACAGGATGGACTATTCAGAAGCACTTGGGACATACAAGGCTGACAACCATTCATAGCTACAGCACAGAAGCAGATCATGGTCCCATATCACCAAGGAAAAGTTCAAGTTAAACTATGAGTAATAACTCATATTTGAAAAAAAAAATAACAGAAAGATAAATGACCTTTGGGGAGAATTTCCACCCAAAATGGTAAAAAAAAAAAAAAAAAAACTTTTAAAATCTGGTGCTCAAAGAGATAGATGGAAATCCATTTACAGTGCCCAGTAGAAGAAATGTGAAGGGGTGGGCAGGCATATATGGCTCCTGACAGATCCTATCCGGAAACACAGAAGCCACAGGTAAGGAAGCAGGATTTGAGCGATCACAGACCCACCAGGCTCATCTGCACAGACTCCTGCGTGGCTTTGGGGCCCGAGGCCCTTGTTTGCCTTCCTCGTTGGCGCTCTGATTTAAATGGCATTTCTTGGAGGTCAAGTTGGATGCTTTTTCGAGCACATGGGAGATAAGAAGCCAACCCAGACACAGCTGGGAATCGACCGCCTTGAGCATGTTTCAGAAATGGAAGCAAACAAGTAGTTTCTCAGAGGACTAAACGAGAGCAGAAGCAGAGGAAGAATCTCGGTCTAGAGTTCCTGGGGCAGTGATGGCGGTTTTAACGGGGGAGGAGGGGTGATTGTAGGCAACCCATAAAGAGGCAGAGTCCTCAGTGACCTTGAGCCGATGGGGTTGTGTTTCCAAATGCCCTCATGGGATGCCGGCCCCTGTGACGCCCTCTTCCTCTTGAGGGCACATACAGCAGAAGGAGTGGATTAAGCCAGGACCCAGAATTTTACCAAACTAACTTGAATCCATCCTCAGCGTGGACACTCCACACGTACTTGCTGCAGGAGGTGTTGCCAGGATTAGTGGCTGGTGGAGCTGTTCCTCCCATGGGGAATGAGGTTGCCTCCTTCCTGTCTCTGGGCGGGGGGAGTGGGGGGTGAGGGGTGGGAAGGGAAGCAGGGCCGCCCAACAGGGCTGGAGGCCACCCAGATTACCCCACTGTCCCGTATGTCTTTCTTTCTCTTAATCCTCCTGAGGAACGGCGCGTAGCCTGAGACGTCTGAATTGTGTCTTAGTTCCCGACTGTTCTGCCCCATATAAAATACGGATGAGCCCTGTTCCCGGTGAGTTCCTGCAGTCAGTTAGTCCAGAAACCAAGCTGTTGGTCCCAGGGAGGACAAAGCTGCAGGAAGCACAGAATTCTCTTACACCTTCTTGAAAATGCAAGTCATGTGGCCTGGAAAATACTTTTCTCCCCTAGCGAGCTGCACCCTTGAGTGGTGGAAGAGGCAGCTGAAGTTATTCCAAGAAAGCGCTCTGAGTTTGGTAATAAGAACCTGCCAAACCATACACGGTGAACAGAACAGAACCAAACAGAAACAGGCTCAGACATACTACAAAGGAACACACCGGGGGGGGGGGGGGGGGGGGGGGGTGGCTGGCCAGAGGAGGGAGGGCCGGGGGGCTCACGGGGCCAAGAGGAAACGGCTGGGTGTAGGGAGATCACTCCCGGCACTGGGCCTCCCTACACGCAGCCCTGGGCGCGCACGGGGCCGTGTGCAATGTGATGAGTAAGAGGATGCCAATTGTGTTGAGTGGGGTATTTAAACAAGAGCACATATACATACAGTGGTGTGCAGCCTGCCCGAGTTCCCCGAGGCGTGGCTGGCAGCCGCTCCTGGGCTGGCCCAGGGGCAGAGGGGAACCTGCCCGACTTGACACAGCAGGTGCCTCCCCTCTGCTGGTTAGGAGGACGCTTTTGGAGCATTTTCTTGTGACACGATCAAATAGCCCAGAGAAGGTGAACTGCGAGGTAAAGGCGTGAACGCGGCGATGGAGAGAGCTGGGGACCAGACGCCCGGGAACCCCGAGCCATCCTCCCTGGCGACTCTGGGTGACCCACAGGTGACCCTGCTATCTGTCCACAAACAGTGGTCCTTCAAGAGGAGCCCTGGGACCGGGGGCTCCAGCAGGCCCGTGATTTCAGAGGAGGAATGCCCTCCCCCGTCAGAGGAAGGAGAATTTTCACAGAAGGTTTTGAATGGATCGGAAGAGATCAGTTCCAAGCAGGTGAGTGGTGTTGTAGAAGGGCTGACAAGCCAGGAGGGCTTCTTATAAAAGTTCCAGGTTATAGATGGAGGTTTCCTGCTTGTCTTACATCAGAGGGGCCAGTGGAGTGGCTCTGGGGTATGGAGTGAGCCAGGAGCCCATGGGAACTTTCCAGAGATTAAGTCCACAGTGGATAAATCTTGGGTTTTGTTGCTTCTTACTTTCAGGATATTTTTTAAGCCTCTGTGGTGAACAGGTTTCTCAAAATGCAAATCAGACAAAAATGAATCTTTCTGTTTTTATTTATTTTTAACACATGTACGTTCTTGTGTTAATCTTCACGTTTCAACCGAATAAGCATTTTGAAAATGTTGCTGCCAGGTGAACCTGCTCTTAAATGAAAGGTTTGTTAACCCAAACGTCAGGTCACATTCAAAATCAGGGCAGTGTAACTAATGTTTTGTAAAAATGGTGCTTCAGTGGTATTTCCAGGTGGTACAGGTGGTCTGTGTGGGGTTCTTTTCATTGCTATGAGTAGATGGGAAAAAAATACTACTACGTAGACATAAAGGGAAGGTTTCATATGTCTTTTGCTCCTTTAGGAGTTATCTTTGTTTCTTCTGGTGTTGTTTAAAAAGTCTGTAAAACTAAAGGAGATATTGTAAGTTGAGATTTTTGAAATGAAAGAGATTTGTGTACATTGAAGATTTATGAACGTCCATTTATGCAGTACACAGTCAACTTTCATATTTCTAGTTGAATGTTGTAAGACAGGAAAATATAATTTTTTTTTGGTAAAATGTTTAAGAGCTTTTCTTTAAAGTGTTCAGACTACTACTTGACAAAATTCAACCTATGTCTGAGGAATTTGAATGGGAAATAGTCTAATGATTTTTGATGGCCACTTCTAACCTCATATGACTGGGAAAACAACCAGAACCTGACCAGGGAGCCCTTCAGGAGGGCCAGGCTGGAGGCTGTGGCTGCGAGAGTCAGGTGTGGGTCTGCACCCTTACTGGGCTGTGGGATCTGGCAGGTGAGCTTGGACTTGTCCAGCTCCAGATTCCTGGGATGAGAAGTCTTGCCTCCCTGGGTTGTGAAAGCACCTTGTTGAGGACTATATACACTCACAATGGTATTGTCTCTACCAAAATGATCTTCAGTGGGATTCCTAACTCTGGAGATGTGTTTGGTGCACTTGGAACGTCCGGTGGAACTGTGTTGGCCAGTTAATGTGTCTGAGCACAGTTGCAGCTCTTTTTTTTTTTTTTTCCTGAAGCTCTAATTATAAAAGTTAACACCTGTTTATTATGCACAGCAAATTTAACATGAAGCAGCGGAATGTAGAAAACCATAAAGACTTGAAAGCAGCTGTATGCTTCAGCCATTTTGCCGCTACACATATGAACATATGTGAGTTTGTGTATGTGTACAAAAGCATTACATACCTTGTATTTTTTATACTTAATATTTTGTGGAAATACATATATATATATATATATATATATATATATATATATATAAACATGTATATTTGTTGTTGTTTAGTTGCTAAGTCATGCCTGACTCTTTTGTGACCCCTTGGACTCTAGCCCGCCAGGATCCTCTATCCATGGGACATATTTATACATAATATAATTTGAATTAACTATCCCCAAATGGGGGAAATTTGTAGTAGGTGGTTTATGATGATTAAAAACCAAAGTAAACGTCAATTACAGTTGAGTACTCGTTTGCTGTTAACAGTGTATTGACTCAAAGTCTGTCATAAATCAAGCTCTGGATCTACTTGAGATAACTTATTCAGTACCTGGTGTACTGGAAGGGACTTGTCACCTCATGTCATCGTCGTCCTCTTTTAACAGAAAGCTGAGAGCAAGAGGTTAGATAATCCGCCTGAAGGGTTGAATCCCAGGTCTGTCTGAGGACAGGCCCCTTGCTTTTTTGTTGGGACAGGGAAGTATTAACGTGCTGGGTGAGATAGAGTTTGAAAACCCTATCTTCTTCTGAGTATTGAAGAGCTCTAACAGAGTGAACAAAAAGTTACCATTCGGGCAGCTCATGGTTCACAAAAGATGCAGGTAGCTGCTCTGAAGAAAACATTTCAAAATTGTGTTTGTAGTTAGTGGATTTGTGTACTTTTTACGTCTCTTGTAAAATGTAGATAGAGTACGTTCTGTACAGTGTAAAACGAAAGCATGTTGTTGAGCAAGCCCTCGGTTTCTTCTGTGTTTTGCAAAGGCATAACTGGTCAGAACTCAGCCTGGAGGGGCCACCCCTGCCCCCACAGATGTTAGCGCCTCCTCTTGCTGGGGTGAGCAGAATGTGTGAGGTGAGGTTCTCAAGTGCGTACCCCCCTACACACACACACCCACCCCTCCAGGAGCATGCGCACCAAGAAGGAGAAGGCGGTCTCGGCGCCCTGGCCTGGCTGTGCTAGCCCTGTGTCCGCAGGCCTCCCTGGGTCTTTGTTTCCTCTCAGGCCCGGGACAGTGGCCTGCAAAGAAACAGGCTCCTGCCCCTGAGAACCCCATTGAGGAGCTGTGGAAAGTACAGGCTCCTGGCCCTCATTCCAGTTGGAGGGTGGTGGGAATTTCCCTTTGCACTCAGAACTGCCCGCCCAGCCTCCTTACTCCTTGCCTGTGGCCAAGCTTGTCCGCTGTGTTGCTCGTCTTTCTCTTCCATGTCTGACAGTGTATTAGTTTACGGGGAGTGAACTCTTGAATGAATGAATATACGAACCGGAAGTGGATTTCTGTGGCAGGAGGAAGTAGTGATGTTGGAAACACTGAACTGGTTGACGACTGTGATGAGGGTGTTGGGTTGTGGGCCTGACCATTTTAGAAAGCAACCTACAGAATTCTTTTTGTTTTTAAGGATTTTTTTTTCCTGTGGATTTTTTTTAAAGTCTTTGTTGAATTTGTTACAATATTGCTTCAGTTTTATATTTTGGGTTTTTTGGTCACAAGTCATGTGAGATTTTAGCTCCCCGATTAGGGATTGAATCTGCACTCCCCTCACTGGAAGGTGAAGCCTTAACCACAGGACTACCAGGGACGTCCCAACATACAGGATTCTGTGCTGGGTGAGAGGTGGTCAGGCTGGTTTTTTGTTTTGTTTTTCTTGCTTACAGGAAACCAAGACGACCCAGCTGGCACAGGTGTATCCCAGCTAAATAAAGGGAAAAAAAATAGATGAAGTGGGTGATCCAGTCACTTAAAGAAGTCACTAACAAATTGTCATGGAATCATCGTTAGCAGTGGTACAGTGGTATGCACTTTTCTAGGGAACTTTTCGTTGTATTTTCTTAATTTTTTCCTAAAATTAGTATCTAAAGGATATAAACATCAATAACAAAGTATAAGAGTGTGGTTTTCTTCCTCTCTAGAAAAATAGAATATAGTATATGCTCTTATACAGTTTTACAACTTTTTTCCCCTTTAATCTATCATGGATAGATTTACATGGCAATACATGTAAATTCACCTTTAAAAAAAAAACTGCATAAAATTCTTTTGGATTGACACTTTATAAACTGTTCTCTACAGAAGAATATTTAGATGGTTGCCACCTTTCAGTATGGAGTATAGAAATGGACATTTTCATGGCCCTATGGGTCTATATGATGAAATTCGCAGAAGTACTGGGACAGGGGCACTTAATATTTTGACAAATAGTGCTTAATTCCTCTCAAAAAGGTTGCATACATTTATTTTTCTACCACCAGTAGTTGAGAATTCTTTTTACCTATTCTCTTTCTTACTGTATCGTCAAACTTAAAAATTTTTTGCCAGCCTGTTGGGTGAAAAGTGACAGCTTATTTACTTTTGTGTTTTATTATTATTTTCCCTCCTCATTCTTTTTTCTTTCGGTTTTATTGAGACATAATTGATGTACAGTGCTGTGTATAAGTTTAAGGTGTACAGCATAATGATTTGACTTGTATTGTGACAAAAACACCCACAGTAAGTTTAGTGACATCCATCATCTCTATTTTAAAAAAAAAAAGGGGGGGGGGATTTTTTTTTTTGTGATGAGAACTCAGGATTTACCCTCATAGTAACTTTTGTAGGTACTATACAGAAGTGTTAGCCTTTCTTTTCCGTCTGAGCCACCAGGGAAGCCCCGTTAACTACAGCTATTCTGCTGTACATTGCATTCCTGGGACTTATCTTATAACTAATAGTTTGTATCTTTTGACCACCTTCATTCAATTCCTCCTCCCCCCAGCTCTCTGCCTCTAGTAACCACAAACCTGACCTCTTTTTCTGATTTTTTTTTCTTTTTGCTCTAGGTTCTGCGTATGAGTGAGGTCATACAGTATTTGTCTCTCTCTGATTTAGAATAATGCTTTCAAGATCCATTCGTGAAGGAACTTCCATACTGTTTTCCATCATAATTGCTAACAATTTGCATTCCTACCAACAGTGTACAAGGGCTCCCTATTTCTCCACATCTTCACTAGCATGTGTTATCGCTTGCCTTTTTGATGATAACCATTCTAACAGACACTGTTGCAAAGGCATACAAATAGCAGCAGATGCATGTAAAGGTGACCAACATCACTGGTCCGCCGAGAAATGCAAATCAAAACCACCGTGAGATATATAGTGCACCCAGTTTCTCAGTAAGGGTTAAAGTTTTTTCCTCATCGTGATCAAGAGAAAGAAACTGACAGTAAACGGTCATTGGTGTGGATTTTCCCAGAAAGTGCACTGTCAGCCCCAGGGCTGGCCGTGGCCCTAAGGCCAGAGGTCAGGCTGGAGCTCACACAGCCCAGGCACACTGACCTCTGCGGTGTTTGAAGTAAAATGCCCAGAGTTTGTTTTATCAGTAGATAAAATGTAAATAATTCTCACTGGGAGCTCTTTCTGAACCTTTGTGAAATAGCGTTAAAGGACAGTTTGAAGGGATTGGAGTGGGGATGGGGGAATGTGTACATGAGTTTTAATGATTAGTTCTTATCAGTAAAATGGTGGAAAATAATGAGTTCCCTGCCTACTTCCCTGGACTGCTTTTGAAGATCCAATGAGGCCTTGTTTGTCTTCATAGTCATTTTCCATCAATTATGATGTTAGCCTTTTACATTCCCTTAGCTTTCAGTCCTTAGCTTTCAGACCTCCTTGCAGAACCAGAGTGGATATTATTGTTACCTCCTTTCACAGCTAAGAAAACCGAGGCTTGGATTTGCTCAGATGAGGACGAATCTCCTACCTGAGGCTGTCAGTTCAGTTCAGTTCAGTCGCTCAGTCGTGTCCGACTCTTTGCGACCCCATGAATCGCAGCACCCCAGGCCTTCCTGTCCATCACCAACTCCCAGAGTTCAAGCCCTTCAAAAAATTCACAACACGTGGGAAGGGCTGATATTTAAACATATGGAGTGAACATGTTCCTTAGAGGATAAAGGATTAGTTGTGTCTGACTCTTTGCGACCCCACCTGACTGTAACCCTCCTCTGACCATGGATTCTCCAGGCAAGAATACTGGAGTGGGTTGCCATTCCGTTCTCCAGGGGATCTTCCCAATCCAGGGACTGAACCCGGGTCTCCTGCTCTGTAAGCAGAGTCTTTACAGTCTGAGCCACCAGGGAAGCAAGCTTAGAGGATAAAGCCATGTTGAAACATGTCATCTGTTCATCATTGCTGTCATCTTTATCACAATGATAATATTATCATTGCTTATATTAGTATGGTTTAGCAAGACATTTTCTTCTTTGCCTTAAAGAAACTGAAAAACCACATTTGTTTTCTAGTATAAAAGTAGGACTTTTTTTTTTAATTTAAGTTTTAAAAATTAGAAATATGTACAGACAGTAAAAAGATCAGAGTGTCATAACTCACCCATAGGTAACCTCAATTTTATGTGTTAATACCTAAGTATGTATTTGTCTAAATTTATGTACATACAGTTTTTTTTTTTTTTTTGGCTCTACCATGTTATATGCGAAATCCTAGTTTCCCCAACCAGGGATCGAACCCATGGCCCCCATGTTGGAAGCCTGGATTCTTAACCAATGGACCACCAGGGAATTCCCCTACCCCACCCCACCACCCACTTTTTTTTTTTTTACATACTGGTTTCACTGGGGACATTGATTCTTTCTCAGTGGGGGTTTTAGAGACTTGACACCTGGAGTGGTTTGTTGTTGTTGAGTCACTCAGTCGTGTCCAACCCTTTGCGACCCCATGGACTGGAGCCTGCCAGTCTTCTCTGTCTATCACCATCCCCCAGAGCTGGAGTGGTTGTGGTGGGATCTTTTCTTGAGTCAGTCTCTCCTGACCCTCCTTCCACGGTGAATCTGTGATGCCTAAAGAATTCTCAGATAAGAATAAAGCAGATACTAAGGGTTGCAGGCCTTAGTGTCTATCTGCTTAGGCTTAGGCCCAGGCCATCCAGTGATCTCAGCCACAGCCTCACCTCCATACTGTGTTCATTCACCTCGACGGAGTCTACTGTTACCTGACAGGTAGTGTCAGGGAGGAAGAAATTTTCCTCTAGCCTCCTCGTTCTTCTGGCTCATCCAAGAATGAAATTGATCTGAGACAGATTGATGGGAGGAAGTCAAACAAAATTTTAATAACATGAATACATGGGAGAGACCAGGAAAAAGTAACTCACTGAAATGAACGAAGCCCTCACCTCAAATACCATCCTCAAACAAAGGCAGAGGTGTTGAGAGTGGGAGAGCCAGGGCAAGTTACCAGGAAAAACAAGGAAACAAGGGTGATCACGGTACACATTTATACCACTTCCTTCTCCATTGATCAATTGAGTTTCTAGAGATTTGATCAGCCTTCTCTTCTGGGGACAGAGGGAGATTTCCCGTACAAATATAAGTGTTTCTTACAAAAAGGGAATTCTTACTTGGTTTTCAGAGCTCTTTCAGTGTCGGCTATTACCCCGAAAATAACTAGCTTGAAACAATATGCCGAAGAGATGTGTTTTAGGGTGGCAAATTCTCCTCCCCTGTAGTAGTATGGCTGCTTTTGTTTTCATTTTGCTCTTCAGCATTGTAATCTTTTCCTGTAATTAACATGGCGAAAAAGAAAAAAGTAACCTTAAGATTTCTTTAAAAAATAGAAAGCCTGTTGGACTTTGAGCTGGATTTAAATCCCAGCTCTGTTATTTGTGATGTTGGATAAACCTCTGAGTCTGTTTCAGCAGTAAAATGTTGATAAGAGTATCTCCTTACAGAATTATCTTGCACGTTAGGAATATAAAATGCCATCCTCATAAAGTAACACTGAGACTCATTAACTATTTGCTACCTATTGGGTCTGTGTATGTATGGAAAAAATCAGGACCTTTCTGTATTTTCAGTTCCATGAAAGTTCAGGTGTATAGAGTTGTATGGGTGGAGGTTATATACTGGATAAGTTGCAGGCATGTAATAATATTTTTGCCTCATAAGTTGTTAAGGGTGTTCTACAGCTTTCGGAGTGAAAGAAGTCTCAAGATATGTTGGCAAGTGGTATCCTACTTAAGGATGCTGGAGAACCAGGTGTAATTAAGAGATCTCAGAAGTGGTTAGTGGTCCTTTCCTTGTGCATGTAATAGTATTTGCCCTTTGATTTGTGATCACAGCCGTTTTTAACAGGGTGTGTCATTTCTGGGCTCTGCAGTTTCAGTCTGGCTTTGAACACTTTGCTTAAAACATGCCACACCCATTTCCAATTTCTTCATATTAGAATGGTATATCCAAAGATCTTATTTTCCTTTCCTGTCTCCATCTTAGTGACTAAACTGTTTATATTCCTTTCCCTGCCTTTCTTTGAAAAGTCCTGGTACTCTCAGCAAATTCCATGGGACCTAGGCGCCTAGACAGGTAGCAAAGAATGGAAATTCACTTTTGGATTCTTCTCTGTGTAATTACCCTCTTCCCGGGTATTTCCAGGCCCTTCTCATCCTGATGCCTATTGTACTGATAGTTTATTGAAAATTCAAAAGCTGGTAACCTGGTGTTGGACCTGCAGAAGAAGTCCCCAGTGTTTATTCTCAAGGAGTCTGTGATTGAGTGGGATGCAAACATTGGAAGTTCCACCTGGTTCTTCCTGGACACAACCTGTTCCCTGTGTCCACTTTCCAATGTCTGTTGCTTCTGATGAACCCTTCAACCTAGACGTGTTTGTTTGAACTCTGTAGATGAGTTTTCCCCCACCCTAGAGATTGTCTTCATCGAAGAACGGAATTAAAAGTACATACAGTCTGTGTGTTCACTTAGAAATGATCCAAACACCTGACAGCTGTTGTGAGGTTGCCCCTAAACCAACAGGTACACTGGTGTTTCACAAAGTTGTGTTATTTGCAAAATCTTGTCTTCCATAACTGCTTGTCTTTAGAAGACTGCGTGTTTAAAAGGGAGACCTCTGAGAATTGTTTGCTACAAACAAATGGCTTCCAACACTTCTGCAAACTCCTTTAGGAGGAACATATTAATAGGATCAATAATCCAGGGATTAAGAGCCAGCTTTGTGGCTTGGGTTTGGTGAGTTGTAGATCGACCTAGGACCAAGACAAAGAAATTGGGTAGTAAACCATTAGGGATTTGTTTTTCCAACGGACTGGTTGAGAGTTGTGTCTTATTATAAGGAGGTGATTTCTGCTTTACTAAAATACTGTTTTAAAGTGAATATCTTTGTAGTATTTGCTGCATCTTTTTTCAGTTAAATGAGGTTTTGATTCAGTTAAATGAGGATTTGATTCATACCAGTTTAGCGACTTAGCAGCAGCAGCAGTTACAATCAAGCCACTGCTCTAGATCTCCTTTATGCTCACATTATTTTAATTGTTAAATCAATTTTTTTAGAATCCAGTAATGTTATACATTGTACAGTAAGTTGCACAGGGTAAAGTAACTCTTTCTTCCTACGCCTGACCCCAGCTACCTGACCCCTTCAGCTGCCCAGTCCACAAACTCAGTGCCAGCACATTCTTGTAGAGATAACTCCATACATATATAAACATCTCTGTGTGTAGTATTCTTTTTCCCTCTCAGTCACACTAGCATGCTGTGATGGACTTATTTTGGTGGCCTTCCCAGTGAACTCCACCTCCTTGTATGTAAGTTCAGTCAGTTCAGTTCAGTCGCTCAGTCGTGTCCGACTCTGCGACCCCATGAATCACAGCACTCTAGGCCTCCCTGTCCATCACCAACTCCCGGAGTTCACTCAGACTCACGTATGTAAACTTGTATGTAAACCCTTATGTAATTCTCTCCTATATTGACTGAGCTTGGCCTTGTGACTGGCTTTGGCCAATGGTGGATTAACAAGTGTGATGCAGGCAGAGGCTTGGTAAGTGCTTGTTCTCTAGGAATGCTTACTATTGTGACACTCACTCTCAGAACCCAGAAAACCTCAATTGTGAGGTGCCCAGCCTAGCCATGGAGAGAGGCTACGTGAAAGAGAACCAAGGTCCCTACCAACAGCAGCCAGCATCAACTTGCCAGCTATGTCATGAATGCACTGTCTTCTTGGAAGATAGTTCCGAGCCCCATCCAGGTCACCTGAGATGATGCTCTATGGAGCAGAGATGAGCATTTCTTGCCAAACCTATCTGAACTAAAAAACTGTGAGCGGTTATCATAAGCCACTAGGTTCAGTTTGTCATGTAGTAACGGATATCCAAAACACTAGATTCTAAAACTGTGAGCGGGCATCATAAGCCACTAGGTTCAGTTTGTCATGTAGTAACGGATATCCGAAACACTAGATTCTAACAGTGAAGAACCCTCCTGCCAACCCAGGAGACATAAGAGACTCAGGTTCGATCCCTGGGTTGGGAAAATCCCCTGGAGGAGGGCATGGCAACCCACTCCAGTATTCTTGCCTGGAGAATCCCACGGACAGAAGAGCCTGTCAGGCTATAGTCCATGGCATCGCAGAGGATCCAACACTGAAGCAACTTAGCGCACACTCATAAATTAATTATTCCCTTTTCTCTATTTAAAAATATTTTTTAAAAAAACAATTCCTTGTAATTATTAATCCCAATTTAGCTTATGATTTCCTCTGTGGATATACAAATAAACATTCATAATCTCTTTCAAAAGTTATTTAAATTTTCATCTTGTTAAGCTGCTCAAAAGCTGAAGTTGAAAAGATCTGCATTTTATACACGGGGACATAGAAGATCAGTCCACATAATGGAGATTCAACTGAAGATGAGCAGGGTTGTATAGGTGCCTAGTGACATATACTTTTTTTTTTATAATCAGGTACCATATATAAAATCCTATGCCCAAATGTCTGAAGCAGTACTGATAAAGAAATGCAAAAAAAAAAAAAAAAAGGCTGTCTGAGGAGGCCTTACAAATAGCAGTGAAAAGAAGAGAAGCAAAAAGCAAAGGAGAAAAGGAAAGATATACCCATTTGAATGCAGAGTTCCAAAGAATAGCAAGAAGAGATAAGAAAGCCTTCCTCAGTGATCAATGCAAAGAAATAGAGGAAAACAATGGAATGGGAAAGACTAGAGATTGCTTCAAGAATATTAGAGATACCAAGGGAACATTTCATGAAAAGATGGGCTCAATAAAGGACAGAAATGGTATGGACCTAACAGAAGCAGAAGATATTAAGAAGACGTGGCAAGAATACACAGAACTGTACAAAAAAGATGTTCACGATGCAGATAATCACAATGGTGTGACCACTCACACTCACCTAGAGCCAGACATCCTGGAATATGAAGTCAAGTGGGCCTTAGGAAGCATCACTACAAACAAAGCTAGTGGAGGTGATGGAATTCCAGTTGAGCTATTTCAAATCCTGAAAGATGATGCTGTGAAAGTGCTGCACTCAGTATGTACTCATCAGTGGCCACAGGACTGGAAAAGGTCAATTTTCATTCCAGTCCCAAAGAAAGGCAATGCCAAAGAATGCTCAAACTACCACACAATTGCACTCATCTCACACGCTAGTAAAGTGATGCTCAAAATTCTCCAAGCCAGGCTTCAGCAATACGTGAACCGTGAACTTCCAGATGTTCAAGCTGGTTTTAGAAAAGGCAGAGGAACCAGAGATCAAATTGCCAACATCCGCTGGATCATTGAACAAGCAAGAAAGTTCCAGAAAAACATCTATTTCTGCTTTATTGACTGTGCGAAAGCCTTTGACTGTGTGGATCACAATAAACTGTGGACAATTCTAAAAGAAATGGGCATACCAGACCACCTGACCTGCCTCTTGAGAAATCTGTATGCAGGTAGGAAGCAACAGTTAGAACTGGACATGGAACAACAGACTGGTTCCAAATAGGAAAGGAGTATGTCAAGGCTGTATATTGTCACCCTGCTTATTTAACTTATATGCAGAGTACATCATGAGAATCGCTGGGCTGGAAGAAGCACAGGCTGGAATCAAGATTGCTGAGAGAACTATCAATAACTTCAGATATGCAGATGACACCACCTTTATGGCAGAAAGTGAAGAAGAACTAAAGAGTCTCTTGATGAAAGTGAAAGAGGAGAGTGAAAAAGTTGGCTTAAAGCTCAACATTCAGAAAACTAAGATCATGGCGTCCGGTCCCATCACTTCATGGGAAATAGATGGGGAAACAGTAGAAATAGTGTCAGACTTTATTTTTTAGGCTCCAAAATCACTGCAGATGGTGATTGCAGCCATGAAATTAAAAGACGCTTACTCCTTGGAAGGAAAGCTATGACCAATCTAGACGGCATATTCAAAAGCAGAGACATTACTTTGCCAACAAAGGTCCGTCTAGTCAAGGCTATGGTTTTTCCAGTTGTCATATATGGATGTGAGAGTTGGACTATAAAGAAAGCTGAGCACCTAAGAATAGATACTTTTGAACTGTGGTGTTGGAGAAGACTCTTCAGAGTTCCTTGGACTGCAAGGAGATTCAACCAGTCCATCCTAAAGGAGATCAGTCCTGGATGTTCATTGGAAGGACTGATGTTGCAGCTGAAACTCCAATACTTTGGCCAACTGATGTGAAGAACTGACTCATTTGAAAAGACCCTGATGCTCGGAAAGATTGAGGGCAGGAGGAGAAGGGGATGACAGAGTATGAGATGGTTGGATGCCATCACCAACTCAATGGACATGGGTTTGGGTAGACTCTGGGAGTTGGTGATGGACAGGGAGGCCTGGAGTGCTGCGGTTCATGGGGTCGCAAAGAGACACGACTGAGCGACTGAATTGAACTGAAAAACTATATCTAATTGTGAGAGTGGTGAGGCTTGGATCTTAGGAAGAGGAAATTTTGCTGAATAGAATGGCTGAAGCCACAACATCATGAGAAGAGTTCAGGAAATTACACTTGAGCCATGATCAAATAAAAAAATGAATCCTTTTAGTTGGGTGGAGCACGTGTCATTTTGAGTAATAACCACAGTGGTCCATGTGGGGCAGGGCCTCTGTGGAGGCAGCTCCGAGACTTGACTTGTTCAGCCTGACTTCCTGTTCTTCCAGCTGTCCCCCTCCCACTCCCCTTGGTGCCCTGGGCACCGCTGAGCTCAAGGAGCATCCTTCATGACCCTTGGTCATAGGCACCGTGGTCTGACCCCATGGGCTGGGAGGTCTGTACTCGGAACATGTGCCTGCTGCTGCTGCTGCTACTGCTGCTGCTAAGTCACTTCAGTCGTGTCCGACTCTGTGGGACCCCATAGACGGCAGCCCACCAGGCTCCCCCGTCCCTGGGATTCTCCAGGCAAGAACACTGGAGTGGGTTGCCATTTCCTTCTCCAATGCAGGAAAGTGAAAAGTGAAAGTGAAGTCGATCAGTCGTGCCCGACTCTTAGCGACCCCATGGACTGCAGCTTACCAGGCTCCTCCGTCCGTGGGATTTTCCAGGCAAGAGTACTGGAGTGGGGTGCCATTGCCTTCTCCGGAACATGTGCCTGGTGGTCGTTAAATCTAACCCCTGCTAAGAGAATGAGACGGACACACCTAGAAAGCGAGGCAGAATTAGGGTGTTGGCTATCCTGTGTATTTGCATTCCAGCAGGACCTCCAAAATTGGAGCTAAAAGGACTGAGCCTAGTGGGGCGGTTTCAGGTGTCGACTGGAGTCAGGAAGGTCTCGAGGGACTTGTGCGCTTCTGTGCTCTCTGCCTGTGTTCAGACTCGCCATGCCCGTCCCGTGTCTGTCAGTCCCATCATGGTCTCCTTTCCTGCGGAAACCTTTACTCCATCCATGGTAGAAAAACATTTCACCAAGGTGGGCTTTTGACTTCTGTGTTCAGAATCACAGAAACAGCTGGAAGGAACCCCTCTGAATCCTTTTATTTGACGTTTGTTGTTGTCGTTGTTTAGAAGCTTAGCTGTGTCCGACTCTTCTGCAGCCCCATGGACTGTAGCCCACCAAGCTCCTCTGTCCATGGGATTCTCCAGGCAAGAATACTGGAGTGGGTTGCCATTTCCTTCTCCAGGGCATCTTCCTGACCCAGGGATTGAACCTGCATCTCCTGCATTGTGGGTGGACTCTCTTATCACTGAGCCACCAGGGAAGCCCATTCATTTGATGAGTAGTATCTTTTGACGTTCTTATCCTCTTGAGATGTTTGGATACCAGCAGTATTGTTTTCCATTTTCTCAGGGCCCAGACAAGCTGGGAGATTTTAGAGAACGTTTCACTTGAAGGATAAAAAATGTTCCTTCTCTTTCTTTTAGATCCTGTCTAAGCTCTCCCAGCCAGCGATGAAGCAGAGCTTTGCCTTTGACAACAATGGCTACGAGGATGACCTGGATGGCGTGCGCCCCTCCCACACGGCCACTGGCACCATCAACATCGTGGGCATGACCTGCCAGTCGTGTGTCAAGTCCATCGAGGGCAGGGTCTCCAGTTTGAAAGGCATTGTGAGCATTAAGGTTTCCCTGGAGCAGGGCAGCGCTGAGGTGAGGTACGTGCCCTCAGTGGTAAGCCTGATGCAGATTTGCCATCAGATTGAAGACATGGGCTTCCAGGCCAGTGTGGCTGAGGGAAAGGCCACCTCCTGGCCCTCCAGGGTCTCACCTGCCTCAGAGGCCATGGTCAAACTTCGGGTGGAGGGCATGACCTGCCAGTCCTGTGTCAGCTCCATAGAAGGCAAGATCGGGAAACTGCAGGGCGTCCTGAGGGTCCGTGTCTCGCTCAGCAACCAGGAGGCAGTCATCACTTACCAGCCTTACCTTATCCAACCCCAAGACCTCAGGGACCACATAACTGACATGGGATTTGAAGCCGTCATCAAGAACAAGGTGGCCCCCGTGAGCCTGGGACCCATAGACGTCAGGCGGCTCCAGAGCACCCTCTCAGCAGCCCCTCCGGCTCCCGTTAATCAGAATGACAATAACTCTGAGACCCCGGGGGGCCAGGGGATCCCCCTGCACCTGAGAGTGGATGGAATGCACTGTAAGTCTTGTGTCCTGAACATTGAAGACAATATCGGCCGGCTCCCCGGGGTTCAGAGTATTCACGTGTCCCTGGAGAGCAGGACTGCCCAAGTCCAGTACGACCCTTCTCTCGTCTCCCCGGGGGCCCTGCAGAGAGCCATTGAGGCCCTGCCTCCTGGGAACTTTAAAGTCTCTCTTCCCAATGGGGCGGAAGGGAGTGGGCCAGACTCCAGGAGCCCCCCGGCGTCCAGTGCGCCCTGTACGGTGATGCTGGCCATCGCCGGCATGACCTGCAAGTCCTGCGTCCAGTCCATTGAAGGCCTGATCTCCCAGAGGGCGGGTGTGCACCAGATCTCAGTCTTTTTGGCCGAAGGGACTGCAGTGGTTCTCTACGATCCATCTCGAACTCACCCAGAAGAACTGCGAGCTGCGGTGGAGGACATGGGATTCGAGGCCTCCATCCTGGCTGGTATGTGGTGATGTGTGTCAGGGCTCCCTGGGGGCGTCTCCTTTCTCTCTCGTCTTACGACGACGTGATCCCTGCACAGTTGGACAGGGGAGCCACACTCCCTGCCTCCCAGGTCCTCCGAGCTGACAATTCTGCAACTTAAGCCGGTGGGCCAGTTGTCAGGATCGAGGAGCTAGAATTCCCAGGTGTTTCTGTGTTGCCTCTCAGGTCGCTGGGACTCAGTGCTAAGTTCCTTGCACTTTTGGCTTCTTTTCTGAAGAGAACGCTGATCCTGTATTGTTTGTAAATAACATACTGTGGGAACACCTGGCCCTCCTCTCTCTAAAGGAGCCATCCTCATTTGCTCGGAGATTTCTCTGCTGAACAAAACAGAATAATAAAGACAACAGGACCTTGGTCCTAGCCCCTGGAGCCCACTCTGTTGAAAGTGGGAATGAAGGAAAGGGCGGGACGATGGTTCCTTTCCCCCACCACCAGCCACGGCTGTGAGAAGAGGGGGACAAGACAGCTTTCACAAAGTGAGGAGCCCACAGGCTTGACCCCACGTCAGTCAGTAGAACGTTTCCTGGGTGGTGGCCGTCCCCAAGCCCTCTCGCATTGACCCACCAGCCACTCACTTGCTGCTTTTCCCTCTACTTCCCTGGCATGGAGCCCTGCACGGTGTCCTGGCACCTATCGTGTTTCTGCCCCTCGCCAGGCCTGTGTGAGCTGTGGGCCACTGGGAAGTGAGGTGTAGCCCCTCCGGAGAGCTCGTGTGGTAGCGAGAAGGGGAAACCATGCCGGGCCGCAGGGGTAGGCTGGTGAGGTAGGGGGCTCGGTGGTGGTAGGAAGGCTCCTCTGGGGGGAGAGGGTGGGATTGAGCCATGGGAGATGGCAGAAACCCTTCCACCGCCTCCCCCACCACCCCTCATGTCTCATTCCCACTCACCTCCCCCCGGAGGAGCCCTTCCTAGACAGGGGGCTCAGGGGGGCTCAGATCCCTATACACACACCCCTGATGGGAGCATGTGAGTCATGAGGAGGAACTGTGCCCCACCCTGTGCTTTGTCTTTGTACCAAGTTTCAGGAAGGAGTTTTGTTTTTAAACAAAAATCAGTAAAGAAAACAGCAGGACAGTAAATCCTGTACTCAGAAGGTAAGACATGCAGTGTGGAGTGGCCATCTGCTCTGTTTGTGTGAGGCTTAAAGTCTTTCAACAGTGGAATCAAGTTCGTGGCAGTAAAAAGAAATTTGCCTTGAACTACATAATCCAAAATAATTGAACTCAACAAAAAGTAAACCTGGGGGAAAACAGGGGTTTTGATTGGCCACAATTATGAGAATTACGTTTAGCCCAAGAGGTACTTAGGGTGCCAGATTTAGCAAATAAAAATCCGGGACACCTAGTTTGCATTTGAGTTTCAGATAAACAATGAAGAATGTTTTAGAATTAGTATGTCCCATGCAGTATTTGAGACATACTAAAAAAAAAACAAAAAAACCTTGTTTATCTGAAATCCAGTTTTATCCGGGCGTCCTGTATTTTACCTGTCAGACTTAATTTAGGATAAACTGTAAGTGTGCTGCTGGAGAAGGAAACGGCAACCAACTCCAGTATTCATGCCTGGAAAATCCCATGGACCGAGGAGCCTGGTGGGCTACAATCCATGGGGTTGCAAAGAGTCGGACACGACTGAGCGACTTCTGTGTGTGTGTGTGTGTGTGTGTGTGTGTGTGTGTAAGTGTGCTGATGACTATCTTTTAAAACCACGTAAATGGTTTGTATTTTTTTTTGTATTTGTAATTGTATTTTTATACAAATACATTATTTGTGTTTTTTTCGGTCATTCTGAATTGACCAGGGGTTCCTTGAGGACAGTCGTCCAACCACATGATTTGCTTCTCCTTGCACAGACTCATTTCTTTGTGATAAATATCTGAAAGCATAGTTGCTGGGTCATAGGATATCAGCCTTATTTCATTCCATCGCAAATATTTATTGTGCCACTACTAAGTACCAAACTGTTAGGGGTACCATTTTTGATAATACTGTTACGTAGGTTTCCAGAAAGCCAAATCAATGTATACGCCCTCTCAGGGTTGGCATAAAGGACCCAGTAGCATAGGCTGGCTTGAGTTCCTGTTCATTTATTTAAACTTTAGCAGTCTTCAGAAGCTTAGAATTTAGTTGAGTTAGACCTCTGTGTTGGAGAATAGCACGAATGTTAGTGAAACTGTTGACCACAGTATTTGAATAGAAAGGCGAGTGAATCCAGACAGTGGTGATGGAGAGCAGCAGGAGGGATTGGTGGATTAGGAGTAGGAGGTTGAATGTTAAGAGCCTGAGATCCAGAGGTGGAGTCATTTTGAAGGACAAGGTCCAGGAGAGCAGAACTGTGCTAGGTGAGGTGATAGTCTTTGCATCCAGAAGGTTGGAGGGCTCTAAGGCTGGAGCACTGGAGGGTCTTCACTGAAGGGGCTGAAAGTGTCCATCAGCTGCACTCCAAGTGAGTGGAAGTAGTTTTAGCACTTTCCAGAAAATGAGCTTCTATTGTAGTGGCTGTGGACTTTGAAGTAATGAGAGTTAATCGTCAAATGATGGCATTCTCTTCTACGTACTCTTCAAGAGTATTTTGTGTCATCACGAAAGTGTGACTTTCCAGAAAATGAGCTTCTATCATAGCAGCTCTGGACTTTGAAATAATGAGTTCATCGTCAAATGATGGCATTCCTTTCTACACACTCTTCAAGAGTATTTCGTGTCATCGCAAAAGTGTAACTTTTCAGAACGATGAAATCGTTCTGTATCTTGATCTGGTTGATGCTTAGTTACATCCATCTATACATGTGTGGTGGGCAAATGTCTGCTCCCTGATCCGTGGAACTCGGCGGAGAAAGGATGGCCTTTTCAGTATTGGAGCCGGATGACTGGAAATCCAAGCAGAAAGAAACTACCCTTGACCATCACCTCAGACCTACACAGAAGTTAATGTGAGGCATATCAGTGACCTGAATGTAGACCTTCATGTAAGATAACAGAGCTCAGTGAAGAAGCCAGAGCTAGAAGAAAACATCGTGAATATTTTCATTGTTGAGGTAGACATGTCCATTAACAGAGGAAAGAGTGCATCACCACTGAAGTTGGTTTAGTTGACTGTACATTGGACTTCATTCACATCAAGGGCTTCTCTTATCAAAAGAGATAGCATTAGATGAGGGTGACAAAGCAAGCCACAGACTGTCAGGCCATGTTCACAGTGGGTACAGCTGACAAAGCGCTCCTGCCCAGAATGTATAGAGGACTTAGACAAATGAGGAAAGGGCCAGCAACTCAATTAAGGTGTTTGGGGCAGTTTGATTCTCAGAGGGGAGGGAGTGGGCCTCTGTTTACCAGGATGCTATAGTGGTTAAAAGACAGTCCAGATGTGTAAGCTCGATTCCCTGATTTCTGAGGGGTTTGGGACAAAGTATTTAATTTCTTATAATTCATTTCTTCATCTGTAAAATAGAATCAGTAGCAGGATTTGCCACAAGGCTACGTTGACAGTTAAAGGAGGCCATATGTGTGCTTAACGGCGGCGGGGGCGGGGGGGTGCCTGGTGAGTTCTTATCACTGCTGTCGTTGTCATCATCCATTAGAGCATTCGTCTACCCAGAACATTCCATCCTTGCAGTATTGGTGTGTTTTCCTACATGTGGAATCGTGTCTCCATCTGACTGTGGAGAGAGAGATTCAGTGATGAAATCTCTGGTTCCCCACCCTACCCATATCTTCTCCATGAACTTTGACCTGAATATTGTTAGGCTTGACCCTCCTGTTCCAGAAAAAAATTAATTCATTCTTCTAGTTTGAATGATTTCTAATTTGTATGCTTTCTGACCTTCTGTCCTAGAAAACTGTTCCAGCAACCACATTGGCAACCACAGCTCTGGGAGTGCCGTGGGGCACGTGGCGGCTGGCACACCTGTGCCTGTGCAGGGAGGGACTCCCCAGCCAGGGGAGCTCCATACTAACCACATCCCCCGCCAATCGCCCAAGTCCCTGCCGGCCTCCACCACGGTGGCCCCAAAGAAGTGCTTCCTACAGATCTCAGGCATGACCTGTGCATCCTGTGTGTCCAACATAGAGAGGAACCTGCAGAAAGAACCTGGTAAGAGGTCCACACTGCAGAGCCTGGAATGCTGCTGCAAGGCGGTCGAGTAGACTGTCGGGCGTCATGGTTAGCAATGTGGGGTGGTGTGTGCGCCCTTTGGCATCTCTACTGACCACGTTTATCAGGAGCCCTGATAATCTGGTGGGGCTTCCCTGGTGGCTCAGTGGTAAAGAACCCACTTGCCAATGCAGGATATGCGGGTTCGATCCCTGGGTTGGGAAGATTCCCCTGGAGAAAGGGAATGGCTACCCACTCCAGGATTCCTGCCTGGAGAATCCCACAGACAGAGGAGCCTGGCGGGCTACAGTCCATGGGGTCACAAAGAGTCGGACATGACTTAGTACGTGCTGATAATCTGGTGGCGTGTTCATTGTATGTTAGAGGATAGATGTTTCTCTGGAAACATCTGGAGCAGTTGGCATTCTGCCCTTTAAGGAGTATTTAGTTTGAGATAAAATGGATCTCTGAGTGAGTTAGCCATGGGGAACCCGGTTTAGAGGTCAAGGTACAGTCATGAGTGGCCTCCCCACCTAGCTTGTCTTGGTAGCAGTCTGTGGTTTTCCCTTCCAAAGCCTCTTACTGTCAAATACATCATCAGTAGCCTGTATTTTGTGGAGAAGTTCCAGTTTCAAATATTCTGCCCTGTTGTCCCTGTAAATCATAAACAGTTGTAAAAACGCCAAAGTTTTGTCCTCTAAACAACATCGGCCATCTGGTTTCTTAAGCCTGAAAGTGGAACAAAAATCCCGTCCCAATTTTGTGTTTGGAGAATGTCTGAACCATGACTCTGCTGGCCTCCGGGGTCACTTTCTGTCTTCCTGCGGCTCCTTGTGAACTCCTGCTCAACAAGCCTACGGCTCCCTGAGGCTCTAGAGGATGGTTCTCAAACTGAGGTGTTCCTGGAGCTCCCCTGTCACCCTTGGGTGGGTCACTTGGAAGTTACCCTGTGGTTCACAGGCCCATGTTTCTCTTCCTCACCTGAATCCCTCATTTTATCCCTTATGACATTGTTTTTTAAAGCACATCATTCCTTTCATTTATGTGAATGAGCTTTCTTTTCCCCCTTAAACAATTTTTTTTTAAATGAAATTACATAGTATTTTATTTTTTATTTATTTTTTTCACTCAGTGGAAGGCAGGACCTCCCTCCCTTAAACTATTAATGAGCAATAGCAGTAGCAAGATAGTCCATGGGATTTCTTTTACATTCCTGAAAGCAATTGAAAACGGAAAAAGAGTAAGGAAAACCACTTTTGAAAATTATTTTTTTCTCCTGTGTGTGAAAGTGGAGGGGAAAAGTACCTCCTTGGTGTAACAGTAGTTGCCAGCTGCAGACGCCGTCCCCTGCTTACGTCCTCACCAGTGTCTCCTAGGGCCTGACTCAAGCTGCCCCTGCCGGGGTGGCAGCATGGCTCAGCCTGAGAGTGGGGTGACCCCCAGAGCAAACCCCAGACCCACTGAGCCAGAGTCTGTGCTTTCACCAGGTCCTTGGGTGATTTGTATGTCCACTAATGTGTGAGGAGCGTGGCTCTAGAATGGTGGCTCTCACGCTTGGCTGTCCATTAGAACCCCCAGGAGAGCTTTAACTTGCCTGCAATGCAGGAGACATAATGAGACTATGGTTTGATCCCTCGGTGGGAAAGATTCCCTGGAGGAGGGTCTGGCAACCCACTCTAGTATTCTTGCCTGGAGAATCCCATGGACAGAGGAGCCTGGCGGGCTACGGGCCATGGGGTCGCAGAGTCAGACACGACTGAGTGCCTAATACAAAGGGCCAGGTATGGTGACTGTTAGCGCTCCTCCCCAGGTGACCTCACGCCCAGCCAAGTGTGAGCACCACTGTTCTAGAAACTTCTGGGGGCAGAGGTCTTCCTCTGCTAGCTTGTGTTGAGCTCATCATCTCCCAGAGCCCTGGCCTGGAGGGTTCCAGCTGTGCCCCGCTGGTTGCAGGGATCCTGTCCGTGCTGGTTGCCCTGATGGCGGGAAAGGCAGAGGTGAAGTACAACCCGGAAGCCATCCAGCCCCTGGAGATAGCAAAGCTCATCCAGGACCTGGGCTTTGAGGCAGCAGTGATGGAAGACTACACGGGCTCGGATGGTGACCTCGAGCTGATGGTAAGCACGGCGGCTGGGCTGGAGCAGGGGGCTGGGCGGTGCAGGCCCAAGACGGCCTCCGCAGCCGGGGCTGTGAGCAGGACGCTCGCCCATCTTGCTTATATCCTGTCGTCGCTGGGTTCTCCTTTGAAGCCAGTAACTAGGATCTGTTTGTTTTGTGAAGGAATGCCCTCTGTGTCAGAGTCATAGGGATGCATCCAGGGTTTTAGGAGGAGGAGGCAGTGGTGGGAGAGGAAGAGGAATTAGAGCGACTATCCTGAGCTTGGTGGTTCAAGGGAGTCAAATCTGAACACGTTCCGTGAGGCCGGGAGGGAAGCTGAAAGGCCAGAGGGGTGTCCAGGCCATGGGATGT
Source organism: Bos indicus (assembly GCF_029378745.1). Taxonomy (NCBI): domain Eukaryota; kingdom Metazoa; phylum Chordata; class Mammalia; order Artiodactyla; family Bovidae; genus Bos; species Bos indicus. The sequence goes on along the minus strand of NC_091771.1, from coordinate 21,276,012 downwards.
GAGTCAGCGAGGAAGCCAGCAGCCATCGCAGGGGAAGAGGGCTTGGTCGGAGGCACAGAACATATCTGGAAGGTGTCTGGTGACTAGAGTGTGGCCGGGCGCTTGGTCCGGGGTGAACGCTGTCCGTGGTGGTCGCTGCTCCCAGCGCTGCTGGAGGGGGCGGGACGAGGTGGGGGCATGCTTTCCCGTCTGCCCTCTGTTGCCAGCTGTACTTGTCAACAAATCATGGAAGACAACAGATGGGTCTCCTATTTCACATGTAGTGTGCTCACAAGCACTTCTGTGCAAAGCTTCTTTTGTACAAATAAAGGGAGACTTAGAAGGAATCCACAAGCATTGAGTAACGCTGTTTACCAAAGTGACTGCATCTTTCTTCTTTGCTGTGTTTAGTCCCTGCTGTTAGTGGTGAGTAAATGTTTGAAGAGTAAGTGCTGAGGACATGAGTGGCACTTTGAGGTCCTGATAAGTGGTGTTCATTGTAGAGCAAGCCCTCCGCTCTGGCCGGGCCTCGGTGTGTGCGGAGGGGCCCACGGTAGCACTCGATGGGTTACAGCCGGAATCAGGGCTGGCAATAGGAGCAGGGCCCCTCTGAAAACCTCCAGGTCCAGAGGTCTCGTCTCTGCACAGACTACGGCATGGGAAGTCTAGAACAAGACTGTCATTTGAGGGGACTTCCCTGGTGGTTCAATGGTTAAGACTCCAAGCGTCCAATGCAGCCGGTGTGGGTTCCATCCCTGAGCGGGGAACTAAGATCCCACGTGCTGTGTGGTGTGGCCAAAAAAAAAAAAGACAGTGGGGAAGATGAAAACATTTTTTTGAACAATGTTTTGTTTTTTTAAATTGCAGTGTTATTTTTTAAGACACTAAGCGGTATCGATACTTGTATTGTCATCACATGCTCAGGTATTTTATGTCTGTATTTAATTTGTTTTCTGGGAAGTGCTGACCACTGATGCTCAGAAGTGAAGAAGTGAAATCACTCAGTCCTGTCCAACTCTTTGCGACCCCATGGACTGTAGCCTACCAGGCTCCTCTGTCCATGGGATTTTCCAGGCAAGAGTGCTGAAGTGGGTTGCCATTTCCTTCTCCAGGGGATCTTCCTGACCCAGGGATGGAACCCGGGTTTCCTGCATTGTAGGCAGACACTTTTACCATCTGAGCCACCAGGGAAGTGATACTCAGAAGAGTTAGTCGTCTGGCTCACTTGACGCAGATGACGGATGGCTGACTCACTTGGAATTCCTTTCTCACACTGGTGCACGCAGCCTGGGGTGGCGGAAATGGATAACCAGGACAGGGCTGTGAAAGTCTATTGTTACCAGAGCTGGGAGCCAGGCCTCAGTCCTTGCCATCTGCTTAGTGATTGGTTTCCTGTACCTGAGGTGGGGAGGAGCACTGATTATATATCCTGAAGCCTCTGGGGAATGTCTGGGGTTAAAATCTTGCACTGGAGGTTCGGGGGCTTGCACGTTGGGAAGGAGGACAGAGTTCTTGTGGCTGCCTGTTAACCAGCTCCCTGTATGCCATTGATGGAGTCCTCTGGACCCTAGGTCAGTGGGATCTTTGTCATCCTTTGCTGCAGATCACGGGGATGACCTGCGCCTCCTGTGTTCACAACATAGAATCCAAACTCAGGAGGACAGAAGGCATCACCTACGCCTCTGTGGCTCTTGCCACCAGCAAAGCCCACGTGAAGTTTGATCCTGAAATTATTGGTCCGCGGGATATTGTCAAACTCATCGAGGTGAGTCATTCATCCAAAAAATTTTGCACCCATGTTTTTAAAAACAGTGATTTATAATCATCATAGGAAAATGAGCAAAATGTAGCTAATTAAAAAAAAGAGAGAAAATCAGCTAGTATAATATATTGATAAAATCCTTCAGATTTTCCCGTGGAAATAAGGTGACTTATTTTAAAATAAACTATAAGGGTTTAGTAAGTCTCAGATAATCTGAGATTGAAAATCAGTGAAGGGGGCTTCCCAGGTGGCTCATTGGCCAAGAATCCACCTGCTAATGCAGGGTTGCAAGAGGTGTGTGTTTGATCCCTGGGTGGGGAAGATCCCCTGGAGAAGGAAAAGGCAACCCACTCCAGTATTCTTGCCTGGGAAATCCCATGGACAGAGGAGCCTGACAGGCAACAGTCCATGGGATCTCAAGAGTCAGACACGACTTAACAACTGAACAACAGGAAAAAGAAAAAGACATTATTGTTTTGATTTCAAGTAGTCCCCGAGAAACAGCAGCATCACCAGGATTCCTGGTACATGGTGTTAAGTCGACTAATTGTGAGAATCCCCTGGTAGTCCAGGGGTAGGACGCTGCGCTTTCACTGCGGAGCGCCTGGCTGGGTTCAATCCCTGGCTAGGAACTAAGATCCCACAAGCCATGCAACACAGCCAAAAAAAAAAAAAAAAGGGACTAGTAGTAATTTTTAATATTATTTACATCTGTGCCAAGTATCTGCAGATGAAAGGACTGTTGGTGTTGGGAAGAGTTTCCCTGCATTTGGGCCTTCTTTGCAGTCATTTCTCCTTTGGAAAATTGGTCAACGCAGTTTCATATACCTCCACTCCATTCCTTCCTCACGTTGCCATAGACATTCCATATCCTCTCCTAGGTCTGTGTTGTATCAGAGTGTCAGTGGTGATCTGGCTGGGCCGAGACAGTCAAAACTGAACCAGATGAACTCGTAACGACTAACGGTGAAGTTTAGCAGGGACTGTGGCTTATGAAATGAAACATTTCAGAGCAGGCTTTGAGTTGTGGTAAATTTTCCTTTGTGTGTGTGTGTGTGTGTGTGTGAAAGAGAGGTATTGTCTGTTGTCTGGCCTAGCAGAGCTCTTTGATATGCAAATACTGTTACTGCTATTGATATAGTGCCTTAATCTTAGAGGTAGATAACTCAGCTTCTTTATCAGATGAGGAAGAGTGACCCCCCCCAGAGAGGTTCAGGGACTTAGATCCCCCGCACCCAGCTAAAGGTTGCAAGACCTGGTACTCAAACCCAGGTCTCCCAGCTCCAAGCTCAGTGGGCATCCAGTTTCTGCCATGCCGCAGGTCTTACGGAACAGTGATGATAAGGCACTGGTGAGGGAGAGAAGTTGACGGATGCAGTAATGATGGGCAGTGTCCAGGTGGAGCTTGGAGCATATCTCCAGTACCCTTCCTGTTTCTTTTTATTTATTTTAAAAGATAATTTATTTGGCAGCGCTGAGTGTTAGTGGTGGCATGTGGGATCCTTTTTTAGCTGCAGCATGTGTAATCTTAGTTGTAGCATGTGGGATCTAGTTCCCTGAGCAGGGATTGAACCCAGGCCCTCTGCTTTGGGAGCTTGGAGTTTTAGCCACTGGACCACCAGGGAAGGTCTCCCCCACTTCCTGTTTAGAACACCCTACTGGCCTCTACCCAGCTCACTGTAGCTCCCTCCTTGTTCTTACTCGGGGAATAGTGCCAGTGTCTGGCCCCCATTCCTGCATCTCTGGGGCATCATTTCCTGATGTAACTAGGCCGGCATTAGTTGCGAAGGATTTGTCTTTAGATGGCCTTACGTGCTGTTTCTCCTACTGTAACACATTTTTGCGTACAATCTCAACATCAGAGTCCCCGGGGCCCCTCTTTCTATTGCGCTGACTGACAGGACATTTCCTGACAGCTTTTTCTGTGTAATTTCTTAAAGGGAATCAGAAATCTAGTGATCAGATCAAATAAGGCAGAGAAGGGTGGAGGAGAGAAGTGAGGCAGCCAAAGAACTGGGAGAGATAATCCCTGAGAAAACCACAGATGCTGTTGGCGTCAGTCTGCTCAGCGGGAGAGCCTGTGCTGAGGGGTGGGGGACCTGTGACTGGATCCAGCACTTCCGATGATGCTGTGGCTTTGGTCGGGGGTTTGACCTCTGACCTTCAGTTTCATCCTGCAGAGAGCAGTGGCCACGGACCAACTCCCCAACTGATACTGGGGAGTCTTTCACTCACGAATCCCAAGCTTGTAACTCGGCATCCGTCAGCTCTGGGCAGGCTCAGTCACCTCCCAGCATCCGTTGCCTTTGCCGACAGAAGGAGCAGGCATCCCTGTGGGCAGCATCTGTAGGGCGATGTGGGGACAGAAGTCATGAGTCCTCAGAGGGAGTTGTAGGTTAACCTCATTTCCAAAGATGTAAACTGCTTTCTCCTGATGCCTGTTTTAACCAAGTGCCTTCTTTCTTGTTTCCTCCTTTTGATAACAAGGAAATTGGCTTTCGTGCCTCCCTGGCCCAGAGGATCCCCAATGCTCATCACTTGGACCACAAGGTGGAAATAAAGCAGTAGGTAGACCAGCACTGTAGCTCTGCCTATGGGGCCAGTTCTCCCCGTACCTCCCCTGCCTGATTCTGTGCTAATCGGGGTCCCTGTGGCCCCCTCAAGCTGCCCCCTCATCCCGCCGCCACCTCCTACAGCACCTTCTGCTGAATTAATCGCCTTTACCTCATAATGCTAACCCTTTACAACAATACTGTCCCACAGTACCTTCTGCTATGACAGAAACGCTGTATGTCTGCATTGCCCAGTATGAAATGCAGCCACTGTGACTCAGCAAATACATTTTTAATTCCACTTCACTTTAATTTTAATTTAAATAGCTACCTATGGCTGATGGCTAACAGACTGGATAGCACTTAACGTGTGAGTTTTGAAGAAAGAACAGTAGCGGCCATAGTCTGAGGATGGTCAGCCTCTTTGGGGCTGAACGCTTAGCTTTTTCTGGGCCTTGGTTGCCTCGCCTGTAGATTGGAGGTACCACTTCTGCCACGAGCAGGCCACAGCTACGTCTAAACATCCCTGGAGCATCCGTGCAGGGAGGTTTAGACCTTTGATGTCCCCTCAGATGGCCAATGTAGGGAGCGAGCACTGCTCTCATTGTAGCCCTTGGTGGCCTGTCCCAGACATGGGGCAGAGGCAAGTCTCAACCCGAGTCCTCGGGAGGGGACCAGCCTGGAAGCCAAGGGGCAGGCGGAGCCTGACGTGTCCGTGTTGCTGCTTTGCTTTCCAGGTGGAAGAACTCTTTCCTGTGCAGCCTGGTGTTTGGCATCCCCGTCATGGGTTTAATGATCTATATGTTGATACCCAGCCATGAGCCCCAGTCGACGGTCCTGGACCATAACATCATCCCAGGACTGTCCATCCTGAATCTCATCTTCTTTATCTTGTGCACCTTTGTCCAGGTGCGTATCGGGGGCTGGCGGGAGGCACACCCGCCCGGCATGCCTGCGTGTGGCTGGCAGGTGCTGTCCGCTTAGCATGCTGTCGGTTGAGCCAAGTGCCTCTTCATTGCCTGTTTCCCCGCCACCCAGCCCGTTGCTGACTGTTTCTGTCTTATGGCTGACACTAAGGGCCTGACATGGGGAACGAGAAAGGACCTGGCTTCATGGGCAGTTCACAGGTGACCAAACTCCCCCGGGACAGCAGCCCTTTCAAGGCAAGGCTTGGTGATCCAGGGTAGCGTGTTTGCTTTTTTCCCACTGAATTCGCCGTCAGAAGCGGCAGCTGGACCGCCCTGGAGCTCTTGCTGCTCTTCTATATCTTGTCTTGAATGACCGAGATGCAGTCCCGGGGAATCATAATTTAAAAGGCACAGCCCTTGTGTTTTGTCTACCTTGGGGACCACATTCAGGAACTAGCTGTGTTTCTGGTGGAGACGTGCCTTCCATTAGGAATATAAAATAAAACTCCTGACTTAATATTAGGCTTAGTACTAGAATATTAGAATTAATTCATATGAATTAGAACTGTCTGGAGGCAAGTATTTGTAGGCTGGATTTGTTTTTTTCCCCAGATCCTCGTCTGTATAGGAAAAATACGTATTTACATGCATATATGTCCGTGTGTGTATGTATTCACTACTACAGACATAGGCCTTTTTTTCCAGCTGAAATAGACTTACACTAGACCCACTGATCTATAACTGGCTTTGTCACTCAGCCACGCACTGTGTACGTCTCTCCCATCAGCAGTCTCTTCAGAAGGGACCGCATAGCACTGTGCCCAGTATGCACGCACTGTGATCTCTTTCACCATCTTCACCATCCATGGACATTTACGTGGTCGAGTCCTCTGGGTCTTAAAGGTCTCCCATGAGCATCCACTCCTGTGGCCAGAAGTCCTCTGAGTGAGGAAGTACATTTCATACATGTCAGTTACAGAGGGCAAAGGGATGTCCGCGTCGTGGGTGAGCTCAGAGTATTTGCAGTCCCGAGGGGCCCCGCGTGACTGTCGCTCTCCCCCACCACCTTCCAGTTCCTCGGCGGCTGGTACTTCTATGTCCAGGCCTACAAATCTCTGAGACACGGGATGGCCAACATGGACGTGCTCATCGTGCTAGCCACGAGCGTCGCCTACGTCTACTCCCTCGTCATCCTGGTGGTGGCCGTGGCCGAGAAGGCCGAGAGGAGCCCCGTGACCTTCTTTGACACGCCCCCCATGCTCTTCGTCTTCATTGCCCTGGGGCGGTGGCTGGAACACGTGGTGAAGGTAACTGCAGCCTCAGATTAAAGGCAGAGCTCTTTCCTCAGCAGCACAAACCTCAGTTCATCTGAATACCTTGGTTAGAATTACTCACGATACGCCGTCAAGGGCACGACTCGAAGAAACATGAAACCTACATATAATTAGGTACCCCAGCCGCTAATCTCCAAACCAGTCGCTACTTCTAAAATCCCAGCTAATCTGGTTAATTATTAAAAGCCTTTGTTCAGGTGCGGCGTGCAGTGGAAAGAACCCTGGCTTTTGGGTCAGAGGTCCCATCGTCTCTTGGTAAATAACCGAGCATGTGGCTTCCTGGATTAGATATCCACATTCCCACCTCAGGGTCATGCCGTTCTTACCACCATTGTTCCAGATGTCAGTGTGTCCTATAAAAGAATGGAACTCGGGCCCTAAAAAAATCAGAGTGAACCTAAAAGTAAATGGTCGGTGGGCAGATGGGTATTGTTTCTTCCACCTGAAAAGTAATTCGCAGGACTTGGTGGCCCTGTACACTCAGGGCGGTGGCAGCACAGTTCTCTGTCCCTGGGCAGTGGGTGACACCCATCCTGAAAGCCTGCAGATGTGCGGAGGGGCTGTGTCAAGGGAGCGCCTTTCCTTGCAGGGTCTTCTCTAACACCAGCCTTGTGAGTGATGGCCTGGGTTTGCACAGATCGGCTTACTCTCGCTCACACTTCACATTCTGGTTGTTTCTTAGAGCAAAACCTCAGAAGCTCTTGCCAAACTCATGTCTCTGCAAGCCACGGAAGCCACCGTCGTGACCCTTGGTGAAGACAACGTGATCATCAGGTAATCATCACTGTCAGAAGTCCCTGATCAATTTATATCAGCGTGTGTGCTGCACACCCATGGTGTACAGGACCTTGTGAGGGCCGGCACAGCCACGACAGAAAGATCCCTCCTGTAAGTCCACTTCAGCAGGCAGAGCGTTTACATACTAAGATAAGCGAGGGTTCAAGGGGGTGTATGTATGCTAGACGCCAAGTGAGAGGTACAGGTAGTCTGTCTGGAACTTAGGAGAAGGCTAGTGGTGGTCAAACAGAGCTTCCCAGAGCATGGTGCATGAGCTAGGTCTGCCTCACAAGATTTGGAGGATTTAGACAGGCTGAGAGATATGAGTTCGACTTGATACTGAGGTAGGAGTTCAACTAGCCCAAGAATAAAAATGGGAGAAGTGTCTTTCTTCTTTAGAAGGTTAACTGCTAAGTCACGTCAGTCGTGTCTGACTCTTTGTGACCCTATGGACTATAGCCCACCAAGCCCCTCTGTCCATGGGGTTCTCCAGGCAAGAATACTGGAGTGGGTTGCCATGCCCTCCTCCAGGGGATCTTTCCAACCCAGGGATCAAACCAGGGATCGAACCTGTGTCTCTTACATCTCCTGCATTAGTAGACAGGTTCTTTATCAGTATCATCACCTGGGAAGCCCTATGTATAAGGTTGGCAGATATTAAAACCAGTAATGATTATTGTCATTATTGCTGGGACTTAAATAGCATTTACTATTTGCCAGATGCTATACTAACATGTTTGTGTTTAACCAAAAGAGAAAAAAGAAAGGCCTTATGAGGAAGGAACTCCTCGTACTCTTATTGTACAGATGTGGACACTGAGGTTCAGGGAGGCTAAGCAACTGGCCCAGGGTCACACAGGTGTTAAGTAGAGGAATTAGGACAGAACCTACACTGTTAGTTCCAGAGCCCATGTTCTTTACAGTTACATACACTGACTCTCAGGCTCCCCTGGTGGCACAGTGGTAAAGAATCTGCTTGCCAATGCAGGAGATGTGGGTTCGATCCCTGGGCCTGCAAGATCCCCTGGAGGAGGAAATGGTAAGCAGCTCCAGTATTCTTGCAGAATTCCTTGGATGGAGGAGCCTGGCGGGCTACAGTCCATGGGGTTACCAAGAGTCAGACATGACTGAGCAGCTAAGCACACACACACACAAACTGACTCTTAAATCATATTTCATAACTTGGGCATTTTTACAGAATAAGGCTTCTGTATATCTGCGGTCAGCCTCATTTTAATGGTTATTTCTCAGCCTTCTTGGCATCCCAGAAACCGCTCTGGTCCCACCACCGTCCCCTTTAGCCTGTGGCCTCGCTTCTGGCTTCAGGGAGGCGCAGCACTTCTTGTGCAGGCCGCCTCCAGCTCCTGTCTGGTTTCCTCGTCTTGCAGTCTCTCAGCCCCCTCCAGCCTGCCTTGTTCCTCCATCGGTTTCTGAAATCGCTTTTGCCAGAGACATCAAATCATGTCCATGAACCAAATCCCACCGTTGCTCTCATTTAATGCTCATGTCAGCCTCTCGTCAGCATTTCCCCTTCTTTCTGTCCCTTTAAAACTTAGTCTCTTTCTTTTTTTATTAAGCTGTCGCTTACCTTCACTGAAGAACACCAATCCCAAGTGTAGGGCGTGATGAATTTTATACATAGTTGCGTCAACAGCCACAACATCCGCATATTCAATGCCGTGGGGTGGGTGCCCCCTCCTGTGCGCGCTTCCGCCTGCTCAGCCTCTTAAGATGGGGTGTCCCAGGGCTGAGGTCTCTCTTCCAGCCATGCTCCTGGGGAAGCTCTTACCATTTCTGACTTTGGATTCTGTCTGTATTTTGACAGCTTCCTGGTTTGACCTCTAATCTCAGCTCAAATCCAGTTTCTCACCCCTATTCTCTGACTCAGTGGACATGAGTTTGAGTAAGCTCCCAGAGTTGGTGATGGACAGGGAGGCCTGGCATGCTGCAGTCCATGGGGTCGCAAAGAGTCAGACACGAATGAGCGACTGGACTGAACTGAACTCTTCGGACTAGCCACATCTGTGTGGAAGTCAGGCAAGCATCTCTGGCTTACCGTGTGAGACCAGAGACCTCATCTCCTCTCCTTTCCTGTTCCCCTCCTTCTGTAGCTGCTTTCTCATAGGCATCTCCATCTCATTAAACGCCTTCTCATCCACCCAGCTGCTGAACCTGAAACTAAGAGCTCATGCTTGCTTTTCTTAGGCGTCCAGCGCATCCGCACGTCCTTCTAACACCTTGTGCCCCCAAAGCTCCTGGGTCTCTCTCCCCACCACCTTCAGCCCAGGCCATCTTTCACTTGAGAGGCTGCCACAGCCTGACTCCTCTCTCAGCTTCTGTTGTTGCCCCTACAGCCCGTTCTCATGCAGCAGCCAGAGACATGACTTGAAAATGTGAACCCGTGTCACTTTCCCACTAAAAACCTTACATCCAAAGCCCACACTTTGCTCTGCAAGACCCAACGTGGTCTGGGTTCTGTCTGTTTCACTTAAACCCGTCTAGTGCTGCCTGCAGCCTTCCTGTTTCTCTAAGGCCCCTTCCATCCCTCCGTAGGGCTTTGCGTTAGCTGTTCTTTTTCTCCTAAATTTTCTTTTCTTTACCAGGCCTTAGTTGCTGCACACAGGATCTAAAGTTGCAGCATGTGAACTCTTAGTTGCAGTATGTGGGATCTAGTTCCCTGACCGGGGATCGAACCCAGCCCCCCTGCATTGGGAGGGTGGAGTCTTAGCCACTGGACCACCAGGGAAGTCCCTCCCCCTTGACTTTTCTTTCCTTGTAAGTTGGGTCCTCTTGTCATCCAGCTGGAATGTCACCTTCAAATGAGGCCTGTCCCCTTCCCTCCTCCTCCTCCACCACAGAAAACAGCCCTGCAGTCAGCTCGCTGTCAGCATAGCACTTGTTAAAGTCTTGCAACTATCTTGCTGGTCTGTTTGCTCCACAGAATTGACTTCATAAGGGTTGGGACTTGGCTGTCCTTCTCACAGCTGTCTCCCCAGCTCTAGGACAGTGCCTGGCACTCAGCAGCTGCACAGTATTGACTCAGTCTGGACACAGTAGATAAAGTGATGACCACTGCTTGGAGTAAAGCTGGCGGAGTGTCAAGAACCCAACCTGGGTGACATGCCAGGGGGGCAGGCTTCCCGCGCGACCCCGAGTGTAACCTGAGCGGGTTCTGTTGCAGGGAGGAGCAGGTGCCCATGGAGCTGGTGCAACGAGGTGACATCATTAAGGTGGTCCCCGGGGGCAAGTTTCCCGTGGACGGGAAAGTCCTAGAAGGCAACACCATGGCCGATGAGTCCCTCATCACAGGTGCGGACTTGGTCCCTTTGGGTGGGTGTCAGTGCCCTGCCTGGGCCCTGGGGACACTGATCGGGTTCCTCATGTAACGTTGGTCTCCTCCCCACCTCTAGGAGAGGCCATGCCTGTCACCAAGAAGCCCGGAAGCATGGTAATTGCCGGGTCCATGAACGCCCATGGCTCTGTGCTCGTCACTGCCACCCACGTGGGCAATGATACGACCTTGGCCCAGATTGTGAAGCTAGTGGAAGAGGCCCAGATGTCCAAGGTACTGAAGGAATTTTAAAAGCAGTATAACTTCAGCTCCCTGCTTTTAGAAATTATTCCAAGAGTCCCGTAGAATCAGACAGATTTTATTGAGTTAGAGAGATTGACTAATAACTATAGTTAATGAGGGAGCTAGGAATCCCAGCCCTTGTCCACCCATGGCCGGTATATTTCTTCAGAAATTGTAACTTCCCACGATCTTGGTGTTTTATTTCCCTAGGCACCCATTCAGCAACTGGCTGACCGGTTTAGTGGATATTTTGTCCCATTTATCATCATCATTTCAACTGTGACGTTGGTGGTATGGATTGGTATCGGTTTTACCGATTTTGGTGTTGTTCAGAAATACTTTCCTGTAAGTTGAATGCTGTGGGCAGTGTGGTTGTTGTGTTTTAAATAATCAATTGCCATTAATACTGTTTTTTCATGTCTTAGATTCGTTGGGCTTTAATTCTCCATTACAACTTATTTGTTTGCTTCACTTATTGGCAGCGCAACCTCAGCCAGGGTGGGACAATCAATCAATCACTCGACTCCTGCAGGTTTTTTTTTATTCACTAAAGGCACCTTTTACCTTCTGATAATTTCAAACACCGTTGGCTCTCGGTTGTAATGCTTAAAGCATTTGCATTTTTGCACTGCTGGCCATTTTTGAGGTTATGAAGCACTCATCGTAGAAGATAGGTCACATCAGTCATGATTTCAATTATTGTTTTTGTTGTTCAGTCACTCAATCGTGTCTGACTCTTTGCAACCCCATGGACTACAGCACACCAGGCTTCCCTGTCCTTTACCATCTCCCGGAGTTTTCGTGCAGTTTCAATAGCATGATAATATTCTTTAACCATCGGAGAAGGCAATGGCACCCCACTCCACTACTCTTGCCTGGAAAATCCCATGGATCGAGGAGCCTGGAAGGCTGCAGTCCATGGGGTTGCACAGAGTCGGACACGACTGAAGTGACTTAGCAGCAGCATTCTTTAACCATTTTTAAGAAAAATATCTTTTTGGCTGGCTGTGTCCATATAAATCTAACCTTGCAGCTTCCCGAGTAATGCTAATAGCTTTTTGATAATTATTAGGCCTTACATATGAAACAATGGAATATACGTTTTTGAGTTTAAAAAGTGGAAGAAGAATACTGTCTTTGGAAATACAATTTTATCAAATTTCAAAAAATTACAAAAAGTTTCTGCTTCAAGGACTTCCCTGGCGGTTCAGTGGTTAAGACTCAGCGCTTCCACTGCAGGGGGCATGGGTTCGCCCCCTGGTCAGGGAACTGAGGTCTCGTATGCTGCATGGCGCTGCCAAAAAAAAACCAACAACTTTTTCTGCTTTGGAAATGACTATTTACATGTGTGATTCCCAACTAGGGGTGATTTTGGTTGACAGTGCCTGAAGATGTTTTTGGTTGTCATGACTAAGGTAAGGGGGCTACTGGCATTTAATAAATAGAGGCCAGGAATGCCGCTGAACAGCCAACAGTGCACAGGACAGGCCCCCACAATGAAGAATTATTTGGCCCCAGATGTCAGTAGTGCTGAGTTTGAGAAATCTTGATAGACAGAAAAAGCTGATGGCCCACTGGGAGTGGCATTTGATAACTGCCCAGTGAGTGAAACAACACTTTCCCTTATTTTTTAAAATATCTCAGACTTAGCCCAGTCTAATATGTATTTTGCCTTAGAGCCATAAAATAAGAAACTGTAAATACAGAATAAATATTAAAAAAAAAATTTTTATCTATAGAGGCATATCATATATTCTTGGGTGCACATCATTCACTTAGCTGTTATATCATCCCTCACATTTCCTTGCTTAAAATGAAAGATGTCCAAGTTAGATACTTTCTGACATCTAAGAAGATTTCTGTGCTTATAAGAGAAGCCTGTGACTATATTCCTAGAACTTCTTACCAGTGGTTATTATGGTACGTGACCGCCAGAAATTCTGGCTTTTGTGGGAAAGCATCTCGTTGGCACATGGCTGTGGGAAACTCAGTCCTGAACAAGTTGGAATGGGTGGCTTCCTGCTGATCCCTGCCTTTCTGTCTTACTTTCGCTTCTTTTGTTTTTGTCTGCGATATCAGGGAGGATGCTGGCACTGGAGGTACTATATGTTCCTTTAAGACATTGTTGTTACTCTGCTCTGTGAACATCGTTTGTAGGGACAGGGTTCACGTTCCCCTCCAGAAGTGCACCCCACCTCCCTCAGAATGTGAGGTGTGATTTTGACAAGAATCCCTGGCTTTAAAAAAGCACCCATCTTTACCTCTAAAGCATCATACAATGGGTTAAACACCATGCCCTTCTACCTAAATCAAACTGTTTCTGTGGAAATTGAATGACCCTTACTAATGTATCTTATTTTAGAATCCCGCCTTTCAAAGACTAGATCGAAGCTGAAGAGATGGTGGTCTGTATCCTCCATTTAGAAAACACACCTTTCACTGTAATTAAGTGACTCCAGCATCTCTCAGGTGTTCACCAGAGCCACTAGCTGTTTTGAAAGATAAACTGAGATCACTCAAGATGTTAGATTGCAGATAATCATACCAATGTGTGTCGCCAGGTAACTGGGAAGGAGACCTGTATTTTTTTGGGGGGGGGGGTGGGTTTGGGATTTATAAAGGAAACAGTGGTGAAAAATAGAAGAAAATAAAGATGGCTCCAAACCCCTATACTTTGGTGAACATCTTTGCAGGATTGTTGAAGGGCTGTGTAGAGATATGGGCAGATAATTTTGCACTAATTAACACATGCCATTTTGTGCTTGTTTTTTTATCAGCAATGTTACCGATATCTTTCCATGTGAATAAGTGTATGTGTACATCATCATTTTAACATCCACATAATATTCCATTATGCATGCCGTACGTACAATTTAACCAATCCCCTATTGATTGTTCCCAGTTTTTTGCCTTTATGAAAAAACACTATGAGAAATACTCTCGTATCTGTTCCCATGTGTCTATTACCTTAGAGTCAATTCCCTGGAAATTTATAATGTTTTAAAGCTTTATAATAATAATGATAATATAATAGTTATGATTTATCAGAAGCTTCTCTTTCTATGACAGGTGTGGCCTTATGTACATTTATATTTATATGTATTTATATGTGGTGGTGGTTTAGTCGCTAAGTCGTGTCCGACTCTTGTGGCCCCATGGGCTGTGTATTATCTCATTTAATCCTTACAAAAACCTGGGAGATGGGCATTATCATCTCCGTTTTGAGGAAGCCTAGACACACAGTCAGGGCCGTGACATGGACCTACATGGTCCAATTCCAGAGTCTGTGTTCTTCCCCTGTTGGGGATTTTTGTGTAATTCTCTCCTCTCATAATGCCTTTCCCTGAAGATCAGGTTGGGAAGGTGGGATGTGGAGCAGTAACGTGAACCATGCAATAGCATGCGTCCTGAGCCCAGCACCATCCAGCCATCTCAGAGCCCCCAACTGCACTGGGATGTTCTTTTTTATTTTTTTAATGAATTTTTATTGGAAGATGGTTGATTTACAATGTTGTGCTAGGTTCTACTGTACAGCAAAGTGAATCGGTTACACATACATATATCCATTCTTCTTTAGATGCTCTTCCCATAGAGGTCATTACAGAGTGAGACGTTCTTTTGTGATCCGAGTTCTGTGTGATGTCTCATCTGACTCCCACCCTGCCTCCATCTCTTCCCTCTCGTCAGGTCCCCAGCAAGGGTATCTCCCAGGCAGAGGTGGTCCTGCGGTTTGCGTTCCAGACGTCCATCACGGTGCTCTGCATCGCCTGCCCCTGCTCGCTGGGTCTGGCCACGCCCACGGCCGTCATGGTGGGCACCGGGGTGGCCGCCCAGAACGGCATCCTCATCAAGGGAGGCAAGCCCCTGGAGATGGCCCACAAGGTCGGTTCCCCCGTGCTCCCTTTGAGGTCTCGGGTGGGGTGATTTTGTAGCTGTACAACTGCGCATTTTTTTTTTATTAGTCCTAATGAAGACAGTACTTGTTTAAATTTCATATTCAAATTTGAGTTTGAAAATGAGAAAAACCTGAAAGAGGGCTCGTTAAGCCCTGCTGACTAAGTAAAACAGAAGCCACGACTCACTGGGGATGACGTAGGAACCGCAGCAGTTCACACTTAAAGCACTGAATGCTGTATAAATAATCTCTGTGACAGCACGGAGGCGGGGGCTGGTTGTGTCCATTTTACAGGGGAGGGAAGTGCAGCGGGGGCCCGGGGGCCTTGCCAGGGGGCCTGCAGCTCAGACATGCAGAGCCAGGCTCACGGCCAGGTGGTCGGGCTCCGGGGAGGGTCCCGGGACCTTGGGGTGGAGAAGCGGGCCGCAGTATCTATAAGGAATCTCCCTTCAGCCAGCAACCCCAGCCTTCCGTCCTCCCTTTATTTCTTCGCTATCTATTGAGTGTTTACTGTGTGTGGGTCCCGGGCTGGGCCCCAGCTCTGAGGGACTTTACAGTCTAGTGAGACAGACAGCCCTGGGGCAGGTCAGCTGCAGGTGCCGTGTAGAGTGTGAGCTGCGTGAGGACAGTCTGAGAGGCCCGAGCGTAGACGTGTGAGTGTTGGATGGGACGGGGCTGACACAGGTGGACAGGGAAGGTCTGGGACCTGCCGTTGACGGCGCTGGAAGGGTGTCTGGCCATGGGACCAGCACAAGAAAGGGACTCGGGAGGTCGCGGTGCCCAGTCCCAGACTCCATAGGATGGGAGACCATGGCTGTTTCCCCATCATTGTGTCCCCAGTGTCTTGCCCAGAGCCTGACACGTGGAGATCACCCCACAGATATTTTCTGAATAAATAAACGAGGACAGTCATGGAGTGAGAGACAGGAGATGAAGGGAGGAAGGAGGTGGAGAGAGGGGCCTTGAAGAGCCTTGCAGGTTTATTTAGTCCTGCAACAGGATCCACAGTTTTAACCAAAAAACGGGGTGAAGCGAGGTCAAGCACCTGCATGATCGCAGGCTGGGAAGATCCTCCTGGTGGCCTAGTGGGGGCTGGAATAAAAGCCGGCCAGAATGGTTGAGGGAAGACCCGTTAACGGTGTTGAAGTCAGAAACAAGAAGGGGAGTCTGTTGTTTGCTAAATGAGGGACAGCCGAGCCTACAGGATGCAGTCTGAGCACAGCAAGGGCCGACCTTGTCCAGGGTCCAAGGACTGGGGCACTCGGGCCATCTAAGCACAGTAGCCGAGTGTGGCCAAGCCCAGACCCGTAGAGACCAGTGCAAGGCTGCTGCTGACCGAGGGGGACGGGCCCTCAGGCTGGCTCTGTGGTTACTTGTAATTATGGCCAGGGAACACGCCCTTCCTTTCTTGAACGTGGAGCTGGAGGCTTTTGCACTGACGCAGGCCAGAGAAAACTGTGCTTGGCCTGGCAGACAGGGTGGACAGGGAAAAGGGCAGGCCCCCAGGGTTGCCCTCCTGACATGACACCAGGAGAGGTCTGCACAATGTTACTGTCTAGGGTGGGTACCATACCGCTTCCCATTAATCAGAGTGAAAGCTCCTGTGGAGTTTTTTGAGAACTGGGCAGAGAGGGAGCTAAGTTTTTGCAGCAGGAGAGGTTAACCCTTGGGATGGGCATAGAGGATTCTGTTACATGGGGTGTGAAGGAGTGTTGTTACCTGCTTGGGGTGGGTCGGAAGAAGTTCTGCCTTGAGCTTGTGAGGGCTCTGAGAGCCCCATTTGTGTTTGGTCACTGAAATGGGGTTGTTTCTGGCAGATAAAGACCGTGATGTTCGACAAAACCGGCACCATTACCCACGGGGTCCCCAAAGTCTCACGGGTCCTCCTGCTCGTGGACGTGGCCACGCTGCCCCTGCGGAAGGTGCTCGCTGTGGTGGGGACTGCAGAGGCCAGCAGCGAGCACCCCCTGGGCGTGGCAGTCACCAGATACTGTAAAGAGGTAGGTAGACTGGGCGTAGCTGGGCCCTCGCTCCCCCCGGCTCCCCGCTCCCACCAGCTGCCCCGAAAGACTCGCAGCTCCTTCCTCCACACACGCCTTTCTTCCTCGCTGCCCTTGGCCCCCCAAGCCAGCTGCTTCTGGCAGGGGGCCTTGGCATGTGTGCTTAAAGAGATTGGCTCAGATGGTAAAGAATCTGCCTGCCATCCAAGAGACGCAGGTTCAATCCTTGGGAAGATCCCCTGAAGAAGGGAATGGCAACCCACTGCACTAGTCTTGCCTGGAGAATCCCATGGACAGAGGAGCCTGGTGGGCTACAGTCCATGGGGTCGCAGAGTCAGTGACTGAGCAGGGACGAACAAACGAAACTGAAACCGAAACCAAAGCCAAGCTCAACACAGCACAAACTGAAGTGGCCAAGGAACGGAGAAGCGGGAACTAAGTTCACAGATCAACTTTCCACCCACCTGGCGACAGTTACTTAATTTTAAAGAGTAAAGACAAGAGGAGTGAGGCTAGTGACGGGGAGGTACACGCAGCTCACAGCGGCAGGTCCCCTGTCATGTTTCCAGATGATCACAAAGCAGTTCAGTGTGCGGGGTCATTCATTAGGCATTCTCTGACCATCTGAGCTCAGGACAGTAAGAATTAATTAATAAGATGCAAACTCTGCCTGCTGGGAGCTGAGGGTCGAGTGAGGAAGACAGATATACGGATTCAGTCCTTTATGAGCATTTCGTGCAAAGGGATACAAAAATGGATGGGGTGTTGGGGCGAGAGCAGGAGAAGTCCACTCCACAGGGGACGCCTGGGATGGAGGTGAAGCAGCAGAAGTGACCAGAGGCCTGTGGGTTTTTGGCACAGTCAGTGGCGAGCCATCACCCTGATCTCTCCAGACGAAAGGGCCAGGTGAGCGTTCTCTGTTTTCAATCTGAACACGGAGGCCCCAGGGATGTGCTGGAATATCGCCCTGAACAACGTGTAAACTGTCTGGACAGTACAATCACCAGTAAATGTCGAAGGGTGACATGATGCTTTGAGGAAAAGCTGACAACTCTTGCTGGACAGGGAGTTCTCCCAGAACTCTCGTGCTGCATCCTTTGTGTGGGGCTCGGCTGTTTCCCCTCTCAACCTCCTGATGTTTCAGGAAAGATTCAGCTCGCCCCAGGCATCCCTTCTGTTCTGTTAGCCAAATAAGCCCAGGTCCTTTCTCCTGCCACATTGCCCCTTCCCCCCCCAGGGTCTGTACATGGGCAGTTACCTCAGAAGAGTTAGTTACCACTTACCTATTCTGTAGTTTTTATGAAATTATTTTCAGCACAAAAATAAAATCTTCCCCCACTTTGGCACCTTCAGCCTTGCCACCCTGCCGGGGACCAGCCCCGGCTGATCCAGGGTATTCGAAGGAGAGACGGCGTAGGCGAAGATCAGGAGACAGTTGCTTAATTAAATGTTAATTAAGGATATAAAGAGTAATAGAATGAGGACAGCTCAGTGAGGAAATTTAGTGGAGAAAAGAGGCTGAATAAAATTCCAAAGCAGGGAATTAATGTCACCTACGAAGGCCGCAGGCGTCCTCCCATTCTCCCGAAGGAGAGGAGACACTAAGGCCTCCCCAGTCGGATCTTAGAAGCCCAAGCAAAATTAGTAGGCTTGACAAGCTTCCCCGCCTCAGAGGAAAAATTCAGCCAGAAGGTGAAAGAAAGAACGACATGGGGAGACCAAATTCCGGTGAACAAAAGGACATACTTTATTTTCCAAAGCAGTTTTATACCTTAAGTTGTGCATAGAGGATAATGGGGGAAGGGGCAGAGGCATGCAAAGACAGCAGTTCCTGATCCTTATCGAAGTCAGGCTTTCAAACTTATCATATGCAAAAGTTTAGGTGATTTACATCATCTTCTGGCCAGGAAGCCTGTTAACATTTTAAGAAACTTATTTTTCTCTAAAGGTGATTATTCTAAAGTCAGGCGCCAGCCTCCAAAAAGCATTGGAGAAAGTTGCATTCCTATAGGGCAAAGGTGAGGTGGGCTCAATCAAGAAAAGAATTAACTCAAGGGTCCAAGATTACAAACATTGAGGCAACTGCTTACATTTCTATACACCCATTATATCAATCAATACACCGCCAGGGACACAGTAGGTAAGGGATATGGAGACTTAGCAGCAAACATTGGCCCAACAAGTGAAAAACCCTTCACCAATACAATTTCTAATCAATCTTTTAACTACTCAAAGGAATCTGTGTTTAGACAGTTTAGAACATCTCCTGCCTCTCAAAGTTGGGAGGCTCTGAACAATCACATGTTGCCGGAAAAAACCTATTCAGGCAGGCTAGAGGACTTCCAAAGGAGTTTGTAGGTTGAAACACTGTCACACCCAAGAATTATTAACTGGAGCTGTAAGCTAACTCTTTTTTCAGAGAGAGGTAGTGGGGGACAGCCCCCCGTAAAGTCAGAGGTGTAGCTGAAAGCACAAAGCAGAAAGTAGGCAGACTCTGGTTTTGGGGGTAGATTGCTCGAGAATTTCCAGGGAGACTCCTGAGGCTTGATCCCGCCTTTGCGTATGCCAAGCCTCCTTCCTCATGACCTTTGTCAGGGACGGAGCTCGCTCCCCGCACCACCCCCAGCCTTTAATTGAAAGTGTTTGATGTGCACGGCCTTTCTCCTTTCTGGACCACATCTTGTCCAGGATGCCAGGCATCCAGACTCTAGGAGAGAATTTGTTGTTCAGTCACTCAGTTGTGTCTAACTCTTTGCAACCCCATGGACTGCAGCATGCCAGGCTCCCCTGTCCATCACCAACTCCTGGAGCTTGCTCAAGTCATGTCCATTGGGTCAGTGATGCCATCCAACCATCTCATCCTCTGTCATCCCCTTCTTATCCTGCCTTCAGTCTTCCCAGCATCAGGCTCTCTTCCAGTGAGTCGGCTCTTCACATCAGGTGGCCAGAGTGAAGGCTGTTTTAAGCATCTGTGTCAGATGAGAAAAAAAGAGCTGCTGGCTCGAGTCTCTCTCTCTGCCTTTCTGGGAAGTTCTCCCACCGTCCCTCCTTTAATGTCCAGCAGCTGCTGCTCTCCCCGCTGCCCTCATCCCACCCCTGACCTGACTCCCTCTCAACTCACCTCTGTTCTCTGCTTCCTCTCCCTGCGCCCCCCAGGAACTCGGCACGGAGACCCTGGGGTGCTGCACGGACTTCCAGGCAGTGCCCGGCTGTGGAATCAGCTGCAAAGTCAGTAGCGTGGAGAGCATCCTCGCCCAAGGCGAGCGCCTGCAAGGCCCACTGACCACTCACCTGAATAGAGTCGGCAGCGACCCCACAGAAACAGGTATCCTTGGCTTCGGTCTCCACCGCTCCGTCTGCCGGGGGTTGGGTCCAACCACAGAGGGCGCCACGCCAGGCTCACCCCGAGGTTCCTGCCTGTGAGAGGGTTGGCTAAGGCCCAGTGTGCCGCCCATCTGCCTCCCAGGGCAGCCTGCAGCTTCTCTCATGTCCTCTGATGTGGCTTGATGCTAATGGCAGACAAAAGTGGCGTATGACTTAAAATTCACAGAGTTTGCTTTTTGTTGTTGTTCAGTCGCTCAGTCATGTCCAACTCTGCGACCCCATGGACCGCAGCACGCCAGCCTCCCTGTCCTTCACCATCTCTCCTTGAGCTTGCTCAAACTCATGTCCTTTGAGTCAGTGATGCCATCCAACCATCTCATCCTCTGTCATCCCCTTCTCCTCCTGCCTTCAATCTTTCCCAGCATCAGGGTCTTTTCCAAGGAGTTGGAGTTTGCTTACCTGCCCCCTAATCTCAAGTCTCCTCTTTCTTATCCCAGGCCAGTCTTGCTTCTCATCAGCTACAGGGTAGACCAATGGGAGTCCTTTTGTTCTTGCTAACCAGGAAACTGCCACGTGGTTGGCTCTGATGGGATGTGATGTATTTACAAAGGTAGCAGCAGTCAGGGACAGAGGGTGGAAATGGTCTGCCTAAGGAAGAGTGGACACTGGAGGGGCAGCTGCTTTTTGAATAATGGCCTTGGTTATTTAAAGAGTGGCTTGCTAGCCATCAACATAAGAGTGGAACCAAAGCCTCCAACCAAAAAAACCCAGGTTGAGTTTTTGCTTTTAAGTATATTAGTAGTTAAATCTTGATTTAGATTTTATTGTTACCCACCTTCTAGCCATTTAGAGCCCCTGATGACCTTTCCTCTGCCTTCCAGGGACCTGCCTGTCAGTGTCGTCTGAGTTGAGGTGACAGGTGCAGGGCTCGCCTGGCCTTTTAGGAGGTGAGCCTCACAGTGTTTCACACACATGGGCTGCTGGTTGGCTGGTTCACCTTGCATCATCCGTACTGAGCCAGAGAGGAGTCTAGTCAATTCTTGCTTTTGGTGCCGAACACATAATTAACTGCTCTAATCCCTGCAGAAACGGCAGCAGATACCTCTAAAGGCCAGTAGGTACACTGCGTGGTATTTAATGTGTTTGTAACACCTTCACACACCTTAATTCACACCACGGTTCTGCATGCTAATTGGTTTCCCCCCTGTCCTTCAATGCTGGTGTCGAGAGGCGCTTTCCAGGTTGTGGTTTTTCCAGAACCACCAAGTGGACATTTTGCTACGAGAAGGATCCCGTGGCAATGGCACCCCACTCCAGTACTCTTGCCTGGAAAATCTATGGACAGAGGAGCCTGGTAGGCTGCAGTCCATGGGGTCGCTAAGAGTCGGACATGACTGAGCAACTTCACTTTCACTTTTCTCTTTCATGCATTGGAGAAGGAAATGGCAACCCACTCCAGTGTTCTTGCCTGGAGAATCCCAGGGACGGGGGAGCCTGGTGGGCTGCCGTCTATGGGGTCGCACAGAATCAGACATGACTGAAGCGACTTAGCATAGCATAGCATAGCACGGTGACCTTGGGCTCTGTGGGAATAACTGCACCCTCTTTCGAGCAGATGCGGCCACGCAGACCTTCTCTGTGCTGATCGGAAACCGGGAATGGATGAGGCGCAACGGCCTGACCGTTACCAGTGACGTCCGAGACGCCATGACCGACCATGAGACGAAGGGCCAGACGGCCATCCTGGTGGCCATCGATGGTACCGCCCCCCTCCCCTGCCCTCTGCTCTTGAGGGAAGCTGGAGACGTCAGGCAGAAATCGAGGCTTCCTTTAAAAAAAAAAAAGTTCCTCTCTGTTATTTTTAGTTCTATTTTCTCCTTCTCCCAGTCCTTTAAACCCACCGCCCCCTCAGCTCAAGAGCTGGAATTGACTCAATTAAAAATGCCTCTTATACACCTTCACTCTCGTTTCTCCATCACGCCTCAGCTCTCGCACACCTTCCTGTGTCAGTCTCTAGAGTCATTAAAAACAAAACTCTACACAAGTGTTTTCTGTAGGAAGAGACAGAAAGGAGGGATGGATTTCCTAGCTGTTTGGACATTTGTCACTTTTTAAGGAGCATTTGTTGTATATCTCATGTTTTAACAGCTAACAGTTATTGAGTTATTATGAGTCAGGCACTCCACAAAGCAATAGATGTTCCTTACAGACAATGTGGAAAATTCTAAGAACTTGGGAAAAAATGGAATATCCCTCATTATCCCACCCCTCAGGGAGCCTCTGTCAACTCTCTGATAGTCCTTCCAGACTTTTGTGTGCATCTGGACATGTATATAAGTTTAAAAAGCAAATTCAAAACTGTGCATCCTGTTGTATGATCTGGCGTTTTGTTTTGGCCTGTGACATGGTGTTAGGGACACTGTTCCTGGCTGCCGAGTCTTCCTTGCTCCTCAGCTGCCCAGGCTCTGGCACGTGCTCACCCACGGTGTCTCCGGCAGGTGTGCTGTGCGGTATGATCGCCATTGCGGACTCGGTCAAGCAGGAGGCCGCCCTGGCCGTGCACACGCTGAAGAGCATGGGCGTGGACGTGGTGCTCATCACCGGGGACAACCGCAAGACAGCCAGGGCCATCGCCACCCAGGTGCGGCCCAGGGGCTGGCGTGTCTCCCAGCTCGGAAATTACAGGCGATTTTATGCTGGCAGAAACAGTTGGAGGAAAGGTGACTCAGTGGTAAAGAGTCGGCCTGCCAGTGCAGGAGATGCAGCTTCGATTCTTGGGTTGGGAAGGTCCCCTGGAGAAGGAAATGGCAACCCACTCCAGTATTCTTGCTTGGAGAATCCCATGGACAGAGGAGCCTGGCGAGATACAGTCCATAGAGCCATAAAAGAGTCGGTCACACGACTTAGCGACTCAGCAACAACAGCAGCAGTGCATGGAGCACTCAGCTTTGCTCTGGTGTTTTCTCTCCGTCGGGGCTTTCCTCTCCATGTGCTCTGATCTGCTCCAAGCCCACAGGGGACCACCTTGCTGCTGCCCCAAAGGCCACATCCGCTGGAGCCTGGGTGCTATCATTTCTGCACAGCCGGCTGCAGCCCCAGAGAAGCAGTTATGGTGTTCTCTACTTCCCAGACTCTGCAGTGAGGAAGAAAGACCACGGCTTTAGGGCTGCGATAAACACTCTTGCAGCCTTTATGTTAAGGGAGTGTTTTGCCGCCCAGCTCTTCTCACACCACACCAGCTGGCTCCTGGGTCCCAGCAGGTCTCCCTCTGTGCTTGGCTCTGAGTTTGCACAAGGGCAGCATGACTGCCTGCCTGCCTGGCCCGCTGTGTGGGGACAGCTCCAGTGCAGACTTCTGGCAGTTATATACCAGCCCTTCGGGAAATGTGGGTAAAGCTGTCTGCTTTTGAAAATGACTTGGTTCTTAGAGGGGAGCAGTGGCACCTGTCTTAGCCGTCCTTCTAAGAGTACCCACTTTCCCTGGTTAAAGCTCGTTCAGGCATTCAGCAAGCACTCACTAAGCTGCATTGAGAGCATGGCCCCCGGGGAGCTCACAGTTCTGTCAGGAGGGTGACCCAGAGGCGAGTGTAAACCGTGTACAGGGGGCTGCCAGCCTACCCCTCAGCCTGGCAGACAGGGACACCTTCTAGGGGAGAGGAGGCCTGAGTCAGGGGTGGTCCCCAGTCAGAATGGGGAAGGCTGGGGAAAGAGAAGAGCCCTTTGCAGGACCAAGCAGGTAGCATGGCACCACCCGCAGGTGCCAATGATGGCTGCTTTGGAGAGGTCACCGGGTCAGCATGTGGAGAGGAGCACTGGGAAGGTGGGGTGTGGGGGTGGCACTGGGATGGGAGTGGGGGGTGCTTGTTTGCTGTGTGCCCCGGAATCTGCAGGGCTTGCTGTGGGGTAGGGTGGGGTGGCTCCTGGGTTTCTGCTCCTGCTGCTGCCCCCTGGCAACACCGGATGTTATTGCGTACTTACTTCTTTATCGAGTGCTGTTTCCCTTTCCTTCCAGGTCGGCATCAACAAAGTCTTTGCGGAGGTGCTGCCTTCTCACAAGGTGGCCAAGGTCCAGGAGCTGCAGAACCAGGGGAAGAGAGTGGCCATGGTGGGCGACGGTGTGAACGACTCCCCAGCCCTGGCACAGGCTGACGTGGGCATTGCCATTGGCACGGGCACTGACGTGGCCATCGAGGCGGCCGACGTCGTCCTCATCAGGGTGAGCTCGGCTGCGGCTCCCCGTCCCCGTTGTCCCATGGGTCACGGGTCCCCCACCCACCCCACCCACCACTCACCTGTGGTCCTCTCCCACAGAATGACCTGCTGGATGTGGTGGCCAGCATTCACCTCTCCAGGAGGACCGTCTGGAGAATACGGCTCAACCTGGTGCTGGCGCTGATCTACAACCTGATTGGGATCCCCGTCGCGGCAGGTAGGCCCTCACCACCCTGTTCCCTCGACCCCAGCTGCGGCCAGAAGCCTCTGGAAAGAGTTAATTTGCTTATGTTCTGCTTTGTAAGTATCTAAAGGTAGAGGGCATGGCAGTCAATACTCCGGTATTCTTGCTGGGAGAATCCCCATGGACAGAGGGGCCTGGCAGGCTACGGTCCGTGGAGTCGCAAAGAGTCGGACATGACTGAGCATGAAAGATGAATGAGAAACTGCAGGGAGGAACCAGGCCCCCATTCACTTCAGGCCGCTCTGAAAAGCTGGCCAAGGTGCTTGATCTTATTTACCATGGCCTTGTTTTCCAGAACATTATTAAGACACACAGTCTGAAGAGTCATCATTCTTAACAGTTATGGGGCACCTGCTGCATGCTAGGCTCAGGGACCAATGCTTTAGAACTTTATCTTAAGAATTAATTCCGCCCAGGTTTTACCCTGACTCAGGAATAGTTATGGAAAGTGATGGATGTTTTCTGCTTCCTAACCTCTCCCTCCCCCACTGAATCTTGTGTCACCAGACAGAGAAAAGTTCCAGACCCTCCTGCAAGGAAAACATCTATGTGGGCCAAGACCTTTTTTTTCTTTTCTTTCTTTTTTTTTTAATTGGGATCTTCCCAGATCAGGGATCAAGCCCATGTCTCCTGCATTGGCTGGCAGGTTCTTTACCACTGAGCCACCAGGGAAGCCCCGAGACCTATACTGAAACATGACTTTCCCACCGCACCTGCCCCTGTCGTGCCTGAGCGGTCAGCACTGCCTCACACGGTGGATCGGTGTCTCCGCCACAGCCTGGCTCTGGTAGATGCACTTCCTGCCCCAGAGCTGGCTCAGGAGCCCATCCCCTCCCATGCTTGAGGCTCTATCTCAGGACCTGGTCTCATCACCCCTTATCAAGTGCTTTGACATCCTCGAGGAAGGACCTTCCATGTAGATGGGGACCGTGGTCATTGGCATCTTATCCCGATGCTCACACCTCCGAGGGGCCCCGGGATGGCTGTCCCAAAGGGTCCCTGAGGTGCCCTGTCCCCTGGAGCTTCCCCCAGACCAGTGATGCCACCTCTGGATGGTCCCAGGAAGGTCTGGACAGGTTGGGGACTCAGTCCCTTCGACGGTGCCCCCACCGCCCAGCTCTGAGTCAGCCTGTCTCAGCTCCATGGGCCCGTGGCCAGCACACAGCAGGAGGCTTCTGAGCTGCCCAGAGGAGGACAGCATCAGGTGGGCAGTGAGGCTGGGCCCTCCTGGCTGTCTGCCCTGGGCCACGCCCTGAGTGTCGTCCTCCCCTCGGCCAGGTGTCTTCATACCCATTGGCGTTGTGCTGCAGCCGTGGATGGGCTCGGCGGCCATGGCGGCCTCCTCTGTGTCTGTGGTCCTCTCGTCACTGCAGCTCAAGTGGTGAGTCCCCGTGGCGGGCCTGGGCCGGGGCGGGTGTGTGGCTCGCTCCCTCACCGGAGACACCTGCCACAGGCACAGCCAGAGGCCCCGAGCGTGGCCAAGCATGTGTTTGTGTAAATGATTCCTCCACCTTGAGCCAGTGGTTTGCCGCTTAGCAGTCACCATGCATGGCTTGTTCCAATTATCCTGCTCAAGGGCTGTTTATGTAAATATTTGGTCATAGGATCCTGTTTGTTATCATTTTCTCTTTTATACAAGAGATGCTTATTTATGTTTTCATTTAACAAGAGTTAATAACAGCCTACTATGTACCAGGGGGCTTCCCAGGTGGCTCTGATGGTCAAGAACTGCCTGCCAATGCAGGAGACATAGGAGATCTGGGTATGATCCCTGGGTTGAGAAGATCCCCAGGAGTAGGGCATGGCAACCCTCTCCAGTGTTCTTGCCTGGAGAATCCCATGGACTGGGGAGCCTGGTGGGCTACAATCCTTGGGGTCGCAGAGTCAGACACGACTGAAACAACTTGGCACGCATGCTCTATACTATGTACCAGGCATCTGGATTGAAGTTTCTAAATCAGGCAGAGCTGAGCCTTGGGAGTTCAGTGGCCTTTCCTTTAAAACCCATGAGGCTTCGATACTGCATGTCAGTAGAAGACTCGATGAAGGGGCTTCATCGGGCTTATTAAAAGGGGGGGCGGGGTGCTGTGCGTCCAGGCTCAGGCGCTCTTGGATCCCCGCCCTGCAGCTACAGGAAGCCGGACCTGGCGCGGTACGAGGCGCAGGCGCACGGCAGCATGAAGCCTCTGAGCGCGTCCCAGGTCAGCGTGCGCGTTGGCATGGACGACCGCCGGCGTGACTCCCCGCGGGCCTCGGCCTGGGACCAGGTCAGCTACGTCAGCCAGGTGTCCCTGTCCCCCCTCAAGTCCGACAAGCTGTCCCGGCACAGTGGCGCGGCCGATGACAGGGGCGACAAGTGGTCTCTGCTCCTGAATGACCGGGACGAGGAGCAGGGCATCTGAAAGCCGCCCCCGTGGCTGAGGCTCCCAGCCAGCAGCGGCAGCAGCAGGCGGCCGAGCCCCTCCAGGCCTGGGCGAATATTCTGGATCACCCTTTCCCTGCACCCAGGGGGCTCGATTCCCCGGGTCCCACGGGCTCGGGAGAAGGCGTGCTTGCTCACGCTTGTGGGCTCATCGCACACCTTGCTGTGGCCTCAAGAAGAGGAGGGACAAGCCCTCCTCGCATCCCCTGCCTTAGCACTTGTGACACGACCAGTCTCATCGGGTCCAACATCTTCGCTGCGCACCTCCACAGAGCTCATAAAAACTTAGGGGTCTGGCTCTTTCTGACAGCACCCCCGTGCATCGCGAACCCGAGACCACCGTGTACCTCAAGCGCCCCCTTGTTTTCTGCTGGGGCCCTCTCTTCCTCCTCTGCCCTTGATGGTGGGGGTGTGACACCCCGTCATCTGAGGGCAGGGCTGATATCATCACTTCCCCTCTGCTGCTCTCCAAGGGGCTCCTGTGCTCCTGCCTGAACCCCTGCCCACACGACCACCAGCGAGCCACGCTTCTCCTCGGAGACCAGAGGTCTTGGTTGCCCGCTAGCTGCTTCGCGCTAGAGTCCTGGCTTCTCACGCTCAATCCAGTGTGGTTGCTGACTGTCGCTGCCTAGCTGGGCTGAGGGTCTGAGAGCCTGAGGCTTGAGAAATTTGGCTTCCTGTGGGGTCCTGGGGGAGGCACGTGGCTCAAGATTCTGCTTGCCTGGTTTCAAGGGTTTCAGTTGCATGGCCTGTGGTGTGACAGTCGCCTCACAGGGTCTGGTATGGGGTTCAGGTCTGTGCTCCCCAGAGCCGTGCAGCCCAAGTAAGAGGACACCCCAGCCCTCCACAAGCTTCGACTCCTGCGCATGGAGCTGGTGCCTTAGGAAGGGGGTGCCCACCACTCCCAAGGGAACTGTTTCTAACTTCAGTGACCTTTATGGTTGCAGGATAATCAGAGCAACAGCAATGGGCCCATGGTAGACTCTGAGCTTGGTGGTGATTGGCAGAGCCTGTGGGAGTCTGCAAATACTAGCCAAATCTTAGACTGAGTAGAGTCTGTTCTCAGTTTCAAGGGGGAAGCCCTTATCACACACACTTCAGTTAGTTATTGTCAGTTATTTTTTAGGGGGATATAAGCACTTTTTATCGCTTACCTCTAATATTCACAACGAACTAGCGAAGTAGATAGAATATTGTCCACATTTCGCAGGCGGGAAACAGGCTCAGAGAGGCTAGAAATCCCGCCAAGGATCACACAGCCAGTGTGCATGCCAGAGCAGGAATCTGAATTCACATCCACGGGCCCTGAAGTCTTTTCTTTAATTTGGCTCTACTGTCAATATTTTGTTTGATAAGAAGCAACAAGGAAAAGTCCCTTGTTCCTGGAAGAACAAAGCTGCCAGGTGATGTATTCACTGAACTGGCTTGAAATGTGACTGCGAGGTCATGTCACATTGCCTTCAGATAGCTCCTTCCCATTTGCATATAATTGAGTCTGTGCAGCGTCTTATCCTTTAAAATCCGTGTGCAGGGTAGAGGTGTGGTTTTGCTTCCAGTCTTCCTTCCCCAGCCCTGTCCTGCTTATGTTCTCAGTTGTGTCCTTTCTCTGTTCCCAGCTGCTGCTCAGGGAATGTTTCCTGTTTCCCTCCAAGAAGCTAATCATCTAAAGAATCCAATTGTAATCAATTTTTCAAAAAGCTTTTAGGACCCTGAATGTTATGTGTATAGGGACATGGAGATATTTATATAATTGTACAGAAGATAACCTTTTAGATGTTCAAAAAGTGTCAGGAATGTTTTGTTGTTCGTTTTTTTGGTCAGGAAAGAAGAATTCCTATTTCAAAAACATTCCATGCTATATTTAGAATAAAATTTCATTTTTTTTATTCATCTAAAAACCTGCCTGTGCCCGGCTCTGTGTGAGAGGGAAGTGTGTATGGGCTGGTGTGGCGCCATCTTTGGGGAGAACTGAGGTGCTGGTTTTTTGGGGGCAGAGATGGGCGGGGGGTGGCCAGAGCCCCATGTTGGGCCATCCCAGCACTGTGTAAGCCCCTCCCTCAGTGCCTGCCTCTGTGGTCTGTGGGGAGAGCTCAGGAAAGCACTCCCTCAGAGTGTCAGTGCAGACACGGACTACGTTACCCCATCAGATGCTGGTTGAGGGTGATTATCTACAAAAGGCTGTTCTCTGATGCACACATCTTCGTCAGGAGGGTGATGTTTTGGGATCCTTGGGCCTGAAGGAGTGAGGTGGGAGGAGGGGTAGAAAAGTCTGGAACAGAGCGCTCTGCTGGGAAGGCTCTGGAGAGATCCTGGGGTGGGTGGGGGTGTCCTGAGTGAGCCATACCTAGAGGTGAAGCCACGGTGTCGTTCATCATCCAAACCAGGACACTTTCAAGAGTGAAAGGAGGTGCTACTAAAAATTACACCAGGGAAACTGGCCTAAACTGGGACTACCCAGGCTAACTGGGGTGTGTGGTCACCTTAAGAGGGAAGTAGACGTTGTGCAGTTGTCACTGACACACACAGCAGTAGCTTCACACACACCGGTTGTGGGTTTCGTAGGTGTGCTGGTGACTTAATCCTTCATCGGATGGGGAGAGCTCCCCCTCGAGGTGATGGTCTTGGGGCTCAGTGGGAGGCACAGCCGGAGAGTCACGCGAGGGCTGTGCTAAGTGCCCTCCTGCGCCCTTAGGACTTCATGCCAGGTGTGCCGGGCCCCTCTTCTGGATGCCCCAGCTGTGGGAATTCCTGTCGTATGCACGTCCCATTGTGGAAAGGGAAGGTTGATACCACCTGAACAAGGGAGTCCATTCCTTTAGAAAACAGATTGTCCTCTAAAACTTGAGCAAATTTGCCTGATAGAATTCCACATGCACCAGAATAAATCATAACATCTGTCCATTCCTGAAAACTTTTCAGTCTTTAAGACCTCAGTGAAAAATTGTGAAAGGATCTCTATTAACATTTGTTAGTTGCTCCGTCGTGTCCAACTCTTTGTGACACCGTTAACTGTAGCCCACCAGGCTCCTCTGTCCATGATATTTCCCAGGCAAGAATACTGGAGTGGGTTGCCATTTCCTTCTCCAGGGGATCTTCCTGACCCAGGGATCAAACTGAGGTCTTCTACCTTGCAGGCAGATTCTTTACCATCTGAGCACCAGGGAGAGATAAGTGAAAGACTGTGATAGGATCACCTATTAAATGAATGTAATAATTCTAGTTTTCCTTTTTTTCTTAAATGGCACCTGGAAATTTACATGTCAAAATATAGTTCTGTTCCCAAATTGTTCTGCTAGCTTAAGATGGAATAATGAAAATGACTTTTTAATTTTTTTAATTTTGTGTATTTATTTTTGGCTGCATCAGATCTTTCAGGCTTTCTATCTTCGTGGTATGTGGGCTCTTGCCCTGCAGCATGTGGGGTCTTAGTTTCCAACCAGACACTGAACCTGCATACGCTGCATTGGAAGGCAGATTCTCAACCACTGGACCACCAGATAAGTCCCAAAATGACCTTTATTTTAAGAAAATCCATCATAAGCCCAAATCAGCCAATCAAATAGGTGAATTAGAAAAAGGTTATTTGAATTATAGGATTTTTTTTTTTTTTTTTGCTTTGAAAAATTCCTAATGATATATCAGCAGATAAGTTCCCTAATACATATAAAATTCTTGCCGAGTTAATAAAGTTTTATACACAGACAACCTTTTTTATCACTGCATCTTTTGTTTTGAAAAAAGATGAGGGGTGCATATACAAAGAAATGCTTTCAGGAACCACTCTTGCTGACCCTCAGTTTCCCTTTCAGATGTGTGGGAAAGCTGAGTGGGTGTTGGAAAGAATTGTGGAGTTCTTAGGAATGAAACCACCTCCTTTCTTCATTTTCAACCTTAGCTTGGGCAGAGACATGAACACCACTGTTTGGGTTCCTTCCAGAGCGAGATGTCTGCGTGTCTGCCATATTCCTTTGTGTAAAGACAATGACAGAGGCTGAAATTACAGGATAGAACATGAGAGCGTTAAATAATGCTGTGAAATCCCAGAGTCTTTTTACTCTATTCAAAAAGATGGAAAACCCAAACTGATGGAAGGCCATCCAAAGGCTAAATGAAAATAAGAACTGATGCAAATTTAACGTTTTTTCCCTCCAAAAAGGAAATGGTGATTATTTCTTGCTGATATAAACATGAAACTGCTTATAGGAATAATGTAAGCGTGTACAAATTTATCAAAGCAGGGAAGAGGCTGTCATAATACCCCCACCCAACAAAAGGAAACCCCATGGACGTGATGTCTTGAGGGGTGTGCTTTGTGGGTGGACAGCGCTGGGACACTAAGGGAGCAAAGCCTGCCTGCCCATGGGGGTCCCAGCTCCCTGATCACATTGTAACCATCTGAGCACAGTGGCTGTAGGGGTCCCGGGAAGGACCTGTTGTGAAACTGATCCCTTACCGGGTCCCAGTAAGGTCAGGGGACAAGCAACATTCAAATACCGTGGGTGCCACCATCGAGTCCGTCACTATCAGCTCAGCTGGCCCTCACAGTGGCCTTAGGAGCTCTTTACCTCCCTGCCCATTTCAACAGTCAAGCTGACTGTCCAGGACACAGAATCCAGGTGGATGTTTGAACCCACTCCCTCCAGCCACAAAGCCCTAGTTCCGTGTGCCCCTCTGGCCCACCCCCTCCCCTGCAAAGGTGACTCTGGGTACTCTGTGTAGCAGAAGGAGCTGGGTTTCTTCCGCCATTCCTTGGTGCCGTGCTTGGGGCAAGTGTCCTTTCTCTCGAGGGCCACCAGGTGTCTCTCTGACCAAAACAACTTAGTCTGCAGCCAGAGACCCAATTCTCTTGATCATTTGTTTTGTTTTGTTTTGGATCTATCTGGAAACTCAAACTAAGCATCATCTTATTGAAAATGTAGGCGATGGGTCAGAATGTGAGGGTGGAGTTCAGCCCTGGCACTGGGTGGCTCTCCAGTGGCGGCAGAGGATAACATGGTTGGATAGCATCACTCACTCGATGGACGTGAATTTGAGCAAACTCCAGGAGATTGTGGAGGACAGAGAAGCCTGGCGTGCTGCAGTCCATGGGGTCATAAGTAGTCAGACACAACTTAGCCACTGAACAACAACATGATGTGTTTATATCCTTGCAGCCCAGAGTTTCAGCGCCTCCTCAAATTTGCACTTAGCTGTGCAGAATATAGGGCTTCTCAGGTGGTGCTAATGGAGCCTGCTATGGAGCCAGAGGAGACTGGTGTTTGATCCCTGGGGAGGGAAAATGCCCTCGAGTAGGAAATGGCAACCCATTCCAGTGTTCTTGTCTGGAAAATTCCACGGATGGAGGAGCCTGGCAGGTTACAGTCCGTGGGCTTGCAAAGAGTCAGATACGGCTGAGCACACACACACGGTGGGATGACTCAACAGTGACCTCTGACATCTGTACATGACTACTGCGACTCCCCAGAGCCTCCTTCTGTCTTTCTTTCTCCAAACTAGCCTCCCCTGCCCCTAGGCAGACACAGCAGCCTAGTGTGTGGTTCTGAGTCTAGCCTGCTGGAGGGAGGGAGTCCTTCTCTTTCAGTCCCATTTTCTCTGAGCTGGCTTCCCCTCCTGCACAATGTTTGGAATCTTTCCCGGGGCCAGTCCTACCCCTTTGCCAGCTGCCTGACCTCTCGTGCCCCTCCCAGCTCCCTCCTCTCCTCCATAAAAGCAAGCTCTCTTGTCTGGATTTGCCTGTGGCCTGCCAAAGCTGCATCACTGTTGTTCAGTCACTAAGTCGTGTCCAACTCTTTGTGACCCCATGGACTGCAGCACGCCAGGCCTGTCTGTCCCCTATCATCTCCCAGAATTTGCTCAAACTCATGTCCATTGAGTTGGTGATGCCATCCCACTATCTCATCCTTTATTACCCGCTTCTCCTCCCGCCCTCAATCTTTCCCAGCATCAGGGTCTTTTCCAAAGAGTCTGTTCTTTGCATCAGGTGACCAAAGTATTGGAGCTTCAGCTTCAGCATCAGTCCTTCCAATGAATATTGAGGGTTGACTACCTTTAGGATCGATTGGTTTGATCTCCTAGCTGTCCACTGCATTCCCAAATTAAAATTCCTCTGGCTAAACTCATTCTGCTGGTAAGATAAATGGCTCTTTTATTTTTTTAAATTGACAAAGTCTTGTCTTTTTTCTTTCTAGGCTTAGCTGGCTTAAGACAATGTAGTTTCACTTCATCTGAAAAACTATCCAAGTTAGTCTTTAATTGGCTTTTATGAGAAGTCTGTTTAAGTACTAGTGTAAAATAGAGACAACTCTATTTTTCCACTGAGTATAATGCACACTGAGAGGGTGTTCTTTGATCCCAGGCATATAAATCATGATTAAAATGCCTCATGGAGTCCTCTCTGCCAACTTCATACTTGTATTTCCACAAAATAGTGCCACTGGCTACCTAGTCCTTTGATCCTGACCTCGATGATGGAGACTTCTATGGCCTGCCTCCTTCTTTCCTTCTCTCCTTCCTTTCCTTTTTCCTTCCTTCCTTCCCCACTCCCTCCTCTTCTCTTGCCTCCCTCCCCTTTAGTTAATCCATTAATAGGTATGAATGGGCTTCCCTGGTGACTCAGACAGTAAAGAATTTGCCTGCAGTGCAGGAGACCCGGGTCTGATCCCTGGGTTAGGAAGATCCCCTGGAGAAGAGCATGGCTCCCACTCCAGTATTCTTGCCTGGAGAATTCCATGGACAGAGGAGCCTGGCAAGCTACAGCCCATGCAGTCACAAAGAGTCAGACACTACTGAGCGACTAACACTTTCACATAATGTGCTAAAAAAATAGCATAGAGATAAGAATGTACTCTCTGCTTGGGGTTGAGTGGGGCAATAAGAAAAGCAAACAAGCACCGTAACGTGTTAAAGGGCCGTTGGTATGTGACGCACGGTGGAAAGTGGACACTTGTACCTGTGTACACAAGGAGACCTTCGGGACAGTCACCGCTGCAGCCAGGATGTCCATCCACAGGGGAATAAGGAGAAAAGTTGTGCTGTGTCATCTACTGAAATACTCTGCAGCATTCACCGTGCATGAACCGGAGCTTCCTGTATCAGTATGGGTGACCTGGTAAGCACAATGTGGAAGGAAAAAAGTTACAAACACAGACAGTGAACTTGCTTTCTGTAAATTTACAAAACAGTTCCATAGAATGCAGGCTTATGTAGTCAAAGTGTAAACATAGTCTGGAGACATTGGGTTCAGAACAGAGGTTTTCTCTGGGGAGACAAGGAAGAGAGGTGGGTCTGGAGAGTCTGAGAGGTGTGTTAGGCTGTTAGGATCTTTAACGACATTTGGAAAACGTTGATTCTAAAAATACAAAGGAAATACGGCTTCCCTGATGGCTCCGACGGTAAGGAATCTGCTGCCTGCAATTCAGGAGACCGAGGTTCAATTCCTGGGCCAGGAAGATTCCCTGGAGAAGGGAATGGCAACCCATTCCAGTATTATTGCCTGGAGAATTCCATGGACATAGGAGCCTGGCGGGCTACAGTCCATGGGGTCACAAAGAATAGGACGTGACTGAGCGACTCACGTAACACATGACAAAATATCAGTGCTGATTAGCTGATAGGTTGGAGTTTTGTTATAGTTCTCTCCCTCGATACGTATATATATGAATGTATATAGATAGATATAGATATGCATACATTTGAAATATGACTGAAGCTATAGAGTCAGGGCATCTTCACGGAGAACTCAGGTAAAGCGACAGGGAGGCCCAGCCCATAGAGTTGTGACTCAGAAGAAGTGAGCAAAGACTTTGGGAAAAACACATTTTTAAGGGAGAAGGTACAGAAAGAGAAGGAACAGAGCCAGGACGGATGTGTGAGCAGGAGTTCCAGCAAAGAAAAAATTTTTTAAATTATAATGAAAAAGGTCAACTGCTCAAGAGTGTCAGAGACTAGCACAGGGAATCCCCTTACACCCAGGCTGAACCTCTCCTTGAACTCAATAACTGTCGAGATTTTTCCACATTTGCTTCTTCTGTTTCCTCTTTTCTTTCTTTTTCCCCTTGTTTGGTTGGCTGAAGTGGTTTAAAGAAAATCTCAGACGTCATATCATTCCACCCTTTATACAGTGTGTATTTCTGAACTCTCCAGACACTAAGAAAGATTTTTTTTTTTTAAGTAAAGCTTCTTTTAAAAAATATTTATTTATTTGGCTGTACCAGGTCTTAGCTGCAGCATGTGGGATCTAGTTCCCTGACCAGGGATTGAACCACACCCCCCTGCATTGGGTGCAGGGAGTCATAGCAACTAGACCTCCAGGGAATCCCCTGTGAGAGGATGTGTGAGGAGGGAACTGTCAGTGCATTAAATGTGGCAGACGACTTGAGGGGGAAAAGGACCAAGGGACTGTCACAAAAGTTCCAGGTGCCAGGACGGGCACATCTAAGGGTCCTCTCCACCTTGGGGTTGGCCCTGGATGCTGCATGCAGCTTTAAGAGAGGCAAGAGAGCAGGTGAACCCTGGCATTTTCATTGTGATGAACATGAGCTGGCTGACCTCTACCACCCAGCTGGCAAGAATACTGGAGTGGGTTGCCATTTCCTTCTCCAGGGGATCTTCCTGACCCAGGGATTGAACCTGGGTCTCCTGCATTGCAGGTGGATTCTTTAACGCTGAGCCACCAGGGAAGCCCTATAAAAGTGGCTTAATGTGACCCACCTCATAGGGTTTTATGGGATTAAACGAGGCGTTCTACGATACGTTCCATGACCCTACTAAAGTTGGCCCCATAGCTCCTTGGAAGTGGTTCTTATCCCTGGACTAAGCTGAACTTGGTAATCAAGTGGGTACTTTATTCAGCTTGTGCCCCCGGCTTCCTTCTTCCTGCTGTGTGTTAAGATGCTGCGCTGAAACTCAGGGACATCTGGAAGCATCTCAAAGCCTGCAGAGTGCGGAGCAGAGGCTCAGGGCTTGACACAGCTAATTGTTCCCTGGCAGATGTCCGCTTCGCCTGACTGTGTCTCTTCGTGTGCTTGCAGCCCTACAGCAGACTGACAGCCACTGGCGCTCTCCTCCTGTCCCAGTCCTGCCTCGCGCACCCCAAATCACAGCCACGCTGCTTCATTACCACAGACTCACCTGAGGGCAACACACTCCCATGCTTTTGTTGTCTTTAGAGCATGTGTAGTGATTTTTTTGTTTTTCAGAGACTTCAGACATTTGTCCCGTAGATACATTTTCCAGGAGAGTGTGTTAATCACTCAGTTGTGTTCGACTCTTTGCGACCCCATGGACTGTAGCCTGCCAGGCTCCTCTGTCCATGGGGGATTCTCCAGGAAAGAATACTGCGGTGGATTGCCATGCCCTCCTCCCGGGGAATCTTCTTGACCCGGGGATCGAACCCGGGAGTACCCTGTGTCTCCTGCACCGCAGGCAGATTCTTTACCCATTGAGCCATCAGGGAAGCTCTCTTTACGGGAGAAAATGCCAACAAATAGAGTCGGGCTGGGTTTTCTAAATGTCCTAGTTCTCCAGAGCCTTTTTTTTTTTCCAGCATTGCCCCAGAGGGACTTGTGCTATAATGGCTGCAGACACGGGGTGGCCCTGCCTTAGGCACTGTAGCCCAGAGGTTCTGACTTCCCCATCAGGGTGCAGCCTGGTTTGGGTGACTTGAAGCTACCCCTGCAATGCAGCTGCACACCCGGAGAAAGAGAAATGTAGAACCTGCTCAGCAAGCACTTGCTGTCAGTGGCAGAGAGAGCAGGCAGACAATATAATTCCAGTCATTCCCAAAGTTTCATTCTGCTGAATTGCCCCTTTAGGGGGCAGCCCTCCCATTTCTTTGGAGCCAGTACAATCTTTTAAAAAATCATTTGCAAATTTCAAAATGCTACAGGTAAAAGCAAACTACTTTCCTTAGCTCCTTGGTTATTTTTTCAGGATTTTATGTCTCAGATTTTTTCTTTTTTTTTGGCAATGGATTGAGCCCCCTGGCTCTACCTTTTAGGGGAAGAGGGAAGACCAAGAGCAGAGGGAGGAGATGACCTCAGATGCATCCACAGAAACATTAGCTTCAGGGCAACAACACACAGACGAAGCCCTGGCAGTGCAATTTGTCTACTCATCTATTTCTTAATTTGGTGTCTGAATCAACAGCCTTTGTGGCCAGAGGGAGGAAGAGAGGGAAGTTGTGAAATTTGTTTCCCTGAAAAGCTTTGTTTAACGGGCACCTGTTAGTTCTGAACGTCAGACCAGAACCCTGGGCCTGGAGGGGTGGATTATATAACTCTGAACATCTTTCTCATAGTCATTCCCATCACTCTGCTTTACAGAATCCAAAGCATTTCTCCTGCTTCATTCGCTCACGTAGCCACTCATTCATTCAACAAGCATTTATTAAATGTGCCATCCTAGTGCCATCCTAGCACAGGGTCATGGGGATGCTCTCCTTTCTTCCAGTGGCTTAGGAGCCAGTGTGGGAGTCAGACGTTCAGGCAGTGTGGTCCATGCCACTCTGTTGGGAAGCCCAGGACCTGGGGGCGCCTACCCAGTCTGTGTGGGGGGACAGGCTCCTTGGAAGGGACCTGATTATACCTGGGGCCTGCCTAGAAAGGAACTTTGGAGAAAGAACAAAGATAAGTTCCAGTTCAGTTCAGTTGCTCAGTCGTGTCCTACTCTTTGCAACCCCATGAATCGCAGCACACCAGGCCTCCCTGTCCATCACCAACTCCCGGAGTTCACTCAGACTCACATCCATCGAGTCAGTGATGCCATCCAGCCATCTCATCCTCTGTCGTCCCCTTCTCCTCCTGCCCCCAATCCCTCCCAGCATCAGAGTCTTTTCCATTCAGTCAACTCTTCGCATGAGGTGGCCAATGTACTGGAGTTTCAGCTTTAGCATCATTCCTTCCAAAGAAATCCCAGGGCTGACCTCCTTCAGAATGGACTGGTTGGATCTCCTTGCAGTCCAAGGGACTCTCAAGAGTCTTCTCCAACACCACAGTTCAGAAGCATCAATTCTTCGGTGCTCAACTTTCTTCGCAGTCCAACTCTCACATCCATACATGACCACTGGAAAAACCATAGCCTTGACTAGACGGACCTTTGTTGGCAAAGTAATGTCTCTGCTTTTCAATATGCTATCTAGGTTGGTCATAACTTTCCTTCCAAAGAGTAAGCGTCTTTTAATTTCATGGCTGCAGTCACCATCTGCAGTGATTTTGGAGCCCCCCAAAATAGTCTGACACTGTTTCCACTGTTTCCCCATCTATTTCCCATGAAGTGATGGGACCAGATGCCACGATCTTTGTTTTCTGAATGTTGAGTTTTAAGCCAACTTTTTCACTCTCCTCTTTCACCTTCATCAAGAGGCTTTTTGTTCCTCTTCACTTTCTGCCATAAGGGTGGTGTTATCTGCATATCTGAGGTTATTGATATTTCTCCCGGCAATCTTGATTCCAGCTTGTGCTTCTTCCAGCCCAGCATTTCTCATGATGTACTCTGCATATAAGTTAAATAAGCAGGGTGACAATACACAGCCTTGACGTACTCCTTTTCCTATTTGGAACCGGTCTGTTGTTCCATGTCCAGTTCTAACTGTTGCTTCCTGACCTGCATACAAATTTCTCAAGATAAGTTTAAAGGGAGATTATTTTAAAGTATGGCCAAAGGATGCACGTGGAAACCCTCTTTCCAATCCCCCCTCCCCCCATCCAGTCTCTGGCTAGAGATCCATTTCCTGTGAAGGCATTGTGGACTGGGAGCTGTGTCAGGGATACACAGCTAGTGTATCAGGTCAGCTGGTGCTGATTTTTAAGGGAATAGATTACACCTGAGGCTGCTGTCCCCACAGCAGACAGAGAAGTCTGCTCACAGGGCAGTAACAGGCAGCAACACAAAAAGCATGAACACAGGTCACAGGAGGTCTGTATCCCTCTCATTTATTCAGTCATTTCTAAATATTAATTGAATACCTGCCACATGCACAGGTCCAGGCTCTTGGGAGTACAAGCCACTGAACTGCATCCCTTTGGGCCTTTATGTAATGATGGGGAGGGGGAGACAATTCACACACAAGTAGATTTGTGGTGTGGGTCAGACGGTGATGGAAAAAGACGAAGGAAATGAGGCAGCGGGGGCAGAGGGAAGTGGGGTGGGGAGCAGGTCCCAAGTGCAGGAAATGGTAAATGCATGAGCTCAGGCAGCGCACTTAATGTGTTCAGGGACAGACCAGAAGGCCAGGGAGGCAGGAACGTGGGAAGGAGCAGGGCAGGGGCCCGAGGGCTGCTCTGAGTGAGCAGCGGCGTCCGGGCAGAGGAGTGGCACGAAGTGACTTTTGTTTAGTAGAATCGTCCGCAGTCAGGACAGAGCTCAGTGCAGTCTCAGTCTCAGAGCAGCAAACTGGTGCCTTGCAAAAAAAAAAAAACCATGGACCACAGAAACTGAATATTTAAGCAAAAATATACAACAGGGACTTCCCTAAAGGTCTGGTGGTTAAGACTCTGAGCTTCCAATGCAGCGGGCACAGGTTCAACTCCTGGTTATGCAGCTATGATCCCACATACTGCATGGCCAAAAAATTAATAAAAAATTAAAAATACATATGTATTATAGAACATTTGGTACCGAATTAAGTCATATAACCCCTGCTTGGGCCCTAGCCCAGCCCAGGATCTCTGCTTCCCCGTGGGGTAGGCTTCTTTTTCTGTTAGATTCCAGCAGAGCGGGCTTCCCTGGTGGCTCAGAGGGTAAAGAATCTGCCTGCAATGCAGGAGATGGGGTTCAATCCCTGGGTCAGGAAAATCTCCCGGAGAAGGGAACAGCAACCCACTGCACTAGTCTTGCCTGGAGAATCCCATGGACAGAGGAGCCTGGTGGGCTACAGTCCATGGGGTCGCAGAGTCAGCGACTGAGTAGGGACGAACAAACGAAACTGAAACCGAAACCAAAGCCAAGCTCAACACAGCACAAACTGAAGTGGCCAAGGAACGGAGAAGCGGGAACTAAGTTCTCAGATCAACTTTCCACCCACCTGGCGAGATTTACTTAATTTTAAAGAGTAAAGACAAGAGGAGGAGTGAGGCTAGTGATGGGGAGGTACACGCATAAGTCTGGGGAGGTGGCAGGGGGAGGAGGGAAGGACAGGGCTTCTTCAAGGAAGCGGGGTGCCACCCCTTTGTTATCCAGTTTTGGTCCTCAATGTCCGGTCCTGGCCAGAGGTAGGTATGTTGTTTATATAGGCAAATATAGGCAGATCAGCGTATAATGAGACGTGGGATCAGTTTCAGGTCAGATTCCTTGCCATCTTGGTTCCAGCAGCTTCCGTCTGGTTTTTCCTTTGCGTGCACACACAAGAAGCTTGGCTTCTTATCTCTGGACTCGTTAACTTCAAGATGTGTGTTCGCTCCTGCTAAAGGTGGAGGGGAGGTTCGCAGGTTCTGAGCAAGGACACTCCTGCTCCCGGACGGGGGTTGATGGGTTTCCGGCAAAGATCTGCGCAGCTGCGACAACACACCGAGTAGGTGAAGGACCTTTTGCTGGGCGCTGTGGTCGTTGTCCGGTGGAGTGAGCCCTCTGGGTGAGTGGAGGTGTGTGCGTGTGCACCGAGACAACAACTCAGGGAAAAACGATACATCACACGTTTTCACGGAGGTGCGCAGAGCAGGACTGCTTGGACCGACAGGTAAGAGGGGTGCTCGCTGTGCGCCTGCGCCCTTCTGAGCACCTTGGGTCTCCTCCTGGGGGTGGGCTTAGTGTGTTTCAGCTGCACGTGGGGTGGTTGAGGATCGTGTTAGGCAAAGGCGAGCCACTCTGCCCTTTCCTAGAGGGGTAAATCCGGAAAGCATGATCCGTCTGTCTCCTTTGGGAGTAGCTAAGTAAACAGCTTTTCAATAAAGCAAAGGTCAATACAGAAATTTGAATTTTATTTATAAAACTACCTTCCAGCGGCTGAACAACCACCACCAATACCGCAGGGACCTCCTGCATATGTAGGGGAGGGTTGGCATAACGCTGAGCTGATGCCCCGCCTCCCGGGATGTACCAGCCTGCTCTGCCAGGGAGCCTGGGGCCTGTTTGCCAACTGCTTGAATGCCTTGGGGTCAGGCTCTCTGCTCTTATTTTCTCATTAGGAGGTAAAGTAACCCTGTGACTTCTCACATAGAAGCACAGATGCTTTATTAGGAAAGTGCCATTTGTAAAGCATGTGGAATTGGGCCAATACCAGCCACCGTTCATATCCCATTTTAGGGCCCCTGGAGCACTTCTTTGTATGTTCTTTCTCACAATCCTTATGTTGTAGGCGTCATTACCCTAGTTTTCATAGGAGGGCACTGAGGCTCTGGAGTCTCAGGGGCTCACTGGGGTGTCTGTGTTAGCTTGGGGCCCTAGGAAGTGCTCTGAGCCCATGCATGGGGGGTTCAGGGAATCACTGCAGTCCCCATTACCCGCTCTTCTGTCAGCTGTGCTCATTGGGGGAGTATTTCGCCCTTGGAATCAGATGCTTCAGAGAGTCCCCTTAGAGACTGAGGAGTTCAGGGGACAGTGCTCTGACACCCCCCCAGATATGGCCTGCCTGCCCACAACTCTGCCCAGCCTTTGATCCAGAAACCCCAGCTGGGCCGACCACTTGCAGGGAGTGGATTTCAGTCCCTTAACAATGCATAGCGTGAGGAAAGCCAAGCTAGCTCTCAACTCCAGACCCCAAATCACCTTTGAGGTGCAGCCACAGATTCATTCTGGTGAGTCATTTGTTCTGCTTCTGGGAGTCTGAGCTAGATACCCACCTGTCTGCTTGAGAACCCCAGCAAGTGACGCTGCCCCCACAAAGAAGGCTGAGTCCTGGCTAAATCCCTCTTCAGCACAGCGCCGTGGGCCACTGTCCTCAGATGCACACGGATGTTAACCAGGGATAATGAGGACAATCTCTCACTGTAATATCCTGTTTCTTT
This sequence comes from Bos indicus, assembly GCF_029378745.1. Taxonomy (NCBI): domain Eukaryota; kingdom Metazoa; phylum Chordata; class Mammalia; order Artiodactyla; family Bovidae; genus Bos; species Bos indicus. Next base: position 21,234,091 of record NC_091771.1, on the reverse strand, counting down.
GGAAACCAGAGTGCAGTCTTTTAAATGCATAGCCTGTGATCACATGGTGCATTTCCTAGAACTCAGAGGCTTCTTACAGGGACCCAGTGGGGACCGGGGGCAGTGGTTACACTTCAGGATGCCATTTCCCAGCTTGGAGGATGGGGTGACTCTGTTATTTACCCCTCCTTGCTCTGTTCTCAGAAGTAGCTTGCCAGCCAGAGGCGGGGGGAAAATCTCAGAGAGTTGCTAAAAAGGAATCCAGGCTTTCCTTTGGACACTTTGAAGAAGATGCTGTCTGAACAAAAGGGTCTCAAGAGGGCAAAGCGTCTCCCTGCCTGGGGGATGGTCTGCGGCTGGTACAGCCTGCATGGTGAGCGGAGGCCTGTGGTCCCAGTGCATCCAGATGCTCTGAAATCGAACCTCTGTAGTTGTTGTTTCTAGGGCCTACTCCTGTTGATGGCTCTTTTCTCCAGAGAAGAACAATCTCTTCCTGCACAAACCACCTTCAGCTTGACTTTTTTTCTGTGTGGGATCTTCTCTGCCAATTGCTTCCCAGTGTCTCCCTTTTTTTGTAGGGTTCTCAACCAGATATGATCTCGACCTCTCCCACATCAAAAGGCAGGCTTCCCAGGTGGCTTAGCAGTAAAGAATCTGCCTGCCAATGCACGAGACCCCAGTTTGATCCCTGGGTTGGGAAGATCCCCTGGAGGAGGAAATGGCTACCCATTCCAGTACTCTTGCCTAGAGAATCCCATGGACAGAGGAACCTGAAGGGTGACCGTCCACAGGGTCACAAAGAGTTGGACAGGACTTAGTTGCTTAGCAACTAAGCAAAAGCAATACCGAGGTCAAGAAACATTGCACTTCTGTTCAGACTGTCTTTCAAATGGAGGCATTTTTTATTCTAAGGGCCGGCATCAAGTCCCAGAGATGCCCAGGACCACCCTTTACCATGAAGAATGATCCGGTCCAAAGGTTACCAGTGAGGAGATTCAGAAACCCAGCTTAGGGACTTTCCTGGGATCCAGTGGTTGAGACTTCACCTTCCATTGCAGAGGGGTGCACGGGTTCCGCCCCTAGTCAGCGAGCTAAGATCCCACATGCCTCCTGGCCAACAAGCCAAAACATGAAACAGAAGCAATACTGTTACAAATTCAGTAAAGACTTAAAAAAAAAAAAAAGAATTCAGCTTAAAAAAAAAGAAAGAAACCCAACTAATGATGTCATCCTTTTCCCCAGCAGATAAAGTCCAAGATTCTCCCCTTCTGCATCAGTACTTTTCACAATACCTTGAAAATGGGCTATGCCTCTTTCATCTCTTTCATGTTGGTGGTATAGTGGACAGCATGGCTGCCTTCCAGAAATACAATTGATCTTTGTGTATTGATCTTGTATCCTGTCACTTCACTCTACACGCTTATTAGTTCTGATATTTCTTTTAGTGAAATTCCTTAGACTTTTCTATGTAAGAGATCCTGTCGTCTGCAGATCATTGCTGAGTGAATAAACAAGAGCTGTGGCTGTGGAGAACAGAGTGTAAACAGTCTCTAGAAGGTGGCCTTGAGAAGGCCAACAGAATGGGTGGGGATGGAAGTGGGAAAAGAAGCCAGGAGGAATGGGAGAGTCGAGTGAGTGGCAGCTCATAAAATCACAGCTAACAGGTTGCCGGCTGCTCAGTCATTTTTATTGCTCTTCTAGAAGGCTGGGTGCCTCTCTTGGGACTCATTTAAAGGCTTCAATGGACTCCTTTCAGCAGAGCCACCAGTAGCAGGAAAAAGACGTAAATCTGAGCTATTCTTGATGCACAGCCAGGACAGTTTCAGGCAAGGCCATGAAGCAGGCAAAGCGTAGAAGAAGAGAGAGAAGAACTAAATTTTATTGCCTGCTGTGTGCCAACATTTTGCATGTATTGTTTCATTTAACCCTCACAGTATTCCTACAGCTGCAAGTTTGAACCTGGTGTTTATTTTTTATACAGAAATAAACTAGATTTGTGTTGTGGTAGCTCAACCATAAGGCAGTGGCCCATTGCACAATTCATAATATAGGATGAAAAGAGCTCATTTGACTGGGACTTCCCTGGTGGCCCAGTGGCTTGGGCTCCATGTTCCCTATGCAGGGGGCCTGGGTTTGATCACTGGTCAGAGAGCGAGATCCCACACGTGGCAACTAAGAGTTTGCATGCTGCAACTAAAGATCCTGAATGCCACAACTAAGATTCAGCACAGCCAAATTAATGAATTAATCTTGAAAAAAGTTCATTTGTCAATTAATTGTTTGAAAAATGAACCACCTTTAGATTCAGAAACAATATCCTTCATTGGTGATTCTTAACCAGGAGCGTATTAGGAGAAAATTCTCCACGCGTCTTTTGTATTTTGACATGTTTTATGAGCTGGGAGTACTGTACTTCTCATCAGACTATCTTTTCAACTATCTTTTTTACAGAAGATTATAAAGCAGATTGCCTTGGGAGACAGAAATAGTGTCTCCTTCCAGGGCAGGGGGCAGATTTTCTTGGTATCTGGGAGAATGAAGATAATGTCTCTCTCTGGTCTCAACGTTGGGTAGGTCAGCTTGCAGTCCCTTTGAAAAATGTGGGTTTCTTGAATTCAGGCTTTCTCTGCTGTAACATAAACCCGCTGTGTGCTCAGTATCTGCCTGGGCCACTGCATATTTCCCTACAGTACTTGAGAAACAAGGGAGTCTGAAGCTTATGTTGCTTGCCGTGCCATGAGTAATAAAGTCCTTTGTCTCTGAGCCGGGACTCTGATGTCTTCTCTGGCACCTATGGAACCTTTTACCTCCTCTTAGTCTGTCTTTGTGTGCGCTCACTCAGTTGTGTCTGACTTGTAGCCCCATGAACTGTAGACTGCCAAGCTCCTTTGTCCATGGAATTTTCCAAGTATGAATACTGGGGTGGGTTGCCATTCTCTACTCCAGAGACTCTTCCCCAACCCAGGGATCGAACTCACGTCTCTTGCATCTCCTGCACTGGCAGGCAGATTCTTCTGCCTGTGGAAAACTTTCTGATTTGGGATCCTTTCTTGTGTCTACTTTCTTACTGAGGCAGACAGAGCTTTTGATGCATTTAATACGAACAAATTCTTTTTAGAATGCCAAAACAACAGACACAGTTTAAACTCTCTTGATCCCCTAAGTAAACGTTTGAGTAATGCAAATAAAGCATGTTAAGCTAACCTCCACTCAAAAAGGTCTTTCTGGGGTTTCCCTGGTGGCTCAGTGGCGAAGAAAGAGTCTGCCTGCCAATGCAGGAGCCATGGGTTCTATCCCTGGTGAAGCAATATCCCACACGCCACAGGGCAACTGAGCCCATGCACACCATAACGAGAGACAAGCCCACACAGCAGTGAAGACCCAACACAGCCGCAAATAAATGAATAAATAAATAGTTTTTACAAAGGTCTTCCTTAGTGGCCTTCCCTTCTGTGGACCCTTGGAAAAAGGCAGCTGGGTGCAGAGCCCCTGCCAGGGTGTTCAATCACGATGCAAGATGGGTGGGTGTTTACTGAGTGTGTGCCTACAATTCAAAGAGAAGGAGGGGTGGAATTTCACTGTTTGTCAGAGAATAGAAAGAGAGATGAACAGATTAGCTGAGAACACTCACTATGACTTCCCTGTGGCTCAGTGGTAAAGAACCCCCCTGCCAGTGTAGGAGACATAAGAGACGCGGGTTCCATCCCTGGGTCAGGAAGATCCCCTGAAGGGAGGGCATGGCAACCCACTCCAGTATTCTTGCCTGAAGAATTCCATGGACAGAGGAGCAAGGCAGGCTATAATCCATAGGGTTGCAAAGAGTTGAACGCAGCTGAAGTGACTTAGCATGTGCCCATTGACTGTGCTAAAGCTGTGTTTTAGTCTGGGAGCAGTCAAGAAGGCAGACCCCAGGGCAGAGAGTTTAGGAGAAGGAATTAACACAGCAGGCTAGTTATAATGGGGTTGCAAGTGCTGAAAGGGGTTGAGGGGAAGTTGGGGGCCGGTAGTGACAGGGGAGATAACCCAGAGATTAACAGCTTCAGGAAACTGCCACCAATCCTAGGGCTGGAGGAACAAAGGGAGGAGATTGAGTCCTCAGACCCCAGGAGCTGGAAGCTGGAGCTGTGTGGTAGGGACTGCCTGGGGACCCCAGGGTTTTGGCTGCCAGGCAGGAGCTGCAATTTGGGGTGAGGGAAGGCCATGGTGGTGGTGGAGGAAGGAGCGGAAGCAGGGCAGGGGCTACGAGGCAGACCTGGGTCCAAGGAGGACCAGTGGTCTCTGCCAGAGGTATAGCGACTGCCCAAGGCAAGGCTGGAAAGGGTGGAGGGCAGGATGGTCTGGGGTATACCAAATTCTTCTCGTTGTTCACTTATGCCTCTCATGGCCCAACCTAATGAAAGGCATGGGTACAGGAACTCGACCAGCCCCCAGCAATCTGAGGGGAACAGGGGAACAGAGATGCGTCTGAAAGTGAGTAGGCAGGTGAACTGCTTACCTGGGTGAGCTGTTCCCTGCCCTGGAAGTCTGGTGTACTCAGGTACTCAGAGGGTTCAGTGGATGTCCCTGAGATGACAGTGAGTGCTGCATGCTAAATTGCTTCAGTTGTACCCGACTCTCTGCGACCCCATGGACTGTAGCCCTCCAGGCTCCTCTGTCCATGGGGATTCTCCAGACAAGAATACTGGAATGGGTTGCTATTTCCCCCTCCAGGGGATCTTCCCGACCCAGGGATCGAACCCACTTCTCTTGGGTCTCTTGAAGTGGCAGACAGGTTGTTTACGCCTGGGGCCACCTGGGAAGCCCGAGATGACAGTGGGGATGAAGAATGCAGAGTCCTGGGGATTGGATACTCCTGCTTCCAGGCTTCAGTGGACACAAACCAATAGATCTATAGATGGCTTATGGGAATAAAAGATCCCAGTTTCCCAAGCATCTTAGAGTAATCCTGAAAGTGTTAGTCACTCAGTTGTGTCTGACTCTTTGTGACCCCATAGACTGTAGCACTTCCAGGATCCTCTGTCCATGGAATTCTCTAGGCAAGAATACTGGAGTGGGTAGCCATTCCCTTCTCCAGGGGATCTTCCCAACCCAGGGATCAAACCCAGGTCTCCTGCAATGCAGGTGGATTCTTTACCAACTGAGCCACCACGGAAAGCCCAAGACTAATTCTGTTCTTCCTTAGTTTCCCCAGAGCTGGTTGCTGCTATAGGACTCAGATGAGACTGGGAAGGATTGTCTCTCAGCTCCCCTCCTTGACCCAAATTTCCTTCACCCCGTTCTACCTCTGGGAACAAAAATAAGATGTTCGGTTCAGTTCTGTCACTCAGTCGCGCCCGTCTCTTTGCAACCCCACGGACTCCAGCACACCAGGCCTCCCTGTCCATCACCAACTCCCGGAGCTTGCTCAAACTCATGTCTATCGAGTTGGTGATGCCATCCAACCATCTTATCCTCTGTTGTCCCCTTCTCCTCCCACCTTCAATCTCTCCCATCATCAGGGTCTTTTCCAATGAGTCAGTTCTTTTGCATCAGGTGGCCAAAGTATTGGAGTTTCAGCTTCAGCATCGGTCCTTCCAATGATTATTCAGGACTGATTTCCTTTAGGATGGACTGGTTTGAACCCCTTGTAGTCCAAGGGACTCTCAAGAGTCTTCTACAACTTCTTGAGACGTTCTTGTCAAGAACTTCTCTACAGTTCAAAAGCATCAATTCTTTGGTGCTCAGCTGTCTTTATAGTCTGACTCTTACATCCATACATGACTACTGGAAAAACCACAGCTTTGACTAAATAAATAAGATGTTACTTATCCTTAAAAAAAAGAGAGAGAGACTGTATTGCTGCTGGGTGAAAGCTAAATCCCTAAAAATGATTTCTGTTTTACATTATTGATCCACCAGATTTTCAGTTTGATTAAGCCAAGTTTACAGATTTTTTTTTTAATCATGGCCCTTGCAAAGCTTTTATTTTCGGATCCATTCCATTCACTGTTCACTGCTCCACTCCTCAACAACGATGATCAAGCTCACCCTCTTGCCCTCCAAATATTCTTTCCAAGCATGTTAATTGAGCATCTATTAAGGACTTGAAGATGGGGATTTGAAAATTAATAAGACCACTGCAGAATCCTTTCTGCAGATGGTGTCTTCCTGCGGAAAATAACACACAGTGCAAGACACAGATACCTCAGGGCCACCACCCCAACACCTTCTCACCCCTCCCCACCCGAGCACCCTCGGGCACAGACTTGGAATCCCTGAGCCTTTGCCAAGCAAGCTTTATAAACTCCTGCTCTGGGGCAACCCATAAAATAACATAAACTCCTTAGCAAAACTGTTGGGAGACAGAAAGAACACAACTTAGGCTTGCTGCAAAAATTGCTAAATTTTACCATCTATGTGCCCTTTGGCAAATCTAAGTCTGCTAGCTGAGTCAAGTGATCCCAGTGCACTAGATAAGGCTTTGTGGGAGAGAATCAAATGAAAGAATCAATTTGAAAGTGGTTTACAAACTCTAAACAGATATCAGGGTTTTTCCTTTGGTAAATTTCCTTCCTGGATAGAAATTTCCAAGAAGATTGAAGAGAAAGAACATCACAATGGTTTGGGAGCGGGGTTGTCTTCCTTTGATTTCGGCGGCTAAATGACCACTGTGTTACGGAGGCCAGTGAGCTCCCCGAGCACTGGCCCATCACTGAAGTTCAAGTGTGAACAGTGACCTCCCCACTTGCCATGTCAGAGCCCTCCTGAAAGAGACATGGCCCCAGTGACACCTCCTCTGGGCCCTCACCTGCACGCCGGAAGGCACGACATGCACAGAAGGGAATCTGTGGGAGACCCTCCTTCACCAGCATCGTCCTCTCTCTGGCTGCTTGTCAGGCTTCTCTTGGGGGCTTCATGAACTCAAGTTCATGCTGACCTGAGATTCCTTCTATCTCAGGACCCAGGGGGAGCGGTGGGGAAGGATGCCTCCCAAATCTAATCTCTTGCCCCCAATTTCTCTCCCTCCCACTCTATTTTTTGGTCCAGGAAGGGTCTGTTGTGGTTAGTTTGTTTCTAGGTCTCCCCACTTGCCCACGTTCTGAAGGACTGTGTTGTTGTTCTTTTCACTAGAGCAGGATTGCCATGCAGAGGTGGAGTGCCGGCTGACTTTTTCCTTTGCTTCTTCTTTGTTTGTTGTTGTTCTTCAGTCGCTCAATCATGTCTTACTCTTTGTGACCCCATGGACTGCAGCGCACCAGGCTTCCCTGTCCTTCTCCATCTCCCAGACTTTGCTCAAACTCATGTCCAAGGAGTCGATGATGCCATCCAACCATCTCATCCTCTGTCGCCCCCTTCTTCTCCTGCCCTCCCTCTTTCCCAGCATCAGAGTCTTTTCCAATGCGTTGGCTCTTCGAATTAGGTGGCCAAAGGATTGGAGCTTCAGCATCAGTCCTTCCAATGAATATTTAGGGTTGATTTCCTTTAGAATTGATTGGTTTGATCTCCTTGCAGCCCAAGGGACTCTCAAGGGTCTTTGTACAACAAAAAGTATTACTTAAAAAAGAAATTATTCCCTCATTACTCAATGTCTTGGACATCCCAATCAGGTTCTAAAAACCAACAAATTCTTCTTTCCAAATGTTTTACTACTGTAAACCCATGCCTCAGAGTAATAACATCCAGAAAGGAGGATACTAATTACAGCAGTCTCTTCAAGTATTTTGAGTGATTCTCAGTTCTTTTTTGTTCACAGCTTAGCTTAGAGTTGTTTTGGGTGGAAGAATTTAAAAGTCAACAATCTAGCAACTTCAAAATTACTGCAGCTGCCTACTGCCTTCCAGAAATAAGCACCCATGAACACTACAGACTCTTTTTTTACCCATACCTGTTCTATTACTACTGCTGCTAAGTTGCTTCAGTCGTGTCCGACTCTGTGCAACCCCATAGACGGCAGCCCACGAGGCTTCCCTGTCCCTGGGATTCTCCAGGCAAGAACACTGGAGTGGGTTGCCATTTCCTTCTCCAATGCATGAAAGGGAAAAGTGAAAGTGAAGTCGCTCAGTCATGTCCGCCTCTAGCGACCCCTTGGACTGCAGCCTACCAGGCTCTTCCGTCCATGGGATTTTCCAGGCAAGGGTACTGGAGTGGGGTGCCATTGCCTCCTCCATCTGTTACTAGTGTTCGCAGATCAAATGAAAGCTTGGAAACGACTTTGTTGACCACCCATCCCCACTTCACTGCACAATCAGTGAAGCCCCGAGGTGGATGGAGCATCAGACTCGGTGCTGTCAGCGAGGCTGTCAGTTGAGGCATCATACGGACTTGATGCCCTGTTTCCCCCTTATTTCCTTTGCTTCTTTAGGAAGACCTTCCTGATGCCCTTGTTGGGCTAAATGACCCTGCTCCACACTACAAAGCTCCCCCCTGCAAAGCATTCTCTTAGTACATACAAAAATTTGCCTCACCTTCCTTAGCGTCTGGCACAAAACAGGGGACCCAAAATTCCTGATGGAAAGAGAAGGATTGTGTGTGTGGTGGGGGTGTGGGTGGTGAGACTATGAAGGACACGTTTTTCATTTGCGTTTATATGTGCCACTCACTGCAGGTGGCGCAGTGGTGAAGAATCTGCCTGACAATGCAGGAGACTTAAGAGACACAGGTTTGATCCCCGGGTTGGCAAGATACCCTGGAGAAGGAAATGGCAACGCACTCCAGTATTCTTGCCTAGAAAATTCCATACGCAGAGGAGCCTGGTGGGCTACAATCCGTGGAGTCGCAAAGAGTCGGACACGATTGACCACACACACAAAAACATCACAACGTCACCCATGTTCCAAGGCTTCCTCTGAATCTTAGAATTTTCTGATCATTGCATCCTCCGTTTGCAGGTTCAGAGGATCCAGGAACTCCTTAGAGTCATCTCGGCAATGTTCCCAACCCTTCGTTTGATGGATTGCTTCTGCCAACAGCTGCAGTACCCGGCTCGTTGGGTCCACAGTGGAGACAGCAAAACCTCTGGTCGCTCATGAAGGTGAGTCTTGTTCCATGGGACCTTTTTCAGGTTCAGGAAATAGAAATCACTTAAACTAAGTTAAGTAAAAAAGGAGAAGGTCTTATGAGGACAGCAGAGCATTTCATAGAGCAGCCCAGACGTGGACCGTCAGGGACCAGAAACCAGTGGGGGTCGGTGTCCCTGGCTCTCACTCTGCTTCTCTCTGTGCTCCGGGCTGGTCTGCTCTGCTTCTCAGGCCACGTGATTGGGAGATGCTCTTGCCAAGACCTCTTGCCTTTACACAGTCTCTGTATCTTATTTTCACTTGGCTGTGTCAGGCCTCAGTTGCAGCTCGCGGAATCTTCGTTGTGTTCTGTGGGATCGGTCACTGTGGCGTACAGACCCTGGTTGTGGCGAGGGGTGTAGTTGCTCCCCAGCATGTGGGATCTTAGATCCATGACCAGGAGTTGAACACGAGTCCCCTGCGTTGGACGGCAGATTCTTCACGACTGGACCACCCGGGAAGTCCCTATACACTCTCTTCTGTCAGACCAAGGCTGAAGTGTTCACCAGCTCCTGTCCTGGTGATTTCGGACACCCGCAGCACTAAAGGGTAGTTTGCAGTAAGCAGCAGTGAGCGGTAGCTAGAAGCAAGGTCTCAGTTTCCCGGATCGGGAGTTCTAATCTCTGGACCACAGGGGCAAGAAGTTAGGGCTAGAGTCCTTAGTTCTTGCTTGCCTACTCAAGAATGAATTCAGGCAAGGGGACAGAAGGTAAAGAGTCAAGTAAGAGGTTTATTGAAAAGAAAAGTTCATGTGGAAAGGTGCGTGGGCGAGCTCAGAGAGAGAGAATCACGTCTTTGGGAAGTTTAAATCCTTTCCAAGGGTGCAGTTTTACCGGTCTTTTTCTTCCCTCAGGCCAGTCTTGCTTTGTCCCCACCCTGGTTAATTTGTCTCCGGACCCTCCCCTCGGCTGTGCACACACACCTCAGCCAAGATGGATCTTGAAGTGAAGGCTGCTGGGAAGAGCGGGACTCATCATGGCCTGGCACTATCCCTCGACTTTTGGCCCACATGGAGTCTTTCTGCACATGAAAAGGGGAGAAGGGGAGATCCCTTAATCCTTTCCTCAGTTTTTTGTTTTTTCCCTTTTTGTCCTTGCCATGATTATTACCTTGAGATGTTTACTAGAGACAAGGACTGTCTATTTGTAAACAGGAGGTTGATTGTAAATTCCTCAGCTGGGGCCCACCTACCTTTCCTCTCAGGAAATGCAAACAGGAGGCTTAGTCGTAAATGTCCAGCCTGGAGCCTGTCTATCTCTTATCTCACTGGGAGGCCCAGTTCTGCTCAGCACTTCCTCTCCTGTAATTCACTGTGACCAAAGCAGTCACAAAGCTCAAAAATCTCTAACAAGATAGAGATAATAATAATAGCTTTGTCAGCTGGTATTTGCGATCTGTGGATCCTGTGACTGGGCCTCTCTTGCCTAGCTGAAGGAGGTTCACTCTAGGCCTTAAATTCCCAGGATCTCTGAGTAAATTCAAATCAGCCCATTATTAGTACCAAAAACTAACCAGGAAGCCCAGTGTTACCATTTTTATATAATGTCCTTTTGGAAATTCTGACCAATGCATTAAAACGTTAAGTAGAAGGAAGGGACACAAAAATCATATTACATATAAATTTAGTATATAACAAAGGAGGCTTCATGTAGAGATAGGAAGAGTTATTTAGTACATTGTTAAGGAATTCCTAATTAGCAATTCAGAAAGCTATCTCTGGCCCTGATCTCTCTCCATACACCAGATACTAATTTAATTCCATCTACATTCAAGAGTTACACACTTAACAACAAGCTATTGGAGGGAGAAAATCCAGAAGAAAATAGAAATGAATATTTACCAAATCTGTGTATGAAGAAAAACTTTCTAAGTGTAAATTTTCCAGGAAAAAAAAAATACAACTGCAAGCTTTTTAAAAATTAAAATTGACCATGGTAAAGCAGAAATAAAATCATAGAGCAGAACTTCAATAACACAGTCAACAGCAGAGTGGAAAAAGAATTGCAGCAAACAAAAGAGGAGTTAATATCTTTAGCCTGTAAATATACAAATTGATAGGGAAAATGCTTAAAATCCTGTAGTTTAATAAACAAAGGATGTGAGCTGACAACCCACACAAAAGAGGAAATAAAACTAGTAAACAGGCATTAGGAAATGTTCAGTTTCACAAGTCAAATTTAAAATAAAGAATAAGGTCCCATTTTCACCCATTTGCATCTTTTTTTTTTTTAATGGAAATACCCAAAGTTAATGAGAAGGTAGAAAAACCAATGCCATTTATACAAGGCTGGCAGAATGATCAATTAATACAGACACACAGGAAAATAATTGGGAGAAACTTACCCCTTGACCCACTAGTTCTACTTCCTTGAGTCCATATCTAAAATAGGAACAAATATATTCATTATAGTGATATTGATAAAGAAAAAGAGTTTAAAACCAACTTAAGGTTCAAAGCTGGTAGAAGTGTTAGCAAATTATGGCTTATTCTATCACACACACATTTACTGAGCACTTACTATCAGCCAGGGTCTGCACAAGGAGCTGAAGAAACAGATGGACCAGGCAGATTCTCAGTAATGGGGCATATTACATGAGGTAGGGGGAGAAAAGGCAGGGAGTAGACAGCTATTGAGGAACTGCTATGAGTTTGATATTTTACATATATTACTCTGAGGTCCTGAGCCACACAGTGTGAGTAGAGACGGGTCATACAGCCCCACTCATACAGAGCCCGCCTATGTTTCATTCTTTCTTCCATCTCTTCCTCCCTGCCTGCCTCTCAGTTTAGCCCTAGAAACGATGGTGGGTGACAAGTTTTGGCTGGAAGAAGGGGATTTAGCTCCTGGGCTCTGTGCCAATTAAATCTCCAATGCCCTGAAGAACAGAAATTCTAGAGCTACTACTAGCTAAGAATTCCGATGATTTTTCCTCTTAGCATCCCAAAGAATTGCTGTCTTGTATCTCAAACTCACCAGATTATTCTGCCAATAAATGTTGCTTTTTGATAGAATCCCATCTCCTGTAAGCTGGTTGGGACTATAAATAGAAAAAGAAATTTTCACATAAAAAAACATGCAAGCAAACAGACAAAACCTTTAATTGCTTTCCAATATTTAATATCAAATTTAGACAGAGATTTTTCCATAGCCTCCATAACCCACTTTCTCACCACCTGTTTTCTCTAAAACGTCATCTCCATTCCATCACATTGCATTCAACAAGCCACTTTGCAGCCAGTGACTCAATTTTGGACTTGAAGATATAAGACAACACAGTAATAGAATCAGACATGCAAATTTAACAGTAAATAATGAAAGAAATGCAAATAATGTGAAAAGTTAACTGGGTTATCACCCAAGACACAAACAGGATAATCTTTGTAATGTGTAAGTTGCTACATATGTAATGATCATTAAGAATGTAATGGGATATCTGGTCCTCATGGTTAAACTTAGTTTCAAACTGGTGATACATATGCTAATGAAATGACTTCACAGCTCCCTGGTCCCCTGCCTGAGGGACAACAATGGGCTGCTGACCACAGGTCAAGGGAAAATTCAACCCAAGGGACTTTTAAAAGGAAACAGAATTTGGGAAGAGATGGTAGAATCTAGGGAGGATGTGGGAGATGTTCCAAAACCCAAGAGAACAAGTGGTGCCTGGTGGCCCACCTGCCTCTTTCTTTCCAGGGGCCCCTCACCTCCCAATCCAGGAGAGCTGCAAAGAACAAACTAGAAGGAGGGAAAGGAGCTGAGGATGAAAAGGAGGTAAAGAAGCTCCAACTTAGAAAAAGAGACCTGGGCTAGGAGGCAGCCGCCCAGCGGATCAAAGGCAGATGCCGAAAAGTAGCTAGAACAGAAGTGCCTTGGCCTGAACACCCAGGATGCAGGAAGGGCAGGGTAGAAGGTAAAAGGCTGAGGTTTTGGAGTAGGGTCTAAATGGATCTTTGTGGCAGAGGAGAAAGAGACATGTCTTGTTCCCTGGGGCTTTCAGTAAGGGTGTCCTGGGTGCCAGGTGAGTCTCATCAGGAGATTGTGGGCATTGGAGAGGGTGTGGTCACCCCAGGCTAACCACCCCCCGCAAGGGCGCTCTTTCCTCCCAATTCTCTCTCTTCAGCCAGACTGCCCCCCACACCTCCTCAACCTGAGTCACAGCCTCCCATCACCCTGAACCAGGTCAGACCCGCTGGGGACACTGGGGCTAAGAGTGTCCCCTGGGTCACATTAGAATCTGGTTGATATTCTGCCAGGTTTGGAGAGTGACATGTGGGTGGAGAGTCAAAGGAACTGTCATTAGAATATCTTCTTTTTGATGTGTCATGCGGGGCGTCGGGGGTGGGTGGGGGGTGGCTGGCTATCAAAGCCAGGTCATTCTCTGATGAGCATTCTTAAGATGGAAGGAGTATGTTAAACTCAGCTTAACTTTTTTTGTTGTTGTACTGGGTCTTTGTAGCTGCGCTCAGGCTTTCTCTAGTTGCCGCGAGCAGGGGCTGCTCTTTGTTGAGGTGTGAAGGCTTCTCATTGTGGTGGCTTTTTTCTCGTTGCAGAGAACAGACTCTAGGAGCATGGGCTCTGGGAGTTGTGGTGCATGGACTTAGTTGCTCTGTGGCATTTGGAATCTTCCTGGACCAGGGATTGAACCCATGTCCTGTGCATTCGCAGGTGGATTCTATGCCACCAGGGAAGTCCCTGCAGCTTAACTTTTTACGTGGCTGAAGAATGTCCATTCTGCCTTAACTATTTTAAGGCAGAGGCATCTGGGAGTGCCTACGGAAGGGGGGCATTTTAACTTAGTTGACAAAAGCTTGGGTTCTGGAGCAGAGACAATCTGGGTTCTAATGTCCATTCCACCTCTTACTGATTGCATCACCTTGGGCTCCATGTGCTTCAGTTTCCTCACTTGTAATCGAAGCCAATGCTGGTGCCGTCTCACGGGGTTGTGGTGAGGATTAGCTGAGTTGTAACGAACGCAGTGGGCAGTGCTTTGTTGTTGTGTAGTCACTAAAGTTTTGGCCAACTTTTAAAGCAGAGTGAGCACTCACCCACAATGAACAAGCGTTCTCTCTTCTCAAGGCTGGCCGGGTCTTTTCCCTGTGTTGATTAGGAAAATGTAGATCTAGAACTAGTTAAACCAGCATCTCATTTCGTTGCTAAGCAACCAGCTCTGAGTTCTGCAAAAAGCACATCGTGGTGTGCAGTGACCCCCTAGCAATCGATCCCCAGGCAGGCTGTTGCTAAGCATGGTTTTGTGTTCCCCAAAGCTCATTTCAGACATGGAGGAGGAGTGAGGCAGGCACACAGCACACAGTCCTTGAGCATGAGCAAAACCAGCCTTTCCAGCTGTGGGGCTCACAATGGGCAAAGAAAATAAAAAAGAAAACAGGACTTCGCTGGTGGTCCAGTGGTTCAGAATCTGCCTTCTAGTGCAGGGAATGTGGGTTCGATCCCTGGTCAGGGAAATGAGATACCACATGTCTCAGGGCAACTAAGCCCATGCGCTAAAACTAGAGAAAGCCCTTGTACTGTAATGAAGACACAACATAGTCAAAATTAAAATAAATACATAAGAATAAAAAATTCAGTTAAAAATAAGAAGAGTAAGTGGTGGTGTGTGCTTGTACTCACCTGCAGGAGTGAGAGAATTCACCCATATGGTTTCCCCTTCTCTAGGGTGAAAGAGATCGTCATATGTCTTCAGGGTGCTATTCTCTGCAGAACAGGGGCTGTTTGTCCTTTTTCTCCTTGGGGTCTGGGGTTGCATGGCCTGGCTATGAACCTGGATGTATGGTTCCTAGTTGAGAAGGGGCAAGGCTGGAAGCATCTACCGCCATGCACGTGCCTCCCCTCCGGGAAGTCAGGGGTCGGGGCACTGAATCCAGGGGACCTGTTCTCCCTCATCCATCCATTCATTCACTCATTCATATGTATCCTTAAATAGGTATTGAGTGCTAAGTGCCCAAGATTTGTTAGGCACTGGGAATAAAGCCTAAAGCAGGACAGTTACTCTCCATCTTGTCCTGATACTCAGTTAAAAAACAAAACACACTCGAGCTAGTTTATCAGAGTATTTATTGAAATATACTAGGTTGCTTACAGAACCTCCCCAACAGTCAGGGAAGTGGGGCTAGTGGCTACACAGCTAGGCACGTTGCCGGGAACATAGTTCTCTATGGCCCTTGCAGTTGGGCTTGGGCCTGAGGCTCAAGCCACTGTCCCAGGCAGGGACCCTTTGGCCAGGACCTCAGCCCTGCTGCCTCTGAGAACTCACTTCCTGCCACTGTCACACAATGACTCTGCCTGGCCTCCTTTTCTTCACTGAAGTCTGGCATGGATGCAAGTGACGAGTGGAGCCTGGGTCGCATATCTGAGCCCTGGCTGCAAGGGAGGCTGGGAAATACATTTCTGGCCTTCTCATACAAGGTGAGAAACTCTCCAAACATGAGAAGGGTATTCCAAAGGTGCTGGGATCCTGGGATCTCAGGGCAGCCACAGAGCTTTCAGACATGCATTGTTTCTGCCCTCTTAACCTTTATAGTCTACTGGAGGATTCAGGCAAAAAAGTCAGCGAGGACAGCCTGTGTGACCAGTGAGTGCTGTGCCAGGTGGGGTTTAGCGGTGAGAGACACCCAGAGGGATCCCCACTCAGATGACGGGGTCAGGAAGGGTGACCCAGGGCAAGTGATACCAGGCTGATCCTGAAGGATGAGTGTGAGCCTGTCAGCAAAGGTGAAGGCTGAGGGGAGGAGAACCCTCCCGATTCCAGGTGTGACAGGTGCCAGAGGTGAGTCACTAAGGAGTTCAAGTTCCAGGAAGGAGAGATGTTCTGGGCTGCTGGAGAGAGGGTGTGGCTGATATATGCTAAAGTACGAGAAACACTGCTGTAAATAATATGCTCTGTCACGGCTTTTTGCATTTTCAGTGTTGGACTAATATATGCTACATGCTAAGTCGCTTCAGTCATGTCAACTTCTTGTGACCCCATGGACTGTAGCCCACCAGGCTCCCCTGTCCATGGGATTCTCCAAGCAAGAATACTGGAGTGGGTTGCCATTTCCTCCTCTGGAGAATCTTCCCCACCCAGGGATCGAACCCGCATCTCTTTACGTCTCCTGCGTTGGCAGGCGAGTTCTTTACCACTAGCGCCACCTGGGAAGCCTGACTTCCCACAATAAAAAAGGAGATTTCCCATCCTTCCTCTTATTCCAATATTGTGCATTGTAACTGTGGTTAGATCACAATCAGTGTTGATATTTAACTATGTAAATGCTGGTCATAGCTGGGCGTGTAGTGTTCTGCCGTGGTTTTTCCTTTTCTGCACATGTCTTTATTATACACTTGCTTTCTTCCCTTTGCTCAGTTTTCTGCCTACTCACCAGTTGATTATTCATCCTCAGACTCTCTGCCAGCAGTGTTAATCTGCTCTCAATCCATTCAGTCACAGTGAGGGTCCCTAGCTGTCTCCCTTGTCTTCACACCAGGGTCTTGTTCCCTCCGCTTACTGACATCTTTGCCTGTTGATACCTGAGGATGCAAGTCTGGGTGTGTGGCAAAGGAGAAGGCAGATCCCAGTGCCCTGGCCCTGACTCCTGAGGATCAGCGGCCTTCCAAGGAACCCCAGCTTTCCCACAGTGATATGGAGCCATGGAA
Organism: Bos indicus; assembly: GCF_029378745.1. Lineage (NCBI taxonomy): Eukaryota > Metazoa > Chordata > Mammalia > Artiodactyla > Bovidae > Bos > Bos indicus. Next base: position 21,217,428 of record NC_091771.1, on the reverse strand, counting down.
GCTGCTCATGGAGTCAGCCCACTCTCCTGGTACCCTGATGTCTGCTCAGCACACCCAAGGGGACTCTGTCCTCTTCTCTCCATGTTTTTGGAACACCACCCCAAACCACAGTGAAGTCCCCAAGCGCTTTAAGTCTCATCCAGCTCTGACACTATCATTGGCTGAACTGGTCTAAAGCCACATCCTATAACCCAGGCTGTGTTGGAAGAGGAATGGGACCAATTGACAGACAGTGTGGGTTCTCCTCCTGGACCTTCTGGTTGCTGCTCGCAACCAGAAGTCCCTCTGCTTCTCCAGGTCTCTTTCTTCACATGTGCAATGGGTTAATGGACCTTCCCTGTGAACCTACAGAGTTGTGAGGAGGGTTACATGAGCTGGCAGGTGTGAACGTGCTTGTCAAGTAGTAAAGGATGTACAAAGGCACATAAGTGGCTGCATGAATGAGAGTGAGGGCCAGGCAGCAAGAGGTGTTGGCCTTGACATTTCTTACTACTCACCTTCTGGGCCCTTCCATATCAATGCCCATATATGTAATCTGACACCAGAAGAAAAGCTGGGTGTGTAAATGGCTGTTCACATTAGCGTACATTCATTTAGTGTTCTACTTCCCGGGGGCATTTTAATTTTAATTGAGTGGAAGAAGGGAAACACAAAGGAAGGGATTGATAATGCAGAGACACAGGTACCTGAGACCTGAGTATTTAATAGGAGTATGGGGCAGGAGGTCTACCTTACACCTTGCAGGTGGGCTCACCTGGTCCAACTATTCCAGCATCAGAAAAGGGGAGTGGGCGGAGCTCTAGAGCCTCAGCCTAATGCCACACCCCTTTCTCATGCTACAGAGAATGGGAAGCGAAGTTTGGTAGAAATCTGGAACGGTGAGCAGGTGAGTCATTAAGGGATGCTGTCTGTGTCTAAATAGCCTGCCAGGTGAGGAAAACCCACGAATGAAATGTTAACACCACTACAGCCTCCAAGACTGCCCAGTTGCTGCTACTGCTAAGTTGCTTCAGTCGTGTCCGACTCTGTGCAACCCCATAGACGGCAGCCCACCAGGCTCCTCTGTCCCTGGGATTCTCCAGGCAAGAATACTAGAGTGGATTGCCATTTCCTTCTCCAATGTATGAAAGTGAAAAGTGAAAGTGAAGTCGCTCAGTCATGTACGACTCTTTGCGACCCCATGGACTGCAGCCTACCAGGCTCCTCCATCCATGGGATTTTCAGGCAAAAGTATTGGAGTAGGTTGCCATTTCCTTTGCCAGGCAAGACTGCCCAGAGTCGGGGAGAAATGACTACCTCAGAACTGGACAGAGGCAGAGACGTCTCTGCCCTTCTCTGGTCCTCCCTATCTCTCGCTGTCGTTGTCTGAGCACCTGCCCCCACTTCATTTCTGACTCTTTCAAGGCGAGCCCAGGGCCTCCACTCACACCCACCCACTCCTGCCGGGTTCACCGGAACTGCCGGGGCCCCAGCCCTAGGGACAGCAGTTATAGCCCATGGAGGATGTGACAGTGACCTCGGAGAATCACAGGACCTGGGAAGATGCAGCTGGCCCTCCCTACAAAAGTTGGTTTTCCAGACCTCTCCTCAGGACTTTATTAGATCTTTTGAAGCCAGGAGACAAATAAGAGCATATTTTTTTAGGCATGTGGGGGTCACCCTGAGTGTGACTCCACTTGAGTCCCAATCCAGTGCCTCTTGTGCTCACGCCCTACCCCGGGAGGAGGCTGGTGATCGGGGCCTGCCGCTGACGTGGTGGTGCCCGCCTTCCAGCACCTGCTGCTCCACAACCGGAACAACCCCTTCCACCCAGGCGGCCTTCTCCTCCTCCCAGAGGGCATTCTCCTCCTCCCAGAGGGTCTTCTTATCCTCCCAGAGGACTTTCTCCTCCTCCAGAAGGGCTCTCTCCTCCACCCACAGGGCCTTTTCTTCCTCCCACAGGGCCTTGTCCTCCTGAAGGAGGTTCCGGTCTCTTTCCCACAAGGCGTTGTCCTCCTTCCAGAAGGCCCTGTCTTCCTTCCAGAAGATTCGGTACTTTTTCCAAAAGGCTTTCTCTTCTTCCCGGAAAGATTTTTCCATTTCCCAGAAGGCTTTTTCCTCTTTCCAGAAGGTTTTCTCCTCTTCCCAGAAAGGCCTATCCTCTTCCCAAAAGCCCAAGATCTCACCGCGGAAGGCACGCATCTTGCTCCGGAAATTCCACATCTCTTCCCGGAAGTCTTCGATCTTCTCCCGGAAGTGTCTCATCTCCTCGCGGAAGGCCTTTTCTTCCTGGAGCTTGTGGATTAGTTTCTTTTGGCGAATGCTGGAGGAGGAGACCACCAGCGAGCGGAAGCAGGCAAGCCCCATCCATTTTCTCACCTTGAAGGGAAACATAGTCCCGGTTGGCCTGGATGGCGGGATGGCTGTGATGGAGGACAGGGCCACTGGCCAGGATCAGGTCAGCTGGTCCAACCCTGTGGGGGCACGGGAAAGAACACACCCTTGAATATAGCATCCCAGAGGGCAAGCCTTCGAGTCTGTGTGGCACTATTGAGATTTTTTTTTTTTTTAATCTTACATCTTTTTTACATTTACATGTATCTCTTCTTTTGCAAATTCTTTTCTCATTTAGGTTATTACAGAATATTGAGCAGATTTCCCTATTCTACACAGTAGGTCCTTATTGGTTACCTATTTTATATATAGCAGTGTGTACATGTCAACCCATCCCTCCCCCCATCCCTTACCCCATGGTAATCATAAGTTGGTTCTCTAAGTCTGTGAGTCTGTTTCTATTTCGTAAATAAGTTCATTTTATCTTTTTTTGTAAGGTTCTACGTATAAATGGTATAATATATGTCTTTCTCTGATTTACTTCAATTTGTATGATAATCTCTGGGGGCATCCATGTTGCTGCAAATAGCATTATTTCATCCCTTTTTATGATGAGTAATATTCCTTGGAAGAAAAGCTATGACCAACCTAGATAGCATATTGAAAAGCAGAGACATTATTTTGCCAACAAAGGTCCATCTAGTCAAGGCTATAGTTTTTCCAGTAGTCATGTATGGATGTGAGAGTTGGACTGTGAAGAAAGCTGAGCGCCAAAGAATTGATGCTTTTGAACTGTGATGTTGGAGAAGAGAGTCCCTTGGACTGCAAGGAGATCCAACCAGTCCATTCTGAAGAAGATCAGCCCTGGGTGTTCTTTGGAAGGAATGATGCTAAAGCTGAAACTCCAGTACTTTGGCCACATCATGCGAAGAGTTGACTCATTGGAAAAGACTCTGATGGTGGGAGGGATTGGGGCCAGGAAGAAGAGGGGACGATAGAGGGTGAGATGGCTGGATGGTATCACCGACTCGATGGACGTGAGTTTGAGTGAACTCCGGGATTTGGTGACGGACAGGGAGGCCTGGTGTGCTGTGATTCATGGGGTCACAAAGAGATGGACACGACTGAGCGACTGAACTGAACTGAACTGAATATTCCATTGTATGTATCTATCACTTCCGCTTTATCCATTCTTCTGTTAATGGATATTTAGGTTGCTTCCATGTCCTGCTGTTGTAAGCAGTACTGCAGTGATACTGCAAGGATACAATGGGGTGCTTGTATCCTTTCGAAATATGTTTTCCTCTGGATATATGCCTAGGAATGGGATTGCTGGATCACATGCTAGATCTGTTTTTAGTTTCTTAAGGAACCTTCCTGTTGTTCTTCATAGTGGCTGTACCAGTTTGCATTCCCACCAACAGGGTAGGTGGGTTCATTATTAGGAAATTTTAACCATTGTTCTCTTTGTCCTCCTGGTTGTGTTTTTGAGGGACAAGCTTTGGTAGAGAAAGATGGTGGATGATCATGGCTTTGGGCTGAAGAGGTGGTCAGTACATTCAATGTTCAAGGCCACTGAAATAACAGGCCAGCAAGGTCAGTGGTTCTCAACTAGGATGTCAGGGCACACAAGTGTGATATGATCAATTATGACATATGACAGTTTTGTTTTGCTTTTAAGTAATCAAGTGCCACAGTCACATAGTGATTTGTTTGTGTTATATCAACCAGAATATATCTGAGGTTTTGGTTCTCTCACTGGGGAGTTGCTCATCACCTTCTGATGGGTGTGCTCAAAGCAGGGGGCCACACATGGGGATGTCCTCTGTTACAAGCCATGTGGGAAACAGAAGATCAAACCCTTGGACCTACAGGAGTCAGTTTAGTAGGAGGGTCTATTTTGGGAATATAAGTTTGAAACCAAGATGTGAAAGAGGACGCAATGTTTCCTAGGATGTGGGAAAGAGGAACTGTTAACACAGTAGCCAGTAATAGTGAATAATAACGACACATTATGACCCAGCAGGTCCGCTCCCAGATATGTGCCCTGAGGAAACTTATGAACCATGTCCAGGTTATGTGCACAGGAATGTTCAAGCAGTTCTGTTCAGAGGGCTTGGCAATGTAAGCAGTCCAGTGACCATAGCAATTAACATGGAGTTCAAATGTAGTGGTCTGTTCGTGCAATGGAGAGCATAGCTACATGCAACCATGTAGATGAACCTTGTAAACAGAATGCTGAAAGAAAGAAGCTGGTTCAAAGACCTTGAAGGAAAATTTTCAAACAGGCAAAATTAAATTCTATTATTTAGGGCAGTATACTTAGGGGATAACACGAAAGAGACAAGCAAGGGAGTTCAGTTCAGTTCAGTTCAATCGCTCAGCCGTGTCCGACTCTTTGCGACCCCATGAATCACAGCACGCCAGGCCTCCCTGTCCATCACCATCTCTCAGAGTTCACTCAAACTCACGTCCATCGAGTTGGTGATACCATCCAGCCATCTCATCCTCTGTTGTCCCCTCTTCCTCCTGCCCCCAATCCCTACCACGATCAGAGTCTTTTCCAATGAGTCAACTCTTTGCATGAGGTGGCCAAAGTACTGGAGTTTCAGCTTCAGCATCATTCCTTCCAAAGAAAACCCAGGGCTGATCTCCTTTAGAATGGACTGGTTGAATCTCCTTGCAGTCCAAGGGACTCTCAAAAGTCTTCTCCAACACCACAGTTCAAAAGCATCCATTCTTCGGTGCTCAGCTTTCTTCACAGTCCAGACCTCACATCCATACACGACCACTGGAAAAACCGTAGCCTTGACTAGATGGACCTTTGTTGGCAAAGTAGTGTCTCTGCTTTTCAGTATGCTGTCTAGGTTGGTCATAACTTTTCTTCCAAGGAGTAAACGTTTCTTAATTTCATGGCTGCAATTACCATCTGCAGTGATTTTGGAGCCCAAAAAAATAAAGTCTGACACTGTTTCCACTGTTTCCCCATCTATTTCCCATGAAGTGATGGGACCGGATGCCATGATCTTCGTTTTCTGAATGTTGGGCTTTAAGCCAACTTTTTCACTCTCCTCTTTCACTTTCATCAAGAGGCTTTTTAGTTCCTCTTCACTTTCTGCCATAAGGGTGGTGTTATCTGCATATCTGAGGTTATTGATATTTCTCCCAGCAGTCTTGATTCCAGCTTGTGCTTTTTCCAGCCCAGAGTTTCTCATGATGTACTCTGCATATAAGTTAAATAAGCAGGGTGACAATGTACAGCCTTGACGTACTCCTTTTCCTATTTGGAACCAGTCTGTTGTTCCATGTCCAGTTCTAGATAGTAATTATATAGGAGGTTGGGATTAACATATACGCACCATTATGTGTAAAACTGGAGAAGGAAATGGCAACCACTCCATTATTCTTGCCTGGAGAATCCCATGGACAGAGGAGCCTGGAGGGCTACATAGTCCATAGTGTTGCAAAGAGTCGGGCATGACTGAACAACTAACACACACATTCATAAAATAGATAACCAACAGAGACTGACTGTATAGCACAAGGAACTCTACTCAATATTCTGTAATAACCTAGATGGGAAAAGAATATGAGAAAGAATAGAGATATGTGTGTGTCTAACTGAATCACTTTGCTGTACACCTGAACCTAACACATCAGCTCCAATATAAAAAAAAAATTTTTTTAAGATAGTAATTACTTGCGTGTGAGGGAGGGGTTGGGGAAGTAGGATACTAGGGGTCGTGATTGGGTGGGTATATAAGTGGGCTTCTGAGGGGCTAGTAGTCATATTCCAATTCTTTATTTGGTGGCACTGGCGTGTGTATCATTATTTTTTAAAAAGTGCTAAGTTGTCTACGGATATTTTATATACTCCAGTAAATGCTCTGTATTTCATAGTGAGATAAAAGCTTGGGAGGGAGGAAGAAATAAAGAGAGCAGGGAGGAAAGAAGGACGGAAGGAATGAGGGAGGAGGGGAGGAGACGTCCACACACTGCCGTTATCTGATGTATCAGGTATCGGAACCATCCACAGAAATTCCGGCAACAAAGGTGGGCTAGAGATGAGGAAAAGGTCTGAATGTGGGACAGCAGTTAGAGTGCAGGGAGGACAAGGGCTTGGATTTCGACGTCGAGCTTTCTGGAAGCATCCTCCAGGGTCTGGCCTCACACAGTGGGCCTTGCCAAGCACCACAACACCATGGAGCATCATGAGTCCTTTCAGGAGATTTACAGACTTTCTCCCTCTTTTTCTACTCTCTGATTCAGGAGCAGGGAGTGAGGGAGAAGGAAAGAACACATAGCCAGAGTGTGTGTGTGTGTGTGTGTGTGTGCGCGTGTGTGCCTGTGTGTATGTGAGAAAGGGAGAGATGACGTTTGTATCCAGCATTGGACTGATAGCAAAAATATTTAGCAACTTGGTTGCTAATTTCAAATGAAATGTTCCCTCCTCATGCAACCCTACAGCTAAAAGAAAATATAGACACCCACAGAAAGAAGCAAATGTAGAAACATTGGACATTGTCACTGAAGACAATAATCTATTTTTCAGAAGACAACAAAACAAAGTTTACAAAAGTCTTCTTTTCTGTGTGGGACCTGTCTGTCCTCAGTGAGTCCCCTGCACAATAAACATTTGTGCAGGCTTCTCTGTCTTTCTTCTGCGGCATTTCCTGTACATCTCCCAATGCAGAAAGTGCAAACGTCCTCCCTACCCACCTTATCCCCGCCTCGCCTGCCACCTTCCTGCTAGGAACACTTCATCTCCCATCTGTCTATGCTGCGTTTAGCAGAATGTCTGGTACATAATAGATGTTCACTAAACATCAGCTGACTGAATGGCAGTCTTTCTGGGTTAGAATGTTGGAAAAAATTTATCTCCAAAGTTTTCCTTATTACCACTTCAATTATCTTTGAGAAAGAGAGAAAATAAGTACCATGTCAAATACATAGTTTGCCCATTTAGATATAAAGTACAATATAAAACTGTAAATGTGTCTATATGGGTATAAAAAAATGAGTCAAAGACACATCTCTAATTTTCAATCTTATAAGTCAAGGCTGCTGCTGCTGTTGCTAAATCGCTTCAGTTGTGTCTGACTCTGTGCAACCCCACAGACGGCAGCCCACAGGCCCCCCGCCCCCCGTCCCTGGGATTCTCCAGGCAAGAACACTGGAGTGGGTTGCCATTTCCTTCTCCAATGCATGCAAGTGAAAAGGGAAAGTGAAGTCGCCCAGTCGTGTCCAACTCTTAGCGACCCCATGGACTGCAGCCTACCAGGCTCCTCCATCCATGGGATTTTCCAGGCAAGAGTACTGGAGTGGGGTGCCATCGCCTTCTCTGAAGTCAAGGCTAGGAACTTATTTTTAAAAGAAATGTTATATATCACTATGTTTAGAACTAACCCTACCCAATCTAAAGCCAACAGTTACTTACTGCTTAGCTGTTTCCCAACTGGGCAAGTTCTGCAGCCCTCAGAGGGCAGGCAGTCATTGTCACATCAGATCTCTAGTGATGTCACTTTGACAGGCTCCCCTAACACTGTTTGCAAAGACCCCTCTGTCCCTCTCAGTCCTCACTCACAGGGTGGAGAGGGCCCAGATGGGACCCCAAATGAGAGACTCTAAAGAGTGCAGGAAGAACCTGGAAAGACTTCATCTTCCATCTTTGACTTCATCAATAGGCTGGCATTGTTGATGACTTGCAAATGATTGTTACCTCACATTCTACCTGGATCATGTCCAGGAGCAGTCTTCCAGAAAATAACATTCAGTGGAGTGGGGAGAGGGTTGAGTGTAATTAATCATTTCTTTGCTGCTTTCAGGATTCCCTCTTTTTCTGTCTCTTTTGACAGTTTGACTGCAATGTGTCTAAATGTGGGCCTCTTTGGGTTTGTACTGCTTCAAGTTTGTGGAGCTTCTTAGGTGTAGAAATTTGATGCAGATTTTCCTCACATTTGAGAAGTTTATGGCTATTTCTTCAAATACCCTTTCTTCCTCTTTCTTTCTCTCCTTTCCTCCTAAGATTCCTATCATACATATGTATCCATATCATATGTAGCTTGATGGTGTCCCACCAATCTCTGAGGCTCTGTTCATTTCTCTTCACTCTTTCGCCTTTCTGTTGCTTAGACTGGATCATCTTAATTGACCTGTCTTCAAGTTCACTGATTCTTCCTTCTGCCAGTTCAAATCTGCTGTGAGCCCCTCTGTTTTTCATTTTTAAGACCAGAATTTCTATTTGGTTCTTTTTAAAAAAATAAATTTTCTTTATTGATACATCATTCTCATGCTTACCTTTAATTCTTTAGGCATGGTCTCCTTTAGTCCTTTGATCACATTTATAACAGCTGTTTCATGTCTTGGTCTAGTATGTTAACATTTGCACTTCCTCAGAGACAGTTTTTAACCAAAAAGAAAATAACTTAGAATCATAGTTTCTATTGACTCCCTTTCCCCTCTGAGTACGAGCCATTCTTTCTTGTTTCTTTGCATGTCATGACAGTTTTTGTTAAAAAGTGAACATGTAAAATAATATAATCTTAAATATTATAATCTGATAATTCTGGAAATGAGATTTCCCCCTCATCAAGTTTGTTGTGTTTTTGTTGTTATTACTATTTGTTTAGTGACTTTTCCCGGATTAATTCTATAAAGTCTGTATTTTTTGTTGCCTGTGGCCACTGAAGTCTGCTTGATGCTTAGTGGTGAGCTAATAATTGAACTAAGAACTCTTCTTGAACTGATTAGTCTCCCTTTGTGTGTGTGTGTGTGTGTGTGTGTAGGTGCATGCATATGTTGGGACATGCCTTCAATGCTCACGCAGGCTGTTTACAATCCTTGCCTTAGCTTTCACTTCCTGCTTCTGCAGGACCTCAAGGTCAATCTAAGGTATGGAATTACAGCCTCCTCACTTTTTGAGGCATGTGCACACTCACACGCTTGTGACCTTCCAGATTCCCAGAAATATCTCAGAATTCTTTATAAGGCTTCTATCTTATTCTCCAGTTATTATTATGGGTCAGCCTCTTACTAGCCCAAGCTAAGTAACACTGCCTCAGGCAGCTGTGATATTAAACAATGGCACTCCTTTTTTTTTTTTTTGGACAAATGCGTGTAGACTAGAGTTGTTTGCATAAACTAAGCATTGCTTTAGGTCAGATAAAGACAAGTCCTGTGGATAGAGCTTTTCAGTAAACTGCTTTTCAGTGACTTGTTTACAAGTCAGTGGTTATACTTTGGCCACCTGATTTGAAAAGCCAACTCATTGGAAGAGATCCTGATGCTGGGAAAGATTGAAGGCAAAAGAAAAAGGGAGCAGCAGAGGATGAGATGGTTAGATAGCATACCCAACTCAATGGACATGAATTTGAGCGAACTTCAGGAGATACGGGAGGACAGAGGAGCCTGGTGTGCTGTAGTCCATTGGGTCACAGTGTCTGACACAACTTAAAGACTAAAAAAACAACAACAATACCCATCCTGTCCCCTTACTTAGTCATTCTAAGATTACTAATTCATTGCTTTTTTAAAATTTATTTTTTATTGAAGGATAATTGATTTACAGAATTTTGTTGTTTTCTGTCAAACCTCAACCTGAATCAGCCATAGGTATACATATATCCCCTCCCTGTTGAACCTCCCTCCCATCTCCCTCCCCACCCCACCCCTCTAGGTTGATACAGAGCCCCTGTCTGAGTTTCTTAGCCATACAGCAAATTCCCGTTGGCTGTCTAATTTACATATGGTAATATGTTTCCAGGTTACTCTTTCCACACATCTCACCCTCTCCTCCCCTCTCCCCATGTCCACAAGTCTACTTTCTGTCTGTTTCTCCACTGCTGCCCTGTAAGTAAATTCTTCAGTACCATTTTTCTAGATTTCATATATATATGCACTAGAATATGATATTCATCTTTCCCTTTCTGACTTACTTCACTCTGTATAATAGGTTCTAGGTTCATCTACCTCATTGGAACTGACTCAAATGTGTTCCTTTTTATGGCTGAGTAATATTCCATTGTGTATATGAACCACAACATTTTTTTTAATCCATTCATCTGTTGATGGACATCTAGGTTGCTTCCATGTTCTAGCTATTGTAAATAGTGCTGTAGTGAACAATGGGATACATGTGTCTTTTTCAATTTTGGTTTCCTCAGGGTGTATGCCAGGAGTGGGATTGCTGGATCATATGGTGGTTTTATTCCTAGCTTTTTAAGGAGTCTCCATACCATCTTCCATAGTGGCTATATAAATTTACATTCCCACCAACAGTGCAAGAGCATTCCTTTTTCTCCACACCCTCTCCAGCATTTATTTTTTGTAGACTTTTTGATGATGGCCATTCTGACTGGTCTGAGGTGATATCTCATTGTGGTTTTGATTTGCATTTCTCTAATAATGAGCGATGTTGAGCATCTTTTCATGTGTCTGTTAGCCATCTGTATGTCTTCTTTGGAGAAATGTCTGTTTAGGTCTTTTCCCCACTCTTTGATTGGGTTGTTTGTTTTTCTGGCATTGAGTTGTATGAGCTGCTTGTATATTTTGGAAATTAATCCTTTGTGAGTTGTTTCATTTGCTATTATTTTCTCCCATTCTGAGGGTTGTCTTTTCACCTTGCCTGTAGTTTCCTTTGCTGTGCAAAAGCTTTTAAGTTTAATCAGGTCCCACTTGTTTACTTTTGTTTTTATTTCCATTATTCTAGGACGTGGGTCATAGAGGACCTTGCTTGGATTTATGTCATCGAGCATTCTGCCTAAGGTTTCCTCTAAGAGTTTTATAGTTTCTGGTCTTACATTTAAGTCCTTAATCTACTTTGAGTTTATCTTTGTGTATGGTGTTAGGAAGTGTTCTAATTTCATTCTTTTCATGTAGCTGTCCAGTTTTCCCAGCACCGTTTATTGAAGAGGCTGTCTTTGCCCCATCGTGTATTCTTGCCTCCTTCGTCAAATATAAGGTACCCATAGATGCATGGGTTTTTTTCTGGGCTTTCTATCTTGTTTCATTGGTCTATGTTTCTGTTTTCATGCCAGTACCATACTGTCTTGATGACTGTAGCTTTGTAGTATAATCTGAAGTCAGGAAGGTTGTTTCCTCCAGCTCCATTCTTCTTTCTCAAGACTGCTTTGGCTATTCGGGGTCTTATGTGTTTCCATGTGAATTGTGAAATTTTTTGTTCGAGTTCTGTGAAAAATGTCACTGGTAAATTGATGGGGATTGCGTTGAATCTGTAGATTGTGTTTGGTAGTATAGTCACTTTCAAAATATTGATTCTTCCTACCCAGGAACATGGAATATCTCTCCAGCTGTTTATGTAATCTTTGATTTCTTTCATTAGTGTCTTATAATTTTCTGTTTACAGTTCTTTTGTCTCCTTGGTTAAGTTTATTCCTAGATATTTAATTCGTTTTGTTGCAATGGTGAATGGGATTAATTCCTTAACTTCTCTTTCCGATTTTTCATTGTTAGTATATGGAAATGCAAGTGATTTCTGTGTATTGATTTTGTATCCTGAAACTTTGCTAAATGCATTGATTAGCTCTGGTAATTTTCTGATACTCTCTTTAGGGTTTTCTGTGTACAGTATTGTGTCATCTGCAAATAGTGAGAGCTTTACTTCTTTTCCAATCTGGATTCCTTTTATTTCTTTTTCTTCTCTGATTGCTGTAGCTAGGACTTCCAGAACTATGTTGAATAATAGTGGTGAAAGTGGACACCCTTGTTTTGTTTCTGATCTTACGGGCAATGCTTCCAGTTTTTCATCATTGAGAATAATGCTTGCTGTAGGCTTATCATATATGGTCCTTACTGTGTTGAGGTATGTTCCTTCTATGATAATTTTTTTAAGAGTTTTAATCATAAATGGGTGCTGAATTTTTTCAAAGGCTTTTTCTGCATCTGTTGAGATTATCATATGGTTTTTATCTTTCAATTTGTTAATATGGTGTATCACATTGATTAATTAGTGTATACTGAAGAATCCTTGTATCCCTGGAATAAACCCAACTTGATCATGGTGTATAAGCTTTTTGATGTGTTGCTGAATTCTGTTTGCTAAAATTTTGCTGAGGATTTGTGCATCGATGTTCATCAGTGATATTGGCCTATAGTTTTCTTTTTTTGTGTTGTCTTTGTCTGGTTTTGGTTTTCAGGGTGATGGTGGCCTCATAGAATTGAGTTTGGAAGTGTTCCTTCCTCTGCAATGTTTTGAAAGAGTTTTGGAAGGATAGGCATTAGTTCTTCTCAAAATGTTTGATAGAATTCTCCCGTGAAGCCATCTGGTCCTGGGCTTTTGTTTTCTGAAAGATTTTTTATCACAGCTTCAATTTCAGTGCTTGTAATTGGGTTTCATAAATTATGAAATTGTTCATAATTTATATTCTTCCTGGTTCAGTCTTGAAAGATTGAACTTTTCTAAGAATCTGTCCATTTCTTCCAGGTTATTGATTTTATTGCCATATTGTTGTTCATAATAGTCTCTTATAATCCTTTATATTTCTTCATTGTCTGTTGTAACCTCTCCTTTTTCATTTCTAATTGTGTTGATTTGATTCTTCTCTCTTTTTTTCTTGATGAATCTGGCTAAAGGTTTGTCAATTTTGTTTATCTTCTCAAAGAACCAGCTTTTAGTTTTATTAATCTTTACTATTGTTTCTTTCTTTTTCATTTATTTCTGCTCAGATCTTTATGGTTTCTTTCTTTCTACTAATTTTGGGGTTTTTTTTTTGTTGTTGTTCTTCTTTTTCCAGTTGTTTTAGGTGTAAAGTTAGGTTGTGTGTTCGATGTTTTTCTTGTTTCTTGAGGTAGGATTGTATTGCCATAAACTTTCCTCTGAGAATTACTTTTGCTGCATCCCATAGGTTTTGAGTTGTCATGTTTTCATTGTCATTTGTTTCTAGAAATATTTTGATTTCCCTTTTGATTTCTTCAGTAACCTGTTGGTTATTTAGAAATGTGTTGTTTAATCTCCATGTGTTTGTGTTCCTTACAGTTTTTATCTAGTCTCATACCATTATGGTCAGAGAAGATGCTTGATATGATTTCAATGTTCTTAAATTTACTGAGGTTTGATTTGTGACCCAAGACATGGTCTATCCTGGAGAATGTTCCATGTGCACTTGAGAAGAATGTGTATTCTTCTGCATTTGGATGGAATGTCCTGAAGATATCAGTGAGATCCATCTCATTTAATGTATCATTTGATTTGTGTTTCCTTATTAAGTTTCTGTTTTGATGACCTGTCTATTGGTGTGAATTGGGTGTTAAAGTCTCTTACTATTATTGTGTTACTATCAATTTCTCCTTTTATGTCTGTTATTGTTTTTCTTATGTATTGAGGTGCTACTATGTTGGGTGCATAGATATTTACAATTGTTATGTCTTCCTCTTGTATTGATCCCTTGATCATTATGTAGTATCCTCCTTTATCTCTTGTAATCTTTAAGTCTTTTTGTTTGATATGAGGATGCTACTCCAGCTTTCTTTGGCTTCCGATTTGCATGGAATATATTTTTGCATCCTCTCACGTTCAGTCTATATGTGTCTTTAGGTCTGAAGTGGGTTTCTTGTAGACAGCATATATATGGGTCTTATTTTTGTATCCATTCAGCCAGTCTGTCTTTTGGTTGGAGCATTTAATCCATTTACATTTAAAGTAATTATTGATATATATGTTCCTATTGCCATTGTGTTAATTGTTTGGGGTTGATTTTGTAGATCTTTTTCCTTCTCTTGTATTTCTTGACTATATAAGTCCCTTTATCATTTGTTATAAAGCTGGTTTTGTGGTACTTAATTCTCCTAACTTTTCTTGTCTGTAAAGCTTTTTATTTCTCCATCAATTTTTGAATGAGATCCTTGCCAGGTACAGTAATCTTGGTTGTAGATTTATCCCTTTAAGTACTCTAAATATATCCTGCCATTGCCTTCTGGCCTGCAGAGTTTCTGCTGAAAGATCAGCTGTTAAGCGTATGTGGTTTCCCTGGTATTTTGTTTGTTGCTTTTCCCTTGCTGCTTTTAATATTCTTTCTTTGTGTTTAGACTTTGTTAGTTTGCTTAGTACGTGTCTTGGCATGTTTATCCTTGGGTTTATCCTGTATGGGACTCTTTGTGCCTCTTGGACTTGATGGACTATTTCCTTTTCCGTGTTGAGGAAATTTTCAACTATAATCTCTTCAAAACTTTTCTCATACCCTTTCTTTTTCTCTTCTTCTTCTGGGACCCCTGTAATTCGAATGTTGGTGCATTTGATATTGTCCCAGAGGACTCTGAGACTATCCTCAGTTCTTTTCATTCTTTTTACTATATTCTGCTCTTCAGAAGTTATTTCCACCATTTTATCTTCCAGCTCACTGATTCATTCTTCTGCTTCGGATATTCTGTTATTGATTCCTTCTAGAGTATTTTTAATTTCAGTAATTGTGTTGTTTGTCTCTGTATGTTTATTCTTTAATTCTTCTAGGTCTTTGTTAATTGATTCTTGCATTTTCTCCATTTTGTTTTCAAGGTTTTTGATCATCTTTACTATCATTATTCTGAATTCTTTTTCAGGTAGTTTGCCTATTTCCTCTTCATTTTTTGGACTTCTGTGCTTCTAATTTGTTCCTTCATTTGTGTAGGAATCCTCTGCCTTTTCATTAATATATATTTTTTAATTTATTGGATTAAGGTCTCCTTTTCCCAGGCTTAAAGGTTGAATTCTTTCTTTATTCATTGTTTTTTAACCATTCTTTTCTAATGCAGAAAGTTACTGTAATAATGGAAGTAATCTGAACCATGAGTAGTATTTTAGCTGGGGAGTCAGAGGGGAGTAGATGTAGATGCTACAAGGAATATTTCGAAGAGAGACTCAACAGGTTATCAGATGGTTGCATGGGATGAAGATGGAGAAAGTAAGGACAGGGCTAAGGTACCTGGTCTCAGTGCCCCAGAAGTGACCAGGCAATGATTAGAAATTTGAAGTTGAAATAGAGTTGATTTAGATGAGCTGGTGGTATTCTTGCATAAAATGTTGGGATCCTCAGTGATTCACAATTCATAAAATTACTCTAAGTAAATCTTAAAGTCTCTGGAGCAAATAGTAAATGTGATTACTATTGTTAAATGTGAATGGGCACTAAAAAATAAATTGATCCTCAGCATCAGTGAGCTCACATTATTGAAAAAGATAAGCTTTTCTCTCTTATACTTTGCTCCAAATCAATTGCTCCTTTTCACTCAAGACGTAAAGTTTAACTTAAATTTTTTTCAATACTCTTATTTAAAAAACAGTGTTGTCAATCTTGTTAGTCTTCAAAGCAATACAGGTTCATGGTAAAAAGAAAATATTAGAAAATAGAACAAAGATGAAGAAAATTAAAAATCATCCATAATCCCAATATTCAGAGGTAACCACTGCAAACACTTTGAGGTAGTGTCTTCCAAAGTTTTTCCTGCACTTACAGCTAGATAGACTCTAAACAGTTGTTTTTATGCTGTGCATACTGTTCTATGGCTTGCCCTTTCATGTGAATATATCATAAAATCTCATTTCTATAAATATTTCTGAGAACATGATTTTCTATAGTTTTATGAGTTCACATTCCTATACTTTTGGAAATTTATTCCTTTAGGAACATAGATTATTTTCCTGGAAAATTAGGTCAAATTGGAAAATTGCTCACAAATGATGGCAATGGCAACTTCATTAATCATCATTGCCTATGGCCTCAGTCTCTGGGTTGAAAGAAGAGAATTCTTCCTGGCAGCACAGTCATAGAAAGGAATCATTCTTGGGAAGTTGGCCTTGTGAAGGCAGACTTTGTTTTGTTCCTGCTTTATCCACAGTGCTCACTTTATGAAGAGCTTTCTGAAATCGAGCAGAAAATGACTAATAACCCAATATATAAATGACCAAAGGATGTGAATAAATTTATTGCAGACAAATGCAAATAGCTCTTTAACATATGAAAAATATTTCCAACCTCAGTTATAGGGAAATGAAATTGAAAATAAACATTGCATTTCTCTCCTATCAGATTGGCAAAAATCCAAAAATTTGACAATATACTGTTAGTGAAACTGTAAGAAGATGGCTCCCCCTTTACAGTGCTAGTAGGAATCCAGCACCTCCAATCTGTATAGAGGTACATTTGTCAGTGTCCAGTAGAATTATAGATACACTTATCTATTGACTCAGCAATTCCATGTTGAGAAGTCTATCTCCCAGGTACACATGTGTGTGCACGTGTGCGTGCATGCTGTCGCTTCAGCCATGTCCGACTCTTTGTGACCCTGTGGACTGTAGCGTCCTGCCAGGCTTCTCCATCCATGGGATTTTCCAGGCCAGAATACTGGAGTGGGTTGCCATGTCCTCCTCCAAGGGATCTTCCCAACCCAGGGACTGAACCCATGGTTCCTGTGTCTTCTGCATCATAAGTGGATTCTTTACCTCTAAGCCACTGGGGAAGCCCTAGGTACACTTATACAAGTACAAAATGATACTTGTAAAAGCTAATTTGATTCCTTGTGGATATTATTTGTGACTGCAAAAGGATTGTACAGAATCCAATTTTCCAGCAGTCGGGAATAGCTTGATTAAACTATGGCATGGCCACACAGAGTACTATGCTATAAAAAATTGGGCAAAGGCTTCAGTGTGTTGATATGAAGAGATCACCAAGATATATAAAGTGAGAAAAACAACAAGGTGCAGAATACTGCTACATACTGTGTAAGAAAGAAAATAAGAGTGTATACCTATGTGTTTCTTTACATTTGCACAAAGAAATACTCAAAGAAAAACACCAAATTAATACAAATGGTTATTTTTGAGGGAAACAATGGAGGAGGCAGGGGTAGAAGCAAGACTTCTTTGTGAATATCCTTCTAGAAGGTTTTGGTCTTTAAATAATTGTGAACAAATTATTAATATTGGAAACAAACACATGAGCATAACTGTATATCTGATCGTACCATAAACACACAGAGGAGGAAGGATTTATTTCAACTGACTTTAGGGCACAATATTTTGACTCTAACTCCTTAGTGAGATATATTGAAGGATAAAAAGAGCTACAAAGAGGGAGTTCCCTGGCGATCCAGTGGTGAGAGACTTTACCTTCCAGTACAGTGGGTGTGGGTTCAATTCCTGATCAGGGAACTAAGATCCCACATGCCTCCTGGCCAGAAAGCCAAAACATAAAACAGAGACAATATTGTAACAGATTCAATAAAGACTTTAAAAATGGTCCACATCAAAAAAAATTCTTGGAAAGAGCTACAAAGAAATTTTTAATCTTGCCTTGGTTGTTTTATTTCTTTAGCAGTGTTGGTATTGTTATTTTTGAAACTTTCTATTATATGACACAGCATCTAAGTAATTGTGTTAATAACATTAGGAATCAAGTTTTCAATGTAAGAGAAAAGGTGCACGATTATAACTTCAAGGAAGTAAAATAAAATGCTATGTAGTGTTAAATTTAAAATTTTTAATGAACTCACAATTTTAAGCATATGCATGTATACCCCTGCTTATCGTAATGGACTAATAGCAACAGTATTCCAGAAACCATGAATATCTCCCTTAGCCTCTAATACCATCCCCCTACCAAGAGGAACGAGGGCGCCAGTGTTAAATGACTATTTCTAGATACAGGAAAAGGAAGGTACAAAGAGAACCTGAGACAAGTTTTCCCAGAAATCAGGGAAGTTTTCATGTCATGTCTAAAGGAGCCAACTTGAGTAGGTTCCCACTGACCAAAATTGTGAGAATTTGACCCTCAAACAGAATAATGCTTGCGGTTGATTGAAATCTATTCAGTCTCTAAAATCCATGAATCTGCAATGATACTAATGATTTAAACATACAGAAAAATTCATTTGTCGCCACTGAAAGTACAATTAAGGCTATTAACTACTCTGAAAATTAGAAAATTAAAGGAATATTTGAAAATGAAAGGGCAGTTGAAAGAATGAACAAAGTATGCTGCCTTTCATTTAGAAACCATAGACCATGCTGCCAAAAACAGTCCCAGTTGATATGGGAAAAATTTGCAGAAGAACCTTGGCTGATACATATAGAAGGAGTGATAGAATCAGAAAGAAGCTACTATCTCACATACATGAGGATATTTTGGACATTTTCATAATTTTTAAAACCTCTAGATAAATGATTGATGGGGAAACTAGACATTTGTACTGTCCCAGATAATGAAACAGGTTCTATGTCTAAGTGGAATATAGAAGTATACCATTGTATGATGGACGGATCAGGCTATCATTCTTATCCAGAGGTTAATTTAATACCCTAAAGTATGGGTCAACCATTTATCACGTGCCTTTTGACGTAATGCAGTGTGACTATCTTATATACGTAAAGTTGTCTAGAAGCAGAGCCTGAGGTCTGGTGGGGAAGGGTTCTTGGGAGGAGGATGAGGGAAACAGGAAAGGGAGGTGAAAAACTATGTCAGAATATGTCTAACTTGGAGAATAGCAACAGCCTGATTTACAGGGTAGCTGCTGCTGCTAAGTCGCTTCAGTCGTGTCCGACTCTGTACAACCCCATAGACGGCAGCCCACCAGGCTCCCCCGTCCCTGGGATTCTCCAGGCAAGAACACTGGAGTGGGTTGCCATTTCCTTCTCCAATGCATACAAGTGAAAAGTGAAAGTGAAGCCGCTCAGTCGAGTCCGACTCTTAGCAACCCCATGGACTGCAGCCTACCAGGCTCCTCCATCCATGGGATTTTCCAGGCAAGAGTACTGGAGTGGGGTGCCATCGCCTTCTCCCACAGGGTAGCTGGGGAGCTTGAACTGTTCCACAGAGTTGATCCCACCTTGAAGTCCATGTCAATGCTGCAGGCTTTCCTCTGGGCATCCCTTGCCACCATTTCTATGGCCTCGGCCACATGATGTCGCTAAAAGAACATGATGTGGAGTCCTGGAGCATAACCTTCATGAGGGTGTTACAGGATCAGTTGTGTGCCCCTGGATTTCATATGCTGAAGTCCTAATCCCCCAGAATGTGACTGTATTTGGAGATCATTCTTTGTAAAGAGGTAGATCGCAAGCATGCATGCATGCTAAGTCACTTCAATCATGTCCATGGACTGTATGTAGCCTGCCAGGCTTCTCTGTCCATGGGGTTCCCCAGGCAAGAATACTGAAGTGGGTTGGTTAATGACGTGAAAAGGAGGCCATTAGAGCGGGCCCTAATCCAATACAACGGGTGTCCTTATAAGAAGAGGAAATTGGGACACAAATACACACAGAGGAAAGACTGCGTGAAGACTCCCTGAAGACCCAGGGAGGGGGCTTCCCTGGCGGAATCCACCTGCAATGCAGGAGGCATGGGTTTGATCCCTGGTCTGGGAAGATCCCACTTGCTGCAGAGCATCAGAGCCCGTGTACCTGAGTTCTAGAGCTTGAGAGCTGCAACAAGAGATGCCACCGCAGTAAGAAGCCTGTGCACCACAGTGAAGAGTAGCCCCCGCTCACCACAATGAGAGAAAGCCCACATGCAGCAACAAAGACCCAGTGTAGCCAAAAAAGAAAAAAGCACAGGGAGTAAAAGATGAGCATCTACAAGCCAAGGAGAGAGACCTCAGAAGAAAGGAGACCTGACACCTGGGTCTTGGACTCCAAGCCTCCAGACCTATGAGAAAAATTAATCGCTGTTGTTTAAACTACCCATATGGTACTTTGTGATGACAACTCCAGAAAACTGATACAGTAGGGATTTCTGTTCTGTTTACTACTTCATTCCAGCAGTGTCTGGCATGGAATAAACAGTTATTGAATGAATGAAGTTCTAGAGTTTCAAATCAAAGCAGGAGAAAGGATCTCCCCTTGCAGATTTTCTCTCTGTATATCTCTGCTTTTGCTTCTGTTTCTGTGCTTTTGCTCCTCACCATCATATGTTTTACCCCAGGAGAGGTTTCGCTCTTACCTTTCTGTCGCATCTTCTTCCAGCAAAAGACAGACTTTACTCACCAGCCTATCCTCTGGAGGTTGTGTGCACATCACATTTTCTGTGCATTCCTTGGGATTTTTTGGTTTTGGTGGTTGCAGTAGACTGGATTTTCCAAAGATGGCCTTGCCAGGATCCCTCATGCCTTCCTCTCTTCTTATACTGTGACTTCGCCAATGCTCCGTCAAAAGGCAGAGCCTGTCTCCTCCCCCTTGAACCTGAGTGGGTCTTTGGATCAATCAACAGGGCACAGAGAAAGTGGTGCCATGTGAGTGCTGGGCTGTCATGTGCTGGAGCCCCTGTGCCTGCAAGCCAGCAATCGTGCACATCTTTCCCCAGCTCCATGCCCAGTGGAGTCATGTTAGTAGCCTGAAAATAGCCAGGGTGGGATTATTTATGTCATGTGCTACATGCTAAGTCACTTCAGTCGTGTCTGACTCTTTGTGACTCCATGGACTGTAGCTCGCCAGGCTCCTCTCTGTCCATGGGGTTCTCCAGGCAAGAATACTGGAGTGGGTTGCCATGCCCTCCTCCAGGGTATCTTCCTGACCCAGGCATCAAACCTGTGTCTCTTCCTTGGCAGGTGGGTGTTCTTTAGCCCCACCCACAGAAGCCAGCAAATGGTACAATCATAATTACACACAAACACACAGAACTGCTTGTCAAACATTTACCAGCAAACCACCATTTCTGAGGCTAAATCATAACAAGTGTACAGATTCCTGGGGTTCTCCCTGTCTTAGTACATGTGCTCTTAAATCCTTGCCTCCATGCTGGGAAAAAGCCCAGGGCCCATGCAGAGGCCACACGTGGTGTTCTGACTGACATCCCCAGCCCCAGCGAGCATCAGTCACCATGATCCATGTGAATGAGGAAGCTTACTGATGACCGCAATGCCAGCCACCATCTGTCTACTGAGCCCAGTTAACCCCCAGGACTGAGAGATATAGTAATAATAAATGATCATTGCTGTTTTTTTGCCACTTGGAGCAGTCGTGCAATCATAGATAATCTGAACACTGATAACTTGTTCAGTTCTTCACTAAGGCATTATAAGTTAAGAGAAATGAAAATGCATCAGTTTCACACTGAAAAAAAAATCTGTTATACATGATAAATCTTCATGTATAGGATTCATAAGTACGAATTCACATATAGGAATCAGAGTAAGATTCAATCATTCATTCATTTATTCAACAAATATTTATTGAGGGCTAGCTAATTAAGCCAGAGAAGGCAATGGCAACCCACTCCAGTACACATGCCTGGAAAATCCCATGGACGGAGGAGCCTGGTAGGTTCCAGTCCATGGGGTCTCTAAGAGTCGTGCACGACTGAGCGACTTCACTTTCACTTTTCACTTTCATGTATTGGAGAAGGAAATGGCAACCCACTCCAGTGTTCTTGCCTGGAGAATCCCAGGGATGGGGGAGCCTGGTGGGCTGCCATCTATGGGGTTGCACAGAGTCGGACACGACTGATTGGACATAGCAGCAGCTAATTAAGCATCAAACCCTGTGCTCACTCAGTGTTTAGAGTGGAGGAGCCCCCAGTGTGCAAATGGAGACAAAATGGAAACAACCCAACACTGGTGCGAAAGGCGCCAGAAGTGTGTTCAGGGTCCACTGGGGGTGGGCACGAAGGAAAAGGGGCCAACTCTTTTTAAAACAATTTTATTGAAGTATAGTTGATTTACAGTGTTGTGTTAATTTCTGCTGTACAGCAAAGTGACTCAGTTATACGTACGTACATATATATATATATTTTTTTTTTTTTTCAAAAAGAAAACAGATCCGTTATGGTTTATCACAGGATACTGAATATAGTTCCATGCTCTATATGGTAGGACGTTGTCGTTGAAGTTGTATACAGCTTGCATCTGCGAATCCCAGGCTCCCAGTCCTCCCCTCTCCCGTCTCCCCCACTTTGGCAGTCACAGGTCTGTTCTCTGTGTGGTCTGTTTCTGTTTCAGACATGGGTGCATTTGTGTCATGTATTTTACGGTGTAGTTTTACTTATTTGACTGCCCCAGGTCTTAGCTGTGGCATCCAGACTCCTCAGTTGCAGCATGTGGGATCTAGTTCCATGACCAGGGATCTAACCCAGGCCCCCTGCATTGGGAGAGTGGAGTTTTAGCCCCTGGATCACCAGGGGAGTCCCTGTGTCCTATTTTAGATTCCATATGTAAGTGATATCATATGATATGTGCCTTCCCCAACCCCGATCCAGGCCCTGGGGATGTTGATGTGCTCCTGGACTCGGCAGCCTGAACAGTGACCTGAGCACAGGTGCTGTTCCTTTTCCCCAGCCTGCTCTAGGGCACCAGCTAGAACTGAGTGGAAGGTTTGAGGCTGGAGACCTTTCAGGAAGCAGGCACCCATCTCTCAGGGGTGGGTCTTCATATCCTCCCTACAGGCCCCTGGGACCGCTGAAAAAGGGGCTCAAGGTCACCCCAGTATTTCTGTGGAGCATCTTAGGCAGGTGCCCAGTTCCATGGGGCCCTTAGAATCTGAAGGTTTGGCTGTCTTTATTTTTTCTGCTAGACCCAGGATTTTTAATAAAAATCGCAGTAAAATATATGTAACATAAAATTGACCACCTTTTAAGTGCACAGTTTAGTAATGTTAAGCACACTTGTATTGTTGTCCAACCATCACCACCATCCATCTCCACAACTCTTTTCTATTTTGCAAAACTGAAATTATACCCATTAAACACCCCCCACCCCAGCCCATCCTCCCCTCAGCTCCTGGCAACCACCATTTTGCTTTCTGTCTTTGTGAATTAGACTGCTCTAAATACCTCAAATAGATGGAATCATACAGAATTTGTACTGTTGTGACTGGTTTATTTCACTTAGTATAATATGCTCAAGGTTCATCCAGACTATGGCTTGAGTTGACTGTCTTTCCATCCTTCTTCTATAAATTCATTCAGTACATAGGTTCTGCTTCTCTTTTTTTCTTAAATTGTCTTCAGGAAAATTGTGCTGAGAAAACTCAAAAAGAAAATGAGAGTATCTATTGAAGATACTTTCTGATTCAGGTGGACATTGAAGGGAGGGACCCAGATGGTTTCTCTCAAATTAGGAAGCCATCCAGGATTAGTAGATGGTGAATATAGGAAAAATAAAAAAAAATTCAAATAGAAGAATGGACAGTTCAGCAAGGAAAGCCTGAAAAGAATGTGAATGATTACACAGAACTAATTTGTTTCAGAATAACACACTATAAAAGACAGCCTTCTGAGATTCCCCTGGTGGTCCAGTGGTTAAGAATCTGCCTACCAATACAGGGGTCATGGGTTCAATCCCTGGTCCAGAAGATCCCACATGCCTCGGAGTAGCTGAGCCCGTGAGCCACAATTACGGAACCTGGGCTCTAGAGCCTGTTCTCTGCAACAAGAGAAGGCACCACAGTGAGAAGCCTGACCACTGCAACGAGAGAGTGGCCCCTGCTCACCACAACTGGAGAAAGTCCCCATGTAGCAATGAAGACTCAGTGCAGCAAAAAAAAAAAAAAAAAAAAGCCCTCTGCAGGATCTGGGGGAAGCCAGTGGGAATTAACACTTGGGAACAGGGGGGTTGGTTTCGACTGGTTCCCCGATTGCTCGTTATGTGGTGCACAAATTGGTCTTTGCCCAACTTTAATATCTCCCTTCATTTCCATGGCTTCTGTCAAGAAGTCAGGCATACCCTCATTAACTCACAGACTCCTTTGTAATTAAACTCAGGCATATACTCATTAGCTTATTACACTTTTGAATTAAAATTCCTTATGGGATACAGTGGATTTTATAAAATAAGCCTTTTACTCACAGTGTCTTGCCTTGAGTGAGCACTGCTTAAGCAATGAATGATTGAACTCACTTTCACCAGCAGGGCCCCGTTAAGTAGGCCACCTCGAGGCTTCCACAGAACAACATGCATAATAAAATTTGTACTCAATTCAATTTGTAACTCAGTTCTGCTAACAGATGGCCTTTATTCACATGATAATGTCTGTAGTCATTTAGGCCTTTAGCCTCCTAGAATTCCCCTGCTTCTCCAAATAGGGTCCTTGGAGACATAACAGGGTTTAAAATGCAGATTCCTGGGTCCAAGCCCAGACTGACAGATTCAGAATCTTAGGGTAGTGGGGCAGGAATCTGCTTTTTAATAAAGAGCCTCACACATTTGTGATAAATTTAAAAGAAGTTGAGTTCATCAGAATGAAAGTTTAAGTTCAGTGGAAAACTTCTACTTGATGCTCACCTGTCGCAGTAACACAAAATAGCCTTCTTCAAATCCAAGACAAGGAGGGTTAGAGAGTTTACACAGTTCTGCCTCCCTGTAACTCCACTGTCTCAGATCCATGGTCTGGACTGACTTGACACGGAATAGGTTTCATCTCTTCTCCATATCACAATCGTCCTCCATCACTTAAGGTGTTTTCTCTGGTCCCGAACCCATTTGAAGGACCTTGCTACTGCTAAGTCACTTCAGTCGTGTCTGACTCTGTGCGACCCCATAGACGGCAGCCCACCAGGCTCCCCTGTCCCTGGGATTCTCCAGGCAAGAACACTGGAGTGGGCTGCCATTTCCTTCTCCGTGTTCAGTCTATTTTTCCTCATAAGCTACCAGCATACAGAGAGCAAAAAGAAGAGGCTGCCAGACATGCCTGCACCACCCACTAACCTTAAGGCCCTGAAATGGAATGTTTCCAGGACTAATTTATAACCAGTGAATTATAACTTCGGCACTGAAGTGCCACTGCTGCTGCTGCTGCTGCTAAGTCACTTCAGTCGTGTCCGACTCTGTGCGACCCCATTAGACGGCAGCCCACCAGGCCCCGCCATCCCTGGGATTCTCCAGACAAGAACCACAGATCAGATCAGATCAGATCAGTCGCTCAGTTGTGTCCGACTCTTTGTGACCCCATGAATCGCAGCACGCCAGGCCTCCCTGTCCATCACCAACTCCCGGAGTTCACCCAGACTCACGTCCATCGAGTCAGTGATGCCATCCAGCCATCTCATCCTCTGTCCTCCCCTTCTCCTGCCCCCAATCCCTCCCAGCATCAGAGTCTTTTCCAATGAGTCAACTCTTCGCATGAGGTGGCCAAAGTACTGGAGTTTCAGCTTTAGCATCATTCCTTCCAAAGAAATCCCAGGGCTCATCTCCTTCAGAATGGACTGGTTGGATCTCCTTGCAGTCCAAGGGACTCTCAAGAGTCTTCTCCAACACCACAGTTCAAAAGCATCAATTCTTCGGCGCTCAGCCTTCTTCACAGTCCAACTCTCACATCCATACATGACCACAGGAAAAACCATAGCCTTGACTAGATGGACCTTTGTTGGCAAAGTAATGTCTCTGCTTTTGAACATGCTATCTAGGTTGGTCATAACTTTCCTTCCAAGGAGTAAGCGTCTTTTAATTTCATGGCTGTAGTCACCATCTGTAGTGATTTTGGAGCCCAGAAAAATAAAGTCTGACACTGTTTCCACTGTTTCCCCATCTATTTCCCATGAAGTGGTGGGACCAGATGCCATGATCTTCGTTTTCTGAATGTTGAGCTTTAAGCCAACTTTTTCACTCTCCACTTTCACTTTCATCAAGAGACTTTTGAGTTCCTCTTCACTTTCTGCCATAAGGGTAGTGTCATCTGCATATCAGAGGTTATTGATATTTCTCCCGGCAATCTTGATTCCAGCTTGTGCTTCTTCCAGCCCAGCGTTTCTCATGATGTACTCTGCATAGAAGTTAAATAAACAGGGTGACAATATACAGCCTTCACGAACTCATTTTCCCATTTGGAACCGGGCTGTTGTTCCATGTCCAGTTCTAACTGTTGCTTCCTGACCTGCATACAAATTTCTCAAGAGGCAGATCAGGTGGTCTGGTATTCCCATCTCTTTCAGAATTTTCCACAGTTTATTGTGATCCACACAGTCAAAGGCTTTGGCATAGTCAATAAAGCAGAAATAGATGTTTTTCTGGAACTCTCTTGCTTTTTCTATGATCCAGTGGATGTTGGCAATTTTATCTCTGGTTCCTCTGCCTTTTCTAAAACCAGCTTGAACATCAGGAAGTTCACTGTTCACGTATTGCTGAAGCCTGGCTTGGAGAATTTTGAGCATTACTTTACTAGCGTGTGAAATGAGTGCAATTGTGTGGTAGTTTGAGCATTCTTTGGAATTGCCTTTCTTTGGGATTGGAATGAACACTGACCTTTTCCAGTCCTGTGGCCACTACTGAGTTTTCCAAATTTGCTGGCATATTAAGTGCAGCACTTTCACAGCATCATCTTTCAGGATTTGAAATAGCTCAACTGGAATTCCATCACCTCCACTAGCTTTGTTCGTAGTGACGCTTTCTAAGGCCCACTTGACTTTACATTCCAGGGTGTCTGTCTCTAGGTCAGTGATCACACCATCATGATTATCTGGGTTGTGAAGATCTTTTTTGTACAGTTCTTCTGTGTATTCTTGCCATCTCTTCTTAATATCTTCTGCTTCTGTTAGGTCCATACCATTTCTGTCACAGCCCATCTTTAAAAGGCTTCCCGGGGTTTCGCTGCTGCCCCCTTCCGGCCCTGGGAAGTACTTCAGGATGTTGAAGCCGGTGGCGGGGTTGTGCTCTCCGCCCGTGGAGGGTGGAAACAGAGATAAACCTCTCCCTCCCAGGGAGAAGCCAGGAGTTGCTGTCCTGCTGCGGGAGAGAAATCTGAGATGAGAGACAGAGAAAGGAAGCGCGCGGCACGGAGATGGACCCGCAGGTGAAGAGAAGTCCATCAGGTGTAGACTTGGACCAACCACCCGACCCCACAGTGGCCAAGGTCAGCCTGGTCCTGGATCTGGCTCTTTGATATCAGCTCAAAAGGTGATTGGAGACAGCGCAGTGCAGCCTTTCAAGTTGGAGAGAGAATCCTAGCAGATGGTTTCTCAGAATTGTTCAGGGGAAGATGACAATGTGCTGATTTGTGCTTCCTGGAAAGAAAATGACTACAATGTGAAAGTGCTGTTTCTTAATTGTGTGGAGAGAAAGGGAAACTTAATCTTCATGGAGTCTAAGGAGAATGGGTTTTCCCATGGAAAAGAATGGTCGTAAAGGAACAGTGAACTTCAGGGTGAGAGTAAGTTGTGCTGGGTTCTTAGAAACAGTTTGGTAACTACTGGGCAGTGAAGATAGAGGCCCTGTGGGGTCTCTGAGCAGGTGACTTGGACATGGTCGTGATAAAAGTGTGTGTAGAGCTCTGAGGATGGACATTTTCCATTTCATAGGGACCAAACACTGAAGGACTCCTAGGGAAGTGGTGGGTCACTCTGGCACACAGTAGGTTTGCAGTTACCTCCACGGAACTCATGCAGGATGGAATGGTTAGGAGGGGAAATGGAGAAGATACATAAAGAGCTATAGATAATAAAGGATTTGTGTCCTGAGCACCCAAAACATCTGTAAGAAATATTCAACAATTCAGGTTAACATCTGTCTTTGGAGGAACAGGTATGGAGGTGGTTAAGGTTTAACATTTAATGTTATTCAAAACCAGGCCAAATTGAGCTGAGTTTCCACTCACCTCTAATTTAGGTAAACAGCCTAATTTACCAAGTCAGTTAATGAAAACCACAATCACCGAGTCAAAAATGTGCCCAGGTTGGGGCTCTGAAGTGAACATCAGTAATGCTGAATACTGTTGAAGTGTTAGATGTTAAGAAAAACTTAGGCACCTCTAGATACAGGTTCACTGTTAAGAAACAAATGTCAGCTTAAAAAAAAAAAAAAAGCACAACGTGAGAGTTGAGAGTTAAGTTTTATTTGGGGCACAGTGAGGACTGCAACCCAGGAGACAGAGTCTCAGATAGCTCTGGGTGAAAGAAAGTGAAAGTGTTAGTTGCTCTGTCCTGTCCGACTCTGCGAGTCCACAGACCATAGCCCACCAGGCTCCTCCGTCCATGGACTTCTCCAGGCAAAAATACTGGAGTGGGTTGCCATGCCCTTCTCCAGGGGATCTTCCTGACCCAGGGATCGAACCCAGGTCTCCTGCGTTGCAGGTAGATTCTTTACCGTTTGAGCTACCCAGGAAGCGATAGCTCTGAGAGACTGCTCCAGAGATAGTGGTGGAAGGTCAGTATACATGTAATTTGGTGAAGGGGGAGTACATGCAGTCAAGCACATTTTTTCCGAAAGTTTCTTCTAGCCTCGTGAAACTTTTGTTAGCCACAAGGAACAGTCATCACCATGAAGATATGAGGAGACACAAGAATTAGGATCGGCCCCTGATATTTAACTATCTGAAGACTTGTCTTGCCAGTACTTCCTCAAGTATAGTTTTCCCTCATTTCTGCTCTCCACCCTGGCCTCCTCTCGGGGTGCTGAAAGTCAGCAGCACGTGATCTCATCCCTGTAGAGGCAGATGGCAGGTGCCAATGGCAGGTGCCCATTTGTAATCAACACAAACCAGAGGTTTAAAATAAAGTAGTATTTTATAAATCTGAATACTAAAACTGTGAATGTTAGTTATAAAAACTTGTAATTATTGGCATTTTAGACTAGATTCTTTGTTATTGGGGGGCTGCCCCATTCTTTGCAGGATATTTAGTGACATCCCTGGTCTCCATCCACGAGTCACTAGCCACCATCCTCACCCCAGTGAGGACAATCAAAAATGCCTCCAGACATTGCCAGACATCCCCTGGGAGGCAGAATTACCTTTGGTTGGTTACCACTGAGATACAACAGCTGGACTGAAAAATGAAAGTGTGTTAAGAATGTTGTTTGGTGACTATTACCAATTAATTTTCTATTATCAATTAATACCCTTTATCATCACTGGACTTCTAGGGGAGGACACGGCAGGGGCTGTTATCACTACTCTTACTGATGCAGAAGCAAATGAGAGACAAACAGTCCTACCACTCGGACACAAGTCACTGTTGATTCCCACTGGAGAGAAGGGGCTTACCCAGCCCACTCCAGAAGTCACTTCCTATGTCAGATTTCTACCAAATAGGGAAACTTTCTACCAAACAAGAAACATATTAATTTTCTTAGTACTTAGAAAGCTTAGAGCTTGCCTAAAATGGTCCTTACCACCCTTATTAGCATGGATCTATCTCTTGAGCATCTCCTGTGTATGAGGGATCCACCCTCTCTTAGAAGAGCTTCCATTTGAAAGGCCAGAGGAGCGTGTGATTGAGTTTTGCATGTTCCTACTGTACTAGTGGATGGATCTTCATAGCATATTTTTGTTTGCTTTTTACCTTTTGACCTTCTTCACCTATTTCTCATTTCCAGAGCCTACCTCTCTCCTGCAGTCATCAATCTGTTCTCAGTGTCTGTGAGCTTCTGGGTTTTTTGTTTGTTTGTTTGATATTCCACATATAAGAGATCATACTTGTCTCTCTCTGTTTGACTGATTTCACTTAACATAATGCCCTTGAAGTCCATCCATGTTTTCACACATGGAAAGATTTCCTTTTTTTTATGGCTGAATAATATTCTGATGTACATATACCACAATTTCTTTATCCACTTGCCCATTGATAGACTTTTTTTGTTTCCGTATCTTGGCTATTATAAATAATGCTACAGTGAAATTGGGGGTGCACATATATCTTTTTGAGTTAGTGTTTTTGTTTTCTTTGGATAAATACCCAGAAGTGGAATCGCTGGATCCTATGGTATTTCTATTTTTAATTTTTTGAGGGCACTCCATACTGTTTTCCACACTGGTTCCACCACCTTATGTTCCAGCCAGCAGCGTGTGAGAAGTTCCTTTTCTCCACATCCTGGCTAGTACTTGTTATTTCTTGTCTTTTTGATAATCACCATTCACACAGGTGTGAGGTGATATCTCATTGTGGTTTTCATTTTCATTTTCCTGACAGTCAATGATGTTGCACATCTTTCCGTGTACCTGTTGGCCATCTGTGTGTCTTCTTTGAAACATGCCTATTCACAACCTTCCACTTTTTAATCAGGTTGCTTTTTGCTGTTAAACTGTATGAATTATTTCTGTATTTTGTTTTTGTTTTTTTGGCTGCACTGTGTGGCATGCGTTTCCCTAGTGGCTCAGCTGGTAAAGAATCTGCCTGCAATGTGGGAGACCTGGGTTTGATCCCTGGGTTGGGAAGACCTCCTGGAGAAGGGAATGGCTACCCACTCCAGTATTCTGGCCTGGAGAATTCCCTGGACTGTTTAGTCCATGGGGTTGTAAAGAGTCGGACACGACTGAGAGACTTTCACTTTCACTTTTGTGCAGCATGCAGGATCTGAGTTTCCCGAACAGGGATCGAACCTGCTGCCCCTGCAGTGGAAGTGTGGAGTCTTAACCACTGGACCACCAGGGAAGTCCCTTGAATATTTTAAATTATAGAAGCAAACCTGCTCATGGGTAAAAAGGTGAAGCAGTGTTAGGTTATAAAGTAGAAGCAAACAAGCTTTGCACACCCACCTCCACTGCTTCCTCTGCCCCGCCCCGGGGTCCTGCTGTGGCTGCTTCCGCCGCTGGAAATGGTTACTGACCACGGCTCACTGGTGTGCTCTGTCTTTTCCTACGCGTGTATGTCACGTGGGGACAGTTTTCCATGAATGGGATTGCGCTGGACACGTCCCCCTGCCCGCTCTGCTTGTCATCACCCTCCAAAGTGGCACTTTTCACATTCCGACCGACGACGCACTGAGCTGTCTCCCTCTCCCCTCACTAGAATCCTAAACTGTTTCCTCATCTTGCCGATTCGATACGTGAAAGCTGATACTCATGGTTGTTTTAATTAACATTTCGTTCCTTATCACTGTGTGATGCTGAACATCACTTACGAAGTCTGTTGTCCAGCATTTGCAGCCTTGCGTGGGAACGCCATCTCTTTCTAGCTTGGGGTCAGAGCTCAGTTCCCATGTAGAGCCTTCTGTCTCCCAGGGAACATTCTTTAAGGTGTGACAGAAGTAGCAACACATCAGTCTTTTTTACTTCTCATCCGTCTTGCCAGTTTATAAAGTAAAGGGCTTACTGGAATGAGAATGGCCTCATTTATAAGATGGATCTCATACCTGGTGTTGGCTTGTCTCATTGGGTCTGATGTTATAACCAGTAAAGATATCACTGGTTTTCCAAATGGATGTTTCTACCATTATTTTCAGTTAGTGACTAAAGAAAGCAGTCAAGTAAGTATAAAATAAATAAGGTACAAGGATGTAATGTACAGCACAGGAAATAGAACCCATATTCTATAATAACTTTAAATGGAGTATAATTTATAAAAATACTAAATCATTATGTTGTATAACTGAAGCTAATCTAACATTGTAAATCAACTGTACTTCAATTAAAAAAAGAAGCACACCTAATCACACACACACACACACACACACACAAGAAAGCAGTTAACTTGGGATATTTAAATTTTTAAAAATCTCTCTGCATCCCTACATTGTTTTTCATTTTTTCTTCAAGGTTCACAGACTAAAGCATGTGCCTCTTAGCCTACTTAGTGGCCCACGTGTGAATATGTGTCTTGTTATGATGTAACACAGACAAATACACATGGTTTCCACTGAAATGGCTTGGGCTGTAGGTATACTATGAACGGTTCACATGTTGTTTTAATGGAAATTTACACATTGTGGCAGGTTTCCCACGTGGCACAGTAGTAAAGAATCTGCTTGCCAACACAGGAGACGCAAGAGACGTGGATTTGATCCACGGGTCAGAAAGATCCCCTGGAGGAGGAAATGGCAACCCACTTCGGTATTCTTGCCTGGCGAATCCTATGGACAGAGGAGCCTGATGGACTACAGTCCATGGGGTCGCAAAGAGTTGGACACAACTGAACGACTGAACAGTGGCACCCCACTCCAGTACTCTTGCCTGGAAAATCCCATGGATGGAGGAGCCTGGTGGGCTGCAGTCCATGGAGTCACTAGAGTCGGACACGACTGCGCGACTTCACTTTCACTTTTCACTTTCATGCATCGGAGAAGGAAATGGCAACCCACTCCAGTGTTCTTGCCTAGAGAATCCCAGGGATGGGGGAGCCTGGTGGGCTGCTGTCTATGGGGTCACACAGAGTCAGACACGACTGAAGTGACTTAGCAGCAGCAGCATCAGAGCGACTGAACACACACACACACATACATCTGTGGCAACTCTGCCACACAAATAGGAACAGTTTACCCTTATTTCTCCTCCCTCTGTTATTTCCCTTCTATGATGTAAGAGGAAGGTGTTGGCTAGATGCAAAGTCCACACCAACCCCTGAGAAGGAAATTCCACCAGCTTCTCAGTGGTATTCCCGTGCTGCTCCCTGGTGCCTGGGGCCTGTGCTATGAAGTTCACCAGTCCTAAACCTCTGGAGGACTGTCTGAGGGCAGGGGTGCCGCCCATCAGGAGCTGAGGCAGAAAGAGAGGTGTGCAGGGGTTAGGGATGTGTTCTGTAATGTTTCTGGGGACATGGGGAGTGGGGTTCTCTCCCCCAGACACCCCAGAAGATGATGAGATTCAGAGCAAGCTCTTTGGCATAAAGGGGGACATACCAGTTCTTCACCTCGAAGAGTGAGGTTAGGAAAGACCCTTAGAAGCCCTGAATTGTGTTAGTCACTCAGTCATGTCCAACTCATTGTGATCTCAGACTGTAGCCCTCCAGGCTCCTCTGCCCATGGAATTTTCCAGGCAAGAATACTGGAGTGGGCTGCCATTTCCTTCCCCAGGGATCTTCCCGACCCAGGGATCAAACCTGGCTCCTGAATTGCAGGCAGATTCTTGGCTGCCATGCGGGACCAAACCTCCTCCTGCCCTTTGGGATAGTTGAGTTCGTCCTTGGATACAGGACAGTTGTTTTTCTAGATGGAGTTTTAGTGGTTTAGTTTACACGGCACCCTTGTGGTAATTGACCTCAACAGGTGTGAAGGGGAAAGTGAAAGTCGCTCAGTTGTGTCCGACTCTTTGTGACCTCATGGACTATACAGTCCATGGAATTCTCCAGGCCAGAATACTGTAGTGGGTTGCCATGCCTTCCTCCAGGGGATCTTCCCAACCCAGGGGTCAAACCCAGGTCTCCCGCATTGCAGGTGGATTCTTTACCAGCTGAGCCACAAGGGAAGCCCCAACAAGTGTGGACACCAACAAAAAAATCTAATTCATTCAGTTGCCAGTTGTCCACGACTGGGGACCCCCTTCCTGTTTGACAGAGGTGTGCCCCTGTCAAGCCACGTGAGGCCGGCAGTCTGGTCTAGCTTCATGCATGTCGGTGAAAAGCAGGTCAGTGATGGAGAGGAGGCTGCTGTTCCCAATTCTCTGTGTGTCGGGGCACCAAGGTGACAGTTTTTGCAAGGACATTGTGGAAAGGGTGAATCCTCGTGATGTTTGCATAGCAGTTCGCAGGATCGTGCATTAGATGTATATTGAAGACCTACTAGGTGTCTTCCATGGTTGCTGCCGGAAAGGCAGGAGGAGGCAGATCTGCCCGTGCTCACTGGGACTCCCCCAGCACTGCCTTCCGAGGAGACAGAGTATGTGGCCCCCTCGTGCTCTGCTCTGATGCCTGTCTTCTCCACACTGTGGGAGCTAGCTCTGGTCGAGTGAGGGCAAACCTCTCAAGCTTGTTGGAGCTGATGACCCCTGAGTTCTCATCTAGCTGTGTGACCTTGAGCAAGTTCTTAACTCTTCTGATCCTCCATTTTCTCATCTGTGGAATGGGCACGATACTCCTTACCTGGTGAAACATGACCGCGCACCCCCAGCACTGATAGGGAAGGTGTGCCCACCTCCTGCCCCTCTTGACTGTCACCGGGAAGCCCTTCCTTTCTGGATTTCCTCCCCTTTCCTCCTGCCCTGGGATAAGGGGGAGAGACTGGGCTTGGAAGTCGAAGAGACCAGTTTTCAAATAGAGTCACAGAAGCCTCATTACAAATCCCAGTTCTACCACTCGGTAGCTAAGCGGCTTTGAGCCTGTGAACCATCTGACTCTCAGTTCTCTCTGTACCTTCTGGGGAGCTGGGGGATGACATGCAGTGATGTGAGGAAGACCCTGGCAGGGCGCTGGTGACTTGCCTCTGGTTCCAGGTGACCCGTCTCCCATCCCATGGACTCCGACTTGCTGCGGAGGGGCTCCTGTGGGTACCAAGGCAGGTTTGAGTGTGACGCGTCTGAGAAGCAAAGTGATAGGGAAGAGAAGCCCCGTATCTCATTGTAACCCCTGGAGCACGAAGCGCTGGCGGGATCACCCTGCTGGTGAGTTGGCAGAGGATCAGCGCTGCCAGGGATGATCCTGCCAGCAGGTCCGCACTGAGCGGGCGGTGTGCGCTCCTCCTCCGTCTTCAC
The DNA here is from genome assembly GCF_029378745.1 of Bos indicus. NCBI lineage: Eukaryota > Metazoa > Chordata > Mammalia > Artiodactyla > Bovidae > Bos > Bos indicus. Next base: position 21,182,870 of record NC_091771.1, on the reverse strand, counting down.
TTCCGCCTCCATCTCTACACACACACACCCCACCCGCTGTCACCGTCAGCACCCTCTGTACTCAGGTCCTTCCCCTCCAGAGAGCCAGCCGGGAGCATCCCCAAATGGTGCACTACCAGCACTGAGGTCTTTTTTAAAAGCGTGTTTGCAAATGGAATGTTTCCAGGCAAGAGTATTGGAGTAGATTGTCATTTCCTCCTCCAAACCCAACATCTGACACTTGGCAGTAGCTCAGTAAATGATACCTTCCTTCCAGGCCCTGCGTCTTCCCAGCTGTGCATTTGCGGGCAAGCCTCTTAACCTCTCTGAGCCCGGTTCCCTCATCTGTGAAATGAAAGATGTTTCCGTCTGATCCTGGCTGACAAGGCCGCGCCTGCAGGCTGACGGATGACAAAGCCGGCATCTGGAATCCAGCCTGACTGAGGTCACTGCAGCCACAGGTGACACACACGGAGGTAGTTAGTGGGTGCTGAGGCGATCCTGCCACAGATTTTTCTAATAAATTCTGAATAAATTAGATTTGGTTCCTAGAACTTTGTTGGCAAGTAAGAACCATGCTGGGAGGTGTGGAGGAGGCACAGCATCAGTGCATTTCTAAAGTTGCCAGCAGTGGTGAGTTGCAGCTCTGAGAAGTGCCCTAGCCTTGAAGGATTGGAGGTGGGGGAGGGGGTCTGAGATCACGTGACTTGTTCGAGCCCACAGTGAACACTGTGGGTGGTCTGTGCTTGGCTCAGGGCAGCCCTGGGCGGGCGGCTGGGGGCGCAGTGTCTCTCGGTGCCCCTACTTCTGCTCCTAACTGAGGAAACTTCAGCTTGTCATTGTGCACAGGATGTGTTTTCAACACAATGTGTTTGAAAACGTCTGAGTGGATGGAGTCCCTGATACAACCAACGAGTCATGGCAGCAGAGCCAGGGGACACGCAGGGAGAGGGCGTGGGTTGGGGTAGCCTCGCACCCCACCCACTCTGTCTCCTTGCCAAACTGGATTTTCCCTTTCCTTCTCCAGGTGGGGCGCTTTGTATGCAGAGGGGTGGAGCCACATTGCAGAGGGCCCTGGCTTTTTGTGTTGACATTTGGGATATACTTGGAGACCTCGGGGCTCCTTGGAATGAAAGCATTGACCTCCAGGTGAGATGTCCGGTCTTGTTTATAACTGATGTCTGAATAAAGGCAACCTCGTGGGAAGTCTTCAGCGACTTATCTTAGAGCAATAATACTCAGAAACACCCTGAGCAGAGGGTCGAGTGGACTGAAGTATGGGTCAGGAAAGCAAGGGGATGGCGGATCGGTGCCTGGCAACCCTGAGGTGCTGATAGCCACATCTGGCCACCAGCTCCTCACCTCCCTCTCCTCCAAGGACATCTCACTCACTGCTGCACCCCCAGCACCTCCAGTAGTGCCCAGCACACAGTAGGAGCACAGCGAGTGTCCCCTGAATGCCTGGATGGGTGAATGACCTACCAGCTCCTAATACAAGCTTCTCCTCTCGCTGATATGCCTGCCCTCACCCCCCATCTCACCCTCCTCAGGCACACCCTGACATTTTATTCCCCAGAACAGCTCTGGGTCCACAGCCCCCTTCACCTCTGGGCACGCCTACTGTGGGCTACAGTCCACAGCGTCCCAGAGAGTCAGACACAACCAAAGCGACTTAGCATGCACACAGGCCTAGCACTTGAGTGCTTTTCTGCTCCTTTCTTTCCTTTATCAGCACATCTCACTGGTGTTCAATTCCCTGCCCTGTCTGCATTTTGAGATCACCCTCCTGGCTGAACTACAGATCAACCTCCTCACTGGTCTCTCAGCCCCATCACCACCCCACTGGTCCAGGTTTTCCCAAATGATTTGACTTCATGTCACTTCGCAGCTCCATGTCCTCCACTCCCTTTACCTTCCTAATCAAATGCAAATGCCCTGAGGTTGATTGGAAACGTTCCCTGTTCTCAGGTCCTCGTTCTAGTTGTATCTCTCACTTATCTGTTGGAGGACCTATACTCAGCCAAATGGGGGCTTTGCCTCTCCCCAGAACCACCCTGAGCTTTTCTTCCCTGAATCTTTTCCTGTAGGATTTTCTTTTTGATTGAAAAGCCATTCTGCCTGTCAAAACCCTGCCCATTCATTCATTATCCAACGCCGCTACACCTCCTCCTGGAAGCATTCCTTGATTTCCTCAGGACCCCTCCCTCCTCTGGGCGCCTGTACCTCTTTGCACTCCCCTGGTGGCCCCTCTCACACACTGATTTGTATTGGCTCCTGGGTACCCATCTCATCTCCCTGATGGGGCGTGAGGTCTGTGCTGGTGAGTTAGTGGGGGGCTGTGGAACAGGCCAGGTGAGAGGACGATGCAGGTGTTGACATGGGGATAGAGAAGAGGGAAGAATGCAAAAAAATTAGGCCAAGAGAGAGTCTCTGGATGTACCAAGAGGACAGAAGTGGCACGGGTGACTGAGGATTTGGTGCCTTTAAAGATGCAAGGAAATGAGAGGGCAGTTTGGAAAGAGGACTTCGTTTATCCTCCTGAACTCTCTGCCAGTCGCTTCCAAGGTGTTTGGTAGCTGAGTGGAGTCCCCAGAAGGTGGTGTTGCAGACAAAACTGCCAGGTCCTGGTTGCAGTTTGCCCATTAAACAATTTAAGCCCGAGAGCAGGGGCTACGCTTGTTTTTCAAAGGCACCAGGTTCCAGAAATCCTGGACAGCAGACTGAGCCAGAAGCCACCCACTTGTCTTACCAAGATTCCCCCTTGGAAACATGCTTTGATACTTTTGGTCATGTATTTGGAGGGATAGCTGGTTGCTAACATCTTATTTTTTAAATTTTTAATTGGAGGATAACGATGTTTTATCGGTTTCTGCTGTACAATAAGTGAGGCCGCCGTAAGGATACATATATCCCCTTCCTCTTGATCCTGCCTCCCTCTCCGCTCCCACCCCACCCCTCTGGGTCATCGCAGAGCACCAGGCCAAGCGCCCTGTATCCCACAGTAACTTCCCACAAGCTGTTTCACACATGGCAGTGTATACACGTCAAAGCTACTCTCTCAATGCGTCCCACACTCCTTCCCCTGCTATGTCCAAGTCCGTTCTCGACATCTGCACCTCTATTCCTGCCCTGCAGATTGGTTCATCAGTACCGTTTTTCCTAGATTCCCTGAATATCTCAATTCTGATGTCCTCCTATCACCATTAATCCTGAGTTATCTTCTCTTTTAGGACTCTTGGTTGACTTAGCAGTTTCACTCAATTCTTTTAAACAGACTCGATGGAAACTCATTTTATCAGAAACCAGGATGTGGCACCCTGAGCCACATTGGAATTGGCGCTTATAAACTTGAAGGCATGGCGGTGTTCATTGGAGGCAGTCATTGCTGTCGGTGACCTGTCCTGGCCCAAGCAAAGTCAGTGGGAAACTCAGTCACTGTCTTAGAGGGTGTCCATCACCCCGATTGCTCTCCTGGGATGCAGGGGAATAGGGGTGGGCACCCCAATCCCTGGCTGTGGCTTGGGTGGTCCTTATTAGCACTGAGGGATAAAGAGGCCCCCGTGTGGGTTATGCTGGTCACTTCCCTCCCAGTGAAATCCCACAGCCCAGCGTGGCCCCAGCACCTCACACTTCCATGAGCAAATAGGCTCTAAGGAAGACTGGGCTGAAGACTCTCCAGCCACTGCTTATAAAAAGGATGGGATGACGAGTGGACCACCTGCTTCACAGTCCCCAGAGGAGTTGGTTGGAAATGCAGATTCCCAGGTCACGTTGGCAGAGATTCTGACTTCCTGGGTCCAGAGTGGCCAAAGGGAATCTGAGAATCACGTGTCCCAGGGTGAGAGCAGAAGTGAGCCTGAGCCCTTGGCGGTGGTGATGCAGAGGCTGGCGCCAATGAAGCCGGGCTGCGGATGCGCTCAGGAGTGAGGGTGGGTTTACTTGTCTCCCGTGGCGGCTGAGTCCCAGTCCACGGGACACACCAGGTCTCCCTCCTTCATCGTTTCTTCAGTTCTCTATTTGAACTCCGGGGCTGGGGGCAGGGGAGTGTCTGAGATAACAGGGAAGCCACATGCCTAACACAACTTAGCGGCTAGACAACACCCCTTCCATCATCATAGTGGAGGAGAATAATGGTGATGATGATAAGGGCCAACACTTACAGAGCATTTATCGTGTGGCAGACCCTGTGTTAGGTGCTTTACGTGCCTTATGACATTTAATCATCTTAACAAGTCTCCTAGGAGAGTCTTATAATTATGCTCGTGCCTTAAGTGAGGACATGGAAGCCTCAGGGGTGAAGAGTTCAGCTATCAACGCTGGAGAGCGTGGAGTGGGCTGTGAGCCCCAGCCACACCCAGGGGGCAGGTCCTTATGCTCTCCTCTGGGTGGTCCTGAGGGATGTTCTTGCCCCAGCCCCCTCTCTCAGCCTTGCCCCAAGGCAGGAGGCTTGCGTGACAGGGGCTCCTGTGTCACTGAACACCTGGCTTACACGTGTGGCCAGGTGGCACCATCTGTCACAAGCTCGCAGAGCAGTGAAGGATCTTTTTAGGATGCTGATCACTTTATCATCCTGGTAACAAGCCCAAGGCCGGGAATAGAGATGGGATTTATCCACTTCCCGCTTTTCTATCATGTATCAGCAACAAATTTCTTCCTCAACCCCCACTGTAAACCGGGAACTAAAACAGATACGGATAGATTAATGGCATTCTCCCTTTAATCTGCCACATGGCCAGCAGTGCTGTGTCCCTCGTGATCCACAGATCACCCCAGGACTTGCCAGGCTCAGCTGCAGAATGAAATCTCAGAGCATCTTGTTCAAAAAGCTGGGAAAAAACTGTTCAAGGTATTGAAAGAGAAAGTTTTTCCCTTTCTTCTGCAGCTCTTTGGATCTGTCATAGTATATTTCATTTGCTATTTAATGTCATTTTAAGTAAACAAAAAAGAAAATTTTTTACTAACAATTTTAAGTTAGTAGCATAGGAACTTCACTGGCGGTCCAGTGGCTCAGACTCCATGATCCCAATGCAGGGGGCCCAGGTACAATCTCTGGTCAGGGAACTAGATCCCACATGCTGTAACAAATAAATAAGTATTTAAAAATAAAGTTAGTAGCATAAATTTTATCATTCACCTTAGTATTATATAATGACAGATTTTTGTGGGTTTTTTTTGGTTTGTGGGATCTTAGTTCCTTGACCAGGAATTAAACCCAGAATCCCAGCAATGAGAGCACTGAGTTCTAACCACTGGACTGCCAGAGAATTCCCTATAATGACAGTTTTAAATGCACTTATAAGAGCATTTAATGCAGATGTAGAATCACCAAAATGACACTATTTGTGTTTCATAGCTCTTACATGTGTATGTATTTCGTTTTTACCAGAACAGTATAAATAATATCATATCAGATACTATGAGATATATGGGTTTCCCTGGTGGCTCAGACGGTAAAGAATCCGCCTGCAATGCAGGAGACCCGAGTTTGGTCCCTGGGTTGGGAAAATCCCTTGGAGAAGGGACTGGCAACCCACCCAGTATTTTTGCCTTGAGAATTCCATGGACAGAGGAACCTGGCGGGCTACAGACATGGCTGAGCAACTGACACTTAACACTATGGGATGTATAACCCATAAATAAATGGAAGGGAAGAAGACGACTTCGTGATGCAGATTCCTTAAGTGATAAAGTGAGTTGTCAGAGAACCTTATGCAGGGCAGGGAGGAGCCATCTGCAGTGGGTACAGGTGCCCAGGAAGCACAGGGTAGATCCTGCCTGGCTCTATGAATGCCAATGGCTCCTGGCATCCTGGCCCTGGCAGAGCAGCAGCTCATGAACTCCTTTTCTAGAAGCTGTCACTTTGGAGAGGTCGTGCAGGAAAGCTGGGCCTTGGAATTGGCAGCCAGATCAGAAAAGACATTCAGCTGTCTCAGAGATGCAAGTCCTGGCTTGAACTCCTGCCTCTGGTGTGGAAGCCCCGCCAAGTGAAGACCTCCTCCTACCCCCTGCCGTCATCTGCTGTCTTGATAGAAAGGGCAGATTTCATGCAACATGTAAGTAAACTGCAGTGGGAAGGAAAGGAGAGTCTCTGTGTTCTCACCCACATGCAGTCCTTCTCTTTACAGCCTGCTTTGTGTTTCTGCTCTTCACGTTCCTGGCACTGCTGCTGTCCATGGCCTTCACAGGTGAGCTGCTGGATGCCCTCGGTCAGCCAGGGGATGATGGTGCTTCATCTTTAAACAGAAAATGTTTGATGGGAAGGTCCTGGCAGTCCAGTGGTTAGGACTCAGCGCTTTTACTGCTGTGGCCCGGGCTTCAGGCCCCAGTCGGGAAACTAAGATCCCACAAGCCACATTGCACAGTCAGAAAGCAAAACGAAACAAAAACCCCAAAATGTGTGCTAGGAAGAGCTGATGATTTTCGGACACATATTCAGTTCAGTTCAGTTCAGTCGCTCAGTCGTGTCTGATTCTTTGCAACCCCGTCAACCGCAGCATGCCAGGCCTCCTTGTCCATCACCAACTTCTGGAGTTTACCCAGACTCATGTCCACTGAGTTGATGATGCCATCCAACCACCTCATCCTCTGTTGTCCCCTTCTTCTCCTGCCCTCAATCTTTCCCAGCATCAGGGTCTTTTCAGATGAGGCAGCCCTTCGCGTCAGGTGGCCAAAGTATTGGAGTTTCAGCTTCAACATCAGTCCTTCCAACGAACACCCAGGACTGATCTCCCTTAGGATGGACTGGTTGGATCTCCTTGCAGTCCAAGGGACTCTCAAGAGCATATTTGTCACGCAGAATTTCTTGCTGAACATTTTGAAAGGACAGAGTGCCAGACCCTGCCCTGGGGAACACTGAGGACAGATATCTGCTTTGTAAAATCTGTTTAGATGGTTCCTGTGTCTCTTGCCCAGGTTGGGGGTCACTGGACCAGAGGTTTCCCTTCCCAGTCCCTATGCTCCTACGTGGAGCCCTGTGAAAAGACGAATCTCAGGCTGTGGTCGTCATCAGCGCTCCATGCGTTCTTTTACTGAATGAACACATAAATATTTCCATTAAATGATCTCAGTCACTCAGAAGTTTGAACTGTGAGGAAAGGTTGAGGAAGTGGGAGGGTTCAATCCCTGGGTCGGGAAGCTCCCCTGGAGAAGGAAATGGCAGCCCACTCCAGTATTCTTGCCTGGGAAATCCCATGGACAGAGGAGCCTGGCGGGCTACAATCTATGAAATCATGAAGAGTCAGGCATGACTGAGCGACTGAGCACACACGCATGCAGAGGCGATGGCTGCATATCATTGTGGATATGTCAAATGTCACCGAATTGTTCCCTTTAAAATGGTTCATTTTCTGTTACATGAATTTCATTTCAGCTTTTTTTTTGTTTGTTTACAAAAGCAACAATACAAAACAGAAATGAATACAAAAATAGTACTCTTAGATTTGTATCAAGTGAAAGCTGACAGCTTGACAGGAAATAAAAGAACAAAATAAAATTTTCAAATTCAGACAGAACTCGTATAGCCAAGTAGTCTGGGGCCATTTAGTGTCAGGGCAAACAGTTCAGCCACTTCAACAGGCCCTGAAGTTGTCATTGTTATAGGACAGTTCGAAAATGAACATGTATTATATGTCTCTGCTTTAGCAAGAAGAGTTTATAAGGTATAAGATGTACCCTGCTTAAGAGTCCCCCGTAAGAAAATGTCCCATGCAAAATCTTTCAGTGAAAGACAGAGGTTTTTTATCAAGTCAAAAGGCTGCAATTCAGTTATCTAAACAGCAAACTGAAACAATTCACCCGTTAACATGACTGCATAAATGAGACAAGACCCCACAAAGCCAGTTGCCATAGAGGTTATGTTAAAATCACTGCATCCACCACCAGAAGTGGGCATTGGGGAATTATTGCTTAATAATTCTGTTTGGGGGTGATGAACAAGTTTTGGAAATTGATAGTGGTGATGTTTGTACAAGTTTGTGAATGTAATTAGTGCTACATTTAAAGTAGCCCCCCAAAATTGTATGATATATATTTTATCACAATAAAAATAGTAAAAAATACTTATTAAAATTTCCATAATATGCCCCCCCCAATCACTATATCTAGCAGTTCTACCAAATGTACTGGGGAGACTTCTAAAGCCCAAAGAGGGTAATTGTGATACTGCCGGTCAGACAAAATCCCGAGGTCCCAGGCAGCACATGAGGCGCACGGGGGAGGAAAGATGCTTTTATTAAATTTATTAGGATCCTTTTAAGCCATCTGTGTGCTGATTGACTCTCCTGTGAGCAGCAGCTGTTTTTATTCATTAGCAGTGAGCAGGTATATCAGTCATTACTCATGTTCATTTCACAGCTGGGTTTTGAATGGAAAGGCAGTTCCTACCCAACAACATTGGCATCCAGTATTTAAAGATCTTTGTGTGAAAAGGTTGTCTTGAGCCTTGGAAAATATTTCCATCTAATAATGTCTTCAGTTAAATTAGAGATGCCAAGAAAGGCAGGCCTCTGTAGGCTGATGACAGAGATACACACAATGCGTGTATCTGATTTTGCTCTGGGACCCTGAATTTGCAGGTCTCTGAATACCTAGAAATCTTTATTTATTTCAATGAAATAAGGTATAGTCATAAGAAAACGGTTTACTCCCTCTGTTTAAGTACCAAAGTCGTCATGGGAAATGAAAATGTCAAATCAAAGCTAAAACTTTAAATGTCATTAAATAGAAGTCTTTAGTTCTACAGTGAGAATCCACTTTCGTGGGTTCTGGTGACAAATGCATTGGTCAGAGTAACTTTATGCTGCAGGAACAAATCAATCCTGGAACCTCAGTGACTTAATACTACAAAAGTTTGTTTCTTTTTAAAAATTTTAATTTTATACTGAATCAGTTCAGTTCAGTTGCTCAGTCGTGTTCGACTCTGCAACACCATGAACCACAGCATGCCAGGCCTCCCTGTCCATCACCAACTCCTGGAGTCCACCCAAACCCGTGTCCATCGTGTCGGTGATGCCATCCAGCCATCTCATCCTCTGTCGTCCCCTTCTCCTCCTGCCCTCAATCTTTCCCAACATCAGGGTCTTTTCAAATGAGTCAGCTCTTCACATCAGGTGGCCAATGTATTGGAGTCTCAGCTTCAACATCAGTCCCTCCAGTGAACACCAGGACTGATCTTCTTTAGGATGGACTGGTTGGATTTTCTTGCAGTCCAAGGGACTCTCAAGAGTCTTCTCCAACACCACAGTTCAAAAGCATCAATTCTTCGGTGGTCAGCTTTCTTTATAGTCCAACTCTCACATCCATACATGACCACTGGACAAACCATAGCCTTGACTAGACGGACCTTTCTTGACAAAGTAATGTCTCTGCTTTTGAATATGCTGTCTAGGTTGGTCATAACTTTCCTTCCAAGGAGTAAGCGTCTTTTAATTTCATGGCTACGATCACCATCTGCAGTGATTTTGGATCCCAGAAAAATAAAGTCAGCCACTGTTTCCACTGTTTCCCCATCTATTATACTGAATATAATTATATTAGTTTCAGGTGTACAGCGAAGTGATTCAGTTATACATATATCCATTCTTTTCAGGTTATTTTTTCATTTAGCTTATTACAGGATATGGAGTAGAGTTCCCTGTGCTGTATAGTAGGTCCTTGTTGATTATGAAGGTTTATTTCTTGCTCATGCAAATTCTGGTGTGGGTCAGGAGCCTTTCCAGGGCTTCCTCCAAGTGATGTGATGATGTCATGCTCTAAGCTGCTTCAGTCTTGAGCACTGACCATCTCAACCCACGGTTTCCAGTGGGTCAAAGCAGGGGAAGGATCAAAGCGAAGGATCATGAGTCAGTTTTTAAATGTTTTGGCCCCCAAATGTCCCACAGTCCTTTGGCTGAAATGAGTCTCACAGCTCTGGATACCCACAAGGGGGCTGGGAAATGTGAGGGCCACGTACTGAGCTGTCAGTGCTTCCGCACAGCCAGAACGTGTGCTCAGACCCAGACTGAGGGTGATGGGCGTTTCCTTCTAGTATTTTAAAATACTTATTTTTATTTCATAATTTATTTGGTTGTGCTGGGCCTTAGTTGTGGTGCCTGGGATCTTCAGTTGCAACAGGTGGGCTCTAGTTCCCTGCTGCTGCTAAGTCACTTCAGTCGTGTTCGACTCTGTGCGACCCCATAGACGGCAGCCTGCCAGGCTCCCCCGTCCCTGGGATTCTCCAGGCAAGAACACTGGAGTGGGTTGCCATTTCCTTCTCCAATGCATGAAAGTGAAGTGGCTCAGTCATGTCTGACTCTTAGCGACCCCATGGACTGCAGCCTACCAGGCTCCTCCATCCATGGGATTTTCCAGGCAAGAGTACTGGAGTGGGGTGCCATTGGCTTCTCCAGCTAGTTCCCTGACCAGGGACCAAACCCAGGCCCCTGCATTGGGAGCATGGAGTCTTAGACACTGGACCACCAGGGAAGTCACTCTTATAGTTTAAATAATGCATCATATTCAGTTCAGTTCAGTCGCTCAGTCGTGTCCGACTCTTTACGAGCCCGTGAACTGCAGCACACCAGGCCTCTCTGTCCATCACAAACTCCCAGAGTTCACTCAGGCTCACGTCCATCAAGTCAGTGATGCCATCCAGCCATCTCATCCTCTGTTGTCCCCTTCTCCTCCTGCCCTCAATCTTTCCCAGCATTAGGGTCTTTTCAAATGAGTCAGCTCTTCTCATGAGGTGGCCAAAGTACTGGAGTTTCAGCTTCAACATCAGTCCCTCCAATGAACACCAGGACTGATCTCCTTTAGGATGGACTGGTTGGATCTCCTTGCAGTTCAAGGAGCTCTGAAGAGTCTTCTCCAACACCACAGTTCAAAAGTATCAATTCTTCGGCACTCAGCTTTCTTCACAGTCCAACTCTCACATCCATACATGACCACTGGAAAAACCATAGCCTTGACTAGACAGACCTTTGTTAACAAAGTAATGTCTCTGCTTTTGAATATGCTATCTAGGTTGGTCATAACTTTCCTTTCAAGGAGTAAGCATCTTTTAATTTCATGGCTGCAGTCACCATCTGCAGTGATTTTGGAGCTCAGAAAAATAAAGTCTGACACTGTTTCCACTGTTTCCCCATCTATTTCCCATGAAGTGATGGGACCGGATGCCATGATCTTCGTTTTCTGAATGTTGGGCTTTAAGCCAACTTTTTCACTCTCCTCTTTCACTTTCATCAAGAGGCTCTTTAGTTCTTCTTCACTTTCTGCCATAAGGGTGGTGTCATCTGCATATCCGAGGTTATTGATATTTCTCCCGGCAATCTTGATTCCAGCTTGTGCTTCTTCCAGCCCAGTGTTTCTCATGATGTACTCTGCACATAAGTTAAATAAGCAGGGTGACAATATACAGCCTTGATGTACTCCTTTTCCTATTTGGAACCAGTCTGTTGTTCCATGTCCTAACAGTTCTAACTGTTGCTTCCTGACCTGGATACAAGTTTCTCAAGAGGCAGGTCGGGTGGTCTGGTATGCTGATCTCTTTCAGAATTTTCCACAGTTTATTGTGATTCACACAGTCAAAGGCTTTTGAATAGTCAATAAAGCAGAAATAGATGTTTTTCTGGAACTCTCTTGCTTTTTCCATGATCCAGTGGATGTTGGCAATTTGGTCTCTGGTTCCTCTGCCTTTTCTAAAACCAGCTTGAACATCTGGAAGCTCACGGTTCACGTGTTGCTGAAGCCTGGCTTGGAGAATTTTAAGCATTACTAGCGTGTGAGATGAGTGCAATTGTGCAGTAGTTTGAGCATTCTTTGGCATTGCCTTTCTTTGGGATTGGAATGAAAACTGACCTTTTCCAGTCTTGTGGCCACTGCTGAGTTTTCCAAATTTGCTGGCACATTTAGTGCAGCACTTTCACAGCATCGTCATTCAGAATCTGAAATAGCTCAACTGGGACAGTTCTATGAAGACCTTCAAGACCTTCTAGAACTAACACCCAATGCATCATATTACCATTGGTTAAATAGGCCTAGAGACAAAGGCCTGAGAATAGTTGAGAGAAAACATTGCCATGGGGAGAAGAATCACCATAAGAAAGGGTGTGAGTCTGGGCTGATTTGATAGTTTTCCAGTATGGTGGCGAAGGATATGTCAGTAAACTGGAGTCCCACCTGGGGGCGGGGGCGGGGGCGGGGGTGGGTCGGGCGGCTGAACTAGTCAATGGTGATCATGTGGTTGCTGCTGCTGCTAAGTCGCTTCAGTTGTGTCCGACTCTGTGCGACCCCATAGACGGCAGCCCACCAGGCTCCCCCGTCCCTGGGATTCTCCAGGCAAGAACACTGGAGTGGGTTGCCATTTCCTTCTCCAATGCGTGAAAGTGAAAAGTGAAAGTGAAGTTGCTCAGTCCTGTCCGAGTCTTAGCGATCCCATGGACTGCAGCCTAGCAGGCTCCTCCGCCCATGGGATTTTCCAGGCAGGAGTACTGAAGTGCCATTGCCTTCTCCAGATCATATGGTGCCTGCCCCTAATACAGCACCAGGTTCTGCACACGGAGGAAGAGTTCTCTGCCTGCTCCACGCTGCCCTGTGGGCCCTGGAAGCAGAGTAAATGGGACCCTTATATTACACAGTGGATACCCTGTGGGAATGTGACCCATAAATTGGATCTTATTTTTAAATTTTTTTTTAAATTTTGGCTACGCTAGGTTTTTGTGTGCAGACTACTCTCTAGCTGTGGTGCTCAGGCTTCTCATTGTGGTGGCTTCTTCATGTTGCGGAACATGGACTGTAGATGCACGTGGACTCTGATGTCTCCTGGGCCCTCAAGCACAGGCTCAGCAGTTATGGTGCAAGGGTTCAGTTGCTCCGCAGCATGTGGGATCCTCCCTGACTAGGGATCCAACCCGTGTCCCTTGTGTTGGGGGATAGATTCCTAACCACTGGACCACCAGGGAAACCCTGGATCTTTTTTAAGCCCATCAAGACACCTGGATATTTAAAGGGATCCTTCGGATCCTTTGGTAAAATGCATCATTAGAAATATGGATCGTCATTTGCTGGCTTTTCATAAAAGCAGAGCAGACCTGTAGCCAGTTAGTACCCAGACAAATGGTACAGTGATGTCTGGCCCCAGCTCTGATGTCCTGTGGACTGCCGTTCCGTCCATCCACTAAGTACCCTGAAGACTGGGTGGCTTGGGAGACTGGGCAGATTCTCCAAGCAGGGCATCAAGCTTCGGTTTGTGTGATTAACATGTTGGCTCTTGCAGATGTTTGGTTCATTTTCCTGATGGGCATCGTGTTCTTGAAAGCATTTCTCTCAACTTCCCGTTCTCTGCCCTCTGCAGGAATGAAGTTTATGGAGGACCGTCCCATACAGTCCCTCGTTCCTCTGTACTTGCTAGTGGGTGGGATCACCAGGGCCTTAAAAGCAAAGTCTACGGGTCAGTCGTTTGCAGTTTCTATTGAAATTTAGCTTACAGGCACCATGGAGGGCAGCCTTTAACCCACTCCAGTATTCTTGCCTGGAGAATCCCATGGACAGAGGAGCCTGGCAAGCTACTCTCCATGGGGGTCACAAGAGTTAGCGACTAAACCACCACCACCACTCACAGAACAGCTTCCTCCTAAGCACAGGGTTATTGAAACAGTAGGATCAGGTTTTTCCAGGTGAGTTATTCACCCAAAGCTTCCCTCCTCTGCTCTGAGTTCAGTGTGCTAAGCTGAGGCTTTCCTCTGACAATCATTGATGCAGAGAAATTACCCACTGCCAACTACTTACACCATTGAATTCAGTCGTAATCACGACCTTTCTCTCTGCTTCTTTTTTAAAAAGTTTCTTGTGTCAGGAAGTACAGATTGCATCTGGTTAAAATGTGTTTGATTTTAGCAGTTCCTAATGTCTGTTTTTAACCATAGCTCCTAGTTCTCAACTGACTAGCATGGAATTCATTAGCTGCAGTCATCAGTCAGACATTAAACTCTGATGTTTAGGGGTGATGTCTGTGACTCTCAAGCTTATGACAGTCTAGAGAGCTGATTTGCTCTTGGGTAGTATTGACATATGGTGAAACAGGAATAGTGATGGAAAAGGAAATATCAAAGGTCCTGCATAGCCTGCAGTTAAGTTTTCAAAATTCCTAGCCCACAGAAATGTCACAGCTGCCAAAAGCACCTTAGGTCTAAAATACCTGAGGTCCACCTCCATTTATCAATGACCTTTCCCAACCATCCAAGCTTTCCGTATCAAAAGCTGCAAAATACAAGCATTCATTTTTCCAGCTTCCTTCTGGTGCTTGGGGCCTTTAAAAGAGGCTGCCCGGTGGCTCTGGTCATCATATTAATCTGAGACATCAAAAGAATGTCTTCAAGATGGCTGTCCTCATATGCAGTCAGTAGCTACAAGCTCTGCTCTGTGTTGGGAAATGTATATGATTTAGAGCCTTTTTGGTTTGAGTCCACCTCACTGTTAAACGCCCTCCTCTTTTGGCAGCTGTCTGCTGGGCAGTCTTAGTGTGTGCGTGCTCAGTCGTGTCCACCTCTTTGTGACCCCACAGACTGTAGCCCACCAGGCTCCTCTGTCCATGGGATTTTCCAGGCAAGAATACTGGAGTGGGTTGCCATTTCCTTCTCCAAGGGATCTTCCGGACCCAGGGCTTGAACCCGTGTCTCTTGCGTCTCCTGCATTGGCAGGCAGATTCTTTACCACTGAACCACCTGGGAAACCCATTGGGCAGTGTTCTGGAATGCATAAATACACGATCCTTTCTCTTAACATCCCGATGAAGGCTACCTGGGGCTCGGTTTAGCTCCAAGGAGACCCAAAGGCCCTTGGATCAATAGTGCTGCATATCCCCTGTGGCCCCGCAGTGTTAGGGGAAAGCTCTGATGGACCGAGTGCCATAGAGATGCTCAAAACAAGGGACAGTTTTCAGCAGTCATTACCTCTGCCCCACCCTCTCTCACCTCATAATCAGGCTGCAAACTAGAACTTTCCTTTAGAGATGTTACCATCCATGGAGTCTGTTCCTCTTAATAACAGCAAACTTTTGTCTTATGAAAGTCAGCTCAGAACCCAAAGGTAATTTATTTTAATGAACAAACGAGAGCCCTAATAAGCAGCATTGATTTTTTTTTCCCTGGCAATCGAAAACTGTTTGAAGCCAAATTAAATTTTTGTGCTCATCATAGCGAGGCAATAGACAGTAAGTCCATAACCGCGAGAACAATAGCAACAGGTCTATAGAATCCCCCGACAGAGAGGTTTACTAGTGAGGCCCGTGTTTTCTGTTTAACCCCCGTGGAACGCTGCATCCTCTCTGAAATGAATCACCATATTGGCACCACCATATTCCATGGCACCACCGTATTCCATGGCACCACCTTATTCCATGGTGTTGAAGAGAAAGCTGCAGAGAAGAGCTTGGACATTTCCCAGGGTCGCCTAAGAGAACTGATGGTCATGACCCATTAGAAGATCAAGAAATGAATTTAGTAGGTTGTGACCACTTAAAAGGGCTTCCCAGGTGGCTCAGTGGTAAAGAATCTGCCTGCCAATGCAGGAGACGGAGGTTTGATCTCTGGGTCAGAAAGATCCCCTGGAGGAGGAAATGGCAACCTACTCCAGTATTGCCTGGAGAATCCCATGGACAGAGGAGCCTGGCAGGCTATAGTCCACGGGGTGACAAAGAGTCAGACATAACTGAGCATGCATGCATGACCACTTAAAAAAAAAAAACAATAGAAAATATTAGCATGCCAAGTAAGTATTGTATGATATACAAGCACATGTGTGTGTTTGATACGTTGACCAAGTAATTTACCTTCCAAACTGGGACACTGTTGAGCTGTTGCGAGTACAGGGGATCTCTGATAATAATCACACCAGAAGAACAGCATAAACCGGGACTCCCTGAGCCAGTGAGGACATTTGGTCACCTGATTGCTAGGCTGTGACAGGAAGTGTATTTGTTATTGAGTGCCATGTTGAAAGAATCTGAAACGCTGATATACTGGCCATTTCTCTACTTAACAATCCTCCCCATCTTCCAGGCCTCCACTTCTCAGTAACAATCGCTACCAGCCGGGAGGGCTTATTATGTGCCAGATGCCGTGCTAAGGGCTTGGCCCTCGTTCTGAACTCAATTCAGTTCCTACCTCACCCCTTTTGATGTAGACTCTTGTATCAAAAAGGATTTTTTGAACATAAGGAACAAAATTTCCAGCTAACCTGAGAGGTAATTTGTTAGAAGGGCTGTTAGGAGGCTGGTGTGAGAGGAAGGAACCAGGCAGCTCCAGAAAGCCTGGGCCTAGGGACTGGCCAGGTGCTCTGAGCCAGCAGTGAAGTGATTGAGCCCCAGAGGGTTTCCCTCTCCGGGCGCCAGGTGCCTACCAGCCCATCCTGGGAGGGCGGCCAGGTCCCTGGATCCTGGGTGCCAGGCGGCCCCAGGGTGGGGAAGGCACCTCCAGAGAGTACAGTGCCCCAGATACACCCTCCGTACATGTGATAGTGGAGGAAGTTCCCCAGAGGCTAGGGCCCTGCTCGGAAGGGAAAGGGTGCTGAGTAGCTGAACCCTAAGCTGCGCTGTCAGCTCCAAGCTTACAGATGAGGAAACCGAAGCCAAGAGGTTGCTTTTCTTGGGTTTCTATGGCAGCGATGGTCGAGCTCCTGTGCCGCCATGCCTGCCCTACCTCCTAGTCTTCTTCAGCCACCCCGCTCCTTCCACCTGGGTTTCCCCAGTTGCCCAAACGCACCACCCTTCATCTTTGCCATCCCACTTCCCATTCCTGCCTTTCTCTGCTCACTGGGGTTCGGACTATACTCCTTCTTCCAGGAAGCCCTCCCTGAATGCATCAGCTTTATCCAAGTAGCTCTCTAGACCCCTCTGAGCCCTCACTTCCCTTTTCTTATGGAAATGTTCTGCCTCCCAGCCAGGCTGCAAGTCTTATTCCTAGAAAGGCTCATAAATAAACAATTACTGTAGAATGTGAGAGACATGGTAGAAATATATACTTAATAATCATGGAAACCCAGAGGAGAGATTTCTAACCCAGCAACTGATTGAGTTGAGGAGGCCCAGTGGAGCTTCTCATGAGCCTGGAGTTCAGGAATGGAGTTGCAGACTTGGGTGCCATCCGTCTGTAGGTGGGTGGTGTTACTCAGGAGTCATGCCGTCGGCCTGTAGGTGGTGTTACTTGGGGGTCATGCTGTCGGCCTATAGGTGTTGTTACTCGGGGGTCATGCTGTCAGCCTGCTGGTGGGTGGTGATACTTGGGGGTCATGCTGTCAGCCTGTAGGTGGGTGGTGGTACTCGGGGGTCATGCAGAGTGAGCGCATAGGACCTGGGCACATCTGAGAGTCCATGAGGGCAAGCTGCTGGGAGAGTTTGCTGGTTTCTTCAACGCCTGCAAAGATCTTACCAGCAAAATGCTGAGTATCCTAGCAGACTCAACAAATGCTTGCCCGCCTGGGTCTGGGAAAGGCACTTTTGCTCTTTTCAGAGTGACAACTTTGTACTTATAAGAGTTTTCAAAGGTTTTTTTCTTTTTTTGGAGGGGATAAGGCAAAGAATGGGAGAGCTTTTCGAATCACAGTTGCAGTTCCAGTGACTGTGAAGAGAGCGAGGCTTGTTGTTGTTACTGCCACCCCTGCTGGGCTGTTATTCAGCCACGGGCACCTTGAAGTTATAGAAAGAGCACGGACTTTCAAACAAGATACATTTTATCTCTCCTTGCTATGGTGGCTTTTGTTAAGAGAAGAGTGCTCTTATTTAATGAGTCTGGCTGCCTTTGGGGAACGTTAAGGAGCATCTTTCTCACCCCCAGATCAGCTGGGTTTGCTCTGTCGGGTGGGGATGGGGGTGCACAGCATCCCAAAGACAGCTGTAAAAGCTGCCAAGGTCAAAGAAGTAGATTCCCGCTCGGCATTGGTCTAGACCGCTAGCTGGGCATCGCAGACAGAGTGTCCCTTTCTCAGTGCTTTCTCTGCTCCTGCAGATCCTTTGCTGGGCCTTGGGTCTGCTTCTTTCCCTGGTTATCTGTGTGTGTGTGTGCTAAGTCACTTCAGTCGTGTTGCCTGACTCTGCAACCCCGTGGACTGTAGCCCACCATGCGCCTCTGTCCACGGGATTCTCCAGGCAAGAATACTGGAGTGGGTTGCCACGCCCTCCTCCAGGGGATCTTCTTGACCCAGGGATCGAATCCATGTATCTTATGTCTAACCTGCATTGGCAGGCGGGTTCTTTACTACTAGTGCTACCTGGAAAGCTCCTGGTTATGTGCGTACTTCTCTGATTTGCTGATGGTATAAACCAGTGGTGTGTGTTTTTTGGCTGGGTTGCATGCGATTTCACTAATGTAGATGTTTTTGGTCTCTGAGTTTTAATTCTACATGGTAGCAAATCTACTTAATGCCAGGCTAGGGTTTGGAAGTCTTCTGTAAATCCATTTGTTTGGAAGTCCACGATGACACAACAGCCACCGCTATCATACCCTCTTGACGCTGTTTTGAGATGAGGTTCCTGGGAGCTGTGGTACCATGTCAGGGTGTCACCCCTGGGGTAGGGGGAGCCCCTGTGCTTTAGAATTCTAGATGAAGATTCTGTCACGTGTCACAGCCTTTGTCTGGTTTTATGTGGAGCTGGGCTGCTGTGTGTGTGCACACTTTATAATCAAACCAATTCCTGAGTGGCCACCAGTGTGGGGCACCTCCCTTTTTCATAAATGTCGGCTCAAATAAAGAGGGGCTCGTTCCTCTCCATGACTTTAAGAGAAAAGGACGCAGGAGTCCCATGGAACATGCTCATTGAGTTTGGGGGCATCTGTCTCCTGGAATCACGTTTGGTCCTGGTTTCCTCCTGGGTTAAGAAGAGGGTGCTAGCTGCGCCCTCTGCTGGGCAAAGAAGGGAGAGCCTTTATTCCACCCCAGTCCTGGGTATTTTCTAACTTTCTTTTCGAGTCACAGAGGAAGATCAGAGGGTTTGCAACTTGCAGTTCCTGCGCTCATCTGTGGTGCCCGTGCCATTTCTGTTGTGTCTCCACGTCGCTGTCTCTGTGCTGGGTGCCTGAGAGGGCCTGTGAGCAGACAAGACGTTCCATGGGTGAGGGACCCAGACAGTTGCTCTGAAACAAATGGATCCCAGAGAGCTCCTGTGCATGAATGCATGGAAGGGACCCTGGGTGACTCAGGTGATTCGTTCACCCACACTAGCAGGCTTTGACTGGTAATGTATTAGGGCCTCCCTCAAGGGATGGTGAGGGCTTCCCTGGTGGCTCAGACGGTAAAGAACCCTGAGACAAAAAGATCCGCTAGAGAAGGGAGTGGCTACCCACTCCAGGATTCTTGTCTGGAGAATGCCATGGACAGAGGAGCCTGGCGGGCTGCAGTCCATGGGGTTGCAAAGAGTTGGACATGACTGAGTGAGTGACTAACCCTTTCACTTCACTCAAGGCATGGTGATGATGGTTGACACATTTCAGGAAAGAAGTTCACGGCCAAGGCAAATGCCCACGACTGTGGTTCTCTGAAAGTCTGGCTTAATCCAGAGACGATGTCCACACTGTGTAGGAAGTGATGGCTGCAGGCCCTTGAACTGATTCCATTAGTACCATTTCCCTCATCTGGGCTCTTGATAGAAGAAGAGCGTGGCAAGCTCACAGTAGTGATGGCTAGCAAGGCCTAGAGGGCGGACATTCTATTAATACACTGCTTAACCTTAAGTATCTATACCTGTGTACTGAAGTATATATACTTATGGGCTTCCTGGTGGCTCAGCAGTAAAGAATCCTCCTGCAATGAAGGAGCCACAGGAGATAACGGGCTCTATCCCTGGGTCAGGATCGCTGGAGGAGGGCATGGCGACCCACTCCAGTATTCTTGCTTGGAGAATCCCATGGACAGAGGAGCCTGGTGGGCTACAGTCCATGGGGTTGCAAGGAGTCAGACACGACTGAGCGACTTAGCACGCACACATATATATGAAGTGTAGGTATTCATATATACTGAAGCGCCGAGGCTGACCCAGAACATGGCTACCCGTCCCTGCCAAGCATCCTAAGGCAATGGTATTCTGGGTAAATGAACACAGTAACAGCTGAACTTTCTGGATGTTATGAAAACTCAAAGAAGAGATCCACATGGCAAGGAGGGATAATCAGACTTTCTCTTCTGAGAAAAGTCTGCAGCAAAAACAAAGTGTACCCTGAAATCACTTAATTCTTTTTGCCACATTGAAAAAAAAAATCTTGATCCTACTCCTTGCCTGAATCTATCGAGATGGCAGCTGAACACAGTAAAATGGAATTCTTCCACTGGGGTCAGCCACACTGGTGGGTCTCAGACCTCAGCGAACATCAGAACTACCCATGGGTTTGTTCAAGAGGCAGAATCACAGCCCACAGCTATTGTCATGTGTGGGACCCCACTGATTCTGATTCCGTGGGTTAGAGTACCACATGTGTGTGCCCCCCGGGCCACACAAGAGGCACACACTGACCCAGGACAGCCCCAGGCTGGCGGTGACCGTGAGGGCAACAAGACGTTACTTTCAGTATTTCACATCGTTTCCATCTGGTTTAGCGTGAGATGAAGCAGAGTAGCCAGTAACTTCCATTTTTGTGTAACTGTATCTTGTGCTTTGGTTTCCTTGTGGGCATCTTCATGGTGAAGAAATGAACTTGGGACAGTTTGTTCCTCAGCGCCTCCCCTGAGTGCCCCCAGGGAGAAAATCCTCCAGGCCCTGGGGCTCTGTTTGTCCTTAAACCAGTGGGATCCCCACGGGTGCAGACTTTGCACTCGGAAGACAGCGACCATCAGTGGCCTGTCATAGGCAGATTTTGCTCCACAGAGCTCATAATCCTCAAGCAGATGGAGGGTTTTGTAGTGGAGATTCTAGAAAAATGAATTGACAGAAAATTCTTCTTACTGATTCTAGTGGTCATTTTTCTTTTCATGATTATGAAAGTAAGAAGAAAATGCATCTTTCTCAGAGATTGAATTTCAGTATTCTGTTTTCAGGTCAGCTGGTATCATAGTAGCCAGGTTATCTTGACTATCTTGGGAGACGGCATTTTGCTCTTTAACAAAAGGGAAATAGGAGGAGTATATTTAACATATATTCCAATATTTTAAATTGGAATATAGTCGATTTACAATGTTAATTTCTGCTCTGCAGCAAAGTGATTCTGTTATACACACATATATTCTTTTTTATGCTTTTCCACTATAGTTCATCACAGGATATTGAATATAGTTCCCTCGTGCTATACAGTACTTCCTTGTTGTCTATGCATTCTGTATATAAGAGTTTGCATCTGTTAACCCCCAATCCCCAGTCCATTCCTCTCCCAGCCCCTCCCCCTTGGCAACCACAAGCCTACTCTCTGTATCTGTGAGTCTGTTTCTGCTAAAAGTTCCTTTGTGTCATAGTTTAGATTCCACAGGTAAGTGATACCCTACGATAGTTGTCTTTCTCTGTGTGGTTTACTTCACTTAGTGTGATCGTCTCTAGTTCCATTCGTGTTACTGCACACGGCATTGTTTCGTTCTTTTATGCGGCCGAGTAGTGTTCCACTGTGTACGTGTATCACATCTGCTGATGGACGTTTAGGTTGGTTCCATGTCTTGGTTGTTGTTAATAGTGCTTCCATGAACATAGAGGTGCCTGTATCTTTTTTATTTATATTTTTGTCCAGATACATGCCCAGGAATGGGATTGCTCGATTACATGGAAGCTCTATTTTTAGTTTTTTGAGGAACCTCCATAATGTTTTCCATAGTGGCTGCCCCAGCTTACATTCAGGTGGTGAGTGTTTTCAGATACAATCTTCTATTGTTTTCTCTGGAACAGTTTCTTAAATCAGTTAACTTGTAAAGTTTAAAATTTTCTTACTGCATTGTATGGAAGTATACTTCCACTTCATAGGAAAAGAAAAGGCAGCTGGGACTTTCTGCTGATTTGTACATACGAAGTGTGGCAGTAAGTTCCACAAATTTCATCACTCCTGAAGTCTCTTAAAACCCTCTCTTCTGATTGCTTCCTCTTCATTCCATTGGTGAGAAAGGGGTCCCTTACCCTGACTAAGGTGGCCAAGCATACAGCAGCTGTCACTGAACAGATGAGACTGACAGCCTTTTCTGAGTCACATATACTCACAGCCTGGGGAGAAGGCCATGGCGTGCCATGCGGTGCCACGTGGAGGTTGCATACAGGAACAAAGTAGACACACAGGCACGGAAGGAGTCCTGTAAGAGGGTGGGGTCACCTGTAGAGCCGCAGGAGGATGTGACTGGTTTGTGTGAATAATTGCACAGGCTGGCAGGGAAGTAAAGCCTGTTAACTTGAGAGGGTGGGGTGTGGCCAGTCTGACTGATGGAGGGCACTCGCCGGATGGGGAGCCATCCCCACTGGGCAGTGGGTAGATCTGGTGAAATCAGAGAACTCACAGCTAGGACCCTGGGCCTCTGTGAGGCTCAGAGACGCCAAGGCAGCCCAGGAAGTTTCGGACCTTGCAGTATACCCCCTCCATCCCAGCCTTTATTCGCTGGCTTATTCCCTGGGTTACTTAGTCCTGGTTTCAAGTCTGGATTTGAACTTAACCACCAAAGCAGCAGGGGAGATATAATCAATGATAAGGTATACATTGTCCATGAAATTCACCCTCCAAGCATCGCTGCCCAGGAGAGACTGCTTGCTGTCTCCTTCCTGAACAGCTCTGTCCCTGGTTGACAGCGCTGACCTCCTTCTAATGATTTCCCCCCACAATTGCAAAAATCTTGCAGTCTGATTGAATTCTTCCAAGCCAATTTTTCTTTTTGCCCTTTATCTCTTCATAGGAATATTTCAGCCTTAGAATGTCCTGTAGCCTGTGCTTTTCCATAGCTGCACACACAAAAAAGGCATTTTGCAACTCAATCTATGGTATATAAGTCTGTTTATAAAGCAGCCAGTTTCCCAGTCCACTGGGCAGGGCGCTGGGGCTCAGCTCCT
The DNA here is from genome assembly GCF_029378745.1 of Bos indicus. NCBI lineage: Eukaryota > Metazoa > Chordata > Mammalia > Artiodactyla > Bovidae > Bos > Bos indicus. Next base: position 21,159,925 of record NC_091771.1, on the reverse strand, counting down.
GGGATCCCAGCCCAGTGGGGCCGCCCCAGCTGCAGCAGGTGCGGCAGCTAATGGCTCACACCTGCAGCCTTTCCTGGAGCCCACCATCAGCTGGGTAGAGCCAACTTGTGCATGAGTTACACTCCCATGCACACACACACACGCACACACATACATGGTGACTGTCCATCGCTAAGGACTGACCGGGACAGGAGGACATCCCAGCTTCAGGGCAGATCCAACTCTGCTGTCATTCATGTTCCAGAGCTCCCCGAGGGATCAAGCCAGACCTCACAGAAGCCACACCCTTCCCGGACTTCTTCCTTTTTCCTGTGCTTCCCCCTGTCCTGCATTTGGGTTTCTCCTGAGACCACTCCCCTCAATAAATCGCATTAAGTGAAGTTCCTCTGCAGGCTCTGCCTCCAGGAAACCTGACCCAGGACAGAGCTGTGTCTCCACAGCTGAAGGCAGGAGATAAATCAGCAGCAGAATCCCTTTTATAAGCCCTTTTATTTTCCTAAAATGACTGTTCTAAAACTTTATTTTCTTTATAGAAGTGATACACACTCACGGCTAAACATTCAAGTAGTGTCAAAAGGTATAAAAGCGTAAAAGATTTCAAACCCTACCCTGACTCTTAGTTCTAGTCCCCAAAAAGGTCACCCGCATTCATTTTTTAGTCTCATTTCAGAACATGTTTATGTGTATTTTTTAAGTATGAATGTGATTTTTATATAATTTCTATCACATTATTCATACCTCTCTGCAACCTGCTTTTTTCCATATACACCATGACTTTCTTCCCATCATCAATGCAAAGAGATCTGCCTCAAAAATGATGAGTAAACTTTTTAAACTCATTTAAAAAGTTAACGTCCTCTGTAACTGGCAGGGTCCATCATTTCTGTGCATCTAAATGGAAACACTAGTAATTTGACATTTTATTTTGCCAAATGAACAACTGAGAGCTCAGTTTGAGAAAGCAGTTGTCATTTCCCTCCTCGTGCTAAACACGTGAGCCTGACTGAACCCGAAGCCTCTGTGAGAGGACTGAGGAGCCGGTTAGATGAAGACCCACCTGAGGGCAGCTCAGTGGCCCCCAGCAGTGGATTAAAAATGACGAGAGGGAAACAAGTTGATTTGTTTCTGTTATTCACAGCCACAAAACCACATTTCATATGGAGCAAACTGCCCCTCCAATAGAGAGTGAGACTGTGCGTTTGATTAAGTAGATAACTAGATGTGCTAGGCAATGAATACACAATGGAGGCAGGACTGAATATCTCAGGAATTATAAAATGTGTTTTAAGATATTTAACAGCCACAATTAACCACAGAGAGATAGCATCTCACGCCCATTCTGATGGCTACTATAAAACAGCAAAACCCAGAGAATAACGAGCGTTGGGGGAAAGGGTGTAGGGAAATTGGAACCCTTGTGCACTGTGGGTGGGCGTGGAAAATGGTGCAGCTGTTATGGAAAGCAGCACGGAGCTTCCTTAAAAAATTAAAAATAGAACGCCATATGATCCTGCTATTCCATTTCTGGTTATATACCCAAGGGAATTGAAAGCAGGGTCTTGAAAAGATACTCGTACACCAGTGTTCACAGCAGCATTATTCACACTAGACAAAAGGTGGAAACAACAAGTGTCCTTTGCGGGATGAATGGATGGATAAACAAAATGTGGCGTATACATCCCATGGACTCGTGTGTGTGTGTGTTCAGCCGCTAAGTCGTGTCTGACTCTTTGTGACCCCTGTGGATTGTAGCCTGCCAGGCTCCCCTGTCCATGGGATTTTCCAGGCAAGAACACTGAGGTGGGTTGCCATTTTCTCCTCCAAGGGATCTTCCTGACCCAGGGATCGAACCTGCGTCTCCAGCATTGGCAGGCAGCTTCTTTACCACAGATGTTTAGTCTTAATAAAGGAAGAACATTCTACATTTGCCACATTAATGCACATTGATGACATTATGCTGAGCGAAATAAATCAGTCATGAAAGGACGAATACTATACGATTCCACTCAACGGGAGGTCCCTGGAGCAGTCGGGTTCATAGAGACAGGAAGCAGAATGGTGGTTTCGAGGAGCTGGGAGGAAGGGAGAGGACGGAGCTGATGTTTAATGGGCACAGAGTTTCAGTTTTGCAAGATGAAAAGCTCCGGAGATGGATGGTGGTGATGGTGGTACAGCAATGTGAACGTACTTAATGCCACTGAACTGTACACTTACAAAAAATTTGAGATGGTACGCTTTATGATACATATATTTTAACCACAATTTAAAAATACATAAATAAAATCATGCATTCCTCAAACCTTCCCAGGATTAAACAGCTGGCAAGGGCAGGGCCCTTTAGTCATTCCATGCCTATGTAAGGGCACATGTGTTCACAGGCTCAAGCCCAGTCTCAGGCTTAGTTGACTGAGACCCATCTTTGGTCTCCAAGTGCCTCTAACTTAGGGAGAGAGGGTGTGGAGGTGGGGAGGGTAGCTGGCAGAACTTTGGGAACTCGAAGCCACCCAGTCAACATAGGAACCAATCAACCAACCCAAAAGAGGAAGGAGATGGTAGGGGAGGTTTCCAGCTCCACGTGCTCAGTCGTGTCTGACTCTGTGCTACCCTATGCACTGTAGCCCACCCGGCTCCTCTGTCCATGGGATTCTCCAGGAAAGGATACTGGAGTGGGTAGTCTATCCCTTCTCCAAGAGATCTTCCTGACCCAGGGACTAAACCCGTGTCTCCTGCATTGCAGGCAGATTTTTTACCCCCTGGACCATTGGGGAAGCCCTTCCAGCTCCACAGACACATGACTTAAAGAAGAAACTGAAGAGAAGCCACCAGGAGACGTGTTGGGGGTTTCCCTACAGAAAAGGTTAGATCCTGACTGTCAGCTTGGAATCCTGGCTCTGGTCCTTTCTAGATTCTAGTGTCGTCATGGACATGCCTTGAAATTCTCTGTGCTGCAGGCTGCTCATTTTAAATGAGCTTAGAACAGTGCTTGGTACCTGGCAAGTGGAGTATAAGCTCTTATTAAATAAGAGAAAAGGTCCTCTATTCCATCCTTATTCCTACGGCCCAAGGACTGGGCGGGTGGAGTGGGGTTTGGGGGAGACTTAGGCTCAGGGACGTGGGGCGTCTCCTTTGAAGAGGCATCAGGGCTGAATGTAGATATTCCGACTTTTGACCCCAGCTCTTGTCACTGTGTGTCTGCCACCCTCTCCCTGCCCCTGGTGGCCCTTGTCTGGACCCAGCAGTGAGAACCAGGCGGTCCTGGGAGTCACTGGTCAGGGCCAGGCACAACAACCCCTTAGAGCATCAGCGCACTTACCTCTGGCCCCTGAGCCTCACTGGAGAAAACTTTTGCACTCAGAACCTGCCTGCCAGGAAGCAGCCCTAGAAACAGACTGTATGAGAGTTTCAGACCAACATAAGCCACGTCTGCCGGAAATCATTTCCTTTGTTCATTCACTTAGGGTGACTGATGGACCCAGGCATCACGATTGTCCTGCCCTTGGCCCGTCTCATCCATGTGTTTGGTTCTTGGAGGGTGGACAGGGCTGGAGAATGAAGGTGGACCATCGTATTTTTTTTAATAGTTGGTGGTGGTTTAGTTGCTAAGTCGTGTCGGACACTTGCGATCCCGTAGATTGTAGCCCGCCAGGCTCCTCTGTCCATGGGATTCTCCAGGCAAATGTACTGGAGTGGGTAGCCATTTCCTTCTTCAGAGGATCTTTCCAACCCAGGAATCCAACCCGGGTCTCCTGCATTGCAGGCATATTCTTCACCGACTGAGCTATGAGGGAAGACCTCATTATAGTTATAAACCTTTTAATAGTTATTTGATCAATTTATTTGGCTGCACCAGGTCTTAGTTTTGGCTTATAGGGTCTTTAGTTGCAGCATGTGGGATCTAGTTTCCCAACCAGGGATCAAACCCGGGCTCCCTGGGAGTATGGAGTCTCAGCCACTAGACCACCAGGGAGTGCCTGTTTTTCGACCTGAATAAGGAATTCATGAACACAGTACAAAATTCAAAGGCACAAAAGGGTGTTTGGTGTAAGCAGAGTCTCCCTCCCCACTGACAAAGCTCTTACCAAATGACATCCCCCTGCCCCCTGCCGCCCCATGATTAGTTGCCAGGAAAGGAAGAAAACCCTTAAATCAGTGGATTTGCTCTTCAGGGAGTTGGTTCAGATGGGCAACAGACAGTTGCCTTGGGGGTAGCACGTCCGTAAAAGCAGGGGGCATCAAGGGACTTGGGAAGATAACCACAAAGGCGGTTCTAAGGGGGTCCTGCCTCCTGCTGGGTGCCGGAGTGGGTGGCTTGTCTGCCACGTCACCCCTGAGCTGCTTCTCTCCTGTCTTAGTGTGAACCCCCCAAAACAGCCTCGGTTTCTTGTAAGCCTTTTGTCAGTCAGGCTGGGAGGCCCCATCCCTTCTCGTGAATGCAGAAGAGACCGGTTGCTTAATCCATGTATAGACAAGGTCTGGACACTGAGGAATAACTGGGAGCAGCATCAGAGACCCTTCTTCCCGCCCCCTGCCTCTCCCTCGTTCCTTTCCGTTTCCTTCCCTTTGCTTTCACTTCTCTTCCCCACCTCCAAGTGCACCCTAAACACATACAATGAGCAGTGCCTGGGCTTCCCGTGGATTTATGATTTATGGTTATTCATCTTATTATCTAAGTGGTTTTGTCAGGTAAAATATTAAGGCAGCACTGCCATTATAACCTTGTCTTCCATGATCTCATTGGCAGCTGGTGTTGCCATGACAACTGGGTTGGAGAAACTGGTACTGAGTTTCAGTGGAAGAGATGCAAACACTGGTGTGTATGTGTGTGTGCATGTGTGTGTGTGTGTATATACACGCAGACCTCCCATCATGTATATCTCTGGCGCAGAAAGCCATGGACTTCTCAATCCTCACCTTCTGCTTCTCCTTCCAGTTTGGTCAAAATTAGCTTCAGGGCTCTGAATCAATTAGAAGGAGGCTTTGGAGGGTGATTTCTTTGTGTGGCTTTTGACTAGCAAATTGAAACTAGAGACAGAGAAGAGATATCTTCCAGGCTTTCTCCCCGCCTGAAATGAAGCAAAGATACCCACTGGATGTTGCCCTTTTAAAAGCACCTTGGGCGTAACTTACTTAACATCTTTGTGTAATTCTCTTATTAGTCATAGAAAGAGCTTGAAGGGGCCCCAGATGTCATCTCTCTAATGTCCTTTTCATTTAGATGAGAAAACTGAGGCCCAGAAAGGTTAAGTGACTTGCCCCCATAGAGTATGGTCTGCTGAGAGGCCATTGGCTCTGAAATTGCACTGCGTGGCTCAAATCCTGGCTCCAGGGTGCATTTACTGTGACCTCACAGTAAACGTGACCTCAGCCAAGGGGCTTCCCCTCTAAGCTTCAGTTTTGTTCATCTGTAAAATGGAGATGATAGCCAGAGCAACCTTACTAGGTCATTGTAGGGATTAAGTGACATAATCCACAACATTTGGACTTGTTCATTCACCAAGTCGTGTCTGACTCTGCAACCCCACAGACTGCAGCATGCCAGGCTTCCCTGTCCCTCACCATCCCCTGGAGTTTGCCCAGATTCATGTCCATTGAATTGGTGATGGCATCCAGCCATCTCATCCTCTGTCTCCCTCTTCTCCTTCTGCCTTCACTCTTTCCCAGCATCAGGGTCTTTTTCCAGTGAGTCGGCTGTTCCCATCAGGTGGCCATAAATTTTATCACTATTACCCAGGGCCACACTGAGAATCAGTGACAAAACAGAACCAAAATCCAGCTCAGCTAGGTCCTTAAACTGGACCCTTTTCCCACAAATCCCATCCTGTCCTTTCTTTCTTGTTCCTTGTCATCCAGGGAAGAACGGAGGTCCCTTCTGAGATGTGGGTTGTCTTTTCTCAAAACCCCCTATGAATTGTGTACAGCGCAGTCCCTAGCGTATACTTGTTGATTTGAGGGTAAATATTACATGCTTCATGCACTAACAGAACATGCATGGAATGTACACGGGGTGGCTGCAATGCAGGAGGGAAAGAATGAGAAGAAAACTTAGGGCAGGAAATGAACGGTTTTTGACCATAACCAGGCATTTTGCTGAGCTCTTTACAAATGCATTTAATCATCACAACAGCTCCATGAAGTGAGCATATTCATCCCCACCGTATGCGAATAAGAAAACTAAGTCAGAGTAGGTCTGCAGCACACCGGGATGTACACAGCAGGTTGAGAGAGCTCGGTTTCCACCCAACCTTTTACAGCAAGGTGCTGCTGATGCCCTCAATACACCGTGTCGTTCACAAGAACGTCTCACCCGCTCTGTGAGCCAAAACCACATTTCCTGAGGTGGTGAGTTTGAACAGACTGGTACCTCTTCCATCACTGACACAAAGCCGAGGGTACAAAGCAGTTGTGTAACTCTGGGGGTCCAAAATGCTCTCCTGGTCCAACCTGACTGGCATTGAAAAGTCACATCAGGCTGGGTGGCTTTGCAGAATGCCACTTGTTTAAACTCCTTTTCATCGCTCTGGCAAGAAGACGAGCAATGCAGGGGAACCTCACAGTCCTGTTCAGAGGAGCAAGCTGTTCTGGGTAAATGTATTTCAAAAGGTATCCTGAATTAAAAATACGCCCACTTGGGAGGGGGCAGCGAACCTATATCCTCTACTGTAGGTAATGAGGCCATTAAACCAGCGGGTCTCTGCACATCTTATGTAAGAATGGCTCAGTCTCTGGGTGAGTCTGGTAAACCAGTACAGAATTTAACCGAGTGAGGCTCTCCTAACGGAGTTAGAGATGGAGGTCAGATGGGGACAAGGGTGCCTGACTCCTACATAACAGGGGCCCAGAGTGGGCTGGGTGACTAGTCTAGCGTGTGGGTTGGCATAGCCATTATGCTTTTTTTTCTTTCCACTTGCACTGTGTGTTTATTTGGCCTCGGGGGATTGGGGAGGCGGATGAAGATTTGAAAGCGATAAAGGGCTCCTTCCTGACATTACATGACGTTGCAGAACTGTGGCAAAAGCCTGTACTTCGGAGACAGACTCACCTCTCAGGAGGGAGATCTAGTCTGCCTTGCCCCAGGCGGGTCACTGTGAGCACCTTACAGACTTATCGCACCTGCTGATGAAGCACTGTCCCTCCGCTGAGTTACTGCAAGTATTTGGTGAAATAAGATAGGTGGAAACTTAGAAAATACTAGTTTTTCAGTAACCCCTATGCTAAAACCCATCAGATGGAGGCATCTTTTCAGTATCAGTAAGCCTCCTCGTTTTGAGTCCACACCATTTTCTGGGTCATCAGATTCGAGGAGGTGTGTTTCGGTGCCAGCTCTGCGTCCCAGTGATACCCAGCTGGCAGGTAACCCCCAACAGGTACTGACGCCGGCTTGCACCCCATGAGGACCCTCCCTGCAGGGTCTGCCCTCCCTCCCCGCTGCCTTCTGAGGCCCGGGCCGGAGTGGGGCGCTCTCCAGAGCCGCGGCAGGGCAGGGCAGGGCAGGGCTGGGCCGTGGGGGGCGCGCTCCGTATAGTACCGAGACCCGGCCGCATTCCCAGTGGGGACCAGCCCCGGAGGCCGTGGCGTTTACATAACTGCGATGATGTAACCGCTGGCGGGCCCGGAAGGGCGGGGCAGGGGCCCGGGAGCGCGGGGCCGCAGGACTCTTGCGTGCGGCGCCCTGCCCACCATGCTCCTCTACCGCAGCGCCGCGTGGTTCGCCAAGGGGCTGCGCGAATACACCAAGTAAGGGTGCGCGGGGTACCGCGCCGGCGCCCGGGGCCCGGGGGCGGGCAAGCCCGGCGGCCGTCACGCGGCCCGCCTCGGCGCGGGTAGGCGGGATGAGCGGGAACGCGCCCGCGACTCCCCCGCGATCACTCGGACCCACCGAGCGACGGAGGCGCTCGCCTGCCGGCAGCCCACCTGCTGCAACCACGACCCAACCCGGGGGCGCTCTTGGGCCCGGCTGGCCCCCAGGGGCGGGGCTTGTACTCGCGGGGCTCCACCCACTGACGTCAGGCGGCCCAGGGGTCTGCGAGCCTCCTGGGCGTTGCCTGGACACCTCGCTTGGGCGTGCTCTGGCTCTTGTCTCCTTGGGGCTGTTTTTGGCGTCAGAAGGGGTTAGTTCTAAATTGCTAGTTGAGATTCCGCTTAGTACTTTCCTGGATGTGTTTTTGTCCTTACTAATAAAATGCGGCTTGTGGACTGTGACCGCTCCCTCCAGCTGGAACATTCCGGGCACGAGTTTCAGGGCGGGTGTAGACCACGCGTCCAGTGTGAGCTTGTTGAACATTGCTTGATGGTTCCCGCCCCGCTCCCCCCTCCCCCGCCAATCGCCCCGTGATCACCCTGGCTGTGCCCCAGTCGACCCGCCCCCTCACTGTGGTCTTTGAGGGGTGGCCACTTCTGGGAGGTGGATTTTAATCTTAGAATTAGTCTCTCCCAGTGGTTCTCATCCCTGTTTGAAACCAAAAATCACCGGCAGAAACTTGTTGAGGATATCAGCTTTCAGGCCTTCCCAGTGGACATTTTGATTCAATTGATGTGCACTGGGGCCTAGATTGATATTTTATTAAAAAAAAAAAAAAATCCTGCAGGTTCTTCTCTTATGCAACCCTCTTCTATAAGAGACTTCCTCTCTTCCCTGCCTTAAGTTTTTATCAGTATTTTTATCAGTTCCTAAGGCTACCTGGGAGAAGGCAGTGGCAGCCCACTCCAGTACTCTTGCCTGGAAAAATGGACGGAGGAGCCTGGTAGGCTGCAGTCCATAGGGTCCCGAAGAGTCGGACACAACTGTGCGACTTCACTTTCACTTTTCACTTTCATGCTTTGGAGAAGGAAATGGCAACCCACTCCAGTGTTCTTGCCTGGAGAATCCCAGGGACGGCAGAGCCTGGTGGGCTGCCGTCTATGGGGCTGCACAGAGTCGGACACGACTGAAGCGACTTGGCAGCGGCAGCAGCAGCAGCAAGGCTACCTGGGCAAATTTCCATCATCCCAGGACTCCAGGCATCTTTCCAAGGGGAGACAGCTGCTGTTCTTCCCTTCTCGGCTTGCAGAAGTGTTTTTTGAAAAAGTGCAGACCCTCCTCAGGGGCAGTGTTGCAGAAAATGTGGGAAATGTTACTGAGTCCAAGCTCAGTCTCCTCGCTATACAGAGGCCAGTTAACAGAGAGAAAATGTTGAGGCAAGGAATACGACTTTTATTGTGAAAGCCAACAGATCGAGAAGGTGGCAGACTAAAGTCTCAAAATAACCACCTTGGTTGCCTGTCTGTATGTGAGGTTCTTGTACAGGATAGAGAGGGGTTGGAGTTGAGGAAATACTGACCATTATCTTGTAAGTATCTCCTGGAACGGCCAACCTCAGGGAAGGGATGTGTTCCTTCAGGCAGAGGGGAAGGGTTCCCTGAGGCAGATCATTATGTAGGATTATAATAACTAAAGCAATGTAAAACAAAGGTTAAAGTCAAAGAAACAGATCCATCATGGAGTCAGAATTGGCTCTTCCCTGCAATATTTCCCACTATCATTGTCCCTTCAACAATCTTGGAAAAAAGAGGGTGATAAGTGTTCTATCTGCTTCATCAGATGGATCTTTTGGGGAGTGTTCGCAGCCATCCGTGCCCGTTGCCAGTGTTCCAGATGTTGAGATTTGTCTTTCTTCGTTCCTCTTTGGATAATGTCCACTTTACATCTGTAGCTTACTGAAGTTCAAACCCAGAGGCAGCATCTTAAGTTTAGGAATTTAGGGCTTTTCTATGTATGGGAAGATGCAAGAGTCAGGGCTCTTTAAAATTATTTCCTTGATATGTACCCTCAGGTATCTGGGGCAGTTAATCCTGTGTTCTCATAGGCTGAGTTTCCTCAGGGCTCACTGGCTTATGTTGGAAGGCTCCAATTGCAGATGACTGATATGGCAGGAAATATTCCATTTCTCAGCTCCTCCCCTCTTGGTCAGGAATTTGACCAGTATTTGGGAGACAGTTCACGATCAAATCTTGTCCCACGGTGCTGGAAGGCTCATCCCAGATCAGGAAAAAATTCTTTGATATGCCACTCTAGCTGCTAAATTTCGGATTCGACCCCCATCAATAAGGAAAGATTCTCTGGATCTTGCGCCTGATTATGATCCAGGAGACATTTTCCCTCCCATTGCTTCTTCCCATACTTAGAATTACACTATTACAATGATTTTTACGTTATGTTTTTAGCCATATAAGTTTTGTTCAAGGCCTGATTACACCCTGGGTATTGTAAGAGACAACAATCTTATAAATTAGACAAGATGTAAGTAATGCAGTTAGTGAAATTGACAATGACGGTGCATCAAGGAGGCACAAAACACAAACAATTTGAAAACAAAGACCAAATTAGAACAATGATTAATTAGTTTAAGGGGAAGATTTTCGTTACCCCTGGGAAACAGATTTAAACCAGTAATTTTCTTTATATAGAAACCACAAAAACTGTAACCATATCTACCAGTTCACTCAGTTCCCCTGTAACTAATCCTTTTTGTTAACAGCTTTGTGAAGCCATTAGAATTAATTGCATTTATCCAAAAGTCCTTTTTATAAATCTTCTTGAAGGGGAGGAGTTTTTGCAATGGCATCAAAGTGAAATCATAACTATCTATAATAAAAAAAAAAGACTTAAGAAGCCACATTTAAAGCACCTAAGTTACTGCTGTGACATGCCACACTTTCAGATAATAACCAGAATTATGATGATAATACTTTAGCAGGACACATCAAAATTTCATATAATCTCTAGAATATCATTTACCATAAAATATAACCAAAGAAGATTTATTACTCATTTGATAACACTTCCCATTGTAATTTAAGATACCAAGTGAACCTAATGAGTTTAATGTTTCTTCGGGGTGTTTCAAAAGCCCTTTGAAACATCCCGAAGTTTTGCTAGAGGTCAAAGAAACTTTATTATAATTTGATTTGGTAAGTTTTGTCAAAACAACATCAAAAGGGTTTTAAAACACAACAGGATTGTAAGTCACCGTGAAACAATAGTTATTCACTTAGCCAAAGTAACAATAAAAGATTTCAAAGGCAAATACAGAGTAGATCACTTAAAAGGTAAAGAACTTAAAATCTGTTATCAAAGGTAGTTTGACATCTTAACAGAACTTGTCTCTCTAACAGAGAAAAGCCAAATTCTATTCTCATTTCAAGATTTCAGCCCTGAGTTGGGTACAGCAATGTAAAACCCATCAGTCTACAAAAGAGGTCAGATTAAAATTGGGTTTCTGGCAGATGGAATAAATTAAGTTCACTTGTCTAGATGGCTAAATTCCTTTTACTAATGTTTATGGAAAGCAAGTCCAAATTACTCTCTTTTTCAAAATTTGCATTTTAAAAATATGGTGGAGATACGGGCTCCTGAGAAGACCAGGTAGAACATTTGCAAAGATACAATTTTTCCTCAGGATAACTTCATTTCCCCTTTATAATACTTTGTTGTTCTTTTTTAGTTGCTAAGTTGTATTAATACTTACAAACTCCCTCTTAAGATAAACAGGGAAGGTCTTGGGAGTGGTAAAACGATTAGTGGGTTTTGGATTCTTTTTTGGAACCATACTTCTGGTCCTAAAACAAGGACAGTTATTTTTTTCTTTTTTCTTCAAAGAATTAGGTGGCTGCCTGAATGATATTGAAGGACTGACATACCCATTTACCGATGTTGGAAAGTTAGCTTAGAGGAGAAGTTCTCTTCCAAAAATCCTGCTAGGCTCTAAATATCAGCTATGCCTAGTCTAGTCAGACCAATGGCTTCCCATTTCGGTAACCTATTTACAAACACTTTTGAGGATCTTCCCTAGATTTCAGCCAGTCATTTAAAACTTCCCAAGGGGCTCCCAGGTGGGAGTGGAACCTTAGAGGAAGTGCTTCCCATTTTAGCTCAAGCCATTAGTACTAGAAATCTTTGTGCTCAAAGTAACCAAATCAAACCAAAACCTTGCCAGCCAGAAAGTCACCTTCAGAGTCAAATGGCAAAACTGCCCCAAATGTGACTTCCTAGTCCCACTAGGCTTGTGACCCTTGTCCAAAGCACCTTATTTCCCTTCACAGGGAGAACACCCCAAATTTGAGCCAAAGCCCCGCCAAATGGAGCTGAAGCTCCCCAAGTTGGAGCCATAGTCCCCAAATGCACGAGATCAAAAAGGCCCTGGTGGTACCCTGATGTCAAGCTGTTCTGAGGAAATGTTACTCGAGCCCTTAATTTACAAAGCAGAGTGGTATCAATTAGAGTCAATCAGTTTGTTCCCCACTGTCAGAGTGACCTGGGGCTCCTGTCTTAGTTTAGGGCAATCTCTTCTCCAGTGTCCTTGCCCCTGCAGTCAGCATGCTCTTCCTTCCCCAGTGGTGGCCTACCTTTAGGTTTCATGTGTGCTCAGTCGCTCAGTCGTGTCCAACTCTTTGCGACCCCGTGAACGGTAGCCTGCCAGGCTCCTCTGTCCATGGAATTTTCCAGGCAAGAATACTGGAGTGGGTTGCCATTTCCTTCTCTAGCGGGTCTTTCTGACCTAGGGACTGAACCCGCATCTCCTACATTGGTGGCAGGTTCTTTACCACTGAGCCACTGTGCACCCTCCTTAGGTTACTCATTTTTAGTGCTGCTACCAGAAAACCTGTATTCATTCTGTTTCACCTCTCCTTGCTTCTGTCGTTGTTCCCTGCTGTTGAATACTTTTAAGAACAACATCTACTAACTGAGAAGGATTTCAAATACACTATCTAATTTCTATAATTTTTTAATCTCTGGAGCACTTTGCCTGGTGAAGGCCGTATTTATCATCCTTACATTCTCAGGGGCCTCAGGGTCTATATCTGTGTAGCACCTATAAACTTGATAAGTCCTTTCTAGAAACTGTGATGGATCCTCAGCTGGTTTTTGTTTTATCTCTCAAATTTTGTTTAAGCTCTTTCGTCTGCCCCATTGTGTACCCCGTTGGGTTTTCTCTCAGACCTCTGCACGGTAAGGTGGTAGTCCTCTGACTCCTTTTTCTCCTGATGCAGTAGCATGAATGCTTCTACGTATGGAATCTCATCTCTTTTCCCTGCTCTTTTGCAAAACACTTCTAACTGTGAGATAACCTGATAGTTGAGTGAGCCATTCAGGGTCCGTTGCTCTTCTGATCCTAACATATATGGGGTCCACACCCTATTATAGTAGCATAGTCATAGGCTTACAATTATATTATTTTGCCCGATTATCCAATATATGCCCGAAAGGGCTCTCCTTCAAGATAGATGGAGTAATTCCCATTTATAGATGGAATACTTCCCATTTTTAAAAGTATAACCACACCACAACACAAAAGATGAATAGCAATTCCAATATAAAAAATTCCACAAAAAAATCGCAGCATTGATACACCACCAAATTGGCCCCCAACTCCCAAGCTTACCCTACAAATCAAAGAATTCCAACTAGGGTAGATACCCCACAAGAACTAGTTCCCCAATAAACTGGTTCCAACTGGGCAGGTTCCCAAATCAGGTAAATAAACGTATCCTACAAAACAAATGAACTAATTCCAACTAGGATAGGCTTACCTGCATGAGAACTAGTTCCCCAGTGAACCAGTTCCAGCTCAGGTACAGTCCAACAACAATTCCCCCCCCCAACAGGGTACCCCAACCAAACTGGCTTGTCCCCTAAAGGAAAACCCCAAATTGAGGTGGGGGTATGTTTCCAGCGTGCACACTGGAGAGACTTACCCTACAAAATTTAGTCCCATCAACGTCAGTTTCTTGCCTCAACTGCCGGGCACTGGGGAAGCTGGTGCCACATCAGGAAATCTTGAAGGGAAGATCCTCAGGACAAATAGTTCCAGCAGCTGCTAAGGCCTTGCCCCAGTATTCCCTGATACATACCCGGGGCCAGGTAGCCACAAGCAGCAGGGCTTCTAGGCTGGCTAAGCCAAATTTGAGTCCACTTTCAGTCTGCTTGCCAAATGACAGGCCCATTAACCAGGAACACAGTTGGAAAGCCTAGCTGACAGAGAAGATGGCAGACTAATATCTCAAAATAACCATCTTGTCTGGGGTCTGGGTGTGAGGTTCTTTTATAGGACAGAGAAGGGGAGGAGTTGAGGAAGTAAAAACCATTATCTTGCAAATATCTCCTGGAAGGAGGTATGTGTTAATCTCTTCAGGCAGAGGGGCAGGGCTCCCTGTATAATTTAAACTACAACTATAATGGCAGGTCATAATGTATGATTATAACAAAAGCAATGAGAAAGGAAGGTTAAAGTCAAAGAAACAGATCTATCAAGGACTCAGAATTGGCTTTTCTTTGCAACAGTGTAGCTGTCAACCCTAACCCACTGAATTTAGGTGAATACAATGGCCTCCTCTTTTTCAAAGGGGTGTACTCGTAGTGACCACTATTTGCGGGATCTTTCCAGGTTGTACAGAATGCAGCATGAAGAGCTTGAGTCAGCTTCCTGTCCCACAGGAAAGCAGACTTCTGAAAGTCTCTCCCCAGACTCTTTTGTGGGGTAGGAGGGGTGTAAGCTTAGGTGGTTTTCCCTGCTGTTGTGCATTTTGTGAATTGGAGGGAAAGACAATACCTTACTTTGATTCCAATGAGAGTCTGTAGTTTGGGTTTACAATGCTTTTTCTTGGCACACCAGGATTTTTATAAAGCTTCCTTATATTGGGCCCCTAGGCAGCAGGATCTAGACACAGTTTCCTTAACTTTGTCTGAACCTAAGAATTACCAGGGGCAATTAAAAAACAACTGACTGTAAGCACCTAGCAGGTGTGGGTGGAACCTTAGCAAATTCCGTGTTGGGTAAATGGGGAAAGCGTGCTGAGGACCTTGCCTCCTGGCGACTCTTACATTCAGGGGTTCAGGAAATACTAAGTACAGCGATTGCTCAACTTGAATCAGCCTCCTGTAGGGCATGTGAAACCACTGATTGCTGGGCCTCACCCTGAAATTTCCGGCTCTGTAGAAAGATTCCCAGGTGATGTTGATGTTGCCTGTCTGGGGACCACTCTTCTGAGCACCACTGGTGAGGCTGAGCTCCACTCCTAGGCTCAGTGTAGAGAGCATGGAAACCCCTGTGGGCTTTATCACCTACCATCCCATGGTCTTGGGTAAGTCATTTACCTCTCTCTGCATCTGAAAAATAAGAACTGATATGAGGAGTTTATAAAAATAAAAAGAGAGGGCAGGAGGATAAGAAAAAAGCTAAATCTTATTAACATCGGATTGGATCAGAGTGGATCAGGGTGGAATCCCAGTGTTGAAGACAGAGGACAAAGGGAGTTATGACGTGTCCTGTAGGCCAGTCTGGCTCCACCCACTTGGCAGCTGGCTCACAGCCTGGAGTTTGAGGAAGACGTTTAATCCGCAGGAGCCACCCTCAGCAAACCTTACTCCCTAATAGGATCAACGTGGTAACCCAGAGGCTAGAGTCTCCTCTAGCTGTGAGGAGGGGTCTGGGGCCTGGTCCCTGTGGGGCATACCTGGGGTGTGTTCTCTGTGGCCTGCTCTTCTTGAAAGCTCTCTTTCCCTCCCCACCAGTGCCTTCTCCTGCCTGGGCCCCTCGTCACTGATTCCCTGATCCTGGGTTCTTTCCAAGAAACCTCTTTTCCTTTGCAGGAAAATCTTTTCACAGTGATTCTGGGATGTCCACCCGTGAGGCAAAACAAATCTTCCAGCTTCATCTTTGGTTATAGTTTAAGTTACTCTCGGAGTCCCTAATGATTTGAAGGACTAGTGGGCGAGCAGGGGAGGGAAGGGGCAGGGGAGCAAGCAAATGAGCTGTTTTGAACATGAAATATATTAATATTATTATTAATACTAGTAATAATATTAGTATTATTATACTAATAGTACTAACAGGCTCCTCTGTCCATGGGATTCTCCAGGCAAGAATACTAGAGTGGGTAGCCATTTCCTTCTCCAGGGGATCTTCCTGATCCAAGAATCAAACTCATGTCTCCTACATTGTCAGGCAGGTTTTTTACCACTGAGTCACCTGGGATTGAGTTCTTAACTTATTCAAAGCATATGATAGATGCTTTACATAATAATCTCACCTAGGCTGCCCAAGAAGTTTTTGTGCAGATGAAAAGACTGGAGCTCAAAAGGGTTAAAGCAACACAGGAGACGGCACAGCTGTTAGGACACAGAGCTGAGATTTAAATCCAGGTTGTTGGATCCAAAGGCTTTATGACTGAGATTACGTTCAGTTTCAAGTCAGCCTTTCAGGAAGCCTTGGAACAGTCAGAAGTCTTGCTTGTCCCACTAAGTGGGCTGCTCACAGCCGAGGCGATGAAAAGCTGCCCCGGATGTCTGGAAGAGTTCCAGATGGTGAGAACAGCAGCAATAACATTCTTCTTGGTCTCTTGACTGTGAGACCAGGGGCAATGACCGCCCCTGTGGCAATGACTTCAGACCAAACCTGAGCTCATAAACATTCTTTGGCCCTCTTCACCGGTGTCCAGGCATGTAGTTGGCAGTTGTGCTATACTAGGGTGTGGGGCAGGAGACCAGCTGCTGGCAGTCTGTGCATAAACAGGGCATGGGAAGGGCACAGGGCACCTTCCAGAACCTCCAGGGGAAACGAGTTGCATTCTATGTTGCAGGGAATCAGCTCTTTGGGCGAGAGATACAGGCTGAGACCCCTAGCCTGCCGGTGTGTGGGGAGCTCTAACCTCAGGGTCTCCTGCCAACCCCTCTCCATTCCCCCAGCCGATTCTGTAACCAGGAAATATTGACTACTAGGACAGTCAAGGGCTTCCCTGGTGGCTCAGAGGTTAAAGCGTCTGCCTGCAATGCAAGAGACCTGGCTTCAATCCCTCGGTTGGGAAGATCCCCTGGAGAAGGAAATGGCAACCCACTCCAAGTATTCTTGCCTGGAGAATCCCATGGAGAGAGGAGCCTGGTAGGCTACAGTCCACGGGGTCGCAAAGACTTGGACACGACTGAGCGACTTCACTTTCACTTTCAGGACAGTCAAGGTAGACGAGGAGTCTCAAAGAGCAGAGAGAAGCAGTTGAAGAATTCAGAGTTCTTTCTTTCTCTATCTCTTCATTTTACTTATTTATTTTGGCCACAACACGAAACATGCAGGATCTTAGTTCCCTGACCAGGAATCAAACAAGTGCCCTCAGCATTGGGAGCATGGGCTCAACCACGGGACCATCAGGGAAGTCCCCCAGAGTTGTTTCTGACCAATATGATGCCTTTGGGCCAATTGGAAAAAGCACCTCCTTCTCATTGTGCTTTGCTGTCATCCGGCAGAAACTTGTCCTGATGCAAATGGGCCATCATTATGACCTGAACGGCGCCCCCTCGAGGTGTTCAGCACACACCCTGTGGCCCTGAAGGAGCCTTGCTTCCTCCAAGGGATTCAGCCCTCACATAACTGCACCTGCCCCTCCTCATTCCCAAATTGCACATCTCCCCACTTTGCTGTGGTCCTTCTACACCTGGGGAGGGACACCTGTCCTGGGGTGCAGTGGGCATGATGCTCTCGGTCTCCTGAGCTCCTCTCCATTTGCCCCAACGTGGGGGAAAAGGCCAAAAAATAAAAATAAGAAAACCTGTCAAAGAATGTTTTAAGGGGCAGGGGCACCTCCTGGTATTAGAGGCAGAGAAAAATAGTTTGGCTGCCAAACTGTTGGAATCTCCAGGTATTTTCAGAAGTTCAGGAAGCTAATGGTATAGGCTCTGAGAAGATGGTGTTGTTCACAAGACCAGGGAGGAGAGCGGGGTCCCAGGGCGGAAGGGGCTGTCTGATGTGTGGGGAGAGCACTGCGCCCAGCCCAGGACTGGGCCTTCTCACTGCAGGAGGTTGTGTTCCCTGCTCCTTAATGTCCATTCCTTCTGTGGGTCTGCTGCTTCCAGGAGTGGCTATGAGTCTGCGTCCAAGGACTTTGTCCCTGATGACTTGGAGGTCCAAGTTCCCGGAAGAGCCTTCATGGTCACTGGGGGGAACAGCGGCATCGGAAAAGCGACCGCCATGGAGATCGCCAAGCGAGGTGAGCAGCCTGCTAAGTCGTGTGTGTGCTGGGCCCCAAGGGCAGCCTGCGGCCAGTCCACACTGGGGAGAGGGCCCTGTGTCACACACGGGTCAGGAAGGCCCCAGCCGGCACAGGCAGGCATCCTGGACAGGGACCCCGTGCTGACTGGCACAGCTGCCGGCTTTCTCTTGTTGTTCAGTCGGTCAGTCATGTCTGACCCTTTGTGACCCCATGGACTACAGCACGCCAGGCTTCCCTGTCTTTCACTATCTTCTGGAGCTTGCTCAAAGTCATGTCAATGGAGTCAGTGACGCCATCCAACCATCTCGTCCTCTGTTGCCCCCTTCTCCTCCCACCTTCTATCTTTCCCAGCATCAGGGTCTTTTCCAATGAGTCTGCTGTTTGCATCAGGTGGCCAAAGTATTGGAACTTCAGCATCAGTCCTTCCAATGAATATTCAGGACTGATTTTCTTTAGGATTGACTCGTTTGATCTCCTTGCTGTCCAAGGAACTCTCAAGAGTCTTCTCCAGCACCACAGTTCGAAGGCATCACTTCTTCGGTGCTCAGCCTTCTTTCTGGTCCAACTCTCACATCTGTACATGACTACTGGAAAAACTGTAGCTTTGACTAGATGGACCTTTGCTGCATTAAGCTTCAGACTAGAGGTGGACAGAGTGAGTGACCGGAGGAAGCTCTCCTCAACACTTCATTCATTCACAGGAGAGCTGGGGTCCCGTCCACATGGCAGTGTTTTCTGATTAAGAACAGTAAGGGGCTCCAGTTAACCCTAGGCATCCGAATCACCAGTGGAGACTTAAAAAAAAAAACACAAAACTTGGACACCTGGTCCCTAGTTCCTGTCTCCTCAGTGAGAATGGGGGTGGGGGGATGGGGTGGGAGAGAGACTGGGAATCCGTCGCAGTTTGGCTGTGGACCCTAGTTGAGAACAGAGCCCCCAGAATAACGGGAGGCGGGATGCGGTGAACTTCCTTCTTCCTTCCTGCTGCTCCTGGTTTCCAGTCTCTGGAGTCTGAGCAGCTGGAAACTGCCTCCTCTCTCTCCTCCCTAAGCTTGGATCTAGAAAGAGGCTCTCTGGATGCCCATACATTATTCAATCAGCTGAAGTCTTCCTCCAGGTAAATGACAAATTTTCTGTCCCAGCTCAACTGTCCCGGCTCACTCAACAGTACTGTGGTGGCTAGAAGAGTCAGCCATGCCTCTCTAGAGCCCCTTCTCCTGGAGAAATGGATGTTCCGGCAGAAGTTGGGGAAATAAACCTTGGAATTTATCACTTTTCAAGATGCTTGAGATTTTTTTCTCTCCAAAGTTAGGCATTTTCCAGGGGAGTATTGTGCCATTTGGAGCTGTATTTAATTATCTGTCAAAGCAGGGGGAAGATTAACTGCATCTTAGCAACTGGGAGGTACTCTGAAGAGCTGGGAGGAGGATCAAGCTGAGGGGCTGTTATGTGGTTTGCCTGGAGCCTCCTGTGCAACAGACCCTATTTAATAAAGCCAGGTGTTTTAGGTGAGGAAAGCAGGGTCCATAATGCTTATGTCTTAACTGCCGCAGCCAAGGCATTCCCCTTTAAATAAGCCTTGATTGATGATGGTGTGACTTTTGCTGGAATAGTCTTGAGTGCCGTTTATGGATTCACCCATTTAGTAAATATTTGTTAAATTCTGGCTACATATTAGGGGCTTCTCAACTTGGGCTGAACATTAGACTCACCTGGGGGAGCTTTTAAACCATCCTTAGGCCGGGAGCTTTAAAAACTTTCCAGGTGGGTCTAAAGGGCAGCTGGGTTGAGACCAGTGTGTCAGATTCCCTATGAGATGCTAGGGATGCAGGTGTGACCAAGACTGACCCTTCTTATCCTTGATATATGTGTGTGTGTGCTTAGTCACGTCTGATCTTTGTGACCCCTGGACTGTAGCCCGCTAGGCTCCTCTGTCTGTGGGATCCTCCAGGCAAGAATACTGGAGTGGTTGCCATTCCTTTCTCCAGGGGATCTTCCCCACCTAGAGACTGAACCTAGGTCTCCTGGATTGGCAGGTGGGTTTTTTACCACCTGAGCCACCAGGGAAGCTCATCCTTGGTGTATTCAGACCCATAAAGAAAATCAGGACGTTGCCCCAGTTGCACCGTCACCCCAGGTAGGCAGGAGCATGGATTCCAGGACCACCCTCTCCTTTCCACTGGCTGCTGTGACTGTGGGGACCATCTGTCCAGATCTTCCAGAATAGTCTCCGTATCAGGTCCTCTTTCTGTGAGCCCGTGTGTGTTCATCCTGCCTTCAGAAGAGCTCGTCTCCAGGGCTGTCACTGTGGCTGTCCCTCACGGCCGCTTTTTTTGAATTCCACCAGGTGGCACAGTTCACCTGGTTTGTCGAGATCACAGCCGAGCGGAAGGTGCCAAAGCTGAGATCATCCGGGAGAGTGGGAACCAGGTGAGCGGCTCTCTGCCCCTTCTGCAGGGGGCTTCCTGCCTGCGGGGCACGGCGGTGTGGGGGTGGGACTCCTGGCCACGCTCCTGCACCCGAGCTGGCAGAGCTCTCTTCACGCTTCTGCTTGGGAGGCGGCCTCAGCCATCAGAGCTGGAGCCGCGCTTCTCAAAGGCTGGGCCCGACCCAGGTGATGGGGTCAGTGACCCCAACTCCCCCAGTGAAGGCCTGCCTGGGCGACATGACACAGACAGGGCCCTGCCGGGACCCCTCCCCCAAGAAGGAGGCCGCGTCGTTGAGACATGTCCAGGGGACTCAGGGTGAGCCAAGCTGTAAACCGACTCGGTGGCCTTCGGATAAAGAAGGACCGCAAATGACGTTTCGGCCTTGATGAGACCCGCTTCCTATCGAGAGTGTTCAAAGCTGGCTCACCGTTCTGTGGGCTTCCTGCTCTGACACTTGGAACCAGGACAGGCTACATAATCTGCAGGGCCCCAGTGCAAAATCAGAGTGTGGGGCCCCTGGTGTACAAAGCACAAGACTTCCATATACTTGTGTTATTACACTTGTTATATTATACTTGTTTTTCTCTTTCTGACTTCACTGAACCTATTTGCAGGACAGGAATAGAGATGCGCACACAGAGAACAGGGTTGTGGACGCAGTGGAGAAAGGCAAGCATGGGATAGAGAGAGAGTAGCGTGGAAACATGTACATTGAAAGCGGCCGTGTTAGTCACTCAGTCACGTCCGACTCTTTGGGACCCCATGGGCTATAGCCAGTCAGGCTCCTCTGTCCATGGGATTTTCCAGGCAAAAGTACTGGCGTGGTAGCCATTTGCTTTTCCAGGGGATCTTCCCAAACCAGGGATTGAACCCAGGTCTCCTGCATTGCAGGCAGATTCTTTTCTGTCTGAGCCACCAGGGAAACCCAAACATATACGTTACCATGCGTAAAATAGACAGCACGGGAAGCTGCCGTGTAACACAGGGAGCTCAGCTCGGTGCTCTGTGATGACCGAGAGGGGTGCGATGAGGGGTGGGAGGGAGACCCGAGAGGGAGAGGACATTGTATACTTACGGCTGAGTCATGCTGTTGTATGGCAGAAACCAACACAACATTGTAAAGTAATTATCCTCCAGTTAAAAATTCAAAAACCTAAGGCTTGCAGGCCGGTGAAGGCAGAGCGTTAGCATAAGCAGAGCCTGGATGTGGGGTCTGTGCACCTGTGCAGTTGCTTCCCCGAGGAGCTGGCCCCGGTGGAAACCCCAGGTCCCGGGGAGGGGAGCAGGCTGGCCGGCAGTGACCACAGGCCCCTTGCACATCCACCGAGAGCGTCTTGCCTCCAGGCCCAGCTGGAGTTCCCTCCTCTGTCCTGTACACCCACTCCTCCGGCAGCCCCCACGCCTGCTGCCTCTCCATGTGCTGCCCACAGCTGAGGGGCGGATGGCGCCCCACTCCTGCAGGCGTGGGTCGTGGCCAGGAGGAAAAAAATTTGCCCCAGTCTAGAATGGAGTATTCTGCCTCTGCCCATGAGGGCTATCCTTTATCTGGAAGTAATGTTTTCAAGGCAAGAGGCTGTCCTTCTCCCTTTGACTTGGCAGCCTCTCGCCATCAGATGCCCCGGGAAGCTTCGTGCTGGCCGTGAGCACGAAGGTCTCTAAACCTTCCTCTGCGTCAGCAAGTGGGGCCGCGATCTGGGGGCTGCAGTTCTTGAGCTGGAGGGCTGGCTGGCTGCCTGCCGGTAACTTCGGGTGGCGCTGCTGCAGGACGTAACGGGAACACTGATCTCGGGCCACAGGCAGGGGAGGGCTTGCCTGGATTCCAGCCCGCTGTGGGCTCGGCCACGTTCTTTACCAAGTGGATTTATATAGGAAAAGATGCCAGTATGGTTCTGCTGATGCTGTTGAGCCCTCCTTATACCCAACGGCACCATCTTTGGGAGGAAGAACTGAAAGCAGGAACCAGCATGTTTCCTGGGGTGCAGAGAGGGAGCCCGCAGCTTGCAGCCTGCCCCATCCCCACACACAAACCCCCGGCAAATCCTCTCCTCTTGCATCTGTGTAAGTGGTCTCCAGCACTCCCTGAGAGCTCGGTGGTCCAGGGCTGGCGATACCTTCTGCCCATCCCTGGAGGTGTGGTTTCACTGACTCAGTGCCTCCAGTCTCTGCTGCTCTGTGATGACCTAGAGGGGTGGGAGGGAGGCTCACGAGGGAGGGGACGTTGTATACTTATGGCTGATTCATGGCCTTGTATGGCAGAAACCAACACACTATAAAGCAATTCAGTTCAGTCACTCAGTCACGTCTGTCTCTTTGCAATCCCATGGACTGCAACACGCCAGGCCTCCCTGTCCATCACCAACTCCCAGAGTCTACTCAAACTCAGGTCCATCAAGTCAGTGATGCCATCCAACCATCTCATCCTCTGTCGTCCCCTTCTCCTCCTGCCTTCAATCTTTCCCAGTATCAGAGTCTTCTCCAGTGAGTCAGCTCTTCGCATGAGGTGGCCAAAGTACTGAAGTTTCAACTTCAGCATCAGTCCTTCCAATGAACATTCAGGACTGATTTCCCTTAGGATGGACTGGTTGAATCTCCTTGCAGTCCAAGGGACTCTCAAGAGTCTTCCCCACACCACAGTTCAAAAGCATCAATTCTTTGGTGCTCAGCTTTCTTTATAGTCCAACTGTCACATCCATACATGACTACTGGAAAAACCATAGCTTTGACTAGACAGCCCTTTATTGGCAAATTGTTGATAAAGCAATTATCCTCCAATTAAAAACAATTTTTTAAAAGCTTAAAACTTGGAGTTGTGGGCCCCTCAATTGTAGGTGGCGGACAGAGCAGCAGCGGTTATGGGGATGCTGCTGGAGGAGCAGGTGCACAGAACAGAGGAGGGAACCCCAGGATCAGCTGCTCCTCTCTGTCTGTGAAGCTTTGTCAGGGGGACGAGGGGAGGAGCTGGGCTCTGCCCTCACTGAAGCCTTGTGGGCTAGACAGTGCGCTTAGCTTTCCTGAACCTCAGTTTCCTCATCTGAAAATTAGAAGTGATATTATTTTGTTCAGGTTGCATTCAGCACGCACCATCCTTAGTTGCGGCATTCGAATTCTTTATTGCAGCATGTGGGATCTAGTTTCCAGGCCAGAGGTCCAACCCGGGCCCCTGGGTTTTTTACACACCAGCACCTGGCTGGTTCCTTCTCCTGGTCACAGAGGACAGCTGAGCTCTTCTGGGCACCTCTGTCTTCCTAGTTTCTCGCAGAGGGAGCCAGATGATTCCTTGCACCTTTTCAGGATGTTTCATTTCACCAGAATTCATGGCTGATTTCCCTGTTCCCTGCTGCTGCTTCTATTTAATTCTGAGATGCCTTGGGTGCTTCTAGGAAACTCAAGGAGACTGTGGGATGATCAGAGTAAAACTGATTTTAGCTCACTTGAATTTTGTTGGTTTTCAAACCTAGGTTTTGTGTGAGTGTTTTGCAGCCCTGCAGGGTGGGAGGGGGGTCCTACAGAGATGTCAGGGAAGGCCTTGGAATGAAAGGATTAGGTGTCCGGACTTGGCCTGCCCTCGAGAGGCTCATGGCTGACTCTGGTGTGAGTCAACAGCCTCGTGTTCACTCTGGCTGGGCCAGGGCCTTCAGAGACTTTTGAGAAGAGTGTAATCCTGTACGGACAGTGCTTTTCCTCTCCCTTGAAGGCAGAGGAAGACTCAGTTATGGCAGACTTAAGCTGAACACGGCATTCAAGCTCCTTACAGGCCTTCTGAGTCATGATAATGTTTCTCATTCTCTGAGCCTTTGTCTCAGGGTGAGGCAACATGTTTTAACATCAGTAGAAATTCTTCCTTGGGTTCAGTGGCTCAGTTGCTGGGGAAACGGAGGCAGGGCACTGAATTCTGCTTTATCATGGGTTTTATGGCTTGTCTGGAGGTCAGTTCCCAGCAGCAGAAATCTCTGCCCTGGGTTGGTGATAAGTCTCTGACGCCTGCTAGAGTTCAGGGACACTGAGCCTCAGCGACGTTCAGTGACGTTGAACTCAGGGACGATCAGTGGGTGCTGAGAATGCAAGTTTCATTTATGTGCTGGGAGAAAGGGCCCAACAGCCAAAGTGCATTGCTCATTTACATGCATGGCTGTGTGTGCACCACTGGCATGGGGCGCCCTCGATGTGGCTCCTCCATCAGGGAGTTGTGAGTCTACGGGGGGTGGGGTGGGGGAGTGGGGCTGTGTCCAGAGGTAACCATAGCACAAGGCTGGGATTGACATTGTAAGCAAGGACTGAGTCACAGAGGAAGTTGTCATCTCATAGTTCTGATGTGCCCTAGATATTCTCTTAGGAACAAAATATTGACAAAAAAACCCCCACATGATTGGTAGGAAACTATGACACATCTATGCAATGTTTTGTGGCCATTTAAAGAAATAAGGTAGATTTATATTTAAGAAAAAAATCTCTAAAACATGTTAAGTGAAAGAGAAGGATATAGAACAATGTATAGTCTGAATCTATTTATATGGAAAAGGGCTACACATACACATGTATATGTATATATAATGCTTAGTGTATGTATATAGATATATGTTTATATATAATGCCTAAAACATGTATGTATAAATGTTGTATGTACTTGAAGAATTCCTGGGTGATTCATAAGAAACTGTGAACAATGATGTACTTCTGAGCAGTGAGACTTTCCATTTTATATCATTCCAAATGATTTATTTTTAATGCTTTTTAATGAAAAAAGTACATTTTTTAAAAAAGCTTCTTTTGTTTTCTGGTTTAGAACATCTTTCTGCATATTGTGGACCTGTCTCTTCCCAAGTCAGTCTGGAAATTTGTTGAAAATTTCAAGCAGGAACATACCCTCAATGTCTTGGTGAGCTTTGTAAACATAAGTAGGGGATAAAACTCATGCATGTGTGTTTCTCCTCTGTGTGGATGAAGAGTGTGTGTGTGTGTGTGCGTGCGTGCATGCATGTGTGTGTGTGTGTGTGTGTGTATCTTTACAGCGACACCTTAGTGAGACTCTTTGATGGGGAGGCCTGTTCATGTCACCAGGTTCACTCATTAGACTCATTCTAACCATGTTGCTTGGATGTGTGAGTAAAGGAAGGGATCCTATACTGGGTCTTTGGGGGTGATGGAAAGGTTCCATTTTTTCATAAAATGAATTGTGTACTGCCATTCTTGAACTCTGTAGATTTGGGGATTGATGTATTAAAATTAGAGGCTCGGGGGAAATTAAAAAGCTTAGTCCAAAAGAACACCTGTTGCAGACAACCAAATCTTTTAGCATCACAGTCAGTTGCTCCATGGAGAAAGTTGGAAGACTCAGGTGGGTTGCTGTCCCTCTGCTCCTCCCACATATTCTGCTTTGAGCTGAGCTGCTTTTCTGCCCAGATTGTTTCTCGTGTGCTCCACAACGTTCGTTCAGACCCAAGTCTAGTCTTGCACTGTCCAATATGGCTACAGAGCATTTGAAATGTAGCCGGTTCAAACTGAGATGTTCCATCAGTGTAAAAATCCACCAAAGTCGAAGACTTAGGGTAAAAAAAAAAACAAAAGTAAACTAACATTTTTATATTGATTACATTTTTATGTTGATTACATCTTGAAATGCTACTATTTTAGATATAGTGAGTTAAATATTATACATTATTAAAATCAATTCTGCCTGTTTCTTTTTATGTTTTTATTTATTTTCTGGGTGAGTTACGTTTTATTTGGGGCAAAATGAGGACTGCAGCCTGGGAAACAGCACCTCAGATCACTCTGAGAAGCTGTTTTTCTCTTTACCTTTTTAATGTGACTACTTTCTAGAAAACTTGAAATTACATACTTGTACTGGATAGCATTGGTCTAGACAGATTTCCAGGGCACTTTATTGTGAATTAGGTTGCCTGGCCAAGCCGTAGTCACTGGAGGTCTCTGCACAGTCCCATGGCTGAGCCGGCTGCACACCTGGTTTTGATGTGAAGAGACAGTAGAGCAGAACATGAGTTGTCATCCTACACATGTGTGACCAGTGCTGGCGTGGGGCTGTGGGTTGTGGAAACAGGTCCCTTGGCCCTATTTTCCTTTATTTTGAAATTTGTAATTTCTAGATCAATAATGCAGGTTGCATGGTCAATAAGAGAGAGCTCACAGAAGACGGACTCGAAAAAAACTTTGCTACCAACACTCTGGGTAAGTGTAAGCGGTTCTCTTATTTATTTTTAGCAAAATAAATGGAGAAGGATCAGAAACTGTAGAAGGATCAGAAAAGTAGTGATAAACTTTTGGAGTTCTTGGTGCGTAGCTTGATTGTATTCACTTTATCTTTAAATGCATTATTTTTTCTTCATAAAACACTCTTGTCTTATTTTTTATAATATGCGTTAGTGCCAGAAATACTATTCTTAAAGTGGTTTTTTCCTGGGAAGCTCAAGGCTCATTATAGACATGACCTTGGTGAGGAGGGCAGGGTCACCTTAGGTGGAGAGGGCAAGTATGAAAACTGCAGCAAAGAGAACTTCCGGCCAGGGCTGAGGAAGGAGCAGCCATAAGACAAGAACATGGACCTGGAAAGGCGTTCGTTTACCTGAAACACAGGACCCCCGGGTTCCAGAGCCTGCTCTGTAATAACAGGCCAACGCGTTTTGTGCCAGGTCAGTGATTCTCAAAGTGGGGTTCCTGGACCATCACCAGGGAACTTGGTGGAAATGCACATTCTTGGGCCTTACCCCGAGATCCACTGAATCCAAAACTGGGATGGAGCTGAGAAATCTGTGTTTGAATGAGCCCTCCAGACGATTCTGATGCACACTTAAGTTTGAGAACCAAGGGGCCAGGATTTTAGGCTCTTTGGATTTTTCTCCTTGAACCAAGGGGTCTGGAATACAGATCTTCCTCAACTTGGGATGGGGTTAGGTCCCAGTCAGCCCATCGTGCGTAGGTTGATCATGTTGTAAACTGAAAATGCATTAATCCACCTAACCTACAGAACATCCTTGCTCAGCCCAGCCAACCTTAAACAGGCTGAGAACACTTGATGTTAGCCTACAGTTGGGCAAAATCATCTAACCCAAAGCCTAGTTTATAATAAAGTATTGAATTCCTCATGTTTATGAGATATTGTGCTGCAAGTGAAAAACAGAGCGGTTTCTGGCCCAGAGTGGCTGTAAATGTGCAGGCTCTTCACTCTTGTCACTGCCTGGCTGACTGGGAACTTGCCGCGCATCCTGAGAGAGCGTCTTACCGCTTATTACCAGCTCAGGAGAAGTTCAAAACCCCAAATTCAAAATACAGTTTCTAAGGAATGCATATTGCCTTCACACCATCGAAAAATCTTAATTCAAACTGTTGTAAATTGGGGACCGTCTGTAGACGATTTCAGTGCCTTGGAGAGGTTTCACCTTGGAGAGGCAATGAATCTCATTCTCCCCGGTGACCATACCGCTTCCTCTGAGGAAGTGAGGCTTTTAATAAACGGGTTTAATTAATCCTAAGTCACAAGATGAATGGTGGGGGTTCCTGTGGCTCCTGGGGTCATTGAGGGTGACCATTAGATAGCAACCTCTTCCCACCTAAGAACTGAACAGTGTGAGGAGTAGAATAATAATGAACGAAAGCCCTAAGTCACTGTTGTTGCTGATGAGGCTGGTTGAAGGGTGTGGCTCAGGTGAGAGCCAGATGGCTTCCTTAATGCTGAACTCCCAGAATTAGACAGCCTTGCTGGCTTTGTTGTGGCTGGATAATCCCAGACAGACACCACCAACCCCTCCCAGGAAGCCCAGTTTCTTGCTCCCAAATGTACTACATTTATTACCGGAATGCTCACCTCCTTGGGATGGGGGAAGGAAGGGGCCGAAGGAGGTTGCTCATTGTGCTCTCTCCAGGAGGAGGGGAACATAGGGAGTGGAGAAGGACCCTTCTGCCCACTCTGAAGCTCTGAGCTTGCATTTCTTTCTTTTTAAACAAATCTCTGGGAGCTTGCTATGAAACGCTCCAGGTTTAGGACAAAATGTTCCCATCTTCTGCTTTGTTCCAAATGCGGTATCCTTGCCCAAAGTACCAGAAGTACACGAATGTGGGGTCATGCCAGGGTTTGCCTTCTGACTCTCCTGGATGGTAGGGACTCCTGGGGTCCTAGCAGCTGGCCTCCTAAGTCGGCTGCACCCCCAGGATCAGCTTTGTGATTTGTAGGGCCCAGTGGCAAACAAAAGTGGGGGCTCCTCTGTTCAAAAAGTACAAGGGTTTGCCCAAGACGAAGCCAGCTCTGCTGCTTCCCACCCACCCGTCCAGCACCCCACTCCATTCCACTGGGTGTGTGCTGAGTGCTAGGCCCGGGGGGTGGGGGTGGTGGGGGATGTGTACACGTCGTTGAACCCGCAGCACCGCCCTGTAGTGGAGGTATTCCTGCCTGTACAGTTACAGATGGAAAAGCTAGGACTGAGGGAGCTTGTGTAACTTGCCCAAGGTCAAGTGGAGGAGCCAGAATTTGAAGCCAGGTCCGTCTGCCTCCAGAGCCTATGTTCATAACCAGGACCAGTTCTGCCAGCCTCTCCCCCAGAATCTCCTTCCTCAGATCTGAAACTGCTTTAATGTGAAATAAGGGCTAAGGGAGCCTGGGAGTGGGGAGACCTGCCATGCTGGGGAAGCATGGTGTAGGGCTGGGGCACTGCTTAGAGGACCCCCTGGGAATCTGCATTGATTGAGAATGTGGGTAGATCTGATGGACTCCAAGACTGCCTTTTTTTTTTTTTCCCTGAGCTGCATGGGTTGTGGGATCTTAGGTCCCCAGCCAGGGATTGAACTCACGTCACAGTAGTGAAAGTGCTGAGTCTTAACCACTGGACTGCCAGGGAACTTCCTTTATTTTTTGCCTTTTTCATTACACAGCCGGTTATGCTGTACTTTTGTATGGATCGGGTCTGTTACCAAGGACCTTGATATCTCTTCATTTTCATTTCCTACTTGTGCTAGAAACATTGATCTTTCCAACTTCTCTGAGAAGCCTGATAGTTTTCATGCTTAATATTTATTCATCCTCTCCAGAGGGGAAGATGGAGTCCAATGTACACAGAGGCAATTCAGTGACGGGAGGCCAGGTAGACGGCTCTCTGCTTCACAGATGAGGAGATACAAGGAGGTTCAAATATTATTATTCTTGAGCAGGTCCCGAGCCCAGTGGACAGCTCAGACCTATGTCTGAGTCCTAGGAAATTGCTGGCTGCCTTTCTAATACGAAACATGTTTTCTCAGCCCGATTATGCAACACGGGTTACGTTGTTTTCTGTTTTCTAAGATTCAGTTGGGCCGATAGAAATACCTCCAGTCCTCAGGCAGACGTCAGTAGATTCCTGATAACCCTGAGGACAAGACAATACTAGCATCTGCAGAATTTATCACCAGGTTCTAAGGGTTTGGAAACCCTTAGGTTTGGTGGAGGATCACAGATGCTGTCAGAACCTGTGACTGTGTGTGGCTCTGCGTGACAATATCATAGTACATGAATTAGATACAGTTTGGAAATCACTCTCCTTCTCCT
Organism: Bos indicus; assembly: GCF_029378745.1. Classification (NCBI taxonomy): domain Eukaryota; kingdom Metazoa; phylum Chordata; class Mammalia; order Artiodactyla; family Bovidae; genus Bos; species Bos indicus. The sequence goes on along the minus strand of NC_091771.1, from coordinate 21,129,952 downwards.
TTTGTGGGTGTGGGTGGGGCCTGGAGAGGTTTTTCATCATTCACTCTCCCGGGGAACAAAAAGGAGCTGCCTGGGGCAGCTTTGTGGGGAGATGAAGCGTGGAGGTGAAGTGATCTCATGAGACAGATTCTGTTGGGTTGCTGTTCTTGCTCCTGGGTTTTGGGTCTTCTCCAAGCATATACATTTTGCCTGTTAGCATTCAGCGGCATTAAGAGTCTGCGAGGAGGGAAGACAGATGTGGGGAGGGGGTGGTGGCGCTTGGCTGAGTGCTGTGCTGGCAGCCGGCCAAAGCCCGAGCTCGAGCCGATTAAAACTCTCACCCACATCTCTGCCCCTCTCACCCACGGGGCACAAGACGAGGATGCTGTCCACGTCCTCCAGAACTGCTGTGTCACCAATTAATTGGCTGTAATAAACAGGCGGGGTGCCTCAGCCCTTTAGTAGAAGGTGGGGAAGTTCAGTTGAGGTCATTTTGAAAGGCCATACATACATCGTGTGTGCGAGCATGTGCGTGCTAAGTTGCTTCCAGTCATGTCCGACTCTGCGACTCTATGGACTGTAGCCTGCTAGACTCCTCTGTCCATGGGATTCTCCAGGCAAGAATGCTGGAGTGGGTTGCCGCGCCCTCCTCCAGGGGATCTTCGTGACCCAGGGATCGAGCCTGAGTCTCCTGTGGCTCCTGCATTGCAGGCAGATTCTTTACCACTGAGCCACCAGGGAAGCCCATACATACATCAGTGTGCAGTAAATGTTCACGTTCTCTTCACTTCACATTCTATTATCTGGAGCTTTCTACTGCTGGCATAGATCCACGGAACTGCTACTGAAAGCAGGGACCCAGGGTCCAGAAACACCTTAATATGTTTTTGTTGTTTAGTCACTAAGTCACATCTGACTCTTTGCGACCCCATGGACTGTAGCCTGCAAGGCTCCTCTGTCCATGGGATTTCCCAGGCAAGAATCCTGGAGTGGGTTGCCATTTCCTTCTCCAGAGGATCTTCCTCACCCTCCCTGACCCTTCCCCATCTTCCAGGAATTGAACCTTCATCTCTTGCATTGACAGGCAGGTTCTTTACTGCTGAGCTACCAGGGAAGCCCCACCTTAACAGTGATGATACTAATGGTAATAATGTACACACTGGACACTTTCCACATGCCAGGGCTGTACTGTTTTTCTTGAATTATCTCATTCAGTCCTCCTAACAACTCTACAGATTTCACAGACAAGGAAACTGGGCCAGAAATAGTTTGAAACCAGAGTCTGTGACTCACCTTCCTAAATAAAATTATAGTTGGTACATTTTTGCTATAGGGTTGTATCTGTCAGCTCTTGCTACATAACAACCATCTCCCAGATCTCTGAGGAATACAATAATAAGCATGTATTTCTTGCTAACTCTTATGCAGGTCTGTTGGGTGGACTAACCTCAGCTGGGCTCAGCAGGGTATCTCAGCAAATAGGGCCTACATTATGTTCCAAATCTTTGCATCCTCCTTGGACCATTAGGCTGGCCAGAGTATGTTCCAGCAGCAAGAGCAGAAGCCCAAGTGTGCAAGCACCTTGCAAGCAGATCTGCTAACATCTAACCACTAAAACAAGTCATTTCACAGAGCCCTGAATCAAGAGTCAGGGAAACATACTCCTCCCAGGAAGGTGGGGAAGAGGGAGTGAATATGGTCAAACAATAATCTGCAACAAGGGTCTGTTTTCTTATATTCTAATTCTTTGGAAATGAGTCCTCTGAGTTAAGGATGTGGTTAACTATTAGCCTGAAATGTTTAATGAGCAAAATATTTTGTCCGTTCAGTAAACATTTATAGAGCACACACTAAGCTGTGATCAGTGCTAAGGATTCAGAAATTATAGGGACTTCTGGTGCAATGGGGGAATCAGACACACAAACAATTTCAGTGACTATACAGTAAGTTCTCTTTTCATCCATGAAGGGATCTGGGGTCCAGACCCCAGGAAAGCAGAGAACAGTACTTCTGAGGGATGTGGCCTCAGACACTGAATGTGTTTGGCACCAGGCATTCTCACTTGTCAATAATCCTTGGTTCCTGAAACCTTCCAGCTCCCAAACTGTCAAGATTCCCAGAGAGACACAGTACCTGGGAATAGTAAGCAGTACAGCAATGTCAGGTAATATTTCTGTAACACCCAAATCCCTGAATCTGGAATTGCAGTCCTTTGTTATTGTACTTCCCCTATCTGCCCAGACATATTTCCATTATTTCCCAACATGGATCCTCTGCCAGTGCATTATTATTTTTAAAAATATTTACTTATTTGACTGTGCTGGGTCTTAGTTGCTGCCATGTGGGATCTAGTTCCCTGACCAGGGATTGAACTCGGGCCCCATGCTTTGGGCACTCAAAGTCTTAGCCACTGGACCCCCAGGGAAGCCCCCAGTCAGCCCATGACCTCCATGCTTTTATCTCTGAGGCTTCTCTGCCTGGAATGTCCCCTTCCTGGCTCACTTTCACTTCTCTGCGACTCGGTTGAGAGCACCCCTAGCCTGGAGCTTGGCCAGGGCCCCTGCTCTTGGCTCCCAGAGCACCCTCTGTGACTCTGTCTTAGCACCATAGAAGTCACCCATCAATAGGTGGTTTCTAGTAAAGGGCATGAGTCACTGAGGGCAGGCACTGCCTGGCCCTTACGAGGAGCTCAGCCTGTGATCCAGCTCCTCCTGTGACGTGTGCAAACTGCCTCAACCTCCCCAAGCCTCACATCCCCATTCTGTAAAATGGGATCATGATACCTTTACAGGCTAGAGGCAAGGGTTAAAGAAGGAGTTGGAAGCTATGTTCCCAGGAGAAATCAGATGTTCACACAAAAACATGAGCATGAATGTTTATAGCTACCTTATTTTAATTCCTCATCACCCTAAACTGAAGACAACCCAGCTGTCCTTCAACTGGCGAATAAACTGTGGTACTTCCACAGCATGGGATGCTGTGCCACAAGTAAAAGGAACAAAACAAGGACATTTACAGCAATGTGGATAAATCTTCAGTGCATTGGTGAAAATCAAGCTAGACTCAAAAGGACGCATCATACGATTCTATTTACATGACGTTCTGGGGACTGGGAACAGATCAGCGGTCGCTGGGGGCTAGGGATGCAAGGAGGGTGTGACCACAAAGGGTCCAGGTGACTGTGAGGGAATATTTGGGGTGATGGATGGTTCTGAATCACTCTACAATGTAATACATAGTTAGTTACCCAACCTTCTGCATTGGCAAAGGCGCAGAGAGCTATACACACTCACACACACACATGAGTTTTACTGTATGTAAAGATATATAAGATAAAGCAAAAAGAAAGGACAGCATCTTAGCTCTGGGCACAGTGAGTCTGTTTCTTGGTAAGAAGCAGATCCTTCATTGCGATGGATTTGAGGTGCCCTCCTTGGTAGTCCACACGCTCCTAGAAAGGGCACTGTTTTCTCTCCAGCTTAGAGCACAGGTCACCCGGCCCAGGCCTGGGGACAGCGGATGCTCAGCACTATCAGCTGGCGAGGAGGACATGCAGTGGCCCCTGCCATGCAGTGCAGCGCTGCGCAGAGGTCGGAGTCAGAGTCCCAGAAGTCAGAGGTCATTCACCCGTCGGCTTTGGTTTTCTGCTGCTATCGAGGCTGTTTGGGATGAGGCAGAAAAACCTTCTAGAGTTGAGCCCCCGGGCCATGGTGTGCCTGGACACCCGCCCCCCACCTGCCCTGCCTGCCTCTCCAGGGTGGTATCTGAGCTGCTGCAGTGCTCAGGCTGGGGTGATCTTTCTCAGGGCCCCATGGGCACCACTCTCGTACTCTCGCAGCCAGGGAGCCCTGGCCCCAATCCAGGGAGCCAGCAAGGTGCCCGGCCCCATCCTGTCCTGGGGGCTCAGAACCTTGTCTGATGATCTGGTTGGGGTTCCATGGTGTTTTTCAAGGAGTGCTACCCACAGCCATTCAAGCAAGTGCTCATTTGAGGAATCTTAAAAACAAAATCCCAGTTAAGCACCTTCATGCTTTTAATGAGCCTGCACTCTCCCTGCTGTAAAGCAGGGCCTTTCACTGGGTCCCAGGGGTAGTGGCAACAGTCTCCCTCTCAGATGTGACAGCAGGGAGCAGCTTCAGTCATCCTGCACCAGAAACACCGCTTCAGCCTCCAGCACCCTGAGGCACGGGCCTCCCTCGTGGCTTCAGGGGTTAAGAATCTGCCTGCAATGCAGGAGACCTGGGTTCGATCCCTGGGTTGGGAAGATCCCCTGGAGGAGGGCATGGCAACCCACTCCAGTATTCTTGCCTGGGAAGGCCCATGGACAGAGGAGCCTGTCGGGCTATAGTCCACAGAGTCCCAAAGAGTCGGACACGACTGAGCCACTAAACAACAAGAGTCCTCAGGCTCAGACCTCGGATGGCCTGGGGAGGACAAGGAAGTGATGACATTTTCACCTCTGTGGGTGACCTGGAGCCCAAGACAGGTGCCAGGCACCACCACCCCCACCCCCAGATGGCTCCTTCCCATTAGAGCTCACAGAGGTCTGTCCCCACGTTTAAACAAGGCTCTCTGGCTGCTCTCGGCTTCAACCACCCTTGAGTGAACCCTCCACCCCAAGGCTCTTTGCACAGACTGTACCCCATGCCTGGTCACCCTCCTTCCCACCCCTGCCCCCTCCCACACTCTGCCTCTCCTCTCAATCTTAGCTCAGACGTCATCTTGTCGCTACTGTGGCTCTGACGCACCCCCACCCCACCCCATGTGCTCACAGCAGTCCACACACTTCTGCACAGCATTGACCTCACTGCAGGTTCATTACATGATAACGTGTTAATGCCTGATGAACACCTCGAGGCGAGGATCCCTCACAGTACTTAGTACTGGGTCTGGCATTTAAAGGGGCTTCCCCCGTGGCTTAGGGGTAAATAATCTGTCTGCAGTATGGGAGACACAGGAGACACGGGTTCAATCCCTGGGTCAGGAAGATCCCCTGGAGGAGGGCATGGCAACCTACTCCAGGATTCTTGCCTGGAGACTCCCATGGACAGAGGAGCCTGGTGGGCTACAGTCCATGGGGTTGCAAAGAGTTGGACACGACTGAAGCGACTTAGCACACATGCAGCCACTGGTATTTAAAACGTGGAACTGGAAGTGGCAGGGAGAGGGGGAAGTTGAGGTTGGGGGCACGGGGAAAAGATCTGACTCCCCCTCATGCTGTCTGACCCCAAACCAAGAGTAAATGCCCCACGGGAAGTTGATGACTCGAATTATCTTCCTTATTACTGAGAGCAGGACTCAGCTTGGTCCTGCTTCCTCATTTTCTCTGGGACTCTGTGCTGCCAGCTTTCCCCGTAATATGATCTTTGAAATGGTCTTTATATAATTTGTAAAGTGAGTGTGTGAGGCCCCGGGGCTCACTGTGGGATGTTTGTGTTACTGTACCCGTGGGACAAGTACCAAATGGTATTCACCATGCAGCTGTCTGCTCCTTTAAAATGCACACCAGTAACTTCCCAGGGGTAGAAGGACAATTATGTTCCCCAGCAGATAGTACAACTGGTAAAGCATGGACCCAAATATACCCACCTAGTAACCAAAATGACTTTAATTCAAGCTGGTTTTAAAGGTTTCTTTTAATAGAATCTCCAATCAGTTCTCCGTGCTAAGTGTGAACGCTGCAGTATATTTTTCTCATCAAACAACTATTTTAATGCTATTGAAATATATCATACCCATGCTATGGTATGGTTTCAGGGGCCCCATAAATTTAATATTTGGATGGAACTGTGGTTTCTGGAACACTTTAAGAGGACTACGCATCTGTCCTCCAGCATCGCCCGGCTTGACACAGTTTAGCATCCCTTGCTAATTAGCTTATAGAGAGAGATTTGCTTCAAGTCATGTACCCATGTCATAAAGGTCCTTGTTGCTGTATTTAGAAGACTGTGTCCAACATAAATCCACTCCCAAATCTCCTTCTCGTAATGAACTTCCATCGACATAATGAGTTCCTTGGAAGGAAGGCATTGTGTAAATTTAAAATACTAATGAGTCATAATGATAATGAATTACTTTCCTTATTACTGGGAGCAGCCTCAGCTTGGGCACATTATCGCATGGCTGAAGGTGTCTTCCCTACACCCAGGCCTGCCTCCCCCAGGAGCCCAGACTCTAAAATAGCTTCTCCTTTTTATTTATTTATTTTTTTCTTTCCACATCAAAGCTCAGAATCCCCCAAATGTCCCTGGTCTTAGCTAGTCAGTCTCGGAGGAACAGAAGTTACAGAACTGGTTCCTGATAGCACTGAAATGGCCAAAGACACCCACAGCCATTTCCAGCAGAGCCTGCCTGTGCCTTCCCAGGGATATTCCCATGAGCTGATGTCACAGGCAAATGGGTGGGTTTTCTAGCTAAGACAAGCCCAGTGTTTCAGCGATTGTCTGGTTACCAGGAGCAGGAACCCACACAAGCTGACTAAACAGAATTGATCTCCTGGAGGGGGACGCAAGGATGGCCTTCATAGAACTCAGTGGTGGAGGCACAGCTGGGCTTTGGAGGGGCGTCAGGGACAGGACAGGAGAGCATGAGGACCGGGCGAACTTTCCGTTTCTCTGGGACCGTTGTCCACAGACTCCGTCCCAGCCCTCCCTGTATCTGCTTGTCCATACCCACGGGCCAAATATGGGGGCCGCTGAGTCAAGGGTCCTGTGTACACATGCTTGGAGGGAGAGTTCGACTGGCACAGCTCAGGTCAGGAAGAAGAGAAAGTGCTGATCGCTCAGTCGTGTCCGACTTTTGGGACCTCATGGACTGTAGCCCACTAGGCTCCTCTGTTCATGGGATTCTCCAGACAAGGATACTGGGGTGGGGTGCCATTTCCTTCTCCAGGGGATCTTCCCGACCCAGGGATTGAACCCGGGTCTCCTGCTAAGGTCGGGGTCACCTCTAACTCAGTCTGCTCTGTCCATGTGGTCGAGGCCACATGGCTCAACGACAGTGCCAGGCCCAGGGTCACGACTCGGTGTGTGTTGTGATAAACAGGATACGGGGGTCACCCCTCAAGGTGGGGGGGCACATTTCCTGAAGAAGTCCACCATGCCAGGTGGAGGAGTTTTCTGCTTAATCTGATTGGGAGCCTGGAGCGTTGTAGGGCTTTGGGGCCTGTGTTCACAGCGGGCTGGTGGTAGGATCTGTGAGCTGGGCGAGGAGCTCCTGGCGCCAAGTTCATCCCTGGGGAACAGTGACTTGCAGACAAGGGAATCGTTCCTACTCCCTTGGCACTTCAGTAGGCTGGGACTCTGTGGTTTAATGATTCAAGGAAAGAGATTAAAAAGAAAAAAAGATTTGCCATCTGTTTTCCACTCTGCATGGACTTGCTGGGAACTTGGAAAAGTCACAGAACCTCTTTGGGATTGTCTTAATTCCAATGCTTTTCATTAAAAAAATATATAAATATATACATGAAGTGAAAGTGTTAGTCACTCAGTCGTGTTCAACTCTTTGTGAGCCCATGGACTGTAGCCGCCAGGCTCTTCTGTTCATGGGATTCTCCAGGCAACAGTACTGGAGTGGGTAGCCATTCCCTTCTCCAGGGGATCTTCCCCACCCAGGGACTGAACCTGGCTCTCCTGCATTGCAGGCAGATTCTTTACCATCTGAGTCACCAGGGGACCCCAAATATATACATACATATTACTTATACATTTTTATGTTATTAATTGAGCAGTTTTTTTTTAAAGTTCTTATTGACTTTAATCAGAGATTGATAATTTTGGGGAGCATCCATTTAGCAGTAGATGGGGCGTGAAAAAGCTGTACAAGGCTAGAAATTTTACAGGCAGGAGGGAATAGGAACAAGGAAGTTATATGGGGCATTTCGCAGATTTTTCTTGTGTTTCTCTTTGCTGGCCTGAAAAGATGTGGAAGGTACATAGGAGGGGCCTCAGAAGGGAGGCTAGGAGGCTGGAGGATTCTTAATTGCTTATGGCTGGAAAGAGAGGCTTCATCTCCTTCTGAGAGGGGAGAAATGCTTGCTGCGTGTGAAGAGTGACACGTGTGTTTTGAAATCATAAAGCTGGAGACCCAGGAGGCAAAAAAACGTGCATGATGGCTCAGATCTGCTTGGGGGTGTAGCTGGGCCCCAGGAAGTAGGGTGGGGAACTTGGAATGAGGGAGATTTTTTTTTAATTGGAGTGTAGTCGCTTTACAGTGTTGTTCGTTTCTGCTGTACAACACCATGGATCAGCCATAGGTGCACACATATCCCCACCCTCTTGAATCTCCTCCCCCCCCCAACCATCCTCCCCTTCTAGGTCCTCACTCAGCACTGAGATGAGCACTCTGCGATGACCTGCAAGGAGATCTGTTGTGTTTTTTTTTAAGATAGAAGAGGCCCCGGAAGGCCTGTTGTTAAAAACTGCAGTTTCTCCAGGAGTTTTTAGAAAGCACCTACTACCTGGCTGTGCCCTACAGTTGAGGATGAGTGGCCCAGCTAATCTTCCTACAGGGTAACTCTGAATGTGAAAGTGTCAGTCCTTCAGTCGTGTCCAACTCTTTTGTGACCACATGGACTGTAGCCTGCCAGGCTCCTCTGTCCATGAAATGCTCCAAGCAAGAATACTTGAATGGGTTGCCATTTCCTTTCTCCAGGGGATCTTCCCGACCCAGGGATTGAACCCGCGTCTCCCGCATTGCAGGCAGATTCTTTACCATTCCCTGGTGGCTCAGGGAAACCCCACAGGGTAACTCTACTAGCATCTAAATGGATACAGCATATTCTCGCAGAGGATGAAGCAGAAAACAAAACACATCACTGTTTCCTGGGCTTTGGGGAGAGACGCAAAGGGGCCCCCCAGCTCTCATCTATCCTGGAGGTGTGCTGGGTCAGCGGGGTGAGCAAGTCTGATCCTGGAGGGAAGCAGTGGAATCTCTCAGGGAGAGGGTGAAGGCTTCCGCATGGAACCTGCTTCCAGCTTTCCTTTCCTTTCCGCCAAGGAGTCATTTATGACTATCTGTCGTGGCAGGGCTGATAGCTTTTGGCAGAAGTCCTTTCTACTTCTCGCAAATTAAATCAGAGAGAGAGTCACCAGCAGTGAATGCAAAGGAAGGGTTTAAGGCCACCGCATGGAGGCGAACAGCTGTCGGAGGCCCAGCATTCACCAGACATTAAAAATCATGAATATTAAAAACAAACGAGCACAAATATTAACAAGGCTGGCCCCTCCAGCAACGATTTGGGGTATGGAGAACTGAGAATGCTGTGTGAGGTGACAGGCACAACTGAGAATCGCTAATAATAATAGTAATAATGATAAAGAAAATGGCAACAACCAGTGCCCACAGAGAGCATTCCAGTTCTCAGGCACAAACCCTCTGATGTCAGGAGGTGGGCTCGCCAGCTGTCATCTCCTTTTTGCAAGAAACCCAGGCTGTACTGGTCCGGCGACCTGCCCCTGGTCGCACCGCTGGCAGGTGCCAACCAGGACTCAAATCCAGACTGCTGGCTCCCCCAGTGCCCTCCCCACAGTGCCAGGCTGCTCCCGTGAGCTTGGGTGCAGGGTGGGACACGTGCTGGGCTCCAGGTGGGGAGAGCTGGTCAGGCAGGAATTGAGGAGTGACTCAGGAAAGAGTCCGGGGCTTTCATTTAAACCTGCTCCCCCTCCCCCCACCACCCCGTAACAAAAGGTAATATATGTTCATTGTTTGGGGAAAAAAAATACAGATAAACATAAGAACATAGACATAACCTGGTGGGTCAGATGGTAAAGAATCCCCCTGCAATGCAGGAGACTGGGGTTCCTTCCCTGAGTCGGGAAGATCCCCTGGAGAAGGGAATGGCTACCCACTCCAGTATTCCTGTCTGGAGAATCCCATGGACAGAGGAGCCTGGTGGGCTACAGTCCACAGGATTGAAAAAAGTCAGACATGACTGAGAGACTAACATTTAGACATAATAACTGTCCACTCAGAGAGAAGCATTTTAAACATTTTAGCGCACCAAAATATCATCCTTGCAGATACTTTCTCCTCATTTTGACACACCTTTTTTCACAAAAATGGAATTCTGTTCTTCCTGCCATTGTATAATGCTTCATTCCATATACTGTGAATATCTTTCCATGTCAAATAACACTTCAACAGTATCTTCCTCATTTCATTAAAAATGTTATATATATGGCTTTATGATTACAGAAATAATCGTAAGATGCTATGCTCATTGTAAAAATATTCAAGTTCAAACCGTACAGAAATGTCCAGTAAAGGAAGGAAATATTTTATTAATCCCACCCTTGGGGCCTGAGCCGTGTTGCTGCGTGTCCTGTTTCCGCTTCATATTTTTCCATGTACAGGCTAGACGTAATGAACACGTGTGTCTATATACATTTTTTTTTCCTCCTCAAAGCGGGCTCACAGACTGTTGTGCAGTTTGCTTTTTTTCTTTCTCTGGTGTGGACATCTTTTCGTCTTGGTGTCTGAGGTTCTAAGGCATCTTTGTTCCAATCCTGGGGAAAGGAAACCCCTGTGAGGCTGGAGAAGGGACAGGCTAGTGAGTAATGGCAATACAGGGCTGGTTCCATGCTGAAATAAAAACCCTCCAAGAGGAGGAGACTGCGGCTCAGGCAGCCCGCTCACCTGGAGGAGTCAGGTAAGGGCGCCACCTCGCCTCCACCCCAGGGCCATCTAACAGGAGGGGTCCCAGCCCCTGACGGCCCCTGAGACCTCACAAATGCTCTGTGCCCCCCAGGTGTATATGTTCTCACAACCGCCCTGATCCCTGTCTTGGAGAAAGAACACGACCCCAGAGTGGTGAGTTGACTTTGGGGATGTCTTGTAAGTCAGCAACTCTGTCCCGGATGGGCAATCAGTGGTCCTACATTTGCGGCCCCAACTGTCCCGAGGTGGGGGCGTGCTGTCCACGTCCACAGTCAGGGCCAAATTTGGCCCCCAGGGTCCAGAGGCCTTGAGGTTTGATAACCTGAGATCCGGCAGTGGTGTGCCGGCCCAGGCAGCATCCAGGTGGATCTGGGGAGTTGCTGATGCAGCGGGCAGGGGTCCAGGCCTAGGTGAGGGTCAGCCTGGGGCTTTGTCCCATGGACATGCATACTTGCGGAGCTCCGGAGGCACGGCCTGGGCTTCCAGGATGCCCCTTCTGGCAGTAGAGGCTTCCTGGGAGCCGGCTGTCAACCCAGCTCCCTCTTGCTCTCAGGGGCTCCTCCACATCCCCTGCTCCTGCCTCTCATCCTGGCTGGGTTGTTGCACACAGAGCCCATGAAAAGGGAGGCAGAGCCATGCAAAGGGCCACATTCAAAACCCCAGCCCTCACCAAAGTCTCCTCCCCAAAGTCATCCGAGAGTTGGCAAAGCATTGGGAAAGGGAGGAGCTGGGGAGGCAGGCAGGGGTGGGTGGGTATATTTCCTGGAGAATCTGCCACTCTAGTGGGAGGGGACAGCTATGGAGTTAACGGCTAATGGGTTAACATGACAGAAATGAGAGAAGGCAGGAAGAGGGCAGTTTATGCAGGCTGCCTTCTCTCTGCTGTGGGGGGTGTGGGGGGCAAATAATGACCTCCCTGGATCCCCGAGGTCCAGGTCCCAGTTCCTGGGGCTGTGTCACCTTGACCTGGCAGAAGAGACTCTGCAGATGTGATTAGTGAAGGATCATGAGATGGGGGGTGGGTTTCGTGGATTATCCAGGTGGGCCAGTGCAGCCGCAGGGTCCTCAGAAGAGGGCCCGAGTCAGAGGAGACGTGAGGATGGAAGCAGAGGTCGTCAGGGTGGTACGGCCACAAACCGAGGCCCAGGAATGGCCTCCGGAAGCCGGAGACGCCAAGGAGGGAATTCCCCCCTCAAACTGTCAGAAGGTCTCTGCTGATACTTCGATTTTAGCCCCACAAGACACATTTCAGACCTCTGGCTTCCAGAGCTGGGGGGAATCCACCTGCGCTTTTGTAAGCCTCTTAGTCTGTGGTCATTTGTCACAAGAGCAATAAGAAACAGATACATGGAGAAGGGGGATGGGAAGGTATTACGAACTTTTCTTCACAAATCTCCATTTACTGCAGATAACAGTGTCCTCTGGAGGAATGTTGGTTCAGAAACTGAACACCGATGACCCGCAGTCAGAAAGGACAGCGTTCGATGGCACCATGGTCTATGCACAGAACAAAGTAAGCAAGGGGCTGTTCTCAACACGGTCTCCTGGGCTCTTCTCCATGGAAGGCTTATTCTGGGACACACAATGGCTTGGATCTAATTCCCAGAGCACCTGAATGTCCCTCACAGGAGAGAGAATCCTCTTCTCCATCAGAAGCCCAGCTCAGCTCTGCCTGGACCAGGGTGGAGGTGCGGGGCTTCAGCTCACCCCGAGGAGGAGCCACAAAAGCTGCCACCTCTCTTCCCGAATATCTCAGACCCACAAGGAGGGTGGTGAGAGCAGGTGATCCCCACAGCAGGACCCAGCAGAGGCTCCTTGTCCTGCGTGGCTCAGAGAGGAAATGGACCCAGGGGGTCCCTTCTCTCCCCCTGGGCAGCCCCTGCTCACTGGCTGGATGGATACCACCAGAACCGTGCTGGGTTTCTGGCTCCCTTTGTGGGGTACGCACTCAGTTGCTTCAGTCGTGTCTGACTCTTTGCAACCCCATGGACTGTAGCCCGCCAGGCTCCTCTGTGCAAGGGATTCTCCAGGCAAGAATACTGGGGTGGGTTGTCATGCCCTCTTCCAGGGGATCTTCCCGGCCCAGGAATCGAACCTGTGTCTCTCATGTCTCCTGCACTGGCAGGCAGGTTCTCTACCATTAGCGCCACCTGGGAAGCCCCACTGAGGGGGATGCACATCCAGTTCTGAAGACACGAAAGCTCAGAGGTCTGGTCTCATGGCCACTCGGAACAGAAAGTTCTGTGTCTCAGCTTATCACAGCTGTTCTAGGAGCCGGCTGTATACCTGCCACAGTCACCGTTCCTGCCCTTCAGTTCACCTGGTGGGGGGCTCCCTGGTGGTTTGTGAAGCTGCCCTCGCCCACAGCTTTCCCTCTTGTTCACAGAGGAGTCCTGTCCCACCCCCCTCCCTCTGTACCCCAGTTCTCTGCCCCACCTTCGCTCACCAACCCCCAGACCAGCTCCTGGTGGGTGACTTGTCATGACTCAACATCCCACCAATCAGAGGCACCAGGCTTCTCTACAGATTTTCTGGAGAACCTGGGGACAAAGCACTCACTCCATAAATGGGGCCCAGGTGGAGCTCTTTGTAAAATGTAATCTAACCGCCCTGGGAGGGGGCAGTGGCCTCCACACAGCTGAGGCTTTATGTGGGGGTACTTGGCGATTTTTAAAGAAATTTGCAGCAGATGCATTCTCTAAGCCTCTCAGGACGGTTCCCACACTCCAAGGTTCCTTCACGTGTCCGCAGACACCCACTCAGTGCCTGCAGGGCACGGGGCCGGGGGTGCTCTGTGCTCCCACCGCACTCGCGTCCAGCAGCAGATACGGTAACAGCGAGAGGGCGCTGTGGGTGTACTTTCCTCGGGGGAGGGAGGGCGAAGCCCCCAGGCCACCGGCAGCCTCATTCCTGCTGCTGGTCTGTCTGCGTCTCAGATGGCGGGGCCAGGACGCAGCCTTGGGTCACAGCCAGAGCTCGCTGGGTGAAGAGCCGATGATTCTAGAGGAAGTTGCGATCTGACTTTGTGGAGGGCGGGGGACGGGGGCTCTGCACACCCTCAGCCCCCCTGCTTCCCCCTCCCATCTGTTCACCCTCACCCTGTCCAGAGGCAGCAGGTGGTTCTGACGGAGCGGTGGGCCCGAGCGCACCCAGCCATCCACTTCTCATGCATGCATCCCGGCTGGGTCGACACCCCAGGTAGGTTTTTAAGTTCCCTGCCGCCCACGTTTCATCTAAAAATATCTGGGCGGCCGCAGGACGGACTCTCCCCAGGAATGACCTAGAACTGGTATCAGGAGGATGAGGAATGGCTTCGTTTCTGCGGGAGCCAGGCAGACTGGGACTGGAGAGGGAGAAGCCTGGTCCTCAGAGGCAGAGCTGGTGTGGTCAGTCTGCCCCACGTGTGCATGGCCCAGGGAGTGGGTGGCGCCTGGGTTGGGGTATGGCTGGGGACCCCTCCCTCGGGACAGAGGGTGCTTGGTCCACACCCAGTGTTATGGGAGATGCTGGGGACGTGGGGATAGGCCAGGCCACCTTCCCACTGCCTGGGTTTCTAGAAATAGTGAATGCACAAGGGGAAGTAACAATCACAAGGGGGCAGGTGGAATTCTCTGGAAGCGTGGAAAAAGAGGGAAGGAGAACAGAACTCTCTGCGGGGTCAGTCCCTCCCACCTCTGAGACCTCGGCGTATCACTTGGGCTCTGTAGCTCTTTCCTCCTCCCCCAGCAAGGGAACTGAAAACAGCAGCCGTGGCAGAACGCCTGGGACACGAGGGCTCAGAGCTGCTCCCAGTGCTGTCTCCATACCATCGCCTGTGCCCTCACCCCCTCCTGGGGTGGGCACTACCACCATGCCCATTTACATCTGGGGAAACTGAGGCACACAGAGGGGCTGGGACGTCCCGGCTGGGCCCGGCCACAGTCTAGTGAGAGGCAGGCTCTCATACACTTGCTGTCACCTTCCGAAAGCTGGTTTAGCAGAGGCCTTAATATCTGCATCTACATCCTTGGAATTCATCCTAAGAGATGCGGAAAATGAGGTTGCTCGTCCCAGCACTGGTGCTCGGAGAGTAGGTTGATAAATTAGGGAACACCTGCACGGGACATCTGTTCAGCCCTGAACACCGCTGCGGATAAATGTCTATGGGAAGCAAACAGTGCTATCTCATTAAATGCAGGTATCGGGCCCTCAGACCTTAGAGCCTTCTGGTCTTACTTTTGATACACCTACGTCCCCATGGAGAAGGGGGTGCATCGTGCCCCACTGCATCCCACGGAGACCGGGCGGGGGGAGGTGCAGCAGGCCCGCCTGCCGGTTGGGGGCGGGGGGAGTTGAGGACATCTGGCAGCCTCCTGTTGTAAATGGAAAGGGGGGGTGTCCTCCACCGAGCACCCCAGGAGGCCCTCGGGCCAGGGCTGTTGGGAGAGGGCGGCTTCTTATCTTGTGTCACTTCCTGGTGGGAGACGTGCCCAGCCTTGCCTGACCAGGTAGCTCTGTCAGCCAGTGGAGAACCACCAGCCTCTCATCCCCGCAGGACATCACCCTGACGGTCCTCACATCAACCTGTGCGCTGGCCGAGTCTGCGCTCCAAGGTCACCACCTGAGTCCAGCATCTGGGTCAGGGTGCGGTCAGCCATCTGTGGTCCACAGGTCACAGGGCCAAGACTGGGCTTCTCAGAGGCTGCTGACTGGGCCTCAGTGTCCAGAGGGAGGGCTGGGGAAGGGCCTGAGCCCACAGACACTCGTCCTCCCCGAGTGGTATGATGTGTGTGTGAGCACTAAGTCGCTTCAGTCGTGTCCAACTCCTTTTGACCCCATGGACTGTAGCCCGCCAGGCTCCTCTGTCCATGCGATTCTCCAGGCAAGAATGCTGGAGTGGGTAGCCATTCCCTTCTCCAGGGGATCTTCCCGACCCAGGGGTTGAACCCATGTCTCTTACGTCTCCTGCACTGGCAGGTGGGTTCTTTACCACTAGCGCCACCTGGGAAGCCCAACGGGGGACTCAAATGCCTGCTGTTTACTCATCAGAAGTATTCCCTAATTTTCCCACAATAAGCAAGTACTGTTTCTGTAAAGGGAAAAAGTAAAAACGTTTATTTTTAAATTTTGTTTTAGATGATCCTTTCTCTGAAATCCTCTGATCTCATTACATCTCTCCAATGTTGTTTTCTCTGCTTTCTTTTCTTTCTTTGGCTTCATGAGAGAATAGTTGTGCTTCCCAGAGTGCTAACTGTAAAGACTCTGTGTTCCCCGAGGTCTGTGGGCAAATGGGGGTGTGTGTGTGGGGTGGTATAGTCTGCAGCCAGTGCTGGGGAGGATGAGGGAGAGGGAGGAAAGAGTCCCTTCCCTTGTTCCAACACGCCTCGCTGAAAAAGCAGAGAACACTCTCACAGCCCAGAGGACACTCAGCCTGGATCCTGGGAGGATCAGAAGCCTTGAGAAGATGGGTCCCCCAGGACGGGGGGAGTCTGATCCCCTTTTGCCCCCAGGTGTGACCCTCATTTCTCAGGATGGGAATCCGGAGGTCCAGGGGATTTTGCTCCCAGGGGACAGGCCTGTCTGGGCCGACAGCCTGCATGAACACTGTTTTGAAGTGGAAAGAGGGCAGTTGGTGATCTCATTCCAACTCCGCGTGGTTATTTTGGTATTAAAGCAGCCAACTCAGTTGAGGATGAGGGCGCTGTCCTCACGGCCCTGTGTGTGCCTCCCCGCAGGTGTGCGGCTGTCGATGCCGGGCTTCCACGCCAGGCTGGGGGCCAGGCTGCGCTCCGAGGCCCAGGGCGCGGACACGGTGCTGTGGCTGGCCCTTGCCCCCGCTGCCACCGCCCAGCCCAGCGGCTGCTTCTTCCAAGGTGACTTTCTCTCTGAACCAGCCCGAGGGTGTCTGGAGGTGGACCCTCCTCTCTCCCTGGTTGCGTGGGGAGGGGCTGTCTCCCTTCCCCTTGATGTGCTGGCTTGCCTTCGGGGGACGGCTCCTTGGCCTGTTATTTTGGGAAGGGCCTCACCTCTGGCTCTGCACTCCCGGCTTTTTGCATCCGCCTTCCCGAACTCAGTGGGTCCTGTGAGGATGAAGTAAGTCCTGGGGTTGTAACCCCTGACTTCAGTGTCTTGGGCACGGCTGGACCTGTGGGGCACCTCGGAGACTGGAAGCTCCTTTGCCGGAGCCCAGGGCCTGGGAGTGAATCTCTGCTTTTCTGTTGCTGGGGGTGGCTATCTGTTCAGCGTTTGCTCCCTACCCAGGCGGGATCCCAACAGGCAGATCTGAGAAGAGCGGGCAGGCTGAGGAAAGAAGGTGGAGGTTCCCCTCCCGCCTTGGAGGTGGCCACGCTTGCGTGAGCTGTGATGGAGCTCTGGGGACCCTGTGGCGGCCAGGAGGGTGGCTGTACCCTCTCTCACTATCACCTGCCAGACCAAATATGCCACACTCCCGGGTCCCCGACCCCCACCAGCCGGCACCCAGGCCTGGGGACCCTGCCCGCCGCCAGCCAGCCCCCTGGAGTCCTGCCGCCCGCTGTCGGCGCTCAGCCTGCCGCCCGGCCTCAGCCTCCCTTCTGCAGCACCTCACTGTCCCCGCGGACCCTGAGCGCAGGGGTGGCCGACCCCCTTCCCGTGTGGGCCCCCACCCCCGGCAGGTGGCCGCTCACAACTGACCCGAGGCCCGGCCCTGCCGCTCGTGACTTGGTGTTTCTCTCTCACGTTTACAGACCGGAAACCGGCGCCCACACACTTGCCTCTTGCGAGGACATCGTCCTCACCGGCCGAAGAGGAGAAACTCATTGAGATCTTGGAAGAGCTGGCTCGGAGATTTAAATAGCCCAGGCTAGACCCAACACGGAGCCGGAATTGCCTCAGGAAATACGGCAAGGTGCGGACCAGTGGCCAGCGAGGAGACCCCACTGCTCCTGCCCCGCCGTAGACCGGCCCATCTTCCACGGCTGTGCTTTGAGCTGGTTTCCTCTCCATCAGGAGTCACAGAAATTAGTCCCGTTCTTTATATATAAAGCCTAGTACTGAAAGCTTGACTCACCACCGCCTCATGGGACCGCAGCTGGGTTAACTTACCCTCTGGGGGCCTCATTTTCCCTGTCAGCGGAGATTAGAGTGCTCCCTACCTCATGGGGTGGTTGTAACGACTCAGTGAGTTACCACTTGTAATGCTCTTAGCAGAATGCCTGGTGTGTCATAAAGACTTGATACGTGTTAGCTACTAACACCAGCATTTAATTGACAAGTGTGCTAAAATTCATGGGGGGAGAAAAACCCCCTAAAGATTACCCCCTGTAGCAATGAGGAGTCCAGGATGGAAACTTTTATTTTAAAATACATGATTGCGGCTGAGAGCAAGTGAACCTTCATTTTCCGCAGTAGCTTCTTCTGTGTAAATCTCTCCTTGATTTGTGAGTGTGATTTTCTTAAAGTTTCCGTGTCATTGTCAGTATCAGGGGAGCAGGGCCGGGAGGGGGAAGGAGGGGATGCTACACTGCCCTGGCCTGGCCCTGAGGCTTCAGGGGCAAGGCGGAACCAAGGGTCAGTGCTTATTTACAAGCAGTCACTGGAGGCCTGGTTTACAGGTGCTAAGATTAGAAGCGGCTTCAATTATGCACTTGGCAATCTGGTGTTGGTAAAACTTTTAAATTATTTGCATGTTATGTCTTAGTGAAACAGGGAGAGCTCTAACACAATCGGTAAACAGATTTAGGAAAGCTCTGCTACTGCTAAGTCACTTCAGTCGTGTCCGACTCTGTGCGACCCGATAGACGGCAGCCCACCAGACTCCCCCGTCCCTGGGATTCTCCAGGCAAGAACACTGGAGTGGGTTGCCATTTCCTTCACCAATGCATAAAAGTGAAAAGTAAAAGTGAAGTCGCTCAGTGGTGTCCGACCCTCAGCGACCCCGTGGACTGCAGCCCTCCAGGCTTCTCCGTCCATGGGATTTTCCAGGCAAGAGTACTGGAGTGGGGTGCCATTGCCTTCTCCGGAGGAAAGCTCTACATACACTCTGGAAGTTCAAGGGGAAATGAACATAACTCGGCATCAGCGGAGGAGGAGGACCCGGGGAGGGGCGGGCACAGCTCAGCCAGTCCCACCGTGCCGGGCCTCGGAGGTGTCTGAGGTGCTGAGATCGGGCTCTTAGCCAGGGAGCTCCAAGAAAGGGGCTTTTTGGTGGATCTGCCTGGAAGGGCCGTGAGCACCGGCTCCACCAGCCTGCATCTCTCCCTTCCTGAAGGACAGTAGGGAGCGCTAGAGTGCTGGGTGTGGGTGGGGCTGTGCTTTGACAGGCAGGCTGGAGGAGGGGGCCATTCAGCTGCCCCACCCACTGGCCCTTCCCAGGGGGCGCTAGTGGTAAAGAGCCCACCTGCCAAGGCAGGAAATGTAAGAGATGTGGGTTCCATCCCTGGGTAGGGAAGATCTCCTGGAGGAGGGCATGGCAATCCACTCCAGTATTTTCGCCTGGAGAATCCCGTGGACAGAGGAGCCTGGTGGGCTACAGTCCATGGGGTCGCACAGAGTCGTACACTACTGAAGCGACCTAGCACAGCACAAGTCATTGATTGCTTCACAAATTTATCCATAAATAGGCCTCATGCATTTTTTTTTTTTTTTGTCAGCGGGGGCAGGCTATGCCGCATGGCCTGTGGGATCTGTTCCCAGACCAGGGATCAAACCCACACCCCCTGCATTGGAAGCTTGGTGTCTTAACCATTGGACCACCAGGGAAGTCCTGGATCTCATGAGTTTTTATAGAGGCCTTTCCTGGCTATATTTTTTCCTGAGTCCTCTTTCACTTCATTTGGAAAGCTTATCAACCACACTTAAAGCAGCCTTATGTGGGCTTCTCTCGTTACTCTGGTGGTAAAGAATCTGCCTGCAATGCAGGAGACCCGGGTTCAATCCCTGGGTTGGGAAGATCCCCTGGAGAAGGAAATGGCAACCCACTCCAGTATTCTTGCCTGGAGAATCCCATGGACAGAGGAGCCTGGTGGGTACAGTCCAAGGAGTCGCAGAGAATTGGACACAACTGAGTGACTTTCACTTTTTTCTCACTATGTGAAAGATAAAAAGGACCATTCAGCCAGCCCTGGTGAATACTGACGCAGGGCTGCTGGGGTGCATGTGATCACAGGGTATAGCTCGACAACAATAACATGACCACAGGAAGGTTTCCACAGAGATTTATTTTAAACCGTGGCGGTAGCTTGCATTGGGTCTTGACACAGATCATGGCTACACACACATTTTGGTTAGAGGGAAGCACAGAGGGAAAGTGAGCAGAGTTCAGGAACATTCACAACATTCAGCAGACATTTAACGTTGTGGGAAATCCTGGCTCATTCCCACCTAGTCACATTCAGGAAGTCAATGTCAAGACTGCTTGGTCTGGTTGGTGGAATCTGGTGGTAGAGGGCGTGGCGATGCCAGCGGGGTTCAGCTAGAACCACATTTGAGAAACCTCTTCCAGCTTTGGGCTTATGACATTCTCAGCCTGACCCCTTTCTCATTTCATAAAGAAAGACAAGACATTTTGTAAAGCAACATGCCGTGGCAGCCAGGTTCCGACTGGGTTGCAGGCTGATGGGCATGCAGGATGGAAGCATCCTTGTCCCTGGTTATGGAGTCAGTGGGAGGCAGGCACGAATGTGGGGCTAGCACCTTCCCGGTTGTCCAGTTAGTAACAGTTTTTGTACTTTTCATGTATTTTCTTCTGCAAAATGACAGTACATTGAAAAAAAAAAAGGCAGATGGCGTAAAACACAAATATGTAAGTATACATCGGTAACCAGCGACACCAGTATTTTGGTCCATACTTCATATGCTACTAACATAAGGCGGCCATCCATTTAAATGAAGGGAAGAGTGTTTTTAAGAGAAATACTTCTTTCGAACCATTTCCCATTTTTGTGTTACAGTTTACTCTCTCATGCTTCCCAGAGAACCAAGACGGGGCCGGGGGGTGTACGGGGAGGAGAAAGGATCCTAAATATCAAGGTTGCATTCCAAATCTAACCTTTAAGCCAACCTGCATTTATTCCCTTTCTCTCCCAAGAAAGTCAGATACACTTGGATCCACAGAGGTGAACATTCTGAGGTATCTGTTTTTAATGAGATGGTACCATGATTGACCTCTGCCTTCTCCAACCTTTTTCAAACCTCCCGGGCTCTAGATGGGAAAACACAGGCAGCGGTTTACTTGATGTGACACCAGACAAAGGCAGTGGGGCACACTCCCATTTACCTGAGTTAAGTCAGCCACGAGCAGGCAGGTCACTGGTAATGGTCAGGTTAGTCCAGTGAGTAACAAGAGTCATAGAATCGTAGCATCACAGATTGGAAGGGATCTTAAGCATGATTATCGAATTCAACTTTTCCTCAAGGCTTTTAATCTCCTTTCCACATCTTTTCCACTATAAATAAACAAGGGGCTATGGACTTGCTGTTCAAAAATTCCCTGGCTTAAGAAACACAACGGAGGAATCCCCTTCCAGTGCTGGACAGATATAATTTTACACCCTGCTTTCTTGTGTTAGGCCCAGACAGGCTTCTCCGTGGAAGGGATAAATTTGAAAGGCAAAATGAGAAACTAAAAACCTAAGGGTTGGTGTGTATCTAGTTCTTGATGGTCAAGTTGAGTTCAAGTGTAAAAACGAACACAGATGTTCCTGAATTAAGTTACAGACATGCGATACTTGGGCACTGGAGGAAAAAGGCCCGTGGGTGCAGTACAAGTACCAGGAAGGACCGAGGCCCACCGTGGGATGGGGAGGCCCCGGGCTCTGCACACCTGGGTCTACAGAGCCCTTTTACAGTCACTGAATTGAGAAAAATGTTCCCTTCCCTTGGCAAGTGCCCCTGCCGTGAGCATTTATCACATTTACCACACTGTACTGAGACGACCCACTGCTGCAGGAGCGATGGAAGGCCAGAGGCAAATGTGGACAGCAGTGGCCTGCTTGCTCACGGAGAGATCACATGTGGGTGTGGCCTCTGCTGTCCAGAATGGCCTCCTCCACAGGTCAAGGGCTGTCCTTTTTCAAAGGACAGCAGCCAGGGAATAATGGGATTCGTATGTTGTAAGCTCATCTAGGGACTTCCCAGGTGGCACAGTGATAAAGAATCTGCTGGACAATGGAGGAGATGTAAGAGACTTGGGGTTGATCCTTGGGTGGAGAGGGAGCCCTGCAGAAGGTAGTAGCAACCCACTCTGGTATTCTTGCCTGGAGAATCCCATGGACAGAGGAGGCTGGCGGGCTACAGTCTATGGGGTCGCAAAGAGTGGGACATGACTTAGCAACTGAGCTCACAAGCTCGTCCAGACCAAAACCAGGCAAGCAGTGGTCTCCAGCCCCACCTCATGGCCTCCTGTGAGTGGCTGTGCCCCCACAACAAAGTTCAAAAATCAGTTAACCAGGGGTCCTTTTTAAGATAATTCCAGGTGTTTCCAAAGAAAAAGTAACTTTGATACTGGCCTCAGCTGCGGGAGGACTGGACTCGTCTGGCAAGCCTCTGGGTAAAGGTGCTTGGTGAACTGTGGGCTGCCTCCCTCCCCCTGCGGCCATGAGCATCCATCTGATAGTGATGAGAGGACCGAAGGCTCCAGGACTGCAGCTGCACACACGCTACTCTGGAGCTCCAACCGCAGGTGGGACCCCAGTGCCAGGCTGGTGCAGGTCTTGGGCCTTTGCTGGCACTGCTTCCACAGCCTGGAAACTCAGGTACTTCCTCAGCTCACTCCAACTCTTCATTTAACTCTCAGCTCTGGAGTCCTTTCCTCTGGGTTCTCCCCTCCCCTGTGGGTGCACGAGCACCTGTGTATCCTGGGACGGGACCCCACGCCCTCTGTCACCAGAGTCACCACGTGGCACAGAAATGAGCCACAGCAAAGACATGAAACCAGTCAATCCTAAAGGAAATCAGTTCTGAATATTCATCGGAAGGACTGATGCTAAAGCTGAAGCTCCAATACTTTGGCCACCTGATGCAGAGAGCTGACTCACTGGAAAAGACCCTGATGCTGGGAAAGATTGAGGTAGGAGGAGAAGGGGATGGCAGAGGATGAGACGGTTGGATGGCATCACTGACTCCATGGATATAAGTTTGAGCAAGCTCCAGGAGTTGGTGATGGACAGGGAAGCCTGGCATGCTGCAGTCCAGGGGTTGCAAAGAGTCGGACACAACTGAGCGACTGAACACCAACTCGTCTGCGTGGCCCCTGCCCAAGCCACAGAATGGACCTCCTGACCCCAGGCCTGGTTCAAAGGCTGGTGTGTGGTGGACACTCAGCAAAGGGCTGGACTATGAGAGTTAAGAGACTCAAGGGTGATATAGATCCCTTGGTACTCAGGATGGATTTAATCTCTGTTTCCCTGTCACGTTGATAGATAGCCACCCTCACATCCAGAAAAATGCGACTTAACTTTGTTCTAGAGGAGAAAGAAAATGCCAAAAGCATTGGCAAAATGTTTTTTCATTTTAAAACAGAAATCTTAGTGGACAAGGTCACTTAGAATTAAACTACTGTGAAAAGGCAAAACCAAAGGGATCTCATTTAATGGATATTTATGTCTGGTAACTTTGATACATAGTTCAGACTGAGTCCCTTGCTTAAAAGGTAAAATCCAGGCTTTAAAATTTGATTAATGTCAAGCAAAAATAAATTCGGCTTTTGAAAAAATGAGTATCAAAAATAGGAAAAGGCGGTATTTCATGGGAAGGGCGATGAGGAGACTCGCCAGGGCCCCCTGCAGGCAGAGGGCAAGATGCAGTTTCAGTGCCCTTGATCCCACTTAAACTGAGAGGCTGGCGAGGTCAGAGGGGCGAACGCAGGAAGTGGGTTAGGCTGATGGAGGCCTGCAGTGACTACCTTGCTGCACGAGTCCACCCATTCAGAGCCACAGGAGGTATCAGATTTGCCTGCGGCGAGAGGACCAGACCCAGTTTTGAGGGCTCCCTGCCTTGAGCCTCGAAGTCATTCCTCGCACTCACGCCATTATGAGTTCACGTTCAAAAGCAACTGTTCTTCCAAAATTTTTATAGATTCCCCTTGCTGATACCTCAACTATATCTAACTGCTTGGTGTGACTGTGCTTGGAACATTCTAGAGGCCTGAAGAGTCCCTTCCAGTTCTGTGATTTTACGATTCTTTGCATAACATTCAAACAATCCAATGAGAAACACACCATGGTTGACTGACCTCATAAAAAAAAAAGACACATGACTCCAAGTACTTCATCTAAAACCACTTGTGCTGCTGTGGAGACAACCCAGGCAGCGAAAGGGTCCAGGAACGTCATTTCTCTGGAGAGACGGAGCATGGTATTGGTCCTGCCCCACCAAATAAAAGGCACAAGCATGTATGTACGGGGTGCCACTTCCCAGCATTGATCGCGTTAGGCTTGACTTGCCAGAGCTTCTGTGTGTTGAAGCAATAGAGCAGAAAGAAAAATTATATATATATATAAAGTGCAATTCCAGTGGGGTAAAACAAGAACGATGAAAGTTAACCCAGACAGGAGACAAGCCAAGTGCTGGTGCCAGCTTTTGCTCCTAATGAATGAAGCCTCTATTCCATAAAATGCTTGGAAGGCACCCCAACACCAACACATATCGATGAGTTACACAAATGGTGGTGGGAATGTAATACTCCAGGATTCACAGTATTATAAACACACACAGTTGGCATGCTAAGTGCTTCTCACCGAACTAAAGCACCTACACGGATGAGGAGAAATGAAAGAGCAGAGCAACGGGTACCTTGACGCCTCTGTGGTCGCTGGCCGCGACGCTCACCACCAGGAAGTGTGGCCGCTGGTCTCCGCCTCTGAGCGGCTCGTGGGCTGGGGGCACAGCCTCGCTGGGAGGGAGGCGGGTGGACTGAAGGGCGGGCTCACAGACCAGAGCGATCACAGGCTCACATGTGACCCAACGGGGACAATCAGCTTCCCTGGCGTGATCCGAGCTCATCTCGACCCAACTCGGAACCACGTCGGGTCTGCTGGGCACCTGACCCACTGCCTCCCTGACACTGTTTGCCTCTCTGTATTCAGGCCATGCTCAAAGGAAGGGAGAAGACAGCCATTCATTTCTACTACTCATGTCTACCACATCGTTCTTTATTATGTACAGCTCCATAAGTGGCTCTAGGTCCTAGCAGTAAACTACAAAACAGATATTTGAATATTTTAAATTGAATTCCCTTTTTAAAGCTCTCTCACAATCATGCAGAAGAGACTCAGGTGAGTTATAATGGCTTTCACTGATGGCCAGCAAGGGCAGGGTGGAAGGGGCAGCTCAGTGGCCAGTGGTAACTGCTGCTGGATGGCGGTGTGTCTGTGTCCACAGCCTCAGAGTATGGTCACATGGGCTGATCTGCCCTGATTTCCCAGGTCATGGCTGTCCTGCACCATGGCTGCACGGAGCATACCCACTGTCCTGTGCCCCAAAGCTGCAGCAGCAGAACCATCTCGAGGAGGTCTGTCACCAGGAAGCACAGCTGGTCGGTGTTGGGGTGGCGGTGAGGGGGCGGTTATCCAAGTCTGGCTGGGAGTCCTTCTCCCAGTTAGAAAAGTAATGAATGATCGTGAGGGGAGAAACTACGACCACCCTCAATTGTCAAGTCAGCAGAGAACAAGACCCTGCGGAGGTAGGGCTCACATAGGGAAGGGCAAGTCATTGGCCTGTGGATCTGCAAGGCTTTGTGCAACCGTGTGAACCCCAAGGACTCAGGGGTCCCCTGATGCTCCTGACGGGTGAAGGATGAATGAGGTGGTCCGGGTAAAGTGCCGAGAAGGAGGTGGGCACAAAGCACATGCCTGCTGCTCATTTAAATTCTACTTTTACAGGTTGAAAATAAGTAGCCAAATGGGGTCTCTACACACAAGAATATCTCAGTTTATCAAGTTGATTGGATTCCCTTAAAATCAGGGTTCTTCAGGTTCATTTCCTAAAGCCTCCCATCCCCCTCTTTTCTGTACATTCCCAACTGGAACACACAGCATGAGCTGTAGGCCTGAGTACCTTTTATGTCTCAGATCACACAGTTGGAGTATTAAAGCGTGCAAAGTGTTCTGATAAAATACACGAAGATAAAAATCTTTAAATATCTGGTTTTGAAAGGGGAAGCAAATACAGACAGTGAGGGATAAAGCAGCATACAACCTCACAGCAATGAACATGTTCAAGTTCAGAGGTGATATCACACAGAACCACAGATCTTAAAGACACTATTCTTGAAGGACACAGGGTTTTGTTGTTTCGTTTTGCTTGTTTTTAATATCAAGAGCAAAGGAGAGCTGTGTCAATAAAACTAAAACCCAAAAGGCTCAGAAAGCTCCCACTGAGTTAGAAAGGATCCAGGCACTGAGAGTTCAAGGTCTGAGTTTGATAATCTTCTTCCGTGGCTAAGAGTGGCTTTCTCACAGCAATTTTTTTTTTCTTTTTTAATGTGGGAAAGAGAAAAACTGAGGCAGAAACATAAGGTCATTTCCACTCTTGTAAGATCTAGACATTACAAATGGATCATCCTTCGGGCAATTTAAGAAATCAGCTGGGAAAACCACAAGGATGGTTTTCCAGATCTCTCAACGGAGGGGGACTCCTACGAAAGTAGACACACTGCAAATAAATTGTGAATATGTTCACTCTGGGGAACAGTGGAGGAAGCTGAGTTGGGGGAAGACACAGACCACGGGATATGTGCCCAAGGGAGAGGATCACGGAAACTACTTCACAATGACCCCAAGTACCCTGAATAGTTATACACTCCTCATTTCTCCGACACACAAAGAAACAGCTAAAACCAAGTGTCAACAAATATAAAACTGAAAACACCCCACACTGAGTTTTCGGTATACTCAAAACAAGGGAGCAGAGCCAGACTGTATAAACCATTTGTTAAAAAAATATCCTCTTTTTATATTGTATGAACAAGTTGAAAGAGTTCCCTCACAAGAGCTCACTGACCGCTCACCGCCACGTGTGCAGGCGATGTGCAAGCTCAGCTCAGCTTTTCGGCTTCTCTCCCACCACTCGCACATCTGCTTTACTGCTCCAGTCGTGATTGGGGTTAGAACAACCGTTTCTTGAGTAAATTCTGTCTTTCTGGCGCCTGGAAGGGGCATCAAGACACGACTGGGGTCATATCCCACAACTGTAAAAAGAAAAAGATCCCTGATGAACACCTGGAGAAGGCAACAGCAACCCACTTCCGTATTCTTGCCTGGAAAATCCCCCGCACAGAGGAGCCTGGTGGGCTACAGTCCATGGGGTAGTTGCAAAGAGTGGGACACGACTGAGCAACTGAGCGCTGATGAACTACCATTCAACTGGGTTGAGAAGCCATATAACGTGTATAAGGAGTCCTTAAAATTGAATTCAAGTGCATTTTTTAACTTAACAAGGAACTGAGTACTATATGAGCATCATGGATAAATCTATACAGTAGTACTTATCCATCAAAAAGTTCAACATAATCCTCAAAAAAAGGACAAAGGCAGCTGGAAGTTTTAACCCAGCTGATGGAGAATAAAGGCAGATGAGATTTATTCAAGGAAGAAGGGAAGTAACACTATAAGGCAACAAATGGGTAGCCAGATGTGTCCTTTCTGTATCTCATCTCATCTTCCAAACAGTTCTACGAGATGTCTCGATTTCAAAAATAAAGGAAGCGAGATGCCCAGAATTTACTTAGGACTGGTGGCTTCCAAAGAGGGTTATTCTAACCACCTTATCCTGCAGTTGCCTCCACGAAGGAACCAGAAGAGCCCAGGAAGTTGGGCTCAGTGAACCCAGGCGAGCCTCTGCCACTGGGAGCCTCAGAGAATGATGTGGGCATGGCCTCTTTAGTCCTGGGCTTTGGCTCGGGCAGGGAATCCACATGGCCTAGCACAATTCTTAGAGAGGCTCTGGAGGACTGCTTCTGGATTAACTGATCTCACTGGGAAAAGATCTTGTTTATTACTTTTTGCCTTATCCAATGCTCGGCTCAAAATCTTCTGTCCTCACAAAGCCAAGGCCAGCAGCACCATCTTCCTCCCCTGGACTCTCCCAGTAACCCTTGTCCGTTTTACTCTTTTGGCTGCTGAACATGTTAATAATTGTTAATAATAATTACTATGTTAATAACATGTTAATAATAATTAACTGTCTTCTTAAGAGTATGTCCCCAGGAGACTAGTGGCTCCTTTCAGGGGAGGGCCAGGTCTCATTTTGGCGTGTATAGCCAGTGACTGTACATGGCGTGTAACAGGTTCTCAAAGATGCTCATTGCTCAGGGTAAGCTTTAAGAGAAAGTTTCTGAGCTCACCTCACATAGTCTTGATGCTTCTGTACATTTACTTAGGGCCAAAGATGGAAATGGACTGACTCAGTGGTCATGAGTTTGAGCAAGCCCTGGGAGATGGTGAAGGACAGGGAAGCCTGGTGTGCTGCAGTCCCCTGGGTCCCAAACAGTTGGACACAACTGAGTGACTGAACAAGGACAAAGACAGCAAGCTTCGAAAATACGATGGCGTCCCACCTTAATAACCTTGTCAGTTCCCGAAGTCAGTAACCATCCTCTGGTCGCATCAAAGTGCACGTGCACGATGTTATGTTTACTGTCGTGGAAGGTCGCGGTGGGCGCACGTCTGGAGGGAGCAAAGGAAGTTTCCAGAAGTGAAAGGCAGAGTATATACATGAAGAAGATCTAGAGTGACAGTAAGCTCTAATTTTTAGCCAAATGGCTCAAACGACCTCACGGTTAGAGATGCTCCTCAGAACTACTTTTATTCCCTGGGGATGAAAAGAATGAAAGGATTCTTAGACGGTCCAAAATGGTCAAGAGATGTTGAAGTTTCTTTAGAAACTTTCTGGAGAAATTTGTTGCTCTGACTGAGTCTGTGAGATTCTCCACCCGTGCTGTTAACAAATCTTTAAAATAACCCACTGTGCTTTTGCTAAGTTTGATCTCAGAAGGACTTGCTGATAAAAGTCTACTTTGGTCTATTTCATTTTTAAAAAAGCACATTTGTTAAAATGCCTAAGACACTACCACTTTCATCTAAGGGCTATTTATTTTTTCTCCTCTTTACCCTGGTATAAGTGCAGACTTGGGTTTTTCTGTGGCATTCTAATGCTTTAACAAGTAAAACAATATATAAACAAACACTGCTACTTGCTTTTTATTTTTTCAAGCCTTGCATTTTTTTAGTAAGAAGGCTGCTAACTGCCTAGATGCTCTAGAGGCAATGCAAAATGTACCCATGGGGAAGAGGCAGAAGAACCAGTGGTGTGGGACAGCAACATAGGGGATTAG
Source organism: Bos indicus (assembly GCF_029378745.1). Classification (NCBI taxonomy): domain Eukaryota; kingdom Metazoa; phylum Chordata; class Mammalia; order Artiodactyla; family Bovidae; genus Bos; species Bos indicus. The sequence continues at coordinate 21,101,028 of NC_091771.1, read as the reverse complement.
GCTGCAGTTTTCTAATCATGTTTCAAGTTCCCACTCCTCAGCAGTGGGCTCTCTGAGACAGCTGTTAATTGCTCAATCTGGAGAACAGATCTTCAGTACCCTAAAAATGATGATTGCTTTAAAATATTTAGGACTAAAGAATTAGGTTTAATCTGTAGTCACTTAGACCCTCTGAATCTGTGTCTTTAATGAAGAATTCAACAGGAATATCCCTAAAGTCTCTCGCAGCTCCCTAATTTAATGAGAAGCACTCTTTTATTAATTTCATCACATACGATGAGCAGAAAATAATCAGTGAACATAAGTGCTTACTTATGCAAGGGCATCTTAATTTATATTTGCTGTGATTAAATATGAATAAAAAACATTTCCATTAACATGAGGGTTATCTGCAAAAGAATGTTTTGTTTTATTAACTTGCCAAGAATTTCCTCTAAATGCTGACCTCCTTGAGTGCATCTGAAATATGTTTCTATTTATATGCAGCTTTTAGGACATCCATCTAGTACTTAAAATGATTTTACTACATTATATGGGGGCGGGGGTGGTGGTGGCGGCGGTGAGAATTGGGCAGACAAGTCCCCTATGAGATTCTAATTCACTAAAAGAGACACTTGGTGAAGAACACTCTGTTTACATGGAAGGCAGTTTGCAACAGCTAACATTAAAAAGATAACATGGAGTCTTTCCTGGTAGTCCAGTGGTTAAAAATCTGAGCATCCAATGGGAGAGGTGAGGGTTCGATACTTGGTTGGGAAACTAATAACCCAAGTGCTGTGCAGCATGGCCAAGAAAATTTTTTAAATGTTAAAGAAAGAAAAAGGCAACATGGATCTGCACCCCCCATCCCCCACCAAAAAAAAAGCACTGTAATCTCAGGTTCTGGGTTATTGGGCAAGGCCAACCAGCAAGATTCAGCAGCTGGGCAACTGGTGGTACAAGACTCTGAGGAGAAGAGACTTGGCTTTTTCTGGAAAATAAAACCTCTGGGGCCCGTGGGCTTATTCGCTCCTGCAAAGATACCAGCTCCGGCTAACAGTGAAGCTCAGGCTCCTGTATTCCCGGGCAATTCTCCAGTAAATGAGCAGGCAGAGGATTTCCTCCAAGAACATCTATTTTCAATGCACACACCCCTGGGATTAACAACAGTACAGAGATGATTTCTCAGCGCTGCACTCTCTCCTCCTGCCGCACAAGAGGACACCACCTCCTGATGGAAAGGAGGGCTTTGCCCACCTGCCACGGTCCGTATTGGAAACCACCAGAAACCAGGGTGCCATTATTCCTGGCTGCGGGGCTCGGTGCAGCGTTCGGGTTGCCCTCGTCCCTTAACCTCGACAATTCCGCAGGCTGCTGTGACTTACTCCTCATCTGTGATGGCCTCGTGGCAGCTGTCACACACCCTCACTTCAAACTCGAAGCCCATCAGCGGGATCGGGGAGCGTTTGGAGCTGCACTTGCCGCAGACCGCCTTCCCGCACTTGCGGCAGTGGTGCTGGAGGGAAGAGAAAACGTGCTCAACTGCGCCTGTGCGCCTCCGCTGCGCCAGGTACGCCCAGGTGTGACCCACAGCCTCCAGGTGCGGATGTTCAACGGGAGGGCCCCAGCGCACTGGAAGCGCGTGCCAGAGGCTCTTCTTTTTGGATTCTGTTTACTCAGAATGAGGACTGTTTAGGAAGTAAATCTGATTGTGCCACGGCCCCAAGCGCCCCTTTCCCCAGTCTTGGTTCTTTCCAGTTATCATCAATGTGAACCTCCCCCAGTTGGGTTATCTTAATGGTGTCGGGTGTGCGGAGGGTTTACGGAGGAAGTGCCACCTCCAGAGATCACGCTGTTCGGTGAAGAAGAACTGGGATGAAACCAGGCTCAATTCACTGTCTACATGTTGGCCGTGCTCAAGCTGGGTGGACTGGCATTTGATTTCCCCGGGGGGCAGACCAAACCCAACCATAGAATCAGGCTGAAAATGCTGTCTTATAAGTAGATCTAAATAACTAAAACTAAGATGGAAGGAACGAAAGTGAAATTAAAGAGAAATAAGTATCACTTACATAATTTCATGGTTTGGTACCATTTGAGCTAAGCTCGGCCCCTCTAATTTTAAGGTATATTTCACTAGATGCCACTAGAATTCTAAAATCATATCACTTAACTACTGGGAACAAGTCACTACAGAAACTAAATCCAGTAGGAATGAGCTTCAGTAGAGAAAGGGAATAAATTCAGCAGAAAGTGACTCCAAGAGAATAACTTACCCCCATCACAGCTCCCACCCAGGGGTGTTATTTCTTCCAAGATCACAAGGTAAAGTTATTTCTAGGTGATAACGTTTTGATGAAGCAAGCATATCACCCACCTGTCTCAGGCCGATTTTCTTACTGTCCCACATTTGCTTGAAGTTCCAGAAAAAAGGCTGATCGCACTTCTGGCAGGAATCACTGTCCAACCATTCAGGGGTCTTGCCAAACAAAGCACACAACAGATGACAGTGAGAAGCAGTGAGGATCGCGGAAGCATCGACACTGCTGAAACTTACGCAGTCAGGATGTGTCTCTAAGAAACACATGTGATTTCTCAATCATTTAAAAAATATTTACTGAATGCCTCGTGACGTGTCAGGTCCTGGGGATGTAGTGGGGAAGAAAAAGAATTTAACATCATGGAGCTTGTAATTTATCAGGGAAGATGAAACATGATAATCATATTAATAGTAGTTAATTTCCCTGGTGGCTCAGACTGTAAAGCGTCTGCCTACAATGCGGGAGATCCGGGTTCAATCCCTGGGTTGGGAAGATCTCCTGGAGAAGAAAATGGCAACCCACTCCAGTACTCTTGCCTGGAAAATCCCATGGATGGAGAAGCCTGGTAGGCTACAGTCCATGGGGTTGCAAAGAGTCGGACACGACTGAGCGACTTCACTTTCACTTTCATTATGTGAAACAGTAGAAGGATCAAAGGTCAGAGACAGAGAAGCACAGAGTGCTATGAGAACAGGATGATCTAGGCTGGGGTTCAGGACTTGTCTCTGACAAATGATAACAAGCTGAGATCTGGGGATGGATGACAGGAGGCCAGGCACACGGGGCTGAAAGAGGGCAGGGCTGAGAGAAGGGCAGGATGGCTGGAGTGCAGTGTAGGGGTGAGGAGAGAAGGGCTGGGGGTGGGAGAGGGTGTAAAGGGCTGAGGCTGGAGGGGTTGGATGTAGAGGCCACACCACAGACAGCTATGTTGGTTTAGGACTTTATCTCACAGTCTCTGATCATATGCAATTATCTCATACTCTGATCATACACAATTATATTCTCTCTGTGTACAATTATATACATCTGCTTATTACACTGGCATGCAGCTACATGTGCTGGGGGGACAGGACCCGACCACAGTGGAAACTCAAAAAGCACTAGCCCACTGTCATGTCGGAGTCAGCAGGGTTAGTCCATTTCCCTACCTTTATTTTTTATTTTAAAAAGAATCCTTATATTCCTTTGTAAAAATTTACTTTATTTATTTTTGGGTGCACTGGGTCTTCATTGCTTTGCACAGGCTTTCTCTAGTTGCAGCGAGCAGGGGCCACTCTCTTGTTGCTGAGCATGGACTCTAGGGCTTCAGTAGTTGTTAACTCACCAGCCCTGCTGCTGCTAAGTCACTTCAGTCGTGTCCAACTCTGTGCGACCCCACAGACGGCAGCCCACCAAGCCCCTGTCCCTGGGATTCTCCAGGAAAGAACACTGGAGTGGGTTGCCATTTCCTTCTCCAATGCATGAAAGTGAAAAGTGAAAGTGAAGTCGCTCAGTGGTGTCCGACTCTTAGTGACCCCATGGACTGCAGCCTTCCAGGCTCCTCCATCCATGGGATTTTCCAGGCAAGAGTACTGGAGAGGGGTGCCATTGCCTTCTCCACACCAGCCCTAGAGCGCAGACTCAATAGTTGTGGTGCACAGGCTTAGTCGCCCCATGGCACGTGAAATCTTCCAGGACCAGGAACTGAACCTGGGGAAGTTCTCCCCTAGCTTTAAGCAGAAACAAACCTAAAGCTATATATTTTCTCAGGAGGAAAAAAAAGAAAGCAAAAAGGTGACACTTTAAGAAAGTTTATTTATTTTATTAAAACTGAGGAAAAGGGACTTCCCTGGTGGTCCAGTAGTTAAGACTACGAGCTTCCAATGCAGTGGGCCTGAGTCATATCCCTGATAGGGAAGTAAGATCCCACAAGCTGTACGGCATGACCGAAAAAATTAAAAATGCAGAGTGCAATGACAAGGATACAGAAAGAATGATAATACATTAAAAAAAAAAAAAAACCTGAGGGAAAGAAGTAAGTTTCAACTTGCTTGGTAATTTTTATGCCCTAATTCATGTAAAGACAGATCAATAAAATAATACAAAGTTTCTTAGCTTAAGACAACAGTTTACCCCTAAAAGACTTATCTATATTGTGATTTTTCAGAACAGTTATGATGTAGGAAAATAAGGAAGATTTACAAAACACACACACACACCCATATTTTACAAGGAAGCATGCAGGTTTAGGATGTGTATAAAATATGTTAGTGGGTGTCTAAGAGGAGGGAGCTGAGAGTAGGGCTCTGAAAAGGGGGGAAAAAAATCAGCATGTGTAATATGATTCTCTTTTTCGTCAAAAAAAGAAAAATCTAACATGTGTATCTGCAGAGAAAAATGTAAGAAGGGATGTTTGCCAGTATGTGAAGAGTGATATTTCTGGGTGGTGATATCATGGATGGGCTTCCCCAGTGGCCAAGCCGTAAAGAATCCACTAGATTCTTCAGTCCCTGGGTGGGGAAGATTCCCTGGAGAAGGAAATGGCAACCCACTCCAGTGTTCTTGCCCGGGAAATCCCATGGACAGAGGAGCCCGGGCAGGTTACAGTCCATGGGGTTGCAATAGCATGGGATATGACTTAGCGACTCAGCAGCAACCCTGAGTAACTGACATTCTCTTTGTTAACGAGCACTGTAATTTTTCTACAAAGAACGTGTATTATATATACTTAAAAAATAATAAAATTGTAAAAAAAATCAGATTTTGTTAAATGTATAAACACACGTTTAACCTACATCAAGATGTCAAACAGATCTGTGTTCAGCCACTCAAGGCCTTCTCCCACCTGCCCGCCCTCAGGGCCGCCACCCCATCCGCTCTGCGTCCATTGCTCTGCATGTGACCACTCCTGTGTTTCGTCTTGGTCAGAGTGCTCTCTCTCTCTCTCGCCACAACCCTTCGCTGGAAGGTGAGCCGATGGTGACAAGCCCCAGCTCTGATGCTCTATCAACTGTGATTGATTTATTTATACCATCGAATCGTTTTCGGAAGCTTTCCCCTCCACGTCTTTTCTTCCAGAAAGGCTACCAGCCCTTCGGGTCAGGGACAGCTTCATTACATCTCAGGCTTCCCGAGCTGGGCGCCGCACGGCACCTGCCACAGGTAGGCAGCCCCACGGACACACCTGGGAGGCTGCACGCTTATCATATATGACACTCGCGAAAGATGGATGCGACCATCACCACCGCTCAGTTAGAGCTTTAAATCACTCGAGAAGATTTACAATAGTCAACAAGTACCAAGTGCCCGTATATCTGCATGTCAAAAGGCATCACTGGAGCAAGATGGCTCCAAGGACTGCCCACCGCCCGCCCGCCTGGTTTCCTTCTCTGGCGAGTGCACTGGTGTCCTCGTTGGACTTCTGTCTACCGAGGGCAGAGGCTGTGTGCACACAGGGAAACGAGCCCAGCGGCTCCCCTCCCCGGGTCTGGTCAGTCAGGCCTGGGAAGAAGCCTGGGCACACCGGGCGTGACTGTCCCTCACCCAAAGCAGGCCGCCATGCACCTGGCCGGCACACGCTGTCTTTATGCCAATAGGGCCAGATTGTATTTTCAAAAGCAATAATCCACTATTCCTCACTTCCTGACTGAAAGGATCATTTTAATTAGTTACTAATAGAACTCCTGTGGATTTACAGTTTGAGCAAATCAAACTTTAATCTTCTTAAGCATTTAATTACTGGCATTTGAAAGGCACAGCATTGTGGGTAACGGCAATGACTCTCTTGAAATGAGACTGGGGTGAGGCTGTGGAAAGAAGTTGGGAAATGGCCTTTGTTTAATTTTTAAAGTGTTGCTCTTCTAATTCTTGTATCCTTTGAGGACACAGATTAGAACACACATGGTCAAAGGGAAAATTTACCCAGCATTAATCTAGGGAAATGAGAAAATGGTTAACTTCAAAGTACTTGTCAAAGGGGACGTTCAGTAAACAAACCAGCTGTTATGATGCTGAACGATGAAAAAGCAAATTCATCGAAAAAAGAATGTTATGGTTAAATTGGCAAAATTTATGTTCTGTAAATTTTATCTCAATAAAAAATTGTGTAAATAGTAAATGAAAAAAAGAAAAAAGAATGTTACAACAAAACTTAAATGCTTGAAAATGACAAATTTTTATAAATAAAAAATATTTATATCTGGAGAACTGTTTAGAATATGACTCATAAACACAAAAAATTATCTCTAATATTTCTATTAATACCAAACTAGGATTCTTCATCAAATACCACTTCTCACACACCAGCCGCCATTTCCCCCAATAACATAAAGGGCCAAGTTGTCTGCTTTCATAGTGCACTTTAAGCCGAACGGCTGTAATTACCTGAAAATAAATGTTTCTTCTCCTCTGAACTTGTAAATCATGCAACAGATTTGAAGTCTAAACAGCTTAGTCTCAGCCTCCTTACGAATCTCCACTGTATGAGTATTATGTGCAACTTTGTGAGGGGCTTATAAAAGGAAGCTCCTTTCATACTATAATTGTATTTTATTTTACTATTATTGTTTTTCTGATTTTCTGACATAACATGTCTTATTTTCATGGTTTTCTCAAAGAAAAAAGTGGGCTTCCCTGGTGGTTCAGTGGTAAAGAATCTGCCTGCCCATGCAGGAGACAGGGGTTCGATCCCTGGTCTAGGAACATCCCACATGCGGCAGAGCAACTAAGCCCCTGTGTGCACCACAACCGCTGAGCCTGTGCTCTAGAGCCCGAGTCCCACAACTACCAGAGCCTGAGTGCCCTATAGCCCACGCTCCACAAGAGAAGCCGCTGCAATGAGAAGCCCGTGCACAATAAGTAGAGAGTAGCCCCAGCTAGACGCAACTAGAGAAAAGCTTACACAGCAACGAAGACCCAGCACAACCGGAAAAAAAAAAAGAAAGAAAGTGAGTAGGAGGGGAGGCTGAGGCATTCCTGAGCGGAGTCGGAGGTGCAGAGCCCAGCCTGGTGGCCATGGAAGGATGGCTCGAGCCTTCTGTGAACCTACCTCCTGCCTCTCCACGTCCATGTTCCAGACCACGATCCCACCGTCACCACCACAGGAGATGAGCTGCCGCGTGTGCTGTGCATAGGACAGGGCCTGGACTTTGTCACTGCCGAAGAAGCAAGAAGAGTCAGTGACGGTTCCGAGGGCAGGGAGAGCCCTGAGGGCAGGAAGCCTGGCGGTGAGTCTCGTGCAGGCTCACCCCTGAGTGGCACCCAAGAGCAGACCTTGGAGACCGGAATGGAATGGTCCACATGCTAACGTTGGGAGAGTACTTGAGATTTGCAACATTTAAAATTAGTCAAAATGCTCCTTTAATAATTAGCGATGTTGAACATCTTTTCATGTGCCTGTTGGCCATCTGTAGGTCTTCTCTGGAGAAATGCCTACTTAGGTCTTCTGCCATTTTTTGGATTGGGTTGTTTGTTTTCTGATGTTGCATTGTCTGAGGTGTTTGTATATTTGGGAAATGAAGCCTCTGTTGATTGCATCTTTTGCAAATATTTTCTCCCGTTCCATAGGTTGTGCTTCCGTTTTATTGATGGTTTCCTTTACTGTGCAAAAGCTTGTAAATTTGATTAGGTCCATTTGCTTATTTTGCTTTCATTTCTTTGGCCTTGGGACACTGACTAAGAAAATATTGCTGTGATTTATGTTCAAAGGGGCAAGTGGAGAAGGGATAAATTATGATTATGGGGTTAGCAGATACACACCACTACATATAAAATAAACAACAAGGATTTACTGTATAGCACATGGTATATATATATATACTTCTCTCGGAGAAGGCAATGGCACCCCACTCCAGTACTCTTGCCTGGAAAATCCCATGGATGGAGGAGCCTGGAAGGCTGCAGTCCATGGGGTCGCTGAGGGTCAGACACGACTGAGCGACTTCCCTTTCACTTTTCACTTTCATGCATTGGAGAAGGAAATGGCAACCCACTCCAGTGTTCTTGCCTGGAGAATCCCAGGGACGGGGGAGCCTGGTGGGCTGCCATCTATGGGGTCGCACAGAGTCGGACACGACTGAAGCGACTTAGCAGCAGCAGCAGCAATGGTTCAGTGGTAAAGAACCTGCTGGCCAACGCAGGAGATGCTGCTTTGATCCCTGGGTTGGGAAGATCCCTGGAGAAGGAAACGGCAACCCTCTCCAGTATTCCTGCCAAGGAAATCTTGTGGGCAGAGGAGCCTGGTGGGCTACAGTCCATGGGGTTGCAAAAGAGTGGAACACAACTTATCGACTAAACAACAACAAATATACGTATATGTATAACTGGATCACTTTGCTGTATATCTAAAACTAACACAACATGATAAATCAACCATAGTTCGAGTTTTTAAAATGCTCATGTGAGATGCTAAGGCCCCAAGAAGAGGTGGTCTCTGTCAATTACCAACACTTAAGGAAAAAAGCTGTTGAACTACTTATAATCGTACTGGTTCCTTAATTATCAATTAAATAAAATCTGTGCCATCTGTTCATGTTATATTTGTAAGGTCATCGGGCACCTGATGGAGCCAGGTAACTGTGCTGCCTAAGACTCGAGGCGCCAGCACGGCTCCCGGGGTGAATCCACAGCAGCAACAGACTTGAGTTCACTGAGTGTCTCTCTCTAGTTCTCATGCCCTCTTCCCTCAGTTTGTGTCTTATTTTTCTTTCTGGTTCGTACATGGCTGACAAATTTTTCCCTCTTGGTGGGGAATCCAGTTTAAGGGTCTGACAATTTAGTGACTACCACCAAAAGATGACAGAGATCTACTCCACTTTGGGAGAGAAAGAATGGGGAGTCTGGCTTCTTGGCGGTTTTTGTTTGAATATTCTTCTGTTTTGAGCTCAAATTAATTGAGAATTCTGTGCTCACTGGGAAGGAGAATAACTCTGTGAAATGTGGATTGGTGATTTTGTGTGTGTGTGTGTTTGTGTTTTCTTTTGACTTGTGCCTCCAGTTGTAGGACTGAAGCTGTTAAGCTCTGTGTGCCTGTGTCTGAAATTCAGGGGGTGTTTACCTCTTGTGTATGGAACACTTTCCTATTTCTGAAGGTGCCAATAAATTAGATTATGGTACCTGTTAAATCATAAGCACTTGCTTATAAAGATAAACAAATGTTTATATAAATTGAATATTTCTGAACTTCACAGAAAATAAGGAAATTAAATCCCTAAAGCTTTAAATTTACTAGGCTTAAAAATAAAAATTATTTTACAGAAAATACTATCTAACTCAGTGATATTTTAAGACTCCCAAGTTCACAAAACTAACTCTTTGGCAAATGACTAGTGTGATGAGTTTCAAAACACAGCCATGTCTTTTTCTGGCTTTGTTAATGTTAAATATAATGCAAATGTACATTTTGCTTTACTTGGGTTGATTTCTTCTAAATTTATATAGGATAAGTGGTCAAATAAGCTAATATTATGCCTATATAATATTTAAGATTATGAAAAATAAGCATGTTCAATTAAATAATTTTTCTCATAAACTTTAGGTAACAGTTATGTTTTAAGCATACCAACTTAAAGATAATTCCCAAGATCTTGGGTAATTTACAATGGAATCACAGTAAGTTGAGCTAACTGGTAAGTCACCAGACACCTACAATGGATAATTTCTTTCTTTTTAAAAAAAAATTAATCTATTTATTTTTGGCTGCATCGGGCCTTAGGACATTCAGAATCTTTCCTTGCAACATTAAGGCTTCTTTCTAGTTGTGGCTTGAAGGCTCAGTAGACCCTTGGCATGTGGGATCTTAGTTCCCCGACCAGGGATTGAACTCGTGTCCACTGCTTTAGAAGGTGGATTCTTAACCACTGAACCACCAGGGAAGTCTTGATCATTTCTAAACAAGTTACTGAAATTTCAACTGTACAGCATAATATTTAAGATTATATATGTTTGCTTATTTTTATGTGCTACAGAGAGACTGTAACTTAGGCACGTGTCTGCTCAGTCACGTCCAACTCTTTTTGACCCCATGGACTGTTGCCCTGCCAGGCTTCTCTGTCCATGGAATTTTCCAGGCAAGAATACTGGAGCAGGTTGCCATTTCCTACTTCCCAACCCAGGGATTGAACCCCCATCTCCTGCGTCTTTTGCATTGGCAGGGGGATTCTTTACCACTGTGCCGCCTGGGAAGCCCAACATAACGCAGATGAGTCATGTCAAATGAACATGTTCCTTTCTTTTACCATTTTAGAGGGATGTAAAAGTGACGTACATTGCAGGAGAAGCTGACGTCACGTTTCATGAGCTGTGCTAAGATGCTCCCTATGATGGAAAGTTCTCAATTATCCATATCCTCTGTCCTCCCAGTCTTCTCTACAAAATAAGTTAGTTACTTTGGTTAATTACTAGAATTAAAATGGGTGACTGAGATGATGCCAGGTGCAATGATGAGAAGGAAATACAACTGTGTCTGTGTTGTAGTTTTGGGGAGGGGAAAAAACGAGAGAGTAGTTTTAAAGCAGTGGTTCTCAAACTTTTTAGTCTCAGGACCCCTTTACATTCTCAAGTCTTATTTGAGGACACCAAAGATCTTTAGTTTAAGTGAGTGGTAACTATTAATATAAGTGGCCTGATGGTAACTATCAATATAACTGGCCACCTGATGTGAAGAGCTGACTCACTGGAAAAGACCCTGATGCTGGGAAAGATTGAGGGCAGAAGGAGAAGGGGATGACAGAGGATGAGATGGGTGGATGGCATCACTGGTTCAGTGGACATGAGCTTGGGCAAACTCTGGGAGCTGGTGAGGGACAGGGGAGCCTGGCGTGCTGCAGTCTGTGGAGTCTCAAAGAGTTGGACACGGCTAGGCAACTGAACAACAACTATCAATATACTTGAAATCAATCTGAGAAAATTTTAAACTACTGATCAATCTGAAAACAGCAATGATGAATCCATTCCCTTTTAACCAAATAACATACGTTTTGGGAAAAATGTATTTTCCAAAACAAAATATTTTGAAGGCAAAATGGCATTGTTTAATATCTATGCAAGTCTTTCTAATGTCTGGCTTAGCAGGAGAGAGCCAGACACTCATCTCTTTCTGTGGGCATTATGATGTCACTCATGTAGTCTCTGGAAAACTCCATTTTATACTTTTGAGAGAGCTTGAATGAAAAAGGCAATTTTAAAGTAAAATATAAATTTGTTCCAGAATATCAAAGAGAAAAATAAAGGACAAAACATGGAAAGTGAATTTTGCTTGCTTTGATTTATAATACTTGGGAGTCTAAAAAAAAAAAAAAAGCTGCAAAATACATTAAAATCTTGGTATAATTCCCTTGGGTTTGATGGCTTGCTTCCTTAGTTTGCTGATTAATGCCTTGGACTACAATGCAAAAGGATATTCCTTACCTTCTATAGAATCTGCCTAGCTAGCAGAGATTTTGTCTCACCAAAATCCTTTTCACAGCTTTATGCTGATTTGAAAAGTTCTTGATTATTTAAGGAATGAAAAGAAGAACAAGGGCCCTCTTTTTAAAAAGAGCTACATTCTTTAAGACTGTACTGCTTTCTGTATTTATTTCCCAAGTCTTCTTGTTACTCTGATTATATAGATAGCCAAGTATTGTTTTTTTTAGGCACCTGTGCTCCTGTCTTAAGTATCTAAAGATAAGTATCCTTTGACAATAATTTTGGTTTTGCCTTCCCAGGTTGAGCCCTATATTTTGGGGGGAAAAAATTGTTTAAGATACTTTTTACACCTAAAACTATCTTTGAGATTTCCAAGCAGGGTTCTGGAAAATTACAGATCTGTTTCCTTTGCCTCATAAAAATAGAGATGGTATTAAAAAAAAAAATCAATTTGTTTACTGTGTTACTATTCTAAGAGTTGCATAGGAAGAGCTGTCAGATCAGAGAAGATGCTTAGTCTTCCCTAGGTTAAGTCAGTATGGCTAAAAGATTATTAATATATTTCTGAGATTGTATATTACATGCCAAGACCCTAGAGCTTTATCAATGCTTCCACTGTCCATAATATGCTTTTACCTTCAGGGAAAACACTGATCAATTGCTCAGGAAATAGTTATGTAGGGAGTATCAGTAGAGAATTTCACTCTTCTCAATTCTGATATTATCACAGTAAAAAAATATCCATTAAGTTTCTATAATCTACAGGTAAATTTGTATTATTTTGATGCTTGCCTGAAGGCTTTGTCACAAGCTACAGGCCAGAAGGGACAATCTCAGAATTTTGAGGAAAACAATTCTATGCACCAGGTACTTTTAAATACTGGCATTTTAAAGATTCTTTAGGCAAAGAATACTAGACTGACATAACTTAGTCTGTAAACTGGGATAGTGGACTGAGTCAGGATTTCCTTGGATTTCAGGACTTTTTTTAGTCTGGAAGTAGATGGCTTTACAAATGCCCTGGGATATGGATTGAGTCAGGATTTCCTTGGATTTCAGGACTCTTTTTAGTCTGGATGTAAATGGATTTACAAATGCAGACTGCTAAACCAACATCCAGCAGAACAAGAATTAACAACACAGGACCAAATGAACTGAAGAGGGAAATTTTACTGGCGTTATTTGTCTAGAATACTGTTGCTGTTGTTTTAACATTCTACTTTTTTGATCTATGAGGATGCCTTTTCTCTTACTTTTTAGGCTGTCTCTAACCTAGAAGATCAGCCCTGGGTGTTCTTTGGAAGGAATGATGCTAAAGCTGAAACTCCAGTACTTTGGCCACCTCATGAGAAGAGTTGACTCATTGGAAAAGACTCTGATGCTGGGAGGGATTGGGGGCAGGAGGAAAAGGGGACGACAGAGGATGAGATGGCTGGGTGGCATCACTGACTTGATGGATGTGAGTCTGAGTGAACTCCGGGAGATGGTGATGGACAGGGAGGCCTGGCGTGCTGCAATTCATGGGGTTGCAAAGAGTCAGACACAACTGAGCAACTGAACTGAACTGAACTGAACTGAACCTACAGTTTAGTAAAGTCTGCTTTGGTAAGCTAAATCTAAACATTTAAGAATAATATCCAATTCTCAGAAACCCCCCAGAATTCAGAAACTGTTACTTTGTCACCTTGATTTTCATGGCAATATTTTACAGGTTTAATTAGAATCTATCCACAGGATATCACTGGGCAACCAAGCCCTTACCTACAGTTATGAGTAGCCTCTTTAGCAACTAAGGGGGCCAATGCCTTGGGAAGTGGTCCTGCTTCCCGAAAGGAAAACTGGTCCTGTACCTGGTTTGCAGGGTCCTGGCATTACAGGTGTTAAGAAAGCTACCAGGCCAAGAAACTAGCAAATGTTGAAAATCTCAAAGAATTCAACCAAAGTTATAAGTATTATAGGTGAACACTGATGATTTTCTTGGGCTTGTCTTCCTGCTGCTGCTGCTAAGTCGCTTCAGTCGTGTCTGACTCTGTGCGACCCCATAGACAGCAGCCCACCTAGCCGTGGAATAGCAGATAACAGAGGCTCTGAAAAGCCCAATCCAAGATTTCTTATAAAAACTTTTGTAAATTTCATGGTCTTAATAGTTGCTTAATACCATACATCTCCATATTTGCAAAGCCAACTAAGATGGCCTATAGGTTAATTAATACTCTTACTGCACCAATGCAAATGATGAGGTCAAACTTTGTGAGGCCAGTTGTTTTTCTATGACCAGGAATAATCTTATTATTATGATTACAGGTGAGAAGAGGGGAGGATCTCTCAGATCAAAAACTTGGAAATGGGTAAAAAGAGATTGCTGGGTATCTTTTTCAATGGAATATCAAGTGTAATCTGACACATCCTTCTGTGTTTTCTGCCTCTGTGGGAGTCAGAGTTATTATCTTTAATTGTGCTATTTTATAACTCTGTAAACTGTAGGAAATTGACAGTATTGCAAATGAATCTTATCCAGTGAAGATGCAATGAATCCCCATGCCCGGCTCCTCCCATGGAAGAAGTCAGTTGTGAAAATACAAATGCATTTCAGCACTCTCCATTGCCTCTTCATGTTTCTACTCTTTGAATTTCCCTTTGAACTGGCTGTAACATCTTACTAGTTCCTTTACTAATTAATGACTAATATAAAATCTTTCACTAAAAAACAAAGTCAATTTTCTATCTCTCCTGGTTGTGATTAATGCTTCATACATTTCAGGGGATGGACTGATGCCATTGTGACATTCAGGGGCAAGAAGGAAAATCCATCTAGTTGAACAGACTCATAACCACCCAGTGATCTGAACTATAATTCATTTGTTAAGGCACCTTGATACATATCAATGATCTTGCAAAACCAAATAAGCTACAGAAGGAACTGCTTTGCCACTCATAGCTGGCAGCAACATTCAGCAAGAGATACATAATTTATGGGACTCCAGTCCTGTTAATATTCCCACACAGAAGAACACAATGATGAATGCGGGATCCCAAGCCTTGTAATAAAGCTGCTCCGGGGCTTCTTGATTTAAGGATTCAAAATACAACCACCTTGCAATTAAAAACAAGATGAGGAAACATTCCCAGGTTTACAGATCCAGGGTGATAAAAGAGTGAAGGATACCTTCCTCTTGCACTCATGTTTCATCTGGCATCATGGTAGCATTGATACTAGAAAGCATCTTAAAACTGGTTATTATTTAATCAATGAGCATTCCGTGGACTGCACTGCAAATGCTCTTATGAGTGTATAAAGACCCCACTTTGTTAAAATAAAAGAATTACAAGATAATGACAGCAGAGCATTAAACCAAGGGTGGGGCCATTTTAAGCATGAGGCCTCGTGCGACTGCAGAGGTCACATGCCCTGAAGCTGGTCCTGAGTCTAATGCTTCTTAAGAGAAAAGGGTAGCGAAGCCTTCATATTCTCTATAGGAGCAGATTTTCAGACACAGGCTAACATCTACCTAAATGTCAGCTTAGGTCCTCCTCCATCCCCGAAGAGTAGTGGGTGGTGCTTAACTGTATACCAAAGAAATGAAACTGTCCAAAGTATGGAAAGTCTCAGCCCACTTGGTGAAATCTAATCAGCTATGCACCTACTTCCAGAAATCTCAGGCTCTTAGATTTGAAACTCCCACCTTCATGAATTTTCCAAACCTCCAAGGACCAGAGGGGTGGTTTCCCTGGTGGCTCAGTCAGTAAACAACCTGCTTGCCAATGCAGGACTCTCAGGTTCGGGATCCCTGGGTTGGGAAGATCCCATGGAGAAGGGCATGGCCACCCACTCCAGTATTCTTGCCTGGAGAATCCCATGCACAGAGGAGCCTGGAGGGCTACATACAGTCCACGGGGTCGCAAAGAGTCAGACACGACTGACTAAATCACCTAAAGCACAACTGCCACCAAGGAGCAGGGGAGGTCGGGGAGCAAGTCACACCTGAGAGGCCTCCAGGTACCTGAAAACACTGTCCTGAGTTCCTGCCGTTCTGTCTGATCCTAAGAACTCTGAGAACCTATTCATCTCCTGAGATCCAGATCAGAAGGCTACCTACTTCCTAGTGCAAAGGCAAGCTGTCCACCTTTCCCTTGTTTTCATACATCCAGGGCAGCTCAAGAGAGGCAGGGCCTGTTTTTCTTAGTCACCTCTGGGTCCTAAGAGCCCAATACAAAGTCTCGTCTGTAGACAGAGCTAAGTGAACATCGGCTGAACATATCAGGCAAAGAAGGATTAGGCGCACGTGGCAATATTTCCACTGGAAATGCAACAATTGGGGGGTTTCCCTCATAGCTTAGTTGGTAAAGAATGCAGGAGACCTGGGTTTGATTCCTGGGTCAGAAAGATCCTGTGGAGAAGGAAATGGCAATCCACTCCAGCATTCTTGCCTGGAGAATCCCATGGACAGAGGAACCTGGCAGGCTACAGTCCATGGGGTCGTAAGAGTCAGACAAGACTTAGCGACTAAACCACCACCACCACAATCAGAGAGAAACAGTCATCTTATCTGGAGGCTTGATTTATGGATTATTATCATTTTTCTTAATGAGAATGATGTTAACAAGTGTCACTAATATCCCCTTAATCTTGTGCTGATTATTTTACATGCATTATATTATTTACGGTTTTTGACAACCTTTGAGGGCTTTTCGTTCATATTACACTTATGTTAGAGATGAGGAAACTGAGGGTCAGAGAGATGAGGTGCCTTGTCCAAGCCTACAGAGCCTGCAGCTGAAGAGCTGCCTCACACACAGCCTGGCCTGACTCTGAGGTAGTTCTCAGTCACCACCCTATACAGAGGAGAGAACTCTACCCTCTGTGAGAACTTTTTTTTTTCCTATGAGAACACTAGTTGCTAATACTTTGATCTATTATGTGTTTAGCTAAATAGTTAAAAATAGAAAAAACATCTCTTTCCATCGGCCCTAATAACTCTCCACAGTGACAGTAAGAAGCGCTTCTAAATCTCAGATGGGCATGGAGAGAAAGCTTTCATACGTATTCATCCTTGATCTCCTCCAAACCCAGAAGAAGCTGAAGGCGAGAATGTTACTTCCTTTCGTGACTTCAATACAAGAGAAAAGCACAAATCCTCCCAGTGCACATTTATTGATGAATTGCCTATTGCTTTACCAAAAGAGTTTGAGAAGGCTGATAACAAAAGTCTTCCTCGTGGTAACAGCAGGAAAAGAGAAACCCTGAGCTGGGATTGTGGAAAGAGGATGCAAAGACACAGGCCGTGTGTGCCGTGGGTTGTGGCTGTGACAGAGCCTCAGGCAGTCTGTGTATCCCAGTCTTGGTGGGGAAATCCACCACAAGGGACCACGCAGACCTTTGCCTCTGCTTCATTTTTAATTTTATTTTATTATCCCTGGTGACTCAGCTGGTAAAAGGACCTGCCTGCTAATGCAGGAGACATAAGAGACGCAGGCTCGATCCCTGGGTTGGGACGATCCCCTGGAGAAGGAAATGGCCCACTCCAGTATTCTTGCCTGGAGACTCCCGAGGACAGAGGAGCCTGGCGGGATACAGTCCATGCGGTCACAAAGAGTCAGACATGACTGAGCACACATACACATTTTTAAAAAGCTGCTTAACACATGATCTAGCCCCCAGTGTTGGCCCACTGTTATGAAGGAACTTTATTAAATTTATTTCTTGGCCTCAAAGCATGTGGGATCTTAGTTCCCTGACCACAGACTGAACCCAGGCCCCTTGCATTGGAAGCATGGAGTCTTAATCATTGGACCACCAGGCAAGTTCCTTATATGTGCTTCAAATCAAGTTACCACTAAATTAAATTGCTAGCAAGTCTCAGAGACCTAAGAAAACACTATTTGAAAGAAAAAATGTGATCATAAACCTGGTCATGAAATGATAGATACTATAGAAGAATATAAAAAGTCCAAGTCTCCTGATCAGATTTGATAAAGTGGGCCTGGGACAATAAATGTCCAGGTTTATGCTTCGATCATATCCATCTAACTGGTAACTGATTCTCAAAAAAATGTAACTGGTCCCTGAAAGTGGAAAACTTTGTCTCTGCCTTCTTTCCACAGAGCTTGCCCATGATTCATGTTTCACCTGCTCCAGGAAGTACAAGTACCACAATGCTTCAAATGCAGATAATACTGTGCTGGAGAAATATACTTTCTTAGCTTTTTTCCCTTGGACTTGGAGACATTTTCACTGTCATCAATCACTTACTTGTGCTAAAGCTCTCTCTGCTTTGATGGGATTTTTTTACACATCAAATCAAACTGACTACATAAATGTCACGTTTCCCCACCGAAGGATGGTGTGAAAGCTCAGAACCCGGGATGGAAGCCATAGGGAGCTGTCCCTCCACACCACAGCTGGACATCTCTAGAAGAGGGGAAGGGAGTCTCCCCACCACAAGGGGCAGGGGGCCTCAGGTTCCGTCTGCTCTCCCCGGTGCCCGAACTCAAGGATTTGGTCCATGAATGGGAACTCGGGCCGCCAACAGTCACCCTGAGGGAAGGCAGGGAAATGAGGAATTGTAGGCGAGCAAGGAGCAGCCTCAGACCTAAGCAGAAAGTCTTTGCCTTCTGAAGTAGAATGGTGACAGAAAACACCATGGGGCGTGGTGGGGACTGTGTGTTATTCAATGTCCACTTCCCCCCGCCAGGGCCTAGCACAGACTACAAAGAAGGTTCCAGAAGCTTTCTCCACTGCACTGATCTGGGAGTCCTAAGCTACCAGCTTTGGGGTCTTTGAGGATGGAAGTTCTATTTGTGCATGTGTGCTAAGTCACCTCAGTCGTGTCTGACTCTTTGTGACCCCATGGACTGTAGCCCGCCAGGCTCCTCTGTCCGTGGGATTCTCCAGGCAAGAATACTGGAGTGGGTTGCCATGCCCTTCTCCAGGGGATCTTCCCAACCCAGGGACCAAATCTATGTCTCATGTCTCCTGCATTGGCAGGCGGGTTCTTTACCACTAGCACCACCTGGGAAGCCCACAGCTCAATATTCTCATTAAAAAAAAAAAAAAAGGTATCTGACCTCCCTCTTTCCCAGGGTTACTATAAGATTAAACTGAGGTGTCTGTGTGTTTTGAAAACTCCTTGACAAAATATTAGGTGCTGCTGCTGAGTCGCTTCAGTCGTATCTGACTCTGTGTGACCCCATAGACGGCAGCCCACCAGGCTCCCCCGTCCCTGGGATTCTCCAGGCAAGAACACTGGAGTGGGCTGCCATTTCCTTCTTGAATTAGGTGCTACTCAAATACAAGAATCACTGAACATGAATCCAGTGGTCAATTTTCAGGGCAAAGGAACGGATGCTGTGAACGTGGGCCTTGTCCTTCCAGCCGCACGTCCTGGGCCCTTCTCTGTGAGCCCCATGCTCCTTCTGTCTGTGGCTCCAGTGCTCCCCTCCCCCAGCTCAGGTGTCAGACCTGCTCTCACAGAGTGAACTCAGTGACACTGAGGAAGCGCATCTCGCCTGCTTCGGCGACAACAGGGTAACCCCTCTGAGGCCACCGGTGACAAGGAGCCCCTCACACACTCCACCTTATTACTAAATTTAAATTAAATAAACACCAGGTCAAGGCCTTCCTATTCAAGGCACTTCTGCCTGGCAGCTCTGGATCTCACCAGCCTGCCCGCCCCACCAAGGTGTGATATCCTATCAGGGTGGACTCCAGGATGGACGTCAGGGTGGACTCCAAGGATAGTCTGCTTCATTTTCTCAACGTCCAAGCCAGTATGTCTTAGAAACTGGAAGACCTATTCGTTTAGGTTTCATTACTCCGGGACTGAGAGACTCTATCTCCACTTGATAGCCTTTTCCTTTCTTACCCAACTGGAAGGTTTCCCAGCACGTGTGGCCTGAGGACACACCGCACCCAGAGATGCTGGCGGTGAGAACTGACCGTCGCCCTGCCAGCACTCTTTATGAACCACTGCGTAAAAATAAAGCTAATTATGAGCTAATCTGAATGAGTCCAACAAGCATTACTGATCTTCATTCTAAGCCTGTATTTTATTTCTCTGAAGGAGCCCAAGTTGCAGGAATTACTCGGCAGATTAAATAATAACCGTGTGTTATGAAACAAGGCTTCCCAGGTGGCACAGAGGTAAAGGACCTGCCTGACAATGCAGGAGACTCGGGTTCAACCCCTGGGTGGGGAAGACGCCCTCGAGAAGGGAATGGCATGCCCCTTCTCCAGTATTCTTCTGTGGGGTCTCAGAGTCCACCGCGACTAAACCCATTGTGAGGCAGGGCTGTATCTGGCTTTTGTTTTTCTTCACTTACATGGATGACGTCAGTTCCTTTTACGTGACCTCTATATGTGTCCCTTTGTCATGGAGAGAAACAGAAGGGAACAGTTCCTTTAAGGACCTGATACTGAGGTCCCAGTGGCTCCACAAGCCAGGTGTAGCCCCAGACAACTGATCTGTTCTCTCATGTGGGAGAGAAGGGCTTAATAGCTATGTCTCTAAAACTGAACTCTAACGCAAAAAATAATGGTCCGTGCATAGGCCCTCCAAAATTGAATTGTGTCTGTGTGTGCTCATTCGTGTCTGACTCTTTGTGATCCCATGCTTTGGAGCCTGCCAGGCTCCTCGGTCCATGGGAGTCTCCAGGCAGGAATACTGGAGTGGGTTGCCATTTCCTACCCCAGGGGATCTTCCAGGCTTAGGTAGTCAAACCTGCGCCCCTGGCATTGGTAGGCGGATTCTTTACCACTGAACGATGTGGGAAGCCCCAAATTGAATTAGCTCATATTTAATAACTCCAAACTATAAATTTAACTACTTAGGAGAAGTTTGTTTGCTTTTAAGAGTTTGTTTTTTTTTTTCCCCCCTGGGGACCATTTTTAAAGTCCTTACTGAATTTATTACAATACTGCTTCTGTTTTTATGCTTTGGCTTTTTGGCCATGAGGCATGTAGTATCTCATCCCTTCAACCAGGAATAGAACCTGTAGCCCTGGTGTTGGAAGGTGACGTCTTAACCACTGGACTGCCAGGGAAATCCCAGGGAAAAGTTTTTAAAACTAGTGTTTCCAGACAGATCTGTAAGCAGAGCTAATGCCACTTAAAACCAGCCGGCTCAGGGAAGTTGATATTAGAGTCATCTTTAATATGTCTGGAAACTTTAAAAGTTAAAAACAATTCGGATTAGCTTTGGAGTTCTAAAGCAGATAGAAGATTCTTTCCAGCCACAGGATCAGGCTTGGCCTCCAGGCACTGTGGGCGGCACAAGCAGGATGACTCAGTGAGGCCCAAGGGTCCCCAAGAGAGTTGCCCAGGGAGCCTGTGACGACATGGTGCCCTCAGCTCCAGACCAGTGAGGACCTCAGAGGACGGGGCCAAGGCATCTACTTCGAAGTTTCCTCAGTGACTCCTTGAGCAGGCGAAGTGTGAGAACTGCTCCCAGGAACAGCACTAAGCTTTTCTCTGCCGTTCCCCTCGGCCTCCTGAAATCCACCCCTTAAGGAAGAACAGTCTGATATGAATTAAGGCGAGTTCTCAGGAACTGTCCGGGGAAGGACAGAATGTACTAGGTGAGGATATGATCGCTCCTTTTCTCCTTCAGCTGCCAGTAATCTTGCAGCCACATTTGAACTCAATTACAGAAATTCTGTAGGACTTCGAGGCTTGTGTTTTGAAGCTCTTTTTTTGCCCTTCCTCTCAAACATTTACTCTTATGGTCTTCTCCCTGGTCCTCCTTTTTGCCTTTTACTTCTTTACTGGCATTATTTTATTTTATGGCTTTTTGGTAAGCACTCTCAAATCATCTGTGAACTAAAATAGGGTATAAATAAATAAACATATTTCCGTACAGATATAAATCAAAGTGGCCATTTGCGTCCCTGCCATGTTACTCCCACGCTCAGCTCTGGGCACGGAGACTGGCTTGCATGCCTCTGTTCTAGCTTTCAGCCTGGAGTCCTCTCCCAGAGTTCTTTGTAAAAACACCAGCAGGGAATCCCCTGGCGGTGGTTCAGTGGTTAGGACTACAAGCTTTCACTGCTGAGGGCGCAGGTTCCATCGCTGGTTGGGGAACTCAGATCCTGCGAGCTGAGAAGCACAGCCAGAAATAAAAGCATAAAATAAGATAAAAAAGCACCAGCAGCCTTACTTGTGTCCCTGGAGCTCGATGGCTGTTCCTTTTCTCCCACCGATGTCCCACATGATGACAGAGTGATCGGAGCTCCCCGAGAACAACACCCGCTGGACCGGGTCCCAGCAGAGAGCAGTCACCCCACCTGAGAGAACAGACAGAGCTGGCCACGAAGCACTGAGTGACAACGCTATTCATCGTCAAGTTGTGAGAGCAAGGGAGTTCAGATCTAGGGCAGTTCCTGGCACATAATACACTTTTGTTGAAAAGAACAAGTTAAGTCCCCAAAGAGAAAAAAAAAAATTGGCCCCAAGAATAAAAGTCCCACGCTTTGTGCATCTTTTCCCCCAAACTTAATGTACCATAAAAATCAAACACTGTAAAAACTAAAGGGAAATGAAAAAGGCAATTAATTGACCTTCAAAAAAAAAAAGACATGGTTCTAAGCATGGAAAATATTGCACTGTCCGGAACTATTAACCAAATTTTTTCAAGCTGCTGTTGCCTACCCCTCAGCCCGCCAACAGGAGATGAGAAGTAAATGGGGTTTTAAAAAATTCAATTAGATTTTTCATTCTTTAATTTAAAAGTGCAATGATTTTTTTCTTTTCCTTTTAAAATTAATTTTTATTGGAATATGGTTTCTTACCATGCTATTTTTGTTTTAAAATTCTTGAATACAGATGTTGCTAGGCAGAATTTAAAATGTATTTTCTCTCCTGGGGAATTTAAACTTATAGGTTCTGGGAAGATTATTTACATCTTCAAGCGACAGTTTCCTCCTCTGTAAACTGGGGACGATGGTCATACGATGACCACCACTAATATTGATGCTAATATCTACTTAACACTGCCTGCTGCACGCATGTGCAGTAAGGGCGACCGGGCCAGGCACACAGGGCTGCTCCACACACTGTCGTGTGCAGCACAGACGGCCATCTATCAGCATTGCTCCAGGGGCGTGGCTATAACATATTATAACAGATCTTTTTCCCCAGCAGTTCCCACCATAAATCAAACTCCTCGCCTAGTAAGAACAATAGCAACTTCTTCTGGATAAGATGAGCACAAAGCTTATGAATACTTCAGAATGTGAGACTCATTTTTTTACTCATTTTTATTGAAAAACATTATATTCTCAAAAGAACATACAATTGCTTCTTATTTATTGGAATCTGACACTTTCTTCTTTAGATCATCAATCTGTTCTAATGAAGTACTGCACTCTAAAAGCTTTTAGGAAAGTTTCTCTCATGTAGTGTCTGAGGAGATATTTTTTCAAGATCGAAAGGAAAAAAAAGAAAAAACAAAGAAAAAAACCCAGTATCTAGATTATGCTTAATAGCTTCTTCTGGTACCTGCACAACAAGCCACTTGTATGTATTCTTATCCCTGTAAGAACACACACCACTCCCAGCAGCACACCTGTGCTGACCACCCTCTGTATCTCCCCTCCCCTCCCCCCTCCCCTGCTCTTCCCCCCGCCCCTCGCCCCCACCCGCCGTCTCCACAATAAGCACAGAGCCAGCAGCAGGCAGGCTCTGGTGGTATCTGTTGAAAGAACGAAGGAGCAGATGAATGAAGACACAAACATCTTTTTCGGGACTTCCCTGGCATCCAGTGGTTAAGACTCTGAGCTTCCACTGCAGGGAGCACAGGTTTGATTCCTGCTCGGGGGAACTAAGATCCCGCATGCCGTACAGCGTGGGTGAAAAAAGAAAAAGAAATCTTTTTTTTTTTTTTCGTATCCACAAATCTTATTTGGAACTCCTCAGCTGTGCTTGCTTAAGCCTTTGAAAGCTGAATATTTTCTCCTTATAACTCGCCTTCTCTCCCCGTTATCGAATGCTATATACCCCTCCTTTTTAACCTTCCTTCAGTATCCGAGAATGTAATACTTCAGGATATGGATTCCATGGTGCAAAATGTTTATTCCCACACAACTGTACTCAAGGGACTCACTTTGTTAAATATCCATGGCAGAGTCAGCTAACAGTCTTCCGAAATCCACATCCCCCCTTCTGTACATACAGCTTTCCCTGGAAATCTGTGGTCCTGCAGGGACCCAGGTACTAGCCCCTCTTGCATCTAGGGGACCAGTGACCAGTTCTCAGCAAGGGAACCCAGAGAGTACGTGGAAGTCATACGCATCCATTCCGGGCCTGGGCAGTTTAGATG
This sequence comes from Bos indicus, assembly GCF_029378745.1. Lineage (NCBI taxonomy): Eukaryota > Metazoa > Chordata > Mammalia > Artiodactyla > Bovidae > Bos > Bos indicus. Next base: position 21,077,033 of record NC_091771.1, on the reverse strand, counting down.
GCCCTTTTCCTCCTTCTCTTTAAACTTCTCCCAGAGCACTGCAAGACCCTGGGGCACACAGAAATTCTGGAAGGAGCCTGGGACCCTGAATCACCATATAGAAAAGAATGGGAACGCTTGCGCTGGACTGTCACATGAGCGAGAAATCTACTTGGCTTATTTAATTAAAGACGTCATTGGCCGGGCTGTGTGTGTTCTGTCCAAATAAACATGGAAATACTTAAATAGGGCTTTCTATGTGCCAAGTGATAGATAGCATTAGCTCCCCCTAACCAGTACACCCCAACACCGACCAGCACCGTGCTATGAGAAGCAGGCCCTTGGGCCTTCTTTGCTGGTGACTGTGGGACAAGGATGGTTGATGGTGAAGAAACTGAAGTTTGTTTCCAGTATCAGAAGTGCCAAGGCTCTGGAACCAGATTCTAGATTCAAATAACAGCACCTCGGGGATGTTGTTTTAATACTCTTGAGCCTCAGAAGCTTCATCCATAAAAGAGGGATGATAATACTTTTGTTAAGATTCAATGAGTTATTGGTTCAAGATGGCGGAGTAGAAGCACGTGCGCTCGTCTGCTCCTGCGAGAGCCGAGTGAACATATAGAAGCGCCTAGAATGAACAGTGCCCGGGACACGGGAAACACGCCATCAACACGTGCTGTGATGACAGTGCAGGAGGCCTCATCTGGGCCATCGCGGCGACGGCGTCCTTCGTGGAGTCTGCCCGAAGCGGGGACCACCACGTCCCCATGCTATCTCAGCAGCCATCATGAGATCAACTACATTTCAGAAATAAGATCAGTCTCTAGTTTTTCCACATTACATCAGGCTGTAAGGAGTCAGAGCAGGGGAGGGGAGTTCTTGATAATGGAGGCAGGAAGAGAGATAACCAGGTTAAAGCAAGTTGCAGCATATTCATCAGACCCTCCCAGGGCTCAGAGTGTTACACCACAGGCTTTAATACGAGTCGGAAAGAAGAAAGGAGAAGCTGCAAGACAGGAAACAGGATGCAACTGGGGAGATATAATAAAAATCACTTTGTGTTCCTATCCCATCTCTATGTAAACAGCCTTATAACGGGATCTCTTTTGGAGGCTGGCTTACCAGTTGTATCAAAAAATCACAGCATTCACTTCAAATCAGTTCAACAGGCATGCGCTGAGCATCTTCTATAAGGCAGGCACTGTGCTAAGCTCTATGGATATAATCAAACCAAATAAGAGACTCTGTGCTGTGCTGACTCACTCAGTCATGTCTGACTCTGCAACTCCTTGGACTGTGGCCCTCCAGGCTCCTCTATCCATGGGATTCTCCAGGCAAGAATACTGGAGTGGGTTGCCATGCCCTCCTCCAGGGGATCTTCCCAACCCAGGGATCCAACCCAGGTTTCCTGCATTGCAGGCGGATTCTTTACCATCTGCGCCACCAGGGAAGCCCAAGACACTTTACGCCAACATAAATGTACAATGTTAGTTCTGAGGATGAAATATGTACACACAGGGTGTTTGGTGGAGCCATTCTCTCACAAGACGTGGTTACTCCCTCTGCCTGGAGTGCAGAGGTCCTACCTTTTACCACCCTCTTCAAGGAGCAGCTCAAAGGCCCTCTCCTGCAGGAAGCCTTCCCCCCAACACTCCTATCTAGGTGAGACACATCACATGCTCTGTTGCCGTCATCACGCACTGGATCAAACTGCTGGATTACAAATCTGTCCCCACTGCAGACTTCGCTCCTATATCTTTGTCTTCAAGCACAGCGCGTGGCTCAGTGGGTAAAGAATCCACCTGCAACTCAGGAGACATATGAGACCTGGGTTCGATCCCAGGGTTGGGAAGATCCCCTGGAGGAGGAAATGGCAACCAGCTCCAGTATTCTTGCCTGAGAAATCCCATGGACAGAGGAGTCTGGTGGGCTGCAGACCAAAGGGTCACAAAGAGTCGGGCACGACTGAGCGACCAAGTGTAGCACACAGGGTCAGTGAATGTTTACTCACTTGGCCCATTAAGTAAGTGGCAGAGCCTGGGAGGACAGGACATGAGAGCAATGAACCCTCAGGACAGAAGCTTCAGGAGCACCTTGGGGTGGGAGCTTCCTTCTGAGAAGACCACTGCCTCTATCAGCAGACAGACCTCCGGATAAGCAGCAGGGCTTTCCGCCTGACACCTCTGGCAGCAGGGAGAGTGACCCACCCTCAGCAAGTCCACCTTTCCGAGCAGTGCAGACACGCACACCTCCCACTCCGTCCACACCCAGACCCTTCTCCTCATCCTTCGTGACCTATAACTAAGATGAAGAATGAGATCCAAAACTGCAGTGGTTGTGGGTTTCCGGAGTTTCTGATATTTTAATTGAAAAAAATCATTTATTCCATGTGATTGTACTTCACTCCAGATTTCTGTCCATCCCACCCAGTGTTTTATTATATGCTTCTCCCCGCCTTGGCTCTCCACAGCGTGACTAACGTGAGTAACTGAACATACATGAATTCACTCTTAAAAGCCAAGGTTTTGTCTATACTAGTATATACTCTCATAAATGGAATTTTTTTTTTTAATGGTGAAACAAGTGTCTTTTTACTTATTTGGCTGTGCCGGGTCTTAGTTGTGGCATGTGGGATCTAGCTCCCTGACCAGGGATCGAACCTGGGTCCCCTGCATCAGAAGCGCGAAGTCTTAGCCCCTGGACTAACAGGGCATTCCTGTAAATCTGCATAATATTCCAGCATGTGGATGCACCTTATTTCACTCACTGTTAGATTTTTCAACTCTTCACTATTATAAATTTTGCTAAGATGAACACTTTTATACATAAAACTCTATTCACCATTCTGATTTAGTGAGAAGAAATTCCCAACCATGGCACCAGATCAGAGTATAAACACTTAGAAATTAAATACATGGTACCAAATGCTTAGGGAACTAATTTTTGGAGGCTGACAATATATCTTTCAAAAGCTACAGGCGAAGTGGAGGGTCACAAGTCAGGGCCCGCAAGTGCCGGGTGTGTGTCTACCAGTATGACCAGGTACCTCACCACGAGGGTCCCAATCACACCTGCTCAGTGAGGCTGCGTGGGTGAAGCAAGGCTGCAGGAGAGCCATCCAAGGGAGTCCTTGAATAAAGTACGGACCCTTTGGTTACTGCTCTTCCCTCCAGGTTGCAGGGGTGGGTGTTTCTGGAAAGGTAGACCTGCTCTAGTCTCTAGGCTGTACCTCGTCCTGAGATCCACAAGGGGACCTCCAGCTGACCCCCTGCCACCTCCTCAGCGTGCTGCTCTGTCACGTTCGGGTTAAAGCACCATGATATTCCCTCCTGAACCTGCTGTCACCGCCAACGTTCCCGTTTTCCGGAAATGGCACCACTGGCCACCCGAATGTTTCAGACAGAAACATGGAAGCCACACCTCCCTGAATCAATCATCAAGCACTGCTGACCCCTCTCTCCTAGACAGACCTCAAATGCCTGCTCTTAGCTCCATGCCCAATGCTGTCCTTCCGGTTGAGACAGGAGTCTCCCTATCCATGCACTCCAACAGTAGCTTTCCTTCTATACGCTCTCCCCACTCAATCCCCCACCGGCTGCTACCACAGGATCTGTTACCATGGAAACCACGTCACCACCCTGCCTCAGCTCCACTGCTGTTTTCCCACTGCCTGAGAAAGATGTCACATTGCCTAGAAGGTTGGCCTGTATCCCTCGTGCCCGGCTCTCCACAGGGGCCAATGGGCTCCATTCACACTTACCCACTGTGGGCTTCAAACTGGCTTCATACATCTGGGGTCTGGAATGTTCCCGCCACCCAGTCTCCTTAGTGAAGTGAAAGTTGCTCAGTTGTGTCTGACGCTTTGCGACCCCATGGACTATACGGTCCATGGAATTCTCCAGGCCAGAATACTAGAGTGGGTAGCCGTTCCCTTCTTCAGGAGATCTTTCCAACCCAGGGGTCGAACCCAGGTCTCCTGCATTGCAGGCGGATTCTTTATCAGCTGAACCACAAGGGAAGCTCAAGAATACTGGAGTGGGTAGCCTATCCCTTCTCCAGTGGATCTTCCTGACCCAGGAATTGAACCAGGGTCTCCTGCATTGCAGGCAGATTCTTTACCAACTGAGCTATCAGTCTCCTTACAGTGTTGTTTAAACACCACTTTTCTTAGAAACCTTCCTTTAACTCTCTGGATGAGAAGAAACTTTCTTGTTATCTGCCCCTAAAGCAGCTGATGTACAGCACTGGGGCTTCAGAACATTTGCTACACACATCATATTTCCAATTATTGGTTGAATGGCTCATACTGCATGAGCGGGAGTTGAACAGAGCAAGCACTAGGCTGAGTTTATTCACCAATGTGTGGCAGCCCTTGTCACATGGAGACCCTAGGACTTGACTGACTCTCGATGAAAATCCATGTCTATTGGGTGTGAAAGCCTCCATTGCAAACAAAAATTAAACTTGCAAATTAATGATATGAACGTGCACATTTGCACTGAACTTTGCCTGCTCTTGTTTTATTTTTGTTTAGCTAAACTTTACTTTCAAGACTTCTAACAGTCAGTGAACAAGTCTGTATTTCATTTTCCATTAAGTAGTATACTTTGGCAGGTTCACATTCAAGCCCTCCTGTTTCCAATATGTTCATACTAACCAAAAAATTTCTTAGAAGAAAAAAAAAAGATTTTATGGATACTATTAATTTTCAATGGTCAAAATCTGATTTTTTCCCCTTTGTTCAAATCAGTATATGACTTCCTGGTAGAAATATATTCTAATTTCTGCAGAAATATCAAAGAACTATGATAGTTGGCATTTAGTTCCAGAAATAAAACCAGCAGAGGGAGCATAAGAATATAAAATCAGTTTACTAAATCCCCATGGGTTAGTAAATGCCATGTTTTGGCCTTCGGGTACGGCTATTAGGCAGATTCCATCACTAACTCACATTTTTTTATATGACTTTCTGCACTGTGACAGAGAGTGATGGATGAATGGCTGTGACTCCGTACACATATTTGAAGAACTTATCTGCTTCTGAGTTTGAATCTGTACTGATTAGATCCCCAAGACCAGCCTTTAATGAATCTGGGCTCATCTTAAAGTCTTTGTTTGGGGGGTAAAGGAATGAGGTGATTAAGCTAATTCTCCATTCATAGACCCTTTGTCCACAATTGTGTCTGGCTGAGTTTGGGACCCCCCAAGGCCCAGATGGACTTACTACATAGGAAGAGCTTCACAATGCTCGAATCTTCATGGAATCTCTCAGACACCCTGATGCTACCTATAAATGAATCAGCAGTGCTGTAGCCAGACGGGAGATAGAGACTGGGTAGGTACTACTGTCTAGGAATAATGATAAGTTAGATATGTGATCGGGGTTTCCCTGGTGGCTCAGCGGTAAAGAACCTGACTGCCAATACAGCAGGCATGGGTTTGATCCCTGGGTCGGGAAGACCCCCTGGAGAAGGAAATGGCAATGCACTCCAGTATTCTTGCCTGGGAAATCCTATGGACAGAGAAGCCTGGCAGGCTACCGTCCAGTGGGTTGAAAAGAGCCGGACACGACTTAGTGAGTAAACAACAACAAGAAATGTGACCTGCTAAATTTATTTGCCTTTGGGTTAGATAATGACCTTTCTGGGCCATGTCCTCTCTTCCTCTAAGATACTTCATGGTGAAATCACGTGAAAATATTTTGCCCTCTTTCAGAAAGATAAGATACAATATCAAGGTTCTCAGTTGTGTCCGACTCTTTGCGAATCCATGGACTATAGTCTGCCAGGCTCCTGTGCCCATGAGATTCTTCAGGCAAGAATACTGGAGTGGCTTGTCATTTCCTATTTCAGGGGATCTTCCTGACCCAAGGATCCAACCCACGTCTTTTACGTCTCTTGCATTGGCAGGCAGGTTCTTAATCACTGGTGCTACCCGGAAAGCCCATGGAACTAACTTGGAAGAAAGAAAAGTGAGAGTGAAGTTGCTCAGTTGTGTCTGACTCTTTGCGACTCCATGGACTGTAGCCTACAAGGCTCCTCCGTCCATGGGATTTTCCAGGCAAGAGTACTGGAGTGGGTTGCCATTTCCTTCTCCAGGGAATCTTCCCGATCCAGGGATCAAACCTGGGTCTCCCGCATTGTAAGCAGACGCTTTTACTGTCTGAGCCACCAGGGAAGTCAACTTGGAAGACATGAAACAAACCCTCGGACCACCCCCTGGCTCATCTCACAAGCAGAGGCAGCTGCTTGCCTCTTCTGACCTGGAGGCAGCAATACTGAACTCTGAGCCCTCAGATCAGTGCTCTGGACAACATCTAACTATTAAAGAGTCAGAAGTTTGGGCTGAAAGCCACCTTTGCTGAAACCAAGTCTGGGAACTCTCCAGTTCATCACCATACCTGCTGAGCTAACTGCCTAAAACTTTACCTTGGGTCCATCAACTCCCTGCTCTCCCATCATTGCGGCCACACTGTGAAGCAAAGTTTCCTACCAGCTTTTCCATCATATCACTCTCTATAGCCAGAGCAATCTTTTAACATCCAATCAGGTTATATGAAAATTCCAGAGTAGGCAAAAAACAAAGGAACGGTTTTCTTTGCATGGGGAAAGGGGAGAGGCAAAATGAAGCTACTGCTTTGGGGTGAAGCTTCTGGGCTTATCAGAATGCTTTCAAGGTTTACCCATATTATTGCACATATCAACAATTTCTTCGTATTGTTGAGTAATAGTCCCTTGTATGGATATATTATGTTCTATTTCTCCATTTATCAGTTGATGAACACATGAGTTGTTTCACTTTATGGACACTATGAATAATGTTATTTAAATTAGTATACAAAAAAAACATCCGACCAGGTTAACTTCTTCACTTAAAACCATTTCTCCCTGATGTCAGGATAATCCTCTCAGTGATCTGAACTGACTCTCATTTCCTTTCTGGCTTCCTTCTCCCCTCTCCCTCCCCCGACCATCAACACTCTGTGTTCCAGCCAAAGAGTTAGTAGGAGTTCCCAAGAGAACCAGGCTTTTGCAGATCCCCAGGCCTTGGACTCTGCTGGTTTGCTCTGCCTGCACTGTTCTCCTTCCTTCTCTTTCATGAACTCAACTCTCACTCCTCCCCTAAGCTCTTAGGTCCAAGGCACATCTCCCCTGGGGAGACTTCCCTGACCAACTCCCACTCCCGTGCCAGCGAGGTGCCCGCTCCATATTCATGGACAAGCATGGTGTGGCTCCCCCAACTCTGCCACCAGGCACTATAATCACTGTTTAGCTTCAGCCTCACTCACTGGGTAGAGAGGAATTTGAGAACGATGACTATCCCTTTTTGTTCTGTGACTGGGAGTGGTGGCCAAGGTCAACCAGGGAGAGCCCAGGAGGTCCCCGCAGAATCCCCCAGTACAACCCCAAAGGAGAGGAGCGAGTGCCCTCAGAGGCTTCAAACGGAGACGGAATGTGTTTCAGAAGCCAAACGAGGGCAGTCGCAGCAGGAAGGAATGGCCACAATGTCAAACGCTACCGAGAGGTTAAGTAGGACAGAGTTTAAAGCATGGCCACTGGCCACCTCGGGGACAGCAGTGTGACCGGAGTGACGGAACGAGCCAAACTGCAGGTGGCAGGAAAGCCAGTGGGAGGGAAGAATGTGAAGCAGTGGGGAAAATGATAGTCTTTTAAGAATCCGTGCCAACATGAAGGTACTATGCTAAGTGAAACAGACCAGTCACAAAACAACCAATACCGTAGGCTTCGCCTCATGTGCGGTGCCTAGAGTCACTAAATGCAGACAGACAGACAGCAGGATGGTGGTTGCCAGGGCCTGGGGGGAGGGGCTGGGGCAGGGAGTGAGTTGGTGTCTCAAGGGCACAGTTTCTGTTTTACGAGATAAAGAATGTTCTGGGTGGTGGTGGTTGCACAACAGTGTGAAGGTACTTACTGTCACTGAACTGCACACTTAAAAATGGTCAAAGTGGGGACTTCCCAGTGATTCTCCTGGTCGGGGAACTGTGTGCTGCATGGCACAACCCCTCCCCACCCCCCTAAAAAAGGTAAAAAAAAAGGTTAATGGTCAAAATGGTCAATTTTAGGTTGTGCACATTTCACTGCAACTTAAAAAAATAAAAAAGCAGCACTGCTGTTAAGATGAGATCAGAGGGGTTTTGTTATTTTTTTTTCCCCCAGAAGCAAAAAAAAGTTTCGATGTTAGTAACTTGCAAAGAGTTGGTCAAAAGGGAGACCGAAGGATTAACCTGCAGTGTGGAGACCCTGAGAAAGAAGAGCCTGGGGCCGAGGACAGCACGAGGCAGGAGGGCAAGAGATGAGGAGGCAGAGGAGGAGAAGTTGGCTTACTGTGGAGGGAAGATGGGATGGTCAAGAACCAAACATTTTAAGAAAGCTTCTGATAACCTTCGTTTTTCTTTGAGCGAGGTCTGGGGAGAGTGGGGAAGGTCTAAAAAAGCTGCCGAGGGAATGAGAGGAGGGGTGTCCTGCGTATGGAGCCGGGTTCTGTGAGGCAGCTCCTGGGTCTGGGCTGGAGGGATGGCTCTGGTGAAGGTCGGCAGAGGCTCAGGCCGTGACCCCCGGCAGACCCCGCAGCTGACTGCACGAGGAGACGAGTGCACAAGTCTGAATCCCAGGTTAAATTTACCAAGGAGGGGGGTCAAGGAGCCCCAAACTAGAATGCTGGGGAATGCACAGCTGAAGCGAGGGGGACAGAAGGAAAGATGGGCCCAAGGATGCTGGGGAATGAGGGGTCCAAAGCAGGACTCCTCCCCTAGGACAAGAGCAAGCGCAGGTGGAGAAAGGGCTTAGGGAAGCCACAGATCAGGAGACCGAGGTCAGCGGGGAAACAGTCCCGACACGGGGCAGTTTCAGGTCCCTGTCAGGTCAGAGTAAAGGTGGCTAAAAAGAGAAATCCAATCAGAAGAGACCTGGGTTCTACCCACAAGGGAGGTTTCTGTGTGTTCTTCCTCCCTAAGGCACAGATAATTAAGATGATCTTTGATGAATCTTTCCCCTAGATTCAATCTTCTCTTTACAGCATTCCTCTTTTTCCCTTCAGGAAATCCCTTATGATCTAGGTACTATCCCATTTTACATCCTCATTCACCTACTTTTGTTCTTATAGACATCTAGACTCATATTAACTCTGTTCTACACTGAACAGTGGGCTGGTAAACCGCAGAAGACACAAAAGCTTGTTAAGAACTACGGACAGGCAATGATTCATTTTCCAGGGTCAACATCACATGTTAAAAACACGAGTAAAAAATTAATCATCACTGTTTACCCAAGTCTTTCAAAGGCTAAGTGTGGGTATAGTTTATCACCCTGCTTAAATGACCTTGAGCAGGCCAGTAACATAAAGGGGGTCTTGAAAAGAGCTCCAGAGTAAGGAAAATTAAAGAGGAACCTGTTCCTTTTTTATGTAGGCTAGCTACCAGTGAGAAATCTATTTTTCATTTCACTTGTCTTCGAAGTAGAAGTCTGTCCCACCCACCATCTTCTTGCTCCAAGGAGGGCAAGAACAGACCGAGCTGTCCTTCCAGGGTTCGTGCAGTTGCCACACAGCCTCAAACAACATCTCATTTAATATCTGCCCACCACGGCTTTCTCCAGCATAACCTGACAAAGAACCAGATCACCACCACTGCTGAAACAGACTGTTTGCTCTTTTGTTTGAACCGATGGAGAACATTGCTGACCCTCCATCATACTGAATCATTCTGCAATCAGTTACGTCTATCCCGTGTTACCATCACACAGGCCCAGAGTGTACCTCGTCACTTTCATAGCACATCATGTGAATATCAGAACACGCGGCAGGGGACAGTCGCTGTGAGAGCAGCACTTGGAGGGTCGGCTTTCAGTCCCACCTGTGTGTCCTCTGAATGTTGTGACCAGGGTGCAGTTTTCTTGCTCCAGTTTGAGGATGGTTACTTGGCCTGACTGGTCACCAATGAACACGTGCCGGGTTTCAACATCAAATCTATCATGTAAGCATTAAGGATTGTTTCTCAAAAGTGAGTGGATGGGTTGACTGCCCCCCACCTTCCCACCAAAAAAAGCATAAATGTAAAAGAAAGGTGCAAATCTCACACAAGGAGAACCTGGATATAATGCTGAAAGACACAAAAAGCGGAAGTAACTAAGTAGAAGACATGCTGTATTACTGCACAGTGGGACTCAACATGATAAAGATGAGAATTCTGACAACATGAATTTATAAATCTAATATAATCCCTGCAAAAATTAATTTTTCCCCTTAGAATTGGATATATTCATTCTAAAGTTCACATAGAAAAATAAGCAAGCAAGAGGAGCCAAGAATACTCTGAAAATAAGAGTAATGTGGTATTGTGACTGGGGGAGGTTAGCCCTACTAGATGTTAAAACATGTTGTAAAGTCTCTTTAACTGAGTGTGCTACTTAAATAGACAGACCACAGGAACAGAATAGAAAGTCTAGAAATAAGCCCCAAAGCATGTAGAAATTTAGTACATATCTGATAAAAAGCTGGCTTTTCAAATGAACAAGGAAAAGATGAGTGAAACATAAAGCCGGCACACACTGAGCAGTCATTTGGAAAAATAGAACAGCATCTGTATTTCTTTATATGCCAGGATGAACTTCAAACTAATGAGGGATCTAAATAAAAAAATGAAAAATATAAGTTCTAGATGGGAGAGTTTCCTTCTAACCTTGGAGTGGGGAAAGCTATGATTCAAAAACACAAACAACAAGCAAATACCATAAACAAGGCACAAGACAAACTGGAAAAAATATCTGCACCTGATGCCACAGGAGGTCCAAATCTCTAATATAAAAAGAGCAGTTAGGAAGAAGACTACAAACCTAGTTTTAAAAAAAATGGGCAAGACACATGAATGGATAGCTGAAGAAATGAAAATGGTACTTTGCAGGAAAAAAAAAAAAACCTAGCAGGCCTGACTGGTATCCTCTGAAAGGCTGCTATTTCAAGATTGGCATGGCGTCTGGGAACTTGGATTTTGGGAGTGTTCCCACCACTTTAACAGACAATAGTGGCTGACTGTGCCTTAACTGTGTAAACAATATAATTTGTGCCAAACACCTGCTTTCCTTCTGGGAGCCTGGAATGCTGGTCCATGTAGGAAGAGGCTGCCTATGTGACTGGTCTCCAGTAACAACCCAAAGCCATCCCTGGTTGGGAATGCCCAGCAATGCTACTTGAACAGATCTGCCCCAGAGATGCAGTGGTCAAAATAAGGAATGATATCCCATAACGCAGTAAGAGCTAAAGTTTGGAAACGATCCAAAAGTTCATCAAAAGAGGACTTAGAAAATATGATGCGTGCCTGGTCGCTTCAGTCATGTCCCACTCTTTGCCACCCCATGGACTACAGAGCCTTCCAGGCTCCTCTGTCCGTGGGATTCTCGAGGCAAGAGTACTGGAGAGGGTTGCCATGCCCTCCTCCAGGGGATCCTCCTGACCCAGGGATCGACCCTGAGTCTCTTATGTCTCTTGCACTGGCAAGCAGGTTCTTTACCACTAGTGGCCACCTGGGAAACCCATTAACTACGATACATTCGGCCAAAAGAACCCTACACAGCTAGGAAACTTGACACGGAATAATTTCCAGGGTATTTTATTAAGTGGGGAAATAAAGCCGAGGTATGTGAGAGTTTATATGCTACCCTACCTTTGTGTAAGAGCAACAGGGAAATATAAGAGAGAAAGTGTGTGTGTGTGTGTGTGTGCGTGCGCGCGCGTGTGTGCTTATATTTATGAAAGGAAACACTGGAAAGATAAATTAAGATTGATCAAAATGGCCGTCGGGACGTTCCGGGTGGTTCAGTGGTTAAGACTCTGGGCTCCGAAACAGGGGGCCCAGGTCTGATCCGTGGTCAGGGAACCAGGTCCTGCATGCCACAACTAATGGTTCTGAGTGCCACAACTAAGACCTGGCACACACAAACTAAAAAAAAAAAAATTTTTTAATCAAAAAAATTAACGAAAAACATTTTTAAGTGTAAAAATTTTTTAAAATTTAAATGGCTGCCTACGGAGAGGGGAGAAAAAAACTGAGCAGATGAGGGTGGTAGTAAGAATTTTCTCTCATCAGGTCATTTCCATGATGGAATCTTGTAATTATTTTACATATGAAAAATATTTATAATTAAAAAAAAAATCCCCCAAATTGACAACAAAGAAAAATGAATACAGCTACTATCAACTTCCTGATATAACCACAGAGCTAACATAATTATTTCAAATCACTTTAAAACACAGTATTTTAACTGTATATTCTTGGTAGAATATATCCTCAGGACAAAGAAAACAGCAAAAGAAACTAAAATCTCATTCAGTGGTCCTGTTATTATAATACTGTATCATTATTTTGAAACAAATATCCCATGCTAGTGCTCAGTCACTAAATCATGTCCAACTTTTTCAACCCCATGACAGTAGCCCGCCAGGCTCCTCTGTCCATGGGGTTCTCCAGGCAAGAATACTGGAGTGGGTTGCCGTTTCCTTCTCCAGGGGTCTTCCCAACCCAGGGATCAAACTCAAGTCTCCTGCACCGGCAGGTGGATTCTTTGCCACTGAGCCACCAGGGAAGCCCTAAATATACCATGGGAAAAGCAAAATAAGGAATTATGCTGATGCTTAGGAACTAAGGTTTTCAGCCCAAGATAAAAGAATCAAGTACAAAAATGAAATAAAAACTCTATAAGGTGAAATCTGAAATAGAAATATTATATGAACTGATGATTTGTTTTCTTTTTTAAAAAATACACATACACTTATTTCCTAGCTATATCTGAGTACTGTTCCTCACTAAGAGGAACGGCTGATTCCAGGGCTGGAACGGGAAAATACCAGACGAGCTTAAAACATGTTGCGTCAAGAAACAAAAATGCTGGAGTAGGAAATGGCAACCCACTCCAGGATTGTTGCCTGGAAAAGTCTGTGGACAGAGGAGCCTGGCAGGCTACAGCTCATGGGGTCACAAAGAGTTGACACAACGGAGCAGCTGAACACAAACAAGGGCCCACCTTAATCCAGACTGATCTCATCTCAAAACCACAATCACATGTACAAAGACTGTTTTTCCAAATCAGGTCCTCTTTGTAGGTTCTGGGTTACAACTTGGGCATATCTTTGGGGCCGCTATTAAACCTGCTGCGGTCTGGTAAGAAAAAAACAAAACAAAAATGCTACCAAAGGCGAGTGGGGTTCTATCAAAAAGACACAGGAGCCAAAATAATGTGGCTCTTACTGGCCAAAGATGGGACAACATGAGCATCAGGAAAAAAAAAAAAAAATAAGGGGAACAAGTTCCCTGGTGATCCAGTGGTTAGGACTCCACACTTTCACTGCCAAGGACCCAGGTTTGATCCCTAGTCAGGGAAGTAGGATCTCATAAGCTGGTTGGCATAGCCAAGAAAAAAAAATAAATTTTTAAAAAAATTTTAAAAATAAAGAAAGTGGGAAAAGAGGAGCAGTTTACTGAAATATACTGAATATATCATTAAAAACCAAACCAAGAGTTTATAATAATGCTCAAAAAACAAATCTCTACTGAAGGTAACTAGGGCATTAAATGTCTGCTCTAAAAAATGAGCAATTAAAGAGAAATAATTAAGAACTTATGTTGCTTTTCCTATACTAATTGTATTTCAGGATAACCAAACAGCTGTAGTCAATGAGGGAAAGTTCTACTTTATAGAAGAAATCCAACTAATAAATGTAGGAAAAAAATGAAAGGATTACAAAATCACCCTTTCGCAATCCTAATGAAAGGACCGGATTTGGGAAAAGAAAAGCAGTGGATGAACCCATAAAGGACAGGCTGATGGGGAAGAGTGCCCTGCAGGGACCCCGCTGTCACTACCAGAACCACCGATCCATCCTGCTGTCACTGGAAGGGTGATGACCCGACATGCTGTGTGTCCTGATGAGGAGCAGAATGAACCACACGGTACAAATACCAAGTGTTCTGCCCAAAAGCTGAATCCGAACTGAATCAAGATATCAGAGGCCACTTTCAGCTTACAGAAAAATTAGGGGAAAAGGTAGGAAGAAGAACAAGTTATATGACATTACGAGGAAGCAGAGGTCACTTCAGAACGTGAGACTCTAAAGGAGAACCGACTCAGTCCCCTCAACAAACGTATAGTGGCAATAAAAAAAATCTGAAAGGAAGACTGGGAAATTCAGGAGACGCGGCAACCACCTCCAACGTGCGGACCTTGTCTGGACTTGATTTCAAACAGATCCACTGCAAAAAGCCACTTCTGAAACAGTATGTTAAACTTGAAAATGTATCAATTATTCAGTATTATCAAGGAGTGATTGTCAACTTTAGGAGTAATGACAGCACTGTGGTTATTGGGAAAAGATTCATATTTTTGAGAGGTGCATAATGAAGTGTGTAAGGATAAGAAGCCATAAGGTTTGGAATTTGCTTTAAACTACTCCAGTGAAAAGACAGACAGATAGGGACAGAAGACCCACAGTGCACTGGAGCATTAAGTACATGAGTGTCCACTACACTATCTTCTTCAATTTGATACGAGTTTTAAAATTTCCATATTAAGACATTTTTTTAAGCAAAGGAGAACAAAGTAGAGCAAATTCTCCTGGTCTCAAGAATAGGGAGAAAAGTTATCAGATATACATAAAACAATATTAGGATTTACAAAGAATAAGATCGCCTTAAATTTAATTATCTTGATTAATTATAAGAACACAGATGAAAAAACAGATGCCTGTCTTCGCAACTTTGGGGAAATAACACACACACACACACACATACATGGATGCAACACAAGCTATTTGGAAGAGGGCTAAAATAAAATTATAGTAAAACCTCAAAGCCAGAGTGACTGGAATTTAGTGTGACATGAGGAAATATGAAAATCAAGATACTCTTAATAGCTTTTCAGTACTCTTTTCCCAAACAGGAACAAACAGAAGAGGGTGGTACCTTGGAAATATCTCCAACATGGATAAATTCTTAAGATGCAGAGTACCTAAATTATTTTTCTGGAAGCATGACCAGATGTGACCAAAACTTTGTCCAATGACAGAATGAAGGATGAGGCTAGATCAATGTAAAGACCAGCAACAGAGGTAGGGGAGGAAAACAGTTCTATGTCCTACGTCAACCTGCCGTGGGACCTTGGGGAAACAGCTCCATTCTGCTGTATCTAGTTGGGCCCAGGGCTAGCTCAAAGATTTAAAAACCCAAGTTCTAATCCTGGTTCTGCCAGGTTAACAGTCACGTGACCTCAAGAAAGTCTCTTAACCTGTTGAGCCTCTCTGATGCATTCTACTCTGAAAATTGAGAATTAGGTCTTTATGTTTTGCTAGGGAACAAAGTAACGTTATATAGAAGCACTAGGTAAACACTCAGGGGCTGCAAATATAAGATATTTTCTTCTTTTTCCTCTCCTTCACTTCCTTATTGTTACTATCCTTGTTGTTGTTGGTAATAGGATAGTCTGGCTTCCCAGGCAGTGCTAATGGTGAAGAAGCCACCTGCCAATGCAGGAGACCCAGGAGATTCGATCCCTGGGTCAGGAAGACCCCCTGGAGGGGGCAATGGCAACCCACGCCAGTATTCTTGGTTGGAAAATCCATGGACAGAGAAGCCTGGTGGGCTCTTGTCCACGGGGCTGCAAAGGGCCGGATACGACTGAACACACACACACAAAACGGTAGTTCACTTAATACTTGAAGCGTCAGATCTTCAGCCAAAGCAACAAAGATTTTGAGGTGATTTCAAACCTGATAATTCAATTTGTGAACTGGTCAGTCGTCCTGTCATCCTTTGTTTCTCTACTTGAATTTTGGTTACTTTCTTTGCATATTTACTTCGCAAAGAGGCCTGAAAGAAGAGAAGAAAGGCTATATTCCCTGACTTATTCTATCACTGTTGGCTTGTTTGAATGACCGTTTGAGATGCAGATGGGAGAGAATTTATATGTAGAGATGAATTTATATGTAGAGATGAATTTATATGTAGAAGATTTTTATCTACACCACCAGCGTCCACTATGAAGAGAAATGGGGGTCATAATATTATTCTGAACATTTTAAGTTATTTCAACAGATCTTCTTTTCATTATCACTAACCACCCCCGCCCTGCCCCCTGAAAAAAAACCCTGTAAGTATAGAAGACGGCAGAAAGACAAGGGGGGCGAGGTGGTGGAGGAGGGGGGTCCCATGAAACAAATGGGCTTAAAAACTGGATTTTAAGTGAACCCTAATGCTGTATGGGTTGCTTATTAGCAATCTACGCACCAGGCGGCTCCCAGGAAAAGCCCTGCAGCCTGGGAAAGTCACATGGTTCCTGGCTGAGACTCTGGCAAATTCAGCGTCGTTATGCATCAGGGCACGGCACTGGGAAAGTACCAGGCAGATACACGCTCCCAGGAGCTAGGGCTGGCACTGTGACTCCAGAACTGGAGCTAGGGAGGTGGAGGGAGTTTTCTGGAAGGGCATCTCTGCAGTATTGCCGCTCCCTTCCAAGGTTGGACTGGATGGTCATTTGCACGGGGGAAGGAAGCCTGAGGCTTTCACTACACATCAAAGCTTCTGCTAGCCAATCACATGATTTTTTTCTGCTTGGTAAACCACATGGTGTGGCCAAAGGAAACAGCTGAAAAATGAAGATGACCTTTGGAGATGCCTGAACAGATGAGTCAAAGACTATAATAAGAGTCAGGACAAGTTTAATTCTGTGTATTTATGGGGTTCCCCCCCCCCCCCATTTTCAGATTGTTTTAAAAATAAACTTCTTAAGGGCAAGATCTGTATTTCTTTCTATGCTCCCCGGCTTTGTTAGGTGATACAGAAGATACATCACTAGGCTTGGCTAGTGATAGAGAAGCCAGAATGTTAAGAACAAATTATATTGATGCCATTGGTTCTTTTCTCAAAGGGGTAATGCAGTTTAACTGCTGGGAAAACCCAGCAGTCCACAGCAGAAGACCTGGGTTGTGGTGGTGATTTTCCTTCATACCAGCTAGGGGGCTGCAGAGAGAGGCATGGGATCCACTCTGGGCTGTAGCTGCTCATCTGTAAATGAGAAATTGGACGGATGATCTCTCAGGGAGATCTAATCTAAGCACTACAAGAAATCATTAATCTACTGGCAGGAGAGATCATGTACTTCAATTCAAGCATTATGCTTGTCTGAACTGGCTTTTTAGTAAGTAAAGCATGGAGTTTCTTTTATCAGCCACCCTCTCAAAGATAAGTTGATCTCGATTTCCATTCCTCCTCACCCTTGCTTCTGGTCTTCTTGGTAACTTGCTATTTTTAAAACTTTCCATATGGCCACTCTCGGTTTCTTCCTCTTGCCCTTCCAGTAGGAAAATAAGAGTGACACTATCCTAAACACACACACACACAAATACAACAACTGCCACATGTCTGCAAGGAAACAGCAAGGTACTCTGCCAGATGGTTGCAAGTTACTGAACAGGCATTTTATAAATATGAGATGAAAATCTGAAAGCAAGTCTTATTCTTTCATCCTGTTTCTGCAGACAAGTAATCTGTTTCTAACTGTTTCCTCATTTGTCAGAAGGTGGAGAGATTCTATGCTTTTGAAAGAAGAAACTCAGGGCCCCTTCCTTCTTACAATGGTAGCATCACCCATCCAGGTCTCACACTTGTCAGGCCCAAGTGCCCAGAGCGCTGGATGTGAGGATCACCCATCATTAGCAGGTATGCGCAGTGAGCACACGGACCCTGGAAGCTTGGGAGATAAGAGTTAGTATCATTCTACACATTCTGGAAAAATCTGGCACCTGGAACAAAGACTCGTACATAGCATTACCGTGTTCAGCCTACGCTGGTCCCAGCATGGCAGCTTCTCAATAAATATTCTTAAAATGAATAGGGATCCTGTGGTTCTTCTGCCAGGCACCAAAATGCGAGGGTTCTCAACCTTAATACCTATGTGTAAATTATTTCTGTACAAAAATAAAAGACTGCATTATCTCCGTGTTCCATAATCTTTCTGACAGCTGAGGCTCACAAATCTGGGCTGTGTGCTGTGTAGACGTCAGACTCTGCTCACGGCAGACCCACAACCTGCTCGGCAGGGACTGTTATTTCAGGCGAAATTGATTTACCCCGCCTACATGAGGACCCCTGACAATTTACGTGTTAGGACAGTTTATAAGCATCTTAATCAGAAGGGCAGCTCAGCAAATAAAACACGAAACCTTCAAAGTGCACATACCCAGAATGCTCATGAAAGAAAGAAGTCAACAGCTAAGTTCCCACCAAGGGATTCTGTCCAGCAAAGGATACTGCAGGCCTGAGGCCACAGCACTGGTGCGGTAACCTCCCAGACGCTGCCCACTCTCGGAGCAGTGCCAGGCAAACTGCTTGTCCTGTCCCGTGCTCAGCACCCACTCCAGCTCCAGGACAAACTGGATCATCGTCACTCGGCTCTGATGCGCTGAAAACCAAGAGACAAGAAAACAACCCATCAAGCATTCTAAATGAGGCATGGTGCCGGGAGCCGGCATATTGCATATTGAGTGCATATTGCATATTGAGTGCAGCACTTTCCACAGCATCATTTTTCAGGATCTGGAATAGCTCAACTGGAATTCTATCACAGCGTGAGGAACTCCGCCCATGACAAAGGTCATGAGGAAGGAGGCTCGGCATACGCAAAGGCGGGATCGAGCTTCAGGAGTCCCCCTGGAAATTCTCGAGCATCTACCCCCAAAACCAGAGTCTGCCTACTTTCTGCTTTGTGCTTTCACCTACACCTCTGACTTTACGGGGGGCTGTCCCCCACTACCTCTCTGAAAAAAGAGTTAGCTTACAGCTCCAGTTAATAATTCCTGGGTGTGACAGTGTTTTAACCTACAAACTCCTTTGGAAATCCTCTGGCCTGCCTGAATAGGTTTTTCCGGCCACATGTGATTGTTCAGAGCCTCCCAACTGTGAGAGGCAGGAGATGTTCTAAACTGTCTAAACACAGATTCTTTTGAGTAGTTAAAAGATTGATTAGAAATTGTATTGGTGAAGGGATTTTCATTTGTTGGGCCAATGTTTGCTGCTAAGTTTCCATATCCCTTACCTGCTGTGTCCCTGGCAGTGTATTGATTAATATAATTGGTGTAAGTAGTAGCTTTAATGTTTGTAACCTGGGACCCTTGAGTTAATTCTTTTTCTTGTTATAGCCCACCATACCTTTGCTCTGTAGGAATGCAACTTTATCTAATGCTTTTGGAGGGTGGCTCCTGACCAATCACCTTTAGAGAAAAATAAGTTTTCTGAAGAAAGGGTCTTAAAATGTTAACAGGCCTCCGGGCCAGAAGATGATGCAAATCACCTAAGCTTTTGCATATGATAAGTTTGCAGGAAGAAAGCCTGGCTTGCTGCAAGACTCTACCCCTTCCCCCATTATCCTCTATGCATAACTTAAGGTATAAAAACTACTTTGGAAAATAAAGTGTGGGGCCTTGTTCACCGAAACTTGGTCTCCCCATGTCGTTCTTTCTCTTACCTTCTGGCTGAATTATTCAGCCTCTTTTCTCCACTGAATTTCCTCACTGAGCTATCCTTATTTCAGCCTCTTTTCTTCACTGAATTTTACTGAGCTATCCTCATTCTATTACTCTTTATATCCTTAATTAACATTTAATTAAGCAATTGTTTCCTGATCTTCGCCTACGCCGTCTCTCCTTCGAATACCCTGGATCAGCCGGGGCTGGTCCCCGGCAGCATGGTCCACAGAGGTGCAAGGTTGTCTCCTCCCCCGCCCCAGCGTAAGCTAAACAGTAGATCATCATGGCAAATGCAAGCTGGAATGGTGGTTCTCATCAGGGGTACAGCCATGACCCCAGAGAAGACCACATCCGAGTCCCTATAAGAAAATGTTCCCAATAACCCAAGGGTCAAGGGCCACCTCTTTTAGACTTGTTAGAACTGCTGGTCTAGAGAAAGCCAGATCACTGTGACTGCAAAACACGTTAGGAACGACACTCTCCTAGTAAGTTACTGGGTCAGTTTATTTAAGCTTAAGAAAAAAAGCAAAGAGCATTACTGTCCTCCTTTTGATGAAGGCTGGCTTTGAAACCCACAACAAAGTTCTAGATGAATCTTCCATGACAAATCAAATGCTTGGAGCTTGGAAAGGACGGCAGAATTATTCTCAAGGGCCACATTAAAAAAAAAAAAAAAGAATAAAATATCCCCTACATCAAAGTATACATAATGAGATAATGGGAGCAAATTTCCCAGGGTCGCTCAGGAATAAGGGCGCCGCCATTACAGAAGTATTGCATCACAGAGCTTCAGAGTTAGAAGACACCATTCACGCCCTTGACCCCCTCTCCCTGCTTTGCATGTGGGCAAACTGAGGCAGGATCAAGTCGAGGAGTTTGGTCAAGGTCTCATGGCTTCTCAAGTACCAAATAAAATCAGTAAAATATTTTCTTTCTTCTTCTTATACAATTCCAGGGGGAGAGGTATGGGGGTGTCCACGGCCACTGAACAGAGCTGACCGGAATAAACAAAGATTGAAGTCTCAGAACGTGGACCTTACCAGGCTACCTGGGCCCAGGAGGTGGCAGCCTGGTGGGTGAGAGGAGACATCCTGAGTGTGACGAGGTGACAGAGACGACATCAGCTTCCCATTTTCATCATGAAAATAGGACGAGACATGGATGGATCAATGCAGCTCTATCGGCAGTAACAATATCACTGCCAATTTCTGAACGTCTAACAAGTGCCAAGGACTGAAAGATATTCTCTCACTCAGTCACTGTAATGACTCTGCAAAGCTGGGGGGCCTCTTTCTTTTACACACACAACCTGGCTTTGGCAAGATCACCCTTCTAGACTGGTGACCAAACAGTACGGCCAGAACCACAGTGAATCCCTCTGGGACAGACATTTCACCAAATGCCTGATGTTTAAAAATCTGACATCTGAAGCTGGAGAGTCTAAAGGGATTTAGAAGGGGCATAGAAGCAATAATATTGTAACTTCTCTACACAGTACCTGTCTTTCAGAGAATTGGCCACCATCAAGATCAAAACATTGTTTTAAACTCAAGGATGGGACTACCTAGAGAAACTCCTGTCACGTCTGTGTCATCAAATGCCCAATTTAAGTCCCACCAATGGTGGAATAAAAGCTGACTCTCTAATGACTCACTTTCAAGCCTACTTCAGGCAGAACGTGGCCCTCAGCGCCTTGCTCCCTTTTTTCAAGAAGGCGCCGTTGATCCTCTTCCGGTTACTTTCTAAGTCCAAGGGGATGACAGTGGGAAGATAAGGGAGTTTACAGCACTCCAAGCTACCATTCTATGTCTGAGGAGGAGACAGACTCAAAAATCTTATGTGACTTGCTCAAAGCTGCACAATCAATGAGTGACAAGGACAGAATTAAAACCCTAGTCTCTCTGCCAAAGTTGGTTCTCTTTCTCTGTCAGGCTGCCTATGACTACTGAAAATACAAAAACCAACAAAAAACAAGCCCTAAAACTCAAAGCACATACTCTTTCTAAGATGACAGAATTCTCTTATTCAAAAAGAAACCATTTGAAGATACATACGTAGCGCTAAGCTTCAGGAACCTAGGCTCGAAGCCTGGCTGTACTTGTTAAACGGGGGCCACGATCTTCATCTTAGGGAGGAAACATCTAGTTTCTCACAATTATGTACACATGACCCCTGAACAAGGCACGTTTGAACTACATGGGTCCACTTATACGCAGGTATGTTTCAACAGTAAATACTACAGCACTTCCCGATCTGCAGTTGGACAACAGTCAACTGCATGATGTAGCTATAGTTTGTTTTTTTAACAGTTGTTTCTCTCTCAAGTTGAGGAAGTTCCTGTCTATTTGTAGTTTGCTGAGAGTTTAGATCATGTGTGAGAATCAGGTGTTATTGATTGCTTTTTCTGTGTCAATTAATATGATCCTATGATTTTTCTTCTTTAGGCTTTTGACATGACTGATTACACTGATTTTCACTGAACCAGCTTTGCGTATCTGGAATAAACCCCACTTGGTCATCATGTATAATTCTTTTTACATGTTGCTGGATTTGCTAGTATTTCTTTTAGGACTTTAACATCTAAGTTTATGAGAGAATTGGGGCTGTAGTTTTCCTTTCTTGTAATGTCTTTGTTTTTGGTATTTGTTTTAAAAGTGATTGTTTTAAAAAATGGTAATAGAGATAAAAATCCACATTATATAAAATCCACCATTTAAACCATTTTTCAGTGTATAATTCAGTGATTTTTAGTATATTCACAGTGTTGTGCAATCATTATGGGAAATGTTCTATTTCCAGAACATTTCTATCACCTCCAAAAGAAGCCCATACCTCCAATCCCCTTAGTCCCATCCCTGAGGAACCCCTAACTGACTTTCTGTGGCTATGAATTCTCCTATTCTTAACGTTTCATATAAATGTAATCACACAATGTATGGTCTTTTCTTTCACTCAGCATGTTTTCAAGGTTCATCCACATGGTAACGGGTATCAGCACTTCAGTCTCTTTTTGTGGCCAAATAAGAATCCACTGTATTGATAAACCATATTTTGTTTACCCATTCATCCATCTGTGAATATTTAGGCTGCTTCCATTTCTTGGCTATTGTGAATAAGGCAGCTACGATATGGACATACAAACACCTGTCCCTGCTTTTCTTTCTTTTCGGGAGTAAACCTCACTTGGTTGTGATGTACTTCCCTTTTTTATATCGCTGAATTTGATCTGCTTTAATTGTGTTTAGATTTACTTGATTCTATTTTCATGGGGGATGCATGGATACTATGCATGCCTTGTTCACTATTATAATTTTCAGTTATTGGAACACAGTAGGTACTCAATAAATGATCAGTGATACATTAAAAAAAAACACTAAAAGAATAAACCAATAGAGATGGTGATGTACACACTGCTATATTTAAAATAGATAACCAAAAAGGACCTACTGTTTAGCACACGGAATTCTGCTCGATGTCATGTGGCAGCCTGGATGGGAGGGGAGTTTGGGAAAGAAGGGATACATGTATATATATGGCTGAGTCCCTTCACTGTTCATCTGAAGCTATCTAAACATTGTTAATGGGCTAGACCCCAATGCAAAATAAAAGGCTCAAAAGAAAATTAAAAAAAAAAAGTTATTAAAGGAAAAAAAAGAATAAACCCATAGGGAAATGAATTTTTGCTCAACATCTAGAAATGAAGAACTTAATGCTGAGAATTTTCTAAAATCAGGAAGGGTTGCTACGTCTAAGGATACCTCAAGAGGAGAGGCCGGAGGATCATGAATGAGGTCATAAGATGTGGATGAAATGACCTCTAAATGTTCCAAGGTCTACTTCTAATGTTCTGGGCCCTGCCACTGTTGACCTGGAGGAAACACTCCTTAGTGAAAACTTGCTCCTGATCTGTACTATGTAAATGGTCTATGGAACAATGCCAATGTTGAAGACACAATAAAACCCGAACGCCTTCCCTGAGACAATATGAACCTTTTACAACCGTTAACCAAAAACGGAACGAGCTCCGTGGGAAGCAGCTCACTCCCGAGCCCGGCCCCACTCTCCAAGTCTGCTGCAGGGTCTGCAGGCAGTGGGGCGGAGCAGGGAGACCAAGGACAAAGGCCATGGCTACAGGAGTCACATGGGAACTGGACTGGTTCTGCAACCGGCTCTGCAACTGTACCGGCCACGGGACTACATGCCAGTCAGCCAATCTCTCTGGGCCTCTGCTTCTTGATTCCAAAACCGGGATAACATTCACCACAAAGCACTGCGGTGTTTTGTTCCCAGCGACTGTTTTAAGTTAAGTCCCCTCTTGTGGCCACGGAAGCCGTCAAGGAACATTTCAAAGTCTAAGGCAATGAAAACACTACTCTAATTCCTACCTTGATAGTTTTTCACAGGAGTCATCTTGTTATAATCTTCTGATAAAATAAACTCCTACAAAAGAGAAGGAAAATATTAAGCAAAAAGAAATTCTTTAAGTGAATAAACATGTTTGGTAAAAACTGGATTGTATAAAGCAAACATCATCACTGAATTACATCTAACATTAGTATTTTGCCAATCAACTCAGCATTTTCTGTTCCTCTCTAAAAGTAACAATCATAATTATGATCCAATGCAATTATCGTAATTTTTAACCTTACAACTCTGAAATTAATTTTTTTTTTTAAGTATACATCAGAAGAAAACTGGATCAAGTTCAGAGTTTTGATCCAGGCCAATTTTGAAGGTAAATCCGATTCAAATTACATTTTTTCTCGGTGGTACCACAGCTGAAATTTTGCAAGTCTCTGGCCAGAGATCAAACAGGATGGTAATGATCTACTAGGAAAATAAGTTAGCTATTTTAAAGATTCGGTTTCCAATAGCAGTCTTATTTCCCAGTATAACAAGCTTCTCAAGGCTGCATCTTACTCATCCCTGTGCCCCCAGAGGACCTGACACAGTGCTTTGGCACAGTAGAGAGTCAAGATACAGTGAAAAAATGGATATGCAAAACATAGTCAATAAATAGTGGAAACAAAATATGTAAAAGGTGTCTCCCAATCTGATGAGGTTAGTTTCAGTTTCTAATTTACTCAAAATGATCAGTTTCTATATAACACATTATACATACTCTTTGTGAAGACACAGAAGAGGTGATTTGGTGTTTATGTTAGCATACTTCACCTAAGCACAAACAAAGACCCATATGTAGAAGCCAGTCAGAGGTATATAAGTTCAGGCCAGGTTTTGAGTCCTTTAATTTCTTTCAAATGCAAAATCTGAAAGCAGCATTTCAAATTTTGAAATGTCCATATATTCTTTTTTTAAAAAATATAAATTTATTTATTTTAATTGGAGGCTAATTACTTTACAATATTGTATTGGTTTTGCCATACATCAACATGAATCCGCCACGGGTGTACATGTGTTCCCCATCCTGAACCCCCCTCCCTCCCCGTACCATCCCTCTGGGGTCATCCCAGTGCATTCTTAAACAGTATATTTCCATATATCCTTAAACAATAGGTTGTCAAATACAAGGAAAACCTCCAAGAGTAATAAACTGATGATGTCTTTATGGGAACTGAAAAACAGAACAATGAATCTTTTCAAAACATTTGGAGGCTTTCAGAATTGCTCCTTGATGACTTCAAGAAAGGCGGTAGAAGGACAGACGCACAGATGCGTGACTTGCAATCCGGGTATTTACTGAGTTCATACAGTTTCTGTGGTTTTTCAGAGGTGCATGATTAGGTGCCACAAAGGTGAAGTACAAGGTGATGTGAGAGGATAAACACCTTAACCAAGTCCCTCTGGGTACTGACTCTTCCACCCCAGCCCTCCTTAAGAAGCTTATCTGCAAATGGATTTTCTTCACCATGTTTTTCTCAGTAATAACATTATGCAACTTGTCATTTTTTAAATTCGTTTCATTATTCCTTCAAGGAGTGGCATAATATTTATTTCTGGTTTCTGAAGAGCTAGGCTCACAATTGAAGAGAGCAGACTAATTTTTAGAGAAGTCTAGTAGTTTTCCCATAAGGAGCTTGTAAGTGTGGGTAAAAAGGCACGTAGGTATCTGAGCAATGGTTCACAACCACCCCTAATCCTTGGCAAGAATAGCTCAGCTCTGGGCCCCATTCTTTATTTATATTTATTACTGGAGGATAATTGCTCTACGATGTTGTGTTAGTTTCTGTTGTACAACAGAGTGAATCAGCTATATGTACATATATTGCTTCCCTCTTGAGGTTCCTCCCACCCCCATCCATCTCACCCCTCCAGGTCATCACAGAACACTGAGCTGAGCTCCCTGTGCTATGCAGCAGCTTCCCACTAGCTATCTATTTCTGTGCCCCCATATTTTCAGTTCAGTTCAGTTCAGTCGCTCAGTTGTGTCTGACTCTGCGACCCCATGAACTGCAGCACACCAGGCCTCCCTGTCCATCACCAACTCCCGGAGTTCACCCAAAGCCATGTCCATTGAGTCGGTGATGCCATCCAGCCATCTCATCCTCTGTTGTCCCCTTCTCCTCCTGCCCTCAATCTTTCCCAGCATCAGGGTCTTTTCAAATGAGTCAGCTCTCCGCATGAGGTGGCCAAAGTATTGGAGTTTTAGCTTCAGCATCAGTCCTTCCAATGAACACCCAGGACTGATCTCCTTTAGGATGGACTGGCTGGATCTCTTTGCAGTCCAAGGGACTCTCAAGAGTCTTCTCCAACACCACAGTTCAAAAGCATCCCCATACTTTAGAGCATCCCAAATTTCCTATCATACACACAAAATGTATTTCTTAAAGACAACTGCTATTTGGGCAAGTGTTCATTGAGTTCTTATCGTGCATATGTTATTTTGAATACACTGAAAGGGTTCTTTAGCTTGGGCAAAAGGTACATTAACTCCTATCAGAAACAGGCAGGATATAAAATAAAACAACTTGATGCAGATTTGTGTTTAGGGTTAAGATATACAAATATAATAAATTCTCAGTTCACTGGATAGGTGAATTTAATTTCTTGTTCATTTGTTTTTCCTATGAAAATAGATACATAATCATGGAGAAAATTTCAGAAACTGTCAGCATTTTTTTTTCATTATTACTTTCTTGATCAAACAGACAATTTGCTATTCTAGGAAACGTAAGACTGATAAATATTTAAAAGCTCCTTATGATACTATTTCTCAGAGATAATTATTATGAAAAGTATTACTGGAATATGTAATAAAACAAAATATTAGTATCATTTAACAATATTATTTTTTGGTAACAAATCATGTACATCGTTCCAGATAAGTACATACTTATCAACTTCAGTCTTTTTAACGACTGTATAGGATATACTGGAATGTTCTTCTGTTGACAAATGTCTATATTATTTTCAGTTTTCCTTATTAAAACAACAGAGACCTCCGTGGTGGTCTAATGGCTAAGACTCCATGCTCACAATGCAGGGGGCCCAGGTACAACCTCTGATCAGGGAACTAGATCCCACCTGCTACCACCAGAGTTTGCAATCTGCACCTAAAGATCCTGCACGATCCAAAATAAGTAAATTAATTTTAATAAAAGACATACACATTTAAAATTATTTTATCCATCTTTCTATCCTTCCTCATTTAATTTTTAAGAACATTTTTAGATTGACAGCAAGATTGAGAGGAAAGCACAGATTTTCTCATAAAGCCCTTGTCCCCACACATGCATAGCCTCCGTCTTCATCAGCATCCCACCAGAGTGGTACACTTGTTAGACCTGATGACCTATATCGCACATCATTATCACCCCAAGTCCAGATTTTCTCATAAAGCCCTTGTCCCCACACATGCATAGCCTCCCTCTTCATCAGCATCCCACCAGAGTGGTACACTTGTTAGACCTGATGACCTATATCGCACATCATTATCACCCCAAGTCCACACTAGGCTTCACTCTTGGTGTTCAAATTCTGTAGATTTTGACAAATGTAAAATGACATTATGTCTGCCATTGGAGTATCATACAGAGTATTTTCACTGCCCTAAAAGTCCTCTGTGTTTTGCCTATTCATCTTTCTCTCCTGCTTAATCCCTGGCACCACAGAGCTATTCACTGTCTCCAAAATTTTGCTTTATTCCAGGTGGCCATACAGTTGGAATCATGTTAAGCAGCCTTTTCAGGCTGGCTTCTTTTACTCATTAATACCCATTTAAATTTCCTCCATGTCTTTGCTTGGCTTGATTGCTCGTTTCTTTTAGCTCTGAATAATATTTCATTGACAAGATGTACCACAGTTTACTTATCCATTCATCTACTAAAGGATATCTTGGTTGCTTCCAGGTTTTGGCAATTATAAATACAGCTGCGGCTTCTCTCCTAGCTCAGTCAGAAAAGAACTTGCCTGCCAGTGCAAGAGACACAAGAGATGTGGGTTGGGAAGATCCTCTGGAGAAGGAAATGGTAACCCACCTCAGTACTCTTGCCTGGAAAATCTCATGGACAGAGGAGCCTGATGGGCTACAGTCCATGGGGTTGCAAAGAGTCAGACACGACTGAGGGACTAAACCACCACCAAACAACTGCAGGCAGGTTTTTGTGTGGGTATATTTTTTCAACTCCTTTGGGTAAATTCCAAGGATTGCTGGGTGGTTGGTGGGACTGCACTGAATCCATAGATCAAAGAGGGAAGAACTGACCTCTTGACAATACTGAGTTTTCCATGAACGTGGACCACCTCTTTATTTATTTAGTTCTTCTTTAAGTCACCAGAGGTTTGTGGCTTTTTTCATATAGATCTACATATTTTGTTAGATTTGCACTCAAGTATTTCATCTTTCTGGATGCTAATGGTATTTTTTTAAAATTTCAATTTCTACTTGTTCATTGCTGGTACACAGGAAATGACTGACTTGTATATTACCTTGAATCCTGAAATCTTAATGTTGTTGTTCAGTTGCTAAGTCATGTCCAGCTCTTTGCAACCGCATGGACTGTATGTAGCCTGTCAGGCTTCCTTCCTTCACTATTTCCCCGGGTTTGCTCAAACTCATGTCCACTAAGCCAGTGATGCCATCCAACCATCTCATCCTCTGTTGCCCTTGGTCTCCTCCTGCCCTCAATCTTTCCCAGCATCAGGGTCTTTTCCAGTGAGAAACCTCAATAAGACTGCTTATTAGTTCCAAGAGATTTTGGGGTTTTTTGTTTTTTGTTTTACAATTCTTTGAGATTTTCTACATAGATCATCATGTTATCTGCAACAAAGATAGTCTTAATTCTTCCTTCCCAGTCAATATACATTTTATTTCCTTTTTTAAAAAAAAAATCTTATTCCCTTATCTAGAGAACTCTTAGAACAATGTTAAAAAGAAATCATAAGAAAGAATCAAGGTTGAAAAGGAATTATTGCCCTTGCCTGAAATTTGATTTTAGGGAAAGCTGCTGGGTTCTTATCACACCTGTCTTAATGTTCACTGTAATAGATGAGCATACAAATCACACAGTATATATAAGGAAGAGGTTAGTAATTATCTCCACTCTCTATCTCAATCCTTTCAGACAGTGCTAACAGTCTATTGTATCCTTCCACATGTTTTTTATCACCCTACAGAAAACCCTTATGTAAACATATAGTTTTTTTTTTTCTGGTTTCTTGTGTAGTATAAAAATAGGATCATATTATATACATTATTCTATAATTTGTTCTTTTCATTTGTAGTATATCAGAACTATCTTTCCAGGGCAAAACACACTCCAAAATATGGATATACCATATTTTTTTCAAATATCTTTCATTAAATGGACATTCTGCTTGTCTCCTATTTTCTACTATCACGACAATACAGCAAGAAATGTCTTCAAATGTATAAACATATGAACTAACGCATATGTTGCAAAGATGCTGGCTGAAAGATTGTGTACACTTAATATTTGAATACACTCTGCCAGATCACTTTGTAGAAGTATGCAGAATTTCATTTCCCCACCATCTGGCCCTCATACAAAAGCCTACTTCCCCATATCTAATCAGCATTAGATATTACTCATCTTTTCAATTTTTTGCCAAATTAACATACAATTATCTATTTTATAAATATAAATATATATTTTATATAAATGTAAAAGAAATATTTTGTTAATATTTATAAACTAGATAAAATTGTCTATTTTATCACTATGGTTTAATATGCATGATCTTAATGGCTTATGAGTCAGAGCACTTTTTCTATGTTTATTTGCCATATACACTTCTTGTTTTAGGAATTTCATCTTCAAATTCTGCTGCAGCCTGGTTTCCTAAAAAGTTGTGTCTGAGGTGAAACTTAAGTGCTGTTTCTTAGTTTGGAGATGTGGTATCCATGGTCTGAGTGAGGGAGAAGCAAAGTGAGGCAGAAAAAGATGAATGGCGTGTCACTAATTTGGGCTGTGCTTTATGAAGAAGCCCAGCTGGTTCTCCAGAACACAGCAGGTCTCTGGACAGACAGAACAAATGCCAGACTTTGGAAGAACCCACTGGACAGCGGGGTAAAGAGGGAATTTATCTACCAACTCTCTGCTCCCTTGCTTTAAAATTTGATTATAACTCTCACCAAACTCCCCCTCCCCCTCCTTCTAGAAGGCTGCATTGCCTATTCCTTGTTAGCAGTCCCTGGGGGAAGTCAGATTTTAGGCCTTTCAAGGGGTGTACTTCATACAACTCAGAGTCACTGCGGAACCAGAGAGCTAGCTAGCTTCCTTCAGTTTTAGTTTAAAGGTAGCAAAGAACAGGGTAGGGAAGAGTTCAGACCTCGGGCTCTGGAACCAAACTGTATGGTTAAAATCCCAGCTAAAACATGTACTAGTTACATGATCTTGGGAAAGTTACTCAGGATTTCTGTGCTTCAGTTTTCTTCTCTGTAATAGCCTCATAAGACTGCAGTGAGGATTAATTAATATTTATGAAATATTTAAAGCAGTATCTGGCACACTTTACCTTCAGAAAATGAATTAAGCATCTTACCTTTTAAAAAGGCTGCTTTTCGGCCTTTTGGCTAAGATCAACTGTGGTATGAGGGCTTCTCGGGTGGTACAGCGGTAAAGAATTTGCCTGGCAATGCAGGAGAGGAAAGAGACGCAGGCTCAGTCCTTGGGTCAGGAAGACCCCCTGGAGCAGGAAATGGCAACCTGCTCCAGTATTCTTGCCTGAAAAATTCCATGGACAGAGAGGAGTCTGGTGGGGTACAGTCCATGGGGTTGCAAAGAATTGGACACGACTGAGCAACTGAGCACACACAACTTTTTAAAAAAATCTTCTGGAATATAATGAACAATTCAGATTGAAGAATTAGAATTCAAGTATAAAATCAGGAACTCCCAGTCCTTTAAAAAATAGCAGCTTCTTGACAGATATTCCAATTTCTTTATTTAAAATTAATTTTAATTGGAGTACAGTTGATTTACAATGTTGTGTTAGTTTCAGGTGGACAGCAAAGTGAACCAGTTACACATATACATATATATATCCACTCTTTTTTAGATTCTTTTCCCATATAGGCCACTACAGAGTATTGAGTAGAGTTCCCTGTGCTATACAATAGGTCTTTATTAGCTATCTATGTTATATATAGTAGTGTATATATGTCAATCTCAATCTCCCAATTTATCCCTCCTCATCTCCTTTCTCCCTTGGTAACCATAAGTTTGTCTTCTACATCTGTGTTTCTATTTCTGTTTTGTAAGTTTGTTTGTGATATCATATGGTATTTGTCTTTCTCAGTCTGACTTACTTCAGTTGAATCGCTCAGGCATTGTCCAACTCCTTGCAACCCCATGGACTGCAGCACACCAGGCTTCCCTGTCCATCACCAACTCCCGGAGTTTACTCAAACTCATGTCCATCAAGTCGGTGATGCCATCCAACCATCTCATCCTCTGTCGTCCCCTTCTCCCACTTTCAATGCTTCCCAGCATAAGGGTCTTTTCCAATGAGCCAGTTCTTCACATCAGGTGGTTAAAGTATTTGGAGTTTCAGCTTCAGCATCAGTCCTTCCAATGAATATTCAGGACTGATTTCCTTTAGGATGGACTGGTTGGATCTCCCTGCAGTCCAAGGGACTCTCAAAAGTCCTCTCCAACACCACAGTTAAAAAGCATGAATTCTTTGGCGCTCAGCTTTCTTCACAGTCCAACTCTCATATCCATACATGACCACTGGAAAAACCATAGCTTTGACTAGACGGACCTTAGTTGGCAAAGTAACGTCTTTGCTTTTTAATATGCTGTCCAGGTTGGTCATAGCTTTTCTTCCAAGGAGCAAGCGTCTTTTAATTTCATGGCTTCAGTCACCATCTACAGTGATTTTGGAGCCCCCCAAAATAAAGTCTCTCACTATTTCCATTGTTTCTCCATCTATTTGCCATGAAGTGATGGGACCAGATGCCATGATCTTAGTTTTCTGAATGTTGAGTTTTAAACCAACTTTTTCACTCTCTTCTTTCACTTTCATCAAGAGGCTCTTTAGTTCTTCTCTTTCTGCCATAAGGGTGGTGTCATCTGCATATCTGAGATTATCGATTATTCTCCCAGCAATCTTGATTCCAGCTTGTGCTTCATCCAGCCCAGCATTTCGCATGATGCACTCTGCATATAAATTAAATAAGCAGGGCGAAAATATACATCCTTGATGTACTCCTTTCCTGATTTGGAATCAGTCCGTTGTTCCATGTTCAGTTCTAACTGTTGCTTCTTGACCTACATACAGATTTCTCAGGAGGCAGGTCAGATGGAATTCCCATCTCTTTAAGAATTTTCCAGAGTTTGTTGTGATCCACACAGTCAAAGGTTTTGCAGTAGTCAATAAAACAGAAGTAGATGTTTCTGTTGGAGAAGGAAATGGCAACCCACTCCAGTATTCTTGCCTGGAGAATCCCAGGGACGGAGGAGCCTGGTGGGCTGCCATCTACGGGGTCGAACAGAGTCGGACACGACTGAAGTGACTTAGCAGCAGCAGCAGCAGATGTTTCTGTGGCACTCTCTTCTTTTTTCTATGATCCAATGGATACTGGCAATTTGATCTCTGCTTTCTCTGTCTTTTCTAAATCTAGCTTGAACATATGGAAGTTCACAGTTCATGTACTGTTGAAGCCTGGCTTGGACAATTTTGAGCATTACTTTACTAGTGTCTGAGATGAGTACAACTGTGCGGTAGTTTGAGCATTCTTTCGCATTGCCTTTCTTTGGAACTGGAATGAAAACTGACATTTTCCAGTCCTGTGGCCACTGCTGAGTCTTCCAAATTTGCTGGCATATTGACTGCAGCACTTTCACAGCATCATCTTTTAGGATTTGAAATAGCTGAACTGGAATTCTGTCGCCTCCACTAGCTTTGTTTGTATGATGTTCCCTAAGGCCCATTTGACTTCGCGTTCCAGGATATCTAGCTCTAGGTGAGTGATCACACCATCGTGGTTATCTGGGTCATGAAGATCTTTTTTGTATAGTTCTTCTGTGTATTCTTGCTACCTCTTCTTAATATCTTCTGCTTCTGTTAGGTCCATATCATTTCTGTCCTTTATCAAGCCCATCTTTGCATTTCGAGCCCACATTTGCATGAAATGTTCCCTTGGTATCTCTAATTTTCTTGTAGAGACCTCTAGCCTTTCCCATTCTATTGTTTTCCTCTATTTTTTTTTTGCACTGATCACTGAGGAAGGCTTTCTTATCTCTCCCTGCTATTCTTTGGATCTCTGCATTCAAACAGGTATATCTTTCCTTGTCTCCTTTGCCTTTAGCTTCTCTTCTTTTCTCAGCTATTTGTAAGGCCTCCTCAGACAACCATTTTGCTTTTTTGCAGTTCTTTTTCTTGGGGATGGTCTTGATCACTGCCTTCTTTACAATATCACGAACCTCTGTCCATAGTTCTTCAGGCACTCTATCAGATCTAACCTCTTGAATCTGTTTGTCACTTCCACTGTAAAATTATAAGGGATTTGATTTCGGTCATACCTGAATGGTCTAGTGGTTTTCCCTACTTTGTTCAATTTCAGTCTGAGTTGTGCAATAAGAAGTTGACTTCACTCAGTGAAAATCTTTAGGTCCATCCATGCTGCTGCAAATGACATTCTTTCTTTTTTTTCTTACATTAAAATTTTTCTTTCTTTCTTTCTTTTTGGCTGTGCTGGGTCTTCGTTGCTTTGCACCGGTTCTCTTTAGTTGTGATGAGTGGGAGCTACTCCTCACCGGAGGACGCAGGCGTCTCATTTTGTGCTTCTCTTATTGCAGAGCACAGGCTCTGGGCGCTCGGGCTTCAGTAGTTGTAGCACGTGGACTCAGTGGTTGTGGCTCATGGGCTGAGCTTCTCTGTGGCAAGTGGAATCTTCCTGGACCAGAAATCGAACCTGCGTCCCCTGCACTAGTAGGCAAATTTCTATCCACTAGGCCACCAGGGAAATCCTATATCATTCTTTTTAATGGTTGAGTGATATTCCACTGTCCTATATCATTCTTTTTATGGCTGAGTAATATTCCATTGTGTGTGTGTGTGTGTGTGTGTGTGTGTGTGTGTATGTATATCACATCTTCTTTATCCATTTTAATGTTTTATCCATAACATTATTCTAAATGTTCATTGTAGATTGCCTCATGTCCTGGTTATTGTAAATTGTGCTGCACTGGGGTGCATGTATCTTTTTGAATTATGGTTTTATCTGGATATATGCCCCTGGGAGTGGGATTACTGGATCACATGGAAGCTCTATTTTTATTTTTTTAGGAAACCTCCACACTGTTCCCCATAGTGGCTGTACAAATTTATATTCTACACCCATTCCAGCATTTACTGATGTGGATTTTCTGATGATGGCCATTCTGATCAGTGTGAGGTGATACCTGATTGTGGCTTTGACCTGCATGTCAACAATTGGCGATGTTGAGCATCTTTTCATGTGATTTTTGGCCATCTGTATGTCTTCTTCACAGACATGTCTGCGTAAAATTTTCTAACTTCCAATTACAGCTATTGATCCATGTAAGCATTCTACTTCTCGAGTCAAATTTATGAATTTATATTTTGTTATAAAATCATTCATTTTCAAATTTTCAAATATATTACTACAGAACTAATATCGTCTTCTGATTCTTTCATTCTCTTATACAGGCAGTTCTGCTATACCACTTATGCTAAAAACATCAATTAGTTTCAACAGGATTGGTACATTAGGGAATGATCTGAGCGTAGCTCTGATTTCATAGGTGCTTACGCATGATTTTGTCCTCCAGAAATACTAGGTGAGCATAGAAAACTGAACCCAGCTGAACTGAGCTGCACAGGAACGCACAGTACACACACACACACACACACACACACACACTCATCCCTTAAACATCTACCGTCTACCTCAGGGTATCACCGCCTGAGAACCACACCTATCTTCATCTGCTGTTAAAACTTGGCCTTCTGATTTCAGTTAACCTCCTCCATTAATTCAAAATAACTCACAAACTGTGACCTTTCTGAAGTCCACTTCCACATGCAAGCTTCGTGTCTTTTCCAGGTAAAATTATGTATATATTATAACGTTTATGGATTCCTCAACTATGTAACACATGCATAAAAACTATGCTAGCATTTTAACCAGTGTCCTATCTTCATTTCTTAAATATCACCAACAAAATTGTTTGTTTTCTGGAAAAATTTTTTGAGTAATGTGCCCCAATTTTTCCCACACCCAATTTTTCCCATATGTCCTATGGTTTTTATCCTGTGATCATGCATCATCCAATAATTTTTAAAAACATGTATGTTGCATTACAGCAAAATTAGGTGGTTATAAATATAATATGCTTGTATCTATTTTCTTACACTTAATATCATCTGCTTTTTATCTTTATAGTTTTCCTTAATGACATGTGCTAGGAATTTGTTGTCTATTTTATCAGTACTTCCTAAAACTCAGCTTTTGGTTTTATGTACTGTCTTTTTGTTTTCTCTATCTCTAATTTCAAGATTTACTTTTATAATTTTCTATTCCAACCTTCTTTTAGCTTACTTTATCACTTTTTCATAAATGAAGCTGAATGCTTAGGTTCACATGTATACATCTTTACGCTAAAGTAAAATTTTTTTATGGCAAAATTCTCAAGGTATAGATTTGACTGTATTCCATAGGTTTTGATACAAAGCAGCTGCTTTTAAAACAATTTCAGTGTTATTTTATGAATTAATAAATATATCATTTATATGTTGATTTCCTCTTTAAATGAGGAGTAATTTAGAAAAAAATTCTTAATTTATGAGAAGTTATATTTACGGCTATTTTTTGTTGTTAATTTCTAATTTTATTAGCTTATATTCAGAAAACATGTACCATTTTTACATTTTAGAATTTAGTTAAGATTTTCTTCATGGTGAAGATAGTAATGATTTTGTAAGTGTTTTGTAGATGAGAAAAAAATGTGTTTTATCCAAAGTTCTGTATTTATTTGTATATCCTTCCAATGAAACTTGATGAAAAATTTCAAATAGTCTATATTTTTACTTATTTTTTATCTAGTTGAATTTCAAATTCAGATATAAGCAGACTAAGGAACTGTGTTTTATTTTTACTATTTATTTTTCTTATCATAGAAGTAAAAATGAAAACTGTGGAACAGTATCAAGGAGGAAATTTAAATTGTCTATAATTCTACCAGTGATAAATACTGTTAATATTTTAATTATTTTTTTCAACCTTTTCCCTGGTATACATAAGAACACATTAAATTGGAATAGTAGTAGTACTACTGAAGTAGTTCTCGTGTTACTAAATATTCTTTGAAAACAAGTTTAATGGCTACATAATATTCCATTGGAAGACTATATTGAGATTTCAACTAATTAGTCTCTGACCATTAAATTTCTAAAACACCAGTTTTTATTTTAAAATATATTTTTATTATTTTATTAAAATATTTTATTATTAAAAAACAAGACTATCTTTATAAATGATCTTTGTCTGTTTTTATGATGAGTTTCTTTGAATGGTTTTCCAGAAATGAAATTATTGCTATAAAGGCACAAATACTTCTAAAGCTCTCACTGCATATTACCAGTGCTTTTTCTAAACAGTTTGTGTTAATATGTCCTCTCTATCAGTGTCTAAAGAGAATCTATTTTATTCAATTCTAGCCAATATGAATTTTAAATAATATTCTAAAATTGCTATGCTTAGGTAAAAATATAATTTAAAAATGTTTAACACTCTAAAATACTTATTAGACTTTAGTTATTTCCTCTTCTTTGACTTTTCTGCTATCTATAGCATTTTAGTGTTTTTGTTATTTATTTCTATATGCTTATGGCACCCCACTCCAGTACTCTTGGCCTGGAAAATCCCATGGACAGAGGAGCCTGGTAGGCTGCAGTCCATGGGTCGCTAAGAGTCGGATATAACTGAGCGACTTCACTTTCACTTTTCACTTTCATGCATTGGAGAAGGAAATGGCAACCCACTCCAGTGTTCTTGCCTGGAGAATCCCAGGGACGGGGGAGCCTGGTGGGCTGCCGTCTCCGGGGTCGCACAGAGTCGGACACGACTGAAGTGACTTAGCATAGCATCACAGTTTGAAGATAATATCCATACTCTATCATATTTTAAATAACTCATCTGTTGTTTTCATAAAATTGTATTTAAGCAGCTTTTTCAGATTGAGAAATTTTGAAATGTTATATAATCAAATATGATATTTTCTTTTGTGATTTCCACTCTTTTAAGCTTATATGTTCTTCCTCTTAGAGACTGTATACTGCTCACTCTGTTTACTTCTAGTTTTTTATTTTTCTTTTTTAAAGCTTTATTTTGTATGTTTAAAGCTGCTTAAGGCTCTTGAAATTTATTTTGGTGTAGGACATGAAGTGAAGATTAAAATCGATCTTTTTCTTAGCAGCAAACCAATTGCTTTAGCAGTATTTATTTAAAAACTTTTCCCATCCGCAACTGACTTATAATGTCTTCTTTAGCCTGTTTTATGTTTTTACACATAATTGGGTCTGTTTGGGAGCTGTCTAACTCTGCTCTATTGATCTGCTATTCTATTCTTGTGTCAAAATGAAAATGACTTAATTACTGCAGATATAAAATATGTCTTAACACAGAAGCTATGTGTCTCCTAGTTTCTCTTCTTAAAAAATGTAGCTGGATGATCATTATAATAACCTTTTTTTGACAAAAATGAAATATCATATTAAAAATTTTGATTGGAATTTTACTAAATCTCTAACTTCAGGAAGAAGTGACATTTAAAAGTCTTCTTTTATGTATATTCACAAAATTGGATAATTTTCTTCAACAAAGTTTCACATGCTGCTTTTTGAGATCATATTTAGATTTTCATTAATTT
This sequence comes from Bos indicus, assembly GCF_029378745.1. Taxonomy (NCBI): domain Eukaryota; kingdom Metazoa; phylum Chordata; class Mammalia; order Artiodactyla; family Bovidae; genus Bos; species Bos indicus. Next base: position 21,039,210 of record NC_091771.1, on the reverse strand, counting down.
CTGTGATTGTTTGTTTTTTCCTTGGTAAACCAAGTTAAAAAAAAAAAGATAGATTTATGGTTGCTGCTTTTGGACTAAAACTGAAAAACAGTGATATCACAGACCCTGGGTCCATCACATTATGGACCCAGTAAAAATCCTGATTTGTGGCAGCTACAGCGAGACGATCAATACAGGACAGGGTATGAGGTTACATGGGACGTTTAACACATCGTAACTGCCAAGGCGGACGGAAGCACCATTCTATTGGTAAGATTTAGTAGGAAAGGAAGAAGGCATGTTTCAGATCAAATTAAGGAAAGAGAAGAAAAGAGGAAGAAAACCCGGCAAGACTGGTTACGTTCCAATGTTAAGGGCCGTTACTGACGGTCAGCGCTTTGGGCTGGGCATGCAGCAAAAAAATAAAAATGGAGCAATTCTAATCAGCTTCTCTGTACATCTGTCAATTTTCCTCCCCTCCGCCCTTTGTCTCTTTAAATTCCTATGAAAACCATGTCCTGCAGAATCAGTCAGTCAGATGGTAACATTTCTTTCTTTGGGCCACATCATACTGAAAAGAAGAGCTGCCGACATGCCGTCATTAAAGCATGTCAATGAGGCCCGCGCTTGGGTACATGCACACCGTTCTCAACCCTCCGAAGGCATATTTCACAAGAACGACGACTGTTTTCTGTGGGTTTATAAACATTCGTCTGCGGATGCCAGGGCTCTTGTGCGGTTACAGAGGTCACTTCACCTAAGTCAAGTTGTTCCTCAGCTTTTCGTCAGTCTAAGGAACAGGTCAACAGGCAGTACTTTCTGTGTTCACTCAAATGAAAGGTATGTTTGGTTTTCTTCTTTTAGTCATTCTGAGACTCCTACACAACACACGTTCCAGGGACGTCCTGGATTCTTCTGGGAAATGCAGGAAATGATGGACAGTGCCATGCTACAGCTTCTGATTCCATCCAGGGATCAGGCAGGCATGACAGGAGCATAGGCAGGCCCAGGAGCTAGAAGAAATGAAAGTGTCTGCACCCCTGCAAAAACACCCAAACTTTGTATGGAGGTCAAGGCAGCAGGCGCCAACTCTGTGCCAAGTACTGGGTTGGCCAGACTCATCGGAAAAGACCTGATGTTTGGAAAGATTGGGGGCAGGAGGAGAAGGGGGCAACAGAGGATGAGATGGCTGGATGGCATCACCAACTCAATGGACATGAGTTTGAGCAAACTCTAGGAGATAGTGAAGGACAGGGAAGCCTGGCATGCTGAAGTCCATGGAGTTGCAAAGAGTTGGACACAACTGAGCAACTGAACAACAAGAAGTTTCTTCACGGTTTTCCAAACCATCTTAGAGAAAACCACAAAGGAATGTTTTAGCCAACCCAATATATTTCTTTCTTTCTTTCTTTTTTCTCTTCCTCCTCCCCGCTGCCCCCGCCCCACATTTTTCAGTGATGCTAAACCACTGCAAAATATAAGACCTTTTGAACAATCAATAATAATTAAATCAGAAAGCTATGAGCTTGGCTCTTTTACTGTTTCCATAGTCATCCTGACACTCCTCTCTGAGTTATACAATGAGTGAATGTTACACTCTTCTAAGCACCTGGACTAAGCACTAAGTCCACCTGCTCACTTATTAAGGTTCAATGAAAAAGATTCTGAAGAATTCTAATAATAGAACCATGGTATCTTCCACATAAAACACACACACACACACATATATATATAAATATAAATTATGAAGTTTCTTGCTTTAGTTGAAAGTTTGCCAATGATCTATTTCTTAAAATATAGCACGACTCAAGGGAATAGAAATGTCTAAAATTAGATAATTCGCTACTCAGTCTTTGTTGTGTTTGTTGCATACCAGAACATATAAACTGATTTAATACTTGATAAATCTAATTTTTACAAAGAAAACTTAATCAGAGTCTCTGTATAGGTTTTCCACTCCCTCCTAAAAAAAAAAAAAAAAAAAAGTCCAACTATCCAGCAAGATCATTCAAAAAATAAACAGGAACTCTTGGGACCTCCATGGCAGTCCAGTGATTAAGACTCCAAGCTTCCAATGCAGGGGGCATGGGTTCAATCCCTAGTTGAGGAACTAGGATCCCACATGCCATGCAGTATGGTCAAGAAAATAAAAATAAAGAAAGAAACAGGATCTCAACTCAGCCAACACGATGGAGCATAAAGGGAGGAATATCATGAGCTTAACTACCCAGCAAAAGTGCCATAAAGCATACAGCTCTGAGATACCCTTATATATGAGCCTGTGCAAAGCCATTACTGAGGACAGAATACATGACATGGATGATGTTTCTTGATCACAGAGGTACGACAGTTCTGGTTGGGAACAGAAATGTCTTCTTCTTGCATATGCCTCCATAACAGAAATTGATCCAAAACCAAAATCTTGTTGGGAAGTTCAATGCTGGTAAATTTCTCATTTTGCATATTGTCAAATATATAACTTACTGCTTCAATCATTCATTTACATGCAGGTGACTCACTTTTTTCTTGTGGTAAAAATACATGATATTGAATTAACCATCTTAACAATTTTTTTAAGTTTTTTTTTAAATTTTAATTGTTATTTTTAAATTGAAGGATAATTGCTTTACAGAATTTTGCTGTGTTCTGTCAAACCTCAACATGAATCAGCCATAGGTATACATACATCCCCTCCCTCTTAAACCTCCCTCCCATCTCTGGCCCAACCCCACCCCTCTAGGTTGATACAGAGCCCCTGTTTGAGTTTCCTGAGCCATACAGCAAATTCCTGTTGGCTATCTATTTTACACATGGTAATACGTTTCAGGTTACTCTTTCCGTACATCTCGCCCTCTCCTCCCCCCTCCCCATGTCCGTAAGTCTATTCTCTATGTCTGTTTCTCCACTGTTGCCCTGTAAATAAATTCTTCAGTGCCATTTTTCTAGATTCCGTATATATGTGTTAGAATACAGTATTTATCTTTCTCTTTCTGACTTACTTCACTCTGTATAATAGGTTCTAGGTTCATCCACCTCATTAGAACTGACTCAGTTGTGTTCCTTTTTATGGTTGAGTCCGTCTAGTCAAGGCTATGGTTTTTCCTGTGGTCATGTATGGATGTAAGAGTTGGACTGTGAAGAAGGCTGAGTGCTGAAGAATGGATGCTTTTGAACTGTGGTGTTGGAGAAGACTCTTGAGAGTCCCTTGGACTGCAAGGAGATCCAACCAGTCCATTCTGAAGGAGATGAGCCCTGGGATTTCTTTGGAAGGAATGATGCTAAAGCTGAAACTCCAGTACTTTGGCCACCTCCTGCGAAGAGTTGACTCATTGGAAAAGACTCTGACGCTGGGAGGGATTGGGGGCAGGAGGAGAAGGGGACGACAGAGGATGAGATGGCTGGATGGCATCACTGAGTCGATGGACGTGAGTCTGAGTGAACTCCGGGAGTTGGTGATGGACAGGGAGGCCTGGCGTGCTGCGATTCATGGGGTCGCAGAGAGTCGGACACGACTGAGCGACTGGACTGAACTGAACTGAATACTCCATTGTGTATATGTACCACAACTTCTTTATCCATTCATCTGTCGATGGACATCTAGGTTGCTTCCATGTTCTAGCTATTATAAATAGTGCTGCAGTGAACAATGGGATACATGTGTTCTTTTCAGTTTTGGTTTCCCAGGGTGTATGTCTAGGAGTGGGATTGCTGAGTCATATGGTGGTTTTATTCCTAGTTTTTTAAAGGAATCTCCATACCCACCATCTTCCTTAGTGGCTGTAACAATTTATATTCCCACCAACAGTGCAAGAGCGTTCCCTTTTCTCCACACCCTCTCCAGCATTTATTGTTTGAAGACTTTGATGATGGCCATTCTGACTGGTCTGAGGTGATATCTCACTGTGGTTTTATTTGCATTTCTCTAATAATGAGCGATGATGAGCATCTTTTCATGTGTTTGTTAGCCATCTACATGTCTCCTTTGGAGAACTGTCTGTTTAGGTCTTCTTCCCACTTTTTGATTGGGTTGTTTGTTTTTCTGGTATTGAGTTGTATGAGCTGCTTGTACATTTTGGGAAATTAATCCTTTGTCAGTTGTTCCATTTGCTATTATTTTCTCCCATTCTGTGGGTTGTCTTTTCACCTTGCTTATAGTTTCCTTTGCTGTGCAAAAGCTTTTAAGTTTAATCAGGTCCCACTTGTTTACTTTTGTTTTCATTTCCGTTACTCTAGGAGGTGGGTCACAGAGAATTTTGCTTTGATTTATGTCATCGAGCATTCTGCCTATGGTTTCCTCTAAGAGTTTTACAGTTTCTGGTCTTACATTTAAGTCCTTAATCTACTTTGAGTTTATCTTTGTGTATGGTGTTAGGAAGTGTTCTAATTTTATTCTTTTCATGTAGCTGTCCAGTTTTCCCAGCACCATTTATTGAATAGGCTGTCTTTGCCCCATTGGGTATTCTTGCCTCCTTCGTCAAATATAAGGTACCCATAGATGCATGGGTTTATTTCTGGGCTTTCTATATTGTTCCATTGACCAATATAGAAACAATACTGGTTTTCATACCAGTACCATACTGTCTTGATGACTGTAGCTTTGTAGTATAATCTGAAGTCAGGAAGGTTGTTTCCTCCAGCTCCATTCTTCTTTCTCAAAACTACTTTGGCTATTTGGGGTCTTATGTGTTTCCATATGAATTGTGAAATTTTTTGTTCTAGTTCTGTGAAAAATATTACTGGTAAATTGATGGGGATTGCATGTATAGTTCCAGAGAAGGCAATGGCACCCCACTCCAGTACTCTTGCCTGGAAAATCCCATGGACGGAGGAGCCTGGTGGGCTGCAGTCCATGGGGTCGCTAAGAGTCGGACACAGCTGAGCAACTTCACTTTCACTTTTCACTTTCATGCATTGGAGAAGGAAATGGCAACCCACTCCAGTGTTCTTGCCTGGAGAATCCCAGGGACGGGGGAGCCTGATGGGCTGCTGTCTATGGGGTCGCACAGAGTCAGACACGACTAAAGTGACTTAGCAGCAGCAGCATGTATAGTTCAGTGGTGTAAAGTATATTCACACTGCTGCACAACGTAGCTCTAGAAATTTTTTCATCTTACGAAACAGAAACTCTATACCCATTAAACCTAATTTCCAGCTTGCCCCCCAGTCCTTGGTAAGCATCTTTCTAGTTCTTATTTTTATGATTTTGACTACTTTAGATACTTCACATGAAGAGAAGCACACAGTACGTGTCCCTTTGTGACTAGTTTATTTCACAAAGCAAAATGTCCTTGAGGTTCATCAATGTTGTAGCATGGGTCAGAATTCCCTTTTTTAAGAAGCCAGAATAATATTCTATTATATGTATATGTTCTGCGTGTGCTAAGTTGCTTCAGTAGTGTCCAACTCTTTACGACCCCATGGACCATAGACCGCCAGGTACCTCTGTCCATGGGATTCTCCAGGCAAGAATACTGGAGTGGGTTGCCATGCCCTCCTCCAGGGGATCTTTGCAACCCAGGGATTGAACCCAGGTTTCCCACATTGCAGGCAGATTCTTTACCATCTGAGCCACCAGGGAAGTCCCATTATAGGTACATACCAATTTCTAAAATTTTAATCTGTCAAGAGACATCTGGGTTGCTTTCACCTCTTGGCTATTGTGAATAATGCTGCCATGAACACGGGGGTGTGAATTTCTCTTCCAGATCCTGCTTTGAATTATTTTAGGTATATATACTCATAAGTGGGACTTCTGGATCCCAGAAGTGGGACTATGGTATTCTTGTTTTAATCTTTTAAGGAACCTCCATACATAAGAAGGTGATTGATTATAAACTCAGTGTTAGAAAACTCATCATGACCCTTATAGCTGCCTTCTTCTTTATTATCTGGCTTCATGATTAAAAGTGAATCCTTGTTCCCTTGGCTACTAGGTGGTTCAGAATTAAATTCATATCTTAATCATATAAACTGTGCTGGTCCTTGTAATCTGTACACTTGTGTTTCTCTACTTTTCACTCAGGCTCTTTTGGTTTGCCAGTAAAGAAGAGGATTTACTGTAAAGAGACAAAGGCTGTAACGGGGAAACACTAACTAACCACTGAAGCCACACTTGCCTCCTGTCTCTCTTGCAGGCTCAAAGCCTCTCTATTATCTGTTTTTTTCCTCTGGGTCCAATCTACTATCCTTTCTCAACCAACCCATCCAACAACTCAGCTTCTGTTCCTTCGTGATTAGAGCTTGCATGTGGCCATCACAGCCCCTCCGGCCCCTTTTCCATGTGACCTTTCAGCTTCAACTTCACCCACTGACCTTCAGTTTCAAAGTCAAGGCAGGAAGCTGACCAGTCTACCTACCTTTTCTCTCTAGGACCCTAGCCGGCCCATATAAGGGCCCTCCTCCCCAGCCTTTGAGCCAAGCGTCCGCTCTAGAAGGTCACTAGTCCATGGAATGAGGAGTGAAGGAGTCTGTGTCTCCCCCATGGGGTTCTCATTCAGCCTCTCTCTACCAGTACATCTTGCTCTCTCTTTGGATTTTCTTTCAATATGTGCTTTATTTTTCCTTTCTGTACAAGAACCCCAAAATTCAAAGATTCCCAGGTTCTCACGGCTATCTCCACATTTTAGCCATCACTGGCTTGGAGTTCGTGCCTTAATTGTTTATTTGTTTAATTAGCAGTTCTCCAACTTTCGAGTCTCTAGTTTCCTTTACTCTTAAAAATTATCGAGGACCCCGTGGGTTGAATCTATTGATAGTGTCATAATTTTTTAAGATTTTGTTTTTGATGTGGAATGTTTTTAAAGGCTTTATTGAAATTGTTACAATACTGCTTCTGTTATTTATGTTTTGGTTTTTTTGGCCCCGAGGCATGTGGGATCTTAGCTCCTCAACCAAGGATTGAACCCGCACCCCCTGCGCTGGAAGGGGAGGTCTTAACCACTGGACTGCCAGGGAAGTCCCCCATAATAGAAATTAAAGTGGAGAAAACTGTAAACTATTAATTCATTAAAATAACAACATTAAATTTGTTACACTGCAATATAAATAACATTCTTTACAAAAATATCTATGTTGTGCAAAACAAAAAATTTAAGTGGAAAGCATGGCGTTGTTCTCCATTTTTGCAAATCTCATTAACAGAAGATAGCTGGCTGTTGGTCTCTGCTTTTGCATTCAATCTGCACACTTGTTAGAAAATGAAAATAAAAAGGCGAACAGACCATCTTAGTATTATTATGAAAATACTGAACAGCTCTGACCTCACAGACTACAGTGAGGACAATGGGTTCAGGGACTGACCTGACTTTTGGTTTTGATTAACCTTCACTTTAGATTCTGTCAATCTGCCCAGAGAGTTGAGTTATTCCTTTTTGTTTTTACATTATGAAAAAAGGCTTTGCTGGCTACCAAATGTTGGAACGTTCCCTCTACCTAGGAACTGGGAGGGTAAAAGCCTTTTCTACCTTCCATGAAATGCCTAATGGCCCTAATCTTTTTTCATCATATGTATTTTGAGAAGTGGTGAGAAGCAATCCTTTAGCTGCAAACCCCCAGCTCTCAACTGTAAGAAACCCTTAGTCATATTTCTAAGAAGACTAACATGTCACATTACTAGGAAGCATTTGAAGCAAGAGAAAAGATAATTGGGGTTTGTATGGCAACAGCAGCTGTTAGCCTCTCTAGATTCAAAATATCACCTACAAAGAAACACAAATGCATTTACAAATTCTTTCAATAAATTCTCCTTCCAATACAGGCTTAGACACAAAACAGAATTTCAAGGTCTGTGAGCACATAAACGCTACTCTCTCTCTAGGTTTGCCTGGGTGCTTGTTTACCCGTTATCACCTTTCTTTAACTTCAATAATAAAATGTTTTTGTGCTTTCCCACCCTAGTCCCCAAACACAGAGTGCAGGTAACCAGATCCAGTTGGTTTTTCAATAGTATCTCTCCCAAGAGGAAGGAAGGGAGAGAGCAAGTAAAAGAAGAAAGATACACAAATTTGAATGTAACCACTTCCAAGGCTGCCTCTGGCAAATTTCAGAATCTTAAAGACAAATGCTCCTGGTAGTTATTCAAAGAATGGGGAACATCCTGCTCAAGGCCAAAATCTGAAGCCAGAACACCAATGTATCACACAAAGAAAGTCACTGAAGTATTCGGGGCCCCAATTACTGTTCACAGTGCAAAGAACTGAACACCGAAGACAACATCCACACCCCATAAAAGTCCTGCTGTAATATTACAGCAAATTACATGAGACCAGTTTACATAAAGTCTAGTTGTTAATGCTTATTTTTTAAACGAAAAAAGAAAAGCTCAAAAATTTTGACCATGTTGTTCTGGACAAAAAAGTTGCCACTGAAATTGAAAATTGCTCATGGTTGATGTCATGAAGTTTAGCCTGATAGCCAAGGCTGCCAACTATGGTTCCTACTTATGAAAGCAGCTGGTGAAAGAGGTCTGGATCTTTGGTCGGTAAGTTTTGGATTTCTTGAAATTTTAGAATTTGTAAGGGTCCTAGAACAATGACTTATTCTTTAGATAGAGAAACAGAAGTCCAGAGGAACTAAAGGACTTATCCAAGGTCACAGGCATAACTGATTGCACAACCCAGGCTCGACACTTGGGTCTATGCTAAATGTTAAATGCTAAAAAGTTTAAGTAGCTTTTTCAGGATTGAAATTCACAAATTTTTAGCCCTGAACATTATTCAAACCAATAAATATGCAGGTAGCAAGCAATGAGCAAAAGTAGAAAGCAAACATTAGTTGCTGTTAACAATGCTATATGAGAGTTGAGAGTTAACGCTAAGTCACATTACAAGGAGAAAACAATTTTTTTTCTCCTTTCCTTTCTTTTTGTTGTATCTGTAATATGAGAAGATGGAGGTCTGCTGAACCTATTGTGGTCACTGTTCCACAGTATATGTAAATCACACCATCATGCTCTGCACCTTAAACTTATGGAGTGACATATGTCAATTTCTCAGTAAAACTGGAAAAAAAAAATTATTGGGTTGGCCTAAAAGTTCATTCTGGTTTTTCCATTACATCTTATGGGCAAACCTGAACAACTTTTTGGCCAAACCAATCCCCGTAATGTCAGTTTTACTAGGCAAAAATGGTGCTCGCCAGAAACAAACTGGTTTAAAAAGTCTTTTAAAATATTATCTTTGCAAACGACTGCATGAAAACTAATAGGCTTTAATTTCAGATAAAAATTATCAAAACATAAACTCAAATTCATCTTTTCTTGTACAGAATTTCTGCTGTATAAATAACAAGGACCAGCTTTTGAGGCCCTTATATAAATTATCTCATGTAATCCTCACAACTCCATTCAGTTCAGTTCAGTCGCTCATTCGTGTCCGACTCTTTTGCGACCCCATGAATTGCAGCACGCCAGGCTTCCCTGTCCATTACCAACTCCCGGAGTTCACCCAACTCATGTCTATCGAGTCGGTGATGCCATCCAGCCATCTCATCCTCTGTCGTCCCCTTCTCTTCTTGCCCCCAATGCCTTCCAGCATCAGAGTCTTTTCCAATGAGTCAACTCTTCGCATGAGGTGGCCACAACCCCATAGGGATGCATTATTCTTCCCAGTCCACAGTGAGTAAATTGAGACTTATGTGAAGGGAACCAACTCATCCACCATTATTCAGCTAAAAGATGACAGGGCTGGAAGTCAGATGTGGTTCTTTCTGGGACCCAAGCTCATACCTCAGTCACCAGGAGGTCTGGCCCTGGCTATACGAAGGCAGTGAGTTAACAATGATTTTCCCCACAAATCCAGAGTGAGCTCCACCTGACAAAGGCAGGGAAGAGAATAAAACGCCAGCTTCCACCATATCAGAGAGCTGGCGGGAAACGAGGGCTTCTGTGAGGGTGACTAGATTATAAGAACGAAAATGAAAGGAGCAAGGCCTTCTGGGTAAAAACGCGGAAGAAACCAACCAGTCTAGTTTTGATTCATGTGAAAACTCCTGCTGACGTTCCAGTTCATTCCAGCTCTGGACTGGGTCCTGGAAACACCCACGGACAGAACACGGCTCCTGCCTGCACACGGCTGGGCTAAGGGACGTCAAGAAAGCATGGGAATCAGCACTTACTAAATACATCCTACATACCAGGCAGGCACTTTTAGGAGCTATATAGGTGTTGTCTCATTTAATACATAATCATATAGCTGAAATCTGCATGTGAACTAATAATTATCACATACACGCTGAAGTAGAAGTTAGCACTAAGTGTTAGGAAACTCTTAAGAGCCTTTTGGGACTTCCCTGGTGGACCAGGAGTGAGGACTCTGAGCTTCCACTGCAGGGTCCGTGGGTTCAGTGCCTGGTCAGGGGGCTAAGACCCAGCATGCTGTGGGTATGGCCAAAGACAAAACAAACGACAACAACAAAACCCAGCGGATTGAGGATGTGTGTGTGGGGCTCCCCTTGTGGCTGGGAGACCTGGGTTCCATCCCTGGGTGGGGAAGATCCCCTGGAGAAGGGAAAGGCTACCCACTCCAGTATTCTGGCCTCGAGAATTCCATGGACTGTACAGCCCATGGGGTCACAAATAGTCAGACATGACTGAGTGACTTGCACTTCCACGTGTGCTACAAGTTTTGTTTTTGTTTTTTTTTAAAAACAGCCTTTTAACCTACCCTGGAGGTCATGCAACCTGCTCAGAAGAATATGTTTGGGGCTTTAGGCTTAAAGATGAGAGAGGAGTTTCTCAGGGCAGGAGGTCAGCAAAGTGACTCCACGTACACGGGCAAGCAGTAAGGCTGAAACCTGGGTAGGAGAGTGGTGATACATGGGGCTGGCGAAGTGGGCAGGAATCAAGGAGTTTGGATTTTATTTTTCTGGAAGTTATGGAGAGTTTAAACCCAGAGGATTGGCCTAATTATACTAGAACTTTGGATATCTGATGACAGAGTAGCCAGAGGCTGCAACAACAGACAAGAGGACCGGCCTGGAGTTTACTTCAAAAGTCCAGGGAAATGCTGCGGGAGACAGAAACCTGCAAAATCCTCCTGGGAAGAGACAAAGGGCAAATATGGAGGCAGTGCTGAGGTAGTGAGTCAGGCCAGGGAACTGGTCGACCTCAGATTTGAGAGGAAATACAAATACATTACAGGGCTCCCTAGGTGGCGCTAGTGGTAAAGAACCGTCTGCCAATGCAGGAGACATAAAAGACACAGGTTCGATTCCTGGGTTGGGAAGATCCCCTGGGGGAGGGCATGGCAACCCACTCCAGTATTCTTGTCTGGAGAATCCCATGGACAGAGGAACCTGGCAGGACCATAAACTGTAGGACCCCTACAATTTATGGGGTCTCGAAGAGTCGGCCGCAACTGAAGTGACTCAGCACACATGCACACGGGTGGATGTATTATAACTCATTTTTGGTTGGGGCTACTTGTGTGTGTTTGTTAGTCACTCGGTTGTGCTCGACTCTTTGTGATCCTGTGGACTATAGCCTGCCGCTACAAATGGCTAATGATGATGCCATTTACTGAAGGGATATGGGAAAAGAGCATATATTGGAAAAAAGGAAGTATTTCTATTTAGAATATGCTAAATCAGAGGTGGCCTGGAGACCCCTAGGTAGGAATGCCAAATTGGCAGCTGGAGTCTGAGCTAAACATCAGGAGGACAGACTGGGCTGCAGCCTTGAAAGCTGCAGGTGTGCGATAATTAAGCCATCAAGAAAGAGTAGGTAGCACAAGGCAGAACCCTGGGGAGCATCCGTATCTAAGTCTCTGCTAGAGAACGAAGAGCCGGTGAGGAAATCTGGAGAGAACTCAGGGTTTACTAAATTTCAAACAGCCCACAAATTAACCAGCCACGCCACCAAACTGCAAGTACCCTTCTGGCTCCTTTCTCTCCCATCCATGACAGACAAGCTCTGGCAGGAAGAATCTGCCGTATGGTTTTCTCCGCTCCCCAGGCCAGGACAGAGGATGAGATGGCTGGATGGCATCACCGACTCGATGGACACGAGTTTCAGCAAACTCCAGGAGGTGGTAAAGGACAGGGAAGCCTAGCGTGCTGCAGTCCATGGGGTTCGCAGAGTCAGACACAACTTAGCGACTGAGTAACAACCAGTCCTGGAAACTAGCTGGACCTGAGTGACTACAACCGCTAGAGAAGCTGTACAAATATGGGGAGCAGTCTTTCTGCAACTGTGTCTGCTGCTTCAATGAGCTGATGGTCTAATACCGATCATTTTCTTCCTACACCAAATGAGTATTTATAAACATGTAACCTGCACTGGTAATTGGGAGCAAGCAGAGTTACCACTCCTCCACCTGAAGGAGGTGAAGATGGAGATGAGTGGATTGTGGCGCCTGCGTTCAAGGTGCGGTACTGAAGGAGCTAAATAAACAGGGAGGGCCCCCACTCTGGAAACAAAAACCCCTCTGAGTTACTACCACCCTAGGCCAGTAGCATCCAATCACAGTGGAACAAAGAAACACAAGCCCACCAGTGAACACCAGCGCTGCATCCCAGGGGCCGGGAAAGACCTAATGCTACTCCCCTCTCTGCTAACATAAGCTTCCATGGTCAGGGGCAGCCCGCTTCCGATCGAACAGGAGGTGTTGTAACACCAGGTGCAGCAGCCAGCCACCGTAGGGACTGGAAAAGAATAAGGGCTTCCTTCGCACACACTGGCTCTAGTGAGTTCTCAAGCTTTATAGCGAAGGAATAAATGTCATTTGGTGCTTAAAGGGCTATTTTTCACGACTCTGGTGCTGTCAAGGTGCCTGGGAGGAAAGCCTTCAAAGGTGACGGACACAGAAATGCCACCTCAGCCCCTCTGGGCTTTGAACTTTGACAACTCAGTGACAGTGATATGAGAACTGTGGTTGGGATCTATAGTCTGTGTAAGAGAGAACTCGGAATAAAAAGTAGCGGAATACTGGGCTACCCTGGTGATCCAGTGATTAAGAATCTGCCTGCCAACTTGGGACACGGGTTTGATCCCTGGTCTGAGGAGATCCCACATGCGTGCTGCAACTGCTGAACCTACACCCTAGAGCCTGTGCGCTGCAACAAGAGAAGCCACCCCAGTGAGAAGTCCACACACTGAAACTACAGAAAAGACCGCATGCAGCAATGAAGACCCCAGCGCAGCCAAAACCAAACAAATGGCAAAACGTGTGTGCTCGCAGAGAAGACGATTCTCGTACTCTAGATGGAAGTGGTGAAAAGATTTGTGATATGAGACTGATTCCCAGTGTTGAAATAAACCATGTAGGGCCACAGACAACTCTCTGAAAATCTTGGCCTATAAAATCCAGATTCCCAAATGAACAGAAAGTGACCTGATGGCTGGCCACCTGTCCTCCCCTATTTGCTCCATCCACTGGAGGAAGGGTGACTCTTGGGACAAGAGAGCTGCTACAACTTCTTCAATCTTCAGTCACCTCTCAGAGCTCCACCTTCTACTGAGGGTGACAAATGGTAGTAACCTGGATAATAAACTTTTTTTTACAGTATATGACAGCCCGTGTTTTAGAAGTCACCAGTGAATTACTGTCATGATGCAGTTAAGATGGAAGACGGGACCAGGAAGGAGTGGAAGCATCCTAAGGAGCACGCTGCCGTAAGACCCTTCTTCCCCTGGGAACTGGCCTGCTAAATCCACAGGATAGAGATTCTAACCAAAGCTTACTGGTTCCCATCAACTGATGATGTTTCTGCGAGTGACAATGATGTTGATAAGGAGCATTCGAGTACTGACGGGGACTTGTTGCATACCCGCGCCGTCCCGAGAGCTTTACGTGTTTTGTCAGACAGTCCTCATCAGAGCCCTGAAAAATGGATACAACTACTATCCCTACTTCACAGATAAGGAAACTGAGGCACACAGAATAAAGCAACCTGCCTATGGTGACCCAGCTTATGGGTGCAGAGCTGAGACTTGACTCCGGCAGTCGGACTGCAGAGCCTGTGCTCTTAACCTCTGCACTGTCAACCTGATGGACTATGCTAATTCATGCACTCACATTAATTAAGTCTATAAATATATGCAGGCACTTCCCTGGTGGTCCAGTGGTTACGAATCCATCTTGCAACACAGGTGTCTCGGGTTTGACCCCTGGTCGGGGAACTAACATCCCACATGACTCAGAGCAACTAAGCCTGCGTGCTACGACTACAGACTGTGTGCTGCAATGAAAGATCCCGAGTGCTGCAACTAAGACCCAACACAGCCAAATACACAAAATAAATATTTTAAGAAACATTTTTAAAGATTACATGCAAAGCACTTCCAATTCCCAGGCACTGTACTATGTCAGGAATGTAACAGAGAGTCAAGCGGACACAGCCACCGCCTCACAGAGCTGATACTGGACACAGGCAATAATCAGATAATCACACGAATGGGCATAAAACAGAAACTCTGACAATGGCTACAAAGGAGGGGTGCTCAGTGCTATGAACACTTATAATCTGGGGACATGGACTGTTGGAAGATCGGGGATGATGCCCCCAAGGAAAGGAAAAGTGAACTGAAATCTGGAGGATGAGAAGGTAAAGGGAGGAAGGAAGCACGCCCCAGGCAGAGGCTCTGGGAAAGGAGGGAACAGGGCGGGCACAAGGACCCGAGAGTGACGCAAACTCAGGGGGAAGGGCACTGCGGAAAGCATGGCTGCGGGGGGCAGGGCCAGAGCCAGCAGACTGGTCATGGGAAGAATTCTGGCCGGGGTGCTAACAGCAAGGGGAAGCCCGAGAGAGGCTGGACAGAGGGTGTGTGGAGATAAAATGTGTATTCTGGAAAGATCCTTCTGGCTCCCATACGGAAAACAGGCTGGAGGAGGCAGAGCGCATCTGGAACAACCAATGCGGGGCTCCAGGGAGATGATGGGGTGGTGATGATGGTGGTGACAGTGGGGAGCTGAGAGGTATTCAGGAGGCAAAAACTCACAAATAATGGGCTGGACAGAGTCAGAGAAGGGGAGAAAAGGAACTCCAAAGAGCCCTGGCTCATGCACAGAGTTGCCTGGGGCTTCCCTGGTGGCTCAGATGGTAAAGAATCTGCCTGCAATGCGGGAAACCTGGGTTTGGTCCCTGGGTTGGGAAGATCCCCTGGAGAAGGGAATGGCTCCCTGCTCTAGGATTTCTAACTGGAGAATTCCACGGACAGAGAAGCCTCACAGGCTTCATGGGGTCCACAGGGTCACAAAGAAAGAGTTGGACACAACTGAGCAACGCACACAGAATCACTTAAAAAGGGGACACTGGAAACACCAGGTGTGTGTGGAATAAAAGGAGTCCGATTTTGTTTTTGTTTTTTTAAATAACTCTACTGAAATATTTTAATTTTTAAAGAAAAAAATTTGGCGGGGGGGCCATGCCACACAGTCTGTGGGATCTTAGTTCTCCAACCAGGGATTGAACCCACGCCCCCTGCAGTGGAAGCACAGAATCTTTACACTGGACTGCCAGGGAGGCCCCAGGAGTCTGATTTTAGACCTGGTGAATCTGAGGTTCCTCTGAAATATTCGACAGAAAATATTAAGAAGGAAGTTGGAATTTCAGAAAAAATGTCTGGATAGAGGTTGAAAGTTGGACTTTATGATCACATGGGCAGCAAATGCAGCCCTGACATGGGCAAGGCTGCCCAGAGAAGCAGGGGCCTGGGAGGGCAAATGCTGAGAAACCCCAACACTGAACCAAAGCTGTCCCGAGCTCAGAAACAGAAGAGAGAACAGCAAACAGGAGAATCAGCAGGGATGTGTATCGTGGATAGACACAAAGAGTATTTCAGGAAGAAACAGTAGAGCAGAATGCTGCTGGGAGGTCACACACAATGAGGACGCAAACTCGTCCCTCAGGCAGACGCACGTGGAGAGATCTTTTGTAGCCACAGTCAGAGCTGTTTGGATTGATTGATGAGACTGGAGGCCAGACTGCAGTGCTTTCAGTCGAGACGGGGTAGGGAGGAAATGAGAAGGAGACGACAGACAAGTCTTTGGAGATGTTCGATAATAAGGAGAGAAGAGAGAGACCATTTGTGAACAGGGAAGTGAGTTGTTCTTAAAAAACAAACTTTGTTTTTAATAACAAGAAAGTTGAGTTTAAAAGCTAATGGGTAGGGTGTGGGGGGCGCGGTTCGTCCCTGGTGACTCAGTGGTAAAGAATCCTCCTGCCAATGCAGAAGACACGAGTTTGATCCCTGGTCCGGGAAGATCCCACATCCCTGGGGACAGTGAAGCCCAGGCACCACAGCCACTGAAGCCCGAGTGCCAAGAGTCGTGCTCTGCAACAAGACAAGCCACTGCTGTGAAAAGCCCGAGCACAGCAATTAGAGAGAAGCCCCAGCTCACTGTAACCAGAGGAAGCCTGAGTGCAGCAACAAGGACCCAGCATAGCCATTAAAAAAAAAAAAAAAAAAAAAAAGCTAGTGGGAAGGATCCAGGCGTAGGCAGAAATTATTATGGAATAAGACAAAGGGAAAGTAACTGGAACATAATGTACTCATCAATTCCTAGCTATTTCCTTTCTGAACCACAGATACACTGTTTGATGTGGCCAGGATAAGATGATCACCTTCTAAAACAGTAAGGGACTTCCCTGGTGGTCCAGTGGCCAAGACTGCATGCTTCCAATGCAGGAGGCCCGGGCTGGATCCCTGGGCAGGGAATTAGACCCCACATGTCACAACTAAGAGTCCACAAGGCACAACTAAGACTCGGAGCAGCCAAATAAATATTAAAAACAAAAAAAGTCATAATTTTTAAGTCATTTCTAAAAAATATAAAATAAAATAGTAATATGGATATGGAGAGTTCCCTGGTGGTTCGGTGGTGCTATGGCCCAGGTTCAGAGAAGATCCTACAAGCTGAGCAGCACAACTAAAAAAACTTTTTTAAAATAAATAAAATAGTAATATAATGATCCTCATAAGGCCACCTTTTGTGGCAGATACCTCCTGTAGGGAACATATAAATGATTTCAACCTACTGCACACTCTACTGGATCTTCTTAGCACCTGATTTAAAATGCAGGGCAATCTGGGTGCTCCTACGGGTATTCATGCTACAGAATTGGTCTAAAAGTGGGATCAAGGGGACCTTCAAAAGTTCATAATTGTAATGGAGGTGCCATGAAAAAATCTGGGGCCAAAGAGTGCTCTTGGCATATGCATTCAGTACGACTTGACCAAGCTTTTAAGATAACATTCAGATACTGAACAAAAGAGAACTGAACTACCTATAAGATGACATAATAGGAAGAGACAGGCTTGTTCTTAAGAGATTCCAAGGTTTGTGACCCAAACAAATACTCCCACTGTCAGAGTTTTCTTTGACAAAACCACCTTCAGTGAATTATACTGTATGAATAAACTGTAAGCAACTATTCAAAAGCAGAGACATTACTTTGCCAACAAAGGTCCGTCTAGTCAACGCTATGGTTTTCCCTGTGGTCATGTATGGATGTGAGAGTTGGACTGTGAAGAAGGCTGAGCGCTGAAGAATTGACACTTCTGAACTGTGATGTTGGAGAAGACTCTTCAGAGTCCCTTGGACTGCAAGGAGATCCAACCAGTCCATTCTGAAGGAGATCAGCCCTGGGATTTCTTTGGAAGGAATGATGCTGAAGCTGAAACTCCAGTACTTTGGCCACCTCATGCGAAGAGTTGACTCATTGGAAAAGACTCTGATGCTGGGAGGGATTGGGGGCAGGAGGAGAAGGGGACGACAGAGGATGAGATGGTTGGATGGCATCACTGACTCGATGGACGTGAGTCTGAGTGAACTCCGGGAGTTGGTGATGGACAAGGAGGCCTGGCGTGCTGCGATTCATGGGGTCGCAAAGAGTCGGACACGACTGAGCCACTGATCTGATCTGATGTGTATTTAATGATGATATTTAAATATTTATACATATTTAAGTTTATTATAACTTATTAGCACAAATTCAGAAGAAAATGGCTATCTCATTGTTTAGGGGCCAAGTCTTGCAACTCCTTTGCGAACCCATGGACTGTAGCCCGCCAGGCTCCTCTGTCCATGGGATTCTCCAGGCAAGAATACCAGAGTGGGTTGCCATGCCCTCCTCCAGGGGATCTTCCCAACCCAGGGATCGAACCCAGGTCTCTTATGTCTCCTGGATTGGCAGATGGGTTCTTTATCACTAGCACCACCTGGGAAGTTCTTAGAAGGCAGCGAAATTCCAGAAGTGACATCAATTCTCCTGTAAGTACAAACCCTGAAATGCACCATGATGGTTGATAAGCTGGAGCCAGTTGGCTGTAGCACTGTGGTGTCTGAGCTGATCAAGGTGAAGGTTTTCTGATGACTTTCCCACCAGAAGGAGTGACCTGACTGTACACTAAGCTTGAGTACAGCTGAAGGGCTTTATACATGGGTTACTTGTCATCCCCACAGAACGTGACCTCACCCTTTGGGTTCAGCCCCTGCAGGCTTATTACAACCTGTAGTGATTAACAACTCATCCATGACACCTTGTTACATTAAACAGTCAAATTCTTTAAAAGAATTATTTTAGCAATGACTAAATTCATGGAATAACACAAGCTTCCAATTCATTAGTGATCATCCTGGGGCAATTCACTGCAATCATGCTGTCCTAGATGTGTGAAGAAATTGGTTTGGTATGGTTAGAAGAAAATTTGTCTGGGGGTCAAGAAGGTCCTAGCTCTGTCACCACTATCTTGACATGTGACCTACCCAATATACATCACTTAATCTAGGGGAAGAGCTTCCCTGGTGGCTCAGTGGTGAAAAATCTGCCTGCCAATGTAGAAGACTAAGAGACCTGGGTTCGGTCCCTGGGTCAGGAAGATCCCCAGAGCAGGAAATGGCAACCTGCTTCAGTATTCTTGCCTGGAAAATCCCACAGACAGAGGAGCCTGGTGAGGCTACAGTTCATGGGGTCACAAAGAGTCAGACAGAATGCAGAGGCTAAACAACTACAATAATCTAGGGGAAGGTGGCATTAGATAGAAGAATTAAGGTCCCTTTCAATTTAATCTTTTCTGTCCCCCCAGGGATTCTGAATTGTCCTCTTTTAATATCTTTCAGTTCAGTCACTCAGTCATGTCCGATTCTTTGTGACCCCAAGGACTGCAGCATGCCAGGCTTCCTTGTCCATCACCAACTCCATTACTCAAACACACGTCCAAACAAGTCGGTGATGCCATCCAACCATCTCATCCTCTGTCGTCCCCTTCTCCTCCTGCCTTTTAATCTTTCCCAGCATCAGGGTCTTTTCCAATGAGTCAGCTCTTTGCATCAGGTGGCCAAAGTACTGGAGCTTCAGCTTCAGCATCAGTCCTTCCAATGAATATTCAGGACTGACTTCCTTTAGGATTGACTGGTTTGATCTTCTTGCAGTCTAAGGGAGTCTCAAGAGTCTTCTCCAACACCACAGTTCAAAAGCATCAATTCTTCAGCGCTCAGCTTTCTTTAGACTCTAACTCTCACATCCATACATGACTACTGGAAAAGCAGGTCAGGAAGCAACAGTTAGAACTGGACATGGAACAACAGACTGGTTCTAAATAGGAAAAGGAGTTCATCAAGGCTGTATATTGTCACCCTGTTTCTTTAACTTATATGCAGAGTACATCATGAGAAACACTGGACTGGAAGAAACACAAACTGGAATCAAGATTGCCGGGAGAAATATCAATAACCTCAGATATGCAGATGACACCACCCTTATGGCAGAAAGCGAAGAGGAACTCAAAAGCCTCTTGATGAAAGTGAAAGAGGAGAGTGAAAAAGTTGGCTTAAAGCTCAACATTCAGAAAACGAAGATCATGGCATCTGGTCCCACCACTTCATGGGAAATAGATGGGGAAACAGTGCAAACAGTGTCAGACTTTATTTTGGGGGGCTCCAAAATCACTACAGATGGTGACTGCAGCCATGAAATTAAAAGACGCTTACTCCTTGGAAGGAAAGTTATGACCAACCTAGATAGCATATTCGAAAGCAGAGATGTTACTTTGCCAACAAAGGTTCATCTAGTCAAGGCTATGGTTTTTCCTGTGGTCATGTATGGATGTGAGTTGGACTGTGAAGAAGGCTGAGCGCCAAAGAATTGATGCTTTTGAACTGTGGTGTTGGAGAAGACTCTTGGGAGTGGCTTGGACTGCAAGGAGATCCAACCAGTCCATTCTGAAGGAGATCAGCCCTGGGATTTCTTTGGAAGGAATGATGCTAAAGCTGAAACTCCAGTACTTTGGTCACCTCATGCGAAGAGTTGACTCATTGGAAAAGACTCTGATGCTGGGAGGGATTGGGGGCAGGAGGAGAAGGGGACGACAGAGGATGAGATGGCTGGAGGGCATCACTGACTCGATGGACATGAGTCTGAGTGAACTCCGAGAGTTGGTGATGGACAGGGAGGCCTGGCATGCTGCGATTCATGGGGTCAAAAAGAGTCGGACACGACTGAGCGACTGATCTGATCTGATCTGACTAGACAGACCTTTGTGGCAAAGTAATGTCTCTGCTTTTTAATATGCTGTCTAGGGTTGGTCATAGCTTTTCTTCCAAGGAGGAAGTGTATTTTAATTTCATGGCAGCAATCATCATCGGCAGTGATTTTGGAGCCCCAAAAAATAAAGTCAGCCACTGTTTCCACTGTTTCCTCATCTATTTGCCATGAAGTGATGGAACTGGATGCCATGATCTTAGTTTTCTGAATGTTGAGTTTTAAGCCAACTTTTTCACTCTCCTCTTTCATTTTCATCAAGAGCTCTTTAGTTCTTTTTCACTTTCTGCCATAAGGGTAGTATCCTCTGCATATATGCGATTATTGATATTTTTCCTGGCAATCTTGATTCCAGCTTGTGCTTTATCCAGGCCAGCATTTCTCATGATGTACTATGCATATAAGTTAAATAAGCAGATGTACTATGCATATAAGTTAAATAAGCAGGGTGACAATATACAGCCTTGATGTACTCCTTTCCCGATTTGGAATCAGTCCATTGTTCCATGTTCGGTTCTATCTATTGCTTCTTGACCTGCATACAGATTTCTCAGGAGGCAGATAAAGTGGTCTGGTATTCCCATCTCTTTAAGAATTTTCCTTGGTTTGTTGTGATCTACACAGTCAAAGCCTTTGGTATAGTCAATAAAGCAGAAGTAGATGTTTTTCTGGAACTCTCTTGCTTTTTGATGATCCAATGGATGTTGGCAATTTGATCTCTGGTTTCTCTGCCTTTTCTAAATCCAGTTTGAACATTAATATCTTTAGATACCTCCAAAGGCATCATTTTATACATTCACAAAATTGCTTCCTAAGCAACTGTTAGGACACAGTAAATAACATTAGGACGTTACAGTGTTAGGACACTGTAAATAACATTATTGCCTGGGTTGAATACTGTCCTCCCAAAATCCATATCCACCTGGAACCTCAGAATATGACTTTATTTGGAACGAAGGTCTCTGCAGATACAATTAGTTAAAACGAGATAATATTGGATGAGGGTGAGCCCTCCATCCAATGACTTATAAGAAGGTCATGTGAAGACACAGAGAGTAAGGCGATGTGCAGATGTGGGCAGGGCGACTTCCCTGGCGGTCCAGTGGTTAAGACTCTGAGCTTCCAATGCAGGGGGCAAGGGGCTGACCCCTGGTAAAGGAACTAAGATCCCACATCCTGCACTGCATGACCAAAACATAAAAAATAATAATCATTTTTAAAAATAACCCTTAATTAAAAAAATAAAAAAGATGCGGGCAGGGACTGGAGTGACCCATCTACCAGGCAAGGAACTCCAAGGATTCCAGCAGTCCCACAAACTTTCAGGAACACATAATATTTCTATTTAGGTT
Organism: Bos indicus; assembly: GCF_029378745.1. Taxonomy (NCBI): domain Eukaryota; kingdom Metazoa; phylum Chordata; class Mammalia; order Artiodactyla; family Bovidae; genus Bos; species Bos indicus. The sequence goes on along the minus strand of NC_091771.1, from coordinate 21,017,401 downwards.
TTTCAGTTGTTTGCTTCATGTATCTATCTTACTAATTTCAGGAAGCAGAGTATGGACCTCAAATTCTTCTATACGCTTAAACCTGTCATTTAAACATAAGGTGCACTCATCACATCAACTGTTGAGAGTAATTTTATCCTTCTGGTTAAGTGCCCAACTGTGGCTGTAGCATCCTGAGTGGCAGGAACTGCAATGCCCTCGCTCTTTCCTTCAACAGACCTTTCACAAAGTTTCCATAGTGGCCCAGGAAACAACACGGAAGCTCGTGGCCTCTGCCTTCAGGCAGATGACAGTCAGGTGAAGGCAACAGACCCATAACCGAATGAGGCAACAGGCAGGAGGGAAAGCCTTGAACAGAGGCAGGAATGGCTCCTGACCAGCAGTGTGGGGTGAGGACAAAGCCCAGGCTCCAAGGCACACAGAGTCCCCAGCTCCACCAGGAGCTATTTCCTGGCTAAGTGAGCCGGGGAAGCATGTGAACTCTCTAGGCCTCAGTCTTATCCGAAAAATGTGAGTAATATCACCTACATTATAGAATTACTTTGAAGCTGTAATGAGGGAGTATACGTAAAGCAGAGTGCCTGATGGGCCTTCCCCAGTGGCTCAGCAGATAAGCAGTCTGACTGCTATGCAGGCAGTGAGGGTCGATTCCCGGGTTGGAAAGATCCCCTGCAGGAGGAAATGGTAATCCACTCCAGAATTCTGGCCTGGAAAATCCCACAGACAGAGGAAGAGGAACCTGGCGGGTTACAGTCCAAAGGGTCTCAAAGAATCAGACACGACTGAACACGTGCGTGCAGAGTGCCTGGTACACAGTAACGCTCAATAAAGGTTCTCTTTCCTTTTTCATTCCCTTGGATAAATGATACAAACTCGAAGACTATAGTAACCACAAGAACTACCCAAACGGTAGCATCAAATCCATACATGGTCAATATCATTTACTTTTATACAGTAACTCTTATTCTGAATGCTCATTACCATACCGAGCAATCCTTTCCACTCATCACAATCAAACTTCCTGTAACACATATATGAAATTCATCTTCAAAGAACAGAGATTTTATAAACTTGGGGCCTTGTTCAAAAACTTTCCAGTGACTATGTATTTATCTTGGCAAGATTTTAATAAAACTCTTGGCTTCCTAACAGTTTTGGGTTTCTTTTTTTTAAGTTTTTTCTGTTGTTAGTTTATTTACTTATTTGGCTGCACTGGGTCTTCCTTGCTGCACACAGGCTTTTTGTAGTTGCAGCAAACAGGGCTACTCTCTAATTGCAGTACTCTTTCTTCTCATTGTGGTGGCCTCTCTTGGTTCAGAGCACAGGCTCAAGGGTGCACAGGCTTAGTTGCCCTAAGGCATGTGGCATCTTCCCAGATCAGGGATCGAACCCATTTCCCCTGCATTGGCAGGTAGATTCCTAACCACTGGACTACTACGGGACTCCATCCCTAACAGTTTGGATGAAGAAGGAAAAATATAAAGATGAGCATGAGTTCCCCCCACCCCGCCCCCATGCAATTCATTGTGCCTAAAATACCTTTTCCTTCCTATCTTTATCAGTCTCCATGGAGCCACCCCAGACTGTTCTCCACTACTTTCTTCTGACCTCACTGGCTTGCCACCATCACGTTTACCAGTGTGGTGATACTCCTCCTGTATTTTTTTTTTTACTTTGTGTTATTAATATTTATTTCATAACTTCACTTTTCATTCTGCCCCAAGCTGAACAAGCTCTTTGACATCAGGAGTCACATGTTAGAGCTGAGCAGAAGGGTTTGCACACAGTTGATATTTACATATTTGTTGGCTGATTAGAATACACAAGGCATTACGACAGAAAAAAAATTTTTAAGTCCCACTTCATCATGAATAGCAGTTAGCACAATCTGACTGACTTCTTTTAACATTAAAACAGAAGGCGTTTCTGAAAACTCAAATGCAGGATGAATTAAATTATTGGCATAACTTCTTCCCCTGTAGAAGTTAGTTCCATTCTGAAAATCATTTTGAATAGCAAGAGAACTGTACAAATAAACTATCTCAGAATTTAAGCAGGTACTTATTACAACCAACTATATTAATATATACTAAGGGATGGAGCCAAAGCAAAAACAATACCCAGCTGTGGATGTGACTGGTGATAGAAGCAAGGTCCGATGCTGTAAAGAGCAATATTGCACAGGAACCTGGAATGTCAGGTCCATGAATCAAGGCAAATTGGAAGTGGTCAAACGAGAGATGGCAAGAGTGAATGTCAACATTCTAGGAATCAGCGAACTGAAATGGACTGGAATGGGTGAATTTAACTCAGATGACCATTATATCTACTACTGCAGGCAGGAATCCCTCAGAAGAAATGGAGTGGCCATCATAGTCAACAAAAGAGTCCGAAATGCAGTACTTGGATACAATCTCAAAAACGACAGAATGATCTCTGTTCGTTTCCAAGGCAAACCATTCAATATCACAATAATCCAAGTCTATGCCCCAACCAATAAGGCTGGAGAACCTGAAGTTGAATGGTTCTATGAAGACCTACAAGACCTTTTAGAACTAACACCCAAAAAAGATGTCCTTTTCATTATAGGGGACTGGAATGCAAAAGTAGCAAGTCCAGAAACACCTGGAGTAACAGGCAAATTTGGCCTTGGAATACGGAATGAAGCAGGGCAAAGACTAATAGAGTTTTGCCAAGAAAATGCACTGGTCATAGCAAACACCCTCTTCCAACAACACAAGAGAAGACTCTATACATGGACATCACCAGATGGTCAACACCGAAATCAGATCGATTATATTCTTTGCAGCCAAAGATGGAGAAGCTCTATACAGTCAGCAAAAACAAGACCAGGAGCCGACTGTGGCTCAGACCATGAACTCCTTATTGCCAAATTCAGACTTAAATTGAAGAAAGTAGGGAAAACCACTAGACCATTCAGGTATGACCTAAATCAAATCCCTTATGATTATACATTTATAATACAGATATTATAAATCTATTTCTCAGATTTAAGGGCCTAGATCTGACAGATAGACTGCCTGGTGAACTATGGAATGAGATTTGTGACATTCTACAGGAGAATAGATTTAAGGGCCTAGATCTGATAGATAGACTGCCTGGTGAACTACGGAATGAGATTTGTGACACTGTACAGGAGACAGGGATCAAGACCATTCCCATAGAAAAGAAATGCAAAAAAGCAAAATGGCTGTCTGGGGAGGCCTTACAAATAGCTGTGAAAAGAAGAGAAGCGAAAAGCAAAGGAGAAAAGGAAAGATATAAACATCTGAATGCAGAGTTCCAAAGAATAGCAAGAAGAGATAAGAAAGCCTTCTTCAGCAATCAATGCAAAGAAATAGAGGAAAACAACAGAATGGGAAAGACTATGGATCTCTTCAAGAAAATCAGAGATACCAAAGGAACATTTCATGCAAAGATGAGCTCGATAAAGGACAGAAATGGTATGGACCTAACAGAAGCAGAAGATATTAAGAAGAGATGGCAAGAATACACAGAAGAACTGTACAAAAAAGATCTTCACGACCCAGATAATCACGATGGTGTGATCACTCACCTAGAGACAGACATCCTGGAATGTGAAGTCAAGTGGGCCTTAGAAAACATCACTATGGACAAAGCTAGTGGAGGTGATGGAATTCCAGTTGAGCTATTCCAAATCCTGAAAGATGATGCTGTGAAAGTGCTGCACTCAATATGCCAGCAAATTTGGAAAACTCAGCAGTGGCCACAGGACTGGAAAAGGTCAATTTTCATTCCGATCCCAAAGAAAGGCAATGCCAAAGAATGCTCAAACTACCGCACAATTGCACTCATCCCACACGCTAGTAAAATAATGCCCAACATTCTGCAAGCCAGGCTTCAGCAATATTTGAACCGTGAACTTCCTGATGTTCAAGCTGGTTTTAGAAAAGGCAGAGGAACCAGAGATCAAATTGCCAACATCCACTGGATCATAGAAAAAGCAAGAGAGTTCCAGAAAAACATCTATTTCTGCTTTATTGACTATGCCAAAGCCTTTGACTGTGTGGATCACAATAAACTGTGGAAAATTCTTCAAGAGATGGGAATACCAGACCACCTGACCTGCCTCTTGAGAAATTTGTATGCAGGTCAGGAAGCAACAGTTAGAACTGGACATGGAACAACAGACTGGTTCCAAATAGGAAAAGGAGTTCGTGAAGGCTGTATATTGTCACCCTGCTTATTTAACTTCTATGCAGAGTACATCATGAGAAACGCTGGACTGGAAGAAACACAAACTGGAATCAAGATTGCCGGGAGAAATATCAATAACCTCAGATATGCAGATGACACCACCCTTATGGCAGAAAGCGAAGAGGAACTCAAAAGCCTCTTGATGAAAGTGAAAGAGGAGAGTGAAAAAGTTGGCTTAAAGCTCAACATTCAGAAAACAAAGATCATGGCATCTGGTCCCACCACTTCATGGGAAATAGATGGGGAAACAGTGCAAACAGTGTCAGACTTTATTTTTGGGGGCTCCAAAATCACTGCAGATGGTGACTGCAGCCATGAAATTAAAAGACGCTTACTCCTTGGAAGGAAAGTTATGACCAACCTAGATAGCATATTCGAAAGCAGAGATGTTACTTTGCCAACAAAGGTTCGTCTAGTCAAGGCTATGGTTTTTCCTGTGGTCATGTATGGATGTGAGAGTTGGACTGTGAAGAAGGCTGAGCGCCGAAGAATTGATGCTTTTGAACTGTGGTGTTGGAGAAGACTCTTGAGAGTCCCTTGGACTGCAAGGAGATCCAACCAGTCCATTCTGAAGGAGATGAGCCCTGGGATTTCTTTGGAAGGAATGATGCTAAAGCTGAAACTCCAGTACTTTGGCCACCTCATGCGAAGAGTTGACTCATTGGAAAAGACTCTGATGCTGGGAGGGAGGGATTGGGGGCAGGAGGAGAAGGGGATGACAGAGGATGAGATGGCTGGATGGCATCACTGACTCGATGGACGTGAGTCTGAGTGAACTCCGGGAGTTGGTGATGGACAGGGAGGCCTGGCGTGCTGTGATTCATGGGGTTGCAAAGAGTTGGACACGACTGAGCGACTGATATGATCAGATATATACTTAGTCAACAACTTATTTAACAAATTATTCACTGAGTCCCTAATTTGTACTACAAAGAACCACACTAGCTAAGATCCAATGGGAGAGGAGATGGATAAAATACTGGCCAGTTTCTTAGTGAACACTTTAATGGAGGAGACAGACTTAAAACTTTTCACAAAATAGGTTAAATAAGCAGTATGATGTAACTAACCTACTGAGTATTACGTGTGATAAATTTTAATTGGGAGGCCTCAGGAACCACTAGTCCAAGAAAAAAGGAAAAAAAGAAAGAGAGAAAAGACGACAGTTGAACAAGACCTTGAGAGATAACTGGGACTGTCGACCAGGATGGTGGAAGGAGGCTCTGGGCTACACGATCAGAAAGAACAAAAGCTATGGACATGAAAATAAACCACCTTCAGCTTTGCTTCTCTCAGTAGGTGATCTAACTTGCTGCTTCATGAGAGAAATAAAAGGTCATTTCTCTCTTATATCTCAAAACAGCCTTTGTCTTTGCCTACCTTAAAAATTAAGTCTCCCCACTCTTTCCCAAACCTAAATTCTCCACATTGTTCTGGACCCTCTGGGTGCTCGTCTACCATCACACCTTGCTCTAGCACTCACTCTCTCTCTCCTACCCTCTCCTTTTGTGGCCAAACTTTTGAAAGAACGGTCTCTCTTTGTGTTATCTCTATTTCATTTTTTTAAAGATTGTGTTTGTTTATTTTTGGCTGTGCTCCGTCTGTGCTGATGCTCAGGCTTTTCTCTAGCTGCGGTGAGTGGGAGCTACTCTCTAGATGCGGTGTGCGGGCTTCTCATTGCGGTGGCTTCTCTTGCGGAGCACAGGCTCCAGGGCATGGGGGCTTCAGTGGCTGTGGCTCCCTGGCTCTAGAGCACTGGCTCAATAGTTGTGGCTCAGAGGCTTAGCTGCCCCACAACATGCGGGATTTTCCCGGATCAGGGATCAAACCTGTGTCTCCCCCTATATTAGCAGGCAGATTCTTTACCACTGAGCCACCAGGGAAGCCCTCTACTTCATTTTTAATACACTGCTCAGTTACACAAGGTTAACTGCCTCTTCAATCTCTTTTATGCAGCAAAATAAAGTGAAATAAGGATTTACTTTCTGTGTTTTAAAGTAAGTGAACCAATAGTATTTCTTCTAAAATATATTTGGTATATTTAGGAAACAGAATATTTACGGTCTCTGAAAAGAATTTCTCATGTCCAGCAAGTAAACTATTCAATAGGTGAGATTCTGTAAGTATTTTTAGTAAAGAACCTCGTATTGTAGTGATCAATGAGAATTCTGAACATTAAACACCCTGTTCTCTCACTATATTGTTCCCTAATACAGAACTCTTTACAATTCTTCAGATGAAAACAGGTAGGGTATACAATTCATCTTCTTCAGCAATATACAAGAGAGAATTTTAAGGAAATTATTTCATTCAAGCCAGTCTTAATCTTTTTTAGAAGATCAAGTAAGATGAGATTTGGTATCTTGACACCAAGCTGACACATCCAGAGAACCATTTTGGTCCAGTTCCTCACTATGATCCAGTTTTCTGGCAATTTCATTTACTAAAGGAATAATGATTCAATAAATAGCCAGAACTCTCCAGAACTTACTTTGCTCACCTGTCTTGCCTTCAAAGCCAAATTTATCAGCACCCATCAATCCCCAATACTGACTTCACAAAATGCAAAGCATCTCTTATATGCTATACACACAGAGAAGGTTTTTCACAGATAGTGTCACAGGTACTATTGCATGAACTGCTGGCAATAAATGGATCTCAGCTCATCTTTTCAGATTTTCTCTTGTGATGAAACTTCAGCTCACTGAAAATCCAATTATCTCTCCTTGCCTTTTAAAAGTAAATTTATACTGCACACACCACACTTGTTACAAATGGCTCTCTTTAAAAAAGACAACAATCTGTATCATGACCTTCAATTCCATCCTAAGGAAAAGGGTTCACAGACCTCCCAAATGCATTAGCTCTTATAGGACTTCTGTAAATATTTGGCAAAGGACTGATTGTTATTTGTAACAATATTGTTAAAATATTGTTAAAATTTCCATAACAACCACCCAACAAATGTTTTCACTAAAGATCAAATAGCAAATGTCAGGGTCACCTCTTCAGACCCGGAAGCAGGGCTGGGTCAAGACCAGAAAGGAAGACCCACATTCCATGTATCTAAATTTGTTAAAAGTTTTAAGTTAAGTTAAACTATTAGATACGGTCTCTTCCTCCAATTGGTCTCGTCCTCCAATCTAGACAAACATACCTTCAACGACTTGGAGGCACAGGTATAAAGTTAGAATTTTTAGGCCCTTTGAAGTTCCCTGTCATAGTGTGGTGACAGGAGAGGGCCAACCCAGGCCCCTTTCCACTCCCAGTTCCCCCAGTTCCACCGACACCTTGAGGGGCCTTGTCCACCCATGCGGACATCCTACCCACCTCAAATCACTGCCCCTGAACCACCCTTCAGGCTAAGGGCACACTTATTAGTTTTATCCTCCTCAGGACAGATCCAGGGAAAAGGCCCATGGAGGCCCTACAAGCAGGCCCTAAGCTCTTTGGGGGCAGGAAGTGTCCAGAGTCAAGTACCCAGAGAATGGGTGTGAGTGGAGTGAGGGCTGAGGCTGGACACAACCTCTGGCCCCTCAGATCCTTCATCCTGTGGGGAGGTGTTCCAGAGAGGGGTCCTCTAATTCCCAGGTCCCAGAGCAGGGCCTCTCTTGCCCACGAGTAAAGACAACACTGGAGAATTTACCAGATCAACCATGTTACTAGTTAATATACTAGTTGAAAATAAATATATAAAAAGATGATTTAAGTTGTAAAACCTGAAATTCCAATCTCTGATCACTTCAGTTCCCTCAAGATCTCTAACCAATGGGTCTAATGTTTATCTGGATCTACTCAACAGACTAAATCTAGGTCCTGTGCTTTCTTAACAAACTTGTACAAATGGACAGAATTCTATTCACATGTTAGAGGACGGTAAAGAAGACCCCAAGGAGCAGGAGAAAGAAGGAGGTCAACATCAAGTATCAAAGTTGAGATCAGACACCCAGGTCTAGGAGAGCGTTTTCCTCATGTCCTGTCACTTACATGGGGCCACATATGGCGCCAGGCTTAACCATCTCATCAAAGCTGCTGGCATCACAGCTTGCTCTTGCCAACCCCCAGAACCAGGTAGTTCACCCCATGGCCTTATAATGCCCCTATTCTAACCGCCGTGAAGGTGAACATGTCTATCAAGCTGAATGTCATTGGCATTTGATACTGATGACAGCTCTCCCTGCACCTTACCAGTATTTGCTACACTGCAATTTCCACTTAACTTGGCAAGAAAATTAATTTGCTAATTTGAAAAAAAAAAAACCACTAATAAATAATTTTCATCACAATACACATATACATAGTCCACAGGAGGGGGAAGTATTTCAACTGGAAATCTTATTTACGGGTACTTACTGAGATTGTACCATTGTCTAGACCTATGGACAGTCTTCTTGTTTCCGGGTTAAAAGACATGCATGAACATGGAGCTGAAAGAAATGAACATGTTGATGAAATTAACAAAACGATGATGCTCGTGGATTCAGGAGTGACTGACTAGCTCAAAGTGTGTGGCTACTTTCCCCACCCCCCCACTATTTCCTGACAAACAGTTCATAGAACTCCCGCTCACAAAAAGTAAAAACAATAATTTTACCACTAACCCCGAGTTTTTCAGTTATCCTTTTAACGACTGTAACAAGTAAGACACTCAAACTGGACAGGTTCCAAGGCGCATGGTCTTGCCTGTTCTGTCAATACCAGTCTAAATTTGCTCGAGTAGATTAACAACACTGCGCTGTGTGAGCCTTCTGTCACCAACCTCTCTCTTCCATGAAAACCCCATCTTTAATGGAAATAATCCATTTTTTCTGAACTAGGGACATAAAAGAAAGATCTTATTTCCGTCCCCCTCCTTGCCCTGCACACAAATGAACAGAAATCTTTTTTTTTTTTTTAATTCAGAACTGATTTGTGGCATGTGGACTAACATAAGTCTTTTACTGTCAGTACTCAAAGCAGAGGCAGGAGGCTGCTAATTGGGGAAAGGCTTGGAGGCTTTGTCTCAATCTAAAAGAAAACCAGCTCAACACAGGGCCAGGCTCCAGAGAAAAGAAGTCAGGTGAGTCAGTTCACCCAGACCTGGACAGGGCCTCCCTGCCGGGTGGGACTGACCCCCTTGCTACCACCACGCCTGGGTGAAGGGAGCAGGCTTGGAAACCCCAAATTGCCAGGTCAGTTTCCAACTCCCAGCCCCTTCTCTATGCTTACTAGTAAGAATGGGGGCCTTTTGACAACTTTATTTCATATCGAAATGGTGCTCTACAAAGCTCAACATAACTTACACTCATTTTTCTTTTCTTTTATTTATTTTGGCTATACCACATGGCATATGGGATCTTAGTACTCCAATCAGGGACCAAACCCGCTTCCCCTCCACTGGAAGCTAAGAGTCTTAACCACTGGATTGCCATAGACGTCCTCAACATAATTTTTCACAGTAGCCCTACAAGTCATGAATTACCCATCATCAAAATCATAATCAACATCAAATATTTTTATTCACATTTTAAAGTTATGATTAGATGTCTTAACCAAGGTCACACAGGGTAAAAAAAAAAGCTAAAGGAGGTTCAAAGACAGATTTCAAACACACAGTCCTATTTTCAAACACCTTTAAACTATAAAAAAAAAAAACACACACACACTTCAAGTTCTACTAACAGAACCACTTCATAAACACTTGGTAACATCTTTTTGATTCTCTATACAAGGGCCATGACCAACAACAACAAAATCCTCTGAACTGCAAAAACTACTTACTTTTTCTAATTTTGAGACATGATATATTTAATAAATAGAAACATACCCCCCCCACCAAAACTTTCACCAATATAGCAGAATATCTTCTTTTGCTTTAGCCACAAATTTAAACTAGACTCCCAAAAGAACACTGCTGGGAGAAAAGCAATCAAACAATATTTAATGTGCTGCCCTAAGAAAGCCAGTCTTACTCATCTTTGGCCTATAAACTCTGTTGGCAAAATCTCTACACACATGCTAAGATGCCAGGTCTCATAATCCCATAACATGTGTGCAGGATTAAAATTTAATGATTCCATGGAAAACTATCATGTTAGCTGAAAAAAGCAAAAGAAAAAATTATACTGATTATAGTACTACAAAAAGGACACATACGTAAAAATACACATGGAAAAACTCAACACAGTTCTTAGGTTTGAGAGACATGAGTATTTCTATAACATGGTCTTTACTTATTATTTTGCTATTCTTGTTAAAAATTTTAAATATCTAACAATTTATTATAAGTATGCATATATGAAGCAAAATTGGACTGCAGTCCAAGTGGCTACACATAATAAAGAAAAATCTCATCACTCAGCTGCCTCCCTGACCATGTAAAAGTATTTTCTATGATTTACTTGAAAGTTCCTATCCGGTTATGTAATAATTAGAAAACCCACTGATCTCTTGAATGTGATTTAAAGGACTTTTTTTTCCACAATACTGCGCAAGCTACCCTTAAATCAACACTGCTATTTTGTTATTCCTTATTTTATCCCCATTAACTAAATTTTTTGTCATTCTTCAACAAAAATTTAGAACGCTTACTATGTTCAAGACATTTGATGCAATGATATGTAAGATATTATAGCTGTCATCAAGGAATTGATGGATTATGACACCAACTATATATAGGAGCCATAATATAAAACTTGTCCCCAATGTCACCTCCTTGGTTCACATCACTTTATACTGATAGTAAGAAATGCCTTCAGAATGCAAAAGGGAAAAAACCTTTCCTAAGTAAGTAAAAGAAGCTTTAACAGAAGTTCTGTTGTTGCAGAACCCATATGATAGAACTCATGTGGGGGGGATTGACAGAGACTGAGATATTACCTCCCAGGTGCCCCCAAAAGTGTAAACATTCTTTCAAAGAGGCATTATGGTAAAACACCAAAAAAACCCCTGCAAAAAACCTTGTGTGTGTGTGTGTGTGTGAAGACTTTCAGTATGTAAGTCTTATGATGCTTTTCAAACCACTTCCTGATTATAACATTCCCACAGGAAGAGGCCCTGGGTTGGTTACCCACAGGCGATGCAGGGCCAAAGAGGAAAGAAGTTGATTGAAAGAAATATTGGGACTTCCCTGGTGGTCCAGTGATTCAGAATCTGACTTCCAATGTAGGGTCCATTCCGGATTGAAAAACTAGGACCCTACATGCCAAAGGGCAACTAAGCCCATTCCCCATCACAAGAGAAGCCCCGAAGAGGCAACAAAGACCCAGAGCAACCGAAATTAAAAAAAATAAATATAAACCACCTTACTTAAAAAACAAAACGAAATATCGATGCCCACATTTGTTGTTACAGTAAGTGTCTTTCCATTTCGGGGTTGAGGGAGTAGATAAATTGACACAGAGATCCTTCTAACTTCAACTAACCAGAAATTAATTGAAAAAGCAACCTCTGAAAGACTAGTGCTATGGTCCATATACAGTAAGCCCCTATTCATCCATGCAAAAAAATATCAAAGGGCAAGATTGCCTGAGGAAGCATAATAAGACACAGTAAAGTAATAATTATGACCACATGGTCGAGGGAATCCTGCAGAAGGAAGAATAAGGGAATAAAGAAAATATGATTTAGACACAATATTTGTAGCCAGGTTGCAAAAACATGATATTTCACAAAGAAGAATTCAGCTATAACAACTAATAATTCTCCAGTCAATGAAGAAATAATTGGGTCTTTCTGACGGCTGAAAGTTCAGGTAAGAGATGAACTTGGTTGAGAGACTGTTCTATTCGCCTACCTTAAACATGCATTCTCCAATCGTCAAGCAAAGTGGCTGGCTGAAATACATTTTATCTAGAAATAAGGGAAGGAGCTTCCACCCCCAGTGGTAAAGAATCCACCTGCTAACACAAGAGGTGCAGGTTTCGATCCCTGAACCAGGAAGGTCCCACATGCCAATGTCAACTAAGCCCGTGTGCCATGACTATGGAGCCTGTGCCCCAGAGCCCAGGAGCTGCAACCAGTGAGCCTACATGCCACAGCTCCTGAAGCCGGTGCGACCTAGAGCCTGTGCCCTGCAGCAAGAGAACCCCACTGCAATGAGAAGTCCGGGTACCACAACCGGAGAGTACCCCCACTCACCAAAACCGGAGAAAAGCCTGAGCAGCACTGAAGACCCAGCACAGCCACAAATAAATACATAAATAGAATTATTAACTTTTTTTTTTAATGAAGAAACAAGGGAAGTCTCATTTTCCAAGTTGTCTGATCAAGACTGGCCATCTCCCTACTCAGTCTGGGACTGCTGCTGCTGCCGCGTCACTTCAGTCGTGTCCGACTCTGTGCGACCCCAATAGACGACAGCGCACCAGGCTCCCCCGTCCCCGGGATTCTCCAGGCAAGAACACTGGAGTGGGTTGCCATTTCCTTCTCCAATGCATGAAAGTGAAAAGTGAAAGTGAAGTCGTTCAGTCGTGTCTGACTCTTTGCGACCCCATGGACTGCAGCCCACCAGGCTCCTCCGTCCATGGGATTTTCCAGGCAAGAGTACTGGAGTGGGGCGCCATTGCCTTCTCTGACGACACTCAAAAGAAGGATATTTGGCAAAATTTTAGGAAGCAAGACCATGAAAAGTACAAATATGATAGGAAAGAAATTTGTAGAGGTCTGTGGGTAATGGGAAATAATACTCTCTCATATTAGTGTCAGGACTTTAGACCTTGGTGGACTGTCAAAATCTTATCTTAAAACACTTTTGTAATACTGTTTTTTTTAAATGAAATCTGGTAGTTTAAGGCAGGGGTTCAACTTAAAGTTTAGGGAGAATGAAAGAGAACCCCTAGTCTGGGTGATTATATTAATGACCATATAATTTGAAGAGGGAAAAGCTCAAGATATGAGCCTGTATGGTGCTAGTGGTAAAGAATCTGCTTCCCAATGCGGGAGATGCAAAAGATGCAGGTTTGATCCCTGGGTCAGGAAGATCCCCTGGAGAAGGAAATGGCAACCCACTCCAGCATTCTTCCCTGGAAAATTCCATGAACAGAGATTTTCCATGGGTAAAATACTGATAGCCTGGTGGGCTACAGTCCCATGGAGGTCACAAAGAGTTGGACACGACTGAACAGCTGACCACGCATCAGCCCTAAGCAAAGGGAACACAAGAAACCAACGTCAAATTCAAGGGAGCAAAAATTAAATGGATTAGAGAGAAACTGGCTAATTGGATTTCTAACATCTTTATCCCATGGATGATCTAAGAAGAAATATTGCTCTTGCTTTCTAAAAAAATGTAAGTTGAGAGGAAGCATTCTCAAAATACTTCTATTTGGGGGAAAGTTTACCCATTTCTATCATTTAAACCTATAATTCTTTCATTTTATGACTAATTTATTTCCTGTCCTTTGCTGATCATTTGAACTTTACTCAAATAAACACAAGTTCCAGTGAAGGTTGAACTGTGGATTTCCATCACTCTGACAGCTTTACTATGCTAAAGGCATTATTTGGCAGGAGACACTAATCTTCTTGGGATGTGCTGGTGGGAACTTTAAATAAGCAACAGTACTCTGTGAATAAAACTTCAGGTATTTAAAGGCATCCTAGTTAAGTTAAATGTCAGGATCCTTTGGCAGAAACCAAAACAATACTGTAAAGCAATTGTTCTTTAAAAATAAAATAAAAAACAAACAAAATGTCAGGATTCTACGATAGGAGGGCCTTGACTAGAGAGGCATACAAAGAGAACCCCACCACCATAAAGCAACAATTTAATTAATTCCCGGACACTACTTCATTCAGCTGTGTGTCACAAAATAATATTTATTAGGTTTACAGTATTCGGCCCATGTTTTACTTTACTAAGAACACTTATATTTAGGACTTCAATTGCCTAGCATGAAAAAGCATTTTTCATTTAAATCAAATATTTTATGAACTCAACTAAAATTAACCCTTGGTTTTGTTTTAATTTAGTCTAAGTAACATCAGCAAAATGACGGTGAATGGGCAGTGGTCCCTTTTTATCCCAGACAAGTTTTAAGTGACAGTAAAGTGATCTGACTATAGGAAGCTTTACTCTGTCAGATGAAAATCAGAGTATGTAAATAAATGTTATAATCACTCAGATTAATTAATATCTGTTATCTTTAGCTTGGATAATCTGTTCTTCTTCAATTCTGTGAAATATCAAACTTCCTTGGGCACTTTTTCTTCTTAGTAAACAGAAAATCAAAAGATCAGATTACATTATTATTTTGGAAAATGTGAATAATAAAAACAAGTCATTTGCTACACATGGTTCTATAATACAACCTATACCAAAAAGAAACCAACAAAGGAGCAGTATATGCCACAATTAGGAACCAGGAAGTTATGTGAAATAAGATATGAATTAAACAATAGGATGAGCATTTCTGAATTATATACACATCCCCCACAGCCAACAAACTTCCTCAGCTGAATTAAACATACTGTTTAAAACTCACCCAAGCAAGCACTATCTTATAAAAACAGAAATACCAAATTCATTATTTTAAATAACTTTTAGTCATTCATCTTCCCACGTGAATTTCCCCCAAAACTCCAATAAACCCAGCAGAAAGGGCGGGACAGCGCACAAACCACCGCCACCGTCCCCAGCCTTGGACCTCACCAATGGGAAAATTACAGACTAACTCATTTCCATCCCAAATGTAAGTATATCAATATGAACACATTAATCATTTTAATTTTCTAAATCCTCAATTTCAAGCTGCTCTAAGACTACAATTCCAACAGATGCGACACCAATCCAATGACAACCTCACAAATCAGCCAATCTTTCCTAAATCCCTCTGGGTTAAGATAAGCAAAGACAGTGTATATTGCTAAACACCAACAACTTGAAAATAATTTACAAATATTTACTTGACATATAACCAAAATATTTCTGCAAATCTGAGAAACAGAAAATGGACAGCTTATCTGTCAGGTTCAGAGCAGAGACAATGACAGGACTTGCCCGAAGTGAGTCAGCAAATCGGCAGCAAACATGAAAATCAAAGTCCAGTTTCCCACCCAGGCACAAATGCTATCCTACGAGCAATGATGAACACTCCAATATTAAACAATGCATCTTTATCAGAATTTAATGCAAACAGTATGTTCAACCTGCATCTCTCATTTGTCTTAACTAAGATAACTTACTCCATGCATTCCCTACCTCATTTCACAAAGAATTGAAAATGGCTTTAAAAATAGACACGAAAAAAAAAAAAAAAGGCTAAAAATAAGCAAAAAGTCTTGACTGAGGAAAATACATCATATCTGAGAAAGAAAATCAAAAGAAAGATCTGTTGGGAATATAACAGAGCCCATGTTTCACCTTACCTATAAGGACTATGTATCAGGTCCATAGAGTTGCTTCTCCTAACCTTTTTCGCCTCATACTTAGATATGAGCAAAACAGCCTGGAGGAAATGGAACAGACTGCTGGGGCCCCATGACTGGATTGCTCCTGCCCAACTAAACAGATCAGTTTGCAGGGCCCGAAATCCATTTGGATCATCCCAGGATGCTGTTAACACAGGATGAGAAGTTCTGCCTTAGAGAAGGCCAAGGGTTTCTGGCTCTCCTACTTGAAAAGTCATTTTCCTTAGTGTTTCTTCAAAGGGGTGCTGAGCATGATGGCAGACGAATGTTCATGGCAGCATGACTTACAATAGCCAGGACATGGAAGCAACCTAAGTGTCCGTCAACCGAGGAGTGGATGAAGAAGATGTGGTGCATATATACAATGGAATATTACTCAGCCATAAAAGAGAACGAAATAATGCCATTTGCAGCAACTTGGATGGACCTAGAGATTGTCACACTGAGTTAAGTAACAGACAGAGAAAGACAAGCATCCTGTGATATCACTTATATGTAAAACAAAAAGGGGTACAAATGAACTTATCTACAAAACAGAATAGAAACACAGATGCAGAAAACTTACGGGCACCGGGGGGTGGGGGGAGTGGGGAGGGATAAACTGGGAGACTGGGATTGACATATACACACCACTGTATGTAAAGCAGACAGCTAATAAGGACCTACTGCACAGCACAGGGAACTCTACTCTGGACTCTGTAATGGCCTATATGGGAAAAGAATCTAAAAAAGACTGGATATATGTATTTGTGTAACAGACTCACTTGGGTGTATACCTGAAACTGACACAAAATAATCAACTAGACTCCAATAAAATTTTGTTTAAAGAGGCAGATAAAACATTTCATGTGTACACATAGCAGTATGGGCTGAAAGCCCAATGAATGCAGGCATTTCTGCAGAAGGACAACACGAAGCAGGAACTCTCAGAATATAGATGAATAATCGACTGCATATATATCCTTTATACTACACATCACAAACAATAGACAGCCTTTCTCTCAACCAGGCTGATGCAAAAATACATAAAACTGGAAAAACAGACAGTTCAAAATGAAGGCTTTTAGTGAGGACTAGAGTTCCTACACTTTATTGTTTAACTACTATTTATTTGTTTACTTAAATTTTAAAGTTTTAAAAATTTTAGATTTATTTTTATTGAGGTAACATTGGTTTATAACATTACATACATTTCATAACGTTACAGAGGGTAGTGTAAGATGTTATGGAAAAACCTAAACAAACTTTTTGGCCACCCCAACATTTCTACGCTTGCTACAGCGTGCTCACCACCAAAAATCTAGTTTCCACCTGTCACCACGCATTTGATCCCCTTTACGCATTTTACCTCCCCTCTGGTAACCACTAATCTGTTCTCACTATATCTATGCGTTTATTTTTATTCGGTTTGTTCATTTATTTTATTTGTTGGTGCTTCATATTCCACAAGAGGGAAATCATACGGTCTTTATCTTTCTCTGCCTGACTTACTTCACTGAGTAGAGTTCTTATACTTCAAAGTTAGCTGAGCAAATGGTCAAGCGGCCACACTGGTAGGAAAACTGAAGGGGCCCAACCACAGCCTCAGCCCGGGCAAATGCCATCCCACCAGATGGGATTTTCAAGGCAGAGAGCTGAAGATCCTACAAAATGGTCATTTTATTTACTGGGTATGCCTTTTATCTGTAGTCACCTTTGAAGAGCCATCTTCTGTTCTGCTTCGGGGACAAATGCATAAACACTTAGGAGCCAAAGTAAGTTCCATCTGTCTGTCCCGGCAGTGACAGAATCCACAGAGGTTTTCCAATTGCCAATCCTCAACTCAGGCCTGAGACTCTGACCCTCTTAAACTCTTATTCACTGTACCTTTGGCAGCAAAGTGGCTTTAACTCTTCTCCATGGGGAAAGTGTTGGCAAGAAAGGTCCAGACATGATACCCAACTCTGCAGAGTAAGAAAAATCTCAAACACCTGCCACCCCGGCTCCTGCCTGCACTCTCTCTCCTCTACTCCTTTGTCTGACCCCATGAATAGCAAAGCTAGTTGGTAAAGTAAATCTGAAATAACTCAACCATGAAAACAGGAATGCCTGTGCTTTTCATGTTTGCTTGTTTGTTTTTTTCCCCTCTGTTCAGTTCAGTCACTCAGTCATGTCCGACTCTTTGTGACCCCATGAACTGCAGCACGCCAGGCCTCCCTGCCCATCACCAACTCTCGGAGTTTACCCAAACTCATGTCTATCGAGTTGGTGATGCCATCCAGCCATCTCATCCTCTGTTGTCCCCTTCTCCTGCCCCCATCCCTCCCAGCATCAGGGTCTTTTCCAATGAGTAAACTCTTTGCATGAGGTGGCCAAAGTATTGGAGTTTCATCTTTAGCATCAGTCCTTCCAATGAACACCCAGGACTGATCTCCTTTACGATGGACTGGTTGGATCTCCTTGCAGTCCAAGAGACTCTCAAGAGTCTTCTCCAATACCACAGTTCAACAGCATCAATTCTTCGGCATTCAGCTTTCTTTACACTCCAACTCTCACATCCATACATGACCACTGGAAAAACCATAGCCTTGACTAGACGGACCTTGGTTGGCAAAGTAATGTCTCTGGTTTTTAATATGCTATCTAGGTTGGTCATAACTTTCCTTCCAAGGAGTAAGCGTCTTTTAATTTCATGGCTGCAATCACTATCTGCAGTGATTTTGGAGCCCCCTAAAATAAAGTCTGACACTGTTTCCACTGTTTCCCCATCTATTTCCCATGAAGTGATGTGACCGGATGCCATGATCTTTGTTTTCTGAATGTTGAGCTTTAAGCCAACTTTTTCACTCTCCTCTTTCATTTTCATCAAGAGGCTCTTTAGTTCTTCACTTTCTGCCATAAGGGTGGTATCATCTGCATATCTGAGGTTATTGATATTTCTCCCGGCAATCTTGATTCCAGCTTGTGTTTCTTCCAGCCCAGCATTTCTCATGATGTACTCTGCATATAAGTTAAATAAGCAGGGTGACAATATACAGCCTTGACGAACTCCTTTTCCTATTTGGAACCAGTCTGTTGTTGTTCCATGTCCAGTTCTAACTGTTGCTTCCTGACCTGCATATAGGTTTCTCAAGAGGCAGGTCAGGTGGTCTGGTATTCCCATCTCTTTCAGAATTTTCCACAGTTTATTGTGATCCACACAGTCAAAGGCTCTGGCATAGCCAATAAAGCAGAAATAGATGCTTTTCTGGAACTCTCTTGCCTTTTCAATGATCCAGCAGATGTTGGCAATTTGATTTCTGGTTCCTCTGCCTTTTCCCCTCTGTGGTAAGATGGAAATATAGTGGTTGAAATGGTATCTATGAGAAGCCTGGAACAAATAATCACATTTACAGCTATAACTAAAACCGTAACTCTGCACCCTCAGGAAGGTTCCTCCCTGATATTCAAGGTCAGGCAGGTCCCAGCTGGGAAGGCTATAACTTGATCTTGTCATAGTAGGCTACTTTCCAGCTACCAGGTGAGATAATGTCAGGAAGATACTATTTTTGAAAGAATATTTGATAAGGACATACTCTTATTTCTCACTCATCCATAAACATCAGCTTCAGTTCAGTCGCTCAGTCGTGTCCGACTCTGCGACCCCATGAATCGCAGCACACGAGGCCTCCCTGTCCATCACCATCTCCCGGAGTTCACTCAGACTCACGTCCATCGAGTCAGTGATGCCATCCAGCCATCTCATCCTCTGTCGTCCCCTTCTCCTCCTGCCCCCAGTCCCTCCCAGCATCAGAGTCTTTTCCAATGAGTCAACTCTTTGCATGAGGTGGCCAAACATCAGCTTAGAGGAAACTAAAAAACAAGTCATCAGTCACCCCAAATTCTCTACAGATAGCAGGGTTTAAAATAGACCTTCCAGACTTTCCTGATGGTCCAGTGCTTAAGAGTCTGCCTGCCAATGCAGGGGACATAGGATTCCATGCCTGGTCTGGGAAGATCCCACATGCCATGGAGCAACTAAGCCCATGCACCACAAGAGCCGACCGTCAAAAGCCGGGAAACTGCAGCTACTGAGCCCTCACACCACAAGTACTGAAGTCCACGCACCTAACTGGACTCCGTAACAAGAGAAGCCGTCACAGTGAGAAGCCTGTGCACTGCAACTAGAAAATAGACCCCCTCACTGCAACTAGAGAAAGCCTGTGAGCCTCAACGAAGAGCCTGTGCATCGCAACAAAGACCCAACACAGCCAAAATAAAAATAAATAAATTCTAAAAAGATAAAATGGAACTTTCTCAGGGACCTCTTGTGACCATGTGCCCATTACACCTACTTCTGTTAAAACTCACCATGCACTGTGGTACTCATCTTAGGTCTGGCTCCCCAACCCAACTGTACATACCATGAAGACAGGAATCATCTCCCATATTAAACACTCTATCCTGGGGCTTCCCTGGTGGTCCAGTGGTTAAGACTCCATGTTCTCAATGTAAGAGACACGGGTTTAAACCCTGCTCAGGGAACTAAGATCCCACATGCCACAGAGCATGGCCAAAACAAAATAAAAATAAACAAACATCTTATTCTTAGCACACTGCACAGTGCACAGTGTGTGGCATGGAAGAAACATTTAAAAATCATTGAATGCACTGTCCAAAGAAATTAAACAAGATAATTCTTTCTGCTTTTCATCTTTACTTGCCCTCACTTTTCCCATACTGTTTTCAGCTCAAAACCTCAGAAGTACCAATAGGGACCTACTGGACTGCATGGCTCAGTATTTTCTCTTTAACGATCACAGAGATGCAGGAGAAAGTGAAAAGACAGGAACTGGGAGGGATACACTCAGGGTGAGGCTGAGTCAGACACTTGCAGCGGCAAGCAGCAGGAACACATGGACTTCAGTGCAAACAGGCATATGGCAGTAAGACAGAGGGACCTCTTGAACTCAAGGCAGAATCAGAGTCAAGCTTGGGAGTTCAGAACATGAAGAAAACCTGAAGGCATCACTTGCTCAGGCTTCTCTCCCTCTGGAGCCAAGTGATTCACACTCCTTCATGCACACAAATGCCACAAAGCTGTTGGATTTCTGTGTTCCCAGCTCACGGGACCAGCCTATGTGGAAACTAGCATTTCCTACTCCAAACTCTAAATTCCTGGGAAAACTGGACTGGCTCAGGGGCAAACAGCCTTAACCAGGCAAATCTAGTTTCTCCTAGATCCCTCCTGGAGAGGAAGCAAGTCATAGCCTATCAGGCTCCTCTGTCCATGGGATTGTCCAGGCAAGAAAACTGGAGTGAGTTGTCATTCCCTTCTCCAGGGGATCTTCCCGAACCAGGGATTGAACCCGAGTCTCCTGCACTGGCAGGCGGATACTTTACCACTGCGCCTCCAAGGAAGCCCAGGGAAGCGGGAGCGTCTCAGAAAAGACAGGGTATGAGGATGTCTCCAAAGCAGTGGTTGGCTTTTTGATTACGATGCGTCTGCTCCTCACCTTTTCTCACCTGCCACTCTCTGAAGTTCATGCAGTCGTATCACACTCTGCCTTTCAGGCTCACTCTTTGCCCTCAAACTTGGCCCTCAGTATTCTTTCTTGCTCATCTAATGTCTTCTGCTCCCTTCCCTGAAATCAACTCCAAATGCTTCTCAATGCTATAAAATGTTACTATCCTACTCAGAATGTGACAAACACCATATTAAAAGGGGTTTTTTTCTTTTCAGTGTTTGATATTTCAGGTTCTGTGACTTTATTTTTTTCCAACTTTATTAAGGTATAATTTTCAAATAAAATTATAAGGTATTTGAAGCTTACAAAGTGATGAGTTGATATATGTTGTGAAAGGATTCCTGCCATCAAATTAACGCATTTTTTAAAAATTTATTTTATTTTTAAACTTTACAATATTGTATTAGTTTTGCCAAATATCGAAATGAATCCGCCACAGGTATACCTGTGTTCCCCATCCTGAACCCTCCTCCCTCCTCCCTCCCCATACCCTCCCTCTGGGTCATCCCAGTGCACCAGCCCCAAGCATCCAGTACCGTGCATCGAACCTGGACTGGCGACTCATTTCATACATGATATTATACGTTTCAATGCCATTCTCCCACATCTCCCCACCCTCTCCCTCTCCCTCTCCCACAGAGTCCATAAGACTGATCTATACATCAGCGTCTCTTTTGCTGTCTCGTACACAGGATTATTGTTACTATCTTTCTAAATTCCATATATATGCGAAATTAATGCATTTTTAATTCACTTCACATATTTCTTTCTTTTTTTTTTTTTGGTAAGGACATTTAAGTTGTACTCTCTCATCAAATTTCAATCTTACAATACATATTATCAACTGTAGGTCACCATGTTATACGCTAGATCCCCAGATTCCACACATCCTATAACTGAACTTACATTTGCCACCTCTCTGCCCCTAGCAACCACTTTTCTACTCTCTGTTTCTATGAGTTCAACTTTTTTTAAAGGTATTTTAATGGACAAAGTAAGCAAATAAATCATATATTGCACATACAAGATATTATCTCTGTTTTCTTCTGGATTTGGAATACTACTTTTCTTGTACGACTATAAACACACAATATGGTCATATCTGTCTTGTTCAGTTCAGTTCAGTTGCTCAGTGGTGTCCGACTCTTTGCGACCCCATGAATCACAGCACGCCAGGCCTCCCTGTCCATCACCAACTCCCAGAGTTCACCCAGACTCACGTCCATCGAGTCAGTGATGCCATCCAGCCATCTCGTCCTCTGCCGTCACCTTCTCCTCCTGCCCCCAATCCCTCCCAGCATCACAGTCTTTTCCAATGAGTCAACTCTTCACATGAGCTGGCCAAAGTACTGGAGTTTCAGCTTTAGCATCATTCCTTCCAAAGAAATCCCAGGGATGATCTCCTTTAGAATGGACTGGTTGGATCTCCTTGCAGTCCAAGAGACTCTCAAGAGTCTTCTCCAACACCACAGTTCAAAAGCATCAATTCTTCGGCGCTCAGCCTTCTTCACAGTCCAACTCTGACATCCATACATGACCACTGGAAAAACCATAGCCTTGACTAGACGAACCTTTGTTGGCAAAGTAACGTCTCTGCTTTTGAATATGCCATCTAGGTTGGTCATAACTTTCCTTCCAAGGAGTAAGCATCTTTTAATTTCATGGCTGCAGTCATCCTCTGCAGTGATTTTGGAGCCCCCAAAAATAAAGTCTGACACTGTTTCCACTGTTTCCCAATCTATTTCCTTGTGGTGTCCATATTATAGCCTCTAGTAAACTGTAGTTTTCCACTTAGTGAGTGAATTAAAGTTGCTTAGTCGTGTCTGACTCTTTGCGACCCCATGGACTATAGCCTACCATGCTCCTCCGTCCATGGGATATTCCGGGCAAGAGTACAAGAGCGGGTTGCCATTTCCTTCTCTAGGGAATCTTCCCAACCCAGGGATCAAACCCAGGTCTCCTGCATTGCAAACAGACGCTTTACCATCTGAGCCACCAGGGAAGCCCCTTTGTAACCAATACCACATACCCCTTATTTAAGGACAATATTGAGTAACCTCTTAACAAAACAACTTCCAGTAGAAAGGATTGCCAAAAAAAAAAAAAGTGGAAATTCAATAAATGAATACATTCTAAATGACATGAAAATGTAGCCTATTTCCTTATGCAATAAGATTCTGCTTCTCTTAAGGTAAAGAAAAGATCTTGCTCAGAGATCAGTTCCTATGTTATCTGAATGCATATGATCCCTAATATAGAAGCCAATTTCCAATCAACTGTGAAGAACACAGCCTTCTGTTCTTTTCACCCTCCACGATAGATGGGATCGTCCAATAATGAAAGATTATGGAAATTATCCTGACCATTCACCCGCCATTCACCTGCATCTTCTGGCATCCAGCTTGATGGCCTGTGTATAGTCAGTGCACAGTAAATATTTGACCAACTAGAATGTGTACTTATATCTATGTATTTACAAATCAACACTGTACAGGCATGAGCCTTCACATGTGTTCATATAAACATATGTAAATAGATCAGCATGTTGGTTGTTCAGTCACTAAGTTGTGTCCAACTCTTTGTGACCCCATGGACTGCAACATGCCAGGCTCTCCTGTCCTTCACTATCTCCTGAGGTTGTTCAAACTCAGTCAGTGACCACTGAGTCAATGATGCTAGTTAACCATCTCATCCACTGTCACCCCCTTCTTCTCCTGCCCTCAAACTTTCCCAGCATCAGGGTCTTTTCCAGTGAGTTGGCTCTTTGCATCAGGTGGCCAAAGTATTCTTCAGCTTCAGCATCACTCCTTCCAATGAATATTCAGGGTTGATTTCCTTTGGGATTGATTGGTTTGATCTCCTTGCTGTCCAAGGGACTCTCAAGAGTCTTCTCCAGCATCACGATTAGAAAGCATCAATTCTGTGGTGTCCAGCCTTCTTTATGGTCCAACTCTCAATCTGCACAGGACTACTGGAAAAACCATTTCCTGCATGTTGGAGAAAATGCCAAAAGGCAACCTCAAAATATAAAAGGCATTCAAATCACCTCGGGATCTTTTAAAATGCAGATTCTCATTCAGTAGGTCTCAGATGGAGCCCAGTATTTGTATTTCTAGTAAGTTCTCAGGTGACCTTGATGCTGCCGGTCCACAGACCACAAGTTGATAGCAAAGTAATCCCTTCTTTACTCCCTTTCGTAGACGGTCACAGGCAAAATAATTAGAGGGTCATTCTCAAAGATCACGTTCGGTCACTTAGGAAAATGTATGATAACACTCTCAGGGAAACTCATCTTTGTTAGCAGATTCAAGTCTGCAGTAAGTACTTCTTTGCTGAGCGCCTATATCGGGTGCAAGAGCTATAGCAGCTTTCTTTAGTCACTCACGGATACAGCTTACTAAAGCACAAACATGCAACCGAGGCTTCTCTGTATCCTCCGTGATATTTGAGTAAAGAGAACATTAAAGAGTGACATAAGATGTTTATGGATGTGTGTATTGGAGAGTGGGGGTGGTTGGTAAGCAACTGTTTAGGATCCCGCATCTTCATGAGGTTCCTGTCAACACCCATCTCAATGAGATTCCTTAAGCGCCATCCCCAAGCCCTCGTCACTGTTCACATTGGCCTCTCCTGTCTTCACAGTCACATGGAAATTACAGGACTCTGGGGTCAACTTCAATTTGCTGGACTACAGAATTTCCCCAGCTCATCCTGCTGGAGATTATGTCAAGTGTGATGCAAAAGGCCGTAGGTGAGACTGGTTATACCACTTAAAAATAAGGGGGAAAAAATCAATCATAGAATTCCTTTCCTTTTCCATTTACCTAAGGCCCCATCACTGCCAAGACTTAAGAAGAAAGTTCACCTTGGGTCTTTGCTGTGCACTGGCGTCTGCTGGAGGCACAACCAGTAAGGTGAGAATCTAACCATAGTAAGTTCCCTACATACGAAACCTTCAAGTTGCGAGTTTTCAAAGATGCAAATGTGCCCCCCCATGCCAGCGGTCGTACTATACTGTTATACTTTTCAAGGCACTGTACTGTAAGATTAAATGTTTATTTTTTGTGTTTGTTTGCTTTTTATGTATTATTTGTGTGAAAAGTATTATAAACCTATTACAGTACAGTACTATGTAGCCGATTGTGTTCGTTGGGTACCTAGGCTAACTTTGCTGGACTTAAGAGAACGCGCTCTCAGGATGGAACTCATTTGCATGTAGGGGACTTACTATACTGAATTATAAGTTTATTTTTTGATAATGTAGAGTGGGATACTTGGTTCAACTACATGGTTATCATCTATTCACTACAATTCTAAAGAAATGCAAACCTCAAAGATAAATCTGAAATCACAGAAATCTATTACATCCTTAATAACGTATTTGTTCATAAACACGCAAAATTGTTGCTTAAGTTATTACAGTCTTCTTTTGCCAGAGGCGTAAGCTTTAGCACATCTATAGTGCAGCATGAATTTTTCTGGCTTGTATGTCGTGGCATGTACTACTCAAACGGGGATACTGGTATCAAGGAAAGAGGTGCACATTGCAGGAAGCCAGAGGGTACAGAGACCCAGACGACAAGCCCAGGGCATTTTTCTAGTATGACAATTTCAATTAAGGTTTGCAGGAAGGGGAGTAAGAGAAATGTTTAGTAATATGACTGACAATGAATTCAAATAATTACACTAAAATAAATATGGAATAAGATACCCAAACTTCATTAATTTTGATAAAACCATCGCCTATAAAGAAATTTCCTATCTGGGGAGGGGGTTGTGGGGCGCGGGCAGCAGCTCTCTCCCTGCAGGGGAACTTCTGCCAGTTCGAAAATCTAAGAATTAGTCATCTTTTTTAAAAAGTATATTTGAAAGATTCACTATTTATCAGTGCAAGGACATATTTCTCATAGGAGCTTTTGGGGAAATGAGACAGACTTCTAATTAGAACATTTCAATCCACAGCAAATCCTTTTGAGAGCTGAATGTTCAACGCTGAATGTCCTGAATTTGAACAAATAATAGAACAATAATGTAAGAACAAGTTTACTTCACAAATGTAATCACTGGACAAAATTTTGAATTGTCTAAGGAACTACTTTACAAAAAAGTTAAACAAAAAGTTGGAAATGAGAGGGAGACAACTGTAATCAGGGAGCCAAGGTATTGAAGTCCTTCCATTAATCTTACTCAGAAACTGTGTATATACAGTCAGTTTCAAAACAATTTTCTCATTTTACACAGAGAGCTAAAATGATATAATACGGTCCTTTCCATTATAATGATAATCCCAACCCTCATGCATCTCTACTCAAGAGAACACAGAGCAGGCAATCTGGGAAGGAAGGGGAGTTGGGGTCCACATCTGATTCTTAAAGACAGAGATCCAGATACTTACAAGGCATCACATGGTATATGCTTGGCCAGTACTGTCCACTGTCTCTCTTTAACCACACACGTACAGTCCTGCAACAAAAGAAATGGGTGTGTTAAATCACACTATTTTTGGTCATGGGAAAGTTGATAGAAGGTCTTAAATATACATACAGTGGACCCTCAACAATACAGATTTGAACTATACAGGACTACTTATAAGTGGATTGTTTTTCACCAAAAATGCACTACAGTACTACACAAGCCATGAATGGTTGACTCTGCAGATGTGGAACCACAGATACAGAAATCCAACTATACAGTCGTGTGCAGATTTTATTTTTTTAACATAATTTGATCTATTTATCTATGGCTGTGCTGGGTCTTTGTTGCTGCGTGGGCTTTTCTCCAGTTGCAGCGCGTGGGGGCCACTCTTCATTGCAGTGTGCGGGCTTCTCACTGTGGTGGCTGCGCAGGCTTTTCTCCAGTTGCAGCGCGTGGGGGCCACTCTTCGTTGCAGTGTGCGGGCTTCTCACTGTGGTGGCTGCGCAGGCTTTTCTCCAGTTGCAGCGCGTGGGGGCCACTCTTCATTGCAGTGTGCAGGCTTCTCACTGTGGTGGCTGCGCAGGCTTTTCTCCAGTTGCTGCGCGTGGGGGCCACTCTTCGTTGCAGTGTGCGGGCTTCTCACTGTGGTGGCTGCGCAGGCTTTTCTCCAGTTGCTGCGCGTGGGGGCCACTCTTCGTTGCAGTGTGCGGGCTTCTCACTGTGGTGGCTGCGCAGGCTTTTCTCCAGTTGCAGCGCGTGGGGGCCACTCTTCATTGCAGTGTGCGGGCTTCTCACTGTGGTGGCTTCTCTTGTTGTGGAGCATGGGCTCTAGGGCACGTTGGCTTCAGAAGTTGTGGTTCCCAGGCTCTACGGCACACGCAATAGGGTGCACAGGGCTTAGCTGCTCCAAGGCATGTGGGATCGTCCCAAATCAGGGATCGAACCTGTGTATCCTGCACTGGCAGGTGGATTCTTTACTGAGACACCAGGGAAGCCTTATATGCAGATTCTAACCTGCACGGAGAATCAATGCCTCCAACTGTTCAAGGGGCAACTCCGTGTGTGTACATGACATAGTCATATTGCTATAATTAAATAATATATATCACATATAAATATGTATAACATGTTTGTTTATAACATATCTCTATACAACACATGAATATATAGATCCTAACTATATATATACATATACACACGCACATTATATATATGTGCACATACACACCACTTACGCTTTTCTAAAGATACTATATTCCTTAAATTTAAGGCTGCATACATTTAGAATTACATGACTGTTTTATAATTAAATATTTAAGGATAATTAAATTTTATCCTCATATGTATTTATATACCCACATGTGACAGTGTTCGAAAATTATTCTTGTAGTTGTTTTGCTCTGGGAGTATATGGCCTTTGCCCTAGTCTGCTGGAAGCATTCACCTCCCTGGGCAGTAACTGGGATTTACTAGGGAAGAACACAGGAAGAGATAATGAAGCAATATCCAACATCTGACACACAAAGAAGGCTTACTGGTAAATTCAGTCTTACAAGCTAGGCCATTGTCTCAAAGAGGGTTTTTCCAAACACGGTCAAGCAATGATAAAACTCTTGAGACTCAGATTACTAAGCTAGAGGACTGACTGTGGAACCCACCAGGGAACAGGGTAATCCTGCAACAAGGTGGGGGATGAGGGTCCACACCAGATGGACACGTGGTAGATGTCCAGGACAGAGGACGAGATGGTTGGGTGGCATCATCAACTCAATGGACATGAGTCTGAGCAAACTCCAAGAGATTGTGAAGGACCGGGAAGCCTGGCATGCTGCAATCTATAGGGTCACAGAGAGCTGGACACGACTGAGTGACTGAACAACAAGACATCCCGAGAGCTTGCAGAGGAGGAGTCAAAGAGAAAATGATGCTGTCAGGGGATACTGTTAGGTTCTTATCAACCAGAAAGGCCCTACCACAGGTTACACCAGCACCCACCCACAAGGCCAACACAACAAGGAGGTAAAGGGACCCTGCCCCAGAGACCAGAGGGAGTAGCCAATGTCAAACCAAGGGAAATGAACAGTGCCCCATGGCTGCCAGGAGATCCTATACCCCACAACTCTCACCCCATACCCTCACACCATCCCAGGGTAAAAAGCGGACACTGAGCATTTTTATCTCAGAGAGAACTGGACAATATCTAAATAGACTGTTTAAGTCACTACATTAGACTAAGTTTTAAACTGTATTGGATTTCTTCCCCAGTTAATCAGTGGGTCACCCAGTAGGAGGAAAGGACTAACTACAGACACAACGAGGACGTGCCCTTTCTCTGTGTGGCCACGAGAGTCGATGTAGTGATGTATCAGGACACCACTACATACACTTGTAGAATTCCATCTTTTCGGTCAACCAGCCAATTTGTGAGATGGACAGGTGTAATGGAAAATAATTCCTAAGAAATAATTCAATAAATACATTATTTATACACCTAATCAGCCTTCACTTAAATTTTTTTCATAATATACACCAATACACTTTAATATGGAGACTATTATCTCCATGAGTGCCATCATGGAAAATGATAGAACAGGAAGTTCCAAGAATCAGTCCCTGTACCAAATCAATTATGGAGCTGGGAAGAACTGTCAGAATCACTGTTTCAGAATTCTAAAGTCTAGTTAGACACTTGCCGCATCCATGGGAATGCCGGATGAAGAAGCAGGTTTGTGGCAGTAAATGTCACATCTTACTTGCAGCTACCATCATGCATGTCCCATTCACATAGCAGGTAGCTGTGGGGACTGTGGCTCGTGTTCACAGAGTGGCTTGCAGGTACCAGGGTGCTGGAACCCTGCCCTTCAAATCTGGGGGATGTGTGTTTTGATTTGCCGAGTGGTTCACTGAGGGAGTAGAGAAGAAACTGGCCTTTCTCTCAGTTCTCTAGGTCTGAAGGGCTTTCCAGGGCAGTGTTTGCCAAAAGAATTTAAAGGGAAGGAAGACCTTTTTCTCCTTAATGAAATCACTGGTTTACCTCAGAAGAACAGAAACTTCAATGATCACATACAACAAGAAATACAGTCTTCGCAGAAAGAGCTTGGAAAAGTCACTAAACAGACAACTGCACCATTCAACAAGTAACAACAGCAATCTCTATAAAGGAGGGGGATTGTGACTTTCAGTTACCACATTATAATATTTAAAAACATTCCGTTTCTAGACATGTGTTTGCCAAGGCAGAGGGGAAGTGAGGGAGGGGTGGACTGGGAGTTTGGGGTTAGTAGATGCAAACCATTATGTATAGAAAGTGGTTATGTGGGTTATGAGCTCATGGCCATCAAGCAGGTAACATCTTCCATTTGGTGGGAGTTTTCACATCTATTAAAAAAAAAAACTCGGTATGTATGTATCAGATACTATTATCGAAGTATTTCAGAGAGGAACTAAAGCAGAGGATACAGGGCAGGGTTCTGTCCTGGGAAGGCCCCATAGAGTCCTGCTCAATCACAATTTCATTCCCTCATTAGAAAATAAGTATGAGGGAGTTCCCTGGCTGTCCGGGGGTTATGTTGCAGAGAAGAAACAACTGGATGGCCAATTGGAACCAAAGAACCAGTTGGAACTGTTCCTTTCACTTGCTTTTCATTGCTGTTGTTATTATAGGCAACAGCCTGCCTCAGAGGACCCTGCCCCTCTGCCTAAGTGTTTAACTAAAGTGCCTTTGATCAGCTCACAGGGAGATAATCTGACCCTGTCCACCTGTGAAAAGAAGAGATTAACACACCCCTTAGAAAGGCTGGCCATTCTCAGAGATGTTTTGAAAAACCAATGGCCCTTTTTACTCTACTTCCTTACTGACTCTCCCTCTCCATTCTGCCTCTTGACGTTGGTTCCTCACCACTTTTCTCTTGGTTCTATAAAAGAATCTGGCATCCAGATCCCCAACAGGCTGGTTATCCTGAGACATTTCCTGGTTGTTCAGTCACTCAGTCGTGGCTGACTCTGTGACCCCATGGACTGCAGCACACCAGGCTTCCCTGTCCTTCTCTATTTCCCAGAGTTTGCTCAAACTCATGTCCATTGAATCGGTGATGCCATCCAACCATCTCATTCTCTGTCGTCCCCTTCTCTTGCTCTCAACCTATCCCAGCATCAGGGTCTTTTCCAATGAGTCAGCTCTTTGCATCAGGTGGCCAAAGTATTGGAGCTTCAGCTTCAGCATCAGTCCTTCCAGTGAATCAGTTTAGTTCAGTTACTCAGTCATGTGCGTCGAGACTCTTTGCGACCTCTAGCTTTGACCTTTGACCTTTGTTGGCAAAGTAATGTCTCTGCTTTTTAATATGCTGTCTAGTTTGGTCACAGCTTTTCTTCCAAGGAGTAAGCGTCTTTTAATTTCATGGCTGCAGTCACCATGTGCAGTGATTTTGGAGCCCCCCAAAATAAAGTCTCTCACTGTTGCCCCATCTATTTGCCATGAAGTGATGGGACCAGATACTATGATCTTAGTTTTCTGAATGTTGAGTTTTAAGTCAACTTTTTCACTCTCCTCTTTCACTTTCATCAAGAGGCTCTTTAGTTGCTCTTCTAGTTAATATTCAGGACTAATTTCCTTTAGGATTGACTGGTTTGATCTTGCTGCCCAAGGGAATCTCAAGAGGTGGGTATGATTATTAATGAAACAGGAAGGAAGGGGGTAGGTCATAACCCTGAACAGAATGACATACCCTGAGGACATGACAGAAACTGACTAGATTTGGGGAAGAGTTGACTTCCACTAGACCTAGGTCTTCAGTATAGCATGCTCATTGTAACACATCAGCCCGCTGAATAACACACCCATAAGCATCATGACAGTTTCGAGCCCAATCTCAAAAACCAAAAAGCAGTGGCCCCATTCCTGGAAATCTTCACCCCTTCTCCAAAAATAGTTGAAATAACCCTCCCGTTCATTAGTCGATGAAATCACTCAGCCCATAAAAGCTAACCAGACCACATTTTGAGGCTGCTCTTGCCTTCTGAGATGGCCCACACTCTGTCCGTAGAGTGTGTTTCTCTCTACATAAATCCACTTCTTACCTATCACTTCGTCTCCCACTGAATTCTTTCTGCAATGAGACATCAAGGACCTGAGCTTCATTATCTCCTTACACCAGGTGAGTGATCTCAGTTGGAAGACTGAGGTTCAAGTCTCAACCTGAGAAAAACGCTCTCACTAATGTCATGGGCTACACAGAGCCCCAGGGTGAACCAGGCATCCACCTTCAGACACCACTAGGCTGTGCAGAGCTGCTCCCTAACAAAGGGCGGGCGGCGGGGGAGAGGAAGGCAGGAAAACAAGGCGAGTTTCACTTCAGTATACTGAGTTTAAAGTTACTACAGATCATCTGAGTTTCGATTACACATGGAGCAGCTTCTTACATGTGAGTTACAGATAAAGGCACTGAGAAATGGGAATGGTGGTGGTGCTAGGTGCTAAGTCGCTTCAGTTGCGTCTGACTCTTTGAGACCCAATGAGCTGTAGTCCTCCAGGTTCCTCTGCCCGTGGGATTCTCCAGCCAAGAATACTGGAGTAGGTTGCCATTTCCTCCTCCAGGGGATCTTCCCAACTCAGGGATCAAACCCATGTCTCTTACGCCTCCTTCACTGGCAGGCAGGTTCTTTACCGATAGTGCCACCTGGGAAGCCTGAGAAATGGAATCAGTTCAGTTCAGTTGCTCAGTCGTGTCAAGAACTCTTTGCAACCCCATGGACTACAGCGTGCCAGACCTCCCTGTCCATCACCAACTCCCAGAGTTTACTCAAACTTAGGTACATTGAGTCGGTGATGCCATCCAACCAGCTCATCCTCTGTCATCCCCTTCTCTCACCATCAGTCTTTCCCAGAATCAGGGTCTTTTCAAATGAGTCAGTTCTTCATATCAGGTGGCCAAAGTACTGGAGCTTCAGCTTCAGTATCAGTCCTTGCAATGAATATTCAAGACTGATTTCCTTTAGGATGGACTGGTTGGAGCTTCTTGTAGTCCAAGGGACTCTCAAGAGTCTTCTCCAACACCACAGTTTAAAAGCATCAATTCTTTGGCGCTCAGCTTTCTTTATAGTCCAACTCTCACATCCATACATGACTACTGGAAAAACCATAGGTTTGATTAGACGGACCTTTGTTGGCAAAGTAATGTTTCTGCTTTTTAATATGCTGTCTAGGTTGGTCATAACTTTTCTTTCAAGGAGCAAGTGGTCTTTTTATTTCATAGCTGCAATCACCATCTGCAGTGATTTTGGAGCCCAGAAAAATAAAGTCTGACACTGTTTCCATTGTCACCCCATCTATTTCCCATGAAGTGGTGGGACCAGATGCCATGATCTTAGTTTTCTGAATGTTGAGCTTTAAGCCAACTTTTTCACTCTCCTCTTTCACTTTCATCAAGAGGCTCTTTAGTTCCTCTTCACTTTCTGCCATAAGGGTGGTGTCATCTGCATATTTGAGGTTACTGATATTTCTCCCGGCAATCTTGATTCCAGCTTGTGCTTCATCCAGGCTGGCATTTCTCATGATGTACTCTGCATAGAAGTTAAACAGGCAGGGTGACAATATACAGCCTTGACGTACTCCTTTCCCTATTTGGAACCCGTCTGTTGTTCCATGTCCAGTTCTAACTGTTGCTGTCTGACCTGCATACAGATTTCTCAAGAGGCAGGTCAGGTGGTCTGGTATTCCCATCTCTTGAAGAATTTTCCACAGTTTGTTGGGATCCACACAGTCAAAGGCTTTGGCACAGTCACTAACTTCCTGCTAAATCAGTAAACAAGGATGCCACAGCCATTAGCAACTGCTGCCACTGCTGATGGTGAGCTGGTGAGCCCTGAGGGAACTCAGGAAGGAAAAAATACCTGCCATCTATCAGGCATCAGACTGTAGCCATGCCCCACGGTGAGCCCTGAGGAAGCTCAGGAGGTGAAGACACAGGATACTGACTCCCGATAGCCAAGATCAAAGGAACGATTGCAGTGAGCCCAGACTCTTGCATGTTCCCATACGTAGAAAAGTGCTAACTTTGTTAACCTGGGATATCTGGTTTTCTTTCATTAACAATCATCATCTGATGTTCAGACTATCTGCCTTTATTGTAAAATGTCTACATAAGCTGGTTGCTCCCCTGCCTCCTTGGAGCTGTTCTCTTAGGGTTACTTGAGATGCTGTCTCCTGGCGTGAAGTCCTAAAAATACCACCAAATAAAACATAACTCTCAACTTTTAGGTTGTGAATATTGAAGTCCACAGCAGCAGCTACACTATGAGCACAAAGGTCGTTACACTCTTCTAATGTTAGCTGAACCAACGGTCTTTCAGAAGCACAAATTATTTTTAAAATATATAAACACACACATTTTTGTTTTTAAAGTAACAGTGTTCCTAAAAATCCTGGTTAAAAAAGGTACACATCAAATCAACACAATTAGCACAGACTTGGTTAAAGGTTTTTTAAAATAGCTGTACAAGTCAAAAAGGTAGCAGGATAATATTAGCTTTAATTTGAATAACAGTAACAAACATTTCTACAGAAATAACAGCCCCTCAAACACTTTGCATATACATTTAAGCCCTATGAAACAGAAACCATCCTTCAGAGACAAAAGTATAAGCCCAACACAGCTTAAGTGATTTATCCGTAACTAGTGAGCGGATGCAGTTATTTTAAATTCTGTGTTGTCTTCACTAAATATTAACATGTTCGCTTCCTTACATGAACATGTATCTGATAACTGATAAATTTTACAATCTAAAAATAAAATGCTATAAAAACACCTGTTCTCTTATATTCAGAGTTGTAACAGCAGTTTAAAAAGGAAAAAAAGACACTGCATCCCAGAGGTCAAAAGCACAATTTGGAAGGCTCAAAATTTCTTAGATAAATGTAAATTCCACTATACAAAGCCTGTAAGTCAAGTGTTCATTTTTTCGCAAATTATATTTTGAAAGCAACACAAAAAACTTTTTTCTTTGAAAAAAAAATCTTTAAGAAATAACAGCTGTTGATTAAGAGTCAGAGTTAAACCAGTAGAGGTCAGTGTCCTGGAGAAGAAAAATGCATGACCTGCTGAAATGCAGAGAAACTGCATTCGTGGCCCACGCAAAGTCCTGGGGTGAAGAAGAAAACCAACACAGCACGGCCCAGGCCACTTTGCCACGTCCTGTTTTCTTCTCCCCTGGCCTCTTCTCCCCCAAGTTCTCAGCGGTAGGCAGAAACACATCGGGGAGAAGCAGTGCTCATCTCAAAACTAGCAAGATGAGGCCCCCCCAGTGGGGCTCAGTCAGTTGAACAGCTGGGCTATTTTGAAAATACCTTGGACATAGCTGACCACATTTCAACAAGTAAAAATTACTTTAAAATATGGTCCTGAAATACTATTCCTCAGACCTAAAAAAAAAAAATTTAAGGTTAAAATAGATGTTAGATAAATTGTGCATTTATCAAAAACTCCCCTATGATCAGAGCTGGTTGGCTCCATGACTGAGCTCTAAATACAGTCAGAAGAAACTACATTTTATCTTACTTAGCATCTGCCCCAGGGCCAAGCCCCATGTGAGGTCCCCAACTGGTGCTCATCATTTGTGACATACAAGAAAGACCGGTCAAAAATTCCTCCCTCTGGTCACCTGTCCTAGTCAGGAAGTCTCTATTTATACCTGCACAGAACTCAGGCAGAAGGGCAGCAACTGAGTTGGGCTGACACCGAAAAATCTGTACACTGTGCTGAGATGATGGGAAGGGACTAGAAATCCTTCCCTTCTCAGTGCCAGCATCCACTGATACTCCAAAGAAATAAGAAAGGGAATGGTATTCCCAGGCTGCCTCCCATTCCCCCCACTCCAAGTTATTCCAAAGAACGGAATCCAGCGCCTGTCTGAGCTACAACCTCAGCCAGGACAGATGTGTACTCCTCACAGCCAGCCCTCAGCTCAGCAGCCATTATGATCACACAGAGGGGTACAATCAAGTGTGTGTGGGGGGCAGGGGGGTTGCTTCCTTTATGAGATTTTCGCAGGTTTCTGTTTGACTTTCTTGTTTTGACCAGTGCTAATACTCAGATGCTGCCAGTGGAGTTGAGTTGGACACGGTTGCTGAACTGTGTATCTGCCCACGTGTCTGTGTGTGTGTGCATGTTTATACAGAGATATACAGCCAGGCACCACACCAGGTCCACCCTTCCACATCCTATCCAGGAATATACCCTCTGTTCTACATTCTAGCCATCTTTAAGTCCACTTATCCTGGTGGGGACAATGAACTGCCGGGATGGGAACAACTTGCGTTTTCTAAAACTACTAAAATCTTCGAAATTAGGAATTCTGCCCCACTGCCCCACGAGTGCACTTACACATTCAATCAATGACCTCTTTTTTTTTTTTTTTTTTTAGTTTTGGTGATGCTGAGTCTTCATTGCAGTGAGTGGGCTTTCTCTAATTGTTGCAACTGGGGGCTTCGCTTGTTGCAAAGAACAGGCTCTAGCCACGTGGGCTTAGTTGCTTCGCAGCATGTGGGATCTTCCTAGACCCGGGATGGAATCCGAGTCCCTGCACTGGCAGGAGGAATTTTAACCACTGGACCACCAGGGAAGTCCAATCATTGACTTTTTGATCATTAATTCATTCAACAATCATTTTATTAAAAACCTGTACAGATGTGAGAGTTAGTCCAAAAACAAGGCTAAGTGCTAAAGAATTGATACTTTCAAACTACGGTGCTGGAGAAGACTCTTGAGAGGCCCTTGGACAGCAAGGAGATCAAACCAGTCAATCCTAAAGGAGATCAACCCTGAATAATTCACTGGAAGGACTGTTGCTGAAGCTGGTGCTTCAATACTTTAGCCATCTGATACGAAGGGCTGACTCATTGGAAAAGACCCTGATGCTGGGAAAGACTGAAGGCAAAAGGAGAAGGCGGTGGCAGAGGGTGAGACGGACATGAATTTGAGCAAACTCCAGGGGACAGTTGGGGACAGAGGAGTCTGGCGTGCTACAGTCCATGGGGTCGCAAAGAATCAGACACGACTTAGCTACTGAACAACAACAAAAGGGACTAGTACATGAAATGCACAAAAACAAACAAATGCCAGCTGTGCACTAGATCCACGGCAGGGAGAAGCCCGCACTGGTCCAGGAGCACCCGGGAGCATCTTACTCCGGTGACAGAGCTGGGGCAGGAGGCGGTGGATGAAGCTTTCGAGAGCTCTGCCACCCTCAAGAGTCTGGATTTTACTTTGAGGATGCTGGGAAGCTGATGGAGGGTGAGCAGCCGGCCAC
The DNA here is from genome assembly GCF_029378745.1 of Bos indicus. Lineage (NCBI taxonomy): Eukaryota > Metazoa > Chordata > Mammalia > Artiodactyla > Bovidae > Bos > Bos indicus. The sequence continues at coordinate 20,980,571 of NC_091771.1, read as the reverse complement.
AAACTCCGAATATTTTTGTTTGCTCAGGAGAAGCCTGGAGAAGCCTGGTTACCCTAAAGTAACCACACTGGAGGATGTGGTCAGAACAACAAGCAAAATAGGAGGAGGCCTTGGACTAGAGAGGAGATCAGAAACACTGGGTGGGGAAGATCCCCTGGAGAAGGGCATGGCAACTCACTCCAGTGTTCTTGCCTGGGAAATCCCATGGACAGAGGAGCCTGGCGGGCTGTAGTTCATGGGGTTGCACAGACACGGACTGAGCACACACAGCATGCCGGGAAATGCTGTAGAAGCACCTGGCCCCGGGGGCTGTCTGGAGGTGGGGGGCTGTGTGAATGGTGCTGCCATTCTTCAATGGGTGATTCCTGAGGAGGGCAATGCTGACTTCATCTTGAACTTGCTGAGCCTGCAGACTGAATTAGTGAACTACCTACCTGCCTGCCTGAGCTGAAAATTAAGATCTGGGAGTCACCACACACAAGCAGTAGGTAAGTCATTAGTGAAGAAAAAGAGCTAAAGACAAAGCCATGAATAACACCAAAAGTTAAGCGATGCAGAACCAAAAAAGATCCGTGAAGACCTCAGCGAGGGCTGCCACGGAGGTAGGAGAAAAGCCCCTTACTTCTCAGAACCCGCACACGTCCTAATTTTTTGGTCCAGAAAATAAGGTCACTATAAACATACCTAAGACTGAACCAAATTCACAGTGCCCACAATAAAAAACCATCTATATAGGTCACTTTTCCGTAGGAAGAGGGAAGATTGGAGGTGGTGACAACCAGGAGACCACAGGTTGCTAAGCTACTGGGTAAAATAAGACGGGGTGTCTACCCATGTCGAAATCCAGGCTTTTAAGAATGTGCCCTAGAATGATGCAACCTTCATTAGTTACCATAGCGATGAGCTTCATTTCCCAGGGGGACAATTGTTATTTTTGCCACCACTTGGGGTGGAGGTGCAGGGGTGGGGAGTGAATCCTACTGTGTTTTGAAGACCCTGAATTTTCAGGGATTACTTTTCTACTAGATCACACATTACAACCTCCTTACTAACAAAGGCAATCCCTATCAATCTGCAAACTAAGAGAACTTTGAGCAGGGGGATGTGAGTCAATGTCTTTTGGTAGTTTTCACAGTGACTTGCTTCAAGGGGGAAAAAAATGCCTCTAATGCAGAGAGAATGTCGTGGAGATTCTTGGAAAACAGAGCTGAAAGATTTTTTTTTCCCCCTATGGTTATTCGTAGTAAGAACCGACTATGAGATTCTCATTATATGCATTCAGATCACATGGAGTAAAGAAACTAAATCAAATCTTCTACAAAACACTGTGTATTTCTGTATAGAGGGTTTTTCCCAGGATAGACAGAGGCTGCTGTGTGGACTGAATGAAGGCGGCCGGGGGGTTTCAGAGACAGGGGCTCAAGCTGGGAGCTCTCCAGATTCTAGACCACAGGGCCAGGCAGCTCAGTTCCAAGTATTAACCAGCTCACTACATCGGACCTAAACAACTCTGCTGAACCACAGACACTTGGACTTCTTTTCCCATGGCTGTAGGAACCTAGCAATCAGCAGCTGGAGAAGAGATGTGGCTGTTTTATAGTTCAACACCTTGAGCTTTGAAAGGTACTCCTGCTTTAAAAACAAAAACAGTCATTCCAATCATTTACAGCCTTGTGTTTCATCAAGGGGCACTAACCACAGCCAATCCCCCCAGGGCATTTTAACCAGCTGGATAATTTCTCTTCAACCAAAGGTCGCCAAAGCCTTTACATTTAGAGTTTTAAAAGTCACAACCAAATGGCAATATCTTCATTGGTTGCTGTGTGAGTGTGTGTGCTAGTCGTGTCCGAATCTTTGCCACCCCTTGAACTGTAGCCCACCAGGCTCCTCTGTCCATGGGATTTTTCAGACAAGAATACTGGAGTGGGTTGCCATTTCCTTCTCCAGGGGATCTTCCCCACCCAGGGATCGAACCCGTATCTCCTGGATCTCCTGTCATTGTTTTTTAAAAATCTATAAAATGAAATCTCCAAACGAGATTAAACAAACCTAGATGTTAGAGGAGAGATTACAAACACACATGAAATACAGGTAATTGATATCTTTATCAATCAGTAGTAAGAGCCTTGAGAGAAACAAGCCCCTGAGTCCTTTTACTACTGGTAAACTATTCTGTATCTGCAAATAGTTTACCTGCAGTGGAGACTTATTTTGCATATTTTGTTTTCTTAGTAATTTAACTCAGTGGCTAATGTTTAAGCACAGCCTTCCTGCCCTTGCACAGTTGTGGGTTTTACCATTCTCAAAACTCCTTCCCCATAACAACTGTTACCTGGCTATCTGCTCTCCCATGTGAGCATAATTCCCCTACAAGCCTTTGGGACTCCTGGGCAAAATTAAGCTCCAGGATCACACCGTATCTCGCCAATGTAAGGACAGTTACATTAGCCATCAATGCCGGTGAGCAAGTCCTTTGCCCACTGGACAAGTAATTTCTTAAAGACTTCAAAATGTTTATCTTTAAATATTTTTATCTTTGATTTTCTTAATACCTACAGTACTTTAATTTTGAATACATACAGTACTTAGCATAAGAGAGATGCTTGGAAAAGGTCATAAAGATACATTAAAGAAAAAGAGAAAAGAGAAAAAAATGAACACATTCCCAGTGCGATGGTGAAGAACAGCCCACAGGGAAGCACCAGGAATGCCCCAGAGCTCTGAGGCTGGGCAGTTTCTGGATATTAGTCAGCATCAGAGACCCCATCTGCTCCTAAGTCACAGCCCCTCACAGGACAGAGACTCATGAGGACAAGCCTTGAGCAGTTGGTTTGAGCAAGTCAACAATATGACAGTGTTCATCAATATCACTCATCAGGAGGCATGTGATGGAATCACTAGAGGAACAATATAGAATTAAATATTGTTCTTGACTGTGTACGCAGTGGGAAGGCCTGTCATCCCACTCACCACTCTTCCTACAGCCAAACGCTCAATAGGGAGTTAATGACTGAAAGAGCAATGACTCACACAGGATCCCCCTGGCTGCCGCTCTTCTGAATCTGTAGAAAGATAAACTACTCCCTTTCAAGGCAGCCACAGGTAGCAAAATGGCCAAAAATTTTACACCTGAAAGACACAGCAGAGGGACTTCCCTGGGTCCAGAGGCTAAGACTCCGAGTCCCAATGCAGGGGCCCTGGGTTCGATCCCACAAGCTGCAACTGAAGATCCTGCATGCCACAGTGAAGACAGAGACTCCCCATGCAGTCCAATAAATAAAAGTAATTTTAAAAATTTCACAAACAAACAAAACACATCAGAGCTAGGGGAGGGGAGGGTGGGGAGTTACTGCTCAACAGGTATGGAATTTCCATTTGGGAAACGGATAGTAATGATGACCGCGCGACATGTGAACACACCCAATGCCCCTCAAGTGTATACTTATGTGCTAAATAGACAAATGGTTGTCTATTAATATTTCCACAATAAACAAAACAATTTTTTTAAGCTTTAAAAAGAGAAACAGAGCAGAAAGACTCTCTCTCAGAAACTGTAGTCTTCATAGAGCAGCCGGGGTCACAGCAATTAGATCAGCTGTGGACAGATTGGCTTTACTTAGAACAGGTCTGCAGAGGGCGTCTTGGCCAAGAATGTATAAAAGGAACACTTGCTCACTCCGGCAGGGTAGGGCAGAAGGGTACCCTTCCAGGATTCAACTTAAACTCAGGGTTTGGAAGAATTAGTCTTGATAACCTATGAAAAAAGTAACAAAGGAGAGTTTCTGAACCAGGAGTAAGTAGGTAAAGTTAGATAATGACAGGGGAGTGTTTTTCAAAAGACTGCTTTGGCAGTGAGCAGCCTGGATTAGACAGGAGGAAAATTAAAGGCTGGAAGACCAGTGAGAGCCTGCTATGGGGATCTACATGTTAGAATACAGTGGTGTCAGGGGAATAAGGGCAATAAAGAGGAAGAATCAAATCCTAGATAGGTGACTAAGAAGGAATCAACAAGGGAAGGAGAAAGAGTCAAAGGTGACGACGACATTTCCAGCCCGGAGAGGCGTGCGGATGATGAAGGCAGATTGCGACAGATGCCGCTAGCCACTATTTTACTCTTTTATTTTTGGCTGTACCACAGCGGCTTGTGCAATCTTAGCTCTCCAACCAGGAACCCAGGCCCCAAAACTCTAATAAGGGAGTTTTAAAGTACAGTTTTTAACCTTAAAAGTTCCTTTTGAATCCTGGAGATCTTAAGTTATTTCCTTTCCTGGCTGAACTGATCAGATCATGACGGTGACTGTAACTCAGCTATTCTACTATTTTCCTGATACCCTACAACTTTAGACCAAAAAGAAAAAGAAAAAAAAAAAAAATTCCATACTGTTTTACAGAAAAACCAGAATGAGCTTTCTGACCATCCCTATACATTTTTCGATACAATTTTCTTATAATTCAATGGTGACTGGAAATTATCCTTGAATAAGATGGACACAAGTTGAGCAGAACATGGCTTTGGGAAGTAATTTCCACTAATGAATTAAATAGAGTACAGCAGAACCCATAAAGTCCATCCATTTTGTCTGCCTTTCTCTAATTTTCTTTATCCTTTACAAAACACCCTAAGATGAATGAAGCAAAAACATAACCATTCCCAATGACTGTGTGAAGGTGCTAGGAATCTACAGGAATTAAAGAATTGATGAAAGTTATAGAGGAAGATGGTGGGAAAAATCACATCAAAACTCTGTTGTCCTGGGGCTCCCCTGACCATCTTGTGCTTCCAACACAGGGGAAATAGGTTTGATCCCTAGTTGGGGAACTAAGATCCCACGTGAGGCATGGAGTGATCAAAAATATATACATTACATTTTAAAAATACTTAAACTCAGTGTGTGAGTCTTGTTTGGATACTGCTTTGAATAAATCAACCATTAAAAAAATATATATATTCAATTAGGGAAATTTGAACATATTAAATAATATTAAGAAATTATTAATTCAACTCTGTATGATAATCGTGTTGTGGAATGTGAAACAACTTATCATTTATGACATTAACAGGTGAAACAAGACATTAATCCAGAATTCGTTTAAAGTGAATTCCAGCATCCCTACCCAACAAAGGACGGAAGGTGGAGATATATAACACGAGACTGGCAAAAGATTGATCATTCAACTAGACTCCAATAACACTTTTAAGAATAAATAACACTTTTAAGAATATATAAAATGCTTGAGCTACCAAAAAAAAAAAGACTGAATACTGAAGCTGGGTGATGGGTACATTGTCATTTTCATGTGTTGTATATGTTTGAAACTGTCCACAATAAATTATTAACAATCTTGAGGCCTTGACTCATAACAACAACTGTATATAACTGTACGTAACAGAGAGGCATGACCTCCTCTAGGAATACAGAGAGCTTATGACTAGAGAAACAGTAGTGCATATTAATTCAAGCAGTACTGAACGTCGTCCACTTGGCAATCTGTGTTGGTTTAATATCACTTGTAGGTATCAATAAATCACGTGCAAATGAAACACTTTTTATTTCTAGAGAATAGATAACAATTCGTGGATCTCTAAAATGAATGAACAACTTTGAAAAGTTATGCCTGAATAGGTATAAACGGTTGGGATAAATTATTTAAACGTATACGCCAAGAAGACATTGGTACAATATCTCAGAATAATCCTTCTAGAAAAATTTTTCAGAGTTCTCATGTTAAATATTCTCAATATATAAATCACAGTAGCGTATGTCAGTGATAAAGGAGACAGTAATAGCATATGGACTGCTTTGAAGTTAGTAGAGTGGGTAAAATGTCTATTTTCTGCAGTGCTTAAGTGTATTTCATTAGGTGATTACATTCTCCTCACTACTGGAAAACACTAAATGGCACAAATGAATTCAGATTCCACATTAAATAATCTACATTATTTCAAACATCCATCTGCTATCCATTATGACAAAGAAACAAGTAGTCAGTTTCTGGATGGAATCATAAAAGCCCTTACAATCCAGGCTATTTTATAAAGTAACTAAGGCTACTCATACTTCTCACAAATTTTAAATGCATCTGACATGCTTTGTAGTAGTACAAAGGAGGGATAAAACAGGAAAATCAAAAAGACAATGATAATACATCTTTACTCTGTCAGGTCAAATAAACATACAACAGTAGCTACTGCCCTCTACAATTCTGCTTGATGTAAAGTGATGATTTAGCATGGATGGTTAAAAATTCTCATGCTCTCTTGAAAAACCAAAGTATACAGATATCCTCTCTTCCTATAATCAACCTTTCTTCCTGTGGGCTTTTGAGATACACAATGTATACTCATGAATGTTAATAAATCCCATAAATCAAAATCACATTAACTTTCCTTTCATATTAAACCCTCCCCATAAGCTTCTGCAGAATTTCCTTGATGTATCAAAGTACATGGTGTAAAAGGTGTAGATGAACCTAAAACAGCAAAATTTCTTTATATATTGGTTGAAGAAACATCTATTACCGGAAGTAATTCACTATAGCTTGGCTGCCCTTGGAAAATATGCTGGATTTAAGCCATGCCAATAGAAAAGCTTACATGGAAACTAATGAAATAAAGAGAGCAAGCCAGAAAACCAGAACCTTCTGTTTACCAGTCAACCCTCAGTTTTGCTTTTGTGGGAGAGAAGTCAGGTAAGATAATAGCTGAAATGAAAGTCTTTTCTAAAATTTTTTTAAGAATTCATTAATTTGCAAAAAGATACTGAAATTCATAAGAATCCTGAACTAAGGCTAACATAACATGTAGACCTTCCACCAAAAACCATTCTGTAAAGCAAGCATGCTATGTAAAATTAATCCCTGCAAAAAAAAGTCTGAAAAGGTTAGCAGAATCCAGTATTTTTACTAGCCAGCATTCTCCCAAGGACTTATATCTGTAATAAAATGAATGAAATCAGCATTTTCTGACTCACACAGCTTTTCATGAATGAGTACTTAAGTGTGAAGATGGATTAACTCTCTGATCTCATTTTAATGAGTTTCTCTTTGTCTTTGAGGGACTACACTGCACAGATGCTCAATCACTCTACACTAGAGTCATTTAAATCAATCCATATAAGAGTTTGGAGAACTGCGCTGACTTGCACTTACTTAGTTATACTAAATTGGCCAAAATTTAAAGTCAGAGAATAATTTAAATTATGTAAAGTTACCTCTTCCATCCAGTCGGCTGCTAATTCCTGCCAATTTTCCTTAGTGGAACTAAAGTCTTCTCTCTGCTGCCTACACTGCTCTTCCATCCAATACACTGCTAAACCCTGTCAATCCTACCTCCTTAATGTAACTAACACCCGTTAGTTGTCTCTATACTATCTATAATATCGGCTTGGTCACACTTGCATTGATACCCTCGAGAAACTCCTCCCTGGTCTCCTCCTGTTTCACCCTTCTCTAATCCCTTCAACCGGGCACTGAAGTCAACTTTCTAAAATGCAAATCCAATTATGTCACAACCTTCAAAGATGTGGGGATCAAGTCTGGTTCTATGGTCTAACAGGTCTTCCAGGATCTGACCCCCGTCCGTTTCGCTGGCCCATCTGTCCAATACCCTACCAAACTGTTCTTAGTCCTCTAACTTACTAACCTGAAAGGGTGGTGAATTAAATACAGGCTTACCAGGTTTCTACTCTGCCAAGAAAAAAAACATTTCAAACAAAAGCAAAATCTACATTTTGCGAGCGCTTTCATTTTACAAAAAGAGCGTGATCTTAGAATTCTAAAATCTGAATAAATTTAATTTTAGAAACAAAAAGCACATTATATTGTCCTTTTAAAAAAACTTTCACTGCACTCTGTTGAAAACTCTCGTGTGAACTCATTCAATGAAACTGACCTCATTCATCAGATCTTTATGCCCCTGAGGGTGCTGACCCTCTGCTGAAGCCTGTCTTTCTCCCCCAACCCCCTCCACCTGTACAACTAGTACTCATCTTTATATTGCACTTTATAAGGCAGTCTTTTTCAAATTTTAATGTGCATACAAATAACCTGGCAGTTTTGTAAAATGCAGATTCTGGTCACAAAGATTTTGTGCTAGAAGATTACAGCTTTAGGTTTTATACTGAAGTCTATAATCCACTTAGTGTTCATTTTTGTATGTGTATGAGGCATGAAAAGTTCCTTTTTTTCGTATGCAGGTATCAACTGTTCCAGCACCTTTTCCTGAAAAAAGAATCCTTCCACCAAACTGCCTTTGCTCCTTTGTTAAAAATCAATTAGCTCAATTAGCCATGTATGTGTGTGGGTCTCTTTCTGAACTCCATCCTGTTTGTTCCATTGATCTATTTGTCTAGACCAAGTTACCTCACATGGTCTTAAAGGCTCATGATCCAAAAACAAAAGTATTCCGTGCAAAGAAAGGCCCTGGAATGTTCCAGACCTCCCTGATGTTTACCTGTGTTTTCTTTCTCCTGCTGTACTCTATCCATCAAAGCCTTAAGTAAGTATACTTAGTGAGTCCTTTCAATTAACTGACCCTGGGTAACTGCTGCAATGATTTTGCTGTCTGTAATTAAGAAGACAGAACACAAAGCCGAAGAACTGGCTGTATTCCATCCGGCCTAAACGGGTCAAGGTCAGTTAGCTCTTTGCCCCTCTTTTCTGGGAATGTCACTTCCCAAGTTTTACTGCTTATGCCCTACAGGTCTGTTTTGATAATAACCAGTTAATGATGGCCAGATGTTATCTCAGATAACAAAGGATAATCATAAAAGAACGAAGTTTTCGGTCTAAAGCATGCTTATAGTCAGAGTATGTGAGTGTAAATGTGCATGCATGAATGTGAATGTGAAGACTGCTGAAGCTAACCGACCCATGGACCTGAACATGAGCAAAACCCAGCAAAAGCCAAACTCTTTCAAGAAATAGCAACAACTACCCAACAGACAATTGTCAGGCTCCTTGATAGAAACAAAGGTGGGCATCCAGCACTTTGCAGAAAAGAAGGAGAAACTTCTGGTGAGAATCCTTTCCATTAAGAGTTAAGCCAGATTAAAATGTACAAGGGAACTTTCAGAGTCTGAGAAGAGAGTTCCACTCTGGCACTGCCCAGATATGGGGACCCTAGCAGAGAAATGGAGAGCAGTGGTATGGTTACGGTAAGGTAAAATGTGAAAGTGAAAGTGAGTGTTAGTCGCTCAGTCACGTCCAACTCTTTTCCACCCCATGGACTGCAGACCACCAGACTCCTCTGTTCATGGGATTCTCCAGGCAAGAACACTGGAGTGGGTTGCTCTGCCCTCCAGGGGATCTTCCCAAACTAGAAATCAAACCAGGGTCTCCTGCACTGCAGGCAGATTCTTTACCATCTGAGATCAGCTAGCTAAAAGTAGTAGAAGGGATAATAATAACGGTTCAGAATTAAATGCATGTGTGTGCTCAGTCATGTCCAACTCTTTGTGACCCCATGGACTGCAGCCCAAGAGATTCCTCCGAATAAATGGATTCCCTACAAATTCATATATTGAAATCCTCATCTTCACTGTGGTGGTGTTAGGAGGTGGGAGTCATTAGGTCATGCAGGTGGTGCACTCAGGAATGGGGTTAGTACCCTTTTAAGAAACACCAGGGACACCATCTTTCTCTCTCCCGAACTAAGAGACAAACACCCTGAGCACCTTCTATGGAAGACACATTGTGACTTGCATCCTTCTTTTATTTTTTTGAAAAAGAGGCAGATATTACTAGAGACTTATTTTTTATCACTCTGCATTTTTTAATTTTTGTTTTAGACACACCTCACGGCATGCAGGATCCTAGTTTCCTGACCAGGGATCAAATCTGAGCCTCTTGCAGTGAAAGCTCAGAGTCTTAACCACTGGACCACCAGGGAAGTCCCCCTTCACTTCTTAATCCTCACAAACATTCAGAGGAGGTCCTATTTTTGTTTCCATTTCAGATATGAGGAACTGTGTTTCCCTTTGGAAGGAAAAAGCCAGGAGTTACCCTCAGGCAGTCTGACTCCCAAGTATTTTTGCCTGGAGAATTCCATGGACAGAGGAGCCTGGCGAGCTAGGCTCCATGGCGGTCCCATCGGACACGACTGAGCGATTAACACTTTCACTTACCCACCACACTATTCCTGAGGTCGTCTGACCACTCAGAAAGAGAAATAAAACAGACTATGAGAGCAGCAGGAGAAATAAACCTAGATTTAGACAACAATGGAAGACAGGAACCCAAGAAAATGGCTGACAGGCATTTACAGCACCTTGCACAGGGCATTACTCAGGTCTGGATCTGATACATCTAATACGCTTAGAGGTACAGCAGACAAAAAAACATGCTGCTCTGTGAAATTCCCTCAGTTACACAAAGCTGCTGTTCTTACAGGCTGGCATGGAAAATGATGATCACTTCATAATTTATCTCTCAACTCTTCTTATGCCATTGAAAAGGATTAGGGCTTCCTGTCGGGGCAACTATATATATTTCCCTACCGTCTCCTCCAACTCTGCTTTTTTAGTGTAGAAGAAACCCACTTAATCCAAACACAACACACTTGATTGTGTTGATCAGTACATAAACATTTTAGAAAAAAAGTCCTCCTTGCTCTAAAGTTATTTTTTTTGGTACCGAACACATGAGAAACATCAGCCTTTTCCTCTCTGATGATGCTAAAAGGTATTGTAAATTTACAAACGTTTAATTGACCCTTACCTGGATCCATGATATTTTAAATATCTTTGTTCATTATGAGGCCAAAGTATTACATTTCCTTCATTTTGAAAAGCACGTAGAGTGCTTATCACAGAACAAGATCAGTACTAGAAACACAAAAAGGGGTCCAGCCCACAGAGAGGGTTTTCATTCTTTTTTTTTTTTTAATGTGGATCATTAAAAAAAAAAAAAAAAACAACTTTTTATTTTGTACTGGGTACATGGGTTCAATCCCTGGGTGGGGAAGATCCCCTGGAGAAGGAAATGGCAACCCACTCCGGTGTTCTAGCCTGGAAAACCCGTAGACAGAGGAGCCTGGCATGCTGCAGTCCATGGGGTAGCAAAGAACTGGACACTGACTTAGCAACTGCACAACACAGCAGCCAAGCCAGAGACTGGAGTACAATGGCTATAAAACTCAGGCTTAAACTCTTAATCACTCCACGCACACACAGAGGGGCCAAGTCCACCAGCTCCCCTCTTACAGCCGGTGGACAGCTCCTGAAGTAGAGGTGGGCAAGACCAGCGCTGGACAAAGAGCCACCCTGGAGCTTCTGCCTGGGTGCCAGACCAGGCAGCTACTCGGGGGAAGGGAAACTACCCCAGTAGGCTCAGAGCTGCCAAAGCAACACAAAAGGAAGACTGTTCTGCAACAAAGCAGGGCTCTGCCCTGCAGCTGTGTCCCTCTGCCCACAGCTCCAGCCTTACCCCACACAGGCTATCAGGACTCCGAGCTGCTGCTGAGAGGTTACAAGCATCTAACTTTTCCCCCTATTTTTTGCTGGTAATGAAAAGAACTGAACAATGACCTACAGAGTCTCTGACAAAGCAGATTTCAGTTACCAACACGGAACAAACTAGACCTCACTTGGCAGATGAGCAGAGAAGCTAACAAATTAGAGAGATTCATATGTTTAAGAGGCACATTCTGAACAGTTAGGGTAAAGGCAAGAAACAAGACAACTTTACAAATTTTGAAATTTACGTTCTCAGGGAGATTCAAAACACTGAATCTCTAATAAAATGAAAGGCAAATGAAAAAAGAATAGAAACTAGTATTTGAAGGTAAAAGTGAAACTGGTGGCCGGAAGAACAGAGGCACTGAAATGCAGACTGGCTACCGCAGAAAACCACTCTGGAGCCTGTGAAGATCTGTTCAGTGAAAGCTCCCAGAACTCACAGGAAAACAGTGACCAAGCGGAAACTATCAGTGAAAAAAGACAGCACCTCCACAACGGATCCAATGTGTGTATTACAGGCATTTCAGAAAGAGAAAATAAAACAGAAGGGAAAAATAACAAGTAAAGGAGAAGTAGTAATTAAATAAATAATGGGAGAAAGAAACAACTTACAAATGAGTTTTTCAGACTAAAATGATCTACTCAGAACTTGACAGGATTAATCATAAAAGATCCACACATTCCCCAAATTTCTCAATGTCAGGAGGAGAAAAATTCAATAAAATCTGAACCTCCACCAAGATTTTTAAAAAATAAAAAAGAGGGAAAAATTAATTTTTAAAAAAGCAAGATAAAAATACAAAAGAGGAACTTCCCTGGCAGATGAGTGGTTAGGACTCTCTGCTTTCACTGCCATGGGTGGGCATGTGTTTGATCTCTGGTTGGGAAACTAAGATTCTTGCATGCTGCAAAGTGCAGCCCAAAACAAACAAACAAACATACCACTAAACACCAAATAAAATAAAAACTGAAAAAGGAATATGAATGAGATGGACATCGGACTTCTCAGCTGCCATACTGGCTGTGAAAGACAAAGGAGTAAGATTTCCAGAACTTAGAAGGAAAAAGACTGTGGTCTAAGAATTTGAAAATTTTAATTATTATGAAAATAATTATTTTATTTTATTATTAAATTATAATATTGTACCTATCATTAATTATAAAGCAGAAGAAAGCTATTAATAGACATAAAAGGACTCAAAAATATACTTTCCACATATCTTTTCAGGGAAAAAAAATCTTAAGGGAGTATAGAAATCTTAAGTGCAGGCATACAGAAGTATAAAAGAAGTAGTAGTGAGCAGTAAAACTAATGAAACTAGAGTGGTCTAAATTATGTATGCTAATTGTTGACATCATGAGAGAAATAATCAACAAGGATGCTGAAGGAGCAAATTATTTAAAAAAAAAAGTGTGGACAAACATTTCTAATTATTTCAACAAAATTCATGGGTGAGAGGAAGGAAGGAAAGAATGTGCTGAAGCATATGTTTTAAGGGAATCCACAGATACTGCTCCAATGATACTTACAAACTTTAAAAGTACCCACAATTAGAACAAAAACTGGACATAACACTCCCAGTTAAAAGGAGTATTGTTTTTCTTTTTTTTTAATTGAAATATGTTGATTGGTGGCTCAGATGGTAAAGAATTTGCTTGCAATGCAGGAGAACAGGATTCAATCCCTGGGTCAGGAAGATCCCCTGGAGAAGGGAATGGCAACCCATTCCAGAATTCTTGCCTGGAGAATCCCATGGACAGAGGAGCCTGGCAGGCTACAGTCCATGAGGTCCCAAAGAGTCAGACACAACTGATCCATTAACACACACACACTTTCCAATAGTTGATTTACAATGTTTCAGGTGTATAGCAAAGTGATTCTGTTATACACATATATGTTCTTTTCCAAATTCATTTCCATTATAGGTTATTACAAGATATTGAATATAGCTCAGAAATTCCATTTGTAGACATTTATTCTCCATTCACATTTATAAAAGAAATTATACATGGAAAGCATGAATTAATTCAAGACAGTTCCCTCAGTTTAGGATGATGTGAGCTGCAAAATTTCCAGTAGTCATGTACGGATGTGAGAGTGGACCATAAAGAAAGCTGAGCACCGAAAAATTGATGCTTTTGAATTGTGGTGTTGGAGAAGACTCTTGAGAGTCCCTTGGAGTGCAAGGAGATCAAACCAGTCAATACTAAAGGAAATCAGTCCTGAATATGCATTGGAAGGACTGGTGCTGAAGCTGAAGCTCCAATACTTTGGCCACCTGATGCGACGGTGAAGGTGATTCATTTGAAAAGACCCTGATGCTGGGAAAGACTGAAGACAGGAGGAGAAGGGGACAACAGAGGATGAGATGGCTGGATGGCATCACCGACTCGATGGACACAGAGTTTGAGCAAGCTCCGGGAGTTGGTGATGGACAGGGAAGCCTGGCATGCTGCAGTTCATGGGGTTGCAAAGAGTCAAACACGACTGAGTGCCTGAACTGAACCGAACTAAGCTGCAAATAACAGAATACCCAATCAAAGAGATTTAAACAAAAAGACTAGAAGGCAGGCAGTTCCAGGTTGATTCAATAGCTCAAATAAATCCTTAGTGGCCAGGCTTCATATTTCCACCCTATCACCTTCACTGTGCTAGTGAAATCATGACAGGTGAATACAAGGCTGAGAAGACTGTGTATATTAAAAGATCTTAACTATACTAAAATCAGAAGAAAATAAGAGTTAAGAAAAATCTCTTAATACTGGTTGTTCCAAGATGGTGGGATCCTGCTTTACAGACTTTTGTACTTTCCATATATTTTAAAGAATGTAATATGTGCATAAACTGAATATATATATATATTCTTTATATATATATATAAAGAAAAAGAGAAGAACTACTGAAGAAAAGGGCTCAATACTCCTTGGCCATAATGGCATAAGTATGTTCTCCTTGCTTTTCAAATAGAACTCTTTTAAAGTGATGTGTTGTGTGTAAGAATTTTCTAATTCTCCACTACGCACACAATAGTTTTATATAAAAAGCTTGTTATGTCATTAATGATTATCCTGTATGTAGTGTGTAACATCTGTACAGAATGTAACAGTTCCCTTTCACATGCCTTTATCTCATGACACTGACTACAAACTTTACAGATAAACACAGAATAGTAAGAATAGCTAAAGAGAGCATTTGCCATGAGGAATCCCATCATTCAAGAGCCTTTCCGAAAATCATGTTAAATTGGGAAATTTAAATACAATCTACCCCCAATTCATCTCATATTTCATAAAGACAACATTAAAACAATTCATGGTTAGACTGCATCAGTTTTCAAGGGGCTCCAATTCTTTTAGGTATTGCATTAATACCAGTAACCATCTGTGCTCCTAAAGCTACTGTAGAGAAAATAAGCATCTAGACCAAAGCAGGCTAAGAGAAGCCTACACAATCCATTTGGTGTGTGTCAGTTACTTCCCAGCCTAGAGCATCACTTAATCAGCTAACTTCATAGGCATTTTCCAAGACTGCTTCTCCATAGCTTAAAACTACAAATGTGAGTTTCAGAATTTCAACTTCAAAACCGAAGAATACATGAGAAATACTCTAGAGAAAGTCCTAATCTGATACACAAGGAAACTGTCAAGGCATGGTTTAAAACCATCAAAATGGATCACAGCGGGGACCTTCATCAGTCTAGTGGTTAAGACTCGCCTTCCAACGCAGGGGGTGCAGGTTCTATCCCTGGCAGAGGAACTCAGATCGTAGTCAAAATGTTAAAAAAAAAAAAAAAAAATCACAGTTATAAACAGAAAAGTTCCACTGGGCACACAAAGATGTCGTTTGAAGAGGGCTAAACTCTGCAAAGAATTTATCCTGCTGCTCTATCTCTAGTGATGAGCCTATTTTTAAAATGCTGGTCAGTCAGTTTCTTAGGTCCTTTTTAGACATTACAAAGCCTCAAGGAAGAAAATTCCATTCAGTTAAATCATGACAGAGTAAAGCAGGCACGTGCCCTTCATCTGGTCCATCAAGTAAGGTCATCCTGTCTCCTCTTCTCCAACCACAAGGAATGGAATCTAATCTTTGCCTTTTTGGTTATTGTTGTCTTCAGTAACGTGACAGGAGGCACTGAAGAGAGGAACGTGGAAACACCAAACTGTGAACCAAAACTTCACTGAAATAGAAATTGTTGTTAGGCCGGTTTCATTTTATTTTAGGTCCTGCCGCATTCTGCACATAAATTATGAAATGCAGTATACTTCATATACAAAATTAAACCAACTATCAACATCTACAATTTATAACAACAACAACAACGATTTCACTGTCCATCAATATTAATGGTTGGAGCCACTGGAGAGGAGCCTTTGGAGCAGAGAAAGAGGAAGGAGCAATTTAATGAGCCTTGCATGTCAGAAGACGCTTCGTGTATCTCTGTCTTCCTTCCACAGAGCAAGGCTGTCACAAGTACTTGTCAAGAACAAGAGACGATATGGGTTGTATTGTGGAAGAATTTTATGTTCTAAAGACAAACTCAGGTCTCATTCCATCACTTACTTAGGAGTTGGAGATTTTCAAGTGAAATTCTAGAATATTCTTTCCCCTTCAGCATCTGTCTCCCCGCAGACTCTCCCCAGAAGGCTGCTGGTGGGAGCAGGTCTGAGGTAGTGGCCAGGGGACTCTGGGCCCCCCAGCTAGGACTGAAGAATTCACTAATTCTTAGCAAGGTATGACAGTGCTGATCCAAAGGAAGGAACTGGCTGGAGGGCTAAGTGTTAAATGCTGCATCAGGTGAAAATTCCCTCCGTTGATAGCAGTTTCCTTTCCGAAGTTCTGGCTGCACCTCACCATGCGCTGTCAGCATTCTGCCCTCAGCCAGGGCTGGCCATACCCTGCCTGAGTTGCCTCATCCTGGCTGAATTCCACAGGATTTTAGTTGGCCTCGATAATATTTGTGCTTAGCTCTCAAGTCCAGAGATACTTATCCTATAAGTGACTGACATTTTTGTACTGAAATTCTGAAGTCCTCCAAACTGAGGAATATTTTAAATGAATCTTACTGAAGAATAGGTACCAAACATGAGTGGCGGCTGCCATGGGTGGGGTAAAACAATTTTGCTTTGTATATCATAAATATCTTTGCCTTTTTTTTTTTTAAGGACAGATGACTACTTTTAAGATAAACATACATTTTTTTCTTTTATTACATAAGTGAAAGTCACTCAGTTGTGTCCAACTCTGTGGCCCCATGGACTGTGGCCCGACACTTTCCTCTGTCCATGGGATTCTTCAGGCAAGAGTACTGGAGCGGGTTGCCATGCCCTCCTCCAGGGGATCTTCCCGACTCAGGGATCGAATCCAGGTCACCTCTCACTACCTCTGCCATCATCACCCAGGTCAGTCATCATCACCTCTCCTACTGCGATCTGGCCCCCAGCTTCTGTCCTCACTTAGCCCCACCCAGAACCTAGTTATCACTTACACAACAGCCACTGATACTATTAAAACAAGTCAAATCTCGTCCCTCCTCTGCTCAAAGCTCTGCAATGGCTCCCATTTTACCACAGTTAAAAGTCAACATCTTCTCAATGGTCCACAATGCAATCTTTCACCCTTTGACAGTCCCCAGCCACATCTCTTAGCACTCTCCTTCCTGCCACACTGAAATTGAAAAGTGAAAGTGTTAGTTGCCCAGTCATGTCTGACTCTTTGCGACTGACTCGTAGCCTGCCAGGCTCCTCTGTCCATGGGATTCTCCAGGCAAGAGTACTGGAGTAGGTAGCCACTCCCTTCTCCAGGGGGTCTTCCCCATCCAGGGGTCAAACCGGGTCTCCTACATTGCAGGCAGATTCTTTACCATTTTTTACTGTCTGAGCCACCAGGAAAACCAACACTGACCACTGCCCTAGGGCCTTTGCACCAACTGTTCCCTCTGCCAAGAAGACTCACTTCCAGATGGCCCCATGGCTAACCTCCTCATCTTTCCAGTCTTGATTCAAATCCTGCCTTCTCAGTGAGGACCATCCTCACCATTCATTTATAAAAAAGTGGAAATATCAACTCCCTCCCTGCCCCTACATCTGCATTCCCAGTCCTTTTATTCTGCTCTGGTTTTTTTTTCCCCACAGTGCTTATCACTTTGCAACACTGTCTTTACTTACCTATTACAATCATAGTTCCTTTCTCCCCCAAAATAGTATCCCCTCCCTAGAATAGTGCCTAATACAATCAAGAACTCAACTAATATTTGTTGAACACCAGTGGAATTAAAACAAGCAGAATGGCAGATTCATTTTGATATTTGGCAAAACTAATACAATATTGTAAAGTTTAAAAATAAAATAAAATTTAAAAAAAAAAAAAAAAACAAGCAGAATGAAGGCGGCCTAAGGCCGTTGTTCAAGATTCAAGATCCCAGCACGTAAGATTCCTGCCACTCCCAGCAATGAATGGAACATGACAAGCAAATCAAGAGTCTTAAAAGTGGAAGAGTGATGGCTCACACCACAGTTCTTGGGAACAGAGAATAACAATCAGGCAAGGCCTGAAATACAGGGTTAGAGTATCTGTGATGAAATCTGAACTCCTGCTTTTAGCAAATTCATCCTATCAGAATCCAGCAGTAATCTGTCCACAGCTACCCCAAGAACGGCAGGTGCCTGGAGTAGTCTCTGATTAAATGAATCAATTTCACTTCTGTTGGTGTCTCCCAACCTGATCCTTGCTCTAATCCTTCGTCCCTAATTACGCTATCTCAAAATGGGGTTCAGCCACTTCAAAGACTGCTCTTGAAAGGAATATGAGGTGACAGTGAGAGCATAGTCTTCTAATTATTTCTGTTTATTCTACCCTTTATTTTAAAAGCATGGGGTGGGAGGTGAAAAAATTACTTCTCTACATTAAACAAGGGTCCATTCCTTTACGAAGAGTTGCCTATAAAACTGCCTGTTGTGGAAAGACAGAAATGATGACAAGATTGGGAGGACAGAAACCAGAGTATATCCTGAATTTCTAGAGGGGATGAGAAATAAGATAGCTTCCAAATGTCTGCAGGATGTGCATTCTGACCTGTGGCATGCTGGAGAGAGAAGTGGCTTCACTGACGAGACTAGATGAGTTCTGAAGATTAAAAGAGGCTTCACTGATGAGACTAGATGAGTTCTATAGGTTAAACCACAGGGACTTCCCTGGCAATGCAGTGGTTAAGACTGTGCTACTAATGCAGGGGGCACAGGTTTGATCCCTGGTCAGGGAACTAAGATCCCACGTGCCATGCAGCACAGTCAAAAGATAAAGCATAAAGTAAAATAACTTTTTAAAGAAAAGATTAAACCACGAACACCTATTGAGAGGTTACTGTGTAAAAAAAAAAATCTACAACCAAGGAAAGTAACAGGTGGTTACTGAAAAATGGGTGGAAAGACTTTTAAAAATATCCTGAACTCTTAGGCAGAATTCTAGGAGCTTGAATTAACTCACTGAATCTTCATGAAGACCCCCAGGATTAGATGCTATAATCATACCCATTTTACAGATGAGGAAAGTAAGGCCAGTGTGCTTTCGCCTTCCACTCATTCTCCCTGCTCCCCACCAACCCCATCCACCCCCGACCCTTCCATCTTTCTAGTATAGCTCTGACTTACACTATCCATTCACTTGGCTCGCCCAGGACTATCCTGGTGTATGCCTGTGGTCCTGGCCTAAAAAAACTACTAACCCTTTTCTTTTTTTCAATTGTAAGGAAAACATACAACATGCGGTGGGATGGGAGAGGGGAGGGAGGCTCAAGACAGAGGGGATCTATATACACAATTACAGATTCCAGTTGCTGCATACTGCAGAAACCAACACAACATCGTAAAGCAATTATCTTCCAATTAAAAAAATTTTTTTAATTTACCATCTTAACTATTTTTAAGTGTAGCCTTACTTTTAAAAGTGTTGCAGTTTAGAGACTTCCCTGGCAGTTCAGTGGCTAGGATTCTGAGCTTTAATGAGGGTGCAGGCTCAATCCCTGGTTGGGGAACTAAGACCCCACAAGCCGTGCTGTTGGCCGGAAGTGTTGCAATTTGGATCACTTTTCTCTACTTTAACTTCTCTGCTGTAACTGGTTACCTTGGTGCCTCTGTGAGCTTTGGAAGAATGGTATGTCCTGTGTTTTTATGCTCACAGCCCAGCACAGTACTAAGCATATTGTTCACAATGTTTAGTAAATGAACAAATGAATGAACGTTACCCTAAAATTCCTACTGGTTAATTTTCATGTTACTGACTTCCCCCAGGTTTAGAATTTAAAACTTGGAAGCTTTCCAGGTGGCACTAGTGGTAAAGAACCTACCCGCCAGGAGACATAAGAACTGTGGGTTCAATCCCCTGGGTTTGGAAGATCCCCTGGAGGAGGGAGAGGGGCATGGCAACCCACTCCAGTATTCTTGCCTGGAGAATCCCATGGACAGAAGAGCCTGAAGGGCTACAGTCAGATACGACTGAAGTGACTTAGCACATACGTAGGGCAGCTTAGCTGTTGCACAGCTGTCTCTGGAACCAACCAGTGGTCTATAGCTTTGGTCCCCAACCATTTTGGCACTAAGGACTGGTTTCAGTTCAGTTCAGTTAAGGAACTGGTTTAGTGGAAGACAATTTTCCCACAGACAGCGGGGTGGTGTGGTGGTTTCAGGATGAAACCAGCGTGTTACACTCCTTGTGAACTTTATTTCTATTCTTATTACATCAGTTCCACCTCAGGTCATCAGGCATTAGATCCTGGAGGCCAGGAACCCCTGAGCTACAGGATACTGTAAATGTGTGCTTGTTGGCCAGGAAAGAACAATCATTTACCCACCAGAGGGCTATCATGGGAGCAGTGGCTGCAAGACAGTGGGTGTGGGCTTATACAGATTTAGACAGATTCACAAGACTGAAATAAGGAGCAATAATTAAAATGCCAGGCTGGATGAAGCACAAGCTGGAATCAAGATTGCTATGAGAAATATCAATAACCTCAGATATGCAGATGACACCAACCTTATGGCAGAAAGTGAAGAGGAACTAAAGAGCCTCTTGATGAAAGTGAAAGAGGAGAGTGAAAAAGCTGGCTTAAAGTTCAACATTCAGGAAACTAAGATCATGGCATCTGGTCCCATCACTTCATGGGAAATAGATGGGGAAACAGTGGAAACAGTGTCAGACTTTATTTCTGGGGGCTCCAAAATCACTGCAGATGGTGACTGCAGCCATGAAACTAAAAGATGTCTGCTCCTTGGAAGAAAAGCTATGACCAACCTAGACAGCATATTAAAAAGCAGAGACATTCCTTTGCCGACTGTCAACTACAAACTGGCACTTACCAAGAGCACTGCCAACGACTGAACTACAAAGGCATTTGCCATCTGCCTCTACGGAGATTGAATCCCAAGCTTTTAGAGCTATTGACCTTCAACAACCCCTGAGGGAGTTCAGGGTGGAGTGAGGCACTCTGTGCCACAGGGAATCTGGTGGGACAGGTCTTTAGATAGTTGCATGCTTTTAGGAACAGATTTTGTGACCTCAATCCTCGCATTTCCTCATATCTCAGTTCAGTTCAGTAACTCAGTCATGTCCGACTCTTTGCGACCCCATGGACTGCAGCACACCAGGCCTCCCTGTCCATCACCACCTCCTGGAGTTCACTCAAAATCATGTCCATTGAGTTGGTGATGACATACAATCATCTCATCCTCTGTCATCCCCTTCTCCTCCCGCCTTCAATCTTTCCCAGCATCAGGGTCTTTCTTTTCAAATGAGTCAGATCTTCGCATCAGGTGGCCAAAGTATTGGAGTTTCAGCTTCAGCATCAGTCCTTCCAGTGAACACTCAGGACTGATTTCCTTTAGGATGGACTAGTGGGAGATATCTCCTTGCAGTCCAAGGGACTCTCAAGAGTCTTCTCCAACACCACAGTTCAAAAGCATCAATTCTTTGGCGCTTACCTTTCTTTATAGTCCAACTCCATACATGACTACTGGAAAAACCATAGCCTTGACTAGACGGATCTCTGTTGGCAAAGTAACGTCTCTGTTTTTTAATATGCTGTCTAGGCTGGTCATAACTTTCCTGCCAAGGAGTAAGCGTCTTTTAATTTCATGGCTCATGTCTAGAGAAGCGCTAAATCCCTTCATGGTGACATCAGATCCTCATGACTAACAAAAAAACCTTTCGTAAAATGAGTGCTTCATGGTATTAAACTCCCCCTTCACCAAAACCTTAATTATTGACTTTCCCCCGCTGCCGCTTTGGAGCAGTCTCTCAGAGCTATCTGAGATGCTGCCTCACAGGCTGCAGTCTTCATTTTGCCCCAAATAAAACTTAACTCGCAACTCTCAAGTTGTACGTCTTTTTAGTAAACACACCAAAGCTATGGTTTTTCCAGTAGTCACATATAGATGTATGTATTGGACCATAAAGAAAGATGATGTTTTTGAACTGTGGTGTTGGAGAAGACTCTTGGGAGTCTTCTTGCACTCTTGGGAGTGCAAGGAGATCAAACCAGTCAATCCTAAAGGAAATCAGTCCTGAATATGCATTGGAAGGACTTCTGCTGAAGCTGAAGCTCCAATACTTTGGTCACGTGATGTGAAGAACTGACTCACTGGAAGAGACCGTGATGCTGGGAAAGATTAACGGCAGGAGGAGAAGGGGACGACAGAAGATGAGATGGTTGGATGGCATCACCGACTCAATGGACATGAGTTTGAGCAACCTCCGGGAGCTGGTGAAGGACAGGGAAGCCTGGCGTGCTGCAGTCCATGGGGCCACAAAGAGTCGGACACGACTGAGTGACTGAGCGACTGAACTGAATTAAAACAAAGAAACTAACTAAAGAAGAAGGGACTGGGAACTCAGAGAGGAATGTTAAGTGCTCCACTTAAACATCCTTTTACAATTCAAATACCATCTTCAAGGAGGCAAATACTACAAAAGCCCCACACAGCTAGCATGTGGCCTCCTGGAGTGGGGAGAAAGCACGGCATAAATGTGTTTGGGGTTAATCCTACGGCTAGTGAAACAGGAAATAATAATGATGTACAATTTCAATGCAATTTTATAAACCTAAAATGCACTGTTTTATATGAAGCTAAATAACCCATCATTCTCGTTCTCTCTCGCCACCCGCCCCCCCGCTGCTGCCACACTCTTAGCTTTCCATATCTAATTAAATTGAGCAAAAAGATAAAATTAAGAAAAAAGGATCAAGGGAAGTCTGGGGTTTTTTTTGTTGTTGTTGACTTAAAAACAGAAAATTCTACTGTATTACTAACTGGGGCAGTTTCATCACCATCATATTAATGTTGAAGCTCTTTTTTTTTTCTTTTAACCCCTCCACCCAAGATTTTGAGTCACTGGTACCACGTAGTCACTCTAGAACTGATCTAATCTCTGTATTTTTTTCTAATAACAATTGCCCTGTGTGCCTGAGGGAACACAAAAGGACGGGCCTGACCACCATCACACCATGTACTTTAAAACTTTCACGCAGAGAGTTGAAGCAGCACCCACTTTATAATTTGCAACTCTGTTGAAGATATAAAGTCCACAGACCCTTCAATTCAAAGTAGTCTTAAATAAAACTGAGTCGCTCAATTGCATCCAACTCCGTGCGGATGACTATGGACTGTAGCCCGCCAGGCTCCTCTGTCCATGGGATTTCCCAGGCAAGAATATTGGACTGGGTAGAATTTCCTCCTCTGGAGAATCTCCCCGACCCAGGGATCGAACCCAGGCCTCCTGCTTTGTAGGCAGATTCCTAACCATCTGAGCCACCAGGGAAGTCTCAATAATAATAAGATCCCTTTAATTCTTATACACTTAATGAAGAGAGTATTTTCATGCTATTAATTACTTGTACTGAACATGACCACCTCCCCTCCCCAACCTATCAAAGGCAACTGTCTGGCTCAGTGAAGCTTCTGTTAGGGCAGAATTGGAGTGGGCGGGGAGGGGGGCAAGGTAAGGAGCATAGGATTTCGCAGTAGGAATTCCAGGCTTTATTCTGAGAAAAGGTCCTTTTGTAAATCCCTTTAACTTCAGTAAACATACTGAAGCCAATGGGACTTGCTCATCGAGTTTTACATGGAAAGCAAGTTCTGGGGGAGTTCCCTGGCGGTGCAGTAGCTCAGCTGGTAAAGAATCCGCCTCCAATACAGGAGACCTGGGTTTGACCCCTGGGTTGGGAAGATCCCCTGGAGAAGGGAAGAGCTACCCACTCCAGTATTCTGGCCTGGAGAATTCTGTTGACTATCCCGCAGGGTTGCAAAGAGTCAGATATGACCACACGACTTTCACTTTTAGAGCTGCTCGCTTTCACTGCCCAGGTTCGATCCCTGGTTGGGGAACTAAGCTCCCACAAGCCACATGACACAGTCAGGGGGCGGGGGGAGCAGGGAAGGAAGTTAGGATCTGACAGGATGAGGATAGGAGGGAGGCCTGGTACAGAGGGAAGTGGGAAAAAGGGGGAGCGGGAATCACAGAAGGAGGTGGGTAAGCATGTGCCAACCTCCCCGCCTTGGCAGGTGAGAGGGCGGGGGCTTCTCTCCACCTCCCGTTTAGGATTCTGGGGAAAGACTGCCCCGCAGGCCACCCCACCAAACCAGGGTCAGTCAGCAAAGTCAACTTTGCTAGAGCAAAGGCAAACAGAACAACGGCCAGCATTTAACTTTCACCTGACTTTTGTTTCCAGAAGACCCAGAAAATCCTGCCTGGGCGGATGTGGGATGGAAGTTAAGACGCGGGTTGGGGTGGACAGAAGGCCGCCGGAGCACCTGGGAAGGTGGTGTCAGCCTGCTAGGCTGTGAGCTGGACAAAGAACATGGCAGAGACCCAGCGGGGAAACATGCCTGCAAGAGCCAAAGTGCAGCGGAGCCCGCCAAGAGCCCCACCAGGCGTGACGGAGCATGACAAGCAAAACAGGAGTTCCACCAGCACGAGTTTTCAGCGGCCGACTCCAGGGAGGGACGCCACCCTCGGCCACCTCCAGCCCAGGCCATGGGCCAGGGCAGCTGCTCCAGGGCACAGCCAGAAAGGGTCCAGAGGTCACCAGGTGGGTCTACACATCCCCTCCACCCCCACCTCCACCTCACCAGATGCCATCTTGGAGAGAAATGCAGAGGGAGGGGAAATACAAGAATCAAAACACTTCACATGTCTCAAAGTGAGCCTTTACCTAAATGCTACTAAAATTGTTACATCACACTAACTGTAGTGGATTGAACCATGGTTAAACTCCTCCCCCATTTCTGGACCGGGAGGGGGCTTGTAAGGGCGATTCTTACAGACTATTAGAAACAAGGAACCATTCTCTCTGCCTGTGTGTATTGAAAGTCACCACTGTTTTTTCTCATCCTTATTCTGATTACCCACAATAGGATGTTGTTGTTGTTGTTCAGTCGCTCAGTCCTATCTGACTCTTTGTGACCCCATGGACTGCAGCACGCCAGGCTTCCCTGTCCTTTGCTATCTCCTGGAGCGTGCTCAAACTCATGTCCATTGAGTAGGTGATGCCATCCAACCATTTTATCCTCTCCCGTCCCCTTCTCCTCCTGCCTTAAGTCTTTCCCAGCATCAGGGTCTTTTCTAATGAGTCAGGTCTTTGCATAAGGTGGCCAAAGTATTGGAGCTTCAGCTTCAGCAGCAGTCCTTTCAATGAACACGCGGGACTGATTTCCTTTACGACTGACTGGTTTGATCTCCTTGCAGTCCAAGGGTCTCTCAAGAGTCTTCAACACCACAGTTCAAAAGCATCAGCTTCCTTTATGGTCCAACTCTCACATTCTATGGAAAAACCATAGAATGAATGGTTTTTGAAATTTTTGTTTAATGAATTTTTAAATAAAATTTTAAAATGGTTTGTTTAATGAAAACAGTCCCCAGTGCTATTTGAGGGAACTGAGCTCCTTATTTAATTTTGGAAGGGCCAGAAGGAGAATCTCTACTAAAGCAAACTCTCTGCTGGAGTTCTTTCTTTGCCTGCTTTTGGAAGAAGTGGGTCTTGTGAGGAAGGAAGGAACTGACAGGGTTGAGAGAGAGAATGAATGTCAGCAAGACAAAGCGCGGTAACGTTTGCTTTTGCGCGCTTGGAGCTCTGCTGCTCACCATCCCAGGTCATGTTTTGAGAGGCCAAAGGCATCACTTATTTTGTTTGCTTCTCTAGTCTGATGAAGGTGCAGACGTTCCAGCAGTCTAGATGACAGGAACGGGGCACAGCTCCTTCCTTTCCACCACGCCCTCTCCTAGGATCACAGTGGCCACGGGCTGGGAGGAGCCTTCCTTGTTTTGTGCTGGCAAACCTCCCACCTTCTAGAACTGGGATGTTCTGTGTTCAGGGAAATTCCAGCAACGTTCTGTGAGAATATGGGTTAATTAGTCACAGGCTGATGCGACATACTCACAGTGTGGGTTGGGCGTATGTCATGAATGACGGGGACAGACAGGCAGGTTCCTTTCATACAAGACAGTCAGGCGGTGTTATGCTCCATTTCCACATCCATCGACCATGTCAAGATCCATTAATGATTTGTAAATCATGAGGCTCTTCAAATTATGAAGCTCTTCAAAATTAGGGGCCAGGTGATTCCACTGACTACGTCCACTGGTTCCTTCATTCACCCATCCACTTACACAGGCACTGAAGTAACCTGTTGTTTTTAAAGTAATATTTATTTGGCTGCGCTGGGTCTGAGAGGCGGCACATGGGGTCTAGTTCCCTGACCAGGGATTGAACCCGGGGCCCCCTGTATTGGGAACGTTAAGTCCTAGCCCCTGAACCATCAGGGGAACCCCTCATTGAACTGACCTGACTGACGCACACTGTGGGACTACACGGTGATGCAACGAGATACAGTCCTTGCCCTCGGGAAGCCCGGAGGCCAGCAGCAGAGCACCGTACTGCTGAGTCTTAGTTTATTATCAGTGCCACTGGTACTAACTAGTCTTAGAAACAGGCCATCTGTTGGCCTAGAGCACACTGCTAATGAGCCCAGCGTAATAAGACACTGCTGGCACACAGTCCACGTGCTCAAAAAGAATGTTAATTATCTTTCATATCCTCTCTTTACTGATACTGTCAAGGAAGCGCTGCCAAAACCGTAGCACTAAGCCCAAGTGGCCTGAGGACAAGACAAAATTCTGTTGAGTTCATGAAGTGCTTGTCACTTGAATTTAAGAGGCACCACAAACTCTTACATCAGCTGAGGTATGACTGCTCTCTTCACAGGTGTTGGAGTGCTACAGTCAGTGCAAAGACTGCTGACTAATGGCAGGAGACACTATCATTAAACAGAAACACATGGGCAGCTTCAGCCTTTATCATCCAATTTCCTTAACACAAAGAGCAAAGCACGTTTTCTATTTAACAACTAGAGAATTGAGAAAAATAAAACCAAGCAATCAAGCAAGTTAGCATGGAAAATGGAAGGCCTAGAAAGCTGGCCTACATCTCAAACATATCAGGCTCTGAACACATTTCTTGAGATTTCTTGAGATTCAATCCACCATTCGATGAAAACAGCAGGAGGGATTTTCTGCCTCCTCTCAGATTCTAGGAGAAACGTTTGTCTTATCTTACTCCATCCTGAGAAATTTAAGGACCTGAAAAGTCTGCTTATTTATGAGAAAACAGGATGCACTATGGGGAAAGGAAGGAAGAGTAGAAAGAAGAGGAACTCCATTTAGCTTCCTGGCTAAATGATGGACATCACAATAGTAAAGAACTCTAAGGGGGACTTCCCTGGTCGTCGAGTAGTTAAGACTACACGCTTCCACTGCAGGGGGCGGTTCGATCCCTGGTTGGGGAACTAAGATCCTGCATGCCGTGGGACATGGCCAAAAAACAAAAATTGATGCCAAAAAAAAAAAAATCCATGGTAAACAAAAAATTTTAAAAAATGAAAACATAAAAAGAACTCTGCCCTTGGACTTCAAGAGTATAGGGGGTTGTGGAAAAAGATGTCCTTTCTGTTAATGTAATGTACCTTCCCACTCAGCCGATAGCGTAGCTAAAGAGTTCCTGTTATAAAATGCATCCCTGATACTATAAATAGGAATTTATTGTTATATAAATTAAAACCTAACTAAATTAGAGTTTTTTAAAAATACACCAAAAGCCTCATAGAAATTTCCTTTATAACAAACACTTTCTTCATAGAGTTAGCATGAGCAAAAGGAGGAGGATTTTCAAAATATTTATGAAAAATCATCACAAAATCTTAAAGGTACCTATCCACACACTGTTGGTGGGAACATAAACTGGTACACCACCATGTAAAACAGTACGGAGGTTCCTCAAAAAACCAGAAATAACTGCCATCTAATCCAGCAATCCCACTCCTGGGTGTACTACTGCTACTGCTAAGTCACTTCAGTCGTGTCCGACTCTGTGCGACCCCATAGACGGCAGCCCACCAGGCTCCCCCGTCCCTGGGATTCTCCAGGCAAGAACACTGGAGTGGGTTGCCATTTCCTTCTCCAATGCAGGAAAGTGAAAAGTGAAAGTGAAGTCGCTGAGTCGTGTCCGACTCTTAGCAACCCCATGGGATGCAGCCTACCAGGCTCCTCCGTCCATGGGATTTTCCAGGCAAGAGTACTGGAGTGGGGTGCCACTGCCTTCTCCGGAATAAAATAGAAACCATTAATTAAAAAAGATGCATCATGTATCCTCAATGTTCATAGCAGTATTATTTACAATTACCAACATATGGAAGCAACCTAAGTGTCTATCAACAGATGAATGGGTCATGATGGTACACATACACAATGGGGTACTACTCAGTCCTTAAAAAGAATGAACTTTTGCCATTTGCAGCAATGGGGGGACACCTGGAGGTGAATGCTTAGTGAATTAAGTAGACATAGAAAGACAAATACTGTATGTTACTACTCATGTGTGAAATGTGAAAAATAAAATAAAAAATAGAAACAGACTCATAGAGAACAAACTAGTGGTTGTGGGGAGGTGCCTGTGGGCAAGAGAGTCAGGAACAAAGAGGTACCAACTACTCTGTATAAAAGAAATAATCTACAAGGATATATTGTACAGCAGAGTGAATAGTGTCAGTATTTTATAACATTAAATGGTATATAATTGATAAAAATTTTGAATCATGTTGTACACCTGATTTATACAATATTGAATAATACATTATTCAATACAACACTGAAAATCAACTACATACAATATATTATATACAAAATTAACTAATAAGATATTGAAAATCAACTATACCTCAATTTTTTAAAAAAAAGTACCTGTTCCCAAACAAATCTTTTTATCTTTAGCAAATTTAGTGGAATGTGAAGTCAACAAATGCCTGTTATTCAATATATATGCAAGTCATTTCTTACACATTTCTTAAGATATCCATCTAGATTAACGTAAATCACTTTATCCATTAAAACAAAAACATAAGTACGTGCCAGACACTGTTATAGAAGCTCATCTTATAGTTCCCCTATGAAGCGCTGTAAGAGTCATCCGGGTGTTCCCAAAGCCCCCAATGCTCCTCCTCCCAAGCACGTGGTAGGATGCTCTTCCCAGCCTCTTTAAATTTAGGCATGACCATGAGACTTGCTTTGACTGATGAGATGTTAAGTGGAAGTGAGGTGGCTCACTTCTGGGAAGAGGTTTATAAAAGCCAGTGCAGGATCTGCCAAGTCCCCGCCTCGATTCGGTGAGTGGCACTGTCCAAGTTAGTGGATGGAGGCTTTGTTAGCCAACCCAACTCTGTTTGCAGAGCCCACAGTGAAACATGAAGTGAAAGTCACTCAGTCCTGTCCGACTCTTTGCGACCCCGTGGACTACATACAGTCCATGGGATTCTCCAGGCCAATACTGGAGTGGGTAGCCTTTCCCTTCTCCAGGGGATCTTCCCAACCTAGGGATCAACAGCTCTCAATAGCCATGAACCATGAGTGAGAAATAAATCTTTGTGGCATAGGCCTCTGAGATTTGGAGGTTGTTTGTCACTGCAATATAATCTAGCCTATTCTGTCCTATACAAGGTAATTGAAAGATACATACTATGTCTTTTCCGATATTGTATCATTCGGGTTGTTCACTAATCCAGGCCGTTTTCTCCCTACCACATCGTTTGCCCCCTTCTGCTCCCCCATAACTTCCAGAAGACAAGCCATAAAAATCACTATTAGCATTTTAGCATTTTTATAGAATTTAAAATGCTTACATTCCTTTTTTTTTTTAA
This sequence comes from Bos indicus, assembly GCF_029378745.1. Classification (NCBI taxonomy): domain Eukaryota; kingdom Metazoa; phylum Chordata; class Mammalia; order Artiodactyla; family Bovidae; genus Bos; species Bos indicus. Next base: position 20,950,881 of record NC_091771.1, on the reverse strand, counting down.
TCCTGCTTTAAAAAGTCTCTACTGGTTTTCAAAAAACGTTAATTCATCCTTGCAAAATATGTACACACACACAAAAGTAATTCACTCTTGCAAAAAAATTCAAATAATATCTACACATAGAAAGTCTACATATAAAAAGTGAAAAATCGTCAGACCTCTTACTCCAATTCTTTTGTATACATATATAGATTTATTTTAAAGGGAGAGGTATCACAAAAATAGTATACATGTTAAATACTTTATTACTTATATAGTAATAGTGGTTACTATTACTACTTAATAGTCCACAGACAACTTTTCAGTTAAATAATTACATTGTATGGCCATCACATAATTTATTTAAACATGTCCCTACTGATGAACATCTTGGCTTGTTCCACATTTATATTTCATTGCAATGCCACAATTAACATCTTTGTAAAATCATGTCATTATCTCAAGAAGGGGTCCTGCTAAGTCAGCGGGTACGTACATTTCACATTTTGACAGATAACACCAAACTGCTCTCTGAAACAATGGTATCAATCTAACACTACTGCCAATAGTACATAAAAGTGCTTTTTCTCCCCAGAATCTGGGTGAAACTGGTTATTATCAGTTTTTTTAAGTATTTGCCAAGCTGGGGATCAAAGACATAGTGATTCAGTATTTCTTTTCATTTGCATTGCTTTTTTTCCCAACTTTTTCAGACTATTTGCTTCAGAGAAATGGCTGCTTTTCCATATTTTTTCATTTTCTAATAAGGTGAATTTTTATTATTTACTTGTAGAAGCTTTTATCTATTATGAATATTAAGACCTTTTCATCTATACTGCAAATATTTTCTCTAAGCCTCCATTTATGGATGCTTCAACACATTGATTTAAGTTAATATAATTAAACTTGTAAAAATTCCCCATTATAGTATCTGGGTTTCAAGATATAGTCCTTTACATTAATTCCAAGCTTAATAGGTTAAACACAAGAACATTGCCACAAAGAATAAATTAATAAATGAATCCTCTATAAATCCACCTTGAACTTACTTTATCCTTTTAAATAAATGTGCATATGACCTTTCTGAGTGCTGATGCTTAAATAACATAAACCCACCCATAAGCAACTAGCACAGCATCTAGTATGCAGTAGGCTTTCAATTAATGTTCATTTATTTTATTTTTCCTGAGTCTCATTAGTTTAGGGGCAAAATAATCCTCTTAAAATAATCTGAATTATCTTGAGAGGATTCCAATTGTGTTCAGAATTCCAACTGTGTTCAGCATGCCAACCTGCCCCACCAAAAAACTGCATTTCCCAGCCTCGTGTACAGCTGGGGGCGACAGTATGATACAGTTCTGGTTAATGAGATGCAAGCAGAAGTCACTGAACTGAGTTTCCAGGAAGCTCTTTGAAAGAGAACAGGCACAGCTGGTACATGCCTTTTTGCCATCTGCCCTCCTCCTCCTTCTTGCCTGGAAGGCAGACGCAATGCTGGCTGGAGAGCAGCCATCTTGAGACTTCGAAGTGACAAGATGACTAAAGATGGCTGAATGGAAAGTCAGAGGCCTGGGTCTTTGATGGCTTTGACCAATCCTGAAATGCCCACTTCTGGACTTCTCACATTAATAACAAGAGGAAAATAACCCCTTTATTTGTTTGAGACTATTAATGAGTCACATTTTCTGTTATTTGCAGCAGGTTTTCTGTTAATACCCAAACTACATGTCATGGTGAAGCCAAATATCTTCATATGGATCTTAAAATACTCTCCATTTTCATGGCTCCAGATAGTCTCCTGAAGAACAGCTATGCTGGTTTGAAGGGAAGTTCTCCACTCACATGTTTACTTAATTTTAAAAGGAGAAATCAAATCATTAAGCACTTCAAACAGAAGTCCAAGAGGACCCTTAAGGAGAAGCTGATAATCACCAACATATGGTGTCACCCTGTGCTAATCCTGGTGTTCAGTTACCCTTATCAGGACATCACACAGCTCATTCTAGTTGTGAAATAAAGTTTTAAGGACAAAAAGCTTTCCAATGGTGGGGGGGATCATACATTGAAGATATTCTTAATAATTATACAAAACTGAATTTTAATTTTTGTCATTAGTAATTCTCAAGAATTTGGGTTCACTTGTAGTTTTAAGTGAAATCAAGAATTAAGAAAATATTCTGGAAGGTGCCCAGTGAAAATCCCACCACTCTCCAAGATCAGATTCTTCAACGTACTATATTTTACTAGATTAGGAAGGCAAAGAACAAGCTGAGGGAACTCAGCCACTCTGCTAAAGAACTGGTCCTATTTTTAGTCTGCTCACTTCAGCTGGCCAGCCCTCCAGCCCCAAGGAAGGAGCCAAAGGGCCAAGAGAAGAGCAGGTTCCGCCCCACACAGAGGTCCTTAGCAACATGGCCGTCGCTTCCGCCTGAGAAAGAAGGGGAGGAGGCAGACACACACCACAGTCTCCAGGAGGCAGGGGACTCAGTCACCGCTTCCACCAGGAAAACCTTTCTTTTCTTTTTGTAAGATAATTTTATTTTTCACTGTCTTTTTTCAAATATTTTTTTTTACAGTATCTCCTTATCAGTTATCTGTTTAAAATACAGCACTGTGTACATGTCCATCCCAAACTCCCAGTCTATCCTTCCCACAACTAGTCACCACTAATAACTGTAAGTTCATTCAAGAATCCTTTTCTTTTCAAAAACACCCAATCTTCCTCCATCAAAGTGTCTTTCACATGACATTAAATATGCTTTAACTGAATTCTTCAACTATGAATAAGCTCCTTTCCTCAGATTAGACACTGCCCAGTTTGGCTCTGCAATATACCTCAGGCCACTGATCAGGTTAATATACCTCAGGCCACTGATCAGGTTAATATACCTCAGGCCACGGATCACTCTCTCTACCCTCTCTACCCGTAAGGGGAAGAGAAGATGAGGGAAGAGCGGGATTGGACACAAAAGAAAGTCCAAGGACAGTCTGTAAATGGTAGCGCAAAGAACATCATGAATACGGTCAGCCATACCTTTCCACGTTAACAAATGTCAATACTGCTTCCAAAGCCAGCCAGCCAGCCCCTACTCCCATTCAGTCCAATAGGCTGGTCAATGATTATTTTAATTCCTTTACAGATGAACCGTATCACTTCTCAGAATTTAACACAATTTTTTAAATACCTATCTACAAACTCAGGCAGAGTATAAAAAAACATTTTGAAATGTATATATGCAAAACAGTAAAAAAAAATTTTTTTTTTACTTCAATTGTAAAAGTTGTTAATTTATAAATAAAGTTTCAATTATGTCAGCCAAGGTAAGAAGGCAGATTACAATATCCATGAGAATTTCAAAGCAGTATTTGTCACAAGTAATCAACCACAAAATAACTAGGAACTATCTAAAATGCATTTCAAACAAAAATACCTAAATTTGGTAATCCAGTTCCCTCCCAACCGGGAGGCAGGGCTGTTGACAGAGAAGCTGCACATGGAACAGGAAGAGCCCTGGATGAGGAACCAGAGCACACGTTTCAATTCTCCCGGCTTCAACAGAGAAGTCAGCCGTCTAACGATGATCATTCTATTTAAAGATCTGTGAGTCTCAGTTTCCTTGCCTGTAAAAGGGCAATAAGGATACCAATATCAGGATGTTCTCAATAAGGGAAATTTATTCTCAGGTAATAAGAAGTCAAGTAGCAGGCCTGCTCCAGGGTTGGTTCATTTGGTAGCTGGTTCTCTCCATCTTTCTCTTCCATCATATTCAGCATCCAGCGTATTTTCAGGCTACCTCTGCTTGTAGTCTCGAAACTGCTAAAACAGCTCCAAGTGGTCACATCCAGTCCAGACAAGTAGCAGAAAAACTGATCATTTCTTCCCTGTGTGTGTGTGGAGCGAGGCAGGTGGGGAAGGGAGGGGCCTTCTGCCAGCAGACCTTCCCTCTCACATCACTGGCCAGAAATGGGTCACATGCCTCTTTCTAAACCAATCCCTGGCAAAGGCAAGGAACTTCTCATAACAGGCTTAAACTGATCAAAATTTAGTTCGGAGTCACAGTGGGGTAGGGGTGAGCACCTGCGCAAAACTGGGGTTCCATCAGCAAGAAAAAATGAAGTAGACAACTAGGCAGATAATCAAATGTCAGGAATCCCGTACTTCACAAGTACTGTAGTAAGGATCAAGTGATAAAGCATGAAAAAACTGTACAGTATAATATGCTTTTTAAAGAATTATTCATTCAAGGAGAATGTTGTGTATTGAGGAAGCAGAGTTCCCCAAAATCTCAGATGAAATATATTCACTCAAAATACAGGGTATTCTTTTTTTAAAAAGTCACCACACAGCAAACAATGACCACAGGGCTTCCCAGGTGACTCAGTAGTAAAGAACCTGCCTGCAAATGCAGGAAACAAGAGTTCCATCCCTGGATCAGTAAAATCCCCTTGAGAAGGAAATGGCAACCCCCTCTAGTATTCTTGCCTGGGAAATCCCATGGACAGAGGAGCCTGGCGGGCTACAGTTCATAGAGGGGCAAAAGAGTCCAACACAACTTAGCAACTAAACAACAACAAATAATGACCACCATTCAAATAATAAAATGTGAGGTCTTGAACTACTATGAATATATATACATATTCCAAATACCTGCAGATTGTCAATACGAAGCATCAGCAGTAGGTTTTACAGCCTATATATATATATACTTCTATAGTTAGTATTTTCTGAGCTCCTGCTGTGTACCAGGTACTACTCTAAGCACTAGGGATAACACAGCAAACAAAGCAAAATTCCTACCTTGTCCATACTTAACTACATAACCATTTCTTAACACAAGCATTCTTCATCATGAACATATGAAATTATCACACCATGAGTAATTGTAAATCAATTATAATGGCTTTAGCTTTTGTTGACTTCTCTTACTTTCCATACCACTCAAAACTAAAATCATGAATGTAGGGGGGGAAATTGACAGGCTCTCACCATCAAACCAGATTCCTCTTTGCTGCTCTTCTCCACTCATGAGTTCTGGATGAAGGCCAAAAAGCAGAACCACGTTTCAGCCATCATTTCTAAAAGTGATACTTGCAAAGGGTAGAGCTAAAATGGCATTGATACACGTACAATAAAAACAATCAAATACACACGCAACACAGACAACTGAAGAATCCGAAGAACAAACCTACAAAAAGATATTTTCCATGATTGTTGTCCATTAAAAGCAGATTTGACATTATATATTTTTCTGGGAATCTTACAAGGATAGTTGGCCTTCCATATCTGTGGGTTCCACCCCCATGGGTTTCAACCAACCTTGGACTAGAAAAAAATTCCCCAAAAGTTCCAAAAAGCAAAACTGGAATTCGCCCATCACCAACAACTATTCACAGAGCATTTACATTGTATTAGGTATTGTAAGTAATCGGGATGATATGAACAGGTGCATGTGCGTGGGTTACATGCAAATTCTATGCCATTTTTAAATATACATATTTATTTGGCCATGCCAGGTCTTACATGCAACATGTGGGGTCTTTAGTTGCAGCTTGTGGGATGTAGTTCCCTGACCAGGGATCAAACCCGGGCCCGGTGCATTGGAAGCGTGCAGTCTTAGCCACTGGACAGTCCCTCTGTGCCATTTATACAAGGGATTGAGCATCCGCAGATTTTTGTATCCTCAAGGGTCCTCGAATCAATCCTTCTCGAATGCTGAGGGATAACTGTTAAGTTGTACACTTACACCAATCCTTGCTGCTAGTGCTGCTGCACTAAGTCGCTTCAGTCATGTCTGACTCTTTACAACCCTATGGACTGTAGCCCGCCAGACTCCTCTGATCATGGGATTCTCTAGGCAAGAATACAGGAGTGGGTTGCTATGCCCTCCTCCAGGGGATCTTCCCGACTAGCACCACCTGGGAAGCCCCACCAACCCTTACCAATCCTAATGTTCTTTTTTGGCACCTCACTCCGGTACTCTTGCCTGCAAAATCCCACGACCAGGACGAAGGAGCCTGGTCGGCTGCAGTCCATGGGGTCGCGAAGAGTTGGACACAACTGAGCAATTTCACTTTCACTTTTCACCTTCATGCATTGGAGAAGGAAATGGCAACCCACTCCAGTGTTCTTGCCTGGAGAATCCCAGGGACGGGGGAGCCTGGTGGGCTGCCATCTATGGGGTCGCACAGAGTCGGACACGACTGAAGCGACTTAACAGCAACAGCAGCATAGTTAATTTACAATGTTGTGTTAGTTTCAAGTATAGAGCAAAGTGACTCAGTTATACATATATGTATATATTCTTTTCTAGATCACAATCCTAATTTTCTGAGAGCCAGATGGCCAAATTCGTTAAGAGTTCTACTTAAGGTAAATGGCAGTAATAAAAGTCAGAATACTGTTTCCCTCTGGGGGCTGTAAATCAAGAAAGGGCATACAAGGTCCTTCTAGAGGCCAGGAATGTTCAATTTCTCTATATATATATCTTTTTTTTTTATTATTGAAGGATAACTGCTTTACAGAATTTTGTTGTTTTCTGTCAAACCTCAACATGAATCAGCCATAGGTATACATACATCCTCTCCCTTTTGAACCTCCCTCCCATCTCCCGCCCCATCCCATCATTCCAGGTTGATACAGAGCCCCTGTTTGAGTTTCCTGAGCCATACAGCAATTTCCCATTGGCTATCTATTTTACATATGGTAATGTAAGTTTCCATGTTTCTCTTTCCATACATCTCACCCTCTCCTCCCCTCTCCCCATGTCTGTAAGTCTATTCTCTATGTGTGTTTCTCCATCGCTGACCTGTAAATAAATTCTTCAGTACCATTTTTCTAGATTCTGTATATATGTGTTAGAATACGATATTTATCTTTCTCTTTCTGACTCACTTCACTCTGTATAATAGGTTCTAGGTTCATCCACCTCATTAGAACTGACTCAAATGCATTCCTTTCCATGGTTGAGTAATATTCCATTGTGTATATGTACCACAATTTCTTTATCCATTCATCTGTCGATGGACATCTAGGTTGCTTCCATGTTCTAGCTGTTGTAAATAGTGCTGCAATGAACAATGGGACACGTGTCTTTTCCAATTTGGATCAGAAATGTTCAATTTCTTGACAAGGGTATTTCCTTTCCAATAGTACATTTTAACTATACATTTATGTATTAGGTGCTTTTCACAACTTAAAAAAAAAGTTAAAATAACACATATGCGAAAAGTTTAATGGGAAGATATACATTTCCCCTAGAGAAGGACAAGGCCACCCACTCCAGTATTCCTACCTGGGAAATCCCACAGACAGAAGAGCCTGGTGGGCTACAGTCCATGGGGCTGCAAGAGTCAGACACGACTTAGTGACTAAAGCATCACCACCATCACACGTTTCCCCACCCTTACTGTAGCATGCACTTGCACCAACACACACACAGTGACGTTCATTCAGGTAGTAATTTAATTGCTTGCAATTATATTTTTAGATAACAGCCAATGAGATTTATTGAAGATCCTTCATTGCAGCATTGTTTGTAACAGAAGAAAGAAAAGCATAAGTCTTCTGTAATAGGGGAATGATAAACTACAGTACTGAATGAGGCAGATCACCTTATTCTGATACAAAAATATGTCCAAGACTATAATTAGATAAGCAAGCTGCAGAGTAAGAAATAAGCATGTCTGATATGATCTTATTTGTATCAAAAGGAAAGAATGAATATGGCTACTCCTGAAGTCGTGTAAATGCATAAGAAACTATTAACAGTAGGAATACCTGATGAAGAAAATCGGGGATTTTATTTTCTACCCTTTCATTTTATTTGAATTTCTAGCTAATAACCAAGTATTCCTTTAAAAGTAAAAAATTAAATAGACATGTGCATTTGCTGCTGTAACAAATCACTACGACAAACTTAGTGGTTTAAATCAATTCAAAGGGGAACTTCCCTGGTGGTCCAGCAACTAAGACTCCAAACTCCCAGTGCAGTGAGCCTGGGTTCGATCCCTGGTCAGGGAATTAGAGCATGGCACAACTGAAAAATCCCACACGCCACAACAAAGATCAGAGATCCTGAGTGCTGGCGACTAAGACCCGGCACAGCCAAACAATTAATTTAAAATAAATATTTTTAAATAAAATAAAAAATACATCTTTGGGGGGCCCCTGTTCAGCCCAGCACACCAAATATACACCAAACTGTCCTTGATGGATGCCTCTAGGATTTGAGATGTGGGGAAAAGGGAATGAGGAAGCACTTTAACTCTTATGTGTGTGCTTAGCCGCCTAGTCGTGTCCGACTGTTTGCGACCCCATATACTGTCGTCCACCAGACTCCCCTGTCCATGGCATTTCCCAGGCAAGAATACTGGAGCTGGGTGACATTTCCTACTCCAGGGGATCTTCCAGACCCAAGGATCGAACCCACATCTCTTGCATCTCCTGCACTGGCAGGTGGATTCTTTTTCATTAGCACTACCTGGGAAGCCCCTTTAATTAATTAATTAATTTTCTTTTTAAATTTTTAGTTACAACTTGCAGGATCTTTCATTGCGGTGCACAGACTCTTCACGGCAGCAAACACACTTCCCTCTAGCTGAGGTGTGGGGGCGCAGTAATTGTGGCACTCAGGCTTAGCTGCTCTGCAGCATGTGGAATCTTAGTTCCCCAACCAGGGATCGAACCCATGTGCCCTGCACTGGAAGGCAGATTCCTTATCAATGGGCCACCAGGGAAGTTCCTCTATATTATTTTAAATTCTGACATTCAGTATGAATTGTTTCTATCAAAAACTGAATACATATACCCTATTTAAACAAGTCTATCATCAATCATAGATACATTATTTATGACTGAGAAAGATAAAACACTATGATTTCACTGCAATATCATGGCAGATGGCTGGCAAAAAATACACTCAGAAACCCCTCCCATCTCAGTGTCTGTGGCCACAGTCTGTGGTGTGACTGCCCTTCACATCAACAGGCAGTCTACTACCCCATTCCCTGACCTTGGGCCTGACTGTGCAACTTGCTTTGGCCAGTGAGACATTAGCAAACGTGGCTCAAACAGAAGCTGAAAAAGTACCTGCAGGTTGGAGCTCCCCTTCTCTCTAGCTGCTGCCTTTCTGTCATGTAAACAAGTCCAGGCAGGTCTACCAACCACCCCAGCCAACTCACTGAACCTTATGCAAACAATTAATGTTGTTTGAAACCACTAATCCTGACGTTTAAAGGAAAAAAACGTGGATCTTCAAGTCAATGAAATATGGTATTTCAGTAACTATTAACACATTTCAGTATAACATCAGTATATTAGTACGTGTCTGAAGGGTATGTCTAGGAAGAAAATATACATATTTTAGGGAGCAGGGTTCCTGTATCACATTTTGACTGCTACAGGTCACTTTTACTTACTTTCTAGGTTTTAGTTACATTTCACATAGTTGAAGTCACTGAATTACATGAACACCGGCACTGCGGGGCTTCTGCTTTCTGCCACAGACTATTAGAGCAAGATAAATTATCTTGTCCATTCAGTGGGAAAGAAACTAACAACCACTAGAATTAAACGGTGAAAAATGACTACTTTGTATGCAGGTAGGTACTTTGAATTATAAATTAAGAATGACAATGCTGGCAAACAGCTCAATTTTGTCAGCTGAAGTATATACTAATTTTATCCAAAAATTGAAAATACAGTGGCATACTGTGAGTTATATTTATTTGCAATTTTTTTTAACCAAAATGATTCCAAATACAAAAGGGGCTCCATGTCCTCTTAACTACAATACCACATTTATAGGCCTGTTGTGACCGTCTCGCTCATACTCCGCTGACATAAACAAGATATATTTCGTTAACAGAAGGTCAAATGACAGTTTGCTAGTGACAGGTGCATCTCCTGCTCTGTTACTTTAGAATCCAGTTTCTGGGTCGTGATAATAACTAACATTTACCAAGTGCTTGTTTCCCAAACAATCCGTTATAATAATACCTGACCCGGGTGTATAACTGAAGATAAATAAGTAACAGAAGTAACAACTTTACCCCTAGGGAATTTCTTCTCCACTTTGACAAAGAGTTACATAAATTCTTGGATTATTAATTTGATGCAGAGTTAGTTATTGAGTGCTTGTAATGTGCCGGACACTATGCTTCAGACTATGCCAAACACCAAATCTCCTAAGTTTTTGAACTGGAGATATCAATTGAATTAATGTATTTTCTTTTTCCAATATTTATTTTTACTTATTTATTTTGGCTGTGTCGGGTCTTAACTGCGGCACTCAGGATCTTTGATGTTTGTCGTGGCATGCAAACTCTTAGTTGCAGCATGCAGGATCTTAGTTCCCTGACCAGGGATCAAACCCATGCCCCTGTATTGAGAGTGCAGAGTCGAAGCCCTTGTTGTTGCTTAATCGCTAAGTCATGTCTGACTTTTTGCGACCCCATGGACTGTAGCCCACCAGGCTCCTCTGTCCATGGGATTTCCCAGGCAAGAAAACTGGAATGGATTGCCATTTCCTTCTCCAGGGGATCTTTCTGATCCAGGGATTGAATCTGCCTCTCCTGCATCACAGGCGAATGCTTTACCCCTGAACCACCAGGGAAACCCCTGAATTAATGCATTTTCTAACATCTAAAAATCCTATCATGCACCAGAACCTTTACATACAACTCTTTCTGTACTTTAATAATTACGAGCGCCCTAACACATTTTTTATTTATTCATTAATATTTTTGGCTGTGCTGGGTGTTCGTTGCTGCCACCAGACTTTCTCCAGTTATGGCAAGCAGGGGCTACTTTTCAGTTGCGGTGCGCAGGCTTCTCATTGCGGTTTTTCTTGTTTCGGAGCAAGGGCTCTAGGGCGCACTGGCTTCAGCAGTTGTGGCTCCTGGGTTCTAGAGCACAGGCTCAATGGTTGTGGCACACAGGCTTGGTTGCTCCATGGCATGTGGAATATTCTTGGATCAGGGATCGAACCTGCATCTCCTGCATTGGCAGGTGGATTCCTCACCACTGAGCCACCAGGGAAGCCCCACACCAACACATTTTAAAAATGATTTTAACCTCGATGAGATGAGTCATACAGCTAGTAAGTGGAGGAGCTGGGATTCAATTCAGGCCGATCTATCTGGCTTTCTTTACCATCCAACATTGCCTTCTCTTGTCTCTGCCTGTGCTTTTGATTTATAGTTTGAAGAGAATTGCCTCAATTTATGCTAGAACTAAAGACAAGAACAAACTCAGAGTAACAAGAGGGAAAAAAAAGTCATCTTGGAAGCTGGAGGAAGGAGAGGAGGAATAAATTAGGGGGCTGGGACTAACAAACACACAGCACTATATATAAAATAAATAATCAACAAATATAGCACACAGAACTCTACTCAATACTCTGTAATAACCTATATGGGAAAAGAATCTGAAAAAGAATAGATGCATGTATATGCATAACAAGTCATTTTGCTATATACCTAAACTAACACAAGATTGGAAATCTACTATCAGTTCAGTCCAGTTCAGTTGCTCAGTCGTGTCCGACTCTGCGACCCCATGAATCCCAGCACGCCAGGCCTCCCTGTCCATCGCCAACTCCCGGAATTCACTCAGACTCACGTCCATCAAGTCAGTGATGCCATCCAACCATCTCATCATCTGTCATCCCCTTCTCCTCCTGTCCCCAATCCCTCCCAGTATCAGAGTCTTTTCCAATGAGTTAACTCTTCGCATGAGGTGGCCAAAGTACTGGAGTTTCAGCTTTAGCATCATTCCTTCCAAAGAAATCCCAGGGCTCATCTCCTTCAGAATGGACTGGTTGGATCTCCTTGAAGTTCAAGGGACTCTCAAGAGTCTTCTCCAACACCACAGTTCAAAAGCATCAATTCTTTGGCACTCAGCCTTCTTCACAGTCCAACTCTCACATCCATACATGACCACAGGAAAAACCATAGCCTTGACTAGCCGGACCTTTGTTGGCAAAGTAATGTCTCTGCTTTTGAATATGCTATCTAGGTTGGTCATAACTTTCCTTCCAAAGAGTAAGCGTCTTTTAATTTCATGGCTGCAGTCACCATCTGCAGTGATTTTGGAGCCCAAAAATATAAAGTCTACTATATCCCAATATAAAATAAATTTTAAAAAATATATTGGTAGAAACCACACTACAGCTGTTTATGTGAGAGAGCACCCAAAGGTTGGACAATTACAAATTCTTCCAGCAGTTCAATATCTGATTCTAAATGAGAAGAGCAAATGAATGAGTTCAGGTGGTTCTAAAAGGCCTACAAGAATTGGGGAAACTTCCTGATAGTCTTTCTGTTTGCCAGAATAATTGATGAACATGAGGGTGGTCCATGACCAGTTAAATACCTTTAGCAACTAAACAACAACAATAAAGTTTAAGAGTCCCTGGCCTATATCCATGATTTTAAGAAACCACAGATTTCTAATCCTGATACTAGGATTTAGATTCCAGCATTTGGCCAATCTGGGAAGCCGTTCCAAGCAGCAAAGGCAGTCCTGCAGTGCTTTAAGCAGAAGGGGCAGAGCTGGGAGGAGGAGGAGAAGCTGTCACCAGTTGAACAGGCTACAAAATTCAAATGGACCCCACATGGGGACAAGGCTATTCCCAAGCTTAAAGTCAACACTGGTTCAAAGAGTACAGCGCAGTTCACCTAGACAATGGTTTCATTTGAGATCACACTAGTTATTTGTCTTCCCAGTATCCAAATTTGTTAGTGTTGGTACTTCCCTGGTGGTCCAGTGGTTAACTCTGCACTTCCAATGCAAAGGGTGCAGGTTCAATCCCTGGTCAGGGAGCTAAAATTCTGCATGCCATGTGGCATGACCAAAAAGAAAAAAAAAAAAGTGTTAAAAATCAATCAATGAATAAATAAATGCACCATCCTCCCCTGTAGCTAGGTGGCCTTGTGATGGATTTATGACCACATGTGACACTGAAAGCCAAAGAACCATCTTCAATCATGGGGCAACCATAGGGATGAAAGCCACATGCTGGAGATGGCAGGACAAAGAGCGACAAGGACCACCTATCTCCAGAGGTCCAGTTATGTGAGAAGGATCAGCCTATAAACACACCCACGGAACCCAAAAGGCCCTCATCATTCACAGACCCTGTTGTCCATCAGGAAATGCATAGCGCTTCCTGGTATCATTCATAGTTATATCTACAGTTTTGTAATACCCATACTTAGAGCAGATGAAGAAGGCATTGCACAGATGCAAAAAGGATGTCTGCTCTTTTTTTTTTTCACTTAATTTGCATTGTCACTTGTTGACTGGTTAGCTGATTTGCTAGCTTTCCTCTGAAAAACCAAGTTCAGCCTGCTGTGATGTCCGTGGAGGCTCCTCACTGGTCCCTCTACACCTCTGAGGGCTCATGTAGCACAGGGAGGATGAACGAAAGGGCTGTGGGGTCCAAGGAACCAGGGGCATGCACATCCCCATTCTGCTGCTTCTTGGCTGCATCTGATCCCTGTCTTTCAAATAAGAGTAAAATACTAGCTTCCTAAAATCATTTGGAGGGTTAGATAAGAAAAGGCAGAGAGAGGGCTTAACACAGAGTCTGGCACACGGCAGGTACTCAGTAAATGTTAACTGTTATTCATTACCATTAATATCCTGGAGTTTTTTCAGCCTCCTCCCTGAAATAGGATAAAGACAGTGTCCTTATGTGCTCAGCAGTCTAGTTTCAAGTCATTTTTGAATTTCAGTTAGCTAAATGTATAACAAAATATATTGTTTATCTATCTACATATATATATATTCATTGATCTATCGATACATATTCATCGGTCCATCCATATATATTCATCCATCTATCTATACTCATCCATCAGGAAAAAAAATCTTTTACACTGCCATGTGTTTTGGAGTTTAGAAATATGCTCACCACATGGGGTCCACTTATCAGTGCTGAAATTTCTCAAATAACAATAGCTTTGTGCTCAGCACTAGTTGTGAAATGTCTACCCAGCCCTCACTTTATATTCACTAGAGGAAAGCAGCAGTCAACATGTCAAATCAGCCAACGAAGCAGTGAGGAGAAATGTCTACCTGAACGTGTCAAGGGCTATATACATGAGCAGACCTCAAGGAAAAGAGGGTAGTGAAAATCACGAGAAAAGCAAGAGTCTGAGTTCACCATTCTGCGGCTACCAGGACAACAACCCCACCCCGCCCTGCCCCACCCAAGCGGTGGGCACATGCTGGATTGCTGACCTTACATCTCTTGCTGAGAGTGCATGTGCGTGCTTAATCTTGTCCGATTCTTTGTGACCCTATGGACTATAGCCCACCAGACTTCCTTTGGAATTTTCCAAACATGAATACTGGAGTGGGTTGCCATTTCCTACTCCAGTGGATCTTCAGGACCCAGGGATCAAACACGCAGCTAGGGCATTGGCAGGCGGTTTCTTTACCAGAGTCACCTGGGAAGCCCCTCTTTGATGAGACCTGCCCTCCACTCCCCATCCCCAGGCTGCAGCAGTGATTACATTCCTGCAGCAGTGCTCCCCTAGAATGGACGGATGACCTGGCTGGGGACCAGTAAGTCCCTTCCCCAGGAATTCTGCAACTGGGACTGGGAGCCTGACATCATCTCTCTCTGCTCATCTAGACTATAACATGTAAAACTCGGGAGCAGCTGACAGCCATGTGGACTAAGTAAGAAACACAGGAAGCCAGTGTGAGCAAGAGAAAAGAATGAAGCAGATACAAACAAACCCATGAGCAGCAGTGAGGCTCCAGTCTTTAGTTCCCTTCCTAAGGCCCAAATCCATCCCCGTCCTTGGATTCTACAAGATACCTGAGCCTCCTGCCAGGTTGATTTCTGTTCACAGTACCAAAAAAACCTAAGACACTCCACCATTTGCGTGAGCATGTGCTAAGTCACTTCAGTCATGTCCGACTCTGTGCGACCCTATGGACCGTAGCCCACCAGACTCCTCAGTCCATGGGATTCTCCAGGCAAGAATACTGGAGTGGGTGGCCATTTCTTCCTCTGGGGGATCTTCCCAACCCAGGAATCAAACCCACATCTCTTACTTCTCCTGCATTGGCAGGCAGGTTCTTTACCCACCTAGTGCTATCTGACAGCTAGTTTCAGAGTGACCCCTATAAACCAGGGATTTCCCTGATGACTCAGCAGGTGAAGGATCTGCCTGCAATGCAGAAGATACAGGAAACACGGGTTCAATCCCTGGGTCAGGAAGATCCTCTGGAGAAGCAAATGGCAAACCATTCCAGTATTCTTGCCCGGGAAATCCCATGGACAGAGGAGCCTGGTGGGCTCCAGTCTATGGGGTCGCAAGAGTCGGACACGACTTACTGAGTAAACCACCACCTATAAACTGGGGGAGGGCCCACTGTAAAGTAACACACAACACAAGCCTCTATTGCCCCAGTTTTGCCTACCACATTCTAAGTCCTGAGCTGGAGGCCTTGAGAAACACAGTGATAAGCATCCCAGAATGTAAGGTAATCAGAAAAATGTCAATGCCTGTGAGTATGTTTACATTTAGAATGAGCTGAGGGAACGCAGCTGTCAGGAGAGCAGGAGGCGGCCCAGGGAGCATTGCTAATCCCTAGAGCAGTTCTACAAGAGAAAAATTTTCAGTCGCTAAAGCAGAAATGCCCACAGAGATGGGCTTCAGGAGCAGCAGCTCCTGGGCTCTAGAGCACAGGCTCAACAGCTGTGGCTGACGGCCTTAGCTGCTTCCTGGCATGTGAGATGTTCCTGGAACAGGGTTCGAACTTGTGTTTCCTGCATTGGCAGGTGGATTCTTTACCACTGAGCCAGCAGGGAAGCCCAAAAATAAAGTTTAATTAAGCTTACTGAGTCAAACCCAGGCTTCTGGGACTTGGGTTCCCAGCCCCAAACACTGTTACAAGGCATCTAGAAAGGGATAGGTTGCCACACCTAATTTCCCAATACTTCTCTTTATTTATGCATTTATTTACTGTGTGCAACATCAGGTTCTCTTATAAAGGTGTCTTAATTATCTCCCTCCACCCCCACCTAATTTTTTAGAAATATAGGCATTTTGGTTATCTTTCAATTTCTCCTCTTTCTTCTAAATACCAAAAAAAAAGAAAAGAAAACCTCTAAGCACTGACTCCATAAAAGGGGAAGTATACCTTTCAGGCTCAGAGGAAGCCAAGAAAGCTCTCCGGTTACCATGCACTGTTTTCCTGGCAGCAGGCAGCAGGGGTAGCGTGGGCATGGCCTCTCAGGGCCAAGTGGGCAGAGCAGGGATTTACAGGAGGGGGACTTCCGGCTGTATCTTCTCATTTGTCAAGAGAAGCCAACAAGCTGGACTTGTATGTGAAATCCAGATTTTTAAAACTTGGCTACCAATTCAAACTTCTAAAAGCATAGCATATACAGACAAAATCTGTTTGAGGGTGGACCTCAGCCCACTAGTTGCCAATTTATAATGTCGTCTTCCGGTGGAGGACAGCTAAACTGAGGGTAGTTAAAATTTCATCCCTACTGCAATATATCGGGCTTCCTGGGTGGCTTAGTTGGTAAAGTATCCACCTGCCAATGCAGGAGATGCAGGTATGATCCCTGGGTTGGGGAAATCCCTGGAGGAGGAAATGGCAATGGCAAACCACTCCAGTATTCTTGCCTTGAAAATCCCATGGATAGAGGAAACCTGGCCAGCCACAGTCAGTCTATGGGGTTGCAAAAAAGTTGGACACGACGGGGAGACTAAACCACCACCTCAATATACTGGGTTGGCCAAAAAAGTTCATTTGGGTTTTTCCGCGCCATCTACGGAGAAGCCCAAAGTTTTTGGCCAACCCAATACTCCCCATGGAAGACCCAGGATACACTGCCCTTGCCCCCCAGGAGGCCAACGGGGGCAGTGAACACACCGTTTCAGAACAAGATGGCAAATGGAGAGAGAGAAAAGTTTGCAAAAGAGAACACAGGACCGCCACCCACCAGCCACACACCTCCCCTGACCCCTGACTTTCAGGGAGGACAAGCTTGGGAAGTGGCAGTAAAAAGATGACAGAGTAACCCACCTTGATACATCTAGAGAAAAGACAAAGGGACTCAACCATAAGAAAGCAAACCACCAAAAATTCCACAGCCCCACTTCTGTGTATCCAAGGCGATTCTTAAAATAGTCAAGCCTTAATGAAACCATGACAACAGGCATGGTGGTACCATACATAAAAAATAAAACCAACTTGTACTGAGCACCAGCCATGCTCCAGGTACAATGCCAGGTGCTACAGGAATGTCATCTCATGTAAACCTCCCAACAATCCTCAGAGGAATCATTGTTCTCAATTCACAGATGCAGAAAGAGACTCTGAAATCCTGAAGTTTGGGAAAGAGCCAAATGATGCTTTTCCCATTAACTCGCAGACCAGGCTAAAGAAAGTCCAGCTATTATTATAGAAACATAATGGCAAAGAGGCAAGAACAACTCATTAGCTACAATAATTAAAAGTGTAAGGGAGTGGGGAGGGTGGAATAGGTGAAGGAGATTAAGAGATACAAATCTCTAGTGGTAAAATAAATAAGCCATGCGGATGAAACATACAAAAGAAGAAACACATCAAAAGTTATATTTTCACCAAATTATGACTAGGATGAAAGACAAATGAATATTCAATGAATCTCTGGGTAAAGAATTAGGAATGATGGAAGAAATTTCAATTTAAGAAAAGGATAGATAGTTAAATAAGACTGAACATTTTCTATATAAAAAATAAAAAGGCTAACAGGACAGTATAAGACATATCTGGATATATAAAAGAGATATGGTTAGTATTCTTACTATATTTATAAAATATATCTATACATACAAAAAACAAAACAATTGTTCAGGAGAACCAGGAGAAACAGAGGTCAGGAACAGACAATTCACAAAAGGAAAAATTAACAAGTAAACAAGCAAACAGAAAAATATTCATAAATCATTCCAAATACGCAAATTAAACATCAATGAAGTGCCATAATTTATTAAGTAAATTGTGAAGAAATTTTTTATTTTTTATTGGAGTACAGCTGATTTACAATGTTGTGTTCGTTTCAGGTGTACAGCAAGGTGAATCGGTTACACATAGACATATATTCACTCTTTTAGATTCTTTTCGCATGTAAGTCATTATTGAGTATTGAATAGAATTCCCTGGGTTGTACAGTGGGTTCTTATTAGTTATCTATTACATATATAGCAATGTGCATATGTCCATCCCAATCTCCCAATTTAACCTCCTTCCCCCAAAATTTTAAATAATAATACCAGTGGCTGTTCAGATTTGGAAAACGAATACTTCCTGTGTCACTGTAAATATTATAAAGTGGCACAAGCCTTTCAGAAAGCAATATGGCAATCTTCTTACAATTATTCCCAAAGAAATCACCTAAAATCTGGAAGGAAAAACAACTCCACACACAACAAGGTTCATCATAACATTTAAAAAAGCTGAAAACAAACAGCCGACAGTCGGTGCTGGATAATCGTCAATGCTGTCCCCTAGTAGTCAGTACCTCAAAAGTAGGATGTCTTGTTCATGGTGAGTTCCAGGAGCAAATTCATATAGTACAAGCATTCAATAAATATGGGTGAATACTGAAGGAAAGATATACAGCCACTTAAAATGATTAAAGACTAGGGACCTGGTGGCACAATTTTAAGTAGGGGACAAGAACAGAAAAGTGTATGATTACAGTCCTATTTTTGAAAGTTACATTAGGAAAACTGCTAGAGGGAAATACATACGACACAGTCTGTTCTGAGAGATATATGAGCGATTATTCTTTATTATGGTTATTTAAAATATAAACACCCTTCAGAGGATTAAGTAATTATAGTAATTACTTAAAATATAAGCTGATCCTTAGAAACTGAGGAAAAGATTAAAAATTTAATAACTAATAGACAACACATAAAATCCCCCAATAACTCCATATCACAGGTATATCCACCCAGCTAAAAAGAAAAGCACAGTCAGTCATATAGAGAGGTTAGTACTGACTTTCATAACTTAGATGAGATGTATCATTTCTGAGTCCTAACTCAGTAATAAATGAACACATCACAGGAAGCCAAAACACAGCTACTTCAACAGCTGTTCAATTTGCTGCACTCCTGGTTTCTTCTGAACTCTCTTTGGCTTTCAGCTGAAAGGGCTTAGTTAGTTATCTCTTGACCCGGAGGCTTCCAATGAGACAAGGTCAATTCTCTAATCTATGGAAATTCAGAAAAGCAAGACACGTCAGGGGTGAGGTAGGCTGGTGGGTAAACGTCCCTGAGTTGAACTTTCCATTTCCTAGAAAACCAAAACTACATACAGACAAAGAGTGTACAAAACTTCCAACAGTTTCTCAATTTTATGTGGCTGCCCAGATGGGAGAGGAGCCTGGGGAAGAATGGATACATGTATATCTATAGCTGAATCCCTTCACTGTTCACCTCAAACTATCACAAATCAGCTATACCCCAACACAAAATAAACAGTTTAAAGAAAGAAAAAAAAAAACTGTGTTTTCAACCTATTCTGAGTCATGAAATCATCTGCATGAGTCACAACTAGGATTTTATGACGGCTCTGACAAAACAAAATATCAGTGTGCATGTCACAATGAAAGGATACCATTTAACCAAATTTTTGTTCTGGTTATACATGTGTGTTATATGTCCCTGTCTATGAATCTCCAGTAGCAAATGCAAATATACTTCTTGCTATGATTTATGGTCCAAAAAGTTTCAAAAGCATTACTCTAGGCAATTCAGGACCTGACTTAGGGCCCAGAAAACCACTCAGAGCTAAACTGTTTAGTACTGATATTTCAAACTGAAGGATTAAACTGTTTAGTACTGATATTTCAAACTGAAGGATTCATCTGGAAATAAGAATGTAGAGAATCCAGTTCAACTAGGTATTAGGCATCGATACAAAACAGACGCCTCTTTAATATTTCATCCAGGAATAAAGGACGGCTACCAGCCAAAGACTCCGGAAAGCATCATTTTACACCATCTCATAAAGCCCGTGGCAAGCCTGCCCCCTCTGAACACTTTCTCCGGCTCCAGGTTTTAGGATCATGGAGGTGCGGAGACTTTACATTTGTCTCATCCCGATGTGGGGTCATCACAGCGCCATACTCACAGCCAGGCTGCACTCTCTTTTGCTAGAAGGAGAACTAATGTTTACAGTGTTGAAATGCCAGGTGCCCAAGGTCAATGCAGGGTTCAGCGGGGATCAGACTCCCAGTCTCAGTTCTTTTCCAAGATTCCTTAAATTAAAGACACATGAGAGCACAAAGAACACTCCCTGGCAAGAGACAAGTAGAGGACTCTGTTTTCCTTTTTGGCCTTATTTGTTGCTTACACCTCTGAAACAATTTTTCAGTTCAGTTCAGTCCCTCAGTCATGTCCAACTCTTTGTGACCCCATGGACTGCAGCACGCCTGGCTTCCCTGTCCATTACCAACTCCCAGAGCTTACTCAAACTCATGTCCACCGAGTCGATGATGCCATCCAACCATCTCATCCTCTGTCGACCTCTTCTCCTCTCGCCTTCAATCTTTCCCAGCATCAGGGTCTTTTCCAAGGAGTCAGTTCTTTGCATCAGGTGGCCTAAGGATTGGAGTTTCAGCTTCAGCATCAGTCCTTGCAATGAATATTCAGGACTGATCTCCTTTAGGATGTACTGGTTTGATCTCCTTGCTAGCCAAGGGATTCTCAAGAGTCTTCCCCACACCACAGTTCAAAAGCATCAATTTTTTGGTGCTCAGCTTTCTTTATAGTCCAATTCTCACATCCATACATGACTACCAGAAAAACCATAGCTTTGACTAGACAGACCTTTGTCGGCAAAGTAACATCTCTGCTTCTTAATATGCTGCCTAGGTTGGTCATAGCTTTTCTTCTAAGGAGCAAGCATCATTTAATTTCATGACTTAGTCACCATCTGCAGTGATTTTGGAGCCCAAGAAAATAAAGTCTGTCACTGTTTCCATTGTTTCCCCATCTATTTGCCATGAAGTGATGAGACCGGATACCATGACCTTCGTTTTTCGAATGCTGAGTTTTAAGCCAGCTTTTTCACTCTCCTCTTTCACTTTCATCAAGAGGTTCTTCAATTCCTCTTCACTTTCTGCTATTAGGGTGGTGTCATCTGCATATCTGAGGTTACTGATATTTCTCCCAGCAATCTTAATTCTAATGCTTCATCCAGCCTGGCATTTCACATGATGCACTCTGCATATAAGTTAAATAAGCAGGGTGACAATATACAGTCTTGACGTATTCCTTTCCCAATTTGGAACCAGTCTGTTGTTCCATGTCCAGTTCTAACTGTTGCTTCTTGACCTGCATACAGATTTCTCAGGAGGCAGGTATGGTGGTGGTCTGGTATTCCCATCTCTTTTTAAGAATTTTCCATAGTTTATTGTGACCCACACAGTCAAAGGCTTTAGTAGATGTATTTCTGGAATTCTCTTGCTTTTTCTATGATCCAATGGATAGTGGCAATTTGATCTCTAGTCAAAGTAATACTCAAAATGCCACAAGCTAGACTTCAACAGTATGTGAACCAAGAACTTCTAGATGTTCAAGCTGGATTAAGAAAAGGCAGAGGAATCAGAGATCAAATTCTGATACTGTAGTTGAGAAAAAAAAAGTTTGGCTTGATGGACATTTTCTTTTCAGGTAAGTAATTCTGCATATAACTCAGTTTAGAGTGGTGGCTCAAACATAAAGAATCCGCCTGCAATGCAAGAAATCTGGGTTGGATCCCTGGGTCGGGAAGATCCCCTGGAGAAGGGAATGGCTGCCTACTCCAGTATTCTTGTCTGGAGAATTACATGGACAAGAGGAGCCTGGCGGGCTGTCTGGTCCATGGGGTCACAAAGAGTTGGACACAACTGAGCAGCTAACACTTTCACTTTTCAGTTTAGGGTTCCAGGTATCAGTAGATCAATACTTAACATAGTCTTAAATCACAATTTACTTTACTGACTTCTAAATGGTACTGTTTTAATTTCTCCAAAGCTGTTACTTTTTAATGACATCAAAATGGCTTTCAACAACAAACAAAAAATCTCTCCCTCTCAAAGCTAAATTCACAGTGAAAACTAAGCCAGGGGAAGATGCTGAGCAAGGAAAAAACAGTTTTTCCATTTTTAAAGTTTTGATTTCGTTTGCTTGGAAAAAGATCAACTCTCCAAAGTCTTATCTGACTGCTACTGCCCTATGATATTTTAAAGCCTATTTTTCTTGTTTCAAAGTAAGTTTAGTAACACTTGAAATACAAGATAGCTGGCCAGGATCTCACAATCCCAGACGCTTCATTTTAGGAGTCAGAACTGTCTCTCAAACTGTCTCTCAAAACATCTCCCCTTACCTTGCGACATCCAGATGAATGTACCCTGATTAAGATCTTTAGGCCCTGGATAGAATCTGCGTTGATCGTGTAAATTAAGTAGGAAATTCAGAATCATCAGGAGTTCGGGGATCACTGGAAGCTGAGCCTCCTTAGGGAACCTCCTTGAGCAGCTTTCCCATAGTGATCTCCAAGCCAGGCTTCAGCAATACGTGAACCGTGAACTTCCTGATGTTCAAGCTGGTTTTAGAAAAGGCAGAGGAACCAGAGATCAAACTGCCAACATTCGCTGGATCTTAGAAAAAGCAAGAGAGTTCCAGAAAAACATCTATTTCTGCTTTATTGACTATGCCAAAGCCTTTGACTGTGTGGATCACAATAAACTGTGGGAAATTCTGAAAGAGATGGGCATACCAGACCACCTGACCTGCCTCTTGAGAAATCTGTATACGGGTCAGGAAGCAACAGTTAGAACTGAACATGGAACAACAGACTGGTTCCAAATAGGAAAAGGAGTACGTCAAGGCTGTATATTATCACCCTGCTTATTTAACTTCTATGCAGAGTACATCATGAGAAATGCTGGACTAGAAGAAACACAACCTGGAATCAAGATTGCCGGGAGAAATATCAATAACTTCAGATATGCAGATGACACCACCCTTATGGCAGAAAGGGAAGAGGAACTAAAAAGCCCCTTGATGAAAGTCAAAGTGGAGAGTGAAAAAGTTGGCTTAAAGCTCAACATTCAGAAAACGAAGATCATGGCATCTGGTCCCATCACTTCACGGGAAATAGATGGGGAAACAGTGCAAACAGTGTCAGACTTTATTTTTGGGGGCTCCAAAATCACTGCAGATGGTGACTGCAGCCATGAAATTAAAAGACTCTTACTCCTTGGAAGGAAAGTTATGACCAACCTAGATAGCATGTTCAAAAGCAGAGACATTACTTTGCCCACAAAGGTCCGGCTAGTCAAGGCTATGGTTTCTCCTGTGGTCATGTATGGATGTGAGAGTTGGACTGTGAAGAAGGCTGAGCGCCGAAGAATTGATGCTTTTGAACTGTGGTGTTGGAGAAGACTCTTGAGAGTCCCTTGGACTGCAAGGAGATCCAACCAGTCCATTCTGAAGGAGATGAGCCCTGGGATTTCTTTGGAAGGAATGATGCTAAAGCTGAAACTCCAGTACTTTGGCCACCTCCTGCAAAGAGCTGACTCATTGGAAAAGACTCTGATGCTGGGAGGGACTGGGGGCAGGAGGAGAAGGGGACAACAGAGGATGAGATGGTTGGATGGCATCACTGACTCGATGGACGTGAGTTTGAGTGAACTCCGGGAGTTGGTGATGGACAGGGAGGCCTGGTGTGCTGCGATTCATGGGGTCGCAAAGAGTCGGACACGACTGAGCGACTGAATTGAACTGAACTAATGGGAGGTGAGAGGGAGGCTCACAAGGGAAGGGAAATACGTGAACTTAAGGGTGATCCCTGTTGTTCTATGGCAGAAACCAACAACACTGTGAAGTAATTATCCTCCAATTAAAAATTTTTAAATATTAAAAAAAGTCAATCTGTATTTTGACCTTTAGAGACCCAGAGGCAGCCTGTTTCCAGACAGATCTGCTGGCATGAAGACTGCCACATGCTCTGAATTCAGGGTAAAGGTCTCATTTTCAAAATCACATGGGGCAGATTCCCATTTGGGGACCTTGAAACCAGCAATTACTAGCAGCAAGTGATGAGTCTCTGGTGCATAGCTGAAAGTTTACTAATTTTCTGGCATTAAACAGAGGCCTGACATACTCAAAAAGAAGTTTCCGTTCAGTCATTCAGTCATGTCCGACTCTTTGCAACCCCATGGACTGTAGCACACCAGGCCACACTGTCCATCACCAACTCCCGGAGCTTGCTCAAACTCATGTCCATTGAGTTGGTGATGCCATCCAACCATCTCATCCTCTGTTGTCCCCTTATCCTTCTGCCCTCAATCTTTCCCAGCATCAGGGTCTTTTCAAATGAGTCAGTTCTTTGCATCAGGTGACCAAACTATTGGAGTTTCAGCTTCAACATCAATCCTTCCAATGAATATTCAGGACTGATTTCCTTTAGGATGGACTGGTTGGATCTCCTTGCAGTCCAAGGGCGTCTCAAGAATCTTCTCCAACATCACAGTTCAAAAGCATCAATTCTTTGGCGCTCAGCTTTCTTTATAGCTCAACTCTCACATCCACACATGACTACTGGAAAAACCACAGCTTTGATGAGACAGACCTTTTTAGTCAAACTAAAAAACAGTTCAGATGGCTTCCAATTTTGTCAACTTTAGAGACCTCACACCATCATTCCAGAAAGTCCTCAACTTTCAGAGCTATGTTTGCACATTGGGAAAAATGTTGATTTGCATTTGAAAAATTTTAATTCAAGTGTTATAAAATGCATGGTATATAAAATACCATGAGCTCAACTAACTGAGCCAATGTATTAAATGAAACTAACGGTTTCAACTAGAGGACCAAGACAGTACAATTTCACAATGAAA
This sequence comes from Bos indicus, assembly GCF_029378745.1. Lineage (NCBI taxonomy): Eukaryota > Metazoa > Chordata > Mammalia > Artiodactyla > Bovidae > Bos > Bos indicus. The sequence goes on along the minus strand of NC_091771.1, from coordinate 20,925,988 downwards.
AGAATCGATGGTATGAGCCAATAGTGTGAGGATTTACAAATGATATTTTAACATTATCTTTTCAAGAAACAGTCACAAATGAACCTACTTAAAATCAGAAACAGAATCACAGATGCAGATAACAATCTTATCTACTAAGGTGGGGAGGGGAGGAGGGATAAATTGGGAGACTGGGACTGATATATACATATTACTATATATAAAACATATAACTAATAAGAACCTACTGCTACTGGCAGGAGGAGAAGGGGACGACAGAGGATGAGATGGTTGGATGGCCATCACCAGCTCGATGGACATGAGTTTAAGCAAGCTCTGGGAGTTGGTGATGGACAGCGAAGCCTGGCGTGCTGCAGTCCATGGGGTCACAAAGAGTCAGACATGACTGAGCCACTGAACTGAACTGAAACTTTTTTCTATTTTTGAGTGTGTCAAGCCTCTGTTTAATGGCACAAGGAACTCTACTCAATAATGACCCATTAGGAAGAGAATCTAAAAAGGAGAGGACATATGTATATGTATACGAATCACTTTGCTCTACAGCAGAAACACAACATTGTGAATCAACTATACTCCAATATAAAGAAGAAACAGTCAAGTACCCATGGCCTCTTAGAGTAGTTCAGAGTTGGGGAAAAAAAGGCCTTAAAGACTTTTTCAAATCCTAAAGCTCTCTCATTCCAGCCCCTTCCCACTCCTATTCCTTGCTGTAACATTAGCCAGTCCCAAAGTAAGCTGCTAACCTTCTCTCTGGTGGCTCAAGTGGTAAAGAAGCTGCCTGCAATGCAGGAGACCTGGGTCCAGTCCCTGGGTCGAGAAGATCCCCTAGAAAAGGGAATGGCTACCCACTCCAGTATTCTTACCTGGAGAATTCTGTGGACAGAGGAGCCTGGTGAGATATAGTCCATGGGTTCGCAGAGTTGGACAAGACTGAGTGACTACCAATTTCACTTTCTTTCCAGCTTCTCTCAGGTTCAACTTACATATCTTTACTTCAGGAAACACACCACCTCCTCAGGCCCATTCCATTCTAAGCAATTGATAGATCAGCCATGGCATCAATTCATTCAATGAACATAATATACAAATTGGCTATCTCCTCTGTGACAGGGAGGGACACACAAGCCTGGCGCGCTGCAGTCCATGGGGTCACAAAGAGTCGGATACAACTGAGCGACTGAACAAGATGACACTGGAGGACAGACCGTCTACTGAGATCAAATATGACTCCCTATTACCCACCATATGGTCCTAACCCCTTAGGGCTTACAGAGAACACAGATAATGATGTTCCTAAACTGGTCCTTAATCAAGTGGCATACAAGGTGGCAGTTCTCCACTGTCCCTCCCAATTACCCTCACCCCCTGCAGGCCTGTCCCCACAGCCTTCTCCATCACACCCTACCACCACACCCTCAGGCCTTTTTATCCAGAGAAGAGTTTCAAATTCTGTCACTCAGAGGTTTTAGGAATGTTTGTGGTTGTTGTTCAGTCTCTAAGCCTTGTCTGGCTCTCTGCAACCCCATGGACTGCAGCACCCCAGGCTTCCCTGTCTATCACCAAAACTCCTGGAGCCTATTTAAACTCATATCCATTGCATCAGTGATGCCATCCAATCATCTCATCCTCTGTCATCCCCTTCTCTTCCTGCCTTCAATCTTTCCCAGCATCAGGGTCTTTTCCAATGATCAGTTCTTCCCATCAGGTGACCAAAGTATTGGAGCTTCAGCTTCAGCAGCAGTCCTTCCAATGAATATTCAGGATTGATCTCCTTTAGGATTGACTGGTTTGATCTCCATGCTGTCCAAGGGACTCTCAAGAGTCTTCTCCAGCACCACAGTTTCAAACCATCAATTATTTGGCGCTCAGCCTTCTTTATGGTCCAAATCTCACATATGAACTTGACTACCAGAAAAACCACAGCTTTAACTAGACAGACCTTTGCTGGCAAAGTGCTATCTCTGCTTTTTAATATGCTATCTAGATTTGTCACAGCTTTCCTTCCAAGGTCTGGATGCCATAATATTAGTTTTTTGAATGCTGAGTTTTAAACAAGCATTTTCACCCTCCTCTTTCACCCTCGTCAAGAAGCTCTTTAGTTCTTCTATACCTTCTGCCATTAGAGTGGTGTCATCTGCATATCTGAGGTTGTTGGCATTTCTCCCGGCAATCTTGATTCCAGCTTCTGATTCATTCAGCCCGGCATTTTGCATGTTGTGCTCCCCATATAAGTTAAACAAGCAGGGTGTCAATACAGCCTGGATGAACTCCTTTCCCAATTTTGAACCAGTCCATTGCTTCATGTCCGATTCTGTTGTTTCTTGATTTGCATACAGGCTTCTCAGGAGACAGGTAATGTGGTCTGGTATTCCCATCTCTTTAAGAATTTCCCACAGTTTGTTGTGATCCACACTGTCAAAGGCTTTAGCATAGTCAGTGAAGCACAAGTAGATGTTTTTCTGGAATTCCCTTGCCGCCTTCTCTATGATCCAGTGGATAGATCATAGCAATTTGGTTTCTAAACCATTAGCAATTTGGTTTCTGGTTCCTCTGCCTTTTCTAAATCCAGCTTAGACATCAGAAGTTCTCAGTTCACATACTGCTGAAGCCTAGCTTAAAGGATTTTGAGCACTACCTTGATAGCCTGTGAAATGAGCACAATTGTGCGGCAGCTGGAACATTGTTTGGCAATGCCCTTCTTCGGGATTGGAATGAAAAATGACCTTTTCCAGTCCTGTGGCCACTGCTGAGTGTTCCAAGTTTGTTGACAAATCGAGTGCAGTACTTTCACAGCACCATCTTTTAGGATTTGAAATAGCTCAGCTGGAATTCCATCACCTCCATTAGTTTTGTCATAGTAATGCTTCCTAAGGCCCATTTGACTTCACACTCCAAGATGTCTGGCTCTAGGTGAGTGACCACACTATTGTAGTTATCCAGGTCATTAAGACCTTTTTCAATAGTTCTTCTGTGTATTCTTGCCACCTCTTCTTAATATCTTCTGCTTCTGTTCGGTCCTTATTGTTTCTGTCCTTTATTGTGCCCATCCTTGCATGAAATGTTCCTTGATATATCCAATTTTCTTGAAGACATCTCTAGTCTTCCCCTTTCTATTGTTTTCCTCTATTTCTTTGCATTGTTCACTAAAGAAGACTTTCTAATCTCTTCTTGCTCTTCTCTGGAACTCTGCATTCATTTGGGTATATCTTTCCCTTTTCTCCCTTGCCTTTTGCTTCTCTTCTTTTCTCATTTCTAGAATGTTTGCTATCATAATTATTCCTCTGGAGGCACTAATTTTCCAGATTCCTCAAAGTGTGACACTCAGAGCTGAGTTCTGAATTCAAGCTGCCTGCTGGAGCCTGGCAGGTTCAAGTCCATCAGGTCACAAAGAGTCAGACACAACCAAGCAACTGAGTGCTGACTACATTCTTAACCAGTCTATTCTAGTGCTTCTCAATGCACGGGGAGATTTTTCTTTCCCCCTCGAGCTAGAATGCCCCTTACAACACCCTTGCTTTCTCACATGAACTCCTATTCATGCTGCAATACCCATCTGGAAGAGGGTTCCTTGGTCTCTTCTCTAACCATTACAAGCAGAGGAGATTCTTCAACAACCCCACTGGGTGGTATCCCCTCTTCAACACATCTCTTTTATATAGGATAAAAACCTGACCCACTTTTACCCATTGCATGGGTATACACTCCTAGTGAAGAAACAATTTCCTATAACTGTTTAATAGTAACTACCTAGAGTTACTGAAACTCAGTGTGAATGCTAAGATTGTTGACTTGTGTGAAGATATGCATATAAAGAACTTACAAAGATAAAGGTCTGGACTAGGCTGGGTACCACCTGGAGCAGTCTCTTCTAGCTTTCAATACCTGAAGAGGCTCCACTGGACACACCCTGGTAAGCTGCAAGCTAGAGAGTGGTCTAGATCAAAATACAGCCAAAATGTCTGGGAGGAAACTCCTAAGCAAAGCATGCTAAAATGACATTCACTCAGAAAAGACAGTCCAGGCAGAAGCAGCAAATGAGGAGCCCAATGGACCCAAGTTGGGCATATCCTTTGGAGATGGAATCTAGCTACAACCAAAGCAAAGACAGGCTCAGATAAGGCCAGTGAGTTCTGAGAACAAATTCTATTTTATGATACCAGAAATCTATACTTGTAAGTCAGATTGTTTTTATCTCTTCTTCCTTTTTTTTTTTTTTGGCCACAGCTTGTGAGAGTTCCCCACCAGGGACTGATCACAGGCCACGGCAGTGAAAGTGCCGAGTCTCAACCACCAGACCACCAGGGAAATCCCATTTTTACATTTCTTCAATTTCCTTATGTTTTCTCCCTTGGTATGAAGTAAAGTTGCAGGCTGTTTTAACTGTGCTCAGATGAACTGAAAATAAGGGTTTTCAGCCACTCTTGGTCCTGAAGATTAAAATATTATCAACCCATGATGGACAGCAGCCTTAGGGTGAAAGTGGTATTACAGCCCAAACAAAAGAATCCCTTAAAGTAAGTACGATTTAAGGAACAAAAAGGGCTGTAGAACCCAGCTATTCTTCCTCATGTAAAAATTCTCTTTTCAGAACTAAATCTTGGAGGTTGTGGTTTTATTTTCTTCTAAAATTACACACACACACCAACACCCCACTAAACTATGAGCACCTTGAAAGGACCTTGTCATTTTCACCAATGACGTGTGCATATGTGCATGGAACACAGGAAAGGCATTTAAATGTTTGTTGACACAATGAATGAACAATGCATGGTCTTTCAAAATTTTAAGGCACCTTTTCTTCATGTTTTTAAAAACTTTGGGCTGGTCGGTGTGGCATGCGGGATCTTCCCCAGTCAGAGGTCAAACCTGTACCCTCTACAGTGGAAGCTCGGAGTCATAACCACTGGATCACCAGGGAAGTGCCTTAAGGCATCTTTCAAGGCCATCCAGTCCAATCCTTTTCCGAACATCTGTTCACACAAAACTTCCATTGGTTTTCATAAAATTCATTCCAACAAATATCAGTGAAATGTCTACAATAATTAAGATGTGCTTTCAGGAACAACAAAAAGATCAGGCATCAATATATATCCATTGAGGGCCTACTATGTGCCGGCCACCACACTAGACCTTAAGATATTACAATGAGTAAGACGCACATAGCACCTTAGGGAATTCATGGAGAAGATAAATGGACGACAAGCACCAATAACATTGTTTAAAATGATAGAAAATGTTGCTTTCAAAGATATCATAAAGGCTATTAGGAATCAGAAGTCAAAAAGGAAAACCAAGGTTTCAAAAGGACTTGTGAAACACTGTCATTCAGAACTAGGACATTATTTTGTGGTTTAACCTTACAGTTCAGGAATGAAAACTACTAGAGTCTAGCTGAAGTGGTAAATGGAAATGGCTTGGTAGGTTTTGATGAAAATCCAATATTCTATCTTCATATCTTTATTATTACGTCAAGTGACAGTGACACCAGCTTTTGAAAAGAAAGAATAGAGATCAGTTCTCTTTTAATGGAAGCCATGATTGAAACTGAGCTCTAACAAAGTTCTTGTCACATGTGACTATATGACCTACAGAAACACAGACTTGTTGACCTTAGTAATAAGAAAATACATCAAGAAAAATCCTAGACTTACTATTTTAACACTAACTGCATTATAAAATATTTTCTATTACTTACATTGTAAACTGAGAGAGTAAAAATTAATATATAGCTAAACACTGCAGTCATTTTGTCCCATAATCAAATGAAACGCATCTTCACTTTCTTTCATATATGCTACTTCAGAGTCTCCAAATACTCTAAAATGTACCCCCAACTGAAGTTGTTTCCTTTAGTATAAACAGTGAGATGGAAATCAGAAACCAGGAGCCAAGCTTGGTTTCACCACCAGGTACATGAATTTGGGCAGGTAAATGCTCTGGCTTAAATTTTCTCAACCGTAAAATGAAGGTGTTATAGCAAATAATCTCTAAGATCCCTTTGAACACTTAAAAAAAAGAAAACTAGGAAAACTAACTTCTACTTCCAAAGTAGAAAGTTCCAAAACTAATACTAAAGCCACTTAGGTTTTAATTACCTTTCTCCCTCTCCTACTTGATTCAACAAACTTACTTATGAATTTCCTACAGCAATTAGAATGAGCAGTTTCATCTCCAGTAGTTAAAGACAGGGAAAGTGACGTCTATCGATATATTCTCTTTTAAAAAAACACAATTCTGTGACAAAGAATTTCTAGGTCCAGAAGCAACCTCTTCAGTAGAATTTTGCCTCTGTGGAAAAATTAAACACTCTTAAGCCTTCTCTGTGAATTTCAAGTGGTTTCTACATCCATATATTCCATTACAGCACATGAATTTCTTCTGTTTTTAGCAGACTGCTTGCCATTGGGGTATGTTTACAATATTTTCCCTTGGATCTGTATAGGAAGTGAATCAGGCACCATTTGGCCATCTTATGGAGTACGATGTAGAGAAAAATATGACATTAATATGTAATCATCCTAATTATACTGAAGAATCTATGCTATGAATAGACCTGTCAGGCACATTTTTTGAGACCACACTGCATGCAAAGCACTGAAATGACTATAAAGACGGTATGAACACATTGTTGCTTCGCCTTTCTTTGCCTGAAATTTTACAAGTCACCAAGAAAAAATATGTTTTACCTCAGTACAATGTTAACTTACATTAAGAAAACCTATCTACCATTTAAAGGCTAAAGCTCCTTGTCATACACCTCTACAATATGACATTTTGTAGAATACGAGTTGAAACTATAAAAGCAACAATTCCAGATCAAAACTATTACTACTATATTTAAGCTTCATTCCTCTGGAAATGAGCTTCATCTGCATAATCTTTGCATATTAAAGGACATTAAGTTCAAACAAACAAAAAAACAGCACTGTCTAAAAAACATGGGAGAATACTACAGGCAGAACAACTGGCTCTACTTCTGCAAATTAAGCAAAATTAGGCAAAAAAAAAAAAAAAAAAGAAAGGAAGCAAGCAAAGGGAAGGAACTCCAGAGCTATTTGCAGCAGTGGTCCCTCCAAAAGTTCTAGGAGCTTCCCCTTGAGCTTAAATAGGGCAAAGGAGAGAAGTCAGCTCTCCTTCTGGGCACAAGCCCAGATACTCTTCACAACTTGCAATATTTATTGAATTCAGTGGAAGATGTCTGGGAGATCTGGATTCGGTGAGAATGTCTGGGCGAAGGGAGTGGCATTTGCTTTCCTCAGTCTGGAGCCTTCAGAACTGTACCAGAGTTCTCAAAACCCCTTAGTTATCTTACAGAGCTCTGAGCATCCTCCCCACGCACACACCTGCAGGGCCGGGCAGCGCCTCCCTCTCCCTCCACTGTCCTCAGGGCTGGACCAAGGTCCAGTGGCCGGCGCACCGTTAGTCCAAGGGCCACCCTGGCCCCGGCGGACGCCACCCGAGCAAGCCCCAACAGAACGCCACCGTCCCGGCTCCGCGTCCCGGAGCCACGCAGCAGCGGCGACTGCGCGGCTGGACATCGGCACCAGCAGGATGCGCATTAGAATAAAAACTTGGGCAAGCGCTCTCGCCCTCGCGCCGACGTGGAGGCACAGCCCCAGAAGCGGGCTTCGGGGACCGCCGGCCCGTCCCGCCCCTGCTCGCGGCCGAGGGGGCAGCGGTTCTCACCTGTCCTCCGAGACACTGATGACACCCTCCTCCTTGGGCACGATCACGGCCATGTTCACCACCTCCTGAGAGCCCTCGACCCGCTGCAGCAGGATCGGCTTGCGGGTCAGAGGCTTGGGCTGGATCTCTGCCGCCATCAGAGGAGGGGGCGCGCCGGGGGCGCCGCCGCCAACTGCGCCGCGGGATTGGGCTGAGACGACCGCTCGAGCGCAGGCACCAGCTGAGACAGAGACTCTGTTTGGCCGGAGCGGGCCGCCGGGGACCCGCGATCATAGCCTGGCCGCCTTCCCCGGGGACGACTCCGCGCTCCCGGCTTCGGGCAACGAAACCGCCACGACCGGCGCTGCAACCCGGCGCCACCACCGGAGGGAGGGGGTGGAGAGTCGGGGGGGCGGGGCCGATGGGGGCGGGGCTTGCCGCAGGGGGTGGCCGCTGGTGGGCGCGAGGGCGGCTGCACTTCCGGGAGGGTGGTGGAGGAGGAGGAGGGGTAACTGACAAAGTGGGCGGGGCGCCGGCGGCCCAATGCGCGTGCGCCGCCAGTCCTCTGGGGCCGTTTCCGCCCCGCTCCTCCGCCATTCCCGTAGCCTCGCCGCACAGCTTCTAGAGCGCAGGCGCCTTCCGTCACCCGCGGTCCCCTGGTCACCTTCCACACCCAGTGTTTAGTGCCCTCCCTCTTTCATCTCCCGAGAACGCGCGCGTACACACTCCTGGGAACGCGCTTGGGGTATCCCGCCCACCGCAAAAATCCCTGAAAAGGGGGCGTTGGTGGGGCGGGGAAAAGCTAGCCTGGGCGAGGCCGGAAAGAAAAGAATCCCGCAGGAAGGAAAGAAGCTTGAACGTGTTGGCGCGAGGTTGGGCATGCGCACGAGTTATCTGTCCCTCGCGGGGCGGGGGCCTGACCACCGAGCATGCTTAGCTGCTCCCAACACGCATCTGCCTCGGGCCGGCGAGTGGTACCCCGTGGTCTCCTGGGAGTAGTAGTTCTTCAGAGCTTCCTTTCCCTTGTCCTGAGATGACCTATCGCCTACTTATCGTTCCTGGCCTGGGGAGCTTGGTGGCCTCGGAGTCATCGCCTGCACCGTCCTCTAAGACAGAGAACCAAAGGGCAGCCCTCGGTGGAGCGGACTATCGCTGTACTCCTGCCACTGCCCTTAATAGTGGAGCGCCAGGAGTCGGGGAAGAAAAGACCTCATGCAAGCATCTTCGAAGGAACTTAAGAGATGACCTGTGTTGTCAACCTCCTCGTTTTCTTAGATGGCTGTGTTACTAGCCCATAATTAAACTGTAGCTTCAAGTTAGGCCTATAGCACCCCACAGACTTGAACTCAGGCACCCATGCTCCTTGGTCCTTCCCATTCCCCAGTGATCCTTCCTTTCTAGCTTGCACTGGAAACAATGGAGAGAGTTATTGTGATGACTGAATGAATGTCAGTTGCTTGGCACAGGGCCTGGCTTGTGGGGTCGTTGGTTATGTGATAACCCCATTAGCCCTCCCACAGTTATCAATCCGGCTGAGGAATGGTCTTGGTCTATGTGGTGTGACTGGGCTGGCAAGGGCTTTGGAGGGGAGAAAAAGAATATGCCAGAGCTGGACAAAGAACGGGATGGGCCTTGTAGAAATACCTGTCTTATAGGGCAAGTTTTGGCACAGCCAAGGTGATAGGTCTCTGTCTCTTTACCACCTTCCAACTTCATAGAAATTCTGTAAGGCACTTGAAGGGAGGTTGAGGTATTTTCCAGCTTTGCAACCTAGAATAAGGCATTCCACTTCTCTGAGCCTCTAGTTGACCATCTACTAAATGTAGGATAATAAAACCTGCCTTGGGTGGTGGTTTTTAGACTTACAAATGACAGATTATATTTGGCTGCACAGGGTTTTAGTTGTGGCACGAGGTACGTTTTTAGTTGCGACTAGTGGGATCTAGTTCCCTGAACAGTGATCAGACCTGGACCCCCTGCATTGGAGTGCAGAGTCTTCCTCACTGGACTACCAGAGAAGTTGCACAAATGACAGATTTTTAAAGTTGCTTTCATACACGATAGGTTCTTTAAGTTTCCAGGAATTAGGACATAGACATATTTAAGGGACATTATTCAGCCTGCCACAATGGTTTTAAATACCATCCATATGCTCTTGATTCCAGTAATAATCTCTACCCTGACCACATTTCTGAACTCACATATCTAACGCTACTCTACATTGTCACTTAACTGTTTAATAGGTGTTGCAAACATTCCCAACAGTAGCTTTAAATCTACTACATCTTTCATGTAGTTGTTCGAAACTAAGATCCTAGGAGTTATCCTTAATCCTTTTCTTTTTCTCACAGTTCTATCCAGACCATTAACAAGCGCTATCAGCTCTACCTCCAAAATGTATCTTGAATTTTCCCATTTGTATCATCTCCACCCTAGGTCACCATAATCTCTGGCCTCTACTGCCACATGGAGTCTAACTGCTTTCTCTGTTTCTTCTTTTGAACCCATACAATCCATTTTGATCGCAGTAGCCAGAAGGATTTTGTTTTAAAATATAAACCAGATCAGTTCCTCCTCTTATTCAAACACATCAACTCCTTACCATCGCACTTACCATGAAATGACTCTACAAGCTCACCTCTTCTGCTCAGTAGTTTCCAAGCCCTGGTTTGGAAATCCCCAGAAACACCAACCTCCTTCCTCCTGGTAGTCTTTGCACCAACGGGGTTCACCTTTCAGCTACTTTCTTCTCACCACTGAGGCTTCAGCTCCAACGTTAGCTCCTTAAACAGTGGCTTCAGCTCCAATGTTAGCTACTTAAACAGTCTTACACTCCCAAATGAACCCTACCTCTTCATAGCACTTCCGAGCATATCACCTGGGTTTATTTTCTTCCCAGTACTTACTTCTGCCCAAAATAATCGTGTGTTTCTTACTGGTTTTTTAGTCTTCCTCTTCTAGTAGAGAAACACTGGGAAAGGAGAGAACTGTCTGCTTGCTTATCATTGTATTCCTTTTAGAATAGTACCTGGCACATCAGGAGGCATGTTGTTAAGTAGTCATTAAATATTGTAAGATTCTATTTATATGAAATGCCCGCAATAGGCAAATCTGCAGACCCAGAAAGCTGATTAGTAATTGCTAATAGCATAGGGGGATATGGGGGGGAAGAAGGAAGGGGGACCAATTTTGATGGCTAAGGAATGTTCAAGATTTCTTTTTCAGATAATAAAAATGTTTTAAAATTATCATAGTGATTGCACAAATTTATGGATATTCTAAAAGTCACTGAATTGTACACTTTAAAATGGTAAATTTTATGCTATATGAATTATAGTTGTCTATTATCCAATATTACTTTTGATGAATTACTGACAGATTCTATGATGCTTTCATGGGTTTTATTTAAAGCAAAATATTGGAAACCATCTGACTTGTGAAACGAATTTTTGCACATTTATTAAAATACACCAAAACATATTATATAACTGCTATTTTTATCTGTTATTTTGTCACTTAACGACATTTTGTTTAACCATATATACTAAAAAAGAATTGGGAACTTTTTAATGTTTTAAATTGAGTATATATTTACTAGTACAATTTTTTAATAAAGTGCTTTTATCTCATCCCATGCTTACATATAGTTTTCTCCAACTTTGAGAACAGCAGATTTTTATAGAAGAAGATCACCCTGTAGCCTAGTTATTTAAATCCTATTGTCAGATGAATCAAGGAAATTATGCTTACTTTCTGTCAGAAAAAAATTTTACTTCATTTTTCCATTCAAATAAATAATTATCAATAAGCATTTCGAGGAAAATTATAAAAATAAAATTAAATATATCTTGTAAGACAGATTATTAGCTGTAGTTGAGTTCAATATCATATGAAATATCACCTCACACCTGTCAGAGTGGTTATTATCAAAAATACAACAGATAACAAGTGTTGGCAAGGAAGCATAATCCTTGTGCACTTATGGTGGAAATGTGAATTGGTGCAGCCACTGTTAAAAACAGTATGAAGATTCTTCAAAAACAAAAATAAAACTACTGCATCATCCAGCAATTTCACCTCTGTGTTTTTCTGAAGAAAATGAAAACATTAATTCAAAAAGACAAATGCATTGCTGTGGTCTACTTTATAGAATCTAAAACGTCTTAAGATAAGTCAAAATACCCTTGTTTCTTCTCTCTTATCAGGAATACTTATAAGGAAGACCAGAAAGATCTGTGGGTTAAGTTGCCTTATTGACCATTAAAGTTTCCTCCAGGAAATCAGAGGATGGATGAAATGGGTGAAGGGAGTCAAAAATGTACAACTTTCAGTTATAAAATAAGTCCTAGTGTACATGTAGTGTACAGCATGGTAGCTATAGTTAACAATACTGAAATCCATATTTGAAAGTTGTCAAGAGAGTCAATCTTAAAAGTTCTCATCGCTGGGGAAAAATTGAGTTGTAACTATGTGTGGTGGTGGATGACAACTAGACTTGGCGTGATCATGTCACAATATATTCAAGTCTTGAATCATGATATTGTACACCTGAAAATAATGTGTCAATTATATCTCAGTACAAAAGTTTTTCCCCGACTCAATATTTAGTAGTATCTTTCTGTTGCCATTTTCAACTCCATGCAAAGCAAGTAGCTCAGTGTTAAAGAATCCACCTACCAATGCAGGAGACGCAGGCTCAATCCCTGGGTCAGGAAGATCCCATGGAGAAGGAAATAGCAATCCACTCCACTATTCTTGCCTGGGAAATCCAAAGGACAGAGAAGCTGGGTGGGCTACAGTCCATGGGCTCGCAAAAGAGTTGGACATGACTTAGTGATTAAACAACAGCAACAACAAAGTTTATGAAATGGGAGAACATCTGATATAAATGCAGGCACATCCTCAGGAAAATTGGTTTTAGACAAAAGCACCTAAAAATTTCGAAGATGTCTGTGTACTTCTTGACAAGTTTTCACAGAGTTCCACAGGCGACAGTTTGGATATCACTGAAAACAGAAAGGGGGCTGCTGCTCCAGCAGGGCACGGAGCTTCTCAGTTCAGTCCAGGCACTCGGTCGTATCTGACTCTGCAACCCCATGACTGCAGCATGCCAGGCTTCCCTGTCCTTCACCAGCTCCTGGAACTTGCTCAGACTCATGTCCATTGAACTGGTGATGCCATCCAACCATCTCATCCTCTGTCGTCCCCTTCTCCTCCTGTCTTCAGTCTTTCCCAGCATCAGGGTCTTTTTCAATGAGTCAGTTCTTTGCATCAGGTGGCCAAAGTATTGGAGTTTCAGCTTCAGCATCAGTCCTTCTAATGAATATTCAAGACTGATTTCCTTTAGGATGGACTTGTTTGATCTCCTTGCAGTCCAAGGGATTCTCAAGAGTCTTCTTCAACACCACAGTTCGAAAGCATCAATTCTTTGGTGCTCAGCTTTCTTTAGAGTCCAACTCTCACATCCATACGTGACTCCTGGAAAAGCCATGGCTTTGACTAGACGGACCTTTGTTGGCAGAGTAATGTCTCTGCTTTTTAATATGCTATCTAGGTTGGTCATAGCTTTTCTTCCAAGGAGCAAGCATCTTTTAATTTCATGACTGCAATCACCATCTGCAGTGATTTGGGAGCCCAAGAAAATAAATACTGTCACCGTTTCCATTGTTTCCCCATCTATTTGCCATAAATGGATGGAACCAGATGCCATGATCTCCGTTTTTTGAATGTTGAGTTTTAAGCTAACTTTTTCACTCTCTTTCACTTTCATCAAGAGATTCTTTAGTTCCTCTTTGCTTTCTACCATAAGGGTGGTGTCATCTGCATATCTGAGGTTATCGATATTTCTCCTGGCAATCTTGATTCCAGCTTGTGCTTCATCCAGCCCAGCATTTCTCATGATGTACTCTGCATATAAGTTCAATAAGCAGGGTGACGATAAACAGCCTTGTTGTACTCCTTTCCCTATTTGGAAGCAGTCTGTTGATCCATGTCCGGTTCTAACTGTTGCTTCTTGACCTGCATACAGATTACTCAGGGGCAGGTAAGGTGGTCAGGTATTCCCATCTCTTTTTAAGAATTTTCCACAGTTTGTTGTGATTCACACAGTCAAAGGCTTTGGCATAGTCAGTAAAGCAGAAATACATGTTTTATTGGAATTCTCTTGCTTTTTCTATGATCCAATGGATGTTGGCAGTTTGATCTCTGGTTCCTCTGCCTTTTCTAAACCCAGCTTGAACATCTGGAAGTGCATGGTTCATGTACTGTTGAAACCTGGCTTGGAGAATTTTGAGCATTACTTTACTAGCATGTGAGATGAGGGCAATTGTGCAGTAGTTGGAACATTCTTTGGCATTGCCCTTCTTTGGGATTGGAATGAAAACTGACTTTTTCCAGTCCTGTTGCCACTGCTAAGTTTTCCAATTTTCCTGGCATATTGAGTGCAGCACTTTCACAGCATCCTCTTTCAGGAATTGAAATAGCTCAAATGGAATTCCATCACCTCCACTAGCTTTGTTCGTAGTGATGGTTCCTAAGGTCCATTTGACTTTGCATTCTAGGATGTCTGGCTCTAGGTGAGTGATCACACCATCATGGTTATCTGGCTCATAAAGATCTTTTTTGTATAGTTCTTCTGTGTATTCTTGTCACCTCTTCTTAATATCTTCTGCTTCTGTTAGGTCCATACCATTTCTGTCCTGTATTGTGCCCATCTTTGCATGAAATGTTCCCTTGGTATCTCTAACTCTCTTGAAGAGATCTCTAGTCTTTCCCATTCTATTGTTTTCCTCTATTTCTTTGCACTGATCACTGAGGAAGGCTTTCTTATCTCTCTGTGCTATTCTTTGGAATTCTCCATTCAAATGGGTATATCTTTCCTTTTCTCCTTTGCCTTTCACTTCTCTTCTTTGCTCAGCTATTTGTAAGGCCTCCTCAGGCAACCATTTTGCCTTTTTCATTTCTTTTTCTTGGGGATGGTCTTGATCACTGCCTCCTGTACAATGTCACAAACCTCCGTCCATAGTTCTTCAGGCATTCTATCAGATTTAATCCCTTGAATCTATTTGTCCCTTCCACTGTTTAATCATAAGGGATTTTATTTAGGTCATACCTGAATGGTCTAGTGGTTTCCCCTAGTTTCTTCAATTTAATTCTGATTTTGTCAAAAGGAGTTCATGATCTGAGCCCCAGTCAGCTCCTAGTCTTGTTTTTGCTGACTGTATAGAGCTTCTCCATCTTTGGCTGCAAAGAATATAATCAACCCGATTTTGGTATCGGCCATCTGGTGAACTTTTAGGAGAGGATTAAAAGAACGGAATTAGGCTTAATAATTGGACCAAGGCAACTTTTTTTGGATTGACTCCTCACTCCTGGATGGCCAATTATAGGGAACAAGGTCATCCAGGGAAAAGGCTCAGAGAGGAGTCAAAGTTTTCCTAATAGTAAACAGCATGGATTTTTCTGTATCAACCTCAGCAACATAGTCTGGGGACAGAAAGCTGGGCAGGTGTAAATAGTAAGAAATATATATATATTGGTCTCTGCCCTGGTTTCTGACACAGAATTCTGAAGAGCCTTGTAATTTCCGAAGTGATAAGCACTAGGAGCATTTCTTGTTCTAATCAGTGTGGTCACCAGAAAAAGCAAGCTATGTTTAGAAACTTGCAGACACATCCCCTTCTTCAGCCCATAACCCCCCACGTCCATGAGAGGAGAGGGGCTGGAAGTAAAGTTAATAATTGCTCATGCCTATGTGAGGAAAAGACACTGATGCTGGGGAAGATTGAAGGCAAAAGGAGAAGACACAGAGGATAAGAAGGATGGCATCACCAACTCAATGGAAATGAATTTGAGCAAACTCTGGGAGATAGTGGAGGACAGGGAAGCCTGGAGTGCTGCAGTCCATGGGGTCTCAAAGAGTTGGACACGACTGAGTGACTGAACAGCAGCACGTGAGGAAGCCTCCATAAACTCTCAAGAGTAGAGGGGTTCAGTGAGCCTGGGGAACACAATCACACCAGGAGGGTGATGGATCTCCATCGCCACAGGGACCAAAGCTCCTGCACTTAGCACCCTCCCGGACCTCAGCCTATGCATCTCTTCATCTGGCTGTTCATCTGTATCCTTTATCAGATCCTTTAATAAAATAGTAAACGTGTTTCCCTGAGTTCTGTGAGCCCCTCTAGCAAATCCCTTGAATTAGATGAGGGCTGGTAGGAACCTCTGGTTTACAGCCAAAGTGGACAGAAGTTGGGGGTCGGGGGCTAGGGACTTACTATTTGCAGTGGGCATCTGAAGCAGTCTCATGGGACTGAGCCCTTAACCTGTGGGAACTGGTGCTATAGATACTATCCATTTAACTAGCGGAGTTAAAATATAGGATACCCAGCGGGGGTCAGAGAATTGCTTGATGGGAGACTAACCCCACATAGCTGGTGTCGGAAGTGTGCATGTGGAAGCCTTGTGAGAATTACAGAAGAAACACAAGAAAAGAGCTGGGCTTTCACTAATGCAGTGGCGATCTGGGCATCCGGCCTCATCTGAGGAAAGACGCACAGAGGTCTGGGATACTGCTCTGTGAGGCAGTCAGTAAGCAGCTGGGACACCCACCTCCAGGCTTGGGTTCAAGAGCAGGGCATTCAGATCTACAGCGACAACTTAGAAAAGCAATACAGGGTCTGGATCTGAAGGCCTGGTGTTGTGACCAGGAGGCCTAGACGGGGTCCTAGGTGTCAGAACTAGAGGGCAAGGTAGGAGGGGAGCCACTTACCAGCGTGTCCTTCAGCAAGTCACTGAATCTGCTGGATCCCCCCTTTCTTCCTCTGTAACATGTGAATAATTACAGCCCCAACCTCACAGGGTTGTTGTGAAATGAATAAGATCATTCATTTGAGAGAACAGACCAGGGTCTGGCACGGGGCTGCTCTCGAGGAAGTGGGGGAAGCTGAGAAGGACTCAGAAGGGAACCTCAAGGAGAGCACAGGGATAGCAGGAAAGGGGTGGTGATGACGACTTGCTCTCAAAACGAAGGAGAAAGCTCATTCACAGAAGTGAATCATGAGGACTTCCCTGTTGGCCCAGTGACTAAGGCTCTACTCACAATGCAGGGGGCCCAGGTTCGATCTCTGGTCGGGGAATTAGATCCCGCATGGTGCAACTAAGACCTGGTGTAGCTAAATAAATAAAATTGTTTTAATTTTGATTTTTCAAATAAATCAATTTTTAAAAGAAAAAAAGAACTGGGTCACAAGCCAGGGCAACATCATCTTTCAGCAAAAGTTCCAACTTTTCAAAAGGTAAAAATCTGAGAACAGAGATTCTATTATTTTGAACTCTGAACTTTCTTGCTGACTCAGTTATGCATTGGTGGGTTTTCGGCAGGCTCACAAAATCCCTACAGTGCAAAAATCACAGTCCCCTGGCATAGCGCTTCCATACAAATGATGCTTCTCCAAAAGTGTATCTTTTAAATGACATCCAGAACATCAGATAAACATCCCGCCTCCCTTGTTTTCTTCCTCCCTTCCCCATTCCCTTCCCAGTAGCAGGCACTAGGACCCCTGCGGCAAGGGTCTTTCCTTTTCGCTCCTAAAACCCGGATGCACTGGAGTGCCTTGGGCACTTTTTGAAAGTTCCTGAACTATCCCTGAATGGCTGAATTTGGTTTCCTGGGAGCTTGATCTGAGAATCTGAATTTTTATAAAGCATTTCAGGTGCTGCTAATGCAGATGGCCCTCAATGACTGGAGTAATCTGGAAAACACAGACCTGGGAATCCAATGGAAGGGCACAGGAAAAGTGATCCAAGATATAGAGCACTGGGATCTCCCATGGCCTTACATTTCTCAGAGTGAGAGACTAGCCAGCCTGCTCACTCTTCAACTGGTAGCATCCAGCATTTCTGATCAGTCCAATGTCTTTGTGTGTGTGTGTGTGTGTGTGTGTGTGTGTGTGCGCGGCCCATTGAGTAACAGAACACAGGCTGTGACTTTTTCCCTACTCACCTGTGCTGGAAGCTAGCAAAGGCTTCTGCACGGCTTCTTTCTTACTCTTCCTCTTCAATCCTCCCTGCTTCTCTCTAACCCAGGCAAGCTTGGGCTAACAACAGTTTTTCATGTACCCAAAGGGCTGAAGTAAAGGCTCATTTTATCTAATTTATATCTCATTAAATTTTATCTAATTATATCTAATTTTATCTATTTATATCTAATCTATTAATATATATCTGTATCATCTAACTGCTCTTCCCTAGTGGTTCAGATGGTAAGGAATCTGTCTACAATGCAGGAGACCTGGGTTTGATCCCTGGGTCAGGAAGATCCCCTGGAGAAGGGCATGGCAACCCACTCCAGTATTCTTGCCTGGAGAGTTCCATGGACAGAGGACCCTGGCGGGCTACAGGACATGAGGTCACAAAGAGTCGGACATGACTGAGCGACTAACACTCACTACTTACTGTTGTCCTCTAACTATATGGTTTTAATAGACTTTAGTTTTTAGAGCAATTTTAAGTTCACAGCAAAACTGAGCAAGAAGTATAGAGATTTTCCTTAGGTCCTCCATCCCCACGTACGTACTGCCTATATTCACTACTAACATCCCCCACCAAAAAAGCGGTACTTTTGCTAGAACTGATGAACTGACACGGACACCTCATTATCACTCAGAGTCAATTATTTAACTTAGAGTTCCCTCTTAGTGTGGTACATTGTATGGGTTTGGACAAACGTATAATGACATGTACCCATCATTACAGTGTCATACAGAATAGTTTCACTGTCTTAAATATTACCTGTGCTCTGCCTATTCACTCTCCCCACGCCCCTGACTTCTGGCAACCACTAAACTTTTTATTGCCTCCATAGTTTTGCTTTTTCCAGAATGCCTTATAATTGAAATCATACAGTATACACGCTTTTCAGATTGGCTTCTTCCACTTAACAATATGCTTTTCTTAAGTTCCTTCATGTCTTTTCATGTCCTGATGGCTCATTTCTTTTTAGCACTCAATAATATTCCATTGTCTGAATGTACCATTCACCTACTAAATCTTGGTTTGGCACCTACTGATCATTGCTTGGCAACGATCAATAAAGCTGGATGTAAACATCCATGTTCAGGTTTTTGGGTGGACATAAGTTTTCAACTTCTTTGGCTAAATGCTAAGAAGCCAGGTTGCTTGATTGTATGGTAAAAATATGTTATTGTTGTAAGAAAACTGCCCAACTCTCTTCCAAAGTGGAAATATCATTTTGACTTCCTGCCAGCAATAAACAAGAATTAGATTCATCTATATCTCAGAGGAAAACCAACTCCTCTGGAGTTTTCCGCGGAGGAACTAAGAGGACAGAATAGAAAGAGGGGGAAGTGGGAAACAACCAATGGGGAATGGTGGCGGTTAGGGTGAAATAGTGAGAGAAAAGAGGAGGAGGAAGAGCGTGGGCGTTTCTGTACCCCCTTGGCTTTCTCTTTACTAGTAACACCACAGACCACCCTTACACCTGACCTAGGCTGAAGTGAGAGGCAGAGACTGACCAGTGAACTTGCTCCTTAAGAGACCAAGAACAGAGGAACCCCCAAGTGCATTTGGTCAAGAAGAAGTGAGGCTACTATTCCTAGAACAGGGTGGGTCTCAACAAATTAGCAACTGAAAGCAGAAACCAGTCTATAACATCCCCAGCTTGTCATTCGAGGGTCTTAAGTCTATCAGAGTCCTTCGATCAGCTCAAGAAAAACTCAAGCTCACAAATCCTTAGACATTATCGTCCTTTATTCTTTCTTCCAGCAAATATTTGTTCAGTGCCTGCTCTGAGCCAGGTTCTGGGTGTGATTAACTCCCTTGTGAAGTCAAGGGCAGAACTCCATCTGGTTCATATCTTGCTTTTGTCATTAGAGGACTGCTGGTTCTAGAGTCCAGTGAGCAAGCAGAGAAGAGGAGTTGATGTGTTAAGATTTTGGCTTAAAAATAAAGGTCAGCCACCTCCCAGAATATTGGAAATAAAAGCAAAAATAAACAAATGGGACCTAATTAAAATTAAAAGCTTCTGCACAACAAAGGAAACTATAACCAAGGTGAAAAGACAGCCTTCAGAATGGGAGAAAATAATAGCAAATGAAGCAACTGACAAAGAATTAATCTCAAAAATATACAAGCAACTCCTGCAGCTCATTTCCAGAAAAATAAATGACCCAATCAAAAAATGGGCCAAAGAACTAAACAGACATTTCTCCAAAGAAGACATACAGATGGCTAACAAACACATGAAAAGATGCTCAACATCACTCATTATCAGAGAAATGCAAATCAAAACCACAATGAGGTACCATTTTACGCCAGTCAGAATGGCTGCAATCCAAAAGTCTACAAGCAATAAATGCTGGAGAGGGTGTGGAGAAAAGGGAACCCTCTTACACTGTTGGTGGGAATGCAAACTAGTACAGCCACTATGGAGAACAGTGTGGAGATTCCTTAAAAAACTGGAAATAGAACTGCCAATCCCACTGCTGGGCATACACACCGAGGAAACCAGAATTGAAAGAGACACGTGTACCGCAATGTTCATCGCAGCACTGTTTATAATAGCCAGGACGTGGAAGCAACCTAGATGCCCATCAGCAGATGAATGGATAAGAAAGCTGTGGTACATATACACAGTGGAGTATTACTCAGCCATTAAAAAGAACACATTTGAATCAGTTCTAATGAGGTGGATGAAACTGGAGCCTATTATACAGAGTGAAGTAAGCCAGAAAGAAAAACACCAATACAGTATACTAACGCATATATATGGAATTCAGAAAGATGGTAACAATAACCCTGTATGCGAGACAGCAAAAGAGACACAGATGTATAGAACAGTCTTTTGGACTCTGTGGGAGAGGGCGAGGGTGGGATAATTTGGGAGAATGGCATTGAAACATGTATAATATCATGTGTGAAATGAATTGCCAGTCCAGGTTAGATGCATGATACTGGATGCTTGGGGCTGGTGCACTGGGATGACCCAGAGGGATGGTATGGGGAGGGAAATGGAAGGGGGGTTCAGGATGGGGAACACGTGTACACCTGTGGCGGATTCATGTTGATGTATGACAAAACCAATACAGTATTGTAAAGTAATTAGCCTCCAATTAAAATAAATAAATTTATATTAAAAAATAATAATAAAGGTCAGGTCTATGCTTAGGTTCTGGTGCACAGGTAGGCAGTCAGTTTTGCTATAAATCTCCTGCATCAAATAATGTTTACAAGAATGTATGTAGAAATCAAATGGGATCTTTGGAGAATAAACATTGCTCATAGGAAATAATGAAAAGGGGGAGAGGGTGAAATTTATTGCCATTTGGACAAAATGGTTTATTCATCTGAAGGAATCGTCTCTAACTCTCACATATAACTACAGTTTATGGAATGGACATTGTATATGTTATGGCAACTTTGATGGGGGATTACACAGTTTTCTATAAATGCCTGAGTTTGGTTCCATTTTCCATCTAAAATTATACACTAGAGAAAGACAAATGATTCTGTTAATATAGAATGAAATCATCAGGGACTTTTCTGGTGGTTCAGTGGTTAAGAATCTGCACTTCCACTGTAGGGGGCATGGGTTCAACCCCTAGTCAGGGAATCAAGATCCCATATGCCACGCTGTGCAGCCAAAAAAAAAAAAAATGAATTAGATCAATTTTGTCCTCAAAGACCTTGACAGAAGATCCGTGGTCTAGAATCTGGGCAGAATGGCATCTGAAAGTCTTTGTATATATCTGATCACTTTTTAAAACTCATAAACTTAAGTAACAACACAGCTGTCTTAGATGTGGACACTGTTACTGCTTAGGCCTCAGTGACTTGATATTAGGAAAAGCACTTATCCTCAGAATTAATTTATTATACTACACGCCACCCCATTCCCCACTCCCCCCTCCAGTTTTTATTATTTTCTTGGCATGTGGGATTTTAGTTCTCTGACCAGGGATCAAATCAGTGCGCTTCGAATTGGAAGCACGGAGTCTTAACTGCTAGAGTACCAGGGAAGTCCGTATGACTTAAGCAGAGACTCACTTTTCCTCTCATATTGTACTGTCCCTCGCACCAAGCACAGTGCTGGGCATGAAGAAGCTCAGTAATGACAAGCAAGCAGAAAGATTAAATCTTAATATCTTTTCAGAACAGTTTAAAGTGAAATGGAGCAGAATCACATACCTGTATGTCTCCTATCAATAGAATTTGCTTGGCAGTTAATACTAGAGGCCAAAAAGATCAGGACAAATATTTGTTACCAAAGATCCCTCCTCTTGAGTAAAACTGGTTACCATCAGTTTAATTTCCCTCAAGAGAGGAGATACCATGGGAAAAGGGCTTTTGTGCCAATTGACTCAACATTTTTCTTTCTTCAACTGCCATTCTGTCTCTAGGGAGAAAAAAGCAGAAACAAAAAACTCAAGCAACGAGAACATTAACAAATAAATAAGAAGAGTTCAGAGGGAATGTGGAACAAACTAGACGTTCTATTGAGAAACAGAAGGAGGCCAACATGTTACTGACAGACGAAATAGTATAATCCAAACTTTGATCTCCTACATTCAGTCCCTGAAGAATTTTATGGGTATCTAAAATACGTATCCTTACTTCCAGGGAATAAAATCCTGAAGACTTTAGATATTATCGTATGTTTACAGATTAAGTTTTGTTTTTTTTTTTAATCTGATTCTCTTTTGAGATTCGTGCAAGAAGGAGCTATAACCTGTGCCCTTGAATGGAATGATGAAGGAAGTGGTGGTGTGTCATGGTTTCCTGTTCTCAAGGCCCCAGTCTTGCTCCCTCCAAGCCACCCTTTTCGTCACTGCTAGAGTGATCTTTCAAAAACCCACATCAGATCCTGCTACTCCCTAACACGGCCTGAAACCTTTGAGAGCTTTCCACGTCTCTCAAATTGAAACAACAGTCATCATCTGGTCCCTGCCTTCCTCTCCAGCCCATTCATCCCCCACCTTCTACCCCCTCAAACCTCAAATGCAGTGACATCGCAGCTGCTCCCTGCTCAAAAGGCAATAAAGAGGCCACTTTGGTGGAAAGGAAAGTTTGCTTTATTTTGGATGTCAGCATTGTCCAGAGGCTGACTCTCCCTGCCTACAGTCAGGAGGCAAGAGCTTTTATAGACAGAGGGAGGCAGCTACACGCAAAAACAGCAGTCAGCTCTGACAGTCATCTTGAAATTGGTCATAGGTGGTCTCACCAGCATCACAGTGACTGTTTTAAGTACAGTTAGGCTTCGCTTCCAGCATCGGTTTGTTTCCATTTTTTTGAGGTCAGTTCTCAGAACTGTGGCAGCTTATGTCATGGCTACGTAAGTCTGGTCATCATGGAGTTAATTTCCTCCACCTGGTGGGTTTTTCAGTATCTATGAGACAGCTCACAGGATATGGCTCAGAGTATTATCTATAGCCCTGGAAAAGGAACTATAGGGCCGTGTTTATGCTTAATAACTAAACTATTATTACTTGGTCTCCTTGACTGTTTTCCTTTGTTTTTGCATTTTCTCATTTCCTTGATTAAACTTTTTTTTTGGCTAAAGTTTTTCCACACACAAAAGTTAGGCAGAGGGCATGGGAGGAAAGGACCATAAGGTCTTGCTCTGTTTTGGTATGAAAGCTGTTCAGGAACCAGGCAAGAGGTTTTCCTATACAAACTTCAGACTGGTCACCAGGCCAACCAGGTTCCCTAACTGCATGTGGTGCTCCACGTTTATACCACCTTTATTATTCCGAATTGGAATGGACGGACATGCTCTAAATATCCATACTATTTCCTCTCCCCTCCCAGCTCCCAGAAAAAAAACATGCCACCTTGTACCTTTCCTCAATTTAACAGTCTCTGAAGGCGGAGTAAAGAACGTTTCCAAAAGCTGAAATAAAATTGATAGCATTATTAGCCATTTTATAGCACACTTTCTCGGAGAAGGAAATGGCAACCCACTCCAGTGTTCTTGCCTGGAGAATCCCAGGGACGGGGGAGCCTGGTGGGCTGCCGTCTATGGGGTCGAACAGAGTCAGACACGACTGACGCGACTTAGCAGCAGCAGCAGCAGCACACTTTCTCAAGGTTGGGCACAGTATACACAGCTGAGAAGCATAAGACAATGGGGAAATGTCAGGGTGGCTAATAATGAACTAGCCAACGAGAAGTACTCTGCAAATGATAATATTGATGACAGTAACGCAACTCTCCTGGAGAGCCCCAGGATTCAATAAAAGGACAGTCCCAGTGTTTGATCCTAGTATCTGTCATCAGAGTCACAAAAGCAGCAGAAGACAGGCTCTCTGACCTTAGCAGAGTCACACATCAATGGAATAGCTAGAGACTATTAATAAGGATAGGCTAGTACAGGATAAATTATACTTCTGTGCTGGCACTATAGCAACATTATTTGACTGATTACCCAGTGATCAGTGTGGAATGATATTAATCAGGAAAGGCTCTCGAAGGGGTGAGTCACAGATTTTTAAACAAGTGGTTGACGTGATGTGGATGGTACTCAAAAAATATTATCTTAGCAACTGCGTGGAGAATGAACCGAGACGAGGGAGCACAAAGCAGGGAAATCAGGCAGGAGGCGGTAATGCAAACGAGGTGATGGGAGCGTGGACCGCTGTGTGGGTTGTGAAACTGAGCTGGGATGCTTTAGAAAAGGCAGTGCAGAGGACTGCATCACACTCTGGCTTTGCAAACAAGCTGACTCGGGCTCCAAGCCTGGCTCCCCGACTGACTAGCTGAATTACTTGACTAACCTACCTGTTCTAAGTCTATTCCCTCATCCACAAATTGCACTTAAGAGTGTGTATCATTTTTGCTGTGTTTGCTGTTGTTATTTAGTTGCTAAGTCATGTCCGACTCTTTGTAACCCCATGAACTGTAATCTGCCAGGCTCCTCTGTCCATGGGATTCTCCAGGCAAGAATACTCAAGTGGGTTGCCATTTCCTTCCCCAGGGGATCTTCCTGATCCAGGGATTGAACTCTTGTCTCCTGCATTGGCAAGCATGTTCTTTACCACTGAGCCACCGCGGAAGCCCAAATTATCTAAACATCCTTCCTAATTTGAATGAATCCTAATGAGAGTGGGAAGCCCAAAAGGGAAGCTGTTCCTCAGACTCTGAGCAGAGCCAGTAGATACTCTTCCTCCTCTCTGTGGTGGTGGGGGGTGGGGTGTAGTGATGCAAAGGCACTGTGGTCAGTTTGAGAATCTTTGAGGCCTCTGTGGTGAGCTTAGCATCCAGAGGCATGGCGGGACATGTGCTGGGAATTGTTGCTGAGGTTGGATCCCAGCTTTGTGCTGTGCTTCTTCCCTTGGCTCATTTCTGAACCTAGTCCTCTTCCTTCTTATAAATTCTGTGAGTTGCCTGATACCTTTCCAGTAAATTCCTTTTTCTGCTTAAGACAACTGTTGCCTGTTACCAAGAACACTAAAATATGACATCACAGGGCTATTTTAAGGTTGAATAAGAGGGTTTATACAAAGCCTTTATCGTTTATCCTTTATCCTTACCTGTCACAGGTAAATGCATACTAAATGGTTGATCCAAGGAAAAAACAAAAAATGCATTTGTGACAGAATTGTTATAGACTTCGATGACTAATTAGATGTGTCAGAAGAGTAAAAAGGAAGAATGGGGAAGGTAACACTAAGTTTACAAATCTGCCTTCCACATCCCCATTCCACCTCTAACAAGACTATAGAAGCCAAGAGAAGACAACCCACTCCAAACGGATTAGACACTAAAGGCAAAGTGCTGAACTAGCCTGTCGGCTGAGAACATGGTGTTTTACTGACGCGACAAAGTATAAACTTGTTTGGCCAGCACACCAGACACTGTGACCCTGTCTGGACCTGCCTTTCCAGACCTGATGCTTGCCACTCCCAGAAAAGCACCTGCCACGGAGTCAGAACAAGTGGGTTGGTACCCACGAACGCACCATGTTATTCTGAGCTGCATTGCCTTTCCCCACTGTGTTTGTGCTGCCTGGAATGTCTTTCTCAACCTCCCTCAACTTCAGTGCCTCATTTAAAACTTGGGTTACAGATGTCCTCCTCCGTGAAGCCCTTTCTAACTCTTTGCAAGCAGAATTACTTGCTCTGGCCTCTGGGCTCCCACAGAATTCCATTCCTGCCTCCCTGATAGCACGGACCACACTTTACGGTGATGTTCTCTTCAAGTTTCTCCCTGTCATTGCCCTGTGTGGTCCCAGACACGGGGACGGTGGTTTGATCATCACTGCATGCCCCCTGCCTGGTGCCATGTGGTCAGTAGACAGTACCTGAAGTATATAAAGAACTTGTTTAGCAATAAAAGGGGCTGCTTGTGAGAGAATGAACTTGATTTGATAACTCACGTGCAAAAATGTTAGGCTTGTTTGTTATTTGTTCATGTATCATGTAATAATCATTGCCCTTTAACTTCCCAGCTCCTGAAGAGCAGAGCTCTGTTTTAATTCACTTTGTACCAACAGGTGCAGTAAAGGAACTGGAAGCCCTTGTGGAGGGCTGCTTGGATGTAACCAAAGTGATGTTGTAGATGAGCTGAAGAAGCCATGGTTGGAGAGCTTGGGCTGCAAAAGGGCCAAGCCAGAAGACTTGGTTAGGTTTTTCCATAGACTCTCTCCAGCTCTGATCTCCAGGATTCAAAAAAATCACCTTTCCCAAATAGGCTCTCCTGGTGAAAATAAAGATTTCCCTTTGTATTTCCCTAAGTTGGTCATAAGTATTGGGTTGCAGAGGAATGTAGCCATGACGCCAAAATTTAGTTTTGTCTTCCATTGCCCTCAGAAAGTATTCTTTTTCATTTTACTAAAAACATTTTAGAGATTTCATTTTTATATTATCTTTGGATAGATGACACATTGCTGTGGTCCAAAATTCAAGACTATACAGTGTAAAGTGTCTGCCCCCACCATGTACCTCAGTCACCCACCTTCTCCTCCCATGATTAACCAAAGCGGTCTCTTTCTCAGGCATTCTTCTAGATATATTTATGTAGGTAAGAAAATATTTTTAATTTCCCACTGCCTTTTATGTAAAAGTTAAAGTAATACACACATATCTGCATCTTGCTTTTTTTTTTTACTAAATAAGATATTTTATACCTCTTCTCATGTCCGTGGCTATCATTTTTCCTGTCTGTATAGTATTCCACCACTTGAGTGACCTATAATCTATTGAGCCAGTCTGCCATTAATGGATGTTCAGTTTTTTTCCTAATCCTTTCTATCTTATAAGCAATTCAGCAACTCTTTTAAGCCTCTCTTCAAACTTCCTACCAGCCTTCCTTAGTCTCCAAAAAAAAAAAAAGCTGTTTCTCTTAACTCATAGAGAAAACAGAGGCCATTACATAGAGATTTTGTCAATTTCCTGCCTCCTCATTTCTATAATGTTTACTTTTGAGTTTTTTGAGTTTTTTTTTTTAATCAGGTAGACGTGAAATAAGACATTTTAAACCTGAGAAAAAAAAATGTCCTGCCTCTCATTCATCTCATGCTTCAAACTCCATCAATACCAAACAGCAAATAGTTCTGAGAATCTGCATGTTCTGTCTTGTCTCTGTACCTTTGTGGAGGTCACTTGGTTGGCTTGGGAATCCTCTATTAACCTTTCCTATCCAAGTTTGGATGTCATACAAGAGGGAGTTGATCAGTTGCTGCCACATGGTACGTCTGTACCTTGCTCCTCTCCCTCCATCCTACTTATTATGCTGGTTTGAACTTTGTCTACAAGTCTGTGTTCCCATAGGTCTGTGAGCACCTGGAGAGCTAATTCATATCAGGGTGTCCAGCACTTAGCACAGAGAGTCTGGTAATAGAAGTTACTCAGTAAATTTTTGTTGAATAAATGAATAAATAATGTGAAGAAGACATACGCATACTCTGTAATTACAAGTATTTGCAAAAGAGCAGAATGAGTCTCCCATCTGTATAATGTGACAGAAATAGCACTGGACTAGAAATCAGGAGAAATCTGGTTTAGGGACTTTCCGGATGATCCAGTGGCTTAAGACTCCATGCTCCCGATGCAGGGCGGCTGGGTTCAGTTCCTGGTCAGGGAACAAGAGTCCACCTGCTGCAACTAAAGATCCCATATGCCACAGCTGAGAGCCTGGTGAAACCAAGAAATCTGGTCTACGGAAGCAGGAAACTCTTTGCACACATTCATTGCTGTGTCCACGATGCCTAGAAGAATGGCTGACTCTTGATTGGTGCTGAGAAATAATGAGGCTTTGTGTCATGTTTGTCTTTGAATCTGCCAATGACACCCTTTATTTCAAATTGTTTGCAGGGAGAAAGCTAGAATCAGAGTGCCTGTAGCTTCTGAACTGAAAACAGAACCTACCTAATACTCCGTCGTAGGCAAGCTATCATAAAGCCAGTGAATTTATTACCAGCTTAAGTTGAACAGATTCAATCAATTGACTTTTTCAAATTTATCTTATAGTTTAACACATTTCATATAAGTTTTTCCACGCTTAGCGAGAATAACATGATGAATCTGGGAAACAAAATAAAAACTTTATGGATAATCTTGGCGACGGGGTGGGCTCTTGGCTCCTCTTCTGTGGGCTCTAAAAGGAGCAATAGTGTGACAATCAGAGACAGAGCCCCTAAGGATTGAAACTGAAACAGGACTCCACCTGGCCTGTCTTCTAACAGGGCTCTTTGTTCCTTGCTCTCCTGCGGTCACCAGAATGCAAATATTCTCCTGTCCTCTCTTCCTTGTCTTACTGAACAGTAGTAACACACACATCAATGTCAATTCTCCACCACTTTATGAAAACGAAATTTATTCAAATGCTTCTGATCAAACATTTATTGTAACCCACAGATTGTTTTCAGACCAAGACTGAATCAAAGTTTCATATTTATAATTTTTCTTTCCACAGTGTTCAAGAAGTATGTGTTGATTGACTGAATGAATATTTGGCCACTAATTAGCTCTGTAACCTTGGGTAAATTTCATTTAACTTTTCTGTCCCTCATTATCCTCATGTATATAATTGAGTTTGATTGACGTATTTTTCAAATTAGTTTTAATAGTGTAGAGAGTCCCCTGGTGATCCAGTGGTTAAGACTCCATGCTTCCAGTGTAGGGGACTCGGGTTTGATCCCTGGCCAGGAAACTAAGGTCCCACAGGCTGCGTGGTATGGCCAAAAACAAACAAACAAAAATTACCCCCATGTGAAAAAAATATTTTTAATAATTTGAACCCTTTCTAAGCAGAACACGGAGAAGGCAATGGCACCCCACTCCAGTACTCTTGCCTGGAAAATCCCACGGATGGAGGAGCCTGGTAGGCTGCAGTCCATGGGGTCGCTAAGAGTCAGACACGACTGAGCAACTTCACTTTCACTTTTCACTTTCATGCATTGGAGAAGGAAATGGCAACCCACTCCAGTGTTCTTGCCTGGAGAATCCCAGGGACGGGGGAGCCTGGTGGGAGTCGGACACGACTGAAGCGACTTAGCAGCAGCAGCAGCAGCAAGCAGAACACAATATATAGGACAGAAAAAAACTGGAGGTACCCTGGATAAAATAGATTTGGGGACCCTAAGACTCCTGGCTTTGCCTCCCTCTTCCCCATCCTCACTGCTGCTCTCAGTCCAAGGGTTCCATGACGCACATCTAAAAAATCCTCTGGACTAGATGAGTATACACAACACTGGCTCCCAGACTGGTAAGGAAACTTACTGTCGGGCAGGTCCATAGTTTCCCAGTCTTAGGAATTAAACAAGATAGAGCTATCCAGACAAATGAAAATGTGAAGTTTTTTGCTTTGGGTGGTAATATATCAACTCAGCCAATGTTAACTGATTATTTAATGCTGAGCAGAATTGGAAATCATATGTATTATTGATAAATTCACAATGAACATGCTAACAGTGAACAATGAAAATTATAACATAAATTACAACAAAGAAATTTCAGCAGATGAAATTTCTCAACATATTATAAAAATGAGTGGGGGTAATAAAAGGAATCTCTGGAGAGTGAAAAGGTTGAGACTCATGATGAATTCCATTTTCTTCCTTTTCATACATATAAAATGAGACAGAGAAAGATGAAACGACCTGCCTAAGCCCCCACAGCTTACTTGGTGGCAGAACACAGCACTTGCCATTTCGAGCCCACTGTTCTTTCCTGACTGTGTTGCATTTGTCTGTAAGGTTAGACTTCCACCTTTATGTGTCTAGAATCTGTGGTCACACAAAGACATGATAGAAAGTCCTCATTATTTCAGCATTCATTATCTGAATCCCTGAAGTTTGAAGCTATGAAGGAAAATCAAAATCATAACTTAGACATGTTTACTTATTAAGTGACTACTTATAAATACCCGCCTTGGGACATCCCTGGTGGTATAGTGGGTAAGAATATGCCTGCGAATGCAGGCGACATGTGTTCAATCCGTGGTCCATGAAGATTCCACATGCTGTGGAGCAACTAAACCCCTGCACGGCAACTACAGAGCCCGAGCTCTAGAGCCAGCGAGCCACAGCTATTAAGCCCACGTGCCACAGCTACTGAAGCCTGTGCACTTAGAGCATTTCTGTGCTCCATGGCAAGAGAAGCCACCACAATAAAAAGCCTGAGCCCTACAACTAGAGCGTAGCCCTCGTTCACCCTAACTAGAGTAAGACCACACGCAGCAAGGAAGACCCAGCACAGCCAAAAAAAGTCCACAGTAATACATATATATATATGTAATACTCATCCCCATTAAACATTAGCATCCGCTTTCCCCTTCTAGGACAATTCCTTTGTCAAGTCTCCAGCCGATGACTGGGTTTTACACATATATGACCATCTGATCCAAACACAATGGAAATCAACTGCAAAGTGAAATTGCACATCTCACGGAAGATAATTTCATGAGGTTGATAAAAGAAGGCGTAGCACACAGTGAAGGAGGGGAAAAGACACTGATATTGAGGACGTAAGCAAAGATCAGATCAAGGAGGGCCTTGTGGGCCTCAGGGGGGGTTTTGTTTTTATTCTGATTGGGATGGAGAATTAGGGGAAGCCTTTAAGCAGGGGAAGTGACAGATTTATCTGTAAAATTTTCATTCTGAAACTGGCAAATACACTAACATATGTGATTTTGCAATTGTATTTCTGTGATTTCACCCCACAGACACAGCTCCACATGTATGAAATGACACTTGTATAAGACTTTTCATTGTTGCATTATTTGTTCAGCAAAAGGTGCCTGGTTCAATAAACAGCAGTGTCATAAGCTTCAGGAAAAACAAATATGGAAGATCTCTATGTACTAATATGAAAAGAGCACTAGGATGAATTATTAATAAGTGAAAAAAAGCAAGCAAGATTTAGAACAGCGTAGAACAGTCTACATGATAGGCTACCTTTTATTACGTAATAAGGTAAGAGATACATTTGTACAAATGCTTGCATTTGCCTTCAAAATCCTAGAAGGATGAAACAATAAGATACCAGTGGAAATAACTATCATTTGAAGGTTGGAGTGAGGAATGCAAGAGTTCTCTGGGCTTATCTTTTTATAGTGTGTTAAGCTTTGAACCATGTAAAAGTTTGTGCCTAATAAAATTAAATACATTTAAAAATCATTCTGGCTGCTCTGTGGCAAGTAGTTATAGGGAGAAAAGAAGAGAAGCGGGCAGACCATTAGGAAGGTGGTGAAGTGGCTCAGGGACGGGCAGACGGTTCTGGAATGGAGCAGTGGAGGCAGTGGGAAGGAGTCGGGTTGGGGGTGCAGAAACAGTTGGACGTGTTGATGAACTGGACGTCACCTGTGAGAGAAGGAAAAAAGAAATCAAGGATAATTCCTCATATTAGTCTCAGGCAGTTGGAGAAGAGAAGATGGGATAGAGGTGGGGAAGGGACAGGGAAAACTGAGAACTAAGGGTCTGTCTTGGACTCTTGAAGATGAATATGTCTCTTGGATGTTCAAGTGAAAACATCCACGACTAGAGAGAAACATTCGGAAGAATGAGGACAGCAGAGATGTTTCTAAAGATGAGTCCAACTCCCCACGAGTTTTAATTAAAGGACTGAGAGACTATGGTAGGATCAGTAAAACCCTCAAGCATTTGATTAAATGTTCACATTCATTTACATGCTGCATAAATAAAGGGGAAATGTCATTTGTGCCATAAGATTTGGTTGGAAAAAATTATGTCCAAAAATTCCAGTCAATCATTTGACTTATTCTTTGTTCTAAGAGTGAGCCTGTAGTGATCATTATAGCCTCAGTTCAGTTCAGTTCAGTCGCTCAGTCATGTCTGACTCTTTGCGACCCCATGGACTGCAGCACGCCAGGCTTCCGTGTCCATCATCAACTCCTGGAGCCTACTCAAACTCATGTCTATCGAGTTGGTGATGCCATCCAACCATCTCATCCTATTTCGTCCCCTTCTCCTCCTGCCTTCAATCTTTCCCAGCATCAGGGTATTTTCAAATGAGTCAGCTCTTTGCATCAGGTGGCCAAAGTATTGGAGTTTCAGTTTCAGCATCAGTCCTTCCAATGAGTATTAAGGACTGATTTCCTTTAGGATGGACTGGTTTGATCTTGCAGTCCAAGGGACTCTCAAGAGTCTTCTCCAACACCACAGTTCAAAAGCATCAATTCTTTGGCACTCAGATTTCTTTATAGTCCAACTCTCACATCCATACGTGACTACTGGAAAAACCATAGCTTTGACTAGACAGACCTTTATGGCCTATATTTTGGTAAATAAAAATAAACATAGTTTCACAATTTTTATTGTACTTTTCAAGATAAAACTCAAATCAAAGCATGTTCAGTGTTGGGAATTCCCTGGTGGTCCAGTGGTTAGGACTGGGGGCTTTCACTGCTGGGGCTTGGATTCAGGTTCAATCCCTGGTGGGGGAACTAAGCTCCCGCAGGTTACATGGCACGGCCAAAATTAAAAAAAAAAAATTTTTTTTTTAATAAATTAAAAATAGAAAACCTTTTGCACTATTTACTATGAAATGTAAGCAGCCTGCTCTAAGTGGTCTTCACCCCTACTTGGGATTTTTTTATGCTTTGGATTTTTGGCTGTCGGGCATGTGGGATCTAGTTCCCTGACCAGGGATTGAACCTGCACCTACTGCATTGGAAGGTGAAGTCTCAACCACTGGGCCACCAGGGAAGTCCCTAAGCGCCCCTTTTAGTCTCCAAAATAAGATGGAAAAGGACAGAACTGTGCAGTAACGGAAACACAGGGAAACAAACATAATTCAAACTTTCTTCTCTAGGGTGCTAAGTTCACTTCTTTATTAACAGAGTAACTTGCTACATAATCTAGATTGATAACAGGGCAAGAGGAAGAGAGTAATGATTATTCCTACTTCACTACTCTCGAAGTCAAATAAGTACTTTTTGGTTAAAATGCAGAGCTACTTTCTTAAGAATTCTACCTTCAACTATTAATTTGCTTCTCATATGTTTACCTGAGCAGGACAACTTGGGAAATGTTGCAATGTTAATATAAATTAGGGTGTTACTAGTAATAGTGTTTGCTGCAATGCAATAGTGTCTTTAAAAGTCCAGACTGCCCAAACAAATAACCACTATGGCTTAAACAAGAAACATTTATCTCTCAGGGTTCTGGAGGCTGAAGTCTGAGATCAAGTTGCCACATTCTGGTGAGAGCTGTCTTCCTGGTTACACTCTCTCATGGCTTTCCTTGGTTCATCTAAACAGAGAGCGATCACTTGTGTCTCTCCCTCTTTTTATGGAAGGGTACTAATCCCATGATGCCATCCTCATGACCTAATCTAACCCTACCTACCTCCCAAATGTCCCAACTTGGGATTAGAGTTTTGACATATTGCTTGGGGGTAGGTGGAACACAAACATTCAGTCCATACCACGCAGCGCAGATCCCCCTTCAGTTTGGAGACCTTCAGACCCCCAGCCACTGGAAGTGTTGGCTGCTATTAGCTTACAACTAAGTCTTCCCAAGGCTGTATATTGTCACCCTGTTTATTTAACTTATATGCAGAGTACATCATGAGAAACGCTGGACTGGAAGAAACACAAGCTGGAATCAAGATTGCCGGGAGAAATATCAATAACCTGAGATATGCAGATGACACCACCCTTATGGCAGAAAGTGAAGAGGAACTAAAGAGTCTCTTGATGAAAGTGAAAGAGGAGAGTGAAAAAGTTGGCTTAAAGCTCAACATTCAGAAAATGAAGATCATGGCATCTGGTCCCACTACTTCATGGGAAATAGATGGGGAAACAGTGGAAACAGTGTCAGACTTTATTTTTCTGGGCTCCAAAATCACTGCAGATGGTGATTGCAGCCATGAAATTAAAAGACGCTTACTCCTTGGAAGGAAAGTTATGACCAACCTAGATAGCATATTCAAAAGCAGAGACATTACTTTGCCAACAAAGGTTCGTCTAGTCAAGGCTATGGTTTTTCCTGTGGTCATGTATGGATGTGAGAGTTGGACTGTGAAGAAGGCTGAGCACCGAAGAATTGATGCTTTTGAACTGTGGTGTTGGAGAAGACTCTTGAGAGTCCCTTGGACTGCAAGGAGATCCAACCAGTCCATTCTGAAGGAGATGAGCCCTGGGATTTCTTTGGAAGGAATGATGCTAAAGCTGAAACTCCAGTACTTTGGCCACCTCATGAGAAGAGTTGACTCATTGGAAAAGACTCTGATGCTGGGAGGGATTGGGGGCAGGAGGAGAAGGAGACAACAGAGGATGAGATGGCTGGATGGCATCACTGACTCGATGGACGTGAGTCTGGGTGAACTCCGGGAGTTGGTGATGGACAGGGAGGCCTGGCATGCTGCGATTCATGGGGTCGAAAAGAGTCGGACACTACTGAGCGACTGATCTGATCTGAAGTCTTCCCAAGGACTTGCCTGAAGAAAGCAGCTCTCCTCAAGATTAAGACACTTTTGGGCTTCCCTGTTGCCTCAGTGGTAAAGAATTGGCCTGCAATGCAGAAGATTAGAATGCTTTCCAAGGCAGTGAGCGATGGGTATGAAGGAAGGAGACTGCAAAGATCCAATCCTCTTGGTCATCAATTTATCCACAAGACAACTTGGATGAGCTGTCTCACCTCCCCAACTCCCCAGGAGATCACTTAAGCCCAAACTTCTGCCCCTATTCTGCTTCCCTGGCTCCCTTATGCGTGTCGTTCTCAATGGACTTTCTGCCCATAATCTCTGTCTTAGAGTCTATTTCCTAGTTCCCAACTTAAGACACCAGGAGACTTCGTTAATAGCATATTCAAATAAAAAAAATAACCTAATTGTGCAGATTTCTCTCCATTTTGTGTAGATTAAGACACAGCATAAAAAGTAAATATAGTGGAAAATGCCTAAAATAGAGAATTGCTTTATGCACTTTGCACATGTCGGACATACATTTGTGGGAGGAAAAAACTCTCCCTTATATCTGTTTGGCCCCACAGTTTTTTGTCTGTAACAGAGAGTAGTCTCTTTGCTCCTTATAACTGATCTCTGAACGTGTTACAATAAGCGAGAACGAAGTTTTGATCCTGTTTTGCTAGCATTTATTTTTATTTCTTAAAGACATATAACAACAGGCAGTCCTATTTCAGTCCGAATATTCTTGGAAAAAATAACCAGTAAATCATGAAATGAAATAGCCAGTTGGGCAGCTCTTCTTAAGAATTCCCCAGCAGGGGTTATGTGGCTGCATCTAAAAAAACAAAACAAAACAAAACAACAGGCCTTTGATACTGAGTTGACTTAGCAAACACACAACAAGTCTCAGCTCATAGATTCTTTCTGCTAATTCATTTCCATTATCATAATTTATTTAGCCTTTACCCTTCAAGATCCTTTATGACCATTAGTATGATTTTTAAAATAGCATCATGCAGGCAGGATTTCACAAAGAATATTCAGATTCTTCTCTCCCTTTCATGTCAGCATTTGGTGAAATCCAGAGGATTTTTTTTTTTTTCCATAGCACCCAGGTAGCCTAACTTATATTCAGAGATTTAGTCACAAAGAGACTGTCTTCAGCACCCTCTTTTATTTTGTAATAGTTATTTCTCCATTTATTTCCTTTTGAATTTTGTCATTCTTTATTAATCATCATTTTATTACAGGATTAGGGGAAAAATGGAAATGGGGTAAATGAAAAAGTATCCATAATCCTGTCATCAGAATAAACCAAAATCAATGTTGCTGGTTTATTTTCTTCCAGGCTTTTGCCAAGACAGTGCATATAATAGTGATTACAATTTTTGTAAAATATACTCATGCCATGTTATAATTTAACTTACCAATATGTAATAAATATTGCTCATGTCAATAGATACACCATTAAAATATGAAAAGATGCATGCCATTTTATAATATGGGCGTATTATAACTTCTTTAATC
This sequence comes from Bos indicus, assembly GCF_029378745.1. Classification (NCBI taxonomy): domain Eukaryota; kingdom Metazoa; phylum Chordata; class Mammalia; order Artiodactyla; family Bovidae; genus Bos; species Bos indicus. Next base: position 20,889,911 of record NC_091771.1, on the reverse strand, counting down.
AATATCCTGGTATGAAGCATTTATATTTTCTCCTTTAAAATTACTTTTATAAACAATATGTAGGCAGACACCCCTGCAAATAAATCTTTGTACAAATAACTATTTTCCTGGGACAAGTTCTTTTTTTCCCCCTAGGAGACGGCAACGGCAACCCACTCCAGTACTCTTGCCTGGAAAATCCCATGGATGGAGGAGCCTGGTAGGCTGCAGTCCATGGGGTCGCTAAGAGTCGGACACGACTGAGCGACTTCACTTTCACTTTTCACTTGCATGCATTGGAGAAGGAAATGGCAACCCACTCTAGGGTTCTTGCCTGGAGAATCCCAGGGACGGGGGAGCCTGGTGGGCTGCCATCTATGGGGTCGCACAGAGTCGGACACGACTGAAGCGACTTAGCAGCAGCAGCAGCAGCTGGACAAATTCTTATAAGTGGGATCTCTGCATCAAAGAGTAGTTACATATTTAAGCCTTTTAAAAACACATCACTAAATTGTTTCAGTTTATAATCCCACCAATAGTGGGTGAGAATCTTCTTTACAACACTCTTGTCACTCTGAGTATATAACTCTTTTTCATCTTTGCTAATCTAATAGATGAAAAGTAGGATTTTGTTTTTAGTTGCACTTCTCTGAATTCTAGTGAGTCTGAATTTTTAAAAAATGTTTATTGATCATGTACATTGTTTCCTCTGTGAAATATCTGCTTATGGCCTCTGAACACAAAATATTGACTTCAAATATTTATCTTATTGAGTTTTAAGAGCCCTGTCTTTATTTATCATACATCTGTCTGTATTCTACATATAGAACTATACTCTAACCAGTTTTCCTCTGGTTTCTCTAACTTTAATTTTGGGGGGCATAAAGATTTTTTTAAGTAGTTAAATGTGTCAATTTTTTTTTCTTTATAATTTTGCCTATATTGCAATGCTGAAAAGAAAGACATTCTGTATCCAAGATTATATAAATAATTTAAGAAAAGTTCTATTTTCTGCTAGCAATTAATGGATTCATTGAAAACTTCTGTTACATTTAAATCTTCAACCCACTAAACTTTGATTGTATCTGTGAGGTAGGAGTCTAACTTTGTTTTTTTCCTATTATTTCTGCAAATATCCCAAACTTCTAAAATAATCCATCCTTTTTCTTTTCAGCTGAAATGCTGTCATTAATGCGTGCTAAATTTGTAAATAACTTTATTTTATTTACTTATTTTTAATTATTATTATTTTTTAAAAACTTACTTGGCTGTGCTTGGTCTTAGTTGTGAGACTATCAAGGGATCTTTGTTTAAACTTGTGGGATCTTTCAGTTGTGGCTTGTGGGATCTAGTTCGCTGACCAGGGCTAAAACAAGGGCCCCCTGCATTGGGAGCACAGAGTCTCCCCACCAGGGAAGTCCCTGCTTCCAGACTTTGTATTCTGATTGTTTGTTCTGTCTGTGGGTCCTATGCCCATACTACACATTTAATCAATATTGCTTTATAATGAGTTTTTATATCCGATATGACCCTTATCTCTTTTGTAGGTTTTTAAAGACTGTATTATCTTTAATGTCGCCTCTTTTTCAAAATGTCCATTATTCTCACGTATGTATTCTTCCTTATATTCAGATCTTCCTCAACTTAACAATGGGGTTACATCACCGTAAACCCATCGTAAGTTGAAAATACTGCCAAGTCCAAAGTACATTTCATGCATCTACCCACTGAACATCATGGCTTAGCCCAACGTAATTTACACATACTCAGAAAACTTACATTAGCCTACAGTGGGGTGAAATCACCTAATACAAAGCTGATTTAATAATAAAACATAGAATATAGCATATAATTTATTGAATATTGTCCTGAAAGTAAAAAACAGAATGGGTGCAGAAGGGAGAAAAAAAGAAAACCAGAATGGGCGTCTGGGTAGCACTGTTGTGTGTGTGTTGGCTATTTACTCTTGTCATCACAGGGCAGCGTCACAGGAGAGGGTCACAAATCTGGGAAAAGAGGGAAGTTCAGAATTCCAAGTATGGTTTCTATGGAATATGTATTGCTTTCAAACATTTGTAAAGTCGAAAAATCGTAAGTCAAACCATCCTATTTAGGAACCATCTATACTTTTAGAGCAGTTTTAGGTTCACAGCAAAATTAAAAGGAAGGTATAAACAGATCAGGGATTCCCAAGTGGAGCTAGTGGTAAAGAACCCACCTGCCAATTCAGGAGATGTAAGAGACTGGTTCGATCCCTGGGTCGGGAAGATCCTCTGGAGAAGAGCATGGCAACCCACTCCAGTATCCTCACCTGGACAGAAGAGCCTGGTGGGCTCAAGTAGTCGGACGCAACTGAAGCGACTTAGCACAGCACAGCACACAAGTGATTAATAACAATTACTGATAGCAAAATGGAATAATTATAACAATAAACTGTCATGAAAGTTTCATGAATGTGGCCTTTCTCTCACATTTAATGCCTTTTCTGTGTTAAAGTGAAAGTGAAGGTCAATCAGTCGTGTCCGACTCTTTGTGACCCCATGGACTATACAGTCCATGGAATTCTCCAGGCCAGAATACTGGAGTGGGTAGCCTATCCCTTCTCCAGGGGATCTTCCTGACCCAAGAATCCAACCGGAGTCTCCTGCATTGCAGGCAGATTCTTTACCAACTAAGCTATGAGGGAAGCCCCACTGAGCACTTATCACACACTAAGACTTTAACTTTTGCAATCTGAGGTGGAACAACAAAACTAGCATGAATTTCTTTTTCCTTCTTCACAATTTCATGGATAGAAGACTTGTTTTTACCCTAGATCTTAGCAACCTCAGCATACAAATATTTTTTCTTTCCTTATTAATTCAAGAACTTTCATCTTTTTACTTAAAGGAAGCACTTTACAGCTCCTCTTTGGCATTTCCTAATTGCCAGCATCACTATTCTTGCACTTTGGGGCTATTGTATTGATAAAATAAGAGTCACTTGAACACAAGCACTTTGATAAACTACAGTCAATCTGATAGCCGAGAGGGCTACTAAGCCTAAGTTACTAATGGGCAGGATACATTGGATATAGGGATGATCCCAGATGGGGTGGAGCAGGACAGAGGGTGATTTCATCCTGTTACTCAGAAGGACAAGCAAGTCAAAACTTATGAATTGTTTATTACTGAAATTTTCCATTTAATGTTTTTGGACCATGGTTGACTGCAACTGTGGGAAGTAAAATCACAAGTAAAGGGGGACTACTATATCTTGTTTTAGAGAAAAGTCCTTTGCCCATTTTTAATGGGATTATTTATCGTTTTATTGTTGAGTTGCCAGAGTTTTTAAAAATATATTCTGAATATCAAATAAATCAGTTGCATAATTTGCAAATATTTTCTTCCATTCTGTGGGTTTTTCTTTTCACTTTCTTGATGGTGTCTTTTTTTTTTTTTTGAAAGGGACCTGGCCCTTTTTTAAAATCTAGTTTTAATTGAAGTATAACAATATGGTTAGTTTCCCCCATACAATGTGAATCAACCAAAACTATACATGGATCCAGCCTTCTCGAGCCTCCGTCCCACGTGTTCTCTGAAGTTTTAATTGTGATGCATTCTCATGTATCTATTTTTTATTTTGCCATTTATGCTTTTGTATCATTTCTAAGAAGCCATTGCTAAACTTGAGGTCATAAAAATTCAGTTCTACATTTTCTTCTCAGGGTTTGATATTGTAGTTTAACTCTTGATTGTTGGAGCTATGATCCATTTTCAGTTAATTTTTGTGTACGGTGTGAGGTAACTGTCCAGTTTCATTGTTTTGCATGTGGATACCTAGTTGTCCCAGCTCCTAGTCTATTGACTAATTTTAAAGTCTTGTAACTATCCACCTAACATTGTTTCTAATATATTAGATGGATTTCTCTTTTTTCAAGTGGATAATACAATGTTCAAATGATAGCTTTGCTTTCTCCTTGACAATATTTGTATTTATTATTTTGTCTTCTCAGTTTTTTTTAAATGTGGTGATCACATCATCTTCATATTTTTCTCATTTTAAATGGACTGTTTCTAGAGTCTTGCCACCACTAAGTAGGACACTGCCCACTATTCTGCTTTTCAGTATCTGCTACTGTGTCCGTATTTTGCTGCTATTGATACAAGGTGAAGAAACATGATTTTACTTTAAAATCTCTTTAAATTTTGTTTTAAGAATATATTGTTAAAACTTCTACTGAATTTAAAATTTCTATATTTCTATTAGAAAAACCCTGATGCTGGGAGAGATTGAAGGCAGGAGGAGAAGGGGATGACAGAGGATGAGATGGTCGGATGGCATCGTTGACTCGATGGACGTGAGTTTGAGCAAGCTCCAGGAGATGGTGATGGACAGGGAAGCCTGGCATGCTGCAGTTCATGGGGTCACAAAAAGTTGGACATGACTATGTGACTGAACGAAACTGAATACAGCTTAATATTTATTAGAGGGAGGCTCCATAATCTTTTTTATGAAATCTTTGGTTAAAACAATTTTGTGGGGTTTTTTTTGTTTGTTTTGAAGGTAATAACATTTATTAAGACGTCTTAACTATGTACCAGGTTTACCCATAAGACTCATTTAAACTCCACAACTACCCAGTGAAGTAGAGACCCCATATCTTCAGTTTGCAGACAAGTAAAACCTAAGGCACTGAGCACTTACCCAGTGTATCTGAGGACGCTCAGCTGGAAGGTAGCAGAACTGAGATTTCCACCTGGCTGTCTGCTGTCTGGTCATGGGGACTTTAATCTTTTTCCCCTTAACTGAGATATAATTGACATATAACATTACAGTAGTTTCAGGGGTGGAACATAGTGATTTGCTATTGTGAAACGATCAACACTGTTAACATTTAGTTAACTTCCATGACCACATATAGTTACAAATTTTTTTTTCTTGTGACCAGAACTTTGCAAAACTACTCTCTTAGCAACTTTCAAATATGCAATACGGTATCATTAACTACAGGCTTCCCTGGAGGCTCAGACAGTAAAGAATTCTCCTGCAATGCAGAAGACCTGGGTTTGATCCCTCAGTTAGGAAGATCCCCTGGAGTAGCGCAACCCACTCCAATACGCTTGCCTGGAGAATTCCATGGACAGAGTAGCCTGGCAGGTCACAGTCAATGGGGTCACAGAAAGTCAGACATGGCCGAGCAACTTTCACTCACATTATTAACTACAGTCACCATGTTGTACATTACACCCCCAGGACATTCATAACTGGAAATTTGTACCTTGTGATTCCCTTCACCCACTCCCAACTCCCCTATTTAAAAACAAAAACGAAAAACACATTTATTTATTTGGCTGCACTGAGTCTTAGTTGCAACATGCAGGATCTTCAATCTTCATTGAAGCATGCGGGATCCAGTTTCCTGACCAGAGATCGAAGCCAGGCCCCCTGCATTAGGAGCACAGTCTTAGCCGCTGGACCACCAGGGAAATCCTCAACTCCCACCTTTGGCAATGACCAGTCTGTCTGTATGATTCTTTTTTTTTTTAGATTCCACATAAAAATGAGATCATACAGTATTTATCTGATAGTCATTTGAGGTGAATACTTTCCTAAAACAGTGTTTATCAAGTAGTTTATTATTCCAATTAAAAAAATAAATTCATCATAAAGAATATGATGTTTTTGACACTACATAAGGAAAGAATTAATTTCTTTTCATCTTAAATAGTTTAATTTTAAAAGTAAATCAATTAGTGAACTAGAAGAGATAATTCACAAATATCATGTAGATTTCAAAAGGTAGAAAATAATATATACAGTGGAATAAAATTTCCTTTTCAGCCCTGTTTCATAGCCACCACATTCCTTTCCCTGCAAGCAACTACTGTATTCTATAAAAGAACAGGATTTTTTTAAAAATAAAAGAAACACATACTACTTATGCAATGCATACATATATACATACACAATATGTGCAAAATATATCAAATGTTTACATGAGAACAACAATGTGCTGAGCAGCCCTAAGGAATCAGATGGAATGCAAAGACTTGATAAAAAGTCTGTTCACAAAAAAGAAAGAGAAGCAGCTGAGAAAACTCTTTGGCATTTTTCTAATATTATCCATTACCAGTTTATTTAAACTCCAAATCCATTTTCTCATCAAGTTATAGCAAGAGATAAATCTGGAATCTATGCCACATTAACTGCACTAAATATAAATGTCCACCACCTCAGCTTTCCCTACCTCAGATGGCAAATAAAATAAGAACCACACATTCCTGAGAGGCAACAAACAACCAGAGTGCAAAATGACAAATCAAATTCCCAAAGTGTACTAAATCTCTTTACATAGATGGAAGAAACCTAAATAAATCAAAATCATGGCATAAAAATACTTTAGCCTTTCCCTGAATAATTTTGTGTGCTTAGTTGCTCAGTCATATCTGACTCTTTGCCACCCCGTGGACTATAGCCCGCCCAGGCTGTTCTGTCCACAGGATTTCCCAGGCAAGAAGACTGGAGTGGGTTGCCATTTCCTTTGTATTAAGCTGTAAACAACTCTGAACAGTCCCTTGGAACTGTGGTGTGTAATGAGGGAGAGCTGGCTGTTGGGTGCAGGTGGCACCTTCAGTGGAGTGGGTGCAGTCCAGCCCCGGGACTGATAAAGCTCCAGGCAGTGGGGGGGGGGGGCGGGGATTGGGGAGGGCAGTGGTGGTAGTGGGGAGTTGGGAAGGGAAGCTGGGAGGCAGAAGGGGAGGAGGGTGCTGATTGAAGCAGATTGAACTCACAGAAGACTGATTTATAAACAGAAATGCCACTTGTTCATTAACCATACTTTGTTGTCGTTCAGTTGCTAAGTTGTGTCTACTCTTTCTTCGGCCCCATGGACTGCAGCCCACCAGGTTCCTCATCCATGGGATTTCCCAGGCAAGATTACTGGAGTGGGTTGCCATTTCCTACTCCAGGGGACTTCCAGACCCAGGGGTCGAACCCACCACTCCTGCATTGGCAGGTGGATTCTTAACCACTGAGCCACCAGAGAAGTCCTCACTAACCATACAGACCACGATAAAACCGAGTGAACAATTGTTACTTTACAGCATCACTCTCCGAAGTTTCCTGAGATCCTCCCTGTCTCTCCGTCTCTCAGCGTGGACACTTCTGTGGACGGCTAGGAGGTAATAGTAATGTACTGTGGTGGTCACAGATTCTGAGTCCCATGGCCTTAGTCCCAATCCAGGCCTGGCCATTTGCCGGCTGTGTAACCTCAAGTGGTTATTTAACTTCTCTCTTCCTGTGAAAATGGGAGTGATAACAGTACCTACTTCAGCATGTCATTCTCAAGATTAAATGATAACACAGGGAGCTCAGCTTAGTATTCTGTGATGGGGGGTGGTAGGAGGGAGGCTCAAGAGGGAGGGGATATATTTGATTCACCTTGTTGTACAGCAGAAACTAGCACAACATTGTAAGGCAATTATACTCCAATTAAAACATAAATTTAAACAAAAGATTAAATGAAGTAATTCGTGTTGAACATTTAGTACTGTGCCTAGCACATGTCAAACACTTAATACAGCCATTAGTATTAGAGGTTACTCTTGTCTACTTCTGTTGATTTGTAGTTGTTTCTGCTCTCAGAGAATGTGTTATTTTTCATTCTTTGCCCAAATTAAGGAAAGGGAAAGAGGAAGTTAAATGAGAGACCAGCTTGACTCGATGGTGAAAAGTCTGAAATGTATTCAGTGTTTCAAAGAAATGCAATTGTACTGCTTTCAAGTTTGAATTGCAATCCCAAATAACATGGAAAACAAAGAAATGAATCAATTTTTTCTGCGATTTTTTCCTTTCATTTATTTTAATTGAAGTGTAGTTGATTTACAACATTGTATTAGTTTCAAAGTTAGGATATCAAAGTGATTCAGTTATCCATGTGTGCGTGCCTGCTAAGTCCACACATATGTATATATTTTTTCAGATTATTTTTCCTTTTAGGTTATTGAAGCAAGTTTTTAAAACTTGAAATAAGTAAAAAAAAAAAAGAAGAAGGAACTTAATGTAAAAATTCAGTGTGTAGTAGACAAGTATTAATATTTCCAGAGTGTCCAGTATACACCCAGCTAGTCTTCCTCTTTCTATCCTTCTCTTTTTAAAATCCATTTGCAACACACCAGCCAAAATAATCTTTTAAGGATTTAAGTCTGGTCACATCACTTCTGGGATTCCCAGGTGGTGCTAGTGTTAAGACACAGGTTCGAGCCCTGGGTCAGGAAGATCCCCCAGAGGAGAGCATGGCAACCCACTCCAGTATTCTTGCCTGGAAAAGCCCATGGATAGTGGAGCCTGGTGGACTACAGTCCAAGTGGTCACAAAGAGTTGGACACGACTGAAGCGACTTAGCACACATGCTGCGTCTGCGTTCAAAATCTTCCAATGGCTCCCCACCTCATTCAAAGTAAAAGCCAACATCTTCACAATGCCCCATAAAGCCTTATATAATGTGCTCAACCCAGCCCTACTTCTATGACTTAATCCTTTCAGATCCTCCAGTCTGCTTCCTCTGCACAGGCTGCAAGGGGCTCTTTGCTGTCCCTCAGTGTGCCAGGTACTCTTGCCTCAGGGTCTTTGCACTGGTAGTTCCCATCTGCCTGGAGTCCTTTTCTTGAATCACATTTCTATATGACCTTCCTTGACCCTCCTATTTAAAACCATGTTTTTTTCCCATTGGCACCCCTCTCTAATCTCCTTTCCCACTCTGTTTTCTCTACACATTTCATATACAACATATACACATGTATTTCATACAACATATACACATGTATATGTTTCTCTATACATTTATTGACTTATTATGTTAACAATCTATCCTGCCTAGCCCTCCCTTCAATATAAAATTCCACAAGACAGGGGTTTTTGTTGGTTTATTGCTGCATCATGAATCCTCAGGTTAGTGATAACACCCTTAGTTGAATGGGTAAATGGTCACCTCATGTGTTACTTCATTTACATCTTTTGGTGAAGGTCTGATTTTCATAATAACATGTCACTAAAAGGTAGCTATTTTTATAATTAGATATTTTTGTATTCAACAATTGCTGTCTTCTGAAATGAAAAATAGACTGAAAGCATCTTTAAGTTCTTGAAGCTGGAATTGAAAAACCACTGTTTATTTTAAAGTGTGGCTATCCTTTAAAAAACATCTTACATAAGATTGAAAGTCAGAGGAAGAAGTTGTTTTTAACTTCTTACTCAATATGAATGACACTTCTGAATTACAAGAAATTATGAATTTTCAAATAAATTTAAGTTGGCCTTTTCTAATTCCAGCATGAATTCTCCAGCCCTTAGATATGATTTTTAGATTTGTCCAAATGGTGTATGACAGCAGAAGTGTGGGCCTAGATGTCCGTCCTTCTGCTTTGCTAGAGATAAGGCCTGCCTACTGAATTTCTGGTTTCCATTACAGCTGATGACATGAAAGAAATGCTTGTAAGAACAAACGTTTGGTTCCAGGCTTTGGCCTAATTTAATAGTGTACTTGAAAAAGAAAAGTTGATGATTCATTCCAAATCCCCTGGGGAGGGAGCAGTGATTGTAAACAAATTGGAAAGGGGCAAGAAGGCCTAATATGAAACCATTGCCACAATCTTCAACAACAACCAAGAGTCTTGTCTAAACTTGATCAAATGCTGGTTTCTTTCCAGAATGATTTTAACTGAGCGAAGATTGTTCAATTCAAAACCCCTTTCCCTCTGCTCTGCTTTGGGAAGGGGGAGATGGTAACTGTATTAATTTTGGATAATTTCAGATAATATGAAGTATTTGGTTGAGAGATTACCCTGAGGTTTTCATAACTGTGGTTTTGCTCAAATCATTGCATGTGATTGCAATGTTTTTATGGGCCAGAACCCCAGGCAAATTTTTATGGAAGAGGAAAGAGACACTTCTTTAAAAATAGAAACCGAGACTGAAAAGAGACATCAGCCATCTAAGTCCGTGGAGGAGACAGCTGCCACGGGCAAGACCCCAAAACCACTCCCACCCCTTGCTTGTTGATGCCTGAAACTTTGAACACCGGGAATTCGTTTTCTTGGTTTAAGACTTCATCTATTAAAATACTAACAGCCCAACTCAGGATCACATGTTAAATTCTCTGGGCCATTTTTACTTCTATGGTGATTTCCTCACTGACTCCAGATCGAACAGGCTTTTCCAGCTGGGTGGGGAGAAGGCAAAGGGATCCTGGCTCTTTGGAAATGAGGCTGAATGTGTGATGGGGGAGGTGCCTCCCTTGGAGGAAAACAGGGAAGATCACCAGTAAGTGAGGAAGCTCAGGAAAGGAATTTGGAGACTTTTTCCTCGGAAGGAACCCTTTTTAGCCGTCTTTCCTTCTCTGAATACTGGAAGAACAGAAGGTTGATATGGGACATGATGCTAAGAAATCAGGCATGCTTGAGTCTCTGGTAAACCTCACCACTGAAGAGATTAACACTGCAGTTAAAAAAAAAAAATTAAAAAAAAAAAAAAACAAAACACTGCAGTTAATCCTCCAATGAGTCCAGATGACTTGCTTACTTTAATTCATATCTATTGTTTCGCCGTAGCAACCAGGGACATTTTAGCACCTTTATCGTTTTATTTATTTTTAAAATGTATTTATTTTTGGTTTTTTGGCCATTCCACACAGCAAATAGGACCTTAGTTTCCTGACCAGGGGTCGAACCGGCGCACTGTGCTTTGGAAGTGCAGAGTCTTAACCACTGGACCGCCAGGGACCTCCCACCTTTATCATTTTAAAAGGTATTCTATAAAACACTTCTGACATAGGAAAATTCCTCTCTCTCCCGTACAGTTTTATAAAGGAGTAACATGGATGCTGGTGTATCTAAATGGCCCCAAGTTTTTAGTCACCTGTCAGGCTTTCCAAATATGTTGTGTTACTGGCTTACCTGGTTATCACAGAAATAACAGTGACTTTTTATTTTCATTTTTCTCCATTTAACTTAGTTATTTCCTATTATGTAACTTTCAGAACAACTTAGTACCTAGGCCAAAAGGAGATTTTACAAAGTTTGGCTTATTATGTCATTTTTATTTTTATTAACTTTTTAACTGAAGTATAGTTGATCTACAATGTTACATTATTTTCAGGCGTATGGCAGAAGGATCCCATTATTTTTATAATTGCAGGTTATACTCCATTATAAGTTATTATAAGATAACGGCCACAGTTTCCTATGCTACACAATATATCCTTGTTACTTATTTATTTTATGCATAGCAATTTGCATCTGTTAATCCCATAGCCCAAATTTGTCCTTCCCCACCCTTTGGCAACCACAGGTTTGCTTTCCATGTCTGTGAGTCTGTGTCTATTTTGTTATTATACATTTCGTAAGTCAAGATTTGCGGGGCAGCACATATCTTTGCTTCTTCTTCTTTTTTAAATATTTATTTATTTGACTGGCTGGGCCTCAGTTGTGGCCTGTAGGATCTTGAGTTGTGGCATGCAAACTCCTAGTTGTGGCATGTGGGATCTAGTTCCCTGATCAAGAACTAAACCTGGACATTGGGAGCGGGGAGTCTTAGTCACTGGACTACCAGGGAAGTCCCATCTTTGCTTCTTAAGGCTACAGCGTGTGTGCCTGCTCAGGTGCTCAGTTGTGTTTGACTCTTTACAGACACCATGGACTGTAGCCCACCAGGCTCTTCTATCCATGAGATTTTCCAGGAGGAAATACTGGATTGGGTTGCTATTTCCTCCTCCAGAGGATCTTCCTGACCCAGGGATTGAACCATTGGCAGGCAGATTCTTTATCACTGAGCCACCTGGAAATCCCAAGGCTATAGCACAACTGTTCAAAAAGAGTCCCCTCGTCTTGGAAAGATTGCCAGGTTTCTTCGTCATCATTAGTTTCTTTACCATACATTTCACACATATAACATAGCAGAGCCTGGGCTGGGCACTGAGGCCACAGAGCTGAGATCCACCTTCTTTGCCTCTGGTTACTAACTAGTCAGTGGGAAACACACAAATCACCATCTGCTAAGAACAGGACAGATGTTGCCACAGGGGCTGTGGAAGTTTCCTTGCTCATCCTGGGATGTCAGGAAAGCTTTTCTGTGGGGATATAGTGTCTGAACTAAAAGTTTTAAGAATTGGATGAATGGTAGGAATTAAGCAGGTGAAGAAGTGGCAGGGAACATTAAAGGAAGAGGGAACAGCACTTGCAAAGAAAGAGTGGAGAGAGAACTCTACCTTCCTTTCTAAGCTTAATTCTTACTCATCACTGCATCTCTGGGGTCTGTCTGGCATGTCAGAAGGACACATAAATATTTGTTGAACTTAAATGAACTGAACTGCAAATATTTATTGCTGCCAATAGGATTGTGGCCAAAACAGAAGTTCTTGTTTTCGTGGTGTGTATGTTCTAAACAAGCATTAAGAAGAGTTAACATTTACCAAGCACTTTCTGAGCTTCCCTCGTGGGCCAGTAGTCAAGAATTTGCCTTCCAATGCAGGGCATGCAGGTTTGATACCTGGTCAGGGAACTAAGATCCCACATGTGGCAAAGGGCTGCCAAAAAAAGTTCTTAAAAAAGGGAAAGAAAAGAAAAACTTTTACTAAGCACTTACTACCTGCCAGGCCAAGAGCTTTATATATTTACTCATTCATTCTTCACAACAAGACTTTAAGTCGGTATAATAAGATTATCCCAATGTTACCGCTGAGGGCACATAGAGGTTAAGAAACTTGTCCAAGCTTACCCAGCTTGTGGGAGGTGGAACTGGAATTCAAAGCTGGGAGATCTTGGCTTTTGGAGTGAATTTTAAGCTCTACAGTTAGCACTTCAAGACTTTTTAAATGGCTTTTCAGTCTTCTTTTTGGCAAACAAAATAAAAAAAATTCTGAATGTCCATTCTCCCTCCACCTCTTTTCTCTTTATTGACCTAAGAATTATTTAGCATAAACATATAAGTCTAATGGACATTTTGAAAAGCAAGAGGAGGGTTAAAATTAAAGGTAATGTGGTCTTTTAATTTATTTTAATATGGTCTTTTAAAAAAAGGTAAAGGAAATTCCCTGATGGTCCAGTGGCTAAGACTCTGGCCTCCCAATACAGGGGGCTTTGCGTTCAATCCCTGGTCAGGGAACTAGATCCCACATGCTGCAACTAAAGATCCTGCATATTGCAACTAAGATCCACATAAGTATTAAAAAAAAAAAAAGTAAAGAGGGGATAATGGTCATATTAGAAATCAAAACATATTTAAAAATTATACTGATTAAGGGGCTTCCCTGGTGGCTCACTGGTAAAGAATCCATTTGCCAGTGCAGGAGACACAGGGTTTGATCTCTGGTCTGGGAAGATCCCACATGCTGAGGGGCAACTGAGCCCATGTGCCACAGCTACTGAGCCTGTGCTCTAGAGCCCAGAAGCCTCAACCAGTGAATTCCCTGCACCCTAGAGTCAGTTCTCTGCAACAAGACAAGCCACCACGAGAAGCCCGCGAACCACAGAACAGAGGAGCGCCCACTCTCTGCAACTAGAGAAAAGCCTGAGCAGCAACAAAGACCCAGTATAGTTAAAAATAAACGAAAAAAATAATGAATTGAAAAAGTTATACTGATTAAAATATAGACACGGTGACCGTAGTTAATAATACTCTATTATATACCCAGAAGTTAGTAAGCGAGGGGATCTTAAAAGTTCCCATCATAAGAAAAAGAATTTGTTACTATGTGTGGTGATGGGTAGCTAAACTTATTGTGGTGGTCATTTTGCAATACATAAAAATACTGAATCATTATATTCTATACCTGAAAGGAAAATAATGTTGTATGTCAATTATATCTCAATTTAAAAAAAAAAAAAAGAAAGAAAACTATATATTTAGCATGAGCACAGATTTGGGTCCTTCCGCTACTATCTACTTCCTTCTCCTCCAGACCCAAGGATCGGTAGGGCAAATGAGAAAGATTTCTTATTTAGATATAAAGAATCATAAACAAATAATACAAACTCTGCTGCTGTCCCCATTCACTCGGTATTTCCCTGGTGTTTCAATTACCAAACCGGTTGCCTTTCACATCAGATACCAGAGCAGTGAGAAGAGTTGGATCCTATCTTCCCACTAGGGAAGGCTCAGTGGTAAAGAATCCGCCTGCCAAAGCAGGAGACACGGGTTCAATCCCTGGTCTGGGAAGGTCCCACATGCTGAGGGACGACTGTGCCTGTGCGCCACAACTTCTAAGCCTGTGCTGTAGAGCCCGGGAACCACAGCTACTGACTGAGCCCAAGTGATACAACTGCCGAAACCCACTCTAGAGCCTGTGCTCTGAAGCACGGGAAGCTGCCTGTGCAGTACAACTGGAGAGAGCCCTCGCAGCAACGAAGACCCAGCACAGCCAAATGAACAAATAAAATAATTTTTTAAAAGTACTGACAAACTTTTTTTTTAAATAGAGAGAGGGAGAACTTTAAACTTTTTGTATAACTGAAATAAATATATTTTAAATTATTTGATTTAAGCATTAAATTGTATGGATATATCATGTGTATTTCATCAAACTGGCAACAGAGAACTATTAAGAACAAAACTCTCGAGTGCCATAGTAACTGGCCTGATTCTGAGAAAGAGATTCTAGACTGGGAGTTCCATAGTTCTCTACCAAACTTGTCCTGATATTTTACAATTATAAATTTAATATAAAATATATAGATTACAAATAGATTAAGTAAAATAAATTTAGGTAAGTACTACCCAAAGGACACACTCCTGCCACTTAAGGACTCTAAACTGAGGATTGAGACTCTGCTGAGAAAGCTACCTTAACAAGCAAAGACAGCTGCCAGCAGTCTTACGAAGGACAGACTAGAAAGAGACAAAGCTGTAGTCAGGGAGACCAGCCCAGTTTGGAGATGATGGAGCAGTAGTTGAGGAACTGGAGAGAAAGAGACAAATTCAAGAGATTTTTAAAAAGTGTTAGTTGCTCAGTCACGTCCAATTCTTTGGGACCCCATGGACTATAGTACATGGTCAGGCCTCTGTCCATGGAATTCTCCAGGGAAGAATACTGGACCCATTGCCTTCTCCAGGGGATCTTCCTGACCCAGAGATCAAACCCAGGTCTCCTGCATTGCAGGGAGATTCTTTACCATCTGAGCCACCAGGGAAGCCCTTTACTAATTGAGAATAGAAGACAAAAGGAGAGGATTTGAACAAGAGCTGAGTATCAGACTCAGATCGCCAGCTTGTGTGCTTGCATGGATCTTGATGGGGCTCCCCCGGTGGCTCAGTGGTAAAGAGATGCTGGAGATGAGGGTTCAATCCCTGGATCAGGAAAATCCCCTGAAGGAGGAAATGGCAACTCACTCTAGTACTCTTGCCAGGGAAATCCCATGGACAGAGGAGACTGGCTGGCTATAGTCTATGGGTCACAGAGGGTTGGACACGACTAAGTGACTAAGCACACACACACAAGCAGGAAATCAGGAGAAAGTGATGTCACAGGTGCCAAAGAAGAAGAGGGGACTTTAGAAAGAACTGTGGTCAATGCTCAATGACACAGAGACAGTGTGTATATCAAAGTTATATTGGATCGAGCAATAGGGATGTCACCTCTGCCATCTGTGGGGATAGGTTCACAATTCAGATGGGGCTGGAAGCCAGATCAAGGTGGGTAAAGTAGTGAAAGGGAGGATTGTAAAGAGGCAGTGATGATTTCATAGACTGGGCTTTGCAGAAGGTTGTCTGTGAATGGAAAGAGAGTTTGTGTAGAAGGTAGAAGGCCTTTTTTTCTCTTTAAAGATAAAAAGCATGAGCTTATTCATAGGCTCTGGGCTTTCCTGGTGGCTCAGATGGTAAAGAATTCCCCTGCAATGCAGGAGACCTGGGTTTGATCCCTGGGTTGGGAAGATCCCCTGGAGGTGCACATGGTAACCTGCTCCAGCATTCTTGCCTGGAGAATGCCCATGGACAGAGGAGCCTGGCGGGCTACAGTCCATGGGGTCGCAAAGAGTCTGACACGACTGAGTGAATAAGCACATTCATAGGCCCAGGGAAGAAAGCAGCAGGGAGGGAGAGAGACAGGGGATACAGTGTAGAATGGATACATGAAAAGACTAAAACATCAGAGGCGATAAGAAAGGTTGGTATCCAGAGTAGCTATGCATAAGTGGTGGAACACTCTCTCGATGAGTTGGAAGGAGGGCAGGATAGGGATAAACGAAGATATGTTTGGAGTTGGATAGAAGGGCAAGTGCTGGAGGGAGTTCCCATCTGCTGATGATTTCTGCAGAAGGGTCATAAGGAGAGTGGTAAAGATTTAGAATCACCATCTAGAAATTTAGGTTGAAGGTGGATGTTTAAAGACACATAGGATGACTGCATAGCACTGCAGAGGATTTGTCTGTGGTTGGAGGTCATAAACTTACAGTTGTGATGATTTGCAATGGATATGCTAATTGCATGATTACAGAGGCACAGAAGATAAGACTGGAATTATGACTGGAATTACAACCAGACTGATCCAGGCAGTGGAATTATAGGCTTTAAAGGTTCTAGGCAAGGCAGACTATTGTCTAAGGTCATACAGCCAATAGGAGTGGAGCTAGATTTGAGTAGCTCGATAACCTTAGCTGAACTTGGAGGCTAGGGTGCTGAGTAGGTCAACTATATGACAGGAAAATTGCCTAGGTCAATGGCAGACATTGGAATGAAGACAGAGCCTAAGATCCAGATGCCAAAGTTCTTGGTGAATGAGGCCTGGTTGAACACTTAATGAATATCTACTGTATCACTGTTGAGTTAGGCTTTCAACAAACAAACATCACTTTAATTCAATCATGATAAAGGTTCTTTTAAAATATTATTGTTTTACAAAACATATGTAGAGAGAAACTAGGAGGAGCCCTAATTTAAAAATTAAAAATAACTTTAAAATTAAATATGAATTGAAAGAATGGGATACCACTATGGAAGCAGTGACAGATTTTATTTTCTTGGGCTCTAAAATCACTGCAGATGGTGACTGCAGCCATGAAATTAAAAGATGCTTGCTCTTTGGAAGGAATGCTATGACAAATTTAGACAGTGTATTAAAAATCAGAGACATTACTTCTCCAACAAAGGTCTGTATAGTCAAAGCTATGGTTTTTACAATAGTCATGTACAGATGTTAAGAGTTGGACCATAAAGAAGGCTGAGGGCCAAAAAATGGATGCTTTTGAATTGTGGTGCTGGAGAAGACTCTTGAGAGTCCCTTGGACAGCAAGGAGATCAAACCAGTCAATCCTAAAGGAAATCAATCCTGATTATTCAATAGAAGGACAGATGCTGAAGCTGAAGATCCAATACTTTGGCCACCTGACGTAAAGAGCTGATTCATTGGAAAAGATCCTGATGCTGGGGAAGATTGAAAGCCAAAGGAGAAGGGGGCAGCAGAGGATAACATGCTTAGACTATGGCATCAGTTCAGGTCAGTCGCTCAGTCCTGTCCAACTCTTTTCGACCCCATGAATCACAGCACGCCAGGCCTCCCTGTCCATCACCAACTCCCAGAGTCACGTGAGTCACATGAGTCACTCAGACTCACGTCCATCAAGTCAGTGATGCCATCCAAGCATTTCATCCTCTGTTGTCCCCTTCTCCTCCTGCCCTCAATCCCTCCCAGCATCAGGGTCTTTTCCAATGAGTCAACTCTTCGCATGAGGTGGCCAAAGTACTGGAGTTTCAGCTTTAGCATCATTCCTTCCAAAGAAATCCCAGGGCTCATCTCCTTCAGAATGGACTGGTTGGATCTCCTTGCAGTCCAAGGGACTCTCAAGAGTCTTCTCCAACACCACAGTTCAAAAGCATCAATTCTTCGGTGCTCAGCCTTCTTCACAGTCCAACTCTCACATCCATACATGACCACTGGAAAAACCATAGCCTTGACTAGACGGACCTTTGTTGGCAAAATAATGTCTCTGCTTTTTAATATGCTATCTAGGTTGGTCATAACTTTCCTTCCAAGGAGTAAGCGTCTTTTAATTTCATGGCTGCAATCACCATCTGCAGTGATTTTGGAGCCCCTCAAAATAAAGTCTGACACTGTTTCCCCATCTATTTCCCATGCAGTGATCGGACCGGATGCCATGATCTTCGTTTTCTGAATGTTGAGCTTTAAGCCAACTTTTTCACTCTCCACTTTCACTTTCATCAAGAGGCTTTTGAGTTCCTCTTCACTTTCTGCCATAAGGGTGGTGTCATCTGCATATCTGAGGTTATTGATATTTCTCCCGGAAATCTTGATTCCAGCTTGTGTTTCTTCCAGTCCAGGGTTTCTCATGATGTACTCTGCATAGAAGTTAAATAAGCAGGGTGACAATATACAGCCTTGACGTACTCCTTTTCCTATTTGGAACCAGTCTGTTGTTCCATGTCCAGTTCTATCTGTTGCTTCCTGACCTGCATACAGATTTCTCAAGAGGCAGGTCAGGTGGTCTGGTATTCCCATCTCTTTCAGAATTTTCCACAGTTTATTGTGATCCACACAGTCAAAGGCTTTGTCATAGTCAATAAAGCAGAAATAGATGTTTTTCTGGAACTCTCTTGCTTTTTCGATGATCCAGTGGATGTTGGCAATTTGATCTCTGGTTCCTCTGCCTTTTCTAAAACCAGCTTGAACATCAGGAAGTTCACGGTTCACGTATTGTTGAAGCCTGGCTTGGAGAATTTTGAGCATTACTTTACTAGCATGTGAGATGAGTGCAATTGTGTGGTAGTTTGAGCATTTTTTGGAATTGCCTTTCTTTGGGATCGGAATGAAAACTGACCTTTTCCAGTCCTGTGGCCACTGCTGAGTTTTCCAAATTTGCTGGCATATTGAGTGCAGCACTTTCACAGCATCATCTTTCAGGATTTGAAATAGCTCAACTGGAATTCCATCACCTCCACTAGCTTTGTTCGTAGTGATGCTTTCTAACGCGCACTTGACTTCACATTCCAGGATATCTGGCTCTAGGTGAGTGATCACACCATCGTGATTATCTGGGTTGTGAAGATCTTTTTTGTACAGTTCTTCTGTGTATTCTTGCCACCTCTTCTTGATATTTTGTGCTTCTGCTAGGTCCATACCATTTCTGTCCTTTATCAAGCCCATCTTTGCATGAAATGTTCCCTTGGTATGTCTAATTTTCTTGAAGCGATCTCTAGTCTTTCCCATTCTATTGTTTTCCTCTATTTCTTTGCATTGATAGCTGAAGAAGGCTTTCTCATCTCTTCTTGCTATTCTTTGGAACTCTGCATTCAGATGCTTATATCTTTCCTTTTCTCCTTTGCTTTTCGCTTCTCTTCTTTTCACAGCTATTTGTAAGGCCTCCCCAGACAGCCATCACTGACTCAATTGACATGAATTTGAGCAAACTTTGGGAAATAGTGCAGGACAGAGGAGTCTTACATACTGAAGTACATGGGGTCACAAATAGTCAGACATGACTTAGTGACTGAACAAAAACAACACACACCTCCATCAGAGTGGTATGTTTTTTACAATTGATGAACTTACATTGACACTATAATTATGGATACATGTCATTCAACATTTGTCCAAATGCATAGAATGTACACCACCAAGATTCAGCCCTAATGTAAAGCCCTCCCTATAGGAGGGAGACAAATTACATGCACAGAGAATGGGCTTGTTTCCCAGGGTCAACTGGTAACCAGACAGTATTGCCAGAAAGCTAGGCCTTTTTGGTCAAAGATAGGTTTTCCAGAGCAGGTTATAGTTTCTCCCACTGCACATGGAGTCAGTTTAGAAAAAATAGAACCACAATGCAATACTTTGGCCACCTGATGTAAAGAGCTGACTCATTGGAAAAGATGCTGATGCTGGGAAAAATTGAAAGTCAAAGGAGAAGGGGCAGCAGAGGATGAGATGCTTAGACTGCATCACTGACTCACCACCTTCTCATAGGTTACCATACCTTCCCAAACTTTCCCATCTATCCCCATACCTTACCACACCTGACCACACCTCGCCACACCTCCTGACAGCTCACCATACCTTCCCACACCTCACCATACCTGACCAAATCTCCCCACACCTTCCCAAACCTTCCCACCTCTCCCCACACCTTACCACACCTGACCAAACCTCCCCAGACCTCACCACACCTTCCCAAACCTCACCATACCTTGCCACCTCTCCCTACACCTTACCACACATGATCAAACCTCACCACACCTTCCCAAACCTCACCATACCTTGCCACCTCTCCCCACACTTTATCATACCTAACCAAACCTCCCCATGCTTCCTCACACCTCTCTACACCTCCCCACACCTGATCACACCTCCCCACACCTCATCTCAGAATAGCTCACTACCCCAACCTTCCCCACACCACCAGGAGATGGTAGCCTCATGCTGAGATGGGCACTTGGAAGTGAGTTCAGCACCACGTAGACAAGCTGGACAACAGGCAGGACAAGAGCAGAAATAATCCCAGTAACAGTGGTTGAATGTGGTACGTAAAGCACACCCTTACAGGAAAAGATGCAGGACAAGAGGAATACCAGGAGAGAAAGAAAGAAAGTCAAGTCGCCCAGTCGCGTCTGACCCTTTGCGACCCCATGGACTGTAGCCCACCAAGGTCCTCTGTCCATGGGATTCTCCAGGCAAGAATACTGGAGTGGGTGGCCATTTCCTTCTCCAGGGGATCTTCCCGACCAAGGAATTGAAAGCGGGTCTCTCACATTGTAGATAGATGCTTTACCGCAGAGGGAGGGACCAAAAAGCAGGATGGATAAAACAGTAAAGGAAGGGGAGGGAGGAGAAAATAAAGAAACAAAGTGAAACTGTAAAAGACTTTATCCTCAGGTCAAGAACACCTTGGTGCTAGTGGCAGGAACTGACACCCTGCCTCTCTCAGGGGGAGTTTATGTTCTGTTAAGACACCTACCAAGGAGGATAGAGTTAGCGCAGGTACTGCAATGGCTTTAACAATACCTACATCGAAGATGTAATCTAAGAGGATAGTGAAAAACAAAGGACTTAGGACTTTTAAGCAGTGGCGTCACATATTGTGACTGTGTGTGTGTGTGTTAGTCCCTCAGTTGTGTCTGACTCTTGCAACCGCATGTACTGTGGCCCGCCAGGCTCCTCTGTCCATGGAATTCTCCAGGCAAGAATACTGGAGAGGGTAGCCATTTCCTTCTCCAGGGCATCTTTTCAACCCAGGGATTGAACCTGGGTCTCCTGTATTGTAGGCAGATTCTTTACTGTCTGAGCCACCAGGGAAGCCCCATATTGTGACTCGTTGAATATATTTCACTTACTAAATTGGTATGATTCTTTCCCTTATTATATTTATTGAATTGTTTTTAAGGAGTCCCTTTAAAATTTCTCCACTTGAGAATACTAACACAATGTTGTCTGATTCTGAAATACCTGACTCTGGATGGTTTCTACAAATCCTCTTTGCAATCAGTGATCTGGTTCCAGATAGAGAGGAGATGACTGAGTGGATTTACCTGGGCTCCTGGAAACCTGGGCAGAGAAAAGAAAGGAATGAAAGCTGCTGAGTTAAACTCAGACTGGAGATGATTTACAAGAGTATTTCTGTCGTCAAGGAGATAACTTGGGGAAAACTATTTTGTATTGCCAAGCAAATTAGTAATTGAAATTGATTCCTGGTCATTGATTTTTGATTCCACATTCTTTTCAGTTGACATTAGTTATAATTTTGAGAACAGTCAAGATTGAGTGCTTACTGTGACCATTATCTCAGACCTTTAGAGAGATGTCTCTTTGGAGATCTAGTCTCTTTTTAAAGGAGGTGGAGAGAGGTTACTCCCCACAGTGGCAGGCGCAAGACCAAAACTTGGGCATCCTAATTTCATTATATCAGCATTTGATGCTGCTGTGGCTGGGTTCCCTGCCAAGCAGGTTCTGAGACAAATTTGCATGCAAGGAATTTATTGGGGGAACTTTCCTGGTGGTTCAGTGGTTAAGAATCTGCCTGCCACTGCAAGGGACATGGGTTCGATTCCTGGTCCGGAAAGATCACACCTGCCTGAGAGCAGCTAAGCATGTGCATCACCACTTACAGAGCCTGTGTTCTAGAGCCCGCAAGCCCGAACTGCTCGAAGCCTGAGTGCCCACAGCCCGTGCTCTGCAACCAGAGAAGCCATGGCAGTGAGAAGCCCATGGACCTTAACGAACAGTAGCCCCTGCTCACTGCAACTAGAGAAAAGCCCGCTTGCAGCAACAAAGATCCAGTGCTGCTAAAAGGAAATAAATAAGTAAAAAATTTTTTAAAGAAAAGAAATACATTTGGAATATACAGCGAAGTGCCCTGGGGAGTAGAACAGAGTGGGGCAGATGGAGGAGTGACTTAACTTCCAGGTTGTCTGGAACTGGGATGGTCCTTCTGAGTTATCCTGACTCGAGGCCATGGCCTGAAACCTCTAACACCTACTCTCTAATCCACCAGTCATTGGATAAATTCTGCTTCCAGGGACAGAGCATAATCTTTGGGGGAAGGCAGTCTTGGGCTGAGGGCAATCCTGGGAGAAGGACTTCACTGAAGGCTGTGGGTCATCATCACTCCCAGCATCTGGGGAATAGCACCCTCCCTTCTTCAGCCTCTGAGGAAGAGCACACCCCCGCCCCCACCACAAAACCTAACACTACCTTGGTAATGATGTTTCACACACATCCACATGACTTTCCACTGGTCAACAAGACCCTTGTTGATAGATCCCTGATTTATATCAGGCCCAAAAGAAGCATAGAGGGGCTTCCCTAGTGGTCCAGTGGCTAGGACTCCATGCTCCCAATGCTGGGGGCCTGGGATCAACCCTTGGTCAGGGAACTAGATCCCACATGCCGCAACTAAGAGTTCCCAAGCAGCAACTGAAGATCATGCCTGCTGCAAGTAAAACCGCATAGCCTAAAAAAAAAAAAAAAAAAAAGGAGCATGGACTTCCTAGATGGTGCAGAGGTAAAGAATTAACCTGCTGATGCAGGAGACCAAAGAGACATGGGTTTGATCTCTGGGTGAGAAAGATCCTCTAGAGTAGGAAATGGCAACCCACTCCAGTACTCTTGCCTAGAGAATTCCATGGACAGAGGATCCTGGCAGGCTATAGTCCAAGGGATCACAAAGAGTCAGATATGACCGAGCAACTGAGCACAGCAGCACATCATACTGCTATGACCCCATTAGGAACTCAATAAAATGTATTGATAATGAACAATCAAAGAAATTAATTATCATATTAACTGCAGTTTGAAGAGGGCAACTTACATGATGATATTTTTTTCTGCATAAAAGCAGTATTTTGAAATTAGGAAAGTAGTTTATCATGTTAAATGCTTCATAATCTTAATATTAGAAAATGTCTTTGCTTTTTGATTGGCTGTTAACCTACATACGTGGCGGAAGAGCAAGAAAAAGAAAAGAAATTAGAAACCAACACGTTATGTTCAGATAAAAGAACATGAGGGTGAGCCTGAAGATACAGCTTTCATGAAAGGCTTCCCTGTTGTTCTAATTAATTGCTCAGAAGCCTGAGAGGGTAAAACTCTGTGAATTTCCAAGTTAGCTTGATATCCTTTTTCATTTATGTCACCAAGGGGTATAAAGTGAATGAATCAATATCCCCAAAGCATACCCTGAAAAATGCTAAACTTTTTATCTCCCTAATAGTTTCTTTTTTCATTAATAAGATTAAAGAAAATCCGCACATTTAAAGTAGGATGAAGACTTGAAATTAGAAGGATATAAACTTGAAAATATGAGACATGCTATGTCACTTACTAAAAATGTGGGTTTGTATTGAATAGCTCAGGTGTTTTCCTCCCACTTGGGAGATTATCGGTGCCAAAGCTCTGTTAGTGTACTTATATACCACTCTCTGTGGGCACAATACTACTTTGATCTAGGGAAAAGAGAGCCCCAGGTTTTAATTAGTGCTCCAAACCAGAAGCAATCTTCAAGAATAACAGTAACCACGGAAGAATCTGAACATCACAAATAGCACTGAGAACTGGAATGAAAGGCTTTTTGTGTCACTGAAGAATCCCCCTGGTAGGCCCAGCTGCAGCTGTTAACATTTGGGGAACATTCTGAACAAGCAGATGTGCCAGAGTGTGGTGGTGTCCCTTTTCCAGAGGGCAGGCCGTCTTGTCTCCGTTACAGGCTCAGGGTGAGTAGGGTGATGCAAGGGACTGCTCTTCCGTTTGAATCATGACTTCTCAACCTGCCAAAAGATCAACTAGCTGAAGCTTTGACTGAGTTTTCATTTTTAAGGATGTTCTGTTCAGAAAAAAAAAAAATTGGAAACATTAAATCAGAGCTCAAGAAAATTTCCATAGAATTTTATTATTTTTTTTGTTTGGCTTTTAAGAATAGTTTGCTAAACAATTTATGATGCAAAGAAAAGGCAGTGCCTTCCCCAATTCCCATCAGCGAGAACACAGTGACCTGGAGGGACCTTTGCTGGAATTCCAGAACCAGTGGAATTTCAGAAGTGGAATACCATTGTTAGTGTGTGCTCTAGCAACGCTGAGATAAAGCAAATAAGTACTCTGTGTCCCCAGACTGCCAACTTTATACCTTCATCATGAAGTCGCATTCAGAATTTTCCTGCTTCCCTTTCCTTGAATGAGACATTAACGTAACCGTTGAGTTGCCGTCACCTAGTCCTCAATGTCTTTCCTTTATCAAGAGCACGTCCATATGAAAACAGAACTGTTCATGGTTTGTTATCTCACAGTCGAAGGAACCACGTGATTATCTTGTCTACGAGTTTTTATGGCGTCATAGAGATGGATGGCACATGCTCACATTCCCTCCCCTGTCACCCCCCACGCAAAATAAAAAACTTTACAAATAAATTAAAAATATTTTTTAAAAGAATTCTGCAAGGAGATTGTCTACTTGGCTCTGCTATTTTGGAAAGCTAGACCTTGATTCAAATTTATGGCCTGTCTTGGCCACATGTGTGTGTAGTGTGTGTGAAAGTCAAAGTGTGAGTCGCTCAGTCATGTCCAACTCTTTGCAACCTCATGGTCTGCCCATAGCATTCTCCAGGCAAGAATATTGGGAGTGGGTTGCCATTCCCTTCTCCAGGGAATCTTCCCCACCCAGGGATCAAACCTGGCTCTCCTGCATTGAAGGTAGATTCTCTACTGTCTGAGCTATCAGGAAAGCTGGAGTTTATTAATTTAGAACTTTATAAAGACCACGAGATTTGTTGACATTGAAGTTATTTCTCTGGAATTAGGACAATTTTGTACAGAAATAGATCACTTGCTTTGTACTTTTTTTTCCCCTGAAACAAATTAAAAGGTTTCTGATATTCTCCAGATCTTTTTAGTGAAATGATATCTTAAGCTAACTTTTTTTTTTTTTTTTTAAGTTTGCTTTCCAAGCCTCAAATACGTGGTGAAAATCTTCAACAACAGTGTCTTTGGTAGCACCCAAATTGTGCTCGAACTTGACCAAAGGAGTCTCTAGCAACCTTCCTCTGCTGCCTACCGCAGTTGGGGGACTTCTTGGTCTCCACTTCCACTGTAATCTGGGTCTTGCTCTCTGTCCACCCTTTTGAATCTCATACCTCAGACTGTCCCTTTCTCTCTGTCCCTTTCTCTCTAAGTTCACTATTGTCTGAGTCAGAGATTTTATTTCCCCTTTTCTGTCCCCCACTCCTAAGGCTCCTGCTCCCACACCCAGCTCTTTATCTCTGTACTCTAATCAAAGTCATACTGGATTCTCCACTTGCAAGAAAGATATTCTCTTAGGTTATGGGTCAATGACCAGTGTATCACATGCCTTTTGATAGTGGGAAGCTATGATTCACATATCTTGTGGTGTTCTGGTCTGGGCAAGTCTCAACTACAGTTTATATCATTAAATCCTGGCCAATACTGAGAAAAGGTTTTCAAGAACCCTGTAAAGGAGGATATGTACCACGTCCTGTCAGCCAAAGGACCTCTGTGTAGCAAGAGCAATGTGACATAAATTTAGGGGTAGAAGAGGCTGTCTCTCTTTTAAGTAAAGATTTTCCAGTGTGTTCCAAGAGGCAGTATTTCTTACTCTTTTTGCTCTTATAGTCAAAGGAGACGTCTGTGTGGGGTTAGCAGGTTTATCCACAAAGATCTGTCTGTAAGTATATCAGACAGCATGGTAATTTATCCTGACGAAGCCCATCTTATGGAGAAGGAAATGGCAACCCACTCCGTCATTCTTGCCTGAAGAATTCCATGGATAGAGGAGCCTGGTGGGATACAGTCCATGGGGGTCACAAAGACTTGGACACGACTACGTACCTATCACTTTCACTTTTTATTTTCCAGCCCATCTAAACAATCCTGATACCTACTCTTTTACTTTGTTTCTTTATTGGTTTATGAGATGCTGTTTAAATTCAGCCAAGTCCACATTGAAGAATATATATATATATATATATATATATATATATATATATATATGGCTGCACTGGATCTTAGTTCCCTGACCAGGGATTGAACCTGGGCCCCCTGCATTGGGAGCATGGAGTCTTAGCCACTGGACAACAAGGGAAATCCCCCCCAAGTTCACATTTACCCATATACTAACCCTTATCCACAGAATATTGAACAGAATATTTGAAGAGCATTCCTTTCCTTCTAACTAATACATTTACTGCCCTACCACAATTTTCACATAGTTTCACCTGCCACCTCATTCCATCAAAGCTGTGACTTCAATACCTGCCACCTTTCTACATCCTTAGTTCTGAGCTCCTGCACATAAACTAGGACAAGAAATTTGCTCCACTATTCCGCACCCTGTTGCTCACACTACCTGGTCTCTCCTCTGTTGAAGACCCTTTATATTGTGTTCAGTTCTTACTTCCCATCGACCTTTTGGACTTGACCATCAAACTGTTTCTTGCTTCCCACTTCTAACCTCACCCAGGACTTCCTTCACCTTGGTTCTGCCCCAGGGCTCTGGGGAGAAACCTATTTTGATACATTTAATGCTCTAGTTAGACTGAACTACTCACTCCCTTTGCAAATGCTATTTCCTCTAAAGAGTACTTGCTGTGCTGTCCTGTCTGACTCTTGATGACTCCACGGACTGTAGTCTGCCAGGCTCCTCTGTCCATGGGATTTTTCCTGGGAAGAATAGTGGAGTGGGTTGCCATTTCCTTCTCCAGGGGATCTTCCCAACTCAGGGATCGAACCTGAGTCTCTTGTGTGTCCTGCACTGCAGACAGATTCTTCACTGCTGAGCCACTTGGGAAGCTATTTCCTCTACCTAGAACATTCTCCTGGTCATTGCTTTCCTGGAGAATATGAGCACATGCAGTTTCTCTAATCATTTCCTCCTTCCCCAACTGTATTCACTACTGTTCATCTTGAGCTATCTCTGTACCTTGAAATTACTTTCAGTGATTATCACACTACATAGAAATTATCTGCTTATATATCTTCTTCTTCACTGTACTTGTATTTCTTGATCAAGATCTTTGTCACTTTTGATCCTTAAATTTCTTGCATAGTGCTTAGAAAATGATAGGCCCTCATTTATTTACTACTTCTTTAGGCAAATATTAACTGCATTGAGGATCTATTGTGTTCTTCCTCTCAAAGAGCATTGAGGAAAGTACAGGCAGCAAGAGTTGTTTGTTTTGTAAATCAAATTGCCTTACAACTCGATTTGTTCACCTTTCTTTCCATTTTATGATCACTGCTCTTCAAAACAGTCTTGATGGGAGTTGGAACTTGATTTCTGTGAGTTTTGATTCCTTTGTTTGGTTTGACTTTTTCCTTTCTTTAAAAAAAATTCCAAACAGTCAGTGGCAGGTGTTTTCCTGTATACCTGAGGATAGTGATTCGGTCATTTTATCGCAACTTTTGTTTTCTACCTATGAAAAACCTATTTGGTTGCAATCATCCAGGATTTTTTTTTTAATTACTTTTTTAAAAATTAAAGAAAATGGAAGATTCGGGCATGTAGTCATTTTCCCTATGACTTTGGTTTTCAAGTTTTTTTTTTTAATTAAAGTTTTCTTGACTGCACTGGGCCTTCGTTGCTGTGCGTGGGCTTTCTCTAGCTTCGGTAAGTAGGGGCTACTCTCTAGTTCAGTGCACAGGTTTTTCATTGCAGTGACTTCTCTTGCTGCAGAGCATGGACTCTAGGCGCTCGGGTTCAGTAGCTGTGGTTCATGGGGCTTAGTTATGGCAGATGGAATCTTCCCAGACCAGGGATCAAACCCATGTCCCCTGCATTGGTGGATTCTTAACCACTGGACCACCCGGGACGTTCAGTTTTCAAAACTTTTTTAAAAGGCTGTTCTTGGCAAAGCTGGTTTAGGGGGAAGCCCCTATGGTATAGTTTGGGGACAAAAGAGCCTGTAGGTTCAAGCACAATTTAATGTGTTCCCGTGGCCTACTCTCTCCTCTCCCATCCTGCAGTTTTACCATAACATCTACCTTGGGCTTAGGTACTATTCTCAAATATTTTTATATGCTTGAAATCTTTATAGTGAAAGTTTGAAATGTATGATTTTCAACAGTGTGATTTATATTTTGAAAAACCAAACACTACAGAGAGAACACTGTTTCAATACCTGAAACTGTTCACGTCCTGTATCCCAGCCAGAGGAAAAGGGTCTCCCTCACCTCAGGAGTTTAAAAGGTGGACTTAGTTGTGGCATGTGGCATAGTCCACTGTGAAATGCCTAGTTCCTCTGATGGAATGGAAACTGGCCAAGTCTGTTCAGACTCTGATGACAATACTAAGAATTATTTTTATCATAGTTGCTAATCAGGACGCAAAGGAGGTTGTCTGGGCCTGAGGGAGGTTAGAGTGGAGAGGGGTAATCGTAAATGGGCCTGAGGGATCTTATTGAAGTGATGGAAAAAATGGAAAACTGCCTTATGGTTATGGCTGCACAACTTGGTAATTTGCAAAAGAAAATTGAAATTTACACTTGAAATGGGTGAATTATATCATATGTAAAATATGCATCAATTGTTTAGTTGATAAGTTGTGTCTGACTCTTTTTGACCCTATGGACCATACGTAGCCCACCAGGCTCCTCTGTCCATGGGATTGCCCAGGCAAGAATACCGGAGTGGTTGCCAACTTCTTCTTCAATGTATCCATAAAGATATATTAAAAAGCAAGGCATACAGCAATGTATTTAATATGCTACCATTTAAAGGAAAAAGCATGAAACCAAAGGGAGGGCAAAAGAGACTGAATCTTTTTTTATATTTTAGATTTTTATTATTTGTGTGAACAACTTAATGTATTGAAATAGTATTCTCTCAATAGTGTTTGGTTTTTTCTAAATCACACTATTGAAAGTTGTACATTTCAAATGTTCACTATGAAAACTTTAAACATGCGAAAATATTTGAGAATAGAACCTATTTCTCAGCTTTAGCAATATCAATACAGTCAATCTTGTTTTAATCTATTCCCCTACCAACATTTTCCCCGGAATGGTTTACAGCAAACCCCAGATAACATCTTTTTTCTAATATTTATTTTTATTTATAAATTTATTTGTCTACACCAGATCTTAGTTCTGGCATGTGGGATCTAATTTCCCAATTAGGGACCAAACTAGTATCTCCTGCACTGGAAGGCAAATTCTTAACCACTGGACCACCAGGGAAGTCCCTACCCCATATCTTTGATTTAGCAAGTTTAAATATTCTAAAACAAATTCCAAACATCATTACATGGCTAAATACTTCAACCTGTGTATCTGAAAATTCGAAGTATTTTTCCTTCTTAGACCCTTCCCCGGTTACCTAACAAAACTAATAATGATTCCCCAAGAAAATCTAATTTTCTGTTTATGTTAACATATGATGCTTCTCAAAATGTCTTTTGCAGTTGACTAGTGCCAACGAGAACCCAGTTAAAGCCAACACATGGTACTTCACGAACGAATCCTCCCAATTCTTTTTGATTCCGCACAGTTCTGACCTAACCATTTAATAAATTTCTTTTTGAGACGGACTCAATGCAAACTAAGGCAGTTTCTCTGTGACCTCATCCTAAATTCTAAGTACGCTCCAAATAACTGGCCCCTAGTCTGTGGCATACTAAATAAAAACATATTCAGACTTCCTGCTGCAAAGTTCTAGCTCCCCAGAGGCGTCTAGAACCACTTCCGCTTCTGGAGCTAATCCGTCTGAAGCGCACACCACGTGACATGTTCGCACATGCGCTTCTCCTACCTGGGGGGTCCTGCGCCTAGAAAGGGAGTTCCCAGCAGATCTTTTCTGCGCTGGGGGCGCTCACCCGGATTTTATAAGTCCCGTGGTGCAAGAGACCATTTTCCTCTGGCAGAAATATAGGAAGATCGTGCCGCTGTCCTCGTGGACCCTCTCCACGCCCGTTTCTCAGTCAGCTGAGCTCTGGGGAGCACATCGTCTTCCTTGATCCTCCTGTCCATCTTGTGGCCAGGACAGGCCCCTCTTCAACTTGTGCAGAGGGTCTTTCTCCCCGCGCCTCTCGTTTTTCTTCAGTTCCTCAGATCTGCATTTTGCAGGCCAAGCTTCTCTCCAGGGGGAGCACTCAGGACAACGTGAAAATGGCTGTGAGACCCAGGAAAATTAGAAAAAAGGTGGGAATTAACTGATATTTCGTCAAAAGAGGGTGAATCTTAATGAA
Organism: Bos indicus; assembly: GCF_029378745.1. Lineage (NCBI taxonomy): Eukaryota > Metazoa > Chordata > Mammalia > Artiodactyla > Bovidae > Bos > Bos indicus. The sequence goes on along the minus strand of NC_091771.1, from coordinate 20,859,270 downwards.
AAGGTATGCCGAAAAAATTTTTTCAATGAAAGTGGTTACCTCGCTGAGGTTTGGGCTTTCACACTTCTGTGCTTCCGTCTAGTCTTAATATTAAAATACCAATAGTATGGGCTCTGGGGGCAGTGGCTTGTCTGTGGAGAAAAGCAGCAGAGGTCTGTCTACACAGATAGGGGCTTTGGCGGGTGCCTCTCCCCCAAACAGGCCTAGAATTGTGTATGGAGCCCATGTTGGAGGCAATTTGATTTGAGGTGTGGGCCGGCTACAGCTCCATGTGCCACACAGGATGGGAAGGGGCAGGATTGTGTCAGGTGAACAGCATTCCACGCGTGGAAAGGCCGGTGGTGCAGGTGTTCAGGAAGGTTAGGTACTGGCGGCGGGTGAGGGGCTGTTACCGAATGCTCATGTGTGGGGAGAGGGTATGGAAAAAAGGAAAAGCTAGACCAGAAGAGTTGGGGGTGGTGTATAGAAGAGGCGATGCATTGAAGACTGTGAAGTGTGTGTGTATGTGTGTGTAAAAGACTGAAATACACAAAAGAGAGAATTCCTGTGATCACCAGACATCACTAGCTGGTGGCTTCGAAGCAGCTTCCTGTGCTGAATAGCTTCTCCAGAAACATTCCATGACTTTATTCTGAGGTAGACTCAGACGTGTAAAAATGTGCTGAGACCAGGCCATCTGAGAAGCCCAGCTGGCTGCAGGAAACCGGGCAGGTAAAGGAGGCAAAGCACCATGCTGCCCTTGCTGCCCTTCGCTCCTGGGATTTTTTCCTGAACCTCAGTGAACTGGATTCCAAAGGCCTTGTGGAGCAGGGTGGCAAATGGATGTGCCTGGGGAAGAGATGTGGTACTTAAGAATTTGATTATTTTTATTTACAGAGGTTGAATTTATCCCACACTTTTGTTTCCTGGGACACAAACATGTCCCTTTTTTAAAAGTCACTAGGAGGGACCTTCTTGATGATCCAGTGGCTAAGATTCCATGCTTCCAACTCAGGGCACCTGGGTTTGATCCCTAGTCAGGGAACTAGATTCCACATGCCAAAACTAAGAGTTTGCACAGTGTAACTAAGACCAGATGCAGTCAAATCAATACATAAGTAAATAAAAACTTTAAAACAAATTTTTTTTTAAGTCACCAGGAATGAATTGGCACCCCCTACCCTACCTTTGGGCTTCCTGGTGGCTCAGTCAGTAAAGAATCTACCAGCAATGCAGGAGCCCTGGGTTTGTTCCCTGGGTCAGGAAGATCCCCTGGAGAAGGGAATGCCACCCACTCCAGTACACTTGCCTGGAGAATCCATGGCAGAGGAGCCTGGCAGGCTGTGTATGGTCCATGGGGTCACAAATAGTCGGACACAACTTAGCAACTAAACAATAACAACAACAACCTCCCTACCTTTATCTTTGAGACCTGAGTTCAGAACTGCTGACCCTATTGCCAGAGTCAAGGTCACTCACTTCCAGAGCCAGGGCTAAAAATGTGATTAATGAAAGTAATTTTGTGGAAAGCCTTTTTTGGTTTTCTTTTTATATGTGCATGTTCATATAAATTTACTATTACTTAGGGGAAAAAAAAAAAGAAAACCAACAGATTAGTTCCTCAGACCTGGACTTTGGCGTTTTTATTTATAATTTGTTTTCAGCCAGTTCCATCTTATGGAAGGATCTACCAGTATTTCACATGATGTTTTCCTTCTTATAAACAGTAGGATCTATATTTAGCATTGAATTTTTTTTAAAGGCTGGTTTTTCTCAGATTATAAGCCTAAATGAAGTATTTAATGTCAGGTATGTATAGTGAGTCGTATAATATCTCCTCCAGTTCATGTCCATATAGGAACTGTCAATGTGACCTCATTTAGAAACAAGGTCTTTGCAGATTGAATTAGTTAAGATGAGGTCATACTGGATTAGGCTGGGCCCGACATCCGATGGCTAGAGTACTTATAAGAGAAAGGAGAGGGAGATTTGGACTCAGACACTGAAACATACATTGGGGAAAAGGTCGTATGAAGATGCAGGCAGAGATTGGGGTGATGTGGCTATAAGCCAAGGAATGCCAGGGGTTGCCACCACCACCAGAAGCTGGGAGACAGGCATGGGCCAGATTCTCCATCAGAGGATCCAGAAGAAACCAGTGGTGCTGACACCTTGATTTCAGGTCTCTAGCTTCCAGAAATGTGGGAGAATACATTACTTCTGTTTTAAGCCACCAATGTGTGGTAACTGGTTACAACAGCCCTAGGAGGCCAATAGAGCATATGTTCCAAGCTTTTACTCCACAGCAGCTTTGCCAGCCCAGCAGCCTGAGAGATTCTGGTAGAATGTAAAGCAGGTTGTACTGCTGCTCTGCTCAGAGTAGAGGACGAAGTTAATGGACTGGCTGACAAGCTCTGCGTGATCTGTACACCATCTCTCTCACCCCAGTTCCTCTCTCTGCCACACTGCCCATCTTGGTGTTTGACAACATGGCTCAGTCCTTTCTACCATTCTAGAATATTCTTTTGCTGACATATGCTTGGCTTGCTCCTTTGCCTCTTTCAGGTGCCTCTGGCACCTTCTTAGTGAGATGATGTCCCCTGACATCTCTATTGAGAATCACCACGAATTCCTTAGCCTCCTTGCTGCTTAATTTTCTTATCATCTAGCACATCATATATTAATATTTTACTTATTTCATTTATCATCTATCTTCTCCCAAGAGAGGATCAGCTGTCTGAGAACAGGAAGTTTCGTCTGTTCTGTTTACCACCATATCCCTTATGCCTGTGTGCCCAACACATAGTTGATATTCAGTGACTATTTGTTGAACGAGTGATTGCATTCATTGGCGTGTAGTTGTGCTTTCTTGTTTATATATGAAAGCACCTAGTTCCATAATACCCTGCTTGTGAACAGCTGGCAAAGGTGGCAGAACTTACACTACTGTTACTGATTCTGGACTCTCCCAACCAAAGCTGGACATTTGGCGGTCTGGGCAGGGAGCACCTGGTGTTCCTGGGCCCACGCTGGGGAGTCTGGAACACCGAGCCCAGAGAGTCCATGTGATGTTTGGAGATTTCCTGTCGCAGTCTGCTCAGGCTGCTATAACAAAATATCATAGGCTGCGTAGCTTATACAACACACTTTTATTTTCCATAGTCCTGGAGGCTGCAAGTCCAGGCAGAGTGAGGTTCTGATGAGAACACCTTCCTGGCTTGCAGATGGCTGCCTACTTGCTGTGTTCTCACATGGCAGAGAGAGCGAGCGAGCCCCGGTGTCTCTTGTGAAAGTCACTCAGTCGTGTCCAACTCTTTGCGACCCCGTGGACTATAGCCCACCAGGCTCCTCTATCCATGGGATTTCCCAGGCAAGAATCCTGGAGTGGGTGTGGGATCAGAGATGGTGACTTCATTTAACCTTAACCGTCTCCTCAGAGCCCTATCTCTAACACAGTCACATGGCCTCCGCATGTGAATTTAGGGAGGACACAGTTCAGTCTGGCCTGTCAGTGCCACATCCAACAATATGGCGCTAAGTCGGCTGCTGTGCAGAAACATTCTATAATATTTTCTCTAACAAAAGTAGATATAGAATTCCAAATATTAAATCCTTCCAGGTAATATAGACTATATCTCAGTCATGTTTTGGCAACTGCCTGAATATAGAAATTTTGAAAAAGCCTTGTATCCTGTTATTTAACTCGTGCTTGGTATTTTATGGTGAGTGGTTGACATGCAATCTAAGGTACATGAAAGTGAAGTGAAAGTGTTAGTCACTCATTCGTATCCGACTCTTTGTGACCCCATGGACTGTAGCCTACCAGGCTCTTCTGTCCAAGGAATTCTCCAGGCAAGAATACTGGAGTGGGTGGGTTGTTATTGCCTTCTCCAGAGAATTGCCCCGAACCAGGGATTGAACCCGGGTCTCCCACATTGCAGGCAGACTCTTTACTGATTGAGTCACCAGGGAAGGTACGTACATAGGCTTACAACAATTCTTGCCTCTCCTTTTCTACTCAAACACCACCTCCTCTTAGGAGTTGTGTTAACAGGGCCAGTGTCAGAGGTTCAGTCTCTCCTAGCTTCCCTCCCAGGATAACCCATCTGAACAATTTCAATATATCACAGCAGATGTCTCAGATATGTGTTACCTGTCACAGGGTGGCTGGGCAAGAGAATGTGGGTGAATCACTGCCAACTGTCCTCACTATTAGAACAACTTCAGGCACATGCCCTGCAGCCTGTGGGTTGGTCGTAGAAGTTTCCTGATAATAATAGTAAGAGTGTACTTTAAGGCAGGGAAGCAGCTTTGCCTCATCAAAGTTATATGATCTTGGGAAAATCATTATCTTCTTTGGACCTTGGTTTTCTCAACTTAAAAGAATTGGGGCAAGTTCCTCCCAACTTCTAATATTCTGAGATAATGGCCCATTCATAGAACCTATAAATCAAAGAGGAAAGGAAAGCACCACTAGCCAACAGGAGAATGTATTGTAAGGTCCTCACTTTGGAAGACGTCGATTGAGAGGCCTCATCATTAGGGCAGAACTGAGAGGACTGTGGTGGACTCTGTTCCTCCTGTGCCTCCAGAAAGCTCTCCCTTCTCTACTGACACTGCCGTAGGGGATGCTGGAGGCAACAGAGCTTCATGCGCCTGCAGGGAGCAGCTGAGTATCTGAAAATTGCTAGAAATCAAAATGAAAACTAGGGAACTCGTAGAGTGTTTTGAACACCATATAAATTTAATGAAGAAAGAAATATTTGCCTTCTGGGAAATTCCCAAGAGCCACTTGCTGCCATGTTACAAGGTCACCATGGCCACAGAAGTCCTGCCTTGAGGATCGGGTCTGGGATGGCTCCAGGATCCTCCTCCTTTGGTTTGGTGTGCTCTGAGGACCTCAGGAAAGCATGCCTTGGGTTGTAGCTGTGTGAACACATTTGCTACATTTTCCTACATCCCAGGGAATGAAAATTGAAAATGTCACCTGAACATTGACTATAATTTTTGTTTTTTCTTTAAAATGTAGTTTAAAAAGCTTTTTTTTTTTAAATTTCACAAAAGGCTGCCTTTCAGGTCACTGGTTCTCTTACATAGTGATATCTGTGGTTCTGACCCTAGCTGCATCTCAGAATTGCCTGGAGGTAGATTTAAAATACTCTAAAGAACAAAGCAAGCCAACAAGCAAAGCAAAATGAAAACAGACTCACAGATGCGAAGGACAAATGGGTGGTTTCCAAAGGGGAGAGGGGTGGGGAGATGGGCAAAATAGGCGAAGGGGATTAAGAGGTGCAACCTCCAGTTATAAAGAAGCCAAGGGCATGTGATAGTCAACATAAGGAATATTGTCAATAATATTGTAATGACTTCTATGAGGACAGATGGTTCCTAAACTGACCATGGTGCTCATTTTGTAATGTATGCACCTTATATAGTACATTTGAAACTAACATAGTATTGCATGGCAACTATATTTCAATTTTTAAAAATAATCAATAAAATGCTTATGCCCAGGCCTCACTTCCAGACTTGGTAGGTTTGAGATGAGGCCCAACATGTGTCTATTGGAAACAGCTCTGCAAGGTTGAAAACAATGGTAAAAATGATGATACTACAGAGATGGTTATAGTAAGGAAAACACAAATGGGTCAATTCCATAAAAAATCAGCTTTTATGTGTGATCTATTTGGACATATCCACCTGGTGTGACTTGATTCTGCTTGGCATAATCTTTAGTTGAAAAGCTGATGGAAAACGAAACTTGAAACATTTTTATAAGTAAAACAAACTCATTATTCCTCCATCCCAACACAGTTGTTTTCATTTTTCCACTTTATCATCTAATCTTTCATACACAGATCTGGTTTATACCTTTATAGTTACAGTACTATGTGAAAAATTACTGCCTTTTGATTTCAGGTTTATCAAAAATATTTTTGAAGTTTCTGCAGTTTTCATGGTTGTGGCTTTCAGTGATTACATAATAGGATGTGTTGTTGATGTATTATACTTTTGTAAATCATTTTCTGGTTACAGAAATTTAGGTTGCTTCTGGATTTTGGCTGTTATAGGTAGCCTTGTAATAAAAGATTTTGTGCATCTAGATTTTTGCTTCTGTGGAATTAGTTCTTTTTGGATAAGTTCCCAGGAGTAGAGTTGCTAGGTCAAAGTGACAGAATATCTATTGGCTCTTGCTATATATTATAAGAAATGCAATTAAAAAATACTACGGACGTATATGTTAATGCATAGAAAATTGGTCATATTACAGTGGTTCAGGCTCCCAAGGGCTAGATGGAGGCTGAGTTCACTACAGTATAAGGAAGTTAAGTGACATTTCTGTTGGAAGGCAAATATAGGCAGATACAGCTTTCAACAAAGTTTTAGTCAGTTGTGCATACAAGTCAATGGGAGTGGTCTGATTTCCGTAGGGCTTTAGGTGGATTCTCACAACTGTTTTGTCTTAAACTGAACAAGACTGTAAATTTGCAGATTCATTTGAATGGTTGTTCTCTACACTATAGATCCGTGTATTCCTCATGGTTATTTTAAGAAAAGAGAAATAGCTACTTGCTTTTGTGTCTTGTGTTTGGAATCTAAAACCAAATTGTATTCTTTGCTTATAGTAGGCTGTCAAATATTTGTTGAATATACGTATAATTGTTCTGCCGTTGCATATTTTAATATGTAATACTTAATTCTAATGAAGTTTGAAAGGTACAGGATCTTCAGTTTACATATCAAGTTAAGGAGAACTGAAGTATAAGAAATACCACTTTTAAGAATAAAACATGATATTATAGTCCATGATCAGTTTACTGCATACAGTTTCCTATTCTTCATTCCTAATTTAACAATTCAGATACATAATAAATAGTCAATATAATATCAGTGTTGATTTAACAGTTGCCAGTTACCAAAAAATTTGGAGGATATTTTTCAGTCCCCCGAAAACTTAACATCTGTTTCCACAGCCCTCTGTGTTATATTACAGATACTTTTTTCCTATAGAGTTTTATTTCTAATACACCAACTGTCATTTCTTTGGAAGTTTTGATTATTTCAGCATTTTGTATATAAGTAATAAAAAATCTGTAATCTATTTCAAAGCACCCTTTCAGCTTTTTGCTTTTTAAAATGTGGGTATTTTTTGATAATCACCTACCATAAATCTCACAGTCCTGGATCATGAATGCATATTTATTTATAAAGGAAAATGTGGGTGGTAAAGGTATCAAACTACAATATCTAAAAGAAAAATAACTTTTAGACTGAAAAGTGAAACTGTATAAAGCAGTGAATATAGCATTAGGAAGAGAGTTGGGAGACCAGGGTTGAATCTGCCTCCATTTTTCATGATTGATTCTGACTAGCCCTCCAGGCCTCCTCTCTGGACCCACCAAATCACTTTCCCTGCTCCATACTTCCCTGGTATATGGAGAAACTACCCAGCTCTCTGGCCTTTTGTGACCATGCCATAAATTTGCAAAATGTTCTGCTCTTGCACATGTTGTTCCTTCTACTTGGAATACTCTTCACCATCTTCTTGGTCTGGAAAATTCCTGATCATCTTTCATAACTAAGTTCAACTACAACTTCCGCAGTTAACTCTTGCTTAATAGCCAGCAACCTTTTCCTCCATCTTAGCTACAGTTCCCCTCCCCCACTCCCCCAAAACCCAGACAAAAAAACCTGGCCTAGTTGAAGAAGGAAACATACTCATTTCCTTTTCTAAGGCATGTTTATTCAGTTTTTCAAATATTTTATAGAATTCCTATTGTTCTAGATGCTTGGAACAGCCTTCCTTCATAGAGCTTTTAGCCTAATAGAGATAGACTATGAATCAAATAAGTGCATTTTTCATAGTATATTGAAACTGATAAGTGCCTATGGAGAAAATAGAGTGGGAAGAGCATAGAAAGTCTCTGCACAAGGGTATCAGTTTTAGGTTGGAGGTTACAAATTGATTACAAATTGAAATTGAGTAATCAGGAAGACTTCAGTAAGGAGAGGACATGTGAGCCAAGATTTGAAGGAGTGAGAAATGGGGATACCTAATAGCGCTCAGGTAGAGGGAACAGCCAGTGCAAAGGCCCTGAAGTTGGAGTTTGCCAATACTATCTGAGGAACAACAAGTAAGCCCATGTGCTTAGAACAAAGTGAGCAGAAAGAACAGTGAAGTGAAGTGAGGTGAAGTCGCTCAGTCGTGTCTGACTCTTTGCAACCACATGGACTGTAGCTTATCAGGCTCCTCCGTCCATGGGATTTTCCAGGCAAGAGTACTGGAGTGGGGTGCCATTTCCTTCTCCAGAGGATCTTCCCAACCCAGGAATCGAACCCAGGTCTCCTGCATTGCAGGCAGATGCTTTACCGTCTGAGCCACCAGGGAAGCCAGAAAGAACAGTAGTAGAGACTAGATCAGAAAGATATAATAGAGTGGATATGGGGGCCAAGACTTTGTAGGGTCCTGGAGGCCATTGTGAGGATTCTGGCTTTTACTAGGAATGTGATAGGAAATCCTTGGAGGATTTGATATGAAAACTGACTTATCCGAGTTACAATCTTAAAGGTTCCTCTGATTTATGGAATATGGACTGTTGGAGGACAAAGCAGTAATCTGGACAAGAGAAGATTGTGGCTTGGACCAAGATTGTGTCAGGGGAGATGGTAAGAAGTGGTTGGATTCTGGATATATGCTGAGGGAAGAGCTAGTAGGATTTCATGATGGAGTAAATGAGAGAAATAAGTCAAAGATGATGCCAAAGTATTTGGTAAAAAAATCTGCCTGCAACGCAGGAGATCCCAGTTCGATTCCTGGGTCAGGAAGATCCACTGGAGAAGGGATAGGCTACCCACTCCAGTATTCTTGGGCTTCCCTTGTGGCTCAGCTGATAAAAAATCTGCCTGCAATGTGGGAGACCTGGGTACGATCCCTGGGTTGGAAAGATCCCCTCGAGAAGGGAAAGGCTACCCTATCCAGTATTCTGACCTGGAAAATTCCATGGACTATATAAGTCCATGGGGTCACAAAGAGTCGGACACTACTGACCAACTTTCACTCACTCACTTCACTCAACTGGAAAGATGAAGCTATTAATGAATTGCAATGATGAAAATTGTGGACGGAGCACATATGGAAGTGAAGTTTAGAATTTGTTTTTGGACATGTTGAGTTTAAGATGATAATTCTCCAAGCCAGGCTTCAATAGTATGTGAACCATGAACTTCCAGATGTTTAAGCTGGATTTAGAAAAGGCAGAGGAACCAAAGATCAAATTGCCAACATCTGTTGGATCACTGAAAAAGCAAGAGAGTTCCAGAAAAATATCTACTTCTGCTTTATTGACTATGCCAAAGCCTTTGACTGTGTGGATCACAACAAACTGTAGAAAATTCTTAAAGAAATAGGAATACCAGACCACCTGACCTGCCTCCTGAGAAATCTGTATGCAGGTCAAGAAACAACAGTTAGAACTGGACATGGAACAACAGACTCTTTCCAAATCGGGCAAGAAGTACATCAAGGCTATATATTGTCACCCTGCTTATTTAACTTCTATGCAGAGTACATCATGAGAAATGCTGGACTGGATGAAGCACAAGCTGGAATCAAGATTGCCAGGAGAAATATCAATAACCCTCAGATATGCAGATGACACCACCCTTATGGCAGAAAGCAAAGTGGGGTCACAAAGAGTCAGACACAACGGAGTAACTGAACTGAACTGAACTGAGCCTTTAAATGGGGCTTCCTAGGTAGTGCTAGCAGTAAAGAGCTTGCCTGCCAGCCAGTGCAAGAGACATGAGAGATGTGGATTTGATCCCTGGGTTCGGAAAATCCCCTTTAAAAGGGTATGGCAACCCCCTCCAGTATTCTTGCTTGGAAAATCCCATGGATAGAGGAGCCTGACAGGCTGTAGTCTGTAGCACTGCAGAAAGTCAGACATGACTGACATGACTTTGCACGTATACACAGCCTTTAAAGGAGAGATGTCAGGTTGTCAGCTGGATTAGTGAGTTTGGAGTTTGGGAGAGACATCTGCTGGAGATAAAAATTTTGGAGTCATCAACATACAATTGATATTTAAAGCCATGACAGTGAATGAGATCATGAAGGGAGTGGTTGTAGAAAGAAAATACAGGAGGTACAAGCCTGAGCCCCAGGGTACTCCAGTGTTACGTGATTAAGCATACGGGTCTGTTACAGCATGTTCACATTTTCTTGTAATTGTTTATGCCTATCTTACATTGTGAACTCCTTGATGGACTGAACTTTACTCTTGAGAGTCCGTCCCTTGGACTGCAAGGAGATCCAACCAGTCCATCCTAAAGGAGATCAGTCCTGGGTGTTCACTGGAAGGACTGATGTTGAAGCTGAAACTCCAATACTTTGGCCACCTGATACAAAGAGCTGACTCATTGGAAAAAGACCCTGATGCTGGGAAAGATTGAGGGCGGGAGGAGAAGGGGATGACAGAGGATGAGATGGTTGGATAGCATCACCATCTCGATGGACATGGGTTTGAGTGAACTCTGGGAGTTGGTGATGGACAGGGAGGCCTGGCGTTCTGTGGTTCATGGGGTTGCAGAGTCGGACACGACTGAGCGACCGAACTGAATTGAACTGAAAAACAGTTTCAGGGACTTACCTGCTGGTCCAGTGGTTAAGGCCCCGAGCTCCTAATGAGGGGTCTGGGTTTGATCCCTGATCAGAGAACTAGATCCCACATGCTGTGGGGCAAGTAGGCACCTAAGAAGTCTACATGCCACAACTAAGACCCAAGGCAGCCTGAATGAATAAATAAATATATGTATTTTTAAACCCAACAGTTTCATATGAGGTATAATTTACCTACCATAACACTCACCTATTTTAAGTATACAATTCAATGACTTTTAGTGTTTACTCACTTTTATATCTGTAATGACAAAGAAGCAGTTAATAAATGTTTTTAGAATGTGAAATTTTAAGTAAACTACTAAATAAATGGATGTATGTGATGTTAGTTGTCTGGATTTCTCTTCTTTGTGTATAAAATGAGAGTGTGACTAGAGGATTTTTAATTCTCTTTCAACTTTGAAATTTAAATGTTCCATATGTTTGTTTCAGAGTCAAGGAATAAATCTCAGTGAGCTGCTCAGGTTTTCCCATTACTAGCTTTTCTAATGGCATAAAGACACAAACTTTTTTAGAAAATTTCTTAATCCAGTGAGAAATTGGTTTTGACTTTCTTGGGTTAGATTATAACTATTAAGGTATGGTTTAAAATTGAATATCTCACCATGAATCAGGAATGGTAGAGCACAAACTTGGGGTCTAGTATTCTTTGGTTTATAATACATATAGATTTATATATGTTTATATATATTGTTGACTTAAAAAATATTCACAACTTAAAAGTTGAGAATTATGTTTTATTTGGTGGAAATTTTTAGGACTTCAAGCCCAGGAAACAACATCTCAAGTGACCCTGAAAGAACCACTCTGAGGAGGTGAGAGTAGGAACCGGGTTATATAGAAGTTTTGCAACAAAGGGCAGGTAATCTGAACATCAAAAGATTATTGTTAAAGAAAACCAGATATCCCAAGTGAAAGTCGCTCAGTTGTGTCCGACTCTTTGCAACCATATAGTCCATGGAATTCTCCAGACCAGAATACTGGAGTGGGTAGGCTTTTCCTTCTCCAGGGGATCTTCCCAAACCAGGGATCCAACCCAGGCCTCCTACACGGCAGGCAGATTCTTCACCAGCTGAGCCACAAGGGAAGCTCTTGTTAAAGGACTTAAAGGAAGTTAAAAAAAAAACCCAGATACCCACGTTAAGGAATTTAGCCCTTTTCTATGTATGGGAAGATGTAAGAGTCTGGGCTCATTCCTTTCATATGCATCTCGGCTATCTGGAGCCAGTATCCCATGTTTTTCACATCCTGAGCTCCCTTGGGGCTCACAGAAGGAGTGACTGCAGTCCTGCTGGCTGTAGAATCGCAGGTATTCTTCCTGAGAGCCTTAGGGCTCAGAAGCTCACATTGGAGGACTAGGATCACTGATGACTGTGACATCCTTGTTTTCTCATATGGCAGGAAATACTCCATTTCTCAATATTTATATACAGGTTTCCTATGTTTCAACATGAGAGTTAAATTAACATTTACTCTAAGCAGATTGGGAGAAATGAAAGATTGTAATCCCTGGCGCAAACACTAAAGAAAGAATACCAAGAGATATGGCTTAAAAGTCAATACAAGAATTAGGATGAAATGCTACAAGTAGTTGTTTAACATAAAAGAAGGTAGGAAAGAAATAATAAAGATAAGACAAACAGCAAAATGGTAAACCAAAATACAATCAGATTAACAATTACATTAAATTGGCCAAGCACTCTGATCAAAAAGAAGAGATTGTTAGACTGTAAGACTGAATTTAAAAAGCAACACCCAATTACTTGCTATATGTGAGAGACACGTTTTAAAAACAGAAACATAAGTAGAGTAAAAGCATCTAAAAATATAAGAAAGTTAGACTGGCTACATTAATAAAAGGATAGACTTCAAGAAAAGTTTTATAAGAGGCATAGAGATATTTTATAATGATATTATGCATTGCTATGATACATAATTATATATATAGAACTTCAAAATACATGAAGCAAAAACTGATAGAACTAAAGGGAGAAATGGACAAATACATAAACACAGTTGGAAATTTTTAAATACTTCTATAGTAATGGATAGAAAAAAAACAACCAGAAAAATCAGTAAGGCTGTAGAAGATCTCAAAAACATTATCAACACTATAACCTAACTGACATTTATAGAATAATGTACTCATCAACTTCAGACTACACATTCTTTTCAAGTATGCAAGGAATGTTCACCAAGACAGCTCATATCCTGGGCCATAAAATAAATCCCAATACATACCAAAAGACTGAAATCTTACAGAATGTGTTCTCTAACCATAATAGAATTAAATGAGCAATAATAACAATAAGATAAAGAGAAAAGCACCAAATATTTTGAAAGTAAAGAGCATATGTGTGAATAACCCCTGAATCAAAGAGAAATCACAAGGGAAATAAAATATCCTGAATTATTTGATAATTTAAGCTCAACATATCAAAATTTGTCTACTAAGCTGTACTCGGAGTGAAATTTTTTGCTTTAAATGTTTGTTAGAAAAAAGATCTAAAATCAGTGATCCAAGTTTTGACCTTAAGAAAATTTTAAAATAGTGTGCACCTTAAACTTACCCAATATGTCAACTATCTTAGTAAAGGTGGGGGAAAAGAAATTAGAAAAATGAGAGTAAATTAAGGGGGCTTCCCAGGTAGCGCTAGTGGTAAAGAACCCACCTACCAATGCAGGAGACCTAAGAGATGCGGGTTTGATCCCTGGATTGGGAAGATCCCTTGGAGAAGGGCCACCCACTCTAGTATTCTTGCCTGGAGAATCGCATGGACAGAGGAGGCTGGCAGGCTACCGTCCATGGGGTCAAAAAGAGTTGGACACAACTGAAGCGACTTGGCACGAACTCAAAGTAAGCAGTAAGAAAGGAGTAAGAAAGAGCAGAAATCAATGAAACAGAAAATGTTGTAGCTACGCATTCCGGGAAACAAACTCACTCAGAAGGACAATGCAGATAGTGGAGTGCAGTTTATTACACCAGCGGGCCCAAGGCAGAGTCTCCTCTTAGCCAAGGACCCCGACCAGCATTTGTGAAAATCTTTTATACCCCATGTGTACGTGTCTGAACCCCCCACCCCAAATTCCTTGAGACTTACATAAACCAAGGAAAATACAATCCCAATAACCCCATCATTCACGTGCTATGTGCTCATGTGCTCAAACAGTCAAACAATTAACCAATAATCAATAAACCCGAGGTTACACTCCGATAGATACAGAAAAATGTATGGCCTGTCTGGAGGAAGGGGTGATTAGTGTATGTTTTCTCTTAGGCGATGAGTAACCTAGATACTATCTTCAAGGTTCCGCTGTCTGGAGGGGGTCTTATCCTTCTGTTGTTGTTTTCATAGGCACTAAACACAGAGTTCAGAGTCCATTGGAAAGGTGGCTGAGCATGATCAGCATGAACAGGCCTAAGATGGAGTGAGTGAAGTTGCTCAGTCATGTCTGACTCTTTGCGACCCCATAGACTGTAGCCTACCAGGCTCCTCCGTCCATGGGATTTTCCAGGCAAGAGTTCTGGAGTGGGTTGCCATTTCCTTCTCCAGAGAAGATGGAGTCCAGGCCCTATGAATTCCTTCTTCAAAACTAGACAAAAACAGAGAATATTAATGAAACCAAAAGTTGGTTCTTTGAAAAGATCAATGGGGGGAAAAAAGAAGGTACAGGAAACCCTGGCACTCCAATGGTTAAGACTTGGATCTTCCACTGCCCAGGGTCTATTCCTGGCTGGGGAAGATTCTGCATGCTGCACAGCATGGCCAAAAAAAGAGAGAAGATACAAATCAGCAACATCAGGAATAAAAGAGGGAGCTCAACTACAGAGTCTACAGACCTTAAAGGATAAAAGGAGATACTATAAACAACTTGTGTCTGTAAATTGTCCAATTTAGATGAAATAGCTTTCTTGAAAGACACTATTTATCAAACTGACATAACAAGAAGTAGAAAACCCAAATAATCTTAACACCTATGAAAGAAATTGAATTAATGACTTAAAACCTTGCCACAAACAAGACTCCAGGCTCAGATGGCTTCACTGATAAATTTTATCAGGCATTTAAGGAGGACATAATACAAATTTTAAAAAACTATTTCAGAAAAGATAGAAGGAAGGAATAATTTTCTACTCGTTTCATGAGGCCAATGCTTAACTTACCACCAAAACTAAGCATAGATGTTACAGAAAGGAAAACTGTTACAGACAATATTTCTCATGAGCATAGATGCAAAAATCCTTAACAAAATTTTGGCAAATCAAATTCAATAAGAAAAAGGGATAATACATCATGAACAAGTGGTTGGGATGGGATGGTTTCCAGGAATGCAAGGTTGGTTAACATTTGGACATCGATCAGTATAACTCAGCATATCAAGAGAATCCTTCAAACTGGGCTTCAGCAGTAAGTGAACCGAGAACTTCCAGATGTACAAGCTGGATTTAGAAAAGGCAGAGGAACCAGAGATCAAATTGCCAACATTCATTGGATCATAGAGAAAACAAGGGAATTTCAGAAAAACATCTGTTTCATTGACTACAATAAAACCTTTGACTGTGGATCACGACAAACTGTGGAAAGTTAAAGAGATGGGAATACCAGACCACCTTACCTGCCTCCTGAGAAACCTGTATGCGTGGCAAGAAGCAACAGTTAGAACCAGACATGGAACAACGGATTGGTTCAATATTGGGAAAAGAGTACAAATAGCCTGTATATTGTCACCCTGCTGACAATTTCAAAGTGAAAGGTGTGTAATTCTTTTTTTTACTTGAAGGCCATTGTAGGGTTATTAATTGGCCTAATTACAATAATGTTGTGTCTCAAAGAATAGGGAGGCCCGAGAAAAGGGATGGGGGACTAATCCATCAGTAGAGCAATCAGAATATACACATTTATCAACTGTTTGCCCGCTTACGTGGGCACAGTTCATGGTGCCCCAAACAATTACAATAGTAACATCAAAGGTCATTGATCACAGATCACCACACAAATATAATGAAAGTTTGAAATATTATGCAAATTACCAACTGTGACAGAAACATGAAGTGAGCAAATGCCTTTTGAAAAATGGTGCCAATAGACTTGCTCAACGCAGGGTAGCCACAAACTTTCAATTTGTAAAAAGCATAAAATCTGAGAAGTGCAATAAAACGAGATTTGCCTCTAGATAATTAAATAAGCCCAGATCATATGTACCAGCTGAACTTCAAGGTCCCTGCCAGCACTACATTCTTGATCTTGTCTACATCCCATTGAAGAGTAAAGGAGATGAGTTTGTTAGTAGTGTTTTCATGACTTCCTAAAATTAGCACAATCATCATGAAGTGTTTTTGTCAGAGAGGAAGGGAATAATTATCTTGTATAATTTTTTCTTTTTTTTTTTGGCCAGAGAAAATTATGTGTTAATAATAACTCTTTGCAACCCCATGGTCTGTAGTCTACTAGGCTCCTCTGTCCATGGGATTTTCCAGGCAAGAGTACTGGAGTGGGCTGCCATTTCCTTCTCCAGGGCCAGAAAACTGAAGAAACCGTTTTTTACTGCAGTGGCAGAAGGCCTGTGATTTTGGTAGGAAACACTGAGTAAAGGGTGTGGTAAGTAGCAGAAGGAAGTGAAAGTAAAGAAAGAAAAAGAAACACAACTTCCAGCAAAATGAAGGCTCTTATTACCATCCAGGTTACTTTTCTGATACAAATTAGGTAACTATACAAGTTGATGCATTTATTTTCCTACCAAGGCATTGTTCATAGCTGCTGTATTATGAATTATAACAAGTCAATAGATTCCCAAAATGCATTGAATAAGGCCATTTCATTAGGCACTTTTCTGATGGAACACATTGCGTGTTTCACAACAACTCCGCGAGGTGAGTACCGCGCTAGTTCTTACCCTTTCCACTTTACAGATAGGGAAACTGAGATTCAGTCCACTCTATCGTCTTTCTTAAAAAGCAAGATATCCTAAATTTGGAAGCACAATTCACCTCGTGACTTTGGGTAAGGGATTGTGGTCATGTAATACCCAGCTTACTCAATTGTGGTGAGGATTCCTGTGATCATGTATGTAAATTCCCCAACACACTTTTAGTTTTTGGTAATGAGTATTTACTACTTGAAAAGAACCATTGATTTTAACTGTTAAAATTAGTAAAGCGGTTTAGAAGATGTAAGATTAAGAAGATCCTGGATGGCAAGACTATTGAAGACAATGGAAGCAACTCTAACTGAATTAACGGTGTGACAGTGGAGGGCATATTTTGGGAATGTGAAATAGGGGTGGCATTAGGTTTGGAGTTTGCAGAGGAGATGAGGCTAGAAAGTTTGGCGGGGGCTGAAAACTGTGGACAGCTTTGACTGCTTACATGCAGTAAGAAGGCGACTAAAAGCGTTGATGTATGTGGGGAGGGTGCTGGTCTTTGATAAAATCTTACCATTTTTGTAGGAAAAGAACTCTAATGACAGTGTAGAGCATGGGCTGAGGTGGCAGGGCAGAGATAGAGGGACTAGCCAGGACATTCTTGTAAGGTTTCAGTTGAGATTTAATGAAAGTCAGATATGGGGCTGCAGAGAAAAAAGAACTTTAGAAACACAAGGTATTCTCTACTAGGATATTGGATGGGAGAGAGTTGAGTGGGAGATGCTGGAGCTAGAACATTTCTGGTATTTCAAGCTGAAGTCACATCTAGCTCAGTTATAACTTGTGATCAAGTACCTCAGTAAAAAGAAGGATTAGGTTTGTATGGAAAGATGAGCTCAGTTCAGGATGTGTTGAGTCTGAGATGTTTACAGAACTTCCCATTGGAAATATGGGCCCAGGGCTTGGAAGATGAATCAGCTGAAGGCAGATGGCAAGTCACCCTCTTAAAGATCACAGCTGAAACTGCCCAAGTGGATGAGATCATTGAGGAATGACGTGCAGAACGAAACAAATACCATCAATATTAGTAACCATTTCAAGGATCTTCCTATGCACTTAGATTTTGGCTGACAGGGGAAAGACCAGCAAACAAAATTAAAACGTGGGTGTAAGTCTGGGCTCTTACACGCATGCTTTCATTACTTCTCTCAAGAACACTGTGAGGTAGAAAAAAGGAGGGAGAAGAGGCAAACCCTTGCTAAGGTCCTCACTTTCAGGGTAAAGGCAGAAGAGGAACTAGAAAAGGGAAGAAAGATCAAAGCTTTAAAAAGTTACTTTAAAGCTCCACAGGCAACTTATTATCATCATAAGACAGAGATCCTGCCTCCAACATTCTTGGACTCAGGATGCACACACATCAGAAGATGTGAAACAACCTATGGGGACATTTAGGAAGTGCTGAGTGCATGGAACAAGAAGTGCTATTTAATTGTGAATTGGGCTGGATTGAGCTGGTCCAGGAAGCTCTGAGAGAAGACATGTGTGCAGGGTCTTGACATCCACTTAGATGAGTGGATAAGAGAGCAGAGCAGTGCACGTCAGGGGACCCATGGTCTTAAATATCAAGCATTTTCTCTTAGCTCATAGTTACAACTGAGGTATACCAGAAAACATCCCACAGACTCCCAGTACTTACAGCCTATTTTTGTTTTAACTCTAGATTTTCCACTTCCTCTGAATGCAACTGGAACACACTTATCTTTTCATCAGGTTTGATATTTGGCATCTGACCTTCCTTTTAAAGCATCAGCACATTTCAGCTTTTCTTTCAGGATGCTATTTATTTTAGTTCCAACATTTATTTACATACCTGTGATTTTTCAAGATTAATTCTCTTAATGTCAAATCGTGTGACATTTCTGAACTGTTGACATTATGCCTAGAGATTTTTAAAGAACAGTTATTTCCTCGTTACTTCCACAGTAATGATCTGAAAGTTGTTCCTTTCCCTACCTGCCAAATGAGGAGGGACCCTGGAGCAAAGTCACGTCCCAGGCTGGAGTGGACATTTGCTGCTCCTTGGCTTCCCAGCATCCATTCACCGTCCTGTTCTTATTTATGAATCCCTTTTTGGGGATTCCTGGCTCCTTACTGTGAGTCCCAGTGAGCCTGTTAAGGAACCCTTGGCTTCTCCTTGCCAAGAGTAGTTAGTGACTGAAGCTGGCCAATCAAATTTTACTCTAGGACAGTGCATCTTTTTTTTTTTTTTTTTTTAAGATATATTTATTTTAGTTTTTGGCTGTGGTGGGTCTTCGTTGTTGCATGAGGGCTTTCTCTGGTTGCAGTGGGTAGGGGCTACTCTTCATTGCAGTGTGTGGGCTTCTCATTGCATTGGCTTCTCTTGTGGAGCACAGGCTCTAGGCACGTGGGCTTCAGTAGTTGCAATGCGTGGGCCCAGTAGTTGCGGCTCCTGGGCTCTAGAGTGCAGGCTCAGTAGTTGTGGTGCATGGGCTTAGTTGCTCTGTGGCATGTGGGATTGTCCCAGACCAGGGATGGAACTGGTGTCCCTTGCATCGCAAGGCAGATTCTTAATCACTGGACTACCAGGGAAGCCCTCCGACAGTGCATCTTGAACAGAATAACTCAAGGGCTGTTATGAAAGAAAAAAAAATTGGAGAAGGATTTTCTTCATCAGAGGTGCTCTGAGATCATTGATTACTTCCTACCACTTGGGTGATTCAGAGTTGCCCTGTTTCTGCCTTCGTGAGCCTCGTTCTTCAAGTCCTTTTTCAGTTCTCTGAGCTCTCTCACACTTTTCTAATAAATTCTCTCAATTAGAGTCAATTTCTATTATTTAAAAAAGTTAAACAAAAAAATGAACTCATTCTCTGACTCTACTAGAAAATCCAGTTTTCAGCTGTTTGCCAGTTACCCCCACTGATGTGGGGAAGCAGGAGGGATATGGATGGGTACAAATGTATAATTAAAGGAGATTGTGACAAGTGATACTTTGTCTTTTTTCAGTGTCCAGTGAATTGAATCGCCATCTACATGGTTGTTCACGGACGGAGCTGGAGAATCCTACTTGATACGCAGCCTTGTGTGCTGGATCCACGCTCCACCCTCCTTTACTTGCCGTCTCCCCCAGCAGATGGTTTGAGTAGAGAAAGTCAAGAGCAATTAATTGAGTCAAGAGGCCCCTGTGTTCTCTGGCTTCCTGGTTGAGTTTGGTCCTCCTCCTAACTTGAGAGTGAGTGTGAGTTTTCTTAGTTCCCACATTGAGAGGTTGCCTCAGGCTGGCTGTGTCCAGCAGTGTGCTTGTAAATGTTTAACAACTGGGTCTCTGAAAGGAAAAAAGAACACAAGTTCTGGTTCATATTATTCACTAGGGTCTCTGCTATATTACCAACCAAAACCTACGTGGCTACCCATGTGATGTCATTGAATGTATAGCTAGAGAAAGGTGGTAGCAGTCAGCTCCCTGCATGTCCAGGCACATGACTGGCCGTGTCGCCTGACAAAATAACTCAGCTTCTCTCAAGGTGGGCCTGCTGTCCGTGATTCTCTCACCTTCGGAGTTCCAGCAACCTCTCCCTCCTCTTGGCCCTTGGGTGTAGGGGGTGATAACAGCTTCTACTGCTTCCAGTGTGGTCTTTATTCCTTTGTGGTCTTTCTTTTCCTTGCACACACCTTTGTAAATTGTCCTTGTGTAAGAAGACAAAACGATTCCTACATATACACAACTTCTCAAATTACCCTCATTTGAAAGTGCTGTCTTTTTCACAACGAGCACAGTGGCAATCAGCCTCCAAGGAGGCCCCTAGCAGGCTGTGCCTCCTGTGCAGTCCCCTCATGTCCTGTGTAGTCCCCTCCCACATCGTGTCAGACTTGGTGTGTGTTAACCGTAGAAGGTGGCAGAAGTGATGGCGTGTCTCTTCTGAGACTGCTCGTGAACAACACCACAGCTTTCTTCTTGGTCACTTTGCACACTCTCTCTTTTTCTGATCATTCACTTTGGAGTGAACCAGCCTTCACATCAAGCATTCCCCATGTCGTAAGGAACTGAGGCCTGCAGTCAATCATGTGAATGAGATTGAAAGCAGATCCTCTAGCCCCATTGAAAACTTAAGAATGTTGTGACACATGCCAACAACTTCGCATCAGCCTCATGAATGACTGAGCCAGAGCCACTCAGGTAAGCTGCTCCCAGGTCTTTGACCTTTCAAGACACTATGCTACGCTATGCTGTGCTATGCTAAGTCACTTCAGTCGTGTCCGACTCTGTGTGACCCCATAGACGGTAGCCTACCAGGCTCCCCCGTCTCTGGGATTCTCCAGGCAAGGACACTGGAGTGGGTTGCCATTTCCTTCTCCAATGCATGAAAGTGAAAAGTGAAAGTGAAGTCGCTCAGTCGTGTCCGACTCTTAGCGACCCCATGGACTTCAGCCTACCAGGCTCCTCCATCCATGGGATTTTCCAGGCAAGAGTACTGGAGTGGGGTGCCATTGCCTTCTCCGTCAAGACACTATGTGAGATACTAAATACTTATTGTTTGAGGTAATTTGTTTTGCAGCAATAGATAACTAATTCAGGCACCTTGATGGACACAATTCCCCACTCTTATCCTTCATTTCTAGGGATTTGCCTCCTAAGTATCTACTCACTTCTCCCCTTCTCTGCTGCCATCATCCTAGTCCAAGTCTGGACCATGGTGACAGATTTCTAACTGACCTTCCCACTACTGCACTCCAGCAAGAATGATCAGTGGAAACCCATGGGTGATATTCTCCTTATTAATATCACCTGGAAACCTGTTGCTCTTAGAATCAAGATTAAAATCTGTTTTAAAAAACCATTTATGTTTGGCTGCACTGGCTCTTCGTTGCTTTGCTTGGACTTTCTCTTGTGGTGAGCAGGGTCTGTTCTTCATTGTGGTGCACAGGCTTCCCACTGCGGTGGCTTCTCTTGTTGTGGAGCACAGGCTCTAGGCATGTGGGCTTCAATAGTTGGAGCACTCGAGCCCAGAGGTGGTGGTGCATGGGCTTAGTTGCTCCGAGGCATGTGGCATCTTCTGAACCAGGGGTTGAACCCGTGTCTCCTGCATCGGTAGGCAGATTCTTATGTATGCGCCACCAGGGAAGTCCAAATCTTTATATGGCTACATGACCCTGGATAGCTTACCCTTCTTACCTTTATAGTTTATCCTTGGCTACCCTCACTTGAACCTTGGACTATAAAGTTGGAGTTGGACTGTAGAATTGGATTATAAAGAAACCTGAGTGCTGAAGAATTGATGCTTTTGAGCTGTGGTGTTGGAGAAGACTCTTGAGAATCCCTTGGACTGCAAGGAGATCCAACCAGTCCATCCTAAAGGAAATTAGTCCTGAATATTCACTGGAAGGACTGATGCTGAAGCTGAAACTCCAATACTTTGGCCACCTGATGCAAAGAACTGACTCATTGGAAAAGACCCTGATGCTGGGAAAGATTGAAGGCAGGAGAGAAGGGGACGACAGAAGATGAAATGGTTGGATGGCATCAGTGACTCAATGGACATGAGTATGAGCAAGCTCCAGAAGTTGGTGATGGACAGGGAAGCCTGGTGTGCTGCAGTCCATGGGGTTGCAAAGAGTCGGACACGACTGAGTGACTGAACTGAACTGAACTGACCCTCACTTACACTCGCCCACCCCTCCATGCTTCAACTTTGGACTACTTTGTATCTCTTCTAACTGCTAAGGTTCTTCCCGGAATTGAGTACTTTAGGTGGACAGCTTAAAACACTGCTTTCTGGCAAGCTTCTCCTGCCTCCCAATCAGCCCAAATCATCCTTCAAGTCTCAAGGTTCAAGACCTTAGAAAAGCCTTCCTGGTCCTCTACCAAGACTAGGGTTAGCCCACCATTCAAGCAGTATTTCTTGGGAATCCAACACAGGCATTACCTTGGGTTTTGCAATATATAAGAGAATTTCTTCTACCATTTGTTCTTGGTGTGTATGACAATTCTAACCCAAATATGTGATTAACGTTCATCACCATTACTAGATTATAAATGTCCTGCAGACAGACACCACTGTCTGCCTGTTACCAATGCCTGACTTAGCAGTGGGTGCCCAATTTATATTTGTTGGAGAAATGAAATACATTTGTTGGAGAAATGTTGGAGTTAGACCCAAATTTGAATACTTGATCTACTGTTTGCAAACTGTGTGACTGGGCCACAGTTCCATCATCTAGCAAATGTAAATAACCACAGTACCCACACTTCAGAGTGTTAACGTGAGGACCAAATCCGATAGTCCAATGGCAGGTGCTCAGAGCACTGCCTCAGACCTAATAACACAATGCAGATGAGACATTTTATTATTAAAAACAAATTTAGGGCTTCCCTGGTGGTCCAGTGGTTAAGAATCCACCTGCCAATGCAGGGAGCACAAATTCGACCCCTCGTCTGGGAAGATCCCACATGCCATGGTTCACCTAAGCTTGTGCACCAGGACTACTGAGCTCACGCTTGGTAACAAGAGAAGCCACAGCAATGAGAAGCCCGCACACCACAATGAAGAGAAGCTCCCACTCATCGCAACTAGAGAAAGCCTGCGTGCAGCAATGAAGACCCAAGGCAGTCAAAGATAAATAAACGATAAATAAAATGAATTTGACTCTGCATTCATGTCACAGAGCTGTCATTTTGAGACTGTCCAATTATTGCCATCTACATTTTCCTAGTCAACGCTTTCCCTCCTTCTTCCCCAGAATTAGCCTCGTGTTGTTGTGCAGCTTAGCTAAATGTACAGTCCCTTCAGGATTTCTCTGAAAACTTGAACTGATGCAGCAATTTTTTGTTTGCTATAAATTTCCCCACTTACGGGAATGATTTTTAACATGCATGTATGTTTGGGAGAAAAGGGAAATGATACATATCCTTCAGGGGGATTCTGTGTCAAGGAATTAGCAGTAATAAATAGGAGTCTCTGTTATCTCAAAGAACACAGCAGATATAAATCAAAGTGAAAGAAAACTAGGAAGTCATGTGGCCACAACTTTTGATTATCCTCATCAGGATTGTTTATAGCAAATCTTGATGTGCATTTCTGTTGAAGATACTAAATGCATAGAAGACATAACTTAAAACATACCCATCATAGGATAGTGTGTTCATTCCTAAAGCTACATGGTGAGACCAGGATTAACAATAGTTTTGTGAGCCATGAGCTTGGGGATAGTAAAAGCAACCTTAGTGACTTGTTTCATGGCTTAGAATCCCTTCCTGGTAGTTTCCTCTTTAAGGGGAGAGAGGTCAAGCTTTACCTCTGAAGTCACTCTCCAACACTCAGCCTTGGCTCTAACCCAGAGTATGTCCCTTCTTCAGCTGCAGTATGCTGGAAGCACTGCCTTGAATGGAATGTGCTTGCTTTTTTAGCAGCATCTGCCAGCCGTATGACTTTTGATGCAGAGCCCTGAAAGCAGGACCATCTCTCATCAGAAATCTGCCACCCCTGGTCCTGCCATGCTGAAAGGCTTGGAAGCTTCTCGGAACAGCTCATTCTCAAGGTGTTTCTCAGAATCAGAGAAGCTCTCCTGCGGGTCTGACCAGTGACCAGAGAAATACTCAGAGACCGCAGAAGCCTGCCTCACTATGCAAAGGAGAGAAGAAAACAAAAAGGGAGAGAAGGAACAGCCTCATATTTGCCAAACCCAGCTGCTCTTAAAAACCTCAATGCCTGTGCTTATTCACCACTTAGACATGTTTCCGAACTCAGACTCCTTCCTTCTCTCTCGAAATCTAAAACTTTTCCCTGCCAAGGCCACGAAACCCCATTCTCAGATATTTTTTTTATACTGCAAGGACAGATGAAGTTTCAGAAATGAAACCAGGCTCCCTGTACCCCAGAATTAATGAAATTTCCCTCTATAGTTCTTCTTAAAAAAAAAAAAATGTATTTGGTTGTGCCAGGTGTTAGTTGCAACATATGGGATCCTCGATCTTTGCTGTGGTTTAGTTTCCTGAACAGGGATCAAACCTGGACCCCTGCATTGGGAACGTGGAGTCTTAGCCGCTGGACCACAAGGGAAGTCCCCCTTCTATAAGTCTCACAACTGAAATATTTCCAATATTTAGAGGCTTAAAAAGACCACTAAATCCTGAATTCATCTGTTTCCATGGGCCCCTAGGGTTGATTCAGGTAGATATATGGAATCGGATATTCTTGTCCTCAAAGTCATCTTTAAGCTGGAGAAATCAGTGTAAGATACAGCTCTGAAAGTGGAGAAGCTTGTGAGAAGCTCGGCTGTCAACAATGCCTGGCCATTGACCTCCTGGAGAGACTAAGTGTTTCAGACAGCCAAAGAGCAGGGATTCTTTTTTACTCCTAGAGCGTTTGACTGATAGTTGTGCCCATCTTGAGAGTATCAAGAATCAAGGATGCTTCCCTCTTATCTATGTGTTTACTTTCTTCATGTATCAGTCAACATCTTTATCAAAAATGTGCTAATGGTTTTAGGCCTAGGTGTGGCTCAGCCATAAAGCTGCCAATGCAGAAGATGCAGGGACTCAGGTTTGATGCCTGGGTCGGGAAGATCCCCTGGAGAAGGAAATGGCAACCCACTTCAGTACTCTTGCCTGGAAAATCCCATGGACAGAGGAGCCAGGCGAGCTACAGTCCGTGGGGTCACAAAAAGTCAGACATGACTTAGTGAGTAAAAACAATGAACAACAGCTTAGTTTGATTAGCAAAGGTCCCCTTTATTCAATTGCATGTCAATTTCTGAGTAGGAGTTGAAGAACTAGGTAGAATTATGGCTGAAATTAAATTTTGCTGTTGATTCCTATAAAGAAAAGGAGCTATTGATAGGGGTTAGGACAATGTCAGTGTTCCCAGTCATACCCCTAGTTAACACTTACTGTTAATATTAAACTATAGTAAGTATATCATTTGGGGTCCCAAGAGGAAACAAGTAGAACACTCAAATTAGGATAACTTATTAAGTGTTATAAATGTTATAAAAAGCTAAGTACAAAACTGAAGGTAGAGTTAAGCGAGCCATAAGGTGTGGGATGAATTCAGAAATGGCAGCAGCCAAATAGTTATCACTCCTGGACCCCAAGGGACAAGGTGAGGGAAAGTTACAGAGCCTGGAAGGAGAATCATGCATAGCAGGTACTAATACTTTGAGAGGAGCAATGAGGAGATCACAGCCAGTCCAAGGCAACCTCTCCCTCTCCTCCCTCCTCTGTGTCTCCTGCTAGACTCCCCTTTGACTCAACACATCTTAAAGCCAAAGACACAGAGCCATATGGGGCATACTTGGGCCTGAGAGCAGAAAGTAGGAAGCAGGAGAGGGAATCTGGAGGAACTAGTATAAGTTATCTGACACCCCTGGATTCACAAAGCATGGCTGACCTCCTTCTTACCCCTATATGAGTCTCCATGACTAAAGAGTCTCCATGACTCTTTTCCCCCAGGTTTAAGAACAGGTTTAAGATGAAGCCTCTCAAGGCTTCATCCTCAAAGGGCATCCTGCAGACCTCTTGCTCCATAGGTTAAATAATGCTCACCACTTTGCACAATCTCTAGGAATGTAGCGTGACCTCCACCTAATCCAACTGCCTGCTGGACAACTTGACCCGAATGGCCACTGGTACTCTGAAATCCGCAGATCCCAAATCCAGCATAATCTTCCACAACCTCAGCCCCTAACTGGCTCCTCCTCCTCCCAACTCATACTACATCACTTGGAAATATCATCCTTGCCCAGTGACTCAGTCTTGCAGGCTCAGTCCTGCTTCTCTGTGCCCTGCCTTTCCTCACCTTTCCCTTTCCCCATTGGTTGGTTGCAAAGTCATCTACCTTCTCCTTCAAGTGTGCTTTTCTGCTGTGTGTTCAATCTCATGACCAGGTTGTAGTTAGGGGTCTTTAAAAGCATTTTACCTGGACTACTGTAATAAATTCTTAACTGTTACCCTAACTCCTGTCCACTGTGTACCCAATCTAATGTACAGATAGTTGAGTTTGTTGCACCAAGTTGTCACACTAATATGGCCATCATCTTTGCCTCTGTTCTCCTGACATTTGAGAGGAGGGAACAATCTGTAAGATAAATATTCCTAAAGCAGTGCTTGTAGCAGGGCATGAAGCATATGTGACAACCTGAGGCCCAGAGAACCTGCTTGTCCACATAACCTACCTCTCACAACCAGTGCTCTAAGAAGCCTTTGATGACTCCCCTTCACTTTCTGTTTAGTAGAACATAACACTTTGCAGCTTTCCATTCTAGGCTCTTTCCACCATGTGTTCCTAACTCATCTGTTCAGGCTTTTATCCTGCAGCTAGCCCATATACAACCTATTCTCAACAGCTTGTTCTGGGATACAGCTCATAATCCTCCCCATTCGTGTCTTTGCATGTACTTTGTTTTACTTAAATTGGCCTTCCCTCTGTTGATTCCCCAAGATCTGCTTGTTCAACATCTGTGTACCTTTCAGAGAATAGACCATAGTCCTCTTCCTTTAGACTCTCTTTTACAAAGTCCCTTACAAAGACTTCCTGGATTTCCCTAACCAAATAGGGTCTTTCTCTCCTTTAAGTCTCTTAAAAAAAAACTTTCAGTGCTTTGATTTTACCCTGATCTTTCAAGTATTTGTCACTCTGCTCATGGCTGTTTGTAGACTGTCTTAGGCCTTTATTATACTATAAGCTTCTTACATGCATGGCCTATACCTCCTTCAACTGTTTCCTATTCTATCAGTATTAATGTAGTGCATTTCACAGAAATATTCATTATTATTTTTAAATATTGATTTATCTAAAAAATACTTATTTTGCCACATCGGGTCTTAGTTGTGGCACTCGGGATCTTTGTTGAGGCACACGGGCTTTCCAAGAGCTGAGCTCTGGAGCTCACAGGCTGAGTATTTGCAGTGGGTGGGCTTAGTTTCTCTGAAGCAGGTGGGATCTTAGTTCCTCAACCAGAGATCAAACTCGGGTCTCCTACATTGGAAGGTGAATTCTTAACCACTAGACCACCAGGGAAATCCCTGAATTTTGACTTATGATACTTTTCTCCCTCTAGAAAGAATTATCCCAGTACTTTTCCATTATAACTATATATTTCTTATGTGTAATTCCCTTGGCAGGAAGGGGTGAAGTTTCATTATTATTGTTGGTTTCTTGTCTGCTAAGATGATGGTATTTATCAGAGCATGTTTCATTCCTCTGAATCCTTACCACTCTCCTTGGTAACTTGGTGGGATATAAAGACCAACTGGGCTTCTCAGGTGGCTCAGTGATAAAGAATCTGCCTGTTGATGCAGGAGATGTGGGTTCAATCCCTGGGTCAGGAATATCCCCTAGAGAAGGAAATGGCAACCCACTCCAGAATTCTTGCCTGGAAAATCCCATGAAAGAGGAGCCTGGCGGGCTACAGTCCATGAGGTCACAAAAGAGTCGAACACGATTTAGTGACTAAACAACAGCAACAACAAAAATCAACTGATCTAGTCTATTTTGTAAATGAATCTTGCAGTTAAATTGTATATGCAACATATGTTGAAGAAATGAATGAATGATTGACAAAATGCACACATAATATGACTGCTACTAGGCATACCTTCTGTCTCACTGGATGTCTCCTTCTGTTCAAATTCTGACTCTGCTACTACTGAGCTAAGAGACCTCAGAAAATCACTTAATTTTTCTGAACCTTAGAGAGTATGGACCATATTTTCAAATTTTTCTTTTAAGTTGAGGAACTCTTTTATAAAGTGAAATCTTACTCAGACATGTACTATGTAAAACTGATGAAATAAGATAAGTATATTTGGCTGAAAATGGGGGAAGCAGCTTTGGGGACTAAGATGTAAAGACCGATAGACAAATGTGACCTTGAAAGTCCATCCCGCAGTGAACTCCCTAATTAACCACTTTGTCGAAGAATACAGTCAGGGTAGAAGATGCAAACCAGTACTGACTGGTAGGGGTTTCTGAAATTCTAATTGAGAACGTTAAAAATGTGAAACTGGAACCACTTCATACCCATTAGGATGGCTGTCATAAAAACAACAACAGCAACCCAGAAAATTACAAATATTGGCGTGGGGGTGAAGAAATTGGAGTCTTTGTGCATCGCTTATGGGAATATAAAATGGTGCAGCTGCTATGGAAAATAGTATGGTGGTTCCTCAAAAAACATAGAATTACTTCCTAATCCAGCAATTCCACTTCTAAATACATATCCAAAAGAACTGAAAGTAGGGCCTTGAAAAGATATTGTACGCCCATCTTCATAGCAGCAAAAGGTTCTGTGTAGCCAAAAGATGGAAGCAACCTGAGTATCCATCGATGGATGAGTGGACTAACAAAATGTGGTCTATACATGCAGTGGAATATTAGTTAGCCTTAAAAAGGAATGAAATTCTGGCACATGCTACAATATGGATGAACCATGAGCTACGCCAGACGGAAAAGGACAAATAGTGTATGATTGCATACCCTATATATTTGTTTGAGGTGCCTAAAGTAGTCAAATTCATAGACAGAAAGTAGAGTAGTAGTTAGCAAGGGCTGGGAAGTGAGAGTGACGGGGAACTAGTGTTTAATACTTATAGTATTTGAGTTTTGGATGATAAAAAAGTTCTGGAGATGGAGAGTGGTGACAGTTGCACAGTGAGATTGTACTTAACTGCCACTGAATTATACACTCAAATTGGTTGAAACAAATTTTATGTATATTTTAGCACAGTAAAAAAAATATCCCCTAAAACAAGAGACAGAAACAGAATATATCAGTTTTGGAATTACGGCAGTATAGAGAAAATCTGCACATTGCACGTGGTACCCAAAGTGAATTTCAAAATATCTAATAACAAAGTTGTTCTCCATTTTAGCATATGGAATTTGTGAATGCTGACCTCAGGCTAAAGTCCATGCTTGCTGAAGAAAGACTTTTCTTGTTGTTTTTGTTCTGTCGCTAAGTTGTGTCTGACTCTTTGTGACCCCATGGGTTACAGCATGCCAGTCTCCTCTCTCCTTCACTGTTTCCCAGAGTTTGTTCAGATTCATGGCCACTGAGTCAGTGACGTTATTCAACCATTTCATCTTCTGCCACCCCTTTCTCCTCTTGCCCTCAATCTTTCCCAGCATCAGGGTCTTTTCCAACAAGTCGGCTCTTTGCATCAGATGGCCAAAGTATTGGCGTTTCAGCCTCAGCATTAGTCCTTCTAATGAATATTCACTTTAGGAGTAACTGGTTTGATCTCCTTGCTGTCCAAGGGACTCCCAAAGATCTGTACAGCATTAAATCGGATGTCATTCCAGTGATGTATAGGACCAGATAGGTTGTTCCTTATTCACGATAGTGGTCTCTGAATTCTAAGACTCCAGGTCTTAATTTCTATCAGAAGTCAGGAGAGAGCCTCTGGAACAAAGCTAAGGACTGTGACCACACACTACCACCCAATCAAGCTTGTCTAGGAAAGAATCTACGAGTCCAGAGTCAGCCCTGATAGCCCTGTGTGTCAAACCTTAGAAGAAAACTCAGTCACAGTAGCTCTAGCTGGGGCAGTGTTCAGCCATTGTTGGTCATAAGGTCCAGGAATAGTGTGAGGTCACAGCTAGGGGCCAGGGCTGGCGCCTCCCAGGGACAGCATAGACTGGGTCCATAGGTTATAACCTGTCCTTTGTACCGAAGTTACTTCCGAAAAAATCTTGCTGCTAGATAATTAACAGGCAATCCTGTCATCTGCTATATATTAATTTGGCTGTCCTAACACAAGTTTTGGCGATCTTGTTTTCTCTACTATCTTAGAATGTGGTCCTTATCAGGATCCAAGATAGCTAATCATCAGATCAGATCAGATCAGATCAGTCGCTCAGTCATGTCCGACTCTTTGCGACCCCATGAATTAGCAGCAAAATGAAGAAAAGGGGTTGGAAGACATGCTCTTTTAGTTACAACCCTCAAAATTACATACATTCCTCCTGCTCCCATCCCAAGACCAGGGAACACTCAGAGGCAAGGAAAGCTAGGGGATGGGATCAATTCTGAGTGTCCATGTATTCGACTAAAATTCCAGGGTTCACTTACTGAAGGGAAGAAGTTGGAACTCCCAGACCTGAGCATTCTCTCTACTTAAAATACTAGTGATCACTTGCATCCCACCATCCAAGTAGATGACCTGGATCTGGAGTATTGGGTCCTATCAGCACTCTCTGTCCTGGACTAATCTTCTGGTTGTGAGTTTGCCTTACACTTAATTCCTCGAGGGCTCCTTCTTAAGAGTCACAGAGTGGTTATGCTCTGAGGTTCTCAGTTACCACCTGACCCTGTAGATCTGTCCTCATTCCTGAGTTTGATAGAACATCCTATGGCTCATTTCATTGCCACACAGGCTTCCCTAGAGATCAGTAGCATTAAGTACAGTTTTCACACTCTGCTGTGCCTGTCACAATGAACATGTATATTCCCTGTACACCAATAAGAAAATCATTGTCCTCATTTTACCAGCAGGCAATAGAGGCTCAGAGATGTTAAGTAGCTTTCCTCAGGTAACCCAGTGTCAGAAGTGGGATAGCACACTTTTTTGCAGGGAAATTATGTCAGTGGAGGGTTTGTGCAGAGTTGTGTTGGGATGTGACTTCTGTTTTAAAAGCACCACTCGCCTCCTATGTCCAGGAGAGTGAAGCACAGCAAGGGTGGAAGCATGGATGGCGGTGATGAGGCCACTGGGACAACGGAGGAAGACCTGATGCTGGTGTGGACCCGCGGGAGGCCAAGAGAGAGGGTCAGGGTTTGGATGTATGGAAAATAAACCCGATGTGTTGATGGGTGTGAGATGTAAGGGGAAAATATGTGAATTTTATGGTAGAATTTTTAAAATATTGATGTATTTGGCTGTGCCAGGTCTTCACTGTGGCACATGGGATCTTTTAGAGCAGGTGAACTCTTAGTTACGGCGTGTGGGATCTAGTTTCCAGACCAGGGAACGAACCCAGGCCCCCTGCATTGAGAGCTCAGAGTCTTAGCCACTGGACCACCAGGGAAGTCTCTACAGTTGAATTTTTGTGTTTCATTGGCGATATCTCATAGCCTTCAGAAACACTACGACTGGAGTGCAATGAAAGGATGATCAGACAGAGGTTTGAGAAACATTCACAGTAATGCCAGTAAGATGACTCTAAGGAGTCTCCAAAAAGTGTGTCAGTGTGTGTGTGTGTGTGTGAGATGCAAGTGTGCAGCCAGAGAACATAAAGGAGAACTATTGGACCTTCAGCAGTGTGAAGACTTACACAGTAGGAAGAGGAACCAAGAAAGACACAGGGAAAATGGGATAGTTTGTCATCGGTTCCAAATTACTAGACTTTATACTTTGTGACTCAGTCTCTGAAAGAGAATGAATCAACATAGTACTACTATTGCTATTTTGGGAAGTTTTCTATTAATGGTGCTAATACTCAATTCTATTTTTGATTAAAGCATTTGATCATTTGAATCATCACTTTAAACATCTGACAGTTGACAGAACTTCAATTTAGGAAATTGGAAGGGTGGTTGGTTTACTTTTATCTTTTTGTTTCAGGCTGCTTAATTTGTGCTTATGAAAAATGTGTTACATCCACCTGTGATGTGCTATTCTGTTCTTCCCACAGGCACTAACCTCATTCTTGTTTGGATTCAGTGGTTTTTTTTAATGTATGTGTGTATAAAACACTAAGATTAATGCTCACTTTTAGATTTATAAATAATAGAGGTAAAACTGGCTTTCAGTGGCTTTTACTTTACATGTTCAAAAGACTGAATTATAGTGTAAATGAGTATTACACAGGAAAGGCCCTTGCGCACAAACAACAAATCCAAGATTAACTGCAGAGTGAGAAGTCTCCTCTTTTACAGAAAGAAGCATTTAACTATTCAGGATGTTCGCAGTCTGCATTGATAGGCTCTAGGCTTGCAGACCCCACGGGAGTGTAGTGTGTTCCACAGATACCCTCCAAGTTGACTGTGATCTGGATTTGATTTTTCCTCATGGTCCTAGGTCAGTAATAACCTCTTCTTGGTTGCATCTCATCAGCTCTGATCACCACTGTGCAAACTCACAGTGATAATTTGACCAGACCTCCCCTGCATCTCTTCACCCTGTAGAGTGTCTGCTTACACTGTTTTACAGCCCACACAAATTTTCTTTGACCTGAGAACGCTTTCCACTCCTACTCTTAACCTTCTCCTACTGCTTCGTCTGAACACATTTAGTGATTGAAAGTGTGCTTCCATTATGACTCTCATCATCAAGAAATATCTTCTACTACATCATGGATTCCAGACTGAGAATTTTTAAATTTAGGAGGTGCGGGTTTCAAAAACTGTATTTGTTCAGTCTCTTACCAGTTCCAATTAACATAAAATGAAGGACCTGAGTGAACTTGTAGTAGCCGGAGCCAGCATCGAGAGCTTACCGTGTGTCAAGCACTTTATATATTTTAACTTGCCTAATCCTTACAACAGAATTCTGTGAGGTAGAGATGACCACCGTGTTCATTTTACAGATGAGGCAGCTGAGTCTGAGACCGCTTAGTTAAGATGGTCAAGATCCTACAGGCAGAAGCTGGGTTCGAACTCCAGCCGTGTGGCTCTGCGGCCCGCTCGGAGCGCCTGCACACTCCTATCTGTGTACTTCTTCACAGTGCACACTCCACGCTTGCAGGACGTTTCACGCCCCCAGCTTCTGGCCCCGAACGGCAGCAGCGCGCTGTCTGACACATCCGCCACCACTGAGAAATCAGAAGCGCCCTCGTTCATCTCCAAACGCTTCCCAGGTCAACATCTCCAGTTGAGAAGGACCAGGGGAAAAATGTTCATAAAAATACATACGTACACACTCTCTCCCTCTATCATCGCTCTATCTCACAACTTGTCTAAAAGTTTCCTACATTTTTATAAATTTATAACTTTAAGAACACACAGCAGCACAACTGATAGGGAAAGAAAAGGATCAGGTGATGAACATGAGGTAATTTTGTAGGTGTGTTTCTAATGCTCCTCTTCATTATTTGTGAATAAACAATTTTGAGCCTAAAATACCTTGGATTGTTTGATAGTCATTAATAAGTAAGATACACTCTGTTTACCCATCTAGCAATTTTTTTTTTTTTTTTTTTACAGTGCAAAGGTAAGTGACTTCAGCCTGGCCAAATCTCAGAGTCATGCATCTGAAAGTCAGGATTTTTTCCATGTTTATTTTTGGCTGTCAAATTCAGACCATCAGGCTTGTTGCCCTTTTACCAGCACCAAACCCTTCCTCAGGGAAACCATAACAAGTACAAATATTTAGTAGAATAAAAAGAAGCTTGGGGGTTTTGTATTTGCTATGCTAGATCCACTTCACTAGACTTTGTTCAATTGGAGCTATCTCCAAGGTCATCACACAATTTGATCACCTTAACAAGGTTGCAGTGTGAACTCTGAACTCTGTTTTTTTTTTTTTAATGGGAAAGCTAGTATAGTATTGTGTAATTTTTATTTATTTATTTATTTTGAAACTTTTTATTTTGTATTGGGGGTATAGCCAATTAACAGCATTGAGATAGTTTCAGGTGGACAGTGAATGGACTCAGCCATACACATACATGTATCCATTCTCCCCCAAACTCCCCTCCTCCCATCCAGGCTGCCACATAACATTGAGCTATGTGGTCAGTAGGTCCTTGTTCGTTATCCATTTTTAAATATAGCAGTGTATCCATGTCCATCCCTAACTCCCTAACTATCCCTTCCCTCCATCTCCCAACCCCCCATCCACCCCCCCAACCATAAGTTCCTTATCTTAAGTCTGTGTGAACTCCATTTTTAAATGACTGCTTTCACAAGAATGTTACGACAATGCTCTGAGCTACGTAGGAGGAGGAATACATTTACTTAAGGAGGAAAAGGGGTCAATGATAAGATGTATTCTGAAAGAGATATATCTGGAATTCCCCACCCCAGTTTGGTTCACTTATTAAAATAGCCCACTTGTCTTAAACAAAATATTATATAATCTTATTCAACATCTCAGGTGCTATCAACACCAGGTAACAATGTTAGGTTTTGTTCTTACCCTCTATTGCTTATTACATATCTGTTTTACAACATGCTGCCAGAGCTTGAACAACACAGTAGATGAGATACCTTGATATCCCTGAGGACCTAAAATTTAGGCCTTTTATTATTAGAACTATTCAATGATGATATAGAGATTTAAAATAAGAATTTCCCTTTGACAGCTGTGAAGTGACAGACAAACCTACATACTCTGGTAGAGCACAGTGTTGAAATACATATCATAATTCAGACAAAATGAAAGCAACTCACAAAAGATGTTCTAGTAGTTTCTTGAAATCTGATTCATTGAAATTGCCTTAAAATATTTTTATACCTCAGAAAATAAGGCAGAACATACTTTAAAAAGTTTATCCATAGTGTGAGTATGCATTTTTATTATTCTTAAGAAATCGACTATGCCAAACATTTTTACTTAACCTTTGCCCTTTTCTTGAGTAAGGGTTAGAGATGTTTAAGAGGAATAGGGCATTGGAGAAGGCAATGGCACCCCACTCCAATACTCTTGCCTGGAAAATCCCATGGACGGAGGAGCCTGGTAGGCTGCAGTCCACGTGGTCGCGAAGAGTCGGACAAGACTGAGCGACTTCACTCTCACTTTTCACTTTCATGCATTGGAGAAGGAACTGGCAACCCACTCCAGTGTTCTTGCCTGGAGAATCCCAAGGACGGAGGAGCCTGGTGGGCTGCCGTCTATGGGGTCGCACAGAGTCGGACACAACGGAAGCGACTTAGCAGCAGCGGCACTTTCCAGGCGTTTTTGTGAAGGAAGATTACAGTCTTCTGCAACTGGAATTTCTGGTGGCCTCTTGCCAGGGCAGTTTGCTCAGCCCAATCTGTGGGAAGGAAAAAACTATTGGATCTGAGTAGCTAATAGGTTTCAGAATTCTTCATAAAAGTGAAAATGATACTCTTTAAAGTATAAAAGGATCTTCTTGGATGCATTAGTGAGAAAAATGAAGTGCACTTTACTTAAATTTTTTAATGTCTGCAAAAAGATCCAGTGGCTTAAAGGGAGACTCGTGTTTTATTTCAGTTCTTTACAAAAGATATTGAAAATATCTTTTCAACATTGCTGCTGTTAGGCCTAAACAAATTCGTTTTCACAACTGAGACTGACTTCAAGTGGTGACAGTGTTGCCAATGAAATAATACTGTTGACACAGGTACTATAGGTAAGCGCAGGATGTATGCTGAATTGAAGTTGGGAACAGGTGGAATTAAAGAAATAATTTAAAGAAGCACACAGACCTATAAAACAGGCTTAACTATAGATGATGGGGTAAATCTAAGCAAAGGGAAAAATAGCAAGAAAAAGTTCAAAAGGAAAAAGCATGTACATACTTCCTGGTGGAATATGGCAATTAAAAAATGCAATTTGAAGATATACATACATATATAAAATTAACTGGATAACTGAATCAAGTATTTTGGTAATTAAAGAGAAAAAAGTCTTGCAAGCCAGGGCAAGCGTGGGCTCAAACTTTATAAACTGGTTAAATTCACCATCTAATTACTCATTTCTTCATATTACATTGCTTGTATTGTCTTGGGTTGTATTTTGAAAAGCAAACTAGAACCAAAATTACATTTCACAGATCTGAATATTAAAACCACAATACATCTATTAACATCAAAGGTTACAAAGTGAAAGTGAAAGTCACTCAGTCTTGCCTGACTCTGTGAATTCTCCAGGTCAGAGTACTGGAGTGGGAAGCTTTTCTCTTCTTCAGGGGATCTCCAAACCCAGGGATTGAACCCAGGTTTCCCACACTGCAGGTGGATTCTTTACCAGCTGAGCCACAAGGGAAGCCCAAGAATACTGGAGTGAGTAGCCTATCTCTTCTTTTAGCGGATCTTCCTGACCCAGGGATTGAACCTGGGTCTCCTGCATTGCAGGCAGATTCTTTACCAACTGAACTATGAAGGAACCCCAAAAGTCACAAAATTGCTATGAAAAAACTGAGAGGCGAAGTCACATTCATGAGACAGTCTCGTGTTTAGGGCGTGGACTAGAGGAGTCGATGTAGGCTGCAGAGTTGGCTCAGTGTTTGAAGCCCAGCTCTCAGTCCCTGTTCAGGACGCTCTGATACCTCCAGGTGATCCCCTTACTGGGGAAATAACTACTCAGGGTTGTTGTAAAGATTTTTTGTTGTTGTTGTTGTAAAGATTGAGAGATAAAAGTATTTGTAAAACATGAAGCATAATGATTCCTAGATAGACTTTTAAATGGCTACATCCCCTTCTTTTTATCTCTCACACACATACCCCTTTCATATTTAATTCTTGTTTTGTTTTTGACCTCACCATGCTCCCTGCAGTGGAAGAACTGAATCTTAACCACTGGACCATCAAGGAAGTCCCCCGTATTCAACTCATTTTAGAGAAAATATTTAGACAAAGGTTTTATGTGAAGTTTGTTTTTTGCCTACTATTTCAAAGCAATTTATATCATCAAAGTTCAATATAATGCAATATTGGATTGTACTTCAGCTTTTATCATGGGATTGACTGGTACATGGAAACCATATGTATGAGGCAGATGTTAGCTCTAGGTGTTTTTATATCTATGAAATTCTGCTAATATTTTTAGTTTTTGTATGTGAAAATGGTTAATTTTCTTATGAAGTACGTATTTCTCTTTTTTCTTCTTGCTTCACAAAAATCAAGTACCTTATATAAAACTTCTGGTATCGCCATTCTACTGGCAATGCCTATAGCAAACTAGAAATTCTTGCAACTGAAACCAGAAACCAAATGATCTCTACAGAGACATCTTTTTAAAGTGATGATCTCTATTTAGCAATGTATGAATAATACAAATAAATGTGGTAAAATTTTAATGGTCCAACAGATGTTATTCTCTCAACATATTACCAATTTGAACATGCTTTACTTATGATAAAATACTTTTTTTTTTTTGGCCATACCAGACAGCATGCTGGATCTTAGTTAACTGACCAGGGATCAAACCGATGCCCTCTGCATTGGGAGCTTGGAGTCTTAACCACTAGACCGCTGAGGAAGTCCCAAAATACATTTTTAGCAGTAAAGTACAATAAACAAATACTTCCCAACTCATGAAACACAAGACAGAAAAAGGTCATTCGTATGTAAAACTTTTGAGACTACAGTGCATATATTCACAAACTATTGACTAGTGTCCAGAATGATAATCTGGTTAATCAAAT
The DNA here is from genome assembly GCF_029378745.1 of Bos indicus. Taxonomy (NCBI): domain Eukaryota; kingdom Metazoa; phylum Chordata; class Mammalia; order Artiodactyla; family Bovidae; genus Bos; species Bos indicus. The sequence goes on along the minus strand of NC_091771.1, from coordinate 20,821,467 downwards.
GAATTTTAAAAAGTTGCCATACCAATATTTCTTGCCTGGAGAATCCCAGGGACGGCGGAGCCTGGTGGGCTGCCGTCTGTGGGGTCGCACAGAGTTGGACACGACTGACGCGACTTAGCAGCAGCAGCATACCAATATTTTAGTGCCAAATGGAAGTTCAGTATAAATGAGTTTTACTACTGAAAATTATGTCATTACCACATTGGATTCTATACATGTATGAAAACATTTCTACATTTCTTCATAATTACTGTGGAAGAAATTTGGCAATGTCACTACTCATTTCATTTTTTTCTAACAAAATAAGAGCTGCCGGTTTTTCAGTATCTACTGTGAACCAAGAACGTGATGTAGATGCCACACACATGCTCTTCCTAACCTGGCAACAGTCCTACAGAGGCGATGGGGTGCCCTCCCATCTCTTAGTACAGCCACAGCACAGGTGACAGTGGCCGTGGAACACAGCTGGACAGTCAGCTCTAAGAGGAAATTATTAGGGTGGTTCCAGAAAAATCTCTTTTCTAAGGGAAAGCCAGTTCAGCTGACATGCTTTCTTTTCTTCTTCCCATCACGTCTACCAAAGTAAACCTACAATGCATGAGGTGGAAATAGCTCATTACCAGTTGACAAGCACACATTAAGGCTGGCTGAACAAAAACCCGAGAAAGCCTCATGTTCTTAATGACATTATAAAACTTAAGAGTGGACAAATGAGGCCTGCCTGGACAGCCTACCACTGACACAGGTGAAAAAAATAACCCTTGTTTTTCAGGTTTCTTATTCACGGATGAATGCAACTCTCAACTGATTCACCTGCAAAGAAAATGTTGACCTTTCAGTTAGTGTTTGAGAGGAGGCAACCTAGCTGATAGAAAATAGGACAATAATTTGATACATAGGTATCAGAATTGTTAATGATTTGATTTAAAAGTGCTTTGAGAATCCTGGATTTTAAATACTATGTATTTATGGGAAGGTCCAATTGTTTGGGGTTATTGAAACATTTCCCTTAATTTTATTACAATATATTTTCACTTGGGCAGGTATCTTTAACCCTGGACCTCAGTTTACTTATCTCTGATACAAAAGAATCACACTGTTTAAGAGCACCAGTCTTTGGAGACTAGCGAATTGAACATTAAAGTGTTATAGATATCTTAGAAGCTCTCACCCCGTTATCCTTCCAGTTATATTCTGATGAGCAGATTTCTTCCTTACACTATATTTTGTTGATTGGCTTCTTTATGTTTTCCTCTGTGTCCAAGTCTCTGACTTGTTTTTGATCCAGGTATCTCAGTTCCTGGGCTTCACAGGTGGCTCAGTGGTAAAGAAAACACTTGCAATGTAGGAGATGTGGGTGGCATCCCTGGGTTGGGAAGATCCCCTGGAGAAGGAAATAGCAACCTACTCCAGTATTCTTGCCTGGAGAATCCCAGGGACAGAGGAGCCTGGTGGGCTGCCGTCTATGGGGTCGCACAGAGTTGGACATGACTGAAGTGACTTAGCAGCAGCAGCAGCAGCCAGTATTCTTGCCTGGGAAATCCCATGGAAAGAGGAGTCTGGCAGACTACAGTCTATGGGGTCACAAAGAGTCAGATATGACTTAGATAAACAACAATCCCAGTTCCTACAGTCTGCACAGGGATTGGAAGCCGGTCCCTAAGCCCCAACTCCCATAGACGGGTCAATGACAACTGTCAGGCTTGCCCTGGATAATGCCTCCAGAATCAGATCCAGGTTCTGAGTCTATTGTTTTGTGAACTTGGATTATCTTAATTAATATTACTTGGTCTTTGTTTCCTTTTCTGAAAAAGGAAGAACACTCATCTTGCAGGCATGGGAAGTGCTAGCAGAGGGCCTGCACAAGTAGTTGATGAAATGCTTGTTTTCTTCCCATTCCCTTGATTTCATATTCCTGATTCAGAGCTCTGACTACCTACAGGAATGCTTGTTGAATGTCCTAGAGGCTGACTACCTGCCCTCTAGAATCCTTGCCCATGAAGAGCTCAGAAGATCTGCTTGCTTGTCCATATTATCTAATGAAAGGGCTTCCCTGGTAGCTCGTTGGTAAAGAATCTGCCTGCAATGCAGGAGACCCAGGTTCAATCCCTGGGTCGAAAGATCTCCTGGAGGAGAGAGAGCATGGCAACCGTATCCAGGATTCTTGCCTGGAGAATCCCATGGACAGAGGAGCCTGGCAGGCTGCAGTCCATGGGGTTGCACAGAATTGGACATGACTGAAGCAACTAAGCGGCAGCAGCAGCCAATGAAGGGATTTCCCTGGAGTGTTTACTTGGCCGTCAGTATCACTGGTTGGCTTGGGCAACCATCCATTTCCCATGGCTCCCTCAGTATTTATTCTTTCCTTTGAATTTCTCTATAATTGATTTTATCATTCAACACAGACGAAACATTTGCCATATACTGGCACACTGTTGTTCAGTTGCTAAGTCCTGAACCACTTTTGTTACCCCATGAACTGCAGCACGCCAGGCTTCCTTATCCTTCACTATTGCCCAGAGTTGAAGGCTGAACTGGCACATTAGGGTTCTGCAGAGGAATAACAAATGGAAACAGAACACAAAATACATATATATATATATATATATATATATACACACACACACACACACACACACATATATATACATACACAGAGAGACAGAGACAGAGAGAGAGAGAATGAGATTGATTTTAAAGAATTGGCTCAGGGGATCATGGAGCCTGAGAAGTCCCGACATCCACAGTCAGCAAAGTGGAGACCTAGGAGAGCCCATGGTGCAGTTCTAGTCCCCAAACTGGCAGGCTTGAGACCCAAAAAGACCGTGTTTTGGTTTGAGCCGGAAGACTGAAAAGTCTGAAGTCCAGCTCAAGGCAGTCTGGCAAGAGGTCCTTCCTCCTAGGGGAGTGTCCCTTTTGGTTCCATTCAGGTCTTTGATTCGATGAGGTCCACCCACTTGGGGGAGGGCAATCGACTTAACTCAGGCTACCCATTCAAATATTCTCATCCCAAAACACGCTCACATACACTGGGAATCTTTGACCAAATGTCTGGGCAGCCAGTTGTCAGTTACCATCGCACTGAGCACTGGGCTGGGCATGGTTCACAGTCTTGTCATTATTTCTGGTCTCAGAGAAGTCAGTGCACCTTCTTTCATGCCCTGTTATTCCCACCTGTGCTCCCGAGCCTGTCCTTTCCTGTTGCTAACACCTACCCCACCCTCAGACCTCTCTCACACTTTCAGTTTACCCCTGCTTTTTCTCTACCTAAAAACATGTTCAGGTTTTTCCTTCACTTTAAAATAAAGGTTCTCTTCGGTCCTTTGAGCTTAACATCCCATCCTCTTTTTTCAGTTCAGAAAGAGAAGTTTATATTCTCTGCCTTCAGTCATTCACTAAAATCCCCCGTGATCTAATTCATCTTATTTCTTCTGTCTTTATATTCCTTATAAAAGTCAACAGTGGCTTCCTCAAATCTAACAGCTTTTATTCAGTCTTCACTTTAGTATGTCATTAACTTTTATAAAAAAGAAATTCTCTTTGCTTTAGCTTTGGGTGTCTACCTTGTTCTCTGCTGATTTGAGGGGTTTCTCTTTCCTGACCTGACCAACTAGGTAATGTCCTTCATTGCATTTTGTATCTGTTTTGGCATTTATCAAATTCTACTCCATGCTTTAGTTATTTCTATTGCACGGGTTTAAAAGGCAAGCACCTAGCCCCACTACTTATTCCTCTTCCCTGCTTGATCTTTCTCCAGAGTACTTATCAGCATCTCACAAGGCACAGAGTTTACATATTTATTGTCTCTCCTCTTTTTCCCCCTGGCAGGAAAGAATTTGGAACTGTTTTTTCACTAACATATCTCCAACATCCAGAGCAGCAACAGTGTTCAAATAATAGCTGTTGAATTATTACAAAGATTAGGGCTGTTCAGTGACGAATTATCTATAAAACTAAAACATCTGGAAATAAAATATCTAGTAATAAGAAAATAAATCATGATACATCCATGAGATGGAATACTGTGCGTTTATTGAAAGTCATATTTTAAAACATTAGTGGAAAATGCCCACATTATATCAGGTAGAGAAAAAGCAGGCTAGAAAAATATACGTAAAGGATCCTAATTTTATTTAAAATATAAAGGAAGGGATATGTACTAAAATTTATCAGTGGCTATATCTGTGTAGTGAGATTAAAAGTGACTTTTGGTTTTCTCTGTTATTTTTGCATTTTGTAAATTTTCGACAAATTCCTTTCAACAACAAAAAAAATAAAGATAGAAAACCGTAAAGCTTTGAAAAAAATGCTTCCTCTTCTCTAGTCTGAATGAATTTCTCACTTCAATTGAAGATACTATTTGCACTTTTGGCACTAATTATATTCTGCTTAGTATTATCTGTCTTTATTTCTGCTAGGCCCTACACTTTCTGAAATCAGAAATCATGTCGTATTTTTTGTAATTTTTGGAGCCTACAATACCTGTCTTTACATTCTACAACTGTTTGAAAGAAAAAAATTGTATAATATTTTAGTAGCTGGAAATAATGTACAGCGTTAGTTGCTTAGGGAAACCATCAAATAATGTAATTTTCTTATGTCCCTCATGACTGCCTTGAAAATACTCAGATTTAGAGCCATGTTAGGATGACGACTGTGGGCATCCTGTATTTTTATTTGCTGGTCCAAGATGGTGACATAGGAAGATCTTGATTTCACTGCCTCACAACCTATCTACAGCTGTTTTTAGAATAATTTCCTCTGAAAAAACCTAAAAACTGGCAAAGCAAACCCTTCACATGAGGCAAACCGGAGAGAAACCACATTGAAGCAGGTAGGAAAGGCTGAGATACAATCTCACTGTAAATCCCGCCCTTGGCGCAGCGACCTCTGATTAGGAGGGAATGTTGCAGTGAAAAGGAAAAAAGAGGAATGAGTGTGCTTATTCCTGAGGAGTGAAGGGTCAGACTTTATTTTTTTGGGCTCCAAAATCCCTGCAGATGGTGACTGCAGCCATGAAATTAAAAGACGCTTACTCCTTGGAAGGAAAGTTATGAGCAACCTAGATAGCATATATAAAAGCAGAGACATTACTTTGCCAACAAAGGTCTGTCTAGTCAAGGCTATGGTTTTGTATGGATGTGAGAGTTGGACTGTGAAGAAAGCTGAGCGCTGAAGAATTGATGCTTTTGAACTGTGGTGTTGGAGAAGACTCCTGAGAGTCCTTTGGACTGTAAGGGGGTTCAACCAGTCCATCCTAAAGGAGATCAGTACTGGGTGTTCATTGGAAGACCTGGTGCTAAAGCTGAAACTCCAGTACTTTGGCCACCTCATGCGAAGAGTTGACTCATTGGAAAAGACCCTGATGCTGGGAGGGATTGGGGGCAGGAGAAGGGGACGACAGAGGATGAGATGGCTGGATGGCATCACCGACTTGATGGACATGAGTTTGAGTGAACTCCGGGAGTTGGTAATGGACAGGGAGGCCTGGCGAGCTGCAATTCATGGGGTCGCAAAGAGTTGGACACGACTGAGCGACTGAAGGGTTTGTACCCCACATCAGGCACCCCAGTTTTTTAAAACCAGCACCTGAGAGAATGATGACTACAGTACAAGTATTTTTACCTGTTTATTTACAAAATGTAAATGTTTACTTACGTTTTAAATTAATTGTTGGTACATTACATGACAACTTCTGATTCTGGAGTCAATCTGACCACGATAGTCAATTTCAGGAATGACCACTAGGGTAATTAGGGTAGGCAGTGTTACAAAATGACCATGGGACAAATGGATCCAAAACACATGGCTCAAGCACAGAGAAGTTTATTTCTTGCTCTTAGGGATGAACGTTCTTGGTCGGCAGGCAGGTTTCCTCCACACCCTTGGAGTCCCAATGTCTTCCATTTTATGGCTTCCCAGGTTATATAGCATGTGCACTGTATACTAATTTTATTTACTCATCTCTGCTTCCAGAAGGTCAGATTGTAGGTTCAGTGAGATCAGATTCAGCAAATAAAAATACAGGATGCCTACTTAAATTTGAATTTCAGATGAGAAAACATACTTTTTTTTAGCATAAGTATACTCCACATAATATTAGGTACATAATTATACTAGAAAATGACGTGTTATCTGAAATTCCAATTTAACCTTGGGTCCTATATTTTATCTGGCAACTCTGTGTGGGTTGGGAGTAGATCTATCTCATTTAACACGGAATCCCTAGAATCTGAAACAGTACCTGTCAACTTTAAGATAAATCTCTCAATAATATTCAATAATATTTAATGAATAATTGATATTCTGCCTGTCAAGGAGAACCTATATGAACAAAGAATTATTATAATTAATTAGAGCAGTACTATTAGTAAGAATGTATTAAGTATCAGCCAAGAATAGTTATTATTACTACTACTTGTTATAAGAATACTTATTAAGTATATCAGCAAAGCATACTTACCAACAGATGAGACCTTAACTGTTTCAAATCATAAATGTTTTCAGTAAGGTAAATCGTTAAACTCTGTCTTCCCCTGGATACCTGCGCAGCTTTGCCCCTGGCTTCTTTCAGGTCTCTACTCAAATGTCATTTCTCAGTATGTCTTCCCCGTTCTCCGTGTCCAACGCTGCAGCCCTCCCCCTTCTGTTACATTGTTAGGTTTCCTGCTCTATTTTTCCTCCGTTGCAGTTAGAGTGAAGGTACCATATACTTACCTTGTTTACTGCCTCCCTCTCCCACTAGAATGTCAACTTCATAAGGGCAAGCATTTTCCTTTCTGTTTTATCCACTGCTAAATTTCTGGCTCCTGCACATATTCAATTAATATTGGTTGAACCAATGACTGAATAAACACTGTTGGTTCTTGTTAGAATTTATATTTACCATTCGTTTGATATTCACTTTACATGACACAAGATGGAGTTAATCTCACAGTATCATGATTCTGCCTGCATCTACTCAGTTCTAAGACCATGTCTTAGAACCCATGGTGTCTCAGAATTGATAAAATATGGTGTGTTATCTTGCATTTCTAAAACAATCCTCTAAGACAGGTCTTGCTGTATCCTATCTGGGGTCTGCTGACTTATGAGTGTATTTTCATTATCTATCTGTAAACATAATTACTGCTATGTTTTAGGCTCCTTTGATAGAGAAACTGTTCCACTGTGATTCTAATTCTCATTCTGGATATGTTCATTTTCAATACTCATTTTGAGTTGCCTAAGTCTTCAGCTATTACTGTGAAACACTGCTCGTTGGAAAGGTCTAATTTCCGTTTAAAAAAATTTTATTATTTTGCTGTGCCGGGTCTTAGTTGTGGTATGTGGGATCTAGTGCCCTGACCAGAGATGGAACCTGGGCCCCCTGCATTGGGAGTGTGGATTCTTAGCCAGTGGACCACTAGGGAAGTCCCTCTTGTTAACAGTGTTCTCTAGTAGCATTCCAACCACCCTCCGGCCCCCGAGGATTAATACCAATTATATAATTGGCATTATATAACATCATAAATTAGGATGACCAAAATTAAATTAAATTTCCTTATATATGTATTATTCAAATACTTTTCAAATACTTTCTGCTGCATAATTTCACATCTGATGTTTTTTGTTTATCACTTCAAGTTTGTCTGATGTTCTCAAACTCTCAACATCACTGACTGTTGTGGTCTCAAAGAGTAAAGCAGACAACTGAGGAAACGAATGGTAAGACAGCCAAAAGAAACTTTGTTAGGTTACATATGAGGAACACTAAGTTCATCTGATTATTCTGCTCAGATGGCACATCCAGATACCATAAGCCAAGTCACTGGCACATCATTATTTTTTAACTGTGTTACCCTGCTTAATTAGTTTTAAAATAATTTAAAAGGCTCTGATTGGCTCCTACAAATGAATATAATTCGTCAGTTCTTAATTCTGTTAGAATAGCTCCATTTCAACAATTTAGGCTATTGTTTAAGCCAGAGTCACTAATCTTTAAGGGTTTTGTATAATTTATTCCTTCCCTTTTAAATCAGGAGCCATAGCATTTGGGCAGCATTCCTTTAAAAACAGCAGCAAAGACCATGTTTTCTCCCACATACTTCTTCCAACCAATGTCCTCCCAGAAAAATTTTTCCTAATCCCTCAGCTTGCCCCAGGACAGGGTTTAGCACATACTACTCCAACTAGTTTCCCCTCTAGCGTTGCAAGAGCTCAGTTTCTTCAGTTGAGTCTGATGAAATAGTTGGCTTGCATATGATGGGTTGTTTTAGAGATATAAGCCTACATATAACCAGAATCTTTCTGGAATCACATTGTAGAATCACAGAGATTAGGTGAAGAAGAGATTCATGTTTCCATCTGTGCTTCCTTCAAGGCCTAAGCTCACAGAGTGGAACAGTGAGAGTCTCTGGCATTATTTTGCTTTCTCATTTTACATTTTTGTCAAACATAGTTGAATTCAAACAATTAAATAAGCATATGATGAAATTCGCTGTTGTCTATATTGGTGCCACATTTATAGTTTTTTTTCCCCTTTAGTTTGCAGATTTTAGGAGTTTTAGATAATGTAATACTCGAAGGTTATGTGAATTTTTAGTTACTGAGTACTACTAGAGGCTAGACACATACATTATTCTTATACTTTTAGGCATATAGTTCATAATCAGCATTATTTAAGATTCATCTGAACAGCTTTTTAAAAAATGAGGTATCGAAGGCTCATCGCAGTTTTCCTGTATCACTGTACTCTGGGCTTGGGGGTTTGGTACATTCATTATTATTTTTAAGCTCTATTGATAATGCTGATGCACGTCTTCTGGCCCAGAACCACAGGCTTAAGCCATCATCAACTAACAGCTTAATTGTCAACCAGAGTCACTAAGAATAAACTTGGCCTACTTCTCACAGTTTTGTCTAGGGACTACTCGTCAATGCTTCCTGGTTTCAGGTGGCCTTTTGATTTGCTGTCTATGTATGTCCTGATTTCTTTCCTGTTTTACTCGGAGCTTTGCCGTCCAATACTTCTGGACTTCTCAACTGGAATCCTGGTCTTTGATCTCAGGTGCCACTATAAGGGTAGTTTCTGGTTATATGCCCCAGGTTGGCTCCTTGGACTTGGCTCTCTTGATCTTTGTGTCTAATCCCAGGTCTATCATATACCTCCACTATGACCCTAGTGCAACCGTCGACCAACTCCATGGAGTTGGGGAAGAAAGACCATGCTGGCTCCATTGGAAATGATTGCAAATAACAGTAATAGCTAAGGTCAGTATTAACACATGCTCATTTACTTCACTCTAGTTTGATTCCTTTCAAACACTACTTTGTACTAACTAAAAACTCCAATTTATATGGAAAAAAAATTTCTATGTCTTAGCCTGGCATAAAGACCCTCTGGACCTGACCCACCTTTCTGGATCTTATACTGTTCTTCCTGTATCTGATGCTCCAGCCCAAGCTGAACTTGATTGTTCCCCAAGAAGCCACTGTCAGTGCTGTGCTAACTTCCTTTCTTTACTACATTTTCAATGTCTAGAAGGGATTTTCATCAGAAGCTTCTTTTCCTTTACCCACATATTCAAATCCTATCAATCTTTTAAAGCAGTGTTTCTCAAATCTGAGAAATGTAAAAAAAAAATTCTTATGATTCCAGAGAATACATTTTCTGACAGGCAGGAATCCATAGACCACAGTTTGAAAAGCACTGAGAGAAAACTGGGGACAAATTCTATCAAGAGTTCTTTCAGTTGCAAATTATCACTTTGAAAAAAATTTTTGTTTTTGTGACTTATAAAACAATTTGAATATTGTCATTAAAATAAAAACAAAAATTTTAAAGTATCAAGGAACTCTTAATTCTTTATCTTCAGGTCTAGGATTCCATTTTGGGAAACATTGCTTTAAGGGACCACTTAAACCTACTGACCCTAGAAAATGTTATTTCCCCAGGGAAATAACATTTTCTCTTTTCTGAATTATTTAGTATCTAATCACTTTCTGTTCTGTAGTAGCTAATAATATATGGGCTATATTTTTCTAGAAAAACCATAAGTTCTTTGAAGGCAGGAATACTATTTTAATCATTTTTAACTCCACTTAGTAAACACTGGATGTAATCTCTCTATTGTGGTCTAAATCTCTTAAAAATACTTTACTCGTCTGTGGAACCTACTCACAGAACAGTGTATTATTGAACTAGCCCTACTATAACAAAAGTTCAGAGACTATCTTAAATGTTAGTAAAAGTCCAAGTTAAAAAATTCAAAATTTAAAAAAAGTGCCACAAAACATGTTTCATGTTAACAGTAATAGGAACAATTTATTTCAATGACCAGTAGGCAAATAATTAAGAATTTCAGAATAAACGGTAGAAATGTAAGGCTAGTAGGGGAGTCTTGTCTTATATGGGTTGTATGTCCCTAAGTCAAACTGTCGACTAGTACATTTGAGGAAACTTTTCCTCGGACATTTAAGATTCATTATGTCATCTGGCTTGATGACAGGCGCTGGTTTTTAACCGAGGATGTCTTCCCTCATGCAGTATCTGGATGGAGCCTGATACAGTGTATGTGAAAGAGCACTGGAAGGGTTATGCAGAACCAATCTTATGTGTCACCTGGGCAGCCAAGTAAATAAAGAGTAATGGATTATGATTTGCCAGCGTCCCTTTTAGCTCTGAAAACTAACATTCGATGGCTCTAAGTAAATATGGCTTGACAGAGGTTACTTCTTTGGATAAGACGGGTTATTTCCCTCCCAGTATAAAAAGGGCAATAAACAGTTTATCGATAGGTGAATCTTTCCCCACTGTCCTTTTAGGGCTGAGTTAGGGGGGAAAAAATGGTTTGTATCCTTTTTGGTGGGTCCTGCAACGAGAGGGGTACTGGCCAGGTCCAGCCCTCGCCCTCGGTCGCTGCCCAGGGCCAAGCGCGGCTGCGGGCGAGGGTTGCCCGTGGTCCCCACTCCCCAGCGGGAGCGGTGTGACTAGCGGAGATTAGTCCCTGGTCATAAACAACCTCTCACTTCCCCTCCCCCGCCCCGCCCGCGCCGGGGCCGGCCCTCCGAGGGCCAAGGAACCTCCTCCGACGACCGCCGGCCCAGAGCCCTCCTCTGGGGGGCGACCGCGGGCTTGCCGCTAACTCCTACCCGGGCTTTTGATCGCGCTACTCATCCCTCCTCGCTGGCCCACAGTGAAGGGGTTTGCTACCAAGACCTCGGAAGAGGAGCTGAGGCCAACCTCCATTTCCCTTCCCCCGACCCCTACCACCTCCGACAGCCAAGGAGAGGCCGCTGTGCCTGATGCGCAGACTCACAACCGCGCCGGCCCTGGGCGCGCCGACGCAGCCCCCGCCCCACGGACCTTCCGTGGTCAGTCTCCGCCCCTTCCCGGAGCCCGCCTCCGCGTCGGCCGGCCCGCCTGCTCGCCCCTCGCGCTCGCTCTCGCGCGCACCCGACGCCCCGCCTCTGCGCGTGCTCCATAACTGTTCCCGGAGCCGGCCTCCAAGCTTTCCCCGCCCCAGAGCTGTTTGAATATGCTAATAAGAGGCCAGGGGCCAGCCAATAGAATAGCGGGGCGGTGCGTCACGTGGGCAGAGGACGTGTCAGAGGGCGGAGCCTCTGCGGCCCCTGCCCGAGTTAAAACCGGAGTGTGAGGGAGAAAAGCGCTTCAGTAGCGAGAGGGGCTGAGAAAGTGGTGACACCGCCGGGGTGCGGAGGGAGTCCCTGAAACTTCTCCCAACAGCCCCAGGGCCAATCTCCCCTCAGCCCACTCCCCTCTTCGCCAGCTCCCAGGTCCCCACTCCCAGCGCCGGGGGTGGGGTAGGGAGCCAGGCCCGTCTCCCGCTGGGACACACACAGGGGCCGGGAGCGGGGACGGGACCCCCGAGGCGGGGGGGGAACGGACCGACAGACAGACGGCCGGGCGCCCGCCCCAGCGGGCAGGCAGGCAGGAGGAGGCGGAGGAGGCGGGGGTACGACGGGGAGGACTGGGTCCGGGGAGTTTCCTCTCAACTATCGGGGGAGAAACTCCCCGCAGCCGGAGGAAAGACCCAGACGGTGTTTTCCTCCCGGGGGCCGCGCTCCCCCGCCCCGCGTTAGCGGCGGTTGCCGCCGCCGCCACCGCCGCCACCGCCGCCACCGGCGCCTCCACCTCTACCATCTCCTCTTTCTCCACCACCTCGGGCCCCGGTGTCCCCGGCCAGCACTATGCCCATCTTACTGTTCCTGATAGACACGTCTGCCTCTATGAACCAGCGCAGCCATCTGGGCACCACCTACCTGGACACGGCCAAAGGCGCGGTAGAGACCTTCATGAAGGTACCGACCGACCGAGCCCGGGGGGCGACCCCAGCCCGGCGGCCCGCGGGCGGCAGGGGTTGGGGGGAGGGCGGCGAGGCGGAGGTGTCGGGGACCTGACTGCGGGAGCTGCCGGGCTCGGGGACCCCCTCCCCCACCGCGCGGGCGGCGGGCGGCCGGGAGCTGCGAGCCGGGCTCGGCCAGGGCCCGGGCTCCGGCCCCGGGTGGTGTGTGTGTGTGTTGGGGGAGGGCCGGTGTGTGTGTGTGTTGGGGGGTGGGGGCGGCCGCGGCGTGTGCTGTAACTGTGGGGGGGGGGGGGGGCGGCGGGGCCGCTGAGCGCCCCTTCTCCGCCTGCTAACCTCGCCTGTGTGCTTCCCTCTCGCCCGCCCTGTTCCTGCTCCCGTTTTCCACCCGTTCTCCCTCAGCTCCGTGCCCGGGACCCTGCCAGCCGAGGAGACAGGTATATGCTGGTCACTTTCGAAGAGCCACCCTATGCTATCAAGGTAACAGCCCTCGCCCTCCCCCTCCCCTTCCCCGTCCCTTCCTCTCTCGCCCTCCCCGCCCCCCCATTCACCCTTCCTTATGCTCCCCTCCCCCACCCGCCGTGCTCTAGGCGCTGAGGTCTTTTCCCCTGCGGGCTCCCACCCCCTCCCCCCGCTCCGGAGCGTCCCGGCGCGGCGCGGAGTCGCCGGGCCACCGCCGTCCCCTCCCCAGCCCGGCCCGGCGGCGGCGGCGGCGGCGGCGCGGCGATCAACATGGCCGACATTTCCCCTCCGCGGCGTGAGCGGCAGCAATGAACTGTGGGGGATATTTATTCAAGTTAGCCCGAGTGACAGCCGGGCCCGGCCGTGCAGAGCCCGGGTTTGCATTAAAGGGGAATCGGCCCGAGGCCGGGGCGGGCTGGCGGGCGGGGGGCTTGCGATGAGGGGTGGGGTGGGGTGCAGCGGGGCCGGGTCTCCGGATTCTCCCCGAGAGGGCCGCGGGGCCGGTGGGACAGCTCCGGGTGAACTTCGGAAGTGCTGCTCACTTCTGCTTTCCACCAGTACCTCTGCATCCCCGGATTTTTGGGCACGAGGTTGGGGAGTGCATCTCCCCGGAAAGTTATGAAGTATTAAGGCTGGTAGCCACGGAAAGCTGTAGAGCCAGCAGGTTTATTCTCGGCCACCTCTGGAAGAGAGTTTCTTTAACAGAGAGACGGCATTGACACTTTACCCCAAACCGTACAGTAAAGTCGAGCAGCTGCTTGGTGAACGGCAGATTGTTAACGGCCGTCCATGTGTACCTGGCTTTAAAAGATGAAAAAAAGAAATTCTCACATTTTTCTTTTCAGGCCGGATGGAAAGAAAACCATGCAACGTTTATGAATGAACTGAAAAACCTTCAAGCTGAAGGACTTACGACTCTTGGCCAATCCTTAAGGACAGCTTTTGATTTATTAAATTTAAATAGATTAGTAACTGGCATAGACAACTATGGGCAGGTAGGTTGAATATTAAGGTGGAAACACAGTTAATTTTTCTTTTTGTGGACAAGCAGCCCAGTCCAAAAGCTATATACCGTGAAATACAAATATGAAACATTGCAGATTAAAATACAGAATGCACATAATACAAAAGTGGAATTCTGACCACAATGTATATGGTTTTATAGCCCTCAGGTTTTTTTTTTGTTTGTTTCTTAAAATGTATTTGGGTTCAGAATTTGAATCTGAATGCCATAAAGTTGACATAAATTTAGTTTTAATCCCTTAAAGTTCACTCAGGAAATAAAAGGAAAACATCCTGTTTCACCACACTGTTTCTCTGATGGCCTACCCACTGGCAACTGCAACCCTTGCAATGACTGACACACACTAGTTAATTAAAATGATCTTAAAATGTTAGAGGAAATTATTCTATTTGTTGCAAAAGGGCTTAGTTTAACCGTGTTGTATAACAATTCTGGAAGGTGAAAAGATTTTCAATGTACTGGCTGAGTACATTAAGATTTCTCAGTTTTTGAAGTGTGTCCGCTAAGCCACTGCAGGAAGAATTCTGAAATCATTCTTGAGTTAAATGGCAGGTCCAGATTTTTGTTTTTAAACTCCCAACCCTTGGAAGAGAGGCTGTTGGAAAATTTGAAAGAGCCCTTCCTTTCTCCCTGAATTCCCCCAGTTCCTCTAATACTCTTGCTCTTAGCTGTTTGAAGATGAGACAAGATACTTAAATCACATGATGGTCACTATGGGATAATGCAAGGTGGTCCATGATGACACTTTTTTGGGTAACTGGCCCAGGAAGTAAAGGATGATAGGTTCTGTGTTGTGCAGAGCACTATTACCACAGTGACACATTTTGGTATACATTTTATTCTTGTCACAAATTCCATCAGCCACACTTTTCCTTAGTTTCACAAGTTTCAGGGAAATTCTTCCCACAACTACAGCTTTTAGTTTTTTTTTCTATATAGAAGCAGAATTGTTCTTTTGTTTTAGAAATGTTTACCCTTTAGTTCTTAGGGATGACTATTCATTGCCTGAACATCTTTGGAAATGGTTGAACGTAGTCCTATTGCATTTAAAGTATACATTTCAACTTGGAGCCAGTTTGTTTCTGTTTTTATGGAATTGTACTTCCATTGTTTAATTAGTAAATGTGTATTTTCTTATACAGTAATCTGTTTCCCCTTTCTATGCTGCTTTATGTTTCAACTGTTAGTAATTTAGGCAGATTTGCCATGAACTTTTCAGTTTGTTTCTTTATTTCCCTTTCAGATTCCTTTGTTATCTGTAGTACTATGCAGTCTTAGTGCTTAAGGTCTCCATCTAAATTTTGAGTTCAAAGTCAAATAAGAAACCTGCCCTTACTCGGTTATCCTTATTTCCTTATTATTAGATATACTTGTTACTTGGTTGTTAGGTTGTCAGTGTATAGCAGGAGTATTAATTTTCTGTATCACATTTCATAAGTGGGAAAGACTTTTAGACATATTTACTTCCTACCTCCTATTAAAAATATTTTTTAGGTGTTTCCTTGGAAAAAACTGTCATGGAGAGGCTGAGGACATTTGTAACTTAAACCTATATTTTCTTTTTCACAATTGTTGCCTTCCACCAGGGAGCACTTACGTTCTTGTCTGTAAAGTTCACACAAGTTTGAGGTTGAATGTGGTCCTGCTGTGCTCTTACCACTTGCACCAAGAGAAGAGCCTGGAGATGAGGATGTTTTTGAATGTCAGGATTTATTGATTCAACAAGGGGTAGAGATTATGCCTTTTAGTTATTTTGATGAATAAGTGAAGAGGCAAGGAGTAATATCCTGAGTCGGCACATAAAAATGATACTAGCATTAAAGTAACTTACGAAGCCATAATTTTCCAAATGAAAATGATGATTGAGTAGTCTTTTAATTAGAAGAAAATGTCTTTTCAGAAGCTATTTTTCATCATGAGGTTTTTTTCTTGCTGATTTAAATATATATTTTCTTGTTAAAAAAGACAAATGATCGAGAATTTTGAGTGTCTCATATATTTAATAGTGAATAGTTCATGTTTTCTTTGCGAGATTGTCTGCCTATTTTTTGTGGAATACCTGTTTTCTGTAACCTCAGTGTTTCTACATTAAGTACTTTCCTCTCATACTCTGTCCTAGGATCTGTGGAGCCCGTAGTACTAAATACTATTGTATAATCTCAGTAGTTGAAGGAAATGAGAAAAGGTGAGCTAGATGAAAGGGCATATTGAGTTTATAAAACATCTGAAAACTTTATATAAGCTTCTGAAAAAGTTTTCCTAAAACACTTAAATGGGGTTTATATATATCTGCATATTTATACAGATACCTCCACACGTTCCTCCCACCCACATACGTGCACATACAGGTTTCCAGAGTCAATTCCAAGAGTTTTTAATATCTATTTGTTGCATTAACATACTTAAAAATAAAACATGTTGAGCTATTAGTATAGTAAGAACTTGCAGGGCTTCAGCAAGGTTAAAGTGGCTGGGGAAAAAATGGATATTCGTGAATGTTTTCTCAAGCACGGTGGCTATCTCACTAATAAATTCCTTGCATGTTGAAGTCCTTATAAATCTGACAATTAGTACCATTTGCTGATATTTCTATACTCATGGGATGATGTGTAGTCAGTCTTCCTTATAAATTTTAGTAATAACTAAATTAGTTATTTAGCAATTAGTCAATTGCTATCATTGCAGGTAAATGTGATAAATTTTTTTTTTTAACATGTGTTCACTAGGGTTTCAAATAATGCTGAATTTTTAAGAGGCACTGAAAATTTGATCTGGCCTTAATATCTGTTGGACATGTATATTTGATTAAAATTTCATATGTAGATTGGTTTATTTTTCATACTTTAGCAAGTTGTTCTATTATTTTCAACATTGTTAAAGTTAGGTTCCAGTTAGGTTTAGCTTCTAAATATTACTCTGACCTGCAGTTCATCATTTTTGTCACTGGACTGATTCCACACTCCTGCTACTCAATACACTAGTACTGATTCTGTTGTTCCAGGACTTAGAATGGTACCTTCTACTCTATACCTTTGGTGAAGACAACCCTTGAATAATAACATAAAAGGAGATAAAATATGTGTTTAATTTTTTGAGGGATTTCTATTCCAAGTGTTTACCTCATTGAAAAATGGTGGCTTTTAGACAAGATCAAATTGAGTGAATCTCAGGGAGAATAATGCCAGCCAATTTTATTCTTCAGCATAAAGAGCTATTTGTGAATGAAGCAGATAATTCAGGTAGATTTCTAGTAATACTGCTTTTTTCTCTTCACCAAAGCGGTACCCATTTAGTTCTCGGGTAGTATGTAATAAAGGTTTCTCTTTTAACACTGGTAGGTGAAGTAATGAAAACTTGATTCCCAGTTGGGTTTTTGGTTTCCATTAGTCTACCGAGAAATGTATAAACAGTAGTTTGGTATTTATTGACCTGTAGATATCTTTTCAAAAGAAAGTAGATTATTATCCTTGAACATCTGCGCTGAAGTCCCTGAACCTTTTTTTCCTACTTTTTAAATTTAAACATGTAATAGCAAATATACCATCCTAACTATTTTTAAATGAACAGTTCAGTAGTGTTCATAGTGTTCAGGTTATTGTGAAGCCAGTTTCTAGAACATTTTCATCTTTCAAAACTGAAACTCCTTTCAAAACAATAACTCCTTATTTCCCCCTAGCCCCAACCACTGGCAGTCAAAGAACAGCACCATTCTACTTTCTGTTTCTATAAATTTGACTGCTCTAGAGATACCTGCTGTAAATGGAATCATAGAGTATTCCATGTTGTAGCATGGATCAGGGTATCATTTCTTTTTATGACAAAATAATATTCCATTGTATGTGTATACCACATTTAAGTTTTCTCTGTGCATACCACATTTTGCCTGTGCATTAGTGATGAACACTTGGGCTGCTTCCACCTTTTGGCCATTGTGAGTAATGCTGCTGTGAACATGGTGTGCAAGTGTCTCCTGAGATCCTGCTTTCAGTTCTTTACACCCTGAAGTAGAATTGCTAGATTGTTTGATAATTCTGTGTTTTAAAAATTTAAGAAAAGGCCATATTGTTCTACATAAAGGTTACACTGTTTACTGTTCCCACCAGTAGTGCACAAGGATTTCAATTTCTCCACATGCTTGATAACACTATTTTCCTTTTTTCTAATATTAGCCCTTTTAATGGGTTTGAGATGTTATCTTATTGGTTTATTTGCATTTACCTAATTATTTAATATTATTTATATTGTACATTTCTTCATATGCTGGGTGGACATTTGTATATTGGTTTTGGAGAAATGTCTGTTCAAGTCCTTTGCTTCTTTTTTAATTGTTACTTTCTTCTGTTGTTGATTTGTGGGAGTTCTTTAAATATTCTAGATAGTACCCTCCTATCAGATGTGCGATTTGCAGATATTTTCTCCCCTTCCATGAGTTGCCTTTTTGTTCTGTTGATTGTCCTTTTTACAGACGTTTATTTTTGATGTATTCCTCTTTATCTTTTACTGCCTTTGCTTTTGGTGTCATATCCAAGAAATCATTGCCAAATCCAATGTATTCACGCTTTCCCCCTGTATTTTCTTTTAGGAGGTTTACTTTTACATCTTAACATTTATGTCTTTAATCCATTTGGAATTAATTTTGGTGTATGATACGGGGAGTAAGGGTCCAGCTTCATTCATTTGCATGTGGACATCCAGTATTTCCAACACCATTTGTTGAAGAGACTGTCCTCCGCTTTGAAGGGTCTTGGAAAGTCACTGAAATTATTTTCAATAATTACTGATGGGATAGGGCCCTCTATAATCAAACTGGTTTAAATGTTTTTTTTCTCCATCTGTAATTGTGTAAAGGAAGAGCAGTGGCTAGGAATGTGAAAATGGAATTTAAAATCTGACCTTGACATTGAATTACTCTGTCATACTGGACAGTCACTTTACTACCCTGTGCCTCTGCTTCTTCGTTTCCCAAATTGCCAGTAATGAAGCTATTTATACCCTTATAGAGTCAATGAGAGGTTGAAATGGGAAGATATGGTAAAATGTACCTCAAAAGTTATGAAGTGCTCAGTAGATACAAGACATACTTTTCTCCCCTGAATAAATTATTTACCTCTAGTTTTCTATTATTTTTCCCTGTTGAATTGGAAAGTACAGTGATAAAAATCTAGTGATACTTAAAGCTGATATTTATTACATGCTTTGAAATCTGTAACATATTAAATATATTTATTTTTGGGGGGAGTGAGCTTTGTATTGCTTCCTAAGGGAAGCAGTGTGAAAAGTAAATATAATGTGATCAAAGTTGTCTTAATGATAGTTGATAAGCATGGGATAAAGGATGGGATTTTTTAAGTGTTAAATGAAAACTGGATGAATATAGTTCAGTAGATAAGTCAGAAAGTCATTCTTTTATAGGAATGTAAATTAGAAAAGGAACCCTCAGAAGACAAAAGCACATGTTTTAGGATTCTTTCAAATAGGGAGCTCCCCCTAGTGCGTTTAAGATGATACTTACACACATTTGATTTGCAAGGAGCTTTTGAGGAGCGCATCTATTGGGTAAATCAAGGGATATTTTAATAAGGTTTGACTGAGCTCAAAGTAGTATAACATAGCTATGATTTGTTTCCTGTTGAGCAGTAATTTTGAAGGTGGTAATTTATGACAGATTTCAAGACCCAGGTTTTATTTTCTTTGAAACTCGCTGTAATTTGTCTTCATTTTACACGCTAAATCTATTTTCTAAAAGAGAAAAAACCCACCTTGGTATGATGGTTTTAAAAGAAAATGAAAAAGACTATCCTAAAGACATTGCATTCTTCAATTTATTTTTTTAAAATTTTATTTTATTTTTAAACTTTACAATATTGTATTGGTTTTGCCAAATATCGAAATGAATCCGCCACAGGTATACATGTGTTCCCCATCCTGAACAGACATTGCATTCTTGATTAGAAATTATTGAAAATAAAAGTACAAAAGGTGAAAGTAATATGTTCCATTTCTTCAAAGAGAATATTTTCCCTTTATGCAATAGAATGTCAATAATTTAGTATTAAGCTATGTATGAAAAATTATATACATTAAATTATGTTTGAAAATTAAAAGACCAGGAACAAATATTGAAAGAATATCACTTATTCGATTATTTTCAATTGATTTAAGGTCATTTATGGTCAGAATTAACTAAAAGTATTGTTTAGCCATGTTTGTGTTACAGATTTCTGTAAGGAGATTATAATATTTTATGTTAATTTTTTTTAATATTTATTTTTAGTCGTCATACTCCACTCAAATTTATACTTTTATGAATTGTTTTGGTGGATATTTTTCCTTTGGTGGATCAACGCTAACGTATTATCAGTGCTGTTTTTTTTTCCATTTTATTTTTTAATTTTCTCTTTTTAGCCATGTGGCTTGCAGGATCTTAGTTCCCTGGCCGTTAAAGCGTCGGGTTTTAACCATCGGACTGGCATGGAATTCCCTGTTTTCTTTCATTTTAAAGAAGTAATTTCTTTACACAAACTTAATTTTTGTTTAGCCTTATTATTAATCTGCTTAATTTAAGCATGGTCCCAGACCATAGAATACTGAGTTTTTTGGATTCTGTCTTTATTCCCTGATCCCTCTTCTTTCCTCCATCTTTTTTTTGTTGAGATACGCCTTAAATATATATAGTATGTGTGAAGCTTAGTGAATTTTTATATACACTCTTGGAAAAACAAATTGAACTTTTTGCATCTATTGACAGAACTTTTCATTAGACTTCCTGTAAGTATTATTATAGTTACTGTATTTTGGGGCTTTAGAATTGAAAGTGATGTTAGACTTCATCTTCCTTATTTTATAAGTGTAGAAGGTAAGACCCAGTAAAGTTAAATGCTTAATTTTGTCACATTATGAAATATTTCACATTATGAAAAAGAGAGCAATTGGTTATGAAACAGTCATGCAAAATTTATTAGTAATTTGTATTTTATTTAAAAGTAAATTTTATTTAAAGGTATAACTTGTAGATGTGAATCCATTTAGGTGGTAGGGGTTATATCTGGAGCTCTCTAGTGGAATATGCCTTCTTTCAATTCCTCTGAAAAGCAGGCATTTTGTCATTGTGTTGCATTTAGCTTTTCTTGTAACACCCTGTAAAAATACTGTTTGTTATATTCAGTTGGATTTCCTTGCGAGTCCCTTGTCCCTCCCCACTCCCTGAAAAATAATATGAATGTAGGGGATAGTTGACAGGATTTTGTATATGTGTGTATGTATGTGTGTGCGTGTACGTATGTGTATATATATATATGTATGTTTGATGGTACTTTTTGATTTTGTACTCCTAGTTTACTAAGTTTCTGATGTAGTTAATACAGTACTATTACCCTAGTCAGTCAATCAGTTGATTTCTCCATTGTCATATGCCGGCCAGTATTACTATTGGAATTATAAGTTTTTACCTGGACAGTTTGTAATTTGTTAACTACCAGTTAGTTTCCTTTGATATAAGATACTTCTGAAAGTCTCTAGGCATTGTTTTTAAAATTCAGAAAAATCTCTTTGGCTCTTCACCCAAGTCGTGTAATCTCTGAACCTCAGTTTCCCCATTAGGAAAATAAGAATGGAAGAATCTTATCTTGTAGGATTGTGGTGAAGATTGATAAACACTGTAATCTGTTAGTGTAATAACACCTATTACCATTTCTGTGAATTTCCTTTTATTTGAATTAAAAAAAAACAGGAATTGTAGGTACATGGAGTATTTCATCCAGATTTTTAAGAATAAGAAATGTGATAGGGAAAGAACGAACTGCTTCGTTAGAACTGGCTGTGCCAGGCTCTGCTGCTACTAGCTGAGGTTGTATTGACTGACAAGTCCCTTAAGTTTGCCTCACTTTTGTCACCCACAAAATGGTGATAATACCAATTGAAAATGTTTTTAAGGATTGAAAAGAACATTTGTTAATCATCTAGCAAAGTGCCTGCTTAGAAAAACTTTTCTAATCTGCAGCCTTTGAGAAAAAACAGTAAATGTTTTTGTATAACCCGACATGCATACATCACAAGAAGCTCAAATCAGTTGTCTGTTTCAAGTGAAATTCCTTGCCACTGGGGACATAGTGGGTTTTGGTGTTGAATTGAAGCTTTCTAGATTTCTCCAAAATACTTTTCCCTGAGTGTTACGAAAGTCTTCCCCCTTCCCTAGACTTCTAACTTGTTCAGAAATGTTTTGATAACAATGAGTACTTCAAACAAATATGTTCTTGGTTTTCAAAACAAGAAAAGTTTGAGCTTCTTTGAGGAACTTTCCATCTTAGACCATTTTTCGGGCTTTGTAGCAGTGTATTTTCGGAGAAGGCGATGGCACCCCACTCCAGTACTCTTGCCTGGAAAATCCCATGGACGGAGGAGCCTCGTAGGCTGCAGTCCATGGGGTCACGAAGAGTCAGACATGACTGAGCGACTTCACTTTCACTTTTCACTTTCATGTATTGGAGAAGGAAATGGCAACCCACTCCAGTGTTCTTGCCTGGAGAATCCCAGGGACGGGGGAGCCTGGTGGGCTGCCGTCTACGGGGTCACACAGAGTTGGACACGACTGAAACAACTTAGCAGCAGCAGCAGCAGTGTATTTTAGAATTCAGGTTAGGATGAGATGAAAGATGTTCTTGTGCAGAAGAAAAGTCAAATGGAAAATGTATGATCCCTTTTATTGTTTGTAATTAGGTTTATTTGGGATGAGCCTGGTAAGGATTATTTTATGTGATGATGTTTCTGTTGGGGCCTGTATAATTTTAAATTTGGTGTATTGAGAGATAATTGCACCTAAAAAGTATTTATTTATTTTTTTTAATTGAATGATAATTGCTTTATAGAATTTTGTTTTCTGTCAAACCTCAACATGAATCAGCCATAGGTATATTATATCCATTAGGTATATATATTCATGATTCATATATGTCCCCTCTCTTTTGAACCTCCCTCCCATCTCTCCCCATCCCACCCTCTAGTTGCTGTGTGTGTCAGGAAACTCAAACAGGGGCTCTGTATCAACCTAAAAAGTATTATAACTTAAAAATCTTATAATAGAATTAGTTGTAATCAGAGGACAAATTTACATTAGCTTGAGTGAGTGAAATTTGCTCAGTCATGTCCGACTTTTTGCGACCCTGTGGACTGTCAATTCTCTAGGACAGAATACTGGAGTGGGTAGCCTTTCCCAGCCTAGTGGTGACTTAATCAAAACTTATTCTAGGTCCTACGTACTTTTTTTTTTTTTTTTTTTTAATCTTTTCTTGAAATGACATATTAACATTTTCCATCCATTAGTTTTGCTCAGATAAGCTGAAGAACATGTGAAGGTCCTTGGAAGGATTATATGTTCTTAAAAACTTTGTTCTAGAAAACAAAACATTTCTGAGTATGTGAGAAAAAGTAATGTAGCCTTAGCTATTAGGTAATGTAATTTGACTAGTCATTGACAGGTTTTGTGCTTGTATCAGTGTTGAAGGAAAACTCTCCCTTTGTCTTAAAGCTGGTGAAGCTAGTTAGGAATCAGGAAACATCAACGAAGTCTTCTGGTTATTCTGAAGTTTATAAACACTAGAAGCATCCAGACAACTCTTCTGAGAGGATTAAAAACAATTGATTATTTTTAATCATAGAAATTGAAGATGATAAATAACCTTTGTGGAAGGTTAGACTATGAACCACAGTGGTGATTGATACAAAGGCTGGGTCCATAAGATAATGACAGATTTTAGTACTTTCGGATTATTAGGAATAGGCAAAGTGATGTTTTTGTGACTTCTGATGTAATGCCTGAGTTTTGATGGTTTCTGATCATTTATGTACTTTGGAAGACATTAATGTAAAATTTTGGATTTTTATTGTACATTTTTGTCAATCTCATTTTTCAAACCAGTAAGTTAGAAGGAAAACCCAAGTAATTGCATCCAGAACATTGGGCCTAAGTCAGGTAGTAGAAAGAGAAAAGGATCTTTACATCTAGATTTTGTTAATCCAGAATGGATAATGTCTAATCCCAAACAAGATTATATTAAATGTAAATCCTTATATAGAAAAGTTGTCTTATGTTTTTAGAGCTTCCATTTCAGTGTGCTATATAGTATCAAGCAAAAACATGTAGCAGTCTGTGTAGGCACCAACCCATCCATATGTGACATCTGCTTTTTCATGAGGTTCATTTCTAATGTAAAACCTTGGTGGATTCATATGTATAGTTAGGAAGTCTTGTAAAAAAATTTTTTTAACAATAGATCCATATATTATGTGGTTAGTTTTTTGTTTCCCAAGTATGTCATCTATTTTGAAAAATTTAAATCTATAAACACTTGTGGGGAGGTGTTTAGTACAAGCATATATAAATGTTTGGATCAGAATCTAGCCAGAGTGCATTTCTAGAAATTCTTTTACTCAAGTTCATATACCTAAATGATGAATTTGGAGAAATTTAAATATTTTCTCCTAAAAATATCTTATTGAAATTGGATTACCACAAATTCTTTCCCAGAAAACAAAAATTCTGTACTTTTTATTTTTTTCCAGAGTAGGGCCTCTTAAAACTAATCTTGCATTTTGGTTTATCCAGTTAAATTATTTTGAGGTTGACCTTAAGCCATAGCATATGAAAAACAACAGACTGTTAGTTTTTCCAAGTGCTTATCATGAATTATTTTCCTTTATTAAGTTTGATACTTTGCTGACTTTACTAAGATGTACTGTTTATTAGACGGTTCTTCATTTTCAGTTGTGGTCTTGAAGATACTTGTATAATAGAATGCTGAGGTTGAAGTCCATCTTTTTTGTAGGACACCTGTTATATTTGATTCTTTTGAGAGTATATTCATAATGTGGATATTTAGAAGGAAGTAATGATAATGGTTAAATATATGATTTAATCAGACTTTTACAAATGTGATGTCTGTAGGTTTGGTGGTAATCAACACCCAAGGAGATGATTATTTGTGATAGAATAGGCAGGTGTGTATTTTTTTTTGAGGTCAGATTTCCAGCATTATTGCTGTATAAAACTTTCCCCGTCTTTGAAAATGTGTTTTCATTTCATCTTGTTGTTTATTTCTTAACTTTTTCTGTTATGTTTCTAACATTTTTAAATTTTAAATTTTATTTGTATTTTGGCTGCACCACAGTGGCTTGTGGCATCTTAGTTCCTGGACAAGGGATCAAACTAGGCCATCAGTAGTGAGGGTGTGGAGCCCTTACAGGACCACCAGGGAATTCCCTAACCTGTTGTTATTACATATTTTACTGAAATTAATACTATGCAATCCATTTACTATTTCAGATATATTGAATTTATATTACTTCACTTTGATACTTTCCTTTGATACACTAATACTTATCATTTATTGAGTTTCTAACACTTTTTTCCACAAAGTCAAGCTTGTAATTTTTCAGTTCTGATAGTGAATATTTTTTACATTACTAGTATGGTTGACCCTTAAATGACAAAAGTTTGAACTGTGCAGGTTCACTTATCATGTGGAATTTCTTACATACTACAACCATCTGGGGGTTGGTTGAATCTGAGGTTGTGAAATTGCAGATATAAAGGACTGACTGTAAAGTTATATGTAGATTTTTGACTCTGCAGGGGTCAGCGCCCCTAAACCTTGCATTCAAGGGTCACCTGTATTTAGTTTATTATTTCAATCATCCTAGGATATTGCCCCTCAGTCATTATGCTAAAATTAATATGTAAGATTCCCTCCTGCTTTTGCTGGTCTTACTATTCCATCTCTTTCTAATGCTATTTTTTAAGAATAAGGAATTAGAGGAACTGTTTTAGTATACAATTGTATAATGGAGTTACTTGAAACTAAAAGTGTATTTCTTTTAATGGGGAATTTTAACATGTTTTTGAAGTTTATGCTTTAGCATATTCTAAGTACTAGACTTTTATGCATTAGCAGATTTTTTTTTAAGTTTTATTTTTGAATATTAAGCACATTTTAATTTTGAAGAGTACTTGTTTTGAATATGTAATAAATGTGCATGGTTAAAAAGTTTAAGCATTAGAGAAAGTTATATAGTTGCTCAGCTCAGTTCTTCAGAGGCTACCATGGTAAATCAGTTTATAGTGTGTATCCTTCAGAAATCTCTTCTACATAATCAAAAGTATTAATTTAAAAGCACTAATTTGTACTAATTTCTTAAGATGAATATCTGAATTTTTACATCAAAGACTTACTTATGGCATACCACTTGGGATCTTGACTGTAAAAGTAATAATCTTGCTGAATTCAAAAACAAACATAAAACTTGTATTTCTGGCCTCAGAGTATTGATTTTAATGTAAGCCTGTTGGGCTGTTAGTGACTTAAATAATTATTATATTTTCTTTGGAATGTGTAATTAAGCAGTTGTGTATTCATCCCTGTAATATAATGAACCTTCTCATTCTTTAATAAACAAAAGCTAAACAGTATTACTGACACTGAGTATTGAATAGAAAATATAATTTGCACATCAAAACTATGATTTCATAGGTCTTATTGCTAGAGTTTGAAGCTAAAAAAAATGATACGGAGTTAAAAATATTAAGTATATAAATATTGTAAATATTGAAAAAATTCTGGTTGTGATTTTCAAGTGTCTGAAGTTTGAGCAATATTGAGCTAAAGAATGTTATTGATTCTGGTTGACTTGTTTTACACAGTATGTATTAAAACCTTTTCTCAATTCTGTATAGTTGTAAAAGTGTTTATTAGTATTATGATTAATAAGACTTTGGATGTGAATTGCATTCTTAGATGCTTTTCTTCTAGAAATAAGTTTAAAATAGAATATTTTTAATATTAATGTTTCTATATTTTTTATAGAATTTGATTTTTGACAATATAAAGGGGAGTGTCAGAAAGTTTCTAAATGAATATGAGGTGGTTGGTTTATCATTTTAGGAGACCATCTATTGTTACTTCTTTATTATCTATGGTATTAGAGGAAAATAGGGTAGATAATGAATGCAGGCTTCATTTCATATTTTTACTATTTATGCAGATTCCACAGAGATGTAAATAAACGGGACTTAAAGCTTCTAGTCTTGAACTTAACTCACAAAATTTTTAGCTGCCATCCTGCTAGGTACTTGTCCAGTATATGCATGAGAACCTTTAGTGATGTAGTAGTTATTTCTTAAAGCTGCCCTTTCCATTTCTTCACATTTTTACTTGTTGTCACTGTAATTTGCTTGAAAAGGAAATTTTAAATAGGAAAAAAGCACAGGCTGTTTCTGAAAGTTTTTGATTTTCTGCTAGGTAATATACTTTTAGCCTAGCCATATAACATTATACATCTAAACATCTTTTTTGTTGATTTCCATTGGCCATAGCTTTCTTGACCCATAGTAAAATAGCTCACTGGTGATAGATGTTGGTAAGCTGAAGGTACTGTCACAGGAGAGAATCAGAGAGCAGATCTCTGGTGCCCATTTTCCCTGTCCTGGGAAAAGTGTAACATAGACAAGCACTTGGCTGTCCTTCTGGGATTTGTTTAAAGCACCGATATCATGGTGGAGCATGGTGGCATGGAAGGAAAACTTGAGCCCTCTGGTCTTGCAGCAGAGATAGCCACTAAAAGGTCTACTGAATATTAGAGCTGCTTTCCTTTCACTATCACTTCAAAAGATAATAGCTAAGACAAGCTTAAGGGTACAGTAAAACTCCTGTGGGGCACCCCCCCCAACCCACATTTTAAATTTCTTGGGTAAAACTAAAAATTTTGAATTTGAGAACCTGGTTAGTTTTTAT
Organism: Bos indicus; assembly: GCF_029378745.1. Classification (NCBI taxonomy): domain Eukaryota; kingdom Metazoa; phylum Chordata; class Mammalia; order Artiodactyla; family Bovidae; genus Bos; species Bos indicus. The sequence goes on along the minus strand of NC_091771.1, from coordinate 20,793,895 downwards.
TTGAAGGAAAATTAGGCTTATTTTTACATTTTAAAAACTATTTCTGCTGAATGCCAATAACTTGTTTTAACATTTCCAAAGCAATTTTTGCAAAATTGCAATAGGTTTTAGTTGGATAAATCTATTTTAATTTTATTTTTAAAACTTTCATATTAAGATTTTTATGCCTTACTTTAACATCACAATAATGTTAAATTATTGAGAGAATATATGTAAAGTGAAAGTTTTTGTATTTATCTTTATCAGAACTCTTCTCAGGACTTTTGGCTGATATTAAATTTAAATATTCTAAATGACAAGATTTCCATCAATAAATATTTCTAGAGGTAGATTTATACTTTGCGCAGTATTTTTTTTTGGGGGGTACATGTCTAGATTCTTTATGCCAAGAACCAGGGTTCTGAGAGGAAAACATCTGAGTTTAATTCTGCTAATGGCATAAGTAAACTTTTAGTCCCTCTACTGGCTGCCTTGGTCGTAGCAGACCTTAATTTTTTTTTTTTTTCTTTTCAACTCTAAGATAAAGACTAGCCTTAGGACTGAGGTGAATTTTGAGGTAAATTCTAATATGAACTGTCTCCAAATTGAGTGACTTCATAGATATCCTTGTTAAGAATAAAAATGTAAAATAGTGACTCAAGTTTTGAGAATTATTAAACTTTGCTGCTGCTGCTGCTAAGTAGCTTCAGTCATGTCCGACTCCTTGCTACCCCATAGATGGCAGCCCAGCAGGCTCCGCTGTCCCTGGGATTCTCCAGGCAAGAACACTGGAGTGGGTTGCCATTTCCTTCTCCAATGCATGAAAATGAAAAGTGAAAGTGAAGTCCCTCAGTCGTGTCTGACTCTTCGCGACTCCATGGACTGCAGCCTACCAGGCTCCTCTGTCCATGGGATTTTCCAGGCAAGAGTACTGGAGTGGGGTGCCATTGACTTATCTGATTAAACTTTGCAGAGTTTTGTAAAACATGAAAAAAATAATCTTGTGATACTGACAGACAACTAAAAATGTGTTTTAGTTTGCTGGGTAAAAGATAGTAAGAAAGAGAAAGATTCCAGTTGTTTACATGCTTTTGCCAAGAGTAAACATACTAGAAAAGGCAGAGGAGGAACAGCCTAAAACTATATGTAAGAAAACTTTATTGGTACAACATGGTCTGGTCATTTTCTGCAGGATATTTAGAAGTTTATGCTTAGATAAATGTTAATACAATCATTTTTATATGGAGGTTGGGATAATTCTTCCCTGGGGAAATAAAGAAACCTCTCTTTGTGTGTAAATTACGTTCATTAAGTCATTATTCTAATTTTTATCAGAACTCTGTTCCTTTTCTTAGTGTGATTCTTGACTAAACTGTCTCACCTGAGAAAGGAAGGGGTCTTAGGCACAGTAGAGTTAAATGAGTAAAGAGGTGAATGAGGATGGCTGTATTTTTCTTTACTTTTTTCTGCCTTTGATCTTTACTTGTATTTTCTAAAATTTAAAAGTCATTAAAAGCTTTTAATATTATTTCATTTTTTAATTTGTATATATATCGTGTCTGAAAGTTGATTGAAGTTATAGAGTTTTCAAAAGTAAGTAATACGTACAACATTTTGTTTTACTGTGTTTTTCTTGGGGGAGTGGTATATTGATTTAATATAAAGAAAAATTGATATGGCATCACAGAACTGCAGGAAATAAGACATCACTGAGCAACAGGAAACCAAATAATGGAATAGTCCTACTGTACATAGTTAATTTTACTGCAGGTAGAGTATATTAAATAAAACCAAACTGATTGTAATCCTGTAATACTGGGGGATTCCCTGGTGACTAATCCTAATACTATAATACTGGGGGCTTCCCTGGACAAAAACTCGCCTGTCAATGCAGGAGACGCAGGTTCTGTCCCTGGGTTGGAAAGATCTCCTGGAGGAGGAAATGACAGTCTGCTCCAGTGTTCTTGCCTGGGAAAGCCTATGGACAGAGGATCCTGGTGGGGTCTACGGGGTCGCAAAAGAATCGGACAGGACTTAGTGACTAAACAACAACTGCAATTGTAATACCATTCTTTGTTGCATGAAATGGCACAATCCAGGTTGGTGTAGAATTGTATTCAAGAGAATTTAGCTGCTGCTGTTACGACATTCAGATGCTTCAGAAAGACCATGCAATTTAGAGTTAGAATCACTTTCTGGCTTTGCCAAAATCAGTTGTGTGACTTAGGGTTATATTGTTTAATCTCCATGATTAAACGTGTTTACTTCACCAAGTTTTTAGGATCAGATGAGATAAATATAAGTGCTTATTGGTATTACCAAGTGCCTGGTTATTATAGTAATTTTAGGCATAGAATCTGAAGAGTATTACATGTACAAGGCTGCAGTAAAATATCAGTTAAGAGCTTTGTTGTCAAGAAAAACTAACTTTGATTTTAATGTTTAAATTTGGCTTAAATTTTCATAACTTAAAGACTTCTTGCTAAGTTTTAATACATTTGAACTTGATTTTTAGACATTATGGTTCTTAAATAAGTATGTGTGAGTTTTTGGGTGGATGGCATCATCCATGAAGTTTTTAATAACTGTACATAGTTGTTTAATTATAAATATGACAAATTCTTTGGCTTTTGAAGGATAATTATAAGTGTGCTTAAACAGAAATAAGAGTAGATGGTTTTCAAACTTTTGAACAGAAAATATGACTTTGATTTAGGTTAGAATATAAAGGTGATTCAGAGATACCTATGCAAGTATTTAGCCCATGCCCTGGTGGCATTAATAGATTTGCTGATTCGTTTCTTAAAGGAAGCAAGTCAGTCAAAGTAGTTATAGCTTAAGGATGAAAGTGAGATACAGACGAGGATGTCTTGATTTTATCTCCTTTTGCCAGATTATATTTGTAGCCAAATATGATATTTGTAGAGACGAGGAGAGGAGAGTTATTGTATGTCCATTGGTACATACTTTTATCATGTATGAGAATAGAGATTATGTATCATGCAGCTAACAGTTCTTGATGTAGAGTAGTCACTCAGTGTTTGAATGGCAAACATGAATGAATGGACAGTGGATGACTGGATGGATGTAAGTAGGAAAGAGGTGGAATATTCTTACTGCCTAGTGTAATAAGTTTGGGAAGCATTCATTTATATTGTGGTAAAGGTGACTTCTATATTTTTTGAAGCTTGTTGAAGTTTGAGTAATTCTGATTGGCTCTGTGAACTTGGACAGGTCTATATGAGGCTATAGTCAGTGACTTAAGTGTCTAGTGCTAAAATATTTTGTGCTCAGTGCTGAGGAAGAATGATGACATGATCCTTGCCTTCCATGATTCAAACACAAGAAACAATAGCAAACAATACAAGATGGTGTGTTTTTTAAAGGTATAGTAAAACTGTGTTAACAAAATTTACCATCTTAACCATTTTCAAGTGTAGAGTTCAATGGTGTTAAGTATATTCACATTATTGTGTGAGATGCAATATATTTAAAGTGAACATAAGGAACAGATGCTTAGGGAAGTATATTCAAAATGTACTCCGTGAAAGCACTCCAGGTCTAGTTTTATTTGGGGAAATGTTATGTTTATATTTTTATTTAAGTTTGAAAACTACCACTATTAAAATTTGGAGAGGGAAAGGGGTGGGGGGGGGTGCGGTGAATTAGTCAAGGCCAGAGTAATCAGGGAAAGTTTTAAGGCAGGAGAGGAAGGCTTAAACTGGGCCTTAAAAAATGATGAGGAATTAGATGGGTTGTGGGCAGGGAAAAGGAAAAGCATTCTTCATGAGGGAACCAGTCAAAGCTCAGAGGTTGGGAATGAACACTATCTGTTTCTAGATTGAAGAGGAGATCCGTGTTATGAGAATTTATTGTGTATGTTGGGGTGAATGGTGTGAGAGGCAGCAGAGTAATGTAAAGTTTTCCAAAATGTGTTCCATCTCCCATGATGGTTGTAGAGGAAGAAGGGAGGGGAAATCACATCCTCCTGCAAGGTTCTAAGAACATTTGAATGCAACTGCATTTGAAAGCCTTTAGAGGTTATTCCAACATATTTTAATTTGATCTGACCAGAAGACGTTTTCTCTACTTGGAACCATTGTTTCTTGGACACTAGTTGGAAAAATGTTTATGTCACTTACATATATTTACACTTTCTTGACTTGATCAAGAAGTTTAATATACCAAATACCACTTGCTCCCTCTTTACGATTAGGTTATAATCACAATGACTATATGTGGAAACTGCTTGTAAATTCAGTCAACAAATGAGTATGTGCTGTAATCTGCTAGTAACTGAGAGTTATATAAATGTAAGGGAAATGTTACAGAACTATAAAATATTACATGCCACATCCTTGCTATTCTGTGTGTGGTCGGTGGACATTACTGTTTCCTAGCCTGCTATCTTGTTAGAAATGGGAAACCTTAGTCTTTGTCCCAGATCTACTGAACCAGAGCCTGCATTTTGTTAAGATCTCCAAGTGACTCATATGCATGTTAAAATGTGCATGTGACACATGCTGTTTTATGTTGTATCCAGCAAAACTTCTTTCTGTCCTTTCTTGAACACTGTTAGTAGCAGAGAATTCAATACCTTTGATTTCAAACAGTTACCCTCTCTAACTTCTACATTTGGTCATGGTTTTGTCTTAAAGAGTTATATAAAATATGCTTCATGAGCCATTTATGTGTAAAAGATAAGCTTATGTTTATCTGAGTCCCTAACAGAATCTGTCACCTAGAATTGATCATAGTGTTGTGACTTGGCCAGGGATTTGAGTGGAAGTTAGTGAAGTTGATTGGCCCTAACTGCAGAGCTTTTAAGAGCCTGTGCCATTGTTTCATTGCCTGTGCTGCTGCTGTTTTTTTTACTCCTCTGGTCAAGCAATTTCTTTCAGTTGCCATCCTTCTTAATTTTGACTTTTCATATTGGACTGTTTTGCTAAACTCAGGGCAAGCCTAATGTTTCTTTGGAATCAGCTCATGGAGCCCTTCCATCTCTGTACTGGATCACTTGGCTAGATACTTTATAGGCATAGATTACTTGGTAAATGTTGAGAAAGTTAAAAATTATTTTAATGTGTAATATCTAAATATTTTAGAATTGAACTGTAGGGTCCCTTTTAAGAAGTTAAATACTTTTAATTACTTAAGTATAGATCTCACTGTGAAAATTAATACAGTACAAAAATGTAGAAAGAAGTGAAAAATCCATTTTTCCCCCAATTCCAACCCTTCAAGTTAACCCCTGTTTAATTTATGTTTCCTTCTAAACCTTTTTTGAAAATTTACAAAAGTATAGTTGTAAATAAAATTTAAAAACAAGAAAAGAGGATTTATATACTGTTCTGAAAATTGACTTTTTACTCAGAAAAATTAAGCTCATTTTTAGATTTTAATATGATCAATATGTTTTTTGACTTTAGGGAAGAAACCCCTTTTTTTTGGAGCCAGCAATAATTATTACAATTACTGATGGGAGCAAGTTGACTACTACCAGTGGAGTCCAGGATGAGGTAAGTTATGTTTATATTTATCAGCATGGATTATGCAAAGGCCTTTGAAAAAAATCTTTATTTGTATAGGCATTGTAGGATATTGAAACCTTAAATAGGTTCTCTATTTGATGCAGTCGAGACTCATCTGGCTCTTAGAGCTCATTTACCTTCTCTGTTGTTTGTAGCACTGGCCTCTAATTTTTCTTGAATAGGAATCCCTTCTGTGAAAAATTTTGGAGTTACTACCCATCTCAATTGTATGTGTATTTTTGAGTTTATATGACAGTAAATTTAGTAAAATGAGTTCTTATTTTGAGGCTCAAAAAATGGATGCAGCATTTTAATAATGGCTTCTTGTTTCAGTGGATTGTCATGTGCGCTCCACTGTGGAGACTCCTAGAGTAAGCAAAGCCAAGAGGTTGGCTAAGTCTCGGAAAAGTGAAGGTTTTTAGACATTTTAATTCTTAGTCAAATACTAGATAAATAAGTGAGAGCTAGCCTCACGTATTCTTTGCTAGCATGCATTGTGCAGAGTTGGGTGTGTGTAGTGTGATAAGTTCAGTGCAAGGGATTCATCTTGACTTTTAAGATGTTTTTACTGTAATATTTGAACTGCTCTTGAATATTGTGTTTGTTTATTAAAATAGGTTGGTATGGAAAGGAGGTGGTTTAGGCTATTCTCTTTTTTGCTTGCAGTTGATTTAGAATCTTAATTTTAATTGTCACTGTATTTACAAAGGGTGTAAGTAGGAAAAGTGTAGTTTTTAAGTTCAGTAATTTGTAGAAATACTTCGATTTGTGTGACATTGTGGAATGCAAATTGGATATACAGTCCTGAAAGTTCAACTACTTTCTAGCAATGAAGTTTGTACCTAGCATCCCTAAATCTCTACTCGTCCATAAATAAATTCTTGCCTTACCTCATAGGGTTGTTGAATGACTGAAATGAAATGATGTGAATGAAAGGACTTGGTAGCCTCTAGTGAAAAGAACACTGTATAATTCTACCATGAAGCTTTGGAACTAGTATAGAATCGTTATTTCCTGATCTTGACTTGAGGGGAGGAGAGCCAAAGTAATTTTGTTTGAACAGTTGGCGTTGAAGGGGAATTTAGGATATAATTCACAGAAAAACAGTTGAAAAATTGGTAGATTAAAATTTGTAATTAAATAATTGATAGACATAGCTATGAAATGCTCCATAGCTGACATTAATGGATTTTGGGGCTTTCTTAAACTTAGTTGGACTGTATAGCCAATTATATTCTGCCGTTTTTCAGAAACAGACATTGATTGTGTACATTAAGAGTGAACAGGTTGTTTAACTTCAATTTGAAAATTTCAAATTTTTCCCACTTTGCCTTCCTTTTGAAAAATTTGAATGAGTAATCAGGTCAGAAATACTGTGATTTTGTTTTGTAGTTACGATTGCTACAAAGGTACTTTTCTTTTTTATTTATATTTTACCTTTATATGAAGTAGTCCTCCATGTGAGATTATTCAGGGTACTCTGTCTTAGCACCTTTGTAGAAATTCCCTTTGGGGTTCAGTATATTTTGTTCCCGTATATCTAGATCTGCTTTGTTTGTGATAATTTGTTTTAGCTTTACAAAATATCTTGAAATATGGATATGGATATTGGAATTGCTCACCTTTTGTCCGAGGTCCTTGGGAGAGATACTGGAGAAGTAGAACTATGTGTTTATACTAACCTAAAACTCATTCCTAGTAAGGTTGGGAAGATTTTCCTGTGGGCCAGGATCTTAGCTTTTAGTGCTGTTGTATCTTCTACAATAGTTAGCATAGTACTGAGAACAAGGCTTACACTGAAAAAGTATGGATGTAGATACAGCTATATTGAGTCTGATAGTCAAAATCAAAATTGATCACAACTTCTTATCTGAGATAGACAATCCATTTGTTATGAGGCAAAGATTATTTTGGATATGCTGTTGGAACATAGGTCTGTGAGTTGTTTTGGGTTTCAAGTTTAGGAGTTTCTTTGGTCATTTTCATGTTGGGTTCTTAATATTCCAACAAGACTCACTTTGAGGGCCAGAGAATGTATCCTGTATGTGTTTGTTGTGGAAGGTTAATTTTTTGCTGAGATGTGATATACTTGTCTCTTCTAGTCCAAATAATTAAATAATGTGATTCATTTTGAGGACAATTATCAATTTATAAAAGGCATAAAGACGCTTTTCAGTTTGCTCATTTTTTTGTGAGTGTGTGTGTGTGTGTGTGTTATGTGATCTGTATTGTAATTTTTTTTGCTAGGAAATAACAAGCAGAATATTGCCTTTGCCTCTTTTTCTTCAGTCCTCTTAACCTTTACCTTTGGCAAAACTTGATTCTTTTTAAAGACTTACTGAATGAGTGAGTGTTGATAATTTCCACATTAGATATGTGTGTATAATTCTTGAGTAGCTGTGACTGCTGTTGATGTGGCCTGTTACTATTTGTAGAGTTGTGCATCCCACCCATACAATGCCCTTTGTTCAAAGTTCTGTTACCTCACTTAGTGTATTTGGTCTGTTCTGCTAGTGCTGTTTTCCAGTAATAAGTGTTCCTGCTGCTTTGAAATCATCCTTATGGTGTATTACTTTTTATTTTACAAATGAGGAAATTGAGATCTGGGGAGGCAAAGTGATTTGCTCAAGGTTATAACATTTATTATTGCCAAACTCTGGATTAGAATTGATCTAAATTCCAAAGACATCCCAACCCCCTCCAGACCCAGTGCTTTTTCCCTGATGGTATCTGCTGTCTTTCTGTTTATTACTATATGTTCTTGAAATTTGCATTCTACTTACCTGATTTACTGTTGTCTGCTTCCCCTCTCTGTATATTTGTGACATGGGTATTATGTTCCTGTTCTCTAAGTGTCCCTTGAATGACCATTATGACCAGGGCATTTCTAGGTAGTGAAGATAACAAAGATAGGGTGGGTTTCTGGTTCTTAAGTTCACAGTCCTAAGGGGAGGATTGTCTGTTAAATGGTTTTATGAATGATAGAATAGAGATACATACTAGGTGTATGGAAGCACTAAAGGAGGAGAGGAGGGTTAATATTACCTATCCTGTGCATGTATCAAATCCTGTGTAATGTAAATTTTTAGTCATTTTAATTTTGATTAAATTCAAGGATCTTGTGATTCCTTATAAGATGTGGCTCATAGATTACATCTGTGAAAGTTACAGAGAAACTTGGTACAAAGTTGTTTTGAGCCTAGAAAATAGTTCATGGAAAAACTTGGTGCCATATCGCCTCCTGACCTGGCTAAATTTGTACAGGCCAGAATGATCTAATTACTTATAACTTGTTTGTCAAAATAATAACAGGGATACTGTTTCCTCTATGACAGGTCATCATTTAGCAGTGTGTTAGGGGTTGGAAGAGAAACAGCATGTGTTATGGATGAAACTTCTGAGCAATCATTTTACCTTAATTTATGATTTTAATTATCTTTTTTGGCCTTATTTAATGAAAATCCAGGCCATTGTCTTGAGTTGTTCATGAGTGTGTTTCTAGTGTAGTGTTTTTAGATAACTGTAGAAATTTTGATGATGGCTTATGGTAGAAGAATATGTGTGTATCTTTTGACTTTTTTTCATTTTCAATGTAGTTATTTGATAATTTTTTTTTCAGTGTTTTCATTTATGAGGTAGGAGTTAGATGGGACCTTGAATTCTGATACATGAGAAATCTGTGTATTTCTTATTGCCATAGTCATCTTTGGTGTTGATAAGCATACTTGTGGTCAAATACTTCTAGTATCATTCATCATGTTATGTTACTAATGTATCAGATGTTTTGGTAGATTCACCAAATTATAATTAGAGTTACTAAAAAAAATTTCTGGTTTTTATTGCTTGAGAAGATCTTTAATACTCTTTTGCAATGGAAAACTCGGCTGTGCTATGATTCCAGGAACACGTGGCTAACTATATTGCTCAATAAAGTAGCCAGAAGAAATCCTGCCAGTCCCTTCTTGGTGATGAATGACATTCCAGGATCATGTAGCAGTTATTTTTCTCTTCCTTGAAAGTGCTAATAGTAGTGTTACCTTTCAGATACTGAGATTTGCTGAAGACTCTTTGCATCTCTTTATCAATGTTGTGATTGCCCTATCGTTTTAGAGAAGATATTTGCTGTCAAAAAAACCTATTGGCTTTTGACATGAAAAGTTTTGCCTTCTTATGAGTTTTCCAGCTTTTTAAGACAAACTAGGACAGCTACTTTTATAACTTCTTGAAAGAGTACTTGTTTGTAGAAAGAGAAATGTCTGAGTAAGCTCAACTGTGTATTAAAGTGGCTGTCCTTTGTGATCTTATCTTTCATTTTTTCAGTTCTCAAAAGTTGATGCAGAAGTCCCATCAGTCTTTGAGATGTGGACTGGTATTAGTGATTTTTCTGGATCATTCTGGGCAATATAGAATGAATTTACCTTTTATAAGGATAATCTATAGTTAGGATCTATAATTGTAGTTTGCATTTAACTCTTCATGTTGTGTAATGTTTAAAAGACAATCCAGAATTTTAAAATGTTTCTACTATCTGAAATCAGAAACCACATCTCCATCCCCCCATAAGTATTTTTGTTTCACTAAAGCTACCAAAATATGTGCCAGAAGCTGTTGAAACTATTTTAATCGTGCAAAGATTTTTAGACACATATTTTAAATTGTTGTTTCTCAGTACTCTTAGAATTTGGGAGACTTTTATTTTTATTTTTTTCTTTTTCAAAAAGACTCCTAAGGAATCTTGAAGGATGTTATTGTAGTATGGTAGAATGTATTAAACAGATCTGTGTATAAATGCGTTCCTGAGTTTCATTATCAAGATTAGCTCCTGTCTTACTGATTCAGATGTTCTGAACATATGTATAACATGACTAAATATGTTAGTCTCTATTAATTCAACTTTCCAGGAACATTTAATAAGAATTTGTTGGATGTAGATCATTCACATTTTCTTTTGTACCCATATTTTTGGCCCTATTAAATGTATATATATATCAGCAATTATTAGTATTTGAAAATATGTAGTTAAAAAATGCACAATTAAAAGGGTTGATATATTTTAATACTGTAATGAATTTTCAGTAATCACATTTGCAATACCCTTAAAATATATATTTTTTCAAAGTCAGACTCTTAAGGATTTGAGTTTGAAATCAGCAAAGAGAAACTCGTAAAGATTGTCTCTAAACAACACTATGATAGAATAATTAAAAAGAAATGCTGGCTGATCACTCTTTAGTGAAGTTGTATGGCTGCAACTACTAATGTATTATCTAGAATTCTGTATTAAGCTATACCAAAATAGTTTTTATTCAGAGTGTGAGGCAACTTCACCCTGCATTTATTAGCCTGTCAGAACCAATAAGCAAAAGCAGTCCCATACATGTAAGGAAAATTTCATTTGTAGACGTTTCTATTCTTCTGATTCTAGCTCTTCCATATATAAATGACTGATACTTAGCAAAGTGGTTTTCAGATGGCTGCATCAAAACCACTGAGTTTCTTATAAAACGTACATGCCTCAGCTCTGGTTCTGGACATTTTGGTTCCATTGCTCTGGGCATGTACCTAGGAATCCGTACTTTTTTCAGTGTGTCCAAGTTGATTCTGATGCACAGTCTGGTTTGGAAACCATAGTTTCAGAACATAACTGTAACTACAAATAGATACATTTTTAAAGTACAAAAAAAAACACGTGAAAATAAACCACTCTAACAAAGCAAGGTAAAACTGTTTTTCATGTACATGTGTAGCAATACATGTGGCTTCCTTTGTGGCTCAGCTGATAAAGACTCTGCCTGCAATGTGGGAGACCTGGGTTCAATCCTTGGGTTGGGAAGATCTCCTGGAGAAGGGAAAGGCTACCCACTCCAGTATTCTGGCCTAGAGAATTCCATGGACTCTATAGTCCATGCGGGTTGCAAAGAGTTGGACATGACTGAACGACTTTCACTAGCGATGTTTTGTTTAAAAATTGACTCTTGGCCTTTAGAATTGTTAAACTTGGGAATTGGGTGTCTGAAGGGTATGAAATAGGTCTTCTATGAATACATTCGTTATTGTGTTTGGTGTAACTTAGAATCCGTTATTGGATAGCTGTGAAGTAAGCTCTGTACTGACTGTAGTCAGTCTTCAGCTGCTACACACGATGTGCTCTATTGAAGAGGACTCCCAGACCCTGAGACTGAGATGGGGAGGACAGGGGAAAAGAGGGGAGAATTAGTTCATGTTTCATACTATTGGTTATTTGGCTTAGGAGTTTTTATCTAAAGGACTATATAGTTTTCTGTTATCTTTGTTATTCCTTAATTCCTGATTTGGATGTTTGTAACTAGCATTATTTTAAAAAGTGGTATGTATATAGAACTGGTGATAGTTAAATTTAATTTTTACTTACTAGGGAGTTGCTGCTAAAATACCCTTCTATAATGAATTGTTCCAATTTTGAATGCTTAAAGTATATTTTAGATTAATTCAGCAATGATTTTTCTTGCGCTGCATAGTGACTTTGGTTTGTGTACAAGAATAGTGGCATACCATACATCTATATTTAGTATTGCTGTAGTCTGTTTACTGAGGACACAAAGATGGAATTAAGCAAAGCTTTTGCCCCGGCTGCTGCTGCTGCTGCTAAGTCGCTTCAGTTGTTTCCGACTCTGTGCGACCCCATAGACGGCAGCCCACCAGGCTCCCCCGTCCCTGGGATTCTCCAGGCAAGAACATTGGAGTGGGTTGCATTTCCTTCTCCAGTGCATGAAAGTGAAAAGTCAAAGTGAAGTCGCTCAGTCGTGTCCGACTCTTAGCGACCCCATGGACTGCAGCCTACCAGGCTCCTCTGTCCATGGGATTTTCCAGGCAAGAGTACTGGAGTGGGGTGCCATTGCCTTCTCCGTTTGTCCCTAGACAACATTATCTTTGAAGATAGGAAAGTAAATAAGCATTTTTAATACTCTGAGGTAAGTCTCATGACAGAAATAAAGAGAGAAGCTAAGTTTTGAGAAGTGAGTAAGGAATTGAGCCATGACACTGCAGGAAGAGGGAACAGTGTATATAAAAGTATGAGAACAGTGTATTGGAAGGTGGTAAATTATATGATGGGAGTGTGGTCATTGTAAGAAGGAGGACTGTGTGCTTGAAATGCAGGCAGAGGCCAGATAACCATCCTAAGGAGGTGATTTTGTTAACGTGTGCCGAGGAGGTACTGAAGATGTTAAGCAGATGAGTCACATTTTAGTAAGTGTATTTTGCTGGAACGTGAAAGAATGGTAAACTGGGAAGAATTAGCAGACTATCAATACATGCAATAACCCAGGAAAAACATGGGATGTGCTGAAATGAAGCCAGTGCCTGCGTAGGAAGGCAGAAATCTGAGTCAGGTATGCTAGGCAGGACAAAGCAAAGCATTTGACAGGGTTCTGAACAGGGTCCATGCTTGGATTTCAGAGGGTTCTGTGAATTACCTGAAATCTTTATCCAGATACTGTCTAGATGTGTATGCATATTTTTGTGGGGGACACAGGTCAAGCTTTAACCATATTTTCAAACAAGTGAAAACAGAATATCATAGTTTAATAATATTTTGAGGTTTCCAGCATGGAAATCTGTGTGGATTTGGTAGTGGTAACTGAAATGGGAATATGGGATAAGTAGTAGAAAAGAATATAAAATAATTGTTTGATAAAGTATCATTATTTTTAGGGTACAGATATATTAAAGGAGTTCAGAGCAACTTCTAAGACAATAAGCATAAAGACTTTTTCTTGCCTTTTAACGTTATGTCTTAGGAAAAGTGATTTGTATTTAAAACCAGAAATAAGCAGAATTTTATCTTTGGATTCTGATAAAATTTTTGTTTTGAAGCAGATTAAATAAACATTAAGTCGTTTTATTATTTATCTGATCTTTGAGTTGTTTTGTTTAAAGCCATAACGTAAGCATCTTTTAAGTGCTTATTTTAAACAAGCGTGAAGATTGATATTCATAATGCTAGGAGCACTGTATGTGTGTGAGGGGTATTCCTTGTAGTGTCAAGTCATATATAAAGAGGATGGAAACTTAATTCCTTTTCTGTTCAACAGTATGTAATTTAAGAATACTAGTAGATTGGCTTTGACTGCACTGACAGTTTTCTGCCAATTAAACTCAGTTCAGGTCTGCCTGTTAGGTGTATTTCATGCCTCTCTAAGTCAGATTACAATTTGAGAGCGTGAAAAGGCTGAAAACTTGGACTTCGGTTGGGACACGTTTGCCTAAGCCTGAGGCTGTTAGTTTTTTTTTTTAAATACCTTCATTATGTTATTTAGGTGTGTTCCATAAATAGTTATTATACATAACTTCGACTTTGAAGCTTTCTTTTCAGGTGTAATACAACAGATTTACAGGTTTTTAGACTTGCGTATTAGGAATAAATGTTGTGCAGTGATTGGAATGGTACTCAAACTGATCTACTTCAAGGCAAGGCTACATTTTGACCTAGACAAGGCTGTTTTGGTATATTTTTCCCCACGTTCTGTCTTTTCAGGTTGAATTACTGATTTTTTCCCCCTTTGTTTTGTTTGTTGTGGTTTTGATGTTTTTTTTCCTTTCAGCTAAAGGAGCAGTCCAGTGGTTTTCAAGAAGTGCCAAAGTGCACTGACTGTCTCACGATGACTGGTGCCTCAGGGAGGGTCGTGATTCCTGGATACAGGATCGACCTGGTCCTGGATGTCACTTCAAGCAGTCAGATCGTGGGGAAAAGCCTTGTCTAATGGCTAGCCTTCCTCAAAAGTCTGATGCTAGTCATCTCGGAAGGCCTCAGAAAGAGCCTTAAAGGTGAGCAGAGTAGAGTGTAGTTCTCTCTGGGGGCTGTGACTATTTGTCGGAGAACCTGATTCAACACAATGATAATCCTAACCTGACAAATCCAGGTTCAGTTGGTAAATTCAATTTATAAATTTGTTGAGCATGGCAATCAAACCTCAACTTTTGAGTTATTAGAAACCACCTTCCTAACCTTAAGGACCTATAAAAGGAGGAATGTGGTATTTCCTGGGTCCTTCAGGATCTTAGGTTAGTATCTGTTGTCTTAAATGGAAACAGCCTACAATCACAGCTAAGGAACACTTTTGTTACAAAAGCACTTTATGTTAAGTACTCGTGGATTTAAAAAAAAAATCTAGTGAAGTATTCTATTAGCTTATATGGTTTAGTCAGTTCAGTTTAGTCGCTTAGTCCGACTCTTTGCAACCCCATGAATCGCAGCATGCCAGGTCTCCCTGTCCGTCACCAACTCCTGGAGTTCACTCAGACTCACGTCCATCGAGTCAGTGGTGCCATCCAGCCATCTCATCCTCTGTCATCCCCTTTTCCTCCTGCCCTCAATCCCTCCCAGCATCAGGGTCTTTTCCAATGAGTCAACTCTTGGCTTGAGGTGGCCAAAATATTGGAGTTTCAGCTTTAGCATCAGTCCTTCCAGTGAACACCCAGGACTGATTTCCTTTAGAATGGACTGGTTGGATCTCCTTGCAGTCCAAGGGACTCTCAAGAGTCTTCTCCAACACCACAGTTCAAAAGCATCAATTCTTTGGTGCTCAGCTTTCTTCACAGTTCAACTCTCACATCCATACATGACCGCTGGAAAAACCATAGCCTTGACTAGATGGACCTTTGTTGGCAAAGTAATGTCTCTGCTTTTTAATGTGCTATCTAGGTTGGTCATAACTTTCCTTCCAAGGAGTATGCGTCTTTTAATTTCATGGCTGCAGTCACCATCTGCAGTGATTTTGGAGCCCAAAAAAATAGTCTGACATTGTTTCCACTGTTTCCCCACTAATCATTTATCAATTATATATCAGGCAGTTGGGCTTCAGGGCTTAGGGCAAATTGGAATTTGATTTGTCTGTTACACTGATTTTTTAAAAACCATAGGCACTTTTGAAGCAGTTCAGATACATGTAACACATATTTTATTGCATTCAACTTGAAGAATCAGTACTATCTGCATCCTTTGAATTACATTTTTAACCTCATAGAAGTTTCCTTAGAGATGTTTTGAGTATTTGGGTTTGAAAAATATTTCATCCTAGGCCTCTTTCTCTGTGCTTTGAAGCACTTACAGAACCCAATTGTTCATATAATAATTTTGATTACTAAATTTTCAAGTAAATTCTAAAACTTGTCTGTCCTAATAAGACTTACTAGGTTTTTTGTTTTAAAAAATTTTGTTAATTGATTCACCTGTATTAGTTAATAATAATAATACTATGGACATGCACCATCCCTAATGTATGCACATTTTTATATTTAGTAATTTTATATCACTGATGTGTTAATATTAGAAAGCATACACAAAAATAGAAGTTTTGAAAGATGAGATGAAAAAACTTACATATAGGCAGTTGTGATATTTTGTTTCCCTTCACTGTGCATCATGATGTAATTCCGGTTGGCAAATTCTTTTTAAAGGCCAGATAGTAAATATTTTAGGCTTTTCAGCCCATATGGTCTCTGTTGAAACTACTCAACTCTGCTGTTGTAGGGTAAAAGCAGCCACAGACAATACTGAAATAAATGAGTGTGGCTGTTTTCAATTAAAATTTTGTTACTGAAACAAGCTGTGGGCTGGATTTGGCTGGAGGACCATAGTTTGCTGACCCCTGGAGTGTACCCTGTTTTGTAGACCACTGCCCTAGACCTTGCATTTGTGTTACATTATGTCTGCTAGGTCCTTTTACCTTCAGTTTTAAGAGTACAATGGATCTTCCTTATTGAAGTGAGCAGAAGAATGTTAGCAATTAGAACATATTGTTTAACTGAACAGATACTTATTGAATACCAGTGATGTTCAGACAAAAGGTTAGGTGCTGGGATGAGTTTGGTAAGAGAGAGAGGTAAACAGTTAAGGCATGGTGTCAGAAATAATTATAGCACATATTGCTGGAGAAAGCATTGGTACCCCACTCCAGTACTCTTGCCTGGAAAATCCCATGGATGGAGGAGCCTGGTAGGCTACAGTCCATGGGGTCACTAGAGTCGGACACGACTGAGCGACTTCACTTTCACTTTTCACTTTCATGCATTGGAGAAGGAAATGGCAACCCACTCCAGTGTTCTTGCCTGAAGAATCCCAGGGACGGGGGAGCCTGGTGAGCTGCTGTCTCTGGGGTCGCTCAGAGTTGGACACGACTGAAGCCATTAGGCAGCAGCAGCAGCAGCAGCAGCACATATTGCTGAGAAAGTGAGGCTGGCGCTGGGAAATGGTATATTAAGTTGGACTTTGAAAACTTAATGAAAGTTTGTAAAGTAGGTGAGTACAAGGGAATAAAAGGTGATAGAAGAGAGCATTGGAGGACCGTATATACCTCAGTAACTGATTGTTGGCAGAGTGTGCAAGAAAGAAGCATGGCCCGTGGTGTGTGCTCTGCCGAGGAGTGTGGACTTGGCCTTATAGGTTGATGGTAATCGTTGAAGAGATTTTAGTAGAGAAGAAATGATTGGATTTGGATTTTAGAAAGACAGTGGCAGTGGTGTGGAGTATACAAGGAGTAACTATTTTGGGTAGCCTTTTTTTTTTAAACCTCCTTGTAAAAGAGATCACAGATTGTTTGTGGGTTAGAAGATAAACTTGGAATACTATTTAGCAACGAAAATAAATGAACTGTTAACATGCTACAGGGTGGATGAACCTCCAAAATGTTATCCTAGGTATGAAAGACCACATGTTGTATGATTCTGTTTTTTAAGGAATGTCCATAAAATAGATTAGTGGTTGCCTGGGAATGGACTGGGGACTGACTGCAGATGGAAATGAGGGATCTTTTCATGGTGTTGGAAATGATCTAAAACTGGATGATCTAAAATTGATCTAAAAATTTACACCACTTTGTAAATTTACTAAAAATAATTGGATTGGACACCACTTTTCCTTTCTTTAACTTGAAGTATAGTTGATTTACAGTGTTGTGCCAATCTCTGCTGTATAGCAAAGTGACTCAGTTCTATATGTATATACATTATTTTTAAAATACTCTTCTTCATTATATATCTCAAGAGACTGGATATAGTTTGGATTAGACACTTTTAAAACTGGTTGCATTTTATGGTAGGTAATTATAGCAATAATACTAAAAAATTAGACCTCACTTTTGAAATTTGTTGTAGTAAAACATATTGTTGATTCTCAAGTAATTGCTCTTTCCTCTGAACAAATTATTGATCTTCCACTGCTGGAACAAAAAAATAAAAAGGTGTTTTTTCCTCTTTAAGAGTATACACTGCAGCTATAGAGTGTAACTGTAGGAACTAGCAACTAAATACATCAGGTTGTTACTAAATCTTATTGAATACACTTTGACTCTTATGTTTAAATTTTTCCTTTCCTTATTAAATATCATATGAGGAGAACCATCTTAAATGCAGTATTGGATAATTCTCAAAAGGTAGAAGTAGCCTAAAGGAAATTTACTTCCTTTTTTCCCCCAAGGAAAGAATTGCTAAAGAAAGAACCTGATGATTTAAAATTTTAAGTTTTTTCTTCAGTCTTAACATAGGAAATAAATAGAAAGAATACAGAGCAATTGGAAAATAGTTAATTTCACTCAATAAATATTTATTGAGGCCCTACTGTGTGCTAGGTACTGTTTCTTAAGAAATAAATCATGAAAGGTTCTTATTATGTGCTTTTATTCCTGGCTGCCAAAATTTATGAGTTTGATTGTAGTAATTAATAAAACATGTACAAAATTAATTATATTACCCTTTATTGTTTACAAGATAATTTCACATCTTACTAATTCTGTAAGAGTGAGGAAAATGAGTCTAATTATAGCCGATTCCCAAGTAAGAGGCAGAGGTTGGACTTGACTATTGGTTCTTATTTTTACTTGAAGTCCATTGCTCTTTATACTCTATTGTGGGATTAAAAAAATAAACCCACCAACAACAGTGCAGTAGTATTTAAAGATAGACATATAGATCAATAAACAAACCCATGCATTTTTGGTCAGTTGATTTTTGAAAACGGAAATAAGACATTTTAATGGGCAAAGAGGAGTCTTTTCAAGCAGTGGTAGTGGACAGCTGAATACCCCCATGCAAGAGGGTGAAGTTGGACTCTTAGCTGACGCCACATTACAAAAGTGAAATCAAAATGAGTGGGCAGCCTAAATGCGAGAGCTAAAACCCTTGAAAGAAAAAAACCTAGGCATAAATTTTCATGACCTTGGATTAATTAGACAGTGGTTTCTTAGACATAACACCAGAAACACAACCAAAAAAAATTAGATAAATTTGACTTCATCAAAATTAAAAGCATTTGTACTTCAAAGAATACTGTGAGGAAAAGACAGTTAACAGAATAGGAGAAAATATTTGCAAATCATATATAGGATAAGGGTCTGGTATCCAGAATATAAGGTAAATAAGCAGGGTGACATGAGAAACGCTGGGCTGGAGGAAGCACAACCTGGAATCAAGATTGCTGGGAGAAGTATCTATAACCTCAGATATGCGGTGACACCACCCTTATGGCAAAAAGTGAAGAACTAAAGAGCTTCTTGATGAAAGTGAAAGAGGAGAGTGAAAAAGTTGGCTTAAAGCTCAACATTCAGAAAACTAAGATCATGGCATCTTGTCCCATCACATCATGGCAAATAGATGGGGAAACAGTGGCTGACTTCATTTTTCTGGGCTCCAAAATCACTGCAGATGGTGATTGCAGCCATGAAATTAAAAGACGCTTACTCCTTGGAAGGAAAGTTATGACCAACCTAGATAGCATATTGAAAAGCAGAGACATTACTTTGCCAACAAAGGTCCGTCTAGTCAAGGCTATGGTTTTTCCAGTGGTCATGTATGGATGTGAGAGTTGGACTATAAAGAAAGCTGAGTGCCGAAGAATTGATGCTGTTGAACTGTGGTGTTGGAGAAGACTCTTGAGAGGCCCTTGGACTGCAAGGAGATCCAACCAGTCCATCCTAAAGGAGATCAGTCCTGGATTTTCACTGGTAGGACTGATGTTGAAGCTGAAACTCCAACACTTTGGCCACCTGATGCGAAGAGCTGACTCATTTGAAAAGACCCTGATGCTGGGAAAGATTGAGGGCAGGAGGAGAAGGGGACGACAGAGGATAAGATGGTTGGATGGCATTACTGACTCAATGGATATGGGTTTGGGTGGACTCTAGGAGTTGGTGATGGACAGAGAGGCCTGGCATGCTGCAGTTCATGGGGTTGCAGAGTTGGACACGACTGAGCTACTGAACTGAATCCAGAATATAAAAGGAACTCTTAAGACACAGAAATAAAAAGACACACAATTAAAAAAAATGGGCCACAGACTTGAAACATTTTTCCAAAGAAGACACAAATGGCCAATAAGCATGTGAAAAGATGTTCACCATCGTGATTAGCTGTTAAGGAAATGCACATCAAAACCATAATGAGATACTACATTTTCATCAACATTTCCTTTAAAAAATGGATGAAGGAAATGTTGATGAAAATGTAGAGAAACTGGAACCCTCATTGCTGGTAGGAATATAAAGTGATATAGCTGCTGTGGAAAGTAGTTTGACAGTTCCTCAAGAAGTTTGACACAGTACCCTGTGACCCCAGAACGCTGCTCCTTGGTATGTACCCAAGAGAAACGAAAAAATTTCCAGTAATCCAGAAGGAAAAACACCAATACAGTATACTAACTCATATATATGGAATTTAGAAAGATGATAACAATAACCCTGTGTACGAGACAGCAAAAGAAACACTGATGTATGGAACAGTCTTATGGACTCTGTGGGAGAGGGAGAGGGTGGGAAGATTTGGGAGAATGGCATTGAAACATGTAAAATATCATGTATGAAACGAGATGTCAGTCCAGGTTCAATGCACGATACTGGATGCTTGGGGCTAGTGCACTGGGACGACCCAGAGGGATGGTATGGGGAGGGAGGAGGGAGGAGGGTTTAGGATGGGGAGCACATGTATACCTGTGATGGATTCATTTTGATATTTGGCAAAACTAATACAATTACGTAAAGTTTAAAAATAAAATTAAAAAAAAATAAAAAATGCTCAAAAAAAAAAAAATAAAGAAGTCAATAAACAGAATCGAATCCAAAAAAGAAAATTTCCACATAAAATGTCTTATCAGTATTATTTATAATAGCCAAAAAGTAGAAACAGTACAATGTTCATCAACTGATGAGTGTTTAAACAAGTGTGGTATATCCATACAGTGGATATTATTCAGCCTTAAGAAGGAATTAAATTCTAACATACACTACAATGTGGATGAACCTTGAAAATATGCTAAGTGAAAGAAGTCAGACATAAAAGATTCCGTTTAAATGAAATGTCTCAATAAGCAATACCATACAAACAGAAATAATGGTTGCTAGGATTTACGGATAAGAGGAGATGCTAATGGGTATGGGGTTTCTTTTTTGGGTGATGAACGTGTTCTGAAATATGTATATACTCACATGTATTTTTTGAAAAATTGAGATAATTGACGTAACATTGTATACGCTTTGGCTATATAGCACAGTAATTCTATAGTCATGTATTGTGAAACAATCACTAAAACAACTTCAGTGAACATTGACCACTATACACAGAAAAAAATTTTTTTGGTGATTGGAACTTTTAAGATTTATTCTCTTAACAACTTTCAAATATACAGTACAATATTGCTAACTGTAGTCACTATGCTGTATAACATCCCCGTGACTTCTCTCTTTATAACTGGAAGTTTGTACTTTCTGATCACCTTCACCCATTTGCCTGCCCCCACCCACTTCCCTTGTGGTTCAGCTGGTGAAGAATCCGCCTGCAATGCGGGAGACCTGGGTTTGATCCCTGGGTTGGGAAGATCCCCTGGAGAAAGGAAAGGCTACCAACTCTGGTATTCTGGCCTGGAGAATTCTATGGACTGTATACAACTGAGCAACTTTCACTTTAAAATGAGGGGCTTCCCTCATAGCTCAGTTGGTCAAGAATCTGCCTGTAATGCAGGAGACCCTGGTTCAATTCCTGTGTTGAGAAGATCCCCTGGAGAAGGGACAGGCTACTCACTCCAGTATTCTTGGACTTACCTTGTGGCTCAGCTGGTAAAGAATCCGCCTGCAGTGTGGGAGACCTGGGTTCAATCCCTGAGCTGAAAGGATCCCTTGGAGAAGGGAATGGCTACCCACTCCAGTATTCTGGCCTAGAAAATTTTGGGGTCACCAAGAGTCGGACACAACTGAGCTACTTTCACTTGCCTTTATATTTTTGATTGAGTTTTGGTGCCACTTAGGTGTTCTTCCTTTTCCCCGTATTTCCTACCTTGGATATTTGTATTCCCTAATTGGGCGTGAAAGTCCTTTATAAATTTATTCTAACTTTTCCCATGGTTTATTTGGTTTTTACTACCTTTAAGTGCTTCACCAACACTGAATTGACCCCATTGTTCCTTGAGTACATGACACTCTTACTTGTCAGAGCCTGTTCCATAATTTTGGAATGTTTCCTGTTTCTTTCCACTTTTCTTTTTCCAAAACCTACTCCGTGTTTGCTGAGGCATGGGTCAAGTGCTCTCCCCGTAGTGCGTTTAGGCCTTTAGTTGTGCATCTTCTCTGCACTTTCAGGGCTTTCTTGTCACCCCAGTTTATGGTCATCATTTCATTTGGTTACTTATCTTTGTGTTTAGCTCCTGGCAGGCCCCTTTAATTTAGGAATTCTTATCTTTTAAGTTTCAGAAATGTTCTTATTTCTTTAATGATCTTTTCCTTCCCGTGTCTCTGTTCTTTCTTTTTGGATGTCAGACTTCTTGAATTGATTTGTTACAGTCATCATCATCGTTTATTTTTTTCTCTCCCACTTTCATCTTTGTCTTTATTCATTTTAACGAGGTTGATAAAGGGCTTGGCTTTTTGCTAAGTTTTATATCTTTTTTTTTGGAGTAAGATACATATAACAAAATCATTTCAAGTGAAAAATTCAGTGCCATTTAGTACATCCTTTTTAATAACATTCTCATACTAGGCAGACACATAAAGGTGCTGTAACAGTGTATTGTTCTTTCTAATCCTAAGCAGCAGGTTCTAGGATAGGCAGGTGTCTTTCACATACCTTTTCTCCATCAGATAATTTCATCTTGGGTATCCTTGGATTTTAAACTATCCTTGGATATAAACAGAAAAATAACCGAGGATTATGATTGTTGAAGGGTAAAATCTTAGGGAAAGAAAGAATGGTGAAGGACTAAATCTTCTACATATATTGGGAAGGAAGAAATGTAAATGAATCTATAAGGGCCTGATAACTATTTATATGGATTTTTGTTATTGTTCATTGAGTAAGAGCTAAGGCTGTATTACATTTGAGGAAGTAGATTTAAGAAGTACTCATTTTATTTGAAGCTTTTTTCCCCATCTACATTATCCAAGCAGATCTGAGTAATGGGACTAGAGTGGGACTTGATCCCTGAGGAGCTAGCTTCCTGTTTATTACATCACAAAGAGACGTTCAGCGTTGGTTTGATTAGAATGGGTGCTTCCCTGCCTTTAATGCACAGTGTGTCTTTGAATGCATATTGTCTGCCACAAAGCAAAAGAATAGACTAGCACCCAGGTCAACTTTCAAGGATTTGGGAAAGCTTCTGGAAAGATACTGATTTTTATAGGATATTGGTTCAGCGGCTGTAATTGGGACAAAAGTATTAGTGGCTTAAAATAGGAAATTTCTTTTTCTCTCACGTCAGAGACAAACTGGTTGGTGGCTTGGGAGGTACTGTGGTTCTGCTCCAGCCGATTGTCTAGGCCCTGGGTTCCATCTCCTTTGTTGCTTTGATCTGAGTGGTTGATACTGGTTTTAACACACATCCTAGTTCAGTACTTCAACTGACTTTAAGCCTTTGGGAAGGAGTGCAGGATATGGACGGCAGGCAGCTTCCTAGTATGGAGATGACCTAAGCCTTGTATATGGCAGTTCCAGTCAGAGTCCATCAGTCAGAAGCTGGCAGAATAGAAAATGGGATCTTTACTTGGGCGGCTATGTGTCCAGAAGAAGTTGAGGGGTTTTGATAAGAAGAAAGAAAGATTAGGCTTTCGAGGGCCAATTTTTAGTTTCTGAAATAAAAGGGGTGGTAAAGAATTAATTACGCTTTAAAAGCTTTGGGAACATCCTTATCTTGTAGTTTGACATCTTGTTCTAAGTTTATCTTGTACATTTTGCCCCAGACCTGGAATCATACCAGATTCTGTGTACTTGGAAATGATATATAGAAACCATAAATCTGGATGTTGTTTTGTTTAGTTGCTGAGTCATGTCCAGCTCATTGCGACCCCATGGACTGTAGCCCACCAGGTTCCTCAGTCCATGGGGTCTTCCAGGCAGGAATACTGGAGTGGGCTGCTACTTCCTTCTCCAGGGTATCTTCCTGATCCAGGGATTGAACCCACGCCTCTGTGTCACCTGCATTGGCAGGTGAATTCTTTACTGCTGAGCCATACCCACCTTTACTTATACATTTATTTACTGTGTACAACTTCAGGATCTCTTATAAAAGATGTCTTAATTCCCTTCCTCCACCCTCACCTAAATTTTTAGAAATATAGGCATTCCAGTTGTCTTTCAGTTTCTCCTCCTCCTTGCTAAATACCAAAAAAACCCAAAAAAACAAAAACAACAACTAACCTCTGACTCCATAAAAAGGGGTGTTAGAGGTGATTTTGGGCTTCCCTTGTGACTCAGCTGATAAAGAATCTGCCTGCAGTGTGGGAGACCTGGGTTTGATCCCTGGGTTGGGAAGATCCCCTGGAGAAGGGAAAGGCTACCCACTCCAGTGTTCTGGCCTGGAGAATTCCATGGACTATGGTCCATGGGGTCGCAAAGAGTTGGATGCAACTGAGTGGCTTTCACTCTCACAGATGATATTTACTGTTGAGTTGGTGATTGTCCTCATGCCTTTGCAGTAGACAGAGTTAGGAAATAGATACTTTTTTTTTCACTGAAAGAAAATATGTCATCAATTCATACCAGTCTTTCCAATTCAAATTTAAGGTAGTTTTAATCTAAAGAATACTATTAAAGAATATGTTTGTGTTATAAATATCCAGGTTTGAGTCCTCACTTTGCAGCTAATTAGAAATGTAATCTTAACTCTCTCTTTTTTAAGCTTCAGTTTCCTCATCTTTAAAATGGGGATAATAATAACTGTATCTCATGGTTATTGTAATGATTAAATGAGAAAATAGGTGCTCAAGAAATTCTAGTTTTACTATTCTCTGTCAAACTACAAAAAGAGACTTCTAATTTTTGTAGGGGTTAGAGAAGGCTTGCTCATGAAGGTAACACTGGTACAATCAGGAAAGATCTGGTGTTAATGGGATGTAGAGATTTTTAGAAAAATATCAGGGCAAGAGACTCACCAGGGGAGAGTGATCTGCATTAGTTAAGACTGGAGCATAGGATTCTGTTTTGATGTTTAGAATGAGAAAGTAGAGAACTTTTTTCCCTTATAGCATTTAGTGTAATGTGTAATTACATAGTGATCTGTGTGCTTATTTGATTAATGTCAGTCTGCCTCCATGCCCCACAAGGGCAAGGACTTGCCTATCTTCCTTTTATTTACAAGTAGTCACTGCACAGTGTAGTCTCTCAGTTGATATTCATACCCTAAATGAACTTTTCCAGCATTTATAACTACCACAAAATTTAACATTTGATTATTTACCTATATTATCATTCTGTAGTTATTTCATTTTTTTTTATTATTTTATTTTATTTTTTAACTTTACAATATTGTATTGGTTTTGTCATATATTGTATTGGTTTCGTCATATATCAGCATGAATCTGCCACAGGTATACACATGTTCCCCATCTTGAACCCTCCTCCCTCCTCCCTCCCCGTACCATCCCTCTGGGTCATCCCAGGGCACCAGCCCCAAGCATCTAGTATCATGCGTCGAACCTGGACTGGCAATTCGTTTCATATATGATACTATACATGTTTCATTTTTTTTTTTTTTCTTTTAATTTTTTTTTTCTTTTAATTTTTTTTTCATTTCTTTTATTTCTTTTTATTTTTTTATTTTT
This sequence comes from Bos indicus, assembly GCF_029378745.1. Classification (NCBI taxonomy): domain Eukaryota; kingdom Metazoa; phylum Chordata; class Mammalia; order Artiodactyla; family Bovidae; genus Bos; species Bos indicus. Next base: position 20,768,334 of record NC_091771.1, on the reverse strand, counting down.
AAACTTTATATAATTGTATTAGTTTTGCCAAATATCAAAATGAATCCGCCACAGGTATACATGTGTTCCCCATCCTAGACCCTCCTGCCTCCTCCCTCCCCATACCATCCCCCTGGGTCGTCCCAGTGCACCAGCCCCAAGCATCCAGCATTGTGCATCGAACCCGGACCAGCATCTCGTTTCTTACATGATATTTTACATGTTTCAATGTCATTCTCCCAAATCTTCCCACCCTCTCCCTCTCCCGCAGAGTCCAAAAGACTGTTCTATACATCAGTGTCTCTTTTGCTGTCTCGTATACAGGGTTTCCATCTTTCTAAATTCCATATATATGCGTTAGTATACTGTATTGGTGTTTTTCTTTCTGGCTTACTTCACTCTGTATAATAGGCTCCAGTTTCATCCACCTCATTAGAACTGTATTCAAATGTATTCTTTTTAATGGCTGAGTAATACTCCATTGTGTATATGTACCACAGCTTTCTTATCCAACTGTAGTTATTTCATTAATGCTGCCTTGTCCCTAGCACAGCTATAGCTAAGTTCAATGATGTATAATACGTTAATACACTGCAGATTTTTGCCATTTATTTAGCCATTGTCTGACAGCATTAGTTCTTTGTAGATTTTTATTCAGAGTGAATTAATGAATGAAATTGTTGGTGACGCCCATCTGGATCTCAGCATGTTATGGAATGTGTGCCAAGTAATTTATTGTTAAAGAGTTTATAAAGTACTTCAGCTATCCCTTAGAATGAAGCCACTGGGTTGCTTTTGTTTTGTTATGTTGCCTTAAGTGGGAGAGAGCAAGGTGTATATAGTTAAATTAGCCTCCTGAGAATTGAGTCTGCTATTCCCATGGAGGGGGAAGATAGAGTGTGTGTATGTACATGTGTGCATGTGTATGCGTGTGCTTGCATACACATCTTCTGTATCCCATGGGAAAGATTGAGAATGAATATTCTGCCCTGGATATTTAGAGAGGAGGCAGCGTGGTAATAGTGAAAGGCACCAGACTCCAAATTAAATGGCATATGTATTCCAGGGAATTTTCTTTCTTTCCCTTTTTTTGCCACTAAATATATGGTACTCAAAATTTGTATTTGCTTATATTTCTTTTGTTGTTACTGTCCCCTTTGTGTCTAACTGCAATCTATATGTAATAAAATACAGCAATTTCACGTATAAGATTTGATGAGTTTTGGCAAATATAAAGTTTTTAATAGCACAGTAATGCTATAAAATACTATAGCTGTCATTCTGAAAAAGTTGTCTTATGGCTTTGCAGTTAATTTCTGTCACCGTCCCCTGGAAAACACTGATATGCTTTGTTTCACTTTGTGTGTGTGTGTATGTAGTTTTGCCTTTTCTGGAATTTCATATAAATGGAATCATTCAGTATGTAGTCTGTGTCTGGCTTTCAGTTAGCATAATGCTTTTGAGGCTCATCCACATCATTTTTTGTTATTGTTTACTTGTTTGTTTGTTTTTTGCCACATAGCTTGGCATTTGGTCCCCAGCCAGGGATCGAACCCATGCCCACTGTAGAGGAAGCATGGAGTCTTAACCACTGGACTGCCAGAGAAGGCCTCATTCATGTTGTTGCATCTGTCAGTAGTTCACTCCTTCTTATTGAGTAGTATTTCACTGTATTGCTATATTATAATTTGTTAGCCACTCACCAAGGTAGAAGAGTTGGATTTTCCCCTAGTACTATTATAATAAAGTCATTGTGTACATTGGCATGAAAATCATTTTGTGGATATTTTCATTTCTCTTGAGTATATACTTAGGAGTGCAATTGGTAGGTGATATTACCATAGTGTATATCTACCTTCATAAGAAACTGCCAAACAGCTAAAGTGGCTATACTGTTTCTGCATTCCTAACCAGGAAGTGTATGAGAGTTCTAGGTGCTCAATATCCTTGTAAACTTGATTTTTTTCAGTCTTAAATTTTAGGCAATACAGTGGGTGTGTAGTGGTATCTCATTTTGGTTAGTGTGCATTCCTTAATGACTGATGATGTTGAACATCTTTTCATGTTCTTATATGTCAGCTGTATAGTGGAGTGAGTGTTCTGATTCTCTTGCCCATTTTAAAAAAACTGGATTGTTTGTCTTGTTATTGTGCTATAAGAATCTTTCACGTATTCTGGTTACAAGTCTTTTATTGGATACATGTCTCAAATATTTTCTCCCAGTCTTGTCTGTTTAAAGAGACTGTTTTTTGTTTTTTTCTTTTATGGTTTGTGCTTTCTGTGAACTATTTCAGAAATCTTTGCCAAACTCAATGTTACTAATTTTCTGCTGTGTTTTCTTTAAGGAGTTTTATAGTATAAGCTTTTACTTTTAGGGTCATGATTCATTTAGAAATTTTGTTGTATAGTAGGAAGAAAGTGTTGAGGTTCACTTTTTTGACCCCGTTAGCTAATTGTATCAGTGTCACTTTTTTAAAAGATTATCCTTTACCCATTGAATTGCTGTGGCATCTTTGTCAACTGGCCACTTATTTTAGTGTCTGTTTTTGGATTTTCTATTCTGTTTTGTTGATCTCTGTTTCTGTCTTTTGCCAGTACAACACTGTCTATCTGAGTTTGTCTCCAGCTTTTTCTTTTTCAAACTTGTTTTGTCTGTTCTAGGTCTTTGAATTTCCATGTTAATTTAGAATCAGCTTGTTAAGTTTTACAGGAAACACTACTGCAATTTTGATTGTAATTACATTGAATCTCTAAGTTAATTTGGGGAAAATGTACATTTTGCATTATTATTCTGATACATGAACAAGGTATATATTTCAGATTTTAAAATTTATTATTATTTTTAAAAAATATTTTTTATTTGGCTGTGCTGGTTCTTAGTTGTGGCCCTCAAGATCTTTAGTTGCAGCATGTGAGATCTAATTCCCTGACCAGAGATGGAACCCAGGCCCCTGCATTGTGAGTATGGAGTCTTAGCCGCTGGACCACCAGGGAAGTCCCTTGCTCAGACTATTTAAGTCTGATTTTTCTCAGGAATGTTTGTGGGTTTTCCTTGTGTAAGTTTTGCAGGTATATTTTGATACTTTTGTAAATTCCTAGTTTTACCTTCAAATTTTGATTATTTGTTGCTATTACATAGAAATATTTTACTTTTATATTTTGACCTTGAATTCTGTGACCTTCCTAAAATCACTTATTATCTAGTAGTTTTATCCACATTTCTTGAAAATTTTTTTATGTGAACTGTGAACATAGACTGTTGTACTTCTTCCCAGTGTTTGTCCTTTTTTGTTTCTTTTTCTTGACTAAATGTACTGGTAGAGGTTGTGAGAATAGATATATTTGCCTGTTTCCAGTCTTGGGGAATGAGGTGGGAGTAAAACCTTTCACCGTGTAAGTGTGATTTTAACTGTAGTTTTTTTTTTTATTCCTTTTATCAGATTGTGGAAGTTCTCATTTGTTCCCAGTTTGCTGGTTTTTTTTTTTTTTTTTAAATTATGAGTATGCAGTTTTGTCAGTTTTTATGCACATGTTGAGATTATATGATTTTTCTTTTTTAGTTTTGTTAATATAGTGAATTACATTGATTAGTTTTTAATGTTAAACCAACCTTGTTTATAAGGACTTCCCTGTAGCTCATACGGTAAAGAATCTGCCTGCAATGCAGGAGACCAGGGTTTGATCCTGGATCAGGAAGATCATCTGGAGAAGGGAATGGCAATCCACTCCAGTATTCTTGCCTGGAATGGGCTCGCGAAGAGTTGGACATGACTGAGCGACTGGTATTAGCCTTATTTATAAATATATATAAACAGACATAGGAATTAAGAGAGCAGCAATCTGAAATTACTTTAAGTCAAAGAGGAAAACAAATTTTTAGTAGTGTAACACACTATTAAACACAGTGTAAACATCAGGTAAAAACACAAATATGTAACAAGAATGTAGCAAAATGGGAGAATGTGGGTGTAAATCTTGCTTTTTCCAGAACCTGCAGTTACTTAGACAAGTTTCTCAATCTTTTTGTGTCAAGGTTTCCTTACCCTCCTCCTACCCCTAAAGGATAATTCTGTATTTGTTTTGTTTTAAGAAATGTTATCCACTCTCTCCTTACCTTCTGTGCATTTCTGAAATCAGGAGACGTTTGTTAGCTTTCAGCTGGACCCTATGGACTTGAATCTGCTTGTGTCTGTGCATATTGACACATACTGCATGTGTGGATCATTTTGCTCTCACTTGGGCTGAACTATTTGCTTTCTTAGCATTTCATGTTGGAGTAAATTTTTATATTCTATTTAAAAGAGTTAAAATCTTTTGGTTTAAGTATCATGAATATTTGGCTAATGATGACATTTATACAAGGGCTACTAATAAAAGCAAGACTTCTCATTCCCCTTTCACAGAGGCTTTTTAATTGCTTGCATTTTTAATTGTGTTTATTATTCACATATGTCCAAATATAAAAATTATTTTGGAACTTTTAAACATACACAGAAGTAGAGAAAATGAAATGATTAACCTCAAGAACCCTTCCCTAGCTTCAATCATTAGCTACATTTTGCTGGTCTTGTTTCATCTTGTTTCATCTGCCCCTGCCCCATACACATTTATACAGTTAAATACACAATATGCATTTTTTAGGGGGATTATTTTAAAGCAAATTTCAAACATTCCATTTTACCCTGAGTACTTCAGTGTGCATCTTTACCATGTAAGTGCTTGCACACACACATACTTTCCTGCAGTGCTCTTTGACTCAGCAAAAAGTGATTTTAATAGATTTTATTAAATTTAAGTTTACTTTACAGTATACTTACTGTTAAATTAGTTTAAATTTAATTTCTCTTTATAGCTTAGCAAAAAATTTAAGGGATTTAATAAATAATACAATATCCAATTTATATCCCAGTTTTGCTACTTGTCTTACAAATGTTGACAATTGTTTTGTTTGAATCATAGTCCAAACTTGCTTCCCATGATATCTGGTTATAAGGTATTTTTATCCAGAAGTCTCATAGTTTTTTTTTTAATATTTATTTATTTGGTTGCGCTGGGTCTTAATTGTAGCACATGGGATCTTTCATTCCAGCATGAAGGATCTTTTAGTTGCAGCATGTGGGATCTTGTTTGCTGACCAGGGATCGAACCCTGGACCCCTGCATTGGGAATGTGGAGTCTTAGCCACTGGACCAGGGATTACCTCTCATAGAAGTTCCAAGAACATAAATTTGTATCCCTCATTGTTCTGTAAAAAAAAATTTTAAGGAAATTATTACTTTACAGTGAATTAGCATTGAAAGAAACAAAAAATATGATACACACATATGTACCTATGGTACAATAGGCAGTGCAGTATATAGGCAGTTCAAATTGTGAAATTTCTGAGAATAGAGGTAAAACTTTCAAAACTATAATACGGTATTATGACTCTTACCAATTATGAATAACTATTACTGATGAATCCAACATCTGTTCAAAGCAGCCTTTTAAAAAGGAGAAGCGTTTTTGTCATTTAGTAAATTATCATTGAAATGAAGAGAATATAAATATATTCTATGCTATGCTATGCTAAGTCACTTCAGTCATGTCCGACTCTGTGCGACCCCACAGATGGCAGCCCACCAGGTTCCCCCATCCCTGGGATTCTCCAGACAAGAACACTGGAGTGGGTTGCCATTTCCTTCTCCAATGCATGAAAGTGAAAAGTGAAAGTGAAGTCGCTCAGTCGTGTCCGACTCTTATCGACCCCATGGATTGCAGCCTAACAGGCTCCTCTGTCCATGGGATTTTCCAAGCAAGAGTACTGGAGTGGGGTGCCATTGCCTTCTCCGAAATATATATATTCTAAGGTTAATCAAATAGGAACTGCAAATGAAATTCTAGTAGTCTTTGATGTAGACTTGAAATGACACTCTTCAAACTAAAGGTGCCACAAAGAGGTCAAGATGATAAGCAGAGGCTATAAACTATAAACTCTGGTGTTCTGCTTAACTTCTGATGGCCAGAAGGGATTCACAAGAACCTTCAGATCCAGTGTGGAGAAGACTTAGATGCAAACTCCATGATACTCAAGTGGTATGAACCTCTGTGGTATGGAAGAAGAATAGGGGGTTTATGCAGCTTGAGGGATAATTATGTGCTGCTTATGGAAGAAGTTTCATTTATGTTTCATGTTAAAGTTTGGAGAAGCAAGGAGATACATTAAACTGGTGATGTACCTTAGACTCTATTAAGTTATAGGTGCCAAGTATGTTGGAGGATTAAATGTGATGATTTAAGCAGAGTATCAAATTAAAACCATGGCCCACCCTTCAGTAAATGACAGCCTGTTAACTTGTGTGATTCGGGGCAGTATTTGGTATGAACAAGAGGTCTTTAACTTTCTGTCTCTCACCTCATCTTTGATTTATCAAGAAAAGATTGTTACTGTTATGTTTAGGGGCACAATGTGTCTCCAGATGATAGGATGTATATAGCACACTCAAGAAAGTTTGGTCGGTAAGTGTTTATGCTTGAAGCATTAAATGCTCTCAGTTACCTAGGAAATAATTGTTCTCAAACTGATTCGCCAGCTTTTAAGTTAGCTTTAAGTGTGCTTTAAGTTAGCCTTCTGATCTAATACTTTATAATTATTTCATTTTAAATGTTAGATTCCGAAGAATTTAGAATACTATTTAACAATTGTATGTAGTTATAAGGTAGAGTTGGTGACATTATTGTGCATCTTTTAAGAAAATGTGCGCTTTTTCAGAGTGTGTATGTCCTTTTGGAACTTGAGTTTCTCATATTTTGAAAAGTCATGCTTTGTGTGTTACAATAACTTGTTATCATTTGAACATGTTAAGTCATTACTGTATTAGTGGAGGTGGAGAACTGTCAGAGCCTCTGTAATTGTCTTTGGTCTTGGTCCCTTGCTTTTTGTTTTTATTAATTTGTTTCTTGCTTTCCTTCCTATTCCTTTTGCCTTGGTGTTATTCTTAAACTATGATTCAACTCCTTAACTTGTCTTGGTTTCCTTCAGTCTGTCTTTCTCTGGCTATAATTACTCTAAAGCACACAGTTTAGGTGTATTATTCCACTTGTTCAAAATATTTCATTGCTTTTTATTGTCCACTAGATTTCTCAATACCTGTTACAGTTAAGCCATCCATCCATTTTACTCATGCAGCCATATTTTATTGAGTTCCTTTTGTGAATTGGACATTGCTAGGCTCTAAGGATCAAGTGGTAAAACGAGCAGGAGCTCCGCCCGCTTGGGTCTAGTTGAGAAGACAAACATTAATAAAAGTATCATGTGATAACAGTAAAACTGCAGTGATCATGTGTCCTACAAAAGGGAGGAGTATGTACTTTGAGAGCTTATAATAAGTGCATACTAGATCTAGTCAAGAAGGTCACTGAAAGCTGAGATTTGAAGAGGTGAGAAGGATTTACTACACATAAAGTGGGAAGGATCATACCAGGTAGAGGCACTGTACAAAGGCTCCCGAGGGGAGTGTTTTGAGACTGAGGGACTAGAAGAAGGCTTATGCGACTTGCAGTGTAAAAGAAGAAGGATCATTGTACAAAATGGGAAAGAAGGTTGGGCTTGACCACACAAGGAGTTTTGAGGCCATGCCAAGTAACGTTATTAATATGACTGCAATAGGAAGTCTTCCAAGGGTTTTATCTGGGGAGAGGGGGTGGAGGAGTGGAAGACAAGCAAATGTTGGAAGACCAGTTAGGCATTGTTAGTTCTGACAGTAACTTGATCATGGAGGTTGGTGATAATAAAACAGAAAGAAGCAACAGTTGCAAGAAATATTTAGAAAGTTAAATCAACCACATTTGCTGACGTATAGTGCTTTTGGGGGTATAAGGAAGAGGGAGACAGCTTCTTACAGAACTGGATAGATTGTGGTGCCTTTCACTGAGCTAAGAGGTCTTGAGAGAGTAGTTCCATTTTAGTTGGAGGAAAATCATGAGTTCAGTTTTGAGCAAGCTGGGTTTGAAGTACTTTTGAGCCATTCAAAGGGAATGGCAAGTAGACAGAAGAATATTTGGTCCTCAAAAGAAAGATCTAGGCTGGACATGCACAATTTTAAGATACTGAGTGTAGGTAGTATTTGAAGCTGTGAGTAAGTGGGTTGTGTGTTTTGAGTATAAACTGGCCAAGGCTTAATACTGAGCCTTGAGAGACTGCAGTATGGAATGGCTAGGTGTTAGAGGTGGAGGGGAGTGGTGGAGTGGAAGACAGAGGAGCAGCAGAAGAAGCAGAAAAAACCGTGAGAATATTTCAAGGTGAAAGCCAATGGAGAGTGTCTTTCTAAAGAGTGGTAAAGGAGGGGAGTGGTGGAGTGGAAGACAGAGGAGCAGCAGAAGAAGCAGAGAAAACCGTGAGAATATTTCAAGGTGAAAGCCAATGGAGAGTGTCTTTCTAAAGAGTGGTAAATAGCTTTGAATGCTGCTGGGAAGCATAACAAATCATGCTAAATCTCAGTGACTTGATACAGTAACAGTTTATTGTTTCTCAAAATTTTTTGAGTTGGCTTTATTGAGCTGGGGACTTAGCTGGGGCTGGAACATCCAAGGTGGCCTTGTTTACATGTCTGGGGCTTTGGTGCTCACCATTGCCTGGGTACTGGCTTCTTGTCTCTGTGACTTCTGTCTCTCCATAAGGTATCTCATCATGCAAGGGTCTAGTTCATGCTTCTTTACCCAGTGGCTGGATCTCAATGCCTTGACAGTGAAGCTTTGAGGCCTGTTAAGACTTAGACATGGAATACTGTCATCTACCATCATGGCCAAAAGATGACTTAATGTGGGAGTTGTTTTAGTAGAACGGAAAGACTAGGAAATGATTAGCAGATGAAGAAAAATTCCTTATCATTCCCCTGTATTTTCTCTAAAGTGTGTCTTAGTCACTCAGTTGTGTCCGACTCTTTGCGACCTCATGGACTGTAGCCCACCAGGCTCTTCTGTCCATGGAATTCTCTAGGCAAGAATACTGGAATGGGTTGCCTTTTCCTTCTCCAGGGTTTTCTCTAAACTTGACCTGAAATAGGCTACTAATTTCCTGAATGCTTCCTGTTTCTTTCCTCATATGCTTATTTCCTCTGAATATTATTCCTCTCTCTCCCCCTTATTAAAATCCTACCATTCTTTTTTTTCCAATTTTAATTGGAGTATGCTGCTGCTGCTGCTAAGTCGCTTCAGTTGTGTCCGACTCTGTGCGACCCCAGAGACGGCAGCCCACCAGCTCCCCCGTCTCTGGGATTCTCCAGGCAAGAACACTGGAGTGGGTTGCCATTTCCTTCTCCAATGCATGAAAGTGAAAGGTGAAAGTGAAGTCTCAGTCATGTCTGACTCTTCGAGACCCCATGGACTGCATCGCACCAGGCTCCTCCGTCCATGGGATTTTCCAGGCCAGAGTTGGAGTGGGGTGCCGTTGCCTTCTCCTAATTGGAGAATAGTTGATTTATAATGTTGTGTTTCCGCTACGCAGCAAAGTGAATCAGTTTTACATATACATGTATTCACTCCTTTTTAAATTGTTCTCCCATGTAGTTCGTCACAGAGCGTTGAAACGAATTCCCTGAGCTATGCAGTAGGTCTTTAATAGTTACCTATTTTTTATATAGGAAAATCCTACCCATCCTTACAGTCTTCAGTTTTTCTTTGAATGTTGCTCTCCAGCAGTTCTGAATTTTAATTTAGTTTTTATCCCAGTATTTGTTATTTCTTGCCTTTTATGTTTTTCATCTTAATCTTCACCCTGCATATGCCCTGTAATCTTCAAAAGGTTCTAGAGTTTCAGTAAAATTTTTATTCAAAATAACTCAAATGCTGTCTCCTCAGAGAGCCTTTGCTGGTTCATCCCCCAAATAATGAATTATTCCTCTGTACCTCATGCATACTTTTACTGTTGCACATATAACATACTACAATTATTTATTGTTTTTGAAAGTAGGAAATTACAGTGTCTGCTGTGTTGCCTTTCATTAAATAATTCCTGAGTTACAGCTTGATTTGTGATCTCCATTCTTAATTTTTAAGGAAATGCCCTGCATGGTAACAATGAAAACTTTTATATCAGTAATGACCTAATTACTTCTTTGCTACTGTGCCAAGTTCATTGGTATTAGGCCAGTGCATTAAACTTAAAGATGAGTAATGGTTTGGTGTGTGAGGTAAAAAATGTTTATGAGAAAAAAATATTTGGCCACACTGTTTATATCTCTAAAGTCTAAGACTAGAATTTATGAGATTGTATTGTATGGCCTCAGTAGAAGTATGTCCATGTGTAAATTCTCATTATAAGTATTGTACACTGAGCTTGATGGAGGAGTTGCAGTGGCTTCACCGTACAGAGCGGTTGTCTGTTTGCTCTAGGTGTCGGGTAGATGTTGCAGCTCATGTCTTTATATCCTCTACGTGTGGGTATGTACAAGGGACATGGAGATCAGCTGGTTTCATATAGCAGGGCAGAATAATACCTTAGCTCTTGGAGACAGGACTGGCTGGTTCTGAGACCCACCACAAACATGGCAGTAGAACCCCTGTTTGTGTGTTGGCGTCCATATCTGTGTGTGTGTGAGGGTCGGGAGTCACAGTTCTTGCTGGCAGGACACTGGTGCTGTGCCCTCTGCAGCCCTTGTTCCACTCGCGCTCTAGTACTTGTCTTAGGCAGTGGGAATGGGAGGGACTTCATTTATTCTTTCAGTTGACACACGCTATGGGGGGGACACAAAAGAATCAGATGCTTCTCCCTGCCTTCTCTTAAACTGGAGAAGGATAGGCAGCCAGGGAATAGGTCATTAAAACTTAGATGGGAAGTATGATTATTATTAAAGGGTTTATAATTTGAATTACTTCAGTAGTAGACCCAACTGGCAGAACATCCAAATGCAAGGGGAAGCCTGCTAAGAGTTAGTACAGATGACATCAGTCACCTGACTCTCACGATGGGCTCTGGTGTGATCGTCATCCAGGAGTCAGTTAGGTTGTGTACCAGGAAAAAAACTCTCTTTGGGTCCTAAATTTAAAATGTTTTTAAAAGAAATTTATCTTCTTTTACTGTTTGCTGCCTTTTGTTTATTTGTTTCTTACATTCTACAAGTTTAAAAAAATAAGTATTAGCATGTGAGAATCCTGATACTGAAGTTTTTAAATTTTTAATTGGCTATCATCAAGAGAACTAGCTAAAACTTTCTCTAAATCTTATTTATTTGGCTTGGTATGCTGCTGCTGCTGCTGCTGCTGCTAAGTTGCTTCAGTCGTGTCCGACTCTGTGCGACCCCATAGACGGCAGCCCATCAGGCTTCCCCGTCCCTGGGATTCTCCAGGCAAGGACACTGGAGTGGGTTGCCATTTCCTTCTCCAATGCATGAAAGTGAAAAGTGAGAGTGAAGTCGCTCAGTCTTGTCCGACTCTTCGCGACCGTGTGGACTGCAGCCTACCAGGCTCCTCCGTCCATGGGATTTTCCAGGCAAGAGTACTGGAGTGGGGTGCCATAGCCTTTTAAATCCTGAAATAATGCCTTACTTGTGCTAGGCACTCAGTGAATAACTAAATAAAATTTAAGTTGTTCTGTAGTCCAGCCTTAGCAAAATCATAAATAATTAGGGACTGAACCATAAACAATACAAAACAAGAGAAAGTTGCACTTTTTTAAGTACCTAGAGTTTTGAACATGCTCAGTGATAGACTCTCACCGTCCTAATCTGCCTTTTGTTTTTTATACCTATGGAGAAATAAATTGTATATATATATTTTTAAGAAATTCAGGAAAGACTAAAAGGTACAAGGACAGTAAGATAGTTCTCCAAAGGAAAGAAGGAAAAGTAGGACAGTCTTCCTTAGTTTAAATTGAAGTTACATTTCCTTTTCTGTCAGCTACTAAGGTAATATAAGAAACCTGGAATGGTGAGCTCAATAAAATTAATCAATTAAAATAGTAATACAGAAAACCTCAATTGTATTCAAGTAAAAATGAAACTTGGTTAGTATAAATAGTTTTCTTTGCTTATTAGTCCGTTAGACTGAAACTTTGCAAAGTACAATTTTATGAAGACCCTAATAAAGATCAGTAATGTCATGGTTATGGGTAAGTTAATTGAATTTCACATGATTTATCCAGTTTTTAAAATTTGCAGCTCTTCTTTGGTGCTCTAAACTTGATTATATAGCAGCGTTTATTTAAGTCTGTGTTTTGCAGACAGGAATCTTCTGACACACAATCTTACATTGTACCTTGGCTATAAACTGGGGATAATAATAGTACCTACCCCACTGGTTTATTATAAACATATTATAAATATGAAAAGCTCCTAGAATGGTGCTTGACACATACATAGTGAGTGCTCATTATGCAAGCAGTTATTATTATTATTGTTTATTTGTGTTGTTCTTGTTACATTACCTGTGTACTTGAGAACTGGAAGTGAATAGCAAAAGGGGAAAAAAGTGTCTCTTTCCATCAAAGACTCATGGGGGACTGTGGTTTATAAAAGGAAATCATTCTAAAATGTTTATAAGATTTAGGATTTAGTGGTTCAAAATCACTGGATTGATTCAGAATTGGATGAGTGAGTGTGTGTGTGTGTGTGTGTGTGTGTATGTGTGTGTTTAGAACAATGTCTGCCATATAATAGTTCAGTTCAGTTCAGTTCAGTCGCTCAGTCATGTCCAACTCTCTGCGACCCCATGAGCATGCCAGGCCTCCCTGTCCATCACCAACTCCCAGAGTTCACTCAAACTCATGTCCATCGAGTCGGTGATGCCATCCGGCTGTCTCATCCTCTGTCGTCCCATTTTCCTCCTGCCCCCAATCCCTCCCAGCATCAGGGTCTTTTCCAATGAGTCAACTCTTCACATGAGGTGGTCAGAGTATTGGAGTTTCAGCTTCAGCATCAGTCCTTCCAAAGAACACCCAGGACTGATCTCCTTTAGAATGGACTGGTTGGATCTCCTTGCAGTCCAAGAGACTCAAGAGTCTTCTCCAACACCTACAGTATAATTGTTGTTAATAACTTTTTGCATCATCAGGCATTTGAATTTGAGTACTCTCTTACTAAAGTTTCCTGTAATTAAGTCTCAGAAAACAGCTTTTATAAAACTGTTTTCCTGTCAAATATTCAGAAATAAAAATCCTAGTAAATGTTTTGGTAGCCAGTACTGTGACTTTCTGTCTTCTTTTTGTTTGTCAGCTTCTCCTTAAAACACATTTCTAAAACTATTTCATTTAGGAGCATGACCCCTGTCCTCAGAAATCTTGGAGTAGAGTAACCATGTTTTTTATGCATCTTTAAGTTCCCTGATCCCACATACCGAATATTTGGTAGGGGCATAAAAATGGGAGAACAAATATAATTTTCAAGAAATATTCTGTCTTATAGTATATTTTTATAGCACCAGTTAAGTAGAACTCTGTGTAGAGTCCTTATGAATGACTGAGCTTTGGGGCTAATGATTGATGTGTATATACACTTTTCTTGTGTTTGATTTTGTTGTAAAATAATACTGTTATAAGAGATGTATAGATAACTACTTGAATGGATAATTTACTGGTTTTGCATATTAATGTATTCTAATATTCTGGATAAGAATATGTAATATAAAGATTTCTTGACATATTTGGCTAGTTTAGATTTTTTTGTTGTTGAGGATTTTTAAAAATTTAGTGAATAAAACAGAACGTTGCTGATAACTGAGTGCTGTTTCTTTTCTTCCCCTACTCAGTTGTTATTTCCCTCCCTATTCCCCATCCGAGAAGCAGAAATTATCATGAATTTGGTGTGTAGCCTTCCATTTCATGTTTTCTTACTTTTACTCTACGTCTTATGTTACACATATGTAAAACTGCTCTTTAAGTAATTGTTTAGTAGTGCATATAAATGCTGTCTTGGTGTCTGATTTTGCATCTTGCCTTTAATTTGTGTTATCTGATCATCAGTGTATTTGAGTTTTTTTATATATTTATAGGCCATATGGGTTTCCTCGGGTATTTTGGGTTTTTTTTAGCCCTTTTTTAACTTTGGGAATTATTTATTCATATTTATTGCACATTTTTCTAATGGTTGATTTTAGATTTTTCTACTTGATTTATGTGCTCTTTGCCTTGATTTTCCATATGTTCGGAAAGACTTCCCTTTGTGATTATGAGACATTGCTAGAATTTCAACTGTAGACTTTCAGTTTGGAGTAATTCAGCTCTCTTGAGTATTCACTTTTTAAGCTAAAGCATTTTATCTTTTTCCTGTACCTGTTTGCTTGCCATCACTTCTTACTATTTTACTAGTGCATTTCAGTTACAGGGAATTTTTTTCCCTCCTCTTTGGTGATGAGGGTGGTAGTGATATGGAAGGCAGAAATAATAAGAAATTAAAAAATGAATAAAAATTTGACACATTTATAAAATTAATACAGCTATGTGTAAAATATACTCATGACCCTTCTTGGCCTTTTGTTTTACTTGGAATACATTCTTGATCTAGCATTATGTAGCCAGTAAGCAGATAATGCTCATTATTACCTGATTAGGGGTGGGGGTGTATGTACATGGTAGGGGTCCACGTCCTGTCCACCATTGTACATGCGGTCTCTACAGTGCTGTTAGCCACTGGATTCTTGAGCCAGGGCCGGATACCGTTACTTTCCAGAGCTACTGCACTAACAGTTGGAACCTTCTTCCTCCAGCACCACTGGTGCCTTGTATTTATCTTCTGGCGGGTGTGGCAGTGGGTAGCAGCAAGGGCTTGGGGTTCCCAGGCTGTTTTGCAAGTGTCACAGAACCTTCAAGGTTAGAAAACCTTCCTCAGGGAACATCCGGGCCCAGATTTCTTTGAGCGTCTCTAACTTCTGTCTTAAAAGTAGAATCAGTGCCAGATGAAAAGCTCATGACTCTTGGCCATGGGCTCTAAGTCCTGGCTGACTTGATAGGGGAATCTTGCAGGAGGTTCTCTTGGCATGAGTCTTGTGGAGAGAGGTGCCATTATAGCAGAGCTTCACTAGGAACTCTCTTCTTAGCACTGAATCTGATTTTTTTTTAATGGTTTGATATAAGTCAGTGAAGAGACTTGAGTTCTTAAGTCAGTGTAGAGTGACTTCAGCCCCTAATTTATCAAGTTCAGAAATCTTTGAGGTCAGAATTAGAAAGTCTATAAGTGATATAGTCATCTTGGTTTTGACAAAAATAATGTAAACTCTGGCAATTAATTTGGAAGTGATATTTTTTTTTTTTTTTCTTTCTTTTTTTTTTCTTTTTTTTATCTTTTGTTATGTAAGTCCTTTGTATACTATGGATATTAACCCCTTATTGGATATAAATTTGCAAATACCTTCTATTCAGTAGGTTGCCCTTTCATTTTGTTAATAGTTTCCTTTGCTATGCAAAAGCATAGATGAAGTCCCATTTGGATATTTTTGCTTTTATTTCCTTCCTTTGCCTGAGGAAACATATCCAAAGAAATATTACTAAGAGTGATGTCAGACAGCTTACTGCCTTTATTTTCTTCTAGAAGGTTTGTGGTTTTAGGTCTTCTATATAAGTCTTTAATCCATTTTGAATTTATTTTTGTGTATACTGTGAGAAAGTAATCCAATTGTTTTTTTGCATATAGCTGTCAAATTTTCCCAACATCATTTACTGAAAAGGCTATCTTTCCCCTACTGTACTATTCTTGCTTCCTTTGTCCTAGATTAATTGCCTATAAAATGTGGGTTCATTTCTGGCCACTGTGTTCTGTTCTTTGGTCTATTTGTCTGTTTCTAAGATGGGCGGGTCATGGTGGAGAGGTCTGACAGAATGTAGTCCACTGGAGAAGGGAATGGCAAACCACTTCAGTATTCTTGCCTTGAGAACCCCATGAACAGTATGAAAAGGCAAAATGATAGGATACTGAAAGACAAAGTCCCCAGGTCAGTAGGTGCCCAATATGCTACTGGAGGTCAGTGGAGAAATAACTCCAGAAAGAATGAAGGGATGGAGCCAAAGCAAAAACAATACACAGTTGTGGATGTGACTGGCGATAGAAGCAAGGTCCGATGCTGTAAAGAGCAATATTGCATAGGAACCTGGAATGTTAGGTCCATGAATCAAGGCAAGTTGGAAGTGGTCAAACAGGAGATGGCAAGAGTGAATGTCGACATTCTAGGAATCAGCGAACTAAAATGGACTGGAACGGGTGAATTTTACTCAGATGACCATTATATCTACTACTGCGGGCAGTGAAAGGTTGTTGAATCACACGAAGACACTGGGATTCTTGGCCCCCGGAGAAGAATTCAATCCGGGGCCAGAGACGAGGCTTGATCGCTCAGAGCCTTTGTGTAATAAAGTTTTATTAAAGTATAGAGGAGATAGAGAAAGCTTCTGACATAGGCATCAGAAGGGGGTAGAAAGAGTACCCTGGAAGTGATATTTTAAAATGTGTTCTGTATTTAAAGAAAACTCCAATATTTGAATAAATCAGTCCCTGAGTACGCTGATCTGGGATTTTATATCATTAAAAAAAATCTTTTTTATAAGTGATAAGGATTTTTGTTTTCCTTAGCACTGTATCATTATCACACTTAATGTTATTCATAATCCCAGTAATATATATTTTGAATTTTCCCAGTTGTCTCACAAGCCTTTGCTCTTGTTTTGTCTCTTATTCTCTAATGGTCTGGCCACCCTCCCCACTCCCACTCATTGCTCTTCCCTGCCCAGTGGCAGGTTTCACTGGAGAAGCCAGGTCCTGTGTCTTGTCGAGTGCCCCACACTCTGGGTTTGACTGACTGCTCTCTGTGGTGCTGGATAAGTTGATTGTGTATCCTCAGGAGTCCTGAGGGACTACCAGTAAACTGGGTTGGAACTGAAGCCTTGGTTAAATTCAGATTCAGCTTTCCCTCCTTTCAACACTATGTCCTTCCGGCATGAGGCTCACACTGTCTGGTTCTTCCCTTTACTTACGAATGAGACTACGGTCTGGGTCTCTTGGTGCCTTGTGCCTCTGTTAGTACGGAGGTACACAGTAGAAGCACGTTAAAGCGCTTTAGATTTCTTAAGAATCTGAGATTCTGATTGAGCGGGTCCTTAGAGGGGGTGGGGAGAGACATAGGTTAAAGACCACATGCAAGAAATCCCTAAACCCTCTAGTGTTACTTAGATGGGTTATGAATCATTACCTTTGGTACATTTACAGTATAACTGGAGTGACACAACTTACTTTTAGCAGATGCTCTGGGAAGATCTGTGTTTCATATGAAATGAAGCCTATTTAAATCATTTAACTGTGGAAACGTTTGAGATGTGGTGTGATAGAAAAAACAACTGGTTTGGACCCAGCAGGCCAAATCATTTATTCTCTCTGAGACTTGTTTTTTAATTTACATCTAGAAAGTAGGAATCCTAAGATATTTATCATAGGCTTGTTTTAATGATTAAATGAAACAATTTATTTGGAAGCAGTCTCAGCACCTAGTGGTGAGTTATACTGGAGTCTGAAGAGCATTACAGAAATAGATTTATTTTTTTTCAATTGAGGTCTTCAGAGTAGAGCTTAAGAAAACTGAAGTAATAATATCTTATGTGCGATTTCATATATATATATATACATATAAGCTTTTGCTTTTTAGCTTATTTGAATGATGGGAGACTCATGATGTAGTTTCAATGTAAGTGTAATAAATGTAGCCTTTTTGGGAGGCATAGTGTGTGGACATCTTTTTTTTTTTTTTCCCCTTTCAGCTTCATTTACCTCTTAATTCTCCTTTGCCTGGAAGTGAATTGACCAAGGAACCTTTTCGTTGGGATCAGAGACTCTTTGCATTAGTGTTGCGGTTGCCGGGGACGATGTCCGTAGAATCAGAGCAGTTGACAGGTGTGCCTTTAGATGACTCTGCAATCACACCAATGTGTGAGGTGACAGGCGGTAAGTTTTTCGCTGGCAGTAATTCAGTGACTTAAGCAGATTTTATCTGAATGTTTTAAAATGTGCATTTCAAAAACTCCGTGTTTGTTTTGTTTAACAAGTTACTATTAGAAGTTACTAGACATATATGGTTTTAAAACTACATTGATGGTCTTTGATCTGTTGAATAAGATGTAAATACTATTGGGTCTGATAATGCATGATAATTTTTTTCTAACCGTATAGCAAATGCTAATATTTGAAGTTGTTAAACTTATTTTCTTATCTATAAAGATTGCCAGTGATTTACAAATGCCATAGAATTATTTTCTCTGAAAAATGTTTCAAGAATCACCTCATTGTCCATGTAATGATTAATGCCTGGTTAAGTACAGTTTTACCCAGAGGCAAAGAGGAAGTGAGATAGGTTAGAGGAAAACAGGTAGTGAACTCTTAACCAGCTGTGCTAAGTGAACATTAGTAAAACTCTTGAAACAGAAGATGTAATAGACTCAGAACTTCTGTATGGTGGAATTGGTTAACAACAGGTGGGTTAAATTCATATCAGTATGCATCGAGTGCCTACTGTGTACCAAGCACTGTCCACGCTTTAGGACTGCCACAGTAAATATGACAAGCGTGGTATTCTTGCTTTCACGGTGCCTCGTCATTCTCTCTTAAGGAACTGATGGTAAAATGTCCAGGTCTGGCACACCACTCTTCCATTGGTGTCCTGGGTTGTGACATAGTCTCCATTCACTGTCCATGCTCTGTTGAGATCCCATCATAGCCAGCTGTGTAAGTCAAAGGAAAGTAAGGTCTAATTAATGTTTTAGGTGCCTTTCTTCTAATTTTCTGTGGATTTTGGAAGCCTGCAGATTTCACAGATGAAAAAGAATACCCTACATAGATAGGTATGTGAAGTAGATAAGTTAAAAGATTCAGAAATCACCATTGATGATATGTTTCAGTGACCCAGAAACCTCAGTTGGTCAAAGAATTAGGGAGTTTTCCACAAACATACATCCTGAACCTCTTCTAATGTAGTACTTTGCTTTTCTTCATGCTCCTGCTAGCAGTAATGGGAGACTGCTCAAATGCCACTCGTTTTCTTATAGTATGCTTTCTTCTTTATTTTCAATGAATGCTGACTAAAAAGTGTTTTGAGAATAAAACACCGAAAAAGTAGCAATAACTGAAAAGCTAACATCCACTGGTGGAGTACTGTTCAAATATGCAATCATGTTAACAGTTCTGTGCATTTTTAAACGATAAGAATAGTGTATGCATTTGTTTTTTCCTTTATAGAGTAATTTATGTTCATTAAGGAAAAATTGGAATGAAATTTGCGTGTGTTGCCGAAGTGATTAATATTTTATTCTATTTTTAATGTATACCTTAAAAATTATATAATTGTCATTGTAAGCATATTTCTTTTATTATCTTTAATTAATGAATACTCAATGCCAATTAGCTGTTTTTGATCATGGGAATACAGCAGGATCAATAGACAGAAGGCTTACGTTTTTGGGCTGTATGACAGATAAAATGCTATAACATGAATAAATCATGTTTCAGAGAGTTCTGCTTACTATCAAGTAAAGACACAGGGTGAGATTGCAGGGGGCAGTGAGGCAGAGAACGAGTCTTCCTGGGATGTCTTCTAAGGAGGTGACTTTTTTACCGTAAACCTAAAGGATATGTGTACCCCAGTTTGAATCAGTTTAAAATGTTGCATGTCCTTGGAAATTGTTATTCTCTTTGTCTAAAGAATTAAATAAAGCAACAATTATTCTTTTATAAAAGATATTAATCCCTTTAAAATGATTGTTATAGCGTCTTCATCAACCCTCTCTCCTTTTTAAAATTGAGGTAAAATTGATACATACAACATTTTAGTTCCGGGGGTACAACACAATGATTTGATATTTGTTTAAATTATGAAATAATCACTGCAGTAAGACTAGTTAGCATTTGAACAGAACTCAGAATAACAGAGTAAACCATACAAAGATCTCTGTAGAGGAAATAGTAAGAGAAGGATCATGCCATGTATTTTGGGGAGCAACAGGAAAGCTGATACGGCTACAAGCTTATGTGGGGAAAAGGAGAGAATAACAGGTTAGTTTCTAGAGGTGGGCAAGGGCCAAATTGTGAATAGCCTTTTAGGCTGAAATAAATATTATTTATTTTCCCAGTGTGATGAGAAGTCACTGGAGGGCTTTTTATAGGAGATGACATCTGATTTCCATTTCTGAAAGACCACTTCAACTGCTAGATGAGAATATACTGTAAAGCGGTGGGAATGAAAGCAGAGAGACTAGGAGAGATGATAGTACTTTGATCTCAAGTGTTTATGTTTGGAGATGGTGAGAGGTGGTCTGATGGAAAGGAAAGACTGAAGGTAATGCAGGAAGAAGGAATCAGGGATGATTCCTGGGTAATTCACTTGGTCTGAACAATTGGAGGTGAACGGCTATGCTATGTACTGAGATGGTTACTCAGGAGAAGCAGGTTGGGGGGAGGTGCAAGGGTGGTATCAAATTTTAAAAATACCTAATAGACATGTTGGTAGAAGTATTAAGGATAAAAAGCATTTTATAAAAATTGGAAGACTTTTCTAGATTAAATAAATTTAACTTTCTTAACTTCTGTAAATAGGACTGTTGCCCAACTTAGTATTACTACTTTTGTGTCTTAATCCATTTTATTAATACTAAAATCCTTCCTAATCCCAAGGGAGAAAGTTTTTTTTTTTCACTTTATTGCTGTGTTAAGATTTTTTTCTTTTTTTGTGGACCCTACATAAACACAAGTGAACCAGCTTCTTGGCTTGAAAGTGTGTGTTTTTCTCACAAATATAATGAGTGATCTCAGACACTTTATCCTTTAGTACAAAGTATCAAGCATTCCAAGAGGTAAGTTTTGACATAAAGAATAAGAGAAACATAACATAGGTTATGGGCTCACTTTGTAAAGATGTCTAAATTTGCTTCAACTTTGAAAAGAGTTAATGAATTTTTATTATTTTTATAAGTGATTCAAGTTTATTTACTTTTTCTCTAATTTTCATAAAATATCTTTGTTAGTAATTTAATGTCATACTAAAATCATAACTTATTTACTTATATTTTCCTAATCAGTTAGTTGATGATACAGGTTAGAGAAGTGTAGAGGATTGCCACAATTTTATATTTAGGAACTTTTGATTTTATTGACATCATCAAAATATTTTTAAATATCGTGGAATAAGATACTGAGCTTTTATATAATCTCCTAAATACCTTATGTATTAAGATGATCAGCATTTTTATGTATGTGTTTAAACTGACTCAAAGAATTTTTAATTTGCCAATTCTTTCTCATAAGTGTGGTTACATATAAACTTTCTTATTTTAAATACTGATTGCAAATTAACATCATGGTTTTGAGGGAAGAAGGTGGTATATCCAGATGAATGTTTCTGATGCCTTGTAAGGGTTTGAATCTTGGCTGCTCTATTGTATTAACTTGGATAAATTAATCCCTCTGTGCTTTAGTTTTCTCATTTGTAAAATGGAGAAAGTAACCCATATGATTGTTGCTAGGATTAGAGAAATTAATAAAATAGAGTGATTAGGATAGTGCCAGGTGCACAGACACTCAGTAATTGGTGGGTATTTTTATAATTACGGCTTTCATTGTTGCATCCAGGTAAACCATTTGTTACATGATACTTGTTTTCCTAAGTAAAGCTGACTCTGAGGAGTTGAATCACACTATTGCCTAATGTTAATATCCTCTTTTCTGAGTAGCCTTTAGCAAATCACGTGTTCAGTTTAAATTGATATGAGTAATTTGATATGTCAAGTATAATAATACAACATTGTTTGGTAGTAATTGGTTGAATTTGTTAAGGAATAGGATTTTTCCATATTGAGCTTATTACAAATAACACTGTAGGATGTTTGATTAAAGATTTTTAGTTGTCATGATTTTAAGCACTGGTCTAGATCAGAACATACAAATATGTAAGTTACATATATAATGATAAATTTTATAGTAGTCACATTGAAAAGAAACAGGTAGGGAACTCCCTGGTGATCCAGTTCTCAGGACTCTGCATTTTCACTGCCTGGGTTCAATCCCTCAAACCAAAAAAAAGGAAGAAAAACAACAAAAAACCTAAAAACAGGTAAAATTAATTTGTATAGAATCATTTATTTAAATATATATCAAATATTTCAATGTGAAATTGATGTTTTAAAATTATTGAGATATTATCATCTTATGTCTACAAAATGAAGTGTGTATTTTTCATAGTTACTGTACATCTCAATTTGGACTAGCTCTGTTTCAGGTTCTTAATAGCCATATATAGGCAGTGGCTGCAGTATGGGACAGCACAGATCTGGCTGTATTTATTGAAAAATCCCTGTTAAAGAAATCTTTCCACTGGTATTTTTTCTTAATTACTATCATTTTAATGCTTCTGAACTAAAAGTTTTATAGGTTAAAATATTCAAGAGGGAAATTCATTTAAGATAGGTAATTTCTAAGTATGTAAGCCAAATGAAATTCAGAAAAGCACATGCTACTGTGTATTATTTTAAAGTGCAAATACTTAAAATATGTGGTGTCTGCCAGCAAATCACTTAAATAATTATTGGGTGTCTTCTATGTCCTTAGCATTAATATTTAGTGATACATTTTTCTTCAGGAGGTGTAAGATTTTAAAGGGTTAGTTACCATACTTTACCACAATATGTGTAGTAAAGATAAATTATATTGGAACTCAGTTGGAAAATAGTTTTTTATATTTATATATATACTTTAAAAAATACTTCATTTCATGTGATACATTGTATATATGTAATGATTTTTTTTCATTGTGGTTTGTTCAGACCAATATTTTTATTTTCCGTGTACCTTTAATTAGAAGAAAAAACTTACATACTCTCATAAAATGGAATTGTTGATTGAAAATAATTTTTTTTGTTTTGTTACTCTTCCATTAGATAATGAAAAGTCCAAACTTTATCATTGAACTTTTGTGAATCAATATTGTTAAAAACCCCACTATGGTTCTTTTTTGCTTAAAGTAGCAATTTTTGCAACTAACTAGTTCACTTTATTTTTTGTTTGTTTCAGGCCGCTCATACTCTGTATGTTCTCCAAGAATGCTTAATCAGTGTCTAGAATCCTTGGTGCAGAAAGTACAAAGTGGGGTAGTAATAAACTTTGAGAAAGCAGGACCAGATCCTTCCCCTGTAGAAGGTATTATTGTCATTTTCTTACAGACATTTTAAACGTGCTTTATCAAGTATTCAGCTAGAACTGAAAAATTACTATGATTTGGCTTTAACATTGACAAGGTCAAATTATTAAGATGACAGAAGAGCTGTTGGTAAAGTGGCACGATTAAATAGGAAAGTCAGGGTTGTACGAAAGTGGTTTGGTCCTATCGCCTTTTTATATTGGTTGTTCATAGCCTGATAATTTGTAAGAGCTAAAACCCTTTTTAAACATGAACAGAATAGTGTATTTCATTTTTTAGTATTGTAACATTGACTCTCTCCAGCGTATGTGCCTCTCCCGTGTCCCTTGATTCACAAGAGTGTTCAGCCCTAGGTGTTTATTTAATTCCTTAGCTACAGTTTTTACTAAAGATCAGACTGATCAGAACCAAATGGTTGGTGTGGTTCCAAAAATGAGAAACCAGCCTTTGCTATTCAACTTGATTCTTTTAACTCTAGCTGAGCCCTGCCTGGCTTTATTCTAATATTCTGTGATCATGAACTATTTATATTAGCCAGAGGGTATAAGGAGTTTTGCCAGAACCAACGGACGGCTTACATCTGGACCCTCTGCCTTGTACGACATAGCTGAAAACCAGAATTAGAAAGTCGTTAATGACACTTTGGCAGAGTTAAGGCAGTAGAGTGGGTAACTGGGAGAAGAGAAAGGTCATAGAGATAAGAGCAGAAGATGGAAAGATAATATAAATTATATTGCTGTGTTCAATTTAAAAAAAAGAAACCTTAAAAGAATTGAATTGTTAGACATGGAATATATTTATTTTAAAATTATTTTAGGACTTTGCTTAAAATTAGGCACTCAGTAAATGTTTGCTGTACTGTTGAAGAGAGTTACCATTTTCTAGGATTGTTTTAGGTTAAAGGTAGGTGCCTCAAATCTGTATTTATACATTAGACTTTTGTTCTAGTTTTTAGGCTTTAAGTAAAATGATTTTTAAAAAATACTTATTTAGCCATGCTACTGCTGCTGAGTCACTTCAGTCGTGTCCAACTCTGTGCGACCCCATAGACGGCAGCCCACCAGGCTCCTCTGTCCCTGGGATTCTCCAGGCAAGAACCCTGGAGTGGGTTGCCATTTCCTTCTCCAATGCATGAAAGTGAAAAGTGAAAGTGAAGTCGCTCAGTCGTGTCCGACTCTTAGCAACCCCATGGACTGCAGCCTACTGGGCTCCTCTGTCCATGGGATTTTCCAGGCAAGAGTACTGGAGTGGGGTGCCGTTGCCTTCTCCATATTTAGCCATAGTTACTTAGTGTTTACTAAGCTGAGCATGATGATGAAAAAATTGATTATTTGCCCTTATCATCTGGTGGGGGAAACATGTCATTTGTTAAGCAAGTATTTACCGTGAGGTATATTGGGCAAGCAAAGGATGCTGTGGGACCTCCTTTCAATTGTGGAACTCAAAGAGTCGACCCTCTCGTGAATTCTGATCTAATCTAAATTTTAAAGTCTTAGTCGTGATAGTATTCTACTGTTTAAGAAAAACAGGAAAATCCAGAACTAAACAAGTATTAAGATATTTTTACTAAGTAATATTAGACATAGTTTAACTTCTTATGTTTTTTTCCTTTAATGATATTTACTTTTTAAAATTTCTTTGCTATAGATGGGCAGCCAGATATATCAAGACCTTTTGGATCTCAGCCTTGGCATAGTTGCCACAAACTCATTTATGTCAGACCAAATCCTAAAACTGGGGTTCCTATAGGTCATTGGCCTGTTCCAGAATCTTTCTGGCCAGATCAAAATTCTCCAACACTAGTAAGTACCAGAGATTGTGACTTTATAATAGTAACTGCTTTTCATACTAGCTTTAAGTACTACTGTCAGTTAAAGGTGTGGCTATTGTATAGAAATTAGACAAATGTTCCAAGTGCTCTGATAAGCTATTACTTGCTTTAGTATACTGTGTTGTTCATTATAAAATAATAGAAAAGAGGCATCGTTTTCCTTTAGAATCTGAAATTATGCTTATGTTTTTATTATTGGCATCTGATTACAGAATCATAGATATATATTCTAAATATATAAATAACATAAGGATTTGTTCTCAGGGACATAATACAGAATTTAAATGAATGGTTATAAAATAATTTTGATGGTTTCCCTGCAGCCATTTAGGACTTAATCTTAGAAATTCATGTTGATTTGCATAGTTTAGTTATATTCAGTGTTCTCAGTCTGGAGGTTTAAGATAGAAAAGATTTTCTGGTCTTATTTATAGGAATTATTTTTAGTAACAAGTAGGGCTTGTTGAGTGGTCATGGTGAATTATCAGTATTCACTATATGGTTCTTATAATAATAGGGTAAATTTAACAAATATCTATTCGGTCTTGTTAATACACATTTTTCAGATTAGTATTTTTTGTAGTAACTCAGAGGACACTGTGGAATATTTTGTGGGAGAGCCTGACAGTGGTTCTTTTGATGTTACCCTTAGAAGATAAGAATTGTTATTTCAAAGATCTTTAAGTAGTCTTTAATAACTTTTGATGTGGCTATCATTTATGAATTAAGTTAAACTCTTTGAAATCTTTTATACTTTTAAATCTGTATCAACTCTTCAGGATAATTTTTTACTTTTATTCTATACAAGAGCTGTGATATTTCTTTTGTTCATTAGGGATTTAATGAAGTAGTACATGAAATAAAGTTTTTATACATTTCAGTGAGAGATCGTCTTCCGTTTTTTGATTGAACCATCATAGTTTTTTAGTCTAACCTTAGAGAGCTCTCGATTTCTTTGGTGATTTTAGTTTCTCTTCTGGAGCCTTTCAGAATTCTGAAAGAACAGCTATCATATTTGTATGAAATATTGTTATTTATTCAATTATATTTAACACTTACAGTAGTGCATATGGCACATGTTGAGTCCGCATAGGAAGAAATCCAAAACCAGTATCACAGGCATTATCTGTCAATTTTACTCTAGTGGTCTATTGCAAATTGTTACAAGCCATAGAGGGTTTTGGAATGTGGGTAGGATTTTAGTTGGAACAGGAAACAATGTTGAAAATATGGAAGTAGGAAAGAACAAGGTGAATTTAGAGGAATGGAAAGTATCTGAGGATAGGTGGTTCATAATATGTCTGTAGGACATTGAGAATACTATTAAATAAACTAGATTGCTCATGACTTTACATGCAAGGTTAAGGAATTTGAGCTTTTCTCAGTGGGGTTCATAGAACTGAAGACATTTTTAAGAGTGTTCCTTTAGGAAAATTAATCTGGTGGTGGTTATATGCAGCAGAATCAGCAGATGAATTGGCAGGTAAGCTGTTTACCTAGAGGACTATTGCTATAGTTGACTTAATACAGAGCTGTTGTGCTTAGTCACTCAGTCGTATCCGACTCTTTGTGACCCCATGGACTGTAGCCCGCCAGGCTCCTCTGTCCATGGAATTCTCCAGGCAAGAATACTGGAGTGGGTTGCCGTTTCCTTCTCCGGGGGATCTTCCCAACTCAGGGATTGAACCCAGGTGTTTGGCATTGCAAGCAGATTCTTTACTGCCTGAGCCACCAGGGAAGCCCAATATAGAGCTAGTAAGAGTTTGAATTAAGATGTTGGAAGAGAGAATGTTAAAAAAGAGGTATTGGAAAGAACTGGCAAATTTTAGTAACTGAAGGATATTAGAGGGGAAATGAAATTTCTATAAATAATAGGATTTCATATAAGAGGTACTGATACTGAAATTAAATGTGATTTATTAGAGACTGGTTCTGAATTTGAATTATGGCTCTACCAGTTATTAGCCATGTGTCTTTGGTTAATTATCTTCTTTAAGCCTCAATTTACCATCTGTTAAATAAAGATAATAACTCCTATCTCATAAGGATTATTTTGGATATTAAATGGATCTTAGTATTTTCATCTAAAAAAAACCCCATGAATCATAGACTGATTCAATAAGCTGTTTGTCAGGTACGTGACAGGTACAGGAGCAGAAGATGCGTAAAACATAGTGCTTCCCATCTGGAACCTTCTGTAGGAAGGTCAGCTGTATAAACATGATAGAGTCCAGTGTGCCACCTGTCAAAGTGGTGGAGCAGAGGCCAGATGAGGTGGTACCTAACTGCCTGGTGTGGGTTTGGGGTATGTGGTAAGAGTGTGTCAGGAAAGAAGCCTCTTAGAGGTTGGTACTTGGCAGTTCAGACTTCAAAACTTTGTTTGCATTAGGCAAGGGAGAAAACCGAAAAGCAGCCAGGGATAACATGAAACACAGGAGCATGAGAAGACAGTGATTTCTTTGGGCCACTGCAAGTTGTTTTTAAGACTGGAGCACAGGGTGTATATGGGGTGGTAGTTAAAAGGCAGATAGGGACCATACAGTCAAGGCTCTTTGTTTTAAAAAAACAAAACAAAAGAGTCTGGCCCTATTTTTAGGTGATTGGATGCTACTTTTACTCAATAATTTGAGGCAGGAAAATTATATGATTATATTTATATTTCATGGCCATGGGATTGATTGGAAGGGACTGACTAATTAGGGATACTAATTAAAAATATACAGTTGTACAAATCTAGTCTAAGAAATTATGAAGGCATGAATTAGAGTGGTAAGAAATAGAAGAGATGAGAAATCAGAGAGATGAGAATTTAGCATTGACAGAGGGCAGCATCTAAAGTAGTGAGCATCTGCCCCATATTTATTGTTTGCTAAGTGGCTTAGAATTTGTGGTATCACTGAATCTAGGTCTTTGTGACAGTTAAGTATGGAGGGTAAGGCGGAGATAATTAAGGATAACATTTAGGTTTTTAGAACAGGTTATGTGGTTTGGGGGTGAAATAATGAATTGGGTAGTAGTATGTTTGAGGGACCTATAGAAAATTGAGGTTATGTCCAGTAGGTGGTTAGATACATGAAGAGAAATGAGAGATGATCCCAAGACAGTAGTTTTGGGAGCCACCAGTGTATGTATTGATAGATAGTAACTGAATCTAAAAGGAGTCCTTTATATTTATGAAATTTCACATTATTTCCTCATAGCTCATATTTTCTTCACCAATCTTCTTTTGGTGAGACTTTTAGGAAGGAGACTGTTAAAGGGGGGAATAGAATAACATGCTTTTTTTTTTCTTTAAAAGTCTAGGGTCTCCAGAGTGGGGCATATTTACCATAGGGGTAACCAATAGTTTACTGGAATAGTGAAGGAAACCAGTAGAACTTCTATTTGTTTTCTTTTTTCTATTTTTTAATATTATTTTGGTATATGTTATATATCTATAAATTAATAATTTACAAGTATATATATATTTAAAACCTCGTACTGATCAGTGTGCATCATCAGTTTGGAAATCAGGTAGTTAAACTGCTACAACTGTGTCTTTAGGAAGGTTTCTAATTACATTAATTACTTGTTAGATGTAAAAATTAATGAGCACTTAATTAATTCTAAAATATTGCATTTAAGTTTTCTGATGCATTTGATTTTAAGACTTAAAAAACTTTAATCCTGTGCAGATTTTGAAGTGTTTATTTTTTTTCTTGTGAATATTGATAGTTTAAGCATTACATTTTTAAGTATTATCTTTCCGCTTAGTGGTGCTTTTGATAGTAAATTAAACTCTCACTAGTGAAACTGAGAAACTGAGTAAACTCTGATGGTGAGGGATACGAAAAGTTTGTTTCTGAGAGTTTGTGAAAGAGTAACAATAAGACTTTGCCTTCTAGCCACCTCGTACATCTCATCCTATAGTGAAGTTCTCCTGTACAGACTGTGAACCCATGGTTATTGACAAATTGCCTTTTGACAAATATGAGTTGGAACCTTCACCACTGACTCAGTTTATCCTGGAAAGAAAATCTCCTCAGACATGTTGGCAGGTAAGCTGAAAGACTGCAGTGATTTAAAAAATTTATTTATTTAACTTATATTGAGGTGTAATTGGTTGACACTTGCGTTAGTTTCAGGTGTACAGCAAGCTACCTGTTACACATGGACATACAGCCTCTCTTTTCAGATTCTTTTCCATATGGGTAGAGCATTACAGAGTAATGGGCCCTGTGCTGTGCAGTAGTAGGTCCTTATTAGTTCCATCTATTTTATATACAGTAGTCTGTATATGTCAATTGCAATCTCCCAGTTTATCCATCCCTGCCTCCTTACACCCCAGTAACCATAAATTTATTTTTCACATCTCTCACTCTTTCTGTTTCGTAGGTAAGTTCATTTGTAGCCTTTCTGTTTAGATTTCACATATAAGCAATATCATGGTATTTGTCTTTCTCAGTCTGACTTAATTTCACTCAGTATTAGTTCAGTTCAGTTCAGTCTCTCAGTCGTATCCGACTCTTTGCGACCCCATGAACCGCAGCACGCCAGGCCTCCCTGGCCATCACCAACTCCCAGAGTCCACCCAAACCCATGTCCATTGAGTCGGTGATGCCATCCAACCATCTCATCCTCTGTCGTCCCCTTCTCCTGCCCTCAATCCTTCCCAGCATCAGGGTCTTTTCAAATGAGTCAACTCTTCACTCAGTATTAGAACCTCTAAAAATTTAATTTGGTGTTTTTTTTTTTAATTTGGTGTTTTTTAAAAAGTCAAATTGAATCCATGGTTTATATAACATTCTGCAAAGGTTATTAAATGTGAACTTTTAACTACTTTTTAACAGGTATATGTGAGCAATAGTGCAAAATACAGTGAACTTGGCCATCCCTTTGGTTACTTGAAAGCCAGTACAGCACTGAACTGTGTCAACTTATTCGTGATGCCTTACAATTACCCAGTGCTCCTTCCCCTTTTAGGTAAGTCATTCTTGTCATGTTCTCTGTGGCCTAGCATACATATGAATTTTCCTAAAAGCAATCTTTGAGAACATCCCTCCCTTTTTGAGTTTTCTTGTCTTCTGGAAATTAATGAAGATTTTTATTAATATTTTAAAATATTGAAGCTGTTAAGGGTTTTATAGCAACCTCTGCATGTTTCTGATATATTGAAAGTCAGGGTCAAACACCTTTGATTCTACAAACTATTGAAGATAATACTATATTTTGTTTCTAAATTAAATATTCTAAGTTTTTTGCAAATCAGATACCTTACATAGTTAGAATTAGTAATGCAGACTTTGTGTATGGTAAATAATTAAGATATTTTGTAGAAGCATAGTTCTTGGATCTGAGTATTTTCTTTTTAAGGATTGTATTTTGGCAAATTTTTTAGTGCATGAATTTGTTCTAAAATGATACTCTAAATAATATTGATAAGCCTAAAGTTGATTGGAGACCCTTTGGCTGTAATTTTTTGAGGGGTGTTATTGGAGAAGTCATCTTTTCCTTCATGGAATTGCACCAGATTTAAAGCTTGATAGACAGAATATTAGTAGGTATGTTTTCACGTATAGTTTGTTTCTGTATCCAATCTGTTTCATGTCTAGATTTTCCTTGTGTATTTTCTCATTCTACCTTTATTATTACATTTAATTTGAGACCTTAATTGGCACCTTTTCATTTTTAAAGTGGTATTACTACTACTCAAAAATGTCAGAACCCAAAATTTATCACCTTTAATTTTGTTAAAAATATAGAATTGATGTTTCCTCTCTCTCTTGTAAATAATAAAGCAAACTTTAAAAATGAAACTTCCTTGACTTGGTTTTCATGTGTGAAAACACTGAATGATGATAGTTTGTTCTCATTATGCATTCATTTATAGATGATCTGTTTAAAGTCCATAAGGCAAAACCAACTTTGAAATGGAGACAGTCATTTGAAAGTTATTTGAAGACAATGCCTCCCTACTATCTTGGGGTAAGAATATTACTCTTAAAAATAGAATGTTATAAAATGTTGTATTATGCTTATAGTTTACTGTAGGTATTAAAGCTTTTATTTATTGCTGTTACAGAATAAATGTCATGAAAAATTTACAAATGACCCATATAAATATGAGAAAGAAATGTTTCAGTGATTTGCAGAATAATGATGATGGTGAGAATATATATAATGCTTATCCAGGCCTGCCTGATACAATCCTCAGCACTTTACATGTGTTACTTAACCTCATTTAATTTATATGGTAACTGTATGAGGCAGAAATAACTTTTTATTTCACAGATATGGAAACTAAGACACTAAAAAATTAAACAATTCATCTAAGGCTACACAGCTAATATCAGGGTCAGGAACTCAATCCCAGGCAGCTGGCTTTAGAATTTAAGCTTTTACAATTAACTTTTTTAAATTGCAGTTTTATTATTATTTCTCCTTACAGGTACAAAAAAGGTTTGTTTGCATTATTCTCTGAATCTCAAGAAACATTCCTTGAAACCTAGTGTATCACAATAGGACCAGTAATACATATATTATTAAATACATTGTTGTTGTTTAGTCGCTAAGTCATGTCCGACTCTTTGTGACCCCATGGACGGTAGACTGCCAGGCTTCTCTGTCCATGGGATTCTCCAGGAAAATAATTACTTGATTGATTTTGTGAAAAATAACTTCTAGAACACTTGATTAAAACATTACTTCTGCTTTTACTGCAGGAATATTGTAGTATTCAACTGTAATCTTTCTAAAGGGTCTCTAATAACATTAATTTCTTAAGCTTTGAAATCATGTATTATAGTTGTAAGAGAAAATCTGTGTGTGTCTAGCAGATAGTACCAGCTGTGTAGGAGAGGGGAAAGGAGGAAACACTGGAATATGAACTGCTGCATATATTTGACTCATGTTTCATAGCATCTGGGGGGATGTAGCCAGTGCCACATGGATATTAAATATCTGGTCTGGGATTTGATTCCAGTTTGGCACCAGTGCTTTTATACACTTTGTAATATGTCAGTGGGTGGCTGTCATCCTTTTTCTGACTCTTTCCCATTCACATATGCTAGACTGTTGTGCCAGTGACATTTTTCATTGCACAAAGTAGTTCTTAATTAGCCTATCCTTACCCAAGGTAAGAATCTTCTATTATCCTTGACTCCTCTTTTCACTTACCACCCAAGTTCTGTCAAATCTATATCTGCAATGTGTCTTCTGCCCCCTTCTTCCACATGATACTAAGAAGTCCAGGACTCCACCTTTTCCTACTCTGGGGGTTGTTATTACAGCCTCTAATCCTTTAGTATTTCAAACTGCCTTTGATACCACTGACAAACATTTTAATGAAGTACAAATATGATTATGTGACCCTTATTGAAGAAAAGGAGAAGTTTTGCGGGGGTGAATTTTTCAAAATTAACAATACGTTTATGGCTCCACTGGTAAAGAATCGGCCTGCAATGCAGGAGACCTGGGTTCGATCCCTGGGTTGGGAAGATCCCCTGGAGAAGTGAATGGCTACCCACTCCAGTATTCTGGCCTGGAGATTCCATGGACTGTATAGTCCATGGGGCCGCAAAGAGTCGGACATGACTGAGCAACTTTCACTTTCATTTTTCATGGCTATAAATTTTTGACAAGCTTAGGAATGAGTGTGATATTTTCTTTTTTCCCTGTAGCCTTTGAAGAAAGCTGTTAGAATGATGGGAGCACCTAACCTAATAGCAGACAGTATGGAATATGGACTTAGTTACAGTGTCATTTCATACCTCAAAAAACTGAGTCAGCAGGTAATATTAAGAAATAGAGCCATTAAGTATTTTGAATGGTATTGGCTAAGGTGGTCAATAGGCCAGATACTAGTTCTTGATGGTTCTAGTAGAATTGTATTAATAGATTACGTTTTAAAACCACATATATATTAACATAATTCTCAAGTGCATGATATGCTATGTTTTGAAATGACAATTTCAAATAATAATTTCTAGTTTGTGAAAGTAGCTTTATTAATGTGATCCTAGCCTTGTATGTTAACATTCCTCATGTTTTCTTTTGGGAAATTTGTTAGAAATTAGTTTTTCTTAGTCAAGAAATATCAGTTTCTTTTGCTTTATGTTTTAAAACCTATAGCATTTTCTGTAAAAATGGGAGTTTCTTTTGCAATATGTATAAAAATACTGAATTTTGTCCTTTTGGATGTAAATCACGTTAGTAGGTACCAGATTAGTCAAGCAGTATACCCTCTGACTGCCAAGTTATTAAAATTATATAAAGCACAATTTTTCCAGTACTTTTGCCATCTCTACTTCAACTGCTAATTGAATTGTAGGTTAGAAGAGTCAAAATATTGCTGTTTGCTTTATCTGTGAGCATTTAGTTATGTGCTAGTAATAATGTCTTTAAGTAGATATTGATAAGGTTGTTTTCTAATTTTATGTCACCTCTGAATTGGGAATTTTTATTTAGGGTGTATTAACTAACATATCATGGTTTCAATGTAGTGAGTGTTAATAAATCGAAGTTGTGTTTGTGTGATTTTCTCCAAAAGGTAAGAATTGTGATGATTTAAAATCATAAGACATTATTGTTTAAACTGTGTTCAGTTTACCAAGCACTTGACATAGACTACATAACTTAAGTAGTGTTTTTAATTTCTTATGTTCTCTTAAAATGTGATAAATACTTAATTTATAAAAGACTGAAACTACTTTTAGCCTTTAATTTACCAGTTCAGATCATGTCAAGACAGCTTTTATTTATTTTTGCTTTAGGCCAAAATAGAATCTGATCGAGTCATCGGTTCTGTAGGCAAAAAAGTAGTACAGGAAACTGGAATTAAAGTCCGAAGCAGATCACATGGTTTATCAATGGCTTATAGGAAAGATTTTCAACAGCTGCTCCAGGGTATTTCAGAGGATGTTCCTCACAGACTGCTGGACCTTAATATGAAAGAATACACTGGGTTCCAAGTTGCTTTGCTCAATAAGGTAATAGTTATGTGAATTTTGTACTGCTCTAGTAATAGTCTATATTGTCAAATATGTCAAATTTTCTATTAACTGATATCCAATTTGTCCAAACTTCTATACCTCTGCAGAATAATGATCAATTATGCTATTAATATTATTGAATCATTGAATTTTAAAACACTATACATGGTGAGTGGATGAGCAGATGGACTGATGAAGAGCAAACCATCATGTTCATTTTATAGATAGAAAACAGGCTTAGAGAGATAGAAAACAGGCTTAGAGATTGCCTGAAGTTACATAGCTAATAGTAGAATTCACTGTAGTTTGGTACTTATACTACTGACCTTGGCTACACAGTATAATCCTGAAATGCTTTATGAATACTCATTATTAGAAAGATCTTCATCCCAGTTGCCTGTTTGTCGAAACTGACAGACTGGTTCTAAAATTTATATGGAGGTATAAAGGTCCTAGAGTAGCTGAAAAAATTTTGGGAAAGAATAAAGCTGAAAGACTTGCACTGTCTAATTTTAAAAGTTACTATAAAGCTGCAGTGATCAACATATGTGTTGCTGGCATGAGGAAAAATATTTTGGTCAGTGGGACAGAAGTAGACCTTCATATATAAAGTTAATTTTTAACAAAGATGCCAGAATAATTTAGTGGGTAAGAAGACAGTCTTTTCAACAAATAGGGTGGGAACAGTTGGCTATCCATCTGCAAAATAATGAACTGATCCTTATATTAGTTAATGTGATCATAGTTATAAATGTAAGAACTGAAACTATAAACTTCTACAGGAAAAATATAAGATGTTGGATCTTGGGTCAATGAAGATTTCTAAAATACAGCACAAAAAACACATACACATAACAATTTCATACACTGAACTTCAGTAAAATTATAATTTTTGTCTTCAGAAGAAACTTTGAAGTTTCTCCCAGACAAGCTACAGCCTGGGAGAAAAGCATATGTTGAATAAAGAACTTGTATCAAAATATATAAAGAAATCCTAAGACTCAGTAATAAAAAGATAAGCATCCAATAAAAAAATACACAAAATATTTGAATAGGCACCTTACCAGATAGGATATACAGACCTGAACAAGCACATGAAAAGATGTTCAACATTATTAGTCAAGTGGGGAAATGCAAATTAAAACCACAGTGAGATACCACTTTATGCCC
This sequence comes from Bos indicus, assembly GCF_029378745.1. Lineage (NCBI taxonomy): Eukaryota > Metazoa > Chordata > Mammalia > Artiodactyla > Bovidae > Bos > Bos indicus. Next base: position 20,733,255 of record NC_091771.1, on the reverse strand, counting down.
ACTAGAATGGCTAAAATTTAAGACTGAAAAATATGAAGTGTTTAAGGTTATAGAACAGCTGGAACTCTTACACATTGTTGATGAAAATTATCAACAGTTAATTTGCAGTTTCTTAGGAAAGGTAAATGTTGCTGTATACCAACAGTTCTACTTGTAGGTATCTACTGAGATAAATGAAAATACATGTGTATAAAGGGTTTGTATGCAAATATTCATAGCAGCATTAATAATTGCCCCAAACTGAAAACAGTCCAGTTCAGTTCAGTTGCTCAGTCGTGTCCTACTCTTTGCGACCCCATGAATCGCAGCACACCAGGCCTCCCTGTCCATCACCAACTCCCGGAGTTCACTCAGACTCATGTCCATCGAGTCAGCGATGCCATCCAGCCATCTCATCCTCTGTCGTCCCCTTCTCCTCCTGCCCCCAGTCCCTGCAACGTCAGAGTCTTTTCCAATGAGTCAACTCTTTGCATGAGGTGGCCAGAGTACTGGAGTTTCAGCTTTAGCATCATTCCTTCCAAAGAAATCCCAGGGCTGATCTCCTTCAGAATGAACTGGTTGGATCTCCTTGCAGTCCAAGGGACTCTCAAGAGTCGTCTCCTACACCACAGTTCAAAAGCATCAATTCTTCGGCGCTCAGCCTTCTTCACAGTCCAACTCTCACATCCATACATGACCACTGGAAAAACCATAGTCTTGACTAAATGGACCTTAGTTGGCAAAGTAATGTCTCTGCTTTTGAATATGCTATCTAGGTTGGTCATAACTTTCCTTCCAAGGAGTAAGCGTCTTTTAATTTCATGGCTGCAGTCACCATCTGCAGTGATTTTGGAGCCCAGAAGAATAAAGTCTGACACTGTTTCCACTGTTTCCCCATCTATTTCCCATGAAGTGATGGGACTGGATGCCATGATCTTCGTTTTCTGAATGTTGAGCTTTAAGCCAACTTTTTCACTCTCCACTTTCACTTTCATCAAGAGGCTTTTGAGTTCCTCTTCCCTTTCTGCCATAAGGGTGGTGTCATCTGCATATCTGAGGTTATTGATATTTCTTCCGGCAATCTTGATTCCAGCTTGTGTTTCTTCCAGTCCAGCATTTCTCATAATGTACTCTGCATAGAAGTTAAATAAGCAGGGTGACAATATACAGCCTTGACGTACTCCTTTTCCTATTTGGAACCAGTCTGTTGTTCCATGTCCAGTTCTAACTGTTGCTTCCTGACCTGCATACAGATTTCTCAAGAGGCAGGTCAGGTGGTCTGGTATTCCCATCTCTTTCAGAATTTTCCACAGTTTATTGTGATCCACACAGTCAAGGCTTTGGCATAGTCAATAAAGCAGAAATAGATGTTTTTCTGGAACTCACTTGCTTTTTCCATGATCCAGAGGATGTTGGCAATTTGATCTCTGGTTCCTCTGCCTTTTCTAAAACCAGCTTGAACATCAGGAAGTTCACGGTTCACGTATTGCTGAAGCCTGGCTTGGAGAATTTTCAGCATTACTTTACTAGCATGTGAGATGAGTGCAATTGTGCAGTAGTTTGAGCATTCTTTGGCATTGCTTCTTTGGGATTGGAATGAAAACTGATTCCAGTCCTGTGGCCACTGCTGAGTTTTCCAAATTTGCTGGCATATTGAGTGCAGCACTTTCACAGCATCATCTTTAAGGATTTGAAATAGCTCAACTGGAATTCCATCACCTCCACTAGCTTTGTTCGTAGTGATGCTTTCTAAGGCCCACTTGACTTCACATTCCAGAATGTCTGGCTCTAGGTCAGTGATCACACCATCGTGATTATCTGGGTCGTGAAGATCTTTTTTGTATAGTTCTTCTGTGTATTCTTGCCACCTCTTCTTAATGTCTTCTGCTTCTGTTAGGTCTATACCATTTCTGTCCTTTATCGAGCCCATCTTGGCATGAAATGTTCCCTGGGTATCTCTAATTTTCTTGAAGAGATCTCTAGTTTTTCCCATTCTGTTGTTTTCCTCTTTTTCCTTGCATTGGTCGCTGAGGAAGGCTTTCTTATCTCCTCTTGTTATTCTTTGGAACTCTGCATTCAGATGCTTTTATCTTTCCTTTTCTCCTTTGCTTTTTGCTTCTCTCCTTTTCACAGCTATTTGTAAGGCCTCCCCAGACAGCCATTTTGCTTTTTTGCATTTCTTTTCCATGGGGATGGTCTTGATCCCTATCTCCTGTACAGTGTCACGAACCTCCGTCCATAGTTCATCAGGCACTCTACCTATCAGATCTAGTCCCTTAAATCTATTTCTTACTTCCACTGTATAATCATAAGGGATTTGATTTAGGTCATACCTGAATGGTCTAGTGGTTTTCCCTACTTTCTTCAGTTTCAGTCTGAATTTGGTAATAAGGAGTTCATGATCTGAGCCACAGTCAGCTCCTGGTCTTGTTTTTGTTGACTGTATAGAGCTTCTCCATCTTTGGCTGCAAAGAATATAATCAATCTGATTTCGGTGTTGACCATCTGGTGATCATCAACTGGTGAATGGATAAAGATACAGTATATCCATGTAAAAAGGAAAAGACAGTAAAAAGGAATAAACTACCAATACATGAACAACATGGATGAATCTCAAAAACATGCTTATGGAAAGAAGCCAGATAGAAAAGATTACATATTGCAAGATTCCATTTATGAAATGGGATGTAGAGAAAGCAGATTAGTGGTTGCGGGGATAGGAATTGCGAGTGACTGCAAGTGGGCACATGGAAACTTGTGGAGTGATGGGGATGTTCTAAAACTGATCCTAGTGTTGGTTTCACAACTGTACATTTATTAATGCTCAAACTGTTTATGTACAATGGGGTTGTTTTATAGTATGTAAATTACACATCAAAGCTTTTATTTACTTCTGTTAGCCAGGATACATAATGAAATCTTGGACAGATGTGAGTTTGAGATAATTTGGTTGAGCTTCACTACTGAGTTTTTATCTTTTGGTTATTAAAACAGTACATTATGATGGTATCATATCTCTTTATTCTATTTTTTTAAGCTAATTAGTTGACTTGTATATCTTATTTTCTAAGCTGTGCTGCGGGCTGGAGATTGTAGTCTTTTAATTCTGTTTCAAAATACATTTTGTCTTTGAATCTTTTTAAAACAGGATTTGAAGCCACAGACGTTTAGAAATGCATATGACATACCAAGACGGAATCTTTTGGATCACTTAACAAGAATGAGATCTAATCTTTTGAAGAGCACCCGCAGATTTCTTAAAGGACAGGATGAAGGTTAGATCATGGTTTTAATATTGGTATTTCTTCAGTAAACTTTTCTTTATATTGAAAATACAGAGTGTTATTATAACTTTTAAAGAGTTGACTGTAATATTACATTCTCATTGAATGAAGTAGAAAGTTGAGTCATCTCTAATTGTCTACACTTCTTCCTACCATCACTGTTGCCCCAAATTCTGTTCTCCAGAGGAAACAACCTTTGGTAATAGCTTAGTTTCCTTGTGGCTTTCTTCATACATTCACATACACAGGCACACACAAAATCATTTTCTTGTGATCTACTAGTATCTGATAGTTTAACTCGGAATGGCCAATATATGTCATATTCTAGTATTTCCTTAACTATACCTTTGGCACCTACAAATCAAGTCAGATGAGAACTTAACCCTTTGCCAACTCTGATGTAAACATTTCAACTATAGTTTTATATGAAAAGGATCATCTATGTGATACCTCTTTTCTGTAAATTATGCTTTAACTAAATTCTGCTTTGGAGCAGAATAGAAGAGACATTTTCATAGAAGGGTTACACATACTGTTTATTCTATATACTGAAACTAACTGCAATATTTTTGCTTTGTTTAGAAGATAAAATTATTTAAAATTTTATTAAAAAGCACTCAAGATTTTATGTCACAATATTTATAATGGCAACAAACTAATTTAGAATATATGGTAAGGAAAAGTTGCCTGGAATAGACCAGGTAGCATTCACACACAAGGACACATTATTTGTTAACTAAATGGAAGGTAGTTTCAGCGAAGTTAACTTTTGTTATTGCTTTGTTCTGTTTGAAAAGACCAAGTGCACAGTGTTCCTATAGCACAAATGGGGAATTACCAGGAGTACCTCAAGCAAGTACCTTCTCCATTAAGAGAACTTGATCCTGATCAGCCGCGGAGGTTGCATACATTTGGCAACCCCTTTAAGCTGGATAAAAAGGTAAATTTGAAGTGTTCGATTATATAATTTTTTTTTTTTGTGGGAGGCACAGATTTAATAGTTCTTAATTTAACTAAAGTAAGCCGAAATTATTTGCTTGGTAGAATACTATGTCAACATCTTTAAAATGTACTTTAATGGGAATTGGAGTTTGTCGTACAACTGAAAACCATATGTAAAGTCAGGGAAATTCTTCGTTGCTACAGGGTATGATGATAGATGAGGCAGATGAATTTGTGGCTGGACCTCAAAATAAACATAAACGACCTGGAGAACCAAATATGCAAGGTGTCCCTAAGAGACGACGCTGCATGTCTCCACTGCTGAGGGGCCGGCAGCAGAGCCCAGTTGTGAACAACCACATCGGAGGGAAAGGACCACCGGCACCTATGACCCAAGCACAGCCAGACCTCATTAAACCCCTTCCTCTTCATAAAAGTAAGGGTTTTTCTTTAAACAGTATTTGTTGCTTTTAGTTTGGTTCTGCATGAGAGAGAGTTTTCTGATATAGGAAAAGTGGATAAAGTTCCAAGAGTGTCTAGAGAAAATATTTGTTTATTCCAAATTAGCATGTAATCATTTTTTATGTCTTTTTAATGAACATTTTGTATATTCATTCATTATGCTTAATAGCTATCATGATTTGAAATATCATTTGCAAATCTTTAGCGTTTAGAAATGACAGTTTTTAAAGGGGCGTTATCAGTACCCACAGAAAGATAGTTTTCAATTTGTTTAATTCGGCAATTAATTATTAAATGATATGCTTAATTTAGACAGGGTTAGGCATTGAGATGTAGCTGTAAACAGATAATAGTGATCTCTGCCTTCATTTATAATGAGGAAAGAAAGTCATCACACATTTCCTTAGAAGTGTGATGAATATTACAAAAAGGGAAGTCAAGTATACTTGGGGAAGTATTTGGCAAGAGGATTTAGTCTGTGGGGTCAAGGCAGTTTACTGAGGAGGTTCTGTTTAAGCCAACACTTGACGGATGAATGGAAATCAGTAAACTGAAGCTGTGCATTTACCTATGTGACAGTAATAGTACTCTTACAGGAAGAGTATACTCAGAGGCACACTGTGAGGAGCAGGGCATTAAGGGAACTGAAGCATTCTGGTATATTTGCGGGCTGCTGGGAATGAGGTAAGGTGAGAACCAAAAGAAAGACATGCACAGTCTATTTCATAGAGGGTCTTGGAAGCCATTGTAAAAAATTCTAGACTTTATTCTAAGGACAGTGAAAATCCATTGAAAGAGGTAGTGATCTGATCTGATTGGCATTTCATAAAGACCAGGCTGACATTACTGTGTGGAGTATTTTTTGTTGTTCAGTCGCTGAGTCATGTGGAATATTATTATTGGGGAAGAATGAGAGTTGATGAAGGGAATGTTTAATGGAGTAATTAATTGTAGGTGGTGATCATTCATGGGTAAGAACATCTTAACTGGAGAGAAGCCAAATATGATCCCTCCTGATGGGATTACACAGTACTACATTTGAAGTATCTGCCACCCAAAATACTGAATGAACATCAATCTGATCAAGCCTCTGTAGCTACAGGGAAATAATTAGCAAAATCCAGATCGTGGTAAATTACAGGACAAAGAATCTGGTGTGGATATATTTTTCAAGGAAAAGAAACATAGAAAAAAGAGAGGTACAGAAGGATTTTATAGATGAAAAGAGCAAGAGTTTTCACAAGAGTGCGTGGAGAAACGCTCTTGAAGCGGCATTGGAAAGAAAAGGGGCTAGTGACGCCACCTCATTTTAAGTCCGTGGAGAAAGTTTGAGAGCGAGGGCTTTCTTTGCAGGAGAGCTGGATTTCAGTTAAAACAGGAGTTGCTGTTGAGATTATTCATTGAAGTTTGCAAATCATGGAGTACGATTTAGGATGAAGGAAGGGAGTCAGAAGTTCAGAGAATTTTTGTGGTGGGGAGGGAGTTTAAATTTTGAATAGTAAGGCGATGAATTCATCTGGGTCCTGGTGGTTTGGTGAGCAATCAGGGAACTGAGAATTCAGCTGCTTTCTCTGGTGAGCAGATAAAATAATCTGATATTAAGTGGCAAGCTTGCAAGCCTTTTATGTCTAGTCTAGTGAGCTGAAGTGGAACCAGCTACTCTTCATTGCTCAAGTAGTGAAGACCATGTGGATGGTTATACGGAAAGGTGCTCTGGAGGTTTGGGGCCATGTTGCTGCAGAATACTGATTAGCTTAAGCTTCCTGTGTTTACTTTTGCCTCTAAATAGTAACTGTATAAGGCAGAGGTAAATTGGAATGAACTGCTGCTGCTGCTGCTAAGTCGCTTCAGTCGTGTCTGACTCTGTGCAACCCCAGAGACAGCAGCCCACCAGGCTCCCCCATCCCTGGGATTCTCCAGGCAAGAACACTGGAGTGGGTTGCCATTTCCTTCTCCAGTGCATGAAAGTGAAAAGTGAAAGTGAAGTTACTCAGTCGTGTCCGACTCTTAGTGACCCCATGGACTGCAGCCTACCAGGCTCCTCCATCCATGGGATTTTCCAGGCAAGAGTACTGGAGTGGGGTGCCATTGCCTTCTCTCTAATAAAAGGATAACCATGATAATCTTGATCATATATGTGTCCCTAAAGCAGTGAAAACCACTTATTCAATAAAATTGCCATAGAAAAAAACCAGAAAACTAAAAGTTTTTTTAAACTGACTTTTATTTTTTCCCCCCAGGCAAAAATTGTACAAATTTTGTAAATACTGTGAATGTTTCACGTTGAAATACACTGTATATATGGCAAAGCTTAAGAACCGTATCACATTGTTAATTTCTAAGAGTCAAGGAGATCAGTTGTGATTTGCTACAATATTGTTTCTTAGACGTTTTCTTTACTGTGTGCTTTGAAATTGGCTCTCATCTTTCTTTCTTTTTTCCTTATTTTTAGTTTCTGAAGCCACTAATGATTCGACAATGGATGATGTGGTTGAAAATCATGTTGCAGACCAACTTTCATCAGATACTACACCAAATGCTATGGAAGCTGAATTTTCAGGATCTTCTCCAGCCAACTTACTGGAACGACCAACCAATCATACAGAGGCTCTCGGTCACGACCACTTAGGAACTAATGACCTCACTGTTGGTGGATTTTTAGAAAATCACGAGGAGCCCAGAGATAAAGAACAATGTCCTGAAGAGAATATACCAGCATCTTCACTCAACAGAGGAAAGAAATTGATGCATTGCAGAAGCCACGAAGAGGTCAACACTGAACTAAAAGCACAAATAATGAAGGAGATCCGAAAGCCAGGAAGAAGTATGTATAATTAGAGACAGACAACAGATTTGATTTTTGTATGTGCTCTAAGAAAAAAGTCAAATTAACTAAAGCATAGATCTGACTTTAGATCAGTCTTGAGAACAACATATCAGCTATATAAGATCCCATTCTTTATTCAGCCAACACTTACTGCTATATCCAAAGTACTGTGTTAGGTGTGGTAAATAAGGAGGGATGAGAGTAGAGTAGGGAAACACACAGATAAAAATTAAACCTGGTTCCTCCCATGACAGGAACCGATAGTCTTGAACATTCTGCCAACCAGCAACTGGAATTTTTTTTTTTTTTTGGAATTTTAAGGTAACAGAAAAAACCCCCAAAGATGCAATAAATATTAAATGACTTCATATCTGTAAAGTTCTTGGCACAGTACCTACCCACCATCTTAACTTTTAAGATTTAAACTATAATAGTGACAGGGATGCGTTTAGGCCAAAAAACTAAAATTATGAAGTTGTCTGTTATATGAGTAGAGAAGAACTTTGTGAGATAAAGTTTCAATATTCTTACTGATATTCATTCAGAAGATTTGGACAGATCACCTGCTATGATGGTGCCCATGGGTGGTCCAGAAGTGGGTAAGACTCAGTACTGGTCATTTTAGGAGCTTATAGTCCTTGACAGAGGACTATTAAGTTTTATGTGAAAACTTGAAATTGAGACAGCATTCTTGTTTATTTTTTTTCCTCTATTTTATCCACCCCCTATGTTAGCTGTAATTTAGAGTTTGTTGTAAGGTTGGATTTTTGTAAAGGCCACTTCTTATTTTTCAGTGGCACTACCAAAAAAGCTGTTTACTCATTCTTCTAAGCTGTATGTTTTGATATATATATATACATGAGTTCCCTAATGAGAACTTTTACCAAGAAAAGGCAGTGTTTGACAAGTTATTTTATCTTTGTTGATGTCTGATGAAATACATGTATTATAAAATCTCTAAAGAACGGTGAAGTTTTTAGGTAAACTATTTTTAGTTTTGTCTTAATCTTGATGTGTAGTAAACTGTAATAGGAAAATATTGAATAAGTGTGCAAAGTAACACCACTTTTCTTTTTGCTTCTCTTATTTTTAAGAATATGAAAGAATCTTCACTTTACTGAAGCATGTGCAAGGCAGTTTACAAACAAGACTAATATTTTTACAAAATGTCATTAAAGAAGCATCAAGGTAAGTAATCTGTTGTACATTATGGTATGATGAAATGAGTCCCCAGTTTCTATAGTTGGTATTTTAACAGTATCTACTTTATACTTGTGTTGTTATGCATGTATATGACACACCAATGTGTAAATAAGTAATTCTTATTTTTGGTTTATTGAAAGTTAAGGTCACTTAAAAAATAGCCACACACAAATTCTTTAGAAATCATGAACCCTTTCTCTCTACACATTACAGGTATTGGCATAATTCTCATTTATCCTACTCTGTGGCTTTTTGATGTCTTTATATTTTACAGTCTTTCATTTTTCTCTGTATATTTGAACTACAGTTAATATTAGTGATTAAAAGTAACCTTGAAAGGCAGTATTTGAATGCAGGAGTTCACTTGTACGTGGGAAAACATGTAATTAAGGGACAAGAGCTGGACAAATGAGCCTTATTCTGATTGCTTCAGTAGCCCAAGATTATGTACTTTAGTACAAGGAATGTGGATCAAGATTATAAACGGTGACCACAAAGTGCAATTAACTGGAAAGCATAGTTGTATGAGTTTAGTGAGTAAAAAAGTGTTTTTTAAAATTTCTCCTTTAAGACTTTTTAGAATTCTAGTATTGTAAGAAAACTTAAGGTTTATCTCATCTGACCTTCCAAGATACCCATCCTTTAATTATGCTACCCACCCTTTAATTATGTACCCCACCAATTTCTTCCATGCTTCATGTAAAGGTTTTTATTTTTTTAAGATAAAGCCATTAATCCTTTTTTTTTTTTTTCCTCTATGAGTGGCTAGAGCATGGGCTACTTTCAAGTCTCAAGATAAGGCCATAACTTTTCATATTACTTACTTTGAATATTTAACCTGTTTTGCTCTTTATATAACATGCTATCAACTCAAACTTCATAGATTTAGCTGTATTCCGGGTGCCTGAATTCTGTTACCTTTTAGAGAGTTGTATAATATTATGGTGGTTAGTTGTTATTAGTTTACAAGTACAGAGGAAGTAGGCATCAATTGGGCCGTGTTTTTGGAGAGTCTAAAAAGCATCTGCATACTTCTGTACATTATGTACACATACTTCTGTACAAAAGCAATTTTAGTCTGCTATATTTATTACTGAAAAAATTTAAAAATTTTCACTTGAACTTTTAACTGTTAGCTATATCCTATAGTGCTGATGTCTGATTGTCCTTAACTTGTTGCTAGTTTTCAAATTGTAATAGTAGAACATCACAGTTTAAATGTGAATGGCCAAATTTCATTTCTTCCATTTTGTGGGGGATTATATTCATATTTTATTCATACTCCTTTCAACATTGCACTTTCATAGAGAATAAGAACCTACTGGAGTCATTTCTTTGGGAACCCAGATTGCTGGAATGTTTATAACCCTTGTATTTATTAGGTTTTTTTTTTTTTCCCTTGTTTTTCTTTTTTACTGTGAAAGAAATAACCTCTTATCCATTGTACCTAGGCCTGGATTGTTTGTTTTAGAAACAAACTATAATACTGTACTGATAAAATAATTTGCTAAGAGATTTTATATATCATAAAGCTGTTGATTTTTCATTTTCATTTCACTTTAAAAAATCTTCTCAAAGCAGTTTTTCTCTTTAAAAAAAAATTATACTGATATGTAACTATTTGTTAAAAAGAAATTGAGAGTGCTATTATACTTATTTTTTCATACAGGTTTAAAAAAAGAATGCTAATAGAACAACTGGAGAACTTCTTGGATGAAATTCATCGAAGAGCCAATCAGATCAACCATATTAATAGCAATTAAAAGAAAAGAGAATGTGGCCACTTATTTCACTACCTTCTCCAAATACAAAGTAAATACAAGACTGTTGTGATCTTGCATTCATTTTTTGACATGCATTGTTGGCTTTTTGAAATACTAAGAGCAAGTCTACAGATCCTTTTTCCATCATTTTACAGTGACCTTTTCTTCATTTTGGTTTATTTTTGTAATGTGAAAAGTATCACTCTAAAAAAAACATTTTTATTTAACAAACTAAAAATATTCCTCCAAATCTCTTGCTTGTCATTGACTCTTGCGTGTCAATTTCCCTCAGGTTCTATTTTCTTAAACCAACCTTCAAAATTGTCACCTCTGTTAAGGTTGAACTTTGCCAAAAAAATAAAAAAGTTACTTTGTAATTTTTGGGGAAAAAAAAGCACATACATTAAAACTAGGCAATGTTTTGTATATACAGTTATTTTGGATATATTATTGTAAGTTGTACAAATGTATTTTGAAGAATATTTAAGAAAAGCACTTTTGTTATTCCATCAATAAATGCTCTATTTTACTCTTGTGTGGTTTAGGAAATAATCACATTTAAAGTAATCATTTAAAACCATCTTAAGATAATGGAATTTTAAAGGCATTGCTTTTTAGCATTGGAAAAATACACCACTTGAAGTTCACATTTGTTAAACCTAACTGTAATGACATGTTACATAATCTGCATTGTCTTTTTACTCTATGTTCTTAGATTTTGTTGGCCACTCCGACACACTCCGTTTCTGCCTAGACAATGGAAACGTATCTGCGGATAGGCCGACTCTTAAAAGCTGTTTCAAAAGCAGACACCTTTGAACTCTATTGGTTTCCTTACTTCCTTTCCTTCAACCCCTCCCTTTTCCTTTCTCACCAGGACTGTGGTGAAGCTGTCAGGGAGTTGTAAATTTGGGGGACACCACATACTCTGAAATGTGTAGCATTTAGCAGCCTGATGCCATGCTTGCAGAAGTCCCACAACAGACTGAGGGTTCCACGGATCTCTTTGTTCTGCTCTGCTGTTACACTTAAACTGTCCATTTCCTTTAGAAGCTAAATGGAAAGGAAACACATTTTAAATGACTTTGTCCATTCTGCATTCTCCCTGAGTTGTCCAGGATAAGGAAAAGGCAACGCTATTCACTATCCACCCTCAGTCCACTGTGGCCTCACGTGTCCTTACTGAGGACTGTGAGCCTGTGGCCTGACTCACTCACCATTCATAGGTCACTGCTGTGCCTTTTAGTGCTTCGGGGATAACGAGTAGAAAAGAAGGCTAAAACACATTTAGATTAAAAGAGGGTAAAATAAATTTATAAAATTATGGCAAAGTGGAAGTATTTTTAGGTTCATAATATTTGAAAAACACATACCCTTATCTTTGTACACCTCAGCAGATCATTTTTTAAATTTCAGGGGTATAGGAAAATGAAATTGTAATTTTTGAAGAAAAGCATAGATAAAGTGGAGAACATGCTTGAGCTCTGTTATTTCAGTGTAGGGGGTTCAAAACTCTCCCAATACTGAAGACAAATGCTGTCAAGAAAAAAACATAATGTAGTGTTACATAGTATTTTCATATGCAGTTCTTTAAACATTTTTTTTAAACCTCTTAAAAAATACCTCTGAGCAGGATATTACTTAGTAAGTGGAATTGTTAAGGTATTAATAGTTAGCTGCAGTCACATGGCTAAATTCAACATCAGATACACAAAATCCAGAATATATTGTCTGGTTTTAAATTATATATGTTTAGATTCTGAGATTAACAGAAGAGCTTTACAAGTCATTCAGATAAAAGTTAATATTTAACAAGAATGTTTAGTAAAGCAACTAAATATTCTGTCTGTTCCAACATTTGCCCACTTTTCCTTATCAGAATGTTCTTTCTTGCATTTCACAGGTTGCTCATGAGGTGATCCTTTAGACCCTTGATCCTTAATATATTTCAGGGTATGAACCCTAGGTGGAGTTGGCAAGAAGCAGTTTGTGTTGTCTCCTCTTGTCCTTAATCTCTCTGCCACCATACTCTGTCTACGCTCTTACCCCAAAATACAGTCACAAGCTTTGAAACCCATAAAAATTCAAGCTTAATATTTCATTTCTTGCAGAGCTTTTTTTATTTGTTTTTACAGATTAAGAAACTGGGCATGTTAGTTAAATTACTGAACTACTACAGCAAAGGGGAAGTGGGAGTACATGGAGGGGAATATCATGTCTTTTAGGTCCTTTAGATCACTGGATGGCTGACTGTAGGCTGGACAAGTGATGTTCTCCAACAGTTTAATCTTGAGGTGAAGATCATTTTTGGTAATGTTCTTACATGTGTCCCATTTGTCAACTGATTGAGTTATGATTTGCCCTTATCAGTAAGCTTCGTCAGTTTGGTATACTGGAGGCTGAGGCTCATTTCTGTCCTTTCATTACCCCGTCATCAGAAGAGTAGCGACTCGGCCTTGTGTGATGTGAGCAGGTACCTCCCAGGGAGAAAGGCAGAGAAACTCACGGGGACTATTGCGGATCATGGAACTGGTGTTGGATTATATTTTCATTCTGTTTATTAAGGCAGTTCTGAAAACTCTTTATCACAGAAACAGTGATGTATCCTTTACTAGTCAGTTCAAAGATTTTACATCATTTTATGCAGTTGAATTCCAGAAGAGAAACTGTTCTCTTAACTGTCGTCAACCTTTATTGGCTATGAGCTTTTGACAGTGACCCTTCTGTTCAGGTTTAGTCCAGTCTCTTGTTTCTTGAGGGAGTAGAACCTGTCGTTCTTCATCTTAACTGTTTTTGACCTGTATCCTTTCTAAGAGAGGGCTCTCTGATACCTGTTCTGAGTGATAAGTGACATTTTCATCTGGTGAAATACTATGAGGATATATTCTGTTGATGGACTTTCTCTCCCCGCAATAATCCCTTAATAGATAATTCCCTAGTGAATGATTATCTTCATCCTTTTTGTCACAAGTGTCTTTGCTTTCTAGCACAAATTACAGCCGTACGCAAATGATTCTCAGATAAAATGATGTTGACAGTATTTCCTTAACGATTTGTGTAAAACCTATGCATAATTTTCATTATTCTAACTTGACATTTTTTCTCTCCATAAATAAAAATAATGCCTGATGTTTAGTTAAAGTAGATCCACTTTTGCTTGATTTTGTTAGTCCTGGTCCATCCTATTTATTTTTAACACATTGTTTAGACTTGCCAACAACTCTTTACTGAGAATCTCTCTTTTTTCCCCAGGCTGATAAGTAATTGCCAGAGAAGGTGGGGCAACATTAAGAGGAATCATTTGAATACTTTGTTCACTGTTGTTGAGACTTAAAGGACTTCTGCTTGTCCTTCTGATGTGCTAAGGCTCTGCCTGTACCATACCATCTTTGGATTAAGATGAGGTTGTATGGTAGGACAAGGCCTAGGGCAAATATTTGATTTCTGTGTAATTTCAACAAGCTTGAGGAAGATCAACAGAAAAGCTATAGAAACGCAGGTGCATTCCCTAGGATACTAGGGGCGCTGAGAGTACCAGGGGACAACTTGGGACACTCGTGGCCTGAATGAACACCCTCAGCCTACAAGGCCCAGAAAGTTCAGCAACAATGGGGAAAAAAGATACATCGTTTATTTTACTTTCATCATTTTTTTTTAAGTCCTCCCCAGAAGTAGAAACTTACATTTTTAAATGGGCTGAGAGGAACAGAAGGCAGAAAAGCCACAAGAGGGTATTAGTCTCCTCAGTAGTTATGAAATATCCCCCTTTCTCAGGATACATGACATAGCAACTGGGGAGCTTTGGAAGCACTACAGAAACCAGCTAAAAGGAATGCTTGTTTTAGGTTGGGGTGGACAAATGAGCCCTTGTTGCTAGAGAGGTGCTGATAAATATTTACATGAATCCTATCAAAAAACACTAATATACCTGTGTTCGGTTCTCTCAGGAAAAAGATGAACGGCCGATCCGCTTTAAAAATAGGAATCCGAGACCTTTTCAGTAACAACAGAGCTGCAGGAAAGATAAAAGAGTAGAATCCCATTGTATTTTCTCTTCATTTGAGGAAAGTCACTATTATAATTGGATACAAAGTCACTTGATTTTTGAAGAAATAAAAGCATCCTAATGATACAGCATTGTTTTAGTGTTATGATGGGGTGCAAATGGGAAAATTAAAAAGAAAAGATAGCACTTAGCCAACACTGTGTCCTATTCTCAGAATATTTCATGGAATAAATTCCTTCCTGAAGGTAATTTTCAGAATGACTATTCCTTATTTATGGGGTCATGGTGCAGATCCTTTTCAAAATGGCTCTTTTTCTCCCCTCATTTTCAAGAACTTGATTCTGTTAACCACCCCCCCACCCCGTTTTTCCGTTGTTTTTTTTTTTTTTTTAATGCTCTTATCACATCTGGACATGGGATTTTAGTGGGAAGGCTTAGAAGTGTGAAGGCTGAACTGGATGAGTCTAACAAAGGGGGAGATGCGGGCCCGCAGCATTCCTGAGCACTGCTGACACCCAGTCCTCTTGGGCACACACCTGTGGCTGCAGATGCCTTGGTGCCTTCCTCTGAAACCTCGATCTTGGCTTTGTGGATCGCTTCAGAAACATAAAAGCCATCTTGGCCTAAGCAGAGGAAATAGAAATGGGATTATTTGCATTTTGTTGAAAGATGTGAGTACATTTTTAAAGAACAGAGTTATAGTCTTGCATGCTGCTTACTGTGGAAATAGGAAGAGATTTGGGAAATTTTAAGGTGCAGTATTTTATGCAACTTTCAAAGCCTCAAATTCGGTTAAGTATCCAATAAGTGAAAGTGTTAGTTGCTCAGTCGTGTCCAACTCAATTGCGGTCCCATGGACTGTAGCCCACCAGGATTCTCTGTCCATAGAATTCTCCAGGCAAGAATACTGGAGTGGGTTGCCATTCCTTTCTCCAGGGGATCTCCCCAACCCAAGTACTGAACCTGGGTCTCCTACATTGCAGACAGATACTTTACTGTCTGAGCCCCATCTACTAAATAATCCCACTCAATATTCAGGGCTGTGTCCCCATTTTTTCAAGTTAATTTTCAAGCCCAATTTCTAGTTACTGTTGAAATCTTTAGTATTTCTAAAATTTCGGTGTATAAGAATTGCCAGAGTATGTGTTAAAATGCAAATTCCAGAGCCCAGGAATCTGCACATTCAGCAAGCTTCTGAGATGACTTCCCTTGAATGCCTTCTTGGGCTGCATTTTAAGAGCCACTTTTAAATGACAGTCAGAGGTTTGTACTATGGGCTTTAAAAGGCAATGTATTAAAAATATCTCATGCCGCGTGACCGCATTCTGTATACTGAGCATATCAGTTATGCAATTACCTTGCCTCATGGGCTAGAGTCTGCAGAGAAAACGAGAGGTGAGAACTATAATGGTTGTATGTCAACAATTTCAAAGGCATCATAAGCTTAGCAAACAGGAATTTGAGTGGTGACGTTAGAGAAATGGACAGGTTTTTATAATTTAGCCATCCATCATGTTTAAACAGTTCGCTTGGTACTTGACACAAAAAATGAAATTAAGAATCTTGAGAACGAGAAGAAACTAGAAATCCACACGCTTGACCAGAGGTTCTGTTGGGCAGATACAGGCGTTCTGACAGCAGGTACCTTGCCCATTTCCACTCAACCCTTCCACACGGATGCCACCACCTTGCAAAAGTGTGTTCTAGTTGATTCTAGCATGCCCTGGAAAGGGAGTGGTGTCAGGAGTCTTAAACATCGTGAGGGACATGCTGTATTCTGAGAGGGCTTCTCTGTTTTATCTTAGGATAAATTATTTTTGATTTCTCATACACAATACGAGGGGACGGTGAATGAGTGTTGTGAGAGAGTAAGACCAGCAGAGTACAGGATATGTGGCGTCTCATCTGTCTTTTACATAAGGGAATTGTGAGTTGGCTGTTTGCTGTAAGGAACAGATCTTTCTCAGTGTCAGTGAAGGGGACCAGACAAGGGCCAGAGGGAGAGAAAAATCAATGGAAACAGTCACTTGGCATCACTCAGCCTTCTGATTGGTTTTAGCAGTTGGTCTTTTTCAGTAGCATTTTTTAGAAAATCTATGATCTATAGCCTGTCTCGCTAACTCCCTGAGCAAACTGAAATGTGGGACCCAAATTAGAACTGTGTGTATAAGGAATGGTTAATGGTCATGAGAAGGTTTTACTAATCTGTGACTTCATTACTATCTAGAATGGTATCCAAATATTTAATGAAATGAGCAGAGGTTCTCTATCAGCTAGAATATAGTTGAATACATTTGTGTTAAGAGTCCAGATGCCCTGGCACAATGTGAGAAATGGTGCCAACTGGTTGGTATGAATGAGTTTTTCAGTAGATGACTTGGCTATTTCACTTTCTTGAAACTGCAACTGAGGAGCTTTTTTCTCCATCCTATTACAGGAGTGGCCCAAGAAGTGACATTTACATGTTTGCACAGACATAGGCTTAGACCCATAGCCTGGCATGCCTCGGCATCCTCATCTCCTATACATTTTATCTCTGGTAAGAGTTAACATTTCAGAAGACCAGCATTTGTCATCAAAACAAGGATTCAGGAGTCATATGTGGGTTATGTTTTTCTTCTTGCTTGATCTTGTATTGCAGATCCCAATTTGCTTACTTCTGTTAAGTGGCTCTGGATATGTTATGCAATGAACTCAGCCTAGAGGATCCTCCTGGCTTTGGGCTTATTCTCTCCTGCAGTGTTGGCAACTGTCTAATGACACTGAGGGCCATTCAACCTGTTTCCCCAAAATCTGTTCCCAAGGTTGTTTACAGGTGCTATTCTGTATAAAGGGTTCCATGAGTAATAACATGGGAAATGCAAATTGAATAGGCTTGTGCTTTTGTTTTTAACAGTAGACTTCTTAGAGTTGCTCATTTGTTAATGTTCATGGTGTTCATAGCTCTACAGGAGCGTGGTCATATGTAGTGTTTAACCATGGAATGACACACGATCTCCTGTCCCCAAATTTACCAGGTTAGCATTCTACAGAACCTACTTTGGGAAGCTAGCCGCCTTCCCCTCAATAAACCCTTCCACTCCTATATTACATTTCAATATCCAAAGCAAATGAATAAACTCTTCTTCCATAACAGCTTCTGTGTTTCCATCTGAACCTTCCTTTTTGGATTGTAAGTTCCCAGAAAACAGAAGCTGTATTATTCTAAATACTTGTTACCTCGTTCAACTAGCATAATAGTGCTTGGCACACATAGGTGTATAGTGAATGTTGGACGAATGACTGAATACTGGGGGCTCGCTCCACACACTACATTTGTTTCATTTCCCCCATAAAAACAGCTGCCTTAATGTCCTTTAATCTGATTTTCACTCGTAAGGAAATGGTTGGTGTCTGTGGACTCGGGCGCAGCACAGGAATCCTTGGCAAGTGTCATCTGAATGACTCAGAGCCCCCTTCCCCTTTGTTAGTGGAGCCCATGGTGCTTTGTATGTGGCCATACTCTCAGAAGGTTAAGGGTTTTCATAATGTGAGACTGTATAAACATAAGATTTGCAAAATGTAAACCGATTATCTGACATTCCATTGTCAGCTTCTCATCATCACATCGTTGGCTGTGTCTTTTGTCTCCCCAGATATTATTACTTAATATTGGCAGTATTAATGCTTTGAAAAAGTTATCGCCAGGATCTGCTTCTAGTTTATCTTTCCCCTCTTCTTGTCACTTAGTTGTAGATGGAGAGTGTATCTCACATAGCAGCCAGCCCAGAATATACAGAGTGCCGGAAAGAACCTGAAATGGCCTCTCCAAGTAGGTGGTTAGTTCCTCTTTCTGTCCTTCTCATCTAGCCCTCTCCTCACATCTTGCTTTCTTGCCACTCTCCCAGCCAGCTTTGTTAAGGTGTAATTGGCATGTACAGTGTAAGTTTCAGGTGTATAATATGATGATTTTATGTATGTGTATATTGCAAATAAGATAATATACTTTATATCTGTACCCTTTGACCACCTTCAGCCATTCTCCCCACCCTGGCCACCACCACTGTGTACTCTGATTCTATGATTTTAGCTTTTTATTAGATTAGATTTAGATTTTAGATTATATATAGTATATGTGAGATCATACAGTATCTGTCTTTCTCTGACTTAATTCACTTATCGTAATGCACTCAGGGTTTTTCTATAATGTTGCAAATGGCAGGATTTTCTTTTTATGGCCAAATAATATTCCACCGTATATGTTGACACTTAACTTTTTCCATGACTGTTCTAAACAATAGAACATGAGGGTGCAGATATCTCTGTGACACAATGATTTCATTTCCTTTGGATACATACCCAGATATGGAATTGCTGGATTATATAGAAGTTCTATTTTACTTTTTTGAGGAAACATGATACCGTTTTCCATAGTGGCCGCACCAGTTTACATTCCTCCAACAGTGCACGAGGGATCCCTTTTATCCACATTCTTACCAACACTTGCTATTTCTTCTTGGCTATGGCGTACGGCTTGCAGGATCTTAGTTCCCTGACCAGGGGTCTAACCTGCGCCCTCAGCAGTGAGAGTGTGGAGTCCTAACCACTGAACTCTTGCCATTTCTTATCATTTTGATAACAGCCATTTTCAAAGTTTCTGTTGAGAAATCCACTGGTTGTCTTATGGGGGTTCCTTGTACGTAACTCGTTTCTTGTCTTGTGTGCATGCTTAGTTGCTCAGTTGTGTCCAACTCTTTTAAACCCCATGGACTGCAGCCTGTCAGGCTCCTCTGTCCATGGGGATTCTCCAGGCAAGAGTACTGGAGTGGGTTGCCATTTCCTTTTTCAGGGCATCTTCCTAAGCCAGGGACTGAACCTGGGTCTCCTGCATTACAGGCAAATTCTTTACCATCTGAGCCATCAGGGAAGTCCCCTTTCTCTCTTGCTGCTTTCCAAATTCTTTGTCTTTGACTTTCGACTAATTATAACATGTTTCAGGGTAGCCCTATTTAAGTTCAACCTATTTGGGGTCATGGCCCTCAAAAATCTGGGTGCCCATTTTTCTCTCCAATTTTGGGAAGTTTTCAGCCAGTATTTCTTTAAATAGACTTTCTGTCCCTCTCTCTTCTTTCTGGGATTCCCATAGTGTATATATGGTTCCTTCCCATAGTGTATATATTGCTGGCTTTGAAGAAAGCCAACTACCATAGGTTTTCTTCACTGTATTCCTTTTGCTCCTCTTACTAGATAATTTCAAATGTAATTCACTGGGGTTTTTGTTTTTTCCTTTGCTTGATCAATTCTGCTGTTGAGGCTCTAATCTTCAGTGCAGTCACTGTATTAAGCGTTAGGATTTCTGTTTTGGTTTTCTGATAGTTTGTGTTTCTTTCTTGAACTTACTTATTTGTGCACTGTTTTTTCAATTTTGTCTGTCTGTGCATTCGTGTAGTTTACTGAACTTCTTTAAGAGGATTACTCAGAATTCTTTGTTAGTTCATAGATCTCCATTTCTCTATGAGAGTTGAGTGAGTGGGTATTAGTTGCTCATTCATGTCCGACTCTTTGCGACCCCATGGACTACAGCCTGCCAGGCTCCTCTGTCCATGGGATTCTCCAGGCAAGCATACTGCAGTTAGTTACTGGGGTTTTATTTGTTTCTTTCAGTTCTATCATGTTTTTGTAATCCTTCAAGCTCCTTCATTCCTTGCATTAACATCTATGTATTTAAAGTAAGCAGTCTGCTCTCCCAGACTTTATAGATTTGCTGTGGCAGGAAAAAGACCTTCACCAGTCAGCTCCCAGCAGCTATGGATGGGTGAGGCCTTCTGTCAGGGTCTCTGTTTGAACAAGGCTACTGCGTATGCTCAGAGGTTGCAGGGGTTGCTGCTGGCTGGCTTCTTTGGTTGGTGGGACTGCTGGCTAGACTGTGCGTTCAAGTGGAGCCACTGGGTGGGCTTCCTCTTTAGGTGGAGCTTCTGGCTATGTTTCATGGTTGGGTTGAGCTGCTAGTTCGGTAATTACCTCTGGTTGAGTGAGGTTGCAGGCTGTGTTCCCTGGCAGGATGGTATGATTGGGCAGTTGTGGGCTGGGCTCTGCAACCATTCCTGGTCAGATGGGGACTCAGGGTGTGTTTCCCAACTGGATGGTGCTATTGGCTGGGCTCTGTGTCAGGTGGGGCCACAGGCTGGGCTTTGGCTTGGTGGTACCATGAGTTGAGCTCCAAGGTCATCCACAGTCCCTGATCAGGCTTCCTGGTTATGTGGTGTCAGGGACTGTGCTCAACAGTTGCGCAGGGCGTCTGACTTAGCTCTGCCCAAGCATGGCCGTAGGACAGGCTTCTTGGCAATCTGGGTTCTCTGGCCAGGCTTCCTGCATGAGTGGGACATGAGACTATGCTTGGTGGTTAGGTTGGGCTGTGAACTTGCTTTCCTGCCTGGGTGAGTTGGGAGTATGGTGGCCCTTTCACCAGAGACCCAAATCCCATAAGAGCCAACTGAGCCCTCTGGCCAGATGGGGCCACTGGCTTGGCTCTGCCCATGGGCATTGCTCCTGGCTGGGGATTTTGCTCAGGTGCACTGCAGTATGCTCTTTTAAGGTGTAGGTGCTGAATGCTGTATGTAGGCTTTGCCCCCCTTCTCTATCTCTCTGATCCGTGAGGCAGGACCTGAGCGGATCTGTCAGGATGTGTCCTGAAACACTTGAATGAGCTGGATGAGCCAGATGTCCACCTTGGGCCTCTCTTCTCTCACTGGAGAAACCATGGACCAGGGGGCACTCTCGGTGCAGTGCTGCGTCAGCCTGGAGCGGGTGGTGATGTGGTCAGAAAGGAGCCATTCCTCTTACTTTCTTTTTATGCCTTTTTTAAAAAAGTATAACTTTATTTACTTTGGCCGCACTGGGTCTTCATTGCTGCACGGGCTTTCTTCCAGTTACAGCAAGTGGGGGCTGCTCTCTAGCTGTGGTGTGCGGGCGTCTTATGTTGCGGAGCACGGGCTGTGGGGCGCGTGGACTCGGCAGTTGTGGCTCTCAGGCACCAGAGCACAGGCTCAATAGCTGTAGTGCACGTGGGCTTAGTCGCTCTGCGGCGTGTGGGATCTTCCTAGCCCAGGGATCGAATCCATGTCTCCTACATGGGCAGGTGGATTCTGTACCCCTGAGCCACCAGGGAAGCCATTTCTTCTTACTTTCTAACGTGGTCCTTCTCAGTCTCTGTGTTTCAGAGGGGTGCTTCAGCCTCACCCCCAGGTGAGGGCATTTCTACAATGTTGACGTATGTGTGGAGACTTGCTAGTTGGTCTTCTTGGGAAAGAGACTGAAGTCCAGAATGACCTATGTTGCTATCTTGATGACCTTCTGCAGCTCTGCCCAATCACTGGTATGGCATAAGTTAACTTCAGTTCACAACCAAACAACTCTGGCTGGTTTGTTCATTCACATCATAGAAACAGGGAGCTTGTACGTCTTCCTGAGCAGAGGTTGGAAACCAGTCACAAAAGTTAAGAATAAGACAGTTTCTTCAAAGTTTCAAGTTTGTGCACAAGGACTATTTCTTAGATTAGGAAGCTTGGGTTGGTATGAAAGCCTGCTGAGCCTACAGGAAGTGGGACTGCTCAGAAAGTGGATCTCTAGCTGATGTCTTTAGTGTGAGTGACACTGGCATTATTCTTAAAAGCTTCGTAACATGTAGTGCCAAGGTGGTATAGGGAGAAAAACAGCATAGGCCCAGCTGGGCATTCTTCATGCAGCAAAAATAGGATTTGAGGCCATAAAAGAAGAAATGAGTGACTTTTTAAATGGAGAAGGGGAACTTGATTCTGGGCTTTGGTACCAAATAGAAAGAAAAAACCAAATGTTCCCAGTGGTTGCTGAGTGTCCATCAGTAGTACAAAACTATCTGCAGCCCCTTGTTAATTGTAGGATGGGAGACCAGCATTTTCTGATCACTTGCTCTCTGTCAAGCTCTCTTTGCTGTATGATAATTTGCTTTGCTGTATGATAATTTCATCTCTGCAAATAAGATGTGAGGTGGGAGGTGGCTACTCCATTTTAGGCATGACACATCTATTGTTAGATTCAGTGGCCGTGTCTCCAGAATTAAGTCAACAGTCTACTTAGGCACAGAAGTAACTAGTCTATTGATCATATTTAAAGAAAAACATCGGAAAGCAGTATTTTAGACAGCTAACTCTATCTGTAAAAAGCCAGATATTAAATATTTTAGCCATTATAGAGCATATGGCATCTGTTGCAAAGTCTCAGTTCTGCCATTATAGCAGGAAAGCAGCCATGGGTGAGTTTAAATGAATGGGAGTGGCTGTGTTTCAATAAAACTTTATTTATAAAAACAGGTGGTAGGCCCTCATTTGGTGATCCCTATGTTAGAGGAATAAAACTTTATGGGAGAAGATTGTAAGGTGGATATATTTTATCTGAAGGAAATAGGCATGCAAGCTTCCCACTTGGCGTGTGGTAACTGCTTGATACTTGTTTAACAAGCCAGATCCATAAGCCTATATTTCTGCTGATTTGAGCAAAAATAAGTAGACTTTAATTGCATTGTAAAACAAGAGGTTAGGTATTTTAAAAGGTTCTTTTTAAACTCAGCTGCTTATTAGATCTTGTCAAAGGAGCTCTGAGCCTCAGAGGTCTTTACTGATAGGAGAACTGCATCATGTGGGTTGAGCTCAATTCTTTTTGAGGACACAGGGTTGACTGCCTTTTAGGATGTATTTCTGAGAATGATGAAGGAGCAATCAGTGAGTCACAGTGACTACTGGAATGTAGCGGTGTGGAAGAGAAGGTCAGAATGGCTCCCAAATTTTGAATTAGGCTGGTCAAAACAGGAATGCCATAGCTGAGCTCCAGAGCCACAAAGATAGTGATGGGATTGTGTTATTAAAGATAGACTGCACACAAATCCTTCATCCCTTGCTCTTTCCTTGCCTCTTAGCCTTTAGCTCTAGTCTTCTTTTCCTGGCAGTGCCAGATTATGTTTGTGTCACCAGGGAAAATTTCTGGTAGAGTCATTCTCCAAGTCAACAGTATTTACTGGCTCCCCACTGTATGCCAAGCATTGTTGGGGGGCACTGGGCCCAAACTTGACTATTGCTTTGCTTACTATCTCTTTGCATGTTTAGGCAATGAGTTCAGAGCTGGTAGATTATAAATAACCTAGAATAGAGCCTTCCTCGTGTGCTTTCTGATAAGTAACTTTGCCATGGAGTCTAACTGGTCACATCTAATATCCAAGCCGAGACTCTGGTGTGGACTAAACTCACTTTTTTTTTTCCCCTGCAATGGCTTAAGAAAGAAATCTGAGCAAGGCTTTAGAAAACATATCTGAGCTATGAGGTTCTAGCATTCCAAACAGAGGTTTCATCAGCTCCTCGGGCAAGGAAAGCATCAAGGCCAAGGCAATGCCTGCTCCAGGGTCATCTTCGTACAGATAGTTCATTACTATCCAGAGCAGCAACGAACCCGAGTCTTTGGAGTTGGCAGTAGTTTTGCCAGTGGTCTCCTGGGAGGATTCTGAAACATTAGGTTCTGGCCTTCCCCTCTCTTTTAACATTAGATGTCAGTTCTGTCAGACCACAGGTGAATGCAGAGCCCGTAGATTAGCAGGAGCTTGTCTACTATAAGCCACAAAACCTAATACTCTGGGAGGGAGAACATTTTAAGGCCAGGTTATAATTTGTGGAAGTAATTTGAAGAAAGGAAGTTCATTAGAAGAAGACAGAGAGGTCCAGGGAGGGAGGGAGGGGGCAGAGATAGAAACGAAGAGTGATGGTGGGAGGTCAGAATGATGGGCTCCGTTGTACCAGTATCTCTGGTTTCTCCTATCATGACGGGCAGAGGGAGGGGAGCTGTATCGTGACCTCTGATCACTGACTTCACTCTGAAGGTGGGTGCTTAGAGGCCATCTCAAGAAACACCCCGCCCCCACAAAGTCCAACCCAAATCTGGCATCTGAAGCAGCATGTTCTTATATACAGTAAAGCACTTTCTTTATTCTTTTAAGCCACATCATCTCTGGCTGTTTACCTCTAAAGGCTTTGTAGGTGTGAATCCCTTCATCAGTGCATGATCACTGATTAAAAACAGCACCTACCCCGCCCCCCCACCACACACACAATGCCAATATGCTTGGAAAAAGAACTGTTGTTACCTGAAATTCCTTTCAAGTTAGCTCTGAGTGGATCAAAAAGATCGATGACTCCCCAGGAATATAAAATGTTTTTCAAGTCGAAATGATTTTGGATCCTGAACCTAAAACAACAAAAGATATACACTTTCACTTAAGATTCTCACCTTGATATTCATCACATGCCAACCCACGCCCCTCCCTTCAAAGTCAGGGAGCTCCAGGCTCACCTCCAACTTCGTCTGTCACTGCTCCTTCCCACACCCCGACCCCCTGACTAATCTGATCCCACAGCCCCTTCTCCCACCTCTGGACCTTTGCTTCTGCTGTTCTTTCCAGGTCTGCCTTGAATTTGAATTGTACTGTCCTCTCCTCTAAGCTCAGTTCAGCGATCCCTCCTCCTCTTCCCCAGCTGTTGTGACCTTCGGTTCTTTAAGCCCTATTAAGCACTTTGTTCCACTCTTTTGATGTATAGAATGGTCTGTTTCCTATTAGTGTTATTTATGATACTGTAAACTATTTGAGAAAAGAGGCTCATTATTTCTTCATAATAATTAATATTTAATGAGTGCTTACCATGTGTAGGAAATGGCAAGCCACTCCAGTAGTCCTGCCCGGAGAATCCCATGGACAGAGGAGCCTGGTGGGCTGCAGTCCATGGGGTCTCAAAGAGTCGGACGCAACTGAGCACCCACGTGTGCATACCATGTGCCAGGCACTAAGAGTATTTTATGCGGATGATCTCATCTCTTCATCACGTAACCGTGTTATTATTCTTGTTTTACAGATAGAACACTGAGGCTTGAAGAGTTTAAGGAGCCTGCCCAAGAGGACATCCTGAGTCTGCGACGGAGCCCGCCTGGACGAGGCTGACGGAGCGCAGAGCCTGTGCTCTCGGTGTCTACACTCTGCCACCTGCCATCTGCCTCCTGGCTGGGGTCTCACACACAGCAGGTGCGGAAAAGAAGTTGCTGACTAACTGCCAACTAATAGTGTCTCATTGAACATTTTTCTATTTGATACAACATATTTTCACGTTTGCTGTGTGCAGCGTGGGTCTTTAGTTTTCCCAGTTAAGTCCCGAGAGCAGGAAAAACCAGCCCACCAACTTTATCATGTTTCTCCAAGGGCAAGGCATTTAAAACTTTACTGTTGAAGGCGGCTTTAAAAGGATGAATGACGTGATTTTCCTTTGAGAACAAAAAAACTTCCAAATTGGAATTTAGATGGTCTTTTCTATAAATCATGCAGAACTTATCGGAGAATAAAAATACTGTACCAGACTGTTAAATATCCACGTTCTTCACTGCCATACAAGACAATGTTCCCAATATTTTAAACAAAGGTATCAGATTTTCTCATAAATGTGTGTTCTGAATCTTGGCCATAGTTTCCAAAAAAGGCACCAGCTTTCTCTAAGTATGCTGATATTTCACAAAAATTAAAAAAAAAATTTTTTTTCGGGGGCTACACCTCTCAGCATGTGGAATCTTAGTTCCCTGACCAGGGATCGAACCCACACCCCTTGCACTGGCAGTGTAGAGTCTTAACCCCTGGACTACTAGAGAAGTTCCTCAAAAAAAGTTTTTAGACCACCTTCTCTGAAATTTTCTTAAATCCTTAAACCTCACTTTTCTGAGAACTCTAAGTGCTAAAACATAGCGGTTAAGAACATGAACTTGGGAACCCAGTGCCTAGGCTTGAATGCTGGCTCAGCCTCGTACTAGCTGAGGGAACCTGGGCAAGTCACTTTGCCTCTCTTTGCCTTGGTTTCTTTACTTAGGAAACGGGCCTAATACTAGTGCTCAGTTCTTAGTTTTGTGAATAGGAAGTGCCATAATCCTGGTAAAGCGCTCAGAACAATGTCCAGGACAGCTCACGCACTTTACTGTTACCACTGTGGTTTTGTTTCTCATTGATATTGATAAAGAGCTAAGGTATGTTTTAAGCCACGTATGGTGGTTATGGTAGGAGATAAAGCTGGGTAATACCATTTTTAGTAACTAAAGACAACAGTAAAAACGAGGTATGACTATGAAAGAGGACAGTGATTTGTTTCTTGAATGGCTACGAAGGCCAGGCCAGAAGAGATGCTACAAAAATATCTTGGGTTAGAAAAAACACCCTTTACCAAAACCAGACAAGGATATCACAAGAAAATGACAGACCAGTGTCCCTTGTGAACACAGATGTAAAAATCCTCAACAAAATATTAAAAAATTGAATCCAGCGACATATAAATCCCTCTATGACCAAGTGGGATTTCTCCCAGGAATGCAAGGTGGGTTTGACATATGAAAATCAATCCATGTAAAATACCATATTAATGAAATAAAGGACAAGGGCGACGTGATCATTTCAAGAGATGCAGAAAAAGTACTTGTCCAAGCACTTGACATTCTTTTATAAAAACAAAAACCACCTAACAAACTTGGATAGAAGGAGATTTCTTCAACCTCAAAATGGGCATTTACAACCCCCTACAGCTAGCATCATCCTTAATGGTGAAAGATTGAATGCTTTCCCCCTAGATCAGGAACAAGATAAAGATGATCACCACTTCTATTTAACACTTTACTGAAGGGTGTGCAGGGCAATTACACAAGAAAAAGAAAGCAAATGTGTCCAGAATCAAAAGAAGAACTAAATCTCTTTCTATTCACAGATGACCTGGTCTTGTATATAGAAAATCCTAAGGAATACACACACACACACATACACACAGACAAAAAACTATTAGAGCTAATACATGAGTTCATCAAGATGGCAGGATACAAGATCAAGATACAAAAATTGTTTCTTTATACTAGCAATGAACAATCTGAAAATGAAATCCCATTTACAATAGCATCGAAAGGAATAAAATACTTAGAAGTGAATTTAACAAAACCTGTACACTGAAAACTACAGAACACCATTGATAAAAACTAAAGAAAACCTGAAGAAAATCAAAGACATCTTGTGTTCATGGACTAGAATACTTAATACTGTTATAAAGCAGTATTCCCCAAGTTAATCGACAGAGTCAGCAAAGTCCACATCAAGAACCTGGCTGTTTATTTGGCAGAAACTGATAAGCTGATCCTAAAACTCACATAGAAAGACATGGAACCCAGAATAGCCAAAACAATCTTAAAAAAGAAAAACAAAGTTGAAGGACTCATACTGCTGATTTCTAAATGCATTAAAAAGCTAAAGTAAGCAACCAAGAGTGTGCAGTACTGGCAAAAGTACAGACATTTGTACCTATAGAATAAAACCAGGAAGTCTAGAAATAAACCTATATTTATGGCCGATTTTGACAAGAGTGTCAAGAAAATTCAATGGAAGACAGAACAGTCTTTTCAATAAACTTGGTTAGTTTTGCCTGTGAAACACCCCTAAAAGGTAAGGGAAGTTTTATTTCCCTAAAATCTTATATTCTTCTCGGATAGCAGGCTGAGTAGTCTTAGAGAGCTTAAAAAATTTTTTTTGTTTTAATCCAGATAAGGTCAAGTGTGAATGAATACTTGGGTTACTATGACCTCTGCCTTCTTGTCCCTTCCCCATCCTCCAGAGTTTTTTAGGATCTTTTCTCAAGGGATTGCAAGTTCTAGAGGCAGAATCAGCACCAGTGAATAGTTCTCAGTGGCGCTGGGCATCTCCCTGGGGCCTCTTCCTTACATCAGCTGCTCCAGGATGAGGCCAGCCATTTGTCTCCTACACTCAAAGAGACTGTAGCAAAGTCCTACTCCCAGCTGCATTTTCTCTCTATCGTTAGCCTTGAAAGCTCTTCTTCCTTTGCTGAGCTTCTCTTAAACATAACAGAAACATCAGGCTTGTTTCTGCTTCATGCTAGAGAGATCTGCTGAAATAGCCAGTCTTTGGGCTTTGATTTGGGGTTCAAATATTTGGTTTGGAGAGATAGGCATTATGTCTGAGTTTAATTCACCTTCTGCCTCCGCTAGGCCGATCTCACTTTAGACCTTGGCCCTTCACTCACTGGTCTCTCTCTCTCTCTCTGTTTTTTGTTCCAGGGCCTGGACTTATTTTTAACTCCTCGAGGGAATCCTGCCAAGGCCTCTGGCTCAGCAATGCAGAGAGCCTGGTCAGTGGAGGAGGCTGAGGTGGCCAGTGGGGAGGAGCATGAAGAATCCACACACTGCAAATGAACCCTCGGATAATTTTTTTTGTTTAACTGCTGGTCTCCAAATTAATTATGCATTTACTCTGATTTCAAATGAAGCTTATCATTTAGAGATGCTCCTTGAGGAACCCTTTGTAAAGTAATGAGTTTTGCAAATAGGTTTTGCTTTGGAGAAGCAAAATCCAGCACCATCATTTAACTTTTTGACCTCTTGGGGTTGTGTATTTGTACCTATTGGGTTTTCTTAAAGAAAGGCTCACCACTCTTTAGAAAGAATGAAACCTTCAGTGCAAGGATGTAAAGCCTTCAACTTTTATGCTTCAATTTGCCTTCTGATGGGAATTATATCTGTATTTGCTCAACTGCATAAGCGATCTTGCCTATTTGGTTTTGAAAAACGATGGCTGTATACTCTTAGGATGTGATAAGATTTAGAGGCACTCTCCAAGGTAACTGCACAGACCCTAGAGCCAGCCGCCCGGGTTCTGTAATGCAGGTCTGGCCGACTGGAGCAGGCCCAGGAGCCCGCCGACAGGATGATGCAGCCGCTCACCTGGGCAGGAACACCTCCATCCGGGCTCTCTTCAGGCTGGCGGTCCAGGCGTGGAGGAGGCTGGCTGTGAGGTGGGGCTCAATGTGGCTGAGCGGTGTGTCTCTGTCCCGAGGCAGCACCAGGAGTAGGCTGGCCGCATTTCCCAGGTACGGCAGCTCCAGCACCCCCACCTGATGGCCCGCAGGGTCCTGAAACTGGCCTGGGGGTTCAGTGGATGGGGGATCAGTTCTGTCCCGGGAGCCCAAGGAAAGAGACAGTGCCGGACCCTGGGAGGGGCCAGCTCCCAGAACTGGAAACAATGCATTTTATTAACAATCAGGGTGTCCACCTCACCTTCAGGGAGCTGTTTGAGGACCAAGACTGTTGGGGGCTTGTGGCCACCTTTGCTGATCCTAAGACCTAGAATGTCTCTAAGATATTCTTATGTGGCTTGAGTCCTGGGGCCTGCAGTGGCTGGGCAGGATGGGGGTACTGGCACTCCGGAGAGCCAAACCCCTTCTTAAAGGGACAGCCACTACAATCCTGGCCTGTTCTTGCCGTATCAGGACCCAGGCTCTTGGTGCCAGATTTTCCTGTCTTTCAACCAAAAGCTTCCCAGGTAGCACTAGTGGTAACCAGTGAACCAGTGAAGTTGCTCAGTCGTGTCCAACTCTTTGCGACCCCATGGACTGTAATCTGCCAGGCTCCGCTGTCCATGGAATTCTCCAGGCAAGAGTGCTGGAGTGGGTTGCCATGCCTTCCTCCAGGGGATTGTCCCTGACCCAGGGATCGAACCCGTGTCTCCTGGATTGAAGCACTGCCTGGGTCAGCGGTAAAGAATCTGCCTGCAACGCAACACAGGGGACGTGGGTTTGATCCCTGGGTTGGGACGATCCCCTGGAGAACGAAATGGCAATCCACTCCAGTACTCTTGCCTGGAGAATCCCATGGACTGAGGAGCCTGGCGGACTACAGTCCATGGGGTTGTAAAGAGTCTGACTGAAGCAATTTAGCACACACTCATGTAATCAAAGCTCTAAGCCTAGATGTCACATGAAATTTCCCAGCGTCTGAAGCACTGCATATGCATGCGTACGAGCATGCTCAGTTGCTAAGTCACATCTGACTCTTTGTGACCCCATGGATTGCAGCTCACCAGGCTCCTCTGTCCATGATTTTCCAGGCAAGAATACTGGAGTGGGTTGCCATTTCCTCCTCCAGGGCATCTTCCTGACCCAGGGATTGAACCCATGTCTCCTGCTTTGGCAGGCAAGTTCTTTACTACTGAGCCATCTGGGAAGCCCAAAGCATTGCAAAGACCTGAGGAAACAGGAGTTCAGGCTGGATTCGGACTGATAATTTGTACCCTGTGACATAAACAAGTGGGCTTCAGGATGGACAGGTGGGAGCTTGTGAGTGATGGCTGTGACTGGCCAAGGATAAGTCCAGGCCACTGGGCACAGCCTAACTTCAGAAATGTGTGATGGGACAGGTGGAGGTGGCAGCAGACACGAATGGCCAGAAATCGGGAGACCCAGAGAGGGTTTCTGGTGAATGCAGGTGTAGTGGCCAGACCCAGTGACGGGACAGGGCGGGCAAATAATAGGGAGCAATCTAGGTGAGCTGGGTTGACTTGGCAGCCTGTGGCAGCCCCAGTCTCAGGCAGAACTCCAGGCTCCATCCCTTTCCTGGGAGGACAGGGGGGCCTGGGCCTCAGGGTGGACAGACAGCAGAGCCGACTGGCCACTGCAGCAAAATCTTACAATCACTAGGGAAAGACAGGGGCATGGTTCATACACCTTTTTGTATCTGCTCAGTAAATACTTGCTCAGCCTCCATTATGTGCCAGCCACCCTGTGTGGCTGTTCTCCCCAGCCACCCTGCACTGTGCTGGGGAGAACAGGAATATCTCGTAGTCTGCCTGCCAGCATCACCCAGCAGACAGATCAACCAGCATGGGTCACAGCAGCGACAGGGAAGTGTTAGGAGCAAGAATTATTGGGTTGGCCAAAAAGTTTGAGTTTTTCCATAATAGCTTATGGAAAAATCTGAACGAACTTTTGGGTCAACTCAATGGCTCATTTGGTAAAGAATCCATCTGCAATGCGGAGAAGGCAATGGCACCCCACTCCAGTACTCTTGCCTGGAAAATCTCATGGATGGAGGAGCCTGGTGTGCTGCAGTCCATGGGGTGGCTAAGAGTGGGACACGACTGAGTGACTTCACTTTCACTTTTCACTTTCATGCATTGGAGAAGGAAATGTCAACCCACTCCAGTGTTCTTGCCTGGAGAATCCCAGGGACGGGGGAGCCTGCTGGGCTGTCGTCTATGGGGTTGCACAGAGTCGGACACGACTGAAGGGACTTAGCAGCAGCAGCAGCAGCCACCTGCAATGCAGGAGACCTGGGTTTGATTCCTGGGTTGGGAATATCCTCTGGAGATGGGAAAGGCTATCCACTCCAGTATTACGGCCTGGAGAATTCCATGGACTGTACAGTCCGTGGGGTCACAAAGAGTCAGACACGACTGAGCAACTTTCCCTTTCACTTTTCACTTTCAATACAATCCATTGTAAATGTATGTTTATTCAACAGACGTTCTTCCATTCCCATTTTACTTGACCTCAATGAATAATTATTGGTTGAATAAACTAATGAATAAATGCACTGGGAACTCACAAGGGTCCTGTATAGAGTCAAAGCAGGATGATAGCAAGTGTTCTCAACACCAGAGCTCTTAAACAGTTTTAAGTCTCACTGACTTCTTCTGGAATAAGAACATAATTAGTCCCACAAGCTGGAGAGGGCTGAGCATGCAAACCAGGGTTTGGAGGGGTGACCAGGAGAGGAGATGTGAGGCAGGCAGGGCAGCGGGGCCCTTCCTGCCTGGTCTTGCTGGGCCCCCCACTCTGGAGCGTCCACAGCACACACAATAGTCTGCTGGGAAGGGGAGCTGCAGGTGCACCCCACCACGAGGGAGACGAGTGACTTCCAGCAGGATGGGCAGGCAAAGTGATGAGCACTTCCGGATGGACATGCTCTAGGGAACCTTCTAGACTGGACTCTCCACCAACCGTCATTTCTCAACACCAAACGCTGAGGCAGGTGTTCATCTTGAGGGGGTGACTGCCAGGGGAAGGGGTTTGCCCAAACAGCCACATGACTCCCGGCTTTGCTCCGTGCAGAGGGAAAGGCCAGGCATGAAATCGGGGTTCTCTTCCCCATCGGTTCCCTCACTGTCCTGAGTCTCCACCTCCCTGGCCTTCCCTTACTCCTCGGCGCGCCTGGCACCGCAGAGGGACCTGCAGCGCCACTCAGCCGCATCCTTTTAGAGCGGAGCCCAGCCCTCCCTTCCCGGGCTCCTCCCGCTCACCGTAGTTGACCTCGGCCATTTGGTACATCATGGGAACCTCGAGGGTCAGGCCCTGGGCGCAGGTGAAAGGCAGGAGCTGAGTGTCCGAGGAGAACTGATGCCGCCAGGCGCTCTGGAAGGACACGGTGCTCACCAGCACCAGCTGCGCAGACTCTGCGCCGCCACCGCGCTCCCACGCGGAGCCCACCGGCCCGTCCCCTGCGAGCAGAGAGCAGGGGGCCGCTGAGAGGCTGCCGCCCGTGTGAGGCATCCGCGGAGGGTTGTGGCTTGCTTGTTCGTACTCTTAGCTGTGGAACTGTGGTGCTTGTGAAGAGCTGTGGTTGGAGACCAGGCTTTAATTTTTTATTTTGTTATGTATAGCTTGGGGTGCTACAGGCTGGTTCCAGTTAGTTCTGGCTAGTTCTGGCTGGGATTGTTTCCCAGAAGCAGAAGGCTGCGCTGCTCAGGCAGACCCCTGGGGCGGGGGTGGGGGCGGGGGTGAGACTAAAAAGTGAGACTGGGTGCTGCACAGTGTCACCCCCACCCCCGACTCCCTTCGCCCCAAGTGCTCTAGGGCCTCATCCCTGGCGGAGCCTTTGTTTACATGATGACCTCCAGGGCACGGACTTTAAGTCTCTTGCCTTACCTAAGAGGGGAGCTGGCTGGCCACCTGTCAAGGGGCTGCGTCCTTCCAGCTCTTTATCCCTTTAATAAACACGTCCTTTGTGCTAGGCTCTGTCTTCAAGGCTTCAGCAAACCCTCCTTGACTCCTCCTACCAGTTCTGTTGTTATTCCCAGTTTTAAAGATGGGGCCCCAAGGTTGTCCAAGGTCACATACTTGTGAGCAACAAAGCCACCATCTGCCCACTTGCCCTAGATGGAGACCTTGGCCTTGAACCCAAGGAGCCTAGCCCTGGTCTTTTCAGGGGTACCGTCTCTTTCTTAGAGGACCATTCACCCCTGGGGTTGATAGCAGCTGACCGTGGCCTCGGGCCTCCCAGAAGCGCCACGAGCTGCAGCAGGGAGTTAAACATTTTGAAGTAAACTGAAAGACGTTTCGAAATGTTGGAGCAAACTGCTCGGGGAAACCCCCTTATCAATAAAGATCTGAATGTTCAGTTTGCCTCTGTGCACCTGCCCACATGCTGTTTCTTGATTCATAAAGTGCATCCCTGTTCTGCCTTTAAAACATTGGGTCTTCAGCGCTCTCCCTAGTTCTCTGTAACCTTTGTAATCATCAAGGACGCTGGAGCCGGACTGCCTGGGTTAGAATCCCCTGCTCTCTGGATACAGGGCTGGAGGCCCAATTCTCTGTGCCTCTGTTTCTCCGTTTGTAAAACGGGGACAATGATGGCACTTAGCTCTTAGGATTATGGCGAGGGGAAACTGAGCTCGTAACCACAGAGTACTTAGAAGAGTGCTGAAGAAATAAACTGAGCACTCAGTAAGTGTTCGTGACGTTCATCATCTTTGATGGTAATTACAACTGCGTGATATGTGTGCGTGCTCAGTCCTGTCTGACTCCCTGCTACACTCCGGACTGTAGCCTGCCAAAGCAGGTGCTGATTTTCATTAAACCATCCCTAATTGCTGCACATTAAGATAACCCTGGGCTAAACATTATTTACAGTTATTACATACAGTTATTGCCTTAAGTGAAATTCCTAAGAAACCACGTTTTGGGCTCCTACTGCATTTTGCGTTGAAGAGGGTTAGTGGTTGATGAGAACAGAGCTCAGTGGAAACACACCTGGGGACGCTGCATGGCCCAAAGTCTGCTGGGCTCCCGAAGAGCACTCTTGTGTGTGTGGGTGTGTGTGTGAGGGGTTGTGTGTCTGTCCCTGGGGGTGGGGTGGGGGTGGGGTAGGGACAGAATATAACCAAAAGTGAGCCCTGTTCACTCGAGGGTCGGGTTTCCCAAGAGGATAAGCCTCTGCTGCAGGTGAGGGCTGCCTGTGTACCCACTGCATGGCTTCTGATGGGTAACAGCTGGGACCTGTCTCCCCAGCCTTCATCCATTAACCTCATCAAGGTTGATGGTTTTTCCTTACCTGCGGTCTGCCTGGGGCCCCATCCGTTGGCCAGCATGGCAGTGCTGTTGGGCTCCCTGAAGTTGGCTAGCTCCAGGCTGCTGTTTGCCCACCGGGAGACCTGCTCCACAAAGCAGGGGGCGAGTGGCGTCCCTGTCTGCACGTAGAGGGTGCAGGCCAGCTCCAGCTTGGCACCCGGGTTGGTGCTAGGCAGCACAGCATAGACAGTCTGCAGCCATTCTCTGACCTTGGGGTCTGCAAAGAAGATCAGTCAAAATGGTGAGTATAAGACAGGAGTTACCCCCGGCTCTGCTTGCTGGGTACAGGGGAATGGGACCCCTGCCTCTCTACTCTTAGGTCCCAAGGTTAATCCACCGTAGACAGTCAGTTTGTAAAAGTCATAGCTCAGTTTCCCAGGAGTTAACCTGGATCCAAGAATGAAAAGTCGAGGGGGAAGAAACCACACTAGATTTGAAAGAAATCAGGCTGTTATTGTTTAGTTTCTAAGTTGTGTCCGCCTCTTTGTGACCATGGACTGTAGCCCACCAGGCTCCTCTGTCCATGGGATTTCAGGCAAGAATACTGGAGTGGGTTGCAATTTCTTTCTCCAGGGGATCTTCCCTACCCAGGAATCAAACCCTCATCTCCTGCATTGACAGGTGGATTCTTTACCACTAAACCACCTGGGAAGCCCAAATCTAGCTGAGATTAAATCAGATAGAAAAACACTACCAATCTCCCAAAGACTGTGCTTCCTAAACTTCTTGAGCTAGATATCTGCTGCCGCTGCTGCTAAGTCACTTTAGTCATGTCCAACTCTGTGCGGCCCTATGGATGGCAGCCCACCAGGTCCTCTGTCCCTGGGATTCTCTAGGCAAGAACACTGGAGTGGGTTGCCATTTCCTTCTCTGAGCCAGATATGTGGAGCAGTGCAAAAGCAGAGAGACCTGGGCTGGTGGGCAGAGGGTTTTAAGTATGTACAAGGCCAGTGGATTTATGGGGAACATCACGAGTAGCAGAGCTGGGCAGTGACCAGGGTGTTGAATTGTCGATATCTCTGGTACAGGGCCTCACGTTCATCCCCACGACTAACATCTGAGCAGCGTTTGGATGTAGTCTTTTGTGGAACTCTGCTTTCAACCTGGAAAATCTAGGGGCAAGGTAAGGACTCCTCCCATTCCCCCATCTCTCTGAGCCCCAGCAGACAGCCCATTATTCATGTCAGCGGGAACCTGCGAGAATGTTGAAATATCAGGCATTTGAAAGAGTCCATAGCTTCTACCTTCCTGATGGTGGACATCTAGTCATTTACAGCTCACGCAGGAGGCCGCTTCCTTCTCTGCATATTCGTGGTGGAATTCTTTTTCACGCTGTTGTTCACAGCTGTGGCTTCTCTTCTTCCCTGGGCATGTGGAGCTACTGCTGAGTCACGACAGGGTGGCATACCCTCCTGACCTGTGCACACAGGGCTTTTCCAGCCTGCAGGACCCCTTTGCAAGCAGGCTGCCTGTGGAACACAGCCCTTCCTTCTGCTTTTCGCCTCCCCTTCACCTTAGAGACGGCCCCCTGGCTGCCCACAAGTCTCCCCTGTGACTCCCAGGCTCTTTGCACCATCTTTCTGCCCACCCTGCCTCCACCAGCTCTCCCAGGGCACCAGGTGGAATGACCCTCCTACCTGGCTTGGGTTGCCTGTCCATTCTGTGTCCCCTCACAAAGGCCAGGCCAGGAGACAGCAGCAGATGCACCCCCCGACCACCACCCCTAACTTGCCTGGCTAAAGTCCTTTTGGGGGCAGCGGCACCCAGAACACACCCCGGGCCAGGGGCCCCAGCCACCAGGCTGCAGGATGCGGTTGTGGGCAGGTTTACTCCACAGAACTTTCACCACCAAAGCCGCGTCTTAGAATCTACTACTGTAAAAACTGGACTCAAGGCATATATAAATACACAGCCTAGCGAATTACAGCCTAACTCAAGTGCTTGTTTTTGTTTTAATGAGAAAAAACTGTGAATGAAAAAAATAACTCACTGGATTGTCCTTTCCTGAGGAAGATCATACTCATTGAATCATGTCCCTGTAGGGTGTAGACTGTCTGCAGGGGTGAATGGAGACATGTCTGAGGTCCTTAGTGTCATATGACCTTAGGGGGTGTCACAGAGCTCTCCTCTCTGTCCTCTCACCCTCTCGGCCCAGGAGACCCGCCATCCTTCCAGACAGACACGCCCAAGGCGCGGAG
Source organism: Bos indicus (assembly GCF_029378745.1). Classification (NCBI taxonomy): domain Eukaryota; kingdom Metazoa; phylum Chordata; class Mammalia; order Artiodactyla; family Bovidae; genus Bos; species Bos indicus. Next base: position 20,696,393 of record NC_091771.1, on the reverse strand, counting down.
TCAGTGGGCTTGAGAGATCTTATCTCCACTGGAGCCTGGTTTGTCCCTACCATTAGCACATCAGAAGTGGTGTTCTAGATGCTGCTGGAATTAACCTATATTGTCAGAATAAAAAATGCTGAAGGTTGACGAACTCTGCTAAACCCTCTGCAAGCAGGATCACTTTTAATCCTCTCAACAACCCTGCGAATTAAGTGCAATTATGATCGCATTTATGGATGAGGGAGCGGGGGTTCAGACAGATGAATAAAGTTACTCAATCAGTTGTCATCTGATTGTTGGGGTGGTACCTCACCACCTCCTGCCCCCTGCTCCCTGCCAGGTGAAGGACAGGTGGGCTGGAAACAGTCTGCCCCTCTGCTGGGGAGAACCTCACAGAGCCTCCTGTTTTGCTGAGTTGCCTGTATTTCCTAGTCTGGTCTCTGCTGTGCTTAGTCGCCCAGTCGTGTCTGACTCCTTGCGACCCCATAGACCATAGCCCGCTAGGCTCCTCTGTCCATGGGGATTCTCCAGACAAGAATACTGGAGTGGGTTGCCATGTCCTTCAGTGGAGCAAAAGGAACTGACTTGCATGGTGACAAACTGTACCTCCCCTGCAGCCCTTGAAACTACTGCCTCGATTCCTCTCCCCTCCCGTTCCCCCTCCTACAAAGCCGTCTTTCCTGCTGGAGGGGTTGGGTGTCTGTAACAGCAAGGAGGGGAGGACTGCAGTAGAGCAGGGGTGTACTGGGGAGGGGTGGAGAGTTTGAAGGGAGGGTCCCTGGAATGGCACGGAGTGGCAGGAAAATGCTAGAAGAAATGGTATTTTTCTGAGTCCTGCTGCAGACCAGCCTTTTAACTCATTTGAGAGACCAGCGTGGAAAGAGCCTTCCTCCTCGATATATTAGCTGAACTGAACTTCTTGAATGTGACACTGAATCTAAAGGGGGGCGGTTCTGGATTTTAAAGTTAATGTATATGAAATTCTCAGCTGGCCAGAACCATCTTTGTGGTGCTGATTAAAGAGTTAAGTTTAGGACGATGTGCAAAGGGTTTGGTTGGGCTGAGAGAGCAGTGAGGATACGTGCATGTGTGCTAAGTCACTTCAGTCATGTCCGACTCCTGCAACCCAATACACTGTAGCCCGCCAGGCTCCTCTGTCCATGGGATTCTCCAGGCAAGAATACTGGCATCGGTTGCCATGCCCTCCTCCAGGGGATCTTCCCAACCCAAGGATTGAACCCACATCTCTTTTGTCTCCTGCATTGGCAGGTGGGTTCTGTACCATTCATGCCACCTGGGAAGCCAAGTCTGGTGGAAAACAGTGAAGGCAGGGGGCTTAGATAAATTTGTATGCCTGCTCAGTGGCTGAGAGGGAGGCTAAGGAGTTGAGGAAAGAGCACAGGATTTGGAGTCAGAAAATCTGGAATTGGAATCCTGGCTCTATCACTTGCCTGTTGGGTGAGCTGAGTCTTAGCAAATCATTAACCTCTTGCTGCTGCTGTTGCTGCTGCTGCTAAGTCGCTTCAGTCATGTCTGACTCTGTGTGACCCCATAGACGACAGCCCACCAGGCTCCCCGTCCCTGGGATTCTCCAGGCAAGAACACTGGAGTGGGTTGCCATTTCCTTCTCCAATGCATGAAAGTGAAAAGTGAAAGTGAAGTTGCTCAGTCGTGTCCAACTCCTAGCGACCCCATGGACTGCAGCCCACCAGGCTCCTCCGTCCATGGGATTTTCCAGGCAAGAGTACTGGAGTGGGGTGCCATTGCCTTCTCCGCATTAACCTCTTGTCTCATTAGTAAAACGGGCACTTTAGGAGGCTTGGCGATTGCATATGATTTCTATAAGGATCAAGTGACATAACAACTGTAAAAGTGAGTCCACGGGCGTCATCAAACAGAATTCTTCCCCACCCCCATCTCCAAGGCCTCTGTTCCCAGCATCGTTCTTGTGACAGAAAGCTGAGATGTGTGAAAGCTGAGATGTGTTCTTTATTAATTGACTTGGAAAAGCATTGGAAATCCCTAGAACTTGGACCATTGGGAAATCATGTTTTCATGCAGTGAAAACAAAAATATTTTGGGGATATCACTGGTGTCTGCTTTGAAACTCATGCCCAGCTTTAGGACCAGCTGGTGGGAATATTGGCAAAGCTGCTGGTGGTCAGGCACTTCCCTGGTGGTCCAGTGGCTAAGACTCCTTGCTCCCAGTGCAGGGGCCTGGGTTCAGTCCCTGGTCAGGGAACTAGATCTCACATGCCTAGCCGAAAAAGAAGATTCTGCATGCCAAAACAAAGATCAAAGATCCCATGTGCCGCAACTAAGATTCAGTGCAGCCAAATAAATATTAAAAAAAAAAAAAACTGCTGGTGGTCACCTATTGGCTGGATGTCAGTGAGAAGACAAGCGCCCATTGTCTCATTGCGAACATGGATAGAGCTCTGTTGATCAGATGGGAACAATGCCCCAAGCCCCTGGGCTGTGGGTTCACGTGCCTGATCTGTGCTCCTTTGTAAAAGAAAGACTGGGACAGGGCAGGTGGTGGGCAGTAGCAGGTTGACTTAATCAGCACCCATGTGATTCTCTGAGCCGTTTGGGGGCAAACACATGCAGGGGTATTCCATTAACTAGAACTCTGCAAGCAGCACATTCCTGTTTGTAATAATTAACCGTGGATCCATGAGATAATGAAGCCATTTATAAGTAAGAAAAAAAAAGTGGGATTATGTTCCCCAGAGTTTGACCATTAAGCATTCTGGACATTTGGTAATTCTTGAATGGGCTCTATGGAAACCCTGTTAATCGCCACACTCTGCCCAGGCAGGTACCCTGACGTTACCTGACAGCAAAGCACCGATTGTCATCAGTTCCCTGGCTCTGCAGGGAAACTCCATTTGCGTTTCTCACTTTCCCTCTAGTCCTGACTTCTGTGAGAAAAATGTTTCAAGGCCAAAATGCCTGCCCCTCTTTCATATTCCTATTTGTTCTTCATAACCCAGCTCAGGGGTCTTGTTATCTGGGGAGCCTTCCTGATCTGCTAGTGGAATAAATCATTCCCTCCCTGGTACGAACATATTTCACATAAGTACACTAACTGCTCCTTATTAAAAATGTGTTTCTGTGTGCATTGTTCCTACGAGACTGAGAGTCTTGTGTTCAAAGGGTTCCTTATATACCTGGCTGCTAAATTCCTGGCGTAGCACCAGCCCACACAGCAGGAGCTCAGAAATACTTGATGGATGGCTTTGCACTGAATCTAACGTGGCTGGAGAGCAACTCCACGGATACGTGCATTTCTATAATATACTTGCCGAGCAAAATTCAACGTGATAACTTCTGTTTGTCTTCACTTATCCTAAGAGACAAAACGCATTTGCAGGTCGGCCAGCAGTCTCACGAGAATTATTTTGGCAGAGGACAGGGTGTGGATGGGGAGGGGTGGGGACAGTTCACACAGGTAGTGCCTGTGGCCTGCTGTCTGGAGCATTCACCTTGCCAACGCAAGATGCCACCTCCAGGGAGCTCTTGCCATGGCTGTCTTGGTATTAGTACCTGGGTGCTCTAAAAAAGGGTTAATTTATATAATTTTAATTCTCATCCTTTTTCACTGGCATCTTATTCTTAGATAGAGAAAAAAGGTTGTGTGTAAAGTGTTTGTGTTCAGATGGAGTTGGGAGGTTGGGACCAGGGCCAGAGGCCCCAAGTGGGACCAGGTGTGGCTGACCTGGCATCACAAGACTCTTGCCCCCACTGGCAGAGGTGTTCTGAATTATGTTGGTAAATATGACTGCCTAGAAGTCACACATTTATGAAACCGGGATGGTCTCTGGAACCAGACAGCCTGGGCTTGAGTTCCAGCTTAAACTCATAAATATCAAATTATGTTGGTAAATATGACTCTGCCTAGAAGTCACACATTTGTTAAAGCAGGATGAACCAGACAGCCTGGCTTGAGTTCCAGCTTGACCACTTGCTGGCTGTGTGACCTTGGGCAACTTGCTTACATGCTCTGTGCCTAAATTGGCTTATCTCTAGGGATGATGAGATAATTACCTACCTCGATAGGGTTGTTGCTACAGTGAATTAGATTGTATTGGTAAGGTGGTTCTAGCGGTTTCTGGCACCTAGTAAGCGTTATAAAAGGGCTTGTAAAATGCAATGGAGAAATTGCCGCCAAACCCAGGGGTAGAAGCGAACCTTAGAAATTTTATCAAGAGTGACCACGATGTGGGCTTCCCTGGTGGCTCAGTGGTTGGGAGTTCGCCTTGTAATGTAGGGGATGTGGGTTCAATCCCTGGGTGGAGAAATCCTCTGGAGAAGGAAATGACAACCCAGTCTAGTATTCCAGCCTGGAGAATCCCATGGACAGAGGAGTCTGGTGGGCTACTGTCCATGGACAAGACTGAGTGACTAAACAGCCACCACCATGATGTAGAGTGTCAATGCCTTCTGTTGCACACTTGCCAGCGGGCAGCCTTCTCTGCCTGCCACCCGAGGCAGCCTGAGCATGAGGTCAGGTGTGAGTGTGAGCAGGGCAGTGGGCGTGAGCAGCAGAGTGGGAGGAGCAGAGGTCCGCTTACCATGGACGGTGTAGCCCAGGGCCTGGGCCAGCTGCCAACCAGTGTTCCCCCGGGCTCCAAACTGCAGGAGCTCCAGGGGGATGAAGGCGCCAGCGGGGGAGAGGACCAGGTTGGTTTGGTTGCTGGCCGCGGCCACGCTCCGGTACAGGCGAAGCGCCAGGTCCGTCCTCAGCAGGGTCAGGTCCTCATGGAGGTTGCTAGCTCCCCCAGGGGAGCAGACGGGAAGGAGGAGGAGGGCCAGTAGGAGAGACTGCATGGCTCCTGCAGAGGAGGGAAGAGATGCAAGTGAGGCAGGAGCTGCTCCATCCTGCAGAGGAGTGGGCCTGGGGCTGGTGCCCGGCTGCGGCTGAGGATCACTTAACAGGCCTGTTACCTGGGACGCTTCTACCCGCAGCAGAATGTGTCTCTGTATCTGCCTTAGAAACACTTGCTGGAAATCAAACCGTGAGTTGGAAGGCCTGAATTTTAGGCCTGCTCTGTCATTGGAAAAGACCCTGATGCTGGGAAAGATTGAAGGCAGGAGAAGGGGACGACAGAAGATGAGATGGTTGGATGGCATCACTGACTCAATGGACATGAGTTTGAGCAAAGTCCGGGAGATGGTGAAGGACAGGGAAGCTTGGCGTGCTGCTGTCCATGGGGTCCCAAAGAGTCGGACGTGACTGGGTAACTGAACAACTGTCACTTACTACATGCATGAAGCACTTACTACATGGTGAAGCTCTGGTCAGACCAGAAGCATTATGTTGGCTCAGAAACTTGAAAAGTACGTCTTACTCATTTTTCTCAGTACTTAGTTAGCTCAGAGCTGGGCCATGTCTATCAGTAATAATAATAGGAATAACAAATAATATACTCTGTTAAAAAGGACTTTGTATTTTCATGATTAATCATTACAACATTCTTACATGGTAGCTGTTATTATATTGCAAATATAGAGATGATGATGTTTAGAGACTTCAGTGGGTCATTTAAGAAAACATGGGGGTGGAAACAGGCCTGGGATTCCAGTCCTGGTCTCCTCTGGGTGGTCCATGAAAGACTGAGAGTATAAATGCACATTAAAATATTGATCCATGAGCTAATTGTACCTAGGATATCAGAATTCTTGTGATGTGAATTATTTTCATAAAAAGGACACTTTCACAGAGAGCAGAATGCTGCAGATAGAACTCCTGCTACAGAGATGTACCCCTTCAAGGAAGAGAGTGCCTTTGCTGGAAATTAACGCAAAGAAGAGAAAGGCAAGGCACAAAGTGTTCTCAGTGACTACGCCACACGGACAGCCTGTGGCAATCTCTGTTCTGTTGTCTGACTGCGATATCAGGCAGGATTGGTGAGAGAGGGTCCCAGCCCAAAGAAGTCATCTGAGGATGAGAAGTTTGCATGTAAAGCCACTGGGCTCAAAGGTGTTTATTTCAGATAAAGGCCCCACATGGAAAAGCATCCTCTTTTTCTCAGCTCTTTCCTTCTGCAGCCAAGCACAAAGGCATCATAGTGGTGGGGGTGTGCACAGGTGTGGGGATCTTTCTCTGTGTATTTGGAAACCCCAGTCTAGGGTCTTTTTCGAAATGACCAACTCCCAGTGCTCTTGACGCTCCTATCACCTCCCCCAGGGATGCAGCAATCAACCCTTCACGCCCTTAGGCTCCCCATGACCACGTCCCTGCCATGATTCACTGCGGACGAGCTGTTCACTCACCTTCTGTTGGATGGGACTGTCTGAGTTTCCTTGCTGACTCCTGTCCTTGTGGGTCTCCGGTGTTAACGTGCTCCCCCTTTTAAAAAAGTGGAGCAGAATCTGCTTTGAATCACAAGACGGCATAGGGAGGAAGCTGGCAGTTGCCGTCTCTGTCGGCGATGTCTCTACCACTCGGTCCAAATTCCTGGAGCCTGAGGTCCCACAGAGAGCCAGGGGCAGGAGCCTAGCCCGGCCAGCCAAGCCCAGATCGGGAACAGAGCGGGCCCTGGGGAGGGAGCCAGCCACACCCGTCAAGCCTGCTTAGGCTTGTGACCTGATTGTACCAGCGAGGAACCCCTCTTGTAGCCCTTTGTCACTTGGAGGAATTTCACTGATAACTCTGCCATTAGGGCTTTTGCTGGGTACCAGGTACCTCATGCTTCTCCCCGCCTCCTGGGAAGAGAACAATACATTAGTCATCGGGCATGACTTGAAACTTTTAGCAAATGACATTCTGCAAAAAAGGGTGGGGAGAGCACGGAAACGGCCCAGGGGCTGAGCAGAAGTCAGATCCCGGGATGGAGGGAGCCGAAGAAGAGGAGTGAGGAGGCAGTGAAGGCAGGCTCTGCTGCCCTCCTGGAGGCCGGCAGCCTGCTGGGCAGTGGAGGACCAGGCCACCCATAAAGGGAAGGGGTCAGGAGGTCGGGGCCCCGGCCTTATAGGGCTCAGACCAGGCCCCAGCAGGAAGCAGCAGGCGTTCAGGGCCCAGGCCTGGCTCGGTTGTCCAAAGGGGGGCCAAATTTATTTAAAAAAAAAAAAAAAAAAAGGGTGGGGAGGGAAGCAAAATATAGCACAATCAGTTTGGAACAAGGTGTCTTGCCTTATTTATTATTAATAAAAGTGAATGTATTTATATGTAATACAATAAATATAAGAACTCTAAGCAATCTTGTTCTCAAGATATAGAAGTTAATAAATCTGGTGACTCAATATGAGAAAGAGACTGTGTTGTCAGTTAAGGGAAGGCACATTCTGGGGAAGAATAAGCAGATTCTGTCCAAAGTCTGTCCTTGTGACCTAATTCAAAGTTGCAGACATTTCTATGAGTTTCTTAGGTGTCGTATTAAGTACAAAATACGTGTTAGGTTACACGTCGTTAGAGATTGAAGAAAAGAAGACACTTGGAAATGAATGCAGCTCTTAATAATGTTCTCTCAGGCATCTGTTAGAGTTAATATTTGAAAAAGAATGAGACTGTTTTTCATCTGACCACCACTCACACCCCTGTAATCAGCGGGCGCTTCACTTTCAAGTGGAGTTAATTGCTGACACTCAAGCCTGGAATAGTTTATAGCTCTTAGGAGAGTTCCACCTCTAGAATTATTTTGCATGAAATTTCCCCAGATCTTCAATGTAGAGATTGTACATTTTTTGCATGCCTTGAACTCTAAATTGTAGTATGATGGGGGAATAAATATGTATAACTTATTCTATAGCATCCAGAGTGGGCATCCCATCCACCCACCCATCCACCCATCCATCCATTCACCCATCCACCCACCCATCCATCCATCCAGTAGCTCTTGCTTGCCTGCTAGGTTCTGAGGCTCTGTGCCAGATCTGGTGGAGGTGGCAATGAACCAGCCACCTGGACTCAGCTAGCTCTCAGGGGACCTAGAGTCCCTGAGTGCAGACTTTTGATGTTGATGCTGATGGGTTTAAGAAAAAGAGTCCTCCATGAGGAGGACCGTGTAACTTGCAAGGGCTGCCTCCCAATGCTGAGTTCCCCATGGTTGCAATTATTTGAGCAGAAGCTCATTCACTTTCTGCCCATGGTGGAACTGGGAAGATGCTTATAAAAAGGTTTCCCAAATTTGAGAAGGTTGGCTGTGTGACTTCTGTAAGCATTTCTTCCTACCTGACTCTAAGAATGTATCATTTTAGATTGCTTTTATATTCTCTAGAAAAAAATACTGAGTGGAAGCCCTATGTATAGACTGCTGCTGCTGCTAAGTCGCTTCAGTCGTGTCCCATTCTGTGTGACCCCGTAGACGGCAGCCCACCAGGCTCCCCGTCCCTGGGATTCTCCAGGCAAGAACACTGGAGTGGGTTGCCATTTCCTTCTCCACTGCATGAAAGTGAAAAGAGAAAGTGAAGTTGCTCAGTCATGTCCAACTCTTAGCGACCCCATGGACTGCAGCCCACCAGGCTCCTCCGTCCATGGGATTCTCCAGACAAGAGTACTGGAGTGGGGTGCCATTGCCTTCTCCATGTGTAAAATAACTAGTGGGAATTTGCTATATAACACAGTGAGCCCAGCCTGGTGCTCTGTGATGACCTAGAGGGTCAGGATCAGGAGTCAGGTGGGAGGGAGCCTCAAGAGGGAGGCGATATGATTCTCAAAGTTGTAGAGCAGAAACCAACACAGCATTGTAAAACAATTATCCTCCAATTAAAAATAAACTAAAAGAAAATACTGGGGAGCTGAACATTCAAAAAAAAATTTCCTGTGTAGGTTAAACATTTCAAAGTGTGAATGAATAAATGATGGGCAGCAGTTTTTGTTTTGTGTGCTCAGAGGTAAACCTGTATAGGCCTCTGTGTTCTCCAACTGTTTAAGCAGAGGTTATCAAGCTTGTTTTGACCTGGCTGGCATATTGGTTTACACTGCTCAGGGAGCCTTTATTTGTGAAGATATTTACCGTAATTATAACAACAAAAATAGTGATCATTGTTGAGCACTTACTATGTTCCAAGTACTGTGTTACATCCTTTCCATTCACTATTGCAGTGAATCCTCCCAACAGTCATATGAGGAATGTGTTATTATCCCTGTTTTGGAGATGATGAAACAGACTTGAAGAGCTCAAGGTACTTGCCCAGGTTCCTGCAGTTAGAGGTCAAGCTGGTGCAGGGTGGGTTGTGGGCTTATCCACGCTGATGAGCTCTGGTCCTCAGTGCCACTGCTCTGCAGTCCAGAACCACCGTGAAGAGCAACTCGACCTCAGAGCTGGCTCCAAATAATCTGGAAACAGGGAAAATTAGGCGGAGAGGAACTAAGGTTGAAAATAGAAAAAAGGCATCAAACTGTGTTTGGATATTCTGGTTCTGAAGAGCTTGCTTTTGGTGTTACTTTCTCATACATTTCAGTGTGATTAGCATTTTGGCCGTTTTTATCAGTTGGATTTTAAAAGTGATAAAAAAACAAGACTTGAGACCATGCCGTGTTATCCTCTCTAGCCCTCAGTCTAGGGGTAACTAGACAGGAAAGGCCGATCCTCACTAAGCCAGTGTCAGGGATTGGCAGGAAAAATCCATGTGAAAAATCTACCCAAGGGCTGTAACCCTTCTCTATCACTTCAAAACTGTGGGCATCAGTGATCTATTACAACAGTATTTCCTGAGAGCCTGGCCTTGACCTCCAAGGCTTCTCTGAGTGGGGTTTGCGGGAGCCACATTTTTTCTGGGGGGGTGGGCCATGCTGTCTGGTTTGTGGGATCTTAGTTCCCCAACCAGGGATTGAACCTAGACCCTTGGGAGTGAGAATGTGGAGTCCTAACCACTGAACCACCAGGGAATTCTCAAGGGAACCGCTTCTGATTTATCATAGTTGGTTCATGTCCTGGCCAACTCAGCCTGGTATGACAGAATAACCCAGACTGTGTGGCTTAAACAACAGAGATCTATTTTCACAATTCTGAAGACTGGGAAGTCCAAGATCAAGCAGATTCTGTGTCTGATGGAGGCCTGCTCCCTGGTCGGTAGACAGCCAGCTGCCTTCTTGTATTCTCACATGGCAGACACAGAGAGAGAGGGGTCAGCTCTCTAATGTCTCTTCTTATAAGGGCACCATTCCATTCATGAGGGCCCCACCCTTGTGACCAAAGGCCCAAGGCTCCTAAGGCTAAAGACCTAAAGGCTAAGACTAAAGACCCAAAGGCCCCACCTCCTAATACCATCTCCGATGCATGAAAGTGAAAAGTGAAAGTGAAGTCGCTCAGTCGTGTCTGACTCGTAGTGACCCCATGAACTGCAGCCTACCAGGCTCCTCCATCCATGGGATTTTCCAGTCAAGAGTACTGGAGTGGGTTGCCATTGCCTTCTCCTAGTACCATCACAGTGAGGACTTGGAATTCAAAATATGAATTTGTGGCAGGGAGGGATAAACATTCAGTCCCCCATCGACTGTGCAAAGAAATGTATTTGTTATCCCTGAACTGCCTCAAAAGGCACCTCTGGTTTGACTCAGCTCTGAAAACTCCAGTGACCTCCTGTGAACCCAACAAGTCAGGACCCTGCTTTTGCAGGACCACATGGCTACACAAGCGTGTAGGCAAAGCTGCCGAAATACAGCAAATATACAAGGGAGAGACCCGACAGATCACAAGCTGACTTGCTGCTGCTGCTGCTGCTAAGTCGCTTCAGTCGTGTCCGACTCTGTGCGACCCCATAGACGGCAACCCACCAGGCTCCCCCGTCCCTGGGGTTCTCCAGGCAAGAACACTGGAGTGGGTTGCCATTTCCCTCTCCAATGCATGAAAGTGAAAAGTGAAAGTGAAGCCGCTCAGTCATGTCCAACTCTTAGCGACCCCATGGACTGCAGCCCACCAGGCTCCTCCATCCATGGGATTCTCCAGGCAAGAGTACTGGAGTGGGGTGCCATTGCCTTCTCCACAAGCCCACTTAGAAGGCCCTGAAACTCGAGGCCAGGAGAGGGAGCTCCCTGTGGGCTGGGCTGGCTCCTGCTGTCGTGGTGGGGGCACACGGCTGTCCTCTTCGTTTCTGACACTCTGTCCTTGTGGCCCGAGCCAGCCACTTCAGAGACGTCTGCTGCAGGCCACATGGAAGCCACAGTCTGGGAAAAAAATCATGAGCCACTAGGCACCTGTGCAGGGGGTTATGAATGGGAGCACAGTCAGCAAGGCTGGGGAATCCAGGGAGTGGTTAAGTTGTGGCTTTAAACACATTCTGCCCGAGGGAGGGTTGGGATGGAAGGAAGGACCGTGTGTCCCTGCGCAGACCCTGAAGACTCCAGGCAAGAGCCTGGGAGCAGGAAGACATGTATTCTAAGCAGAAATACATCCACACGATCAATTCTTCTTCTGTGTTCACACTGCACATTAAAGCAAATGATCTCCTTGTTTTTTGGAGGCAGGAGTGGAGAGAGCAACAAGTAAACCTCTAAAGGCCAAATCTTGGGAAAGCTCTAACTTTGCAAGTGTTCTTTGGCACAGTGCTTCGCGGGGTTCGTGTGCTGCCTTTGGGGGTCTGAGCTGTCAGAGCAGCCCTGGACTGTGGGTCTCGGAAAGCTACGCCCCCACCATCTAATCTGCTGCTGAGACATTGCAGTGAGTGAAGTGACTACGTGAGGAGGTGATTTTAAAAACATAGGCGAGAACTTCCCTGAAGGGCCAGTGCTTAAGAATCCACACTTCCATTGTAGCAGAGCACGAGTTCAACCCCTGGTCTGGGAACTAAGATCCCACGTGACCTGAAGAGCGGCCAAAAAGAAAAAAACAGCTGAAGCAGCGTTCCCAGCACACATTTAGTTATCGCGCCCGTACTGGAGATGAGGAGGTGGAGGGTGTGTGGGAGCGAGATTTAAAAACATTTCTATTTTCAACATACTAGTGATAGTGGTTAAGAGTGATATGGTTTGATTGGTGGTGGGGTCTGTGATGCTGGGAAAGGGAGGTCGAGCAAAGAAACGTCAGATGCGGGCACAGTTCTGGAATGTTCCTGGATGCATATGCATATGGAGACATAATGTCCAGTAGGAATAGCAGTGACAAGCACAGATCTGGACCTCAATGCTCTGAGCCCAACCAGCCAAGTGGGAAAGAGACTGTGGGTGCTGGGTGGCAGACACAAGGCAGAGCCCAGGGAGGCCCCAGATGGAGCCGGGTGGGCTGATATTTTGGGTGATGAAGGCCCATCAGTACGGCCAGCTCTTTAGCCGAGGCTATGAGGTGGAGGTCTCCATGAACAAGTCAGGGTCTATCACAAGGTTGTGCCCCTTGAGAGTAATGCTGCACCTTAAAATTACTGTTTTTTAAAAAATGTATTTATTTTTGGCTGCACTGGGTCTTCATTGCTGGGCACAGGCTTTCTCTAGTTGCAGTGAGCATGGGGCTGCTCTCTAGCTGCGGTGTGTGGGCTTCTCATGGCAGTGGCTTCTCTGTTGCAGAGCAGGGGCTCTAGGGTGCATGGGCTTTAGTGGTTATGACGCATGGGCTTCGTTGCCCCGTGGCAGGTGGTATCTTCCCAGACCAGGGATCGAACCCATGTCCCCTGCTTTGGCAGGTGGATTGTTAAGCACTGGACCGCCAGGGAAGTCCAATGCTGCACTTTAAAGGCCTCCTGTGTCCTCCCCAGGAGCATCCTCACACCAGTAGCATCCCAGCCTGATTGTTGAAGAAGACTCTCACACGTGGTGGCTCCCTGCAAGTGCTTTGGTGGGCTTGGCACTGCATGTAATGATGTGATGGTGATTTGTCCTGAGGAATCACACCTCAAGTCAAAACAGAGACTCGGGTGCAGGATGTCAAGGAGTCGGAACCGTCGGGCACAAACACCACTCACCCTAAATGAGGTTCAGGCCTTTATCTCCTTCACTGAACTCGGGTCCCTTTGGGCCGGCACGGGGGTAGGGGTGGAAGGCACGCCCAGCTGTCTGGGAGCAGCCCTCCCTCACTGCTTTGGCCGCCACTCAGTCTCAGCCAGTGTGTCCAGGGGTATCGACTGGCAGAGATCTCATTCTCCACCTTCCTCAAAGGCAGGAGCCCCTTATGGTCAGACACGGCAGACTGTGTCCTGCTGAGGCCACATCGGGGAGATGTTGTCAGCACTCGTGTGGTCTGGCAGTTGGTACTGGATGCCAACTGGGGAGCCTGGGCACCCTGGCCTCCCCTTGCAGTCCACTGGTTTACAGGTGTATCCGCCACATTGACTCCATGTGAGACATTACATGATTGTCCATATACGTTCTTTGCAAGTTGCCACAACTTACCGATGTATTCCTTACTTTTTTTGTACTGTCCAAAACACGTTTATGACTTTGGCATACAGCAGATGTTTATCTCCTTTAGAAGAGGTCACCATATATTTATTGGTAATGGGATAAGCATGTTTACAATTCCAAGTGATTTTTGAGGAAAACATGTTTACAAGCAAAGGAATGGTTTTGGTGGAAAAGCTTATCAGTTTTAAACACAGCATATGGGTGTTCATTCACGTTGGTTAAAATATAGGATGAAGCATCATTTACAAAAAATCATTTCGCATAGCTCAGAGTGGACAGTGGATTATCTTTACCACCTATTGTTTGCCTCAATATATATTTAGATTTGTTTGCATTTTCTAGTACACCTGGTTTCTCATCCTGGAAGCAGGGTAATGCTGTGTTCATTGGGAGCAGATCATTGAAGAAAGTGCTACCCAAAATACCTAGGAGAATAGTGGTGAGATGATGTGTTGGGGACTGGCGCTTCGGGTCTAGATTTTCTGGACATTGTGCTCCATGAGGTGCATGGAGTTCCATTGTGCTCCATGAGATGAGATGTTCTTTATTGCTCACAGCTGTATTTCCAATCTTGAGAACAGAGTCTAGCATGTAAAAGTGCTTAATACACATTTGTTGGATGAGTGAATGAATGAATGAATGAATGAAAGGGAAAATGACTCTTTGAACACCTACCCCCCCCCAAAAAAAAACAAAGAATTCAAAATACTATACAGATGTTATTTTTCACTGAGAACTTCTTCCATATGAGATGAGAAAGAGTAGTATTTGAACCATGACAGCTTTGCCCTTGGTTTCCCAGGTGGATCCTGAGTAAAGTGGGGTCTCTTCTCATCCTGGGCACCAGGGGCCTGGACCACGTGGCAGGTGAGGAAGCCGTGAACTGCTGCCTGCCTGCCAGAAACGGCTTCCTGTCCCTGCCCTGCCTGGGTCTCTGCATCCTGCCTGTCAGGTGGAAGTCAGCCTGCCTCGTGCACCCACCAGGCCTGTAGCTTAACTGATTCTGTCTAGGGGGAGGGGCTTGTGATGACCGAGGATGGATGCCTGATTTCTAGACTCAAGAGTTAACAGGGAGGGACTTTGCTGATATAAGCCGAGTGGTGAAGAGCTCACCTTCCAGTGCAGGAGGTTGCGGGTTTGATCCCTGGTTGGGGGAGCATGTCTTAGGGCCAAAAAAACCAAACCATAAAACAGAAGCAATATTGTAAATAATTCAGTAAAGACTTTTAAAATGGTCCACATTTAAAAAAAAAAAAAAAAAAAAAAGCCTTTTAAAAGAGAGTCAACGGAGCCTGGACTCAGAAGTAAGGACCAAGTAGTACTGGGCTTCTTTGTCAGACAGACGCAGGGGGCTGCCCGTGGGCCACAGGGGTGGGGCAGGAGCTGAGTGGACGTTGCACCCTGTGGCCCCTCATGGCCAGTCCATAAACAGGATCACCACCATGGACCTCTTGACTCTGCCATGATGCTGCCCACTAAGTCACCCAGGGCCAGTCTTCAACATGCTTACACCTTAGTTTCCTGGTCTGTAAGGTGGCAATAATAAACTCATCTGACATTCATGAGTATATACATGAAGTAAAGCATATGAAAATAGTTTGCAAATCATGAAGCTCTAGAAAATATATTCTTGTTTTCAGTTAGATTGTTTTTTTTAAAAAATGAGAGCTGACTTTTATTGGCTAAGTGGCATGCTAAGCCTTTTATAAACATGATCTCATTTACTCTTCATAATCATCCTGTCTGTTAGGTAAATGTTCCTCATGGTCATTTTAATAGGATAAAAATATAAAGAAAACCCCAAATATCTGTGATTCCACTCATCTAGTCTGATAAGTAGAATAGTTTGTGGTTATTTCGGTTTTCTTTCTATCCTTTGGGATGCCAGGGACAGTGAGGTGAGGGAGAAGGGGCTGGGAAAGGTGCGCGTGTACCAGGGCAGTGCCCAGGCCTGCATTCTGGCCACTGACTCTCAGGGCAGCTGGGGTTGGGGCACAGGGGCTAGAGGCCAGCTGGGGTATAAAAAGAGAAAACAGTGGTTCCTGTTTTGAGCCCAGGCACTCAGCTAAGAGTCTTATCCAGTTCTCATTAATTCTCATGGCGCCTGGGTATCAGCTATGGATCCTATTGTATAGATCAGAGATGGAGGTGATTTGCCCCAAAATACTTCAAGGAAGTATCAGGCCCAGAGGCGATGCTTGGTGGACTAACTCCAGGCCCTGGAAGCCCCCTGGTCTTCCAAGAAGAGTGAGAGTTTTGCCACTTGTCTGCTGAAATTTCTCTCTCTCTGAGGGAGGTCCAGCCTAAAGGGATTTGTCCCCAGGTAAAAGGAAAGAGCATGTCTTTAACACTGCTGGTGGATTGCTATTCTCTTGGCAGCCAATTAGATGCAATTGTGACTGGTTCCAAACAGGTAAACGAGTACGTCAAGGCTGTATATTGTCACCCTGCTTATTGAACTTACATGAAGAGTACATCATGAGAAACGCTGGGCTGGAGGAAGCACAAGCTGGAATCAAGATTGCCGGGAGAAATATCAATAACCTCAGATATGCAGATGACACCACCCTTATGGCAGAAAGTGAAGAACAACTAAAGAGCCTATTGACGAAAGTGAAAGAGGAGAGTGAAAAAGTTGGCTTAAAGCTCAACATTCAGAAAACTAAGATCATGGCATCTGGTCCCATCACCTCATGACAAATAGATGGGGAAACAGTGCAAACAGTGGCTGACTTTATTTTTCTGGGCTCCAAAACCACTGCAGATGGTGACTGCAGCCCTGAAATTAAAAGACGCTTACTCCTTAGAAGGAAGGTTATGACCAACCTAGACAGCATATTAAAAAGCAGAGACATTACTTTGCCACAAAGGTCTGTCTAGTCAAAGCTATGGTTTTTCCAATAGTCTTGTATGGATGTGAGAGTTGGACCATAAAGAAAGCTGAGCACCAAAGAATTGATGCTTTTGAACTGTGGTGTTGGAGAAGACTCTTGAGAGTCCCTTGGACTGCAAGGAGATCCAACCAGTCCATTCTGAAGGAGATCAGTCCTGGGTGTTCATTGGAGGGACTGATGCTGAAGCTGAAACTCCAGTACTTTGGCCACCTGATGCGGAGAGCTGACTCATTTGAAAAGACCCTGATGCTAGGAAAGTTGAGGGCAGGAGGAGAAGGGGACGACAGAGGATAAGATGGTTGGATGGCATCACCGACTCAATGGACATGGGTTTGGGTGGACTCCGGGAGTTGGTGATGGACAGGGAGGCCTGGCGTGCTGCGGTTTATGGGGTCGCAAAGAGTCGGACACGACTGAGGGACTGAACTGAACTGAGCATACAAATGATAAAAGAAGTACATTTGTAAGACTTCCCTGGTGGTCCAGTTGTTTAGACTCTGCACTTCCAATGCAGAGGGGTGCAGGTTCGATCTCTTATCAGGGAACTAAGGTCCATAATAAAGGACAGAAATGGTATGGACCTAACAGAAGCAGAAGATATTAAGAAGAGGTGGCAAGAATACACAGAAGAACTGTACAGAAAAGATCTTCATGACCCAGATAATCATGATGGTGTGATCACTGACTTAAAGCCAGACATCCTGGAATGTGAAGTCAAGTGGGCCTTAGGAAGCATCACCACAAACAAAGCTAGTGGAGGTGATGGAATTCCAGTTAAGCTATTTCAAATCCTAAAAGATGATGCTGTGAAAGTGCTGCACTCAATATGCCAGCAAATTTGGAAAACTCAGCACTGGCCACAGAACTGGAAAAGGTCAGTTTTCATTCCAGTCCCAAAGAAAGGCAATGCCAAAGAATGTTCAAACTACCACACAATTGCACTCATCTCACATGCTAGCAAAGTAATGCTCAAAATCTCCAAGCCAGGCTTCAACAGTATGTGAACCGTGAACTTCCAGATGTTCAAGCTGGATTTAGAAAAGGCAGAGGAACCAGAGATCAAATTGCCAACATCTGCTGGATCATTGAAAAAGCAAGAGAGTTCCAGAAAAACATGTATTTCTGCTTTATGGACTATGCCAAAGCCTTTGACTGTGTAAATCACAACAAACTGTGGAAAATTCTTCAAGAGATGGAAATACCAGACCACCTGACCTACCTCCTGAGAAATCTGTATGCAGGTCAAGAAGCAACAGTTAGAACTGGACATGGAACAACAGACTGGTTCCAAATCGGGAAAGGAGTACATCAAGGCTGTATATTGTCACCCTGCTTATTGAACTTATATGCAGAGTACATCATGCAAAATGCTGGGCTGGATGAAGCACAAGCTGGAATCAAGATTGCCGGAAGAAATATCAATAACCTCAGATATGCAGATGACACCACCCTTATGGCAGAAAGTGAAGAACAACTAAAGAGCCTCTTGATGAAAGTGAAAGAGGAGAGTGGAAAAGTTGGCTTAAAGCTCAACATTCAGAAAATGAAGATCATGGCATCTGGTCCCATCACCTCATGACAAATAGATGGGGAAACAGTGGAAACAGTGCCAGACTTTATTTTTTTGGGCTCCAAAATCACTGCAGATGGTGATTGCAGCCATGAAATTAAAAGATGCTTACTCTTTGGAAGAAAGCTATGACCAATCTAGACAGCATATTCAAAAGCAGAGACATTACTTTGCCAACAAAGGTCCATCTAGTCAAAGCTGTGGTTGTTCCAGTAGTCGTGTATGGATGTGAGAGTTAGACTGTGAAGAAAGCTGAGCACTGAAGAATTGATGCTTTTGAACTGTGGTGTTGGAAAAGACTCTTGAGAGTCCCTTGGACTACAAGGAGATCCAACCAGTCCATCCTAAAGGAAATCAGTCCTGAATATTCATTGGAAGGACTGATTCTGGAGCTGAAACTCCAATACTTTGGCCACCTGATGAAAGAATCGACTCATTTGAAAAGACCCTGACGCTGGGGGGGATTGGGGGCAGGAGGAGAAGGGGATGACAGAAGATGAGATGGTTGGATGGCATCACTGATGTGATGGACATGAGTTTGAGCAAGCTCCAGGAGTTGGTGATGGACAGGGAAGCCTGACTTGCTGCAGTCCATGTGGTCGCAAAGAGTCAGACACGACTGAGCGACTGAACTGAACTGAAAGTCCCTCAGGCCATGTGGTGCAGCCAGAGGGGGGAAAAAAATACATTTGCTCACTTGCCTGCTGTGTCTGCCCAGGGAGTGCTATTTGTGGGGTTGTAAGAGTTAGGGTACTTTTGTCCACAAGGGGGTAGATTTTAGGTTTGAGAACTGAGTGAACCCCCCGGGGCAGGTGCAAGGCCCCAGGCTATGGGGCCAGTGGCCTTGGTCATTCTTTCTCTCATTTTATCCCAGCCCATAAGTTAGAAAGGACAAGCAGTCCTGCAAGATGCCTTCCAGGGCTGGCTGCTGGAGAAGGCAGTCAACTGCACAGATACTTTGGACAATTTGGAGAGGGGGTGTGAAATACAGATGCTGAAATAGGCAAGCCCTGAATTCCAGTCGTGGGCAAATTACTCACCTTGCAAAGCCTTAGTTTCCTCCATCTGTACAGCAGGAATGATAATATTACCTGCCTCTCAGATGGAGGGGGAGAAGGAATGGAGGACTACATGAAGTCATGTATATCTAATGCTTAGCACAGAGAATGTGCTCAAAAAGGACTGCTGCTGCTGCTGCTGCTAAGTCGCTTCAGTCGTGTCTGACTCTGTGTGACCCCATAGACGGCAGCCCACCAGGCTCCCCCGTCCCTGGGATTCTTCAGGCAAGAACACTGGAGTGGGTTGCCATTTTCTTCTCCAATGCATGAAAGTGAAAAGTGAAAGTGAAGTTGCTTAGTCGTGTCCGACTCTTAGTGACCCCATGGACTACAGCCTTTCAGGCTTCTCCGTCCATGGGATTTTCCAGGAAAGAGTACTGGAGTGGGGCGCCATTGCCTTCTCTGCAAAAAGGATTAGTCATAGTAATAGTTGTTATTGTAATTATAAAATTATACTTGTACACTGTATAATATGTAACAACATCAATAATTAGTATATATTATAATAATTTATATGATCACAATAATTATATATAATTATACTATATGTGGGCTTCCCTGGTAGCTCAGCGGGTAAAGACTCCACCTGCAATGCAGGAGACCCCAGTTCAATTCCTGGGTCAAGAAGATCCCCTGGAGAAGGGATAGACTACCCAGTCCAGTATTCTTGGGCTTCCCTGGTGGCTCAGGTGGTAAAGAATCTGCCTGCAAGGTGGGAGACCTGGGTTTGATCCCTGGGTTTGGGAAGATTCCCTGGAAGAGGGCATAGCAACCCACTCCAGTATTCTTACCTGGAGAATCCCCATGGACAGAGTAACTGGGTGGGTTACAGACCATGGGGTTGCAAAGAGTTGGACACGACTGAGAAACTAAGCACATATACCCATGCTACATATATGTATTATATATAATATGTATATAATTTTATATAATAATATTATAGAATATATGTAATGTACATTGTATAACATATTGAGTAGAAATTATATTATGCTTAATGTTATTTATATTAAATATGTATTATATCTTATTACGTAACAGCATATAATAATAGTAATAGTTTTGAGATACGGACAGATCATCAGTCTACCCTTCCCCTGTGTGCATGTGACCACCCACACTGAGCTAGCTTCCTAGGGTTCGTGTGACAAAGTACCACAAATTGGGTGGTTTATAACAACAGAAATATTGTCTCCCAGTTCTGGAGGCCAGAAGCTGGAATCAAGCAGTCAGTGGCTTTGGCTCCTCTGAGGGGCTCTGCAGAAGAACCTGGCTTCCTGCTGCTTTCTAGCCTCTGGGGGCTGGCAACAGTCCTTGGCCTTCCTTGGCCTCTGGACACATCACTGTGATCTCTGTCACCACACGGCTTTCTCATAAACACACAGGTCATGCTGGATTCAGGGCTTCCCCTAATTGAGTGGGGCCTCATCTGAACTTGATTACATCTCCAGGACCTTCACAGGCACCTTTGATTAGCATGACTTCAGCATCCTTTTAGGGCACATAATTCATCCCTTAAGACCCACCTCTTTATGCTGGAGAGTTTTTCCTTTTCAGTTCATTCTTCTCAGCCCTTATCCTCTGTTGAGGAGTTAGTTTTGTAATTCTTTCAGATGCTCAGGTGAGTTCATTTCTGTGGCTGGACTGCCAGGTCTTGAGACAGAAACATTCCATGTAGAAAGGGGTGCACTGTCTTATCCATGGCTTTCCCTTCATTGTGAAGGAATTCGGTCACTGATTCAGCAAGAGCATTCTGAGGTCCTACTCTGTGCAACTAACCACCTGGGATTAAGGCTGAAAATGAGTGTGACCTTTGCAGATAGCACTGTGTGGAGTACGGGAGTGAGCAGTGAATTACACACAGTCCTGTCCACACAGGGATTCACAATCTCGTGGGAAGATAGTCAGAACATAAATAGATTGAAAAGCAAAATTATTATTATGGTATGGAAAGTAAAGGGCACAAGGAGAGCATGAACTGGGGCTGTGTCGAAGGCTGACTGGATTCACACAGCTGGTGGGAATCAAGGCTCCATCTCCTGCCTCCTGAGTCTCTTTTTTTGGCTGTGCCGTCTCTGTTGCCGTGCGGGCTTTCTCTAGCTGGGGGCAGCGGGGGCTGCTCTCTAGTTGCGGTGCTTGGGCTTCTCTCGTCGTGGAGCACAGGCTCCAGATGTGCGGGCTCAGGATTTGCAGCACGTGGGCTCAGCAGTTGTGGTGCATGGGCTTAGTTGCTCCACAGCATGAGGGGTCTTCCCGGACCAAGGATCAAACCTGTGTCCCCTGCATTGACAGGTGGATTCTTAACTGCTGGACCACCAGGCAAGTCCTGACTCCCGAGCCTTAGGTCCTGCCTGTGATAGGGTAAGGAAGAGAGTATTTAAACAACACCCCACCCCCTACCCCCAGCTAAGTCGCCATCAGGTACTTGAAGAGGCCATACCTTCCTGGACCTGTGACCATGGCCTTAGGAAAAATTCCCAGCTGAATAGTCGTGATTTTAATACTAGATTGTAGGCTGCTCCTCACTGGAGCTAGCCAAGGGGCTTAAGTAGCAGCAGCTGGGCATCCTGTCTTTAGCATCAGTGGTGCACGGTTATTCTGAGTTTAGATGAACCTGTTGGTGGGTGGGTCGAGGACAAAAGGAAGAAAGAGGCCAGAGGTCAGCTTGATCCTCACAGGGTAACCATGATGCCCCAAAAGACACATTTGACTGCATGCTTGTCCTTCCTGCCCTGCTTCTAAAGCACATTTTCACAGTGCATTTGAGAAATTCTTACTGGTGAGTTCTCCCACAGAACTCAGCAGGAAGCTGGAACAACATGCCTTCTGGGTGTGTTGTAGATTTAATTAATTTGCCTGAGAATACTTCAATTGCTTTCTCTCTCATATGAATGAAATCCACATGATTTCCAATCAGTTTCTATGGTTTTTCTTGCTCTGTTCAGATACATTAATTAGCTTGTCAGTTCATTATGGATATTGCCTTTTCCCTCCCTTCAAAGTTAAGCCCATATTAATTTAGTTTTGATTTCCACAGTGTTTAAAAATAGAGCAAAAATTATTTTGAGTAGCGTATAATCAGGCCTGTAGGTATTTAAGGGGTTTGTCACAGGCATCCAGATTTTCATTGCGTTTCTCTTTTCCTGGGCTAGAGATGTGACTGTAATCTCCTGTCTTACCTTGCAGCAAGGTGAGTCAGTCTCAGTTTTCTCTATAAATATTTAGTGTCACTTAAAAATCCATGGCTCTTGACCTGCCACGCAGTCCCCTGCTCTGGAAACCATCAAGACTGTCCTTAGGGTAGGCCTCAGTAAATATATCTTCATGAAGAGGAAGATTAGTTGTGCCTTTTTAATTTAGTGTTGAAAAGCATGGAAAGCGCAGGCTCCCTCATCCTAAGACACTGGGGGCCATCATTTGACGCTGTTCCAAAAGGCTGATGTTTTCAATTCGAGTGCCGTCCTCCGGGCTGCTCAGCCACAGCCCGGGTGACAGCAGTGGGTGCATGACTCACTCGGGCAGCGGTGGCGGCCCTGTGTCTCTGGTTCTTCACCTTCTTTTACTCCCAGGACAGCAGTGCTCAGACATGGCCACACTTTTGGATTGCTTGGGGGAAAATTGTAGAAAATCCAGGTGCCTGGGCCCCATCCAGCCCAAGTGAATCAGAATCTGAGTAGAGCCTGGTATTTTTTTTTTAATCTTTTATTTTGTATTGGGGTATAGCCGATTAACGATGTTGTGATAGTTTTAGGTGACCAATGAAGGGACTCATACATATACATGTATCCATTCATATACACATACATATATGTATGTCCATTCTCCAACAAACCCTAGAGCCTGGTATTTTTTTTGTTTATTACTTACTTGGCTGCACTGGGTCTTAGCTGTGGCATGTGGGATCTTCAGGATCTTTATTTGTGGCGTGGTGGGAGGGGGGAGGCGTCTATTTCCCTGACCAGGGATTGAACCCAGACCCCCTGTGTTGGAAGTGCAGTCTTAGCCACTAGACCACCAGGGTAGTCCCAAACCTGGTACTTTCAATACCTGATGGACAGCCAGGTTTGACAAGCACTGATTGTTTGAAGGCCTGGTAGGAATGGGGTGATGAGCACCAAATTGCGCCACCCCAAAAAGGTACATTGAAGTTCTAGTGCCCTAATTCCTTAGCATGTGACTTTATTTGGAGATAAGGTTTTTGCAGAAGAGGTCAAGTAAAGATGAGGCTGTTTGGATGAACCCTAATGCTGCCCTTTTAAGAAAGGGAAACTTAGAGACAGCACACAGGGACAGAGCCAAGGGGCGATGAAGGCGGAAACCATGCTGATGCTTCTATAAGCCCTGGAATGCCACGGGTAGCTGGCAAACCTGCAGAAGTGGGGTGGGAGGCATGAAACAGACTTTGCCTCACAGTCCTCGGGAGAAACCAGCCCTGCTTACACCTTGATCTTTTGGCCTCCAGAACTGTGAGATACTAAGTTTCTGTTGTTCCCAGCCACCAGCAGGTGGTACTTGGTGACAGCAGCCCCAGGCATCCAGTGCAGGGCCTTGTGATCCTACATGTGGAGGTAGCCCCTGGCTTCTGGGAGTTCCAGTTCATGCTTAAATGTGTCTGAACCAGGCAGCATCTCTCAAAGACCCCCTCCTCCAGCCCAGGGCCGAGGGCTACGAGGACAGGCTTCAAAGGTGCATCCCCACGTATCACGTCTGCTCGGGCTCACTCAGTCCTGTCCACTCTCTTCCAATCAGGCAAAACACTCCTGAGGAGGTGATGCTTTGCATCTTTCCAGGATCCCTGTTCTGGCTGCTGATGCCAGTGACCCTTTGGCTGGTCCTCCCTATACCCACTTTCTTTCCCTTTTCCTGAAGCCCCAGCAGGGGTTGAGCCATCCTTTCCCACATGCTGGAGGTTGGATAGACTCTTGAGATGCCTGGGGCTCTGTCTCTGGCCCCCAAAGACTTCAGGGACATCCTCACATCCACCATGTTGGTGTCACCTGCTGTCCCCTGGCTGGAAGTCCATTTCAACTTGGATCTGAACACAGCAACATTCTTCCTATGAAATAAACATTCCTAGTGACTTGTACTACAAGGAGCATCCCTGGCTTGCTTCTGCCAAGTAAAACTCTTCATGAAAACTGTTAACGTACAGATGACATGCTGGGTGAAACACCAGCCATTTCTACTCTGGGCCTACCAGATTCATTCCAAATGACCACAATGACCATGAAACATCAGAATATCGTTTCAGAAAATTCCTGAACATGAGGCAGATGCGATGATCTGTAGTTTATTTGTCAAAACATCCAGGTAGAAAGTAGAAAACTCAGTTTGCCATCCAAACCTTTATTTTATGTATCTGGGATAGAAGAAATTGAGGCCCTGAATGTTTCAATTCTTACTAGTTTTTGCCTGAGCTCTTAACTCCCACCTCCCCCCAGCCCTCCTCAGCTGCAGTAACTGAGGCTGGGTGCCTGATCCAGGTCAGTAAATGTAGCAGACTCTCTCTCCCTGAGTGGGTGAGGCCTGAAGTTCATCTTGCTCCCGAGAGGCTGGTGGTGCTGTGTGCATGAGCCCATGCTTACTGAAAGCCCAGAGGCTTTACCTAGGGGCAGTGGGATGTAGCAGTTAAAGATGAGAACCTGGGAGTCAGAGCTGGGTGGGTTTCTGCTCACTGGCCCTGCAATCTTGGGCTGCTCTGTAACCTCACCAAGCTCCTGCTCCCTCTTCTGTAAAATGAAGTTCACGAAAAACTCCTTGTTAAGGTTGTTGCGAGGTCATGGGAGACGTTACACAGAAACACTTGATTCAGGTTAAGTCCACCTGGACTAACAGGGGCTCCTGTTACCTTTAACACCTCAGTTCCTCCTGCTATGCACCGCTGTGCCTATGGCTTCCGGCCCAGGTTCCCTGTGAAATCATTGCTCCTCCCAGGGTCTTTTTTGGTCTGACTGATGACCCCTTACCTTGCATCTGCTTGGGGCCCTCCTTGAATTCAGGTGGTCCACAGAGAACTATGATGTCACCATCCACCCTGCCCACTGGACTTTAGGCATCACCTCCACCCAGACTGGAACCCCTGAAAGAATGACAGTAGCGGATGGAATGCAATTATTCATCCCTTTTGGTTAGTGCAGGAGGGGTCAGCTCAGCCTCCAGCCCAGCCTTGTTCTGTCCCACTATCCTCATCTCACAGGTCAGCTACTGAGGCATCAGCAGACCATGGGACCCAGCTGCCTGCCTCGGGACCTTGGCATGTGATAAACATCAGGACTTCAGGGGAAAACAGATCACACATTTGTGAGGATCTGTATTTCGAATCGTCATAGACATTCATCTGTCTTCTTATTCTCTGTGGAAGAGGAAATAGAAAGCAAAACCCATCTCATTATAGAAACCTGAAAATGGATGCATATCTGTATGGGTCTCTCGGTGCTGTTATAGGCAAAACACTGAATTACAAAGCAAAGTGAGAACTTCAATAAAACATGTGTCTGTGTGTGTGTGTGTGTGTGTGTGTGAGAGAGAGAGAGAGAGAGAGAGAGAATGACACTTGTCCAGATAGATCTTCAGGGAAGGGCCAGCCAAGTCAGCCTTGCACAAACTCAGCCCTCAGTTGAGAGCGCTCCCTGCTTCCTGCCCCACACCTGTCTGGTTCATCTGTCTGCTTCCAGCCAACTGGGAGCATCTCGGGACCTAGTCTTATATTCTCGACAGAGCTGGGTTTCTGGCACATAGTAGGTGCTCAGTAAACACTGGACAAGGGTGAAAACTAGGTCCTACAGTGTGGGCTTCCTGAGCCTATCCTCACTCATGGCAATTTCAAGCGTGGCCTACGCTTGTCAATTTCTTCTCTTTAAAAACACGCGCCTCCTGGGTGCTAGATACTTACTGAATACTTTTTCCATATACTATTTTGTTTTGTTTTTTTCAATGTGGACCATTTTTAAAAGTCTTTATTGAACTTGTTGGGCTTCCCTGGTGGCTCGGGTGGTAAAGTATCTGCCTGTAATGCAGGAGACCCAGGTTCGATTGTGGGGTCGGGAAGATCCTCTGGAGACGGGAATGGCAACCCACTCCAGTATTCTTACCTGGAGAATCCCATGGACAGAGGAGCCTGGTGGGCTACAGTCCACGGGGTTGCAAGAGTTGGACACGACTGAGCGACCAGCACTTTCACTGGAACACTTTCACTGAATTTGTTATACTATTTCTGCTGTTTTATGTTTTGGTTTTTTGGCTGCAAGGCATGTGGAATCTTAGCTCCCCAGACAGGGTTCGAAACTGCACCCCCTGCATTGGAAGGTAAAGTCTTGACCACTGGACTGCCGGAGAAGTCCCTCCATGTAATGTTTAGCTCCCTTCTCATACAAGGATCTTGTGAGGAAGGTATTCTTAGCCTCATTTGGCAAAGGAGGCCCCTGAGACTCAGCGGTGGAAGAGTTAGCTTTGGTCATGCAGCTGAACAGACACAGAACCAGGAGTCGGGCTTGGTCTTTGCTTAGTTACTCAGCTCTTTTATTTGTATTTAACTTTTAAAGCTCTTGAACCACATCCATTGCAACAGTACAGTCACGTGGTTTTGAGGGCAGGAACCGAGTGTCGTATTTCTTTGAAACTCCCACAGGGTCAGGAGTATCTGATAAAGACTTGTTGATTGATCCCCATAAAAGGCCTTGATAGCAGACAGCTGACCAGTCTCATGACAAACCTTTCTCTTTGAGAACCTTCAGACCCACGAGCTGGCTCCAGGACGCAGGGGTGAAAGCAAAGTATTATGTTTGAGGACAGGAGACCCTGCCTTGCCAGGAGCAGTGGGCATGAGTCAAGTTCATGGTTAAGGTTCTTAATATTTTATAACCTTCTGTGGCCTGTATACACAGAGACAGGCAGTCAGCATGGATTAAGGGAGCCCCAGTTAACCCCTAACCATAGCTGGTCACTGCACAGAAGTGGGCCGCCAGGTACTGAAGATTAACTGGTCTGGTTTATCAGCCTGGGCACATTAGTTTGCCCACATTGCAGCAGCTGAAGGTCCCTCAGCTGAGTGGCATGAATTGTATGTAGGTCGGGGCAATGGCAAGTTCTTGCAAGGTGGAGGGTTTGCGAGAATGCCGGCCTGCATTGTGTTATGTGAGTGTATTAGTTGCTAGAGCTGCCATGGCAAGTCCTACAGACTGGGCGGTTTCAACAACAGAGATATTTTCTTTTTTTTGAATTCTTGAGGCTGGAAGTCTGAGATCAAGGTGCTGCCAGGGTTGGTTTCTCCTGTGGCCTCTGTCCTTGGCTTGTTGATGGCCGTCTTCTCCCTGTGTCTTCAAATAATGTTTCCTCTGTGTCCTAATCTCCTCTCTGGATGTAGGGGGGACACGTGTCCCTGTGGCCGATTCATGTTGATGTATGGCAAAACCCATTGAAATATTGTCAAGTAATCATCCTCCAATTAAAATAATTAAAAAATATAGTATTCATTCACTGCAGGCTTTCCTGGTGGCTCAGATGGTAAAAAATCTGCCTGCAATGCAGGAGACCCGGGTTCAATCCCTGGATTGGGAAGATTCCCGGGAGAAGGGAATGGCAACCCACTCCAGTATTCTTGCCTGGAAAATCCCATGGACAGAGGAGCCTGGTGGGCTACAGTCTGTGGGGTTGCAAAGAGTTGGACACGACTGAGCGACTAACACTTATTAATTAATTTTTAAAAAACATGTATTAATTTGGCTGCATGAAGTCTTAGTTGCGGCATGTGGGAGCTTTTGTTGCAGTGCGCAGACTCTCTAGTTAAGGCACTCAGGCTCAGGAGTCGCAGTGCATGGGCTTAGTTGCTCCACGGCAGGTGAGATCTTAGTTTCCTTGACCAAACCTTCGTCTCCTGCATTGCAAGGCGGTTTCTTAACCCCTGGACCACAGGGAAGTCCCCTAATCTCCACTTCTTATAAGGATACCAATCAGGTTAGACTAGTGGCCACCCTAACTTCACAAGTCGCAAGTGTCAGTCACTCAGTTGTGCCTGACTCTTTGCAACCCCATGGACTGCAGCCCACTAGGCTCCTCTGTCCATGGGATTTTCCAGGCAAGAGTACTGGAGTGGGGTGCCATTGCCTTCTCCAGGGGATCTTCCCGACCCAGGGATCAAACCCAGGTCTCCTGCACTGCAGGCAGATTCTTTACCATCTGAGCTATGGGGGAAGCCACGCTAACTTCATTACCCCTTTCAAGACTCTATCTTTAAAGGCAGTGACGTTCTAAGTCCTGCAAGTTAGGGCTTCAGCACATTTATTTGGAGAGGGGATACAGTTTAGCCCCCTAACAATGAGATCATTGATATGGTCACCAAAAAGGCTTATTGTAGATGGATGCCCCACACCCCTGCAGTTGCTATGCCATTTGAAATTGTAAAAGAAGTTGTTTCCTGTTGTGGCTGGCTGGGCCATAAGATGTGTGTCAGGAAGCTTTAACTTAGGGACCCAGAATCAAAGCTATGCTCCAGGAATTAATAAGGAGAGATGATTCATATCCTCCAAATCAGGAAGCTTTGAAGTATGAAAGAGAGAGCTGTTAATAAGTGTATGGGGTCAGCAGATAAAGACTTAGGAAGGTCTGGCAAACTGGAGTCATTAGTCTTTTCGTTAATAAATCATGTTACCATACTTTTCTGCTCTCCAGTCTTACACTGAGCTAGGTCAGTGTATCACTTGCATTGAACCTACAAGAACCTCTAATTTGTTTGTTCTTGATTTCAAGATATGCTTAACCGTGTTAAAGTTCTTAGTGGCAAGGAACAGAGCCTGACTCTGCTTTGAGCAGAAGTAGAATTTTTATAAAGGATGTTGGTGGCTCACATCTCTGGGAGGGCCAAGGAACAAGACTGCGGGGCAGAGTCAGGAACGACGCGCAGAACTGTCCAGTGAGGCCTCGAGGGGCGCACACGGCAGCCTGGGCTTTGATACCGCGTGTCCTGGGTGCTGGGCGTGGCCTCTGGTCTGGACAATTGAGCCTGTCGCTTAGCTTCCTCCCTTGCTCCTTGTATTCCATCCCGTTCTCTGCGTGGCAGCCAAAGCGATCTTTGAAAACTGCCAGTCATGTCACCTCTCTCCTCTGTCCTCCCGTGAGGTGTGGACTGCGGACTGGGTGGTTTCTTCTGGCCCTCCTCTCCCTGCCCTTGCCTTCTGCGTTCCTTAGTCGCAAGCTCTTCCCACCTCGGTGCCTTTGCATGGCTGCTGTTCCCTCTGCCTGGTGCCCTCTGCCCCAGGGGAGCCAGTTCCTGCTTCTGATTCAGGTTTTTACTTAAATACCATGTTCTCAGAACAGAGGCCTTTTCTGACCATGCAGTCCACAGAAACCGTTCCCTCCAAATGACTCCAGTCATGATAATAGCACACCGGGTTATTGCAGCCCTTGTCTGAAACGTTGTCCACTTTTTTGCTTGCACTTTGGGGTCTGTGTCTGGGCTCTAGACTGTTTTCTGTAAGCGCCCCTGCTGTTCCCTGCTCTCTCTTCATCCCCAGGCCCTGCCCAGCCCAGGTCAGTGCTCAGTAAATGCTGGGCCTCTTCGTCTTCAAATGCTTGCTGGACAAATAGGGAAGGGGTAGATTCAGCAGAGAGGAAGCAGGGGAGGGGAGTTTGTGTGTTCCGAGACAGGGCTGGGGGGTCAAACACTCCCTTCTCTACCCTGTCGGAGTGAGCATGAGTTGGCTGATTCTAGGACCCCAGGACGCACAAGGCTGACTGCCCACAGGACAGGAGGAAGGGCCAGCCCTTCCGTGCCCTCTCCCTGGCAGTGGCCCCATCAGGAGGCTTTTTCTGCAGAGTAAGCCCTCCTCACAGGCCTGTGGGTTCAGGGAGGGAGGAAAAAAAAAAAACAAAACACAACTTCTCTCTGGCTCCAGCTTCCGGTTCCGGGTTAACTGTTTTGGGTGGGGCCTGGGCATCCCTAGCGGTGAAAACAGCTCCTCTGGTGCTTCTCAGATGGGGCTGAGCTGGAGAAGTGGGCAGCGGGTAAGCCCTCAATTTCCACAGCTCACAATCCCCTCTGCTCCTGCATTCAGCATCTCAGCTTTGCTGGGACCACGGTGGATACCCAGGGCCCTCAAGATGCCAGGTAGGGCGCTGGCAGGATCCTGCTTGGCTGGGTTCCACCGGCTTCCAGGGGATGTGGCTGGGATCTACATCTGCCCTAAAGTATAATATGACAGCGAAGTGGGAGCCTTTGGGTTGACTTTAGTCCCTAGCCAGCTACTTCTGGAGGGCCGTGCATTTCAAAGGTACGGAGCTTACTCAGACATAAGTGGTTATGGTTCCCATTTTGCTAGTGTGATGTTTGCATGTGTGCGTGCATTTTCTCTGATGACCAGAATCCCCCAATCCCCCAGTTGAAGGGGTGCAGCAGGGTGGGATCCCCAGGCATAACTGGTTCCCTGCCAAGATATAATCCAATGGTAATATATCAAACCCCGCTCCCCCGCCTACAACCCTACATGCAGTATCTCAGACTTCCAAAGCCAGCCTGCTCAGGTGCACGCAATCAAGTTGTTTTCCTGGCTTTGCATGCAGGTCTCGGATGCCTCTGCTCCTGTATTCAGCATCTCAGTTTTGCTGGGACCACAGTGAATACCCCAACCCCTGGAGGACGCCAGGTAGGTCCTCTCAGTTCTGACTGCGTCTCTGGACCAAGCGGGGTCTTGTTGCCCCTCATCTCCGTGTCCTTCTGATGTTCACAGTCCTCTGCCTTCTGGATCCTTACCTGAAATTTTCCAGCAACATAGCCTGAGACTGTTGGTTCCATCTGTGTAGAAACCGTGTCCGAGCTATCACTATGTGCCTTGCACTTAAATACCGTACCTGGCGCTAAAGAATTGAAGGAATGAATGGTCTCCTACCTTTTGTTCTCTAGTTCTGACTCCAAGCACAGTTTCCTTTAACGTGGTTATTTGGGGGTAAGAGACAGGCTTCTGTTTTACCTGTAATGATGTTGTGTGGTGCTAGACTTTAGTCCAATAAAGGGCACAGCAGGGTTCTGGGATAAACCTCAGTAATTCCAGGTTAGACATCTGCAACAATGATAAATTTTGGTTGAATTTATGAGCTGTGATCTCAGTCATTCTTCATCCTGGTTATACTTTAAAATCACCTGAGGAGGGTTTTTAACTGTAGATGTTGGGTTCCTGTGCAGATTAATGGAAACCTAATGCCCGGGATTTGAGCCTTGGGGATCTTTACAGGTGATTCTGCAGCCCACTGATGGCTGAGAGCTATATATATGTAAGTGTGAGATAGACAAAACCTGGTGTCTTGGAAACACCAGATTTTCATCTTACAGAAAAGCCTGGGAGTGGTCGAGTTGCTTCTAGCAGGCCATTTGGAAACTGCCTGATGTCTTAGAACAGTGGTTCTTAAAATGGGGTCCCAGGAACTGGAACTTCAGTATAACCTGGAAATCTGTAGGAAATGCAAGTTTCTTGTCTGAGTCCAGACCCACTGAAGCCAAGACTCTGGGAATAAAGCTTAGTAATCTGCAGTTTAACAAGCCCTCCAGGTGCTTCTACTGCAGACTCAAGTTTGAGAACCACTGCTTTAGGGCACATCCGTGGCACCTGGAGGAAGTCTGCCCCGCGGGCGTCTGCTCCCCTCCACCTATGCTGTCTTGACTGGGTTCATTATCAGACCCAAATCCACCCATGCAACCGGTATTAACCAAACCTCTACAACAGCTGGTACTATTCCAGGCTCTGGAGATGCAAAGGTGAGCAAGTTAGACAATGTCCTTGCTCATAAGTCCATTGGGGAGGACAGATATTATTTCAAAACAATAGCCTAATTATGTGATAAATGATGAAACCTGCTGTGTGGGAAAAATTAGCTTATGATGGGGAAGCTGACTTCATTTGACAGCACAGCCTACTCGAAGGAAGTGACCTTGGAGCTGGGACCTTAAGATTAGTACGAGTTAGTAGGTGAGGGGCGTTTGTGGAAGGAGAGAGAGATTCAGATGTGGGGAGGGCAGGCATGCAGGCTGTGCAGTGGGCGACAGCATGACACTCAAGGTGCTGCGAGGCCAGTGTGGTGGGAGGAGGGGCACTGGACAGATGGGCAGCAGAGCAGGGAGCCTCAGTGGTAGTGGGTGTAGTGGTCATTGTGTGTGTGTGTGTGTGTGTTCATGCACACACATATATACATATTATATATATTTGTTGTTGTTCAGTTGCTAAGTTGTGTCCAACTCTCTGTGACCCCATGGGTCGTGACTGCAGCACGCCAGGCTCCCCTGTCCTTCACTATCTCCTGGAGTTTGTTCAAATTCATATCCATTGAGTCAGTGATACCATCCAACCATCTCATCCTCTGTTATCCCCTTCTCCTTTTGCCTTCAGTCTTTCCAGCATCAGGGTCTTTTCCAATGAGGCAGCTCTTTGCATCAGATGGCCAAAGTATTGGGTAATATATACATATTATATACACATTATAATATATATCATATATTTAATGTATTTCTATATATTATAATCTATATACTATATAATATGTATGTATATGTTATATACATATAGCCTCTATTTATAGTAGATCTATTCTTGCCTGGAAAATCCCATGGACGGAGGAGCCTGCTGGGCTGCAGTCCATGGGGTCGCTAAGAGTTGGACATGACTGAGCGACTTCACTTTCACTTTTCACTTTCATGCATTGGAGAAGGAAATGGCAACCCACTCCAGTGTTCTTGCCCCCCAGGGACGGGGGAGCCTGGTGGGCTTCCATCTATGGGGTCGCACAGAGTCGGACACAACTGAAGCGACTTAGCAGCAGCAGCATTGATGTATATAGTAATGTGTATAGTGACTACGGTATTTACATATAAGTAATATGTGTGTATATATTGTATATACATATATCAGATGTGTAGTATATAGAATATAATACAGTATATACATTGGCTACGGTAGTTTGGCCACTGGATCTCTGTGATTCCTTCTCTGATCACAACCCCTCATGTCCTAGGCACGATTCTGCATCACTACTAACTCCCCAGCCTTGCTGCTTTTCATCCACCACATTCACCTCATTTTGCAGTAATGACAGCCCCCAGGAAAAGCCCAGATTGGATTAGTGCAGGGGACTGTTATCTCAGCACCCTGGGGATACACAGCTGGGATTCACAGCTGTGACAAGTTGGTTCAGCCTGACTCCTTTTCTTTAATTATCTAAACAAAGTAATTCCAAGGCCCAGGAAATCTAGCTGGAGTCAGTTCACGGACGACTCAAAAGGCACCGGAGAACAATGAAAAGTTTATGGTTCTCCAAACTATAGTAAAAAGCCAGGATTTATTGATTCGTCCGAGTAGCCCTCTAGAGCTCAGATTTCTCACAGAAATTGCTGTTCAGGAGGTTTAAATGCAAATGCCATAGTGTTCCAGTCTCCCTAGGGAATTTCACTTTGTCATGAGACTAAGTTTGTGGATCTCTTCCTCATCTAATGTTTTTGAATCAAACTTCAATTCAGCACTTTGCATTTTTTGAAGGAGGCTAAGGTGCAGTGTGAAATTCCAGGAATTTCTTAGGGAAGTCACAGTGGCAAAGATCGCATGTTCTCAGCAGCCCATGAAAGGTGCTCACAGATGCGGCTGGATCTAATATGATGTGAGGATGTGGAGAGAGGGTGATACTTCTGATGTGTGTGTGTGTGTGTGTAGGGTGGGTGATAAATGAAGCATCATTTCCTTCTGGAGAGAATAGGCTTTCTTTCCTTCATTGATTTGAATTACTCTTTGGACCAAGAGGTTGTGGAGGTGGATAGGGAAGAGTGCACAGAAAGGAAACACTTGGCCTGTGAATTTGAGGGAAATGGCAGTACAAGCAAGGAGAACACAATCAAGTGAGACAGAGCTGCTGCTGCTGCTGCTAAGTCGTTTCAGTCGTGTCCGACTCTGTGCGGCCCACCATAGATGGCAGCCCACCAAGCTCCCCCGTCCCTGGGATTCTCCAGGCAAGAACACTGGAGTGGGTTGCCATTTCCTTCTCCAATGCATGCAAGTGAAAAGTGAAAGTGAAGTCGCTCAGTCGTGTCCGACTCTTCGCAACCCCATGGACTGCAGCCCACCAGGCTCCTCCGCCCATGGGATTTTCCAGGCAAGAGTACTGAAGTGGGGTGCCATCGCCTTCTCCAAGACAGAGCTGCAGGAAGATGCTAAAACAAAAAGAGCTGGGGATGAGATAAGGCAGGGATCACCTGTATTTGAGAGGGCTTCTCTACAGAGTCATGACGTGATAAAAGTCAAATGAACGGAAATGCAGGTTGAAACTCGTGGTTTAAAATAATGCATTGGCTGAAATGGTGAACTGGTAAATATGAGTATCACCCCAATTTTTTCAGATATTGATAATTTTGTTTTGCCAGAGAGGCAATTCAGCAGTGCTTTATATCTGAGTAAGCATTTCTGCTCATTTTCTAGCATATCAAACGGTAGTCATGGTTTTGGATTTTTACTGCTTTTGTATTTTAATTCCAATTTACTTTCAGGCATTTGTGACTCCTTTAGTTGCTAATCAATGTGTTCATGAATTCTTAAAATTTTGCCTTTGGCTGTTAGCAAATTCACCATCTGGAAAAAAATGGTTAAAAGCGAATCTTTGTAATCATCAGCTCAGGTTTTTTCCTGCCATCCTGAATGCATGTGAAACCAGTTGAGTCCGTTTTCAAAGTTACTATTTTAAATTGTTAATTCACTTTTCAGTTATGGGGTGACAGCTGTCCCAGTGTGCCTGGGACTGAGGGGTTTCCAGTGAAACTTTGAGTGCTGAAACTGCGAGTGTCCAGGGCAAAAGGATATGGTAGCCGTCCCAGGTGGCCCTGCCTGCTGGGCAGAGATTGCCAGCTCCACCCCAAACACTCACATTTTTCTTTCATGGTGTCACATTTTTGTCTAGCCAGGGACACATTTCCCAGGCTCCTTTGCGTCCAGGTGTGGCCACGTGACTGGTTCTCATCAATGGCTGTCATGTTAGCAAAAGTGATTCAGAAGCAGGTGCTTCTCTGCTGGCTTCTCTTACATTACCTGGGTGCTGACACCTAAGGCAGCCTTGGGAATGCCATGCACTGCAAATGGAAGAGCCACTGTGGACCTGGGTCAGTGGTTGACTGCATGTGGCCAAGGTGCCCCACCACCCACATGTCACCACTGCTGTGGGGCAAACAGGATACAAGCTTCTATTGGGTGTCAGAAGTGAGGAGTCAGTGTGCCAGCAGGCAGCGCTATTATAATTAATATAGCTGTCCAACCTTTTAAGCTATTTTTTGACCATTTGATTGTATATTCTTTTTAAAATTTTTAAAAGGCTAGGCAGTTTTACCATACAAGTTTTTTATTTTTTTTAAACAGTTCATGATATTCTGTGGGGCTTCCCGGTGGTAAAGAATTCACCTACCACTTCAGGAGACATGGGTTTGATGGGTCCTGACCCTGACATGGGTCAGGAAGATCTCCTGGAGAAGGAAATGGCAACCCACTCCAGTATTCTTGCCAGGAAATTGCACAGAGCTACCTAACATCCATGGGGTCCCAAAGAGTTGGACATGACTGGGTGACTAAGCACGATGTTCTGTGGTCACCATTTGATATGACTCTCGCTGACAAGTCTAAAGGCTGAAACTTCCCAATGTGGATTCAGACTCAGTTTGGGCTTTGGCAGAGAATTCTTAGAACAAGAGTGGCAGGTGTATCAGTGAGGAAAGGCCTGCTGGCAGATTTCTCATTTCAGAGGGCCTGGGGTGAAGGAAGGATATGAGATTACTGCAGGTAATAGTCTTCATTCCATTCAACCTACAACCTAATGCATTCATTATCCCTTATCTGAGGCTCATGAAAACTGCATCTTGACTCCAAATATAGCTTCTCTAAGAAAGCTTAGAAGGGCTGGCAGCTCTGTAAATACTCAGGGTATCAGCAACCACTTTACCAACCAGAATTCCCCTTAGATTTTTTTTTAATCTTGGAATAATAGTGCTTACCTTTGTGAATTAAATGAAACAATGTATTTTAAAATACCTAGCAAGATTTAAAATGGATAACAAGGACCTAGTGTATAGCACAGGGAACTCTGCTCAGTGGTATGCGGCAGCCTGGATGGGAGGGGAGTTTGGGGGAGAATGGATACATGCATGGGCTTTCAGGGTGGTGCTAGTGGTAAAGACTTTTTCTGCCAATGCAGGAGACGCAAGAGACATAGGCTTGATCCCTGGGTGGGGAAGATTCCCTGGAGGAGGGAATGGCACCCTACTCCAGTATTTTTGCCTGAAAATTCCATGAGATAATCTGTATGTATGGCTGAATCCCTTTGCTCTTCACCTGCAACTATCCCAACATTGTTGTTAATTGGATTTACCCCAATACAAAATAAAAACTTAAAGACAAGTAAAATACCTGGCAATTCCTGACACTTAGTAGATGCCTTGTAAACCTTTGCTTCCCCCCTTTTCCCCTTACAAAAACAAAAATGACATTTTCCTCTCCTTTTACTAACATTCAAATGTTCTAGGGTAGTGAATCCATCTGAGTCCTTGAGAAGCAGATGAAATTAGATGTGCAGGTGATTCATTGTAGAAAAATAGGGGAGAACAGGAGAGAAGATAACCTTCAGACTGAGATGCTGGTCTGACATCTGGGAGAGGAGAAAGTGTTGGGGAGAAGAGCTTGAGAGTTTGGTGCAGGTTTGAGATGCTCTTGGCCAGACAACACGGAGTCCAAGCAAAGACTGCCTGTTGGAGGATGGTGCTTTGGGAGGACTCGCCTGTCCCTGGTGTCCCCACTGGGCCCAGGCACCGTCCTGACAGCCCACTATATCCCCTGCAGCAGCTTCTCTTTGGAGGAAAGAATTGAATGGTGCAGTCTTGTAATTACTAGGTATAATGGGGAATCCCCCCAACAAATGCACAGCAAAAACCCAACAACCAAAAAATCTCAATTGAGAGTTTCTCATAGATTTCAGGTTAGAGTGTAACTAAACCTTTACTGACTATACCAAAGCCTTTGACTGTGTGGATTACAATAAACTGTGGAAAATTCTGAAAGAGATGGGAATCCCAGACCACCTGATCTGCCTCTTGAGAAATTTGTATGCAGGTCAGGAAGCAACAGTTAGAACTGGACATGGAACAACAGACTGGTTCCAAATAGGAAAAGGAGTACGTCAAAGCTGTATATTGTCACCCTGCTTATTTAACTTATATGCAGAGTACATCATGAGAAACACTGGACTGGAAGAAACACAAGCTGGAATCAAGATTGCCGGGATAAATATCAATAACCTCAGATATGCAGATGACACCACCCTTATGGCAGAAAGGGAAGAGGAACTCAAAAGCCTCTTGATGAAAGTGAAAGTGGAGAGTGAAAAAGTTGGCTTAAAGCTCAATGTTCAGAAAACGAAGATCATGGCATCCGGTCCCATCACTTCATGGGAAATAGATGGGGAAACAGTGGAAACAGTGTCAGACTTTATTTTTCTGGGCTCCAAAATCACTGCAGATGGTGACTGCAGCCATGAAATTAAAAGACGCTTACTCCTTGGAAGGAAAGTTATGACCAATCTAGATACCATATTCAAAATCAGAGACGTTACTTTGCCAACAAAGGTCCAGCTAGTCAAGGCTATGGTTTTTCCTGTGGTCATGTATGGATGTGAGAGTTGGACTGTGAAGAAGGCTGAGCGCCGAAGAATTGATGCTTTTGAACTGTGGTGTTGGAGAAGACTCTTGAGAGTCCCTTGGACTGCAAGGAGATCCAACCAGTTCATTCTGAAGGAGATCAGCCCTGGGATTTCTTTGGAGGGACTGATGCTAAAGCTGAAACTCCAGTACTTTGGCCACCTCATGCGAAGAGTTGACTCATTGGAAAAGACTCTGATGCTGGGAGGGATGGGGGGCAGGGGGAGAAGGGGACGACAGAGGATGAGATGGCTGGATGGCATCACTGACTCGATGGATGTGAGTCTGAGTGAACTCCGGAGTTGGTGATGGACAGGGAGGCCTGGTGTGCTGTGATTCATGGGGTTGCAAAGAGTTGGACACGACTGAGTGACTGAACTGACTGAACTGAAACCTTCAACAGGGCTTCCCTGGTGGCTCAGCAGTTAAAAATCAGCCTGTCAATGCAGGAGACATGGGTTCAATCCCTGGGTCGGGAAGATCCCCTGGAGAAGGAAATGGCAAACCCACTCCAGTGTTCTTGCCTGGAGAATCCCATGGACAGAGGAGCTTGGTGGGCTACAGTCCATGGGGTTGCAAAGAGTCAGACACAACTGAGTTACTAAACAACAACAAACCTTCAGTAGCTGAGAAGAACAAACTAGTGAAAAGTCCCGCTAAGAAAGCTTAGATTTTGGTGAAATAGCCCATAGGCAGAAAACGGCTCCCATGTAACAAAATTCAAAGTGGTCTGGAAGCCTGGGAACTCAGGGCTGCCTGTCACAAGCTGGGCTCACATCAGGTCCTGCAGATGAGCCTGCGGTGTAACCTCCATGGAGGTTCCATCACAGAGAATCATGTCTTACGATTAATCCTCCACTTGTATAAAATGAGATGTGCCCCTAGGCCTCCAGCAAGCCAGGAGAGGTAGCTTGCAGACTGAGGTGGAAGCAGGTTTGGGGAAACATCTTTTTGTTTTCTGTGCCCCTAGGAGACAAAGGTTCAGAGGAGAGTTAACAGGCGGTTTAGAGACCCAGGGACTTTGTTTCCACCTTTTTCACTGGTTCACATTACTTAGCTGATCTGGGTTTCAGTCTTTAGTATAAAATGGGAGTCGCTCTATGCTGCCATTTCTAATCTTCTCATGGGAGACTGGCAGATGCAAATTTTAAATTGATCCTGAATACCAGGTGTGAGTCTGGGGGCTGAAGTTTACAGAATTTGTCGGGACCTGTTTTAGAAAAAAGAAAGAACATATTTGAAACAAAATTAGGTGAATGAAGAATTAGAAGAATGAAGAAAGAAAGCCCAACAGATTACAAATTGGAAATACCCAACAAGTATCACACAAATCACAAAACCCAGAAAAAGAGTCTAATATGTTAATGGACTCGAATACTTGTCCCACCTTTATGTTTCCCCTACTTTTTTGTCCACCCCTTCTTAGGACAGTGATTTTTGTAATATTATACCAAGATCATATTATCTTTCTATAGAGAGACTAGAAAGATAATTCAGACTTTCTGTAGCATCATGGATCACAAAGGGTTTCAGAGTTTCATAAGATCAAAATATTTTAAATTGATACATAAGATCAAAATATTTTCAATTGATTTTTAAGTTTAAATGAGTTAATACATAAAACATGTGACTTCGTTTCTGAAGTATAAGATATTTGTGTTAAATTGCCATAGGTTTGTGTTTTATGGACAGAAGCATACTAGTAACTTCTGTGCAGTTCCCAGGGAAATAAAAAAATAATGCGTGGCATGTTTGTAATTGTATTATTGAGCATATTCTTGACAAGAGGACTTCTGTTTTAACTAGGCACCTGTGGGAATGGAATTCTCTGCTCACATTTTTCACGTCTGGGGATGGGAAGGGTTTTCTGAGACAAGCTTTGGGCTTAGGACATTTCCATCCTTTTTTCTCTGACCACACAAGTATTTGTAATGTCAGGTGCCCAAAAGGGCATGTTCTGATGCCAGTATGATGCCTGGCCCTGTGGGCTGATGGGGACCTTTCTGTAAACTGTGCTCAGCCTGTGATACCAGCCAGGGCTTACAGTCAAGAGACTGTAAAACAACACATAAGTATATCCCACTAGACTCAAATGCAGTGTATCCTCAGCTTAACTCCCACTTAGTTGATATCTACTGAACAAAAAATGAAGAACTAAAGAGCCTCTCGATGAAAGTGAAAGAGGAGAGCGAAAAAGTTGGCTTAAAACTCAGCATTCAGAAAACTAAGATCATGGCATCCGGTCTCATCACTTCATGGCAAATAGATGGGGAAACAATGGGAACAGTGAAAGACTTTATTTTGGGGGGCTCCAAAATTACTGCAGATGGTGACTGCAGCCATGAAATTAAAAGACACTTACTCCTTGGCAGGAACGTTATGACCAACCTAGGCAGCATATTAAAAAGCAAAGACATTACTCTGCCAACAAAGATCTGTCTATTGAAGGCTATGGTTTTTTCCAGTGGTCATGTATGGATGTGAGAATTGGACTATAAAGAATGCTGAGTGCCGAAGAATTGATGCTTTTGAACTGTGGTGTTGGAGAAGACTCTTGAGAGTCCCTTGGACCGAAAGGAGATCCAACCAGTCCATCCTAAAGGAAATCAGTCCTGAGTATTCATTGGAAGGACTGATGTTGAAGCTGAAACTCCAATACTTTGGCCACCTGATGCGAAGAACTGACTCATTTGAAGACCCTGATGCTGGGAAAGATTGAAGGTGGGAGGAGAAGGGGACGACAGAGGATGAGATGGTTGGATGGCATCACTGACTCAGTGGAGATGAGTTTGAATGAACTCCGGGAGTTGGTAATGGACAGGGAGGCCTGGCATGCTGCAGTCCATGGGGTCACAAAGAGTCAAACACGACTGAGCAACTGAACTGAGCAGTAAAAGTACGATATGAGACTTATGGGTTGAGGAGGCATTCCAATTTCAGAGGGCTCAAAAATAATAAAATCCCAAGTTATACATTCTTTTTAAAATGTTGTTTACTTATTTATTTCTGACTGCGCTGGGTCTTCACGGCCGTGAGCTGGGACTACTCCCGGCTGTGCACGGGCTTCTGATCGTGGCGGCTTCGTTGGTTGTAGAGCAATGGGTTCTAGGGTGCGCGGGCTCAGTAGCTGTGGTGCACAGGCTTAGTTACACATATCCTGCGGCACATGTGGGATCTTCCTGACCAGGGATCAAACCTGTGTCCCCTGCATTGGCAGGCAGATTCTTAACACCTGACCACCAGGGAAGTCCCCAAGTTGTACCTTCTCTTTTAAGGCACAATGTTTCATTTATATTTTATTTTTTAGGAAAGGTATTATAATTATAAGGTTGCAAAATCAAAGAGGCACAAAACAGCATACGTTGAAAGTACTCTCTCATTCTGTGTCCTTAACTCACAGGCCTGCTCTTCTGAGGCAGCCGGTAGTACTGGTCTCTTGTTTCATTTCTCTTCCTGCCAACAGTTATATGTGTGTGTGCAAGCGTGCATGCATGCATGTGTGTATATATATAAAATCATATTCATATTTGCATTTATAAATTTTTACTATATATGTATATCCTTTTCTCTTTAAAAAAAGCTTACAATAGGCAACATTCTGCTCCTTCATTTTCTCATTTAATGATACATCTCAGAAATCGTTCCATACCAGTAAAGACCTTCCCTTTTTACAGCTGCATAATATTCCACTGTCAAAGTTCATTTAGCTAGTACTCTATTAATGGGCATTTGGCTCATTTGTGACTTTTTCCTATTACTGTAAACAGTGCTTCTGTGCATGCATTATTTCTCATGTGTGCAAGTGTGTCGATAGGATAAATTATTTGATTGAAATTGCTATTTGATAGCATCAAATACAAATGAGTTTTATTAGATATTGCCAAACTGTCATCCTATAGAGGTTGTACTAGCACCCTCTCACCTGCTGTACATGACAATGCCTCTCTCCCCACATTCTTACTGATAGTTGGCCTAAAACTTTTTGATCTTTTCCCATGTAATAGATTAAAACAGTGGGATCCAAGTGTGGTCTTAGATATG
The DNA here is from genome assembly GCF_029378745.1 of Bos indicus. Taxonomy (NCBI): domain Eukaryota; kingdom Metazoa; phylum Chordata; class Mammalia; order Artiodactyla; family Bovidae; genus Bos; species Bos indicus. The sequence goes on along the minus strand of NC_091771.1, from coordinate 20,654,875 downwards.
GATTTCTTTTCTTATGAATGCACCTTTCCGACCTTGTTTGTGTTACTACATCTTTTTCTCTGACCCTCTCTGCCACCTCCTTCTCCATTTAAGGACCCTTAAATGAACTGGGTCCACTCCAATTCTAAGGCCAGTTGATGGGCAACGTTAATTACCCATGCAACTGGCACCTTTTCACATGTCTCATTGCATTCTTTTGCTCTGTTGATTTTTCTTATTGATACGTAGGAGTTCTTTGTATATGAGGAAAATCAGCTCTCTGCTTGAGACATAAATTACACATGTTTCTAACCCTCCCCACAGTTTGACATTGCTTACGATGATTCTTATCTTGAAAAATCTCAGGTTTTATGTAACAAAATTTGTCTGCTTTTCCTTTTTGGTGCTATAGTTGGGCCTTCCTTGCTCTGCACCTGTAAAAGAATTCTCTTGTGATTTCTTCTGCTTTATAATTTTATTTTTTACATTTAAACATTTTAACCACCTGGAATCTCTTTTTGGTGTAAGGTAAAACATATGGGTGGTTACCTGGTTAATTTATTGTTGTCTTTTCCACACTGATTTGAAATTCTTATATAAAATAATTCAAATAACTTTTATAATAATATAATTATCTTGTATATATAAAAATATAAAATATAATTATATAAAGTAATTTATATATAAAATATAATTTTTAAGTATATATAAAACATAATTATATAAAATAATTTCGAATAAATATATAAATGGAAACCCACTCCAGAATCCTTGCCTGAGAAATTCCATGGACAGAGGGGGCTGGTGGACTACAGTCCATGGGATTGCAGAAGAGTTAGATATGACTTAGCAACTAAACGACAATTTCCTCTTGGTACCTGGGTTCATTTCAGCTCTGTCTTTGATCTGTCTGGTTATTTATGTATTAGATGTACACTGTTTAGTAAGTTTATGTTTATTTTTTCTTTTTCTTTTTTGATTGCACAGCAGGGCATGCGGGATCTTAATTCCTTGACCAGGGATAGAACCTATGCCCCCTGTAGTGGAAGTGCAGAGACCTAACTGCTAGACCACCAGGGAATTCCCTATTCTTATTTTTTAATTTAATTTTTATTTCATATTATGATTTACAATGTTGTGTTAGTTTCAGATGTATAGCTACATAATTCAGTTATACATATATCCATTCTTTTTCAGATTCTTTTTCCATATAGGCTGAAGAAGGCAATGGCACCCCACTCCAGTACTCTTGCCTGGAAAATCCCATGGACGGAGGAGCCTGGTAGGCTGCAGACCATGGGGTCGCGAAGAGTCAGACACGACTGAGCGACTTCACTTTCACGCATTGGAGAAGGAAATGGCAACCCACTCCAGTGTTCTTGCCTGGAGAATCCCAGGGACGGCAGAGCCTGGTGGGCTGCCATCTATGAAGTGACTTAGCAGTTAGCAGTTCCATATAGGCTTACTATGGAATATTGAGTAGAGTTTCCTGTGCTATACACAGGTCCTTGTTGATTATCTATTTTGTATGTAGGAGTGTGTATATGTTAATCTCAACCTCCTAATTTCTCTCTCCCCACCACCTTTCCCCTTTAGTAACCATAAGTTTGTTTTCAAAGTCTCTGAGTGTTTGTTTTGTAAATAATTTAATTTCTATCATTTTTTTTAGATTCCAAATCTAAGTGATATCATATTTGTCTTTCTCTAGTCTAGGCCTATCCATGTTGCTGCAAATGGCATTATTTCATTCTTTGTTCTGACCGAGTACCATTCCATTGTACACATTGTCTTTCTCCATTCATCTGTCAGTGGACACTTAGGTGGCTTCCAGGTCTTGGCTATTGTAAGTTGTGCTGCAGTGAACACTGGGGTGCATGTATCTTTTCAAATTACGGCTTTCTCTGGATATATGCCCAGAAGTGGGATTGCTGAATCGTATGTTACTTTTATTTTTAGTGTTTTAAGGAAGATACACTATTCTTCATAGTGGCTGTACCAATTTACATTCCCACCAACATTGTGGAGAAATTCCCTTTTCTCCACACCCTCTCCAGCATTTGCTGTTTGTAGACTTTTTGATGATGGCCATTCTGACCTGTGTGAGGCGATACCTCATTGTGGTTTTGATTTGCATTTCTCTAACAATTAGTGATGTTGGCCATTTGTATGTCTTCTTTGGAGAAAGGTCTATTTAGGTATTCTGCCAACTTTTTTTTATTGGATTGTTTATATTTTTGATATAGAGCTGGAAGGTGATGATGATGATGAAAGTTGTTCAGGCATGTTCGACTCTTTGTGACCCCATGGACTATACAGTCCATGGGATTCTTCAGGCCAGGATACTGGAGTGGGTAGCCTTTCTCTTCTCCAGGGGATCTTCTCAACCCAGGGATCGAACCCAGGTCTCCCGCATTGCAGGTGGATTCTTTACCAGCTGAGCCACAGGGAAGCCCAGAGCTGTATGAGCTGTTGGTGTATTTTGGAGATTAGTCCTTTGTTGGTTGTGCCATTTGTAAAAATTTTCTCCTATTGTGTGTTGCCTTTTCATTTTGTTTATGGTTTCCTTTGCTGTGCACAAGCTTTTAAATTTAATTAAGTCCCATCTGTTTATTTTTGTTTTTATTTTCATTACTTGGTTTGTATTTAAATATCTGATAGGAATGGTTCCTTCTCATTATCTTCCTGGCTTTTCTTTTCCTTTGTTTTTCTGTATAAACTTAGAACCAACTGGCCCATTAAAAAATCCTGTTTTTATTTAAATGAAAGCACATTAAATTTATGCACTAACACAGGGCTTCCCAGTGGTGAAGAACCTGCCTGCTGACGCAAGAGATGCAGGTTCGATCCCTGGATTGGAAAGATCCCCCGAAGGAGGAAATGGCAACCCAATCCAGTATTCTTGCCGAGAAAATTCCATTGGCAGAGGAGCCTGGCAGGCTACAGTCCACAGGGTGACAAAGTCAGACATGACTTTGTGTGTGTACGCATGTGTGCGTACACACACACACACACACATATGAGAAGAACTAATGATATCTTTCTGTTATAGAGACTTCCTATCCAAGAACATAGTATTTCTATTTGCCCAAGTCTTTTCTGTCCCTAAGCAGTGATTTAAAGTTTTCTTTATATATATCTTATCGTTTTCCCCTTAAGTTTATTCTTAGGGATTTAAAAATTGTTGGCATGGGAAATAGGATGTTTTCTTCCATTTTTTTCCTCTTTAATTCTTAGTGGTTTGTATACATGAGGGCTATTGATTTCTATATTTTAATATTGTAGCCAGATACCATACTGAATTCTTTTTTCCAGTTTTATTGAGATACAGTAGACATAGAACATTATATACTTTAAGATGGACAACATAATGATTCAGTTCAGTTCAGTTGCTCAGTCGTGTCCAACTCTCTGCAACCCCATGAATCACAGCACGCCAGGCCTCCCTGTCTATCACCAGCTCCCAGAGTTCATTCAGACTCACGTCCATCGAGTTAGTGATGCCATCCAGCCATCTCATCCTCTGTCGTCCCCTTCTCCTCCTTCCCCCAATCCCTCCCAGCATCAGAGTCTTTTCCAATGAGTCAACTCTTGACATGAGGTGGCCAAAGTACTGGAGTTTCAGCTTTAGCATCATTCCTTCCAAAGAAAACCCAGGGCTGATCTCCTTCAGAATGGACTGGTTGGATCTCCTTGCAGTCCGAGGGACTCTCAAGAGTCTTCTCCAACACCACAGTTCAAAAGCATCAATTCTTTGGTGCTCAGCCTTCTTCACAGTCCAACTCTCACATCCATACATGACCACAGGAAAAACCATAGCCTTGACTAGACGGACCTTTGTTGGCAAAGTAATGTCTCTGCTTTTCAATATGCTATCTAGGTTGGTCATAACCTTCCTTCCAAGGAGTAAGCGTCTTTTAATTTCATGGCTGCAGTCACCATCTGCAGTGATTTTGGAGCCCCCCAAAATGTTGATTAGATATATACATATATTGTGAAATGATCACCATAGTTTAGTTAACATCTATTACCTCACATAGTTACTGAAAGGTTTTGCACCTAATTTCCAACGTGTGTGTGTTGAGCAGGGCAGGTATTTCCACATCACCAACAAGCAAGCAGTTCTCTGACATCAGCTGGGTATCCTCTAGTTTAACATAATTCTGACACTATCTACGTGGAGATAGAATGAGATTCTATAGGCTGAGGGCTCAGTCTCTCAAGACTGCCCTCCTCTTCAGATGCCACTTACAACACTAGGTTGTCACCTGTGCTTCTGATCAACCAGCTACAGATTGGAGGTTCCCATTGCCCCCACTGCCCCGGGTTCAATTAATTTGCTAGAGCAGCTTATAGAACTCAGGAAACCTGTTTACTCACTAGATTACTGATTTATTACAAAGGATGTTAAAGGAATGATCAACAGCCAAATGAAGAAATACGTATGAGTGAAGTCCTGAACAAACGAGGTTCTGTCTTGATGAAGTTTTGGTGCCGGCACTGGAAGCTCTTGGAACCCCCTTTTTTTGTTGTTGTTTTTTTTTTTTTTTTAAATTCTGGAGGAGTTACGACATAGGTATGATTGATAAGGGCTTCCCTGATGTCTCAGATGGTAAAGAATCCATCTGCAATACAGGAGACCTGGATTCGATCCCTGGGTTGGGAAGACCCCTGGAGGAGGGCATGGCAACCCACTACAGTATTCTTGCCTATAGAATCCCCATGGACAGAGGAGCCTGATGGGCTACAGTCCATGGGGTAGCAAAGAGTCCGACATGACTGAGAGACTAAGCACAACATAACCGGAAGTTTATACCTCTTAACCTCCTTTACCCATTTCCCCTACCCCCCATTCCTCACTCTGGCAACCACCAATCTGTTCTGTTTCTGCATTTGCTTTGTTTTTTTTAGATTCCACAAAGAAGTGACATCAGACAGTATTTGTGTTTCTCTGACTTATTTCACTGAACATAATGCCCTCAAGTTCCATCCATATTATTGCACATGGCAAGATTTATTCATTTTATGGCTTAACAACATTAATATTCCATTGTATATTTTCCATACATATTTCCGAATATATCCACATATATTTCTACATACCAGATTTTCTTTATCCATTCATCTCCTGATAGACAATTAGACTGTTTCATGTCTTGGCTATTATATATAATGATGCAGTGAACCAACCAGTCCATCCTAAAGGAGATCAGTCCTGGGTGTTCATTGGAAGGACTGATGCTGAAGCTGAAATTCCAATACTTTGGCCACCTCATGTGAAGAGTTGACTCATTGGAAAAGACTCTGATGCTGGGAGGGATTGAGGGCAGGAGGAGAAGGGGACAACAGAGGACGAGATGGCTGGATGGCATCACCAACTCGATGGACATGAGTTTGTGTGAACTCCGGGAGCTGGTGATGGACAGGGAGGCCTGGCGTGCTGCGGTTCATGGGGTCGCAAAAAGTCAGACACGACTGAGCAACTGAACTGAACTGATGCAGTGAACATGGGGGTGCAGATATCTTTTTGAGAGAGTAATTTTGTTTCCTTTGGGTAAATACCCAGAGATGAAATTGCTGGATGGTATGGTAGTTCTATTTTTACCTTTTTGAGGAACCAGCATATTGTTTTCCGCTGTGGCTATATAATTTACATCCTTCCTAACAGTGTACCAAGGTTCCCTTTGATCTCTATTGTAACCAGCACTTGTTCTTGTCTTTCTGATAACAGCCATTCTAACAGGTGTGAGGTGATTTGCATTTTGATTGTTTTGATTTGCATTTTCCAGGCGATTAGTGGTGTTAAGCACCTTTTCATGCATTTGTTGGCCATTTTTATGTCGTCTTTGAAAAAATATCTCTTAAGTTTCTCTGCCCATTTTAAAATCAGATTTTTTTGCTATTGAGTTCTTTATTTTGGATATTAACCTTTGATCAGATAGATAATTTGCAAATATTTTCTCCCGTTCAGTAGACTGCTTTTTCATCTTGTTGATTTCCTTAGCTCTGCAGAAGCTTTTTAGTTTGGTGTAGCCCCATTTGCTTATTTCTGCTCTTGTTGCTTGTAGTTACGCTGTTTAATAAAAAAGAAATGATGACTGTCAAGGCGCATACCCCAGAGTTTTATGATTTCAGGTCTGATATTCATGTCTCTAAATCCATTTTGAGTTGACTTTTGTGTATGGTGTAAGATTGGAGGTCCAGTTTCATTCTTTTGCATGTGGGTGTCCAGTTTTCTCTGCACCATTTACTGAAGAGATTATCCTTTCTTCATCATATATTCTTATCTCCTTTGTTGCAAATTAATTGATCACATATGTGTGGGGTTTTCTGTGGACTCTTTCTTTGATCTGTTATTTTTATGCCAATACCATGCTAGTTTGATCACTATAGCTGCGTAATAAAGTTTGAAGTCAGGAAATGAGAAGCTTTTGGCTTTGTCATCTTTTCTAAAGATTTCTTAGCTGTTTGGGCACCTTTGTGGTTCCATATAAATTTTTAGAATGGTTTTTTCTACTTCTGTGAAAAACACCATTAGAATTTTGATAGAGATTGTATTGCTTTAGTTAATATGGACACTTCAACAAATTAATTCTTCCAGTCCATGAGTTCAGAGTATCTTTCCATTTATTTGTGTATTCCTCAATTTCCTTTAGCAGTGACTTAGTTTTTCAGTGTGCAAATTCTTCATCTCCTTGGTGAAATTAATTTTTAAGTATTTTATTCTTTTTGATGCAATTGTAAATAGAACTGTTTTCTCAATTCTTTTTCTGATATTGTGTATAGGAATGCAACTATATATTGGTTTTTTGTTTTTTTTTTTTGTACCCTGAAGCATGTGATATATCCCAGAGAGCGTTCCATGTGTGCTTAGGAAGAATGTATATTCTGCTACTTTGGATGAAATGCTCTGTAAATGTGTTAAATACATCCGGTCTAACACATGTAGTTTAAGTCCAGTGTTTGCTTATTGTCTGCCTGGGTGATCTCTCTGTTTTTGAAAGTGGGTATTGAATTCCCCTACTATTATGTGTAACTGTTTCTTCCCTTAGTTCTGTTAGTGTTTGCTGTATGTATTTAGGAGCTCCTATGTTGGGTACATAAATATAAATGTTGTAGCTTCTTATTGGATTGACCTGTTTATCATCACAGAATCACCTTTTCTTGTCTCTCTTTACAGTCTTTTTTAAATGTCTGTTTTGTCTGATATACATATAATATCCCCAGCTTCCTTTTAGTTTCCATTTGCTTGGAATCTTCTTTTCCATTCCTTCACTTTCAGTCTGTGTCCTTAAAGCTGCGATGAATCACTTGGTTGATGGCAGGTAGTTGGATCTTGCTTTTTTTTTGATTAATGGATTCATTAGCCACTATATCTTTTGATGGGAGTATGTAGTTCATTTACATTTAATAATTGGTAGGAATGGACTTTTGCCATTAAAAAATTTTTTTTTCTGGAAATTTGTGACTTCTTTGTTCTTTCCTTTTTTATCTCTTCCTTTGTGATTTGATCGTGGCTCAGATGGTAAAGAAGCTGCCTGCAATGCAGGAGACCCAGGTTCAATCCCTGGGTCAGGAACATCCCCTGGAGAAGGGAATGGAAACCCACTCCAGTGTTCTTGCCTGGAGAATTCCATGGACAGAGGCGCCTGGCGGGCTACAGTCCATGGGGTTACAAAAAGTCAGACATGACTGAGTGACTTATTTGTGATTTGATGGTTTTCTATAGTGGTATGCTTAGACTGTTTTCTTTTTCTCTTTTGTGTAACTATTATAGGTTCTTGCTTTCTGGTTACTACGAGGCTTTTATAAAATGTCTTATTGTGACTATCTATTTTAAGTTGATAACAACTTAAGTTAAAATGCACACTAAGCTCTATATTTTTACTCTTGCCCCAACACTTACATTTATGTTTTTGGTATAACAGTTTGCATCTTTACACTTTGGGTATCCTTTAACAAATTATTGAAGTTATAGTTATTTTTGCTTTTAACCTTCATAGTAGATTTAAAAGCGATTTACCTACCACCATTACAACATTAGAGTATTTATATATATTTTATATATATTTATATAAATATTATATTTTATATATAAATTTATATATTTATATAAAATTATATATTTATATAAAAATATATAGAATTTATATATTTCTTTACCGGTGAGATTATACCCTTATATTACTAATCAGTATCTTTTGTTTCAGCATGAAGAAGTCCCTTTAACATTTCTTGTAAGGCTGGTCTGCTGCTGCGGCTGCTGCTGCTAAGTCGTTTCAGTCGTGTTCGACTCTGTGCGATCCCATAGACGGCAGCCCACCAGGCTCCCCCGTCCCTGGGATTCTCCAGGCAAGGACACTGGAGTGTGTTGCCATTTCCTTCTCCAGTGCATGAAAGTGAAAAAATAAAGTGAAGTCACTCAGTCGTGTCTGACTCCTAGCGACCCCATGGACTGCAGCCCACCAGGCCCCTCCGTCCATGGGATTTTCCAGGCAAAAGTACTGGAGTGGGGTGCCATTGCCTTCTCCGAAGGCTGGTCTAGTGGTGATGAATTCCTTCAGTTTTTTCTTTTCTTTCTTCTTCTTCTTTTTTTTTTTTTTAGAAAACTTGATTTCTCTTTCAACTGCTCAAGGACAGATTTATTGGATAGAGTATTCTTGGTTCAGTTTTTTCTTTCATAACTTTGAATATATTGCTATTCTCTCCTGGCCTATAAAGTTTCTGCTGAAGAAATCTCACATCTTACTGGGGTTCCCTTTTACATAACAAGTTGTTTTCTCATGCTACTTTTAAATTCTCTCCTTGTCTGTAACTCTCGATACTTTAATTACACTGAGCCTTTGAGTGTTTAGTTCATCTTATTTAAAACTCTCTATAGGTTTTCCTGAATCTGGATGTCTGTTTCTTTGTCCATGTTATGAATGTTTTGAGCCTTTATTCCTCTGAATATGCTTTCTGCCCCCCTTTCTCTTCTCCTTCTAGAACCCCTATAATGCAAATATTGATCCACTTGAAGGTACCCCATAAGTCTCAAGCAACTGTACTCTTTTTCATTCTTTTTTCTATTTGTTCCTCTGATTAAATGGATTTCATCGCCCTGTCTTGAAGTTTGCTTGGTTCTGTCTTTCTCTTGATCTACTCTGATGTTGAGCCCCTCTATTGTTGAATTTTTTAGTTCAGTTATGATTGATATGTCCTTTAGTTCTGCGATTTCTGTTCGGTACTTTTATATTTTCCAGCTCTTTGTTGAAATTCTCACTTCATTCATTGATTGTTCTCTTGACCTCGGTGAATATCTTTGTGACCATTATTTGGAACTCTTTATCAGATAAATCACATCCCCTCATTTCACTAAGGTCTTTTTCTGAGATTTTATCTGGTTCTTTTGTTTGTTACACGTGTGTGTCCGTGCTCAGTTGTGTCCAACTCTGCGACCCCATGGACTGTAGCCCACCAGGCTCCTCTGTCCATGGACTTTTCCACACAAGGCTACTGGAGCAGGTTGCCATTTCCTACTCCAGGGGATCTTCCCGACGCAGGGGTGGAACCCATGCCTCTTGTGTCTCTTGCACTGGCAGATTTTTTTTTTTTTCCCAGCACTGTGCCATCTGTACACACTCCTGTTTCTTTCTTTTTGACTCTCAGAGTTGGTTTCTTGCCTTTGATGAGCAGCCACCTTTCCCAATCTTGATGGAGTTTTGTGGGGAAGTTGAACCTTATCATTTAGCCTGGCCCTAACTCTTGGTTGTTTCTCAAATCTCGGTGTTTGTTCAAGCCATCTCTTTGTTCTTAGTGGCTCTCAATAGTTGAGAGTGTGCCAAGACCTGTCAGTGTCCCAGAGGGAAGGATCTCAGTCAGCACCTTGATATAAGTTCATTGGATGCTGAGCCCTCAGGCAGCAGCTTCTGAAGGATGCAGGTGAGCCTCTCTCATGGAAGGCGTGAAGCTGAGCGTTTCTCTCTGCTTCCTCTCTGCTGTGTATTGAGGAGGATATCTGGTTAACAAGAGTGTTATTGCTTGTTATAATTCTGTGGGACCTGGAACTCAAGCCCTTCTGACCACAAGACTGAGATTATAAAGATTTGTGTCCTCAGGGCAGGATCTCCAAAAGCCGGGGCTCCAGACGTGTACACGTCCCTTTCAAGGAGACACCAACGATCTGAAGCAGGGCAGAGGGAAGGTGCAGAGATATCACCTGCTGACCTCTCTGATCTGCAGGAAGAACTGCAGTCTCTTTCTAGACATGTGCTAAATTAGAGACCTGACTTAGGCAGCAGCTTTTATAGTCTGCAAATAGACCTCTTTCAGGGAACGACTTAAAGACAGGCATATCTGTCTGCTGCGTCTGGACTGATCCCTGAGGGGAGAGCCATGGTGATTCCAATGAGCCTTTTAAGAGCTGTGTCTTAGTTTGCATGTCTCACAGTTGTCATGGATACATTTCTTCATGGGCTTTCAGAGTGAGATGTTTTGGTGGCCCATCACTCAAGTGAGAATCAGGTAGAAGTTGGGACACTGGATGTTGGATTCAAACCCTTCACTCCCCAGGGAAAATCTGAGGTTGTGAGTTTCTTCTCAAGTGTACGTTTCTCTGTCAGGGTGGGGCTTATGGTGAGAGAGTGTCTCAGCCTTTCTTACTCTTTTTGATGTGGGTTTTTTTTTTTTTTTTCCTCATTTGCTCAATGTGTGGGAGTCACTCAGCTAGTATCTGGATTTCTTTCAGAGAGAATTAGTCAATGTGTAGGTGTAGATTTGGTTTGTCTGTCAGAGTTCAGGAGTTTCCTGTGTTGCCATCTTTCACCAAAACCCTTGAATTCGTTTTGTTTGTTTATAATAGTTATCTCTTTTTTTTTTCTTGTGAACAGTCTTATAATCTGCAAATAATAATTTTGTCTTTCCCATTCCAATTTTTATACCTCCGATTTTTTTCCCCTACTTGTTGATTGCCCTGGCTAGTACCCCCAGAACAATGTTAAATAAATAATTGGGGTGATAACGGATGACCTTGTCATCTTGTTTCTGACCTTTATGAGAATCCTTCTAGCATGTTCTCTTTAAGTCAGCTTTTAGATTGAGAGAAAGAGAGCGAGCTATTTTATTATCTTAAAAAAGTAGGTATCTATTTTTTAAGAGTTTATGTCAGTAATAAGCACTGATGAAACACATAGCCTGGCTGTGTGTTTGATTGTATAAGCATTTCACTGAGACACCTGGTTTGAAGTGACTCTTTACTGGCTGGTTGTGGTGTGCCAAAGCTTCCAAGCGTGTACAACGGATGATGCTTGTACTTGGTGTCTCTAGAGAGCCAAGAAAATGCCCTGAAGTGTGACTCACTGTGCCCCGCCTGCCTCCCCTCCCAGTCTATGAGAAGGATGCCCAGCGTTCAGGTGAAAGGATTATTGTCATTGGAGAGCAAAGAGGGATGAAATAGCTGGAAGACAATATCCCAGTTTCCTGTTGCTGCTATAACAGATAACCACCAGTTTAGTGGCTCGAAACAACGCAAATCTATTATCTTACAGTTCTGTAATTCAGAAGCCTGAAATGGCTCTCACTGGGCTGGAATTAAGATGTTGGCAGGGCGGGCTACATTCTTTTCTGAAGACTCTCGGGGAGAATCTGTTTTCTTTCCAGCTTCTAGATACTGTCCCTGTTTTTAGTTTTTCGCTTACAGCCACTTCCTCCATCTTCAAAGCCAGCAAGGTAGCATCTCTCTAATGCAGCTTTCATTGTCAAATCTTTCTCTGACTCTCTTCTGCCTTCTTCTTCCACTAGTAAGGACTTTTGTGATTACACTGGGCTCACCCCAATGTGAAGATCTGTTGATTTGGAGCCTGAGTTCCCCTGTGATTGTGACCTGATGTCTTCACAGAGTCCAGGGGTGAGGACATCTTGGGAACCATTTTTCTGCCTACCACAAGTGTTAGTCACTCAGCTGCGTCTGACTCTTTGAGACTGTATGGACTGTAGCCTGCCAGGCTCCTCTGCCCATGGGATTTTCCAGGCAAGAATACTGGAGTGGGTTGCCATTGCCTGCCTACCACAACTGGCATAAATTTAGGAGGGTCCATGGCATCTTAGTAAAGGGGAGCAAACCTAGGGAACACGCAAAGAGGAGAGGAAGGGGCCAGCAATGGAGAGGGTGACCCAGCCCTGCTGCGTTGGGGACACCAGGAAGCCATGGGGGGAGCCAAGCTGATGTCTGTAGACCTTCCACTGACTTTTTAAAGATGAATCAACTTCATTTCTTTAGAGCATCTTTGGTTCACAGCAAAATTGAGCAGAAATTGCAGAGAATTTGCACATGCCCCATTCCTCCCCATGCAGCGTACCCTGACTTTGAGGGATCCCTGCATGCACCTTCTGCTGGGGGAGGAGTAATAATTCTATCAGTGTTTAGGGTGGGATGCACAGGGCTCTGACCCTGAGATGCCAATCCTATTGGCCTATATGTAGCCACCTCTTTTCTGGTGGCCCAGGACACTTGTCAGGACCCTTAAAGAGAAGAATGGCTCCTTCCTTCGTAATTGAAGGAAAAGTCCCAACACTGATACTGGTGAAGGTCATTCCTATGACACTATTACCCACATTTAAGTTCTACTTTCCAGTAGTTTGCATAAGAGAAAGGCCGAATGCAACAACATGTCAGATAACTGCATGGTTATTCATGAGCCAAGATGACATTCTGGGCTGAACTGAACGCTTGTGGCTTAGCACTGCTGGTACAAGCTCCAAGTATAACTCAAAGGCCAAGTCAGGCCTGGGAAGGGTTTAGGAGTCCTGGGGTAGAGTGTAAGAGTTTGGATTGGAGGAAAGTCAAACATGTAGATGTTGAGGGCTTGGCCAGGTCTTGATGATCGCGAATGGAAGGCCGTGGAGGCCAGACTCTGGCAGTTTGGCTGTGTGTAGGGAGGCACCGTGAAGGGCCAGCTGGCTTCAGTGAGCCTCCCACGGCAGCTGCCTTTGTGGAGTCCTTGAGAATGGAGTGTGCAGCAGTAAAGCGTGACAGTTCAGGGTCGAGTGCTGTTGGGGCAGCTCCAATGAATGCTTTGTAGTCTTGGTTGCACCTGAATTTGATTGCCTTTAATATTGCCTGAGATGAATGGACTGCTGGATAGGTTGGATTTTTTTTTTTTTTTGCTTTTGCTACTTGAAGATTTTTATTGTAATTGTTTTTGTGGAAAAGACTGTTTACGGCAATGCTTCGAACCTGCACTCCTTTTTTCATCTCGATATCTCTGTCACTTCTGGTGACAGAGTGCTTTAAGCACTTTATTACGTGTCTTCTGGACTGACTGCTTTTATTTCACAGCTTTGGTGGTAGGGGAGGGGGGCCTCTGGGCTCTACGTGAAAATGAATGGTGATAGTCAGGATGTTGCTAAACTCGATTATCATGGATGGTTCAATTTGCCTTTGATCTCCAGGAGTCTGCAAGACGCTTGATGTTTTATTAATTGTCCATTTAAATTTGGGGGTAAATGTAATACCTCATTAAACAAGAGAGGAGCAAGGAGAGCCTTATTATCCTTTCCTTCAGCCTGTTAGAGCACAAAAAGGAGCAAATCATAGCTGCTCAGGCTGGTTTTAAGAGTCTTATTTATCCAAATGGCAAGAGACTGTGGCTTCCATTAGGCTCTAAGGGTCCTTGCTGTGTGGGCGTTGCTTCGTTGCTGTGTCTGCCACTTTCTTGGCTGATGCCTCTAATGGGCAGGTCTGGGTTCAGTGGCGCTGTGTAGGTCCTGCTGCCTGCCTTGATTGAAAAAAAAAATCAAATACTACCAGCTTGTTATATGTGTGCTGTGCTTCAGCATTTAAAAAACATCATTATATATATTATCTCAGAGACTCTTCAAGTGGAGGAAACTCCTCCGTGCTCCTGGGGAGTATTAATACATATTAATATGTATGTAGGCTGTATGCATACATCGCTATAGTATTTGCATGGTAATTTATAATTTACAAAACACTTAGAAGAATATCCTCTCATGGAGGGGAAACTTCTGAACGCCCCTGCTTCCTGGGGTATAAATAAATATTAAAGTGGGCTTAATAGCACCAGGATTGCTTCCTCTGTTAAATTAGATCCTTTACTTAAAACTTGGACAGCAGCAGACTTGTAGCTTCACTGAGGACCACTGATTCATGCCAGGAAAGACGGCATTTTTCTACTATTACAAGACAACTCCTTAGCTCTTGCGAAGCTTTCCCTTGATGCTGTCTTGCAGCTGGGAGAATAGAAAGTAGAGCAATAGCTCTTGAGCAAGCTGTCATTCCTGTGCCTGGGTTTCCTGCTTAAATTTTTTTTTTTTTTTTCCATTTTTAAGCTACAGGCAGATGACTGTCCACTTCAGATGTCAGAGGGTCTGGTGGAGGAACGAGCCTGTCTTTTAGGCGCTCTTATACCTACGGACGGAGGAGCCTGGTAGGCTACAGTCCATGGGGTCGCAAAGAGTTGGACATGACTGAGCGACTTCACTTCACTTCATACCTATGGGCACCATTTTTAAATTGTTATATTTTGGGAACATCTTTTCCTGGCGTTCCTTGTTTGTGTTTCTAGATTTGATAGAAATCAGGAATATCCTTATATGTGAATCTGCTCACATTCCTTGCCTCCTTCTGTAGCTTTCTAGGGGTGCTGACCCTGTACCAGATTGGTTTTCTTTTTCTTGCTGACATCTGCTCTACATTCAGAGGCCAGTTCAACTGCATATTACTGAATCTGTGATAATATTTATTCAATGAGAATTATTTCAAGTCCATTCCTCTCAGTTACATCATCTGTTCTACTCTTAAAATAATTGACTAATTTTGAGGAAGTCTGATGCTCAATTTCAAACACTTTATATTTGTCGATGATTTTGAAGCAAAATGTCCTGATACCCATTTTTCTTTCTACCTTTTAGTGATAGAGCTCTGTTTCAGTCAGACACATGGCCTCCAGCTCTAAACTACAATTCCCAGCCTCCTTTGCAGCTGTGTATGGCCACGTGACTGAGTTTACCCAATAGGATGTGAGTGGGAGTGATGTAGGCAACTTCATGGCTTCTACTATATGATTCTTGCTTTGGCTTCTCCCTTTTCTGCTTCTGCCACCTGGGAAAAGGCAGAAAATAGAGCAACCTTGCAAACCACATGTGGGCTATGGGGTTGTCCTGTGTCCCCTCTTCACATCTCCATTCAACTGCAGACTGAAGTGTTTGGCAGAGCAACTTTCTCTGTTCTTTAATAAAGATGTTAAAAGTTGAGCACTTAAATTAGAGAATTCATTTCAATGAAAGCTCTCTGTGTGAAGGCAGGAGTAGTAGGGCCTGGAGATTGTGACTGGTCCCCTCCTTTCCTTCTCTCCTTTCTCCAAGTCATTCTCCAAATGACTGTCAAAGACAGGCAACTCTACTGCTAAAAATCCTAAAATCTTCTGCTGGCTCCCAAGGTACCTAAAACCCCAAACCCTTAGCATAGAGTAGAGATGACAGAATTTGGGCTGAAAAACATTCCTGAACAAAAATATTGTAAACATCAAAGCTTTGGTCTTCTAATAGAGAATCTGGAGGAAAGTGTTCTCAGGATTGGTTTAGAAGCTCAATAACGTCAGGTCTCTGCTTGAATTTGCTTCAGTTCTTATAGATTTTACCTCACAGTTATATGGTGGCTGCAGCAGCTCTAGGCTTCACATCCTCTTACGTATCCAAATGCAGGAAGGGAAAAGGCCCTGTCTTTATCAGGGAGGAAGCTATTTTCCAGAACTCCCTGGTGAACTTTTCCTCATCTCTCTTTGGCTAGACTGATTCATATGCCTATGCCTTAGCTGCAAGTTGGCTGGGAAAGTGAGAGTCTCTTGTGGAAGGGAAATTCTACATATGATACACAGGGGAACGGGCATGGCTATAGGGCAGGCAGTTGAGCATGTACCCCAAGAGCCTCATGTACTTCCCTGAAGCAAAAACTATGACTGTAAGTTGAAATATAAAAAATGTATTTCCTGTAACCATAAGGCCCATCACAAACATTTCTTTTGAATTGTTATTGTTATGATTTATTGATCAGAACACAACTGACCAAAACAACATGAGGTGCACATTTTGGTAAATAATGAAACAAATCAGATTTTACTGGAAATATATTTCTTAATGCTACTAAAGCATGTGTAAAGTGGAAGAATATTATTGCTGAATGGGATAGGGTCTCACTTCAACTGCATTCTCATTTCATGTGTATGGATTGAGGTGTTGAGTAACCTCACTCACAAAAATAAGCTGATGAAAACGGAAGGCATTTTATAAACTGCAAAATTAATTGTGTCTTTGGACTCTGTGAGTTATATGTTGAAATGCACATGGTGATCTATTGTTGTTCAGTCATTCAGTTCAGTTCAGTTGCTCAGTCGTGTCCAGCTCTTTGTGACCCCATGGACTGCAGCATGCGGGGCTTCCCTGTCCATCACCATCTCCCAGAGTTTACTCAAATTCATGTCCATTGAGTTGGTGCTGCCATCCAACCATCTCATCCTCTGTAGTCCCCTTCTCCCGCCTTCAATCTTTTCCAGCATCAGGGTCTTTTCAAATGAGTCAGTTCTTCACATCAGGTGGCCAAAATATTGGAGCCTCAGCTTCAGTCCTTTCAATAAATATTCAAGATTGATTTTCTTTAGGATTGACTGGTTTGATCTCCTTGCAGTCCAAGAGACTCTGAAGAGTCTTCTCCAGTGCCACAGTTAAAAAATATTAATACTTCAGTGTTCCGCCTACTTTTATGGTCCAACTCTCACATCCATACATGACTACTGGTAAAACCATAGCTTTGACTATACAGACCTTTGTCGGCAAAGTGATGTCTGTGCTTATTATTACGCTATGTTTGTTGAAGCTTTTCTTCCAAGGAGCAAGCATCTTTTAATTTCGTAGATAGTGATCTATAATAAAAACTAAATATAAGGTTTGGGATGAGTGAGAGGCATTTCTTTCTCTTGTAAAGGAGGAGGAGGAGACATGGGAAAGGGGACCCTCATAATAGCTCAGTCAAAGGGTGTATTCAGCAGATCAGATGTAGGGAGAGGGGAGAGGAAAGATGAGAGCTGAAAATTGATTCCCTTAAACCCTTTCATGCACAGTGTTCCTCTTGGAGACTCTTTGTGGAGACCTGCAGTGATACCTGTACCCCAGTTTAAAGACCCTGGTTGTGAGGATCAAGTGAGATAATGTACATGAAAGCCTTTTGTGTGATGTGAAGAATGTTACAGGTGATGTTAATAATAACTATGTTTTGTTTTTCCAAAATTGTGACAACAGCCCACAGGGGCTCTAAGGATTTCATGTTATGAGTCCTGAAACCTGTCCACTAACAGGCAAGGCAGGTCCTGCTAGGCTTGCTGAGAACATTCCCCCAGGATAAAGGAAGAAGACTGAAGGGAAAGAGTGAGAAGTGACCCTTTTTATGGGGAGTGTTGACTGGGGCTGGAGAAGGCGGGGATGGTTGGAGTGGGTGTGTAGGAGAGGGTGTCCTTCTGCCCCTTGGATGGATGTCTGCCCTTCCACAGTGTGTGCTGAGCAGGTCTGGTCTGTGTAAACAAAGGGAGGAACCCTGGAAGGACACTTTTAAGGTCTCCATTTTAAGACAAACAGAAGTGTAATCCATCCAGGTGCTCAGGCCCAGGAGGCCAGACAGTTCTGGGGTCTGTAAGGACAGGCCGGATGGTATGAAGTGACCAGCTAGGGGCAGCCAGGCCACAGGGTCACCCTCAGTGATTGGGGAAGCTGCCTGGGGATGTGTTCTCTGCCAGCAGGGCTTGGGGACCACAGCTTAGATTGGTGATAGTGACCAATAAAGGGGGGAGCACCTTCTGTGTAGTTACGTGTGCTAAGTGGCTTTAATTGTGTCCGACTCTCTGCGACCCCATGGACTGTAGCCCGCCAAGCTCCTCTGTCCATGGGGATTCTCCAGGCAAGAATACTGGAGTGGGTTGCTGTGCCCGCTCCAGGGCGTGTTCCCAGCCCAGGAATAGAACTACAATGCCTTCTGCACTGTGTAGTTGCTGAAGTTGGAGAGGTCTCTTGGCTTTCTTGTTTCTCTTGCTCTGATGCTGGAAGAGCAGGTCCAGGAGAGGGGATGGGAAAGTGGGCCAGGCTCACCCCTCCGTCCACTCCATGCAGTGCTGCTCAGGGCTAATCAGCTGGAGAGCAACTCCACATGCACTGACACCGCCTTAGTCGTTTGAAGTCCACCTGGCGGGAGTATTGACAGCACAAGGGCCAGCAGACTCTACAAATCCCTGTGTCCCCCTCCTTTCCGAGTTGAGAAGGGTCAGGGTGCCCCACCTTTCCCAGCACGCCCCTGACTCCTGGTCCCTGGAACCGGGAGCTGAGCACGTGGTGCTGGGGAAGGATGTGAGTCAAGTGTGAGACTGAGATTTCAAACTGAACACGTCTTATAGGCGACAAGGTGAGTAATTAAGTGATTGAAAAGCTGTTAAATGGGATTAAAGCATCTTTTTTATTTTTGAGATTTTATTTATGTATTTTTTGGCTGTGCTGGTCTTGATTGCTGTGTGGGCTTTTCTCTAGTTGCAGCAAGCAGAGGCTACTCCTCATTGTGGTGCGCGGGTGTTTCATCGCGGTGGCTTCTCTTGTTGAGGAGCTCGGGCTCTAGGCATGTGGGTGTCAGTAGCTGTGGCGCTCGGACTTAGTTGCCTGGCAGTATGTGGGATCTTCCCAGCCCAGGGATTGTACCTGCGTTCCCTGCATTGGCAGGTCGATTCTTAACCACTGGACCCACCAGGGAAGTCCCAAAACGTCCTTTAAGGGAGCCTGTGACCCATCAGAAGAGTTGAATTTGGCAGAGCATAATGGTATGTGAGAAAAATAACCTGTCTCATGTCTATATTTTATAAATGGAACCTCCCCGGTCAAACTGCCCACCTTCACACAACTGAAGATATTGGAAAGCAGCCCATTTTAATCCAGAGTTGCTGAACATGATTAAAGTGTTGGGATTTTTTAAGAGTTGTTCCCTGACGTGAGCCAGCAGATCTCAAGCCTTTTCTTCCCCTTGGGTTTCGCCCCTGGAACCCCTGGGCCACAGAGCAGCGCTGATGGGGTTGGAGGTCTGGTCTTGCCTCCAGCGGGGGTGGACCCCTCTCTCAGCCAGGCTGGTTCTGGCTCCAGCAGCAGATTCTACAGAAGTGTCAGTTACCCGCCCTCCAGAACTCCAGGCCGTTTCTAAGGATGAGCAGCTGTGCAGAGTGGGTTCTTTTGCAAAACAGAATCCTCTAACGAGACTAATTGTTTTGTAATAGGACTTTCAGAGGCAAAGAAAAAACCCTCTTGCATAAAAGCAAATGGATTCTCTCCTAGGAATGCACATCCTCTGCCCAGCAGGTACTGAATTGCAGATGGTGTTGTTTCCCTCCCAACTGGGTGTTTAATGAAGGAAAAGGGGCCCACTCCCCTTGCCTCTCCCTGCCCCCAACAGTGATGATGCCCTTTTCTGTGTTCACTGAGATTCACTCTGAGTGGAGGGAAATCTATTTTAAACAAAGGTAAGAGATTTGAGATTTCAGCTCAGTTCAGTCACTCAGTCATGTCGGACTCATGGACTTCAGCACGCCAGGACTCCCTGTCCATCACCAACTCCCAGAGTTTATTCAAACTCATGTCTATTGAATCAGTGATGCCATCCAACCATCCCATCCTCTGTCATCCCCTTCTCCTCCTGCCTTCAATCTTTCTCAGCATCAGGGTCTTTTCAAATGAGTCAGTTCTTCACATTAGGTGACCAAAGTATTGGAGTTTCAGCTTTAGCATCAGTCCTTCAGGTATGACCTAAATCAAATCCCTTATGATTATACAGTGGAAGAGAGAAATAGATTCAAGGGATTAGATTTGAGATTTAGGTGGAATTTAAATCAAGGGGGAAAAAAGGGTACAGTTATTTCCAGGCTGATAATAGTTTAAGGGCCAAGCCTGTTGTCCATCAACGTCCCATTCCAGGTGGTTTCAGGAACATGGAGAAGCCTTCTGTACCAGTTCAGACTGTGTTTGGCTGAACAGTAGTTTCAGTAAAATAGGATCTTTAAAAAAAAAATTTTTTTTTTCTCTCATATGACTTAAGAGTCATGTGGATTATCCAGGGCTGGTGTAGCTACTCGATGGAGCTACTGTGGACCCTGGTCCCCTCTAGCCTCCAGATCCTTCCTGTGCCTGGAGCACCTCTGCTCCAGGTGGCAGGATGGCTGCTCTTTCTCCCGGCATCGCTGCTCAGTTGCAGGCAGGAGGGAGGGCACTAGACATAAGCGCAGAGGTGATGGGCCATGAGATGCGGGTTCCACTCCTTGCTTTTTACCCAGATGAGTTGAAAACTTTTATCCACACAAAAACCTGCACACAGAATTTTATGGGAGCTTTATTCATAATTGCCAATCAAGCGCAACCAAGATGTCTTTCCGTAAGTGAATGGATAAATAAACTGAAATATATCCAGTCAACAGAATACTATTTGGCTCTAAAAGGAAATGAACTATCATGCCATGAAATGGCATGGAGGAAACTTATTACTAAGTGAACGAAGCCAATCTGAAAGGGCTACGTGCTGTATGATTCCAACTATAAGACATCCTGGAGAAGACAAAGCTATGAAGACAGTAGAAATGTCAGTGGTTGCAGGAGATAGAGGTAAGGGAGGGAAGGATAGATGGAACACAGGGGATTTCTATGGCAGTGAAACTAACTGTATGAATCTCTAATGGCGGATCCATGTTGCTGTGTATTTGTCAAAACCCATAGGATGTACAATACCAAGAATGAACCCTAAACTGTAGACTTCGGGTGATAAGGATGTATCAGGGTACGTTCATCAGCTGTAACAACTGTACCCCTCTAGGGTGGCGTGTTCAAAGTGGGAGGATGTCCAGGTGTGGACGGGGGAGGCTGTTCATGTGTAGGGGCAGGAGGCTTCTGACAACTCTGTACTTTCTGCTCAACTTTGCTGTGAACCTCAAATTTCTCTTTCTCTCAAAAAATATTAAAAAAAAAAAGTGATGGGCCAACTGAATCTGTCCGTTTTCATCAACAAAATAATAGCTTCCATAGAAGTTCCATACAGTAGACTTCTGCTTATACCTCATTGGCCAAAAGTGGGTCACATGACTACTTAGTCCCCAGGCTGCGCAGGAGTGATTATTTTTATTTTTTATTTATTTTTTTGGAGGTACTTTTCCCTCAGTTTTGTTGAGATATAATTGATATATGTATAAGTTCAAGGTATACAGCATAATGACTTGACATATATATATTGTGAGATGATTGGCATGGTAGGTTTAGCTGACATCCATCTCTCAAATAGTTACCAAAAAAAAAATCTTAAGAACTTTAAGAATTACTCTTGGTAGCTTTTAAATGTACTGTTTTACATTGTTAACTACACGCATCATGTTGTACATTATATACTCTGTAGAGATTTGTCTTATAACTGGCAGTTTATACCTTTGGACCAGCTTCATCCAATTTTTCCATCCTTCACTTCACACTCTGGTAACCACAAATCCGGTCTCTTTCTTTGTGATTAAAACTCTTTTTATATTTCACATATGAGTGAGATCATACAGTATTTGTCTTTCTCTGTTTGACTTCCTTCACTTAGCACAATGTGCTCAAATTCCATTCATATTGTTATAAATGGCTGAATAGTTTTCCATTGTGTATATACAGACACCACATTTTCTTTCTTTCTTTCTTTTTTTTTGGCCACAGTACATAGCATGCAGGATCTTAGTTCCCTAACCAGGGATCAAACCCATGCCCCCTGCAGTGGAATGGAGCCATAACCACTGGATTGCCGGAATTTTCCACATCACTTTTTTTTTTTAAATCCATACATCTGTTGATGGACATTTAGGTTATTTCCATGTCTTTTAGCTGTTGTAAATAATGCTGCCGTGAACTTGGGAGTTCAGGTATCTCTGTGACATAGTGATTTCATTTCCTTTGAATATATGGGGCTTCCATGGTGGCTCAGATGGTAAAGAATCTGCCTGCAATGCAAGAGACCTGGGTTGGGAAGATCCCCTGGAGAAAGGAATGACTACCCGCTCCAGTATTCTTGCCCGGGAAATCCCATGGACAGAGGAACCTGGTGGGCTACAGTCTGTGGGGTTGCAAAGAATTCGGTGTGACTGAGCAACTAACACTTCACTTTGGATAAATACCTAGAAGTGGATTGTGGAATCATGTGGTAGTTCTATTTTTAATTTTTTGAGGAACCTCTCTACTGTTTTATATAGCGGCTGTACCAAGTTACATTCCTACCAACAGTGCACTAGGGTTCCCTTTTCTCTGTATCCTCACCAGCATTTATTAGTGCTTGTCTTTTTGCTAATGGCCATTCTGGCAGTCATGCTGTGATATCTCATTGTTTTGTTGTGTGTTTCCCTATTGATTCAGTTCAGTTCAGCTGCTCAGTCGTGTCCGACTCTTTGCGACCCCATGAATTGCAGCACGCCAGGCCTCCCTGTCCATCACCAACTCCCAGAGTTCACTCAGACTCACGTCCATTGAGTCAGGGATGCCATCCAGCCATCTCATCCTCTGTCGTCCCCTTCTCCTCCTGCCCCCAATCCCTCCCAGCATCAGAGTCTTTTCCAATGAGTCAACTCTTCGCATGAGGTGGCCAAAGTACTGGAGTTTCAGCTTTAGCATCATTCCTTCCAAAGAAATCCCAGGGCTCATCTCCTTCAGAATGGACTGGTTGGATCTCCTTGCAGTCCAAGGGACTCTCAAGAGTCTTCTCCAACACCACAGTTCAAAAGCATCAATTCTTTGGTGCTCAGCCTTCTTCACAGTCCAACTCTCACATCCATACATGACCACAGAAAAACCATAGCCTTGACTAGACGGACCTTTGTTGGCAAAGTAATGTCTCTGCTTTTGAATATGCTATCTAGGTTGGACATAACTTTCCTTCCAAGGAGTAAGCGTCTTTTAATTTCATGGCTGCAGTCACAATCTGCAGTGATTTTGGAGCCCCCCAAAATAGTCTGACACTGTTTCCACTGTTTCCCCATCCATTTCCCATGAAGTGATGGGACCAGATACCATGATCTTCATTTTCTGAATGTTGAGCTTTAAGCCAACTTTTTCACTCTCCACTTTCTCTTTCATCAAGAGGCTTTTGAGTTCCTCTTCACTTTCTGCCATAAGGGTGGTGTCATCTGCATATCTGAGGTTATTGATATTTCTCCCAGCAATCTTGATTCCAGCTTGTGTTTCTTCCAGTCCAGTGTTTCTCATGATGTACTCTGCATATAAGTTAAATAAGCAGGTGATATTAATCCTAATGATTAGTGATACTGAATATCTTTTCGTATACCTGTTGGCCATTTGTATATCCTTTTTGGCAAAATGTCTATTCAGCTCCTTTGGGCATTTTTAATTGAATTATTTATTTTAATTGAGTTGTATGAATTCTTTATATATTTTGTATATTAATCACTTATCAGATATATTGGGTCTTCCCTAGTGGCTCAGACAGTAAATCATCTACCTGCAATGTAGGAAACCCGGGTTGATACGATTTGCAAATATTTTTTCCCATTCAGTTGGTTGTCACTGGACATTGGCTCTGTCACTGACTCTAATTAGGTTAATGCTACAGTGACCCTGAAGATAGTAATTTGATGGGACAGGGGTGGAAGAATAAAAAAAATTAATATCAAGCGTGATTTTAGCAAGAGTTTCTGCAGTGATATCACCTTTTCCCCATGCAATATAAAAATGGGCTCTGCCTAATTCATCTCTCTTTGTTCTTGTATCATACATTTTTTCTTATGTTTAAATCTTTCACCCTGGCCTCCCACTCCACTTGGTCTAAATATCCTCTTTGGTTATTTCTGGTTCAACTGTTTAGAATATGCTGATTTATGGTGCTCTGCTAGCGATCTGTGGTGGGGGAGTGAGCTGCCAAATGCAATGGAAGACGTTTGCAGTTCAGCAGAATGGTCTTAACTATGGTGCCATCTCTGTGCTGTCTAGAGTTGATATGACGCAGGAAGGAATCTCAGACAGTGTAATTAAGTGAACAGACAAAAATCCAGACAGGCGGGGTGCTTGCTTAAGAACCCATATTTGCTGTATAAAAATCAAACACATTGCCAAATTGATTGTACTTAGCTGGAAAGAAAAGCTGGACAAACTCTGATGACTTGAGGGACCCCTGTGACAAGCATTGACTATGCAAATGGCCCTCATCTGAGTGTGAAATCCACGTGTGGGACCCAGGGACCCATTTGCCTGCATGCTCCAGACGCTTCTTCCTTGTTGCTTCATTTGTTCCAATGACCCCTGGGCTCAATTACATCCTCCCAGCCTCTACCCCACTCCCTCTTTTCCAGAGGTAACATTATCTTTTCCCGAAGAGAGCAAATTAGCTTTGAACATCTCATGACATTCTTTGATCTCATTGAAAATGTCACAAATCTGACTTTTGTCAGCTGTGTGATGTTCATACCTTATTATTCCTGTCTGTGCCTGGTTGTCCTTATTTTTATTAGAATTTTAAAACTCCCTGATGTCCTCCATGGGGAACTGTGGACACGTAAATCCTTCTTAAACCAAAGAGTGTGCCGAGTGCTTTAATGATGCTGAAGGCACAGGATTGAGTCAGGGTCTCCCAGGAGCACTGGCTTCCCCACCAAGGCTTTCCCCCAGCTCTCTGGGGACCCCAGAAGCCAGGAGCTCTTGGAGGGGGGGTGCTTATGATTTCTTCCATCTTTCTTGCTCCTCTTCTAGCCTCTAGATATTTTCGTTTCTTTTCTTTTGCTCCAAACATCAAAGTGGTAGGAAGAATCCGGCTCTTGATTAGAGGTGGAGGGAAGGCAGAGGCTCATCCCCTTGCCCAGCTCCCTCTGGTTGCAGGGGGAAGAAGTTTCTCCCCCTGTCAAATTACAGGTGCAACCCTTGCTGCACACTTCAAGTGGGCCTCATGGCCCTGGGTGTGCAGACTGGCCGTGGATGGGCCTGTGGTTTTGTATGTTTGACCTTCGGAGAACCAGGTCTTTCCCATGTCATCTATGGATACTCCCGACTGCCTTCCAAAGACAGGGTCAGACTCTTAGCCAGGCAACCTCCTGCTTCCATCTGATGTAAGCAGGACTCTCCTATTTTTTAAAAAAATAATGTTTGTTTATTTGACTGTGCCGGGTCTCAGTGGCAGCATGTGGGATCTTTGATCTTTAGTTGTGGCATGTGAATTCTTAATATTTGCAGCATGTGGAATCTAGCTCCCTGACCAGGAATTGAACCTAGGCTCCTTGCATCAGGAGTGTGGAGTCTTAGCCACTGGACCACCAGGGAAGTTCTGGGACCTTCCTATTTAAAAGGAGACAGTTTTCACTATCGCTGGTCTTAATAAAGACCATAATTAAGTCATAGGGATAGAATTTTAATAGAATCTGCTAATAACTTCTGGAACCTGGATTTAATCTCAAACAGCTATGTGCTATGCCTACCAGATTTTGACTGTCAGATTTACTAAGGTGTTGTGCCTGAGAACAATAGTCTTGTGAATTGTGCTGACAATTACATATGCAAATAAGTAAATATAATACATTAGCATTAATAAAACTATGAATGGTAAAATAATGAAATGGATTGTACTGTATGTTGCTGGTTTAATTATTCCTGTTTGGGGGGAGCTCAACTTAAATGTTTCTGCTTAGAAGGACATCCTCACATTTTATTCTTAAGACTTTACTCCTCTTCAGAGCGCAGCACATCTGTCACTTGCTTTCACAGGGCTGATTCCTCACTTCTCTGTAAGAAAAGAGTGCTCACAACACTAGTCACACACCTCACTCTTCCTTTTAGATATTTGTGTGTTGTTTTACCATGCCTGCTGCATCAGAAACTCCTTAGGGAAATGTTACTGCAGGTACAACTTTACATGTTCTGACACAACTTATCAGTACTCAGTATATTTATTTAAAGAAAGAATAAATGCATGATGAGTCTCTGCTCTTTGCTTGTTGTGTGATCATGGCCATTTCTTATCATCTCTTTGTTTCCTCCTGTGTATAATGGTGATAACGACAACCTCATACATTTAAGATGAAATGAGATCATGTATATAAAATACTTAAGGCCTGGCACACTGAATTCTCAATAAATGTCAGATCTTTATTTCATCACTATTAACATGTGATGTCATTTTCAGTAGGTCCTTTGAAGCAGGGTGGTTTCTTTGCTGACCGAGGGCATAGTAGCAAATGAAGGGGTAATAGGAGCGATGGTATTTCATAAAAGCAAAGTAACAGTAATAAAGTCAGAGTGGTTTCAACTGGGAAAATGATGCTCAGCTCCATATGCAATAATGGGCAGGTTTCCAGAAGGACCCGATGTACTCTCAGGCGTGCATTCAGCACATAAAACTACAATCCTCATCATAAATTTGATCTACGGCCAAGGAATTATGTCCATTATCAAGTGAATGCATATTGTGCTGGTCTCCCTCCAATGCAGGTGGTACTTTGGGTAGCCTGCTCTTTTAAAAGGACTCTCCAAGGAAGGTTAAATTCATGACTTATTTCTCTCTGCATTTACTTTCCTAGAGTTACAGAGGCCAAAGGTCAACAGCTTCGGTAGGTCTGGCCAGTATCTACTGATGGTGATGTTGAGGTAGTTGTTTTCACCAGAGATTCTTTTTTCTTACTTTTTGTTTTGTAAAGCAATATTAATTTTTGGCTGTGCTGTGTCTTCATGGCTATGTGAGCTTTCTCTGGTTGCGGGGAGCTGGGGCTACTCTCTAGTTGCGGTGTGGGCGCTTCTCATCGCAGCGGCTTCTCTTGTGAAGCTCGGGCTCTGGAGCATGTGGGCTTCGGTAGTTGCGATGCAGGCCAGAGCAGGGGCTCTGGAGCCAGGGCTCAGTAGCTGTGGCGCGTGGGTTTAGTTGCTCCGCGGCATGTGGAATCTTCCTGGACCAGGGATCGAAACCTGCCTCCCCTGCATTGACAGGCAGATTCTTAACCACTGGACCACCAGGGAAGTCCTAGAGATTCTTTTCTTCAAGGTGAGAGCTGGATCTAGCATTTCTTCCCTTCGTGTTCTCCAACATCTCCAGTTGCACCAGAGCTATTCTATGTCCCTTTTCTCTGGCATCGCTCATCTTCCTAGACTTGCAGAAGCATTTACCTCATCCACGGTGCTTTTTCTGACTCCCCAGGAAGAGTGCACTGCCTCTCTCCAGCCCTCCCTGCCTCTGGGTAATGCAGGATGGTTCTTATTTGTATCACTACTGTGACCGTAATTGTAGGGCAAATGTGAGTGTAAAGGCTTGTTTCTGTTGGTTGGTTATGAGCCACTGAAGGTTTAGATCTATTCTCGATCATTTTTATGTCTTAAGGTTGTAACAGGAAGGTTTGGGGGCAGCGGGGTGGGCAGCTACGAGGCCTTCTGTGAGCCTGCCTGGGACACAATGCCTGTCACCCTCCAGAGTGCAACTCCACTGGTCACAGTGGTTCCCATCATGGAGCAGCCCCGAGAAGTGTGACGGGATCGAAGCACAGTGAGCCGGGGGGAAGAGGCTGGGAAAGAGGGCTGGATCACGCAGGGCTTTGTGACCGGGGGACCAGCAGTTGGATTTTTAGTCCAAAGGCAAAGGGAAGCCTCTTTGAGCTTTAAGAGGGATGGTCCAGTGCACAGGTTCCATCTCCTGCACCTCTTCCTGCTTTTTTTCCTACTGGATTGTGAATGCACTGCTGGCTCCTGCAGAGTTTGCCTTGTTGCAAGGAGTATGTTCACTGCATGCTTTCTTGAATGGCCTCAAAGCCACGGATGTGCTGAGAAGAAACACCAGGGCTTTCAGCACAGACTAGCGGCAGCAGCATCCTTGAAACGGGTGAGCTGCCCTTCCCCCACTCCCAGCATCCTCTGACCTCTGACCTGTGGGCACCACATTTACTTGCCAGCTGACATGGAGAGTCTGCTGGTTTTCCATTTGATTTTAAAAATGAGTAGATCATTGCAGACGTGGCAAAAATGCAAAGGAAGCGACAGAATTTGGGCATTGTAGCTCCTGGGAGTGGTTGAGACTCTGAGGGATTTTCAGAGCCCATCCATGTCTGAGGGCTGTTTTATGTCGTATGTGTGGCTTTGGAGGTTCAGGAGGCCAATCCCGAGGGACATTTTGGAAAGTGGTGATGGAAATGATTTTCAGTCCGAGGGAAAGAAGCTGGTCAGGTACCTAAACTCCTGGCCCTACCGTCAAAGGCTCTAATTCTATCCTGACAAACGGTAAAGAGAGCAAGTAAGTCCACTCACGTCACTTCAGCGTTCTTTTCCAAACATGTGGATTAAAGCCAGTTGGGTTTGGAATCCATTCAGTTTGTGATTTTGCCAGGAGTTTCGTGGGTGTAAAGTTTAAAAATAGCTATGTACACATAGGATGTCTGTGGGGAAATGTGGGTAAATTCTAGGTTGGAAAAAGGTTCTGTGAGCAAGTGCCCTCAATGTTTAGCCCTAAATGTTTGCAAAGACAAACATTTTGGAGATCAGAGCAACAATCGTGTTTTACCCTTAGTGCAAACCACAGTCCCTCTGGATCCAAATGTGGGAGTGAATAGAGTGACTCAGAAATGTGTAATGGGGGTGGGGGAGCGAAACTAAAGGCCCAGAATAAAGAATTAAAATTTAAAAAGAGGTGCAGGGGGGAAACAGGGAGAAAAACTTCCATATAAATAGGCTAGAGAAGTTAGGATTTTTCAGTCTAGAAGCCTGAAGGCAGACGGAATTAAAACTGAAAAGTGCAGTAAGTGGCTGAGGTTTGGGTAAATACGGTAAAAGCTGAGGTTCCAGTAAATACAGTCTTGCTCAGCCATGGCCTCATGAATTTTCCTCCCTGCGCACAATTTCCCCCTCTCAGCCCTCCAGGACATTTGGATTGAATTAATTATGAAGTAAGCAGCCTGATCAGGGTCAGGGGCCTTGACTCAAGAATGTGAAAATAGGGATTTATCATGAAAGGAGCTCTGGCCAGGTCAGCCACACACACATACATCACTCATACGTTCACTCCTTCCAATCTGATTTATTGCGGTACCGCTTGGACTAAGGACTGGTTTATACTTTGCCTGGGTGGATAAAACTTGTATCTAAACAACTGCAGGGCTGAGTATCCTGTGATCTGTCCCGAGTCAGGGACACCCTAGGACCCCCACATGACAGCAGTGGAAAGGGTGCCCGGGCTTCCAGAGGTGGTGTTTGCACTGGGCTTTGGTGGATGGTGGGATTCTGAAGCGCAGGGAGTTGCAGAGGAATGAATGGATGTTGGCATGTGGGTGAGAACACATGTGTTTAGTGGAGAGTTAAGAGCCTATTCCTCTGGAATGAAGAATGGTAAGGACGAAGAGGTGATGGGACCATGATGAAGTCCTTGTGAGTGTGTCTTAGCAGAGGGCACTTTTGCATGGTTGGCAACAGGGAACCACCGGAGCAGGAGGATGTGCAGAGCCTGTTAAAAATGAGCAGTTGTGTATGGATGGACAGGAGTGGACAGATGTCGGGGCCATGGAGACCAGTGGGGAGTGTATGGCTATAGTCTGGGTGAGGCTTGCACAAAGACACCAGATAGTGGGCATGACTCTCAGGCAACCAAATCAGAGGTGCAAAAATATTTCTCCATTTTCTTTTTTCTTTTTCAATATTTATTTATTTATTTGGCTGCGTCGGGTCTTAATTGTGGCACGTGGGATATTTTAGTTGCAGAATGTGGGATCGTTTTTAGTTGCAGCATGTGGGATCTAGATCCCTGGCCAGGGATCGAACTCAGGCCCCGTGCATTGGGTGTGTGGAGTCTTAGCCACTGGACCACCAGGGAATACCCTTCGTTTTCTTTTAAATCAAACTAATTTTGACTCAAAACCATCATCCTATGTGTCACAGGGAAATCCCACTGAGTGTCAGTTGAGGGCTGGCATAGGGACCCATCAGAGTCTGGGAGGACGACATGACAGGTGAAGGGGATGGGGCCTCGGTCTCTCATGGCCCTGCTGCCATCCCCGCTCTTCCGTCCCACAGTGGTCCATGAAGCCAGCTTCTGTACCATGAAGACAAACACCCCCAGGTGAGGTATCTGGATGCGCTCACTTTACAGATGGGGCTTCCCAGGTGGCTCAATGGTAAAGCCTCTGCCTGGCAATGCAGGAGATGCAGGAGACCTAGGTTTGATCCCTGGGTCGGGAAGATCCCCTGGAGGAGGCCATGGCAACCCACTCCAGTATTCTTGCCTGGAGAATCCCATGGACAGAGGAGCCTGGTGCTACAGTCCATGGGGTCACAAAGAGTTGGACACGACTGAGCAATTGCTCACACATGCTTTGCAGATGAGGAACCTGAGTCACAGAAGGTTATGGAGTTTCACAGCTAGTGAGGAAGGGGCCAGGATTAGAAGACCGGTCTCCCCCATCAGTAGTCTACAGCACTTATGTAGTTAGGGCTGGAGGGAAAGGAAAGAGCAGAAGCACGTAAAATCTGGGGAAAATGAGTAAGCTGGAAGGAGACAGATTAGATGTGCAGGTTGGGAATAATCAAAGGTGGCTGTGTGTTCATAGTTTTAGTATCTTTATTTTTTTAATTATAAAATTAATAAGTACTTACCATAGAAAACATACCATGTACAAAAAAGGAAAATTAAAAAATATCACCCGTGATTTTACCACTCAGAAACAGAAGCTAGTATGCTTTGGCACACTTTATTTTTGTTATATTCACTAGTTTATTTTTTAGATCCCACACATGAGTGATATACAGTATTTGTCTTGCTTTGTCTAACTTATCTTACTTAGCATAATACCCTCTGCGGCTATCCACATTGTTGCAAATGGCAAAATTTCACTCTCTTTTTATGGTTGAGTAGTATTCCGTTGTGTGTGTATACCACATCTTTTTCTTTTTTCTTTTTGTAACTTTAATAAACTTTTAATCCTGTATTGGGGTATAGCCAATTAATAATGCTGTGGTCGTTTCAGGTGAGCAGCAGAGGACCTCAGCCATACATGTACATGTATATATTCTCCCCAGGCCTCCTCCCATCCAGGCCGGCACATAACATTGAGTGGAGTTCCATGTGCTATATAATAGGTCTTTGTTGGTTATACATTTTAAATACAGCAGCGTGTACATGAGCTTCCCAGAGTCCCTAACTATCCCTTCCCCTTTGGCAACCATAAGTTCATTTCCTGTCTGTGAGTCTCTGTTTTGTAAATAGGTTCATTTGTAGCATTTCTCTTTAGATTCCCCGTATCCGGGATGTCATGATATTTCTCTTTCTCTAGCTTATTTCACTCAGTATGATGCTCTCTAGGTCCTTCCATGTTGCTGCAATGGCTTTATTTCATTCTTTTTAATGGATGAATAATACTCCATTGTATGTATGTACCACATCGACTTTATCCGTTCACCTGTTGATGGACACTTAGGTTGCTGCCATACCTTGGCAATTGTAGATAATGCCGCGATGAACATTGCACTGCGTGTATCTTGTCAAATTAGTGTTTTTGTTTCCCTCAAATATAGACTCGGGAGTGAAACTGCTGAGTCGTGTGGTAGTTCCAGTTTCACTTTTTTGAGAAACCTCCATACCGTTTTCCACAGTGGCTGAACCAATTTACTTTTCCACCAACAGTGTATTTTCTACTTTTCCGCCAACACCCTTTCTCTACATCCTGGCCAGCATTTGTTATTTGTGGTCTTTCTGGTGGCAGCTTTTCTGATGTGTGTGAGGTGATACCTTCTTCTGGTTCTGATTTGCATTTCTCTGATGATTAGCAACGTTGAGCATCTTTTCTTTTTAATCAATTTTAATTGGAGGGTAATTACCTTACAATATTGTGATGGTTTTTTGCCATACATCAACTTGAATCAGCCACTTTATGTGCCTGCTGGCCACCTGCATTTCCTCTTTGGAAAAATGCTTGACATGCTTCTTTACAATCTGTTTTTCTCTGCGTTGTTTTACATGATCAAGAAAAATGTATATATATCTATATATGTACTTATATTTATGTATTATATATGTGTGTGTATATATATATATACACATATACATTCAGGTTGTTCCCCAGTGATTTGCTATTATAAATTCTACATGATAAACAGATGCATGTTTTTACCTCTGTTTTAGATAATTTTCTTAAGAGCGAGTCCTGGAAAGTGAATTACCATCCTTGAGCATTTCTGCAGCTACTGACGTATCTATTGCCATACTTCTTTCCAAAAATATTGTACCAATTACTGCTAACAGCCATGTATAAACATAAATTGTGTATTAATTTTAAAACCTTGGCTGATTTGAAAAATGACCCCTTGTTGTGTCGGGCTTTGCCTCTTGATTTCACTGATTGCTCAGAATGACCCTAGACAAAGAGCTTTTTCATTAAAATATTCTTATCTTGCTGGGTGCGTTTCTGGCACCCTCTTAAATTTTGCCTCTGAGGTGAGTGGCTCCCTCGCCTACCCTGGACCAGCTCTGATTCACGCCACTTTGCAAAGGAGGAAACCAAGGGCGAGAAATAAAGTTCCTTTGATTTGGGTCACACGGGCAGTAAGCGTCTGTGCTAAGTCGCTTCAGTCGGGTCTGACTCTTTGCGACCCCATGGACTAGAGCCTGCCAAGCTCCTCTGTCCATGGGATTCTCAGGCAAGAATACTGGAGTGAGTTGTTGCCATGCTGTCCTCCAGGGGATCTCCCCAACCCAGGGATGGAACCTGTGTCTCTTCTGTCTCCTGCATTGGCAGGTGAGTTATTTACCACTTGCGCCACCTGGGGTCCTCAGGCAGTAAGTGATGATGTTCACATTTGGGTAGGTTGACTCCAAAATCCCGTTTCTTTCTACTAACCTGTTTGGGTGCTTTGCTCTGGGTTTTCGAATGTGAATGACGAGGAGAGAGACAAAACTGTTACAAAACTGTTACAGAACTGAGGAATCCTGGAGAAGAAGGAGCTGGTCCTTTCAGGCGTGTGAAGGTGTGGCAGTAGTTTAACGTGGGTCTTGTTGATTGGGGGACATGGAGGAACCAGACACGTCCATTAGGGGATTATACAGCAGGTAGTTGAAAGCTCAGGTCTGACCCGCAGGACGGGGTGTGCCTGAGTGTGAAGGGTCTAGTGCTTACCTAATCTGAGTGCAAAGGCTGGGTGAGACCCAGAACAGAGCTGTGACCAGGCAGTCCCTGGGGATGGTCACGGTTACACGTGGCTGGGTTATAGGCACCCGGAAGTGCACCCCTACACAGCAGCAGCAGTTCACGGCATCCCAGTGGGGCACAGCTGTGCCTGGGGACACTCCCGGAAGCCTGGGCATGGCTGTGAGCTCTGACACCCACCAAAGGAGCAAAGAGGCCACTGTGGGTCTGCAGAACCAGCTTGGGGTAAACACAGGCCCAGACCGCCTTGAGCTTTCTGGCCAAGGAGAGTGGCAGAGCCGCTGGCCTGGGCTGGTTGACTTGCTCTGGGCACTGGAGGCTCGTTTTGCAGGAAGCGGGACTAATTCTTGGTGTGGCAAGAGGATGAGTGGTCTCCTTGCTACGTTCACCTGTTTTTCCTCCATTGCCCCTGGTTGCGTTTTCAGTCTTCAGATCACTTCCGAGGGCAGAGGAGCAGGCAGTAGGTCTCTTCTACACATCAGTCTCTTGTTGCTTGTGACCTCGTTGGAATCACTCCCATCTTATGGGGTCAGGTGGGGGCCTGCGGGGGTGATGGATGGTTCTGGGCCAAGGTTAGTCTGGGAGTCATGCAGGCAGAGTTTAGAGAGCATTCGGGAAGTTGGAACAGGTTGGAACAATTGAGGCCTGTAAGTGTGCAGTGAAAGTTGGCCGAGTAGTCATGGGTGGGTGGACTGCTTGTGGTCTGGCAGTTTCAGAGTGGAAACAGCAAAAGCGCAGGACAGCTCGACTTGGGGGCCCGGCAGGTGAGGCAAGAGGGTGGGGTGGGGGGTTGCAGATGCCATGGAGGCCACAGTGAGCCAGTCAGCCCTGGGATCCAGTGGGGTTCGGTGGGTCTGGAACCCACGAGGGAGGAGGGGAGTGTAGAGATGGGGAACTGGCGAAGAGAAGGGAGCACAGGTTTTGTAGGCTTGGGGGATCGGGTGGGGAGCTGTGGGGAGAGAGTGTGTTTAGGGAAGGGCAGCTCAGAACTGGGGAGCTGGGAGAAAGAACAGCTTTCTTGCTGAATGGTAACAAGCATGAGGGTTTGGTTTTGCTGGCAGTGGCTTGAGATGCAGAAGAGAGACAAGCCAGGGAGGTGGATGGAGGGTGTGATGATGGAAAGATGACTTTCCGATGGGATCTGAAAGATGACGATCTGGTGGAATCTGTCCAGAGAGACGGTGGAGAGGTGATGGTGGAATCGCGGATTATAGAGCATGTTGAAACCAAACCCTGTCTTGTCCTCCTGGCGCTGAGCAGTCTGTGAAGGAGGCAGATGTCAGGTGAGCAGAGTACAGGGCCGCTATGAAGCCCGAGGGAAGGGAAAGAGCATCTGCCTTTACGAAATGCCACTGTGCTGCAGGCAGTACAGCGACTTCCTCACAAACTGTGCTGTGCTTAGTCACTCAGCTGTGTCTGACTGTTTGCAACCCTATGGACTGTAGCTCACCAGGCTCCTCTGTGCATGGGATTCTCCAGGCAAGAATACTGGAGTGGGTTGCCATTTCCTCCTCCAGGGGATCTTCCCAACCCAGGGATTGAACCCAGGTCTCCAGCATTGCAGATGGATTCTTTACCATCCGAGCCACCAAGGAAGCCCAAGAATACTGGAGTGGGTAGCCTCTCCCCTCTCCAGGGGAACTTCCCCACCTGGGAATCAAACCAGGATCTCCTGCATTGCAGGTAGATTCTTTATCAGCTGAGCTACCAGGAAAGCCCTCCACACAAATTATGTAACCTAATTCTCATAGTAACCCTCCAGGGTAGGTGTTGTCATCCATATTTTACAGATGATAAAACTGAGGCTCAGAGAAGTTAATTAACTTTGCCCTGGGTTCCCAAAGTGATGGGGTCAGAGTGGGAAGGGGTGGTCAGAGTGGGAAGGGGTGGTCAGAGTGGTGGGGTCAGAATGGGAAGCCAGGTTAACCTGATGCCAAAACCTGAGGCTCTGTATATGTAACTGTGTTAGATCCTTTAGGAGGATTGTAAAATCTATGAAGCAAAGTGTTAGTCACTCAGTCATGTCTGACTCTTTGTAAACCCATGGACTGTAGCCCACCAGGCTTCTCTGTCCTTGGTATTTTCCAGGTACGAATACTGGAATAGGTTGCCATTCCTTTCTCCAGGGAATTTTCCTGACCCATGGATTGAACCCGAGCAGGTCTCCTCATTGTAGGCGGATTCTTTACCATCTGAGCCACCTGTATAAAATCTACAGGGAAGAATAACTAGTCAGGATGGGAGTAGGATGAGATTATGTCTCTCCCATTGAATCCCAGGTCCCCTGGGCTGATACAAAACTGCTCCGTGTGGTTTGCTTATACCCTGATTTGACTTAGTGATCAAACTGTGCAGCACCTTGTTCATCCTGGATCATAAAAGATTTCTTTTTTTTATTGTTATACCGAATTTACCAGCATATGAGTGGAAATTGTCTATGTAGTTTTTATATGTTGTAATATTTCTTCAAATAAATCTCTCCTAGAAATTATTGGCCAAATGTTCATTTGGGTTTCATAAGCTCCTAAAGAAGAAGAACCTGAACCAACTTTTTGGCCACTCCAATTAAAAAAAAAAGGCACAAATAGCCCCTGCCTGACACGTAGTGTGCACGTGTGTGCGTTCAGTTGTGTCCAAGTCTTTCCGACCCAATGGACTGTCGCCCACCAGGCTCCTCTGTCCATGCAGTTTTCCAGGCAAGAATACTGGAGTTGGTTGCCATTTCCAACTCCAAGGGATCTTCTTGACCCAGGGATCAAACCCACGTCTCTTGCATCTCCTGCATTGGCGGGCGGATTCTTTACCACTGCCCCACCTGGGAAGCCTCGACACATAGTGGGACTTAGTAAATACTTGTTGAATGAATAAGTAAATTTACTCAGATCAATGAAGAAAGAGGTGCAGGGAATGGAATTCTTATCACTTTTCAGGAATCTCAGTGGAGGGTGGGTTGAGGGGATTTATGAAAGGGCTTCAAAGGGCTTGCCAGGTGACTCAGATGGTAAAGAATCTGCCTGCAATGCAGGAGACTCTTTAGTCCCTGCATCAGGAAGATTCGCTGGAGAAGGGAATGGCAACCCACTCCAGTATTCTTGCCTGGAGAATTCCATGGACAGAGGAGGCTGGCGGGCTACAGTCCATGGGGTCTCAAAGAGTCAGAGCTGCTGCTGCTAAGTCACTTCAGTCATGTCCGACTCTGTGCGACCCCATAGACGGCAGCCCACCAGGCTCCCCCGTCCCTGGGATTCTCCAGGCAAGAACACTGGAGTGGGTTGCCATTTCCTTCTCCAATAAAGAGTCAGAAAGGACTTAGCAACTCAGTTTTCAAAGTGCTAGAAGGCCTTTTAACCACGAGGGGGCGCTGTCAGAGACTTGGCGGTGACTTTGGAAGGGCAGGATGTGGATGAGGGTGCAGGGGGCTAGACAAGGGCTCTCTATCCACACAGGCTAGAACCACGGGTACAGCCTGCATTCTCCCAGGAGGATGTCAGTCTCACCAGTGGCTCTCCATTTGCCAAACAGATCTGGTCTCAAGAGACCAGAGGAGGCCAGCTTCCAGGCTTCCTGCCCAGGGCCAAGTTGCCCCCTTCCCACAGTGTGACTGCAGATGTCCAGGGAGGCTCACCCAAAGCATGAGGTTGTGTCTGCCCCTCCAGCCTTTGTAAACTCCATCCTTCAGTCAAGGAAAGCTGCCAACTTGCACCAAAGTCATCATCCTACAGAGAAAATCCCTCATGAAAACCCCCTTCTGAGAAAGCGATTTTATTTTTATATACGGGAGTATAGCTGATTGACAATGTTGTATTCGTTTCAGATATACAGCAGAGTGATTCAGTTATGCATATACATGTTATCTGTCCTTTTTCAAATTCTTTTTCCATTTAGGTTATTATAGAATATTAAGCAGAGCTCACCTATGCTAGGTCCTTGTTATTTTTTTTTTCCCTTAAAATATTCATTTATTTTTGGCTGTTCTGGGTCTTTGTTGCTGCAGGAGGGTTTTCTCTAGTTGCAGCGAGCAGGGGCTATTGTCTGGTTGTGCTACACGGGCTTCTCATTACAGTGGCTTCTCTTGTTGCAGAGCATGGACTCTAGGGCTCCCAGACTCACAGACTTAAGCTCTAGAGCACAGGCTTAATAATTGTGGTTGCTCTTAATAATTTAGTTGCTCTGAGGCATCTTCTGGGACCAGAGAGCGAACCGATGTCCCTTGCATTTCAAGGTGGATTCTTAACCACTGGACCACCAGGGAAGCCCGGTTATTCGTTTTACATACATCAGTGTGTACATGTAAATCCCCAAATCCCAATCTATCCCTCCTCCCCGTCCCTTCTGCCCTGGTAACCGTAAGTTCATTCTCAGTCTGTGAGGAGAAAGTGATAGATAGTGTACCTCTTTGCTAAGAAAAACTTGGGTTTCTCTTGAGACATAACATTGAGGCAACTTAAATTACAATGAAATAGGACAGTGTCACTAGGGTTTCTCATTATATTAACAAACATGAACCACTGTGCTGCTCACATTTCCCTTTTTGCTTTGGCTTCTAGGAAATTCATCTGCAGCAGTTTTCTTTACTGTTGGCATATTTCTGCTCTTTCTTTCCCTTAGCCCCAATTTCCTAATTCTCTTTGCATCGTCTTATGTCACTGCAATTTCAGTGGCTTCAATACCTTGTGGAAATAAAATAATTAAATGCAGAATAATAAATGGAAGTGAAGCATCTCTGGTGTTCATCAGGGCGGTCTTCTGCAAAGGAAAGGGCAGTCACTGGCCGGCCACTAGGTGGCACCAAAGGTTTCCTGCAGCCATCCTTAGCCAGGCGATCTGGCCTAAAAGTGTTTCTTATAACCGCGTACTTCTTGGACTGTGCTAAGCACGTTTCGAGTTGCTCCTCTCCACAATGCTCTGGGTATATAGTTCTACGGCCTGGGCAAAGTTAACCTAGGGGAGCCTGGTTGGCTTCTTTCAGGTGTTCAACTTACAAAATCAATGTTTCAAATAAGGTGAGGCAAGTCTGAACCAGATCAGGTCAACTGGGGGCCATGTGTCCCCCATGGAAGCAGCTCCATTAGTGACACCATCTGGGAGAGCGGGAGGTGGGACCCTCCTCACAAATGGAGAGTTTAGGAGGCGTGTTATGGGGGCACGGGGAAGGGGCCTTTCAGCTTTCCTGGTGACTTCTGTCTGAAATGAACATACTGCCCTAATGTTGGGCACATAACTGGACAACAGTTATCACACCTGTGAAATAGAAACTGACTTTTAAAAAGACCCGAGGGTGTCAACATTAATTACCATTAATGTTTGCTTCCATTATTCACTCAGAGAAGTTATGCCATTCAAAGCCATTTTGTAAAAAAGCCTTCCGTGGAAGTTGGGAGAATGTAATTCTATAAAAAACCTTTAAATTCAGGTTCTTGACTCTTCTTGAATCCATGTGTTATAACTGTGACAAAAGATGTTTCCTTTGAAAAGCCATTTTTATTCACGTCAATTTCTTGTTTCTTCAAGCATCTAATAGTATCTGATCAGTTGTGTTTCCAGAGAATTAAAGAGGAGTGGAATACTGCAGATCATTGAGGGGCATATTCATGTTCAGACCAAGAATGTGGAGCAACGTGACCCTGGGCAGGGGTGGAGGTCGGAAGGGTGGGGGGCATGGGGAGGCAGCCGTCCAGCTATTCCCACTGTTCTCCTGAAATTTGGACTTGGGATCACTGGCCAGAAGTGGCTCTGATTAGTGTTCTGAGGCCTTGCAAGGGAGAAGCTCTCAACAGTTTTTATTTGCTCTTAAAAAAAAAAAAATCTCTTCTAGAAATTCTATGAGTCTACTCAGGTGCCTCTTACCTGGTGGACTGGAGAATTCATTCATCTACAGAAGGCCCAGTAGAGGAACAGGAAGTACTTGGATTTCTCCTGTTTGACGAAGGGGCTAAAGAGATCAGCCATGCGCTCCAGGGTCTTCCGGATGCAAGTAAACACTTGGCCTCACCCGGAAGGCGCTGGACGGTGCAGCTCAGCGGGCTTCCACGTGACTGCCCTGCTGTCCTTGGGTCTCAGGGATCAAGCAGCCCCCGGTGCTACCACCACTGTGGTCACTGCACATCAGCCCCTCCACCAACACACAAGTCTCTTCAGGGGCTCACCACTCTCCTCCACGGGAGACCCAACCGGGGTGACCCAGGATGGCTTCTGTAGGGCTTGGTCCATTAGGGACCCCCAAGAAACATTTGCTCTTTAAAGCATATACCAAGTAGCGATACTAATGGATACTAGGTGGATCCTCCTGGTGGCTCAGATGGTAAAGAATCCGCCTGCAATGCAGGAGACCTGGGTTCAATCCCTGGGTTGGGAAGATCCCCTGGAGAAGGGAATGGCAACCCACTCCAGTATTCGGGCCTGGAGAATTCCATGGACAGAGGAGCTTGGTCCATGGGGTCGTAGAGAGTCGGACACGACTGAGTGACTAACACCACTACACCACAGGTGAGACCATGGTGGGACTGTGAGCAGTAATCTGGGGAGTCTTATTTGGAAAAGGGGCAAGTAAGGGATGGCCTGTGAGCTAGACCAGGGCACTTATTAACATGACCCCTGGGGCAATGCTGGGGAGAGAAATGCAAGGTCAAGGACACATTTTATCTGTTAAACAACAAGAAACTACAGCTAAAATATAGATCTTCCATCAAGAATTTTCCTTTCCAGGAGAAAAATAACTTATGAGATGACTGCAGCTTTTAAAAATTGACAAAATTTATTGAGCACCTACTGTATGCCAGCCAGCATCTATCACAATAATAATCTGAAAGGGTCAGGATCCACCAGGGAGTATCAGGAGCCCTCCTGGATGAGGACAGCGCTAGAGGCGGGTCAGCAAAGGGAGCTGAGCCCCAGCAGTGCCTCTGGGGCTCCTCCTCCCCAGAGAGACTGCTATCTGCGGGGAGGGGAGTGTCTGAGTGTGGTCCGTGCTGGGCTTCTCTCCTCTTCTCATGTTATGGGACATCTTGCATTTCCTGTTATGGAAGAGGTTTGCTGACATCCTTTGCTGTCACTCAGTTTGGTAGACTCACTGTGCTGGGGTGAGGGCTCAGTGAGAAAAAGGGTGAAGGCAGACTGCACCCGAGTTGGCTCTGAAGTAGCAGGCGTGTGTGAGTATTCTGAGCTAAGGGCGCTGCTGAAGGGTGAAGACTGGAGGAGCCATTGCCTGGCTGACAGTCCATCATGATACCCCAGTGACTTTGCTGTCCTGAGCTTGCCTCCCGGTCCTTGGAGGCTACATCAACACCTGAATGGTTAGCATGTTGCTTTGCATCCTCAGCTACAGGCTGTGAGTCCCGTTTCCGAGCAGCAGATAGACAGCCAGTGGCTTTCTAGGCATCATCTCTGCGGCAAGAAGCTCCGCACTGCTCTGAGCCCTGTGGTTCTGTAGTCATCAGCGTGGTCCCAGGAGTGTGTTTTCTTGGTCTTGGGCATCACAGCTGCAGAGGGATGCAGACCTCCGTTCTTCATCGTTGACTGTGGCTGAGATCTGAGTCTCAAGTCAACCTCAGTTGAACACAAGGGCTGGCCAACTATGGCTCTCGGGCCAAGTCTGACCCTCCACCTGTTCTTGTAAAATAAATTTTCTTGGAACTCAGCCACTTCCCTTCATTTACATATCGTTGCCTTTCACACTATTATGACAGAGTTCAGTAGTTTTGACAGAGACCGTATGACTGGCAAAGACTAAAATATTTATTATTTAGCCCTTTATAAAAAGTTTGCTCACTCCTGGTATAGAATTATAAAAGAAAATAATTTTATGTACTTAAATCAGAGTACAGTATTGTAATCTGTAGTCCTGGAAGGGCTTCCCTGGTGGCTCAGTGGTAAAGAATCCACCTGCCAATGCAGGAGACAGAGAAGACACAGGTTTGATCCCTGGGTTGGGAAGATCCCCTGGAGGGGGCCATGGCAACCCACTCCAGTCTTCTTGCCTGGAGAATCCCATGGGCAGAGGAGCCTGGCAGGCTACAGTCCATAGGGTCACAAAGAGTCGGACACGACTGAGTGACTAAACAACAGCAGTCCTGGAGTATCCGGGCTGTTCGGGGTAGGAGAGAAGGTTCTCACTACAGGGACGGCAAAGACTTGGGCTCAAGTGTGATGCCTAGTGAGGGCTGCTGGGAGGATTGTGTCGGGGAGGATTGTGTCGAGGAGGATTCTGAAGCCCTGTCTGGGCTGGCGTGGGCACTTCCAGGGAGGTGTAAACTGGGCCACGAGTCATCCAGGCGTGGAGCACCAGGGAGGGACAGGAGCACGGCAAGTCCACACTCTTCTTCTCCAAAGGCGCACGGCAACCAGGAACAGCTTGGTGTGGCTCCCGATGCCAGCACTTGGCACTGCCGAGTCCCCGAGGTGGGGACTGTAAACATTCCCTTGCTGGAGTGGGAGAGACGTGAGATCTGAATACCATTCACGCTGCGACTTCCCTGGTGGCTCAGACGGTAAAGCATCTGTCTACAATGTGGGAGACCAGGGTTCGAGCCCTGGGTTGGGAAGATCCCCTGGAGAAGGAAATGGCAATCCATTCCAGTACTGTTGCCTGGAAAATCCCATGGACAGAGGAGCCTGGTAGGCTACAGTCTATGGGGTCGCCAAGAGTCGGACACGACTGAGCGACTTCACTTTCTTTTCTTTCTTTCACGCTGTGACAGAAGCAGGCAACCACAGACAAGACCAAGGTCAGGTCAGAGCTCCAGCTTTAACTAAGGCTCCTCTGCACTCGTGCAGCAGTGTTGGTTCAGGACAGCATCTTGTGCAAAGCTTCCCACTTGGAGAACAGGGGAGGGCATTTACTACTCAGTGCAATGAAAATGCCAGTTAAAATAGTTACACATTGTTTAAAAATGAAAAAATGACAATGCATGTTTATTGGAGAAAGCAGTATAAAAAGTGGCCCCATTTACATATATCTGTCTAGATAGCCCTTAGATTGTAGATTTAAAAATGGAAGCATCTTACGAATACCTACCCACTAAGTCTAATATCCTGCTATCCTGTAACCCCAAAGAACGATTTTTCCTCAGTGGTCCAAATAAATCCAGGTGGTGGTCTTCTGTAGATTCCGATTTGTTACAGTGAACGTGTTTGAAAA
Source organism: Bos indicus (assembly GCF_029378745.1). Classification (NCBI taxonomy): domain Eukaryota; kingdom Metazoa; phylum Chordata; class Mammalia; order Artiodactyla; family Bovidae; genus Bos; species Bos indicus. The sequence goes on along the minus strand of NC_091771.1, from coordinate 20,612,578 downwards.
GCACATTCAAATCTAGTTCTTGGAGCTCAAATCGTATTTTAAATGCACCAAGAGTCTGTTGTTCGGGCTCAATCTGTATAAAGCTTATTAGCCACTTTTGCGTAAATACTGATTTTTGGATGGTGCGTGGCATCACTGTAGTGATAGTGCTGAAGTGAGGTATTATTACTGTAGTCAGATATGTATCTAATGTTTTACTAAGGTGACTCTTTTCACTGTAACAGTTCCTGGCAATCCTAAGGGCCACTGCTCCCTGGTAGGGTAAACAGAAACGGAGAATCCACTGAGGTGGACATCACGAGCACTGACCTCTCCTCCAAGTCGCTTGCTATCTTGCTCACATTCAGCATTTTGGCTTTAGTCATTTTTCCTTCACGTCATGAAAAAAATTGTGCAATCAGCTCCAGCTGACTAGGTTTTCTTTTCAAATAATTATAGGAAGCATTTAAATTATGTAAGTGCATTAAACCGTTTCCTAAATGGAATTGAGTATTTAAAAAATATATTTTATGACCTAAAAATTTGTTGAGAATTTATTTGCATAAAAATCCCAGGATCTTTATCGACTTTTAAAATGCCATTGAGCCCCTAGAAATACACCACCTCATGGGTGAGAAAGGGTGCCAGGCAAGGGTGTTAATGACCCATGAGACAGATCATCAGACTCCGGATGGACCTGGGGAAGCAGGGCTGAGAACACAGATGGCACGCAGACCCCAGAAGGGCAAGGTGGGACCTGAGCCTGTGGCTCTGAAAGACACGAGTGGAGGGTGCTCAGATGTAGAATTCCTCTGAGTCATTGTCCCCGCATCCGGCTGGCACTGAGGGTGCCAGGACGTCTCTGCCAGTCTGCCGGGCCCGGGGGGCATCGGAAGGGAGTTCTGGGGGTGACTCTGTGAGCGAGGAGGTGTCCGAAGCTGGGGGAGCAGTGACACCTGTGGCCGAGGAGCCTGAAGGCCCTTTGAAGAGAGGCAGGGTGGCCCAGGAGGCCCCCGCGGTCTCGCCGCCCGCAGTGGGCAGGGGTCCTTCTCTGAAGCCCCTGCGCTCTGACCAGAGGCCGCTGCCTCGTTCCGGGGGGCGCGGCGCTTCCTCGGGGCTGCAGAACCTGCTGGGTGCCGAGTAGGCAGAGACCACTGACAGGTCGGAGGAGGACAGCCGCAGCCCGGTGTCCACGTCTGTCTCCTGGGCCCCCTCCAGGTCATCGATGGAGAGGAGGTGGCCGTGCCCCCGCTCCGGCGCCCTCTGCCCCCAGCCGCCTATGCTTGCAGACAGCTGCGCTTCTGCCGCGGAGGCCGGGGAGGGGTCTCCGGTGGGCAGACAAAACAAGGACTTGCTTCGCTGGAAAGACCAGGGGAGGCTGGGAGGGCTGGTGGCTCGTCTGGCAAATTCCTGCGGGTGCCTGGTAGACGGACCTGCCTGGCTGAGGCCCGGGTGTGACGCGTCCAGTGGCGGCTGCGGGCGGCAGCCTGGGGTCCGGCTCTGCGCAGTGGCCCGCGGGGAAGACGTGGAGCACGGTTTCTGCTCTGAGGCCTGGTGAGCCCTGCCGGGTTTAGGACGCTTCCTGTGCCCCTTCTGTGCCTGTAGGGGCAAGAGGGGACATCGTTATCAGAGCCGGGCTGGGGTCCACCCGGCAACGGGGATTCATTGCTAAACAGAACATGAAACACACTTTCTGATGATTCTTGGAAACTTCCAGAACTGTCTCGGCACTAAAGCGCTGCCAGAAATGTCACTGGGGCTTCCCAGGTGCCCTGGTGGTAAAGAGCCTGTCTGCCAATGCAGGAGATGTAAGAGACACGGGTTCGATCCCTGCGTGGGGAAGATCCCCTGGAGGAGGAAATGGCAACCCACTCCAGTATTCTTGCCTGGAGAATCCCGTGGACAGAGGAGCTCGGTGGGGTCGCAAAGAGTCGGACACACACATACATACATAAATTTCATTCTCCAAATTCTAAACTGAAGACAGAGATTGCAGAGCTTGGGGGAAGACAGATCAGACTTCTCAGTCTGAGCAGACGTCCCCGAACCCAGGAGGACAGGCAGGCCCTTGTCACGACAGGGAATAGGACCTCTTCCAGCACACATGCAAGGATGCTCCGTGGATTAGCCACAGGCCTGAGGCCTGGCTGAGCAGGACAGAGGACACAGGGGTTACCATTCCCAGTACAAAGGATGCTCGAAGGGTCTGCTTCCCTCTGGCCGAAGCCCCAACATTTGGACGTGCTCCCGACCGACGACAGGGTGGAAACGTCAGGATGGGCTTGATCCTAGTGCACGTGTGGCCATCAGGACACATCCCAGGGCTGGCCCTTGGTTCAGGGTGGTAAACCTTTGGTGAGCGAGGGGATATCAGGAAATCAGCATGTACTGACTTGCTTTAGGAACCACTGACTCCTCTGTGTCCCCTTTCAGAAACTGTAAGGGGAGTGGGCAGCTAACTACTGACCAGTCCCATGGATGCCCCACAGGGGCAAGGGCAAGCCCCTGGGGCTCAGACAGTTTCATCCTTCAGCAGCTCAGCCCTGACCTCCTGTTCTCTCCCCCACCTTCCCTGCAGCTCTGCAGGAGTTTCCGTTGCACAGAATTAATTGGGAACCTTTCTTCCAATGTATGTTCCCACCTGGGGCTGCTGCTCTCAGGTTTTCCTCCTGGTCTGCTCCCCAGGCCTCCGGGCCAAACTTACTATGCAAAATTTCAGTTAAATAATGGATGTGGGGACAGTGATTCTGGTTCTGTTTAGTATAGGATCATTTCATTTATTGTTCAGTCACTCTTTCGTGTCTGACTCTTTGTGACCCCATGGACTGCAGCACGTCAGGCTCCCCTGTCCTTCACCATCTCCCGGAGCTTGCTCAAACTCATGTCCGTTGAGTCAGTGATGCCATCCAACCATCTCATCCTCTGTCACCCCCCTCTCCTTCTGCCCTCAATAAATTTCATTTATGCATTTCCAAATAAGGAAAGAATTTTTTTTTAAACACCCAAGTGCAGTTTACTCCAGGGGATATTTCCCGGCTCTCTGCAAGACTACGAGACCCTGGCCCTACCCTGCACAGCACACATCCCCGTCTCCCTGTTACACAGGAACATGGTCTTCCCACAACTGCGTGAGAAGTTTAGTTCAACGTCCTGTACACTTACTTGTACCTGTTACAGGTAAAGGAGGGGAAACTACAATGAGAAGGACTGTTTTCAACCACAGCAAGCACATTTCATTGAAAGAACAGGAGACAAAAAGAACTCAGAAGCCTGTGATGACAGGCACAGTGCCGGGCTGGAGTGGGGAGAGGCCATGCCTGTCGGTGGAGCAGAGGAGTGTCCGTGGAGGTGGGCGTGGAGATGGGCAGCTGTGCTGCTAGCGGGAAGCGCAGGTAGAGAGGAGGCTGGGTGGGAGAGGGAGGCCAAGACACACAGAGGCTGACACTTTGCAGGCAAGCGAGGGAGTTGTGAGGGGCAGGAAGCCAGCAGTTTGAACGATTAGAGGCCAGGTGCGAGGAAGGCAGTGCTGTGGGTCAGCTTGGGGCTGGAGTCTAGTAGTCGTCAGGAGGCCCTGACCACCTGGGTAAGAAATCCACAATCTTATCCTTTTGCTGGGGTCATATTCAGTCTTGATTATGTCCCCCCATCCATAGGATCATTCCTTTCATTCCTAAGATCTTGGCTTAACTTCAGATATTTCTTTATCCTATAAATAGACTTATTGAATCATTTTTTTTTCAATCAATATTAAATGAGGGCCTTTCCTGCAGAGCTTCTCATCTAGACTGCTTAAGCTTTGACTGGGTTATTAAAGGTGTGCTGACATATAGGTCTCTTTCAGTGGCAGCCTCTTGCCATGTAAATATTATCATTTTCTATGTGCTCTGATGTGGAAAAGGTCTGGAGGACCAGGCAGAGATAATTTTGAATAAGACAAGATATCGAACGCCCAAAAGTAACAACACAACATTCAAATGTATTGAAGTAAGCCACGATGATAAGTTCAGTTCAGTCGCTCAGTTGTGTCCAACTCTTTGTGACAGCATGGACTGCAGCATGCCAGGCTTCCCTGTCCATCACCAACTCCTGGAGTTTACTCAAACTCATGTCCTTCGAGTCGGTGATGCCATCTAACCATCACACCCTTCTCCTCCTGCCTTCAATCTTTCCCAGCATCAGGGTCTTTTCAAATGAGTCACTTCTTCACATCAGGTGGCCAATGAATTTCAGCTTCAGCATCAGTCCTTCCAATGAATATTCAGGACTGATTTCCTTTAGGATGGACTGGTTGGATTTTTTTGCAGTCCAAGAGACTCTCAAGAGTATTCTCCAACACCACAGTTCAAAAGCATCAATTCTTTGGTGCTTAGCTTTCTTTATAGTCCAACTCTCACATCCATACATGACTACTGGAAAAACCATAGCTTTGACTAGATGGACCTTTGTTGGTAAAGTAATGTCTCTGCTTTTTAATATGCTGTCTAGGTTGGTCATAGCTTTTCTTCCAGGGAGCAAGCGTCTTTTAATTTCATGGCTGCAGTCACCATCTGCAGTGATTTTGAAGCCCAAGAAAATAAAGTCTTTCACTGTTTACATTGTTTCCCCATCTATTTGCCATGAAGTGATGGGACTGGATGCCATGATTTTAGTTTTCTGAACATTGAGTTTTAAGCCAACTTTTTCACTCTCCTCTTTCACTTTCATCAAGAGGCTCTTTAGTTCTTTTTTGCTTTCTGCCGTAAGGGTGGTGTCATCTGCATATCTGAGGTTATTGGCATTTCTCCCAGCAATCTTGATTCCAGACTGTGCTTCATCCAGCCCAGCGTTTCTCATGATGATAAAGTGAGTGGCAATATGTGAGTGCTATTGGAATGCAAAGGAGGAGGGGGGTTGATTTTATAGAGGGGTGAGGCAGCATGGGGAGAGGGTAGGAAAAGCTTGCCTTAAGAAGTCACGCTTGGACAAAACCTTGGAAAGTGGAGGAGGGATCTGCCAACTGGAAGGCAGCAGGCATGGCATGGAAGGGCACATAGGCACAGAAGCAGCCTGCACGGAGGCTGGCTCATCAAAGCCGAGGTGAGCCCTGAGCGCTGAGAGCAGCCTCGCCAGGGGATGCATATATAGATCCTTTTTCAGATTCTTTTCCATTTTTGTTATTATAATTGAATATAATTCACCATGCTATACAGTAAACCTTTGTTATTTTATGGGGCTTCCCTGATGGCTCAGATGGCAAAGAATCTGTCTGCAATGCAGGAGATCCAGGTTTGATCCCTGGGTCGGGAGGATCCCCTGGAGAAGGAAATGGCAACCCACTCCAGTATTCTTGCCTGGAGAATTCCGTGGACAGAGGATCTGGTGGGCTACAGTCCGTGGGTCACAAAGAGTCGGACAAGACTGACTGACTTTCCCTTTAAGCCATTTTGAGTTTTTTTTTTGTATGGTGTGAGTGAGTGTCCAGACTTCACTGGTTTACAAGCAACTGTCTAGCTTTCCCAGTACCACTTTCCTCCACTGTATATTCTTGCCTCCTGTGTCGAAGATTAATTGACTCTAGATGTGTGGGTTTAATCTGGGCCTTCTATTCCATTGATCTACACGTCTGTTTTTGTGCCAGTCCTGTGGCGTTTTGATTATTGTAGCTTTGTAGTACTGTCTGAAATCTGGGAGGATTACTGATCCTTTTCATCCTCAGTCTCTAATTCTGTGTGTGTGTTGGGGTGTGTGTGTGTGTGAACCCATGACCTGCTGGTTCTCTTCCTGCCCATCAGGCTCTGTACAGCATATTGAAATTCTCAAGCTGTTCTGCTGAGGGTGGCCTAGGGAGCTGAAGGTCAAGAGCAGCAATTGTAGAGACTTCTGATGGTCTAAATTACAGATTTTTAAGGAAAACAATGCAAAACACTTTTAGACCAGGTTGTAAGGTATGGTTCTCCTAAATTAGTCCAGGTTGTAAGGTATGGTTCTCCTAAAGATCACACTCCCCTAGACCATTCTATGTGCGTTTTTTTTTTTTTTTGGCCATGCTGGGTCTTCATTGCTGCGTGGGCTTTTCTCTAGTTGTGGTGAGCAGGGGGCTGCATCTCTAGTTGGGGTGAGTGGGCTTCTCATCATGGTGGCTTCTCTGACGGAGCACGGTCTGTAGGGCGCACAGGGGCTCAGCAGTGTGGCCCCTCGGGCTCTAGAGCACAGGCGCAATAGTTGAGGCACATGGGCTTAGCTGCTCCACAGCATGTGGGGTCTTCCCAGATCAGGGATCAAACCCATGGCCCCTGCACTGGCAGGTGGATTCTTTATCACTGAGCCACTGGGGATGCCCTCTATGTGCATTTTATGTGCATGGGGACCTTGCTGAATTTGGTGAGGAAGGTGCTGAGCCCAGCTGGTTCTTCCTAGGGATGTGATCCACTCCCCAGGGCTGGCTGCTCTGTGCTCAGCATCCCCGGGACCTCAACCAGCCAATCTGACTCTGTGCTGTGCTGCTCTGGTTAGTGATCATCTTCTCTGCAAAGCTCTGTGCCTCACATGGGAGAGCTTGCTCAGCACACGCCCTACCCAAGTATCCGACAGGAGCTTAAGCATGAGTGAAGTAACAGGAGCTTAAGCGTGAGTGAAGAGTTGCAGCTTGGGGTGCAGGTAAGGAATGGCCCCGGAAGGCCCACGTGTGCCTGAGAGGTGTTACAGCTGGGTAGCTGTTGAAGAGAGAAACCGATTTTCCCAATCATTTGAGTTTAGCTAAATAAGAGTGAAAGTAAGTTGTGAGGTTCTTTAGACAAGAAAGTCCTCAGATAATGGAGGCTGCTTTCAATGGAGAGACAGTGTTTATTAATTAAGATGTTGAGGGATTTTCCTGGCTGTCCAGTGGTTAAAACTCCATGTTTCCAATGCAGGAGACAATGGGTTTGATCCCTGGTTGGGGAATTAAGGTTCCCACATGCTGCGTGGTGAGGCCAAAAATTAAAAAAAAAAAAATAAAAGTATGGTTATTTATTTATTAAAAAAAGGACATCTATCTTATTTTCCCCAAGGGCTGATTCCTCTAATAGTATGTACTGCCCTGTAACTTGGGTCTTCAGGGTCTTATTCAAGGGGCATGCTCTGGGTGAGGCTGTCTGCAATCTAAATTTGCCTGAAAAAAGAAGCCTCTGTGAACATTGCTCCATGAGAAGCAAAAGGCCAAGGTTCCTGTGTTAGGAACTGCCTGGGGACATCCGAACTCTCCACTATCACAGACAGTGGGATTAAGTTTGACTTTAAATCAGGAACAGCTGGCAGAGGATGAAAGCTCGGTGGGTTTTGCAGAGGTTTTCGTCACTGTGCTTATTTAACAGAAACCTGTCTGTGCTCTTATTTTCCCTGCATCATGAAGGCTGGAGTCCAGATCAACCCTGATTTCTGCTTTAAGGAGAGGTGGCATCCAGTATTTTCCACTGGAGGGGTGCCTGCTGGGTGGGTGGGATTCGAGTTGGCACAGTGCTGGCTGGTGGGCTGCAGGACCCTGGGGTGGGGAGCTGCAGGAGGGTGGCTGCGGGGCTCCCCTCCCCCTGGGTGGTTTCCTCCAGCTCCACCTGGAGGCAGAAAAGGCAGCTTCTAAAAGCAGGGTCTTGCCTGTCTAATGACAACTCACTTGTACAAAGGAGGCCCTTCATTCTGTGTCCTTCCCCCGGCGAGGACTCTCTTTCCGGCCGCTCTTGTCTGCCTGTCTGACTTGACCAGAAGCACTAGAAGCTGAGAATGAAGCATCACAGATGCTTCAAGAAGCTCTTTCCTAGTGGACTTTTCTTTCTTTTTATTTTAACTTATTTTTTTTAATTGAAGGATAATTGCTTTACAGAATTTTGTTGTTTTCTGTTAAACCTCAACATGAATCAGGGGTATACATATATGCCCTCCTTTTTGAACCTCCCTCCCATCTCCTGCCCCATCCCATCCCTCTAGGTTGATACAGAGCCCCTGTTTGAGTTTCCTGAGCCATACAGCAAATTCCTGTTAGCTATCTATTTTACATATGGTAATGTAAGTTTTTTTTTTTAATTATTATTTTTTTGGAGGCTAATTACTTTACAGCATTGTATTGGTTTTGCCATACATTGACCTGAATCTACCACGGGTGTACACGTGTTCCCCATCCTGAACCACCTCCCACCTCCCTCCCCATCCCATCCCTCAGCATCATCCCAGTGCACCAGCCCCGAGCACCCTGTCTCATGCGTCAAACCTGGACTGGCGATCTGTTTCACATATGATAATACACATGTTTCAATGCCATTCTCCCAAATCATCCCACCCTCTCCCTTTCCCACAGAGTCCAAAAGACTGTTCTATACATTTGTGTGTCTTTTGCTGTCTCACATACAAGGTTATCATTACCATCTTTCTAAATTCCATATATATATGCATTAGTATACTGTATTGGTGTTTTTCTTTCTGGCTTACTTCGCTCTGTATAATAGGCTCCAGTTTCATCCACCTCATTAGAACTGATTCAAATGTATTCTTTTTAATGGCCGAGTAATACTCCATTGTGTATATGTTCCACAGCTTTCTTATCCATTCATCTGCTGATGGACATCTAGGTTTCTTCCATGTCCTGGCTATTGTAAACAGTGCTGTGATGAACATTGGGGTACACATGTCTCTTTCAATTCTGGTTTCCTTTTTGTGTATGCCCAGCAGTGGGATTGCTGGGTTATATGGCAGTTCTATTTCTAGTTTTTTAAGGAATCTCCACACTGTTCTCCATAGTGGCTGTACTAGTTTGCATTCCCACCAACAGTGTAAGAGGGTTCCCTTTTCTCCACACCCTCTCCAGCATTTATTGCTTGTAGACTTTTGGATAGCAGCTATTCTGACTGGCGTGAAATGGTACCTCATAGTGGTTTTGATTTGCATTTCTCTGATAATGAGTGATGTTGAGCATCTTTTTATGTGTTTGTTAGACATCTGTATGTCTTCTTTGGAGAAATGTCTGTTTATTTCTTTGGCCCATTTTTTGACTGGGTTGTTTATTTTTCTGGAATTGAGCTGCAGGAGTTGCTTGTATATTTTGAGATTAATTCTTTGTCAGTTGCTTCATTTGCTATTATTTTCTCCCATTCTGAAGGCTGTCTTTTCACCTTGCTTATAGTTTCCTTTGTTGTGCAAAAGCTTTTAATTAGGTCCCATGTAAATTTCCATGTTACTCTTTTCAAGCATCTCACCCTCCCCTCCCCTCTCCCCATGTCCATAAGTCTGTCTCTTTCTCCCAGGGCACTTTCTCAAGGTGAAATGAAACCCTGTGCCTTCTGTCCAGGGAAGCCTCCCCACAGCCCCGCACTCCCCATCCCCCAGCTTTCGGCTCTGAGGGTTGCCCTCTGGAGCTTCTCCAAGTGACTGCGGCACGGTACCTGCAGAACAGCTTCCTCTGCTTCTCTTTGAGGCAGTGCAGGCTTGCTGACTCACTGGGACCCAGTATTTCCCTCTTTGCTATTTATGGAACTTTCTCTAAGGTACTCAGCATTACATCAATGACTGCCTAAGGCAACCAGCCAGGGAGATCTCTTGTGTCCCTGAAATCACCAAAAAGCTGACATGCAGTAAGTGACCCATGAGCTTTGCGTGGAACCTGGGCAGTTTGCAATGCAAGAAGTGTAAAGAGGTCTTCTTCAAGGGATCTTGTGCCAATAGACCCATGGACAGAATCCCTAGGAAGGGCGATTCTGCCCCTGACCCAGTAAGCCTGGGTGGTGTCTCATGGATCCATCACAGTCAGGAAATTCTCTCTCATCCTCAAACCTCCTCTTTCTGAGAAAGGTCATTTCCTCTTGTTCTGTCCTTGCCAGGAACACAACCAGTGTGGCACTGTCTGTTATGTAATGAGCCAAAGACCTTTTAACCTAGGGACTAATAAAAGTTAGGGGCAGTCTCAAAAACATTGGGCAGTGGGTTCACATGAGAAATCAGATTTTGGTTCTAAATAAAAACATCATATTTTGCATCTCCTTTCACTGTCCTCTGGATAGTTTTCATATATCCACTAAGAGTACTGTTCCTAGAAAAGGCTACGTTGTCTTTAAAAATTATTTTAAATTTGACTAAAATTTTTATTGAAATATAACTGACATATTAGTCTCAGGTGTACAACATATTGATTCATTATTTGTGTATGTTGTGAAATGATCACAGTAAGTCTAGTTAATCCACTACCACACACATTTATGCTTTTTTCTCATAATGATAATTTTAAATCCACTTTTCTAGTAACTTTCAATATATAACACAGTATTGTTAACTAGTCACCAAGCTATACATTACATCACCAGACTTATAATTCTAGAATTGGAAGTCTGTACCTTTTGATCATGTACCTGTAACAACCACCAATCTGTATTTATGAGTTAAATACTCTGTATTTATGAGTTAGGTTTTTTTTTTTTTTAATGCCACATATAAGTGAGATCATATGGTATTTGTCTTTCTCTGATTTATTTTGCTTCATGGCCTCAAGGTACATCCATATTGTCACAAATAAACAGGATTTTATTCATTTTTTTATGACTGAATAATACTCTGTGTGTGTGAAGCCAAATTCAGACTTAAATTGAAGAAAGTAGGGAAAACCACTAGACCATTCAGGTATGACCTAAATCAAATCCCTAACGATTATACAGTGGAAGTGAGAAATAGATTTAAGGGACTAGATCTGATAGATAGAGTGCCTGATGAACTATGGACTGAGGTTCGTGACATTGTACAGGAGACAGGGAGCAAGACCATCCCCAAGAAAAAGAAATGCAAAAAGGCAAAATGGCTGTCTGAGGAGGCCTTACAAATAGCTGTGAAAAGAAGAGAAGCCAAAAGCAAAGGAGAAAAGGAAACATATACCTATTTGAATGCAGAGTTCCAAAGAATAGCAAGGAGAGATAAGAAAGCATTCCTCAGTGATCAGTGCAAAGAAATAGAGGAAAACAACAGAATGGGAAAAACTAGAGACTCACTTCAAGAAAATGAGAGATACCAAGGGAACATTTCATGCAAAGATGGGCTCAATGAAGGACAGAAATGGTAAGGACCGAACAGAAGCAGAAGACATTAAGAAGAGGTGGCAAGAAAACACAGAACTGTACAAAAAGATCTTCAGGACCCAGATAATCACGATGGTATGATCACTCACGTAGAGCCAGACATCCTGGAATGTGAAGCCAAGTGGGCCTTAGGAAGCATCACTATGAACAAAGCTAGTGGAGGTGATGGAATTCCAGTTGAGCTATTAGAAATCCTAAAAGATGACACTGTGAAAGTGCTGCACTCAATCTGCCAGCAAATTTGGAAAACTCAGCAGTGGCCACAGGACTGGAAAAGGTCAGTTTTCATTCCAATACAAAAGGAAGGCAATGCCAAAGAATGCTCAAACTACCATACGATTGCACTCATCTCACACGCTAGCAAAGTAATTCTCAAAATTCTCCAAGCCAGTCTTCAACAATACGTGAACTGTGAACTTCCGGATGTTCAAGCTGGTTTTAGAAAAGGCACAGGATCAGATCATATCAGTTGCTCAGTCATGTCCGACTCTTTGCGAGCCCATGAATCGCAGCACGCCAGGCCTCCCTGTCCATCACCAACTCCCGGAGTTCACTCAGACTCACATCCATCGAGTGAGTGATGCCATCCAGCCATCTCATCCTCTGTCATCCCCTTCTCCTCTTGCCCCCAATCCCTCCCAGCATCAGAGTCTTCTCCAATGAGTCAACTTCACATGAGGTGGCCAAAGTACTGGAGTTTCAGCTTTAGCATCATTCCTTCCAAAGAAATCCCAGGGCTGATCTCCTTCAGAATGGACTGGTTGGATCTCCTTGCAGTCCAAGGGACTCTCAAGAGTCTTCTCCAACACCACAGTTCAAAAGCATCAATTCTTCGGTGCTCAGCCTTCTTTACAGTCCAACTCTCACATCCATACATGACCACCGGAAAAACCATAGCCTTGACTAGACAGACCTTTGTTGGCAAAGTAATGTCTCTGCTTTTGAATATGCTATCTAGGTTGGACATAACTTTCCTTCCAAGGAGTAAGTGTCTTTTAATTTCATGGCTGCAGTCACCATCTGTAGTGATTTTGGAGCCCAGAAAAATAAAGTCTGACACTGTTTCCCCATCTATTTCCCATGAAGTGATGGGACCGGATGCCATGATCTTAGTTTTCTGAATGTTGAGCTTTAAGCCAACCTTTTCACTCTCCACTTTCATCACTTTTTAGTTCCTGTTCACTTTCTGCCATAAGGCTGGTGTCATCTGCATATTTGAGGTTATTGATATTTCTCCCAGCAATCTTGATTCCAGCTTGTGTTTCTTCCAGTCCAGCGTTTCTCATGATGTACTCTGCATATAAGTTAAATAAACAGGGTGACAACATACAGCCTTGATGTACTCCTTTTCCTATTTGGAACCAGCCTGTTGTTCCATGTCCAGTTCTAACTGTTGCTTCCTGACCTGCATACAAATTTCTCAAGAGGCAGATCAGGTGGTCTGGTATTCCCATCTCTTTCAGAATTTTCCACAGTTTATTGTGATCCACACAGTCAAAGGCTTTGGCATAGTCAATAAAGTAGAAATAGATGTTTTTTTGGAACTCTCTTGCTTTTTCCATGATCCAGAGGATGTTGGCAATTTGATCTCTGGTTCCTGTGCCTTTTCTTTTTTTTTTTTTAATTTTATTTTATTTTTAAACTTTACAATATTGTATTAGTTTTGCCAAATATCGAAATGAATCTGCCACAGGTATACCCGCGTTCCCCATCCTGAACCCTCCACCCTCCTCCCTCCCCTCCCCTCCCTCTGGGTCGTCCCAGTGCACCAGCCCCAAGCATCCAGTATTGTGCATCAAACCTGGACTGGCGACTCGTTTCATACATGATATTATACATGTTTCAATGCTATTTTCCCAAATCTCCCCACCCTCTCCCTCTCCCACAGAGTCCATAAGACTGATCTATACATCGGTGTCTCTTTTGCTGTCTCGTACACAGGGTTATTGTTTCCATCTTTCTAAATTCCATATATATGTGTTAGTATACTGTATTGGTGTTTTTCTTTCTGGCTTACTTCACTCTGTATAATAGGTTCCAGTTTCATCCATCTCATGAGAACTGATTCAAATGTATTCTTTTTAATGGCTGAGTAATACTCCATTGTGTATATGTACCACAGCTTTCTTATCCATTCATCTGCTGATGGACATCTAGGTTGCTTCCATGTCCTGGCTATTATAAACAGTGCTGCGATGAACATTGGGGTACACGTGTCTCTTTCCCTTCTGGTTTCCTCAGTGTGTATGCCCAGCAGTGGGATTGCTGGATCATAAGGCAGTTCTATTTCCAGTTTTTTAAGGAATCGCCACACTGTTCTCCATAGTGGCTGTACTAGTTTGCATTCCCACCAACAATGTAAGAGAGTTCCCTTCTCTCCACACCCTCTCCAGCATTTATTGCTTGTAGACTTATGGATTGCAGCCATTCTGACTGCCGTGAAATGGTACCTCATAGTGGTTTTGATTTGCATTTCTCTGATAATGAGTGATGTTGAGCATCTTTTCATGTGTTTGTTAGCCATCTGTATGTCGTCTTTGGAGAAATGTCTATTTAGTTCTTTGGCCCATTTTTTGATTGGGTCATTTATTTTTCTGGAGTTGAGCTGTAGGAGTTGCTTGTATATTTTTGAGATTAGTTGTTTGTCAGTTGCTTCATTTGCTATTATTTTCTCCCATTCTGAAGGCTGCCTTTTCACCTTGCTAATAGTTTCCTTTGTGGTGCAGAAGCTTTTAAGTTTAATTAGGTCCCATTTGTTTATTTTTGCTTTTATTTCCAATATTCTGGGAGGTGGGTCATAGAGGATCCTGCTGTGATGTATGTCGGAGAGTGTTTTGCCTATGTTCTCCTCTAGGAGTTTTATAGTTTCTGGTCTTACATTGAGATCTTTAATCCATTTTGAGTTTATTTTTGTGTATGGTGTTAGAAAGTGGTCTAGTTTCATTCTTTTACAAGTGGTTGACCAGTTTTCCCAGCACCACTTGTTAAAGATGTTGTCTTTAATCCATTGTATATTCTTGCCTCCTTTGTCAAAGATAAGGTGTCCATAGGTGCGTGGATTTATCTCTGGGCTTTCTATTTTGTTCCATTGATCAATATTTCTGTCTTTGTGCCAGTACCATACTGTCTTGATAACGGTGGCTTTGTAGTAGAGCCTGAAGTCAGGCAGGTTGATTCCTCCAGTTCCATTCTTCTTTCTCAAGATTGCTTTGGCTATTCGAGGTTTTTTGTATTTCCATACAAATTGTGAAATTATTTGTTCTAGCTCTGTGAAGAATACCGTTGGTAGCTTGATAGGGATTGCATTGAATCTATAAATTGCTTTGGGTAGTATACTCATTTTCACTATATTGATTCTTCCAATCCATGAACATGGTATATTTCTCCATCTATTAGTGTCCTCTTTGATTTCTTTCACCAGTGTTTTATAGTTTTCTATATATAGGTCTTTGGTTTCTTTAGGTAGATATATTCCTAAGTATTTTATTTTTTCCGTTGCAATGGTGAATGGAATTGTTTCCTTAATTTCTCTTTCAGTTTTCTCATTATTAGTGTATAGGAATGCAAGGGATTTCTGTGTGTTGATTTTATATCCTGCAACTTTACTATAATCATTGATTAGCTCTAGTAATTTTCTGGTGGAGTCTTTAGGGTTTTCTATGTAAAGGATCATGTCATCTGCAAACAGTGAGAGTTTTACTTCTTCTTTTCCAATTTGGATTCCTTTTATTTCTTTTTCTGCTCTGATTGCTGTGGCCAAAACTTCCAAAACTATGTTGAATAGTAATGGTGAAAGTGGGCACCCTTGTCTTGTTCCTGACTTTAGAGGAAATGCTTTCAATTTTTCACCATTGAGGATAATGTTTGCTGTGGGTTTGTCATATATAGCTTTTATTATGTTGAGGTATATTCCTTCTATTCCTGCTTTCTGGAGAGTTCTTATCATAAATGGATGTTGAATTTTGTCAAAGGCTTTCTCTGCATCTATTGCATCAATTTGTTAATGTGGTGTATTACATTGATTGATTTGCGGATATTGAAGAATCCTTGCATCCCTGGGATAAAGCCCACTTGGTCATGGTGTATGATCTTTTTAATGTGTTGTTGGATTCTGATTGCTAGAATTTTGTTAAGGATTTTTGCATCTATGTTCATCAGTGATATTGGCCTGTAGTTTTCTTTTTTTGTGGGATCTTTGTCAGGTTTTGGTATTAGGGTGATGGTGGCCTCATAGAATGAGTTTGGAAGTTTACCTTCCTCTGCAATTTTCTGGAAGAGTTTGAGCAGGATAGGTGTTAGCTCTTCTCTAAATTTTTGGTAGAATTCAGCTGTGAAGCCGTCTGGACCTGGGCTTTTGTTTGCTGGAAGATTTTTGATTACAGTTTCAATTTCCGTGCTTGTGATGGGTCTGTTAAGGTTTTCTATTTCTTCCTGGTCGAGTTTTGGAAAGTTGTACTTTTCTAAGAATTTGTCCATTTCTTCCACGTTGTCCATTTTATTGGCATATAATTGTTGATAGTAGTCTCTTATGATCCTTTGTATTTCTGTGTTGTCTGTTGTGATCTCTCCAGTTTCATTTCTAATTTTATTGATTTGATTTTTCTCCCTTTGTTTCTTGATGAGTCTGGCTAATGGTTTGTCAATTTTATTTATCCTTTCAAAGAACCAGCTTTTGGCTTTGTTGATTTTTGCTATGGTCTCTTTTGTTTCTTTTGCATTTATTTCTGCCCTAATTTTTAAGATTTCTTTCCTTCTACTAACCCCAGGGTTCTTCATTTCTTCCTTTTCTAGTTGCTTTAGGTGTAGGGTTAGGTTATTTATTTGAGTTTTTTCTTATTTCTTTAGGTATGCCTGTATTGCTATGAACTTTCTCCTTAGGACTGCTTTTAAAGTGTCCCACAGGTTTTGAGTTGTTGTGTTTTCATTTTCATTAGTTTCTATGTAAATTTTGATTTCTTCTGTGATTTGTTGGTTATTCAGCAGGGTGTTGTTCATCCTCCATATGTTGGAATTTTTAATAGTTTTTCTCCTGTAATTGAGATCTAATCTTACTGCATTGTGGTCAGAAAAGATGCTTGGAATGATTTCTATTTTTTTGAATTTACCAAGGCTAGATTTATGGCTCAGGATGTGATCTATCCTGGAGAAGATTCCATGTGCGCTTGAGAAAAAGGTGAAATTCACTGGGGATGAAATGTCCTATAGATATCAATTAGGTCTAACTGGTCTATTGTATCGTTTAACGTTTGTGTTTCCTTGTTAATTTTCTGTTTAGTTGATCTATCCATAGATGTGAGTGGGGTATTAAAGTCTCCCACTATTATTGTGTTATTGTTAATTTCTCCTTTCATACTTGTTAGCATTTGTCTTACATATTGCGGCGCTCCCGTGTTGGGTGCATATATATTTATAACTGTTATATCTTCTTGGATTGATCCTTTGATCATTATGCAGTGACCATCTTTGTCTCTCTTCACAGCCTTTGTTTTAAAGTCTATTTTATCTGATATGAGTATTGCTCCTCCTGCTTTCTTTTGGTCCCTACTGGCATGAAAAATCTTTTTCCAGCCCTTCACTTTCAGTCTGTATGTGTCCCCTGTTTTGAGGTGGGTCTCTTGTAGACAACATATGTAGGGGTCTTGTTTTTGTATTCATTCAGCCAGTCTTTGTCTTTTGGTTGGCATTCAACCCATTTACATTTAAGGTAATTACTGATAAGTATGATCCTGTTGCCATTTACTTTATTGTTCTGGGTTCGAGTTTATACATTGTTTTTGTGTTTTCTGTCTAGAGAAAATCCTTTAGTATTTGTTGGAGAGCTGGTTTGGTGGTGCTGAATTCTCTCAGCTCTTGCTTGTCTGAGAAGCTTTTGATTTCTCCTTCATATTTGAATGAGATCCTTGCTGGGTACAATAATCTGGGCTGTAGGTTATTTTCTTTCATCACTTTAAGTATGTCTTGCCATTCCCTCCTGGCTTGAAGAGTTTCTATTGAAAGATCAGCTGTTATCCTAATGGGAATTCCCTTGTGTGTTGTTTTTCCCTTGCTGCTTTTAATATTTGTTCTTTGTGTTTGATCTTTGTTAATTTGATTAATATGTGTCTTGGGGTGTTTTGCCTTGGGTTTATCCTGTTTGGGACTCTCTGGGTTTCTTGGACTTGGGTGATTATTTCCTTCCCCATTTTAGGGAAGTTTTCAACTATTATCTCCTCAAGTATTTTCTCATGGTCTTTCTTTTTGTCTTCTTCTTCTGGGACCCCTATGATTCGAATGTTGTAGTGTTTAATATTGTCCTGGAGGTCTCTGAGATTGTCCTCATTTCTTTTAATTCGTTTTTCTTTTATCCTCTCTGATTCATTTATTTCTACCATTCTATCTTCTAATTCACTAATCCTATCTTCTGCCTCTGTTATTCTACTATTTGTTGCCTCCAGAGTGTTTTTAATTTCACTTATTGCATTATTCATTTTATATTGACTCTCTTTTATTTCTTCTAGGTCCTTGTTAAACCTTTCTTGCATCTTCCCAATCTTGGTCTCCAAGCTATTTATCTGTGATTCCATTTTGATTTCAAGATTTTGGATCAATTTCACTATCATTATTCGGAATTCTTTATCAGGTAGATTCCCTATCTCTTCCTCTTTTGTTTGGTTTGGTGGGCATTTATCCTGTTCCTTTATCTGCTGGGTATTCCTCTGTCTCTTCATCTTGTTTAAATTGCTGAGTTTGGGGTGTCCTGTCTGTATTCTGGCAGTTTGTGGAGTTCTCTTTATTGTGGAGTTTCCTCGCTGTGTGTGGGTTTGTAGAGGTGGCTTGTCAAGGTTTCTTGGTTAGGGAAGCTTGTGTCGGTGTTCTGGTGAGTGGAGCTGTATTTCTTCTCTCTCCTTTCGAAGACTTGGGTTGCTTTTCTGGGTGCCTGATGTCCTCTGCCGGCATTCAGAAGTTGTTTTGTGGAATTTACTCGGCATTTAAATGTTCTTTTGATGAATTTGTGGGGGAGAAAGTGTTCTCCCCGTCCTACTCCTCCGCCATCTTAGCTCCTCCCCCGCCCCCCCGGGCCTTTTCTAAAATCAGCCTGAACATCAGGAAGTTCATGGTTCACATATTGCTGAAGCATGGCTTGGAGAATTTTGAGCATTACTTTACTAGCATGTGAAGTACAGGAACCAGAGATCAAATTGCCAACATTCATTGGATCATGGAAAAAGCAAGAGAGTTCCAGAAAAACATCTATTTCTGCTTTTTGACTATGCCAAAGCCTTTGACTGTGTGGATCACAATAAACTGTGGAAAATTCTGAAAGAGATGGGAATACCAGACCACCTGATCTGCCTCTTAAGAAATTTGTATGCAGGTCAGGAAGCAACAGTTAGAACTGGACATGGAACAACAGGCTGGTTCCAAATAGGAAAAGGAGTATGTCAAGGCTGTATATTGTCACCCTGCTTATTTAACTTCTATGCAGAGTACATCATGAGAAACGCTGGACTGGAAGAAACAGAATCTGGAATCAAGATTGCCAGGAGAAATATCAATAACTTCAAATATGCAGATGACACCAGCCTTATGGCAGAAAGTGAAGAGGAACTCAAAAGCCTCTTGATGAAAGTGAAAGAGGAGAGTGAAAAAGTTGGCTTAAAGCTCAACATTCAGAAAACGAAGATCATGGCATCCAGTCCCATCACTTCATGGGAAATAGATGGGGAAACAGTGTCAGACTTTATTTTTGGGGGCTCCAAAATCACTGCAGATGGTGACTGCAGCCATGAAATTAAAAGACGCTTACTCCTTGGAAGGAAAGTTATGTCCAACCTAGATAGCATATTGAAAAGCAGAGACATTACTTTGCCAACAAAGGTTCATCTAGTCAAGGCTATGGTTTTTCCAGTGGTCATGTATGGATGTGAGAGTTGGACTGTGAAGAAGGCTGAGCACTGAAGAATTGATGCTTTTGAACTGTGTTGTTGGAGAAGACTCTTGAGAGTCCCTTCGACTGCATGGAGATCCAACCGGTCCATTCTGAAGGAGATCAGCCCTGGGATTTCTTTGGAAGGAATGATGCTAAAGCTGAAACTCCAGTACTTTGGCCACCTCATACAAAGAGTTGACTCATTGGAAAAGACTGATGCTGGGAGGGATTGGGGGCAGGAGGAGAAGGGGATGACAGAGGATGAGATGGCTGGATGGCATCACTGACTCGATGGACATGAGTCTGGGTGAACTCCAGGAGTTGGTGATGGACAGGGAGGCCTGGCGTGCTGCGATTCATGGGGTCGCAAAGAGTTGGACACGACTGAGCGACTGAACTGAACTGAACTGATCCTGCAACTTTACTAAAGTTTTTAGTTCAAACAGTTTTCTAGCGCAGGGTTTTGGATTTTTCTCTATAAAATAGCATTTCATCTGCAAGTAGTGACAGGTTTTACTTCCTTTTCTTAAAAACACAACATGATTATATTTTAATAAAAATTACAATATAAAACACCATAGTAAATTGTTGGCAACAAAATATGGTATTTCATTGACATTGCATGACAAATGTTAATATCCTTTAGCCATAAATGAGTTCCTGGAATACTTATTTGTTTCTAATTTGGATGGCTTTTATATCTTTTTCTTGCCTAATTGTCCTGTCTAGAACTTGCAATACTACATTGAATAAAAGTGATGAAAGTTGGAATCCTTATTTTGCTTCTGATCATAGAGGTAAAGCTTTCAGCTTTTCACCACTGAGTGTGATGTTAGCTGTTGGTTTGTCACATGTGGCTTTTTTATGTTGAGATATGTTCCCTGTATACCCAATATGTTGAAAGTTTTCCGTAAATGTTGACTTTTGTCAAATGCTTTTTCTGCATCTATTGATTATGGTTGTATTTTTCATTTTGATAATGTGGTGAATGAGTGAGTAAAGTCGCTCAGTTGTGTCTGACTCTTTGTGACCCCGTGGACTATAGCCCACCAGGCTCCTCCGTCCATGGGATTCTCCAGGCAAGAATACTGGAGTGGGTTGCCATTTCCTTCTGTAGGGATCGTCCCGACCCAGGGATAGAACCCAGGTCTCCCGCATTGCAGGCAGACGCTTTAACCTCTGAGCCACCAGGGAAGCCACTTGATATTGTGGTATATCACACTAATTGATTTGCAGATGTTAAACTACCCTTGCACCTCTGGAATAAATCCCACTTGAATATGTTGTACAATTCTTTTAATGTATTGTTGAATTAGTTTGCTAATATTTTATTGAGGATTTTTGCATCTCTGTTCATCAGGGATATTGACCTGTAATTTTCTTATGGTGTTCTTATCTAGATGATTGGTAGCAGGGTAATGCTGGCCTTATAAAATGGTTTTGGAAGAGTCCCCTCCCCTCTTTTTTGGGGAAAGACCTTGGGAAGGACTGGTATTAGTTTTTTCTTTAAATGTTTCGTAGAATTCACCAGTGAAGCCATCTGACCCTGGACTTCTTTTTGTTTGGAGATTTTTGGTTATCAATTCAATCTCCTTACTAGTAATCAGCCACAGATTTTGTCTTATGATTCACTCTTGGTAGATTGAATGTGCCTTGAAATATATTCATTTCTTCTAGGCTACTGAATTTATTGGCATCTAACTGTTCATAGTTCTGTTTCATGAGGCTTTGTGTTTCTGTGTTATCCATTTTAACCTTTCTTCTTTCATTTCTGATTTGAGTCCTGTCCTTTTCTTAGGGAGTCTAGCAAAGGTTTGTCAATTTTGTTATCTTTTCAGTGAACTGGCTCTTAGATTTACTGATCTTTTCTATTTTTGTCTTTTCATTTATATCCACTGTGATCTTTATCTCCTTCCTTCCATTAAATTTGAGCTTCTTTGTTCTTTTACTAATTACTTGAGGTATAAAGATAGGTTTGTTTTTTTTTTTTTAGATCTTTTTTGTTAGGACTTCTTTTGCTATATCCCATAAGTCTGGCATGTTGTATTTCCATTTTTATTTATATTAAGGTATTTATTTCTCTTTTGCTTACTTGTTTGACCCATTGGTTGTTCAGCAGCATGTTGCTTCATCTTCACATACTTGTAAATTTTCTGGTTTTCTTATAATTAATTTTTAGGTTCATAATATTGTGGCTGGAAAAGATACATTTTAAATCATCTTAAATTACACAGACCTTTTTTTTGACCTAACATATGATCTATCTTGGAGAATAATTCCATGTGTACTTGAAGAATGTGTATTCTGTTTTCTGTCTGATCTATCCATTGATGAATGTGGAGTATTAAAGTCCCTATTAATACTGTAATGTTATTTCTTTGTTTGTTAATATTTGCTTTATATATTAAGGTGCTCCTATGTTGGGTTGTGGACTTTCCTGGTGGCTCAGTGGTAAAGATCCAGCCTGCCAACATAGGAGATGCGAGTTCGATCCCTGGATCATGAAGATCCCCTGGAGAAAGAAATAGCTACCACTCCAGTATTCTTGCCTGGGAAATCCCATGGACAGAGGAGCCTGGTGGGCTACAGTCCATGGGGTCACAGTCAGACATGACTTAGTGACTAAACAAAGTTGGGTTGCATAGCTCGTCTCAAATGTTATATCCTTTTGTTGGATTAACCCCTTTATCATTATAAAATAACCTTGTCTCTAATTAGTGTTTTACCATTCCTTCACTTTCAATCTGTGTGTATCCTTACATCTGAAGTAAGTATCTTATAGGCAACATATAGATGTATCTTGTCTTTTTATATCTATTCAGCTACTCTTTTGATTGGAGAATTCAGTCCATTTATATTTAAAGTGATTATTAATAGGTATGTCTTATGGTCATTCTGTTCATTGTTTTCTGGCTGTTTTGTAATTCCTCTTCTTTTCTGGCTCCTCCTCTGAAATTTGATGATATCTTGCCTTAGCATGCTTAGATTTTCTTCTCTTTATATTTTGTGTGTGTGTGTATTTTTTTTAATGGGTTTTTGCTTTAAGCTACCATGAGGCTTACAAAAAACAACTTATAAGTCTGTTTTGAATTGATAAGTTTAAAAGCATTCTAAAGTTCTTGTTGTCCAGTTGCTTCAGTCATGTCTGACTGCGTTACCCGATGGACTGCAGCCTGCCAGGCTCCTCTGTCCATGGGATTCTCCAGGCAAGAATACTGGATTGGGTTGCTGTGCCCTCCTCCAGGAGATCTTCCCAACCCAGGGATTGAACCTGTGTCTCTTATATCTCCCGCATTGGCAGGCAGGTTCTCTACCACTAGCGCCTTGCTAAACCCCTCTAGTGTATTTTTCTCTGCAGTTATTATATTTTTCAGCTCTGTGACTTTCATTGCTACTTGCTTATATTTTCCTTCCTTTGTTGCAGGTCTCACTTTATGCACCCCATGTTCTCCTGAACTCATAAGCATCTTTATGACCATTGTTTTGAACTCATCATGAGGTAAATAACTTATCTCTGTATCATTAAGGTCTTTTTCTGAGATTTTTATCTTCTTCCATCTGGAGCATATTCTTCTATTTATTTTCTTTGACTTTCTGTGTTGGTGTGTGTATGCACTAGAGAAAACAGCTACTGCTCCTAGTCTGAAGTAGCAACCTCAAGTAAAAGATAAAATTACTGTCCAACCCTGCCCTAGTTGGTTGTGTTTGTTTAAGGAGCCTATTTTATTCCTAGTGGGTCCCAGAAGGGAGGGTGTTCCTAGACCTGTCAGTGTCCCAGAGGGGAGAATCTATCTGCTCCCTCTGTACTGAGCCTTGGGGTTGATAGCCGGTTAAGTCCTTATTGACCAGGGATTTTTGCAGAAACTAATTTTGTTACTTGACTAACACTTCGGGGGTTAGCTACACCTGACATACCTGTAAATTCTTCTAATTTTTGTGAACTGTAGTCTTAACGCACTCTTCTGTAGAAGCGAAGGAGTATTCTCCAGCATGGTGAGTTTCACTTTCACTTTCCATATCAGTATCAGTCACTAAGGTTTTTTTCGTCTTTTTGTTGGTCTAATATTCATATAGTTAGAAGTATACTCTGTAGAACTACCATCTTCTAGGATACTAGTATATATGTTCCTCGGACAATTAGAGAAAGTATCTGCATGAAACTCCCTGATAAATTCATGTTTATAATATACACATGGTTGGAACTAACACAGCAAAATGTGAATAACAGCAGTCATGAGCTGTAAATGAACTGGACCCTTGATCAATTTTAAGCTCCAGCAACTTTAATGCTGACATTAATTGTATCACCCTCTGAAAATGTATTGCTACATCTCCATTTGATAATGTTTGGGTAGCAAAAGACGTATTAATGTGTGTCAATAATGTGTTAGGAACTATTTCTTTGCTACTGTCCCATTGAACCTGTGAACATAAGCCTCACTGGCCACAAGAGCCAGGCTATCAAAGGACGTGTCCTCAGGGTGGCAGCCACAAATTCTGGGTCACCAGATTCTCAGAGACTATGGTGAATTGGAGCTGGGAAGACGGAAAGCATGAAGATGACAGTTACCAGCTTCCCCGGTCTTTGCAGAGGAAAGAAGTGTGTGTGTGTGTGTGAGAGAAGCCTGGCTCACAGGCCACAGCTATGAAGGTAAGTTAAGAGGCTTCCTGTATAGGAGGATTGGGGCTTTTGATTCTCTTCTTCTCTGCTGTTCCCTGGGGTTAGATAGTTAAAATGTCTTGACTTGTTACAGTCCTGTGGGACCTGTGAGTGTAAGCTCTGCTGTCCACCAGAGCCAGGCAGCTAAGGGATTCCTCTGGATGGCAACTGCAAAAAGCAGGGCATAAGATGACTGCTCAAGCTCTTTCTAGGAGATACCAGTGACTTGGAGTGAGGGACAGTGTAAAGATAGCACCTTCCCGCCTCTGTTTTGGAGAGTAAGCCCCTGCACATGTGTTAAATTAGATGCCTGCCTCTTGGGCTGAAGCTTTAAGATAAACAAATTGACCTGTTTCACAGAAAGCCTTGGTATGTTTTAGTTGGCTGCCTCTGCTCTGGGCCCTAGAATGGGTGATTCTGCCTAAGCCCTTTAAGAATTCTATCACCTTCTGAATTTCTTGCACACAAGCCCCAGTGGCTTTCAAAGCTAGAGGTTCTCAGAGTTAGAGATAACTTGTCTCTCAGGTGGGAGCCAGGAGAAGAAAATGACAACCCACTTCGGTAGTCTTGGCTGGAGAATCCCATGGACGAAGGAGCCTGGTGGGCTACAGTCCATAGGGTCGCAAAGAGTCAGACATGACTGAGCGACTTCACTTTCAGGTGGGAGCCTTAAAATCTGGGCTTCAAACCCTTTGCTCCTTGGGGACAGGCTGGGAGTTAAAGAGCCCCTCTGATTGTGGGTCCTGGGGATACTGTGTCTCAGTCTCTCCTGCCTACTTTGCAGGAGTTGCTCTGCCAGTTTTAGAAGTTGTTCCATCTGTAGCTAGAGGTTTGCTGTGTCCATGGTGGGAGGTGAGTTGAGGCTCCTCCTGTATCACCATCTTGAACCAAAACCCTGGGCTGTCTTTTCTGAATGGTTAGTAGAAAGAGAGGGGGAGGATTCAGGCAAGATTCACTCTCAAAGTAATCTGTGTAGGTTAGTCGCTAAGTCATGGCCAACTCTTGTAACCCCATGGACTGTAGCCCTCCAGGCTCCTTGGTCCATGGGATTGCCCAAACAAGAATACTGGAGTGTTTTGCCACTTCCTTCTCCAGGGGATCTTCCTGACCTAGGGATTGAACCCGGGACTCTGGCATTGCAGGCAGACTCTTTACCAACTCAGCCACCAGCGAAGCCTAATCTGTGTACATTTTGTCAAATCAGCGACATTTCTAGGTTGAAAGTTTGAAAATTTTCAGAGATTCTAGGCTGTACAGGATGGTGGTTTAACCAAGTCTTTGCTGGACAGTTACTTGTCTGTTTTTATCCTCTTTGTTATTATGGAATTGTAAGGTTTTCAAACTGTCAGGGCTACATACTAATTCTTTTCTTTATGAAACGAAAGACAAGACAATGTATACCATTTTGCCGAACTGGCAAAATGGCAGCAAAGTGACTCTCCACCTGGACAGGCTTCCTGCCAATGGTTACACAGCCTCCCCAGCTTCACCCCACACACCTCTCCAAATACAAACCTGACCATGTTTCTCAGCAGAAGAGACTCACTGGCAAGCACTGCAAGAACTTGTCTACCCCATCGAGCCTTGGGTCTTCCTACAATTGCACTCTGTATGCTCTAGTCATTTGGAACTGCCATCATTCCCAAACAAGCCATGCTACTCCTGACGCCTGTCTGCCTAAAGAACATCTGCCCATCTTCAGAGACCAAGCCTAAGGGGATGCTGTGAAGCCTTATCCGACCACTTCCCTTCTTTTGTGAACAAAATGCTCTCATTTCTCTTGGCCACATAAGTAGGAGTGGAATTGCTGGGGCACAAGGTGAGCAACTGTTAGTTTCAGCTGGCACTTCCAAAGAAATCTACACCAGACTGACTGTACCAATGCATAGTTCTGCCAGGAGTTTACAAGGATTCCAACTGCTTTATATCCTCGCCAACCTTTATGGTTACAATTCTTTTTCATTTCAGTCATTTTGGTAGGTGATGGTGTTTCATCATGCTATTAACTGGCATCTTCCAGATGACTAATAATATTATCTTTTTATGTTTATTGGCCATTTGAATATCCTCTTTAGTGAAGCACCTGCTCTGTGTATACAGTATGTTCTAGATTAAATTCTTTTTCTTGGCTGTATGCATTCTAAATATCATTATACAGTCTGTGGCCTGTCATCTTACTCTCTGGTGTCTCTTGATGGGCAGGAGTTCTTTTTTTTAAGACTAGTAATAACTTTATAAAAAAAAATAAGATAAACATTTGTTATTCCACCCAGCAGCCATTCTGAAAGACACAATGAAAAGAGGCTTGGATCTCTGAGGACTATGGGCTGCCAAAAATAGGAGAGAGAAGTAAGCATCCATCAGTAAGCTTCCATTTTTTTAAGCGTCTTTTTCAGTTGAACCTGAGCTTACAAATCACAACAAACAAACATTTTGCATAGAAGTATATTTACGTATTTAAAGGAACTAGGTTTAAATTTTTACTTAGTGCAGTAAGGCATTTAGGAGCTGGGTTGATTGACCTTTAACACCTATCCTTTATAGAAGTATTTAAAAAAAAATATTAATACATTCATATTTGTACAAAACAGGCACTCAAATTACTACTGAATAAATATAAGAAAATCAGCGATACCAAAGGAACATTTCATGCAAAGATGGGCTCGATAAAGGACAGAAATGGTATGGACCTAACAGAAGCAGAAGATATTAAGAAGAGGTGGCAAGAATACGCAGAAGAACTATACAAAAAAGATCTTCACGACCCAATCACGATGGTGTGATCACTGACCTAGAGCCAGACATCCTGGAATGTGAAGTCAAGTGGGCATTAGAAAGCATCACTACGAACAAAGCTAGTGGAGGTGATAGAATTCCAGTTGAGCTATTCCAAATCCTGAAAGATAATGCTGTGAAAGTGCTGCACTCAACATGCCAGCAAATTTGGAAAACTCAGCAGTGGCCACAGGACTGGAAAAGGTCAGTTTTCATTCCAATCCCAAAGAAAGGCAATGCCAAAGAATGTTCAAACTACCGCACAATTGCACTCATCTCACATGCTAGTAAAGTAATGCTTAAAATTCTCCAAGCCAGGCTTCAGCAATACGTGAACCATGAACTTCCTGATGTTCAAGCTGGTTTTAGAAAAGGCAGAGGAACCAGAGATCAAATTGCCAACACCCGTTGGATCATCAAAAAAGCGAGAGAGTTCCAGAAAAACTTGTATTTCTGCTTTATTGACTGTGCCAAAGCCTTTGTGTGGATCACAATAAACTGTGGAAAATTCTGAAAGGGGAATACCAGACCCCCTGATCTGCCTCTTGAGAAATTTGTATGCAGGTCAGGAAGCAACAGTTAGAACTGGACATGGAACAACAGGCTGGTTCCAAATAGGAAAAGGAGTATGTCAAGGCTGTATATTGTTACCCTGCTTATTTAACTTCTATGCAGAGTACATCATGAGAAACGCTGGACTGGAAGAAACACAATCTGGAATCAAGATTGCCGGGAGAAATATCAATAACCTCAGATATGCAGATGACACCACCCTTATGGCAGAAAGAGAAGAAGAACTAAAGAGCCTCTTGATGAAAGTGAAAGTGGAGAGTGAAAAAGTTGGCTTAAGGCTCAACATTCAGAAAACGAAGATCATGGCATCCGGTCCCATCACTTCATGGCAAATAGGTGGAGAAACAGTGTCAGACTTTATTTTTCTGGGCTCCAAAATCACTGCAGATGGTGACTGCAGCCATGAAATTAAAAGACGCTTACTCCTTGGAAGGAAAGTTATGACTAACCTAGATAGCATATTGAAAAGCAGAGACATTACTTTGCCAGCAAAGGTCCGTCTAGTCAAGGCTATGGTTTTTCCTGTGGTCATGTATGGATGTGAGAGTTGGACTGTGAAGAAAGCTGAGCGCCGAAGAATTGATGCTTTTGAACTGTGTTGTTGGAGAAGACTCTTGAGAGTCCCTTGGACTGCAAGGAGATCCAACCAGTCCATTCTGAAGGAGATCAGCCCTGGGATTTCTTTGGAAGGAATGATGCTAAAGCTGAAACTCCAGTACTTTGGCCACCTCATGTGAAGAGTTGACTCATTGGAAAAGACTGATGCTGGGAGGGATTGGGGGGCAAGAGGAGAAGGGGACGCCAGAGGATGAGATGGCTGGATGGCATCACTGACTCGATGGACATGAGTCTGGGTGAACTCCGGGAGTTGGTGATGGACAGGGAGGTCTGGCGTGCTGCGATTGATGGGGTCGCAAAGAGTCGGACACGACTGAGCGACTGATTTGATCTGACATATATAAGATATGTATTTTTATCTCATACATTTTCTTGGTGTTCAGTCCCTCTATTTAGTATCTTCTGTAATGCTTACCACACTTTCCCAAGATCTGATAATATTAAACAAAGGTGGTCCCTGAGGCAGCCCCTCAGATATTTCTTGACTTGAAATTTTTTCATCATTAGGTACTGCTACCACTATTCAATAATACTACAGTCCTCATTTTTCCCCATCAAAACCAAATATAACTTGGTATTTATGATTTATAATATTTGTATATATAAAAGCACCTTAAAATTCCCTTGATCATAAGCATAAGTGGTAAGCATTACAGAAATACTCCTTGCCACAGTTTAATGAGGAGATCCTAAAAGTAGCAGAAATGATCAACAACTTAAGCAAGAATCCCATTTTTGAAATTAGAATGAAAAAGAGTGAAGAATACAGACACAAACTATGTGGGACATGATCAAAAGAATATCTTCACTTTGGAGTCTTAGAACAGAGAAAGGATAAAGAGACTGAAATCTTATTCAGAGAAATATTAGCTGAAAAAGTCCCAAATCTGAGGGATGAGATAGCCATCTAGGTAAGGGAAGCTCAGAGATAACACCCAAAGAGATCCTCACTAAGACACATTATCATCAACCTCTCAAAAGTCAGGACAGTGAAAGCAGTGAGAGAAAATCCCAACCAGGGAATTCTGATAGAACTGTAAAGCTTTCAGCAGAAACCTTGTAGGCCTAGAGACAGTGGGATGATGTATTCAAAGCACTTAAGCAAACCAAATCTGTCACCCAGAAATGAAGGCGAGATAAAGACCAAACCAAAGCATGAGGGAATTTAATCACCATTAGACCTGCTTCCCAGGTGGCTCACAGGTGAAAAATCTGCCTGCCAATGCAGGAGACATAAGAGATGTGGGTTTGATCCCTGGGTCAGAAAGACCCCCTGAAGGAAGAAATGGCAACCCACGTGAGTGTTCTTACCTGGGAAACCCCTTGGACAGAGGAGCCTGGCGGGCTACAGTCCGGGGGTCGCTAAGAGTCAGACACAACTGATTATCTGAGAACACAGACCTGCCCTACAAGAAATGCTGAAGAAAGTTCTTCAAACTGAAACAAATTAACATGAAAACATACTGAAATATAATACTGGTAAAGGTGAATACATATAGTCATATTCAAAATACTCAATACTTCAGCAGTGGTGTATAAATCACTTTGATAGCTAGCATATAGGTTAAAGACAATCGTGTTGAATGAAAGTAACCATAGCTGAAACATTATGTTAATATAACTTTTATAAATATAACAATACAGATGTTTAATATATGGGGCTTCCCAGGTGGTGCCAGTGGTAAAGAACCTGCCTACTAATGCAGGAGATGTGAGAGACACAAGTTCGATTCCTGGGTCAGGAAGATCCCCTGGAGAAGGGAATGGCAACCCATCCAATATTATGTTAATGTAACATTTATAAATATAAGTTGGGACATCAACATAATCTGAGGGGGCAGGTAAATGGGTGGATCTTTCTTAAGTAATGGAAGGTGTCATAATCATCTATTTTTAGCTGAAAACTATAAAATGTATTATGAAAGTCTCATGGAGAAGGCAATGGCCACCCACTCCAGTATTCTTGCCTGGAAAATCCCATGGATGGAGGAGCCTGGTGGGCTACAGTCCATGCAGTCGCAAGGAGTCGGACACGATTGAGCGACTTCCCTTTCAATTTTCACTTTCATGCTTTGGAGAAGGAAATGGCAACCCACTCCAGTGTTCTTGCCTGGAGAATCCCAGGGATAGGGGAGACTGGTGGGCTGCCGTCTATGGGGTCGCACAGAGTCGGACACGACTGAAGTGACTTAGCAGCAGCAGCATGTAACCATAGACCAAAACTAGATAATAGATACAAAATGATAAGAAGTAAAGAATCAAAGCAAACTACTGCAAAAAGATAATCAAATTCACAAAGAAAGACAGCAAAAGGAACCAAGGAATGACAAAACAATCAAATTAACATTGGTGATAGTAAGTCTTTAGCTATCAATAATTAATGTAAATGGGCTAAAAATTGGTTAAATGGATTAAAAATAAGACCCATCTGTATCTGTCTACAAGAATTTCACTTAAGCAGTATAGATACTCACAAGCAGAATGTGAAGGGATTAGAAAAGACATTTGAAGCCAATAGAAACCTAAAGAAAGCAGAAGTGGTTGTATTTATATCAGACAAAATAGATATTAAGTCAAAAACTTAACAGGAGACAAGGTCATTATATAATGATGAAGGTGCAATTTATTAGATACCTAAACTGTAAAGATATGCACACCCAATATTAGAGTGTCTGAAATACTAAACAATTATTTTAAAATATTATTAAAAGATCTGAAGGGAAAAACAGACAACAATACACCACTTTAAACAGTGGGTAGACTATCCAGGTAGAAAGTCAAGAAGGAAATAATGGACATAAATGATGCTCTACAACACATGGACCTACAGACATATACAGAATAGACTATACAGTAGCAGCAGCACACACTTCTTCTTGCACACAAAACATTCTCCAGAATAAATCACAATGTCTTAGCAAATTTAAGAAGATCAAATTATACCAAGTATCTTTCCCAACCACAATGGTATAAAACTAGAAATGTTCCCAAGTATAATGAAAAACAAATGGATCAAAGAAGCAATCAAAAGTAAAATAAAAAATAGCCTAAAACAAATGAAAATAATAGCACAACATATAAAAACCCATGGGATGCTGCAAAGGCAGTTCTAAGAGGGAAGTTTATAGTGATAAACATCTCAAAGAATTAGAGAAGAAGAAACTAAGCCCAAATTTAGCAGAAAGGCAATAACAAAGATCAGAGCAGTAATAAATGAAATAGAGATTGATAAGCTAATAGAAGAGATTTACTGAATAGTAAATTCAGTAAGTTGTAGGATACAAAATCAATATACAAAAACCTATTGCATTTCTGTATAGTAATAATGAACTATCACAAAGAAAAGTTAAAACCGTCCAACTTAAAATTGTATCAAAGTACTGAGGAATAAATTTAACCAAGGTGATCAAAGACCTGTACACTGAAAACTATAAGACACAGAGGAAAAAATTAAGACACAAATAAGTGGAAATATATTCTGGGCCCTAGATTGGAAGAATATTGTGAAAATGTCCATGTTACCCAAAGCCATCTACAGATTCAGTGCAATCCCTATCAAAATTCCAATGACATTTATCACAGAAATAGAACAATCCTAAAATTTGTTGTGGAACCACAAGACCTGGAATATCCAAAAGAATCTTGAGAAATAAGAACACAGAAGCATTAAGCCTCCTGATTTCAAACTATATTACAGAATAGTAATGGTAATCAACTGAAGTGTTGGAGAAGACTCTTGAGAGTCCCTTGGACTGTAAGATCAAACCTGTCCATCCTAAAGGAAATCAGTCCTGAATATTCATTGGAAGGACTGATGCTGAAGCTCCAATACTTTGGCTACCTGTTGCAAAGAGCTGATTGATTAGAAAAGACCCTGATGCTGGGAAGGATTGAAGGCAGCAGGAGAAGTGGACAACAGAGGATGAGATCATTGGATGGCATCATCAACTCAGAGGGCATGAGTTTGAGTAAATTCCGGGAGTTGGTGAAGGACAGGGAAACCTGGCATACTGCAGTCCATGGGATCGCAAAGAGTCGGACACGACTGAGCAACCGAACTGAATGGCAATCATAATAGTATGGTACTGGCATAAAAACAGATACATCAATCATTGCAACAGAATAGAGAGCCCAGAAATAAACCCATGCATATATGGTTAATTTATGACAAAAGGACCCAAGTATATACAATGGGAAAAGATGTCAGGAAACTGGATAGCCACTTGCAAAAGAATGAAACTAAACCATTCACTCCATACACAAAAATGAACTCAAAATGGATTAAAGACCTGAATATAAAACTTGAAACCATAAAACTCCTAGAAAAAAACAGTAAGCTCTTGAGATTGATCTTAATGATGATGACTTGAATTTGACACCAAAAGCAAAGGCAACAGAAGCAAAAATGAAAAAGTGAGAAGAGAATACATCAAACTAAAATCTTCAGCACAGCAAAAGAAACCACCAACAAAGTGAAAATGCAATCTACCAAATGGGAGAAAATATTTGAAAATCGTGTATCTGATAAAGGGTTAATTATCCAAAATATAAAAAGAACTCATACACTCAATAGCAAAAAAAAAAAAGAAAAAAGTCCAATTAAGTAGAAGTCAAAGGATCTGAATAGACATTTTTCTAAGGAAGACATATTGATGGCCAACAGGTACACAAAATCGTGCTCAATGTCACTAATATCTTGGAAATGCAAATTAAAACCACAATGAGATATCATCTCACACCTATTAAAATGACTACTGTTAAACAGACAAGAAATAACAGTGTTGGGGAAGATATAGAAAAATGGGAACCCTTGTGCACTGTTATTGAGAATGTAAATTGGTACAGCCACTATGGAAAATGATATGGAGCTTCTCAAAAAATTAAACACTAACTCAAGCGTATCTTCACCCCCATGTTCATTGTGGCATTATTTACAATAGCCAAGACACAGAAGCAACCTAAGTATTTATCAACAGATGAATGGGTAAACAAAATATGGGCGTACATATATATGTACACACACACACACAGGAATATTAGTCATAAAAAGGAAATCTTGCTATTCTGGACAACACGGATAGAACTTGTGGTCATTTTGCTAAGTGAAACAAGTCAGACAAAGACAAATATCATAAGATCTTGGTTACATGTAGAATCAAAAAAACAAATACCAAAAAAGGAAACAAAATGAGCTCATTGATACAGAGAACAGGGTATTATTAATAATTGCCAGAAGTCAGTTGGGGGATCAGTAAAATAGGCAAAGTGGGCCCAAATGTATAAAATCCTAGTTATAAGTCCTAGGGATGTAATATACAACATGGCGACTATATTAGTAATACTGTATTATGTATAAAAAAGTTGTAAAGAGTATATCTTAAAAGTTCTCTTCAGAAGAAAAAATTTTTCTATGTTTGATGATAAATGTTAATTAGACTCATGATGATTTTGCAATATATACAAATACTGAATCATTAGGTTGTATACCTGAAACAAATATAATGTGACAGGTCATTTAGACCTCAATAAAAAGAAAACCCTAAAGACTCCAATAAAAACTATTAGAATAAATGAATACAGTAAAGTTGGGGGATACAAAAATCAATATCATGTACATTTCTATACACTAACAATGAATTATCTGAGAGATTAAAAATTTCATTTACAATAGTACTATAAGCAACAAAATACTTATCAATAAATTTAACCAAGGAGGCGAAAGATCTGCACACTCAAAACTAAGATATTAAAGAAAACTCAAATAAATTGAAAAAAATCTCATTTCTAGATTGGGAGAATTATTATAATGAACAGTCCATACCACCCAAATTGATTTATAGACTTAGTGGAATCACAATAAAAATTCCAATGACATTTTTTACAGAAACAGAAAAAATTACCCTAAAATGGGAAAAGAGTACATCAAAGGTTATTTTGTCACCCTGCTTGTTTAACTTATATGTAGAGTACATTATGCGAAATCCTGGGCTGGATAAAGCACAAGCTGGAATCAAGATTGCTGGGAGAAATATCAAAACAACCTCAGACATGATACCACTCTAATGCAATGGTGATTGCAGCCATGAAATTAAAAGATGCTTACTCCTTGGAAGGAAAGTTATGACCAACCTAGATAGCATATTCAAAAGCAGAGACATTACTTTGCCAACAAAGGTTCGTCTAGTCAAGGCTATGGTTTTTCCTGTGGTCATGTATGGATGTGAGAGTTGGACTGTGAAGAAGGCTGAGCGCCAAAGAATTGATGCTTTTGAACTGTGGTGTTGGAGAAGACTCTTGAGAGTCCCTTGGACTGCAAGGAGATCCGACCAGTCCATTCTGAAGGAGATCAGCCCTGGGATTTCTTTGGAAGGAATGATGCTAAAGCTGAAACTCCAGTACTTTGGCCACCTGATGTGAAGAGTTGACTCATTGGAAAAGACTCTGATGCTGGGAGGGATTGGGGGCAAGAGGAGAAGGGGATGCCAGAGGATGAGATGGCTGGATGGCATCACTGACTCGATGGACGTGAGTCTGAGTGAACTCTGGGAGTTGGTGATGGACAGGGAGGCCTGGCATGCTGCAATTCATGGGGTCGCAAAGAGTTGGACATGACTGAGTGACTGAACTGAACTGAACTGAATGGCAGAAAGCAAAGAGGAACTAAAGAGCCTTCTGATGAAGGTGAAAGAGGAGAGTGAAAAAGCTGGCTTAAAACTCAACTTCAAAAGACAAAGATCATGGCATCTGGTCCCATCACTTCATAGCAAACAGAAAGGGGAAAAGTGGAAGCAATGACAGATTTTATCTTTCTGG
Source organism: Bos indicus (assembly GCF_029378745.1). Lineage (NCBI taxonomy): Eukaryota > Metazoa > Chordata > Mammalia > Artiodactyla > Bovidae > Bos > Bos indicus. The sequence goes on along the minus strand of NC_091771.1, from coordinate 20,578,188 downwards.
GCTCCAAAATCACTGCAGATAGTGACTGCAGCCATGAAATTAAAAGATGCTTGCTCCTTGGAAGGAAAGTTATGAGAAACATAGCATATTAAAAAACAGAGATATCACTTTGCGGACAAAGGTACATATAGTCAAAGCTATGCTTTTTCCAGTAGTCATGTACAGATGTGAGAGTTGGACCATAAAGAAGGCTGAGTGCCAAAGAACTGATGCTTTTGAATTGTGGTGCTGGAGAAGGCTCTTGATAGTTCCTTGAACATCAAGGAGATCAAACCAGTCAATCCTAAAGGAAATCAATCCTGAATATTCATTGGAAGGAAATGATGCTAAACTCCAATACATTGGCCATTGATGTGAAGAGATGGCTCATTGGAAAATATCCTGATGCTGGGAAAGATTGAGGGCAAGAAGAGACGGGGGTGGCAGAGGATGAGATGATTAGATGACATCACTGACCCAATGGACATGAGTTTGAGTAAACTCTGAGAGATGGTGAAGGACAGGAAAGCCTGGCATGCTGCAATTCATGGGTCACAAAGGGTTGGACACAATTTAGTGACTGAACAACAACAGCAAATTGTTTTTGGAACCATAAAGCACTTCAGATAGCAAAAGTAATCCTGAGAAAGAAGAACAAAGCTGGAGACACCACAATATCTGATTTCAAAGGGATAGTGATCAAAACTGTATGTTTTTATGGTGTGGCGTAAAAACAGACACACAGACCAGTGGAACAAAATTCAGATCCCAGAAATAAATCTATGCATATACAGTCAACTAATATTTGACAAAGAAATCAAGAATACTCTAGAGAAAAGACCATCTGTTTAATAAATGGTGGTTGGAAAACTGAATATTCACACTTGGAAAAGAATGAAACTAGGCCCCTATTTTATACCACTTACAAATATTAACTTGAAGTAGATTAAAGACTTAAAAATAAACCTGAAACTATAAAACTCCTAGAAGAAACATAGGAAATAAAGCTCCTTGATATGGGTCTTGGTAATAATTTTTTGAATATGATATTTAAACCATAAACAGCAAAATACAAAAAATATACAAGTGGGACTAGATCAAATAAAAAGCTTCTACATAGCAAAAGAAAGGATCAACAAAGTGAAAAGACAACCCATGGAATGGAAGAAGATATTTGTAAATCACATACTGATAAGGGGTTAACATAAACAAAGAACTCACACAACCTAATAGCAAAAACAAAAAATGACCCAAACAAAATGGACAAAGGACCTGAACAGACAATATTTTCAAAGAAAATATATGAATGGCCAACAGGTACATGAAAAGGTTTTCAACATCACTAATCATTGGGAAATGCAAATTGAAACCACCATGAGATATTACCTCTTATTTGTTACAAAGGCTATCATCAAAAAGAGATAATGAATGCTGATGAGGGTGTGGAAAAAAGAGAATATGAACTGCTACTGCTGCTGCTAAGTCGCTTCAGTTGTGTCCGACTCTGTGCGACCCACAGACGGCAGCCCACCAGGCTCCGCTGTTCCTGGGATTCTCCAGGCAAGAACACTGGAGTGGGTTGCCATTTCCTTCTCCAATGCATGAAAGTGAAAAGTGAAAGTGAAGTCGCTCAGTCGTGTCTGACTCTTCACGACCCCATGGACTGCACCCTTCCAGGCTCCTCTGTCCGTGGGATTTTCCAGGCAAGAGTACTGGAGTGGGGTGCCATTGCCTTCTCCAGGGAATCTTCCCGACGCAGGGATCAAACCCAGGTCTCCTGCATTGTAGGCAGATGCTTCACCACCTGAGCCACCAGGGAAGTCCTAAAACAATAAATGGTAGCGCTACTTATAACACCCAAGACATGGAAGCAACCTAAGAGTCCATCAACAGATAAAGAAAATATGTTATATATCCCCGTGGAATACTATTCAGCCTCATGAAAGAAGGAAATCTTGCCATTTGTGACAACAGGGGCGTATATGCATGCCAAGTCGCTTCAGTTGTGTCCGACTCTTTGTGACCCTATGACTGTAGCCCACCAATATAAGTGGACCCATGCAGTTCAAACCCGTATTGTTTAAGGGTCAGCTGTACTTTGGACTGTAGCCTGCCAGGTTCCTCTGTCCATGGAGATTCTCCTGGCAAGAATACTGGAGTGGGTTGCCATGCCCCCTGCAGGGGATCTTCCCAATCTGACTTACTTTACTACCTTAATGCCTCTGTCAGATAAAGACAAACACAACTTATATGTGGAATCTAAAAGCACTGAACTTGTAAAAACAATAAGATGGTGGTTATCAAGAGCTAGGGTAGGGGAATCAGAGAGTTGTTATTTCAAGGTACAAACTTGTAACTAGTAGATAAGTAAGTTCTGAAGATCTAATGCACAACAGTATTTCTAGTCATCAGTACTATATTATAAACTTCAAAGTTGCTCTTAATCATTCTCTGTACAGTGTACACACAAAAATAATACAAGACATGATAAAGCTTTTAGCTAACTACTGGGCAGCTGAGGATGAGATGTCTAGCTAGTATGACCAATGGACATATGTTTGAGCAAACTCCAGGAGATAGCGAGGGACAGGAAAGCCTGGCGTGCTGCAGTCCATGTGGTTGCAAAGAGTCGGACATGACTTGGCAACTGAACAGCAACAAACTTTAACTACTGAAGTAACTGTATTGCAATATATAAATGTTATCAAAGCAACACACTGTGTGCCTGAAAATTACACATTATCTATCAATTATATCTCAATAAAAATAATTTTTTAAAATCCCATTTTTATTTTGAGCATTAATCAAGAGAATCTAGTTTTGAATTATCCAGATAATTGTTTCTGAGGGTATAATGCTAGCCTGTGGGACTGAACTTTAACCCATTACTATATTGTAGGCGAGAGGATTATTCATTTAAGTTAACACACACATTTGGAAGGATTATTCATTTAAGTCAACACACACACACACTTGGAAGCCTAACTGGAATCTTAGACATTTAGTTTAACTCAAGGTTTCTCAACTCAGCACAGCTGATTTTCGGCTGGATAGTTCCTTGCTGTGTGTGTGGGGGTGTCTTATGCATTAGATGCTGCCCAGCAGATGTCAGCAGAACCCCTGTTCTCCCCACCACATGGAGACAGCCACAAATGTCTCCAGGCATTGCCCAATGTTCTCAGACACAAAGGGCTACAAGAATGCCCCCAGTTGAGAACCACTGCTTTTGTATTATGGAAACATACGGTTTTTCCAGTGGTCATGTATGGATGTGAGAGTTGGACTGTGAAGAAAGCTGAGCGCCAAAGAATTGATGCTTTTGAACTATGGTGTTGGAGAAGACTCTTGAGAGTCCCTTGGACTGCAAGGAGATCCAACCAGTCCATTCTAAAGGAGATCAGTCCTGGGTATTCTTTGGAAGGAATGATGCTAAAGCTGAAACTCCAGTACTTTGGCCACCTCATGCAAAGAGTTGACTCATTGGAAAAGACTCTGATGCTGGGAGGGATTGGGGGCAGGAGGAGAAGGGGACGACAGAGGATGAGATGGCTGGATGGCATCACTGACTTGATGGATGTGAATCTGAGTGAACTCCGGGAGTTGGTGATGGACAGGGAGGCCTGGCATGCTGCGATTCATGGGGTCGCAAAGAGTCAGACACGACTGAGCGACTGAACTGAACCGAATGCCTTTCAATAAATTCAGCAGTCAAAATTTTAGGAATGCCTCATCATCATTTTTAAATTAAATATTTGTTCTTATAAACTGATAGGTGGACGGTTTTAAAAACAAAGCACAGCTGAGCTTTAAACAATATGGGGTTGAACTGCATGGGTCCACTTGTACATGGATATTTTTCCATAGTGAGAACTACAGTGCTCTATGGCAGGAATGGATACAGAGGCCAGCTCTTAAGCTATGTTTAGATGAATCACCACTGTGTTCAAGGGTCAACTCTGTAGTTCTACAAAGCTTATGGGAGAAAAAAAGAAGGTTCTGTAAAACTTTCTGCAATGACGCAGTCTGGTGTGTAAGCCACCAGTCTGATGCAATGAGGAAAAGGTGGCTGATTTGGGGTTCACTTGCTATGTGTGGGTTCCAATACAACTTTATGTACAAAAATAGCAGGCCACTTTTGGCTTGTGGTCTCTGGTCTGTTGCTGCCTGTCAGCTGCCTTTTAAACTAATTTTAAACCAATTTTCCAATTTCACCACCCACTCTCCAAGGCACAGACAGCATGCGTGAACTCCGCCCCATCTCCCTGGGCTTGACCACCTCCCTCCTGCCTTTCCTCCACGCTCCAACAACAAAGGACCTGGGGCATCAAGACTCAGGCATTCAGCGGCTCGGCATGATAAAGACAAGAGATACTCACTGGTCCCCTCGTTCATGAATGCAGAGAGGGAGTGTGGTTTTGGGGACACTCAGTCTTACAGTAAGCTGAGGGACTGTGTCCTCCCAAAGATAACCTATTGACTTGACATGACCCCAGTCATGCTTTATGGAGATGGGGGTGGGAGAAGCTCCAGTTCTGCTGAACTGGGTCACCCAGCGTGCCTTGGAGAGGGAAACGACTGGTGTCACAATTGCAGCATCTCACAATGTCCAGTGTAGGGTACTTAACACCTTTGTTTTTCTGCCTGGCCTACAATCACTAGTCTAGGGAAAACAGGGCACCCCGTACCACTCTCTGGGCTTCCCTGGTGGCACAGTGGTAAAGAATCTGCCTGCCGGTGCAGGAGATGTGGGTTCAATCCCTAGGTCAGGAAGACCCCCTGGAGAGGGAAATGGCAACCCACACCAGTATTCCTGCCTAGAAAATCCCACGGACAGAGGAGCCTGGTGGGCTACACAGTCCATAAGGTCGCAAAGAGTTGGTCACAACTTAGTGACTAAACACCACCACCACCTCCACTGGCTGGCATAAATAAAAATGAATTCTCAAAACTCAAAGGCAGGGCTGTTGCAAAGCTGAGCTAGCTGCTCATATCAGAAAAGGACCCACACTTAAAACAAGGCAACACCAGTGAGCCAGACACTGGAAGAGCCATGTCTAATGAACATCTTCAAAACCTCCCAGGGGCCCTAGCCAAGGCTGCATTACTGCCAGACTACTGGTCCACCTCCCGGCTGCTCTCAACTTCAGCCCCCCACACCGTCCTCAGGGCAGTGAACACACACAGGTGCCAGGAGAGAGACTGGCAAAGCCTCGGGACTGAGGCTGTCATGAAGTCATGCCAAGACAAGTGAGAGTGAATGGATTGTATTAGGCAACCCAGCAGTTTGCCATCTGGCTGCACATAAGAATCACCAGGGAAGCTTGAAGACCTACCCGACCCTAGAGCAACTGAAACTACATCTCTGGGGTGGGTCCCAGACATCAGTTGAAAAACTTCCCAGGTGGTTTTTAACATCCAGCTAGAACTGGAACTGCTCTTTTATGCCAATTTCCTGATTTTCCCTTGTGCCTACCTTTATTTCTCTTGTTCCCTGCGTCACGTAACTCTTAGGGTTGACCAAAAATGTTCGTTCGGGGTTTTCTGTAAGATGTTCTGGAAAAACCTGAATGAATATTTTGGTCAAGCCAGTATTCTGAAAGCCTTGATAGTATATATTTTCGTGACTGTATACTCTTCAGATTGGAAAAACCCTCTTTTTTACTTTCTGTGAAGTAAACTTTTATCACCATTCAGCTCCAAAAATCTGTGATTCTGAAAACTGAGACCCAGAAAACTGTGCCTTGCTTCACGTTCATGACAAAAGCTGGTGGGAGAGGCAGCGTGAGCGCAAAGGAATATTCTTTTCTCTTTGTCTTACCCCTGCTGTGTTAATTAGATTAGCATTCACTTTCCCCCTAGTTTTATACAATTATTTTGGCTAAAGTACCCTGAACTTGTCCTCTCAATTAACCTTTGTCTGGAAAATGATACGGATAATGGAAATTCCGAAGAATGAGTTTTCCACTGCTGCGTTCCCCTTTCAATAATTTTCTACTTTGTTCTTATCTGCCAATCTGTTTTAAAAACAAAACTTGCTTTTCAAGCCTTGAAACCTCATCAGTTCCAGCCATTGCTGTGGCTCACCTAGGCTTCCTCTTGCAGTATTATCTGTTAGCTCACTTAAAACAGACAGAGAACTATTGAATATAGTTGTAATGCTGAGGTCAGGAACACAAGGCTGCCCACATCAGACGAGATCAGCTAACTGTCCCACAGAACAAAGAGCTGGGCTGAACAAAGGCTCCATCTAGCCTTCTAATACACAGATGTCACTGTCATTGCAGATTCGAAAGAGCAACGATGGATCTAATCTTTTCCATAAATCTGCCTCACTGGGGAAAAATGTTGATTGTTGAGATTAGTTCTGTAATAACAATGCCTCTACTCAGCAAACAGAATTTAGGACAGCATCTCCAAGTTTCGCGAGTTAATAAGAAGCCTGCCAGGAATATGTCAGGAACTCACCGTGACTGTTATTCACAGAGCAGTAGTACTCATTATGTCCTTAGGAGCTTTCCCAACCAGAATTTTGTGTGGGCTTTATTGGGTGGTCAAAGTAAAAATACTAAATTAAAAAATAATCTGGTCTTTGAAGTGCTTACTATTCACAACACAGATGTAGAAACATAAGGATCTAAAGATGGGACAATTTGATAGATGGGCAATGAGATATGTCAATTAAATAAGCATTTTCACTCAAGACAAGATAGGATGCAGCAAGTATCTTCATATGTTGAACAGGATGACTCATTTCTGGCTTGAATATTCAGATACGTCAACAACCGGACATGAAGTCATTGGCAATTTGCCTAGTAGAAGCACTAGCCACTCCAACCCGCTGGGATATCACAACTGCAGGATGAATGTGGGGGCCTGGGGTCACTGACCTGGGCTGGGCCCACCCTAAAGATGCAGAGGACCATTAAGAGAATGGGCCAGATTTCCATGGGATCTGGTAGTGAAAGTGAAAGTCACTCAGCTGTGTCCAGCTCTTTGCGATCCCACGGACTATACAGTCCATGAATTCGCCAGGCCAGAATACTGGAGTGGGTAGCCTTTCCCTTCTCCAGCCCTTCCCTTCTTCCCAATCCAGGGATCGAGCCCAGGACTCCCACATTGCAGGCGGTTCTTTACCAGCTGAGCTACAAGGGAAGCCTGAGAATACTGGAGTGGGTAGCCTATCCTTTCTCCAGCAGATCTTCCCGACCCAGCAATCAAACTGGGTCTCCTGCTTTGAAGGTGGATTCCTTACCAACTGAGCTATGAGGGAAGTCCTAGTAAAACCCAGCATGAATAGGACCTCTCCCAGAATTGGACTTCCCTGGTGGCTCAGATGGTAAAGAACCTGCCTGCAATGTGGGAGACCTGGGTTTGATCCCTGGGTTGGGAAGATCCTCTGGAGAAGGGAATGGCAACCCACTCCAGAATTCTGGCCTGGAGAATCCACATGGACAGAGGAGCCTGGTGGGCTACAGTCCATGGGGTTGCAAAAAGCTGGACACAACAGTGACGAAGCACAGCACTCCCAGAATACCACGCGTGAGAGTGGCCCCCAGAACCGTCTCACTGGTCCCACGCTGACCTAGCTCAGTAGCTGGATCCTTGCACTTTCCTACTTTCTTGGGGACCAGCCCTGGCTGTACTCGGACTAGTTCTGGCTGGGATTACATTAACGTTCCATGGGTCACTCAGTTAAAATTTTGGACTATCAGTGTAGGCTTTCTGATCTGCTTTTGTGTTTAGAGAAGTATCTAAAATCTACTTTTGAAAAAATAATATCCAATTAATTACCGTTATCCATGTCAAGCCCAAATTTCCCTTAAATTTACTAATTTGAGTTCAATTCCCAAATCTTATTACTCCACTAACAAGTCTAGCAAATGTTAATAATTAACACTTATTTTTAAAAGAGCTCTTGCAGCTTAAATAACTAATTTCCTTTAACATTTTAAACTGCATTTATACATTTAATGTTTTGATCTTCTTTTGTAGTAGTTTAGTGGTCTGATTAATAAACAAAACTTTTTAAGTCCTTAACTATAATAAATCTAGTCAATTAAACATAGAAATGTTGACTATTAAATCCTCTTAAATATTTCAGTGTTACAAATTTGCTACCTTTACTCTTATATCCCTTAACTTAAAACAGCAAATATAAATCAATTCTAAGTTATATTTTAAATTGGAGTCATACTGTTGGTCTCTTGTTCTAATAGACCAAATTCTCAAGAACACAACAAATGCTTAAAATACCAGACATGAACAAATTATTTCTAAACCCCTAGCACAAAATTTTTAATATATAGGTTTTATTTCATTATTTCTGTGTTTAATCCTATTTTTTTTCTGGGATTAAAATATAATATCCACTACGAAGAAACTATGTCATCCCAAACAATCCGCCATTGCTTTTCTAGCTGATAGAGGTTGCATGCAGACAGCTATTTTGGCCAAGAGGTGTCCCAATGAGGAGGGACATACAGGGTCCTCTTTTATGGTTGGTTGCATGCATGCATGCTCAGTCATGTCTGACTCTTTGCGACCCCATGGACTATAGACCACCAAACTCCTCTCTCCATGGGATTTTCCAGGCAAGAATACTGGAGTGGGTTGCCATTTCCTTTTATGGTTGCTAAACAGAGATTCCAGGACTTAAAGAGGTTATTCACATGGTCCATGTCACTGGATTTAAGTCAAGTCATTATCTGATTTCTCTCTATGAACAGACTTCTGCATCCTCCCCTCAGACTGTGACAGCTTCCATCACTGCTTCATTAGCTCTGCAAGTCTCTGCTTCCCTTAAAATACTGACATGTTACCCCACTGGACTGACTCTCTCTCTCAAGGCTTTGCTGCCTCTGTAGTCCACTGATAACCAGGTGTTCTTGGCATCAGGGAAGAGATGAACCAGTTGAATCAGGGAAGCCCAGCTGTTTGAAATGTCCCACACGATGGGATGTTAAAGAAGTGACCTCCAAAGCAGCTGGGGCAACTGAAGAAAGAGCTGGTTTGGGAAAGAAAGGTGCTGCTCATAACTCAACTATCAACATCATTAGACTTCAGAGATTGGAAAACAAATCACGTACCGGCTCCCAGGACCCTCAACATGGCACCCTCTTGTGGCCACCCATGGACTCACAGGCCTTCAGAGTCTGCCTCCTCCAAGGTTCCGTGCCACATCATGATCCTGCTCCCGCTCCCTAAGGGGCTGGGCCAAGAGCGGACACTTGACTAAAGCGAAACAAGCAACACCCTGGGCTACCCAACCGGACTCTCTCCTGAATAAAGACACACAGTCCAGGGCAGCCATGCCAATGGCACACCAGGAGTGCGGAGCTCTGTGTAACGAAAAAGTATTAGTTCTGACCAAACCCCATTTTCTCTAGTGAAAGGAGCTTGCTGCTGCTGCTGCTGCTAAGTTGCCTCAGTCGTGTCCGACTCTGTGAAACCCCAGAGACGGCAGCCCACCAGGCTCCCCCATCCCTGGGATTCTCCAGGCAAGAACACTGGAGTGGGTTGCCATTTCCTTCTCCAGTGCATGAAAGTGAAAAGTGAAAGGGAAGTCACTCAGTCATGTCTGACTCCTAGCGACCCCATGGACTGCAGCCCACCAGGCTCCTCCGTCCATGGGATTTTCCAGGCAAGAGTACTGGAGTGGGGTGCCATTGCCTTCTCTGCAAAGGAGCTTAAAGACCTTCTTTTTGTAGCATTAGGAAAAGGTTTTTAAAAATTGTTTCTTTATTCAACAATACCCAAGCCCTGGAAGCTTCCTCCTTGATCCTGTTTACCATTTCTTCGACTTCCCATGGATCCTTTCTGTAGCCCTTCAAAAGGTGGCAATCAAAACTGAATTTTGTCCTCTAAGACTGAATGTATTTTACTCTTTCAGTTGTCAAGGACAGAAATTCATCTCACACTATTTAAAAGGGAAATTTAAGGTAAGAATACTGAGACACTCATAAAGACAGAAGTGCAGCAAGCCATGGACACAAGCAGAGTTGAGGATTCCTAAGGCCCTTCCTTTCTCTTCCCAGGACTTTTCTTGTAGGTCAGCCACCATTCATGGCCAGGTGGCTTTCTCTACATGCTAGAAAACACAGCTATTGACCATTGCCGGGCTTCATTTTAGAGCTTCAGCCATCTGGACAGAGATTCACTTCCTTTCTCAATCAGTACTAGTTCTCCAAGGCCAAGATGCTGGTGCACAGATGGTTGACATGCAGCAACTACAGATGGAAGGTAGGACTAGGTTAGTCTAACCTGGTGCTCTGGCTGTACCTGTGTGAGGCGGGGAAGGGGGCTTTCAACAAAGGACCACTGGGAAGGGAATACCTTACATGGTGACAGTATGGAGATGACTAGGCCAAACATCAACAGAAAGGCATCCCAACCTTACACTTCAGATCACTGCTGAGATGGTCTAACATTAGGCTTTCTCTTAAACAAACTATATTTCTTCTTTACACTGTTTGAATGTCTTTTGTATCAAAAAAGGAGGACATTAAAAAATCTTATTTATACGAAACCTAGATGACAAGTAAGGTGCAAAGATTTATTTCCTGAAATTTTGTAGGAAACAGGCCAATAGCCTAATGAGTTAGGTGTGATTTCAGCCTAACAGTTTTAAGTATTTTTCTTTGCTTCTCATTTTCAGGAAGATATCCTTCTCTTTTGAGGTCCAAGGAAGAAAAATCTATTTGCAATTTCTAACAGTATTTTAGTTCAGTCATGCACTGATTTCAAACTAAAATGACATTCATTTTATAATTAAAAAAATCATATACATATATTGTTATGTGTAGATGGAATAATGTCCAGGGTAAATCATGTATTAGGGCACAAAAAAAAGTCTTAATAAATTTAAGGAGACAGAAATCACATCAGCCATCTTTTCCAACCATAATGGTGTGAAACTAGATATCAATTACAAGAAGAAAGGATAATTCACAAATACATGGAATTAAGCATCATGCTATTCAATAACCAATGGGTCAAAAAAGAAATCAGAAGAAAAATTAAAGTTACTTGGGGCGGATAAAAATACAACATACCAAAACTTATGGAATGCAATAAAAAAGCTCTAAGACTGAAGTTCAAGTGGTAAATGCCTAATTGAGAAATAAGAAAAATCTCAAACACATTCACTTACACTGATAGAAAGTAGAAAAACAAGAACAAATGAAGCCCAAAGTTAGCAGAAAGAGGAAATAACAAAGGTCAGAACAGAAATAAATAGACTAAAAAGACAATAAAGAAAAGATCAGTGAAACTAAGACCTGGTTTTCTGAAGATAAACAAAAAGATGATGCTGTTAAAGTGCTGCACTGAATATGCCAACAAATTTGGAAAACTAAGCAGTGACCACAGGACTGGAAAAAGTCAGTTTTCAGTCCAATCCCAAAGAAAGGCAATGACAAAGAATGTTCAAACTACAGACGATTGAACTCATTTCACATGCTAGCAGGGTAATGTTCAAAATCCTTCAAGCTAGGCCTCAACAGTATGTGAACCCACAACTTCCAGATGTACAAGCTGGGTTTTAAAAAGGCAGAGGAACCAAAGATCAAACTGCCAACATACACTAGATCATAGAGAAAGCAAGGGAATTCCAGAAAAACATCTACTTCTGCTTCATTGACTATGCTAAAGCCTTTGGACTTCCCTCATAGCTCAGTTGGTAAAGAATCTGCCTGCAATGCAGGAGACCCAGGTTTGATTCCTGGGTCGGGAAGATCCCCTGGAGAAGGAAATGGCAACCCACTCCAGTATTCTTGCCTGGAGAATCCCATGGACAGAGGAGCCTGGCAGACTACAGTCCATGGGGTCACAAGAGTTGGAGACAACTTGGCAACTAAACCATAAAGGTTTTGACTGTGTGGAACATAATAAACTGTGGAAAATTCTTCAAGAGATGGGAATACCAGACCACCTGACCTGTCTCCTGAGAAACCTGTATGTAGGTCAAGAAGCAACAGTTGGAACTGGACATGGAACAATGGCCTGGTTCCAAATTGGGAAAGGAGTATGTCAAGGCTGTATGTTGTCACCCTACTTATTTAACTTATATGCAGAGTACATCATGCAAAATGCCAGGCTGGATGAAGCACAAGCTGGGATCAAGATTGCTGGGAGAATATCGACAATCTCAGATATGCAGATGATACCACTCTAATGGCAGAAAGCAAAGAGAAACTAAAGAGCCTCTTGATGAGGGTGAAAAAGGAAAGTGGAAAAGCTGGCTTAAAACTCAATATTCAAAAAACTGAGATCATGGCATCCTGTCCTATCACTTCATGGCAAATAGAAGGGGAAAAAGTGAAGCAGTGACAGATTTTAATTTATTGGGCTCCAAAATCACCGCAGATGGTGAATGCAGCCATGAAATTAAAAGACGCTTACTCCTTGGAAGAAAACCTATGACAAACCTAGACAGCATACTAAAAAGCAGAGATATTATTTTGCCAACAAAGGTCCATATAGTCAAAGCTCTGGTTTTTCCAACAGTTATGAACAAAGTGAGAGTTGGACCATAAAGAAGGCTGAAAACTGAAGAATTGATGCTTTTGAACTATGCTGTTGGAGAAGACTCTCCAGAATCCCTTGGACTGCAAGGAGAGCAAACTAGTCAACCCTAAAGGAAATAAACCCTGAATATTCACTGGAAGGACTGGTGCTAAAAGTGAAGCTGCAATTCTTGGCACCTGATGCGAAGAGCCAACTCATTGGAAAAGACCTTGATGCTGGGAAAGACCGAAGGCAAAAGCAGAGGGGGGAGGCAGAGGATGAGATGGTTAGATGGCATCACTGACTCAATGGACTAAGCAAACTCCAAGAGATGGTGAAGGACAGGGAAGCCTGGCATGCTGCAGTCCATGGGGTCCCAGAGTTGGATACAACTTAGCAACTGAACAACAATATAAACCTACAGTATGGCAAATGATGAATACACATTCACTCATAATGGGCCTCATCACGAAGTTTAATTGCCAAATTCTGCCATAAACAAACAACTGCATATGTTTCCTCACAGCATTACTGAGCCCTACTAGTTCAATTGACTTTGTGGTCGAATGGGAAGATTCCTGGTCACACTGCTGCGTTTTGAAATACAGATTTAGCTCTCCAATTCAAGAGTAGAGAAGCACTGTATTTATTTGATATTTTACCTATCATATTATAGCTTGTATACATTCTAAATAAAAATGTGACAATGTCTATGTAGTGGGCTATACAGATGAAAGACCCCCAAAACTATACCTTAACAATGGTGAAAAATTGCATGTACTTTTCAACAATGTTTATTATGAAGCTTCTCAAATATATAAAAAATATTGAAAGAACAGTAGAAGAAACACCCTAGATACAATGATTTTGTTTTGCTTCCTTTATCTCCATTGTACAGATTCATTTTATGTGTGGATAATGTTTTATCATTTATCTATATGTATACATATATGTATGAGAGTACGTATATATAGTAAAATCTATACACAGCTCTTCGGTGAACCACTTGAAAGCAATTTGTGGCTTTTTAAACAGTTTATCCCTAAATATCTCAGCCTGCTAGGACTAATTTATGTAAATCCCATGTATGGTGGCTGAGATGTTCACACGTATCAAGCAAGCATCTTGCATTCTTGACTCAGGCAGGAAGGTGCTTTGCTGTGGTCTGCAGAGAGACCCCTGAAGTTGGGAAGCCCTTTGAATCCTTGCTGGGCCACTTATTAGCTCTGTGGCCTGAGGCAAGTGTCCTACTAGCTCTGGTGATGATGGCAGTGGTGGTGATAATGAAAATGATACAACAGCTTAGCAAATACTTAACAGACCTCCCTGTGCACCAGGGTTTACTATCCTAGGTTCTTTTCTAGGGGGGACGTCACCAAGATGGCAACACAGGTCATGCCTGACTTTGCCCCGCTCCTAGGAGGGAGAGAGTCCCTTGGACAGCAGGGAGATCAAACCAGTCAATCCTAAAGGAAATCAACCCTGAATGCTCACTGGAAGGACTGATGCTGAAGCTCCAATACTTTGGCCACCTGATGCGAAGAGCTGACTCAGTGGAAAAGACCCTGATGCTGGGAAAGATTGAAGGCAAAAGGAGAAGGGGATGACAGAGGATGAGACAGTTGGATGGCAACACTGACTCAATGGATGTGAGTTTGAGCAAACTCAGGGAGATAGTGATGGACCAGAGAAGCCTGCCATGCTCTAGTCCACATGGTTGCAAAGAGCCAGACACGACTTAGTGACTGAACAACTAGAAGAAGGACAGTTAATTGTTCATGAACAAAGCAGCACTGAGGAAACTCTAGGACACATTGGGGGTGCTTCAGCTTCACCCCACCACCAGAGACCAAGACAGGCTGCACTGGAAGGCTAAGAAGAGCAGCTGCACGCTGTCAGCCTTGCCTCTCCCCCAGGTCAGCCCACCACTCCATGGGCCCCAAAGTCCCCCAGTGGGAACCGAGAGCCAGCTGGGACATCCCCCCCAGCATGGTGGGTCACTTTGTGGGTGCCCCAACTCTGATCGTGCCATATGAGGATCACAGGGAAACCTGTGGGGTTTGAATCTGGGAATCTGACTGCGATGGAAAAGGTGGGAGGGGCTCACAACAACCAGCGCCGGCACCTTGGCAGCCTGAGTTCCTACCTGCCACCCCCAAGCAGTGATCCCAACCAGCGGCACAGTCTGAGCAGGAAAGTCAGCGGGGCGCAGGTCTGTCTGACTTGGGACCTCAAGTGAAGAACCTTCGCAGCTCTGTAACCAGGTCTGTCTCTCCCCCTCCACCCTGAGCCTTAACCCACCTACTGCTGAGCTTTAACTCCTGGCCCTGCCGACCAGAGAGCCAGGCGGGAACACTTCGAAGCCGTGAAGCCCAGCATCGCTGAGCAAAGAGGCCAGCAGGCAGAGCTGATCACGGTGCAGCAACGCCAGCAGCCTGGCTCAGCCCAGGAACTTGGGGTATGGTGGGGGGGTGGGGGGGTGAGTCAAGACCACCAACAAAGAGCCTTGCCAGACTGGGAAGTGGTTCTCTGCTCCTCCCAGGCATAAGAGATGGTTCACAGCACAGATTACTGCTGGCCTTGCCCAACCAGAAACCTTCCAGAACACCTGGAAAGCTGTGTGCAGAGAGCTTTCCTGCTCTGGTCCAGGAAAGTGAAAATGTTATTCGCTCAGTCCTGTCTGACTCTCTGCAACCTCATGAGCTGTACTCCACCAGGCTCCTCTGTCCATGTGGATTCTCCAGGCAAGAATATTGGAATGGCTTGCCATTCCCTTCTCCAGGGGACCTTCCCGACCCAGAGATTGAACCCAGGTCCCCTGCATTCCAGGCAGATTCTTGACCATCTGAGCCACTGAGAAATGCAGCTAATTCATAGCTCTGCCTGCAGCTGAGGGAGCTTCGGGCTCTTCCTGACCAAGAAGCAGGGCCTGAGCACCTGGGAGACAGCATGGACCAGCATCACTCGAGCAGAGGGCCTCGCCAGAAGCTCTGCCAGTCTGCAGAGACAAGCCAGTGACCCCGTCGGAGCAGTTTGGTGCACAAATCTGCCTGGTTAGCTCCCTAAACCAGCAATCTTCAACCTTTCTGGCACCTGGGACAGGTTTTGTGGAAGACAATTTTACCATGGACTGGGGGTTCCAGGATGATTTAAGCAATTACATTTATTGTCTACTTCATTTCTATTATAACACCAGCTCCACCTGAGATGATCAGGCATTAGACCCTGGAGGTTAGGGATCCCTGTTTTGAAGTGTTCTGCATCCTGACTCCACACCCCTACCCCTCAAGCAGAGAAGCTAACCTGTAGCCCTGCCCAGTGCCAAATGCAGCCTCCAGCTCTGCTAACCAGGACACCTAAACAGAGCTCCCAGGAATCTCAGTAGTTCACCCTGGCAGCCCTGGTTCCAACAGCATTTGAGTGGACAACCCAACCAGCATCTCTGCACCTAAAGCAAGTCCCAGCTGTCCAGGGAGCTTAGTGAAGAAGTCTGTCTGGTTTGATTCCCAAAGAACCTCACTGTCCCTGGAGACTGTTCTGCATGCAGCCTCAACCATGCAGGGAAGGTCATTTATTGCCATACCCAGAGCTGAATCCAGCCTCCAGCCTGTGAACCTAACCAGAGCTCCTGAGAATCTGTGTAGCCCATCTTGCAACTCCAATTACAGCAGCACTGAGTGGAGAACCTGGCCAGCGGCCCAGCCCATCAGGAGGCTAGGATGCTGGCCCATCAGGCCAGGGAAGCTGCCCAATTTGATCTGCAAACAAGAGCCTTGCCAGCCCTGGGCCCTGTATGGGGCCCTGCCTGGGCAGGGACACTAACTCATAGCTCCACCCACGGCTGAATACAGCTATCAGCCTACCCGCCCAGGGGACCTAATCAGAACACAAGAAGCTATGTACAGCCCTGGTTTAAGTACCACATGAACGGATTCCCTGTCTGCAGAGAAGAACCAATGGCCCAGTCTGGTCAGGATCTTCAGTGCATTCAGTGCACAGTCTAGCTTGATTTGTGTCCCCAAACAATGAGCAGTGCAGTGCCTTGGGCCCTGCTCTGCTGCCTCCCCTGAGCAGGGAAGCCAATTCATAGCCCAGCTGACTACAGAATATAACACCTAGTCCCCACCATCTAGAGAGGCCAGGTAACCATGGAGCCCATCCTATAGTCTCTCTGGGCGGGGAACCAAACCCCAGTCCCATGCAATATTCTCAGCCACTGGTATGCCTCCCTCCCCATGACCTCAAAGCCTGGGCAGGAGCCCTGTCCAAAATAGACACTGATGGCAACCCCTACCTGCCCAAGTATCTTACCAGCCAACATGTCCAGAACACTAAGCTGAGCAAACTAGTAAAGAATTGCCCCTTCCAAAGTGAGCCTGCAATGTTCTAGAAAAGAAGACACTCAAATGCATAGATACCATATCAAGGGTCAAAAAAAAAAAAAAAATCAGGTAAATATGAATCACTAAAGGAAACTAATAAAACTCTAATAACTAATCCCACAAACGGGGATCTATGAAGAGCTGGATAAAAATTCAGAATAACCCTCTTAAGCTTAATGAACTACAGGAACACACAGAGAACTATGTGAAATTAGGAAAACAATGCATGAAAAACAAGTAGTTCAACAAAGAAACAGAAGGGATAAAACAGAAATCCTAGAGCTGAAATATATGATGACTGAATAATTCATAGAGAGCTTCAAAATGGTCTCAACAATGCAGGAAAAAAAAAAAATCAATGAACTAGCAGACAGGATATCTGAAATTACACAGTCAAAGGAGCAAAAATAAAAACAAATGAAAAATAGTGAAGAAAGCCTATTGGACTAATGGAACACAATAAAAGGAAATGGTATCTACATTATGAGAATTCCTGAAGGACAGTAAGATAGAGACAGAAAGTATATTTAAAATGTAATGGCGGAAAACTTCCCAAACCTATGAAGATAAATGGACACGCAGATCCATGAAGCCTAAAGGACCCCAGATAGGTTGAATCTGAATAGACAGCACTGAGACACATTATAATTAAAATGTCAAAAGACAAAAAATTATGGAAGCAACAAGAGAGAAGAAACACATTACATACAAAGTTACGCCCACAGACTTCTGGTGGGTTTCTCAACAGAAAAAATTTTTTTATTAATTTAGTGTATCATTTTATTTATTTTTCTCTTTTTTTAGTTTCAAACCCTTTTGTTGAGGACTGACTTTCAATAGACCGCAGTGAGGGAGCTGCTCTGCGAGGTATGAAACCCTGACCCAGAAGCACGTTGTCTACGAATGGTTTAGCACCAGCTTCCCCAAAAACATGCGGTGTGTGACGGGCAAGGGGGCGGCCACCATTCCAGCCACACCCCATGTCCCAGGAGGAAGGGCTCTGCACACTGGACCCTGGCTCCATCGTGTAGCTGGGTGGACCACACCGCTACCTGAGGGATGAGGGCCTCAACAGAAAAGTTCTAAGGTGAGGAGGAAATGGGATGATATATTCAAAATATTGAAAGAAAGTGTCAACCAGTAATGCTGTACCTAGCACAACTTCCCTTCAAAATGAAGGAGAGAGAAAGACTTTGCCAAACTAACAAATGCTTGTATAAGGAAAATCAACCACTAACCCCACTTTACAAGAAAGGCTAAAGGCAGTTATTTGAGTGGAAGTGAAAGGATGCCATTTAACATTATTAAAGCATAAGAAGGTAGTGTGAAGTTCACTGGTAATGGTGAATATATAGACAAACTCAGTAATATGGTAATGGTGGTGTGTAATTCATTTATACCTCTAATTTAAAAGTTAAAAAATGTGAGTAAAAATTATGACTACAATGATCTGTTATGAGATACACAAGATAAAAATATGTAATGTGTAACATCAAAACCTAAAATGTCAGGAGAGAAGTAAAAGTGCAAAATTTTAGGAATGCTATTAAAGTTGACTTGGTATCAGTTTAAAATAGGGTGTTAATTATAAGATAGTTTATATAAGCCTCATGGTAGCCACAAGGGGAAAACTTGTAGTAATTACACAAAGGAATATGATAAAGAAGGCATGCTGATACCAAAAAATATCAAAACACAAAAAAGACTGCAGAATAAGAAGGAACAATGGATCTAAAAATCAGCCAGAAAACAATGAACAAAACGACACTATTAAGTGCTTAAGTATCAATAATTACTCTAAGCATAAATGGATTGCACTCTCTGGTCAAAAGACAAAGAATGGTTGAATGGATTTAAAAAAAACACAAGGTCCAATGATACTACTAGATACTGACTTGAGCTTTAAAACTGGATACAGGCTTTCAGAAAAGGATAAAGATATTTAAAGCAAATGGTAACCAAAAAAAAAAAAAAACACAAAAAACCAGGATGTTTATATTAGACAAAATAGAACTTTAAAAGAAAATACAAGGCAGGTCATTATCTAATAACAAAGAAGTCAACCCTTCTAAAAGACACAGCAGTTTCAAAATTTCTGCTCCCAGTATTGGAGCACATAAATATGTAAAGCAAAACTAACATGGCAAAAGAAGAAATAAACAATAAATAATAGTTGAATTTTTTGGTAAAACACTCTCAACAATGGATAGATCATTCAGACAGAGAATCAACAAGTAAACAGCAAGTTTGAACACCACGATAACTAAGCAGACCTAACAGACATGTACGGGACACTCTAAGCAACAACAGCAGAGCACACATTCTTCTTAAATGCACATGGAACATTATCTAAGATAACGACTGTATGTTAAAATAAGTCTTAGCAAATTCAAGAAAACTGAAATCATACCTAGTATCTTCTCCGACCACAATGGCATGAAGTTAGAAATCATTGACAGGAGGAAAACTGGAAAAACCACAAACACATAGAAATTAAACAACACTCTTCTGAAATATCAGTGGGTCAAATAATAAAGAAGAAACTGAAAAGTACCTTTAGGTGAATGAAAATGAGAACAACATATTAAAACTTATGGGATACAGAAAAAGCAGTTGTAAGAGGAAAGTTCATAACGATAAAAATTTAACTTGAAAATTCTAATTGAAAGAAATTCCCATAAATCCTCACATCAGTGGTAGAGATTACAATATCATAAACATTGAACTCTGAGTTCAAAAGAATATAAATATTGATATTTCCATTTTAACAGGAAGAAAAGAAATTTAATAATTAGTGTTTTTTCTTACACAGGACTTAAAGTTTAGAAAAGAATGGAAGAAATTTGCTTATAGTAGAAAGAGGAAGCAGTGTGACATCAAATGGTTATTAATTTTCAATACAATAATTTATGATTTCATTACAATAATATACCTTCATTAAGATGGAAAACATATATTTATCTGCATGTGCTTATGTACATTTTCCGCTTACTGTGTAATTTTTTCTGTTGCCAAATTCAGGGCATCCAGATGCATTTGAGCCAGCCGTAATCCAGGAAATGTCAAAAAAGCCCCAATGAATGAACAGAAAATAGCCAGGAAAAATTTGAAAGTAAGTTTTGAAACAGGACCCCTAAAATTAAAATTTTTTAAAAAGCTGGAAAAAAAAAAAAAAAAAACACCTACATAAACAACAAGAAACATGTCAAATAAACAACCTAAATCTATGCCTCAAAGAATTAGAAAAAAGACTAACCCCAGTTTAGCCAAAGGAAGGTAGTAATAAAGATCAGAACAGAAATAGAGAACAGGAAAACAACAGAAAGCAGTAACCAAATTAAGTGTTGGTTCTTTGAAAATATAAACAAAACTTTAGCTAAACAAACCAAGGAAAAAATAGAGAACCCAAATTTAAAAGTTATAAATGAAAGAGGAGACATTATAACTAATATCACAGAAATACAAAGGATTATAAGAAGATGCTATAAAAAAAGTAAGTGCCAACAAACCATACAGTTTAGAAGAAATGGAAAAATTGTTAGAAACATACAACCTATCAAGAATGAATCATAAAGAAATAGAAAATCTGAACAGACTAATTACTGGGAGGCAGATTAACTCAGTAATCAAAAATCTCCCAACAAAGAAAACCCCAGAATCAGATGGCTTCACTGATGTATTTTAACAAACATTTAAAGAAGAATTAAATCCTTCTCAACCTCTTCCAAAAAAAGTGAAAAGGGAACACTCTTAAATTCATTTTATAAGGACAGTATTACCCTGACACCAAAGCCAGAAAAAGACACAAGAAAACTACAAGCCATTTCCTTAATGAATATTGATGTAGACATCTCAATAAAACAGTAGCAAACCAAATTCAGTAGTATATTAAAAGGATCATTCACAATGATCAAGTAAGACTGTCCCACAATACAAGGATGGTTTAATACATGCAAGTCAATCAATATGATATATCACATTAATAGAATGAAAGAAAAAAAAATCAAATGATAATCTCAATAGATGCAGAAAAAGCATTTGACAAAATTCAACATCTATTCATGTTAAAAATTCTTAACAAATTAGATACAGAGGGAACATACCTCATGATACTAAAGGCCTCATATAACACGCCACAGCTAATGTCATACTCATTGGTGAAAGGTTGAAAACTTTTCCTCTAAGATTGGAAACAAGACCATGGTGCCCACTCTCACCACTCCTATTCCGCACAGCATGGACTCTTAGAACAATCAGGCAAGAAAAAGATAAAAGGCATCAACACTGGAAAGGAAGAAGTAAAACGATCTCTATTTGCAAATATATAAAAGTTGTGAAAACTTCACCAAAAAAACTGTTAGAGCTAACCAATGAATTCAGAAAAGTTGCAAGATTAAAAATTAACATATAAAAATCAGTAGTTTTTCTATAAACTACTAGTAATTTATCTGAATAGGAAATAAAATGATTTCATTCACAATAGAATCAAAAATGATACAATACTCAGTAATAAATTTAACTGAAGAAGTGTAAGTTCTCTGCACTGAAAACTGCAAGACATTGATAAAAGAAACTGAAGATTCAAGGCACAAATGAATGGAAAGGTATCCTATATGTTCATGGATTAGAAAAACTATTATTGTTAAAACTATTCATAACTCAAAGACATGTATAGATTCAATCCAATCCCTATTAAGATCCCAATGGCATTTTTTTCCCCCACAGAAATAGAAGAAACCATTCTAACATCTATATGGGACCACAAAAGACCCAGAATACCCAAAGCAATCCTGAGAAAGAATAACACATCTGGGGACATCACATTTCTTGATTTCAAGCTGTATTATAAAGCTATTGTAATCAAAATAGTACGGTACTGGCATAAAAATACACGCATAGACGAGTGGGATGCACTTGACAGCCCAGAAATAAACCCTTGCATATATATAGTCAGGCTTCCCTGGTGGCTCAGCAGTAAAGAGTCTGCCTGCAATGCAGGAGATGAGAGTTTGATTCCTGGGTTGGGAAGATCCCCTGGAGGAGGGCATGGCAACCCACTCCAGTATTCCTGCCTGGAGAATCCCATGGAGAGAGGAGCCTGGCAGGCTACAGTCCATGGGGTCGCACAGAATCGGAAACCACTGAAGCAACTGAGCATGCATGCATGCACATAGACACAGTCAACTAATAACTGACAAGACAGTGTGTATATGTGTGTATACATATATACTTAAGATATTTTAGAAGTCAGTATATAATTTACAAATGCCATATATAAACAGTAAGAAGTATTGGAGGAAAATAGCATTATATAATATTCTCAGTAAGTAGCTGTGAAATGAGGGATACCGTTGACTTGCTTCCACCTCAAGGTGGACTGGAGAGGTCTGTGTGTCCAGGTGAAATTTACTCCTGTTTTAACCACATCTCCCCTAGTTATAGGTCACTGGGTCTGAAGTCCATTAGAAAAGGCTGACGTGACCAAGGGCCATCCCCTCTGTGCGACACCGTGGAGATGTGGTGCCGTCACTTGGTGACTATGGTAACTGTGCGCCAGGGTGCACATCCTCGTGTTTGTCCAGGCAAGGACTCAGCGAACAGGCATCTCAGGGACGCAGTCAGGTCCAGGGGCAGGAAACCATTCAGGCCCCTTCGGGCAGGGCAGGATGGTCAAACCCAGCCGTTTCCTTCCCGTGCACACAGAGAAAGTGCTCTCTGCTTGATCTAGAGTCCCAGCTGGTCTCCTGGGAGCAGCGGCAGCTTGGTGGCACACAGCTTTCAGCAGCAGATGGACAGAGTGCCCTGCAGGCCTGGCCTGGAGGCTGTCCAGGCTCTGCCTCCCATGACTGAGGCCCTTTGGTCCTTCCTTTATTCCTTCCTGCCTCCCTTCAAGGCCCACTGTTTACCGCCCCCCACCCTTGGTCCAGATAGCAGAGAGGGAGAGAGAGGTCATAGCTAGAGGTCGCTCAGTGGGAGAGGGCAGGTTCCCCTCTGAGGGGCTGCAGATCTCCCCGCTGCCACGGACTGCAGCCGGGGCGACAGTGGATCCCCCTCCCCTCTCATGTGGCCTGGTGAGTGGTTCTAAAACTCTGAGGCCAGTTGTGCTTGACACACGGGTTTTATTTTTTTCCCCAGAAGCAGGTGTTTACTGGGCACCTGCTCTGGGCAGACGCTGTGACAGCCGTACTCACGCATACTGAGTGGATCCTCACACATACACCCTTCCAGACTACGCCCAGAAGAAGGTGACTCCTTTGAGGTGACAAAATCCTGACTCGTGGAACCCTATATCTGAGTACAAAGAGGGAGACACAAATTCTTTGAGTATAAAATTCCAGAGGATCCCAGGGCTCATTCTCCCAGCATGAAGCCAAGAATCCAGTGGAAAGTTCCTTAAAGTCTAAACAATGTTTGACCTTCCATCTGGGTGTTTGGAAGGCTGGTGGTGGGACAGTCTAACCCAAAGGTCTGAAGCCCTTTAGCAAGAGGTTCTTTTCCTATCTTTCTTGGGGACAAGTGAGAAATACAGAGTTTCCCTTTGTATGTGTAAGTGTATATTTCCCTTCATATTTGTCAGAAAGCTGGCATAACATATACAGTTTACATGACCAAAAAAACCTGGCAGAAAATATACCATAGTGCTCTGTTATGGTGGTAGTAACTTTTTTTTTTTAATCTCTAATTCCCCAAAATATTTTGGGTAATGTGGTTTGATTATTTTCTAATAAAAATATAATAGAGACTTCCCTGGTAGTCCACTGGTTAAGACTTTGCCTTTCAATGCAGGGTGTATGGGTTTGATCCCTGGTCAGGGAGCTAGGACCTGACATGCCTCACGACCAGAAAACCAAAACATAGAACAGAAACAATATTGTAACAAATTCATTCAGTTCAGTTCAGTCGCTCAGTCATGTCTGACTCTTTGCGACCCCATGAATCGCAGCACGCCAGGCCTCCCTGTCCTTCACCAACTCCCGGAGTTCACTCAGATTCACGTCCATCGAGTCAGTGATGCCATCCAGCCATCTCATCCTCTGTCGTCCCCTTCTCCTCCTGCCCCGAATCCCTCCCAGCATCAGAGTCTTTTCCAATAAGTCAACTCTTTGCATGAGGTGGCCAAAGTACTGGAGTTTCAGCTTTAGCATCATTCCTTCCAAAGAAATCCCAGGGCTGATCTCCTTTCAGAATGGACTGGTTGGATCTCCTTGCAGTCCAAGGGACTCTAAAGAGTCTTCTCCAACACCACAGTTCAAAAACATCAATTCTTCAGCGCTCAGCCTTCTTCACAGTCCAACTCTCACATCCATATGTGACCACAGGAAAAATCATAGCCTTGACTAGATGGACCTTTGTAACAAATTCATTAAAGACGTTAAAAATGGTCCACATGAAAAAAATCTTTAAAAAATATAATAAAAAATTTTAAATGAAAATATTAGACTGAAAAACTAAAAACAGAACTACCATGTGACCCAGCAGTTCCACTCCTGGGTCTATGTTTGAAAAAAAAAAACCAAAAAACAAAGACACTAATTCAAAAAGATATGCATCCCCCCAATTCAAAAAGATACGCACCCCCAATGTCCATAGCAGCAAAAGTCACAATTTTCAAGATATAAAAGCAATGGAAGTGTCCAACAACAGATGAATGGATAAAGAAGATGTAGTATATATACACAATGGAATACTAATCAGTCATAAAAAGAATGAAAATTTGCCATTCGCAGCAACATGGATGGAGTTGGAGGGCATTCTGCTAAGTGAAAGAAGGCAGACCGAGGAATATAAACACTGTGTGATGTCACTTACCTGTGGAATCTAAAAAACAAACTAGAGAATATAACAAGAAAGCAGCAGACTCACAGATACAGAGAGCTGGTGGTTACCAAGGGGGAGAGGGAAGTAGGGAGGGGCCGTGTGGGGCAGGGAGTTCAGAGGTACAAACTGTTAAGTATAAAATGGGCTACGAGATGTATTATATACCACGAGAAATACAGGCAATAGTTTATAATAAGTATTAATGGAGTATAACCTTTAAAATTGTGAATCACTGTATC
The DNA here is from genome assembly GCF_029378745.1 of Bos indicus. Taxonomy (NCBI): domain Eukaryota; kingdom Metazoa; phylum Chordata; class Mammalia; order Artiodactyla; family Bovidae; genus Bos; species Bos indicus. The sequence continues at coordinate 20,553,266 of NC_091771.1, read as the reverse complement.
GTATACCTGTGACTTTTATAATATTGCGTTATCAACTATACTTCAATAAAAAGGATACTTAATTGGGCGCTAACAAAGAATACATTAACATAGAGGGAAAATTAAAGCAGGCCTTTCAGCCCCCTGTTTGAAGGTTCAGCCAAACCCTAAGCACTGTCCCAACAGGATCTAGTCTAGATCGGTGGGATCGAGATCCCCCCGCCCCCAACTCCTAACTGCTGGCTCCCAGAAGCCTTCTGCTATGGTCTTCCTATTTTCCCCGCCCTGGAAGGAGATGCTCCCCTGGAGCAAACCCACGACACCCCACTTTCCCATACCACAGCTCGCACGTGTCACACTCCATGGGGTGGTCTGGACCAGCCGTGAACTTGGAGCATGGGACTCTTGTTCATCTTGGTCCATCTCCAGTCCCACATCTGACTGAGTGGAGACAGTGTCTGCCGACTTGAGCAGCTCCCAGCCTTGGCGCTGGACTGTCCCTTCCCCTGCAGTTAATTAGTCAGAGGCACACTGTGGCTTACAGTGGATCAGCCCTACCTACTGGGAGCCACCTGCCATGGGCAGAATCAGCAGCCCTTTCTTCCAGGTCCACCGCCAAACCAAACCCCTTTGGAAGCAGAGCCGTGGACAGGCCAAACTAAATAAGCCAAGTGAGGCAGGCAGGCCACCAGGGAAAGCTGCTCTAAGGACTGAGAGCAGAAAACACTGCTTAGAATCCCTCACTTTCCTTCCTCTCCCTCAAAGATCTGATTCCAAGTCCTACAAAAGCCTATAAGCCCAGTTCACTTCTTTTTTTTTTTTTTAAACCTGAAAGAAAATTACTCTTACTTCCAGGCCTGAAAGAGCTCCAATGTCACATATACATTCTGCAGGAATATCAAACTTGGGAGATACTCTGGGAAATGATATTCTGGGGATGACTTTCAGCCACCTGGGCAATGTGCAGCGATAAACTAACCCAGTGCAGGCAACGTGGTTGGCTAGAAACAGCAATCTTCTTTAGAGTCTGGACTGCGAGCCAGAAACCCTGACCAAGTGTACCAAGCCCAGTGGCCTCCCATTCATTCACACCCCTCCCTGCTCCATATGTGGATGCTCTGCTCCTTGGGTCACTGCAGGCCTGCCCAGAGACCAAGGGGGAGGAGGGACAAGCTAACACGTACTGCGTAGTCGCTGTGCATTGCACTTCAAGCCTGGGGCTAGGAACAGGATACGATCCATTTTATAACTGACACACAGCTTTGTATTAGGTATTCAGGTGTACAACAATTCAATACATGTAATTCTATTGTGAGTGACCACCACAATATTATGACTTGTACTCTTGATGGTCTGTCCTGAGCCTGCTATGAAGTACAGTTAAAATACGTTTTTTAGAAGGAATGTGCCCCAGGCAGTGCTAATCAAACACGCAGTGACAACTGGGCAGTCCTGCGGAGAATATCCTGAGCGAGGGACCATGTAGAGAGGGTGCTATGGTCCTCAGTACCCGGGAGCTGCTTAGAAATGCAGGATCTCAGGCCCTTCTCCCGACACCTCCTGGATCTGAGTTTCTGGAGGGGGGACCCAGGGAATCTGTGATTTTCAGGGTTGCTGAAGCTGGAGGGGTGCTGACAGATGCAGTGCCCAGGTCCCATCTGGGTTCCTTGGAAAAGAACAGGGAGTAAGACAGCCGGTGTGGGCTCCTGAGTCCCCAAGTGAGCTCCCAGTCTCCCCTGCTGTTGGTGATTCTGGGCATGGCAGGTACTGACCTAAATGTCTGGGGTGTGTCTGCAGGGCAGGGGTGTGAGTGGTCCCCCCGCTGGTAGACACGCTGGGAGGGTGCAGTAAGGAAGGTATTAGAATGTACTAAGCCCACGGCATGGCAACTCCCAAGCAACCAATTGATATTCACCATCACACCAGTATTATTGGGTTGGCCAAACAAATTTGGGTTTTCCATAAAAATGTACAAAAGCTCGAGTGAACTTTCGGCCAACCCAACATCTCTTGGGGAAACTCTTCCCTGCATAGGCGCCTCCCCAGGCAAGAAGCTGACCAACTGGAGGTGGTCTGTGTCCGTCTCTGGCAGCTGGAGGCAGAGGCGCCCGGTCTGTAGGGTGGACAGTGTTACGTCGTCGCCTGTGTTGTCTGGCCCTCCCAGAGATGCAGGCTGAGCCCATGCCTTACTCTCCCACCTCCCCTGGGAGCGGAGGGGCTCTAGGGAAGAGGGGCTTCTATTGGCATGGCCACTGTTCTCACCCGATGTCAGGGTTAGAGGGGTAGGGGGCCATCCACACATTCCCTTTGCCCCCTACCCTGCATTCAGTGCTGGAGGCCTGCTCTCCAGCAGACACCATGGGTGCCTCCTGGCCCGGTCTCCCCTCTGGGTCCTGGTCACTCCCCTCCCTGTTTCTAACCACCAGCCAGGGTTCTCCCCTGCTCAGGCTGCCTCCAGGGGGCCTGCCCAGAACAGCCCCAAGTTCCCACCTTTCTCCCCTTCTGTCTCCTTTTCTTTGTTCATTCATTCAACAGTGAATGTCCAAGGTGTGCCAGGCACTGTCAGAGGCACTAGGGAGCCCGCAGTGGGCAAAACAGGGAAAGTCCCTGCCTCCGGGTGCCCAGGTTCTGGTGGGGGAGACAGACAAGCCTCTGTTGGATCACTGCACATCTGTTACGGGGGACGGCGCTACGGGGAAAGGCTGGCAGGGCAGGGGCATGTGTGTGAGAATGGGAGAGAGAGATGCCTTTCAACATCGTGGCCAGGGAAGGTCTCGCTGGTGGGGACACGGAGCAGAGCCCTGATTGGGGGGGTGGAGGAGAGGGAACAGCCACGTGGCCAGCTGGGCGGTGGGGGTCCAGGCAGAAGGACAGAACTGACACAGGGTGTTCTGAAGGGTCAAGAGTGACAGCAGGGTGGCTGGGGCACAGTGAGGGGAGGGGAGCAGAGCAGGAAGGGCCACTGGGAGGAAACCGGCTCCACGAGGGAGGGGACAGGCAGTGGTTCCACGCACAGGAGTCACCTGATCTGGCTTATACTCTAAAGGGAACTTCTCACTGTCCAGTGGGCAAGCGAGGGCGGAGGTGAGGTGACTGGTCAGGAGGCTGTGTGGGTGGGGCGGGCAGGGAAAGACTCTCTGAAACCTGAATCATGAGAAGGAACCCACCGTGTGGTGATCTTGGAGGAGACCATCCCAGGTGGGAGGTGCAAAAGTCCTGAGGCAGCAAAGAGTTTGTTGCATCTGAGGAAGAGAAAGCAGGCCAACAGGGAAGGCAGAGAGGGAGTAACAAGTGAGAGATAAAGCCTGAGAGATGAGCAGCTGACAAAAGGGCCTTGGTGAACATCTGGAAAGGCTGTCAGGGCCATGGGAAGCTTTGGAGGGCATGGCAACCCACTCCAGTATTCTTGCCTGGAGAATCCCATGGACAGAGGAGCCTGGCAGGCTCGCAAAGAGGTGGACACAACTGAAGTAACCACTGTACCCCACAAAAAGCAAAGTCTTTCTCTGCTTTTTTTTTAAGATTTCTTTTTTAACGTGGACCATTTTTTAAAGTCTTCATTGTATTTGTTACAATATTGCTTCCATTTTATGTTTTGCTTTTTGGGTTACAAGGCAGCATGGGCTTTTAGCTCCCAGACCAGGGATCGAACCCACACCCCCTGCATTGGAAGGCGAAGTCTTAACCACTGGACCGCCAGAGAAGTCCCTCTCTACTTTCTTAAAAAACAAGTCTCACCCTCATGTGTTGCTGGTGGAAACGTAAAATGGCGCAGCCACTACAGAAAAGAATATGAAAGCTACTTTCCTCTAAAAATTAAACACAGACTCACCATGTGACTCAGCAATTGCACATCTGGGTATAAGCCCCAAAGAAGTAAAAGCAGGGACCCAAAGAGATATTTGCACACACACGTTCACAGCAGCATTATTCACAATAGTCCAAAGGTGGATGCATTTCACGTGTCCATCAGCGGATGAATGGATACACGAAATGTGGCATGTTCACGACAGAACAGTATTCAGATTTAAAAAGGAAGGGAATCTGACACAGGCTACAACTTGGATGAACCTTAAGGACATTATGCGAAGTGAAATAAGCCCATCAAGAAAAGACAAAACACAGTACGATCCCACTTGTATGAGATTCCTAGAGCAGTCAAGCGCATAGAGACAGGAAGTAGAACAGTAGTTGGCAGGAGCCGGAGGGAGGTGGGGATGCGGGGTTACCGTGTAACTAGGACAGAGCTTCAGCTCTGCAGGATGAGAAGAGCTCTGCAGATGGGCAGTGGTGATGGCTGGGTGCAGTAACACCCTACATACATTTACATTTAAAAAGGATTCAGACAGTCAACTTCACTGCTGTGTGTATTGTTACGTGTATTTTACTACAGTCAAAAAATGTTTTTTAGAAAGTCTCTGGAGGCCACTTAGTCTCCCATTTGCATCCTCATCAGCACTCATCTCCCTGTCCTCATGGCAATGATGACCCCAGTATTTAGGGACTGATTGTTTAGACAATCTCCTCGCTGCGTGAAGACGACAGATAAATGAACTGGCATGGATGAGATCTTAAAAGCTCTCCAGTGAAGACAATTCCCAAGACTGAACCTGGCTGCCTTTTCAAAAGGTAACAATTCTGCTTGCCAGGATTTCTTGCCTTTTAAAGGTTACTTCCTGGTAGCTCAGCTGGTCAAGAATCTGCCTGCAATGCAGGAGACGTAGGTTTGATCCAGGGTTGGGAAGATCCCCTGGAGGAAGAAATGGCAACCCACTACAGTATTCTTGCCTGGACAATTCCATGGATAGAGAAGCCTGGCAGGCTACTATGGGGTCACAAAGAGTCGGACACAACTGAGCAACTTTCACTTACTCACTCAAATGTTACTTAAATCTTGGTGGCCCAGTGGTAAAGAACCTGCCTGCCAATGCAGGAGACGTAAGAGATGCAGGTTCAATCCCTGGGTTGGGAGGATCCCCTGGAGGAGGGCATGGCAACCCACTCCAGTATCCTTGCCTGGAGAATCCCATGGACAGAGGAGCCTGTTGGGCTACAGTCCATGGGGTCATACAGAGTCAAACACGACTGAAGTGACTTAGCATACACAAAACCTTCTGTTTAAGCCAGTTCTCTCCTCTGCCTTCTGAGAATGCAAAGAACAGCCAGTGACCATCTATGGAAGAAGTCCTCCAAAGGACTTAGACACCACTGTTAAATTCCCTTGCCTCTCCAAAGACATGGAGTGATCTACTTTCCACATTGTCCAGCCTAAAACTGCAGCCACATTCTCTTGGTGAAACCGACCTTTGAGTCCTCAACTGTGCCTCTATGTGTCTGGATAGACCCCAAATTGCTTCTTAAGGTGTGGACCAGCCCATGGCACTCCCATGGTAGACCTCTAAGGGAGGTGGTAGGCTACTATTCAGGCCTGTGTCCTTTGCAGGCTCCTCAGAGCATCTCAAGAAGATGTCAACACACAACCCAGCTCAGGTGAGTCGCAGGACAAATGACTCCATCCTTTACCAGCTACATGGGAACAGGTGTACTCCAGGGACTGGGCCGGGAATAAACAAGCCAAATTCACTGTCACTTAAAATCTACCAAAAACTTGGCTGTGAGAAACAACTTTGGGAAGACTGAAGGTGTATCCCTCCCTTTGGGGTTAAGTCCCCAGGAGTTGCAGGTGGGACCACCTGGTTTTGTCCAGCCTCCCTCTGCAGGGTGTCTTTGTTGCACTACGCTGACTGGGAACCCTGCCCACCCTGCAGGTGCCATGTAAGGAAGCCTTGGGAGGCCTCCGTGCAGTCGTTCTAGACGCACAGTTGAAGGCAGGCTACCGACGCCTGGATGGACGTGAGAAGGCATGGGCAATGCTGCTCCCAGGACTCAGAGTCAGCAATCTGAAGTGCAACCTATTTCTCCCTCGTGGACTCTAAATTGCATCAGTGATGATGTTGCATTCTGGTTTTGCTGCTGGGGAACTCAAAATCAAATTGGGATTCTATTTCTGGAAGAATGCTGTGCAACAGAACTTTCTGCAACGATGGCAGTGTTCTGTATGTGTGCAGCCCAACATGGTAGCCACCAGCCCCATGGGGCTACTGAGTACTTGAAATGAGTGAGACTGCAGAACTAAATTTTTTTATTTTAACTTCAATGTTAAATTTAAATGGCCACGTGTGGCTAGTGGCTATAGATTCCATGGCAAAGTTCTCAAGTAGGGAATGACATAAATCTTGGATCTCACAGATGGTTTACCTTACTTTCCTAACATTATCCAAATTTCTCCTCCATTTCAAGTTTCTTTGGTATTTAATTATTAATATTTAATTATATTTATCAATCTTCTGGTGTGGCCTGTATTTATCAATCAACCTCAGTCTTTTCAAAAAAATGATGTGGGATCTCCTTATAAAGACAAAAGCCCCAGATAACGTGGCCATATTCCCCCCTTTTTGATCACGTATGCCCCCACCCCTTTGTGCAATCTGGAGTAATCAATATGTTCATTTCAGGGAAGGGGGTCCCACGAGCGGGGAAAGAGAAGCCTCCTCTTCTGTTTCTATGCTTTGTTTCTTCATCTGGGTGTTGCTCAGGCAAAGGTTTAATTTGTGAAAATTCACTGAGCATGGATATATGATTTGCACTTTTCCTTGTATATATCATTTATATGATTCTTCAAGAAAAAGTAAGGAAAATGTATAAAGAGAACCTACTATGTTCAAAGTACCATGTTCTAGTGTGTGTAACACAGGTCTTGGCTCCAGAAAGCTGTAGTTTCGATCAGCAAGCATTAATGCAAATTTCTGAGATATATTTTAGAGAGAGATATCTTGGGCAACTTCAGAGGCTGGCAACTCCCCACCCACCTACCTTTCTGCCTGTCCCCCCTGAGTCAGGCAATGCCAAGAAAGGAGAGGTGAGCTTCAGGAGGTGGAAGGCTTTCTTTCCATCTAATCAGACACTAAAATCCTCAACAAAATACTGGCAAACCAAATCTAACAACAAATTAAAAGGATTGTACACCCTGATCAAGTGGGATTTATTCCAGATATTCAAGGACTCTTCAGTATATTCAAATCAATCAGTGTGATACACATCAACAAACTGAAGAACAAAAACCATATGATCATCTCAATAGATGCAAAAAAGGCTTTATGACAAAGTTCAATACCCACTTACGATAAAAACTCTCTAAAAAGTGGGATAAGAGGGAACCTGCCTCAACATAATAAAGGTCATATACTTCATATCTACAGCTAACATCATACTCCATGGTGAAAGTGGAAAGCATTTTCTATAAAATCAGGATGTCCACTCTTGCCACTTTTATTCAACATAGTTTTTGAAGTCCTCGTCAGGGCTATTAGAGAAGAAAAAGAAACAAAAGGAATCCAAATTGTAAAAGGATAAGTAAAACTGTCACTGTTTGCAGATGACATGATACTATAAATAGAAAATCCTAAAGTTGCCATCAGAAAATTACTAGAGTTCATCAATGAATTTAGTAAAGTTGTGGGATACAAAATTAATACATAGAAATGTCTTGCATTTCTATATACTAGCAACCAAAGATCAGAAAGACATATTAAGGAAACAATCCCATTTACTACATGGCAGAAAGTGAAGAGGAACTCAAAAGCCTCTTGATGAAAGTGAAAGTGGAGAGTGAAAAAGTTGGCTTAAAGCTCAACATTCAGAAAACGAAGATCATGGCATCCAGTCCCACCACTTCATGGGAAATAGATGGGGAAACAGTGGAAACAGTGTCAGACTTTATTTTTTTGGGCTCCCAAATCACTGCAGATGGTGACTGCAGCCATGAAATTAAAAGACTCTTACTCCTTGGAAGGAAAGTTATGACCAACCTAGACAGCATATTCAAAAGCAGAGATAGTACTTTGCCAACAAAGGTCCATCTAATCAAAGCTATGGTTTTTCCAGTAATCATGTGTGGATGTGAATGCTGGACTATAAAGAAAGCTGAGCACTGAGGAATCAATGCTTTTGAACTGTGGTATTGGAAAAAATTGATGCTTTTGAACTGTGTTAATAGGGAAGACTCTTGAGAGTCCCTTGGACTTCAAGGAGATCAAACCAGTCAATCCTAAAGGAAATCAGTCCTGAATATTAACTGGAATAGTCATTGGACGGACTGAGGCTGAAGCTGAAACTCCCAATACTTTGGTCACCTGATGTGAAGAAATGACTCATTGGAAAAGACCCTGATGCTGGGAAAGATTGAAGGTAGGAGGAGAAAGGGATGACAGAGGATGAGATGGTTGGATGGCATCACCGACTCAATGGGCATGAGTTTGAGCAAGCTCTGGGAGTTGGTGATGGAAGGGAAGCCTGGCGTGCTGCAGTCCATGGTCTGGCAAAAAGACACAACTGAGCAACTGAACTGAACTGACTGAAGGAGGTAAAAGACGAAGTCAGAAAACTATCTGGAAAGAAATCAAAGATATACCATATCCTTGGATTGGAAGAATCAATATTGTGAAAATGACTATAATATCCAAAGCAATCTACAGATTCAGTGCAATCCCTGTCAAATTACCAGTGGTATTTTTCACAGAATTAGAACAAAAAATTTCACAATTTGTACAAAAACACAAGTCTCCAACTAATCAAAGCAATCTTGAGAAAGAAGAACAGAGCTAGAGGAATCAGGCTCCCTGACTTCAGACTATACTACAAAGCTACCGTAACGAAGACAGTTTGTTCCTGGCACAAAAACAGAAATACAGATCAATGGAACAGGGCAGAAAGTCCAGGGATAAACCCACACACCTGTGGCCACCTAATCTGTGACAAAGAAGGCAAGAATATACAATGGAGAAAAGACAGTCTCTTCAACAAGTGGCACTGAGAAAACTAGGCAGCTACATGTAAAGGAATGAAATTAGAACACTTCCTAACACTATACACACACAAAAAATAACATAAAATGGATTAAAGACCTAAAGTAAGACCTAAATACAAAACTCTTAGAGGAAAACAGAGACATTCTTTGATAGGAATTGCAGCAAGATCTTCTGGGACTCACTTCCTAGATGGACCTATTGTCATACAGAGGAAAGGCGGAAAGAGAAAGTCAAATATCATATAATATTGCTAATATGTGGAATCTAGAAAAACGGTACAGGTGAACTTATCTGCAAACCAGAAACAGTCAGAAATGCAGAAAACAAACTTACAGGTTACCAGGGTGAGGGAGGGGATGGAATGAATTGGGAGATTGGGATTGACATATATACACCACTATATATAAAATAGATAACTAATGAGAGCCTACTGTATAGGACAGGGAACTCAACGCTCTGCGTGTGTGCTAAGTCGCTTTGGTCGTGTCCGACTCTTTGGGACCCCATGGACTGTAGCCCACCAGGTTCCTCAGTCCATGGGATTTTCCAGGCAAGGATACTGGAGTGGGTTGCCATGCCCTCCTCCATGGGATCTTCCCAACCCAGGGGTTGAACCCATGTCTCTCTTGTCTCCTGCATTGGCAGGCATGTTCTTTACCACTAGCACCACCTGGGAAGCCCACTCAATGCTCTGTGGTGACCTAAGCGAAAAGGAAATCCAAAAGCAAAGTGGATATATGTAGATGAATAACTGATTCATTTTGCTGTTCAGCAGAAACTAATGCAACGGTGTAAAGAAACTATAAAAAGATAGAAGAGTGAATTTTACAAAAAATAATTCCAAATTCTTAAAAGAGGTTGAGTAGGTCCCAGAAACAAACCTCTCAGCTTTTCTCCTTCGGAGGAATTAAACACTGAAGGAGGTCTCTGAATATGGATTGTCGAGTCAATGGGGCAGGATGAAGAAATAAATGCAACCTATATTTTAAGAAAGCAACTAAAAACTACCCAGCCAAGATCGTCCTCAGTGTATAACTGCACTCAAGTGAACAAAAGCATGTATGTTGAAAATGAAACTCGGGAACCACACTGCTAAGGACAATGTGGGAAAAAAAGGTGCTGTTTCCACTGCGTCCCTCCTCCCACAACCAAAACATCTTAATTTGCTAGAGACTGAAGCATATAAATTTTTACTTTTAAAAGGAACTTAAAAGAGTTGGACTGACTTCCCTGGTGGCTTAGACAGTAAAGAATCTGCTTGCAATGTGGGAGACCTGGGTTTGATCCCTGGGTTGGGAAGACCCCCTGGAGAAGGGAATGGCAACCCACTTCATTATTCTTGTCTGAAGAATTCCATGTATAGAGGAGCCTGATGGGCTATAGTCCATTGAAGTCACAAAGATTTGGGCACAATGGAGCGACTAACACACACACACACACACACACACACACACTCCATGTATAGAGGAGCCTGATGGGCTATAGTCCATTGAAGTCACAAAGATTTGGGCACAATGGAGCGACTAACACACACACACACACACACACACACACACACACACACACACACACACACACACACACACAGGTGGGCAGGTGTATCAAGCTAGAGCAGAGAGCGTCTTTCTACAGTGATGCAGTAACAGTAACCTATTCAAACAGCCATAATCGAGAACTGTGAGAGGGGACCATTATTCATTTCTTCCCACATTAATTTAACTCTTTGATATACTGCCATTTTGGACAAAAGCCCAAATTCCTGAAACCTCCACGATACAAATCTTTTTCTCTTATTCTTTTCATACTTGGATGCTCTAAATTCAAAAGCCTGTACCCATACAGATTGTATAGCTATTTAAATCTGTGACTTTTCTTTGAAATATTCTTTCAATGGTTCCTTCGAGTGGGTTTCAGGCCAAGCTTTCTTACTTTATTCTTTCATTTATATTATTACAGGGATTGAGGGGGGGAAAAAGTATTCTAGATAACACAAAAAGGAAAAATTCCCTCAGAAACAATCACATTCATTTTGGACTTTTAGTATAAACAAAGTCCTTTCATTAATTTTTACTTATGCAAATGCATTATGTTTTGCATAAAGAATTGGCAGTCTTCAAATACAGAAGAAAACTTTTCTCACATTTCAAGAGAGATTATAAAACAGGTACAGAAATACAAAGGATCATGAAAGACTAGTATAAGCAACTATATACCAATAAAATAGACAACCTAGAGTAAGTGGACAAATTCTTAGCAAATTTCCTGAAACTGAACAGGAAAAAATAAAAAATATGAACACATCAACCATAAGTACTGAAATTGAAACTGTGATGGAAAAACTCCCAGAAAATAAAAGTCCAGGACTAGATGGCTTCACAGGCAGATTCTTTCAAACATTTAGTGAAGACTTAACACCCATCCTATTCTGAAAAATTGCAAAGGAAGGAACACTCCCAGACTTATGCTGTGAGGCCACCATCACTCTGATACCAAAACCAAACACAGATACCACAAAAAAGAAAATTATAGGCCAATATTACCAATGAACATGGACACAAAAATCAACAAGATAACTAGCAAAATGAATCCAACAATATATTAAAAGGGTAACACACCATGAAAAACTGGGATTTATTCCAGGGATGCAAGGAGTTTTCAATATTCACAAATCAGAATGATACACCACATTAACAGACTGAAGAATAAAAACAAATGATCATCTCAACAGGATACAGGAGCAGAAAAAGCTCCTGACAAAATTCAACACCCATTTATGTTAAAACCTCTCCAGAAAGTGGGCATAGAGGAAAACTATCTCAACATAATAAAGACAAAATATGACAAACCCACAGCTAACATCATACTCAAACATGAAAAACTGAAAGCATTTCCTCTAAGTTCAGGAACAAGACATGGATGTCCACTCTCACCACTTTTATTCAACGTAGTTTTGGCAGTCAGAGAAGAAAAAGAAATAAAAGGAATCCAAATTGGAAAAAAGAAGTAAAACTGTCACTGTTTGCAGATGACATGATACTACACACAGAATATCTTAGAAATGCTACCAGAAAACTACTGGAGCTCATACATGAATTTGGTAGAGTTGTTGGATACAAAGTTAACACACAGAAATCTCTTGCATTCCTATACACCAACAACAATAGATCAGGAAGAGAAATTAAGGAAACAATCCCGATTTACCATTGCATCAAAAAGAATAAAACACCCGGGAATAAACCTACCTACAGAGGCAAAAGACCTGTACTCCAGAACCTATAAGATGCTGATCAAAGAAATGGAAGATGACACAGACAGATAGAAAGCTATACCGTATTCTTACACTGGAAGAATAAATATTGTCAAAATGACTATACTGCCCAAGGTGGTCTACAGATTCAATGCCTATCAAATTACCAAAGGCAGTTTTTTGCAGCTCTAGAATAATAAAATCTTAAAATTTGTATGGAAACACAAGACCCCGAGGAGCCAAAGTAATCTTAAGAAAGAAAACCAGGGCTGGAGGAATCAGGCTCCCTGACTTCAGCCTATACTACCAAGCTACGGACAGTATGGTCGAGTACAAAGACAGACTTATAGATCAATGGAACAGAACAGAAAGCCCAGAATTAAACCCCTGCACCTTTGGTCAATTAATCGTGACAAAGAAGTCAAGAACATACAGCGGAGAAAAGACAATCTTCAACAAGTGGTGCTGGGAGAACAGCCAGCCACATGTAAAAGAATAAAACCAGAACACTAGCAGCATACACAAAAAAAGTCTCAAAATGGATTAAAGACCTAAATGTAAGACCAGATTCTACAAAACCCTTAGAAAAAACATAGGCAGAATACGCTTTGACATAAATCACAGCAAGATCTTCTATTCATAGCCTACAGAAATGAAAATAAAAACAAAAATAAACAAATGGGACCTAATTAAACTTAAAAGCTTTTGCACAGCAAAGGAAACCATAAACAAAACAAAAAGACAACCCAAAGAATGGGAGAAACTATTTGCAAATGGTGCAACCAACAAATGATTAATCTCTAAAATATACAAACAGCTCATGTAGTTCAATATCAAAAACACAAACCCAATCAAAAAATAGGCACAAGATCTAAACAGATGTTTCTCCAAAGACAACACAGAGATAGCCAAAACAAAACAAAAACCCATGAAAAGATGTTCAGTTCAGTTCAGTCGCTCAGTTGTGTCCGATTCTTTGCGACCTCATGAATCACAGCACGCCAGGCCTCCCTGTCCATCACCAACTCCCAGAGTTCATTCAAACTCACGTCCATGGAGTCGGTGATGCCATCCAGGCATCTCATCCTCTGTCGTCCCCTTCTCCTCCTGTCCCCAATCCCTCCCAGCATCAGTCTTTTCCAATGAGTCAACTCTTCGCATGAGGTGGCCAAAGTACTGGAGTTTCAGCTTTAGCATCATTCCTTCCAAAGAACACCCAGGACTGATCTCCTTTAGAATGGACTGGTTGGATCTCCTTGCAGTCCAAGGGACTCTCAAGAGTCTTCTCCAACACCACAGTTCAAAAGCATCAATTCTTCAGTGTTCAGCTTTCTTCACAGCTTTCTCTCACATCCATACATGACTACTGGAAAAACAATAGCCTTGACTAGGCAGACCTTTTCACTAATTATTAGAGAAATGCAAATCAAAACTACAATGAAGTATCACTTCACACTGGTCAGAATGGCCAGCATGAAAAAATCTACGAACAATAAATGCTGGAGAGGGTGTGGAGAAAAAGGAACTCTCTTACACTCTTGGTAGGAATGTAAATTGGTACAACCACTATGGAGAACCGCTTTGAGGTTCCTTAAAAAAACAAACAGAAATACCATGTGATCCAGCAATCCTATTCCTAGGCATATATCTGGAGAAAACCATAATTCAAAAAGAATGCATATACCCCAGTGTTCACTGCAGCACTCCTTACAATAGCCTAGACATGGAAGCAACCTAAGTGTCCAACTGACAAATAAATGGATAAAGAAGATATGGTACATATATACAATGGAATATCACTCAGCCATAAAAAAGATTAAAATAATGCCACTTGCAGCAATATGGATGGACCTAGAGATTAACATTCTAAGTGAAGTAAGCCAAAGACAAATATAATATCACTTATATGTGGAATCTAAAAAATTATAGAAATAAACTTATTTACAAAACAGAAGCAGATGTACAGACTTCAAAAACAAACTTATGGTTATCAAAGGGGGAAAAGGTGGAGGGCAGAGGATAAACTAGAAGGTTGGGATTAACATATATATAAACTATATATAAAATAGACAATCAACAAGGACTTGTTGTATAGCACGAGGAACTCCACTTAATATTCCATAATAACCTCATGAAAAAAGAATCTGAAAAAGAATAGATATACGTATAACTGAAACACTGCTGTATACCTGAAATGAACACAACATTGTAAATCAACTATACTCCAATATAAAATAAAAATTAAAACAAATAGGGTTTAGTTCAGTGAATAATAAAGCAATATTATATCGTATTTGCATAATTCAAAGAGAAATCTGAAAATTACCTATTTCCTTTAAATCGTAAATATTTCAAGGTGACTTTTTTGACTTGAGCAATGTGGCCTAGCTATAGTTTGAACCAGGTATCTGACATGTGCCAAATTCTCACTTCATTTTGCAATATGTGGATTATACTTCTGATGTTTAACGCTAAAACCAACAGAAACCATGAAACTTTACCTGTGATTCAAGTAAATACAATCAGCCAACACCTTTCAAGACAACGTTGCCTAATTTGCTATCAGCTTTCTCCTCTCAGGTAGCCATTTGTGAAAACTGAGATGCCAAAGGCAGAGGCATTTCAGAAAGACAAAATTGTATATGCCTGGAACTGATTTACCTGTTATTAGTAATTCTAGAAAGCCTGGGTCTTGAAAGCATGTATCAGGTAGGGCATATATAGGACATTCTTAAATCTATATGCTCAATTTTGAATTCAAGAGTGTAACTTAATGACTTCTAAAGAGTTGGGATAATTGCTGGAAGGATGGGAGAAGAAAGGGGTCCAGTAATTGAACCAAGACATTAACCACAGAAGCAACAGAAGAGCCTACTGCATCCATTTCCTTCTATGTGTTTACTCCCCTCTTCCCATGCTTAATGAAACCAGAAGCCCCAAAGACATCACAGTACTCCTTAAAACGCCTAGAAGGCATTTCCCAGTAATCATTGAATTTTAACAACGTAATACCCAGTAGCAGGAGGGTGAAGGGTGGAAAGTAGGCGAGGCACCAGAGCAAAGAAGAAAACATATCTTCTCTACTGAATGTCAACATATTTTACAATTGTCACGGATGGCTTTTCCTGAAGTTCCTTTGTGGAAATGAAGAATTCATTGGTAAAAACCGCCTACTTGTGAGGGAGTAGACTAAACAATCTTTAATAGCGAATTCCCTGGGATATCAGCTCATTCAAGATCCCCTGGAACCACAAGCATGTAGTGGATGGATGCTTATCACACGAGAGGGATCAGCTATTGCTGGCCTGGGGCACGTGACCTTGGCAGCAAAGTGAAAACCATTTAATTAGAGGACAACTTGACTTGATCTTCAAGCCAGAAAGAGGGTCACTGATCCCTCCTTTTTCTTAACTCCTTGTTTCCTAACAGGTACTTGCTAGGGTTTCAGGAAAAGCCATTTCACTTGTTTCTCTGTTATCATCAAAGGGAGACAGACACAGGGAGACAGACGGACATTCCCCCAGGTACCTGCAGAAGGATCTTGTTGCCGTCATGGTCCTCTGTCTGCCAGCGCCCCTCACTGATGGGGCTGCAAGGGTTGGGCAAGAGCGGCACCAGCTCGCCGATGTCCCTGACCCGGAACTCCAGCACGGAGGAGTCGGTGGGGACCGGGGTCTGGTCACAGGGCAGTCTCTTGAGGGAAAACTGGATGTCCATGTCCAGATTGGAGAAAATGGGGAAGATGCAGAAGTCCGCTTTCTTCTGGCTGGGGCTCCGCTTGAGGATCAGCTCGTAGAACTTGAGGATGTCGGCGTAGTTGTCATGGCGACAGTAGATGGTGAAGCGCACTATCTCCTTGCCGTAGTGCACCGGCCGGATGGCCCAGAGCGGCGTCCCCGGGGCCAGCGTGAAGAAGTCCTGGCTGCAGGGCAGGTAGGGCAGGAACTTGCCAGGCACGCGCTCCGTGTGGTGGTGGCGCCAGGGCGGCCGCTGCAGCGTGCGGTGCAGCTGCAGGATCGGCTCCTCGCCGTATTCCTCCTGCAAGAAGAGCACCACCGCCAGCGCCGGCTGTGCCGCCTTGGGGACCCTCCTCCGCCGGCGGCACGCCCGCCTTTCCGAGACCCTGAACAGCGGGAGGTCGGGGTGGATCCACGCCAAGACCTTGTCGATGGCCTCCTGCAGGGGGCGGGATTCCCCTGGGTCCGCGATGATGTGGATGCTGACCAGGAAAGGGTCCTGCGCCTCCTCGGTGGAGTACTCACCTAGCGACACACACAAAGAAACCCCAGAGAACACATGGTGACTACTTCAAGAAGGTGGCCCGCGGTGACATGCAAGGTCTTGGCAGAAACAGAAGCTCCATTTGAACTGACTCCTTGATCTTATGAAATCCTGAACCCAAGTTCATGTGCAAATAGGAGTGTTGGGGCACCCAGCTGCCTGCCAATGCAGGAGACATAGGAGACTGGGGTTTCATCCCTGGGTCGGGAAGATCCCTGGAGGAGGGAATGGCAACCCACTCCAGTACTCTTGCCTGGAGACTGCCATGGACAGAGGAGCCTGGTGGGCTACAGTCCACACGTGGCCAAGAGTTGGACACACGACTGAAGGGACATAGCTGGGCATACACAACAGCAGCCCCAAACTCAAGAACTATTACCCTGGTTCCCAAGCTGCATGGTATTAGGACGACCTTGGTGTGGTACTGCAGCAGGTTGAACGTATCTTCCATTGAACGACACAGTTAAGTCTCCATGCATTTGGAAAGGATACCAGGGCCCTTAGGGAAGAGCTGTACATTAAGCATTAGGTGTACAACATTTCCTTCCCAGGTGGTGCTAAAATACAGAACCTGCCTGCCAATGCAGGAGACATAAGAGACATGGGTTCGATCCCTGGGTTGGGAAGATCCATTTATACCATTTAGAA
This sequence comes from Bos indicus, assembly GCF_029378745.1. Lineage (NCBI taxonomy): Eukaryota > Metazoa > Chordata > Mammalia > Artiodactyla > Bovidae > Bos > Bos indicus. The sequence continues at coordinate 20,536,244 of NC_091771.1, read as the reverse complement.
TTTCCTAGGGTTACTGTAGTGCCTTCCCCCACAAATGTTCCCTATAAGCACTCCTTTGGTTTGCTTATTTCGTTGGCTTATTCATCACTTTGCTCATTCATTTAACATTTAGGGAACCCTTTCTTCACCAGGTACTTCCTCTAATGGACACATCAAGGCCTGGCTGGTGAGGCATCCTGCTGGACTGTCATGCTGGTGGGGTGGCCAGGAGGTGATCGTCTTGCTGCTGGAGACACAGGGAAGAACAATCCAGGGGGAGGAGGTGAACCCCATGTTCTGTCAGAGCTTCCTAGGCCTGTGGTTTGGGGTGGGCTGAGGCATAGTTGGACCATCACTGCCCGTGTCATGCTGCCTTTTGGACCCCTCCTTGGGCCACATCCACCCAGAAGCCCGCACATCCCGAGTGGGTCAGTTCCCCTCCCCATGTCCTCTGGCAGAACATCGGATAACAAGTGTGAAGTTGATATTTACCTTGCAACCTTCTCCCATGGGGTGAAAAGTTTGCTGGCCACCCTACTTAAGGAATGTTCAGCATATTTTATCAGATAACCTGATAAAAACCCTATTCTTATTTACAATGGCTGTCTTTTAAGTTGTATGACCATCCAAGGGAAACCAAGGAAAATTTAAGTCTATTGTGACTTGGAGGGCAAGATTCATCTAGCATCTAGATCTGTCTCTACATATATGCCTCGCAGTGTCCACTAGGGTGTTAGGCACAGGGCCATCGTGCTGTCAGTAACGTTTGAGAAGAATGATGTCCTTGTAGGAACCATCATTTCAATCGGTTCACATGATGAAAGGTGATTTTTTGGTAGTTAAACAAGACATTTCAAGTGGGTTGACAGGTACATTTCATCACAGGCACCAATGATAACATGGTCTTAATTTTCCTGGAGCAAAACCTGTCTGAATTTTCATTGGAACCCTGACTCTTAAATCTCTCACTTGGGAACATTTGTGTGTGAGAGCTCAGTCATGTCCAACTCTTTGTGACCCCATGGACTGTAGCCAACCAGGCTCTTCTGTCCATGGGATTCCCCAGGCAAGAATACTGGAATGGGTTGTCATTTCTTCAGGGGATGTTCCCAGCCCAGGGATTGAACCTGCTTCTCCTGCATTGGCAGGTAGATTCTTTACCACTGCACCACTTGGGAAACCCATTTCAGGAACATTTAGCTCAGTATATTGTTGCCTTTTTCTCTTTCACTCATTCATCCACGTGTTTCTTGAGCTATCGCTATGTACCAGGCACTGGGAGACAAGGAAGCTGGCACCATGATTACTACACAGTCCATTACTATAGACTCTGGCATGACTAGTGCCCCCTCAGAGTGTATGACCTGCACAGCCACAGGCAGCAGCCGTAAAGAACCATGAGCCACAAATGAGACCCTCATAACTTAGCTGGGCAACACCAACATAAAAGATTAAAATTCAATCTGACATAAATCTATAGGAGATATGGTACAGGAGCATCTTCGATGCGGGAGGATTCTAAAGTCACAATGACATAAACATTTACTATAGACGATCTACCACTGAAGGTCCCTTGAATTTCCAAGATGGAACTAGAAGGTCCTGACTTGCAACAAGACCACACAGCCAGATAGATATTCCTTTTGTTGACTAGTAAATGAAATAAAGGCTTGCAGCATGGCTGTTATAAGAGTCTTGCATCATTTAAACACTAGACCCCTGCTCAGTAGGCTGTGTCTTTCATCTACAAGAGGCTTCTAGAACCGAAGGATGACTAATGTAACAACAAAGTGAAGTCTCCGTACTCCCACGATCATGGAGTTGAATGGTGGGTGGAATTATTTAAGCTCTCCCTCTCTCTCTGGTTGAACATGTATTCCCAAACTGATACGAGTTAAGTATGAGCATGATGCAATTTCAATTTACTATCATACCACAAAGGAAGGAGCAATTTTTTCTCCACAGGGCCTCTGAGAAGGCTTTCTGGAAGAGGCTCCAGGTGAATTGGGTTTTGATGGGTCAACAACATCTCACAATAACCCCAAATGCGGGAGAGATCACTGCAGGAAGAGGGAAGACTGTTTACGAAGGCACAGATCAGTATGAAAAACAAGCACATTTGGAAGTGGGTGGTGAGTAACTCTGAAACACGGCAACAGATGCAGAAGGAAAAATGGACTGGAGCCAAGTTGTACAGGGCTTCAGCTCAATTTGGGATAAGGGGGCAGTGGAAAGTTTTAATAAAGGGATGTTGGAATCAAGTCAGCGGAGGTTGGCTGCAGGCAAAGTAAGAAGTTAGAAAATGAGTGATGAGTCTAGTAAGAGATAACAAGGATGTGGGAAATTACATTATTGGCCCTGGTTCTTTCTTCTCTCTTGTCACCTTTCTCTCTGCCATGTGGCTTTACACTTCCTTCCACTAAATGGTTAAAGTGCATTCCCCCACCCTTTGACTTTGAATGAGACCACATGGCTAGCTTTGGCCAACGGAAACACACAACAGTAGCGTGTGTTTTGGCTTGCCTTCCTGTGCCTCTGACATTTCCACAAGAAGAACACGCTTGGGCCAGCCCACTGGAGCCAGAAGGGAGGATGAGAGCCATGTGGAGCAGACCCAGCCTAGCTGAGCCTAGTCTCCATCAGCCAGGACCGGACACCCAAAGACATGTGGTAAGAGCCACCCAACTAAGCTTGGTCTGGATCAGCTGACTCAAGCCACTGTTTGGGGATTGTTGTTACACAGCGATACTTACAGCTGCAGGCAGAGTCAGTGGGTATACAGAGGAGACATAGTCTTAGGCTATTCAGGAAGCACAGGGAGTCCAGGGCCTGGGGACGGGGGCAGGAAAAGCAGGAGAGGAGTTGACCTTGACATTTCTGGCATAAGCAACTTGTCTGATATTGATATTTAACTGAGATAGAAAACAGAGGAAGAATGGCAGGTTTGTGGGGAAAGATGAGCTCTCCTTTGGCCAGGCTGGCTTGAGATGCCCCAGTGACTTCCAGGAGGGATGTGTTGTTGGCAGTGGACCTGCGCGTTGCTGAGGTGATGGGCTGAACTCAAGGATGGACCAGTTACCGTTAGGCCGCATTCGCTTTCATGCAGTTACTTCTTAAGTGTGTGACCATATTGAAAGAGTTGGATGCGACTTAGTGATCAAACACCAAGATATTGATTTGAACCGGTGAAAATTCACCTGGATGGCTTTAAAAACAAGCAGAATTCATGGGTGATTCTGGTCCTTTTCTTTGCATGCTCTTTCTGCTCACCTGGCTACTTTCTGTTTCACTGAACATGAGCACCACTATCAACAGAAGTGCAGCTGATGCAAAAGTAGTGAAAACACAGACCAATGACATTTCCCACCGGTCAGGAGCTTCACCGGTGGCAGGAGACACCACAGTCACCAGCGATGCCCATTTCACTTTTCCATGGTGTCCTCATCACCCACCACTGGAGATACATGATTCACTAAACAGTAATGGATGCTCACTATAAATGGAAAAGAAGGGCTTTGAATAATTTGGGAATGAAGACACTCACTTGAGAAGATTATTAATGGTTTCTATGAGGGAAAGAAAGACACATGGGGTAGGAAGAGTGTTTGGGAAAAGAAGTCATCAGAGCATCAGACAGTCCCAATAAGATCCTGACCCCATCACACTCAGGGTGTGCAGGCGGCCACGGGTGTGGGGTGAAGTTGTTGGCTAACACACAAATGACATTTGGCGTGGGCTGGCATCTTCTCAACATTCTATATGTATGAACTCACAGAATCCTCATAAACAACCCCAAAAGGAGGAGGTGCGACTCTCGTCCTCATTTTATTATTATTTTAAAAATTTATTTATTTTAATGGGAGGCTAATTACTTTACAATATTGTGATGGTTTTGCCATACATTGACATGAATCAGCCATGGGTACATGTGTCCCCATCCTGAATCCCCCACCTACCTCCCTCCCCATCCCATCCCTCTGGGTTGTCCCAGAGCACCAGCTTTGAGTGCCCTGCTTTATGCATTGAACTTGCACTGGTCATCTGTTTTACATATGGAAATATACATGTTTCAATGCTATTCTCTCATATCATCCTACCCTCACCTTCTCCCACATAGTCCAAAAGTCTGTTCTTTACATCTGTGTCTTTTTTGCTATCTTGCATATAGGGTCATTGTTACTGTCTTTCTAAATTCTATATATATGTGTTAGTATACTGTATTGGTGTTTCTCTTTCTGACTTACTTCACTCTGTATAATAGGTTCCAGTTTCATCCACCTCATTAGAACTGACTCAAATGCACCCTTTTTGTTAGCTGAGAAATATTCCATTGTGTATATGTACCTAGACTGTGTGGATCACAACAAACTGTAGAAAATTCTTAAAGAGATGGGAATACCAGACCACCTGACCTGCCTCTTGAGATATCTGTATGCAGGTCAGGAAGCAACAGTTAGAACTGGACATGGAACAACAAATTGGTTCCTAATAGGGAAAGGAGTATGTCAAGGCTGTATACTGTCACCCTGCTTATTTAACTTATATGCAGAGTACATCATGTGAAATGCTGGGCTGGAAGAAGCACAAGCTGGAATCAAGATTGCCGGGAGAAATATCAATAACCTCAGAAATGCAGATGACATCACCCTTATGAAGAACTAAAAAGCCTCTTGATGAAAGTGAAAGAGGAGAGTGAAAAAGTTGGCTTAAAGCTCAACATTCAGAAAATGAAGATCATGGCATCTGGTCCCATCATTTCATGGCAAATAGATGGGGAAACAGTGAAAACAGTGACAGATTTTATATTTTTGGGCTCCAAAATCACTGCAGATGGTGACTGCAGCCATGAAATTTAAAGACACTTGCTCCTTGGAAGAAAAGTTATGACCAACATAGACAGCGTATTAAAAAGCAGAGATATTACTTTGCCAACAAAGGTCCATCTAGTCAAGACTATGGTTTTTCCAGTAGTCATGTATGGATGTGAGGGTTGGACTATAAAGAAAGCTGAGTGCTGAAGAATTGATACTTTTGAACTGTGGTGTTGGAGAAGACTCTTGAAGGAGATCCAACCAGTCCATTCTAAAGGAGATCAGTCCTGAGTGTTCACTGGAAGGACTAATGTTGAAGCTGAAACTCCAATACTTTGGCCACCTGATGTGAAGAACTGACTCATTTGAAAAGACCCTGATGCTGGAAAAGATTGAAGGCAGGAGGAGAAGGGGACAACAGAGGATGAGATGGTTGGATGACATCACTGACACGATGGCATTACTATAGACATGAGTTTGAGCAAGCTGAGAGTTGGTGATGGACAGGAAAGCCTGGTGTGCTGCAGTCCATGGGGTTGCAAAGAGTCGGACACAACTGAGCAACTGAACTGATATGTACCACAACTTTCTTATCTGTTCATCTGCTGATGGGCATCTAGGTTGCTTCCATGTCCTAGCTATTGTAAACAGTGCTGCAATGAACATTGGGGTATATGTGTCTCTTTCAATTCTGGTTTCCTTGGTGTGTATGCCCAGCAGTGGGATTGCTGGGTCATATGGCAATTCTATTTCCAGTTTTTTAAGGAATCTCCACACTGTTCTTCACAGTGGCTGTGCTAGTGTGCATTCCCACCAACAGTGTAAGAGGGTTCTCTTTTCTCCACACCCTCTCCAGCATTTATTGTTTGTAGACTTTTTGATAGCAGCCATTGTGACTGGCGTGAGATGGTACATCATTGTGGTTTTGATTTGCATTTCTCTGATAATGAGTGATGCTGACGCCTTTTCATGTGTTTGTTAGCCATCTATATGTCTTCTTTGGAGAAATGTCTGTTTAGTTCTTTGGCCCATTTTTTGATTGGGTCATTTATTTTTCTGGTATTGAGCTGCATGAGCTGCTTGTGTATTTTGGAGATTAATTCCTTGTCAGTTGTTTTGCTATTATTTTCTCCCATTCTGAAGGCTGACTTTTCACGTTGCTTGTAGTTTCCTTTGTTGTGCAACAGCTTTTAAGTTTAATTAGGTCCCATTTGTTTGTTTTCATTTCCATTACTCTGGGAGGTAGGTCATAGAGGATCTTGCTGTGATTTATGTCGGAGTGTTCTGCCTATGTTTTCCTCTAAGAGTTTTATAGTTTCTGGTCTTACATTTAGATCTTTAATCCATTTTGAGATTACTTTTGTGTACGGTGTTAGAAAATTAGATCGTTTCATTCTTTTACAGGTGGTTGACCAGTTTTCCCAGCACCACTTGTTAAAGAGATTGTCTTTTCTCCATTGTATATTCTTGCCTCCTTTGTCAAAGATAAGGTGTCCGTACATGCATGGATATATCTCTGGGCTTTCTATTTTGTTCCACTGATCTATATTTCTGTCTTTGTACTGGTATCATACTGTCTTGATGACTGTAGCTTTGTAGTATAGCCTGAAGTCAGGCAGGTTGATTCCTCCAGTTCCATTGTTCTTTCTCAAGATTGCTTTGGCTATTCAAGGTTTTGTGTGTTTCTACACAAATTGTGAAATTATTTGTTCTAGTTGGGTTAAAAGTACCATTGGTAGGTAGCTTGATAGGGATTGTGTTGGATCTATAGATTGCTTTGGGTAGTATACTCATTTTCACTATATTGATTCTTGCAACCCACAAACACGGTATATTTCTCCATCTATTTGTGTCATCTTTGATTTCTTACATCAGTGTTTTATAGTTTTCTATATATAGGTCTTTTGTTCCTTTAGGTAAATTTATTCCTAAGTATCTTATTCTTTTTGTTGCAATGGTGAATGGGACTGTTTCCTTAATTTCTCTGTTTTCTCATTGTTAGTGTATAGGAATGCAAAGGATTTCTGTGTTTTAATTTTATATCCTGCAACTTTACTATATTCATTGATTAGCTCTAGTAATTTTCTGGTGGTGTCTTTAGGATTTTCTATGTAGAGGATCATGTCATCTGCAAACAGTGAGAGTTTTACTTCTTTTCCCATCTGGATTTCTTTTATTTCTTTTTTGTCCTCTGATTGCTGTGGTTAGGACTTCCAAAACTATGTCAAATAGTAGTGGTGAGAGTGGCATTTTAAAATTTAATATTATTTTAATTTATTTTTAATTGAAGGATAATTGCTTAACTATATTCTGTTGTTGCTGCCATATATCAACATGAATCAGCCATAGGTATACATATGTCCCCTCTCTCTTAAGCCTCCATTCCCACCTCCCAATCCATTCCACCCCTCTAGGTTGTCACAGAGCACTGGTTTGAGCTGAGTCAAATGGCAAATTCCCACTGGCGATCTATTTTACATACACCAGTGTATATGTTCCCATGCTACTCTCTCAATTCATCCCACCCACCCCTTTCCTCACTGGGTCCACAAGTCTGTTCTATATGTCTGCATCTCCATTGCTGCCCTGCAAATAGGTTCGTAAGTAACATCTTTCTAGATTCTATTTATATGTGTTAATATATATTTGCCTTTTTTCCTTCTGATCTACTTCACTCTGTATATGGGCTCTAGGTCCATCTACCTCATTAGAACCGACGCAAATGCATTCCTTTTTATAGCTGAGTAATATTCCATTGTGTATATGTAACCACAACTTCTTTATCCAGTCATCTGTTAATGGGCATCTAGGTGGTTTCCATGTCCTGTGTGTGTGTGCGCACATGTGCACTCAGTTGTGTCTGACTCTTTGCAACCCCATGGACTATAGCCCACCAGGCTCCTCTGTCCATGGAATTTTGCAGGCAAGAATACTGGAGTGGGTTGCTGTTCCCTTCTCCAGGGGATCTTCCCAACTCAGGATTGACTGTGTCTCCTGCATCTCCTGTATTGGCAGGTGGATTCTTTACCACTGTGCCACCTGGGAAGTCCTTCCATAACCTAGCTATTATAAATAGTGCTGCAATGAACACTGGGGTAGGTGTGTCTTTTTCAATTATGATTTCCTCAGGGTATATGCTCAGTAGTGGGACTGCTGGGTCATATGGTAGTTTTATTCCATTTTTTTTTTTTTTTTTACGGAATCTCCATACTGTTTTCCATAGTGGTTATTATCAATTTGAATTCCCACCAACAGTCCTAGAGCAGGAAGCTGAGGCACAAAGAGGTGGAGGAACCTGCCAAGGGCACAGAGGCAGGGAGTGAGCAGGCAGGCACTTGGCTGTGGCATCTGAGGTCTGTGGGTGCTGTCCCCTCCGAGGTTTTGCAAAAGGACTCGCTTCCCAGCTGAAGGGGCAGCTGTCACTCTCCAGCCCTTTCTGGCCGCGCTGCCGCCACTTCCCTCTCCTGCTCTCCTGCCTGCTCCTCGGCCCCAGTCCTAGCTTTATTTTGTGGCCACACATTTACATCTCTTCCTTCTGGCCCTGGGTCTCTGAGGGAGAATGCCCCAGAAACCACCTCCCTGAGGGCATATCCCCCAGTCTCTACATCTGAGTACTGTCTTCAAGGGGAACTGGATCAAGCCAGCACTGCAGGTGGGCGTGACAGGCACAGAAAAGCAGAAGAGCAACACTGGGAAAGCAGCCGGTATGAGAGGGGGAAGGTAACTTCTGAGTCTCCAAGACAGAGTTGTCAGGGTGCCCAGCGTTGGGCCACCTCTACCAGCAGCACAAAGGTTTCCTGGGGAGCAGTAACAAAGGCCAGGCTGAAGCCTGCATGCCTGAGTGACTGTTTACAGCTCTGCAAAAAGGGCAAGATGCCCAGCCTCAGAGCAGGGAACAGGGCTGAAAGGCATTCCACCAAGCCCGGCTCGCCCGGGCGGTGCAGGATGTAACCCCAATCAACCAAGCAACGAGGATGGAGACCGTGAAACATAGAGACATCAGCAGCCAGTATCCTGTCCCCAAGAAGAGTCAGGGGAATGAGTGCTGATTTTAGGACACTCTGGCTGTTGCCAGCCTGTGCCCACTGCATGTGACCCTTAAATAAACAGGCTCCAAGGGGGACAGAACACAGCTCCAAACCACCATCGGGCACTGGGGTTACACACGCCCCAGAGAGAACCTGCCTCCATGGAGCTAGATAGAAAACCAAGTATTGGAGGGGCAGGAGAGAAAATGTGAATAATTAATTGCCATGAAAGGCCTCTCCGCCTCCCTGGAGGAGCAGGGACGACATCACTGTGGGATATGCCTTTATCATATCTATTACACGGCCTCTCAAAGGCCCTCAGAGAGCACCTGTTCAGAGAGGGAAGGACACAGACCCAAGAGGCCAATCCCCCCACCAGGGCTGGAGAGAGATCGGAGCTGTTCACCAAGCTTTCCAACTGGCTTGTGCTTCCCAAGAGGATGAGGAAGATTCCTTCCCGTGTGATTATATACCATTAGATTTTCCTTGGAGAATGTATAACACTGTAAGCAATTGTAAGTAAAGCACTGCACCAGGTCAGGCCTTTTATGAGGCAGAAAGAGTATTATTAACTTGAGGATTTGTTCCCTTTACCCCAGTATTTCACTCTCTTGTATACTCCCCTGTTTTTGTCTTGTTAAGTGTAACAGAAAATAACTTACACGATAACAATCATGTATTGTGTTCTTATTGTTTGTCAGACACTATCTTAAAAGCCTCAAATCTCTCATTTAAGCTTTACTTGGGTTTGATCCCTGGGTCAGAAAGATTCCTTGGAGAAGGAACCTGCTCCAGTTTTCTTGCCTGGGAAATCCCACGGACAGAGGAGCCTGGCGGGCTATAGTCCATGGGGTTGCAAGAGTGGGACACAACTTAGCAATTAAACCAACCAACCAATTTTTAAAGCACCACCATGATAAAGGTAAGGCAGGAGGTAGAGGCTCCCCAACACCCACCTCCCAGCTATGGGGTAAAGCAATTGGAGATTCATTCCCTGTGGATCAAAACTCAAAGACAGGGGCAGGATCTTTAAGGGAGGAGGCTGGGCCCTGCCCAGACCACATGTTTCTTTTCTCGAAGTCAGGAGACCTTCCTGACCACACATGAGCAGAAAAGGCTCCCTGGAAGCCAAAGGGAAGTGATGCCAAGGGATGTTCTCCACCCATACGCCTCTTCAGTAAAATCCATCTTGGCTAAGAGATGTGTGTGCACACATGGGAGGATCCTGAGATATACAGATATGAACTGTGAACCAGGCAAATAAAAATGACCAGCCAAAGGAAACCCAGAGGAAATACCCCATAAAAGTAATTCAGACTGCCACGAGTTCAGCGACTCTCTCTCCCTGAGTCTGCCTGTGTGTCTATTCGCATGTACTGTATTCTTTTCCCTCTTAATACTTTACTAGCTTCACTACTTTCTGTCTTTGTGGGAGTTTGTTCCTGCAAAGCCAGGGCCAGGGCCAGGGCCCTTGTCACTGACCACTGGTCTAGTGGCTAGGATGAGGTGCCGTCACCACTGCGAACTGGCCTCAATCTCTAGCTGGGAACCCAAGCCCCAAGATCAAAGGTATATCATTTCTCTCCATCTTGCAGATGAAATGTTAACTGACTTGCCAAAGGCCATTAGGCTGAGGAAGAACTGGGTCTCTATGTTCCTCAACATGTGCTTTTTCTTGCCCCTTTTAGTTTTCAAAAAAATTTTTTTTGAGGGGTTGCATACCATATGGCTTGTGGGATCTTAGTTCCCCATCCAGGGATCAAATCCACAGCCCCTGCCATGGAAGAGTGGAGTGTTAACTGGACTGCTAGGGAAATCACCTTGCCGCTTTTATTTTTAAATAAATTTACTTATTTTCCCACACTACACAGCTTGTGGGACCTTGCCTCCCTGACCAGGGATCGAACCTGTGCCCCCTGCAGTAGAAGCACAGAGTCCTAACCACTGGACTGCCAGGGAAGTCCTGCTTTTTCTTGCCTCTTGAGCCCACCAACCTTATGATCATCCTGCCCTGAACCTCAGCCTGCCTGGCTAGGCTCCATCAGGAAACGTGGTTGGGTAATTTTGCTGTGAATGGACTGACCAGTGTGTCTGGGCAGCTTCTGGCAATCTCTGACCCGTGTGGGTGTCCTGAGTCTGGTGGAGGCACAGGGAGGGGACCGAGTCCTCCTGCTGGTTGACAGATGACCCGATGCTGGGCCTCCCACTGGGTTATCTCAATGCTGCCTGTGCCAGGACCCCTCACTGCCACTCTGCATCCCAAGGCTTCACGCCAGCCTTGCCTGCACTGTCCCCCGCTGTTTGGTGTCCACCAGCCTGGCCTTCCTTGCAGAACTGACAAACTGCTGTCTCCTCAAGACACTGACTTCCTAATAGCAGGTACGTCAAATTGAAGGTCCAGATCATCTGTTCCAAAGGGAATGAATGCCTGGCCAAGTCTCAGGACATGACAAGGTCAGACACCCCTTTCTAGAATTTCTGGGCAATGATTAATGTCTCTTGTCACTTTATCCACCATTTATCATTGACAGTCTGCAATTCTGTGACAATGACTTGGGCTTCCCTGGTGGCTCAGCAGTAAAGAATCCGCCTGCGATGCATAAGCCACAGGAGACGTGGGTTCGATCCCTGGGTTGGGAAGATCCCCTGGAGGAAGGCATGGCAACCTTCTCCAGTATTGTTGCCTGGAGCATCCCCATGGACAGAGGAGCCTGGTGGGCTACAGTTCATAGTGTCACAATCAGTCAGATATGACTAAAGTGACTGAGCAAGCATGCACGCATGGCACTGACTTATTTAATCAAGGAATGTTTATCGAGCACCTACTATCTGCCAGAAGTGTCGGATACAGTGGTGAATAAAAGTCTCTGCCTTCATAGAACTTATCATCTAGTTAGTGGGGGAGATAGACAATAAACAAATAAATAAGATGAAGTCAGGTCCTAAATGCAATAGACACTTCACTGTACAAACTCATGTTCAAAGTGGGTACCGCAGGTGTTTCCAAGGCAACAGCCATAACCACTACCATCACCTAAATAAACTGCCCTGGACCATTCCAGGGCCTTAAGACCCACAGGGCCCCCAAACAGCTCAGGAGGCCAACAGAGTCTGAACAAGGCCCCCTCCAGCTGCTGCAGGCTGCTTGCTTCAGGGAACCTGGCTCCAGAGTTTAGCTAGAGTCCCTCCAACCTCAAATGCAGGAGATTGAATAAACTTATTTACATTTCTAAAGCCCCATTCTGAGGTACCCAACAGTTCAGGGGCTTGGATACCTAATCTACTGACCAGACACACATGACCAAGTGGCAGAAAACTCACAGAAAAACGGTGGATCAGGTATGAAGGATCCACACACCCAGGACATAGACTGACGTGTGAAGTAAGATTAGGTCAGAAAGCAGGAGGGAAAGAGACCCTAGAATGACAAGGAACACAAAACCCGCTGCATTAAAGTGCCACAGGGGGCCAACCTCTCACCATTAAGCTGCCTGGTCTTTCCTGAATGCCAGAAATAAAAGCTGCCAGGTCTTTCCTGAATGCCAGAAATAAAAGCTGCCAGAAAGGGGCTTCCAAATTCCTTCCTGGGAGAATCTATTCATCCGAAATGTAATGAATAACCTGCCTTCAGCTCTTTTTTTTTCTTTTACAGTTTTTCTTAAAGCCAGTTCTTCGAACCTCTGAACTAATTAAAAATTGAGGCAAACCCCTTTGTCTCTGACAACACTTAAAGCCCCAGACATACTCAATTCTTAGTACTTTTATGATTTTGACAAGGCCTTTGGTTGGCCTGAAATTTTGAGCTGTGAAGGGAACAAGACTGGTCCCAGTGCCAGCTCCAAAATACAGTCAAAACGAGACACAGGGTTGGCAATAGTGGCAATCTGGTGGCAGTGAGGTACATATTGAATATTTAACATAGGGGATCCAAAATGCTTCTCCTCAGCCTGAATTCACAGAGCATGCGTGCACGCTAAGTCGTTTCAGTGGTGTCCGACTCTCTGAGATCCTATGGACTATAGCCCAGCAGCCTCCTCTGTCCATGATACTCTCTAGGCAAGAATACTGGAGTGGTATGCTATGTCCTCGTCCAAGGGATCTCCCAGACCCCGGGATCAAACCTACATCTCTTAAGTCTCCCGCATTGGCAGGCAGATTCTTTACCACTAGCACCACCGACTTTCCTATAATTGAAGAATGGAATACAGGCTAGAACACCTAGTCTATCGACCAGACACACATGACCTAGTGGTAAAAAACCCATGGAAAATGGTGCATCAGGTATGTAGGGTGCACACGCCCAGGGCATAGACCAACGGGTGAAGTCGGAAAGCAGGAGGATGGCACAGTGGTAAAGAATCCACCTACTAACGCAGGAGACTCGAGTTCGATCCCTGGATTGGGAAGATCCCTTGGAGAAGGAAATGGCAACCCACTCCAGTATTCTTGCCCAGAAAATTCAATGGACAGAGGAACCTGACTACTGTCCATAGGGTCACAAAGAGTCAAACATGACTCAGCATGTACGCATATAGGCTGAAGAAAAAAAAAAACAAACCTGTTTTCCTTTGACAGAGGAAAACACTAGGGCATCTTTCTGATACTTGGGCTTTTGTAAGAGGTACGGCTTTGCTGTTACTGTATTTGACCACTCTCTCAATTTTCATCATCTGTTGCAGAAACAATGTCAGGAATCTGAACATGTGATTCATATTCTTAAGCTCATTCTAAAACTATTAAGAAAGTAATAATAGAGAAAGCAAGGCAGATGCTTTAGACACACTGCATGTTTTTTCATGCATGCACAGTGGAAATGTGATGTCCACTTGACTTTAAAGGTATTTCTAAGCTTTGCTGTGAGACACACATGATGTCTCACACACCAGATGGGGAGAAGAGGGGGAATCAAAGGCCAGACACCAACCAGCCAGGAAGGACCAAGTCACTTTAAATTTCGACACTGCTTGACAGCAATTCTGGAAGAGGGCCGGGAAGTTGATATGTGATTAGTCTGAGAAGCTTTAATTCAGCTAAAAACACTTAAGCATATCTGGCATCGTTATCCAAGTCCTGAGGACTTAATGATTTTGTAAGTTTATGAGAAGGTAAGACAGGTCTGACGCACACTAACACCCAATGCTTAGCAATGTACTCAGGGGGCTTCCCTGGTGGTCCAGGGACTAAGACTCTGCACTCCCAATGCAGGGGGCCTGGGTTCAATCCCTAGTCAGGGAACTAAATTCCACATCACCCAACGAAGACCCAGTGCAGCCAGATATATATTAAAAAACAAAACAAAACAAAGGCGTGCTCAAGCAACTCCATCAATAAAAAATTTTTAAAAATGTGCTAGACCATTTATGTATAAAAATTATACTGTTCAGAACAACTGCAGAGTCTCTAGTATTCTACACACAATCACTCTACTCAGTAACTGCCATTTTTTCCTAAAACACGTTATATCTTGTCATTTCCATCAGTGGCACGGTTCCCCTGAATAAAATTCAGGACCTCAATAAAATTCTGAAGATTTGGAGGTGAGGCAGCAGGGCTTGCCAACAACACGACTGGAGGGTTAATCTTGTTTTAAGAAGTAAGGTGTATCCGTCAAAGCCAAACAGACAAAAGAGGAAGATGTTAACCAAACCTATCCCCAGGATTTGTTCACCAAGACTGCTCAGCCTTACAATGCAGCTAGCAGGAGGAACCCTCACAATTACAGTAATTAAGATTTATTTTTAAAAGGGATTTGTCTGGCAGGATGTTGAGAAATGAGACGGGCCATGATTAGTCATTACAAGTCTACGAAAAAAAAAAATACTACCAACAGGCATATAAAAGACATAGTGGATGGTCTTAGGAAAATCAGTGATTAAATTTGGTTTTGCTCGTGATCAAACTAGCAATACGGGAAATGGAACCTGTGGACTCTTTTATGTTTTTTGCCCTAAAATTCAGTGAAACATTCAAAAGCTTTGCCAACTTGAATAGGATATTGATATACCCCCGGTCCTTGTTTCCAAGTTTCCATAGAAAAATTTGTATGTTATAGCCCATTGGAAGAACAAGGTTCCTGGGGGCAACTCAAAAATTAAAGATGGGGGAGGGACATCCATGGTGGTCCAGTGGTTAAGACTCCACGTTCCCAATGCACAGGGGGCGGGTTAGCCTATGAACCTACAGGCCATGCGGAATGGCCAAAAAAAAAGATGGGGGAGGCATTTCAGTCTGCCTGCCCCCCCACCCGCCACATGTTTCAGATGACATCAGACAATTCGCCCAAGTGGACCAGTTAGTCAATGGCAGGTGGAGAAAGAGAAGAAACGCGTCCCAACTCCCAGTCTGTGGCTCTGCCCAGTTCTGAAGTTCCCTCTCCTACTGATGGGCCAAGGACTGCAAAGCAGGCAGAGACAGAGTCCCTTCCCGAACTCACAAGCTAATTAAGGAAGCAAGACGCTCACACGTGAGCAACATAAGAAAAACACAAAATGGGAGGTGGTAGGTTCAGGATGCTCTAGAGGATGAATTTCAGAGACAATAACCGAAGTTTCCCTCTTCCCTATTTTCTTATTGCCTGCATCCCCCCACCTGCAGAGTCCAGGCTGTTCCTTGCTTCAGGGAGCATGGGGTCTGACGGATTCATTCATCACGCTTCTGAATTTAGGCTGTTTTCCTATCACAGCAGAAGAAACAGCCTGGAAGCGCAAAGCTCTCTACTGTGAGGATTCGGGGGTTGGAGACAGAAGACGCTTTCTGAGCCAAAAAGGGCTAAAAACCTAGAGCAGGGGTTTCACCTTGTGAATTGGAAGTCAAGAAGAATGTGTGGTGCTCTGGGGGTGGCTTTTCCCGCTCAGATGATGTCGTGTTTGGGCTCCTGGTGGGAGGGAGAAGACCAGAAGGGACGGGACCAAAGCCTGGATGCCAGAAGGTTTCTCAGGATGGATCACGTACTGAACTCCCAGGCTGAGCCCTGCGGGGGTGGGGCCCCCAGTGCAGACCTGTGCCTTCCCTTGCCAGGGGGTGAGGGCAGAGGCTCAGGAATGAAGTTCAGCTCTATTGCAGAGATATACGGCAGTTCCACTTTTATACCTGAGCGGGTGACTGTGAAAAATTCCTACTCACTGTATCAGGAGGTTCATAGAGAGTGCTTAATAGACAGCAGAAAGTGTTATGATCCAACTGACAGGGATCCCCTCTAAACATGCCAACCTATAGAAAGACCTCCAGTTTCTAAGTCTAGGTTATCTATGACCCACACACTTTAGCCTCACTATGTTCAAGCCTGAGGCAGTGGAATATTAAAAATGGAATCACAGAGGAAGCCCATTGTCCCAGCAACAGACAAAAGAAAGACTTCTCACAATTATTCTTGTTATACAGAAGGAAAGAGAAGTCCTTCAAGCATTGGTTGCACAGCTCAGCTTCATTCCCTTTTGATATCAATAATAATGTCAGATGTCAGAATGAGATAAAAAAGGCGGAGAGCAGGTAAAATGTTTCTTCTCTTCCATAACCAGTGTATTGTACAAAATTTGAAAGTTTAACAAATGTGGGGGGGCTTCTCTGGTGGCTCAAACGGTAAAGAATCTGCCTATAATGCAGGAGTTCCAGGTACGATCCCTGGGTCAAGCAGATGCCCTGGAGAAGGGAATGGCAACCTGCTCCAGTATTCTTGCCTGGAAAATCCCATGGCAGAGGAGCCTGGTGGGCTAGTCCACAGAGTTACAAAGAGTTGGACATACCTGAGCAACTAATGCTTTCACAACAAATCTGGAGGAAGAGAAGGTTTACAAAGAAGAAAGAAAGGACTAATGGGATCCTCTTTGCTTTCTTGGTCAATTCTGATTATAACCTTTAGTGGCTATGACCTGGCTTTTTACATACCAGTCCTTGAATATTCCCAACCTGTTATCCCCTCAAAGGTTAATGGCAACAATTTTGATGTTGAATAAAGATAGAAATTGGCTACTGGAGGGAAATTGCTTTTCATGAAGCCTGTGCAGCGTACTCATGGTGTTTGGGTATTGTTAATAACGCCTGAGGTTGGAGCAGGTGTATAATCAATACCATACATTTAATGAGAACCACAGAACAGACTCCAGCTTGTGGGCCTCCAAAAGCTGGGTCTCCCTGTTTACAATCTACTCTTTAGAGCAGTTTTGCCCATTCTTATTGTGTACATCTGTGTGTAGTGTGTGTGAGTAGCCATCTATACAGTTTTTTTGCATAAAATCTCAATTTTTATTAGACCCCGGCACTCAAACCCATGCCCACAGGACAGTGAAATAGTTCTTTTGGAGAATAACCCGGCAAGAGAGATCAGAAGCTTTAAAAAGTAAATATTTGACAATTTCACTTGTAGGAATTTATCCTAAGGAAATAATGAAGGATATGCATAAACTTGTGGTATAAAAATATTCCTGCCAATGCTGATTATAATAGTGAAAAAAGAGAAGAGGACCAACAATAGGGTACCAGTGAAAGTGAAAGAGGAGAGTGAAAAGGTTGGCTTAAAGCTCAACATTCAGAAAACGAAGATCATGGCATCTGGTCCCATCACTTCATGGGAAATAGATGGGGAAACAGTGGAAACAGTGTCAGATGTTTTTTTCCTGGGCTCCAAAATCACTACAGATGGTGACTGCAGCCATGAAATTAAAAGACGCTTACTCCTTGGAAGAGAAGTTATGACCAACCTAGATAGCATATTCAAAAGCAGAGACATTACTTTGCCAACAAAGGTCCGTCTAGTCAAGGCTCTGGTTTTTCCTGTGGTCATGTATGGATGTGAGAGTTGGACTGTAAAGAAGGCTGAGCGCCGAAGAATTGATGCTTTTGAACTGTGGTGTTGGAGAAGACTCTTGAGAGTCCCTTGGACTGCAAGGAGATCCAACCAGTCCATTCTGAAGGAGATCAGCCCTGGGTGCTCTTTGGAAGGAGTGATGCTAAAGCTGAAATTCCAGTACTTTGGCCACCTCATGGGAAGAGTTGATTCACTGGAAAAGACCCTGATGCTGGGAGGGATTGTGGGCAGGAGGAAAAGAGGATGACAGAGGATGAGATGGCTAGATGGCATCACGGACTCGATGGACATGAGTCTGGGTGAACTCCGGGAGTTGGTGATGGACAGGGAGGCCTGGCGTGCTGCGATTCATGGGGTCGCAAAGAGTCAGACATGACTGAGCAACTGAACTGAACTGAATGAAGTTTGGTGCAGAAAGAAATACAATGGAATACTGTACAGTTAAACTATTACAGAAGTAAGTTTGGTATATAAAGAAAGTTCACAATATGCTTAGTGAGAAAATCAGACTATAAAACTCTCCAATACTACTTTTGGTAATAATATACATATATATAGGAATATAGATGCCCAGAAAAAATCTGTAAAGGCAGACACCAAATTATGACTTGTTTCTGAATGGTAGCATTCTGAGTTTTCTTCTTTCGGTGAGAAAAGCACCTGGCATGCTAGGGGAATGTGTATTGGCAGCTATCCACTTTTGTTCCCTCCCTTGGGATGGGGGTGGGATCCTGACAACCATGGTAGACCAGATGTCCCTGAAGTGTCACTTCAGTCCTTCAGGGAAAATCTGATCATGAGAATCCTGCCTCTGTTTTTCTTTCATATCCTGGCTAGAAATTGACACCCTTTATGTAGTTGAAATCACACAATTAAAACTTATCTTTGAAGCCAGAGGACTACACAACAATTTTTTGGAAACGGATGTCCGTGTAACAGACCACCAGAGGAGTTGTCCATATGGGATACTGAACTCAGACTCTGATTTCCTGATGAGTATCTTTGGTTATTGCTTTTCTCTTATCAACTGTCAAACAGTAATACTGTCTAGTTTTTCAGGTTCCCACTCAGAGGACTCTGAATATATAGATTCCACACCATCAATTAACTAACGTTCAAAGTGCACTCACAATTTCAGCTCCAACAGGTTCATTCATCTCAGGTTTCATTTGCTAATTCCATGATCATATAGATAAAGCTGCTAATTCCTTCTCAAAAGAACCCCAAACAAATACCTCTAGCCAGCCTGATAAAGAACAGGTCCTATGTTTTACAGTTAACTACTCTTAGAACTTCCCTTGGTGGTCCAGTAGTTAAGAATCTGCCTGCCAATGCAGGGGACATGGGTTTGATCCCTAGTCTGGAAAGATCCCATGTGCTGCAGGGCAACTAAGCCCGTGTGCCACCACTACCAAAACCTGCACTTCAGAGTTGGTGCTCCCAACCAGAGAGTAGCCGCTGTTCACCACAACCAGAGAAAGCCCACATGCAGCAGTGAAAACCCAGCACAGCCAAAAAATTAAACACATTCATTAAAAAAAAAAAAACTAGTCTTGGAGGAGGAATACAATTCTTTTACATTATCCATCAGATCAGATCAGATAAAATAACTTAAATATTAAGTGGATAATTTTATCTAGATATCATAGTTATACAAATCCTAGAGCCCACAGAGTGAATGAGTGAGTGAAGTCACTCAGTCGTGTCCGACTTTTTGTGACCCCATGGATTGTAGGAGCCTACCATGCTCCTCTGTCCATGGGATTTTCCAGGCAAGAGTACTAGAGTGGGTTCCCATTTCCTTGAGTGTACCATTAAAAGTTAGCCTCTGAAAGTAAGAAACTTGGATCAACCACCTCAATCAGGGATGATTTATTTATTTTATTTATTGGGGGGATGGGCTAGATCAGTGCTCTGCAAAATATAAGTACAAACAACTCACTTGGCTTAGGAGTTCAGGGGTGGGGCCTGGGATTCTACATTTCTAACAGAGTGATGCTGACGCAGGGGTCTGTGGACCACACTCTGAGTAGCAAGTTTTCCTGTTTGGTGATTTACGGTGCTATGCCAAGCCAAGAACACCTTGTCTGGGCAGCTGACAAAATGTGGAATGGGCACATAGTTGCACCAGCTGCATTTTGTAGCTCTCAGCCTCTGCTCAGCTCCACCTGTGTGGCTGCAAGGCCCAGACCTGTCAAAAATGACACTCACAGGGCTGCGGTGTCTGTATTAGTGTTCCCTACGAGCTATGTGCTAAATGGCTCCAGCCCCAAGAGGAAGGCCCAGGAGCACAGCAGCTGTCTCAAACACGAAGCCACAGTTGCCCCAGGGAAAGCCTCAGTGTCGGGGGGCCTGGGAAGAGCCACAAGCACCAGGGCTCTTCTCCATAGGCAGAAGAGCCGGTTCCTAACTGGAGCGAGACCAGTGCATCCCCAGGAGGAGAGAGGACGTCTTGAGGGCTCTTTCCCACACGGCTGCAGGAGCTGGCAGTGGGTGGCCCAGATGCCCCAGGCTAGGGAACGCAATAGGTATTTCTGAGTAAAAGCAGTAATCCCACTCTTTGGAAGGCAGAGCCACAAGGCAGGACAGACTAGACAAGAAAATCAGACTGATCCGTCTTCATGCACAACATCGTAATGGTTTCTGATTGGTCTCTGTGACCATGACCACAGACGAGGAAGGGCTGTATCATCAGTGATAACATCACAAAACCTGTCTAGGGCTGGGGCATCATTCCAGTTGTGCAGTAGCTCACCAGAACCTCCACGAGAGCAGCTCTGCATGTGAACCTAACTGTTAGGCCAGAACAGGTTCTCAAGCAGAATAAAAATGGAAGTAGTTCTTGTTTGGGTTTCATTTGCTGGAAGTTGCACACTCAAGCCTTCCTGGCACACAAAACCCTGACTGTCCTGCACTGAAAATATATACACATGTCCCCAGTGCATTCATTTATATCAACTGTATATATACAACAGGATGTCAGACAGCGTCACTAGTATTAACATTAATAAGCCCTTTAGAATCCGAGGAAGTAGAAAATGAAAGAAAGTAGTGATGCATGTGAACTGAGATACTTAAGATACTGGTCAGGTTGGTTTTTAAAGACCGTATTACCGTCTTTAACTATAACTAACTTTGTCTGAAAGGCAATATTCTAAATTAGAGAAAATTGGTAACTTTTCTTTTGGTGCTTTTACTGCAATAGAATGTGAAGCTGGGGATGGAATAGGTGGATTTTTTTAGTCTTTTGGCAAGCCTGTGTATAATGCCAATTCCACACTGATCACAGAATTAAGCAACTTCAATGGCTGAAATTGTTCTTCATAAGGATTAATACATAGGTTTGAGTTCTGCTTAGATCTTAAAGAATAAGATTCTGGAAGATTTGTTCTGGAAGATTTGTTCTAAAAATCATAATGGGGAACGTATTGTACACAGAAAACAAAATTAAGACATTTACAAATGGATCAAAGTGAAACTGACTCCCGTCACCTCTTCCAAAACACTGATCTTCCTGTTTCTGGATGTGTGTGATAAAAACTGGCTGTAAAATGAGCAAACTCTGTCAATAAGTTATCTTCTCTTCTAATAAAAACAGAAAGAAAATAATGAATATTTCATATCCCAAGTCTGAATTTAGCTCTGGATATAGGGACACAGATCATATACACAAATATTCCTCACCATTGGTGAGTCCTACAGGACAAAACCATACATATTCAAGGTGCTGCTGCTTTAACAGCTCCTTACATTCTTTCATTAATTATATCACAATGGGCTTAACTTCCCCCCCATGCTGAGGGGAGGCACAGATGTAGCCAGAGACAAAAATCTAAACGTATTATGCTTCTGTATCCTGAAATAGTATGGAAATGATGACACCACTGAGAAATGAAAAGAAAAAGACAGCATTTAGAAAGATGCGCCTGTGAACAAAGGGAGCCTTGGGAAGGGATGGGATGTCCTCCCATCAGAACAGCGAGGCAGACTTGACAAGCCCCAAGGTGGCTCTCGACCAGCTACTGCTGCTGCTGCTAAGTCGCTTCAGTCGTGACCAACTCTGTGCGACCCCATAGACGGCAGCCCACCATGCTTCCCCATCCCTGGGATTCTCCAGGCAAGAACACTGGAGTGGGTTGCCATTTTCTTCTCCAATGCATGAAAGTGGAAAGTGAAATGGAAGTCGCTCAGTCGTGTCCAACTCTTCACAACCCCATGGACTGCAGCCTACCAGGCTCCTCCGTCCATGGGATTTTCTAGGCAAAAGTACTGGAATGGGGTGCCAGTGCCTTGCAATTAACCAAGTGAAGTGAAAGACAGTGAAAGTGAAGTCGTTCAGTCGTGTCCGACTCTTTGCGACCGCATGGACTGTAGCCCACCAGGCTCCTCTGTCCGTGGGATTCTCTAGGCAAGAATACTGGAGTGGGTTGCCATTTAATCCAGATAGCCCAACTTTTTCCATTTAAAAAGCACCTGCGGGGGCAGGGCACAGCCTTCGACAGAATGACAGAGCTCGAGGACATGACATAAACTGATTAGAACAAATGGGTCCAAGATGGCGGACAAGTTGACTTCCACTAGGCCTTGAGCCTCAGTAAATGCTCATTGTAACATACCAGCAAGCTAAGTGACACACTCCGGCACCATGACAGTTTCAAGGCTGACCATCAAAGACCAAAAAGTGGGCAGTGGGCCAATTCCTAGAAATCCCACCCCTTCTCCCAAATAGTTAGAATAATCTGCCCCACTCATTAGCCTATGAAAACTGCCCAGCCCATAATAGCTTAGGGGCTTCTCTGGTAGCTCAGCTGGTAAAGAATTCAAATATAATGCAGGAGACTGCCTGCAGCATAGGAGACCCAGGTTTGATCCCTGGGTCTGTAAGATCCCTTGGAGAAGGACATGGAAACCCACTCCAGTATTCTTGCCTGGAAATCTCATGGACAGAAGAGCCTGGTGGGCTACAGTCCCTGGGGTCACAAGAGTAAGACACAACTTAGAGATTAAACCACAACATAAAAGCTAACCACACCATAGTTTGAGGTCTCTCTTGCCTTCTGAGATGGCCCATACTCTGTTTGTGGAGTGCATTTCTCTCTAAATTCACTTCCTACCTATCAAAACAAAACCCCAAACAAACAAACACCTGCAATCTACCGACCATTTTTCCTTGAGATGAGAATGTGTCCAGGGGCCCACAGCAGCAGCTGGGCCTCTTTGAGGCTGCCCTCAAGGGCCAATCACAGATACGGTGGCCCCAGGAAAACTGAGGGGACAGAAGTCCACTGGACCTACAGCTTGTGGCAGCTCGGGACCATCAGGGAGAGAGTGGGTGGGAAACAGGGAAGCTACCTGACTCACTAGAAGGGCAGGGCAGGAGGCAAGGGACAGAAAGCTAGGAGAGAAACTGGCGGGCAGGAATGTGAGGCATAGGCATGGGCCAGGGAAGATGGGGGAGAAACGGGTGAAAACAGATGCAGTGACTCCTGCCCACCCATACAGGTGCCTTTTTTTGCACAGCTTACTACATGCTCCTGGGCTCAGATGAGCAGAACGCACTGCTCAAGGCCATTTCTCCATAATTTCAGACACAGAGGATTCCTCAGGGCACTGCCAAGCACCTTCTTGATCACTTCAACTGTTCTTTTGCCATGTGTGTTTTGAAAAGTCTGAAAGAGCACAAACCTGCCAGGCATTCCTGCTGTCAGTTGATAAGAGCCAGGTGAGGAGTTAATGACTCGACTTGAGTTTCGAGAAAAAACAGACTTAGGCACAATTAGGAGGCCAAAGAGAGAAGGGTTTTGGAGAAGAGTCTTAAACAGAGAGAACTCATGAATTCTTTGACTACCGGCGTTATCCTGTGGCTAGAAGTCCCCAAGAAATGTTATACTGTCCTGAAAATATCATTTTCCAACTCCCAGCATCTTCTAAGAGGAATTCTCCAAGTATGGTTATAATCTTTATTGGAATGGAAATATTCAATCACACATCACAGGAAGTGCAGTTGATTTTTTTTCCCCTTGGCATAATGTTTGTTTTCATTTTATCCCATTTATAAAATTTCCTCTTTTTATTTAAATCGCTTAAGAATGCAAACTGTACACAGTGGCTTGATGATCTTCTAGCCAGGCTGCTGGAAAAAAACAACCTAAAATTCTGAGAAAGTGAAAGTGTTAGTTGCTCGGACGTGTGCAACTCTGCGACCCCATGGACTGTAGCCTGCCAGGGTCCTCTGTCCACGGGATTCTCCAGGCAAGAATACTGGAGTGGGTTGCATTCCCGTCTCCAGGAGATCTTCCCAACCCACGTTCCCTGCGTTGCAAGGAGATTCTTTACCTTCTGAGTCACCAGGGAGGCCCCAAATTCTGAGAGTGTAAATTAAAGTCAACTTCCTAAGGAAGCATCATGCTTTACTGAGATCTCCTGAATGCTCAGCGTGTGTACAGTTTTTGCAGAAACAAATGAAAAGCCTTTTTGGCCATCAATCTAAAAAGGGCAAATGGACCAGTTGCAATGAGAAAATTCATCTACACAAAACCAAAACATGCACTGAAGAAGCCTCTGAGCCACTCTCCTGAGTTGAAAGTGAGACTGGACACAGTCAATGGAAATGCAATCCTTTAATCCCGGATGTGGCGGAAAAACAAGACGCC
Source organism: Bos indicus (assembly GCF_029378745.1). Lineage (NCBI taxonomy): Eukaryota > Metazoa > Chordata > Mammalia > Artiodactyla > Bovidae > Bos > Bos indicus. The sequence continues at coordinate 20,511,970 of NC_091771.1, read as the reverse complement.
CAGTGTGGAGAAGGGAATGGCAACCCACTCCAGTATTCTTGCCAGGAGAACCCCGTGGACAGAGGAGCCTGGCGGACTATAGTCCATGGGGTCACAAATTGTCAGACATGACTTAGCGGCTAAACAACAACAACTCTATAGCACAGGGAACTATATTCAATGTTCTGTGACAAACCATAATGGAAAAGAATATTAAAAAAGAATAATGTATATATGTATGTATCTGAATCGCTTTATTGTACAGCAGAAATTAACACAACACTATAAATCAACTATATTTCAATGACATTTTTAAAAAGATAAAAAAAAGGAAGATGACCAGTAATATGTACCCTCCTTCTCCCCTCCCCTATCCACTTATTTGAGGGGAGGGGGATAAAAAGAAGCAACTGCCCCTCACCACAATGTCTCTACTGACTGAGAGGAAGCTGACTTAGAGGAAGCTCACGGAAGCTCAAACTGACCTGAACAGCCCTCACTTCAGGGTTAGTGATACCATCCACCAGAGAGGATGCCCACCCTCTGGACTCTTATTCCAGGACAAAGAAAAAAGGTACAGTCCTTGAGTCTTTACACTGTCTTTCCTCCCTCCCTTCTTCTCTCTCTTTAGTGGAGTTTCTAAGACAGTCACATCCGAGCATCCCAGAGCTCTTGGGGAGGTCCTCAGGGGCCATTCAGTCCAACCGCCTCATTCTACAGAAGGGGAAACCGAGGCTCAGAGAGGGTAGACGACTTTCCCAAGAGCACACAGCTAATTCATGGCAGAACCAGGACTAGGACACCTGGACCCCACATCACCGCTTTGGTCCTTTCTCTTGGGGCTGACCTTTCTTCTACCGCCATCAGGGCCGGCAGCATGAGGAAGCAGCCTCTGCATTCTAAGAAGAAAATTGGTGGCCAAACAGAGTGGTATTCTTGGAGGAAGCTCTCCCGACCACCCCAGTAATGACAAAACCCAACCCTGGACAGACACACTCCAACCCCAGCTCATCCCAAGGAAGCATCTACACTTCTGTGAACTCAGGATCAAACAGTTAAAGGCACATCATGTGGTATTCGGTTAAGAACCACCTGCAGACACAGGTAAGTCCATTTCCTAAAAGTGACCAGTTAGTACCAGTGTTCAAACCCTGATCAGGAATCAGGAATCATTCAGAAACAAGTCATCCAGTGGACAGAGGCTGACCAACAGCAGCAGAATGACCGACGGGCAGGAGGTGCTTCCACGACCAACATATGGGAACTGGGACTGACTGGTGAGCCCTCTGGGTCACACAGAGGATGCTGCCACCAAGTTGGCTGTGAGAGGGGGGGTGACCCTGCAACTCTGCCATTCAGGAGGAAGAGGAAAATTATTAACCTTCTTTCTGCTTAGTCCTCTGATTATCGTTTGTGAGGAATGATAATGATCCTAGCTGGGAGGAAAGGCAGTTCAGGCAACATACAGGACAAAGACATCCAGAGGCCCACCAGTATCCCCTCACCTCTTCTTGCTGCCCAGAACAATGATGTGATGGCTGTGGCAGAGGCAGCTATTTTGTAACTCTGAGGCAACTCTGAGGATGGAAGCCAAAATCCAAGGACTGCGTAACAGACCTGCATTGCTTCCTCCAGACTTTTTTCTTAATTAGAGGAAAACACTTTGCTGACAAAGGTCCATTAGTCAAAGCTGTGGTTTTCCAATAGTCATGTATGAATATATGAGTTGGACCATAAAGAAGGTCCAAAGAACTGATGCTTTCAAATTGTGGTGCTGGAGAAGACTCTTGAGAGTAGCTTGGAGGAGATCAATCCAGTCAATTCTAAAGGAAATCAATCCTGAATATTCTTTAGAAGGACTGATGCTGAAGCTGAATTTCCAATACTTTGGCTACCTGATGTGAACAGCCAACTTATTGGAAAAGACCCTGATACTGGGAAAGATTGAGGGCAGGAGGAAAAGGGGGCGACAGAGGATTAGATGCTTGGATGGCATCACTGACTCAATGGACATGAATTTCAGCAAACTCCAGGAGATAGTGAAGGGCAGGGAAGCTTGGCGTGCTGCAGTCCATGGGGTCACAAAGGGTCAAACATGACTTAGCAACTGATGCACAGCAGAGGAAAAGAAAACCACACTTAAGTCATTATTTTTCTCTATTACTAGTAGTCAAATACATGTCCTAACTGAAGTGCAAAATGCATGTATACACCCTCACTCACCAAGAGGCCCCAACACTGAAGAATGAGGCAGGAATCGCCAGGTATTTAAAGAGAAAAGGAACAACAATAAAAGGTTATTGATCCCAAATGCACCAAGAAAAATTCCAGCTCAGAGATCGCAATTAAAATAACGGAGAGAAAAACATCCCAAACCAAATGACCAGTTTCACTGACAAGAGAGGTGGTTTGTGGTGACCCAGAGGACTGATTTGAGAGCTACAGATTGAACAAAGGTTTCGGGCAAGTATTTCAGAAAAATCATTCTTAAAGAAATGTAGCCTCTGGGTAAAACAGAAAATGGTGGCAGAGAGAGAAAGCATGTTCTCTGGTTTTCGGAATGCAGAAGCTTCAGGGAGGGAATGCGGATCACTAGAGGATTAATCTCATTATTACTAATGGTTCTTAATAACTAAGGGGCAATGCTGGGTCTCCAGTTGGCTGAAATGATCAGAAATTGCTCACTGAGGTTATACGAATAACTAAATATAATTTGACACTAAATTACCATCCCAGACATACAGCTTTCCACACAGTCTCTTATTGCAAGGGAAAAAACTAAGCAAGAACATCAATAAATAGAATAATCCAATTAAGTATCTTTCCATTTGGGAACTATTTAGAATTGAGAGCTTAACAGTGAGTTAGGACAGAACAATTCAGGGTTTACTGATTCAAATTAAAAAAAAAAAATCAGGGCTTTTACTGTAAGACAATTTTTCTGTTATTTTGTTTATAAGATAAGTGTTTCATTAATCTGAATGGCTTTGTAGTGATCTTCATCTTTGCACATTGCTCCAAGATGTAGGGCCTAATTTCCCATAAATAGATTTGTAAGTTATTAACAATATTTAATACAGGCACCTTTTTTATGCTCAGAGTATGCTTATAAACATACTCCTCTTTTTTTTTGTTTGGCTTTTACCATATGTAATAGTCACCTATGACATCTGCCTGGAGGTACAGACATACATGGGAGGAAGTTTGCCCAGCAGAGGAGTTGGGGCCACCTCATAGATCCAAGGAGAGCACTCTGAGATGTGAGCTCCAGACAGTAGGTATTTGACACGTTTGTTGAATGAATGAATGACCTCAGCTTTACCAGAGAAGGTATTTTCCAAGCATGCAGGTAAATAAAGCCTGGACTAGTTCCTCCAGGCTGAACTTCCATAGGGAAAATAGTGGCATGCCTGGCCCTAAAGTCAAGGTACAATCAAAGTCTACTTCCCAGATTTACAGGATCCTGTGTCACGTTCTTTGGTAAACCTTCTGTGATTCTTACTATTAAAGTGTGGATAGCCTTCTCTACATACAGAATTGGGACTGACTGCCCACCCCACCCAGGGTACTCAAGACAAACAGGAAGGACATTTAAGCCATACTTACTGCTGGTGGAGGACACGTGGCTGTAGTCGGACCTGAAACACAAAACCTCAGTATTAGCAGGATTAGACGTTATTTTTCTCTATCCAAGTGATCGCTTCAAGCTAGAATCTTAAAACAGTCAGTAGTAGCATGTAACTGGTAAAGAAATGCCACAAATTAAAAAGTGTCATGCTGTGGACTGTTTTGCACAGAATCAAGTTATGTCTGAATTTGAAAGCACAACTATAAAGACATTCTAGAAACCCAGGGTCCCTCATATGGGCTCTGTGAGTCTCCCACATGGGAGACTGGTCTGGGGAACCATCTAAATTTACTGACAAAGTTTTGAATGGAAGCTTATTTGTCTGGGGAGAAGGCTCAGTGTTTTCAACAGGTTCTAGAAAGGGTTCACAACCTCCCGCACCACACCGCAACCCACTCCCCACCCCAAGGTTAAACCTGCAAAAGGTTAAACCCTTCAAAGGTCAGTTCCACCCCTTGGGAAAATGTTTCTTTGCTGATGTAAGCAGAGGTGAAGTGGACTCCTGGTGAGTGAGAGGGGACCCTGGCTGGGACGGCCCCTATGCTCAAGGTCTGGCTGACTATCAGGAAACACTCAGGCACAATGGTGGTTGATTTCAGTTCCATCCGGGAAGAAATCCTGCTGATACTAGAGTAACAGGATGTGGGCTATGATCAGCAAAGGCAGGGTTAGGGCCAGGGTGAAATAACCCATCAGTTTCTACACAGAAAATCAGCTGCTGGCATTAGGCCTCTGTGAGAATGGGAATCTAGCCAAGAACTTGCCTGCTTAATCTCTACTAAGTTTCTGCTCTATTTGTGTGGCTCTTAAGCCGTCCCTCTCTGGCAACTTCCGTGGTATAGAAGCTATTGGTTTTCTCCCTGCAGGGTCCCCAAGTCATTCTCAGTAGGCAACTAATCTCTCAGGCACGGAGGGGTTTATTCTGCCAAGGTGGTAGTTAGGGGACATAGTTATGCAAATAGACTAGTTAATTATGTTTAATTTTATAGGTACACACTCCCTGTATTTACTAAGCCTCATGTGGGCTTTCTTGAATCATCTTTTATTCCATTGAGTTTCTTACCACATTAAAAAGGCATATACAAAAAAAATTTTTAAGATCATAAAAAGCACTCTCTCACACTAGTTAAAACAACCTCTATCGCTCACACAAAATGATGTGCTGACTTACACACAGAGGGACACAATGAAAGCAAGACAGTGAGTGATTTTCTCTTTTTAAATGAAATACTGCGTGCTCAGTTGTGGCCAACTCTTTGTGACCCTATGGACTGTAGCCCACCAGGCTCCTTTGTCCATGGGATTCTCCAGGCAAGAATACTGGAGTGGGTTGCCATGCCCTTCTCCAGGGGATCTTCCCGACCCAGGAATCAAACTCATGTCTCTCATGTTTCCTGCTTTGGCAGGCAGGTTCTTTACCCCTAGCACCACCTGGGAAGCCTAAATGAAACCGGGTTGGCCAAAACATTTGTTCGGGTTTTTTCAGAACGCTATCATGGAAAAACTCGAACGAGTTCTTTGGCCAACTCATACTTTAATTGTCACAGAATCACTGGATTTTAAAACTGGGAAGAATAACAACTACTAACACTTGCATATGCCTCGAGAGATTACAAGCTGCATCCACTGGAGTCTCATCCAAGTTTCATACCACAGACTTGGAAACTAAGGTGATAATATTTGTAAGGCGACCAGGAAGTGAGGAATGATATGATCAAGGTTGAACTAGGGTGGTGGCAAGGACGGAGTTAGAAGGGAGAATGGCGAGCAGAGCCCAGAGACACACGCTAGCTCAAGGAACAGGGAGAGAAGGAGAGAAAGGAGAGTCAGGGATCAGGAACATTATGAAATGCAGGATTTGTAAGTCAGTGCATTAAATTCCTTCTGGAACCAGGCAGGACATAAATAAACTTTAGGACGATATTTAGAAATGTGACTATATATAAATGCAATGAATACTCAACCAGCATCCACTTGGTAGATGCAATAGCAAGACAATTCCATGACAATGTGATCATCTTATGGCCAGGCTTCAAAGATAGTGCATGACAAGCCCAACAGAACATTCTATAAGAATGTGCAATCGTATTGATTTTTACCATTAAAATTTTGTCAGTAATTTCGGCTAGGGTTTTCCAAATGCTCTCGAAGCATATGGGTTTCACACATGCATACATTTTAAAAGATTTACATATGGATGGATACGTATGTAGAATAAAATTTACATTTGAAACATTTTCCAAGAATCTTAAAGTGCAGAGGGGGTATTTTAGGGCAGGTGCTAGCAAAATGGATGCCTGTGCCTTGAATCTCTCCATACTTCTTGTGATGAAAAGCACCGCCCAGGTCAGGCATGCCAAACGGTCAGTCTTCTGTCACTCTTGCCCTGCTCAAATTCCTCCCTCATACAGCAGCCAATCTTTGCAAAGCACAAATCTGAAGAAGTTCAAGCTGGACATAAACCCCTCTTTCTATGACTGATGGCCTCTGCTCAGCTCTGCAGTCTCATCCGTCACTCCAATTTCTACCCCTGTCCACCATCAAAACAGAAATCAAACAGAAAGAAAAGTCACTTACAACCTCACATTGCTTTCCAGCCTCTGGTCCTGGTGATGTCATTTGTACCCAGTTGCTATAATGACAGAGATACAATTTTAAACTACTCTTTTCACTAACTCTATCATAAAATGCTGCCACATAGCTCCTGTAATTATATAGACACAGTGAAATTCTATAATTTAGTCAACCATGTCCCTTTTGTGGGCTATATGGCTGTTCCTGATTGTTCACTTTTGCAAAGTACACGGAGATGAGATATTTATCAATATATTTAACTTCCTTAGAAAAATTATCAGGATGGGGAATAGGAACTGAGTTGAGGTATGAAGACTTTTGTAGTTCTTAAAAGACATTCCAAATAACCCTGGAAGGTTATTTACTAGAAATATGGACAGTGGAAGACAAACAGTAAAGCTTGAAACAATTTTGTGCATAAATATGGTCAAACAATTTTGGATACTGACTCTGGTTCTCCGAGGGGTGTGTACTCGCAGGTTCTTTAGATGAGAGGAAGCAAGTATAGGGTACCTGTCTTGGGGATCTTATTCATTGGTCTCACATCCTAAGATGTGAGAAGAATTTATAAGAATTTATCTAGGTGGCTCTGCATAAGATATTCAGCTCTCCCAGAATGAAGTATGCCAGGTGAATCCACAAATTTTAGGAAGAAAAATTTATGGACACATGATACAGATAAGCAGGATAATACAAAGATTATATATATTCACGTGCCTGGAACATATAGTAGACACATTTTCAAACATTACATTTATTTAGTAATGTAATACTAAACAGAAAGTGATATGTGGTCCCTTGACTGGACTTTAATCACAATTATACATGCTATGCTGTGCTAAGTCACTTCAGTCGTTTCCGACTCTGTGCGACCCCATAGACAGCAGCCCACCAGGCTTCCCCATCCCTGGGATTCTCCAGGCAAGAACACTGGAGTGGGCTGCAATTTCCTTCTCCAATGCATGAAAGTGAAAAGTGAAAGTGAAGTCGCTCAGTCGTGTCCGACTCTTAGCGACCCCATGGACTGCAGCCTAACAGGCTCCTCCGTCCATGGGATTTTCCAAGCAAGAGTACTGGAGTGGGGTGCCATTGCCTTCTCCAACAATTATACATAGAGGGGTTAAATAGAAAGAGGTCGGCACTTAAGATAGTTTAGCACTGTTAACAGCCTACTGGCCAATTTTTATATTCATTTAAAATAGATACCTTCCTAAATTCTCTTTTCCAGGGAAATCTTGGGGTAAGAATTGATCAGGACATTTCAGTGAAATTGATCTTGACATTTTGGTAAACATCAGCTCAATGCCCCATGGACCTCATCTGTGAACTCTCAGTCAACTGAATTAGATGCCAAAGTAATTTAGAGCTATCAAGCTCCACCTTGAACACAAAGATAATAGAGTATCTAATAGATCGTGTTTTCTTCTATGCAAGATTTCCCCATCTACCATTCTTTAAACGTCTCGTTTAAAAATCTGCTCTACCTATTTTTTCCCATCCACCGGTTTATACATGCTAGACCTGTGAATTGTTGGTTATCTCTGAAATCACAGTGATGCATCTGTTGGAGGTCACCTGAAGATAAAGGACATAATATGACCCTATGTTTTCAGAAGCTCAGTGACAGCTGACATTACTGCCATTAATGCCAGGTCAAACTTCTGAATGAAAATAACCCATCAGCTATTGTTATATTTCAAAGAGTGGCTTAAAGGCCAAATCTGGGAAACAGCACTAAAGAAACACCCATTGGAAAACATTCAGCTTAGTCTTTTGTTTTGGTTTACAAAACTCTGCTTGTCTCTCTGTTCAAGAGATTCTGTTTCTTATGATAGTGGACTACAGTCAGTAGCCGACTTGCCAATCTTTTTCTAACAGAAGGTACACGGAAGCACAAAGCAGGTTTTCAAGTGGATCTAGAGAATGCAAGTTTCAAAACGACATCAATTACCCCAGAATGCTAGTTTGCTTTTAGTCTTAGCCCATGTTGAGGGGTCAGACTGCAAAGGTACTGATAGCATTCCAAGCAAAAGAAAGTGTTTGAACAGAAAATAAGAATTACAGACCAGCTGCTCCTTGAAAGACAGCTTTACCAGGTGGAAAGTGTGCTGGAGACCTGGGCTTCAAACTAACCCACTAACTAGTCATGTACCCCCTAAACCTTCATTTCCTCATCTTTAAAAGAAAAATAATCATTATATCGAGGCATGTGACATAGCCTTTCAGATGTTCTGAACAATGACCAAATTTGTAAGGCATTTAAAAGCATCAGAGCCTCTACTGTGATGAGGACACAGAACATATGGTTTTGAGTGTACCTGGAGATGTACCTTTTTATCATATACAACTCTAAGGACTTCCTTGGTGGCACAGTGGATAAGAATCTGCCTGCCAACGCAGCGGACACAGGTTTGATCCCTGGTCCACGAAGATTCCACATGCCATGGAGCAACTACGCACGTGTGCCACAACTACTGAGTCTGTGCCCCAGAGTCTGAGCACTGGAACTACTGAAGCCTGCTGGCCCTAGAGCCTGTGCAACAGGAGAAGCCATCACAATGAGAAGCCCACGCACTGCAAGGAACAGTAACCCCCACTTGCTGCAACTAGAGAAAGCCTGTGCAAAAACAATGAAGACCCAGCACAGCCAACAAGAAAAGTAAATAAAATAAACTTAAAAAAAAAAAAAAACAGCATTAAAAAAAAAAAACTCTAAGGGGCTTCCCTCATGGTCCAGTGGTTAAGAATCAGCCTTGCAATACCAGGGACACCGGTTCGATGCCTGGTCCTGGAAGATTCCACATGCCCGGAGGGCCACAACTACTGAGCCTGAGTACTGCAGCTACTGAAGTCCACGCACCTTAGAGCCTGTGCTACGCAATGAGAGAAGCCACTGCAATGAGAAACCTGAGCACCACAACTAGGCCGGCAGCAACTAGAGAAACCTGGACATAGCAGTGAAGACCCAGTGCAGCCTATATATATATGTTTTTTTTTTTTTAATCCTCAAGTTTACCATTTGGAGTATTTTTCATACTGGGGGTTTACTTATGCCAGGCACCATTCTAGGGTCTTTAAGTGTATCATGTTAGTTGCTCAGTCGTATCTGATTCTTTGCAACCCCACAGACTGTAGCCCGCCAGGCTCCGCTGTCCATGGAATTTAAGTGTATAGACTCGTTCAATCCTCACAACCACCCTATGAGGAGGGCACTATTATTGTCACCCACAGTTTACAGAAGGGAAAGCTGAGGGCAGAGAGAGGTTAAGCAACTGGCTCAAGGTTCCACAATTCCTAAGTGGAGGAGCCAGCATTTAAACCGCAGCTGACTGGCTCTTTTGACTTTCAAGGGGATGAGCACAGTCCACGCCCTGGCAGTGGAACCCAGAGAGGTTCTTAGAGGCATTTCAGATGCGCTGCTGAAAGGATCAGTCATCGGCTCAAGCAATAGCCCCAGAATGCCTTGCTCCTCTGTTCTGCTCACACCTGCCTAGCAAGAGTCCCCCCACCAACCTTGATGATCCCAGCTACCCACTGTCTCTCTCTGCCTGCCCCTAGGCAGGTGAACCCTGCTGCAGGAGAGACAAACTGGCTCCTTCCAATGTAATCACTAATCTCACCTGGCTTCTCGCTCATCTTTGCCTGAGCAACCACAGCAGGTCTCCATTCTCCTGGGGGCTGCATCTGGACTCAGTGGAAACCCATGTTCCCTTCTCTCCCACTGACTGCAACAGGGATGTCCCCCTCTTTCCAAGGCCAATCTGTCCAGCTGGTCCAAGGTCCATCTGCCCCCACCTTTTTAGAAAGCTGACATTACAGATATACATCTTTCTCCTATACAGTTAGCCTTTCTCATTCACAGAATCCTTTCTGTGAGCATTTACCGCCCGATTATTGCTTATATTGAAGACTCCTTCCTTCATCCCATTCCCCACTCCCAGCTACTGCCTCTCCTCACCCCTCCCATTCCCAGTCACCTCCTCTCCCCTCATGCCGACCTGGCTTTTGCACACCACCCTCCATCAACTACTACTCCACCTTCTCTTCATCTCCGTTTACAAAGAAGACACTTCCAGACCTCTCTCATGGTCCAGTGGTTAAGAATCCGTCTGCCAATGCAGGGGACACGGGTTCGATCCCAGGTCCGGGAAGATTCCACATGGGGCAGAGCAACTAAGCTCACGGGCTGCAACTACTGAAGCCTGAGCCCAGGAGCCTGTGCTCCACAACAAGAGAACCACCACAGTGAGAAGCCCGCACAGCATAACTAAAGAACAGCCCCCGGCTCGTGGCAGCCAGAAAAACCCACGTGGAGCAATGACGACCCAGCACAGCCAAAAATGCAAAAAAAAAAAAAAAAAAGAAGACACTTCACCTTCCTCCTGATTCATTTCTCAGTAGCATAGCTTATCTCTTTCCTTTTTTCCCCCCTGGCTTCCAGGGTACGCCCTTCTTTTTTTCACTCTATGAATCCTTTTTCTCTCCTCCTTTACCTGACATTTAAATACTGTAGTTTTGCAAGGCTGGCCTTCAATAGCACTTGCTTCCGGAGAAGGCAATGGCACCCCACTCCAGTACTCTTGCCTGGAAAATCCCATGGACGGAGGAGCCTGGTGGGCTGCAGTCCATGAGGTCGCTAAGGGTCAGACACAACTGAGTGACTTCACTTTCACTTTTCACTTTCCTGCACTGGAGAAGGAAATGGCAACCCACTCCAGTGTTCTTGCCTGGAGAATCCCAGGGACAGGGAAGCCTGGTGGGCTGCCGTCTATGGGGTCGCACAGAGTCGGACACGACTGAAGTGACTTGGCAGCAGCAGTAGCAGCACTTGCTTCCCAGAGCTGTTGAAGGATTAACTGAGTTAATGAAATATGGATGTTGGGAAAGATTGAGGGCAGAAGGAGAAGAGGGTACCAGAGGATGAGAGGGCTGGATGGCATCACCAATGCAATGGACATGAACTTGGGCAAACTCCGAGAGATGGTGAGGGACAAGGAGGCCTGGCGTGCTGCAGTCCATGGGGTCACAAAGAGTTGAACATAACTGGGTGACTGTGGGCGACTGAACAACAACAATGAAACTTCCCAGGTGGCCCTAGTGGTAAAGAACCCACCTGCAATGCAGGAGACATAGGAGACATGGGTTCAATCCCTGGGTTGGGAAGATCCCCTGGAGAAGGAAGTGGTGACCCACACCACTATTCTTCCCTGGAGAATCCCACGGACAAGAAAAGCCTGGCGGGCTATAGCCCATATGGTCGCAAAGACTAGGACACTTTTGAAGTGACTTAGCACACATCACAAGTCTTAGAATGGTACCTGGCACGTAGTAAATGCCAGGCACGAGTTTGCTATGACCTTTAGTTGATTTAATCCTCTCTGAAGGCTTTAATTGCCATTTTCAGGCTGGCAGTTCCCAAATGCAATGCCATCCCGCAGTCCTCCTCTCTAGGTAGATTACCTGACTGCTGACTCACTATCTTTCCTTGAATGTCTCCCAATACTTCAAACACAGCATGTTGAAGAGGAAACTTCTCATACCCTGCCCAAACTTGGTTTGGAGGATATCAAGGGCTACTCTGAGACTCTGATGAAAAATAGTGTCTTCTCATAAAACCACACAAAGCCCATCATTTTGCTTACAGCTCAAAGCAATTCATGCACCCCAAATTAAGACTCCTTGTCTTAAGACGATGTGTCACTTGAGCTGACTCTTGAAAGAAGAGTAGAGTTTCACCTGGTGGACAGGCGTGCCAGGTGGAGAAGGGCCCAGCAGGCAGAGAGGGCAGCTTGACACAGGTGAGGGAACTGGAGAAAATCCAGCTGATGTGGTTGGATGCAGGGTGCAAAGATGGGCCTGTTAAGTGAAAGGGCCAGAGAATGGGGGTCGGGGGGTACTGTGGAGAAGGCAATGGCATCCCACTCCAGTACTCTTGCCTGGAAAATCCCATGGATGGAGGAGCCTGGTGGGCTGCAGTCCATGGGGTCGCTAAGAGTCGGACATGACTGAGCGACTTCATTTTCACTTTTCACTTTCATGCATTGGAGAAGGAAATGGCAACCCACTCCAGTGTTCTTGCCTGGAGAATCCCAGGGACGGGGGAGCCTGGTGGGCTGCCATCTATGGGGCCGCCCAGAGTTGGACACGACTGAAGCAACTTAGCAGTAGCAGCAGCAGTATAACACTGGGGCTTGTGGGCCATGCTAAACTCTTTGTACTTTGTAGACAACAGAACCACTAAAAGCTTGTAAGGCAGAGAGACATGATCAGATTTGCATTTTAAAAATATGCTGTGCTAAGTCTCTTCAGTCATGTCCAACCCTTTGAGACCCCCTGGACTGTAGCCCACCAGGCTCCTCTGTCCATGGGATTCTCCAGGCAAGAACAGTGGAGTGGGTTACCATGCCCTCCTCTAGGTGATCTTCTCGACCCAGGGATGGAACCCGAGTCTCTTATATCTCCTGCATTGGCAGGTGGGTTCTTTACCACTAGCGCCACCTGGGAAGCGAACTCATGCTGAATGCTTTCTGCATGTTTTCTGCAGTCTCCACAGGCAGCTATATAAAAGCTGGATAGGGAAAGAGGGGGTAAGCACCAGAAAAGCAGGGAAACTATGGACAGTTTTTTAAATAAGTAAACTCAACTGTAAAGGATATATGCTGCTGCTGCTGCTAAGTCACTTCAGTCATGTCCGACTCTGCGTGACCCCATAGACGGCAGCCCACCAGGCTGCCCCGTCCCTGGGATTCTCCAGGCAAGAACACTGGAGTGGGTTGCCATTTCCTTCTCCAATGAATGAAAGTGAAAAGTGAAAGTGAAGTCGCTCAGTCGTGTCTGACTCCTAGCGACCCCATGGAATGCAGCCTACCAGGCTCCTCCGTCCATGGGATTTTCCAGGCAAGAGTACTGGAGTGGGGTGCCATCGCATTCTCCAGAAAGGATATATAAGTGGCAAATACTAGATTAATAGAAATAGCCTAAACTATTTCATTTAAATGTATGCCACTTTAGCTTTAAGAATGCTACAGAAGTAATACGAATTCTTCAAACAATTCTGTCCTATTAATGTACACATTATGACAGAGGCAGAGAGGTGGCAGAATGCTCAGCCCTCCCCAGAGCCCTGACAGCTGTCATGCTGTTCCTTGGGAGTGTGAGTGTGTTACACTTCTGGGTCAGGGTTTCCTCTGCACTTCTTCAAGACAGCCCTTGCAAAAAAGATCTGTTTTACGAGAGTTCTGCAAATTGAAAACCAATGGACCAGCTTATGCTTTATTTAATCCAGCTGAAAATGAGCTGGTTAATTTTGCTTTGTTCCTTCTACTCATGGTCTAGCTAACTAAAGATGGGGGGCGGGGCGTGAGGGGCAGGAAGCCAAGAATCTCTGATTAAAGTGGATAAATGTCACATATACAGAATGTGGGAGGAAGCACAGGAGTTCAGTATTTGGAATCAGTTGCAACACTGGAAGGTAATTGGGTTCTGTAGTGACCCTTAGTGATCACAAGTGTGGGTAACAAGGAAAGCACACTGCACGGTAAATGCTTTGGGGCAGTAAAGTCCCAGATGTGGGCTAGAGCCGGTGGAGGCTGCAAGTAAGGGTGGGGTGGGCAGGCAGGAGGGGCTGCCTAGCGAGACTCTCCCAGAGTCAGGTCAGACCCTGGGTCCATTCTGGACCTGGACTCTCTTCCTGTCCTCCCAGGGTTGCAAATCCTGAGATTACTCTGAATTACTCCCCTCCCCCTCAACCTTCCAGGAATGAGGCTTTCTGTCCTCTGGGCAGCTCCGGTCCTCCCCACCACCCCCTCCCCCGGGTTACCGCTGATAGGAAAAGACACCCTTTCCTTCTGGGTCGGTACCCGCATCCGGGATGTAGCGCTGACTCTGCACCGGGAAGTCCTCTAGAGATAGGGGCTGGGCGGGAGCCTTTACAGTGACCTCCGTCTCCTAAAAGACATTCAGTCTTTTGTCCCACTCAGGAAAACAGTGTTGGTGGGAGAGGGTTAATTACATGAGTCTCCAAAGGTTTGGGCTAATTGAGTCAGCTGAAGCGAAGAGGATATTAAAAATAATAATAATAATAAACAGGGCTAGATCATAGCACTATCCTCACACCACCTGTGCTCAAGGCTAGTGCATCCAGCTGGCACAGGTGCGCACAGGGGCGAGGAAGTTTCGGCTGGGCAGCGGAGGGGTTTGGGAGACAGGGCGTCTCGCCAAGTACAATCAAGCACAAAATGAGAAACGCCATTCTCTTAGGCGACTTCTGAAAGACTTCTAGGTCTCACGTGTCCTACCCTCTTTACTTCTCATCCCCAAGCCCCCATCCCGGACTCCAGGGGGCCCCGGAGTTACAGGAAGAAAGTCCTCGCGGAAGGTGGAAACAAGTGCAAGCGCGTCCCTGGTCTAAGGAGGATACAGGGGACACTGCATTTGCACTGCACGCTGCACCATCTCAGTGACAGCGGAGGGCAGGTGGGGCTGCGGCGGTGTGGGATTACTCTGAACCTAGAGTCCTTCCACTTTCCTGCCCCTCAGGGAGGGGACCGCCCTGACCCGAGCAGCCACGAACCACGCCGTTCTGTTCTCAAGGCCCGCCCAGATGGGCTCACCGCAGCCCCTCCGGCTTCCCCGAGGGACCCGGCGGCAGGAGCAGCCCCCGTGGCCCAAGGCCAGCCCAAGCGGCTCCGGCGCGCGGTCCAGGAAGGTCCCCGGCCGGGAAGAGCCGCCGCGCAACTCGGAGAGTGCCCCCCTCGCCCACTGCCCGGCCCGGTCCGTGCGGCTCACCCTCCAGTCTCGGCGCCCGAGTCCACGCAGTCATCCTCCTCGCCGCCACCCGCCTTGGGGTCCATGGTGCGCTCCCCGCCGCGCTCCGCTCGCGAGCGCCGGCGTGACCCGGGCGGCCCAGCTCAACCCGGCCCGGCGCGAGCTGGCGGGGCTCCCTCGGAGAGTCTGGCGGCCGGGGCTCCGGCAAACAACTCCGGCACCGCCCCGCGCCGCGCCCTCTCCTGGCCGCGCCCAGCCGGGCCCCCGGGGACTGCTCGCGTTCCGCCCCTCGCCGATGCCGAGCGAGCGTGTGCGCGCGCCAGAGGGCGTGTGCACGCGAGTCGGGGGTCTGTGCGTACGCAAGAGGGCGTGTGCACGTGGTGTGAGCGCGCGCGCGTGTGTGCGCGGAGTCTGTGCGCACGCAAGAAAGTATGTGCCTGTGAGCGAGCGTAGGTGCGCGCGCGAGAGCGTGTGTGCACCGGGTGTGAGCGTGTGCGCGAGCTCGCATGAGCCCGCATGTTGCGTGCCCGTGTGTGGTGTGAGTGAACGAATGGGTGAGGTCTGTGCGGTCTCGTGCACTTGTGGTTTGTGTGGGTGGGTGAGGCATGTAATACACTGGTCGGTGTACACTTCTGGGTGTTTGGGCGGCGCGTGTTCCTGTCTGTGCTTTGTGACCGCTTATCAAGACCAGTGCTACATATTCTTACATGTAATCTCATTAAATTCACAACAAGCTGTAGGGTAGATATCAACAGTCCAATCTTACAGATAAGTATATCAAAGCTCAAAGAGGTTAAATAACTTGTCCAGACTCAGATACACTCCTAGGCTATCTGAATCATAATTTGGGGGCTCTAAAAGTCTATGATTCTATTCATTCTGGTTTAAAAACAAATATGTAAATACTGTTTTTTAAATCTATAATTATTGGTAAAAAAAAAAAAAAAGAAAGTAGAAACGAGTGCCTCGCTAGTGAGCCGTGTGAGTGAGCCGCGCCACTCTCCTGGGCCCACAGTCCTGGAATCCAAATTCCTAGGGATCGCGGGGAGGTTCCTGAGCCCCGGCGGCGTTGCAATTCCCACGGCGAAACAGCAGGGCGCACGGTGGAAGCGAGGAGAAACCTGTTTTACTTCCAGAGCATCTAGGTGTTTTCTCACAGTTCCCTCAGAATTGCCAGCACTGAATTTATTATCACCTTTTTTAGCACAGGTCTGAGTGGCTTCCCACCGCCAACTTGCCAGTTTACAGCTAGTGTCATGTCATTTTGTGTGTTAGTCGCTCAGTCGTGTCCAACTCTTTGCAACCCCATGGACTGTAGCCCCCCCAGCCTCCTCTGTCCGTGGAATCCTCCAGGCAAGAATACTGGGTTGCCATTCCCTTCTCCAGGATATCTTTCCAATCCAGGGATTGAACAGCGTTTCCGGCATTGCAGACAGATTCTTTACCATCTGAGCTACCTTTTGCTAGTTAAAAAAAAAAAAAGCCTTTACAAATAACTTGAAGACAATTGCAGGCACCTGCATTCAGGGGTTGCTGCTGTAGGGAGATAATGGATGTTTGTAAAATACCCTGCTCAGCCCCTGGGGTGAGTTAATGATCACTATTGAAGCGGATCTCTTCCCCTTAGGGTGAGGCTGGATAGAGTTTGGGGTCAGGAAGGAGCAAAACTATTTGGATTTAATTCTGATAGCCCTGCCCAAGGCACAGGAAGGCACTCATTTCTAGTTTCTTCTTTTTTGAGATAAGTTATTTAGCCTCTTTGAGCTTTGATTTACTTCTTTGTAAGATTGGACTGTTGATATCTACCCTGTAGCTTGTTGTGAATTTAATGAGATCATATGTAAGAATATATAGTGTTGGTCCTGATAAGAACTAGTCCTAGGCAGCCATCATTACTTCTAAACCATGAGCTAGCTACAGTCCCAGTCTCGATTTGCAAAGCAGTGACAAGTGGTTTCAAGAAGGGGAATCTATTTTTCTTTCCTCTCTCCCTCTCCTCTCTTTTCTGTTCTTCCTTCCTACTTACTTAAATGTCACTCCCTTTGATTCTTAATTAAATTACACAAAACAGAGATCTAACTAAACAAAAGAATAGACATGCAATCTTAGCAAGAAAAAAACATAGGTAAATATGCCAACCCCAAATCTTAAGTGAATTGTCCTTGCTGAGCATAAAATTCCCTGCACACAAAATAGAGATTGAAATATTATACTCAGTTTGTGCTCATTAGCTGAAAGAAGGAGCATGTCAATTCTTCAAAGGAGATCCCCCTCACTGCCACCCCACCCCCACCCTATATACTGATTTCTAAAAGAAAAATTCTCAGACAAGACAAAAGAATTGTTGTAAGAGATTTACAGCACAATGCCATTAATGACCAGCTTAAATTTATTGGTACAGTCAATAAATACCATTTAGAAGGCTGAGTTCTGGATATATAAATGAAGGAAAACAGCAATGGATATTATGCTTGCCCTCACGGAGCTTATAATCCCTCTCCTTATAAGGAGAGGGAGACTAATGAAATAAGTATATATTAAAATATATATATATATATATATATATATATATATATATATATAACATAAACGAAGATGGATGCTATGAAGAAAAAGAACAGTATGTCCTGAGAGAGGACGTAATTCAAGTTGGAATGTCAGGGAATGCTCTCTCAGGAAAGGATATTCAGCCCTCTTCTGCCTCAGGGTCTTTGCACTTACTGTTTCTGCTCCCTGGAATAACTGCTCCCAGATTTTCTGCAAGGCTCTTGCCACATTATCTTTCAGTACTGTGTTCAGAGAACAGACTTATAGACAGCAGGGGCAGGAGAAGGTGGATGAATTGAGAGAGAAGCATTGAAATATATACATCAGTTCAGTCGCTCAGTCCTGTCCGACTCTCTGCAACCCCATGAATCGCAGCACGCCAGGCCTCCCTGTCCATCACCAACTCCTGGAGTTCACCCAGACTCATGTCCATCGAGTCAGTGATGCCATCCAGCCAGCTCATCCTGTGTCATCCCCTTCTCCTCCTGCCCCCAATCCCTCCCAGCATCAGAGTCTTTTTCAATGAGTCAACTCTTCGTATGAGGTGGCCAAAGTACTGGAGTTTCAGCTTTAGCATCATTCCTTCCAAAGAAATCCCTGGGCTCATCTCCTTCAGAATGGACTGGTTAGATCTCCTTGCAGTCCAAGGGACTCTCAAGAGTCTTCTCCAACACCACAGTTCAAAAGCATCAATTCTTCGGCGCTCAGCCTTCTTCACAGTCCAAGTCTCACATCCATACATGACCACAGGAAAAACCATAGCCTTGACTAGATGGACCTTTGTTGGCAAAGTAATGTCTCTGCTTTTGAATATGCTATCTAGGTTGGACATAACTTTCCTTCCAAGGAGTAAGCGTCTTTTAATTTCATGGCTGCAGTCACCATCTGCAGTGATTTTGGAGCCCAAATAAATAGTCTGACACTGTTTTCACTGTTTTCCCATCTATTTCCCATGAAGTGATGGGACCGGATGCCATGACCTTTGTTTTCTGAATGTTGAGCTTTAAGCCAACTTTTTCACTCTCCTCTTTCACTTTCATCAAGAGGCTTTTGAGTTCCTCTTCACTTTCTGCCATAAGGGTGGTGTCATCTGCATATTTGAGGTTATTGATATTTCTCCCGGCAATCTTGATTCCAGCTTGTGTTTCTTCCAGTCCAGCGTTTCTCATGATGTACTCTGCATATAAGTTAAATAAGCAGGGTGACAATATACAGCCTTGACGTACTCCTTTTCCTATTTGGAACCAGTCTGTTGTTCCATGTCCAGTTCTAACTGTTGCTTCCTGACCTGCATACAACCTTCTCAAGAGGCAGGTCAGGTGGTCTGATATTCCCATTTCTTTCAGAATTTTCCACAGTTTATTGTGATCCACACAGTCAAAGACTTTGGCATAGTCAATAAAGCAGAAATAGATGTTTTTCTGGAACTCTCTTGCTTTTTCCATGATCGAGCGGATAATGGCAATTTGACCTCTGGTTCCTCTGCCTTTTCTAAAACCAGCTTGAACATCAGGAAGTTCACTATATGCAAACAGATAGCTAATGGGAAGTTTCTGCATAACACGGAGCTCAACCTGGTGCTCTGTGACAACCCAGAGGAGTGGGGTGGGGTGGGGGATGGGAAGGAGCTTCAGGAGCATATGTATGCATGCCTGTATGCTCAGTTGCTTCAGCCGTGTCCAACTCTTTGCGACCCCCGTGGACTGCAGCCCACCAGGCTCCTCTGTCCATGGGATTCTCCAGGCAAGAATACTGGAGTGTATTGCCATGCCCTCCTCCAGGGGATCTTCTCGGCCCAGTGATCCAACCTAGGTCTCCTGCACTGAAGGCAGATTCTTTACCACTGAGCCATCTGGGAGGCCCTGAACATACGTTTGCTTATGGGGTGATTCATATTGATGTATGGCAGAAAGACCAACACAACATTGTAAAGCGATTATCCTCCAACTAAAAATAAATAAATTTTAAGAAAACATTGAACTTAAAGGACTCCGTTCAAATGGCCCCTGATCAGAGAGCCCTTCCTGATTAAACTTGCATCACAGTGTTCCCTTACCCTGTTCTGTTCCTTCTTATAACTCTACCAGCACTTGACATAAGATAGATTTATTGACTGATGACCTCTTCTTCCCACCCTAATCCTACCCATGGAATGCCAGCTCCAGAAGAGCAGAGTCTCTGTTCTATTCACTGCTGTATCCCCAGTACTTGGAGTAGTCCTTGGAGCAATAGACACCTGCTGAGTGAATGGAGGGAAAGCAGCCACAGCCTGGGGTAGGGGAGGTAGTAAGGAGAGCTCCCCTGGTACAGAGACCAGCAAGAGTGCGGCAGGACAGAGCACTGAGCATGTGATTAGAGACGGAGGGAAGCGGGGGACCAGAAGGACCCCAAATGGGATAGATGACAGTGAGGCATTTCTGTATAAATATGACATCTCCTGGAAATCAAAAGACCATTATAGTCTATTTGAAAAGTTGTAGAACAAAGGCTGTCCATGAAACCAGATTTAAGGGCTGAGAAAAGGGGCCAAATAGGTAAGTATAATGGAAATCAACCCTGAATATTCACTGGAAGGACTGATGCTGAAGCTGAAGCTCCAATACTTTGGCCACCTGATGAGAAGAGCTGACTCATTGGAAAAGACCCTGATGCTGGGAAAGATCGAAGGCAGGAGGAGAAGGGGACAACAGAGGATGAGATGGTTGGATCGTATCACTAACTCAATGGACGTGAGTTTGAGAAAACTCCGGAGGATAGTGAAGGACAGGGAAGCCTGGTGTGCTACGGTCCATGGGGTTGCAAAGAGTCGGACACGACTGAGCAACTGAACAACAGCCATAAGATAATGAACACTCAGCTGTCTTGTTCTCCTTAACAGCCTCAAGGGCACCTACCTTTGTCTATTCTGTGTAGAGGCAATTCATATCTGTCACCTCATTTAATCCTGGACAAAGTTCTCTGAAGTAGGTTTATTTTTTCACTTGGCAGTTGAGGAAACTAAATTCCAGTGAGTTCAAGGGCCTTGGCCCAGGCCACCCAGTGAATGAGCAGAGGAGCCAGGTGACCCATTGAATGTGGATGGAGTCCTTGTCATCTGCCAGAAAGGCCAAAGGGCCGGCTGTCACACCCTCGGGAAGAGGACACTAAGAAAAAGAGCAGAGAAGAAACAGTGAAATCAGCATGATCCTTAGAAAATGAGATGCTGCTTAAATTATTTTCATGCGTCTCTTCAGTTGTGTCCGACTCTTTGCGACCCCAGGAACTGTAGCCCGCCAGGCTCCTCTGTCCATGGGATTCTCCAGGCAAGAGTACTGGAGTGGGTTGCCATGCCCTCCTCCAGGGGATCTTCTCAACCTAGAGATTGAACCCTTGTCTCCTGCATCTCCTGCTGCTGCTAAGTCGCTTCAGTTGTGTCCGACTCTGTGCGACCCCATAGACCGGCAGCCCACCAGGCTCCCCCGTCCCTGGGATTCTTCAGGCAAGAACACTGGAGTGGGTTGCCATTTCCTTCTTCAATGCATCTCCTGCAGTCTTTCTCAAATAACCAGAGAAAGGTCAATTAGATAAAAACCTGGACCACGTCTCAAATGATGGATTGACCCACCTCCCCTTGATTGCAGGGGACACAAGTGTTATTTTTCATTGGCACAGCCCCCGATGGTGACTCAGGGATGATGCATTTATTATCAGGAAGACAAAAATTGTGAACAGTACTCACTGTCCCTCTGAGCACGAGTATCCAGCTGGGCTCTCCCTTAAGTCTTTGGGTCTCAGGAGCCTCCCTTTCTTGTTTTTTTGGTAAAAGGACCTTGTAGCGGTCACCAAAGGATATCTTGCCCATAACCTTTACATGATTCCCGGGCTCTCCTTCCAGCTGTTTAACGTTGATCACTTTAATTGTGGGGGTGCAACACCCTCTCCCTCAGTGTCCCTGGTCTGCTTAGCATGTCCTGTCCAAACCCCTTAAAGATGTTCCCATTGGAGTCTGAGGCCAGTGTGGGAGGAAAACTGAGGTAGGTTGTCATAGACCAGGAAACATGAAAGCTGATTTCTAACCAGAATTCATCAAGTCACTAGAGTAACAGTGCAGATCATCAGCTGATTTAGAAGCGCTCACTACACACCAGGCATTGAAGTACAGGCCTTCCATGCACAAGCTCTTTAATCCTCACACAAAACTATGGGGCTTCCATTGTCCTTCAAATGAGGTTGTGGTGTAGTAATGCATATATATGGAATCTAGAAAGATAGTTCTGAATCTAGAAAGATAGTATGTGCCAGGCAGCAAAGGAGACACAAACATAAAGATCAGACTTTTGGACACAGTGGGAGAAGGAGAGGGTGGGATGATTTGAGAGAATAGCATTGAAACATACACATTACCCTGTGTAAAACAGACAGTAAGTGGGAGTCTGAAGGATGACGCAGGGCACCCAAAGCCAGTGCTCTGAGGGGTGGGGAGAGGGAGGTGGGAGGCGGTTCAGGAGGGGGGGGGTCACATGTATGCCTGTGGCTGATTCATATTGATGTATGGCAGAGTCCGTCACAATGTTGTAATTATCCTTCAATTAAAAGAAATGAATTAAGTTTTAAAAACTGGGCTTGCTGTTGTAAGTCTCACAAGAGATGTGAAGGCCTCTAGAAACTGTGAAGCATATGATCACAAGGTGTCACTGGTGTTTTTCAATCACTTTTTCTCAGAGAGATCTGAACCCAATCTCTTGTTGGATTTCACCCCGGATACTCTTTTTAGCCTCTGTGGATGCTGCTGCATACGGTGGTGTGTTAGAAAAAGACCATCCATCCATTTATTTGTTGAGCACTTGTTTTGTGTCAGGCAGTGGCCGGGTGCCAGGGGCACACTGGTGAACGAGTCAGAGGCCGCGGCTGGCCTCATGGAGCTCTTGAGGTCGGGAGAGGACAGTTCATCTTGTTCCAGATCCACCGGCAGGGCTGGCCTTTCCGCCAAGCTGAGCTTTCTTAGAGGAAACCCGCCTCCCTCCCATCCACCCCCATTCCCACCCCCCTCACCGCCCCCCACCCCCCGGCACCTGAAAGATGCCTTTGTCTATTAGAGTAGGACTGGAATATCAATGCACTTTACTGAAGGAAGAAACTCAAAATAATCTGATAGGAAAGAGCATCAATTTTGTCAGTGAAAGAGATAGAGTAGTGATCAAAAAAGTAATAGGGACAGTGCCAAAGGAGTTAGTGCGAGATAAGTAGCTTTAAGATGGGACTTTCCTGGTGGCTCAGTCCGTGGTAAGCAATCAGTCTACCAATGTAGGAGACACGGATTTGATCCCTGGGTCAGGAAGATCCCCTGGAGAAGGAAATGGCAACTTATTCCAGTATTCTTGCCTGGAGAATTCCGTGGACTTAGGAGCCTGGCAGGCTACCCATGGGGTTGCAAGAAGGGTTAGACATGACTTAGCGACTAAATGACAACAAAACTTTAAGATAAGAAATCTAACGGTTAGAGGTTGTAATATTTTTTTAAAAAAATTAAAATCTCCTAGGCATGGGATTTGCTTAGGTTTGAGTTTCAGTTCAGGGGGAAGTTAGGCCATCTCATTGCATGAGTCTAAATCTTCTGGATCATTTGTTGTATGGCCACCCTGACCTAAGATAGTTCTTTAAGTGAAATTCTGGCTTATGGTATCTAGTAGCAAATTGAACTGGGAGATATGTTGGTTTGAGAAGTTTTGCTCATTCATTTTTATTTAATTCTTTATTTGAAAAAAAAAAATAGATTTTCAGGACTTCCCTGGGAGTCCAGTGGTTAAGACCCTGGGCTTCCACTGCAGAGGGTGCAGGTTCGATCCCTGGTCAGGATCGCACATGTTGTGTGATGTGGCAAAAAAAATAAAAAAACATTTCCCAGAAATAACAATTCAGGTTAAAGAGAGACATGGAAGAAAAATTATCTTTCTTCCAAGACTCCAGAAGAGTTTGTCTGATGTGAAAAATAAATATTATGATCATGACAAGAAAAATTATAAACTATTGACAAATTTACTTAGACAAAGAAAGCCACTAGCCTTACAGGCAAGCATAAGGGGACCAGATGGCAAAGGGATAAATGAAACTAAAGATAAACTGTTGCGTTGGAAAATAATCTTATTAAAATATAAATGACTCCTCTTGGATAGGGAAGAACAGAGAGAGTGGTCCTGCCTTGGAGCCTCCAAAGAACTCTCAGCCTTTGCTTTATGGGGTAGATCCAGAGTCCAAGGACAGACACCCCACATTGTGCCTGCCGTTACCCCTCCACCTGCCAGGTGGTGAGCGAAAAATGAGATGGGAACCCGAAAGACTTCTGGAAAAGTGCTGCAGAGATTTATAAATATAGAGAAACATTAGACTCAGGACATTGCCCTCCAGGCCCCTGAGAGGAGGGCTGTGCCCCTGGGAACTGTGGCCGAGGCACCTATTTATCATGGGATGTTAGCTCTCTGTCTTCTTGTCCTCATACTTTCCTTGAGTGACGCAATCTTCCACCATTCTGACTGCCTGCGCTCATTTCTTAGGGCGGCCATAACAAAGTACCACATGCTGGGGGCCTTCAACAGCAGGAGTCTACTTTCTCACAGCTCTGGAAGAAGCTGCAAGTGCAAGATCCAGGTGTTGGCAGATGCGGTTTCTTCTGAGGTCCCTGGCCTTCTCTCTGCACCCTCACGTGGTCATTCCTCAGTGTGCACATCTCTGGCGTCTTTGGGTGTGTCCAAATTTCCTCTCTTTGTAAAGACACCAGTGAGGTTGAATTAGTCACTTAGTCATACCTGATTCTTTGCAACCCCATGGACTGTAACCCGCCAGGCTCCTCTGTCCATGGAATTCTCCAGGCAAGAATACTGGAGTGGGTTGCCATTCCCTTCCTCAGGGGATCTTCCCGACCCAGGGATTGAACCTGGGTCTCCTGCATTGCAGGTAGATTCTTTATCATCTGAGCAACTAGGGCCCACCCTAAATGGCCTCATTTTAATTTATTTCCCTAAGGACCTTAACTCCAAATCTGGTCACCTTCTGGGGTACTGAGGGTTAGGGTGCCAATATGTGAATTTGCAGGTGCAAAATGTAGTCCATAACACTGCTTTCAAACACATCTCATGTAGGAGGTGGGATGGTAGGTGTAATGGGTAGATTTGAGTTTTGATCCCTGCTAGACTGTTGAGTTCAAACTCGACAGTCTATGACCTAACTAGGTTTATAATCTGGGGCAAGTTTTGTAACCTCTCTGACCATCAGTTTCTTTCTTTGTATCGCAGGCACTCTAAGGGCTTGTGAGGATGGAGGAGTTATTACAGAGGTAGTGTCTGGCACGTGGGGAGTGCTGGGTATTAACATTAATCATCATTTTGCTCAATAGTCAGCTTCCAAGTCTCTCTCTCTCCATGAGCTCTCTCACCTTCTGTACAAATGCATCGCCCCCTTTTCATGCAAATGCCGCACACTCGCTCTCTCCTCCAAAGACACTGGCTTGAGTATCCTGATGGATCTGGTTCAAATAAGACAAAGCCCTTGAACCCTGATGTCACAACTGGGGGATTCAGGCAAGTAAACCCCAAACCTCAATAGGACATAATCAGTATGTGTGTAACTCAGTTTTAAAACATGTACAAGATGCTATTAGAGTCCGTGGAAGGGAGGAGACAATACATCCTGAGAGAGAGAGCAGCGGGAAGGGGATGATGAGGAAGGGATAAGAAAAGTTTCACAGAATAGAAAGTGTAAGTTGAGACTTGAGGAGTGAATAGAACTCACCAACCAGACAGAAAGGGGAAGGGCAGAGACCTGTCTTCTTTGAAGTCTAGGCTGTTCTGCCTTTCCTTCTGCCCCCTTCCCACCCTTCCTGGTCCCCTTGCTCCTGGTGGGTTGATATTAAAGTCTTGCTGCTTCCTCCTCTGGTCCAACGAGGACTTGGACATTTGGCTCACAGCCACCCTTTCCAATACTGCTGTGATTTTACAACTGCTCCAATGGCCATTTAAAACTCCAAGATGCAAATTTATGTTCCCATCCTTCCAACTCCCATTTCTGTCTCCCCACCTGGTCCTTAACCTCATGAAGACTTCTATTTATGTAAGTCAGAGTTGAGCCACCCTTTAAGCTCTGGATGGATTTGCAACTTTAAGAACTTTCATGGCCACCCTCTACTTACAAAATACAGACAAACACTTGAACCCTCTGCTTACTGCTTGCTGTTATTTTTCAGCCACTAAGTCATGTCTGACTCTTTGTAACCCCGTGGACTGTAGCATGCCAGGCTCCTCTGTCTTCCACTATCTCACAGAGTTTGCTCAAATTCATGTCCGTTGAGTCAGTGATGCTATTGAACCATCTCATCCTCTGCCATCCCCTTTCTCCTTTTTGTCTCCCATCTTTCCCAGCATCAGGGTCTTTTCCAGTGAGTTGACTCTTCAGATCAGGTGGCCAAAGTATTGGAGCTTCAGCTTCAGCATCAGTTCTTCCAATGAATATTCAGGATTTATTTCCTTTAGGATAGACTGACTTGATCTCCTCTCAGTCCAAGGGGCTCTCAAGAGTCTTATCCAACACCACAATTTAAAAGCATCAATTCTTTGGCCTTCAGCCTCTTGCTTGCTAGATGTACCCTAAGATTTTCTCTTGTCTTAAAGTCCACTGCCATCATCCTGGTCCATTCCTCCCTTCTCTCTAGGCTAGCTTATTACACTGATCTTCCATGGCTCCCACATCCATTGCTGCCTCTCTCGTTTAGTCGCCATACTGGAGCCAGAGTGCTCTTCCTGAAAGACAGGTCTGGCTGCAGCACCTGCCCTACATTCTGAAGGACTGGAAGAGCTTCCTGTGGAGTCCTGTCCCAAGGCTACAGACATGGAGCCCAGAACCAAGGTCATCTCTGAAGCTGACCGAGCCCCTTTGTAACCATTGGCAAAAGCACTCCCCGCAACCTGCCATCATCACCAGCAGGCTTCTTGACCCTGAATTAGGCAGAAATGCCCACTCCAGTACTTACTCTATAGTGCCCTAACCAGTCACCTAACGCTGCCCTTCCAGCAGAAATTTTCTTTGCCTTGAGGCTATAAAAATTGGACACTAACCAGGAAAAGCCAGCTCTTCCTGATCTGTCATGAGGCAGCCTGCTGTGCTCGCAACACCCACATTATCTCTGCTCCATTGCTCTTAATAAACTCACTCCCTTCTGAAATGCTCTGTTGGAAAATTCTTTTCCAACCTGCGTTTGGACCGCCACGACACTTCCTGTTGCTCTTATGATGGAGACCAGAATTGTACCAAACCTCCACCCATGTGTCATCACTGTTCTCCAACCCCTGCCATTCTCTCTGCATTGTCTGTGCTTGACTACACTGGCCTTTTTTTAGTTTCTCCAATGATCAAATTGGGCTTCCCTTGTGGTTCAGATGGTAAAGAATCTGCCTGCAATGCAGGAGACCTGGGTTTGATCCCAGGTCTAGAAGATCCCCTGGAGAAGGGCACGGCAACCCACTCTCGTGTTCTTGCCCGGAGCATCTCATGGACAGAGGAGCCTGGCAGGCTGCTGTGCATGGGCTCACAAGGAGTCGGACACGACTGACCACTCATGCTGCTACTACTGATGACCAGCTAGACTTTCCCTCCAGGCACAGAGGCCCTGCCATGCCAGTTTCTCTATCTGGGCAGACCTGGTTCACTTGGTCATCCGATTGCCTCAATCGTTATTTCATGCCTCATTAAATGGATTCCTCATTTCTGCTTTCAGAGGATCTTAACATAGCAGTCATTCTGTATTTGTTTTATGGTACTTTGCTCATTCTCTCTTTCTACCTCTAAATGAATTGAACAAGTTCCTTCCTTGTTCCACAGGGAAGGACAGGGAAGCCTGGTGTGCTACAGTCCATGGAGTCACAAAGAGCTGAACACAACTTAGCAACTGAGCAACAACTACTTCTAACTGAGAAGTTTCATGAAGATCAGATGATTTCCTCTCATCGTGGTACCTTCACTGTTGATGGGAATGGTTGACACAGGATGTCCTTAGAACAGATGTCTCTATGCTGAGCACTTAACACTGAGCCTAGCACACAGTAGGTATTCTGCCAATGTTACTGAAAGGGTGACTCAGTATGTGAGTGATGGATGTCCTGACACCTTTTGTAATCCCTTGGAGGACACTAGAAAACTTTCCAAAGATGTTCACTCTCCTTTTAAAAATGACTTAGTTTTCATTAAAACATTCATCATGGACAAGGCAGAATATGTCACAGAGCAGATACAGTTCAAATAATTGTTTCATCCCACTGGGAGATTTATTTACTGGAAAAAGCATGACCAAAAAAAAAAAAAAGGGGGTACACTGAGTGACAGTGGTTAATTCCCACAGCTCCTCAAGAGTTGACCCAAGCAACCTCTGGACTCCGCCCAGTGTGAGTAATCTAATGTGGAAAACATTATATTGTGAACTGGCTGTGTTTTGATGCTTTCACTTTTCCATTGTATTTTCCAGAATTCAAAATATTATACCAGAATCGTCTGTAAGTGAATGAGATCATTTTCTTCCCAGTCTGTCTTTGACTAGCGGTCTCCTACTGTGATGGGTGTTGATGGCGTGTCACCCAGGATTCTCACAGGGTAGAGGTTGCTAAGCACTGAGAATTGTCTGCCGGAGGTTGTCGAATCTTCTCTTGTGGAAGAGAAAGGAGCTGTCTATTAAACACGGGAATTCGTTGGTTCCTCAGGGTTAGGTTAAACGTTCTCCTGCTGATGGGGAGTGAAATGATTCCATGAGTTCCCCAGTCTCTCTCTCTGCATTATGATTCCGTGATCCTATTAATGTTTGACAGGAGGGCAAGTCTAGATGTGCAATTCCATATAACCCCTGAGTTTCCTCCTGGGGATGAAACTGAATAGAAAATGGAGTATATCATAGTGATGGGAATCTGGCTGTGAGCTTTGGAATAGTAACTAGCTGCACAGCTTCGTCTCCTAGGGAACAAGCAAAGCGCGATGAGGATCTTGGAGGGCTTATGCTATGGACTCAAAATTTATCTGGGTTTGGCTTCACGGTGGGAGGGAATGCATGTGATATTTCATCTGTGAGCCTGGGAACACTGACAAATGGTGTGCTAAGTGATTTAAGAAACCAACAGCGCATAAACCGGAAGGATCAAGGTGCAGCCACCGCTTTATGTTAGGTGGGAATGTGGGTCGGTGGGCTGTGGAAAGTTTTAGGTTGTTTTGCCCACAATGCTAACTGTCAGGATGATTCATGGGAAAAAGAGACAGCCAAACATCTGCCCATTTAGTTTAGATGATGCAAAACACAGAGATATTTGGAAACATGTGAATGTCTGATACTGCACTGACAAACTTTCTGGATGAAGTGTTGTGTGGGGTTGGGTTTTTTTTAATTCTTTATTTTGGTGCTGCATAAATCATCTTTGAAAATTTTCTTTATTCTGTGTAATTTGGATTTGCATTGCATTTCAAACCATAACTTATGGGTACCCAGAGGGTTGGGTTTTTTGTTTGTTTGCGGGGGGTTTGTAATAAACATTTTCGGGTTCTATTATGGAATTTTTCCCAAGAGAAAGGGTATCGACACTTCACCATGACCTCTCAGCACCAGCCTCCACGGGTGGCCATGCCCTCCTCCCTACAGCATCTTCTTCTCCTGACAGCACCCCGGCTGTTCTTGCATGGCTCTGGACCTTGCAGCCCAGATGACCGCAGATCCTAAGAGCAATCTGACTTCTTGTGTTGGTCTCTCTGTGCTAGTTCTTCTCTCTCTGTCTAGCTCTCTCTTTTTCTCTTCTCATCCTCTAATAATTTCCTTGATGATTCTACGCATGCCCTTGAAGACAAGTACTATCAATAGGCAGACAGCGTCCAAATTTATATCTTTGACCCATTTCTCCCAGCTGAGCTCAAACAATAAGTCGAATTTCCCAAGTGGAATTTTCACTCAGATGTCTCAGAGGTGTATCAAAGGCAACATGTCCAAAAGAGAAACTATGACCTTCTTCCCCAAACCTGCTGTCTATTCAGAGCTAATGATCCCACTATCCACCAGAAACCAGGGTCATCTTTGGATCCTCATCTGTCCCACCTTTCACATTCCAGTCATCACACATACACCCTGAACATATTTCATGATTGTTCCTTCCCTCCCCTTCCAATGTCATCCCTCGGTCTAGGCCAACATCCCTGCTGACCGAGATGACTGGAATATCCTTCTAACTGGTGCCCAGCATTTGCCTCTGCCCTCTAATGATGTATTCTCAATACCAGGTAGAGAACTCTTATAGAAATGCAAATCAGATCATGTTGCTGCTCTGCTCAAAGCTCTTCTAGGATCCCCTACCACTGTGGGAGCAGCAGGAAGAATGGGCTTGTAGGAAGAGACTGTGAATTATGTCTTAGAAGTGTTGAGCTTGAAACGCCTGTGGGGCATTCAGTTGGGGTCTGCTGGGCAGATGCAGAGATGTCCTAGTAGGAGATGTAACTACGGTAGGGGCTGCTTGCTGTAAAAAAGAACCAAATGGAGACATTATAAAAGTAAACTAGAAGGCTTCCCCGGAGAAGGCAATGGCACCCCACTCCAGTACTCTTGCCTGGAAAATCCCATGGATGGAGGAGCCTGGAAGGCTGCAGTCCATGGGGTCGCTAAGAGTCGTACACGACTGAGTGACTTCCCTTTCAGTTTTCACTTTCCACTTTCATGCATTGGAGAAGGAAATGGCAACCCACTCCAGTGTTCTTGCCTGGAGAATCCCAGGGACGGGGGAGCCTGGTGGGCTGCCGTCTATGGGGTCGCACAGAGTCGGACACGACTGAAGCAACTTAGCAGCAGCAGCAGAAGGCTTCCCTGGTGACTCAATGGTGAAGGACAGAGGAGCCTGTCCATGGGATCCCAAAGTGTCGGATACAATATAGTGACTGAACAACAATAAAGAAGGTCCAGTAAGGGCTCACAAGATGACAACCACCCTTAG
Organism: Bos indicus; assembly: GCF_029378745.1. Taxonomy (NCBI): domain Eukaryota; kingdom Metazoa; phylum Chordata; class Mammalia; order Artiodactyla; family Bovidae; genus Bos; species Bos indicus. Next base: position 20,481,502 of record NC_091771.1, on the reverse strand, counting down.
GTGTGACCATAGCATTCTAGAGGCTGTAAAGGGCAGGGAGCTCTAAGTCACTGGTGTCCCCAGAACTAACCGGTGACTTAGTGGCTGTTTTGTATATACCCAACTCACAAGAGATTGATGTACAATCATGATATCAATTCATTCATTAATTTAGAGTGAGAAATAGAAATACCAAAAATTCTCCCCAAGACTTAAGTTCACCACTCGATACTTTCTCTAAGACAAATTATAACCAGCAGGCTGTTTGGTGAGCTTAAAAGCCAAGGTAGGGAAATAAGATGAATGGTTCTTATTGAATTGTCGGCCCAGAAATTCATGTACATGTTTCCAGATACTGTTGAGGCTGTGTCTTGAAGTTGTTGGTGCATAGGTAAGGTTGGGATAAAAACAGTGGAGCTGTTTTTTGTTTTGTTTTGTTTTGTTTTGTTTTTAATTTTATGGAAGTATAGTTGATTTACAATGCCATATGTTAATTTCTGCTGTACAGCAAATTGACTCAGTTATACATATATATTCTTTTTCATATTTGTTTCCATTATGGTTTATCACGGGATATTGAATATCCTGTGCTGAACAGTAGGACCTTGTTGTTTATGCATCCTGTATTTGCATGCATCCATGCTAAATTGCTTCAGTTGTGTCTGATTCTTTAGGACCCCGTGGACTGTAGCCTGCCTGGCTACTCTGTCCACAGGGACTCTCTAGGCATGAATACTGGAGTGGGTTACCATGCCCTCCTCCAGGGGATCTTCCTGACCTAGGGATCAAACTCACGTATCTTAGTCTCCTGTATTGCAGGTGGATTCTTTACCACTAGCTAGTTTATATCTGCTAATCCCAAACTCCTAATCCTTCCCTCTCTCGCCCCGTACTTTGGCAACCATAAATCTGTTCTCTATGTCTGTGAGTCTGTTTCTGTAACTGTTTTTATTTATATATATGAGAATTATTCTCTACAAATGGTTTTTGCTCCCTTGTTAAAAAAAAAAAAAAAGAAAGGGTGGGGGGGGGGCGTACAAATAACCAAAAGAAAACACAAGGCTATGGAAATGTTCAGAATTTAGGTAGAAGTATTTAGCTCAAAATGTATCATAATTCCAAAGGTAACTTTGGACTCTCCATAGGAGCCAGCCGGAAGGATGCTATAATTTATTAAACTTTCGCCCTGAGAAAGATAAAGCAGTTTAGTGAATAGTCATTTGATTTCTCCTTTCTGCTAGAGTCTCAGGAAAAAAATACCCAAGAGAGATAAGCACCAATGCTTCTGAGGCAGTTGCCTTGGGGGAAAAGAAGCCGTGCAGAGCAAGTTTGGTTCTAATGAGCAGAAATTGGGAGAGGCAATAAATTTACTCAGAACTGAGATTTGTATTCCTCTAGAGCCTTTCTCAACTTCCCTTTCACTTTTCACTTTCATGCATTGGAGAAGGAAATGGCAACCCACTCCAGTGTTCTTGCCTGGAGAATCCCAAGGACGGGGGAGCCTGGTGGGCTTCCGTCTCTGGGGTCGCACAGAGTCGGACATGACTGAAGCAACTTAGCAGCAGCAGCAGCAGCAGAGCCTTTCTCAGAGAAGGCAATGGCAACCCACTCCAGTGTTCTTGCCTGGAGAATCCCAGGGATGGGGGAGCCTGGTGGGCTGCCGTCTCTGGGGTCGAACAGAGTCGGACACGACTGAAGTGACTTAGCAGCAGCAGCAGCGCCTTTCTCGGAGAAGGCGATGGCACCCCACTCCAGGACTCTTGCCTGGAAAATCCCATGGACGGAGGAGCCTGGTAGGCTGCAGTCCATGGGGTCGCTAAGAGTCGGACACGACTGAGTGACTTCACTTTCACTTTTCTCTTTCACGCATTGGAGAAGGAAATGGTAACCCACTCCAGTACTCTTGCCTGGAGAATCCCAGGGATGGCAGAGCCTGGTGGGCTGCTGTCTATGGGGTCGCACAGAGCCGGACACGACTGAAGCGACTTAGCAGCAGCAGCAGCAGCAGCAGCAGTGCCTTTCTGCCCATTATGATGATGTCAAGAATTTAATTCTGAGCCTGGCTTATTCAGTACATTAACTCATTACTTACTTACAACTTTGTGAGGTATATGCTCTGTGTGTGTTTGTGCTAAGTCTCTTCAGTCATGTCCAACTCTTTGAGACCCTACAAACTGTAGCCTGCCAGGCTCCTCTGTCCATGGAGTTCTCCAGGCAAGAATACTGGAGTGGGTTGCCATTTCCTCCTTCAGGAAATCTTCCTGACCCAGGGATCGAAACCACATCTCTAATGTCTCCTGCATTGACAGGTGGGTTCTTTACCACTAGTACCACCCGGGAAGCCTGCTGGATGCTCTATGTATCCCTAACCTGCAGGTAAGAAAATGGAGGTACAGGGAGGCAGGGAGCTTACTGAAGGGACAGAACCAGTAAGTGGCTAAGCAGCGATTTTCGCCCAGCTGGTTTGATTCCTGAGTTCACCGTCTCAAGATCCCCACCTCTTCCTTTTGCTACATAGATCATTCCTGAAATGAACACAGGACACTGAAGTGAGAGTCCCAAGTCTATGACCCATGGTCCCAGAAGAGGTGATCACATCACATCTGTAATAAGTCACAATCAGTTTGAGGACACATATGCCTGCACCCCGGACTTCCCTGGTGGCTCAGATGGTAAAGTGTCTGTCTACAATGTGGGAGACCTGAGTTGGATCCCTGGGTCAGGAGGATTCCCTGGAGAAGGAAATGGCAACCCACTCCAGTACTCTTGCCTAGAAAATCCCATGGATGGAGGAGCCTGGTATACATGGGGTCGCAAAGAGTCTGACGACTGAGCGACTTCGCTTTCACTTTCATGCCTGCACCCATAGTCAGTGGGGAGGGGGCTTCCACCTGAGGACCAGGCTAGGAGAGGGGGCTGAGGTGGGGGCTGGGACATTGGTGCCTTTTCTATTTTTTCGTTCTTACCCACATACCAAAAGATGAGATTCTTTCTTAAGCACCCCAGCTCTGGACGGCAAACTGAGGGGAGGGTTGTAGGTGGTGATGGGGAAACAGAGCGTGAAGCTTGGAGATGAGCTCTCAGGTCAGAACACACAGGTTCCCTCCCCCTGGTCTGTGCAGGGCTGCACCGTCTGGTTGCTCTTCCTACCGACCACAGCCTTCTATTAGAGTCTTTCTTTGGAGAGAGCAAAATACAATTGCTTGGATTTCAGCTTTTTAAAAACTTTTTTATTTTATCTTGGAGTGTAGCCCATTCACAATGCGGTGCTAATTTCAGGTGGACAGCAAAGGGACTCAGCCATACGCACGCATCTATCCATTGGGATTTCAGCTTTCTTAGCTAAAAATCTCACCTCTCTGGTGCTGCCTAGAGAAGAAGGCACTCCCAAGGCAGCGTAGCTGGGCTTGAACACATGCAAATAGCATCAATTGTATGTTTCTACACAATCTCTTCATTTTCTTCTATATATGTTTAACATACTGTGCTCTTGGTTCTTCTGTTTAATACTCAGCAGGTGACATTACTTATAAATTACAGTGATGATGGGGGTGGATTGCCTCCCTTCTCTCTGTGGATTAATGTAGGAAGAGTGTTGTGAGCATTTAAGCGAGAGCCAGTGTCTAGGGAGAAGGAAATGGCAACCCACTCCAGTGTTCTTGCCTGGAGAATCCCAGGGACAGGGGAACCTGGTGGGCTGCCGTCTATGGGGTCTCACAGAGTCGGACACGACTGAAGTGACTTAGCAGCAGCAGCAGCAGCAGCAGCAGCAGCAGCAGCGTCTAGGGAAAGAGAAAGGAAACAAAGCAGCCTTGGGAACTTTAAGGGAGAAGTTCAGGAAAGAGGAGACCAGGAAAGATCGTAGCTTAGTGGGAGACTGTGCTATGGCAGCCAGAGGTGAGAGTTTGGGGAACATGCATAGTCATCAAGAGTGTCAGGATATTCATATAATAATGCATATATGTGGAATCTAGAAAAACAGTATAGATGATCTTATTTGCAAAGCAGAAAGAGAGACACAGACAGAGAGAACAAACATATGGGTATCAAGGGGAGGGGAGTAGGAAGAACTGGGAGACTGGGATTAACATTGACTATTGACACTAGGTATAAAATAGATAACTAATGAGAACCTAGTGTACAGCACAGGGAACTCTACTCAGTGCTCTATGGTGACCTAAATAGGAAAGAAATCCAAAAAAGAGGGGATATATGTATAGTTGTCAATTCTAAAGGAAATCAACCCTGTATGTCCATTGGAAAGACTGATGCTGAAGTTAAAGCTCCAATACTTTGGCCACCTGATGCGAAGAGCCAACTCACTGGAAAAGTCCCTGATGCTGGGAAACATTGAGGGCAGGAGGAGAAGGGGGTGGCAGAGGATGAGATGGTTAGATGGCATCACCAACTCAATGAATATGAATTTGAGCAAACTTCCAGGAGAAGGACCGGGGAGCCTGGTGTGCTACAGTCCATGGGTCACAGAGAGTCAGACACAACTTAGCAAGTGAACAACAATCTATAGCTTGTTCACTTTGCTGTATAGTAAAAGCTAACACAACATTGTAAAGAACTTAATACTCCAGCAAAAATTAATGATAAAGAAGAGTGTCAGATACTATGTGGAGGGCACATTGGATGAGATGCACGGAGAAGGTGCTATGAATCATAAAGCCCTGATTCAGGGCTTTCACTGTAGAAAGTGAAACAAGGGGTCATCACAGTGATGGGGATACTGAGAATCAGGTGACGGGTATGTTTGTTGATTTCAGTCCAGGGGTGGCAGACCCAAATCAGACTGGAGAACTAGGCAGTATGAACTTGAACCCAGGTGTGTGAGCTAAGCCATGACTATATTAGGTGTTGGCCAAGTGTTCTTATTGGGATAATGTCCAAACAAAAGGGCTCAAAACTTATGGCTCAGGGTTATTTGCAAAATTGGCCTGTGTATTTATGACTTGTTGAAAAGCAACTTCAATTGTCAGAGGGATCACCCAGGCTTTCCTGGAAGGATCACCTCAATTCTTTTGGGTAGTAACCTCAGCTCCAGGGCCCTTCAAACAGTAATCTCCATTTGCTTGAAATAATGAAATTATTTACTTGGTTAGAGTCTTTCATCCTGGATATTAAACAAACAGTGATGTAGATCAAACCTATTATGTTCAAATTCTATGTCAAGTTCGGAAGTGAATATGTATATTTAAAATATAAAGCTGAAAATAATCCAGCATATTATTTGATCAACACACTCCCAACCCAGGACCTTTGTACTTGCTACTCTTGTGCCTCAAAATCTTATTACCAGTAGCCTCATCTCTTGCTTTCAATCTTTATTCAAATACCAACTTATCAATAAAACTTTCCCTAATCACCTTTTTCGGAGAAGGCAATGGCACCCCACTCCAGTACTCTTGCCTGGAAAATCCCATGGACGGAGGGGCCTGGTGGGCTGCAGTCCATGGGGTCGCTAGGAGTCGGACACGACTGAGCGACTTCACTTTATTTTTTCACTTTCCACTTTCATGCATTGGAGAAGGAAATGGCAACCCACTCCAGTGTTCTTGCCTGGAGAATCCCAGGCACGGGGGAGCCTGGTGGGCTGCCGTCTATGGGGTCCCACAGAGTCGGACACGACTGAAGCGACTTAGCAGCAGCAATCACCTTTTTAAAAATTGTACTTCACCCCTCTCCCACTCTGCTGAATTCTTTTCAAGCACCAGCCATCACTGTACAAACTATATATTTTAGCTGTTTATTTGCCCCCACTGGGCATCGGGCCCTAGTGCTTGCTCCAGAGCTACAGATAAAGTGATAAATAGAACAGACACGCTTCGTAGAACTGCTTGGGGGTCAGAATGAATTTACAAGGGCATGGTCGACTAGCAAAAGATAACTGAAAGATCTTCTCAGGAACAATACAAGCGAAGAAGAATAAAATTGCCTAAAAGGATTTCAGTCTTCTTAACATAAATTGAGTGTTTTTATTAAGTTATTCTAAGTTATTGGGTTAGTAATGTGGCTTCATACACATGCCACTTATATAATGCTATAAACCAGTCTTATCTCAATTTTTTTAACTGATGTAATCAAATGAAGGACACTCTCAGTAAAAAAAGATATGCATATGGTAATATGCATAATATGGTAATAACATTTGAAATAGAACCAAACCATTTACAATGAAAAATGAGGCTCTTTTCCACTTAAATTTCTCGTCCTTTCAACCTAACTTCCTTCCATGTTTCTTTCTGCTTCCTTTAGACATTTTCCATGCATGGCAACCACTCCAGCATTCTTGCCTGGGAAATTCCACAGACAGAGGAGCCTGGCGGGCTACAGTCCATGGGGTCACAAAGAGTCGGGCGCAACCGAGGAACACTTCATACATATACTCACATACATGAATATATTATTTTAAGCCAATTTTCAATATTACAGACTGTGTTGCCTTGATTTTTTTTTCTTCCTTTTTTTCCCCTTACCACTCTATGCAACTGTGGGATCTTAGTTCTTCTACCAGAGATTGAACCCAGCCCCAGCCTGTGAAAGTGTTCAGTCCTAACCACTGGGGCATTCCAGGCTTGATTTGTTTCATTTAATGTATTTTAGGGATGTTTTTTGGGAATATATTACAGGCTTGCCTCCCTTTTAAATAGCCTTTCTTTTAATATTTCCTTGCAGGATGGCCACAAATTAGTAACTTATTGATTAATGCAAACAATACCTGGGTGAACATCCTTATAACCTTATTTGTTCATTTATCTGCGTGTAGCTATCCCTGTAGGGCAAGTTGTTAGAAATAGAATTGCTGATAAGAGGCTATGAGCCTGTATGACTCAAGAGTTTAAAGTCTTTCTTCCTCAAATTTGAATGAAGGTAAAACTTGATCCTACTGCTAACATTTCCCACTGTGTTCATCCAATGTAGGGTTTGATGCCTTATCCCTTGCTGCCCAATTTCCTATCCTAATAATGAAGATGCTTAATAGCTATGCAAATACACTGGAGATGTAATTTATTAAAGTAGCTCCAGAAAGTACCACTTACGTGCTGGGAGAATTGACTTAATAATGCAATTTCACAAGCCTTTATTAAAGGCTCAATTCTTGGGCCTGCTTCATCCTTCTGTGTGTGTTTGGGTCACAGGCGCGGTCCTCAGCCAAGGCGGCGAAGAGAACAGGACGGAGGGTGCCAGCCAGCCTTCCGTCTGAAAATGGGGCAGTGTGGAGCCTGCTGGACCTGCTTTTAGCGGCCAGCAGGAGCATTGTCTGTGGACACAAATTAAGTCGAGTCAGGAAAACCCCTCTCTCCTAGGGAATCGTGAGGGCACTCAGCCCCTTCCAGAACATCCAGGCTTGCTCCACCTCTGCCGGGTGGGATGACCCATATGGAAATGCTAGAAGAGAACGTTAGAGCAGGGAGAGCAACCTGTGGCTCTTAGAACATCACAGGCGTGCCTTAAAGGAACCTTGGAGGAAAAGCTGCCAATAAAGTCAAACTTACTATGTTTTGTTTTTATAAAATTCTAGTTTGTCTGTTGTATCATTTTCTATATGTTTTCTGTTCTTTCAGAGAGCCTGGAGTTTGTCTTTTATTTTATTCAAACATAGTAAGCACGGTTACTTTAAAGACTCTGGTAATTCTCATATCTGGGCTTCCCTGGTGGCTCAGTGGTAAAGAATCTGCCTGCCAATGTAGGAGACATGGGTTCGATCATTGGTTCAGGATGATCCCCTGGAGAAGGAAATGGCAACCCACCCTAGTAGTCTTGCCTGGGAAATCCCATGGACAGAGGAGCCTGGCGGGCCACAGTCCTTGGGGTTGCAGTACAGTTCCCATATCTAAGCCTTGTGAATTGTGTTTTCTGTTGCTTCTGCTGGTTCTTCTTAGCTTCCTTGTGTGCCCAGTTATTTTTGACTGGATACTGGATGTTTTATTTGGAAAAATATGTAGGAATGAAATTTAATTCATTAATGAATTAAGAGAACTCCATCTAGATAAAATTTGTCACTGCTTCTGCCTGGCACCAGGGTGCTACCAGCTTGGGAGTAACTTAAATCAAGTTCAAGGTTTGAGATTCACTAGATGACCCAGAAATAAATTTCAAGTGTAATTCCATGAGAGGACTGATTCATTCCTGGGCCAGCCTTATCTCATTAGACCCTTTAACCTCTCAACTTTCTGTGGGGGAGAGTTTTTTTGTTATATCCCCATAATGTTTACATTCTCCAGGAGAATGTTCTGGCTTAGACACGTATTCTCAGGTGAAAGATGTCTCTCTTTTTTCCCCCTCCTTTTTATTCCTGAATTATAATTTCTCTTTGGTTTTTGTAATTCCCCATTATCTTATTAGCTCTTAGATTTAAAAAAATATCTTGTCCAATAATTTTTTGTTGTTAGGTCTGGTTTCATAAGATCACCCATTGTTACTGGAAAGAAGGAGTCCTTTTGGACATATTTTGAAGGTAAACCCAATAGGTCTCTAATTGAGTGGAAGAAGTATGTAACAGAAAGAGGAGTTGAGGATGACTGGGAGGTTTTTGACCTGAATGTTTAAGAATGGAGAAACCAATAACTTAACTGAGAAAGACTGAAGAGGGAGCAGATGAAAAATGATCAGGAACTTGTTTGGGGGGATGTGAAGACCCCAGATGGGCACCCAGGTAGGAAAATTGAGTAGGCAGCTGAGTATATTAGCTTGGAGTTCAAGGAAGAGCTAAGCTGGACAGAGGAGATTTGGAGCCCTCAATGTATATGTATATTTAAAATTGTGAGGTTGAAATCACCACAGGAATAGACACAGATAGAGAAGAGGTCCAAAGACCTTGTAGACATTTAGGAAATATTAATTTTCTACCCTCCTCAATAGGTATGATGTATATTTTTTAAGATTTTTTTTTCATGTGAACCATTTTAAAAATATTGAATTTGTTGCAATATTGTTTCTGCTTTATGTTTTGATTTTTTGGCCGTGCAGCATGTGGATTCTAAGCTCCCTGACCAGGGATTGAACCGGCACCCCCTGTGTTGGAAGTCAAAGTCCAACTGGACCACCAGGTATGATGAATTGCCAGATATAAACATGGAAAGTTTTTTTTCTTTTTTTCACTGCAGACTAATATAACAAATGAAAAAATTTAGACAGAAAGAATTTGTCACCATGTCCTGTCACCCTACTTCCTTACTGTCTTCTTCCCACCCCCACCACACTAACTAGCCTGGACTCCCAACATTTCTCAGTTGTGTTACCCCACAGCCTCAGAGCAATGCTTCCTGATTCTAGCCCTTTTTATGTTTCCTTCACATCAGGAACAGAATGATGCTCTTGCAACCTAAGGGTGATTGCTGACTGTCTGATTTTGAAGTGGCAGTCATAGTTTAATATTTATTAACATCATTTTTACCAATTTAGATGAACAAGACTATACAAGTGATTAGGGTTTCATAAAGTGAGGAAGCAAGGCAAATTTGGCTAAGAATATATGAGTGGAAGTACAGCGTTTCGGACAGAATACTGGAGTGGGTAGCCTCTCCCTTCTCCAGGGAATCTTCCCAACCCAGGGATCGAATCTAGGCCTCCTGCCTTGAAGGTGGATTGTTTATCATCTGAGCCCCCAGGGAAGCCCAAGAATACTGGAGTGGGTAACCTATTGCTTCTCCAGTGGATCTTCCCAGCCCAGGAATCCAACCAGAGTCTCCTGCATTGCAGGTGGATTTTTTTTTTTTTTTTTTTTTTTACCAGCTGGGTTACCAGGGAAACCCAGTTATTTCTTGCTCATTACAAATCATGTTTGGCAATTAGGAAACAGACCATAAATAAAAATAGGAATTTTTCTCAATTCTATGCCCCCTCACCACTCAGGTTTGGTTCTATACATATGTCCATTTCTAGAACAAAAGGACCTGCATTTTCCTGCCTCACAGTCAGAAGAAAAGGAGTTGGTTATGCAGGGAGAATGCAAATCTCTGCAAAGAGATCCTTTGAAAATAAAACTTATTCTTGCCTCCCAAGGATAAGTTGGATGTGGGCCTGAGTGAAGACAGGAGAGCCAAGTAGATGACCTTTCTTTTTTCCTGGACAATATTGGTTTAATTTTGGAGTATATTTCTGCAATAATTCATCAGGGCAGAGGAATTATATTTCTTTTCATCACTTTTGTTTAAAATTCAATGATCCAGGCTATCTCCACTTCAATTTATATTTTTGTTTCTTTTATCTTTTGACCCACACAGAAGCTAGGTCAAAAGAAAAGACAAACATGAAATTATCAAAACAAAATGCTGTTTTGGATTCACAGACATAGAGGACATACTTGTGGTTGCCAAGAGGGTGGAGACTGGGAGAAGGATGGAGTCGGAGTTTTGGGATTAGCAGAGGCATCCATACAGAGATGGATAAACAACACGGTCCTACTGTGTAACACAGGGAACTGTATTCAAAATCCTGTGATAAACCATGATGGAAAAGAATATGTTAAAAAAATGCATGAAAGTGAAAGTGTTAGTCGCTCAGTCGTGTCCGACTCTTTGCAACCCCAGGGACTATAGACTGCCAGGCTCCTCTGTCCATGGAATTCTCTAAGCAAGAACACTGGAGTGGGTAGCCATTCCCTTCTCCAGAGGATTATCCCCACACGGGGATCAAATCCAGGTCTCCCACATTGGAGGCAGATTCTTTACCATCTGAGTCACCAGGGAAGCCCAAAAGAATGTGTATATATGTATAGCTGAATTACTTTGCTGTAGAGAAGGAAATGGCAACCCACTCCAGTACTCTTGCCTGGAGAATCCCATGGACGCAGGAGCCTGGTGGGCTGCCATCTATGGGGTCGCACAGAGTCGGACACGACTGAAGCGACTTAGCAGCAGCAGCAGCAACAGTAGAAACTAACACAACTTTGTAAATCAGCTATACTTCCATAAAAAAATAAATGCATAAACAAAGGAGTAAATGCTGTTTTTAAGATAAGTACTTCAGTAGAAGGGTTTATAACCAATGCTGATCCTTACTATAACTAAAGTGTATTTGGTGTTTACTTGAAGCTAGGCTCTGTGCTAAGCCCTTCACATAGATGATGTCATATACCCCTCATCACAACCCTTGGGGGCAGATATTTTATTACCCCCGTATTAGAGATGAGGCACAAAGGGAGAAAGTAATTTGTTCCGAGCTAGTCAGGAAGCAGTGGAATGCCAGAGCTTCACATCTAACCTCTCTGCTGTTAAGTCCCACAGGATGGACAACTGCCCTCTTCAACTGTAGTAAATTCATATAGTTTTTGTACACTGAGGCCCAGTGATGCAAAAACTTGGGTCAGCATTTGATAAACGGGGTGCATACACAGCTTGATTTCTAGTGGCTTCTTTCTCAAATCCTTTTCCTCAGAATGCCTTGTTGTTTCCTAACCTTGGTCTCATCCCTTACTGATATGTTTTCCTGTCTTGATTCTTGAAATTCTGCAGCACACTTGACTTTGGTTTCAAAGGATACTCTGGCTTTGGGGGAGCAGGAGCTGGGAGAAGAGTGGAGTTTCCTTACACGAGAGCTGGGAGAACTTGAGTGTGGTCTTGAGGAGAGGAGGGTCAATCAGGGACTCCCACAGACCAAGGAGCCTGGCAGGCTATAGTCCATGGGGCTGCAGAGAGTTGGGCATGACTGAGCAACACAGCCGCATAACATCCTCAGTAATGACCTCAGCTGCGATGACATGCTTAGGTAACTTGCTTTCCTGTGGAAACTGATGAAAGGCTGAGTTGACATTTTGGTTGATTTCAGCCTGAATCAAGATCAACAGGCATGGATGGGGGAACACAAGCCTGACAGACAGAAGATGTTTGCTCAGGCAGTGGGAAACTGGCTTTCAGGGTGTCAAATATGGAACAGTTCCTGATGTTGGCCTAGTCCAGGGTCCGACCAGGGGAGGGGTGACTGAAAGGGGATAGCAGCGCAGGTCCTTGGAAGTGAAGACACGGAGGCAGAACTCGTTTCATAACAATCGTCGCTCTTGATGATCATCGCTTGCTCCCTACTGCTAACAGGATAACAAGCCAGTCACTGTTCAGGAGTGTTTTCAGTTTCCCTTTTCCATGTAACATCAAAAGATCCAGATGGAAAGTGGAAAATTGAGGATCCTCAAGAAGATGGTTGGAGTAACACCAAGTATCCAGCAGTGGAAAGATGCAATGTCAAGGTGACTGATGAATAACCTTTGTCTAGACATTTTGAAGTCAAATAGGAACATCCAGAAAGTGGATATTGGCAGACAATTTCCTAGAAATGAAACGTAAAGTTGGAATATGTCATCGCATCTAGCCTGAGAGCCTAGAGAAAATGGATCTCCACATTAGTCAAAAATTAAAGCTGGCCCCAAAGACGAAAGGCAGGTAAGAGGCTGGGAAGTCTGTCAAAAGAAAGATTTTGAAAATTTAGGTAGCAGGAGATGAATGGCAAGGTCATGGCTAAGATGAAATAGCCTTGGAAGTAAAACCTACATGGGAAGCAAAGGTCAAGAGATACAGGAAGAAAAAAGCTCAGAACACATTAGTAGTGTAGACCTGTGGGGAATTTGCTTCTGAAAATAAAATAAAATGAGACATCAAAGAGGCCTTTACAAGTTTGAAGGCTTATTCTTACCTGCAGTCAAAGAAAAGACTTAAATTTTATTGGAGCAAAGTACAGATGAAGAATAAATCAAATTTAAGTGCACTGTAACATTCTTAATGAAGTAGAAGAAGTCAGAATTTTGGATAATAGGAATGGAGAACAGATAATCCAGTTTTGTTGACCGTGTCCTGCAGATGCTTCTTGGACACTAATGTGCGCATAGACCCACCTAGGGATCTTTGTTGGGGAGTTCGATTCCTTATGTCTGCAGTAGAGCCACACTGACCTCATTTCTCAGAAGCTCCCAGGAGATTGATGCCAGTGCTGCTGGGCCTCAGACCACACTGTGATTGACTGGGCTGTAGAGTAGAGGTTTCCACGCGTGGATTCCCAAGAAGCCTCCCCAGTGAATACTGATATGCAGCAGGACTTTGGAGCCATTGAAAAACGGGTTGAGATTAAACGAATGCAAGAAACAGAGGCATCAGGACCATCATGAAACTTCTTCAAATAAAGTTATTTCCACCCCCAGCAGCATGTGGGAAACAATATCATAGATGTTTGTATAAAATATCTAAAGTGTTAGTCGCTCAGTGTTGTCTTTTTGTGACCCCATGGACTGTAGCCCACCAGGCTCCTCTATCCATGGGATTCCCTAGACAAGAATCCTGGAGTGCGTAGCTGTTCCCTTCTCCAGCGGATCTTCCCTACCCAGGAATTGAACCCAGGTCTCTCTCATTGCAGGCAGATTCTTTACCGTTTGAGCCACCAGGGAAAACCAGCCATCAGATATTTGGGATGGGTGTAGTATGTTTTTCACAAATCGTACAGCATTTGTTTTAAAGATGTTTAAAGCCTGGAGTGGATCACAGAGGCTAGATGAAATGAGTAAATCAGTAGGCATGTTAACATTTTGTATCTTTTTTAATCATTCTTTTAAGTGTTTGGATAATAAATGTGGTCAGTAATGTCTAGGTATTTAAGGAGCTAGAAAGAAACAAAGAGCATCTGAGATCATGTGTGTAGGAGTGTGTATGTGTGTGAATGTTGTGTTTGACAGCACGCAAGTATGTGCATGCATGTGTGTGTATTTACTGGGAGCCCAAGAAATGCTGACATTGGCATGTGTGTCATACCTTGCCTTATATTCAGGTGGTGAAAACTTGATGCCCCTCAAGCACGTGTCCTATGCTGTGTTTGGTTGCTCAGTCGTGTCCAACTCTTGAGCCCCTGTGGACTGTAGCCCACCAGGCTCCTCTACCACAGGGATTCTCCAGGCAAGAATACTTGAGTGGGTTGCCATGCCCTCCTCCAGGGGATCTTCCCAACCCTGGGATCAAACCCAGGTCTCCTGCATTGTAGATGGATTCTTTACCACCTGAGCCACCAGAGAATCCCTCCTCAAGCACCTACTCTCTTCTAACTCCATCAGACTCTTCCTCTAATTTTTGTAGACTCCTGTATCTCTTCAGGATTCAATAGGATTCAGTCTCTGATACATTCAATTTTGTCCCTTTTAGTAAAATGTAATTAGATGCAAATATAAATCACAACTATTGTCAGAATTCAAATGGGTTCTGATGAGAATTAATATTTCCCATTCATAGAAGTACTGATTCAGAGCACACAATAAGGCAAAAATTCAAAATTAGGCAGAAACCACTCATTTCTCAAGCAGAAATAGCCATATTCATCTTACAGAGATTAGAATTTTGCAATCCAGTTATCAGAGCTTTCTGCTATAAAAGGCTTCTTATCCTCCCTCTCCAATCTTACCCTCCATAATGACAATTGAATAAATGAATATGTGACAGAATTAATTGAATGCTATTATCTTCACTTTACAGTTTTAATTTCAGATCTTGCCTCATTAACACAATTATCCAGGAAAGCGTTATGTTAAATAAACATACAACTGTGCTGTCCTGGGTGTATTAATCAGAATTTTTGTGTTCGCAAGCGACAAACTCAACTCACACTGATTTAAAACAGAGGAAAATGAACTTACCGATTCATGTCACTATAAAATTGAGGTACACTTTGGGTATAATTGGACCCCAAGAGTCAACTTTTCAATCTCTTTAGTTTCTTCTTCTATTTCCTTTGAGTGTTGGCCTTACTCATTCCTAGAGCAGTTTTTTTCTAGTCAAGGAAGGTTTCAAACTCAAGGCAGCTTGAACTTATAGACTTTAGGACTAAAAATTCCAGAAGAAGAATCTTTCCCCATATCTATGGCAAAAAAAAAAAAAAATCATTGGGAAGATTGTAATTCAGCTTGGCTTACACGCCCATCTCTGAAACCATTATTATGACCACAGGGCTAGAGCCCTCCACTTGCCACGCTCGGGTCACATACCCAACTCTAGGACTAAAGTATCGTTGGTATCGTTCCCACCTTGACAACCTTGATTGTAAGAAGGATGTTTCCCCTGAAGGAAGGGATGATAGGCAGATTGATAATGTATTTCCATTTCATTACAGGTTTAGCCTGAATGGTAAATAAGATAAGACTCATGGAAGTGCTGTCGAGGACAGGAAGAGAAATATCTGGAACTCAGGGAATATTGATGGACAAGACATAGGAACAACAGAGGAGTCTCAAGTTAACACATGTATCTATACGTATATGTGTGTTAAGTCGCTTCAGTCATGTCCGACTCTGTGTGACCCTATGGACTGAAGGCCACCAGGCTCCTCTATCCATGCAATTCTCCAGGCAAGAATACTGGAGTAGGTTGCCATGCCCTCCTCCGGGGGATCTTGGATCCAACCTAGGAATCAAACCTGCTTCTCTTACATCTCCTGCATTGGCAGGCAGGTTCTTTACCACTAGGGCCACTTGAGACATCCCTATGTGTGTATAGGGAGGTTTATATCTATTGCTAGTGGACTTCAATAGGTATTTATATGTAACTATAGTTACCTATATTAGAATATAAAGTTGTCTGGCTGCAGCAGGTGGTCTTGGGAGATTAAACCAGCATGAAAGCATTTATCACTAAGTGCAGAAATAGTTCATAATGATGTAGGATCTTGGATCTAAAATTAAAATGCCAAATATCTTTAAAGCGTGATTATCATGGTTGTGTGTTTTGTCAGGAGATCAGCTGAGCTGTAGAGAGCTGAGTTGTCAGGTGTTAGAGTGGTGACTGAAGTAACAAGAAAGTAACAGCGAAGCCTTTCATCACTTACTGTGATATTATAAGCAAGAGGACAAACCTGGAGACAGCATCGACCCCCTCCCCATTCCACTGTGCCCCATGGAATGAATGCAGACCTGGGAGTGTCTCACTGTTGAGGGAGCCCCACACACAAGGTTCCTGCAGTTTTATGGCTCCTATAGTTTTATGGATCATGTATAAACATGATCAGATGTGTATTTAACCTGGATGCTGGAGGGAGGGAGGAAAGGAAGAGGAAGAATGAGAAAAGGCTGGAAACTGATCCAAGCCAACATGCTCCTCTGTCTTTTGTGTGTCCTGCAACTTAATAGTTGGACCCAAGTTTTAATCAGTCTGCGGCCATGTTATGTTGTTTTAGTCATGTTGTCTGACTCTTTGTGACCCCATGGACTGTGGCCGGCCAGGCTCCTCTGTCCATGGGATTCTCCAGGCAAGAATACTGGAATGGGTTGCCATTCCCTCCTCCAGGGCATCTTCTCCATCCAGGGATCAAACCTGAGTCTCCTGCAGCTCCTGCATCACATGGGGATTCTTTACTGCTGAGCTACTGGTTAGCACACACGCATGCAAATTGGTAGTTGAACCAAAAGTATTGATCAGACATGCATTTAATCTTTTTGGCAAGACTATGGAGAGGTTCTGTGTTCTTGCCCCCCCACCACCCCAGGTTATTGAAATATGCTTGCCATATAACATTGTGTAAGTTTAAGGTGTACATGTTCACTTGATATACTTACATATTACGAAATGATTACCACCCCCATTTAATACAAATTTCATCCAGAAATTCTGTACTAATTCTCAACAGCAGTCCTTGTACATGCCAGTCCTTCAGCATCCTTTCTAGGTAAAGACAATACCTGGTTTTTAAATATTGGAAATTTGGGGGGGGAAGATATTATACTGTTGTTTTAATTTGCAAATTTTTGCTTACTAGAGAGATTAACAATTACTCATGTGTTTATTAGTCTTTGTATTTCTTTTACAACAAATTACATGTTCATGCCTTATGCTAATTTTTCCATAGATTTTTGTATCATCCGTGTTGATTTGTTCCATGGTATTTATATATTAAAATTATTAATCCTTTACTAACAACCTTTTTATTATCAATCCTTTAGTAAGATTAATCCTGCTATATTGTCAATATTTTTCTTGTTATTTATTGCTTAATTTGTTTGTCACTCTTTTATTTCAGGTTTTGAAATTTTATATGGATATTTTTCATGGTTTTCTTTGTTATTCTAGAGTTTTAATCTTAGAAAACCAACATTCTCTTAATAAATATGATCCATCATTACATACTATCTCCTCATTATGTTTACATTTTAACATTCATCTCAATTCATCTACAACTCATCTAAGTATGTCTTGTAGAGTGATGACCACTATTTTTCTCAGTCACCAATTTTGCAGATCATTTGGCAAGGATATCCATACTGTGTGACTGTGGAATGGGATGGGATGGGATGGGATGGGATGGGATGGGCTGGGATGGGATGGCAGTAGAAATACAAATCCACATGAGCAGACAATACCTACCATAAAAGCCAGGTGAAAAAGGATTCACGTGAACCCCCAAATGCAAGTGGGTTGGCATGAGTTACATACAATGACCATGCTGCTAGAGATCAGAAACTACACAGGTGGAAATGCAAGGAAATCAAAGGGACTTCTGACAGGTTTGGAAGCTAAAAACCTCAAAATTGCTCCCATATTTTCATAGGAAAGTGCAACTGTCTGGTCTGAGAACAGAAAAACTTGAAGAGCGTTTGGTAACCTTCAATTTGTCGGTGAGTGTTGGCATGGATTGTATGGCAGAGACCTCATTTCCTGAGTGACAATAATAATCTTTACTGTTTCCCTTAAAAGTGGTTAGCATTGAGGACTTCCCTGGTGGCCCAGTGGCTAAGACTTCATGCTCCCAATGCAGGGGGCCTGGGTTCAATCCCTGGCTGGGGAACTAGACCCCATATGCAGCAACTAAGAGTTCACACGTGGGCAAATAAAAATCCTGGATACCAAAATTAAGACCCAGCACACACACACACAAAAGGGCAGATCAGCACAAAATTTTTTTCTGGGCTTTCAGCCCTATAAGCTTCCATAACCTCAGGCTCAAAGTTTCCACAGCCACTCTCCCACCTGTGAAGAAGAAATCATCATGGCTGACAGCTTGCTTAGTCACCCTGAAGATTGGGTGTGGTAACCAAGACATTTTTCAGAGGCCACAAAAATCAAGAAATGGAAACCCTTTCTCATCCTCATATCCAGGACTCAGCAATAGGGTGGGCAACATGGAAACATGGACCCCAAGGCATGGAGTTGTCTAACTGACTTGGTAGTTAATTCTGCTAAGAGAAAGAGCATTCTGAACCTGTACTTGGAAAGGTGCCCAGTAATAATAATAATAGTAACATCAAGGAAAATAACAGTTATCGTTTATTAAGCACATTCCAAGTGCTGATTGCTTTACAAAAATCAACCCTAATCCTCTCAACAAGAAGTACATACATTTTCACTAATACTTTCTAGTCACAGAAACAAATTTAGGAAGTTAAACATGTTTTCCCAAATCACAGAACTGATGTGAATACTAATTCATGTCTGATACAAAAGCTCAAGTTTTTAACCACTTCTGTATTCTGTTGGGATAAATAATACTAAGCTCTATTTGTTGAATGTATATCAAGTATGAGATACTGTGGAGCTTCTCTGATAGCTCAGCTGGTAAAGAATCCGCCTGTAGGAGACCCCGGGTTGATTCCTGGGTTGGGAAGATCCCCTGGAGAAGGGATAGGCTGCCCATTCCAGTATTCTTGGGCTTCCCTTGTGGCTCAGATGGCAAAGAATCCGCCTGCAATGCAGAAGACCTGGGATTGATCGCTGGGTTGGGAAGTAGGACCTGGAAACAGAATGCCCAGAGCTTAATGTATCTCTTGTGAAGGTAGAATTTCCCAGCCGAGACAGATGGTTGGCCTTGTGGAGGCAGAGTGTGCAAGGAATTTAGAAAGTCCAGCATCATTCAAGGAGTGTGTGCTTGCAAAGTCACTTCTGTCATGTCTGACTCTTTGCAACACTATGGACTGTAGCCTGCCAGGCACCTCTGTCCAAGGGATTCTCCAGGCAAGAATACTGGAGTGGGTTGCCATGCCCTCCTCCAGGGGGTCTTCCTAACCCAGGGATCGAACCCGCTTTTCCTGCATTGCAGGCAGATTCTTTGCTGTTGCACCACCAGGGAAGCCCATCATTCAAGGCATGGAAATTCAGTTCTAGGGGCTTAAGTTCACAGCTTGTGAAGGGAGCACTGGAAAAGTGGTGGAGAAGGCCACTCGCCTTCAGACACAACACACAGCTGTGTGACTTCAGGATGTTGATGTGTGCCTTGGTTATTCCTGATGTGGGTCCATTGTGTTTTAATCAACCTGTGGGCTCTGTAGTCTGTGTGCTGCTTGGCCAGGTGAAGGAACTCAGTAAATCAAAGGCTGCCTCAGCCAAAGGTGCACGTTTCTATCTAGAAATAACTTGGGGGATTCTGATGATATCACAAAGAAGTGATCAGGACAAAGCAAGGGTAATTAGATCAGAAGCAACGTTTTCCTAATGTTGTGTTTCTTTTTCATCCGCGCTGAGAAAGCTTCGATCCCTAGGACTGCACTCTCATTGTTTGCTTTCAGCAAGGGAGCAAGCAGTGGACCCGAGGAAACCGCTAAGACTCAGCTTATCACCCGGAAGCTAATTAAGAAATCAAAGCCGGAGCGTCGTTTTGTAGGAGTTGTAGAATTCTGAGGGTGCTAACATGTAGAGCCTGATCAAAATTCAGGATAGGACCATGAACAATATGGATTAGTGATGGGAATGATTTTAAACTGGATTGTTTGGTTTTGTTTTGCTGTTGAGCTGTACAGATTCTTTATGTATTTTGGGCATTAACTCCTATCTGAGCTATCATTTGCAAATACTTTCTCCCATTCTGTGGGTTGCCTTGTCACTGTGTTGACTGTTTCCTTTGCTGTGCAAAAGCTTTTTAGTTTAATGTAGTCTCCCTTGTTGTGGCTCAGCTGGTAAAGAATCCGCCTGCAATGTGGGAGACCTGGGTTCGATCCCTGGGTTGGGAAGATCCCCTGGAGAAGGGAAAGGCTACCCACTGCAGTATTCTGGCCTGGAGAATTCCACAGTCCGTGGGGTCTCAAGAGTCAGACACGACTTTCACGTTCATACCCTTGTTTATATTCATTTTTTTCCCTGTACTTTTGGTATCCTATCTATGAAATCATTGCCAAACCAATATTATGAAACTTCCCTTCCATATTTTCTTCTAGGAATTTTATCGTTTCAGGTCTCACATTTAAGTCTTTAAGTTATTTCAAGTTGATTTTATGGTATATGATATGGGTTATGATGTATATATATATATAAAAATGGGTCGGGGTCCAATTTCATTGTGTTACTTGTGGATATCCAGTTTTTCCAACATTTATTGAAGAGACTATCCTTTCCCTATTGTACATTCTTGACTCTCTTGTTGAAAATTAACTGACCGTATACATGTGAATCTATTTCTGGGCTCTATGTGTTGTTCTTTAGGAATAAACGAAGGAGGTAAAAATTTATATACTAAACAATATAAAACATTGATGAAAAAATTAAGAGCAACACATGGGAAGCCATCTGTGTTCATGGATCGGAAGACTCAGCATTGTTTAAACATTCATACTACACAAAGCAATCTACAAATTCAATGCAATCCCTACAAAAATTCCAAAGGGTTGTTTGTTTTTTTTTTTACAGAAATAGAAAACAAATTCCACAACTCATGTGGAACCACAAAAGACCATAAATAGCCAAATCAATCCTAAGAAAGAAGAACAAAGTTGGAGGCATAACACTTCCTGATTTTAAAATATATTATAAAGTTGCAGTAATCCAAACAGGAATAAAAGATCTATAGACCAATGGAAAGCTGTTTTCTTTCAATGGAGCAAAGTAGAAGAAGCTCACGTCACTTCTACTTCTCATTCATCAGAAATTTGTTACATGACTACACTGCACTGAAAGGAAGGCTGGGAAATGTAACCTTGATTTGGGGAAACCATTTGTTTCACTAAAATTGAGAGAGAAAGGAGGATGATTGCCGGGGGATAATTAGGAATTTCTGGCATATAAAACTTTACCAGTCATTGAGAAATGGCTCATCTAAGTCACTAATAATCTAAACACAACTTATCTTTGCCTCCTACTATCAGTAACTGGACCTCCCACAAATGTGTTTTCCTGTTTATGAAATAGAGATAACAAATGGGAGTTAATGTTTATAAGGTGTCAGAGCATCTGACACATAGTAGGTGGTCACAATGAAGGGTCCCATTTTCCCATTTCACTCTGGAAATTCTATCAGAAGGCTGAATTATATAGCCAGGTGAAGGTTTAGAACTCAGATTTGATTTGTTCTTAGGAATTTCATCGTCTAGTTGGACACACATACTCAGAGGCAGCAGCTGGGGAGCTTAAGATAAATGATTTTGAAAGCTTCTCTGAGTGTATAGAGTTTTCAGAGACAAAAAAATTAAAAGCCATAAGACATCAGGATGTACAGTACACCCAAAGCCTAGTGATCAAATTAGAAAAAGTATGATTTCATCCAACATACCCAGGTGAAATCAGAACACCCTAGAGTTGATTAGTTGAGGCCCAATCAGGCATTTATGCTTATATAAAATAGATATCCACCCACAAGATGAAAAATAAATAAATGGAACACTGAGACTTTTCTAATCGTGAAAATAAAATTTAAAGGCCGTTTGTCACTTTCCTGTCATTTCGTGTCACAAAGACGTACAGTCCCCATAGGTGAACCTATTCATTCCTCCATCCTGTCATCTAGATTCGAGACCAAGACAATGTGACAAGCAAATGAATTAGAGTGTTAACGGAATCCTAGATTTTTTCAAAGCAGCTATAAAGAACTTTTATTAGGACATTTAGGGAAACCTAAATATGGATTGCTTAATAGTTGAATATTACTGAGACCATATTAAGTTTTAGGGGTGTGATTTTTTTTTTTTATCATTTTGTCTGCTAGACAAAGGTCACACTTGGCTCTTGTGCTGGTCTGAGTTCTGTCTACTCCACTGGGTCTCTGTTATCCAAGAGCAGGTGTACACCTTGCTAAATTTCATTGAATGCAGGGAACCCCAGAGATCAGGACCCGGATGTTTACAAGGCTCCCCACCCCAGCTTCATTGACCATCTAGTCTTCATGTCAATTTCATTGTTTCAGTGACTGGTGAGCTCAAGAAGGCAGGGCTCTTTGTGTTTGATTCATGGCACTGGAGCACATAGTAGGTGTTCAGTAAGTATCTGCTGGCTAAATGAATTGGATATAGGAAGCTAACAGATACTGGCATATGGATTTTGATATTGGAGAGCAGTGTGGAACTTGGTTATTAAGTCCACTTATAAGCTGTGTCTTGAGTTTTCTTTCCGGATAATCATATTAACTGTGAAAACGGCCGGTTTGTTCTTTGTTTCTTTGAACTTGCTTATTAAGTCCACTTATTTATAAGTTATCTCTTTTGAGTTTTGCTTTTGGACAATCATATTAACTGAGAAAGCTGCCAGTTTGTGTCTTTATGCCCAGTCCTTGCAGACTTCCTTTATCTTACTATGCTGGCAGGATCTTCAATGTTGCCTAAAAGTGTTGCCCACAGCTTTTCTTGCCCTCTGCCTTATTTCAGAAAGAGTACCTTTGGTGACTACCAATATGAGTATCACTCTGCAGCACTTTAGTAGCTACTTTAAAAAATTAAGCAATTTTCTATTTCTATTAATAGTTCGCTCAGAGGTTCTTTTTTATTCTTTCAAAGTCACTTATGGATATTCGCATTCATTTCCCACTTGCTATTTTAAGAGCTGGTCTTCTAACACCACTAAGAAATAATCTGCTTTCCAGTCTCACAGTTGAATTCACAATTCCTCGTTAGTGAGAGGGGCTTAGTTCCTGCCTTATCTTTTGTTCACTGTAAAGTATGTCAATATGGAGGAGCAAATCAAATTCTTAAAAATTGGCATTGTGTCGAGCCAGTCTTCTTGTCACGCTGTATTACGTGTGAGTTACCAGGAATGAGATATCCAGGCTGTATAAAATCCATAAAAATGCAAAAGATATATTGCAAATTCCAAGCTGACTTATGGAGCTGTACCGAGAGCGAGAGCGAGACCCCGGGTCCTCAGGGTCTTTTTCTCTTTCATTATATGTGAGAATTTCAGTTGTGCTGCTAATTACAAGAACCCAGAGATCTCAGCATCACAATGGGATTAATGACAGCAGCAAAGACTCAGAGAGAGAGAGAGAAATCGATTTTTTTTAAGTCAATAAAAATGCAACTATAATCTATTTCCTGAAAGGGGAGGGGGTCACCTAGCTGATCCCTCCCTGAGGCTGGAAGAAGCTTAAGAGCTCAGCGACTCAAAAAAAAAAAAGGTTTCAGAATTCTCTGGACTCGGCTCTCTTTCCATTCTTGTCATTCTACACCCCCTAAGCCCACCCCCATCGCCCTTCCAATCCTCGTCCTGACATCTGTTTTTTTCATCACTGTCAGTGAAAACAAGCATGGTGCTGTCTGAAACCCACAAAGAGCAACCTCCGGGGAAGAAAATATCAATCATAGGTGTGCGAATCATCACCCCCAAGAGCTGGCATGCTGTTGACTTGCACAAGAGCCTGTATTTTTCACTGAATGCTGAAAATCAGCCTTCATCTGTATGATTCGGGGTAGGGGCAGGGGTGGGATATATAAAACACAAGGGTTTCAGGAACTCAGCACCCGCAAAAGTCTGGGTGTGGGGAGAGAGAGATGGGTGGGTTCGTTTTGGCATCTAATCAGTCCCTGGGAATAGTAAGAAAATGGGAAGGGAGTCAGCTTATCAGCATATCGACTTGCAATGAGGGCCCCCTGAAATGCTTCCTAATTCCCTTTGCAGAAGGAGCCAGGGAGGAAAGCTACTGTCACAGGCAACATTCATTTGCTTGAACATTCTCCAGGTTCATTCATTTTCTGGGGAGCACTATCGTTTTGTCTCCAGCACACCATGACAAGGACTGGCTGGTGCAATTCCACCCAACACCCATCAATTCAGTTAAACAACCAGTGGGGAGGGAAGAAAAGCCAGAAATCAATAGCAGTTGTTTCATTGGATTGACGGGTTACTTCAGGCTCTTCAGATCCATCTGTTGGCTGGTGTGCTCAGTTGCTGCCGCGCCTGCAAAGTGTCACAGGGGAACTTCAGGCCAAGGCAGACCCTACCAGAAGGTGAACACCAGGCTCACCGTGGGCAGCGGGTGCTTCTTTGGCTGGGCTGACCTTGCTGTCATATGCAGCCACGAGCATCACCATGGGCAAATCGCCTCTGGTGAATGGTGAATCACCGTAACAGCCACCTTTGCAGAACGCCTTCTGTGAGGGCCCTTTACAGACATTATTACTTGACTTTCAACAAACCAGCAAGGTAGGAATTGTCACCCCTCCCTGCTCTTTTCTTGCATGAGATTTTTGGAGAGGTCATTTACTTGGCTAGCCAGCAGTGAGAGGAAGAGGCAGCCTTCAAACCCACCCCTTTCCATCGTCAAAGCTGACATTCTTGGCAGGATCCCACTGGCCTCGTATCTCTGGATAGCTTGATGGCTGAGAACAGATTCTGGAACCTGACAGAGATGGGTTCAAATCCTGGCCCTTCCTGGGGGACCTTGTGAAACTTACATAACTTTCCTGAATTTCTGCTTTTCCATCCGTGACAGATTTTATTTTGGGGGGCTCCAAGAGCACTGCTTATGGTGACTGCAGCCACAAAATTAAAAGACACTTGCTCCTTGGAAGAAAAGCTATGACAAACATAGAGAGTGTATTAAAAAGCAGAGACATCACTTTGTGAACAAATGTCCGTAGAGTCTAAGCTATGGGTTTTCCAGTAGTGATGTACAATGTGAGAGCTGGACCGCAAAGAAGGCTGAGCACCAAAGAATTGATGCCTTCAAACTGTGGTGATGGAGAAGACTCTTGACAGCAGGGAGATCGAACCAGTCAATCCTAAAGGAAATCAACCCTGAATACTCATCGGAAGGACTTATGCGGTAGCTCCAATACTTTGGCCACCTGATGCGAAGAACTGACTCTTTGGAAAAGACTCCGATGCTAGGAAAGATTGAGGGCAAGAAGAGGATGGGGTGACAGAGGAAAAGATTGGGTGGCATCGCTGACTCAATGGACATGAATTTGAGCAAACTCCGAGAGATAGTGAAGGACAGGGAAGCCTGGCATGCTGCAGGTTACGGGGTCGCAAAGAGTCAGATACTACTTTGCAAGTGAACAGCAGTCTGCAACACGGGTGGGAATAAAACCTATTCACTGAAGCAAAGTATACACCAAGTCCATTGTAGGCCTGGGGTATTGTAAATGTAGAAAAGGCTGGGGTTTTCCTTAACCGTTATTCTTAGTAATATCATTAAGAGTAGTGATATGAGAGACTGCCCTGCTGGTCCAGTGGTTAAGACTCTGCACTTCCACTGCAGGAGACCCAGTTTGATCCCTGGTCAGGGAACTAAGATCCCACATGTCAGAAGATGTGGCCCCCAAAAAAATAAAATTAAAAAAAGTAGTGACTTGAGATTTCTTAAACTATTATGGCTATAAGCCTTCCTCTTTTCCCGTCCTTGCCACTTACAAACCCTTGGCAAGGTCTTTGTTTGGGTGTCAATGTTTAATTGCCTACTTCTGAATTTTAGTGAACATTTCTCACTAGATGACCCACAGAGGCTTCTACTAAGCCTACTCTATTCATTCAACATTTTAAAGTGCCCTCAGGTTTCTCGTTCACTTGCCTGGAGAAGATCCATGAAAATGCTGAAGTGAAAGCTCGGAAACCCCACTTCCATGAAGTTCAAGAATAGGCAAAACTATCTTAAGACAGTAGAAGTCAGACCAGTGGCCACTTCTTGGGGGCCAGTGGGAATTGATGGGGAAGAAGAAGTGGAAGCCTTTGGGGTGCTGGAAATCTTTTCTACCCGGATCTGGACATTTGAGCTGTATGGCTATGATGGTGCCCTGTACTGTCCATGGGCTCCACCAGAGTTAAGGAGAATTGAAATTGTAATTGTGCAGAAGGCCCCTCTTATACTCACAGAAAGCTGTAAACTGCCCTCACCCACCTATGGCACCAGGTAACAGATAAGTCATTCCCTCACAGTGGAGTGAACCAGTCTGAATGAGAGTTGGTCCAGGGAGGCAGTAACACTGGAAAACTGGAACATACCCCGTCACCAGATGTACGGACAAAGGAACTGAACGGCTTTCAGATTCTCTCTTGTTTTCAAACAAATGTGGTAACTACCTTTGATCAAGTACCTGTTTTGAGCTAACTATAGATATGTATATTTTTTTCTCCAGCTTTTCCAATCACCTTATAAGGTGAGTATCTTTTGTTCCATTTTATAAGTGAATTTGTAGGTTAGAGAAAACCCTTGTGGCTCAGCTGGTAAAGTATCCGCCTGCAATGCGGGAGACCTGGGTTCGATCCCTGGGTTGGGAAGGTCCCCTGGAGAAGGGAAAGGCTACCCACTCCAGGATTCTGGCCTGGAGAATTCCAAGGACTGTATAGTCCGTGGGTTGCAAAGTGTCAGACACAACTAAGCAACTTTCACTTCACTTTCAGAGAAATCTTATAACAGTAAGTAGTGAGGCAAGATTTTAACCCTGGTCTGTCTGGCTTTTTGGCCAAGGAGCGTAAGCTCTGCCGAGCGACTGGGTTTTCAGTTCCAGCTCTGCTTTGCCTACCTGTGTATCCTTAGGTGAGCACCTTGACCTCTCTGTGCCTAATTCCCGCACCTGCAGAAATGGGGGTAGTATTGGCAGATATATATTGTGGGGTTGTGAGTTAAGTAGTACAGCACTTAGAGGGCTTCCCAGCTGGCTCAGTGATAAGAATCTGCCTACTAGTGCAGGAGATGCAAGAGACACGGGTTTGAACCCTGGGTCAGAAAGATCCCCTGGAGGAGGAAATGGCAACCCACTCCAGTATTCTTGCCTGGAGAATCCCATGAACAGAGGAACCTGGCGGGCTATAGTCCACGGGGTCACAAAGAGCCAGACACGACTAAAAGCGACTAAGCATGCACACATGCATGCTTTGTGATCAGGACAGAGAAATGTGTTAAAGAAAGTACATTTTAAGAAATTTAATGGAAATATTTGAGGTGTGGGCAAATACACATAACATTTACCACCTTCACCACTTTTCAATGCACAGTTGGGCAGCATTAAGCACATTCATATTGTCCTGCCACCATCACCACCATCCATCCCCAGATCCCTCAGCAAACACTTTACTTAAAGCCCCTTCCCAGATGGCTGAAGTTCTAATTTTACTTCCTAAGAAACTATCTTCAGCTTGCTCCCAGCACGTAATGAAAACAAAGCCCAATACCTGTTCCCCTCAGTTTTTCCAGTAGGCGATAGGACGCCTGTGGCTGTAAACTGTGAGTAAAAATGGTGAAATATGATGATCAAGTATCCCAAGAGCTTGTGTTCCCAATGGCCAAGTGCCCAAAGGCCACTTGTTCTTAGTAAAAATGCCCTGCATCCCTGGGAAATGTAAGCGGTCCCTGCAGGCAGGTTTCCAATAAATAAAAAGCTTATCAGTCAAGGTTTAGCCTGTGCTTTTGTCCAGCCATCCTTTTCAAAGCATGCCAATGACGCCTCTTGTGGCGCCCCGTGAAAGCGTTTCAAAAAGAGCTTTCTTCCTGACTCATCTGGTAAAAAATCTGCCTACAATTCGGGAGACCTGGGTTCAATCCCTGGGTTGGGAAGATCCCCTGGAGAAGGGAAAGGCTACCCACTCCAGTATTCTGGCCTAGAGAATTCCATGGACTGTATAGTCCATGGGGTTGCAAAAAGTCGGACACGACTAATTGACTTTCACTTTCATGTATATTACCATATGTAAAATAGATGATCAGTGCAAGTTCGATGCATGAAGCAGGGCATTCAAAGCTGGTGCTCTGGGACAACCCAGAAGGATGGGGTTGGGAGGGAGGTTGGGGGGGAGGTTCAAGATGTGGCGGGGGACACATGTGCACCTGTGGCTGATTCATGTCAATGTGTGCCAAAAACCACCACAATATTGTAAAGTAATTAGCTTCCAATTTTTTTTTTTAAAGTTTCTTTAAAACTGTCATGTATCTAGGAAAACTTTACACTTCAAAATTTTAAGTTTGCTTGTTAAGGGCTCTGCTTATACAGGCAAAGTTCTAAAACGATGTTAAAATATCAATATTGTACTGTATTCTGGAGAGTTCTGTCTCTTGTGCAAAAATGTAGACTTTTTAAAAGTTTTTTTTTTAGGTATTTTAAAGTCTTTATTGAATTTGTTACTATATCGTTTCTGTTTTATGTTTTGGCTCTTTGGCCATGAGGCATGTAGGATCTTAGCTCCCCAACCAGGAATTGAACCTGTATCTCCTGCGTTGGATGGCAAAATCTTAAACACTGAACCAATAGAGAAATCCCAAATGCAGACTCTCTTTTGTTCTTGTTATGCCTAACACCACCTCAATTCTGCCCAAAAATGTCTGAGAAGGTTCACTACCTCGTTCTTCCCTGGGCTTATTGATTTGCGTGTCTGTGGCCTGGGGTTGGTCAGTCAGAAGCAGGCTGCCATTGACCAAGCAAAATGGGGACAGTGACCAACCCAGAGGATTTTTTCAGCCTGATTGTCCAGAGTTGATGCTTCTGGGCTGTCTCGAGGGGCAGAGCCGGCAGGGGCATTTTCCCAATGGCTCTCTATTTAGAGGAGTCAGTTTCTAGCTGACTGCACAAGTATCTCTATTTCAGATTTGCTAGGTTTTTTTGCAAACACCTGGCTTCCCTGGTGGTTCAGACAGTAAAGCAGGAGACATGGACTCAACCCCTGGGTCGGGAAGATCTCCTGGAGAAGGAAATGGCAACCTACTCCAGTACTCTTGCCTGGAAAACCCCATGGACAGAGGAGCCTGGTAGGCTGCAGCCCATGGGGTCGCGAAGAGTGGGACACGACTGAGCGACTTCACTTCCTTTTTTCACCCTTATTTGGCTTCCAGGTGGTGCTGGTGGTAAACGACCCGCCTGCCAATGCAAGAGACATAAGAGGTGTAGGTTCGATCCCTGGGTCAGGAAGGTCCCCTGGAGGAGGGCATGGCACTCCAGTATTCTTGCCTGGAGAATCCTGTGGACAGAGGAGCCTGGTGGGCTACAGTCCATGGGGTCACAAAAGAGTTGCACATGACTGAGCACATTTCACCTTTATCATATTTGATAATTAAGGAAGATACAGATGAAACCAGTGTTGCAAAGGCTTCTCTGATTTTCGCCCATGGCCACTTCCTGTAAAAGAAGCTTTCTGCTAGGTAAAAAAAAATTTCTGAGCAGGTTTCAGAGCCAAATGAAATGATGGGAACTGAGCTGTAGAGACCAAGGGCGCCATCTAGTGGGAAAGCAGGAGGCTGCCACTGCAGCTATTGAATGAAATTTGCTGCCTAATCGAAATTCCTGCCCAGCTCTTCCTGTGGGGCCCAAGGAGGCCTCAATTCAAAAGCTTCAAGATATTGGCCTTTCTCTGTAAATCTATGTGTGGGGGTGGGGGTGGGGGAAAGGGGGGGGCAGGAACAGTTAGAAACTTCTTTGTCAAAGGAAAGGAAAGAAGCTTCCTTTGTGGGGTGTGGAAGATGCTTGCTGTGCCTTCTCCCAGATAAAAGGAGTCAGGAGTAGTCAGCCTGCAGAGAAGTCTGGAAGATTCTGGAAACCCAGGAGCCTCAGCCTTGGAAAGCTATAGCATGGCTGTGCCAGCCAGGGACAGTCAGGGCTGGTCTGGCCAGAGCGCCAGGGGAGGAGCCCACTTAAATGGAGCCCTGGCACCTGAGGTCTACGGGGAATTTGTACCCTCAGCTGGAGAAGGGTTTTTACTCTCCTGTTTCCTAAGGCAGGTCCTCCCCTGTGGGAGTGGGATTTCTGTCAGTAAGCCAGAAGCCCCACCATGTGGCAGGAAAGAAATCTTTCTTTCCTTCTCATATGCCACAGTGGGCTTCCCTGGTGGCTCAGTGGTAAAGAATCCGCCTGCCAATGCAGGAGACACGGGTTCGATCCCTGGGTCAGGAAGATCCCCAGAGGAGGAAGTGGCAACCCACTCCAGTATTCTTGCCTGGAAAAATCCCAGGGACAGAGGAGTCCATGGGGTTGCAGAATTGGACACGACTGAGCTCACACACGTATACACCACAGACCAAGTCTGTGGGTGGCCATCTTATATCCTAATGGGGCCCATGGAGAGAATCCACTGGACAGCAAGGAGATCAAACCAGTCAATCCTAAAGGAGATCAACCCTTGATATTCATCGGAAAGACTGATGCTGAAGCTGAACCTCCGAGACCTTGGCCACCTGATACGAAGAGCCGATTCACTGGAAAAGATCCTGATGCTGGGAAAGATTGAAGGCAGGAGGAGAAGGGGGCGACAGAGGATGAGATGGTTCTATAGCATCACTGACCCAATGGTCATGAGACTGAGCAAACTCTGGGAGATAGTGAAGGACAGGGAAGTCTGATGTGCTGCAGTCCATGGGGTTGCAAAGAGTCAGATACAACTTAACAACTGAGCAACATC
Organism: Bos indicus; assembly: GCF_029378745.1. Taxonomy (NCBI): domain Eukaryota; kingdom Metazoa; phylum Chordata; class Mammalia; order Artiodactyla; family Bovidae; genus Bos; species Bos indicus. The sequence continues at coordinate 20,451,050 of NC_091771.1, read as the reverse complement.
TTTCAATATGTGAAATACAATGTTTGATTTTTGAATGTTTGTGAAATACAATGTTTGATTTTTGAACGTTGAACTTTACGTTCTTGGGATAAACTCTACCTGATCTTTTCATATAGTATTGTGTTTTACTGCCTAATATTTTGTTACAGAGTTTTGTATCTCTCTTCATGAGGGATACCGAGCAAACTCCAGGAGATGGTGAAGGACAGGGGAGTCTGATGCGCTGCAGTGCATGGGGTTCGCAAAGAGTCAGATACGACTGAGCGACTGAACAACAGCAAAGCAAGACCCGTGGTGAATCCATGCAGCCCGTTGTCCATTTGTGAGTCTCCCGGAGCTTCACGGGCCTGCCCGCTCTTAGCTTCTAGCTCTCAGCTTAAATGTCTCCTGCCCTGACTTGTACTGAGATTTTTAGAAGCCTTTACCTGCAACCGACAGCATTGTTCTCTATCTTCCTGGCAGCCTGCAGGCTGGCTTCCCAGTGCTCAGCTCATGTGCTCTGATGCAGTAGGTTTCCATGTCTGTCTTCTCTCCCCTGGGCAGGGTTGGCGTCTGGTATGGCGTCCCCCTGGAAGAGGAGCTCCAACCTTTGCATCGAGGAGGGAGAGGCCTGAGCCCAAGGGCTGGGAGGGGGCAGTGGAAAAGGCCAGTGAAGACTCCTGTCTGCGGGCCCCTGGCGTGGCCACCCCACTAGAAGTCATAAGAGCCGCAAAGTCTACCACGGGGGGTTATGGAGATCGTAGTGGGGCCAAGGCACTCTGCCAGTGCACAGCGTTCTCAAGTGCTGTTTATTTCCATGCGCTTGGTTCCATTTACTGCAAGCCCGTCTGCTTTCCAGGACCCCGTTATTAGGAGAGAAGAGGCAGGAGGCAGAGGAGGGCCCAGCTTCTCCCAGAGTTCAGGGCCACACAGGGATCGCCGTCATCAGTGATGGTGGCGGGGGTGGGGTATCCTTGAGCCTGTGTGCGCTTAGTTCGGAGCCTTGGCCCAGACCTCACCCCAGAGGTTCTGATTTAATCGGTCCAAGAGGAGGCACAGATAGAGGGGGCAGACAGATCTCCAGGGATCCCATGGTGCACCTGAGGCTGGGGACCCGGCCCCTTCTACCCGCCCCCTCCCCAGGCTTACAGATGAGTAAGTAGAGGCCAGGCATATAACAGTACTGACCTCGCAGCCCTGCTCCCTCTCACGGGGCACAGGGCAGAGCGGGGCCATGGACATCCCCTAGCGGGACTGAGTTTGCTCCATAGCAGTGCTGAATCTGAGGCCCCTCTCTCGCATTTCAGATAAGAAAGGGTGTCCACGTCTGTGACAAAGCTCCTCGGGGTCCCCCCACCACCTGCGGCAGCTGCCACCGTGTTTCACTGCTTCCAGCGAGACGTTCTGAGACGGATACAAGCCAAGCAAACACCGTGACCTTTCACACAGGCAGTAGGTCAGAGTGGACCACTGCAAGCGGAGAGATCTGTTCAGGTGACGCTTACGGCAAGGCGTACGCTGAGGTTAAGGAGAGACCCAGAAACCTCGGCAAGGGGCACTTCAGTTTATACCTGAGGGCACACACGTGGCTTGTTTTGTTCAGATGGAACATAGCTCACAAATGTAAAAAAAGTGGGAAATCCTCTGATGCACACCAGGGTCCTGTGTTGTCTCAAGTGGTGGTGGGGGGTCTCAGAGGTCTTGCTTCTGCAGACATTCACTTGTTAGATGCCCTGGGTGTCAAAAGAGGAAGACCTCTTACACAATTTAGACATTCTAAAACGAATGAAGAAATCAGGGTGCCTTTTACATGTTTGGATTTAACAAATGAATGCTTTCAAACACACACCCAGGTGTGTGATGCAAGATGATCATGCTGTTTACAAGATAATAACAGGGTTTCTAAGAGTGTGGAATCATAACACACTGTTTAGGGGTATTGGCGTTTAGGCGGTGTCTGACAATGGGCCACAAGAATCAAGTTGTGTAGTGAGCATCTTTCTGTTGTGTGGGTGTCGCTTTATCGGTGGGCCTCTTAGCTCGGGCTACTAAGACAGAACAACACTGACCGAGTGACTTGAACAACAGACATTCGATTCTCAGAGTTCTGGAAATCCCGCAACAAAGTGCTGGCGAACCTGGTTCCTGATGATAGTGTTCTTCCGGGCTTGCAGACTTGAGTCCTCGCATAAAGGAGAGAGACAGATCTCTTGTGTCTCTTCTTAGAGGACACTAATCCCGTCCGGAGGGCTCCAACCTCTGAACCAATTGTCTCCCAACGGCCCCACCTCCTAATACCTTCACACAGGGGTCTCAGGTTTTAGCATATGGATTTGGGGAGGGGGGACACAATTCAGGCTGTAGCACTGGGTGCCTTACAGCTTTTGAGAGTCCTATCAGGGGCTTTTTTTCCAAGACCCTTTGTGAACATGAAGTTTGAGTCAAGGGTCCCTGCCTTTGCTCCCCTCCAGGGCCTGCCCTCAGTCTACTTACATTCCCTGAGAATGAGGGGCAGAGAGCAGGGAGGAGGGGGACCTAGGGGTACGGGGGGCGGTTGAGGACACTGTTGATTACATAAGTCCTGATACATCTGTGGCTCAGAGTACTATGTAACTGTTAAAAGGGAAGTTTAATTTGAGGCATAATTTTGGCTAACCAATCTATATAAGCACATATACCATTTATGATTGATCCTTAAATAATTTGTTCATTTGATTTCCACACACACTCCATTTAGTTTTCAGGATAACCAAGGGCCATGAGTGAACGAGGCTGTGTTACGTATGCACAGACACACACATACAGACACACAGACACACACTCACATCTTCTCTCTTACGGGCCCTGGGGCCTGGCTCTTGCTGCTCTCCTCCCTCCCCCCACATCAAGCCCCTGAGGGGTCCTCTTTGCCACTGGGCTGCCCTCAAAGGAGGAGTTGGGGGCAGCAAGGACCTGGGCAGTGGAAGTTTGCTGCTCATTTTCTGGGTGAAGGAAGATGGCAAGAATGCTCTCAGCTGCCTCGCTCTTGAGCCCTGGGGACCCGCCCCTGGGTGGGTCACCCTTGGCCTCACACCCCTCCAGGCCTCCCCATCCCACCCACCCCTGGACCAGTGAGGAGTCTGTCTCTGTGTGCCCCATACTCTCGAGGTGGTCCTCTCCCCTGGTGGGTACCAACTCTGGGCTGCCTGAGGTTCATTTGGGGGTTTGGGGAGCCTGTCAAAGGCCCTGGGGTGAGGCCCTGGACCCACTTGATCACCAGCGCCTTCTGCAGCAGGCAGCCTTCTGGGAAGCCGCGTGTCACTGCTGTGCTTTAGTTGACAGCTCTTGGGGCTTCCCAGGTGGCTCAGTGGTCAGGAATCCGCCTGCCAGCGCAGGAGATGCAGGAGACCTGGGTTCGATCCCTGGGTGGGGAAGATCCCCTGGAGGAGGAAATGGCAACCCACTCCAGTTTTCTTGCCTGGAGAATCCCGCGGACAGAGGCATCACAGAGTTGGACATGACTGAGCATACACGCTGCTGCATGCTGACAGCCCTTAGGAAGAACACTGACCCAATCCCACACTCCCAATGCTTATGACTCAGAATCTGAGGAGTTCAGTAACTGTGTATCGAGCCCTGGGTTCTGGTCTGCAAATGCAAAGATAACAGAAGCACTTGGGTCTCTGGAGGGCACATCCTGCCCGGGTTCTGGGTTCAAAATGATCTGGGTTCCCCTCGCCGTTTATCGGGGAGCGCGCTGCAGTGTCATCTACGTCTTCCTATCAGTCGAAGGAACAAAATACACCCAGGGTGGTTGTGCAGCCACATGAGATGGAAGAAAAGGGGCTATGGATGGGGCTGACCCCGAGGGGGTGGGGGCGGGGTGAGCCAGCCAGGCCCTGGGGCACCAGTGGGCTGGGGGAGGGGAAGTGGGACCTTTGCCCTGGCCAGGGGCACCGGTGGGCCAGAAGCCCATCTCCTCCAGCTCGCAACCCTGGCCCAGGTTCCAAGAACACAGGTCTCCCCACCTCGGGCGACTTTGGAAGTGGAGGCATCTGCGTTAAAGCTCATCTCTGGTTTGCCCCAGAGTCAGGGGCTAGACTTCTGGACTCTTCCATCACCTGGGGATCTGGCCAAGCAGAGAGGGAAGGATCCTAGGAAGGAGGGCTTAGAGGTTTGCAAATGAGGAGTTGGCTGAGGCTGCTGCAGGGGTATGGATGTGGGCGAGGCAGTAGCACATTTCCCATCCCCTCCCCTCCGCCCTGGACGGTGGGGCCGGCTCGGTCTGTGTGTCGTCTGGGGCAGGGACCACTGTGGCCCCGGCACTGGCCTGGGCTTCCCGCCCACCCCCTCCACGTCATTGCCTCCCTTCCCGCTGTCCTGGGGGCTGAGCCCCAAGACGGAAGGTGGCTGGTTTCCTGCCTAGGTTACCGGGCTGAAAACAGGGAGGCCAAACGGAGGAGGCCTCTAGTGGCATTTTCAGGAGTTCATATCTACCTTATCGCTGCTGTCAGGAGTAAGTGACTCCATGCATTTCCTAGACCGATGCCTGGCACATGGTTTGAACTCTCTAGCCGTTGCCTGTTATTCCTTCAGGAGGTGTCTACAATTTCCCACCTGCCTCCTTTTCCTGCCCCCTCTTATCTTGTAAACCACCCCGCCCCGCCAGGCACCTAGCACTCTGTCCCCACCAGATTCCTCCTTAGTCACAACAATATGGCCTCGGTCTTTGTCTATCAAACAATACCAGCAACGGCCCACCCCAATCTTGGGCCAGAACCCCCTTGGCAGTCTCCTCTTGTCCTCTCTGGCCCTCTGCACCCTAGAGACCACTTCCCAGGCCAGGACAGTGAAGCCAACCCTCTTACAAGGCTCAGTTTTAAACCTTGCAAAGAGCTTCCAGCACCGTCCGCAGGCCCCATTTGCAAATACATTGCTCTTTGCAAGTAAAGCAGCAGAGAATCTTGGGTGCATGTGGACAATTTAACAAATGGATTAAAAGCTGCTGCTGCTGCTAAGTTGGTTCACTCATGTCCGACTCCGTGTCTGCTCCCATAGACAGCAGCCCACCAGGCTCCCCCGTTTCTGAGATTATCCAGGCAAGAACACTGGAGTGGGTTGCCATTTCCTTCCCCAATGCATGAAAATGAAAAGTGAACGTGAAGCCGCTCAGTCGTAGGGCTTTAAAAAACTGTAGCTCAATTCAGAACTGTCTTAACTTCAATAAGTAATTTGAACATCCTCTCCCTTGTCCTCCTCTCATCACCAGATTATTCGAATTTTTCCCTGAATACAATTACTCTATTTTTTATGTTATTTTTATGTTATGTTATTTTTTAACAGGAAGGATGCTTTAGCCAATTCAGTGGGGTTAATAAAATTAGAGGGAAATGCTTATGTGTGCTAAGTCGCTTCAGTTGTATCTGACTCTGTGATCCTATGGACTTTAGCCCACCAGGTTCCTCTGTCAAGGGGATTCTCCAGGCAAGAATACTGGAGTGGGTTGCCATGCCCTCCTCCAGGGGATCTTCCCAACTTAGGGATCAAACCTGTGACTCTTTCGTCTCTGGCATTGGCCAGCGGGTTCTTTACCACTAGCGCCACCTGTGGAAGCCCATTTATGTGTGAAGACACATGCATTTCAGGCACTGGTCTTTATATGCTGCTAAGTCGCTTCAGTCGTGTCCGACTCTGTGGGACCCCATAGACGGCAGCCCACCAGGGTCCTCCGTCCATGGGATTCTCCAGGCAAGAACACTGGAGTGGGTTGCCATTTCCTTCTCCAATGCATGAAAGTAAAAAGTGAAAGTGAAGCCGCTTAGCCGTGTCCGACTCTTAGCGACCCCATGGACTGCAGCTCACCAGGCTCCTCCGTCCATGGGGTTTTCCAGGCAAGAGTACTGGAGTGGGATGCCATTGCCTTCTCCTGGTCTTTATATAAAGTACAAATTATTCCTTATTAAAAGAAAAAAAAATTAGAAAAAAGCAAGAGGCACAATTTCTGGCATAAGGTAGGTGACTATGCCTTTGTCGAAATTTACAAGATGTAAATAAACACATGTAGCTCCATCCACTTATACAGGCACAGACAGAAAATTTGGACGCACTCACTCATTCAGACAGGTTTCCTTTCCGTCTAACTTTCGGTCACCTTTATTACATCAGCGTACATCAGTGTGAATCATTTTCGCTTTGCTGTCTGTACTGCCCAGATCTGGGCGCGTGTGTGTAGGTGCTGCCCTCTGGTGGAACTTTTAAGACTTGCATGCTCAGCAGAATGAAAGAAATCCCAGTTTCCACCTTTCAAGAGCTCAGTAAGCATTAGTTAATCGCACTGTGTGGTTGTACTTATTTAATGACTGACAGAGAAAGAGGAAATCATGAAGGACACAGAGAAGGAGCAGCCACAGGAAAACCCCCATAGAGTCTACAGTGATGAGTACCAAGTCACCTCCAGTAAATATTTGTTGATTGATTAAAAAGATAAGCCTGAAGGCTGTATGTAGATAGACTGGGATTCTGTAACAGCAATTAAAGTGACCCAGTTCCATACAAACACCGAGAATCCTGCTGAATCTGGACATTTTTCAATATTCACTTCTTGTCATCACTTAATCCACCCAGCCCTGTGGCAGAGATGTGAGGCTCCTCTCCATCAGCTGTTTGGGTTACAGCCATTTTCTACTCAAAGGGAGTTAAAGGGTTTAGAGATGAAACATGCATTCTTGAACAGTGCAGTCTCTGCCCTGGGACCTTGATTCAACCTGGCATCCATATCTGATGCACAGTAGCAGTTTTGCTCTGATTCCATGCAGAGGGAAATAATATGCTTTGCTGGAAGGGGCAGGTCCGGGAGCTGAGAATTTAGTCAGCAAATACAGGTCAGGATGGACAGGCACTCTGGAAGGTTGGCCCATCGTCTTGGCAAACCTTGAAAGACGGACTGCCTCTAGCTACACCTGTTCCTCCTTTAGCTGTCACAAAGACAGACCAGCACCTCTGCCCAGGAGAGAGGCTGTCACTGAGTAGAGACCAGGCTCTCTTCAGAGCCTGAAGCGATACGTCACCCCTCTTTCCAGCCAAGACTTGAGGAGGACAAAGATAGCAAATCTCACAGAGAGGGTTTTCCTGTGAGCTGAGGTAACAGGTTTCTTTGGAGTATGAATAAAAGCAAGAATTTCCATTTAACTCTTAGGAAAAGGGAAAGGAAGGCTCTGTTCAGAGGAATAGAGGCTTAATACAGGGTTTGGGGGTTTATACGCCATGAAAAGAAACTGGGGGAGGGAAAGCAGGTGGGAGGTTACAGAAAGATCTGGAAGGACAGCCTGAAACCCCTAAGGGGTGGTTTTTCTATAAAGGTTGGTAAGAAGTTGCTACAATTCTCAAGAATCTCTGGGAAGTCTCTCACCCAATCTGATATTTGCCAAGAAGCCTAGAAAACACTGTGGACCTTGGGTCTGGTTGGGCCCCTGGGGATATATAATACACCCTGAGCCAAATATAAATGATTCGGGGGTTGCTCTTATAGAGAACCCTTTCACTGGCTGCCCTCCGATGAGAGCCTCATCCTTCTACAAGGATGGTCACCACAGCTCCCCAGCAGACCATGGCAGCCTGTCCCACTGGTGGCCCCAGTGAGCCATGCTTACTGGTTCTCATACTACCTGCTGAGCTGGTCCTGTGATTGACTTAATTAACAGTATGAAGAAGCAGGAGAACATGGTGCTCTTTCCCGTCTTAAGCCGTTAGGCTTGGCAGTTTCTGCCTTTGCTTTATTGGAAGCCCTGAGAAACTGAGGCAGAATTCTGGCCACTCTGCTGGAGGGACCATGTGGAGGAGAGGCTTGTGTGTCCCAGCTCCCCAGCTGAACCCAGTCCCAGCCTGCCCACGGCTGAATGCAGGCATGGGAGTACCACCGCCATGCCCATCACCAGTCCAGATGAATTGTAGAATTGTGAGCAAATAAAATGATTGCTGAGTTTAAACCACTAAGTCTCAGGGTGAATTATACATGGTAAGAGAGAAGGGAAGCCCTCACTTTTCCTAAATCTGACAGAGCTCCTACTTAAGGTTTCTAAATGGAATTTTCTGAAAATCCCTTTTACCACACCATCTTCCACTCTAAGTTCTTATCCAGTCAGGGTTGTCATATACAGTTGTAGGGGTTGTGCACTGCTCCAGGGGATCCGGCCAAGGGAGCCAGTAAGGACTGCTGGCCGGGCCTAGAGAGGGCAGTCTTTCTAAGTCGTGTAAGGGAGACTCTGACAAAGAATATTCTGTTGAATTAAACCCAAAATTAAACCCAAAAGATGGTGTGGCCTCCAAGTTTCCTTTAAGTGCCTGATGCCAGCTTCACTCCCCACTCCAGCTTTCTCCAGCCCTGTTTCTCACTACTTGTCCGTAGTCTTAATCCAGCTGAGTCCCCCTTCCAGCCTCCCGCAGACGTGCCCGCTCTGCTTTCCATTAATGGCAGTTTCCAAGTTGAGGCTGTGCCTTTCAGGGTGGGACACAAGTACAGCTACCAACCCTCCGTGGCCTTAGGCACCATGTCACTTTCTTTGAGTCTTGTGAACTTCGGAGGAGCTGATGTTTACTTGCATGCTCAGTCGCTAAGTCGTGTCCGACTCTTTGCGACCCCATGGACTGTTGCCTGCCAGGCTCCTCTGTCTATGTAATCCTCCAGGCAAGAATACTGCAGTGGGTTGCCATTTCTTTTTACTTACAGGCACACTTTTAAAGGATTGCCAAGCATGTTAAAGTAAGAAGGAACAGTGAAGCCACCTGTTGGCATTTTGTGTCTGTCTCCATAGGTAGAGGACTGAGCCCAGCGGGACAGGACGGGCTCTGACCCCCGGAGGGTTGTGTTCCACTGGACACAGGCCCAGAGGCACTGCATGAGCCAGAGGAGCTGGTCTCCTGGGGAAATTCTTTCCCTCACAATTCACAGCACAACCAGAATGCAGAATGTTCCAGCAGGCTATGCAAATGGACCGGCATGACACGGGATACATGTTGTCGAACTTTGTAATCTTACCCTCTATTAAATATTCAGCACAGACGATTCGATCTCTTCCTTTTCTCAGTTTCTCCCTTCTTCCTCTCCATCCCCTCCCCCTCCTGCCTCTTTTCCACTTTTTGTTTTAGCCTTTTGGGAAATGCCCATTCAGAATGGCTTTCCTGTCGAGGATACAGCCAAGGGGATCTCCAGGCGCGGGGCGAGCATACAGAGTGTTTTCTTTCACTCTGGATTCTTTAGAGAAATCGCAGTTGCCTGGTGGGGCTGAAGAATCAACCACTTTGAGATGCGAGTCCCACTGGGATCAACCCTGATCCTACCCTGACAATAGCCAAGGAGCCCCCTGTCGGGGAGGGAAGGGATTAAGGACTCACTCGGAGGGGATGGGATGCTTGGCCCTGTGCAGGCAGGTTGCTCGGGACAACTAGCCTCTCAGGAAGCGAAGCTCAGCATCATTCAGGGAAGCAGACTAACCTGCCGATTTCTAAGCTCATCATTATTAAGGGTGGTCCATCTGGGCCTTTGATCTCTACAAATATTGAAGGATGATAGGCCTGAATGCAAAATATTTGCCCTGGAACAATAGTTTGGCACCTGGGTGCTATAAAATAGAAGTAGTAGTAATCATACTTTTATTATAAAAGTTTTAATTGCTACTTTTGATTGAGCAAATATTCCCTGTTAAGTGCTCTTCTGTATTACCTCATTTAATCATGACCAAAAACTCCATGACATTGGTAATGTCTACTTAACCTGTGTCATGAAGATGAGAACACTGAAGCTCAGAGTTGAAGTAATGTTTCCAAGCTGGTCAGTGGCAGATCTGGGAGTCAGATCACATCTGAGCGAGGCCCATGCTCTCATTCTTCCCTACCTCCCTGCCCTGCCCACCAGGCTGAGAGCATTGCCCAGCAGCACAAATGAGGCTCCCCTGGGAGCAGAGAGAAGCTTAATCATCCTCCTACACCCTTCCTGCCCACAGCTGCCATCTCTCAGCAATGCTACAGAGCAGGTCCTTCTGGACTGATCTGCCCTGTGCTGGGATGCTGCCCTTTGGGTTTGAGGAATTCTGGAATAAAGCAACGTTTCTTATAACAAGTTGCCTTATGCTGAGTCTCTGGGGCCCTGGCCAAGCCTCAAGGCTCTTGCTAGCTGCACAGAGAGCAGGTTTGGTTTCCAAGAACAGTGGGCTGTTTCCCAGTCCACAGTGGGGCTGGTGTGGAGGGGCTGGGCTGGGGGTGTGGATGCAGGCCCTTCCCCGTTCTCCACCTAGGTGCATGCCCAGTGTTCTCCATTGCAAGGGAAGAATTGCCTGTGATGCCTAGTTTCAGATCTCAAAACTCTCTTTACAAGGCCATCCATTCCTTCTAGTGAGGCCATGAGAAATTGAATGTGATGTAAAAGCAGTTGCCTCTTGGGATGAATTTTCTTGAGCAGAGATGACAAGTGCGTTTGCAGGGAGAGAGCATTCCCTCCTCGACCCCCTCAGTGGGAGCTCCGGTGAGAAGGTGGCTGGTGTAGGGCAGGAGGTGGGACAGTCAGCTGGCTGGGTCATGCTGCTTCTTCCATCTGCCCCTGGTATTCATGAAGTGCTTGCCAAGTGATGTCGCTTTAATAGTCTCTCCATTTTCCTCCCAAGTCTGGACTTCAGGAAGAATCCATCCGGGAGGCAGGGGTACAGTGGGGGAGAATATACATGAAGATAGAGGTTAGGTTCTTATGACATTCTGAGTATAATAGAGATTAGATTTCATTTAAAAAATTGTTTAGGCCTTGCTGAGCGGCATTTGGGATTGATCTCTGACCAGATATATCGAACCTGTGCTCCTGCAGTCGAAGCACAGAGTCTTAACCACTGGGCCACCAGGGAAGTCTCTAGACTTCATTGTTTATCTATTTAAACTTTGTCTCAATCCATGTGGATTGAGTATCATCATAAAGCCCACTGGAACAAGCTACCGAGAAAGGCAGTGGGGTCATAGACCCTGGATTTCTCAGAGAAGGAATTCTGTCAGCTCCTGTCCATCCTGGATACTTGGATACTGTGCCTGTGTAAAGCCAGAGACGTGGGATAGGTAGAGACCCCCGACACGCACACCCAGGAGACCTTGGAGTGCATGCCTTTAGGGCTCTGAGAACCAAACAGCAGGGGACCAGCACTCTGCGTTCGAAGCTGGGGCGCCGGGTTTAAGGACTATTCTCACTTGCCTGATCAGACCTTCACCAAGTCTCCTGACCCCTCCAGGCCCACCTTCTCATTTGTGAATTGAGAACCCATAATGATGTTGGTGGAAAGGATGCTTCTTTCTTGAGGAAGCCACAAGGATGCCATCAATTAACATCTGGGGAACTGTTTCATCAGCACTCCACAGATGTAAAGTGTAGATGTGCCTACATATTCGAGACCGTCTCACCACCGTGCCTGGCAGAATGTCACAGGCAGAGGATGCGCTCAAGAAGAATACATTTATAATGTCTTTTCCTGGTTACATTTTAAAAGTCATGGTTATTTTTCTAGAACAGGATATCAACATTAAACATTTTTTTGTATCACAGATCTCTTTGAACATCTGATAAAGCCATGAACATTTTCTTCCTCAAAAAGAAAGAAAGAAAGAAAAAAAACAATCCCCCTCCCACAGCAAACTAAACCATGCTAAAGTGTATATCCCATAACATTTACTACAATATCAAGGGGCTCATAGTTTCCTCTGACGCCCATCTCAGCTTAAGAAAATGCCTGTGCTGGAGATTTTCAGGCTTCAGTTCTCTGAAGTTTGGGACAGAAATAGACTGTGTAGAAAAATGAATACAATAATGATATGTAGCATTTGGCTGGGAAAAATTCTAGAGGGAATCTCCCTGAGATTGTTGGTAGCGGTAAAGAATGTGCCTGCCAGTGCAGGAGACCCAAGAGACACATTTCCATCCCTGGGTTGGGAAGATGTCCTGGAGTAGGAAATGACAACCCACTCTAGTATTTTTGCCTGGAAAATTCTATGGACAGAAGATCCTGTTGGGCTCCAGTCCATGGGGTGGCAAAGAGTCAGACACATCTGAGCACACATACATAGTGAGTCTTATTTAAATGAAAATGTGTTCAAACTAAAGAAAGGGATTTTCTCCATACATGTGGCCACCCTCAGCTCTCTGAGGCTTTTGTGCAGAAAGTTGTGGTAAGATATCTGAATCCTCCTGTCTCCACAATAGCCTGCTATCCGGTAACAGCAGCGAGGTCTCCTTACCCCAGGGTGAGGCACCTCCAGGTCACTGGGATGCTACTCAGAGTCCAGCTTATCAGGGATCTGAGAGCCTCCTGCCAAAGGTCCTGGCTGTGTCCACCCAGGCGCATCTCAGGGGGACTGGATTTTACCTCCAGCAACATGCTATTTTTGGCTTAGCGCTGTCTTGCAAAGTAGGATTTCAGGCGTTTTGGTGAGGGGGAATTCAGGACCAGGGCCAGCTCAACAGAAGTGGAAACATAAAAACCCACAGCAAGATCCAGTCAAACCGAGTGAGAACACATCCAGAAATGCAAAAGGAAAAGGAGAGAAAATAGCTGAGCAGGGAAACGCAGCGTCACACGTTCCCCATCCAGCTGGGACCTTTGATGGAACATCGAGGAAGGTATTTGTCCCCCGGGGTGCTTCAAGCCAGCCAGGGAACTTGCTTTTAAGGCTCAGGGTGCGCTCTCTCACGTCCTCAGGTGGTTTATGGCATCTCGGTTATTGGATGTGAAAGTTTCCCCTATGAGAGATGCCCGGGTTGCCCGCCTGACCGAGCCCACACTCGCTGGGATTCCGGGACTCAGGGGCCCCCGGGAAGGCAGATGGGGGCAGTTCCGCAGGTTGGCTCCCGCGCCCCCAGCTAGATCAAGTGGCGCCGCGCAGGCAGCTGGAAGGCACCCACAGAGAGAAACCCAGCACCATGCTCAGAAAGCTCCACTCCATCCTTCACTCCGGCCCGCACAGGAAGGCAGAGGTGGCGGAGAGCCCTTACTACCACGGCCCCAGCTCCGCCGTCAGGCTGATCCGCAGCAGCTCCGTGTACGTGGTCGGGGACCATGGCGAGAAGTTCAGCGAGTCCTTAAAGAAATACCGGAGCGCCGGCAGCATGGACCCCAGCCTGTACTACCTGCAGCAGGAGGGGGACCGCGCGTGGATGCTCTCGCGCACCCAGGACTGCCTGCAGTACTTACAGGAGCTGCTGGCCTTGCGCAAGAAGTACCTTAGCAGCCTCAACGACCTGAAGCCCAGCCGCGCCCCAGGCGTCTCCTCCACCTCCTCAAAATCCTCCAGGGGCGTAAAGAAGTCTGCCGCCAAAGAAATGAAGGTAAGTGCCACCGTGGACTTCCCTGGTGGCTCAGATGATAAAGAAATTGCCTGCAATGCAGGAGACCTGGGTTCGATCCCTGGGTCCGGATAATGCCCTGGAGGAGGAAATGACAGCCCACTCCAGTATTCTTGCCTGGAGAATCCCATGGACAGAGGTGCCTGGCGGGCTATAGTTCATGGGATCAGCTGGACATGACTGAACAACTAACACTTTTTCACTTTCTTTCAAGTGCCCCCAGGAAATACTATGGACAAGAGCATTTTTCTGAGAGGCAAGTGGGAATCTTGGTTTGTCCAAGCACAGCTTAATTAACCTGCGTGTTCTGGGCACCAGCTCCAAGACCTCAGAGAGTCTCCATGGCCATTTCCCCGGCCTGGGAAGGGTGGCTTGTCCCATGTGGAGTTTTTGGGTGGAGGCCCAGGGGGAGGGACAGTTTCTGGCATCCCCAGAGCAGCCCACGAGGAGGGCTTGGGCTCAGTCTTCAGGCCAACAGTTTGCCTGTCCCTTACTGCCCACTTCCCAGGTGAGAGGAGGCTTTTATGACATTTGCATGACAGCTCATCACTTCAACACATCACTTCTCAACAAGTTATTGTTACTTTTATTAATACAATCACATCTGACAGTCCCAGTGCAAAGCAAACACTGGGAGGATTTGCTCTGTCTGTGTGAGGTGCTCAGGTTCTCAGGGGACTCAGTCACAGCCTGAGAGAGAGTCTGTGACTCTAGGAGACTGAATGACAACTTTGCTGGGCACTGGGTCTCCCTGCCCAGGCAGACCAAGCAGGAAATCAGTGAAGGGAAGGACCTGCATTTTATGGTTTCCCTGGTGGCTCAGACGGTAAAGAATCTGCCTGCAATGAAGAAGACCTGGGTTCGGTCCCTGGATAGGGAAGATCCCCTGGAGAAGGGAATAGCTACCCATTCCAGTGTTCTTGCCTGGAGAACTCCATGGACAGAGGAGCTTGATGGACAGCAGTCCATGGGGTCGCAAGCGTCAGACGTGACTGAGTGACTAACACTTTCACTTGTACTGATCACAGCGTTTGTACACATTATGTTTTTTGGAGGTAATTCCAGTAATGCCAGAAGAGAAGCAGGGAGAAAGTCCTTTGGGATCACAGAAGGACAAGCTGAGGCTCGGTGACCAGATTTTGCTAAGACCCAAATCTCACTGTTTCTCGTTCCTTTGTTCCCTAAATTATTATTATTTTTTTTATGTCTGAAGTTTGAGGCTGTTTCAAATCCCCATCAATCATTCTCCTGAGCTCTAAGGTGTTCAGAGCGGGCCTTTCTGCCCTCTCACCCCCTACCCCATCCTGGCTGCCTCCCCAGAGTGTCCTGCAGGCCTGCAAGTCCCATTAACACTGACCAATTGGTCTGTTATCAGATCTCTAGGGCTTGGCCTCACCCAACTGGTTTCAACTGTCTGCACTTTATCCCATGTGGGAGCAGTGTAAATAACCATTTGAACTCTCAAAGTAGGTCAGTGTTGGGGCCCATGGAAGTATCCTGCTCTCAGGTATGGGTACTGATCCTGCAGCCAGCCAGTTGTAGATTTGGGGGCCTGACACCCCTCCTTCGGGGCCACCTCCTCCTTCAGGGCCACCTCCTCCTTTGTGGTCACCTCCAATGACAGAGGGGGTCACCATGGCTTCTGGACTCCTCTCCAGCTTGACTATCCTGGGGTTCTCAGCTCCAGTTAGATTCGCTCCAGACACTTTGTGCATGCGTGTGTGCTAGGTTGCTTCAGTCGTGTCCGATTCTTTGCAACCCCCTGGACTGTAGTCTGCTAGGCTCCTCTGTCCATGGGATTCTCCAGGCAAGAATACTAGAGTGAGTTTCCATGCCCTCCTCCAGGGGCTCTTTCTGACCCTGGGACCGAAGCCACGTCTTTTGGGTCTCTTGCATTGGCAGGTGGGTTCACTAGCACCACTTGAGAAGCCCTGTGGTCTCTGTAGCCTTGAATATTGAGTTTGTTCTGTCAACTTGTGTGCTAGGGAGAAAGCTGGGGACAGAGTGTGAGCCCAGCTATAAAAGGATCTTCATAATGAATAGGTACCGTGCCTTCAAATCATTTCAGCGGAAATACTTCCTTACTTCCTAATCATTCTACAGAGGGTCTGAGAGGATTCATATACCAGCAGCATGAGGTGGCAACAGACATTGGAAAGCTGGGAGAGAAAAAGCATCCACAGAAAATCAAGACAGCTCAAGAAAACACGCAAATCCTACAGCTGGGTTTGGCTTTGCGCTTCCTGGGCGCTGCAATGTAAAAAGAGCAGGACTTATTTCAAAATTCGGACTAAGAGGAAGAACCATACCTATTGTTTACAGGAATCCAAATTTTTCCCAGGTTTAAATTCTAAACTTTCTCATAGAGGATCTGATACCGGGAACCATGGGTGACGTCATTTGTAACACCCTCACTGATATTTTAGTAACAATTCATCAACATGTGTATCATTCCTTCTTTCCTTCCTTCACTTAACACATACTTATTGAGCACATACTATGTGTCAGGAACTCTCCAAGATGCTGCTAAACGAGCCAAAGATCACTCTCATGGGTGATCATTCTTGTGGGAAAGGCAGGCAGTGACCCAGGAGTCAGATTTCTGGAGGCGATTTCTCAGAGCCCTGGCGGGTGGCCACCAAGTCGCACGAGGCACGTATCCTAGTGAGGAACTAGGGAAGGGACCTGGCTGTGTAACTCCTGCAGGTCTTTTGGACCCAGTGGAGGATTCAGATGCCAGAGGCACGGGGCTTAGGCGGGGAACCACATACCCTTCCAAAATCTCTGTCAAAGTCCCCTAAAGATGTGGTGCAGCTTCTGAGAGAAAAAAGCCCGTGAGAAGTTAAAGCTGTCCTGCCGTGTTTCTTGCTATTTCCCGCCTCATCCCAGCACTTTGGAAAGCGAATTGCTCTCCTTCAAGCCTGCTTTGGGGTCTGGTCTGGGACGAGGCTGTCCTCAGCCCTGGCGTGTTTCTCCCCTCACCTCGTTCCCATGGTAATGTCTTCAAGCTGCCAGAGGTCTCTGGGTTACTTCCCTTCTCTCTTTTCACTCCCCCTCAACACATCGCTTTCTCTCAAGCTTGGCTCTCTTTTTTTGGAGGGGGTGGTAAAATAAGGATAACACAGTATTTACCATTTTCACCGTGGCATTTCATAGCACCTTAAATGAGCGCTTTTCAGTATCCTCAGATTATGGGTAATGAAGTCTATCAGTCAATGAATTATGAAATTAAGTGCTTTTCTTTGATATAATATACATTTCTTTTCAAGAAAAATGTGCAACCCTGTGTACTATCAAATGGTTAACTGCCAGACAGAAATCAGAGCTCTTTACCCCAGAGCTTTCTGTAAGCTTTTCCAAATGATCAGTTATATAGACCCATGATAATTCAGCCCAAAGACAGTAAGCCCTAATTAACATCTTTTTAGAATGCTTTTCGAAAGTAAATTAGTAGAAACTAGAAAATGCATTCCTTTAAGAGGTTATGGAGGCTCTAAAAATACTTCATTTAGAAATTAGGAGAATGTTTTTATAAAATGTTTGACAACTATCTTTTATTTCTTAAAATATAACTCTCTTTAAAATTCTTTAAAAAATTAAAAAATTCCAAAAAAAAATTGAAAGTTACCATTTGAACCATTTTTAAGTGTGTGGTTAATTCCCTGGCATTAAGCGTAATGCTGTGGAGCCCACTACTATCCATTCCCAGAAAATTTTCATCAGCCCAGACACAAAGTCTGGGTCCATTAAGCAGTGACTCCGCATTTTCCCTTTCCCCTAGACTTCTGTATTCTCCTTTCTGTCTCTATGAATTTGCCTCTGCTGCTGCTAAGTTGCTTCAGTTGTGTCCGACTCTGTGCGACTCCATGGACAGCAGCCCACCAGGCTCCTCCATCCATGGGATTTTCCAGGCAAGAGTACTGGAGTGGGGTGCCATTGCCTTCAGGAACTTCATATAAATGGAATCGCACAGTGCTTGTCTGTCTGTGACTGGCTTCTTTCTCTTAGCATAGTGTTTTCAAGGTTCATCCACGTTCTCAGAACCTCCTTCCTTTTTAACAGTCCATGAGCTTGGGCTTTTTCAAATATTTATTTTGATTTATTTATCTGGCTGCACCAGGTCTTCATTGCAGCATGCGGGATCTTTAGCTGTGGTCTGTGGACTCTTTTTTTTTTTGAGTCTGTGGACTCAAAATTTTCTTTTTATTTGATGTATTCTATTTGCACTCTGTTTCTTTGAAAAATGCTGGTCACAAGCCATGACTTTATTTGATGACTCCTGGTTTTAAAAAATGGTCACAAAAAAGACTTCTAAAGTGACAGAAGGTAAAGTTCTTTGGTCATCACTCATGAAATGTTACCTTTAGACTCCATTTCTCCGTACCTGACAGTATTTTTTTTTTTTAATTAATTTTATTCTATTCTCAAACTTTACATAATTGTATTAGTTCTGCCAAACATCAAAATGAATCCACCACGGGTATACATGTGTTCCCCATCCTGAACCCCCCTCCCTCCTCCCTCCCCACGCCATCCCTCTGGGTCGTCCCAGTGCACTAGCCCCAAGCATCCAGTATCGTGCATTGAACCTGGACTGGCATCTCGTTTCATACATGATATTTTACATGTTTCAATGCCATTCTCCCAAATCTTCCCACCCTCTCCCTCTCCCACAGAGTCCATAAGACTGTTCTATACATCAGTGTCTCTTTTGCTGTCTCGTATACAGGATTATCGTTACCATCTTTCTAAATTCCATATATATGCGTTAGTATACTGTATTGGTGTTTTTCCTTCTGGCTTACTTCACTCTGTATAATAGGCTCCAGTTTCATCCACCTCATTAGAACTGATTCAAATGTATTCTTTTTAATGGCTGAGTAATACTCCATTGTGTATATGTACCACTGCTTTCTTATCCATTCATCTGCTGATGGACATCTAGGTTGCTTCCATGTCCTGGCTATTATAAACAGTGCTGCGATGAACATTGGGGTACACGTGTCTCTTTCCCTTCTGGTTTCCTCAGTGTGTATGCCCAGCAGTGGGATTGCTGGATCATAAGGCAGTTCTATTTCCAGTTTTTTAAGGAATCTCCACACTGTTCTCCATAGTGGCTGTACTAGTTTGCATTCCCACCAACAGTGTAAGAGGGTTCCCTTTTCTCCACACCCTCTCCAGCATTTATTATTTGTAGACTTTTGGATTGCAGCCATTCTGACTGGTGTGAAATGGTACCTCATAGTGGTTTTGATTTGCATTTCTCTGATAATGAGTGATGTTGAGCATCTTTTCATGTGTTTGTTAGCCATCTGTATGTCTTCTTTGGAGAAATGTCTATTTAGATCTTTGGCCCATTTTTTGATTGGGTCATTTATTTTTCTGGAGTTGAGCTGTAGGAGTTGCTTGTATATTTTTGAGATTAGTTGTTTGTCAGTTGCTTCATTTGCTATTATTTTCTCCCATTCTGAAGGCTGTCTTTTCACCTTGCTAATAGTTTCCTTTGATGTGCAAAAGCTTTTAAGTTTAATTAGGTCCCATTTGTTTATTTTTGCTTTTATTTCCAATGTTCTGGGAGGTGGGTCATAGAGGATCCTGCTGTGATGTATGTCAGAGAGTGTTTTGCCTATGTTCTCCTCTAGGAGTTTTATAGTTTCTGGTCTTACATTGAGATCTTTAATCCATTTTGAGTTTATTTTTGTATATGGTGTTAGAAAGTGTTCTAGTTTCATTCTTTTACAAGTGGTTGACCAGATTTCCCAGCACCACTTGTTAAAGAGATTGTCTTTAATCCATTGTATATTCTTGCCTCCTTTGTCAAAGATAAGGTGTCCATATGTGCGTGGATTTATCTCTGGGCTTTCTATTTTGTTCCATTGATCTATATTTCTGTCTTTGTGCCAGTACCATACTGTCTTGATAACTGTGGCTTTGTAGTAGAGCCTGAAGTCAGGTAGGTTGATTCCTCCAGTTCCATTTTTCTTTCTTAAGATCGCTTTGGCTATTCGAGGTTTTTTGTATTTCCATACAAATTGTGAAATTATTTGTTCTAGCTCCGTGAAGAATACTGTTGGTAGCTTGATAGGGATTGCATTGAATCTATAAATTGCTTTGGGTAGTATACTCATTTTCACTATATTGATTCTTCCAATCCATGAACATGGTATATTTCTCCATCTATTAGTGTCCTCTTTGATTTCTTTCACCAGTGTTTTATAGTTTTCTATATATAGGTCTTTAGTTTCTTTAGGTAGATATATTCCTAAGTATTTTATTCTTTTCGTTGCGATAGTGAATGGAATTGTTTCCTTAATTTCTCTTTCTGTTTTCTCATTATTAGTGTATAGGAATGCAAGGGATTTCTGTGTGTTGATTTTATATCCTGCAACTTTACTATAATCATTGATTAGTTCTAGTAATTTTCTGGTGGAGTCTTTAGGGTTTTCTATGTAGAGGGTCATGTCATCTGCAAATAGTGAGAGTTTTACTTCTTCTTTTCCAATTTGGATTCCTTTTATTTCTTTTTCTGCTCTGATTGCTGTGGCCAAAACTTCCAAAACTATGTTGAATAGTAATGGTGAAAGTGGGCACCCTTGTCTTGTTCCTGACTTTAGAGGAAATGCTTTCAATTTTTCACCATTGAGGATAATGTTTGCTGTGGGTTTGTCATATATAGCTTTTATTATGTTGAGGTATGTTCCTTCTATTCCTGCTTTCTGGAGAGTTTTTATCATAAATGGGTGTTGAATTTTGTCAAAGGCTTTCTCTGCATCTATTGAGATAATCATATGGTTTTTATTTTTCAATTTGTTAATGTGGTGTATTACATTGGTTGATTTGCGGATATTGAAGAATCCTTGCATCCCTGGGATAAAGCCCACTTGGTCACGGTGTATGATCTTTTTAATGTGTTGTTGGATTCTGATTGCTAGAATTTTGTTTAGGATTTTTGCATCTATGTTCATCAGTGATATTGGCCTGTAGTTTTCTTTTTTTGTGGGATCTTTGTCAGGTTTTGGTATTAGGGTGATGGTGGCCTCATAGAATGAGTTTGGAAGTTTACCTTCCTCTGCAATTTTCTGGAAGAGTTTGAGCAGGATAGGTGTTAGCTCTTCTCTAAATTTTTGGTAGAATTCAGCTGTGAAGCCGTCTGGACCTGGGCTTTTGTTTGCCGGAAGATTTTTTATTACAGTTTCAATTTCCGTGCTTGTGATGGGTCTGTTAAGGTTTTCTATTTCTTCCTGGTCGAGTTTTGGAAAGTTGTACTTTTCTAAGAATTTGTCCATTTCTTCCTCATTGTCCATTTTATTGGCATATAATTGTTGATAATAGTCTCTTATGATCCTTTGTATTTCTGTGTTATCTGTTGTGATCTCTCCATTTTCGTTTCTAATTTTATTGATTTGATTTTTCTCCCTTTGTTTCTTGATGAGTCTGGCTAATGGTTTGTCAATTTTATTTATCCTTTCAAACCAGCTTTTGGCTTTGTTGATTTTTGCTATGGTCTCTTTTGTTTCTTTTGCATTTATTTCTGCTCTAATTTTTAAGATTTCTTTCCTTCTACTAACCCTGGGGTTCTTCATTTCTTCCTTTTCTAGTTGCTTTAGGTGTAGAGTTAGGTTATTTATTTGACTTTTTTCTTGTTTCTTGAGGTGTGCCTGTATTGCTATGAACTTTCCCCTTAGGACTGCTTTTACTGTGTCCCACAGGTTTTGGGTTGTTGTGTTTTCATTTTCATTTGTTTCTATGCAAATTTTGATTTCTTTTTTGATTTCTTCTGTGATTTGTTGGTTATTCAGCAGCGTGTTGTTCAGCCTCCATATGTTGGAATTTTTAATAGTTTTTCTCCTGTAATTGAGATCTAATCTTACTGCATTATGGTCAGAAAAGATGCTTGGAATGATTTCTATTTTTTTTGAATTTACCAAGGCTAGCTTTATGGCCCAGGATGTGATCTATCCTGGAGAAGGTTCCATGTGCACTTGAGAAAAAGGTGAAATTCATTGTTTTGGGATGAAATGTCCTATAGATATCAATTAGGTCTAACTGGTCTATTGTATCGTTTAAAGTTTGTGTTTCCTTGTTAATTTTCTGTTTAGTTGATCTATCCATAGGTGTGAGTGGGGTGTTAAATCTCCCACTATTATTGTGTTATTGTTAATTTCTCCTTTCATACTTGTTAGCATTTGTCTTACATACTGCGGTGCTCCTGTGTTGGGTGCATATATATTTATAATTGTTATATCTTCTTCTTGGATTGATCCTTTGATCATTATGTAGTGACCTTCTTTGTCTCTTTTCACAGCCTTTGTTTTAAAGTCTATTTTATCTGATATGAGTATTGCTACTCCTGCTTTTTTTTGGTCCCTATTTGCATGGAAAATCTTTTTCCAGCCCTTCACTTTCAGTCTGTATGTGTCCCCTGTTTTGAGGTGGGTCTCCTGTAGACAACATATGTAAGGGTCTTGTTTTTGTATCCATTCAGCCAGTCTTTGTCTTTTGGTTGGGGCATTCAACCCATTTACGTTTAAGGTAATTACTGATAAGTATGATCCTGTTGCCATTTACTGTATTGTTTTGGGTTCGAATTTATACACCATTTTTGTGTTTCCTGTCTAGAGAATATCCTTTCGTATTTGTTGGAGAGCTGGTTTGGTGGTGCAGAAATCTCTCAGCTTTTGCTTGTCTGAGAAGGTTTTGATTTCTCCTTCATACTTGAATGAAATCCTTGCTGGGTACAACAATCTGGGCTGTAGGTTATTTTCTTTCATCATTTTAAGTATGTCTTGCCATTCCCTCCTGGCTTGAAGAGTTTCTATTGAAAGATCAGCTGTTATCCTTATGGGGATTCCCTTGTGTGTTATTTGTTGTTTTTCCCTTGCTGCTTTTAATATTTGTTCTTTGTGTTTGATCTTTGTTAATTTGATTAATATGTGTCTTGGGGTGTTTCGCCTTGGGTTTATCCTGTTTGGGATTCTCTGGGTTTCTTGGACTTGGGTGATTATTTCCTTCCCCAGTTTAGGGAAGTTTTCAACTATTATCTCCTCAAGTATTTTCTCATGGTCTTTCTTTTTGTCTTCTTCTTCTGGAACCCCTATGATTCGAATGTTGTAGCGTTTAATATTGTCCTGGAGGTCTCTGAGATTGTCCTCATTTCTTTTAATTCGTTTTTCTTTTATTCTCTCTGATTCATTTATTTCTGCCATTCTATCTTCTAATTCACTAATCCTATCTTCTGCCTCTGTTATTCTACTATTTGTTGCCTCCAGAGTGTTTTTAATTTCATTTATTGCATTATTCATTATATATTGACTCTTTTTTATTTCTTCTAGGTCCTTGTTAAACCTTTCTTGCATCTTCTCAATCCTTGTCTCCACGCTATTTATCTGTGATTCCATTTTAATTTCAAGATTTTGGATCAATTTCACTATCATTATTTGGAATTCTTTATCAGGTAGATTCCCTATCTCTTCCTCTTTTGTTTGGTTTGGTGGGCATTTATCCTGTTCCTTTATCTGCTGGCTATTCCTCTGTCTCTTCATCTTGTTTAAATTGCTGAGTTTGGGGTGTCCTTTCTGTATTCTGGCAGTTTGTGGAGTTCTCTTTATTGTGGCTTTTCCTCGCTGTGTGTGGGTTTGTACAGGTGGCTTGTCAAGGTTTCCTGGTTAGGGAAGCTTGTGTCGGTGTTCTGATGGATGGAGCTGTATTTCTTCTCTTTGTTCAGTCGCGCTCCTTTCGAAGAGTTGGATTGCTTTTCTGGGTGCCTGATGTCCTCTGCCGGCATTCAGAAGTTGTTTTGTGGAATTTACTCGACGTTTAAATGCTCTTTTGATGAATTTGTGGGGGAGAAAGTGTTCTCCCCGTCCTACTCCTCCGCCATCTTGGCTCCTCCCCCCTGTGGACTCTTAATTGCAGTACATGGGATCTAGTTTCCCGACCAGGGAGCCAACCCAGGGCCCCTGCATTGGGAGAGTGTAGTCTTAGCCCCTGAATCACCAGGGAGCTTGGGTTTTGATGGGAGGTGAGGAGGCAAAGTTTGAGATTACACTCGGATTTTGTCCGGAGTGCTCGTCAGCACTTGGGGAATTCCCTGAGGATTGCTCCCCATATTTTTAGGGTCAGATGAACAGGTGAACAGCCGACATCCCTCTGTGAGAACTCAGCCACCCAAGGGGACCTGAGCCTCACCCACCCACAGTGTCTGGGCTACCGGGGAGGCAGTTTTGGGTTGGCTGCAATGCACTCAAGAAACTCTGCCCAGAAGGTTTGGGAGGAAGTATTTTCCAAAGCTAAGGTTCCTGGTCACCTACCCCAGTCCAAAGAAATGTCTTTATTTCTGTGTGTCTTCTAGCTCTGAGCAGCTTGGATTCCCGATATGTCTGCCTGGATGAATGAACCAGCTCTTCAATGTACAGCTCTCCCAGCACCAATCTCCTTCCCCCCTCCCCCCTGAGCCCCCAACTAAAGAAATTCAACTGCTACAAGAATAATTTAAACAGAGCCAGTGGAATTCTGAAGAATGCCTGCCAAATGTGATTGATTTTTATTTAAAGTAGTTTTGCTCTGATAATATATAGCTTTCAGAATAAATTTTCTGTCATTGGCCGTTCAATCCTGGTGCATGAAATAAGACCATGTCAACAGCAAATAGATTTTTTTTTCTCCTCTATGGTAGAAAGCTCTAAATCCAATTCACCTAAGAAGATCCTATATCCACCTATAAATGGCATATGGGATGGGGAAGCAGGGCCTGGATTCCCATATACCCCTGGGAATTATTTTTCAGTTCTGTTGGGGGGAATTTCTGCAAACATGGTGATACAAAAGTGCAGGTTTTCTGTGGGCATCAGTTACTGGAGGTCTCTAGTACTGGGCCTGTATCTGGTCGGCAGAGTTAAAGGGCAGTAAACATTCAGTATGAACTGCAAAGAATTTCTATTATGCTTGGCAGAGCTCCCCAGAAGATGACAGACAGTAAAATAATGACGGATAACAGAGTATCCAATTCCTCAGCCCCCTCAGTCAGATCACAAGATGGGTAATTACATCCCCAATCTATCTTCCAGACACCTGCTGCTTGCTCGGCTTAGCAACAACACTTCCCCCTCCCATTTCCCTCTCCACTACACCCCACTCACCCGGCTAACTTCTTGTCTTTTTAAGACAGCAGAGAAAGCACTGCCCCAGGCAGCCATGTCTCAGGTCCACAGTCTACCACGGTGAATTTCTCTCTTCCTTGGGTCTGGCCCTTAACTCAGCACTTAGCTCCCAGCACCTAGCACTCAGCACACAGCCCTGTAATTGTCATTCATTTGCTGTGTCTGCTACTGGCCATGATCTCCTTGAATGGAGTCACCATGTCTTATTTATCTTTTTATCTCCAGCTTCTAGTGAAGCCCCAGGCATACAGTAACTCAATAAACAAATAACCTGAGAAACCCCAGTTGTAATTTAAAAAGAAAACTGAAAGGTTTATGGGAGACTTGGTTTTCAGTGAGTGGAAAATTATCTTTTGTTTTTAATAGAGTAGAGTATATTTGGGTGTATTCAGATGAAATGATAGCCTAATAATTAAAGCATCTCATGTGTAATGAATCCGAGTTTACTATCAAAAGGACACTTTTTTTGGGTAAACATTTTTTCTAAGGTATATTTACTCATTAAATGAAATTTATAAAACACAGAAAAGTTGAAGAAAATTGAAATAACTTAGAGCATATCATCCAGAATAATCACTCTAAAATGTTTAAATATATTTTCTTTCAATCATTTATTTCTTGTATGGTTATAGATATGTATAGTAGTGTTGCCAGATAAAATAGAGGATGTCTATTTAAATTTGGATTTCAGATAAATGATGGATTTAAAAAATATAATTATGTCCATACAATATTTGGTATATATTAATACCAAAAATTTATAGCTTATGTAGAATTGAAATTTAACTGCCATTAAGTTTTTTTAGTTCCTGAATTTGGCAACCTTTATGTATGTATATGTATAAATTTATTAAATTTGGCATATACCATATACTTTTAAATAACTTATATCTTGGGTTCTTTTCTATCATTAACTTGTTTTTGAAAACTGAACTTTTAATGGCAAAAATTTAACTCACAACCCTTTAAACAATTGTTCAACATTGTGAATGAATTCATCTTACTCTGTCTATAAAGGCATCTTTTGGACAGTTATTCCTTAGTGTGATTAACAGGTCAAAGGTTAAAAGTCATTTTTAAAGGTTCTTCTACATATTGTTTTCCAGAAATATTTTATAATTTATGCCTTCATCAACAGTGAATTAGAAGGCTCTTCTTCTTGTATTTTATCAACACCAAGTAGTGTCATTAATTTTTAAAGTCTATTGATTTAATAGATAAACTGAATTATCTTATGTACTCGTTTTGAATTATTGCTTGAGCAAACAATGACCCTCTTGTTTTATCAAACCAATGTGTACTGTTGATTAATGGATTGCCCATTCATGTCTTTATACATTTTGGCTCTAGGAAACTTTTTTTAAAATTTATATGGATTCACGTCAAGAATGTGAGCACATTGTCTGCCACATGGTTAAAAATATTTTCTTAATTTTATATATAGTTTAATTTTACTTGACAGTACAATTTTATATATCATTAAAAACATTACCAGTTTTTTTATGTAGTTAAACGTATCAGCTTTTGTCTTTGATACTTCTTTGTTTCATGCTTAGAAATCCCTTGTGTGTCTCAAGGTCAGTTACGTATTTGCCATTTTCCTCCTTTTTTTTTTAGTAGTTCCATAAAAACCCCAGACCTCTTATCTATCAGCAATTTATTTTTACACATAGTGGGAAGTGAGAATCCTATTTGAAATTTTTCCCAGATAGCAAAGATTCAACACCATTTATTGACAAATCTATCCTTCTCTCATTGGATTGTAATGTTTCACTTATCATGTGTGAAGAGTTTTATACTATGCTTCAAGGCTATTAATTCAGTTCTATTAGTTAGGCTTCGAAGAGTTTCATAAGTGTGAGCAAACAACATTTACTTACTGTTTTGCTAAAGTGAAAGGATTATTTAGGCGACCTTTAAGGGGAGGAGTGGAGAAGGTACCAGGTACTAGCAAAGGAAATAATGGTTTTAAGATTATAATGCTGGAGAAAAAAGACAGCTTGTCAGACCGTGAGTCTGCAACCTCTAATACCAAACACAGAAGAGGTACAGCTATGCTTCCAAAATGATTGTACCGCTTAGCTATAAGAGGTAATTCCCAGGTCTAGTTACCCTATAGTTTGTGCCAAACCCTGCCCTTCCTTTTCATCTTTTTGGTCTGATTTTTCTCAGCTGTATTGTCTACATCACTATTTGGTTGTTGTTTAGCTCGGACAAGTCTACCAATAGCTTATCTATTGAAAACGTGGATGTGGACGTGTGCACGTATGTATTTAAATTTCAGTGATTATACCTTTCCCCACGTTGTTTGTCAGATCCACAGTTCTTATGTATTGTTTTTTACTGAAGCATAGTTGACATACAGTGTTGTGCCCATCTCTGCTGTACAGCAAAGTGACTCAGTTATACACCTGTACACATTCTTTATAATATTCTTTTCCGTTACGGTTTATCACAGGATGCTGAATATAGTTCCTGGTGCTATAGCATAGGGCCTTGTTGTTTATCCATCCTGTATCTAATAGCTTCCACCCGCTAATCCCAAACTCCTAGTCCTTCCCACCTCCTTCCACCTTGGCAACCGTGAGTCTGCTCTTTATGTCTGTGAGTCTGTTTGTGGTTTGCACATAGGCTCATTTGTGCCATATACAGTTCTTGTTTCTTAAGCTCCCATTCGTTTATCACGAACCCCTCTTCAATGATGGGTACACATTTCCCAGGTGTTGTGATATAAAAGGGATAAGAATAACGTTGGATTTGATCATAAATAACAAGGATGGCATTCCAAGGATGGCAGAAGCAAAGAGGATATATTTGAGCTTTTAAGGTTTATCCTGAAGGGCTACTTTTGAGAACATTACATTGCTTATGGAAAAATTTAAACTGGTTTGCATTTCATTTCACCCTGCTGAATGAGCCAAGGGAAAATGATCTCTCCAAGCCAGCCAGACCAGTTCCACACTTGATCCTGTAAATTTCATCTCAATGCATTGACATTTTGATTTCCAGATGTTTTTAGCTCAAGGTTGTATTATCAATACTCCATAAAAATAAGGGGTACAGAGTTCTCAAAATTTGTCAGGTTAAATCCAAAGGTATAAGTTAGCATCATAAAAACTGTTGGAGAATATAAACATTAGATGATAGCATGTTTTTGAACCGTGGTGTTGGAGAAGACTCTTGAGAGTCTGTTGGACTGCAAGGAGATCCAACCAGTCCATTCTGAAAGAGATCAGCCCTGGGTGTTCTTTGGAAGGAATGATGCTAAAGCTGAAACTCCAGTACTTTGGCCCACCTCATGCAAAGAGTTGACTCATTGGAAAAGACTCTGATGCTGGGAGGGATTGGGGGCAGGAGGAGAAGGGGACGACAGAGGATGAGGTGGCTGGATGGCGTCACTGGCTCGATGGACGTGAGTCTGAGTGAATTCCAGGAGTTGGTGATGGACAGGGAGGCCTGGCATGCTGCGATTCATGGGGTCGCAAAGAGTCGGAAACGACTGAGCCACTGAACTGAACTGAACTGAACTGAATACAGCATACATTTATTCGTTCAACAAATTACTCTGTGTCAGGCACTGAAATAGGTGCCCAACATTCATAGATGGAAAGACAGCACATCTGCCCTGATATAGCCCATAATCTGAAGCACCATCACCTCAGCATCTGGCCTGAACCACACTGATGTGTTCAAAGAGAAGTGGGTAGAATAACAATGTTGGAAGCGGGGTGTATCCTACAGCCTGTGTCATGTAGGCAGTGGTTGGCAATGAGAGAGAGAGTCAGTTGCACAGTCATGTCCGACTCTTTGTGATTCTATGGACTGTAGCCTTCCTGGCTCCTCTGTCCATGGGATTCTCCAGGCAAGAGTACTGGAGTGGGTTGCCATTTCCTTCTCCAGGGGATCTTCCCAACCGAAGGTTCAAACCCAGGGCTCCTGCATTGCAGGCAGATTCTTTACCAACTGAGCCACTAGGGAAGGAATTGAGTATCTATCCAAAGACAATCTATCTGTGAGTGTCATTTGTCAAAGTTATTTCATAGACAAGGTTGAGAATCACGAGTCTGTCATATGACATCCCTTATATGTGGTATCTAAAAGGAAATGATGCAAATGAACTTACTTACAGAACAGAAAGAGACTCACAGACTTGGAGAACAAACTTGTGGTTGCTGGGGGGAAGGATGGGGGAAGTGATAGGGAGTTTAGGAGGGTCAGGTACACACTATATATATTTATATGCTATATTTAAAATGGATAACCAACAAGGACCTATACCTATTGTATAGCCCATGGAACTCTGCTCAATGTTATGTGGCAGCCTGGATGACAGGGGTGTTTGGGAGAGAATGGATATGTGTGTGTATGACTGAGTCCCTTTGCTGTTCACCTGAAATGATCATAGCGTTATTAATCAGCCATACCCCAAAACAAAATGAAAGGTTCAAAAACAACAAGAATCATGGGCCTGGTGTGCGGCTATGAGGGTTTCATACAATGTTGCTGTCCACACAAACATAGAAAAGCAGTGCCCGTGTCTCTCTGCTGCAGGGTGAAAGTGTCAGAGAGGAGGTGCCACGTGAGGTGGCCCCTGGGGAGGTGAGGGGGGTGGGCCCCAAGCACGAGAAGGGAGGAGGTGGCGCGATGATTCGTGGTGGTCCTCTTGGCTTTGGGTGGGCTTAGAACCTATCCAACCTACCCTAACCTCTGACAAAATGTTGCTGCTCACACTTGCATGTTGGTTTTGGAGCATCCAAACCTCTTGGAGACAAACACTGACAGATCCCAGAAGAAAGTAAACAGATCAGAGAAGCTGAAGGACCCAAAGGGCAGGTGAGACCAGGCAGGATGGGAGCGGATGTGAAATGCAGAAAAATACACTGCCTTGGGGGACTCAAACATTACAGTGAGGAATACAGTGGAGTTTGGTTTGGAAAAGTGCAAGGTTTCATCTGGGGAAAGTAATCTGAGACCCAGGCTTGTTGTGAAGGAGTCGGACAGGGAGGCTTGGAAAATGATGACCTTAAGGCCACTGAAGGTTAAATGTGAAAGGCAAACTTGAGTGGAGCTGGCAACGTAATACAGATGCTCTCAGGGAATGCTCATTGCCCTGGGGCTGCACGGGCTGAAAGAACACGAGCCCTGGGATGCTCAGGCTTGAGCAGGTGCCCCAGAAAGCAGGTGTGTAGCAGTCTTTCCAAAGAAGTAGCCGAAAAATTCTGGGCCAGGAAAAGTCAAAATGGGAAGGAAGGAAGGAAGGAAGGCAATCCACTTTTATTTAAGAGTATTGAGTTCAGAGAGGGAGAACTGGCTCTCACCCAACGGTGCGGGTGACTGAAGTCCCATTTTGTCCAATCATCGCTTTGTAAAGTAGACTTTCTGTGATCTTAGCCTGAGCCCTAAACCCTGAGCTTCAGTTGATGTAGCTCCTGTGCTAGTGGTCTCACTTGGAGACCAAGAGAATGTCTTAATAGAGGCGAGAAAGGCCCAGGGGAGCTGCAGAAAAGGCGGGGAAAGTCAGAGTCATCCTGAGTTTGAAAAAGGGCTTGAATAGGCCCAGGGAGCCTGGACTTGCAGATTAGCCTTGGTGTCACCAAACCAGGCTCGTCTACCTAATTCACATGAAACCCAAATGCTGAGATGCCAGGGTTTGCAGCCAAGAGAAGGTTTATCCACAAGGCAGCCGAGCGAGGAGATGGGGGACAAATTCAGATCTGCCTCCAGGAAAGCAAGGGGCTCTCAGGTATTTATGGGATAAAGAAGCAGGGTGGCCCGGGGCTTTGGGAGCTTGGGGAAAAGTGACTAGAAATAAGGAAAAAAGGGAGCAACTGTCATTCTGTGCAGGCATAGCTAGGGTACAAGCCTCTGCCTGCTCAAAAATGCAGGCGCTTAGCATCATCTGAGGGAGAAAGAGCTGTCTCAGCCACGTCCTGATGGTCAGATAGGAGCTGGTCAGATAAGGCGTTCAAGGCAGAGGGACTAGCAAGCGAAAACACAGGGAGCTGCCTCCAGAGATGAGCCTTCCGGTCATCCGACTGTGGGAGGGTGGCCTGGCCGGCTGAGTCCATACAGACTGTCAACCAGTCCCTTAGTTTTCCATCCCCATCCTTGGTGTCCCTGGCGCTGCCAAGTCTGGAACATTTCTGGTTTTAAGGGTCAAATTGTCCTGCTTCTGAAGTGCTTCCAATTCTGCCCGTGCCCCGCCCCATGCCCGCCCCGCTGCCGCTCTCTGGAAGGCAAGTTCCTCTGCTCTGTTCCAGCAATTCCTCCTCTTCAGCTGCATTCCATTTGCCAGGAACTCTTGGCTATCTCTCTCACTGACCACCTCTCTCTTGTTCTCTTTGAGTTTTAACCGCCCCACCCCTTTCATTTTCATTTGCTCTTTGAATGGGGCAGGATAACTACATATGAACAGTTTTCCACTTTTAACAGAAAAGGTTCAGTATATTTTGAGATACTTCAAAATTTTTCTCCAAGAATACTTCTCATAAAAGGAAAAAAAATCCACTATTTAAAGATGCTTCTTGGGAATTAGCTGGTGGTCCAGTGGTTGGGACTCTGTGATTGCACTGCAGGGGACATGGGTTAGATCCTTGGCCAAGGAACTAAGATCCTGCAAGCTGTGGCATGGCCAAAAAAAAAAAAAGTTCCCTAGTGGTATAAAATGCATTTTTGTTGTTGTTCAGTCACTCAGTCATGTCTGACTCTTTGTGACCCCATGGACTGTAGCACACCAGGGTCCCCTGTCCTCTACTATCTTCCAGAGTTTGCTCAAAAAATGTATATATTTCACCAAAATCTTATGCGTGTATAAAGATGTCATCCTTTAGTTTCCTAACATGCAAATCTGTGATTAAATCACTTTCATTTTTAATACCATCCCACTTTCAAAAGGGTTTCCCTGATAGCTCAGTTGGTAAAGAATCTGCCTGCAATGTGGGAGACCCCGGTTCGATTCCTGGGTCAGGAAGATCCCCTGGAGAAGGGATAGGCTACCCACTCCAGTATTCTTGGGCTTCCTTTGTGGCTCAGCTAGTAAAGAATCTGCCTGAAATGCAAGAGACCTGGGTTTGATCCCTGGGTTGGGAAGATCCCCTGGAGAAGGGAAAGGCTACCCGCTCCAGTATTCTGGCCTGGAGAATTCCATGGACGAGTCCATGGGATCACAAAGAGTCAGACACGACTGATCGACTTTCACTACTTTCACAATGCGCACAAAAAATAAAAGAACACTATACTTGATCCAAAGAGCCCAGGTTAACATCTATTGTCTCTTTTTCCTCTCTGAGTTCTCTCACTTCCTACATTCTTTGGGGAGTTTTTTTTTTATTAGTTCACCTGTTGATTCTGTGTCTTTTGTCCTGAGTTCTCCCCCAAAGTCCACCACAGTGCTTGGACTTCCATGATGCCAGTCACTGGTGACTGACTGGGGGCTGTTGTGAAGATGATGATGGTGATGAAGAGGAGGGGGAGGAGGAAGGGGAGGAGGAGGAGGATATCCTGAAGGAGAATGGATCAGGACAGAACCCGGAACCTGGTCTGACTTTCAGTAGATTTCTTAAACACTTTATATTGTATTAATATCATTGCTTTAACTTTTCAAACAATCATACCAATTTAAGTGTATTCCACGATTGAACCTGAAGTTGGCCACTTTTCTTACTGACAACCTCTTCTGGACTGTTTTATTTTCAAGATATCTCATCCCCTCTTTTCTGCTGTGAGCATCTCATCACCGGCCCCGGGGAACTGGACAATCTCCTAATTGGGCTTATCTGCAGGAGACAGGCCAAAGAAAGACAAATTATTTTGCCTAATGGCGGATAACAACAGTCCCTGATCAAGACAGAGGCAGATCGACTCATCCTTTTATATCCCTCCCCCGCCCCCTGCCTCCCCTTGAGATAACGGAAAATCCACCAACTATGGCATCTGTGGATCTGGAGTATCTACCTTCCTTTCAGGGGCACTTCTTCAAATTTACGTGCAAACCCGCAACATCTCTTAAAATGTTCAGTTTAAGCAACATTTGGTCCTTTTCAGCATCCCTTGCGGAGGGTGCTCCGAGCTGGGCTGGCTCACGCAGCTCTGCCCCTTCCCTCTGCCCTTCACCCCTAGCAGAAACCCACCCCTAAGAAGTACTCCCAGTTCAGCGCGGACGTGGCGGAGGCCATCGCCTTCTTTGACTCCATCATCGCAGAGCTGGATACGGAGAAGCGGCCGCGGGCTGCGGAGGTTGACCTGCAGAATGAAGACGTGGATTTCGATGGTGAGTGCCATCCCCGGGGGCGGGAGGTGGGGGTGGATGGGGTCTGTGGACTGGACTTCCCCTGATAAAGGGGCAACTCTCATTTGCAAGCCAGAGCCTGGCCCTGAGCTCGCTCTATGTCTTGGGGTTCTGGCTTTGGCCTCCCCCACACTGGGGTACCCCCTTTAACCCTCGGAGCCCTGTTTGGACAAAAACTCCTTCTCTGTGGGGCTTCCCTGGTGACTCAGCTGGTAAAGAATCGGCCAGCAATGCAGGAGACCTGGGTTCCATCACTTGGTGGAGAAGATCCCCTGGAGAAGGGAATGGCTACCCACTCCAGTATTCTGGTCTGGAGAACTCTTTCATGGATAGAGGAGCCTGGTGGGCTATGGTCCTTGGGGTTGCAAAGAGTTGGACATGATTGAGCATGCACGCACGCAGGTATAGTCCATGGGGTCACAAAGAGTCGAACACCACTGAGTCTTTCTCTGTGGTCCATTTTTCATAGCTGAGGTGCGGTGGAATTTTTAAGACTCTATGAGGGAAAGCAATAGGGCAACAGTTCAAGCAAGGGATGAGGTGGGGAGTTGTTAAATGGGTACAGAGTATCAGTTTTGCAAGATGACAAAGCTGTGGAAACCTGTCACACAATGATGTGAATATACTCAACGCGACTGAATGTACACTACAAGATGCCTCAGAGGGTACACGTTATGTATCTGTTACCAGAATTGAAAAAAGAAGAAAAGGGAATGAAAGTGAAAGTGAAAGTCGCTCAGTTGCGTCTGACTTTGCAACCCCATGGCATATACAGTCCATGGAATTCTCCAGGCCAGAATCCTGGAGTGGGTAGCCTTTCCCTTCTCCAGGGGATCTTCCCAACCCAGGGATTGAACCCAGGTCTCCCGCACCGCGGGCCGATTCTTTACCAGCTGAGCCACAAGGGAAAAGGGAATAGATAAATTATATTTAACCTATATATTATCTTTAACCTGTATATTTGATTATGTAGGTTGGCCCTGGACAGCACTGTTTGCTAGACCTGACTCTGATCTGTCACCATTTGTCACCACTCTGCACCCTAACCCTCCCCACCCCACCACCCAGTGCTCCCTCTTGTGGCCCCCACCGGCCACCACTCTGCAAGGGTGTGGCGGGCGGGAGAGGGCCAGGGTGCTTGCTCAAGCCCAGCTTGGACTGTTGGAGAGGGTGGGGTAAGGTTGAAGGTGATGCTCGTCTTCTGGCCAAGGTGTATCACTGGCTGCCTCCTGATGGAGAGCAGACAACTCCACCACATTCATGGGGTCGAGCCCACATCCAGGATTCAACTGTCAGTTTCTTTAGTCTTTGATTGGCTCTCGGGGCTTCACTGGTGGCTCAGTGGTAAAGAATCTGCCGAAAATGCAGGAGACTTGCTGGAGATGCAGCTTCAATCCCTGGGTCAGGAAGATATCCTAGAGAAGAGGGCATGGCAACCCCCTCTGGTATTCTTGCCTGGGAAATCCCATGGACAGAGGAGCCTGGTGGGCTGCCGTCCATGGGGTCGCAAAGAATTGGACGTGACTGAAGCGATTGAGCACGCACACCCATTGAGGACATAGGTGATATCTTCAGAGTTAAAATTTTTTAATGGAAATGACTTTATGTGTTTTTCTCTGATAACAAGAATAACATATGTTCATTGTGAATCAAGTGAGTCAAACAACATACTAAAGCATAAGGAAGAAAGTAAAGCATTTGGCCTGTAATCCTACCACCCAGAGATAATAATCACTGTTAATGTTTTGGTGTATGTTCTTTCAGAAAGGTTTAAACATAGACTCACTTTATTATTCTTTTTAAACAAAAATAAGATCTCTTGCCTATTTTTTCATCCACTCTTTTCACTTACTTTACAATACATCGAGGGCATCTTTCCAAGTCCAAAAACATAGGTCTGTGTGCTTATCTTTAATGGACACATGCTTGAGCATTTTCTCCCTGCCCCGTAATTGCAGAGTTGAATCATTCCCTTTGCTCGGCTCTCTGGGCCTTCTTGGTGGCTCAGATGGTATAGAATCCTCCTGCAATGCAGGAGACCCAGGCTCGATCCCTAGGTCAGAAGATCCCCTGGAGAAGGAAATGGCAACCCATTCCAGTATTCTTGCCTGAAGAATTCCACGGACAGAGGAGACTGGTGGGGTTCAGTCCATAGGGTCGCAGAGGACCGGACATGACTGAGCGACTAAGCATGAGCACGCTGGCACAAGCTGGGCCTTCCTAAGCATTTACCATTTTACCTGTGTATTTATTGTGAGTTCTCAGCCCGAGTTGCCCGCTCCGTGACCTTCCGCTCCCCTCTCCTCCCCATGGTGAGTCCTCCTCTCCCGGGGCCCGGCTTCTCTCTTCCAGTGGCCACCAGCTCCCGGGAGCATAGTCTGCACTCTAACTGGATCCTCAGGGCACCCCGACGGCGCTCCGAGGACGTCGCAGGGCACACGACAGCCGGCCAGTTCCGGAGGAGCACGGAGCGCCGGACCATCGGCACGCAGAGGAGACTTGAGAGGCACCCCATTTACTTGCCCAAGGCTGTGGAAGGGGCCTTCAGCACTTTGAAATTTAAGCCCAAAGCCTGCAAAAAAGAGTAAGTGCTTGGGCCACGGACTGTAACCAAGATGTTCTCATGTCCACCAGACTCTTGCGGGGTGCTTCTTAGGTGCCCTGAACCCCATTCTGCATGGAAAAATTGTTCGTATTTGGGGGGAGGGAGGTCTTAGTTAAAAATTTTTGTAATAGCTTACACTTCTATTCTAGCTTGGTTTACCTCTGTCCCCAACCTTAACTGTCCCTTTAGCTCTGGGTCTGCCTCCCTTTCTGGCCACTTAGCCCTCATGCTTTGTCCATCCTGTTTCACTCTTTCCCCCAGATGTCACTGATACTCTGTGTGCTACAGATTTTTAATGACAGTTTGGGGTTGACGCAGGCATAGCACCACGAGGGAACCAACCCTGAACCAATTAGATGGTCCTGCCGTAGAAAGGCATCACCAGGCTGGGATGAAGGTCTTCTTCCTGGCCGGGTCTGTGCTGGCCGTCTTGTCATCATCTCTTGGCCTTTTTCCCTGCAGATCCTCCTCTCCCAGGACGAGTTTCCGTCTCTAACTCCCAAATCCCTGGGACTCACTCCTTCAGAGAAATACGTGCACACTTGCTCTGACCACCCCAGGCCACTCTGCAGGGAGCTCGCCTCTCACAATAGAAGCGCCTGTCTTGGCTTACCCTCCCCCCACCCCACCCATCTTCTTTTGTTTCTCTGCAAGAGCCCTCCAACTCTGATGGGTTCAGGGGTTTTCTACATCGCCTTTTGCCTCCTCCATAATAAAGGACCATGTACTGGACATATTAAACCAGGACTCAGCCCTCATCCCCCATCCTTCCTCTCCAAGGTCAGGTCCCCCCACAACCCTACGATGACACAGCTGTGTCCTCCATGAGTCCCAGCACAAGGGGAGCATCCGACAGGCTCCATCAGGAGGGTAAATCAGAGCATCCTTTCCCTGTGAGACCAACCAAGCCAAACCGAAGCCCTCTGCCTCATTCCTCCCTTCCAGCCTCGGGAGCTCCAGACAGATCCTCTTCAACTTCTCGGGAGAAGATACGGACTGGGACTCGGAGCTCTTTGCGCCAGAGCCCCCGGCGTCCCTGGGGGAGGACCACTATGAGACGGAGAACCCCTGAGGGCAGTGGCTGCTTCGGGAGCAACTCTGGGAGCGGACAGTGCCCTGACGGCCTCAGCTTGGCAGCCTGGCCAGGCTGGGTCCCCCAGAAGGAGTCTGCTTTCAGCAAAGCAGCAGGTGTGTGATAGAGTTAAAGATGGGTCAAGTCAGGTCCTTGAACACGTGGCCTGCCAGTGCCCAGTCAGTGCCAAAGACATCTGCGCGGCCTCCAGGAGGGCCCGCCATAGGGCACTGGCGGGGCTCTGCTTTCTCTGCACGGGCAGGTGGGCCAGTCGTTACCACCCTATTGGTCTTTAAGAGCAGAGGGAACGGAAGGTCCAGGCTCACTCCTGGCCTCCCCTGGTACAGGGGAACATCCCGCTTGGTACTGGAAACCAAGAAACGCACCCATCCACTCATATCTGAGCCAAAATTTTCAAAGAGAGGCGACTCCTCTGTCCACAGGGTTCAGAAACCCTCTGGTCACCTACTGAAATTGCTTCTCTGCAGAATGCTGTTTGGGAAGCAGCTGGTTCCCCCCCACCCCCACCTTCTTTTCACAGTGTTCTGGAAATTTCTGCTGGATTAGGCTGAAGATGAGGCCAGTATCCTAGCAGCAGGAGGGGGGACACAGTGTGTGAGGACCCTGCCTGGGGACCACGCTGTCTCCCCCAGCCCCAAAGCTCAGCTCCGCTTCTCACAGACAGTTGCCTGGGCCTGAAGGAAGATGAAATGATACTTCGTTTCTAATTCTCAGGCCCCAAATCCTAGTAGATACTCACCCAGCCTGTGGATGAAAGCTAGGGCCCTCCCTTCCCCCAGTTACAAGGGCAATCAGAACCTTCTGGAGTAGAAAGGATTTTGAGTTCTGTAACTGTCCAAATTACAGGGACTCCCCTGGTGGTCCAGTGGTTCAGACTCCATGCTTCCACTGCAGGGGGCTGGGGTCCATCCCTGGTTGGGGAACTAGGATCCCATGTGCCGCGTGGCGTGGCCAGTAAGTAAAAATAAAGAAAATGAAAAACACTTCTCTTAAGAAATACAGTTTTAAAAAGGAATTACACATGTAGCATATTCTTTGCATTTCTCCTGTACTTTTTTACACGTTTTGCATATGGTTTGACCCCTTCAAGTTCGAGAATGGCTGGTTTGGAGACTACACTGAGCTTTGTCCAGCCTCACCTAGTCCTTCTGACATTTTCTTGTAAGAAAAAAAGAAGTCACCCAGGTAGGGGGAGAGGTGCAGTGGTGTTAATGGTGATCATGGAGGAAAACGGACTAGGAAAAATCAATAATTGAAATTAAGCCACGGTTGCTTTAGGCTAAGGTCCCTCTGTGAACTGAATAAAGCTTTCCTTCTCCCAGGCCCATGTGATGATATTCTTATTGTTCAGGTTTTATTAGAAAGAAGCTTTTATTTATGTTATTGACTCTGAATCTAAGTATTCGTAACTTCTGTGAGAAAGAAAAAAAAAAAAACTAGTAATTACCTGACATTCTTAAATGTTTTTTCTAGTTCAAATAAAAATGTTTAAAAAGTTCTCAGGTGATGCTGATTCTGCCGTTCTGGGTTTCATATTTTGGGAATTTATGACTTAGAGGTTTGAATGTTAAACCTGATGAAAACCTGGCGTGGGGTGCGGGGCAAGAAATTTTATATCAACACATTTTCAGAACGAAAATGTATAGCAAACGTTTTAATACTTGCCTTTCTTATTCTTTGAGTGCCAATGTCAATGTTTGGGAGTTTTGTTTTTTTTTTTGCTCATCCTAAGCCTACTAGAGCCAGAGGCTTATCTGAAGAGTAAATGTTTGGGAGATTTGTTTTATGAACTGCATTAATGCACGCCAAGTCACATCACTGTGTATCTTTCTTTTCTCCAAATGTGGCCTTATTTTGAAGCCCCACAAAGGAGAGTTCACTGTTCGGGATAGACTCAGCATGAGGGTCTCTAGGATCTGCCCTTATCAAACTCCAGTTGATCCTAGATCGACCCTGAAATCAAGTGGTGAACACACTTTATATATTTTGCTTGTATAGGTAAGGGAAAATGAGCAGGGCAGGTAGGGATCATTGGAGTCTTAATTTTTTATTTTTTAGCATTTATTGCTTATGGGACATGAAACTGTGTTTTCTCTTTTGCTTCATGTTTTGTATATTTTTTTGTCTTTAATGAGACTATGCACAGACTGCCTGAAAAACTCCATGCTTCAGAAACATAAGGTCTTTGAAATCGGTGATAAACTCCAGGATCTGGGCTCTGCCTGGGGAATCCTGAGACCCTGTCTGCTGGGATCTTTTAATTAGTAACATTTGAGACAATAAAAGTCAACTCAGTAAAATTGACTCATGTGATTCTTTCCCTGCCTTGAGTTGACTAGTTACTCAGTTGGTTCATTGCTGGGGTACAATGTTAGCAGCCCCAGCTTTCCCAGGACTGTCTGTTTTGATGTATGAAAATCTACCTATCCCCAGACAGAATGCTCAAATAGAGGATGAGAGTCCCGGACATCTGGCTTGTTCATTAGCCCCGGATTCTAGCTCCAAACCCCCAATGTCTTTGCCTTCAGGGAGAAAGAGACATAGGAGCCTTTAGTTCCAATCATATACATCCAGCTCTTTGGCTGGTTGCTAGGCAACTGAGAACATGGCTGCCAGGACAGAGCTTCCTGGTGCTCACTCTTAGAGCCTAGATTCCAACAGGAATCTGCGGTCCCCTCATCACGGGTGGCCCTTACGTGATGGGTTAGTTTCCCGTTGCACACTACCACACAGTTAGGGACTTACCACAAGTTTATTCTCTTGGTGTCTGGCAGTTAGGAGAACCAAAATCAGTCTCCCTGGGATAAATCAAGGTGTGGGCAGAGGAGAATCCGTACCCCTGCCTTTTTCTGTCTCCAGAGGCTGCCTGCATTCCTTGGCTTGTGACCCCTTCCTTGCATGGCTCCCACCCTATTTCTTCTGTCATCATGCCTCTAATACTATGATTTTCTGCTTCCCTCTTAAAAGGACTTTCTTATACGGACCTCCTTATCCTCTTATAAGGATATAGGGATCTTATAAGGTGATCCTTCTTATAAGGATCACCTTATAAGGATGATCCACACTCATCCCCCTATCGCCGGCCCCTTCATCTAACTAAATATGCAAATTCTCTTTTACCTAATAAGGTAATGTTCACAGGGCCCATGTATTCTTGCCTGGAGATTCCCATGGACAGAGGAGCCTGGTGGGCTTTAGTGCACAGGGTCACAAAGAGTCGGACATGACTGAAGCGACTTAGCACGCACAGGGACCAAAGCTTAGGATGGAGACATCTTTGGGAGGCTATTATTCAGCCTAAAAACAAAATATCACAAGATATTCTGGTTCTTATTAATCTGGCCCAACTTTCTTTTAAGTTTGATTATAACTGTCCAATCTTTCCATGCAGGAAATGAGGAAGTCATGGGTTAGATCCCTGGGTCCGGAAGATCCCCTCGAGGAGGAAATGGCAACCCACTCCAGTATTCTTTCCTGGAATATGGACAGAGGAGCCTGGCAGGCTCTGGTCCATGAGATCACACAGAGTTGGATATAACAAGTAACTTAGCACACATGCATAGATTAGATTTGAAGGTTGCAGAATTTGATCTCAAGAGGACCTTAAGAGGAGTGCCAAGCCATTGTTTGACTCCTCATCTCCAGTCTTGCCTGGTTTCTGTAGGTAAGGTGCAAAGGCAAATGTGTGTTCTCTTTGCAGTTCTGGAATTGCCCGCCCTCAAATCGGCCAGTTGGGGAAGACTGAAT
Organism: Bos indicus; assembly: GCF_029378745.1. Lineage (NCBI taxonomy): Eukaryota > Metazoa > Chordata > Mammalia > Artiodactyla > Bovidae > Bos > Bos indicus. The sequence continues at coordinate 20,410,835 of NC_091771.1, read as the reverse complement.
GATTTTTCATGATTAATCCAGATCTTGGATCCCAGAATGTGGACTCGAACCCGAGTCCAGTCCTCTGAGCTGTTTGAGGTCATTCAAAGCCACATACATGATTTGGGAGAATGGCATTGAAACATGTATAATATCATATATGAAATGGGTCACCAGTCCAGGTTCGATGCACGATACTGGAAGCTTGGGGCTGGTGCACTGGGACGACCCAGAGGGATGGTACAGGGAGGGAGGAGGGAGGAGGGTTCAGGATGGGGAACACGTGTATACCTGTGGCGGATTCATGTTGATATATGGCAAAACCAATACAATATTGTAAAGTTAAAAAATAAAATAAAGAAAAACAACAAAGCCACATACAGTGGCCTCACCTCTGACGGAGGAATCAATTACCCAGCAGCCGATGAGTTTGTGACCATTTGGCCACACGATGGCGCTTCACGCCTAACAATTCCGAGGCTTCTCTCACGGATGATTTGCAATTCAAATAGAAAGGGGAGGAGGTGTGTCCTTTCTCAGAACAACACAGATACCATTGCCAGAGAGCAAGGGGCTGTTGGGGATCAGAGGTGAGCTGGGTTCAATCACCGAGGGAAGGCCTCTGTTCTATTTTATAGGATTGTGGTAAGGATGAATTAATATTAAGCGGAGCCAAGTGAAATTGCTGACGTCCAACAGTCTTTGACCCACACGGGCAGCAATTTCATGTGGTTCATCCTACAGGCTCTTGTGCCAAGTCGCAGCGAGACTTGGTAGAAGTGAGCTGTTATTATCACAGCCAGCACAACGGGAGGACAACAAGCCCTCACTGTGAACATTTAGAAAAGAGTTGCTTTGTCTTCTGGAAATTTTTTCCTGAAGATTCTTACTAGTAGGAGACTCCGCTGTTTCCATGGACTCAAGTCCCAGATAGGAAAATACGCCTGACGGACATCTACATATCACAGCTATGCTATCAGTCAAGCCATTTCTCGCTAAAGCCCGCCTTCAGCAAGGTTGGTTCCAGCAAGGACGAAGATCAAGGCTGACACGGTACCACTTGTTCTCTGAGGAAAGCTGAACTCTCACCTCTGGGGCTCAGGGCCCCCCTTTGCTGTCTCCTGCAGAGCCTCCCTTGCCTCTCCAAGCAGGCACTCTGCACCTGGGGCTGGTATTGAGACTTTTCTCTCTGATGTACCTACATTGCATCTCATCCCCTTTTAGCAAGTCTGGCGAATGCTAGCTGATCTTACTAGCCTAAAGGAATAGAGACGGTTCTCATTTTGGCAGAGTTTTCAAAGCTGTAGCCAAAAGCGATGAGAATTTCAGATACCTGGGGCAGGCCCATGGGATGGGGATAATTTTGGTCATAAGAGCCTCTGGGAACCCAGGAGTCTGCCTACATCCCACTTGGTGGTCCTGCTGCATTAGGCCCTAATAGGGAGCTGGAGGTGGACTGGGGGTCCCCACCAAGAACACAGATCTAGTCCCAGGAATTCAAAAGCGAATGAAACTAGAGAGTGGTTATATTTTATCAGAGAAAGCCTTTCCCCCCCAGATCTTCTTTCCTTGCACTCTCCTCATTTCTTTCCTCTATCTCTAGAGATTCACCCCAGGAACATCCCTCTGACAGCTCACCCTCCCCTCCTTGTCATGTGAGAAAGGAAAGGCTTGTGTTTCTCACTGACGTTGGACACAGACCACGGAAGACAAGAAGGTATCTTGTAGGCTCTCACCACGTGTCACTGATCATGCATCAAATGAGGCTGTATGCTTACAGACTTATGTTTAAGGTGGCAAATGAGGTTTGAACCCTTCAATGCACCAAACATGGGTTAAAAGTGAAGAATCCAGACACATTCTATGGTTCAATTTGTATGAAATTCAAGAGCAAGCAAAACTAATCTATAGAGAAAGCCATTAGAACAGGAGTGTTTGGGGGTGGTGGGGTGGGCTGAGAAATGGTTGGAAGGACCTTTATGTCATGATGGAGACAGTCTATGTTTTTATTAGGGTGTGAGTTACATGGATGTAGATATTTGTCAATGTTCATGGAATTGCCCACTGAACGTCAAGCAGGAAGCAGTGAGAAATGGCCTAAGAACCACAGTCCCTGTAGGTGCAGGAGGTCCCTTATATCATGGAAGAGACAGGAAATTTCCACGTGATCCAAGTTCTCACCAGGCTGTCTATGCAGTGGAAAAACATGTAAAATGTCAGCCAATTTTCCAGACAGTTTCAAAATCCAAGGACGTTTGTCTTGGTGCTCCCGCGGCCTGTGTCTTTTCAAATGTTTACAGAGTATTTACAGCAAGTAGTCCTCCGGGTGGCAGTTGTAATTAGGAAAACTGGCAGCGAAAATTAACACATACCATAAAAGAGAGATAATTGCTCCACTGTCATATACAATATTATTATCAAATGGTATTCACCGAGACAGCCAATTGGTCCCTACCAGCTCCATCTTGTTGTTCTAGGAAAGACTCTCCCCTCTTCCTTGTTACCCTGAGGATGAAGCTGCCACAGCTTGAGAAAGATATGCCATATGGTACTTAACATCAGAATCGGAATGAGCTTGTGCCTTTTGTGTGAGACGCTGAAATTTATTAGAAAATCAGAAAGCCTCATTTCCACCAAGTTCCTGAGACCTGCCATCTGCTGCATGAGAAAGAAAATGGAGATTTTTTTTTTTTTTAACCATTTACTTATTGTGAAATGTGAGAGTGCTGGTGTGTTTAAAAAAGCAGGGCTGGGGGCCGGGTTTGGGGGGGGTGTTGCATAAGAACAAGCCAGAGCAAGCCCACTTGGCAGGGAAGAAAGAAGACTGTCAGCTGAATGGTGGCAAAGGCTTGGGAAGCATAATTATGGAAATCACCTATTCCAGAGCTTTTTTTTTTTTTTCCTCCTCCTCCTGACCACATGTTCCTTCTACATAGGAACAGCCCATGGGGAGGCCAGCTTTCAAGAATAAGCAAAGTCTCTGTTTCAGAAAGGAAGAGGAAGGAGCTTAAACAAGCACCAGGCTCTCTGAGTATTAGGTCTCTCTGGGGAGAGAGCAACGCAAGTAGGGCAAGAGGGAGCAGACAAGGAGCCCAGAAGGCTGAAAGGATGGGGCGGCAAGGGGGGTTCCTAAAGGGAGATGCAGGAGGGCGGGGGAGGCCTGAGGGGAGGAGAATCTGACAGGGGGTGGGGATGTGGTACCCAGTGAGAAGGAAGACATCTCCTAACGTTGTTGGGAAGCTTACTGTCATGTTGGGGATACAAAGATAAAACTGTTTTGTACCATCAAGAGGGCGTGTCAGATGCCTGGGGATTCATTTCAGGGGGATGCCTGTTGTCTCTGGCTTCACTGGGTTCACAAGATGCTGGCTTGACCCCGAGTCCCTGTGGCTGTCCTGTCTCTCCACAGAGCCCTGCAGCCTGGAGAGCTTACCTAAGCCTTTGCTTTTATTATAATAATTTATTTTTACTCTTGCTTTTACATCAGAGCTTGCCATGTCTATAGGAACTGCTGCAGGCAACGTTCACCGATACGGTTAGTGCCCACGTTTCTCAACTCTGATCACAACATTCAGGATGTAAAAACCTTCTAGCAAATAGGCTGCGGAAGCCTGAAATGAGCCGTGATGGGGGTTGGGGGTGGGGGAGTAAAGCTTTAAGGCACCAGGGAGTTTCACATTATGACATTATAGAGTCAAGTTCAGGTCAAGGCCGGCCTTTCCTGGACCACATCCAAGGAGGCTTAATTAAAGAAGAACTGAAAAAAACCTCTCAATAGGCAATCTTATCCAGGAGGCGGTCTCCCAGCAGGATCCCAGGGGCATCCTCAAAGTCAAGTTCAGGTTCTAGGCCCTGCTCTGGGGCCATGGGGGGCCACCTGAGAGTGCAGCCCGTATCCTCAGCCTCCACGCTCCCCAGGTGCTCATCATCACGCAGGTAGGTGACCAACAGCGTGTCCAAGGAAAGGACAAATGCGTGCAAAAAAGCCTCGGATGGTCCAGGAATCCTCATCTCGCACTGAAGCCAATCCAGGAACCAAGGCTTCAGTCGAGAGTCTGCGTGGACCTTGTTAAGGCGGAATTGACTTGATGGGAGAGGGATCAAAGTGAGTTTCTAAATTTGCAGTGAGATTAAGTGGAAAACGACCAGAAACCCCAGTGTCCAGCTGTGATCTGGACATACTGGTCCTCCGAGCCTTCTCCCACCCAGGGTGGTGATGCACGAGAGCCGCCTCCTGTTCTGGACTCGAGCCCGTGAGCTCTGCATGGGCAGAAAGGCGCAGTGGTGCTGTCGGCCCCTCAGGGAGAAGTCAGGGGTCAGCCTTTGGGAGCAGGTCCCACACGCTGGCCTGGGCTCAGGGGAGGGAAGTGACCTTACTTTTTACTCCCTCGGCAGGTCAGGGCCCCATCGTCAGCTCCTGGCCTGGGGGCTGGGGATCAGCTCTGATTTCCCTGGGGGGCGGAGGTGGGGGGTGCCCGACCTCTACAAGACAGGCTTCCTCTGCAGATGCCTGGGATTCTCCTGAGCCGCTGGGGGCAGACAGGACGGTGGTGACCGCTCAGACCTGAAGACGCAGCGTCACTATGGTAAGGAGCTCTCAGCATCCTCTGTTCTGACTCCCCCTCAGCTCCCATTTGTCCAGCAGCTATTAATTGCAGGACGTATTATCTAAGAAGAGCCTAACGTCTCAAATTCCTGAGCAGTTGCTAAGCACCAAGTGCCTCTTATCTATTATGTTGTTTAATCCTGACTACAGTCCTGTGGGTCTTCTCAGGTGGTGCTAGGGGTCAAGAAGCTGCCTGCCTAATGTAAGAGACTGGGGTTCCATCCTTGGGCCAGGAAGACCCCCCTGGAGGAGGGCATGGCGGCCCACTCCAGCATTCCTGCCTCGAGAATCCCATGGACAGAGGAGCCTGGCAGGCTGAAGCCCATAGGGTCACACAGAGTTGGACGCAAATGAAGCGGCTTAGCACACGTTGCAGGCACAACCCTGTAGGAGGGGACCATTCTCATTCCTATTTCCCAGATGAAACAACTGAAGACCAGTGAGATTTGGTGAAGGGCTGGGGTCCAACCCCCATAGCCCAGCTCCAGAACTCTCTCTCTATAAACCTAAATAACAATCCTCCAAAAAAGTAAGCACTCCGTTTTCCAGGTTACCCTGTGAGTAAGTAGGCTGGATTCAGAGAGGTTAGGTAATTTACCCAAAGCCACACAGAGACAGAAATCACTCTGGCTCTAGGATCCAAGCTGTTTCCTCTCGGTGGTCCCCAGCCTTTCGGGCACCAGGGGCCGGTTTCATGGAGAACAGTATTTCCACAAACTGGGAAGGGGGGAGGGTGAGTGAGGGGATGGTTTCAGGATGATTCAAGTGCGTTACATTTATCGTGCACTTTATTTCTCTTATGATTATATCAGCTCCCCGCTCAGATCATCAGACACTAGATTTCAGAGGCTGGGGACCCCTGATCTAGGCCACACCCCCTGTGCAGACCTGTGTTACATTGTGGGCTCCATCCCCCAGAAAAAAGATGAGAGGCATGGTGAGCAAAATTGGGTATGGACTGTACAAAGGAGACTTAGCAAGAACTTAACACTTGCTGGACTTCAGATGAACAGAAAAAATGGCTTCTTTCGAATACTGATGTTTCTCAGAGGTACTGCGGTTACTGCTCAGAGAGTCCCGGAAGGATTTGGATTCTGTCAGCCAATGAGAGCACCTGCCTGCTTGAGTATCTACTTGTTATCAGGGCTAGTTCCAAGTGTTTGAAAACTTGGGTGCTGTTCGTCATTCTTCCCCATTTCACTGGGGCCCTCAAATGTATCAGGAGTGTGTCTGGGGGAGAAGCCCTGTGACCTGGTATGCAAGAAGTAAATACAAAAGACCTAACCCATACCTTGGACAAATTCTGCAGAACTGGCCTTTTTTTTTTTTTGGCTCTCTCTAGGGATAGAGGAAGTCCCCTGATTTCAACACCCAGAAGAAAGGTGTATTTATAATCAGCAGAGGGTGAGGCAGCTGCTCTCAGACAGTATACTCGGGGTCCCCAGTGAATAGTTATACTACCTCTGGGGACCATTGAACACCAAGTGTGGACTGACCCTAAGTCTTCAAACCGAGTTACATTACCCCATGTGGTTATAACCCAGCAGCAGATGGCTGGATTCTCCGTGTCTGGGTTTCCTTCATCATACACTAGGAGCCTTAGGGAGGATGTTTTCACTGGACTCGGAACTTGTTTTGAAACATGGCTACAATGAATAGTTGCTATCTTTGTTACTGTTGGATTGATTTTAAATGCTTTTAAAACGTATTTAACGAAGGGCTTCCCTGGTGGCTCAGTGGTAAAGAATCTGCCTGCCAATGCAGCAAACGTGGGTTCAATCCCTGGGTCGGGAAGATCGCCTGGAGGAGGAAATGGCAGCCCACTCCAGTATTCTGGGCTGGGAAATCCCATGGACAGAGGAGCCTGGCAGGCTACAGTCCGTGGGGTTGCAACAGAGTTGTACATGACTTAGCAACTAAAAACAAACAGAAAAAGGTATTTAATGATTTTCCTGAGATCATACTTGAGGCTTCAATTCAGTACTTACTTATTTAGTGTCTATTAAATACTTCCTATGTGCCATAGACTGTCTTGGCCCTTTAGTTGAAACGTAGATAAATTATATCTACTTTTTGATTCCGAGGAGCTTATAATTTAGTAAAGGAGAGGGGAAAATAGTATATGTGTGTGTGTGTGTGTACACAAACATTGTATGTGTTGTGTGTGTACATGGGTGCATGTGCTGATAGACAGGAAATGTGGGTTGTGTGCATGTGATATTTTAACAAGACAACCCCGTGGTGACAAGGATGCAGGGGGTTGAGCAATGAGCCTAGGACCCAGGGAAGGCCAGCCAGTGGCCAGTGCAGGGAGTGAGAACAGTCTCAGAGACGAGATGGCGATGGAGCTGAGACTTGCCGCAGATGTCTGAACAAAAGGGGGAAAGGACAATTGGAGAAGGGTTGCCTGTTTGGGGAAGAGCAGGAGGTATTTGTGGAGAAGGCAATGGCACCCCACTCTAGTACTCTTGCCTGGAAAATCCCATGGACAGAGGAGCCTGGTGGGCTGGAGTCCATGGGGTTGCGGAGAGTCGGATACGACTGAGGGACTTTACTTTCCCTTTTCACTTTCATGCATTGGAGAAGGAAATGGCAACTCACTCCAGTGTTTTTGCCTGGAGAATCCCAGGGACGGGGAAGCCTGGCGGGCTGCCGTCTATGGGGTCGCACAGAGTCGCACACGACTGAAGCGACTTAGCAGCAGCAGCAGGAGGTATTTGGGGTGAGCCTAAGCCCGCAGGAATAGGCAATGACAGTTCTAGAGGGTGCTGTGAAGGCCAGGCCAGGGTGTGCCTTGTGAATGGGCCACACACAGTTGGGTGGGCAGGCCTGGGAGACGATGAACAAAAGGGATCAGCCCATGTCATGGTGGGGAGCTGGAAACGCAGCCGTCAGGACACACCTGTTCCCAGAAAAGAGCTGCTGGGTTTGTTCTGTTTTTTACTTTTTGGCCACATAGTGCAGCCTGTTGGATCTTAGTTCCCTGACCAGGGATCGAACCTGCGCCCCTGGCAGTGGAAACCTGGCATCTTAACCACTGGACCACCAGGGAAGTCCTCTGCTAGGGTTTAGAGCCCTCTCCTTCCTGGTGGCAGTGGCCTCTTTCCCTTTAAGAAATCCCCATAGATGAAAATCCAAACTTATAAGACGACTTGAGGCTGATATTTGTGAGACAGGAGAATTCTTCACTCTGTGAAGATGCTTTTTTTAACACTGAGCACGCTTGGTGCTTTTAAGCAGACTCCATTCATCCACAAGCCCCCAGATTAGGAGCCCCGCGTTGTGGACAGTGGGGCGGCCTGTGTGGGTTGCATTGCTCTTCACTCAGCAGAGGCATTCATGGGCTCTCTTTTTTATTTAAAAAAAAATTTTTTTTTTAATCAGAAGGAAGAAGGAAGGAAGATGGAATCTCACAGATGAAAGAGCAAAACTAGTAGAAAATTCTTTTTGTTAATTCCAGTGTTTGCTCTGTGTTATTGGTATCTGTCTCTATTTTCCTCCACTTTTTTTGTCTTCCTTGATGGCTCAGTGGGTAAAGAGTCCACCTGTAATACTGGAGACATGGGTTTAATCCCCAGGTCAGGAAGATCCCCTGGAGGAAGAAATGGCAACCCACTCCAGTGTTCTTGCGTGAGAAATCTCATGGACAGAGGAGCCTAGTGGGCTTAGGAGCCTAGTGGGAGTCTGTGGGGTTGCAAAGAGTCAGACACGACTGAGCAGCTGAACACGCATACGTGCCACACACACACACAGCCCTAGATTCATTTTTGTAAAGAGAATTGTCTTCTCACTGCTTTTTTGATGTGACAGTGGGTGGGATCCCGTCTTCATCCTTCTAAACACTCCCTTGCCACCTTTATGCTTCTGAACTCTTTGTTCTAACCAAACGATTCCCTGTTTCCGAGATGATTACAGTGAACATCTTCTAGCTCTAATCCGATTCAAATGTAGCTCCTACGTTTTCTCTATGGAAATGGCTTTGTCCTAAGCTGGGAATGAGCACAACCAACTCATGAGAAACAGGGAAAGGTCCGACTCATCTCCCCAAGAGGAGGCTATTGTGTGTTTCCTCAAAGTGACCCTTCAGATATCTGTCACCGGGGGTTCCATGCTTCATCAACCACATTTCTCCTTCATTTTGTGTTCTAGTATGGATTCATCAACACCTGTCTGCAGTCACTTGTGATAGAGAAATTTGGTGAAGAGACATGGGAAAAACTGAAGTAAGTCTATGAAAGGAAAACTGAAAACTCTCAGGTACAATTGGTAAGCCTCTGGTGTTTTGAAGGTTATAAGGCTTTTACTAACCTTTTGACTCAATCAGTTGGTTGTTACTAGGGTGATCAGATTCCTTGAACACACCAAGTAAATACAGAAGAAGCCTGGTATCTCAAATCTGTCTTTAAGGAAGGTCTCTCTATCAATTCCCCAAACCAGCCTTAAAATAGGGCTCTCCTGTGAATAATTGCTGTATTATTGTTGTTCTGTTGCTAAATTGTGTCAGACTGTTTGTGACTCCATGGACTGCAGCACACCAGCCTTCCCTGTCTTTCACTATCTCCCGGAGCTTGCTCAAACTCATGTGCATCGAGTCGGTGATGCCATCCAACCGTCTCATCCTCTGTCACCCCCTTCTCCTCTTGCCCTCAGTCTTTCCCAGCATCAGGGTCTTTTCCAATGAGTTGGCTCTTTGCATCAAAGTATTGGAGCTTCAGCGTTAGCTTTTATTTCATGAATGAGTTAGCTGTTTTTAATCACAGAAGATAAAACATCTACATTATTCGCATAGCACATAAATGGAGCTGCTGAAATCCCACAGAAGAGGGGATACCCCCTTTTAATTGTAGCCAGAATCTCTCCTTAGGTTTTTCTTTAGATAACTTACAGTTTTCCTCTCTGCCTCTCTCTGTTAAGCCCTTAACACTGTTATTTACACCTCCATATAGTCTCCTGTCTGATTCCTGTAATCTTAGGCAGCTCTTCCACTTTCTTGGAGGCTCCAGCTTTAAAACATTAGGGGATAGGGTTGAATGGGGTCTCAGAAATCTCCTGGTCTTATGAAGAGGGAAGAACTGAAAAAAATCTGGAAAAATTATTAGCTTCCTCAGTTACTCAAGGGCATGCAAATGAAAACAATTAGGTACTGCTCTGCCTATTAAATCGCCAAAAATTTTAAATGATAATAACCAATTCTGGTTAAGATGCAGCAAACCGGGTAATTGCTGACAGCATTTTAAATTAGTGCAATCCTTTGGGAAAGCAGTTTGACAACATGTGCCAAAACTATGAAAATGAGATCTTTTGAAGTAGTAATTTTATTCTTGAGAATTGATTCCCATGTACATGTATATGCGTGTGTGTGCATGTATATGTAACACAGCCTTACATTTATAAATAATAAAAGAAAAAAATCCTTTAGATGTTCAAAAACAAACCAACTAACAAATGGAATGGCAAAAGAAACATGTACCATTATTCAGATAATAACAAAGGTCACGAAGCAACTTGTGATCATGAAGCAAAGATCATGAAGCAACTTTACAACAGTGTAAGTAAAAACAACAAACAACAAATAAACAAGCAAAAAGCCTCCCCAAAACAAGACAAAATTTATATAACCACTGAGTAAATGATGCAAATGAAAAAAGAACAAAATAACGAATTATTCATACCAATTGAATTAGAAAGATAAAATGCCTTATGACTTTTTCCCTAATACCTATATTTTTTCATTGCTTTTGTAACGTAAAAACCATTGAAAATGCTTAGTGCAAACTTTCCTCACTCCTACCCACATTTTACAAAGGAAATAATTAGATGGAGCTGAGAATTCAGGAGACTCGCAAAAAGGAGGCTGAATTGAGGAGGGGCCTGGCGGGCCCCACAGCCTCAGCCCCTCTGACCACACACTGCTCACACGTGTGCCCTGACCCCCTCAGTTAGGGAAAGGCTGCCTGAGCCATTTTCCATAGCATCCCTGGGGTAATTCGCGTTCTGGACTATATAGGCCAAGAAAACTCATTTCCAAGTATTTCGAGAGGAACACTTATGTAATTATGATCAGAGAATACTTGAACTGGAGGGCGCTGCAGAGATCATCTAGCCCAGATCTCTTCATTTTCACAGCTGAGAAAATTAAGGCCCAGAGAGGTTAGGGGATTTGCCCAAGACAGCGCAGCAAGTGGGCAACAGAGCCAAGATGAAATGTCAGACGCTTGAAGTGCTCCCTTTTGGCCCCTTCAGCTGCCTTGCCTGGAGAATTCTGGTGGGCTAGAGTACATGAGGTCACAAAGAGTCAGACTCCACTGAGTGACTGTAACACTAACCTGTCTTGGGAACAGAAACATTTGAAGATTTTTTTTTTTTAATGTTGTTACATTGTAAAGGGTGAACTCAGTAAAAAGGAGAAGGAAAAGAATAGTCTTAGATTAACCCTCGCTTTGGGCTGGACCCCTACCATAATTGATCCTAGTAGCCCAATAAGAACACTACAAAGCAGGTTTTTGTCTCATTTCGTCCAGAAGGAAACTTGCCAAAGGTCACCAGGTTAAGTACGAGGACTGGGGCTCAAACCCAGACCTGTGACTGTGAAAGCTCCCCTTTCTAACAGGCCACACTGCCTGAAGCAAGGGCGAGTGACTGGCAGCACGGATTTCGGTTCCTAACGAGAGTCTGGGTGAAAACGTTAGTCGCTCAGTCACGTCTGACTGAGCCACCAGGCTCCTCTGTTCATGGGATTTCCCAGGGAAGAATACTGGAGTCAGTAGCCATTCCCTTCTCAAGGGGATCTTCCTGAGCCAGGTATCAAACCTGTGTCTCCTGCATTACAGGTGGATTCTTTAGTGGCTGAGCCACCAGGGAAGACCTGTCTGAGTGAAAAGCAAGGGGCATTTCTTTAAACTTGGTTTTCCTGAGCTCCTGTAGAAGGCCTGGTTCTGTGGAAGACACCGGAGGATGAATGACTCAGATAAGCCATTTTGCCTGGATGGTTTTGTAGTGTGTAGAAATTGCCTGTATACCTCAGACATGGGGACTACTGCCCAAGGCCCAAGGCAGACAGAAACTGGTATCATTTGCTCTGCCATCGCCAACGGGGGTAGACACGCCACAGCCCTGCTCCCTTTGCCTGCCAGGGCACGGTCAGTCCTAGGACAGGTGGTGAGCACAGAGAACATCGGGTGGACATTGCCGGGAGGGGTGGGTAGGAACCAACTCGAGGAAGAGGGGTTTGCACTCTCAAGGGTGTGGCTGCATGTCCCAGAAAGTCAAGGTCAGTTTCAGCAGGGGCTCTGAGGCCACAATGCTTAGAGTTGAAGTCCAGATGTACTTGGATCTGACCTGGGTGTTTCAACATCAAAAAAAAAAAAAAAAATAGTAGCTAACCTCAGAGGGGTTGTTTCACATGTTAAATGAGATAATGCAAGCAAGACACTTAGAAAAAGAATGCCTGGTTAGTGGCGAGCACTGAACAGATGTAAGCTGAGAGATAGAAGCCGATGTTCACTGTGCTCCAGAGACGGGTGCTTGGTGGGCTGGGGAGAGGACTAGGGGAGGTAGGGTTTGCCTCCTGCTGGACTGGACTGAGTCCTGGCTCTGCTGCTTCCCTGATAGCTCAGATAGTGAAGAATCTGCCTACAATATAGGAGACCTGGGTTCGATTCCTGGGTTGTGAAGGTCCCCTGGAGAAGGGAATGGCAACTCACTCCAGTATTCATGCCTGGAGAATCCCATGGACAGAGAAGCCTGGCGGGCTCCAGTCCATAATGTCCCAAAGAGTCGAACACGACTGAGCGACTAACACATTCACTTTCTGCTGCTTGGGGCAGGCCATTTCACTTCTCTGAAACTCATGATAAAAGGTGAAGACCCTGTCTTCTAGGGTCTCCTAAGGTACCCCAAAGTACATAATAGGTGCCCAGGAGGTGTGATTGCTCCTCCAGAATCCAGGTGCTGCGCTGGGGTCAGGTTATATTTGGCATTCACAGGCGCCACTTTGCCGCTGCCTTCTGTCTGGAAGAGGCAGACGTTTTTCTAGGGTATCTGCTCTGCCCAGAGGAAACCTGGCTCCGTTGCCTCTGCTTCTGTCTCCAGACTGATCTCCCCGACCCCCATTGTCCAGACCTGCCCAAAGGACCCCCATACTCGCCGATGACCTGCCCGGGACAGGGAGGGAAGGACAAGCTTTTGTTGATCGATTTTTGACTGTGAACCTTGTACCGTCTGAGCCTTTGTTCGACTGATTGGCCCAGAAGAATCTATCCTGACTAGGAGAGTGGGCAGGGTTCTGGAAATAACTGAAAATAACCAGGAATAGCCGGAGCAGTTAGACATCAGTGGAGATAAAACAGCAAGGCGTTGTCTGCCCGTGACAGGCAGCTGAGTGGTGTTACTGAGAGAAGGCCTCTTTTTATTTGTTAATTCTTTATTTTTGCCTGTGCTGGGTGGTCTCTGTCGCACGGGCTTTTCTCTAGTTGCAGCAAGTAGGGGCTGCTCTCTAGTTTCGGTGTGAAGGCTTCTCATTGCGGCGGCTTTTCTTGTAAGAGCCTGGGCTCTAGGGCTCACGGGCTTCAGAGCACAGCCTCGGTAGTTGTGGAGCTCAGGCTTAGTTGCTCTGAGGCGTGTGGAATCTGCTCAGATCAGGATTGAACCCATGTCTCCTGCATTGGCAGGTGGATTCTTTACCACTGAGCCACCAGGGAAGCCCCTATGGAATGCCTTGTGCCTTCCCCTATGTATGGAACAGATATAGCATGACCAGCTATTAAATATCAGGACTTTGATTGGTTGAGATATTCAACGTATCTCTGTAAATCTAGAAGGGAAAAAACCAGCTTCTCATATGTATAGCAAGCAGATGCTATACAAGCTTTTCCCAGTTTCCACCTTTGGTGTGACCTCACTATAAATGGTAAATTTTCTCTTCCTGCACCAGAAGGGCACTCCTCACAGCATCCCAAACAAGCAGGCTGCCCTGGTATCCACAGGAAGACAAGGTGACTGAGATATTTGAACAAGCGGTGGGGAAAGGTGCCAGGCAATCAGAGGAATGTGTCCAGGGACAGAGAACCAGGTGGGGCCGTATCCTGAGTTTGTGTTGCTAGATTTCACCTCTTTAATCTTGAAGTCTCAAAGGATGTGTTTGAACACTAGACACCTATGTGATCGCATTGGAAAGGCATCTTTAAACCAAAAGCAAAAAGTCTATCTAACAAGCTCAGCCCCCAACAAAAATTGCATATTATAACTCATTAAAAAACAAAACTGTAGTGCAGAAAACTCAACTCATCAAGTGCAAATTAAGGCAAGATTATTTGTGTGCAAAGATCTCCTTCAGGCTACATTTAAATAACAAGTTCCCTGGTGCTTTTAAAAGCAAAAAAAGAAAACCCCATCAATTCCTAGACAAATTTTAAGAAGCAATGGTCAGGTAAAACAAAGTATGTCTCCAGACTTTACGACATAAATTTTACTTTGTATGAAATAATCAGAAACAGATGTTTCCCCTCCTTTGTCTCCATTGTTTATTGCTCTCTCATATACCCTAGATTTATAGATTTCTAATTATGAACCACTCTTTCATAACCTCCTGGCTAAAACCTTTATCAAGACTTAACAGTGAGAAGCAACTAATAGATTAAGAAGAGTAAGGTCCCTGGAGTCATATAAACTTTTATTTTTTGCCTAGATCGTTTACTAGCTGTTTGACTTGGGCACGTTTATTTACTCAACAATATTCATTTGGTCCTTAGTATGTGCCAGCTAGAATTCCCAGCCTTGGGAATGGTGATGACGGAAACATTTGAGGGCTCTGTTCTCTGGGAATGTGTATTCCAGGGTGCGGTGGCAGGCTGTAAACAAGTACATAAAAAATAAGTGAAATGAAAATCTTTCAGATTGCACTAAGTACTATAAAAGTACAGGGTCCTCAGACATACATACACATGTATCCATTTCCCCTCAAAACTCCCCTTCCATCCAGGCTGCCACATAACATTGAGCAGAGTTCCATGTATTATACAGTGGGTTAGGTAACCTTTTTGCTCTTAAAAACAATCGAAAACCCCAAGAACTTTTGTTTATTTATTAGTATTTACCATGTTGGAAATTTAAACTGAGAAACCAATGGCTGCTTATAAATTCATCTAAAATTAATAGCAAATTAATTTTAATTTACTTAAATTAATAATGTAATAATAAGCTTATTATGTGTCGGCACAAATAACATTTATGTTTATGAAAAATAACTGCATTTTTCAAATAAAGAGTAAAGTGTCACTCTTTTTAGATTTTTGCAATCGATTTCATGTTTGAATTGCTGAAAGACAGTTGAATGTTCTCCTCTGCACCCTGTCTGTTGTGATCTGAGTTGAGCGATGTGAAGAAAACATAGGAGGAAGTACTTCAATACTCTTTTTAGATAATTGTGGAGATTCATTTAAACCTCACCAAAGCTCCACCAGTGGTCGTCTCTCAAAGATCAGTTACAATCTGTGTGCATGAGTGCTCAGTCGTGTCTGACTCTGTGACCCCATGGACTGTAGCCCGCCAGGCTCCTCTGTCCATGGGATTCTCCAGGCAAGAATACTGGAGTGGGTTGCCATGCCCTCTTCCAGGAGATCTTCCCAACCCAGAGACGGAACTCACGTCTCTTGTGTCTCCTGCATTGGCAGGAGGATTCTTTACCACTGCACCACCTCAGAAGCCCACAGTTACAATATTGAGTGTGAAACCAATGACTTTGGTTTCAGTGACCTTGAAACCAAACACCAATGACTTTTTCCATATTCCATTAAGTGAAAGTTCCGTGGCCTGTGTTACCCTTTGAAATAAATCTTTTACCATCATTTTGAGCTGTCATGCACTAGTCATTCGAAAAATACTAGCTCCCTGAGTTATGCAGATCTTATGAATGTTGACATGATACAGTACATTATACAATATCAAAATCACATTTGTCAATATCACCACAATCCCACCAGAGCCTCTTAGAATTGGGGAGCTAATGAGCTCACAGTAGCAGATGCAAGTTTTCCAAAATTCCAATTTTCACTTGAAAGCTTGAGTTTGATCATTAGCAACAAATTCTGTCAGTTACTTCCCTTGAAATGACAAGCTAACTTTGTTCTTTATTTTTTTTTTAAGAAAATGTCTGCCAAATATCCAAGTCTGAGTAATCGTTATTTGTCTGTCAGTGGTTCTTTCAAGTAGAAATGACGTCCTATGAAAAAAGTGGCTAATTCATCTCACAAAAGCAGTCATAGATGTGCTTTTCCCTGAGGTGCCCCCTACACTTCTGTATACAGCAAAGTGCTTTCTGCATGCCTGTGCTTCCCACCGCATCACGGAGAAGGTTCAGAACAGGTAGACTCAGGGCCAAGATTTAATAAAGCTGACATTTTTTACTGCATCACAAAGAACAATCTGAAGTGAAGCTGGCCTTTTTTTTTTCCTTTTTTAAACCATGAATATATAGCAGTGAAGAATACAGTGACCATTTAGTACAGACTGATATCACTATTATTCAAACTAAGGCACCAACAGTTTATCCACCAATGCTTTTGCACCATCATCACAAATACCAACCAGTGACAAGGGCAAATAACATCCTCATTTTATTATGAAAGTGGTTTTGACTTCATGGGCCCCATAAAGCATCTTAGGGACCTACAGGGGTTCTCTGGAATACAGCTTGAGAGAATCAGAGTTGAAGCAAGAAAGTCTTTCTCAGTGAATCATGTCTGACTTTTAGGCTCCTCTGTCCATGGAATTCTCCAAGCAAGAATAGTGGAATGGGTAGCCATTGCCTTCTCCAGGGGATCTTCCCAATCCAGGGATCAAACCTGGATTTCCTGCATCGCAGACAGATTCTTTACCATCTGAGCCACCAGGGAAGCCCTTGGGTCACATGGTGACACTCAAATCTGTTATAAGAATTCCCCACCTGCCATAAGGGAACTCTTGAAGGAACGGTTTCCCAGGCTTTAGAACCAATCCCATTTTCTTGGCCTGAAACTTGCTACAAAGTGCTATTTATTTTTCCTGTGGGCTTTACAGCTCACTCTGAACTCTTAGAAACCATTACATCAGTTTAGTCATGTCGGACAACATAAGATCTATAACTTGTAATTCTTTGCCTTGCCAGGTTGAATCCTAGAAAGTGTTACTGAGCAGTGGTGTCCAAGACTGGAGAGTCATTGGAGACAAGTGGTTAAAAAAATATTAATTTCCAGACCCCACCTCCAGGGCCCAGGAATCTCTATGCTTATTTTGCTCCCCAAGCTATTGTAGAAAGGCGACCTAGCCCTAGTCTCCTGCCCAGATGTTTTGGGTGTCACTAGCTGGAACCAACTAAAGAGAAACATACACTTAATGGCTGACTGTTTTAGGTAAATACTGACTTGTCGGAACTCCTGAATATGTGTCCGTGTGGCCACCTACATGCTTGGCATTTTTTTGAGCCAGGGTAATCTACCTCTTACTTCATTGATGTTTCCAACCCCCAATCTCATCAGCATGTTTTCCAATGGCCATTTCTCTCTTCTTTTCTTCTTCTTACCAGAGGCTTTGTCATCTCATTGGCAAGATATCAATTAGTTATTTTTTTAATTCTTGGAGAACATATTGTTTCACTAAAGTAGTTCGAATGACTGTATGCCAGTGTGCACTGACTCTGGGGAGGTGTTAGATGCAAGATTCTGGGATCAATAAACAAGGCTGAGAATCTCCGAATAACCCTCTCAGTCTGGGCATGTCTGGCATTCCACAAACATGCAACATATGCACAAACCACATCCACCTTTGATACCGTGAGCTCAGCCTACAGGAAAGAAGAGGCTGGCAGACTCAGGCAGGGATGGAGGGTGATGGCCATAGGGCAGAGAGCACCCCACTTAAGGGAGAGGTGGTGGCTCAGACCCCCATCTGCCCTGGGGGGACCCTTATGCAGCTTCTTGGAAGAGCTGGATCCACTGATGCTCAGCGACCCCTGTGCCGACATGGACCCAAGAGGGAAAATACACCAACAGAGGGAGACTGGGAGCTTCTGGTTCAGTGATGAGCAACCGTGGGGACAGGGCCCCGCGGGCTGTCTCAGAATCTCCAATGAGTGTGTGTATGAGGCGGAGGAGCGTGGATTGAGAAGAAGGCGGAGGAACACTGATTTCACCCACCACCACCTTTACAGATAAGGAAATGGAGGCCTAGAGGGAGGAAGTGATTTTCCCTCAGAGCTCGTTTTGTGTTGGGGTGGGCCTGGGACGTTTCCTGCCTCCCTGCTGCAGTGGCCGCCCCCTCCCACCCACCGCCACCATGTCCCAGACCACCTCTGTGTTCTCAGTACTGTCACAGCCCCTGCTGGCGACAGGAGAGGCTGCTTCTCATTGCCCCCAGGCTTTTCCCTTTGCTCATCCTATTTATCCTCATCCATACTCCTGCGGGGCTTCCCTCGTGGGCAGCTAATAAAGAATCTGCCTGCAGTGCAGGAGACCTGGGTTCAATCCCTGGGTTGGGAAGATCTCCTGGAGAAGGGAAAGGCTAACCACTCCAGTATTCTGGCCTGGAGAATTCCATGGACTAGTCCCTGGGGTCGCAAAGAGTCGGACACGACTGAGCGACTTTCACTTTCACATACTCCCGCCAGAAATGTGGGACAAGGATCATTACTCCATTTTGCAGTGAGGAATGAGTTCTAGAAAGAGAAAGGAGGGTTCAGCCCAGGAAAAACTGGAAGATTTAGGAGTGAGAAAGGATCTTCAAATACAGAAGGCTTGGGATCTGGAGGTGGGACTAGCCCAGTCTGCCTTTCCCCAAAGGGCAGAACTATGCAGGAGGCATATGCAGGGAACAGCAAAATGCAGGAGCTCTGTGGGCTTCAGAGCCCAGATCCTTCATTTGTCAACTGGCTGATGCCGGCAAGACACTGACCTCTCTGAGCATCAGTTTCCTCAGTAGGACAAGGGGTGATTAGAAATAATCTCTATCCAAAAGCAGATGCTCAACAAAATGAGGCTCAGACGTAGGTCTTAGCTCAACCTAAGAAAGAACCTTCTATCAGAGATAGCAGTCTCTGAACACAATGTATTGCTTGCAGAGCAGTGAGCTTCTTGTTAAGAGGAAACTGAGTTGTGTAGGGTGGGAAATTCGACAATTAGGAAATGTCTCACCTCTCCCAATTCCAAGATTCTGTGATGTGTTCTGGGATAAACTCAAATGTTCTGTACTCACCCCAATCTTCAAGATGCTCTCTGCTGCCTCAAAGCATAAACTCTCTGTCCAGAGTGCTCCTCTTTGCCTACCCATTCCTCAGTTTTGATGAAACCTCCCTTTCTCAGGGAAGCATTCCCTGACCTGCCTCCTTCCCCCTACGTTAACTGAATTGCTAACTACACCTTAGCGATCCACACAAGAGCCAAGCCAAGAATGTTGGCTTTCTGACTCCCAGGTTCAGTCTCTCTTCACCAGATCTGGTCAGACGTTACAAAACCCAAGTCCAGCAGTAACTCCTACAACTCAGCCAAGTACATTGCAAGACCGTGAGATTCTGAAGCAGCTGGAACCTGCTTCAGAAGACCATGACCACTGAGTTCCAAGTTCAGTACCATGCATTAGGTTCTTAACACGTGCCAAGACAATGCCGTTTGCAGGTCTTGGGCTTTCTCTGTGGCTAAGCAGTAAAGAATCCACCTGCGATGCAGAAGATGCAGGAGACACAGGTTCAATCCCTCGGTTGGGAACATCCCATGGTGGAGGGCATAGCAACCCACTCCAGTATTCTTGCCTGGAGAATTCCATGGACAGAGAAGCCTCATGGGCTTCAGTCCATGGGATTATGAAGAGGTGGACATGACTGAAGTGACTTAGTGTGAGCACACAAAGATAGTTCACAATAAATCATGATCTAGCAGCCCAGGCCAGAGGGTAAGACCAATGTTCTTGACAGAAGTTGGGGAAACACATCACCTACTGTGAAGGGAGCTACCTTCTGCTCAAGAAGGGAGCTCTTGGCTCAGACCAGGGCCCAGGGAAAGTGTCACTGGAGAGCTGAGACACAAACACACCAATACTTCCCATTCCTTACAATCGGGAATGTTCTTGCTGCATCTTGCCAGGTCGATGGATGTATTCCTGGGGCAGAACTCCAGTCGCTGGGTTTCCATGGCGCTGTGATTTATCTTTCAGAGCTTCTGCAGACGTGCAAGACGCCTTCATGACTTACACGGTGTATGATGACGTCATCACCATTAAGCTCATTCAAGAGGCCTGCAAGGTTCTCGGTAAGTCCAAATAGGGCCTTCTTTGGTTTCTGGTGGACCTAGATTTTGATAGGGACACTGTTCAACCCAGTCCACCCTCCTTTCCTTTCTCCTTCCTTCTCCCCAGCTTGGAGCATACAGTGAGCCAGGGCCTGGAGAGAAAGGAGGGGCAGGTGGCCTCTCCGGCCCCGAGCTCTAGAGGGCTTGCCAGCAGGGAGGCGAGGAAGCCCTCCAGCACTTCCAGCCTCTTTGATAACACCCTTCTTTCAGTCCAAGTTAAGTTTCCCTTACCCATCCTCACAGGCAGCATAGCTTTGGGTCATGCTGGGATGGCATTTAGGAATTATTGCAAGTGGACATGGCAGCATCAGGATTGTTGCCTGGCACCTAAGACCCTGGGGCAGATGTGTTGGGAATGTGGATGAGGCAGGAGCTCAGGGCCTTCAGGCCTATTCCCATGCAACCCCCAGAGGGTCAGGAGGCAGGAATGGTTTCACGATACCTCTGAGGGCCCAGCCAACAGATCTACCATCCTGGGGACCTCTTTCTGAGACGGTTATAGATTAAGGCCAGGAAGGACTGATGCTGAAGCTGAAACTCCAGATACTTTGGCCACCTGATGGGAAGAACTGACTCATTTGAAAAGGCCCTCATGCTAGGAAAGATTGATGGCGGGAGAAGAAGGGGACAATAGAGGATGAGATGATTGGATGGCATCACCGACTCAATGGACATGAGTCTGAATAAGTTTCAGGAGTTAGTGATGGACAAGGAGGCCTGGCATGCTGCAGTCCATGGGGTCGAAAAGAGTCGGACACAACTGAGTGACTGAACTGAACATCAGCATAACCAGCCTAGCAGGAATGCTCAGGAACACACCAGGGCAGCCACTCAACCCACAGGGACAAGGGGCTGCTCTAGAATGCGACAGGAATGTGTAAGTGCCTGTGTCAGATGAGGTGCTGTGTTTATTTCCCCTTCCTTTGAATCTAAGATGAATTCTCTGATCAAAAAAAAAGAAAACAAATGTGCCAGCCCTAACCTCACGCACCTGGATCCAGTAGAAAAGAAGGCTTTCCCCTGGATTTTCACATAGCAATGTGATTGACATCTGCGTCCCTTCTCCTGTCCCTGGTCAACTCCTGGATGCAGAAAACCCTTCTGGGCATTGCACCTGGGAGAAGCCCGGAGTGTCTGCAGAGCCTGAAGGGGACCCGTTGAGGTTTAGGGAGCTGACGTGTGTGACGAGCAGACCCACCCCAGCCAAGGGGCTGCCTCCTCTGGTTCATCAGGCTGTTTGTCTGAGCCAAGCAGGGGCCAGGGGTGCCAGTGAGAACTCGGGGGACGATGGTGATGGGAAGGAGGAAGAATTCGGGGCACCAACTAGTCCAGCCAGATGTCTGTTAGCTCCTAGTCACTTGTCACCTGCACTTCCTGATAGAACTCGATAAGGTTGTTTCTGAGGCTGAAAATAAGGTGCAGGGAGTAAACTGTGCGGTTGATCCTTAGGCTCCTTGAATTTGGGCTCCAGGGAGCACCATCTCCAGACAGCTTCCCAAGCCAGTGCCCCACCTCCCTGGGCAGTGACCCTGTGACAGAGGATGTGGGCGGCCAGCAGGCAGGGCTCCTGCAGCCTCCTGCTGGTGGAGCGACCCCCCACCCTCTCCTTTTTCTAAAGGGGCTCACAGGGAGACTTCCTAGAGAAAAGCTGGCCCAGTACCTCCTGGTCCACACCCAACTCCTACCCTGTCCTGCCTGTTGCGGGGAGTGGGCTCCCAGAACCCTCTGTCATCATACAGCTGATCCCGGGGGTGGGGTGGGGGTTTGTGTGAGGCTTAGGCTGTCGAGAGGCAGGTGGGGTGAGGATTTCCTGCGGGAGTCTGACCCCAGGGCGAGGGCTCTTTACAGGGCTCTGGGCCGCCCCCTGGGCTGGGAGCCCAGAGATCCGGCTGCCAGATTCAACTCCGCTCCTGAACAGCCGCACACCCGCCCTGGGTACCGCCTCTCCGTCTTCTTGTTTAGCACACCTGCCCAAGAGATCTGGGGCGGGGGCTGGGGGGGTTATCTCCTTAACCATGACTTCTTAGGTCTTTTACATATGTGTTTACGATGTTAGAGAAGATGTAGAGATGTAGAAGGGATAGGCTACCCACTCCAGTATTCTTGGGCTTGCCTTGTGGTTCAGCTGGTAAAGAATCCACCTGCAATGTGGGAGACCTGGGTTCAATCCCTGGGTTGGGAAGATCCCCTGGAGAAGGGAAAGGCTACCCACTCCAGGATTCTGGCCTGGAGAATTCCATGGACTATATAGTCCATGGGGTTGCAAAGAGTCAGACATGCCTGAGCAACCTTCACTTTCACTTACGATGTTAAATATCAAAGCTCACAGGTAGATCCCCTCTTATTCAAACACGTACTACCCCACAGACCACATGACCTGCGAAACAGAAACTATTGACTCTTTGCCCTTTCCAGGAAAAGTTTGGTCATCTCATGATCTGGAGAGTGGAGCTGTAAGAAACAGCTATTTTTCAAGATTTTGAAAATCTCTTTTAAATTGAGAACTTCTGTGGACTGAATTGTGTCCACTCTCTAGTTCCTATGTTGAAATCCAAACCCCCATGTGATGGACTTGGAGAGGGGGCCTCTGGGGAGATAATTTAGATGAGGTTATGAGGGTGGGATCCTTATGCTGGGATTAATGTCCTGATAGGAAGAGACACTGAAGAGCTTGTTTTCTGTCTCTTGCCTGTCTGTCTGTCTCTGTCTTTCCCCACCACACACACATAATGTAGAGAGGGATAAGCCAGGAGGAGAGCTCTCACTAGGACCTGCCATACTGGCACCTTGATTTTGAATTTCTAACCTCCAGAACTGAGAAAAATAAATGTCTGTGCAGCTCTAAAACAGCTACAGTACGTTGCTTAGGCAGTCCTAGCAGACCAGTACAGGAATTCTAATTAGTATTTATGTGTCCAGAAAGAACTACTGCATACCTCTAACATCACACCCAGGCTGTTTTGGTGACTGTGTATGGTTGTGGATGCCACTGTGGTGTAGCAGTACTTTTAGCAGAGAGATCCCATCACAGGCCTGCCCCAGTGCACTCACACTTCCAAACCAGCCAAGGCGTTTAGAGGCAGCAACAAGTGTATAGACCAACGTGTAGGCTGACTCACGTTGCCTTCCTACCAAAGGCCAAAGTCTAGCGCTGTGATTTCTCTCCATCTAGCTTTGAAAATCAGAAGGGTATTTTCCTCTTCTTTATCACAGTAACATCTGTCGGCCTATCCCTGAAAGGGTGTATAGGTATGGTGAGTGCATTTTTCAAATAAAAGGTTGGGATTCAAAATTGAGTAAGCACATGCATGAGACTTGGAATCAGGATGACCCTGGGAAGCACAGACCGTGTGGCTTCTATCTCTTCACGTCTATTTATTGATCTATAGGTATATATATATCTGTTCCAGTTCTCAATTTAGTTGTTCAGTTGTGTCCGACTCTTTGCGACCCCATGAAACGCAGCACGCCAGGCCTCCCTGTCCATCACCAACTCCTGCAGTTCACCCAAACCCCTGTCCATCGAGTTGGATGCCATCCAACCATCTCATCCTCTGTCGTCCCCTTCTCCTCCTGCCTTCAATCTTTCCCAGCATCAGTCTTTTCCAATGAGTCAACTCTTGGCATGAGGTGGCCAAAGTACTGGAGTTTCAGCTTTAGCATCATTCCTTCCAAAGAAATTCCAGGACTGATCTCCTTTGGGATGGACTGGTTGGATCTCCTTGTAGTCCAAGGGACTCTCAAGAGTCTTCTCCAAAACCACAGTTCAAAAGCATCAATTCTTTGGTGCTCAGCTTTCTTTGTAGTCCAACTCTCACATCCATACACGACTACTGGAAAAACCATAGCCTTGACTAGATGTACCTTTGTTGGCAAAGTAATGTCTCTGCTTTTTAATATGCTGTCTAGGTTGGTCATAACTTTCCTTCCCAGGAGTAAGCGTTTTTTAATTTCATGGCTGCAATCACCATCTGCAGTGATTTTGGAGCCCCCCAAAATAAAGTCAGCCACTGTTCCCACTGTTTCCCCACATATTTGCCATGAAGTGATGGGACCGGATGACATGATCTTAATTTTCTGAAGTTGAGATTTAAGCCAACTTTTTCACTCTCCTCTTTCACTTTCATCAAGAGGCTCTTTAGTTCTTCTTCACTTTCTGCCATAAGGGTGGTGTCATCTGCATATCTGAGGTTACTGATATTTCTCCTGGCAATCTTGATTCCAGCTTGTGCTTCCTCCAGCCTAGTATTTCTCATGATTTACTCTGCATATAAGTTAAATAAGCAGAGTGACAATATACAGCCTTGACGTACTCCTTTTCCTATTTGGAACCAGTCTGTTGTTCCATGTCCAGTTCTAACTGTTGCTTCCTGACCTGCATACAGGTTTTTCATGAGGCAGGTCAGGTGGTCTGGTATTCCCATCTCTTTCAGAATTTTCTACAGTTTATTGTGATCAACACAAAAGCTTTGGCATAGTCAATAAAGCAGAAATAGATGTTTTTCTGGAACTCTCTTGCTTTTTCGATGATCCAGCGGATGTTGGCTATTTGATCTCTGGTTCCTCTGCCTTTTCTAAAACCAGCTTGAACATCTGGAAGTTCACGGTTCACGTATTGCTGAAGCCTAGCTTGGAGAATTTTGACCATTACTTTAGTAAAGTGTGTGAGATGAGTGCAATTGTGTGGTAGTTTGAGCATTCTTTGGCATTGCCTTTCTTTGGGTTTGGAATGAAAACTGACCTTTTCCAGTCCTGTCGCCACTGGTTAGTTTCCCAAAATTATTGGCATATTGAGTGCAGCACTTTCACAGCATCATCTTTCAGGATTTGAAATAGCTCAACTGGAATTCCATCACCTCCACTAGCTTTGTTTGTAGTGATGCTTTCTAAGGCCCACTTGACTTCACATTCCAGGATGTCTGGCTCTAGGTGAGTGTGAGTGATCACGCCATTGTGATTATCTGGGTTGTGAAGATCTTTTTTGTACAGTTCTTCTGTGTATTCTTGCCACCTCTTCTTAATATCTTCTGCTTCTGTTAGGTCCATACCATTTCTGTCCTTTATTGAGCCCATCTTTGCATGAAATGTTCCCTTGGTATCTCTCATTTTTTTGAAGAGATCTCTAGTCTTTCCCATTCTGTTGTTTTCCTCTATTTCTTTGCACTGATTGCTGAGGAAGGCTTTCTTATCTCTCCTTGCTATTCTTTGAAACTCTGCATTCACATGGGTATATCTTTCCTTTTCTCCTTTGCTTTTCACTTCCCTTCTTTTCACAGCTATTTGTAAGGCCTCCTCAGACATCCATTTTGCTTTTTTGCATTTCTTTATCTTGGGGATGGTCTTGATTCCTGTCTCCTGTACAGTATCGGTATAGCTATCAATATACCAATATAGATTCAGATATTGGGGCTTCCAGTGGGTCAGCTGGTAAAGAACCTGCCTGCCAGTGCAGGAGATGCAAGAGACACGGGTTAGATCCCCTGGTGAAGGAAATGGCAACCCCCTCCAGTATTCTTGCCTGGAAAATTCCATTGACAGAGGAGCTCATGGGGTCACAAGGAGTCAGACATGACTGAATGTGCATGCACACACCCACCATAGGTGTATATAAATAGTACCCACCTATTGGGTGGGTACAAGGTCTTTAGAAAAGCCTTTGGAATCAGATAGATCTGGGTGAATGTCTTGGCTGTCTGTCTGTCTGTCTATCTTCCATAAATCAGAGAGAGCAAGGCCCTGATGGAGGAGAGAAGTCTGCAGGAAGGGCATTTCATTGTTTAACAAAAGACAATGGTCAATGGAGACAAACTCTTTCCTTAGACAAAGGATAAGCGCATGCTCGGTTACGAAGTGCTAGTTAGTACTTTGCCTTCCACACGGGCTCCAGAATGCCATTTCTCTACCTTTAAGCAATTGTTGGGACTTTTCCAGGCCACTCTGCCACTGCATAGCTCTGCGCTTTCTAATTAGCATAATTCAGGGAGGCACCAGATGGCAGGTTGAGCCTTGCATAAGAATTGCTCTGTGTATGAATAAGCGCCTACTTAGCGTGTAAGTGGGTTATTAGTGATCTGAAGTGACAAAATTCAAAACAACACACCACAGCCATTTGGCACAGCTGTGCCCGTCTAGACTTCGCCCGCTAAGAAACCAGCAGTAAAACGCATTTCAACAGTTAGCCATCAGCAAGTGCCAGCAAGCCTTCTCTGCACCTAGCTCTTTAAAAAGAGGAACAACATAACATTTTACAAGGTCCTGAAATCAGGCCTTATCATTTGATCTTTACTGTGACTCTCTCAGGTGGAATAAACAGCCCAGATCCTGCAACCAACCAAAAATGCAGATACAACTCAGGTGTCCTGACGCCCAGGCCAGCACTGCAGCCCATGGGCGGGAGGAGCAGTGGACAGGGTGGGCACGAGATTGCTTGCTTTTTTTTTTTTTTAACAATATCTATTTTTATTTATTTGGTTGTGCTGGGTCTCAGTTGTGACATGTGGGATCTAGTTCCCTGACCTGGGATGGAACCCGGGCTCCTGCATTGAGAGCGCCGAGTCTTAACCGCTGGACCACCAGGCGCGTTCCTGGCAAGGTCTTTGGAACTGGTCAGCCCTGGGTGCGCTCCCTGGCTGCATCATCCCTAACAGGGTAACAAGGGGCAAATTCCTCGTCGGTAAACATTGCTGGCACCTACAGCACCTACATCGGGTGGTTATCCGAAAGATGAAGTTCGATCATGTGAGCCAAGTGCCCTCCACTCAGCAAAGCAGGCACCTCCCTCCTGAGCCCAACCAGTAGACCCCTTGCTGGGCAGACTTCTATGCTCCAAAGCTCACCAGGAAGCAGGCAGCTCACACCAGGTGTGAGCGACGCGGCACCTTGGCTGTAGATGGTCTCCCACCGGAGCTGCCTGCATCCATTTCCCAGTTCTTTTTTTTTTTTCTACTACCTGATAAACATATTGCTATACCAGGAATCAACCCCCGCAACTGAGAATCTGTTTCCTCCTTGTGGAGCTTCCCTGCTGGCTCAGACAGTAAAGGATCTGCCTGAAAGCAGGAGACTAGGGTTTGATCTCTGGGTTGGGAAGATCTCCTGGAGGAGGGCATGGCAACCCACTCCACTATTGTTGCCTGGAGAATCCCCATGGACAGAGGAGCCTGGTGGGCTACAGTCCATGGGGTTGCAAAGAGTGGGACATGATTGAGTGACTAACACTTTCACTTTTCCTCCTTATAACCTATGGTACCAACATGGAGAGCTGTTCCTTTTTTTCTTTTTTGCCTTCTATTTTTTGGTTTGTGGCATGTGAGATCTTAGTCCCCCCACCAGGGATGGAAACCTGTGCCCCACCCGTTGGAGTCATAACCACCTGGACCAGCAGGGCAGTCCCCTTCTCCCTTTCTTAAAGGCCTCTGCCTCCTCACAGAAGATTTTCCCATCTGTCATCTCATGCCTGGTTGAAGTAATATTGTTGAGAAGAAGGGTGCTCTAAAAGAATGGTTCTTTCCAGGTATCTGAAGCTTATTCCTTTGGATACCCAAGCTTTGAGGGGGAAAAGACCCGTTTACAAAGGAAAAATCTCAAAAATGCGTGGCCGTCCCTCCCCTGTCTTGTGGAAGAGCACGTGCTTTTCTGGGTGCCTCGGGTGGGTCCCCATGAGGAGCAGCTCTTGTCACTTGTTTCTGGGTGACGGGAGGCGGGCAGAGGCTGTGGGCAGGGCAGCCTGGAGAGGGCCCTTTGCCAGAGAAGGCCCAGGGCAGGTGGCAGCGGCTCTGGGGCCCCGCTGGGCCTTAGCAGGTGTCCCCTCCCACCACCCGCCCTGCTCAGCTACCTCTGCTTTTTCCAGTCCCTTGAGCTGTCGCCCAGCAAGCAGTAAACATTTCCTGGTGATGCTGAAGAGCCAAGCTTGTTAAGTCAGAAAGTTTGAGCTTATACATCATTCCAACTGAAAAGCTTCCCAGAAGGCCCTACAGCTCTCTCTCTCCTGGGAAGCCAAGCACAGACACTCAGTGACTGTTATTTTCCTGCCATCAAAGAACCCTTCTATTTAAAAAAAAACAAAACAAAACACTTTTTAATAGAATTTTTCATACCCACACACACAAATCAAGAGACTTGCACACCGAAGCCCACATCCCCTTCACCCAGCTTCAATCAGTATTCATGTTTTGCCAATCTCGTTTCTTCTCTGTGGTTCTTCCACCTTTATTTCTGGTTTTGTTTTTGCTGGAAAATCTTCAAGCAAATCTCAGGTTTCCCGTAATTGTACCCGTAAATATTTCAGTATGAATCTCTAACAAGATAAAGGCATTTTAAGGCATAATCATAATGCCCTGATTCTACCTAGCAAAATTCTGAATGTTCCAGAGACCCGGGAGCCAGCTGTACCTCAGCTGGTGGTGGAGAACTGTGGTCTTCTGATGTTAGATTTCCTAAGGTTTTTTCAGGACAATCAGTGAAACCTTTTTACTTTGACGTGATTTCAAACTCACAGAAGGATTGTAAGAATAGTACAAAGAATTGCCGTACGCTGTTCATCCATATTCCCAAAATGTTAACATTTTACCACGTTGGCTCTATCCTTCTCTCTATATCTATATTTTTTTCCTGAATCGTTGGTATGTTAAGAAAATGATGTCTCTTTACTCCAAAAGTGCTCTTATGTAACCAGTTCAGTTCAGGAAATGAATGCTGCTATGGTGCTATTGTCTAAACTACAGACTTGATTGAGATTTTCTCAGCTTTCCCAGTAATGTCCTGTAGGACAAAAGAACACCCTGGATCAAGTTGGTTGTCACATTTCTGTGACTTTTGTAGTTTGGAACAGTCCCTGAGTCTTTGTGTTTTATAACGTTGACATCTTCAGAAAGTTCTAGTCAGCTATTTTTTAAAATTTTTTTATGTAGACCGTTTTTTTAAAAGTCTTTTTTGATTTTGTTACAATATTGCTTCTGTTTTTTGAGTTTTTTTTTTTTGTTCTGTTTTTGGCCACGAGGCATGCGGGAGTTAGTTCCCTGACCGGGGATTGAACAGGCACACCTGCACTGGAAGGCAAGATCTTAACCACAGGACTGCCAGGGAAGTCCCCTTGGCCAGCTATGTTGTAGCATGCCCCTCAGCTCAGGATTATCTGCTGTCTTCTCGTGATTCAGTTCAGGCTACACTTTCTTGGCAGGAAGACCAGAGGGTTATGCTTTGGCCTTCCCAGTTCATCACAGGAGACATCTTATGCCTATTTGTCCCCTTAGTGGTGCTAATTTGATTGCTTGGTTTACATGGAATCTGCCACGTTTCTCTGCTGTAAAGTGATTATTTTTCCCCCTTTGAAATTAGTATCTTGTGAGAGATACTTTCAGACTATGTCTATATCTTGTTGCTTCTTAAACTCTCCCTTCCCTAATTTTAGTATTCACTGGTGATTCTTATTTGAATCAATCCTTATAATGCTGTCAAATGGTGATTTTTTTTCCTAAGCATATCATTCCTTTTAATTAATTAGTTGAATTTCTACTATCAGGAAGAATTTTCCCTATCTATACCAGTGTGAACTCTTTACTCTTATTTTTTTTAATAGGCTATAATCTTATATTTTTGTTATTCTAATGCTCAAATTCTCTATATCTATCTGAAGCTGGGATGGGTTCTGTGGTCTTCTTAGGTAGCTTTCCTGATCTACACCACAGGCTTCCTTCTACTCTTCTTTCTCGTAGAAAGAGAAACCTGGTTCCCATCATTTCCCACATATTTACTTATAGGTTTAATCCTTGGGCATTCAGAAAGTCATTTCAGATTTGCTGACTCACATTGCTGTGGGAAGGAAGCCTACTCACTATAGTCAAATATTTATTTAAAGTTCGTTTGTCTTTAACCTAAAGGACAGAGTCGAAATCCTATGTTCAGAGTTCAATATTTTTTTGCTGCCGGGGCTATTTGGTTGCTCCCTGGGTTATTAGGTTCTTCAGAACTATTCTGTTGAAATGCTGTTTTGTTCATTTGTTTCTGTTTGTATTCCAACTTAGAGTTTTCTCTATCCTTATTTATTTCTTCAAGTGTAAGAATCATTAACATGATGCCCCAAACCAGAACTGTGCAAAAATTTTGCTCAGAGAAGTGCCCCTCCCTATGCACGCACACTCAACGATTGTTCTATTTCCACCCATTCCCAGCACCCTGTAAGTCAGGGATCCCCAGCCTCTGGGATCTAATCCCGGATGATCTGAGGTGGAGCTGATGTAATAGTAACAGAAACAAAGTGCACAATAAATGTGCTAGTTCAGTTCAGTCACTCAGCCATGTCCGACTCTTTGCAACCCCATGAACCGGAGCAAGCCAGGCTTCCCTGTCCCTCACCAACTCCCAGAGTCCACCCAAACCCATGTCCATCGAGTTGGTGATGCCATCCACCATCTCATCCTCTGTTTTCCCCTTCTCCTCCTGCCTTCAATCTTTCCCAGCATCAGGGTCTTTTCAAATGTGCTTGAACAAACCTGAAATCATCCCCCTCCTTCCTGGTCTGCAGAAACATTGTCTTCTATGAAACTGGTCCCTGGTGCCTAAAAGTTTGGGGATGGAGGAGCCTGGAGGGCTGCAGTCCATGGGGTTGCTGAGGGTCGGACATGACTGAGCGACCTCCCTTTCACTTTTCACTTTCATGCATTGGAGAAGGAAATGGCAACCCACTCCAGTGTTCTTGCCTGGAGAATCCCAGGGACGGGGGAGCCTGGTGGGCTTCCGTCTATGGGGTCACACAGAGTCGGACACGACTGAAGTGACTTAGCAGCAGCAGCAGCAGCTATAGGGAACCAATCTCAGTAGTTTCTGGTGTTTATCTTTGCACAAATAAGCAGATAGATGCGTATTTCCTTATTGCCCCTTATTTGCTACACAGAAGACAGAATACTAAGCATGTTTTAGACTCTCCTATACACTGTCAAAAAATACGCTAAGGCATCTACGACTTGTGTTTAGTTGTTTCTTACATTTTCTTGTCATTTCCTACATATTCCTGATGTCCCATGACTTAGAAAACTCGGGGAATCCTAAATTCACTGAAGGGAAACTGTTTAACTACACAACGCAGGGGTTGGTTTTGAAAAGTGACCTTTGTCTTCTCCTTGACAAGCATTCTCAACTACAATCCTAGAGAAAGCTCCAAGCTCAGCAGGGATGGGAAAGACCACACCCAAACCCTAGATGCTTGCTCAAGAAACAGTCAGAGGTCCTTTCCTATGAACAGAGTGGGATGGCCTGAAACAGAATAACCAGTGTCTGGAACAGCAACTTCATGGATTTTTGTATCTTTATAGAACCTGAGAGCCAAGCAGACAGTGTTTCTGTCCAAGGCTGCCACTGCCACTTTTTTTTTAACTTTTAAAAAATATATAGATTTATTTATTTTAATTGGAGGCTAACTACTTTACAATATTGTAGTGGTTTTGCCATACATTGACTTGAATCCGCCACAGGTGTACATGTGTTCCCCATCCTGAGCCCCGTTCCCACCTCCCTCCCCATCCCCTCCCTCTGGGTCATCCCAGTGCACCAGCCCCGAGCACACTACCACTTTAAGACCCAACTTGCAAACAGCCCAGCCCTCCTGACAGAGGTCCTCAGGATGGGGAGGCCTCTGGGGTTGTTTTCCCAGCAGGTGACAGGATGCACCTGCTCAGAGCTTCAGCCTAGGGGGCCCACAACATAGCTGTTTTTTTCTCACCTTGAACAAGCTAGATTTATTAATAGCAGGAAAGGAGGGGTGGAAGGAGGAAAGAGGAAGGAACAATTCCACATGTGTCCATGAACTTTTCAAAAGTTCTCTTCCCAGGGGCTCATCACCTTTGGAAAAGACACGCGTGCAATTTAGTATTTCACCTGGCTGGGGCTTGTATTTTGGGTTCCACAGGGGTCTCCATGGAAGCCATTCTGAAACTCTTTGGGGAATACTTCTTTAAATTCTGCAAAATGTCTGGCTATGACCGAATGTTACGGACACTGGGAGGAAACCTCACAGAGTTTATTGAAAACCTAGATGCCCTCCACAGCTACCTGGCGCACTCCTATCAGGTAAGCCCATCTGGGTCAGAGCTCAGTGGCCCTGAGAGGAAGCAGGTGCTTCTAGCAGTCCTGGGTCATCTCGCCACCTCCCCTAAGAGGCTGCAGTTGCCAGGGGCTTGTGGAATCCTTGGTACATGACATCAGTCGGTTGAGTTTTCTGGGGGGACAGATGGAAAATGAAAACTTGTTGGCTACTTTTATAAACTGGCTGCAGTGAGCAAAGAAGGGCAAGCTGGAGAGGTCGACTTTGTGCTGGTAGCTGCTGGGGGTTTGACATTAAGTCCAGAAGATTTAAAGATTGATCACAACGGGAACAAAGACTGGGAACCAGTCAGGTTTCAGGGGATTTGCAAAATCTCTTCTCAGGTTTCCTGGCCTGGAAGGAGCTGATAAATAACTTGTGCAGCCAGATTCATTTATTCATGTATTAGATGCAATGTCTTAACAGGGCCAAGAGCCGGAATCGGATACCACCCAACTCTGATTAACCCATGGCATGACTGCCTGAGGTGCTAAACTGATTTCCCTACTGGGATCTGTCCTGCTGGAGTTCAGTTCCTGGTTTTCCTGTTTGTAGGCATCGGTGGAAATTTAAATGGCCAGGCTCACTTTTCCTTTTTTTAAAAAAGAAAATAATGTATTAAAGAAGCAAAGTGGCATTTGCATATGTCATAATAATAGCTTATTATTTTATATACAAAGAGTTGATATTTGTTTTTAGGGCCCTTTGCAGTTTGCTAAGCTTTTTCTTCACCATTTCTATATTGAATGCTCAGACTACTCTTGAGGGAGTTCCCAGATGGCTCGGTGGTACAGAATCCACCTGCAGTGCAGGAGATGAGGGTTTGATCCCCAGGTCGAGAAGATCCCCTGGAGAAGGAAATGGCAAGTCATTCCAACATTCTGTCTGAGAAATCCCATGGACAGAGGAGCCTGCTGGGCTAGTCCATGGGGTCGCAAAAGAGTCAGACATGACTTAGCGACTAAACAATAATGCGAGAAGCAATAGACTAGAACTTCTCTGGTGTCAGTGAGGACATTTTGCACATAATGAGATAAATGAAATATATAAATGTTATATGAGCTGAAATAAAATGTATGCAGTGGTGTCTGATAGATTTCCAGGGAAAAGATTATAGATTATCTCTTTAGGCAAAAATACAATAAGATAAAGCTGACTTTTTCTTTATGTCTATCTCTAGTAATTTGGTAGAATCTTGAGGTTTATATTTTTGGTTTTAACGGTGCCATTAATCTTGTTATTTTTTAGTTGACTTTCATTTGAGCGCCAATTATGAGACAGATGTTGGGCTAAGTAGTGTATAAACATTGAATTATCCTCTTACCCCTAAGATTCAGTTCAGTTTAGTCGCTCAGTCGCGTCCGACTCTTTGCGACCCCATGAATCGCAGCATGCCAGGCCTCTCTGTCCATCACCAACTCCTGGAGTTCACCCAGACGCATGTCCATTGAGTCAGTGATGCCATCCAGCCATCTCATCCTCTGCCATCCCCTTCTCCTCCTGCCCCCAATCTCTCCCAGCATCAGAGTCTTTTCCAATGAGTCAACTCTTCACATGATGTGGCCAAGGATTAGGCCCTCTTATTTTTCCCATTATACAGATGAAAAAACTGAGGTCCAGAAAGGCAAAGTAACTGTCCCAAATCACCCAGGTTGTGGGGGCTGAGTCAGGACGCATCCCCAGGTGTGTCTGTCTCCAAAAACCATGTTCTGGTTGGCTTCTCAGTATTTTCCCATTGCCCTGATTCTCCACTTTTATAAAACCACATTTCAAGTAAAATATAAAAGCACAATCTTAATATTTAGAGAGTTGGAGACATGACCGGAAGGATTAAAACACCAGCTTCAAGAACTGTGTCTAGGAAGTAGCTGAGGCTTGGGTGCAAAGTGAGGGTAGAAATGCTAGAAAAAGCTTGTGTTTCATTTCAGCCCTTTTGTATTCTATTATTATTGTTATTTCTCACTAGGTAGGATTTGGATATAATTTTTTAAAGTAACTTTTTCCTGTTTTATCATTTTTTTACATTGCACTGCCTCCAATCTTCTTCAGATTACTCAAATGTAAGCATGCCCATCCATACTCTATGTACATGCTTTTGGAAAGATAGATATTCAGGGGGAAACCCTCATTTTAACCAGCACCCCCTCTTTACCTCCTTCTGACTCTCTCACTCCCACCCTCCACTACCACCACCACTGTGGAAGAGAGCAAAAATCTCAGAAGGAACCCACTTCCTTAATCTCTTCCCTCACTCAGGCCAAAAGCTGTGAACCTGGGTACTGAGCTGCTTACTACCCAAGCGAGCAAGAAAAGAGCTTCTCTCAGGGATTCCCCTAGACATCCCCGCCCCCCCAAAAAACCCCCAAATTTTCACACATCCTTAGGGATTATCCTGACATCCTGGACCATCTATCATGAGATGGTACATACTTGGATGTCAACATTTATTCCCAGAGTGAGATGGTCTCTTCAGATGTAGCCTTGATTTTTCAGATGTGCAACACTGCAGCACAGATGGCCTTATGTTTCCAGAGCAAGAGATGAACTTTATCCACTTGCCAATTCCTCCAAGCTCCTGATCATTCAGACTGAAGATTCTCATGGTCACTTGGTCACAGGCCAAGCACGCCTTGGAGTATGGATAGAAGCAGCATGGCATGGTGGAAAGACTCATTTGGGGGTCAAGAATGTTCTACAGTGAATCTGGCCTTAACCTCCCTGAGCCTCAATTTCCTCCTCTTTACACTTGGCTTCCCTGGTCCCTCAGTGGTAAAGAATCCTTCTGCCAATGCAGGAGACATGGCTTCAAACCCTGGGTCGGGAAGATCCCCTGGAGAAGGAAGAGGCAACCCACTCCAGTATTCTGGCCTGGAGAATCCCACAGACAGAGGAGCCTGGCAGGCTACAGTCCAGGGGGTCACAAAAGAGTTGTGCATGCCTTAGTGATTAAACAACAGCAGCAATAATACTTGCATATAGAGTTGGTTAGGTGATTAGGTATAATATAAAATTCCCGACTTTAAGGGGCTGAAAAATCGTGGGTGTTTTTTTTCTGGGGTGGGCAAGGCTTTATTGGAGCCGCTACTGCAGCAGGGGAGGAGGGCACGGCAACTCACTCCAGTATTCTTGTCTGGAGAATCCCAGGGACAGAGGAGCCTGGCGGGCTACAGTCCATAGGATCTCCCAGAGTCAGACACAACTGAGCTTATTAACACTGAAGCAGTGGGGAGCAAGAGCAAATAACAGGTTCCCTTGCATGCCTACTCCCCAAAGAGAGCAAAGCTTGTTCCTCATATGGGGTGAGGGTAGGGTGTGTGTCCAGGGGTCGAGCTTGGGGGGCTGGCTTAGGCATTTTGCCCACCCCTCTGGTGGTGTTGAGTGCAGAGGCATGCTCAGGACCCTGCTTTTGCTCCTGACACCCAGTTTTTGCTCCTGGCTCTTCAGAAGTGGCAGTAGGGGATTTCTGGTCTCTGTATCTTTTGTCCAGAATTTGCCCCAACCGCTTGCATGCACATGGTTATTTTTAACCCCATACAATTTCTTTGTATTTTGTTGCTCGAGAAGTGGTGTGTATAGGTGTAAGCATTGTAGCAACTGGAGCAAAGGGTCCCAGCTTGTCTCATTCCCCTGGAGAGACTCTACACCCTTGTTCTTAAGGGGTATGGGGATGGAGGTCTTTTCTTATGGAACTTCTTCCTGCTAGATAAGGGTCAAAGACCCGAGCCTATCCTAGAGGTGTAGAAAGTTCCTCCCTGACTGTTCTAAGGACCTGTAGGGACCTAGGCCACTCTCCACTGGATGTGATTGGAAGGGGTTTGGGGATACAGTTCTATGTGACATGATAAGTAGGTACTGTTGCTTCACAAAGTCTTAAGACCATAGTTTAGATAACCTGTATCCACCGGGAAAAATGTGCTGTGTCTTTTAAACAGGAGATGAATGCACCATCCTTTCGTGTGGAGAGAGGGGCAGAGGGGAAGATGCTTCTCCATTACTACTCTGATAGAAGCGGTCTGTGCCACATTGTACCAGGTATGGCGGTGGCTTAACCAGACCCAGAGCTGTGAGGTCTATGGAGTAAGGATGTCTTTCCCCATAGATTCCCCAGGATGAGTAAGAGTCGGCTGTGGGTAGGAAGTTCAAGTCCCATCTCTTTCGTAGCCTGACTTTTTGCTATCGTGACCATAACTCCCAAAGTTGAGCCTTAAAATAAGTTTGCAAGTACCAGATGAAGGGATGATTTTCGTTTCAGCATTTTCATCATGGGAGTTTTCACATAATTGTGATAACCGTGCATATTATTTTGTATCCTTTTGTTATATTCAGTATTATAGAAAAGGGATCCTTTCAAATTTTCAGTCTTTATTGTTTTTCAAGATTTTTTTTTTTTTTTTTGCTGTGGATCATTTTTAAAGTCTTTATTGAATTTGTTACAATATTGCTCCTGTTTTATGTTTTGGTTTTTTGGCCAAGAGGCATCTTAGCTCCCAGACCAGTGATCAAACCCACACCCCCTGCATTGGAAGGGAAAGTCTTAACCACTGGGACCTCCAGGGAAGCTCCTCACAGAGTCTTTAAAGCCACGTCTTCAATGGCTGAATCATATTCTATATCATAATTAATAGTCACCTATTGTTGAATTTTCAGTGGATTCTACTCTTTTGCTATTGCAAACAGTGCTGAAATGAACATCTTCATGCATGCTTTTCTGATGTTTTATATTAAAACCCTGGGATAGATTCCCAGAGGAACACTTTAAAAAACATGATCGTTAATACTTTTATAGTTGACTTTTTCTTACATTTTCTCTAGTTTATTTAATGAGTTGCATGCCTTCCTGGAAAAAACAAACCAATGAATAGATGCCAAACTAGAAATTAGAGTGGTGGGAATATATTTAGTACCTAGTTATAGAAATCGCCACCTTTAAGTTATTATTTTTAGTTTATTAATCTGTCATGTGCTGCCTGCTTTGACACAGGGCCTAAGCTTGGTGGACTCGGGAATATTTATCAAAAGTTGTATAACTTGATTTGCTTTAAGATTTTGCCTTCTGCCATCCCTCACCTGCCCTTCTGCTGCAGGGATCATTGAAGCTGTGGCCAAGGACTTCTTCGACACTGACGTGACCATGGACATCCTTGATGTGAATCAGGAGGAGGAGAGGATGGGGAAGAAGGAGCACGTAGTGTTTCTGATTGTGCAAAAGTCCCACGGACAGATGAGAAGGGTAAAGCCAAAGGGATCACAAGACAGTCAGGACAGCCAGAGAGACCGAGAGGTACTGGGTGTGCTGTGTTTTCAGAAAGCACAGTTTCTCTGGGGAGCGACCAGTCTCAGAACAATCGATGCAAAGAACTCCACTTCTAAAAGTGGAGTTAGTGCGGGGTGTTCCAGTCTCAGCCCTGCTGACATTCTGGACCAGATAATTCTTCGTTATGATGGGCAGTCCTGTGGGAGTTTAGCAGCATCCTTGGTCTACTCACTAGATGATAGTGGCACCCAGCTCCCCCCACCACCCAGGTTGTGGCAATCAAAAATGTCTCTGGGCACTGCCAAGTATCCTCAGGAAGGAGTGGGAAACAAAGTTACGGTTGGTTGAGAACCACTGGGCTAAGGTCATTTGAATAAAAATTGGGAGGGTCTTTGGGAATGGACCTTAGCCTGGAACATTTTTGCCTGTTAAAAAACTATCAACGTAAAGGCCTTGAAATTTGGAGCTCGTGGCTTATTTTGCAATTCCCATGATGCAGATTGACCTTTCAAGTCCTGAGTGCCCATTTCTGCAGCTGGGGCCAGACTGGGGGCTGGAGTGAACTCAGAAGCCTGCGATTGGCTGCCTCGATTGCAGCTTGTGGAGTGACTGTTACCAGTTTAGGTACCATATCTACCAGGTGCGTGGCTCTCTGTGTCCACAGAGCTCATAGAGAAGTCTGTGATTCTTGGAGCACACAATGTCTGCATCTCAGAGTGTTCAAAGCTTGCTTTGCTCACTGCAGAATCTTCTCCCACAGGAAGAGAAGTCACCAGGTGATTTTCCTGTCACCAACACCACCCCCCTTGAGATTTTATAATCCCCTGCCTTATATAATGGTGCCTTTGGTGGAGAAACAGCATGAGGATTAATTGGATAACAGCCTTGGGGCTTATGAAATCTAGCTAAAGTTGACCTTGCATTGGCCCCATTGTTCCTCTGGCCCCATCCTAGCCAAAGGGGCTCATGCACCTCCTGTCACATGACCAGTCACATGACCAGTGGTGTATGCTTCTCTCCCTGCTATCTGCAGACCCCGGAGGCAGCTTTCCTTAGGATGAAAGAGAAATATTTGAGTGTCACTATTCATGCCGTGAAAAAGTCCCGCTGGGAAGTTGTGAGGAACATAGTCATGTTCGGAAAAGGTGAGCGGGCTCTTCTCCTGACCTCAGCTCTGAGACCAGGGTAATTGTTTCCTGCACACAAATGGGCCAAGTCCTCTGTCATCAGGATGTCACTGATTTCTTTTTCAACCCTGGATTCATCTGGTTTATTAAATCAATTGAAAGAATTTTAGAGGAAATAATCTAAAAGAGAGGGGATATATGTATGTGTGTAACGGATTCGCTATGGTGTACAGCAGGGTGGCTCAGATGGGAAAGAATCTGCCTGCAATGCAGGAGACCTGTTTAATCCCTGGGTCTGGAAGATCCCCTAGAGAAGGAAATGGCAACCCACTCCAGTATTCTTGCCTGGAGAATTCCTTGGACAGAGGAGCCTGGCAGGCTATAGTCCATGGGGTCACAAAGAGTGGGACACGATTGAGCGACTTTCACCCCACCTTGTGACAGCAGAAACTAACACATTTTAAATCAACTATACTCGAAGAAAAAAAAAAAAAGACTTTTACTGAGAAGCAATGGGAAAGAGATACGGAAGGTTATCCTATCCTTTGGGTTAGGGTACAAGCTGGTGGAAGACCCACCTAGCGTGAATCCTGAGGATGGTCACTGATTTCTGCAGAGCTTGGATTTGGTGGGCGTGGATTATAGCTTCAAAACACTAGCTCTAACTTGCCTTCCTTTGCCCCTTTCACTTGTGCTGGGGGTGACACGGAGGCACAGTCTCCCCTGCAATCAGGGGAAGCTGCTGGAGGGGAGACGACTGAGCTCCCGTTGGTGACTATGTTGAAGAGGAGGCAGATGAATGTTGACGTATCAATAACAAGAGTTTGTCGCAGCTCCTCAGGCCTTCGGGACTGCGAGGCATTTCTGGCCCGGAAGTCTGTAGATAAAAACCATGATGTCCAGGAGTGTGAAGGATAGTGTGTCGGGACCCCGGATCGCAGAGTTCTGGCCGTGTCCCTGGGGAGCCTAAGTGCTCCATCTTCCAACTGTGAAGCGAAGGTATCAGGCTCTCGAAGGCACGACCCCGCTGATATTCAGTCTCATGATCAGCACCTAAGACCTGAGTCAGAACAGGGGGCTGGAGACCCCTGGTCATAAACCATGGGTCATGATGACATGTGTCTGGGAGAAGATCAACTGCGCTCAAAGGACTGCATTTTGAGTCCTTCAAGCCTCCGCAAGCGAGTCAAACATGCAATTGACATCCTTTGTCTAGGAGATTTTCATATCAAAAAGGCTCCATTTCGAATCTCCACACCCTGCCAAATAGGGCTGTTGGATGAAATTTTCATGTGCCACCCAAAACTGTCAGTCTGCAGAGCTCCATGGCAAATGTCCCTGACGCCGGCCGGGCGCGCACGCTGCGCTCAGCGAGCTCATTGTCTAGCTGTCAGCGTTTCAATGCCGGCCCTGTTTTCATGGCAAGACACACTCAATTGGCCCAGGAACCCTTGAGCGGCGGGCAGAAACTTGGCAGGGGGCAGGGGGGCGCTTCTCAACCTGGTAGCAAGTTTTCTGTTTGTTTTAATTTGGAAGCAGAATTGCCGCGGCCATCTGGAGATGTTGAGGGAGCTTGAGATGCTGAGGGGCAGGACTGTGCTTTGCCGGGAAAACATTTGAGATAGTCTCTGGGGTTGGTGGCCTGAGTGTTGTCTGTGAATGAATGGGATTCTTTTTCTCCATCCAGGGCATCTCAGGGACACCTTTGAGCCGATTTATCCCGAGCGGCTCTGGATAGAGGCGAAGACCTTCTGCACTGCTTTTCCCTTTCATGTGATATTTGATGAATCAGTAAGGGGGACTTGTCTCTCTTGAACGGGGGATAGGCTGGGGAGGGGAGTAAGTCTCATAGTCTTCGACAGCTGGTGGAGACTTTCAAGTCCCCGAGGAGTACCCAGGGTTTGGGAGGCTAGGATTTAGCCTGGTAGGACTGCTTTTCATTGTGGCATCTTCCAAAAATGAGAATGCAGCATCTTCTTGATGGATGCGGAAGGGAGCAGTTCTAGGGGGTTTGAACCAGTGGGTGCATGAGCAAATTTGCCATTAGAGAAAAGAGAAAGGACACTGAAGTCACTCCAGCAAGAGGCAAAAGCCCACAGCAGCAGTGGCAGGGTGGAATTCTAAATGTGACCACTCCCCGTCTTTACGGCCACCATGGATGGCTCAGTTCCACCAGGCTTGTCTTTCTGCATCTTGAAGGAGGAGGGAGAGGCCTGTACCCACTGTTCTGTGGGAGGGGTGGTGGACAGTGATCATTTAAGTGTGGTCAGTTTCCTTGGATAAAAGTGATTGATAAAATTGAATTATAAACTCATTTAAGGGCAAAATGAATTTGGTCCCCAAACTGCCAGTTAAAAATGCCTTCAGCCATTCTGACTTCCTCTGATATTTATGTGAATGCATATATATGTCACATGATCCCTTACCAGTAGATGCTGGATACAGATTCTGTGATGTTTGAGTAAACATCACATGAGGGTCATCTCTGGCTGCAGAGAATTTGTGATCTGAGAAAATCAAACACCCCTGGGTGAAATAACTATACATTATAAAGCTATGTATTGTGACTTTCCCCCAATGCCATGAGGATATTAGTATTAATTATTATTATTACTGCTACTATTAATATTTAAAATTCTGATCTACTTAAACACTCCCTTTCTTTTTAGGTTTTGGGCATAGAAATAGACAATTTAATGACCCTTATTCCATATAGTTAGGTTGATTTCTATAGCCTGACAGAGTGAAGTTAATTTAAGTGTTCCTGGATAACCTTGGTTGGCATTGGACTTTTTATGTAAAGGACACTTACTTTGTTTTTTCCTTCTGTGTGTTTCCTGGAGATGGCAGTGAAAGGTGACCCCATCTCCATCATGAATTCCTTTCTTCATCCAGATCTGGGTGTCAGGTCCAAGCTACAGAATTTTCTCGTTCCTTTATTAGTTAATTCCAAAGAGACAGAGACAAAGACAGAAGAGAGGACTAAAGCTCGGAAAGAATTATTATCCCCATGGACAGCTTTAACCTCTTTCTTGGGAGCCAAGAAATGAATGTGCTCTCAGGCACTCCCATGCTGTTCTTTCCTCTTTCAGAGGTCAGCTGCAGGTTTGCCTTTTAAATGTTTCATTACTACCGTGGTGTTTATTTCATTCCCTTCACCCCTGGCAAGTCACACAGCATGGTGGGGTGTGTCATTTCTAGGGGAACATTTACTGTTCGGGTTGCTGTCTCTTCTGCGGTCTAACGTGTGTCCCCTGTGGATAGCTGCAGGTCAAACAAGCTGGAGTGAGCCTTCAGAAGTACGTCCCGGGTCTCCAAACCCAGAAGGTTCGATTAGATGAGTACTTCTCCATTGTCCATCCCCAAGTCACCTTCAACATTTTCAGCATCTGCAAATTTATCAACAGTCAATTTGTCCTGAAGGCGCGCAGGGAGATGTTGCCTGCAGCCTGGAGAAGTCAGCCCGCGCTCAAACTCCGAGGTAGTAACTTGCTCCTTCCTGGTTGCTGTCTGCCCTGGGAGACCAGACAGAAAGGGAAGAGGCAGTTTTCTAATTTCCTCAAAAAAGTTGGCTAAAAAGTAGGGGACTACATTGACAGCAGCGTATGTTTTTTCCATTTGGCTTCACCTGGTAGCAATATATTTTATTTCTTCAAACCATGTCTAGTTTAGGCATAAAGGAACTCTGATTATATTTACATGTAATTATAAAGTTCTGGTTTTTGTTACCAGAATTTTCAGAATACAGGTGGTACTATTTGTACTCAAGTAGTGGTCTGTCCTTTATATGGTAACGTGATCATCTGCCCTACTGTTATAATAGGGCACACATTTTTGTTTTGACTTTGTTTCAGTTATAATAAAATTTACAGAATGTGAAGTTTACCATTTTAACCCTTTTTCAGTGTACAGTTCGGTAGTGGTAAGTGCATTCACAAAGTTGTGCAAACACCACCATCCATCTCCAGAAGTTAATCATCTTGCAAAACTGAAACTCTGTGCTCATGAAACACCAACTCCTTGTTTTCCCCAACCGCACATCCTGACAACCACCACTCTGCTTTCTGTCTCTATGAATCTGATTAATTTAGGTACCTCATGTAAGTGGGATCATGTAGTATTTGTCCTTTTGTGGCTGTCGTTTTTCACTTCGCATAATGTCCTCAAGGTTCATCCATGTTGTCACATGTCAGAATTCCCTTCCTTTTTAAGGCTGAACTATTATTATTCCCACATGTATAGACTATACTTCACTGATTCACTCATCTGTCAGTGGATCGTTGCGTTGCTTCCACTTTTTGAATAACGGATAATGCTCCTGGGAACATGGGTGTGCAGATGTTTCATTGAGTCCCGACTTTCACTTCCTTTCAGTTTATGTCCGAAAGTGGAATTGCTGGATCATACGGCAATTCTGTTCTTAATTTATTGAGAAACTGCCATACCCTCTTCCATAGCTGCTGTACCATTTCATATTCCCATCAGTAGTTCACAAGGGTTCCAGTCTGTCTACTTTCTCATGGATACTCGTTCTTTTCTGTTATTGTTTTTTTTTTTTTAATAATAGTATCCTAATGGGTATGAAGTGGTATCTCACCGTGGTTTTAGTTTGCATTTCCCTAACAATTAGTGAGGAAGGCAATGGCACCCCACTCCAGTACTCTTGCCTGGAAAATCCCATGGACAGAGGAGCCTGGTAGGCTGCAGTCCATGGGGTCGCTGAGGGTTGGACGCGACTGAGTGACTTTACTTTCACTTTTCACTTTCATGCATTGGAGAAGGAAATGGCAACTCACTCCAGTGTTCTTGCCTGGAGAATCCCAGGGACGGGGGAGCCTGTTGGGCTGCCGTCTATGGGATCGCACAGAGTCGGACACAACTGAAGTGACTTAGCAGCAGCAGCAACAATTAGTGATGTTAAGTGTCATTTGTATATCTTCTTTGAAGAAATGTCTGTTCAAATTATTTGCCCATTTCTCAATCAGGTTGTTTGGATTTTATTGTTGTGTTGTAAGAGTTCTTCATATATTCCAGATATTAACCCCTTATCCTTTGCAAATATTTTCTCCCACCCTGTGGGTTTTCTTTTCACTCTGTTGATTGTATTGTTTGCACACAAGCTTTTAATTTTTATATTCTCCAATTTACCGATTTTTCCTTTTGTTGCCTGTGGTTTTGGTGTCACATCAGAGAAATCATTGCCAAGTCCAACATCATGAAGCTTTTCTTATGATTTCTTCTAAGGGTTTTATTGGTTTAGCTCTTATACTTGGTCTCTGACCCATTTTGAATTAATTTTTTAACATGCTACAAGGCACACATACTTTGAACTTCCTGTTGGACTAGTAGGTATTGTAGGCATAAACACAGGCAGAGTGGTGGGGACATCTGAGGGGAAAATGACATGTTCTGGGAACCCTGATTGAACTTTAGAGTTTATGATAGGAGAGAGGCTGGTGAGATGAGGACTTGAGCTTTATCCTGTAGCTGGAGACATTTTTTACGTGTCTACCATGATCAGATTTGAGATTTAGAATGGTCATTCTGGAGCCACGTGAAGGATGGACGAGGGGTGTTGAGAAGATGGAGCCTGGGAGGCCAGGGGATGCTGCCCCTAGAGAGCAGGAGGGAAGCTCAGAGTGCTGAGTGCAGCCAGGCAGGGATTCTGGGGTGGTGACAGGGGAACAGACTCATGAGGGAGTTAAGGCAGAAATTGGTGACTGGATGCACAGGTTAAAAAAGAGAAGATTTGGGTAATTATTAGCTTTCTTGCTGAGGTAACTGGTCATAAAGCTGTGATTAAGGAAAGATGGTATTGACAACTTGAGTGCAACTTTGTCAGTTCGAGTCACTGCTGTATCCTCTTCCACACCTACAGCAGTGTGCTCGAGTCATGGTAGGAACTAAAAATGTCTGTGATAAAAGAGTTAAGAAAAAAGAGATTTGTAGATGGGACTAAAGGTGAGTCCAGTTGGAGACATCCATGTATAAA
Organism: Bos indicus; assembly: GCF_029378745.1. NCBI lineage: Eukaryota > Metazoa > Chordata > Mammalia > Artiodactyla > Bovidae > Bos > Bos indicus. Next base: position 20,366,490 of record NC_091771.1, on the reverse strand, counting down.
CACCTAATAGACAATAATAATAATAATAAGTCATTGTAACAAGGACTGTAAACTGTCACAATTTAGAGGGCAATTTGGCAATATGTATCAAAAATCTTAAAATGAGCATATTTTTGCCTAAGAATATATCCTTTAACAAAATAGCCACAATTATGCACAATGATGTACTTTAAGGTAATTCACAATATATGGAATGATGAAATAGACATAATATAATCAATGTTAGCTTATTGCTTAAATACAGTACAGTATAATCCATGTACCCAGCAAACAATGACACCTATCTATATTTAATGCTATGAAAGAATACCTATTACAGAATTTAAGTGAAAAATTGAGATTACTCAAAGAAGATGGCTGATAATCCCATTTTTGGGGAGTAAAAAGATATACCCCCAAATAGTAACAGTAATTATTGGTGGTGTGATCATGGGTGATTTTTATTATTTTCTTCCACTTTTTTGCATTTTCTGCAGTGAATGTCTACTGCTTTTATAATAAGAGAATAGACATCAATTGTTAAAAGTAATAGGTATCTTGAGCCCAGGAAGCAAGGTTTTTCCACAAATTCACTGTGGGAGTGCAGTTGGGGCGTGCTGACGCCAGCATCTAAGGGATGAGTGAAAGTCCTAAAGGAAAGATGGAAAGAGGTAAGAGAAATCTAAATGAAAGAAGGGTCAGAAAAGTCCCCAGAAGTGAGATAGATTCCAGGAAGCAGGATTAGCTCTACGCCCTTAAATGGCAGAAGGGCCCAGCGAGGAAAACACTTGTGTTACAGGAGAGGTAGTTTGGAGGTCATGGACGGGAGTCCCTTCAAGGTTAGAAAAGCAGCCGTGGAGAGAGCTGCTGTGGACAGAGCAGGAGTGCAGGACATGGAGACAGACAGAAAGGAGAGGACTTTGAGGACCTTCGGCGGAGAGGGGAGGAGCACGACTGAGCGAGCAGGGCGGGCCACGGGGGTGACGGTCGGGCGCCGTGTGACATGCCACCTTGTCCTATCTCTCTCCCGGGCGGGAAGGCCAGATGGTCTGGATGGAGCCCCTGCGTTGCATGATGTACCTGTGCTCCCCCAGGCTCCGCAGCCTGCAGGAGCTGGAGGAGCGCCGGATGCACCTCTCCGACATCGCCCCCCACGACCCCACCAGGGACCTCATCCTCCTCAACCAGCAGCGCCTGGCAGAGATTGAGCTGTCCAACCAGCTGGAGAGGAAGAAGGAGGAGCTGCGGGTCCTCTCCACGCACTTGGCCGCAGAAAAGAGGAAGACCGAGACCTTGCTGTACGCCATGCTGCCTGAGCACGTGGCCAACCAGCTGAAGGAGGGCAGGAAGGTCGCCGCAGGTGAGGGGTGCCCGGCCCGCACAGGGCGCCTTGATGGCTGGGGGCGCCAGCTCTGAAACCAGGAGGATCAGGGTTTGGAGTCTGTCTCCATTGCTTGTTAGCAACTGTGGTCTTGGACTTACTACTTAAGCTCCATAGCCTAGCTTTCTTCTTTCTACCTTGAGAATAATAATACAGTGACCACATAGGGTTCTTCACCACAACTGGAAATGACGTGGTAATGAAAGTGTCAGTGGCTCAGTTGTGTCTGACTGTCTGTAACCCCATGGATTGTAGCTGGCCAGGCTCTCTGCCCATGGAATTCTCCAGGCAAGAATATGGAGTGGGCAGCCCTTCCCTTCTCCAGGGGATCTTCCCAACCCAGGGATGGAACCTGACCCAGGTCCCCAGCATCCCGCATTGCAGGCGGATTCTTCACTGTCTGAGCTACTAGGGAAGCTGATACATTCATGCTAAATAAATAAAGGGATGTCCCTAAGGACCATTCTGGGAGAGCAAGCTTTTTCTAGAGGGAAGAAGGCCATGTTCATTCCAAACTCACTTTCCGCTGGTCACCAGCGAGTGTTCATTTCACCAGGCAAGCATGGGAAGCTGAATGCCAGGGTGCTGTCCTGGGTGCTGGGACTCAAAGAAGCTTATAGTCTTGTGAGTTTGACTGGTACCTACAGAATACATTAATGGGGTAACCGAAAAAAAAGGAAATTTATGTGCATTAAGGAAAAGTTATCTTGCCAGGATCTCTGTTAGATAGGTTATATATGCTCTCTCATTTAATTTTCTGAACATTTCCGGAAGGGAGGTGTTATTAGCTAAAATGGTGGAGCAAGTTCACTCCAGTTTATGAGTAAAAGAGCAGGAAACCCATCAGAAGTCCATTTAACTCCAAATTTCGTCCTTCTTTCCCCACCATGGAAGTTACTCTGGAAACATAGATAACACAGAAATTCATGGTTTATAAATGTCAGAAGAGAAAGAGACAGGGGTTAGGCGTGGGGGTGAAGGCTGATATATAGTGTGTGGTACCTGAGTTGGGCCACCTTGAGTTCTGCAAAAAAAAAAAAAAAAGGAAAGGCATTTCAAGAGAACAGCATAGCAAGAGTCAAGGTAAGGCACTCCGAGGGTAAACACGGCAGGGTGTTGTGCCTGGCACACAGGGGTACATGGTGGAGGGTTGCCTGCTGAGTTCTGAGCGGGTGCACCTCTGGGAATAATCTCCCCTCCATGGAACTCTCCCTTCCCTTCGTGTCTCCTGTGGTTCAGGCTTTGCTTTAACTCACCGACCTCTCTTGTAAGCAGTGCCCACCCAGACCATCCTGACATCCCCGGTGGTCTGCACACCCTATTAAGTGTTTGCACTCTGTCTGCTTCCCTAGACCAGGCACTCCTTATGGGCAAGGACCCCTGTCTGCTTCATATCACACGATTCCACCAGCATGATGACCAGCTCATAACAGACACGCAACAGATGTCTGGTGGGTGGATGGTGAATGGTGATGCGGACCTGGCTCCTTCTCCCTGTGCCACGGTCAAATTTGGTTCCTAAAGGCTACTCGAATCCAGAATTAAAAGAATTGTTATTCTACATCCTTGGCTCTGACACCTGGTTTATGTTGCAGGAGAATTTAAAACCTGCACGATTCTCTTCAGCGACGTGGTGACGTTTACGAACATCTGTGCTGCCTGCGAACCTATCCAGATAGTGAACATGCTGAATTCAATGTACTCCAAGTTCGACAGGTTAACCAGCGTCCATGAGGTCTACAAGGTAAGCGTGTGGTGCCTTGGGCTGTGTGTGTCCCTGTGTGCCGGGGCAGGGTGCGTACCTGGTGTTGGGTCTTCATTTTTCCTCTCCCCTCACTAGTCTAGGGTTTGGTGTGGATGCCAGAGGGGATGGGAGGAAGAGCTAAAAATTTAAATTTTTCAAAAATCCTTCTATACTGCCCAGTGCTAAGGTTGCCTTCAAGAAGCATACTGAATACTATGCCTTCATTTCAGCAGCAAGTCTAACCTAAATGTGTATCTAATATATGCATTATATGTGGATCTAATAGACAGCTTCGTCCTCTCTGGGACTTGCCTCTGCCAAAAGCAGAAAGAACTTTTGGCTTCCTCGTGGCACCTCCTGAGTTATTTTTTTTCTCACCTCACCCTCCCTCATGCTCCTCACACCCATAGAAAATAACCACCAGCTTTTAATATGGTCCTTCCATCAATGTGTGTGTGTTAGTCGCTCAGTTATGTCTGACTCTTTGTGACCCCAGGGACTGTAGCCCACCAGACTCCTCTGTCCATGGGATTTTTCAGGCAAGAATACTGGAGTGGGTTGCCATTTCCTTCTCTGGGGGTGGGGGGCGGGCAGTCTTCTCAACCCAGGGATCAAACTTGGTTCTCCTGCATTTACAGGCAGGTTCTTTACCAGAGAATGACCAAAAAAAAAAAAAAAAAAATGTAGTGTTATATTTAGCACATTAAGAAAACCCTCTGAATTCCCTCCTATTTCCCCCCTTATAGGCGGAAACAGGAGATGCTTATATGGTGGTGGGGGGTGTACCAGTGCCCGTTGGAAGCCACGCTCAGAGGGTAGCGAACTTTGCCTTGGGGATGAGGATTTCTGCAAAAGAAGTGATGAATCCTGTTACCGGAGAACCCATTCAGGTAAAGAGCAACCAAGTTCTTTGCTTAATACCTGTTACCTCACACAATATAGTAGAATTCTATTAGTCTGCTCGGATGGCTCCTGGGTATGTGACAGTAATTAAAATGGATCATTTCTCCCAACTCGTCTCTTCTTTTGCATACGTTAAAGTAACAGAGATATTAGGGTGTTATTTCCTCTGCTGCTACTGCTAAGTTGCTTCAGTCGTGTCCAACTCTGTGCGACCCCATAGACGGCAGCCCACCAGGCTCCTCTGTCCCTGGGATTCTCCAGGCAAGAATACTAGAGTGTGTTCCCATTTCCTTCTCCAGGTTATTGCCTCAGCTTCTCTCAAATTTGAGAAGAGGCTTCAGAGTTCGGGGTTATGATGGGGTTAACGCAGGCTTCCTTTGTCCCTAACCCTGGCTTAGTGGATTTCCATCCTTAGGAAGCCAGCTCATTTCCAATTCCTGCCTTTTTGCTCGAGCATTTTCAACAAGTGGTTCAGGTTGACTAAACAGCCAACTTCTCTTTGCTTAGGGAAGTTGTGTATCCGACATGCCGTCTGACGGGTTCGGAACTCAGGCTGAGGTGTGAAACTGCCTCCAGCCAGCAGGCCAGACACCATGGTGCCGTAAGATATTCACAATAGCTTTCCCTCCAGCACGTGGCCACGAGACATCTGCTTGCCTTTCTCACAGGAACACAGGAAGCTGCTTTTCCAAGTATGGAAGTTTGTTCACACTATAAAAGTTGGACGCTTTTGATGATGAAAAGTAAATGCCGTCTTCTGTCTGCTCGGCTGAGCCCAGCGATCTCGAGGTGGTTTGGAACAGAGTCTCTGTCCTCTAAAAATCGAAATCCCTTCACAGCTCCTGTCAATCAGATCTGTGCAATCAACTAAACAACCAGCTAAAAACAAAGCCGGCTATAAGATGGAGTAGGATTTTCCCTAGCGATAGCCCCTGTATAGGGGATTCTGAGATGTGCCACATTCACCATCACCTTAACGATTTAGAGGCTGAGAAGCACTGCAGGTACTGGCAGTGGTGTCTGTGGCAGTCTTCACAGCAAAAGCTGGTCACACGTCATGTCCGTGATACTGGCCCATTGCAAACACACAGAGACAGCTGTTGTATAAAATCCCCAATGTCATAAATAAAAAATCAGGAAGGGAGGTAATGAGAAGAGAAGAGACAAGAAGGTCAGAAATGAGATAAGTGTTTTGGTTAAAGAATTCTAATGAAAGCCATGCGCACGTTTGTGCATGCTAAATCCTTTCGGTCATGTCCAACTCTGTGTGACTCTGTGGACTGTAACCCCCAGGCTCCTCTGTCCATGGGATTCTCCAGGCAAGAATACTGGAATGGGTTGCTATGCCCTCCTCCAGGGGATCTTCCTTACCCAGAGATCAAACCCGGGTCTCATGTCTCCTGCACTGGCAGGCAGGTTCTTTACCATTAGCGCCACCTAAAAACCTCCAGTGAAAGCCACTGAAGAATATGGAAAATACATTGTTCTGTAAACAGAGTGTTTGTGAAAAGGCATGGCAACAGAGATGGTAATAGCACTACACCAATATGACTGAAAATGAACAATGAATTCCTAGAAACTTGCATAGTGGACTTACCAAGGGGGAAAAAAAAGAGGAAAAGATGTTATCAATTCTAAGGATAGAAATAGGGAATAGGGACTCCCCTGGTGGTCCAGTGGCTAAGACTTCGTGCTCCCAATGCAGGGGGCCCGGGTTCAATCCCTGGTTAGGGAACTAGATCTCACATGCAGCAACTAAAGATCCCATATGTGCAACTAAGACCTGGCATAGCCAAATAAATAAATATTAGAAAAACAAGAATAGTGACATAGGAGCCTCATTAAATATCTATCAGAAACTGCATATCATGTGAGTTTATTTAAGGAAGTAGAGGAAAGGGCTGGAGACATCCTCTCCCTTAAGAGAACTGTGCTGCTACTTCTACAGTTTTAAAATTAATACTCATTGAGCTTTTTCATTCTGTCACTTGTAAAGCCTATAATCCACATTTGCTGAGGTCACCCTTGCATGAAAGTAAGGTGCTTTAAAGAATTCAGAGAAACGAGTTTAAAACCTTATTTTAAGGAAAAGAAAATCTGGCATGGAAAGATGAAAAAGACAAGTAAACCTGATTGGGATGTAGAAAGCTGCAAGAGAATTCTGTTTCCACGTGCACGCTCAGTTGTGTCCGACTCTTTGTGACCCCACGGACTGTGGCCCACCAGGCTCTTCTGTTCATGGGATTCTCCAGGCAAGAATACTAGAGTGTGTTGCCATGCCCTCCTCCAGGGGATCTTCCTGACCCAGGGAATGAACCCAAGTCTCTTTGTGTTTCCTGCATTGAGGGCAGATTCTTTACTGCTGAGTCACTGGAGTAGTTAAAAAAAAAATCACATAGCAAAGAAATAGAAATGAACCAAATTCCAGAAAGTGGCAAGACCTTTCAAGAGGACACCCATGATGGTTCTTCCCCAGGAGACAGTAGAAGAAATAAGCCACCAAAGGGGAGACTAAGACGAAACCCACCTAAAGTTTAGTGACATTTTCATGGCCACCTTGGAGCTGGAATGACGGGTTAGAATCCCAAACAGCTCGACTTTGATAAGTTCTAGCCACAGAGTCTCTACCCACTTACCAACATTTTCCCCAGAGATCTTCACAAATGCATAGGTTCATTCGGTCAAAGGCTATGGATAGGGGAGGAGACCTGAGAGAGAGCTCCAGTTCCAGAAGTATACTGGGCCTTCCCCAAACACAAGTTGCTGGCCCATGGAAGAGTATTGTTAGGGAAAGAGAACCATGACACATTACTCCAAGGTACGTATGGAACTCATATGCTGATGCTTTAATCCCTGCTACCTCATGAAGGTGACTGAATTGGACTGCATTGGCAGACAGGGCCGTATAAGAGGTGAACACATCAAAATCAGGCTGTTAGGGTGAGTTCTACTCCAATCTGACTGGTGTCCTTAATAAGAAGAAAAATCTGGAGACAGGAAGAGATACCAAGGATGTGTACACACAGGGAAGAGACTGAGAGAACACAGCAAAAAGGCAGCCAGCTGCAAGCCAAGGAGAGGGACCTCAGGATCAAACTGGCTGACACCTTGACTTGCATTTCCAGACTTCAGAGCTGTGAGAAAGTAAATTTTTGTTGTCTGAACCACTCAGTTGTGGCATTTTCTTGGCCCCAGCGGACTAATGTATTCATCAAAAATTTAGATGTCTGCTTATTAAGGAAAAATGTATATATAAAGTCACAGAATGGGAAAAAATATTTGTCCTTGTGATTCAAGAGTTCCATTTCTAGATATTTTCCTAAGAAAAATGAAAAATGTATGTCCACAAAAAGATCTGTATGAGAATGTTCATAACAGCTCCAAATGGGAAATAACCTAAATGTTCGTGAAGACTGGACTAATACATTGTGATGTAATTCTTACAACAGAATAGTATTTAGCAGTAAAAGAATGAACTGCTGATACATATAATGTGGGTGAATCTCAAAAACATGGATTTTGATAAATGAAGTCTGATACAAAACAGAATATGCTACCTGACTTCATGTATGTGAAGTTGGAGAACAGGAAAATTCCTCCTGGGGAGAGGAAATAAGAAAGTGGTGACCTCTGCAGGGAGAGATGGAACTTAACTGGAAAGGGACAAGATAATTTTGCAAGGTGATGAAGACAGTCTGTGTTTGATTTTGATTGGTGGCTCAGGGGTATTTGCCAAACTGTTGGAGCTAAATACCTTGAAGTCTTTTTTATTTTATGTAAATTATACCTCAAGAGTAAAAGCAAGGGTATTTGATGGTCCCTTTTCAGTCCGGTTCTCTCTGTACAGATCAGAGTGGGGATCCACATGGGACCAGTCTTGGCAGGTGTCGTGGGGGACAAGATGCCACGGTATTGCTTGTTTGGCGACACTGTGAACACAGCCTCTCGGATGGAAAGTCATGGGCTTCCCAGCAAAGTGCATCTCAGCCCCACGACCTACAGGTACCACTTATTCATGCCTCTCTTTGCCCCTTCTTCTCCCAGAAGGTACAGAGTGCCTCACAGCCATCAGATGGGGGCAGTATACTTCCAGCCACGCTTACCGGGGACCTTGAGGCAGACAATTAATGTTGTTGAGCCTCTTCCATGAGATAATTTTTCCCCTCAAAGAACATGTGGTCCAGTTCAGGAACTGACAAATTATAGTCAAGGGCCGTTATCTCAGCCATTGCTTGTTTCTGTAAATAAAGTTTTATTGAAACCCAGCCAGGATCTTTATCTGCGTCTTATCCGTGGCTGCATTCATGCTACCACAGCAGAGCTGAGTCGTTGTGACAGAGACTGTGGTCCCTAAAGCTGAAAATATTTCCTATCTGGTCTTTTATGAAGAAAAAAAGTTTGCTGACCCCTGGTGTAGTGCAGGAAGAAAGAAATATTCACAGATAATTATTTTTAAAGTGTGAGAAGTGCAGTGGTCATGTTATGCATGAAACAATACTTACAGTTTGCTGAGAACTTGTTAGAGGCCACATTCTCTAAGTTCGTCAACATAAGTAAGTTAGTCGCTCAATCATGCCTGACTCTTTATGACCCCATGGACTGCAGCCCATGAGGCTCCTGTGTCCATGAGATTTTCCAGGCAAGGATACTGGAGTGGGTTGCCATTTCCTTCTCTAGGGGATCTTCCTGACCCAGGGATCTAACCTGGGCCTCCTGCACTGCAGACAAATTCTTTACTGGCTGACCTACAAGGGAAGCCCTCGTCAACATATGTTAGTCCATTTACTGTTGCAACAACCCTATGAAGATATACTATTATCGTTCACATCTACAGATGAGAAAAAAAAATCAGGCACAAAGAGGTAATTCACTCACTTCAGGTCACAAGTTGGCTAGGAAGGAAAATGGCCTGGATATAACCCAGGGAGTCAGGCTTTAACCATCCATTCCCATGCCTGTGGGAATTATTGTGTGTTGTGGGGCACGGGAGCCCAGCCCAGTAAGGAGATTCTGAGTGGAGAAGGGAGTTTCCTGAGCTGGGTCTTGAAACTCCAGAGCAGAGTTTAGCCCAAACTGGGATATTGGAGTGAATATCCAGCAGTACGAACACAGACGTAGAATAAGGGCAGAGAACTACAAATGATTTAGCATTGCTGGGGTGGAAGCTGTGAGGCAGAAAGTGGGGAGAGCTGTGTGTGCCTCCCTGAGGGGCAGGGCTCACACCGACGGTGAAGACTGTGAGCCCCTAAGGAGTGTGAGCTTGGACACAATGGCAAGGTCAGGGTCCTGCTTGACACTGACCACTCAAGGCCATGTAAGGGCAGGTTTGCACATCAGGAGATGGGAAAGACAAGACTTGTTAGGAGTTTGGTTTGAACCAGAACATTCGTTGGTAGGAATCTAAGGATAAAATCAATTAAATTTGGTAATTGCTAGAAATGGGAGCTGAGAAAGAGGGAGGAGCCTTGACTATCTCCCAGGTCTCCATCTTGGGCAACTCGAGCCTAAATCTCATCATCTGAGATGCGACAAGGGAGAGGGATTCCAGTCTAGGAGGCAGATGATGATCTCAGGTTTGGAAGTATTGAATAAAAGGAACTGGGAAGCATCTAGAGAGAGGTGGCATTAACTCGCTGGGTGAGATTTGGAGTCAGGCTGTTGGTTGGGGAACCAGACTTGGAGTAATAACACGGAGGTGGTAATTAAACCATGAGAGTTGGTGAGATCACCTGCAGAGGGATGCCATGTGAGAAGGACAATGGGAAGAACTAACATTTCACTGGCAGATGGAGGAAGGAGTCATGGAAAAGGCAGGAGAAGCAAGCAGAGAATTCAGGAAGAGAGGCACCCTTCTGGCTATTTTTATGGAGGAAGAATGGAACAAAAATATCAACTATAATTGGGCTTCCCTGGTGGCTCTCTGATGGATTCCATGGAAAGGAGTGAAAAATAGTCAGAGGTTTGGAAACATTATCAGAAGTTAACTGTGGTCAATGAGGGGTGGGAGAATGAATAGACACTGGATTGTGGGTTGAAGGATAAAAGGAACGAGCATTTGTATGGCATTAAAGCAGATGAACAAGTAAGAAGATTTTTACTTCTATTTGGGATGAAAGAGACCTTAGCAAGCTGGTTAGGCTTAGGGGAGGAGGCAAATGGAGAGGGAGCTGAAGATCAAAGAAGAGGTGGTCCGGGGGCTGGGCCTTGAGGAGGTGGGAATGGATTTTGGGTGGGTGCCCTTCAACAAGATACTTCAACCTCTGAAGTTGGGGGAAAGGGCAGGTGTGGTCAATGGGATGAGAAGGCACAGGGTCTCGGCTCTAAGGGTTCCCATTTGTGGATAGATTAGGTCACAAAGTGGGCTTCGCTGGTGGCTCAGTGGTAAAAAATCTGCCTGCAATGCAGGAGACACAGGTTCAATCCCTGGGTTGGGAAGATCCCCTGGAGGAAGGCACAGCAACTCACTCCTGTATTCTTGCCTGGAGAACCCCCATGGACAGAGGAGCCTGGTGGGCTACAGTCCATAGAGTTGCAAAGAGTCAGACACAACTGAGCAGGTAAACAAGTCACGCAGTAGGATTATGGTCAGCAGCATGTGAGCGAGGAGCTCAGGTGCCTAATGAGGGGATATGAAGAGCCTGGCGAAGGTCTGAAATCTCCACAAAACCAGCCAAAGCCAAGGACAAGGGAAGACTGATGAGTGCTGAGCCCTGGCTGAGGCAGCTAACTGTGAATTGGACGCGATGTTAGTCTGCACTGGTCTGTGGTGTGCCTTCGGCATCTCTCTACAGCCAGTAAATGCATAAACACATGCAGTTTCCTAGTCACTCTGCAGCCCTGTCTCTTTGCATGGGCCCCTCCCTGTTCACTTGGGTCTCGGACTTCTCGCACATCATCCTGCCCACTGCAGCCCACTCTCGAGTCACAACTCTGTGACCTGGGGCATTTTTTTTTTCTCTTCTCTGTGCAGAGCCCTGGAGAATCAAGGGTTTGAAATAACCGAGTGGGGTGAAATCGAAGTGAAAGGGAAAGGGAAGATGACCACCTACTTTCTGATCCGAAACCTGAAGGCCTCAGAGGATGAGATCATGGGGAAACCTCAGGCTCGGCTTGATTCCGAGGGTAAGCAAGAAAGAGAAGCCTCATCAATACTCCTATTGGATGTTTTTTCCACTAACAACTTCGGCTCCGCTTAGTGGGCTTCCCTGGTGGCTCAGTGGTAAAGAACTCGCCTGCCGATGCAAGAGATGCAGGTTCGATCCCTGGATCAGAAAGATCCCCTGAAGAAGGAAGTGGCAGCCCACTCCAGTGTTCTTGCCTGGTGAATCCCATGGACAGAGGAGCCTGGCAGGCTACAGTCTATGGCGTGGCAAAGAGTCACACAACTTAGCAACTGAAGAATAGCAACAAACGTATTTGAGGGCCAGCCTGGGTATCATCCCACCCACCCCCAGGCTATGACCTTCTACTCAGTCACGGCCCCTGATGAGTCATGTGACCATTGCACCTGAATCCTCTCTTGCTGATGCACGCAGCCTCAAGAGTCCTGCATGCGTTCATTTTTAAGGCTCTTCCCTGTCTAAGAAAGGGGCTTTCCCCCCTCAGCCTCTACTGCGGCTGGGGGAGGATTTCAGAGCCTCCCTCTGCTCCTCAGCCTCCAGGGAGGCTCCAGACAGGGTTCCCCTTCACACACTGGAAGGTTCCACCTTCCTCATTGTCTGCTGGCTTCCAAAACTAGGAAGAAAGATAAAATCTGTGACTCACTTGGTTCCAGGAATGGCAAGAGGGTGAGTTTAGGTTAAAACTAATCCAGTAGGTAATGCTTCCTGAACGTTTGAAGCAAACTCGTGAAGGAAATGCATTTATTCTGATTGGAACTAATCTTTAGTTGCTCCTGGGGCCTACAGAGAAAAATCTCTAAATCCACAGTTTCCCCATTTATGTAGCTCATTTATGCGGGAGGTCACTTGGGGATGCATGAATTACGGTTCCTATTTTTAAAAGTGGGGTTATACCAATGGAGAGATGGGAATTTGAGAACTGTTTCAATGGCTTTGGTGGGGCTGTCATTCTAATACCAGCTCACTTTAGTGTGCCTGGCAGCTGTGATTGATTTTGGCCACATTTTATTGCTGGACACACTTGAGATAGAAAGATCTAAATGAAAAAGTAGAAAGAGTTTTGGTTAATAAAGACCAGGAGGTACCCTAATTAGAGTTTCTGAACTTCTAGGCTCTGAGTGCCTCACCCACCTAACAACATCTGTCCTTCTCACCAGCACGTCCTCCCCGAAGGATGGAGGGCTGTACGGGATAAACAGACTAGGTGTACCTGGCTCAAACCACGGACTCTTCCCATTTTCTCCCTGTGGGGGTGCTTGAGCTGGAAATTTGAGAAACAGGATTCTAGTACCCGGTCTGGGCCAGTAGAATCCAACCCACTTTCAGTTCTGAGCTGGAAACAAAACAGGAATGAGTAAAGGGTCTCTTGGTTGCAGATCTCACAATGGACCCAGAAAAAGAGGAGGAAGAGAGGGTGTGAAAAAGGGAGGGGACAGCCCCTCCCAGACCCCAAACAGCATGTGGGTATAAAACGGGAAAAGGCACTCTTTGGGCATAGGTTGTCCCCAGACGTGGCTTATAATAGAGGAAAGTCACCCCTTCTTCTAGGTGAATGCCAGCCCCAGCCAAACCCCTGGTTAGGAATCTCTGTGCAGAGAAACACAACCCTGTGTGTGGAAACCAGATGCAGGGGGATCTCTATCTCTTTTCATTTTCACGCTTCTCAGTATCTCCCTCACCTTTCCCCCCATCAGCCTAGGATTTCTGATGATGAGCCTTGGTTGTCAGGCTCTGGGGTGTCTGCCCCTCCTATCCCCACCAGAAACAGGAAGACTGGGATCCCTCAGGAAAGACCCCATGCTGACACTGCTCGAGGTCTGGGGGGACTCGAGAACGTGACCCCTGAACCTCCAGGGACAGTGGGAGTTTCCCTCTCATGGCCAGATAGGGTTGGACTGGAGGCGTCTCCAGTGTGCAGTGGGGGAGGGGTCTGGGCACCCTCCGTGTCCTGTGTGTGTATTTAGGGGGTCCCCAGGGGCTCAAAGAAAGGCCCCACCTTGACCCACACTCACAGCCTTTCCCCTCACGCCTTTTTTGCAGAAGCAAGTGATCAGGGAAGTCAGGACGGCAAGACTCTGGCGGTCATGAGGTATGCGGACAGCTGGCAGCTGCACAAGAGTGACACAGCCCGTGGTAAGTACCCCAGATGGCTGCAGAGACCCCCAGACTGCACTGGGCCAGAGGCCTGGCTCCCGGGGGAGGGGAAAGGGCCAGAGAGGGGCCCCTGGGCGGGATGCTTCTGATGGCTGTTCTCTGTGTTTTGAGCAAGTTTTTCTCTATGCTCCCCACCCTACCTGCCTCCCCATCCCAAGTGTCCCAAGTAGGGGCCCCCTCATTCTGAAAGGGCCCTCGCTGCTCAGAAAAGCTTATTAGTCCCCATGAACCCACAAAATGAGGTTTCTCCGGACATGGTGCCCTCCATACAAGTCACGTTATACCTCAGTCACATGGCTAATCCCCTAAGAGGTGGGAAGCTTGAATTTCAGAATGGTTATATGATTTATCGAAGGTCCCACAACCAGCGAGTGAGTGAAGCTGGACTCGCCCCTCAGCCTGTCTGTCTGGGGCAGACCACGGGCGCCATCCTGTGGGAACGCATGCAGTCGAGGCCCCCAGGCAACTGTGCTTGGACTTCTTGGCTTCAGGACGGCCATGTTTCTGTCAGATCCTCTGGGCCCCATGTGGATTTCTGATTGTTGGGTGTGAATAGCGGAGGTGTGGACAAGGAACAGCCCCCACGCTGTGGGTGAATGGGAAACGGTGCTGTGTGAGCCAGAGGCTCGGAGAAATGAAGACCCAGCCCCGGGCTCCTCTGTGGGCGTCATCATGGTAAGGGCTCCTGTCAGGAGCCACCCATCTGTCAGGACTCCCTCTGAAGGTCAGGCTGTTGGACCTCGCTCCCTCAGAGACCCCTCTGTTCCCCAATCTCAGGACTCCAGTTGAGGCTCTCCTCACCGATCACGTCTGCCGTCAGCCTGGGTATTAAATGTGGGAATGCTCTCTGGTGGCTCACATTTCCCTTGCTCTGGGCTCCGAGGCCTCACCTGTGAAAACCCTGGCTCCTGAAGACCCTCTTAGGGCCTGGTCAGCACCCCCCGGAGCTTCAGGGGTGAGGAGCTGCCCCCCCAGAGTCCTGAGGCCAGCTGAGAGGTGATGCCCGCCCACCCCCAGCCATCTCTACGGAGGCGGGCCTTGGTGACCTCCTGGGGTTGAGGGGTGGGGCAGTCAGTGCAGGAGACGCTTCAGCAGGACCCAGGCTGCACCCAGGACCTGATTTCCTCATTTGCACGTCAATGACACGCTTTTCTTTCCCTCCCCACTCAGTATTTGGGTGTTAGATGCGTCAGTGGAGAGACACCCCAGAGCAATTAAACGGGAGTATTGAGCCGGAGAGAAAATCTTGTGTATTTGACTCGGAGATTTAAGCAACCACCTTTCAGTATTGACTGAAAAATTGGCCTTCCAGCTGCCCCTGCTGGCAGGCTCTTCTGGCTTCCCTTCAGACCCCTGTTAATGTGTTTTTTTCAAATTTCAGCTTGCTTCAACTTGTCTCCAAGCTGATTCTCCCGACGATTATTATAATGGGTTCCAGGCTGACCCATATACGGCGCTCAGGCAGGGAGCCCGGGCTCCCCCATAAATCATGGGCTGAGGGTGTCCACTCGCCAGGTTCAGGGCACATTAGGTCAGCTCTGAGGACTTCTTACACCAATTCCTAATTGTCCTGGAGACTTGAGTGCTGAAGATCTCTCTCCTCACTGAGCTCTTAGCAGTCTGCTTGCTGGGGAGTCTGCCCTCACATTTAACATGCTCCTTCCCGACGGGAAGGACTTTCCACCATACACAAACCCTCCACCCTCCATGGGTAATTCTTGGATGGGTTTGTGGTCACTTGTCAGGGTCTTTGTCCCTGGCTTTACAGAGTCTTGAGAACACAAGGGTCCTTCCCAGACCTGTCCCAGTTGGAGCTGAGGTCCAACTGCTTTGGAACCAGGCTGACGGACCTGGGCCCTTATTCTCAGCTCCAAAGCTTTTCAGCAGCTTTTCTGAGGCCTTCATAAGCACGGCTGTCACCTTCTCCTGACCCCTTCTGCTGGGGGCTGATGAATAGGCATGGTCATTTTTAACCTCGGGCTTTCTAGAAGTTGAGCTGTTAACCCAGCGATGTTCTAAAGAAGGAAAATCCTGGGAGGTGTAAATGAACTGGCTTTCCAGGTTAGGGCTAGCCTGTAAAGTTGCTGGTTGTCAGCTTTGGTGTCACAGATGGGGGTGCAGCGTCAGAGCTGGGGGTGTGGGGAGGCGTCAGAGTCACCTGTGGTTGACAATGTAGGTGGCAGGGCCTCATGCCGAGTGTCTCCACAGGTCCAGAGCAGGGTGTATCCCACCCTGGTTTCTCTGCCATCTCCCCAGGGCAGTCGGATGAGCTGCCAGGCTTCAGAACCACGGTCACAGTGGCGAGAGCATTAGCCCCTAATCAGAATTCCCAGGTCTGCTCCCAGGAACTAGCTGGGTGGCTCTCAGCCACCCTTTTTGCTTCATTTTTCTCATCTGGAGAGCAGGGGTGACAGAATGCCTGCTTTAGGAGGTTGAGGTCACTTTGAGGAACATGTGAGATGCTGTGTATCATCTGAAAGCTGTAAAGTGCTAAAAAATAAAAAGGTCAAGGATGCCAATTCTTCATCACTTAGGGACTCTATTGTTGAGAATCCTTCCACTTAACAAATAGTTGAGTGTTGGCACAAAACTGTAAGAGGTACTACAGGGGTTAAAAAAAGACTAGTCTGCCATACACAGGGAGCTTTAGATCAGCGGGTATAGCAGAGCCCCATGGAAGTCAGGACCACTGCCCAGCATGAGGTGTTACAGGGCCAACAGCAAGTACAGGAGAGGCTGAGGCACACTGAGGACCTGAGAGTCTCTTGGGGAGGTGCAATCTGCCTGCAATGCAAGAGACCCAGGTTCCATCCCTGGGGTAGAAAGATCCCCTGGAGAAGGGAATGGCAACCCACTCCAGTATTCTTGCCTGGAGAATTCCATGGACAGAGGAGCCCGGCGGGATACAGTCTATGGGGTTGCAGAGTCGGACACAACTGAGCGACTAACACAACAGCGACACCATAGGGAAGGTGCAGGTGACGGCAGGAAAGGGCCGAGCAAGGACGGGGCCTCTGTTCTGATCCCTGGAGAATGAAGGGGCTTCCGGAAGCATGGTCTCTTTTGCTCATGGACAGATGTAGGAAGCAAGTTGGTGGGCGATCCTAGAATGGCAACACCTGCCCTAAATGTGGAAGCTCCATCAAGCCCTTTTTATGAACGGGATAAAATTCCCTCACCAACGGTGTCTCCCTCCACAAATATTCCCAGAACCCGTGGCCGAACATTATGGTGTGGTCAGCTTGCCTTTTCCTCAGAGCAGGTCAGTCTCTTGGAACATTAACCCTGATGGAACCAAGGGGGAGGAGATGACATGCCCCCGACACGTGGAGACCCTGGAGAGTAAAAGCCGGGGCGGGAGGAACCGGTGGGACAGGAAGTCCAGCAAGCATCCCCGTGCTGGGAAGGACCAGGACAGGGTCCTGGGGAGACCTGATGGGGTCTGACTTCAGGCTCAAGCCAAACCCCCTCCCCTCAGTGGGGGAGAATCAGGATTGAAACCAAGAAGTGGTTTCCCATATCTGATTCTGTCTAGGAAGTTAGAAACAGATGCAGAAATGCAGACAAGGAATTGTTCTCATTGCAAATGTAAGAATCCCTTCTTGTGACCCCAAGATAATCATATCCTTTATAACTCGCAGAGCCCTGCCTGTAACAACCAGGCGATGACCCAAATCCCGTGTATACTCCCCAAGGCAGCGGCAGTCCCCCAAACTCCACCTCAATATCACTTCCCCACTGCCCTCCCCAGCCAAGTCCACGTCTGACAACACGGCTCATGTGATGGTTTTTTTCTGAACAGGAAGGTTTCTTCTGCTACTATTCTTTTCATTTAATTCATTCTTAATCTACATTGAAGTGGGTTTCTGTGCTGCCTTTAATTATTTATCGGGCCACGTTGGTTTGCTCAACTAAGGCTATTTGTTTATTCATTTACATTATGGAAGGAATATTTAATTATTATCTTTTATAACTAGAAAGTGTAGCTAAAACAAAAGAAGAAAACAAAAGCTTCTCTAATTCCATCACCCAGAGAGACTATTGTTAAAATTTTGGTGGCTATTTTCCCAGACTTGAGTGCATGAGGGTATGTGTATATGTGTGTACATATATACTTTTTCTTACAGTCCTGGGATTATTACACAGAGATTGTTTTGTAAATTGGCAGGCCATGAATTTCTTTCCTTTGAACACTTAAACATTTCAAAACATTTCAAATTTTGTGTGTATATATATATATATATATATAAATAATGTGCTTGAAATGGTGCACTTATTTTCGCTCCCTGATGCTACACACCAAAAGCTACATTTACTTTATATCCAATGGAAACCCCAATTATCTTGTCCTTCTGCCGATCTGTACCACTTCTGTGGTGATCTTGATGTTCCATGAGTCCTGAAGTTGCCTCTGAGTTTTCCAAGGACTCACCTAGTTCATTTAGGTTTGGCATTTAGATTAGAAGATGTACATTGTAATTTTCAATTAGTCAGAACACGAAATTAATCAGGCTGCTGCATTTCCTAGCTGTGCACCATAATGAGCCTTCGACTGTAGCAATGTGAGGGTCCTACGAGGCAGTCCTTGAGGGCTATGAGCAGTGGTCTCATGGGAACAAAGGATGATGGGTGAGAATTTATCTCAAGTAAACAAGGAAATTCTTCCACCATCCGGACTGTGGAATTGGATTTGGGTAAAATGTCAAATACATATGTGTAGAGATTCCAAGAGAGTCTTGCAATTCTGTGCTGACCAATTCTCATTTGACATTGTCAGGCAGCATCATTCAAATTGGGCCTGTTTAGCTTTCAATAGGCAGTCTCAGCTCTTTCCCCAACACAGCCCTAGTTTGTCGTCTTGGTCTCACTAATGATCAAGGAGCTTTTCCTCAAGGAGAGAAAGGAAGAGGGGAAAACAGGTTTCATAGGCACAGGAAATGGCAGTAGAAATGGAAGAGGAGGCAGAGGACCACAGTTAAGACATAACCGAGAAAATGAGACACGTCCAAGTGCGATGAGAGAAAACTGTGCTGTGGATACAAGAAAAGGAAATCAGAAGGGAAAAGCTATGTTGTACTTTTTTTTTTTTTTGACAAGAGAAATTAAGTGTTGCATAAAGGGGAGACTAAGAGGTCTGTAAATGTTATTTCCTAGTGTTGAGTTTACTTCCAAGATTATCTGTGAGAGGTTAAGTCATAAAATAGATTATTCATCTTGGTTACAAAAGAAGTCTTGGTGCCATCTCCATGCTGGAGCGCGTTAGACACAGAGCCTGACTGCTGATAGGGAAAGAGACAGTTTTTCTTTGCTGTATTCCCTCTTAAAAAAAAAAAACAAAAAACACAAAACTCCAGCTCCTTCTTGTTCAGTTTTTATCAGGGTAACCGCTACTTTGGGTATAATTACAAAGACACAGAATACATTCTGTGATCACAGTACTGTTTTGTGGAGATTTACTCTCGCCGGTTCTCATAACATTTCCATGGGTTGAGTAGGAGACGATGTATGGTCTAGGATCCCGTTACAGGGAGGCCCAGGGAGAAACTAGATGGGGAGGGTTCAGCCTTTCCTGGTGCTGATGGGCAACCTGGAGGCTGTGCTACACTTACTAGAAAAAAAAACCCAAAACACTACAATTTCTGTCTGTAATCAGTTCCTTTTTTCCTTTACTTGCGATGATGCCCAAACAAAACTGAATTCAGCTTTTTCAAACACACTGTCCTTAACATTTATCCTGAATGTTTCCCTTTTTGAAAAATTCAATTCCTTTTTAAATCATACTTGGGCTTCTATGTCAAAGAAAAACAATACTGCAATCAACTCTGTAATTCAAAGTGAAAGGGATAAAGGCTATGTGGAATAATAAAACTAGCAGAGAATTAGCAAAAACAAAGCAAAAATCCCACCCCATATTGGAATAATTTATTTCCAAAGACCATAAAATACTGGCTGAACAGGAGTCAGTCTTTTGTGTGTGTGTGTGTGTGTGTGTGTGTGTGTGTGTGGAGGGGGGCAGAGTGTGGAGTGGGCTGTACCACAATGCTCAAATGAACCTGTAGTTTATGACATCGTCACTTAGCCAGCTCTGCTCTCAAGCCATACCTTATACAAATGGTGAGGTTGAGGGGTTTATGGACCTTATCAGGTTAGCACCAGCTTTTGCAGGAGTTAAATACTGCATATGAATCATCACTCAGAGTTGTCCCAGTGACATGGTTCTAGATCTGCCAATTTTTCACCTTATCCTGAGCCTGAGCGAGCCTGGGGACAGGTCCAGTCACCCACATTTTTCCACGTGTGTGTCATCACTTACGTTCATTAATGACCGGTCCATTAGCAAATGGAACTTGCCATCTGATGAAAATTGCCCATAGTTTTTAGAATCTAAAAACAGAGGTAATAACGGATCCAGGTTGGGGAGGAAGGGAGACACTGACAGCCCCCAGTGGTGAAGGAAGTCATTCATTCACCTGAGGATAAAAGGCTGGAGACAGAAGCCCCGCCTGCATTTCCTGATTTCTAGACTTATTAGAGCTTCAAATTAAATACAGTAGCCCCTCTGAACTTGAATGTCTCTGGAACAATGATGAGTGTGAAAAAAGAGAGAGAGAGAAAGAAATGGAAATGATGAACGACTTTAAAATCTTCAATGTGGACGTTTCCCCAAATGAAATTGCAGGGCAAGCAGGAGATGCATCTCCACCTAGCCTCCTGGTCTCCATTCCTTCTGAGTCCCGCTCCCTCCCACTCCTTGCTGAGGCTCATAGTCCCAGGTTCTTTCCCAGTACCTCCTCCATGGGCTCCTTCCCACACTTCAAAATAAGAATTGGCATCTGAGTTTGTGCTGTGTGTGGGGCATGGTGTATTCACTTTATAGAAGGCATCTGATTGAATTACCACAACAACTCTGGGAGGAGGGTATAACTGCTGTTGTTCAGTTGCACACTTGTGTTTGACTCTTTGTGACCCCATGGACTGCAGCACACCAGGCTTCCCTGTCCTTCAGTGTCTCCCATAGTTTGCTCAAACTCATGTCCATCGAGTTGGTGATGCCATCCAACCATCACATCCTCTCTCGTCCCCTTCTCTTCCTGCCCTCAATCTTTCCCAGCATCAGGGTCTTTTCCAATGAGTCAGCTCTTTGCATCAGGCGGCCAAAGTATTGGAGCTTCAGCATTTCCCTACTTTTCAGATGAGGACAAACGAGGCCCGGAGAGGGTACTGATGGGCAGTGGCAGCCGTGGCTCTGAACCCTGTGAGTGGTGATGCTCAGGCTTCATGTAGACAGTCATGAGGCAGCAGGTCTGGAGGCTTGGGGCTCTTAGGAGAGCTGTGCACGAGTCAGGATTTGATAAGTGGCCAAAAAAGTGATACAGTGTTAGAGCAATAATTGAGCAACAAGGCTGAGGTCTGAATGGACGTTTCTGGCCTCACTGGGAAGATGTTCTTGGCCTCAGGAGGTGGTATGGTAACCCCACGGTGCCCACACTATACCCCAGGGCTGGGCGCAGACAGAACCCCCCTGCCCAGGGATCGGTCTGGGGCCAACTGTTCAGCTCACCGCTCTGTCTCGTTTCAGCTTCGGACTGGTCGACACCCAAAGGGAGTCCAGTGGAGGGACGGGAACCTGGGGAGGCAGCAGCCAGACCGCGGCCTTCAGCTCAGACAGAGACACGCGGCCTTCCCAGTGGGCCGCTGCCGTCTGGCCTCTGCGCTTTGTTGTAACAGCGAAACATGAACCCCTCGGCTTCACTCTTCCCCCTGCTCGGTTTAATGGCGACAAAGAAAAGGAACTTCATTTCTCAGCCCAAGACTTCTTAAGCTGCGTCTCTTTCTCATTGTCCCTCGGAGAATAAAGGTCTAGAAAGGAAACATGATCCCGACAAGTTTGGAAAAATGTGCTTTCACAGTCTCGGTTCAAAGCCAGCCCCGACACTTGGAGACTTCAGGCCGTGTTTGTTCTTTGGGAGGAGAACGAATGGCTCTCATCACGGTGATTCGACCGAGTCCTGGCCTCAGAGCCAACTTGAGAGGACGCCCTGGCCTTGGAGCCGGTCGTGGGCATGGTCGTGTTCTAAGTGATGGCGGGAGCAGGGAGGATGGGGAAGGAGCCCCGGCCCCTGCCATTGATAAATCACCCCACAACACAGCCGGGATGTGAAAGGCACTCAGCCAGGGGTTGTGAAAGGAAATCACTTTCATTCCCAGCCCTGGGAGTTACATGAAGCCACAGAATAAAAGCTGCCTTCCCCAGAGGTTTTCTGAACGTAAAAGGGAGGAGAAAATGTGAAAATCACCGGAAGGGCAGAGTCAGGAAAGATGGGGAAATAAGGCAGAGTGCGGCCGGCCCACCAGGTCCCTTGTCCCTCTTCAGACTCAAGTTTCCTCTCCTGCTTTAGCTGCAGCGTGGGGCCCCCTGGGTGGTGGTGAGTGCTGGACACGCTCTCAGAGGCCTGGGGTGCGGGAGGCTGAGAAGCGGTCTAGGGGTCTCTGCATCTGCACATGGTTTTGGTGAAAAGACAAGTATTTTTTAACCCACATGAAGGGCACCCGGAATTTTGCGATTCATTCTTGCCAGAACCTTACTTGTCCCCAGAGGCGTTAACTGTCTTCTGGGAGGGCAGACTTGACTTCTGTGGCCAATCCCGGGAGCAGGAGGGGAAGAGAAGGTGACAAGAGCTGAATTCCTTGCTCTGCTGTCCTTCTAGATGACAGCGGTGTCTTGTTTCTAGAAATAGGGGGTGCGGCCTGTAGTTCACAGCGAGTTAGGATTAGACTGAATGCAGCTTTGAGAGATATGGGTTCTTGTCCAGACTCTGCTGCTGGATGTCTTGGTACCTCAATTTCACCACCTGTAAAATGGGGTTAGCGGCAGCTGCTCCACCAAGCTCACAGTGAACTGCAAAAGCACAAAGCTGCCCTCGATATTCACAACAGTAGTAACTACTAACATGTATAGATCTTCGACCAAATGCTAGGCACTGGCCTTGCACGTATGTGACTCATTACTTCTGCTCTTGGCAACAACCCCATAATAAGCCAGGGTTTCCAGTCCCTGATTGACAGATGAGGACGTCAACTCTGGGAGACTCGGTAGCCCACAGTGCTGGCACTGGCTGACAGCTTAAGTGGAACACATCCCAGTGTTACTATAAGGTCAAAAAGGCAGAATAGCTGGGATGTGGACCCTGGAGCCAGGTAGAGCCCAGTTTGAATCCTTGCTCTACCATTTGGCAGCTGCGTGTGTTGGGGGAAAGTTGCTTAACATCTCTGTGCCTTAAGTTTCCATCTGTAATATGGGAGTAATCAGAGGACCTGCATTGTAGGGGTGTCATGAGGATTAATGACATATCCACAAAGCACTTCAAGTTACTGACATTTAGTTATCCCTCTGTAAATGTTATTTTTTAAATGCTCCTCCTGTTGAGTGGTCGTCTTGCTCAAGTGGGGCCAAGGAGAGCTGATCCACCTTGTGGTTCCTGTGGCTTTCCCTGTGGGCTTTCTTTTCAAAACCCTCCAGCCCAGTTGTGAGGGAGAGAAGCCCGCCTAGAACTAGGAACATGGTTAGGTGGTAGCACTGCCCGAGAGATGAAGGGCAAAACGGTTGCTTGGTTGAGTAGTGGTTTTTTGTTTTGTTTTTGGAAGGAGAAAAGCTGGAGCCTGCGGCCCTGGCTCCCAGCTGGCAGCTCGCTTTGCCTCCTTGGCCCAGACAGACTATGCCAGTTTAACGCTCAGCTCCACCGAAGGCTGCCAGAAATGGCGAAGCAGGTGTCCCGGGCCTGGCTGAAAACGGGGCGGATTTTGTTCCATGTTTATTATGATCAAGGTAATCTTCTCCAGCTGTAACCGAATGACTACAGCCTGCATTTGGCCTCTCCTGGAGCCCACTATTTATTCTTCGGAGTGAACACTGGTGGAGACAAACTTCAGGTGCCCAGGAAACCTCGCCAGGCTGACTGCGAGCCCCTGCCACTCCCAGGGGAGCATTCTTTCTGGGTTGGAGCCCTTGGTGCCAGGTTGGGGGTGTGTGCACACTTGCTCAGAGGGCACATTAGATGAGCTGGCGGGACACCTGCATGCGCTGGCTCCTACCAGGGCTGTGTGTGGGCACCAACATCTGATGGCCCGCCTCGTGGCCGGCAGTCCGAGGTCTGGTTGGCACTGCAGGTAACAGACTTCTGTAAGCAGTGAATGCCCCACTCAGCCGGGGAGGTGGAGTGCCTCTGGAGGTGCCCCTTCCCACACCCACAACCTGTGAGAGGTTCCTTCTCCCCAGTAACCCTGTCTGCTTTTCCAGCCCCTTTCCCAGGATGCCATGGACCGGAATCCCAGATGTCTGATCCAGCTCTCCTCGACCTTGTCCAGCAGGTCAAGGACTATTACAAAGTCTGGCCTCCAGCCCTCAGAGAGAGGTGGATATGAGGGCATGGCAACCCACTCCGGTCTTCAGGCCATGGACAGAGGAGTCTGGCTCCTGGGCTACAGTCCAGAGAGTTGCAAAGAGTCAGATATGACTGAAGTGACTTTGCAAAAATTTGAAAACACCATCCACTGTCCTTCCCAAGGGAGCACACAGCTTAATCCCACCGCTTTTAAACCCTCCTCCAGCCTCTTATACACCACGCCCCTGCGGACAAGTTGGTGGACGTGTGCAGAGGGGCTAACAACGTGCCAGGGGTCTCTCCCGCCTCCCATGCCTCAGCGTAGCTGTCCCTTCCGTGGACATCTGAGCCTGCCTTTCCGAAGCCCCGGGCTGGCCAGGGAGCTTGCACCTCACCCTCCTCTGGGCTCTGACCAGCTTATTCTTCAGTGCAACCCAACCACCACCACCACCACACCCCCTGCCCTCTCTTCTTTTTTCATCCCTTCTTCTTTTCCAACTTTCCTTCAGCTTGAGTGTGAGAGAAAGAAGGCGAATCATGTGCCTGGCTGAGGCGTGAGATCATTTTTCTCTCCTCTTAGCACGCTCGCTGTCTGCTGGTCGGGGTTACTGGAAGAAGGCGGGAAAGATCCGTTTCCACAGAGAGCCATCTGGCTCCACCAGACTCACGCTGATGCTAATCTGCTGGTTTCTTTTTCTTTAGTCTTTTCTTTTTTTTGTTGTTGTTCCCAAGGCACACTTCATCTGCAGCTGTAAACTCAGACCTGGTCCATCTGAAGGCGAGCATTCATCTGGTGCCCATTTGTTATGGCATCAGGCCCCCACCCTCACCCCCGCACCCCTGTCCCCTTGTAGGTGTCGGGACATTATTGTGATCATTGGTGGGTCTATGCGGTAGTAACGTCAGGGCTGTACTTTCAAATGGAAATCAGGCAATTACGCTGCACACACAGAAATCTGACAGATGCAGGGGTTTTACACCACTGGCTGTGTCATGGGGACAAAGGCAGCCCGCGCTCCCAGGGGATGGTTAAATAAACAGAATATGTTTCAAGAGCGCAGCGAAATCCAGGAATAATTAACTGTGTGATGAGAGTTCATGGATCCCGTGGCGGTTTAACTTCAAAATGTGATAATGATATGTCAACGAACCACTTAACTCATCCTTGTAAAGGCGCCATCAGCCCACCCGTCACATGTGCAATTGAAACAGAGGAGCTGCTCTGCACATCTGTTTTCCAGCTTCCAAGTGCAAAGCCTTGCAGTATTTTCTCTTGTTTGGCTTCCCATGTACAGAGGGCTGTAGCAGGCTTAAGGAGAAGAGGGGCTGGTCGTGGCCTGGTGTCTACCTGATAGAGCAGCTTCCGGTCAATGGCAGCGTTAAACACAGGCTCTTCTGCAGGAAGCTATGGTGGTAATATCATCATGGTGGCTACTGGGCCAGTAATTGTTACTTGCTGGGCACCAGTACGATCCTGTGTGTGTGACGTAGGTCCATGATTACCCACATTTTACATATGGGGAAACGGACACAGACTTAAGAACTGGGCTTCAGGTCTGGCCCTGCCCGACTCTGGTCTTAGCTCTTGGCCAGTGGTTTGTACCTTCCTAACACATCAGACACACAATAGCTCGTGCACCCTTAGAAAGGACCTAAGTCACATGCATACAGTTGGAATGACTCACTCCAGTATTCTTTCTTGGAGAATCCTAGGGACAGAGGAGCCTGGCGGACTATAGTCCATGGGGTTGCAAAGAGTCGGACACGACAGAGTGACTAACACACACACATACACACACAGGAGAGACCTAAAAAAAAAAAAAAATTGAAGTTGAATTTTCCCCCTAAAATATCCAGCTGTTTAAACAAATGGTTAGTTTGGAGCCTGAAACATGCAGTAAGATTTACTGCTCAATGTGTCCCAGACTGGATTGGAATGAACCATATTACCAAAAAGTCAGGTGTCTCCAAATCCTGGCCACTCTGCAGTGTCCTGGAGGAAAAAACCCAGAGCAGGCTTTGGTCTGAGGCTCTGGACTTCACAGCCTGTGAGTTCCCCCACTACGTCATGGCCTTGGACTAGGCTAGGCTGATGCCAACTGGAACTGAGAAAAAGGAAGGACATTTTATCTTCTATAAAAGGCATTTTGTAAACTAAGCATAGGGTAAAATAAATAAAATAGGTTTATGTGGGAATCTCTAATGCTTTCTCAGATCAACAAATGCCAATGAGGTCCCATGATAGAAAGAATATAGCAATCAAACAAAGCAGGGCGTGTCCAGAAACCTCCACTAGTTTGCCAGCGACTAATAAACACCAGTCCAATCGTGGCTTGTTTTATCTTATTCAAGGGTAGAAAAACTTTTAAGGAGATCCGAAATCATTTGGAGCATTAGCTTTGTCAGGAAAAAATTTCCACTTACAGAAAAGCTAGTTTGACTTTCTTCATCTCTATTGAACACATTTGTTTGGAAATACTCTTATAAACTTGCATTGCAGGAATGAAAAACATCATTAAAGTATCTTCTTCAATAAAGGCCTGAATTTAAAAGGGTTGAAAACATGACTGACAAGCAAAAAGGAGACCAAAGTCACAAATCAAGAAATGGACCTCTCAGGAGCTCAACAAAGCAAGGAGAGTATCATTTCATTGGTGGAACCGGCCAGACTGAACCACCCCCATCACAGGAAGGCCTGATGAGCACTAACAAACTAAAAGGAAAAAAAATCAGAGCAAAGAAAATGGGAAAACCAAAAAATCAGGAACTTAACAAAATTTTTAAATCAAGAAGTAAATCAAGAGATTGCCTCAAAATATATTGTCATAAGTAATGTGATTCAACTGCTTAACGTCTGTGATTAATTATTAGTATATCTTTCCACAAGGAAAATTGTCATTATAAGTTCTTCACACATCAAGAAGTGTTTTTTAAATTAAGCATTTGACCAAAAGAACCATCAGTTTACAGAGAAGGCTCAAATACTTTCTCAGGTTCAACAAGTGCCATTTTGAAAGGTCAAGATGCCCAAATTTCCAGCGATAATTAATTGAACCTGAATAGTCTATGAATTTGCCTGTGATTAATGAGCATCAGAAATTTACACACACGCATAAAATCATTAGTCAGTTTAGCTTCCCAAATATCAAAACACATTTAGAAAACCATTCAAAATTTGTGGCCATCAACTTATGACAGAAAACAATTGAAAACCCTCTGATTAAAAAGGAATTGGCTTTACCTTTCCTCTTTAACACATTTGAAAATATTATAATCTTGTGATTGTGACTGGCAAAATCAGAATTGGTTTTGACCCAGCTCTTCCAAAAAATGTGTGTGTATTTATATATTAACCAAACTCTCAGGTAACGTATGTATTGTGACTCTATATGTATGTGCATACTCTATTATAGCATCTTTTCAGCTGCGCTGGGTCTTAAGTGCAGCATGTAGGATCTAGTTCCCTGACCAGCAACTGAACCCAGGCTCCCTGCTTTGGGAGTTTGGAGTCTTAGCCACCAGACCACCAGGAAGTCCCCACCTTAGCATCTTGAGAGAAGTAAAGCAAATTGCTGGCCAATGAAAGTACCGATAAATCAGTATGTGCCTGCAACCGTTAAAGCTTTCCGTTAGCCATCCTAATAAAATCATATCAAACTTCTCCACATGTGATCATGGGCAATGTGAACTTTGAAAAACCATGCCCTTTATTGAAAGAAATAAAATGAGATGGGGCAGACCACATAAAAACCACATGTGGGATTTTTCAGATTTCAGTCTTCACACCCTGGAGAAAATCTATTTAGACCGAGCCACAGTTACTCATGGAAGTGTCACAGTTCTCAGATGGACCAGAGTGGAGAAATGGTCGGAAGCCTCTGATTTAGATCAAATGTTAATCGTGGTCATCGTTAGGAACAAGAATTACGGGTGACTATTTTTCTCCTTTATGTGTTTGAGTTTTCCAAATATAATGTAATGGGCTTTCAGTGAGATATCGAAGTGAGGGGGAATGGAGCCAGGCCAGCAGATTCGGATTCTGGTTCTGCTGCTCACTGTCACCTCCCACCTCTGGACGCTCAGTTTTCTCTCTGAGGAATGGCAACCATCACACTGACTACATCAAAAAGTTATGGTTACTAGCAAGATAATGCTAGCAAAGCACACAGTGCCATGCACATTAACTATGCCATAAAGTTAACTTGTTCAAAAAAATCGTCGTCCAGCCCCTGTCTGTATGGTTTCTTACAAAAACAGGAAAAAAGTGGCAATCTTGTCTCACTGATGAAGACTGTGTTATTTCCATGTGCCACACTGCCTGATTTCCAGGTATAAGTGAGCGCTCCCTCCAGTTCCTTCTCCGATAGGCTTCCCTGTGTTTTTAATTCGTAACACTCAATGCAACCTGAAACTCATTTCTTTATATACTGGAATCGGCCATCATGTTGATGTTAAGCTACCAATTGTTTTTAACAAGTGGCTTGTGAAACTGTGAATATTTAACGAATGGCCTTCATGAGCCAGCACTCCGCTGGCTATCTTCCACTGTGACAATTTTAACATTTTAAATTGCACTTTAAAGGGTAGTTTGGGGTTGACAATGAAAGACAATGGCCATAACCTCAGGCCAGTGCAAGCATGACAGTTTGTAGGCAATATTACCAGCTGTAACTAGCCATAACTGATGCACCATTTTCTGAGTTGATTTTAATTATTGTGCAGGTAACCAAAAGAGAAGATTCCTTGAAAATGTCTAGGAATTCCTTGAAAATTATAAAACAAGTAAGACCCGATGTTACTTTCCCATGTAGCTCCAGCGCTCTAAGGAGAAAGGTTGAGCAGCTTTGGATTTAAGATCCAAGTATTTTATCTGTCAATTCACTTCAAAAGTCGAAATAATACAGAGGGCGTATATTACGAGGTCTCTCTTCTATCTCCACACCTGTGCATCCATTGTTCTCATTATTTTATTGCTTTGTGTCTATTTTAAGAAAACAGAAGTAAACACAGAGGCATTTGTATTCCCCACCACTTCCTGTGTTACTAAAAAGATACTATTTACACTGTTCTCCACTTGGCTTTTTTCACTCAACAACAAAACCCAGAGTTTTTCCATGTTGGTATATAGAGGATTTATAACTGCATATGCTTTCCTAGGTGGCTCAGTGAGTAAAGAATCTATTTGCAATACAGGAGATCCAGAAGATGCGGGTTTGATCCCTGGGTCTGGAAGATCCCCTGGAGGAGGGCATGGCTACCCACTCCAGTATTCTTGCCTGCAGAATTCCATGGACAAAGGAGCCCGGGGGCTACAGTTCTGCGGTCACAAAGAGTCTGACTCGACTGAAGTGACTTAGCAGGCATGCATGATTTCATCATGTGGCACGTTAAAGATGGCCCCCAATTCTTTGTCTCATTGAGAGGTGAATTCTTGAATATGTGGTGGCCTTAGTGACTTCTTTGGCCAACAGAATACAGTGCAAGTGAGGCTGTTTGTAGGTCAGGAGTGAAGAAGCTGTCTGTTCTTGCCTCCCATCACTTGAGTCAGGAGTCCCCGGGGAGAAGTCTGATGCCCCTGAAACCTGCATGCTGTGAGGCAGCCCAAGCTAGCCATGTGGAGGGACCTTGAACAGAGATGGTCGGCTGGTCCCCAGCTATTTCAGCCATGCCGGCTCACACCCCAGACAGGGCAGGGAAAACTGGAGAGCTCATGAGTCCAGCTCAACTACCAGCTGTTCTCCATGTGAATTCCTAAGTGAGAATTCCCAGCTGAGCCCCATCAATCCATGGACCCCTGAAAGAAGACATGGTTGTTCTAACGTCTATATTTTGAGGTCCTTTGTCACATAGCAGTTGATAAACTGAATACAATATGCAGGTACATGTGATTTATTTAATTAACCCCTCATAGATGAACATTCAGGTTGTTGCCAGTTTTTTATTTCAACCAAAGATGTAATGGTTAATCTTGTTGCCTGTATATCTTTTTATGCTGTTGCAAGTATATAATTTCCCAGAACTGAAACTGAGTCAAAAAATGCATTTGGAATCGGCTTTATTTCTGTTCATTTAGTGTCCATTTCCTTGCCCGTTTTTCTATTGGCTTGTTCTTTTATGTCTCAGTTTCTAGAAAATCACTTCTGTGTGATATGAGGCATGTATTTTTTTCCCACTTGTCTTTGAACTTTGCTTATATTGATTTTTGCGATAAATAATTTTGTCTTCCAAATTTCTGTTACTGTTAGTATTTGATCCATTTGGAATTTGTTCTTATGCATACATGTAGTTTACTAGTTACAAAATTATCTTGGTAGTATTATACACAGGGACATTTAATTTAGGGAGATTTGACATCTTTATGAAATTCACTCCTTTTATTCAAGAATATGGTGTACCTCTGCATTTTTTTAAGTCTGCTTTTGTATCTTTCAGGATCAATTTAAAAAGCTTTTTTCATATAGATCTGGAACGTTTTGGCAACCCATGCCAGTACTCTTGCCTGGAAAATTCCATGAACAGAGGAGACTGGTGGGCTATAGTCCACGGGGTCGCAGAGTTGGACACGACTGAGCACACATACTGGAACATTTCTTCGGTTTATTCTCAGTTACTTTAACTTTTTTTGGTCCTTACTGTAAGTATAAAAAAGCCTTTTCTTGGGTTACATCTTCTAACAAGTTGTTTAAATGCATAAAAGCTTTTGAAAATTGTATATTGATTTTCTGTTAAGCCACCTTACTGAAATCTTTTTATAATTTTCTTCAGATGATCCCTTTGGGTTATCCAAGTATAAAAATTATGATTACTTTTCAATTTTTATATGCCTAATTTCTCTTTGCTAACTGTTTATAACATTTAAATCTTATTCCTGACTTTAATAGGAATGCTATTGGTATTTGTCCTTTAAACACGCTGACTCCCAATTTGGTTTGTGTTAGGGAAGAACACATCTGTTCCTAATTGCTGGATTTACATCAATAATGGACACTGAATTTTACTTTTAAGCATCTAAAGAGATTAGTACATATTTTTCTTTGATCATTAATATGGTGCATTCATATAACTAGACTTCCTAATACTGAACTGAAACAGAGCAGGGCCCTCTGGTCCTTCCCCCACCTTCGCTATGTCCTTAGCCTGCCTTTTGTCTGTGGGAAAAATTTAGCCAAAGAATTAAGTTTAATCAGAGAAGTAAGAAAATGCAGAAATAAAGAGAAGCGGTCAAACAGGACAAGAGAGTAATAGTTTAGTCAGTAAGCGAAGTCAAGGACCTTCCTTCTCAAGGGCTAGAGAGAGTATTCTGAGCCCCTGTGAGCGGTCTCGTGGAGACTGAAACCCCTACCAGATGGAAGAAGTTAACGACACGGATGGCCAGGCTGGAGCCAAGACATAAGCTGTCACAATTCTAAGAATTAGCCTCAAGGAAATGGGAACGAACCAACCCTGCAACTGAAGACTAACTGTACTTAATCAAGGTGACACTGGTCAGACCACTGATGACTGTCAGAGCTGACTGCTGCTTCTGCATGGAACCCCCTCCCTTTGTTCTGTCTATATCGGGGGCGGGGAGTCGGCCTTTGACCAGGAGTTCCCCACCCCACCTCCTCAGCCCAACTGGTCACCAGCCTCCAATATAAAGCAAACTTTCCTTTCCACCAACCTTGCCTCTTTTTTAGCTTTTGAGTGGCGAGCAGCCCAACCCCACTTTTGGTAACAGAACTGCCTTTGCACTGAAAAAAACCCCACTTTGTCACACTGCGTTATCTTTTGAGTTGCTGGAGTCTATTTGGTAATTTTTTTTTTTTTTTATCATTTAGCAGGCAGGGCACCCAAGGCATGTGGGATCCTAGTTCCCCAACCAGGGACTGAACTTAGGCCCCTGCATTGGGAGCATGGAATCTTAACCCCTGGACCGCCAGGGAAGTCTCACATTTGGTAATATTTTGATCATATTTTTGCATCAGTTTAAGTTTTTGTTTTCCAGTTGTACACGTTACCAGGTTTTTATATAACTATTATGCCCACCCTTTGTGTCCTATTTAATAAATCTTTTCTATATTCATATCCATTTCATTTTTCTTGGTTTTTCTCATTTTGATTCTCTAAGTTCCTTACTTAAAATTTTCGTCTCTTTTTCCTTCCAATTCACCCGTTTCTTTCTTTTCTCCCCATCTCTACCCTGGACCCTGCCAGTTCACACACTGTCTCATCTTGTTATCACTGCCAGTAGATTTGTGTCTCTGTTTTGTGCCCAGCTTTTGTAGTGGTAACTGCTTCATTAAATATTTAAATTTGTAGTAAAATTTATAGTAAAATATTTTACGGTTTTTTCATCAGCTCTCTGGCAATACTTTATCTGCCATTTACTTTTCCTGATCTTTTCTGGTTTTATATCTTTGAAAATAAGCTGGGTTTGTTCTTTTTGATGTCTCACCTTTGAGGCAGGTGAGTTTTTCTTGGACCAGTAATTTGCAGACCACGTCCTAGCCTAGTAGAGATTGTCGTTATGAACCAAGGCCTTATGCTGGCTATAGATACTAATATCTTGTCCCCAGCCAGTGAAGATAAGCAGCTATGGGGTTTTTCAAAAAGCATCTTTTTCGGTTTATTTATTTTAAAAAAGTATTTCAAATTGGAGGATAATTGCTTTGCAATGTTATGTTGGTTTAGTCTACAACAAAGTGAACCAGCTGTAAGTTTACATACATTCCCTCCCTCTTGAACCTCCCACCCACACCCGCCGTCCCTTCCAATGCCCCTTACACCTCAATTTTCCTCCACCTGCCTTCCCCCACCCCCTCGGTCAGAGCACCAGGCTGAACTCCCTGTTCCATACCGCGGTTTCTCACTAGCTCCTTCACACATGGCAGTGCATATACGGCAATGCCACTGCTTGTCCCACTCTCGCCTTCCCCTGCTGTGGCCACAAGTCTGATCCCTATGTCAAAAAGCATCCATCTTTTCCCCTGCTGCTTGTAAGTAGGGCGTTCCCTGCAAATGTGTGATTTTTAAAACCCCATCACCTCTACTTTACACAACTAAACTGAGTCCAGGAGAGTTTTTGCTGCCCTGCTTGTACGTTGTCCCTCTGCTGTAAACAGGAGGCTTAGATTCTGTTCCCCACCTCTTTTACAAAGGCGTTTTGCTGACTTCTCCTGATACCTGCAGTCAGGCACTCACCTCTCCTCTCCCTCCTAACTGCTCCACGTTTTTTCTAGCCCATCCACCTGCTTTGTTGTTCTTAACTCCCTCCTACTTTTTCCCAAAAATGGAAACTTAATCTTCATTTCTTGTTTTCCTTTTGCTTTTTACAACTTCAAAGAAGAAAGACAGCTCCCCTCCTTCATCTTAAACCAGAAAACTACATAGATCTTAATCTTGCAAACTCTGGCATGAAAAGCCTAAAGGCTTGAAGCAGCTAATTCTCAACATGTTTTAAAGAAAAAGAAAAGGATAGAGGATTCATTTGTCCAGAGTATGTAGACATCTTGAAGCCTCAGGTAGATTTGTTGCTGAGCCAGGTTCATTTCTCTGTCGCCCAGCAAACCAAAACGCCAAGATGCCGAGGCCTGCAGCAGAGAGGCCGGAGAAGGCAATGGCAACCCACTCCAGTACTTTTGCCTGGAAAATCCCATGGATGGAGGAGCCTGGTAGGCTGCAGTCTATGGGGTCGCTAAGGGTCAGACACGATTGAAGCGACTTAGCAGCAGCAGAGAGGCAGCTGAGCAAAGAGGTCTCCAATTTGACTGTCAAGGCTCGGGGCGCAGAGACTTACGGGATAAAGAATAAAGCTGGGCGGTCTGGGGGCGTGGGGAGCTCGCGACAAGGTGATTGGTAAAAGGTGGGTAACTGCAGCTAAACTACACATTCCACAAGTTCAAAATCGTAGGCACTTGGACTGATCTGAGCGTGGGGTTCTTAGCCCTCTGACGTCAAAAGGTCACCTAGAGGACACTCGCATATGCCCAGTTGGAGAGTTGGTGGTCCGAACCAGTCTTAACTGGCTTGGCTCCAACTAGACACAGGTGAAGACGAGTTTCTGGAAGACAACTCTTGGGCAAACCTTGTTTAGGCTCCACACTTCTTGGAGGACATGCAAGTTTTGTAGCAACAATTAAAACCACCTTGATGTGTGAAGACGGGTTGCAGGTGAAATGGATTAACTGATGATTACACGGTTTCAGGGTTAAAATATTCAGGGTATTTTCTTAACTTATCCTTTGGACCTCATTTTTCCAGTGAGGGGAAGGGCTCTCTAAAAACTTCAGACAGGACGGACAACCCAAGGTTTAACAACAAGACACGAATCTTGAGCTGTGGAGTCTAGGCTCCAGGCTACTTGGATGTGGGAGCAGCTTGGGGCTCTGAAGTGGAAAGCAGAGAACTTAACTTGTGGAGAGAAGTTACTAGGACCTGGCTCTGGGCTAGGAGCTTTACATATGTTCCTGGGAGCACATATTATTTTTATCTCCATTTTAGAGGCATGATAATAGGGGCTCAAGGGGTTAGAGAACTTATTCACAATGGTAGAACCAGGATTGAAATCCTGGCTTTCCTGGTTTGGGGGCCAAATGTTCTTCCCAGAGCAACTCTCACAGGTGTGTAAACCTGCCCTGTAAAGACATGCATGGGCTGAGGGAACATTCCCAGGCTCCAGGACCCTTGCTTTCTGCCTTCCTTCCTATCTCCATGGCAGTTATTTAAAAACCAGGCCTTTTCATACTTTTAATATGTATTGACTTAGCTTCTAATCCCAAATGCAACCAAAATAACAAGATCCCCTCTGCTCTTGGTTCCTTGATGAGTAGATCCCGACTGTGTTAAGGTGAACGGGTTCTGCTTATTCAGGCCGGTGCTCTGGAAACAAGAGGGTAATTGAGTGAAGTCAGGCAGAGAAGGAGAAATATCGTATGACATCCCTTATATGTGGACTCTAAAAAGAAACGGTAGAAATGAACTAATTTACAAAATGGATACAGACTCGTAGGCTTAGAGAACCAACTTACGGTTGACAGAGGGGAAGGATGGAGGGAAAGTTAGGGAGTTTGGATGGACATGTACACACTGCTGTATTTAATTATGGATGACCAACAAGGGCTTACTGTACAGCACAGGGAACTCTGCTCAATGTTATGTGGCAGCCTGGATGGAGGGGAGTCTGGGGGAGAATGGATACCTGTACATGTATGGCTGAGTCCCTTCACTGTCCACCTGAAACTATCACAGCATTGTTAATGGGCTATATCCCAATACCAAATAAAAAGTTAAAAAAATAAACAACAAGGTGTTCATTTACAAACACTTTACCAAATTATTTAGCCAAATCATCTGTTTAAAAAATAGACCAAACAGATACCTTTGAAGACACAAGGTATATTTTACCCAGATCATTTCTTAAAAAAGAAGACACAAACCCACTGGTGCTTTTGAACATGTTAAAAGAAATAAGACACTGCATTTTGACCACTTTTCATTTGTTCACTGATAAAATCAATGCAAATTAAGTTTGATATTTTTTTAAAAAGTAAAAAATTCATTTCCTAGAAACACATTTACTTAGAAATTCATTTTACCTTATGAACTTCCTTGGCCTTATAAACTTGTCAGCAGAGCAAACTGGGAGCCGGTTTCCTGCAGCCATAAACTCCAACAGTCTTTTTACAAGTCTTTATTCTCTGCAAATGTAAACGCTTGTGTTGAAAAGTATTCGCTGGGGAGATACATGAGCCACAAAATGATTAGTGCCTGCTCAATGATTTGTCAACTCTGCCCTCCTTGTTAAAATGTAAAAGCGACTGGAGGGCTTTGAAAGGTGAGCCTTTCTTAGCACCTGAGTAAATGAGGTCTCCTGACTTTGCTTCTGTTCCCCCTGGGCTGCTGGCCCCAGGGCCTCTGGACAGGCCATGTCCTCCAGGCCTCCTCAGTCGCCTTTGCGGACTCTTCCAGGGCAGAGGTCATGACCACAACCTACCTTGGCGTTTCCATCTTTAGGCCACAGCATCCAGCAGAAGAAAAGTGAAATCATATTCTGAAGGGATTTCCACTTTTCCATCTGAGCAAAGGGCAGGTGGGTGCACAGTAGGTGTGTGTGTGTGCTAAGTCGCTTCAGTCATGTCCAACTCTGTGCAACCCTATGGACTGCAGCCCGCCAGGCTCCTCCGTCCATGGGGATTCTCCAGGCAAGAATACCGCGGTGGGTTGCTATTCCTTTTTCAGGGGATCTTCCCAACCCAGGGATCGAACCTGTCTCTTAGGTTTCCTGCATTGGCAGGCGGGTTCTTTACCAATAGCGCCACCTACTGGGAGCCCACACAATAGGTGTATTCACTGTTCATTCTCTCTGCTCCTGTGAGCCTGGCCTGAGGCCATGCCTGCCTAAATTCAATTTACAGCCCAGGTCCAGTTTCTCCACGGAGCCCTCCGTCTTTTCATAGCTCCTCTCTTCTGTTCAAGAACCTACATTTCCATCCACTGACAAGCCAAACTCTTCTGCTGACTTTCAAGACCCGGACAACCTTCCTCACCCAGTTTATTCCCCTGAGCAGCCCTGCTGGATGTTCCAAAGAAGAGAGAAGTCACAGCTTTGCCGAGTAGCACTGATGCATCTCAGGGTTGGCTGTCTTTCACAGAGAAGAGTGGAGGACTGGCAAGGGATGGGTTTACAGTCACTGGACAAGAGCACTTTCCTGAGACAGTAAATGACATGTACACCCTCATCATGGACAATGAGCTCTTAGCAAAAATTCAAAATAAAATTAATTAACTTCACTTCATAGGTCAGTGAAGCATGCATGGGGGACAGGGGACAGCCATGAACTGTTAGAAACTCCATTCTCAGGAATGACTTCGTTCTGCACTGTCATGATGTTCTTAGTTGTGACCCACTCTGACACGGATCTGATTTTTAGTTTTGAGTTCGCCTGCTTGCCCTAGTGGCTCCCCCCGGGTGCTGTTGAGATTAAAGGACTTATTTCTCCCTCTGATCCCTGTGCCTGCCTGTTGGCTGTGAGCTGGACCAGAAAACAGAAATTATAAGAAATCTTCCAAAAATAAGAATCAGTTGCCCCTTGAGAGTGAGCTTGGACCTTGGGAAATATGATTGTCAAGGTGGAGATGGGGGGAGGCAGGAAAGGAAGGGGAGTGGAGGTATAAGGAGGGGCTGCCCACTAATTATATCCAAATCTCTAGGGCTGCGGCCCAGCATCAGTCTTTTTTAAAGCTTCCAGATGATTCCAAAGTTGCACTGCGCCCAATACCGAGTTTCACTCTGCCTGATCCAGTTGGCTGACAATGTACAGACGTGGTGAGGGAGGGAGGGGACAGGGAAGCTGCAAACTGCCTGACTGGGGAGCGGGGGCGGGGGGGGGGGGGGGGGGGCCCGCAGGTCCTGGCCCAGGGCTCCCCCACCCCATCACAAATAAAGAACATTCATCTTCATGAGAAAGACATTCTGACAGGCTTTGACGCTGCTAACTTTCCTGAATCATTTTTTATTCTTCCTTTCTCAGATGTACATTCTTTATTTGGCTCATTAGAATGTAGTTGGTAACTTATATTTCTTAGTTCTTTTGAGAATTTCCTTGGGACAGACTTAGCCCTTGGCTTCTGAGGTCATTTTTGTTTCAAAAAATAGGTAGTAAATCATTTGCAAAAGTAAAAGTATTTAGTCGCTCAGTCGTGTCCGACTCTTTGAGACCCCATGGACTTAACTTTCCCCTAGGGAGCACACCAGGCTCCTCTGTCCATGGGATTCTCCAGGCAAGAATACTGGAGTGGATTGCCATTTCCTTCTCCAGGGGTTCTTCCCAACCCAGGGACCGAACCTGGGTCTCCGGCATTGCAGGCAGATTCTTTACTGTCTGAGCCACCGGGAAAGCCCAGTCCATCATTTACGAGGTGTCAGATACTGTGCAGGGTTCTGGGTTACCATGGTGTGTTGAGCAAAACCATTCTGATATTTGAATATTTGCTGTGGGGACTCACAGGAGTTGTGCAATTGTCCTCACAGCGGAGATTTATGCAGTGGTGTGAGGAGGACACAGAGCCGAGTCGCAAGCGAAAAGAACAGGCGGAGTGGGAGAAATCGGGAGCAGGCTTCCTTGGGCTTGTCTCCCCTGGAGAGGGGTCACTCGGTCCCCTGAGAGCGCACCCCATGGCCAAGAGCGGCCACAGGCGCGCGGTGACCGCTTGGGAGCCCACTGAAGACTCTGGGCTCAGGTCTTTATTGGGGGGGCTGGGCACCCCCGGCCAGCATGTTCCCAAGTTCCGAGCCCTGGAAGGACATCAGGTGCTTCGTACACACCACAGAGCCGGAGGTTCGGCAGGCAAGGCCTTGAGGTCCCGGGAGGACGGGGTGCTTCACCATAAACGAGGAATCGCTGAGAGACCGGAAGTGAGGCAGGGGTGTGGGAGGGACAGGGGACTTCAGTTCCTACTGGCGAGTTGTCATTTGGTTATTGTCTGCTAGAGAAGGAAACTTGGGGCCAAAATATATGGCCACTTACCTCCAAAGACAGTTTCGGATTGTGCAAGGAGAGGGCAGAAAAGCTGGATTTTAACTCCACAACTGTGTATTAAACTATATGTTGTTAGGCTCTTGACTCTTATCCACATGGTCTGGCTTATCAAATAGATGAGTTCTCTGGAGCGCCCCCTCTTGGAAGCCTGTGGTACATACATCCTGAATTCCACAACAGACTTCTAGAACTGGGTCTTTAGAGATGTGTGTGTGTGTGTGTGCTTAGTGGGGACCCCATAGACTGTAGCCTGCCAGGCTCCTCTGTCCATGGGATTCTCCAGGCAAGAATATTGGAGTGGGTTGCCATTTCCTTCTCCAGGGGATCTTCCTGACCCAGGAATCGAACCCAAGTCTCCTACATTGCAGGCAGACTCATTACTGACTGAGCTACAAGGGAAGCCCTTGGAAGTGAGGATTCCCTACAAATACAACATAGCATCAACCCCAAAAGCCTGGGAGTGTTGAAGGTCCCTGTGTGTAAGAAGTATATAAAAAACTACAGTGTACTTTCCAGAACCTACTTACCTGATGGAGGAAGACAATCAGAAGCAAAATTATTTCCTGAAGAAGAGGTTTGGGGTCCTGTCTGAGGCATGAAGATCACCCGCGTGGCTTCCACCTCTTGAAGAGCAAGCTCACCAGGTTCATGAACTCCCTGACCTGTTTGCACAAAACCTCCCGCCACCCCTTAATCATACTTACTACTCACAGAATTCTCCGCCAAATTACTTTTTGGCATCTACTTCTAACTTTCCCCCATATCTTATGCCCTCACTGTAAATAATAATAATAATGCACATATTGGACAAGTCTTTTAAAAATGAAGCAAAGTTTACAACCCCAGCAGATCATAAAATGCACATGTTCAGGTATTGTTATGAACTAGAAGCTGCCAAAATTGATAAGGAGTAAAGAAAGGTCAGGCTTTTTTTTTTTTTAACCACACTGAGCAGCTTGCAGGATCCTAGTTTCCTGACCAGGGATTGAGCCCGGGGAACAGCAATGAAAACTCCAAGCTCTAATCCCTGGAATGCCAGGGAAATCCCCCCCTCCTTTTTTTTTCTTAAGTAAGTCTAGAAACTTGGTTTGTCAAAGCTTCTGGTGTGGAACCTAGTACTTACAGTCACCACATGCCGACCTAATAGTGCTCTCTTAACCCCAGGAAAGCAGAGCAGGTCAATGGGGTCGGGCATAAGAAATGACCCGAAACTCACAAGGAGCCGTCTGCCCCCGATGTGTTGCAATCTGAAGCACTGGGATGTAAAAATCCACAGTTTTATGGCGGGTAGATCAGCAGAGCACTGATGTGGCCTGAATTCCTCAGGGCAGGTTCACATTTGGGGTGCTTTCTAGTTCCATGACAGTCGCCTCCACGGGGAGTTGCCTCTGCTCGAAGGGACTAGTGGTGTTGCTCATAGAAATAAAGCATTCGTGGTTAGTCCTTTAAAACGCTTCTTTTGGCATTTGGTGATTTTCCAGAAAGTGCAGAAGAAGTTGTATGTAGCCCTTTGGGAGAGTCTTAGATCACAGGAGAAGCAGAAGAGCCTTGCGTGGATCTGCGGTCACTTGTCCCTTTTCTGTCTTTGTGCTGCCACCTAGGGAGAAAAGGAAAGCAGACGTTGCATCCTGGTGAGGAGACACAGTCACCTGCAACCCCAAGGACCGTCCGTCTGCACTTTCACAACAGGAAAGCAAGGGTGGCGGGTTCAATCCTGAGACCAGCAGCTGTGCACTTGGGCTTCAGAGAGAAGCCCTCAGGGCTTCCCTGGTGGCTCAATGGTAATGAATCTGTCTGCCAATGAAGGAGAGGTGGGTTCATCCCCTGATCCGGAAAGATCCCACATGCTGCGGGGCAACCAAGCCTGTGCGCCCCAACTACGGAGCCTGCGCTCTAGAGCCCGGGAGCCCCAACTACTGAGCCTGTGCGCCACCGCAAGAGACGCCACCACAGTGAGAAGCCAGCGCACTGCAACGAAGAGTAGCCGCCACTCGCTGCAACTAGAGAAAGCCCACGCAGCAACTAAGACCCAGCACAGCCAAAAAACAAATAAAATATATTGGGTGATAGTTGTTCAGTTGTGTCCGACTCTTCGCGATCTCATGGACTATAGGCCACCAGGCTCCTCTGTCCATGGAATTCTCCAGGCAAGGATATTGGAATGGGTTGCCATTTCCTCCTCATATATATATACATATATATACATGTATATATATATATGCATATAAATGGGCTACCCTGGTGGCTCAGATGGTAAATAAAAAGAGAGAAGCCTTCAGACAAAGGAAGGGGTTTCCATCTGGTGACATTCGAGGGTCAATGTTAGACTGCAGGAGGTGGGTGAGACCCAGTTTCCTTCCTGTGCTCAAAGGGAGTGAAATGCAAAATAACAGTCAGGTTGCCCATAGTCTGGGAATGGACACCCTCATTTTAGGGAAAAAAAAAAAAGAAAATTCAAGAAACACATGAAAAAAGTTCTAAGATGGATAATTCTTAATAATTTTTCTCTTTTCCTCATGCAGATCAATGTATAAAAAAATGAATACAGACTTGCTGGTAGAAATAGTAGTCCTTAATATCCCCTGAAGAATGCCACGGAACAAGCATGACTACTGAAAGCTGGTTTCTGAGGACTAAACTTCAAACATAATTATTGTGGAGCTATGTTATCAAAAAAGATGTTGATGGAAGCCAGGTTTCCATGCCATAATGCGGATAAGATGGGGCAGAGGTGAGACCTTTCCTGACCACCGACCTCACCAGGACTCTGGCCACCTCCCAGTCTGGCTTCTTCCACAGCCCCCAGCAACGCCTGACAGCCCCTGTCTCCACCTCCCTAGAGCAGAAACTTCTTGAAGGCAGGTATTTTTGTCTGCCATGTGGACAGCTGCATTTCTAGTGCCCAGACAACACTGGCACAAAGCGGCTGCTCTTAAAAGAATAAATGAATCTAAGCCCTATTCCTTGGCTCCTTTTTTCTTTTGAAAGAACTAAGAACTTGACTAACTTTAATTTTACACATTCTGATCAAAACCCATGTGTAAGGCAACAGTTCTTTTAATGTCGTGAAGAGGCTCCGATTATCTGTAAATTTGGTGCTTCCCTCCAGCCCCCTCCCTGCCTCAAATAGCCTTGATTATGTGAGACCATCAAAAACATTTATTAACCAAAGTACAGTAACTGCTAAAAAGCTGACAGCTGAATTAGAGACTTAACATGCAAATGCATGGGCTAAGTGGAAGCTTTACTTGAATTCTGGCTCAGCACTGCTGAGGATAAAGTGACCTGCAGAATTCATTATGAACAGAAGCAGGATTAAATCTGATTTTCCTTTCTTAGGATAAAACTCACGATTAAAACAGAATCCTGAGGGATCTGTACTCAGTCATGTCCGACTCTTTGTGACCCCAAAGATTACAGCCTGCCAGGCTCCTCTGTCCATGGGATTCTCCAGGCAAGAAAACTGGAGTGGATTGCCATTTCCTGCTTCAGGTACTGAAGGATAAACAGCCATAAAGCTGTACACACAATGATAAGAACCTTGTGGAGGCAAAAAACAGAGAGGGCTGGGCTGGGGGGTGGAAGAACAGTGTCTGGCGCGGCCACTCAGTCTGGGTGACCTCACTTTGACCATCTATGAAACAGGGATGCACCCCCTTTCTGGTCTGCCTTATAAGGTTGTGGTAAAGATTAATTTAACTAATGATACAGGATTGCTGTAAAACCTGTAAAACTATTACATATAAGGCACTTTTCATCAGTCTAATGACCCCAAGGAGTATATAAATCTGTGTATAAAAAGGTGTATGAATCTAATCATTTCTTCCTTATTAAGATGAGGTCAAAGCCTGTGGACATCTTCCAAGGACAGTAAACAACAGCCTTTCACCTGCCTTCCTAGACTCAGAGCTGCTTGTTTTTCACCAAGAGGTTCAACTCTATCATGCAGAGATATCTGGAGAGCTCCAAATTGTGGGTTAGTCCTGGAGGAAGGACTGTTTGGGGAAAAAGAAACAAAACACCCAAAAACAAAAAAGTGTGATTGTTACAAGGCAGCTAGTTTAAGTTCAACCAACTGCAAGAACCAAGAAAGTCAAATCTTAACCTATGTGAAGAGGTTGTCTTTCAAATCTGGTGAAGGGGTGACTTCTCAGGATATAACAAAAGTCAAAGTTAGGGGAAAGGGAATTAATTTGGCATGGAGGGTTTGGGAGACAGAAGTCCTAAGTTTAGCTTCTGACACCTTTATTAGCCATGCGATTCTGGGCAAAAAAGGTGACCTTACTTTTCTCAACTGTAAAACAAGGGAAATAATACCAATTGCCACATTGGTTTCTGGAAGGATTTCAAACACATAAATGCACGTGAGAAACACTTAAAA
Organism: Bos indicus; assembly: GCF_029378745.1. Lineage (NCBI taxonomy): Eukaryota > Metazoa > Chordata > Mammalia > Artiodactyla > Bovidae > Bos > Bos indicus. The sequence goes on along the minus strand of NC_091771.1, from coordinate 20,323,929 downwards.
AGGGCAAAACACGTTGTTGATCTTTATTATGACTTTTCAAGAATTCGCTTTCTTTCTTTCCACTGCAAAGTAATGTAATCTATGGAAAATGAAGACAAGAAACAAATCTATACCAGGAACACAGCAGCCAGAGCGAGCATGCTGGGGTATTTCCTTCCAGCGAAATAGATGAGATAATCCACCCAAGGAGCTCAGAGGAGGGCCTGATGCTCGGTAAGCCTGAGACAGATGCTCCTCTAAGAGCATCCTCCTCACAGTATGGAGAGGAGGCTTCCGGAGCAGCCAGCGACCACAAGGCAGAACATCAAACAACCCAGTGGCCTAGTCTCATCTCACACGGAGGACAGCCCTGCTAGTAGCTTGTCCACGGGTCAGCGTTGAGGCAGGAGTAGGAATATAAACCCAGTTCTTTTAAATTAATTGGTCTTTTCAGACCAATTATTTTACTTTTTTAAAAGTAAACTTAATTTGAAACATGGCTGGTCATTTTCCCCTTCACTCACTTCCATCTGTTTACTGTTATTGTTGTAAGTTTGCATGCAGTGTAGACACTGTGCATTTAGTAATAAGTAAATGGGTACATTTTACTTCCTCATTTCCAAATTGCCTTGGTATCTAACTGCTGCTGCAGCTGCTGCTGCTAAGTCACGTCAGTCGTGTCCGACTTTGTGTGACCCCAGAGACGGAAGCCCACTAGGCTCCTCCGTCCCTGGGATTCTCCAAGCAAGAATACTGGAGTGGGTTGCCATTTCCTTCTCCAATGCATGAAAGTGAAAAGTGAAAGTGAAGTCGCTCAGTCGTGTCCAATTCTTAGCGAATTCATGGACGGTAGCCTACCAGGCTCCTCCGTCCATGGGATTTCCCAGGCAAGAGTGCTGGAGTGGGGTGGGTGCCATTGCCTTCTCCGTGGTATCTAACTAAGGCACCCCAAAAGAGAAATAGGGTCCTGGCAATGGACTGTGGCCCAGTAAAAACAGACCCGAACCGATGAAACAAGAGTCCCATTTGACGTCCATGTTAAACCTGATGGAGGGGAATCTCCTTGGGAGTCAGAACCAGAGAAGCACAAACCTGGAAGATGAGAAAGCCTGAGAGCCACAGCACAAGGAAAATTTAAACTGAAGATAAATCAGGCACGAAAAAGGAGAGAATGCTGCTAATCTGAGATCAGTTTCAGAAATGCATATGGTTGATGAAAAGAATGGAGGTTCTTGTCTGTGTACACACGCGGTTTTACAGTTGGCAGAAATTTTTCGAAGCTTTCTCCAAACTCGGCACATTAATAAAAAAGATAAATGATGTATACCTGTGGCGGATTCATTTTGATATATGGCAAAACCAATACAATATTGTAAAGTTAAAAAATTAAAATAAAATTTAAAAAAAAAAGGATAAATGAGGTAGATAAGAGACACAAAGCGCCGAAGGATTTGAGGAAGGTATGGAATCCCAATGTTTGAGTAATAAAGTCTAAAAAGTCTCTAGTTTGAAATTCTTTACACTCAAAAGAAGGATAGGCTATATATGTGTATACATGTAAGTCTGGTGTGTGCATAAGTGTGTCTATTTGTGTATATTGGCATGCTTACATGAGTCCACATTGATTTGTTCCTCATATTATTCCCCCAAAGAGCACGTGGCACGTGTAACACCTTTAGTATTTCATTTTTCAATTACGAGTCAACGCAGAGTCAACACTGCAAGTAAGAACTTCACCTTGACATCAAAGGTAAATTCAAATATGGAAGACAAAACTGATGATTTCACAAATTCCCATTTAATCTACAGCTAAGTCATGTGTGAGCATTTATTTAAAGCTCCTGGAATCTAAGGTATAGCATAGTGACTACAGTTAATAACACTGTATTATATACTTGAAATTTGCTGAGAAAACAGATCTTTAGGGTTCTCATCACACAGGTAAACATGTGATGTAATAAATACGTTACTTAGCTTGGTTGTGGTTATCATTTCACAATGTACATGTGTATTAGAGTATCACATTGTACACTTTAAATATATAACATAAATTTGTCAATTATACCTCAATAAAGCTGAAAAAAATAAAAAATTCTTGAAGACAGGAGTATACAGACCACATATATTTTCAAACTTCAATAACTTAGGTTATGGGCTTTATATGAATAATCTCTAAATGTCACGTAAAGGCAAATTTATTAACACTAACACAGATATAAATGACGTATTCTAACTGTGGATGTTCTGACACAGATAAAACGATTACAGTAAGAGCAGTTAATCAACTGACAGAAGAAAATTCACAGCCCTTTATCCAAAGATTAAAGATTATACTTATTTATTTCTATTACACCCTGGAGAAGGGATTGACTACCCACTCCAGTATTTATGCCTGAAGAATTCCATGGACAGGGGAGCCTGGCGGGCTACAGTCCATGGGGTCACAAAGAGGCAGACACAACTGAGCAAGCATGCACATTTCTAAGCCTACACGAGAAGTTTATGAATATGTCCTTAGACTTCAAATTTAAGCACGCCACTGAAAATGAATCAGAATCAAACTTGAATTTCAAAGTTCAGCCATAACATGTCAAGGAACCCAATGTTGTACTGCAGATCATTTTCGAAGGTGTTCAGTTCACACTGATTAATTGATCAACTGATTATCTCATGCCATTATAGAAGGCCTACTCTGTGCTGCCCCATGTGAGATGCTTTGGACATTAACTGTGACCTAGTCAGGCAAGGCTCTGTGCAGGGTGAGGAGGAAGATGGGATGGACAAGTAGGAGGGTTGGCAGCAAGGGAGGAAGGTCAGGAACTGGGTCTCTGAAAAAATGGTGTTTGAGATAAGAAGTAATGGCATGATGGAAGCAATCAGGTGAAGATCTGGAGGAAGGGTATACAAGATAAACTGGTCACACGATGCCACTGATGTGCGACAGTGCGGCACGTTCAAGGACCAAACAGAAGGCCATATAATAGCTTAGACATTTTAAAAGACCAAGACAGACCAAGATCATGACTTTGACCCTTGGGGGAAAAAAGTTAAGTCTCAATTAGTGAGGATACTGGTTAGATTACTCAACCTGCCCACCTGTCATGTATTACGTTGGCCCCAAAATTTGGATTTTTCCATAAAATGTTATGGGAAAACCCAAATGTGAATAGTGCAGAGTTCCTGCTCTTAAGGAGCTTACCTACAGCAGGGCTGATAATCCAGAAGTTTAAGTAGCCTTTCTCTCAACCTCTGCCCTTTGGCTCCTATGGCACCCTGCCTTACAACTATAGACGCTGTGGGGATTAAATGTTATTATTTGTAAAATGCTCAGAACAGTATCAAACACATAAAAGCTACACAGTATTTGTTGCTGTTAGTATTATTAATTACTAGTATTATGAAGGCAATGGCACTCCACTCCAGTACTCTTGCCTGGAAAATACCATGGACGGAGGAGCCTGGTAAGCTGCAGTCCATGGGGCCGCTAAGAGTTGGACACGACTGAGCGACTTCACTTTCACTTTTCACTTTCATGCATTGGAGAAGGAAACGGCAACCCACTCCAGTGTTCTTGCCTGGAGAATCCCAGGGACGGGGCAGCCTGGTGGGCTGCTGTCTACGGGGTCACACAGAGTCGGACACGACTGAGGTGATTTAGCAGCTTAGCAGTATTATGAAATGATCACATGAGAATCAGGACAATTTCAAGGTATCTCAAAAATTAAGAAGAATGTCAGAAAACAACAGGATAGTGCTATCAAAGCGTTAAGGTCATTGAAAGACAAAGACTGAGAGACACATTATAAAAAAAGAGGGGATATGCTCACTAAATGCAATGGGGAAGGATGGATTGGATTCTGGAATAGAAAAACAACATTAGTATAAAAATAGGTGAAATTCAAATAAGGTAGGAGATTAGTTAATAATTCGGTATTACTAATAGAGTTTGCCAAGAGAACACACTGATCATAGCAAACACCCTCTTCCAACAACATAAGACAAGACTCTACACATGGACATCACCAGATGGCCAACACCGAAATCAGACTGATTATATTCTTTGCAGCCAAAGATGGAGAAGCTCTATACAGGCAGCAAAAACAAGACCGGGAGCTGACTGTGGCTCAGATCATTAACTCCTTATTGCCAAATTCAGACTGAAATTGAAGAAAGTAGGGAAAACCACTAGACCATTCAGGTATGACCTAAATCAAATCTCTTACGATTATACAGTGGAAGTGAGAAATAGATTTAAGGGACTAGATCTGACAGAGTGCCTGAAGAACTATGGATGGAGGTTTATGACACTGTACAGGAGGCAGGGATCAAGACCATCCCCAAGAAAAAGAAATGCAAAAAAGCAAAATGGCTGCCTAAGGAGGCCTTACAAGTAGCTGTGAAAAGAGAAGCAAAAAGCAAAGGAGAAAAGGAAAAATATACCCATTTGAATGCAGAGGTCCAAAGAATAGCAAGGAGAGATAAGAAAGCCTTCCTCAGTGATCAGTGCAAAGAAATAGAGGAAAAACAATAGAATGGGAAAGACGAGAGATCTCTTCAAGAAAATTAGAGATACCAAGGGAACATTTCATACAAAGATGGGCTCGATAAAGGACAGAAATAGTATGGACCTAACAGAAGCAGAAGATATTAAGAAGAGGTGGCAAGAATACACAGAAGAACTGTACAAAAAAGATCTTCACGACCCAGATAATCACGATGGTGTGATTACTCACCTAGAGCCAGACATCCTGGAATGTGAAGTCAAGTGGGCCTTAGAAAGCATCATTATGAACAAAGCTAGTGGAGGTGATGGAATTCCAGTTGAGCTATTTCAAATCCTAAAAGATGATGCTGTGAAAGTGCTGCACTCAATATGTCAGCAAATTTGGAAAACTCAGCAGTGGCCACAGGACTGGAAAAGGTCAGTTTTCATTCCAATCCCAAAGAAAGGCAATGCCAAAGAATGCTCAAACTACCACACAATTGCACTCATCTCACACGCTAGTAAAGTAATGCTCAAAATTCTCCACGCCAGGCTTTGGCAATACGTGAACCGTGAACTTCCAGATGTTCAAGCTAGTTTTAGAAAAGGCAGAGGAACCAGAAATCAAATTGCCAACATCTGCTGGATCATTGAAAGAGCAAGAGAGTTCCAGAAAAACATCTATTTCTGCTTCATTGACTACACCAAAGCCTTTGACTGTGTGGATCACAATAAATTGTGGAAAATTCTTCAAGAGATGAGAATACCAGACCACCTGACCTGCTTCTTGAGAAATCTGTATGCAGGTCAGGAAGCAACAGTTAGAACAGGACATGGAACAACAGACTGATTCCAAATAGGAAAAGGAGTATGTCAAGGCTGCATATTGTCACCCTGCTTATTTAACTTATATGCAGAGTACATCATGTGAAATGCTGGGCTAGATGAAGCACAAGCTGGAATCAATACTGCCAGGAGAAATATCAATAACCTCAGATACGTAGATGACACCACCCTTATGGCAGAAAGTGAAGAAGAACTAAAGAGCCTCTTGATGAAAGAGAAAAAAGAGAGTGAAAATGTTGGCTTAAAGCTCAACATTCAGAAAACTATGATTATGGCATCTGGTCCCATCACTTCATGGCAAATAGATGGAGAAACAGTAGAAACAGTGGCTAACTTTATTTTTTTGGGCTCCAAAATCACTGCAGATGGTGATTGCAGCCATGAAATTAAAAGATGCTTACTCCTTGGAAGGAAAGTTATAACCAGCCTAGACAGCATATTAAAAAGCAGAGACATTACTTTGCAACAATGGTCCTTCTAATCAAACCTATGGTTTTTCCAGTAGTCATGTATGGATATGAGAGTTGGACTATAAAGAAAGCTGAGTGCCAAAGAATTGATGCTTTTGAACTGTGGTGTTAGAGAAGACTCTTGAGAGTCCCTTGGACTGCAAGGAGATCCAACCAGTCCATCCTAAAGGAGATCAGTCCTGAGTGTTCATTGGAAAAACTGATGGTGAAGCTGAAACTCCAGTACTTTGGCCACCTAATGTGAAGAGCTGACTCATCTGAAAAGACCCTGATGCCTAGAAAGACTGAAGGCAGGAGGAGAAGGGGAAGACAGAGGATGAGATGGTTGGATGGCATCACGGACACAATGGACATGGGTTTGGGTAAACTCCAGGAGTTGGTGATGGACAGGGAGGCATGGCGTGCTGTGGTCCATGGGGTCGCAAAGAGTCAGACACAACTAAGTGACTGAACTGAACTGAACTGTATTACTGTAAGGATCCTGGTTTTAACTGTACTGGTTACGTAGGATGTTATGGTTAGAGGAAACTGGGTAAAGGGTGTATGTAAAGTCTCTACTTTTTTGCAACTTTTCTGTAAGTCTAAAATTATTTCAAAAGATAAAGACAAAAGAGAAGAAAAATAAACACAGAAATGTCATCGATTTAAGCAGCTATTGCCAACGTAGGAGATATAAGATGGGTTTGATCCCTGGGTTGCGAAGATCCCCTAGAGAAGGGCATGGCAACCCACTCCAGCATTCTTGCCTGGAGAATCCCATGGACAGAGGATCCTGGCAGGCTACAGTCCACAGGGTCACAAACAGTTGTACATGACTGAAGTGACTTAGCACACACGCATTGTAACTATAACAAACTATCTGAAGGAAAACACAATGAGGAGAGAAATGGGAAGATACAAAGAAAAAGGAACATCTAGAGAAGAAATTCCAATATATGAAATACAAATTCACTAGCTGAGGTTAATAGAAGATGAAACGCTAAAGACAAAGTAAAATTGAACATGAAGAAGAACAGAAATCAATGAAGGGATCTATGGGACATCAAGTGGTTTAGCATACCTGTGACTGGAGTCCCAAAAACCAAGGGGGTGAAGAGAAAAAGGGGGACAGGTGAAGAACAGAATAGTATTTTAAGAAATACTGGCCAGAAATGTTCCCAATTTGATGAGAATAATCAAGAAAACAGAGAAACAAATAACCAAAGCAGGTAGGAAAGAAGGACTATCACTACAGGTTCACAGACATAAAAATATAAAAAGCAACTTATGCCAATGAAGCTGACACTAGATGAAATAGATACCTTTCTTGAAAAACATAAATTACTAAAGCTGGCACATGAAAAAGGAGAACATTAGAATAGTTCTATGTCTAGTATAGAAATTGAACTAGTAATTAAAAAAATTCTCAGAAAAAATAAAAATCACAGGCCAAATGGCTTTATTGGTGAATTATGTCCAACATAAAACCAATACTAATCTCACAACGTTTTCAGGAAACAGGTGATGAGATAATACTCCCCAACTCATTTAATAAAGCTAGTATTACTCTGATACCAAAACTAGACAAAATCATTACAAATAAGGAAAACTAGACCAATATCCCTCAGGAACAGAGATACAAAAATCCTTAACAAAATATTAGGCAGTAAAACACAATACTAAATATGAAAAGACCAAGTAGAGTTTATCCCAGGAGTGTACAGTCAACATTCAAAAATCAATCATTGTATTTCACATATTGAAAGACGTTGTTGCTGTTCAGTTGTTCAGTCGTGTCTGACTCTTTGTGACCCCATGGACTGCAGCACACCAGACTTCCCTGTCCTTCACTATCTCCTGGATTTTGCTCAAATTCATGTCCACTGAGTTGGTGATGCCATCCAACCATCTCATCCTGTGGCCCTCTTCTCCTGCCTTCAATCCTTCCCAGTATCAGAGTCTTTTCCAATGAGTTGGCTCTTCCCATCAGGTGGCCAAAGTATTGGAGCTTCAGCTTTTAGCATCAGTCCATCCAATGACTATTCAGGGTTGATTTCCTTTAGGATTGATTGGTTTGATCTCCTTGTTGTCCAAGGGACCCTCAAGACTTTTCTCCAGCACAATTTGAAAGCATAAATTCTGTAGTACTCAGTCTTCATGATCTAACTCTCACATCCATACATACATGACCACTGGGAAAACTATAGCTTTGACTAGGTGGACCTTTGTTGGCAAAGTGATGTCTCTGCTTTTTAATAGGCTGTCTAGGTTTGTCATAGCTTTTCTTCCAAGGAGCAAGCGTCTTTTAATTTCTTGGCTGCAGTCACCACACACAGTGATTTTGGAGCACAAGAAAATAAAGTCTGTCACTGTTTCCACTTTTCCCTCTTCTGTTTGGCATGAAGTAATGGGATCTTAGTTTTTTGAATGTTGAGTTTTAAGCCAGCTTTTTCACTCTCCTTTTTCACCCTCAAGAGGCTCTTTAGTTCCTCTTAACCATGGGCAGGCTCCTCTGTTCTTGGGATTTCCCAGGCAAGAATACTGGAATTGGTTGCCATTTCTTCCTCCAGGAGGTCTTCCTTGACCCAGGTATGGAACCCACGCTCTCCTGTGTCTCCTGCATTGGCACACGGGTTCCTTTCCACCTGGGTAGCCCTATTGAAAGATATTCCTAGATATTCCTTTACTAAAGGAACAATGTATGATCATCAATAGATGATGAAAAATTATTTGACAAAATTCAATACCTGTTCATGATTCTGTTCTCAGTGAACAGAAAAGAACTTCTTCGGCATGATAAAGGAAATCTACAAAAAAATCACACACATAGATCAATAGTAGCAATGAGCACACCTCTTGCCTGGATCTTGGTTTCTAAACACCATTCTTTTCTAAAAGGAACTCTGACTCCTTAGGAAAAAGGCTGATTCCAGGGCTTGGATAGGGAAAATACACAAAGAGCCTGGGATACCCTCTTACAAAAGAAATAATGAAGTATTTAAAAATGATGGAAACACAGCAAAAAGATACAGGGGCCAGCTTGAAGGGACTCTCACTGACCCTTCTGGGACAATATGAGGAACAGAATATTGTAATTTAACTCACTGGATAAAATAACCTACAAGTCCATATTAACTCATAAATGAATAAATAAATGGAGTGCCAACTAAATGTAAAAGGAATAAATACAGAAGAAATGATGGAGTTGGAAAAACTGTTAGTAGGTTTATTTTAAAACATGTAGGTGAGTGTTGGGTGAGGAATAGAATACTTCTAAGTCCCAGAGTATTTGCCCACAAATTACTTATTAACTGCAAAGAGAAAAATAACATTATGGTGAATGAACCTGGTGGACACCACCTTAACTAAGTGATTAAAGTTAACATCTCTAGTATTGGGTCATGTGACTCTTGACTTAACATGGTGCATTAAGAAAGACACAGCATTACTTCTGTGGGTGCTCGAAAGGTAATCTAATCAAGAGGATACACAAAGTAAGCTGAAAAGCCCTGGAATAAAATGTAACTCTCAACTTGTAGGTTGTGTGGGTTTTTCTTCAACTGACATTACTAATCAGGAAAATATAAGTTAAAGTCACACTAACATGCCTTTTTTCCCCCCACTAACTTGCAAAGATACTGTTCAAAGCTAATAAGATAAGAACTCATACCATCATTTGTTAGAGTGCAAGATCCTATAAGCTTTCTGTGAAATATATTCCCACAACTATATATTTGAAAAACTTAGTTATGAATCAGTAAGCCCACATCTAAAAAAAAAAAAGGGCCATGATTATTAAATAATGAAACACTCAAATAATTAAAAATTACTGTCACTAAAAAGCATATTTATGAAGAATAGTGGTCTAGGAAAATGCTCATCAAATGACATCAAGAAAAAAGGTTATAAAATTACCACTATAATTCATTTAAAAATTATTATATAAGAAAATGCATCATATTATCTTCAGGTAATAAATAGGACATTATATTTTCTATTTTGTAGTTTTATCTATTTTCTACAAAGAACATATATTCATAAAACAGAAAAATATATTAAACAAAAGATTTACCAAAAATTAAACTTTTAAAAATGAGTAGTTAATCTGATAGTTGTGTTATCTGATTTCTGTCTGTATACTGAAAACCGTGTTGCCATAGCTACCATGTGCAAAGTGGGATAAAATAACAAGCACACACTCAAACATTGTCACATGTCAGTTTATTGAGGAATTTGTGATGCTCAAGGTTAATTCTACTCACTTGATTACTTTTCATGGTGTCAAATAAAACTCCAAAGGCTATAAGCCATGATGTTTCACAATTACTTTCCCATATTTTGTTCAGGAAACACAAAATTCAAATACAAAGAAATGTTCAAGTGAATCTGAAAATTGCCCTCATCCTACCTTTTTTCAAAAGGTGGTAATTAAGGGTTTGGAAGTACAGTAGCAAGGAGGAAGGACAAAAGTGGGACATGAAGAAGGCAGATATTTTTGTTCAATTTCACTTTCAAAGGTTCAAATCTTTCCTATTTTTTTTTAACATGTTTTGTACCAAAAAAGGAATCAATACTTTTCATTCCACTCTTGTCAACTTTAGCCAAAGCCTTCTGAGCTGCGGTCATTTTGCTATTTTTCTGTTAATGAAAATAAGAAGAGAAAAATCATTACAAATGTAACACTTATAAATCACACATGCAAATCAGACAAGACCATGCATGTCTCAAGGTTCATTCAGGGAGGTAAGCATGCTGCTAAAAACATGCCTCATAAGGAGTGATTCTTTGTAAAAGTTCTGATTTCTGCTCAGAATTCATACCTGAGACAAAGTATGTCAACAGGCAGGAGCTAAAACTGCTGCCTTCTAAGGAGTGGAATGTTACAACTGATGGTTTACTTGTGGGGAGAAAATTCTGGAGGGTGCATTAAGTGCAATAACACAAACAATCGAACTGACACAGGCAGCAATTGTCAGAGGGAGGAATTATAGCCTTGTATTACCACGTGATGAATAATTCACAGCCTGCTACCATCTGACTTCATTCAGAGGCTCTCTGGGACACCAAGGGCAGAGCGGTTACATTCACAAGATAACCTGTGCTGCTCCCAGGACCAGCAGGATAGCACTCCCTTTTCCTCCAACCACGAAAAGCACCTTCCGAAAAGCTGACTCCAAATAACTCTGCCTTTTAAAACTCTATCTCTTCCTGGTCAATGTTTTTGTTTGGTTTTGTTTTGCCGTGCATGTCCTATAACAAAGCACTGGCAGAGGGAAACAGCAGCTGATTGTATGTACTTTAGTGTTCAACAGAAGCGTAAGTGATGGGAATCGGCAAAGAAGAAATCATCTGTCTCCCGGCGAGCTGTGAGACAAAGTCACTGCCAAAGTATCTTTTAAGGGCACAGTCAGTATATGATCCCTGGAAACTTGCTTCTTACATTCTGTCACTTATAATTTACTAGGCTTATGTTTTGGCTGGATGGGGAAGAGGGACAGTCTCTCTGAGACAAGTTATCCTCTGTCCCCTGCACTTAACTCACATCCTGGTTCAACCTCTTAGCTCACTGGTGCTGCACCCAAGGCGACACGCTGGGAAGCAGCACTGAGAAGGGTGGGGCGGAAATATTCCTCATGGAGAAATTCAAAAACATCCCTGCTCACGAAAGCACTGACACAAACAGCTATTTAGTCAAATCTCAAGTTGGATTATTCCCTGATATGCCATGCCTAGATAAATACGTGTAAAGAATACAAATTTTAGAAACTATGAAACCTAAGGGAGAGTAAGTGTTGCTAAAATCTAAGTGGAATTAATTTACCTTGGGGCAGGCAAGGTCTAAGCCTAAAAATAATGAGAAAATCATAAAAAAAACTTTGATATTTAATCCTCAGAAAAGCTTAAAAAACAGTTCAAAAGTTGAATGAAAAGGCTAAAAAAATTGGAAAATGATTTGTACTTTATATGTCATGAAAAGTGTTAATAGCCTTAATTTAGATTGAGCTCTTACAAATCAACAAGAAAAACATTACTATCCTAATGTAAAATCAGGCAAGAGACATGAACTGAAAACTAACAAAACTGCAGATAGGCAATAAGCATTTGGAAAAACAACCTTTCTACCCAAAGAAATGTAACCTAATTAGACAGGCGAAATTTTAAAGAATAAAACCAATACTCAATGCTGTCAAGACTGTGAGATGAACACTCATCAGCAGTAATGGCTGGGAGGATAAATTTCTGCTACCTTTTTGGAAAGCTTCTTAGCTATGTATGTGTCTCAGTAATCATGGAAAGAGCTCATGTTTTCTAAGCCTTTACTCTTAGTTTTAAATTGTGTCTAATGAAATAGAGATGCAGACTGTAAGTAAGAATGTTTTATCACTTCATTTAGACAAAAAGAAGCAGAATAACATGTGTCCAAAAATAGGGGAATTAAATAGATTATATTCTACATGGTGAAATAAAGTAACAGTGACTGAATATCATGAAATCATTTCTAATTTTTCAAAGAAATCTTAATGACATCAATATTTTTACAATACAGAGCTAAATGAAAAGGGCACAACTCCAATACATATGTATGCCAATTCTGAAAGCTACATATGTATTTATAATGAATGATGTGAAGGATAAAGCTTAGTAAGGAATGTTATGAAAATATTTGCTGGGGTGATTGCTGAGTTATGTGTTAATAATTGTTATTGTCATAATTTCTGGAAGCTACTAGGCAGTTGAGTTGACAAAACATTACCTTTGAAGCCTGTTTCTCTGCCCCACCCTACCACTCTGGATATACTATATTACGAAGCTTAGGCACACTCTTGCTAATAACTCTGCCTTTCTTTGTCTGTAAAAAGGTCTTCCTTGCTTGATACTTTCATTGTCACTCACAATTTTGAAATAGTTCTAAAGTCACTGAAACTCAAGTTAATAATTCTTCACAGTTAAAATGATAAAATCACAGTCAAGCATGCAGTCGTTCCTGGAGTCCCCACGCAGCAGCATCAGCCACGGGATTCAGGAGTACGCTACTAACACCCGGACACGTACCTTTACAGTCTTGAAATCTTTGGAGTTAAACTTAGTGTAATCTTCTTTTGCCATTACGGGCTCATCTGATAACTTTGCTTTCTGCAATGTTAGAGCAGTGAACTGTCAAATGTCACCTTGACACTTACATCAATCCATTAAAAAAAAAATATGAACAGTTTGGAACCCTGTGGCAGCCAAATGGAGCTGCAGACTCTGCAGAGCGCTTATTCTTTACAAGTCCCTTCACTTTTTACCACTTTTCTAGGAACGTTCTAAGCCAGACGTCCCTTCCGAGAAGCAGCTTTGGTGGTGACAGGGTGTGAGCACGCAAGCCCATGACCCAGTCCTGAGGTTGTCTAGCAGTATGATCACATACTACAAGGACGGGGGGCATCTAGATGAACGTGGACTTCCAGGACAGTGTAAGGGGGCGCATGCAGACACATAAATCAAAGAAGAGAATTTCCTTTATGGTGGCCAGGGGTCCAGCCAGAACCCCCTTTATTCACCTGCAGGACCAGTGTGATGTCCATCTAGGAGTACGGGAACAGTATTCTTATTATTTCCATCTTTGTGTCCTTTCCGTTTATCTCATTTTATCCACGTAAGAACAACCTTGCAAAGCAAGCAGGCAGCAGAGGGAAGCACAGCGGGTACGTGAACAGGCTTAAGGTCGCCTAGCAGAGGACTTGAGGTGAGATCTCACCTTTTGTTACAGGTGCTCTTTGCATGGGACCCAACGCAATTAAGTCAGCCGTTCCCTCCTGCTTTCACCTTTCACATGAGCATTTTGCAATCAACAAATGTGAGAATCAGGTCGAGAGCCAGACTGTGGCCTCTGTGTTTACAGTATAGCAGGAGTTGGGACATGCTTATTTCGTAGAAGGCACAAGGCAGGCAGGTGAGTCTTGATGTTTAACGTGGGGAACTGATCACAACTGGGACTCTACAGATTTTCAAGCTCCTTGTGGAGACGCTGATATGATCCAACATGGACCCACACTAGGAAATGCAGGCTTGTTCCCGGCTTCACTCTGCTCACCAAGCTTTCACTAAACAAAGAACTGTAAAGTCAGAGCTAGAGCCGCCACAGCACATGTGTAACACAAGTGGGCAGAATGACACATCTTGAAAGTTTTCACCAGCATACCGTTGAGTATGTTTATATTAACTGTAACATCTACTTAAATTTTTGTTATGTAAAAGACTGAATCACTGCAGATTTAGGCGAATGCTTCAGAAGAAACAGAAAAGTGGTTCAGAAAGACAGGAACAACGCATCTGACTGAATGGGTACCGCTCTGGAAAGAGAAGGGCAGACAGCAGACAACACAGGAATTAACGCTAAGCTTGGTCTTATCATTCCTACAAGTGATTTGCAGAGAAAACTCAGCCACATCCCCACATTCAGCTCTGTGAGCTGACACTGGCCAAGTTAAAAGACAGAAGGGGGTGAGGTTTGGAAGCTGGCCTCAAAAGAAGCAAACTTAAGAGTTATAAAATAATGTGAAACATATTAAGGCAAAAGAGATGCAAAGATACCTAATGGCCACTGGAATGTTATTTTCTGCAAATGATCAACTATATTTCTGTAAGAATCAAGCAAGTCCTGGACACAGATGGGAAAGTTAATAGACATTATCCTACTGTTGTTTAAACTACAGTACATTATCCAGTGCAGTTTGCGATGTACACGCTAGAGCCCCAGGAAGACACAATAGAGCAGGAAACCTTAGAAAGCAACTAAAATAATCCTGAAGATGAAGCTGAGATGTAGGAGAAATCTGGGCTTAGCAAGATTTACCTTACTGCCCACAGGCTATCTGTCTGTTTTTACAAATGAAGATTTACTGGAATACAGCTGTACTGATTCATTTATGAATTGTCTGTGGCCGTCTTTGTGTGGCCAGAGGGTAGGTTCTTGTTTTGTTGCAGAAAGAATTTGGGAGATGAGACTCGGAGGCCAAGTAAGCAAAGATGTATTGAACGACAGTGCACTCTCAGGAGGGAGTGTGGCCAGGCTCAAGGGACATGGTGACATCCTTCTGGCAAGCTGGTTATATGGGGTGTGAAGGACTGGGTGGAATATTTATCTGGGAGGAAGGAGTTCGGGGGGTAATTTCTGGGTTATTGTCCCAGCCCCACTTTCCCAAGAGAACGGGGAGTTTCTGTCCTTGTGTGGTCTTGCTCGGATCTGTCATGGCACCAGTGCATGGTGGGCACTGCTCTGTGCAATGCTAATTCTGTTGTAATGTGGGCATAGTGAGCAAAAGGTGACATTCGGATCAGAGGTTCCTGCATTTCTTTCTTTGCCTCTGGGACCTTGTTCTCATAAGATGTATGGCTTCTTGTTAGCTCAGAGGTTCCCACTTTTCTGTTTGCTCCAGGGCTCCTGTCATTGCGAGATGTATTATGGTCACCTGACCCATGCCTCCTTCTCTGCTCATGTCTGGCTAATGGTCTGCTCTAACATTTCCCTTCTCAAGGAATCTGAGCCCTTCAGATACTTTTAAGAGTCAGAGGGTCCATGATCTGTCTTCTGGAGCTGCCTCAAGCTAAGCAGGGGCATTGTGCCTGCCTGCGGGGCCCAGATCACCTTGCCCTCTGTCAGAGATGAGGTCTCGGGGTCCTTGACAGTGGCAGAGACAGAGAGTGGGGAGTAGACAGAGGCTGCGGCCCTCTCCCGCGGATGTTGGTGTTCCCTATTGTCATGAAGGATGAGTTGAAATCCCTGGTGTATCTTCATCTGTAGCTGACACTGTTTTAACCCAAAGAAACGAACTTAACAAGCAGGTTACAAAGGGATGGGACCCAAAATCAGCAAACGCATTATTGTGATCAGAGGTCCAAGCAGGGGCAGTAACTAGGTTGTATTTGATAACACCCCTCTGACTGCAGGCCAGAAGTGGGTGGCACCGAGGTCACCCTTCCTGAAAGTGTATAGCCTTGGGGCCTTTTCATACGTGCTTTGGGCACCTTCCTCCACCTGGCCGGGGTGAGTGTGGTGCAGCACAGTTTACTGATTACTGCACAGACCCTTCCTGTTCAGCTGGGAGACAGTCCAGGCCTATCTGTTCTCCATCACTATATTTGCTATGGAATTAAGGGGTCCCCCGTGATCCTGGCCAGAGTAGACAGAATATCTGACAGGTTACAAAGTGCTGCCTCAAGGCAGGTAACCCGGCCCCCACACGCCCATGAAATCGCCTGTTGAGTTTGTCCCCAGTTAATCAGTTACTTAGTGAGCTCACCAGTTCTGGTGTCCACCAAAATATCTGAAGGAACAAAGGGCCTACCTGCGGCCAGTCATTCCAAAGGGGCTGAGCCTTAGCCCTATTTTGGGTGCTGCCCTGATTCTCAGGAGGGCTGTGGGTAAAAGCTTTGTCCATGGTTCCGATGTCTCTTGACAAAGTTTAGCCAGGGTTCTTTTTAAAGTCTGATTTGCCTTTTCCACTTTCCCTGACGACTGAGGCCTCCAGGCAGTGCAGAGGTGGGGGCAAGTGCCCAGGGCTGGAGAGACTAGTTGGGTGACCCGAGCCACAAAAAAGGGACTGTGGCCACTCTGTATGGACCGTGGAAGTCTCAACTGAGGAATTATTTCCTTAAGCAATGCCTTTATTACCTCCTGGGCTCCCTCGGTCTTAACTGGAAAGGCTTCTAGCCATCTGGTAGAAATTAGGGACACCAATGGCTGACTGGAGGCCCCCCTCACAGAATGTGAGGCAGCCAGAGGCCACTGGGTCCAACTGCTTGGAGAAATATGCCATCAGCCATGGGACTGGTCCCACCTTTGGGGCAAGAATTCCCAGGGCTAATCCTGTTTTTCTGGGGAAAACAGTAAAGAGCTTGTTTAGATCTGGAATCTCTAGGGCTGGGGCACTAGTCAGAGCCATTAAAAACTTTTTTTTTTTTTTTTTTTTGTGGTACAAGTCACATAATACAGAACATACTATTCTAACCATATTTAATCTCTGTACAGCTCAGTGGCACTAAGTACATTCACATTCTCTCCATTATCCAACTCCTAAATTCATCTCTCTAAATGAAAACTCGGTGTCCATTGACAGATGAATGGATAAAGATGTGATACACATATAAATGGAATATTGGCTTGGGACTTACTGGCATTCCAGTGGTTAAGACTCTGAGCTTCCACTGCAGATGAAGTGAAAGTTGCTCAGTCATGTTCGAATCTTTGTGACCCCATGGATTATATGGTCCATGGAATTCTCCAGACCAGAATACTGGACTGGGTATCTCCAGGGGATCTTCCCAACCTAGGGATCGAACTGAGGTCTGAGGTCTCCTGCATTGCAGGCAGATTCTTTACCAGCTGAGCCCCCAGGGAAGCCCAAGAATACTGGAGTGGGTAGCCTATCCCTTCTCCAGCAGATCTTCCTGACCCAGGAATCAAACCGGGGTCTCCAGCATTGCATGGTGTGAGACAAAACCCAGGGACCCAAATCCTTCAAAATCCAGCCACTTCTAAGAAGATTCTGAGCTGTCTCTTTGAATGTGGTGGTTGTAGGTGGAGGACTGCTGTTAAAGATGTACTCTCCTGTGCTTAGAACATGTCCCAGGAAGGTGACTCTCTGGGAGGAAATTTGGGCCTTCCATGGGGATATCCTCTGGAGCCAGGAAACTGAGGATCTGTGCAGTGGTTTAGTCTGAGGCTTCCTTCAAGGGACTGCAAATAACGAGGCCATCTATGTATTGTAATAATGCCCCCATCTCTAATTTAAATGCCTGCAGTTACTTCGCTAGGGCACTGCCAAGCAGGTGTCAGCTGTCCCAGAATCCCTGGGGAAGGACAGTTCAGGTATATTGTCGGGTCACATTGGTGTCTGGATCGGTCCATTCAAAGGGAGAGAGGTACTGGGAATCAGACTGAACAGGTATAGAGAAGGAGGCATCTTTAAGATCAAGGACTATAAACCAGGCCGTGTCCTCCGGGATCTGAGAAAAGCTGGAGTATAGACTGGGATGATTAGATGGAGAGGAATCACAACTTCACTGATGAGTTGAAGACCTTACAGCATTCTATATGCCCCATTTCCTTTGAGGACAGGCGGGGCTGGGTTATTACAAGGAGACTGGCACAATACCAAATGCCCACATTTGATGAATTTTGAGATCAGGGTTTGAGGCCCTGTTGAGCCTCTGGTTTTATGGGGAACCGACACTTAGAAGGCAAGAAGATACTAGCTTCCTTAACGGTGATTTTTAATGAAGTGGCAAATTTTGCCGATCCTGGGATTCTTTGATCCGAGATCTGTGGATCTGTAAGTTTTCCAATTTCCGGAGAAAATATGGGCTAGACTGTCTGAGTCTTGTATGACACATAGGTTCAGCCAAAAATAGGCCTTAATTTTCATTTTCAGGAAGAGCAAAAGTTGCCCCCAAGGCTGAGAGAAAGTCTCTTCCCAATAATGGGCTAGGGCGCTCGGGCATGACAAGAGGCTTGAGAGTTATGATGGTCTTTCCCCAGGTATAAGTTAGAGGGGTGGTCAAACGTTTTTGTTTTGGCCTTCCTTCTACCCCAACAACAGAGCAGGTTTCGGGGACAAGACGCCCAGCATGAGAAATGAGGACGGAGTAAGCGGCTTCTGTGTCCACTGGAAACTGGACGAGAGTACCTGCCCCGCCAGTGGTCCGCCACGTCCGTCCCATGTGACGGTCGCTGTATTCTGAGGGGCCCTGGCAAGTCCTGGATCTCATCAGTCAACCACGGCCGTGACTGGCTTGGGGGAGTTCCTCGCTTCCTTCAGAGCTGAGGGCTTCCTCTCGTTCCATGGCCCATCTTCCTACAGAGTGAGCCTCGGGTTGAGGCCAGGACCTATTTCCTGGGCATTCTCTGCTCCAGTGTTTGGGGTTCCCACTGCTAAAACAGGCTCCTTTACCTGGCGGGGGTCTTCTGGGAGCACCTCTGTGGTGATCAGGAAGAGGGTTACATCCCACCATGACGGCTGCTGACGTCTGGCCTGCCAGTGGGCCCTTCTTAAGTCATGCTGCTTCTTCCTTTCTTCCTCAGCCTGGACTCTATTGTTAAAGACACTGAAGGCCGCCTCAACAAAAAGGCTGAGAGGGGTTGGGGACCCCAGGGTGAGCTTTTGAAGTTTCTAACAGATGTCGGGGACCAACTGGTAAATGAAGTAAGTTGCAAGCACAACACGTCCCTCAAAAGTGTCTGGTCCACGTTCATATACTTTCTGAGGCATCTACCAACCGGGCGGGAAACAGGGTTCATTCTGACCTTGGGTGACCTCTTCAACCCTATCACAGCTGACAGGTTTAACTGTGCACCATCTTGTCCCTTCAATGAAGCAAAGGGTTGTGCGTGCTCTTCTAGGGACACCGGGCTGGCCTGGTTCATAGTCCCACTTGGGATCAATCAGTGGCACTGCCGTGATGCCCACGGGGCAGTAAGTGGGTTAGATGATACATAATTCATCATCAAATGCTTGAGGCTGTGCCCAGATAGGGGTCTTTTCCTCAGGGGCGCGGCAGTGGGAAATGACAACATTCAGGGTCCTTCCAAGTAAGGTCCAAGGAAAGATCAGCTCCCAGAATCCTTCAGTGAACCGGCCAGGGGCCCCTGAGAAGCAGCCTAAGTGAAGGCAGCGCTGGCTGAGGCCAGACAAAGCAAAGGGGTACGGACTCCGGTATTTCCCTGAGGTCTGCCTACTGCTTCTCAGGGGGTGGGGGGTGAGGGGGCACGGGCACTCTGCTGCACTTCTTGCACGGGAGAGTAAAGAGGATTACACGGTGCTGGAGGGGTGAAGATGGTGAAAGAGCATCAGGACTTAGGTGCTTCTGTCCAAGACTTACTTTCCTCCAGAGATGCTACCAGAGAGGGTTTTTGTAGAATCTGAACCAGTCCCAACTGACAAGCTTCCCCAACACAGGACGTGCATAGCTCTGGATTCTCTCTTAGGGTCATAAGGGACTGAACATAAGGAAACTCTATCCAATTTCTCTGCCTTTCATAAAACCTATTCATAGGATGCTATTATAGTTGAAGCTCCATTTTCTAGCCAGGCTTCCTTGTCCTCAAGTTTACACTGGGGCCCGGCTGTATTACAAAAGACGATGAGCTTTTCCTGTTTTAAAAACTTCTCCCCGGGACTGAGAATGCACCCCAGGGGTGAATCCTTGGGGATGGAGAGGAGACTTCCCGTGAACCTTCAGGGACAGGGCTCCTGTAACAGAGAGGAGCACTACCATTTGGGGGCCCTGCAGGGGCCCCTCTGTCGGGACTGGCTACAGGCGCCTAGTCCTGCCAACCTTGGCCAACGTGGAGGTCGCGGCCGCGTGGCAACCCTGCCGGCCTCAGAGTCCCATGACTTGTGTCCTACCGCGTCTTCACACCTCACAACTGCTCTCATAATGGTGGGCCTCTCTCCAAGCTTCACGGGCACCCCTCTCGGACAAACCACTTAAGGAGTTTCTCAACTCCTCTGAAGTGCGCCAGGCATGCACTTCCTCCAGGTATTGGTCCCTTTGTGGCTAAAACATAAGCCACTTCCCTCCTCAGAACAACCAACCCCAACTCCTCTGCCTCTCCCTGGGATCGGCTGTGACCTTTCCTTGCATGGGCTTCCCTGGTGGCTCAGCTGGTAAAGAATCTGCCTGCAATGCGGGAGACCTGGGTTCGATCCCTGGGTTGAAAAGATCCCCTGGGGAAGGAAAAGGCTACCCACTCCAGTATTCCGGCCTGGAGAATTCCCTGGACTATATAGTCCATGGGGTTGCAAAGAGTCAGACACGACTGAGCGACTTTCACTTTCCTTGTATAGATATTGCCTTGCTTGTGGCACACTTGGCCAACCCAGTAATCAGAGGAATGCAGGTGTAACCACCCATACGGGCCACATACTGGAAGGCACTGGGGCTGCTAGTAGTTTGGTGTGTCCCCATGGCGGGGGAGGGGGCTTTGCCTCCCTTGAGGCAATGCTCTGTAACCTGTCAGATATTCTATCGACTCTGACCAGGATTACAGGGGATCCCTTTATTTCCTAGCAGATGTAGTGATGCAGAACAGAGAGCCCTGGACTATCTCCCAGCTGAGCAGGGAGGGTCTGTGCAGTAATCAGTAAACTGTGCTGCACCGACATCGACACCCCTGGCCAGGCGGAAGAAGGCGCCCAAAGCACACACGAACAGGCCCCAAGGCTACACACTTTCAGGATGGGTGACCCCCGTGCCACCCGCTTCTGGCCTGCAGTCAGAGGGGTGTTATCAAACATAACCTGGTTCCTGCCCCTGCTTGGACCTCTGACTGCAATCCTACTTTTACTGACTTTTGGCCCTGTCCCTTTTAACCTGCTTGTTAAGTTCGTTTCTTCAGGTTACAACAGAGTCACCTACAGATGATGATACACCTGGAATTTCAACCCATGGCACCCCACTCCAGTGCTCTTGCCTAGAAAATCCCATGGATGGAGGAACCTGGTAGGCTACAGTCCATGGGGTTGCAAAGAGTCGGACATGACTGAGTGACTTCACTTTCTTTTCATGACAACGGGGATCACCAACATCCGCGGGACAGGGCCGCAGCCTCTGTCTACTCCCCACTCTCTGTCTCTGCCACTGTCAAGGACCCCGAGACCTCATCTCTGACAGAGGGCAAGGTGATCTGGGCCCCGCAGGCAGGCACAATGCCCCTGCTCAGCTTGAGGCAGCTTCAGAAGACAGATCATGGACCCTCTGACCCTTAAAAGATTTGAAGGGTGCAGACTCCTTTAGGGGAACGTCAGAGCAGGCCATTAGCCAGACGTGAGCAAAGGAGGGGGCATGGGTCGGGTGACCACATACATCTTACAATGACAGAGGTCCAAGGGGCAAACAGAAAAGTGGGAACCTCTGGGCTGACAGGCGATCGTAAGTCTTGTGATGACAAGGGACCTGGCAGCAAACAAAGAAATATGGGAACCTCTGGTCCGAATGTCACCTTTTGCTCACTATGCCCACGTTACAACAGAATTAGCATTGCACAGAGCAGTGCCCACCGTGCACCGGGGCCATGACAGATCCGAGCAAGACCACACAAGGACAGAAACTCCCCCTCATCTCTGGAAGGTGGGGCTGGGACGAAAACCAGGAAATCACCCCCTCAACCCCGCCCCCCTGAATGAATACTCCACCTAATCCTTCACATCCCCTATAACCAGCTTGTCTAAAGGAAAACTGCTGCTTTCCATTGCTGCTGCTCTGAGCCTGCCCAGGCTCCCTCCTGACAGCGTACTGTCACTCAATAAACCCTTTGCTTACTTTGCCTCCGAATCTCATCTGTGAATTCTTTGTGCAACAACAAAAAAAAAGAACCTACCCTCCAGCAACCATATCAAAGGCTAAATCCTTCAAGGGCAGTTTTAGATCTCTGTGTTACTAAGGAAGACAGATATTTGAGAGAAAGAAATATGCCTCGTTTTTGGAAGGAGAAAAATAAGAAAGAAACAAATATGCCTGTTACCTTAATTAGAGCAAGACAGCTATATTTATGTCCCCTGGTGCTGCTGTGGGTCTGCCCCAGATCTAAAGACAACTTTAGATCTTACACCAACTGCTTCCTTCAGTGAGGAAAAGATGAACCTCCTTGGACACAATTTGCTAAAAAAGGTCCCCAACTAACAATGATGCACTTTAAATTTTATGCCCTTTCCTAAAAGTCAAAGTATTGAATGTTTTTAGAACCATCACCACCTTCATACAGTATACAAATGGGAAAAAAAAAAAAAAAAAAAAAATCCTGAGAATGTTGGCCACCTAGAAGGCAGGGAAGAAGGAAAGTTCTTTAGCATCCATGTTTCATTCATTCACAAGGTACTCATTATTCTGCTGCTGGAGCATGATGGCCTCACGGACAAGCTGGTGCACGTGTTTATTTCCCTGTGTCTGGGCAGCACTTACTAGTCTGCAGCCAGGCCCGGGCTTAGGGATGCTACTCTTTGCTCTCGGGTGTGGTCTGTGAATGGCTTCTCTACTCCCTGTATCTCAGAGTCCACAGTGCAGAGGAGCTGCGGGTGGCGATTTGAAAACATCTAGCAGAGGAAAGGTTTTTCACTGATTCACAAAGATTACACACAAACTGCATTGATCATTTCGAGTATAGACAGTAAAGTGTGGTCATCCTTGCTCAAAGAACTCTGTGTTGCAAAAATCATGTTCTATGCACCTCTGTGCCTATGACAATTAAATTTGGCAAAGTGAGTTTATTTTAGGGGCTCCAAAATCACTGCAGATGGTGACTGCAGCCATGAAATTAAAAGACGCTTACTCCTTGGAAGGAAAGTTATGACCAACCAAGATAGCATATTGAAAAGCAGAGATATTACTTTGCCAACAAAGGTCCGTCTAGTCAAGGCTAGACGGTTTTTCCAGTGGTCATGTATGGACGTGAGAGCTGGACTGTGAAGAAAGCTGAGCGCCGAAGAATTGATGCTTTTGAACTGTGGTGTTGGAGGAGACTCTTGAGAGTCCCTTGGACTGCAAGGAGATCCAACCAGTCCATTCTGAAGGAGATCAGCCCTGGGATTTCTTTGGAAGGAATGATGCTAAAGCTGAAACTCCAGTACTTTGGCCACCTCATGCGAAGAGTTGACTCACTGGAAAAGACTCTGATGCTGGGAGGGATTGGGGGCAGGAGGAGAAGGGGACGACAGGGGATGAGATGGCTGGATGGCATCACTGACTTGATGGATGTGAGTCTGAGTGAACTCTGGGAGTTGGTGATGGACAGGGAGGCCTGGTGTGCTGCAATTCATGGGGTCGCAAAGAGTCCAACACGACTGAGTGACTGAACTGAATGATTAATAAAGTTAATTATAGGATCTAGCTCATGCAAGAAGACTTAATTTTAATTATGATTCTCTAATATGTCAATGCAGATATTGAGCTAGAACCAACTCTTCCTTGATTTTCATAGCACCTTATTTATGATTCACCTAAAATCCATGAAAATAAAAATACTGATGGAGAGCAGTATAATCTTGATTCCACATAAGGTGGATTAAGATGCTTTAACATATACTAGAGTAAACTAAATGTATGTGGCAAAAGTATACTATTTTTCCACGTGCTCCAAAGATATCTTAGTCACAGTTTCTTACCTTTGAGGGAGGGTTTCGGACTGAAGCTGGAGGTTCTGGAAGCCTGAGGAGTGAAAAATAAAAATCAGAGTCATGGTTTTTCATAGACAAGCAAACAGAATGACCAGGCCAACTTAAGACTTAGTAAGTCCTGATTTCATCTAATAGTCTCACCTCCATATATCTTACTGTTCGATCACCTCATTATAAAGAGTGAAATTTTTCTAAGTGAAAAAATGTGCATTTAGCTACTTAATTCTCTGTACTGGAATTCTGAGTTAAAAAATAAAATTCAAAGTCACTGGTTGCAATGGAATTGCTTTCCTTTAGTCTCTATAAATGTATTTTGGTATGTATTTTTTCACCATAAATGGTGAATCTAGCATATACTTAAAAGTGAAAATTATTCTGTTGACAAGAAGTCACAGGAACTTTACTTTTCTATTAAAGAAAAGTTTAACTGACACATCCTTCTCTCAAGTCTTTAACTGAAACTTTAAAATTTCAGCAGAAAAGAATCTAAAAAAATAATGGAATACAAAGATATAAAGTCTCTAACAAGATAAGCAGGTACAAAGAGACTCAGGAAAATAATAAACAGAAGGGTATCTTTATCAATTCAGAGCAAGCTTTCAACATACTATATTATACTACAGAAACCAGTTTCTACTAATTGTTCTTTAAGTAGGACCAAAAATACAATTTGCTAAAAATGCAACCATAGCTATTAAAAACTCATTTTATTTCCACGTATCAGAGGAGAAAATTATTCTAAGAATCAGGAAAAGCTATTAGATCATCACATATATGAAATTTTAACAGTGGTTGCTAAAATATAGGAAAAAACATATCTTTTTCAGCCTAAAGTAGAGTTTCAAGTGCTGGGCATAATAAAAATACATAGTGAACAGCTAATGATTATAATAATAAAATAATAAAAATGGTACACAACCTTTAAATGTAACTTTCAAAAATATTTTACTCTGCTATCTACTCTTTCCGTCCCATGAATCAAATTAGTTAAGTCTGGCTGGGGATAAAATTTTAACACAATTTATGCTCTAACATTATAACAACTCCTAATTCTAATTGTAACACTCAGGGGTTCTTGGAACCAGTATCCATTAAATTAATTTGTTCCAATCAAAAAACTGTCCATTAAAAATCACCTCCAAACCATAGAGTCTGTGACGCAACTCAAGAATAACCTCTTATCAGAAAAAGTGATACGACAAGCCATACTTGCTTGTGCACTCTGTCGTGTCTGATTCTTTGAGACTCCATGGACTGTAGCCCGCCAGGCTCCTCTGTCCATGGGATTTTCCAGGCAAGAATACTGGACTAGGCTGCTATTTCCTCCTCCAGGGGATCTTCCCAGGGATCGAACCCACGTCTCCTGTGGCTCCTGCATTGGCAGGCACATTCTTTACCACTTGAGTCATCTGGGAAACCTTATATAAGCCATAATGAAACCCTATTTCTAGGAAACCAAGCACAATTATGCTTAATTACGACTAAAGATGGACCATACTTACTTTAAATATTTAGATAAGTCATCACTTAATTGTTTAGGGATGTAATCAGATATCAGACCATGGGCATAACGAACATAATCCTCTGAAAGAAACAGAATGGAGAAAAAAATTTAGTAATAATTATGGTTGCTTCACAGTCAAACTGACTGGAGTTCAAATTCTGGCATTATCTAGCTTTGGAGAGGCACTTAAGCTTTTTGTGTGTGTGTGTCGGGATGCTCATATCCACCTGTCAGAGTGGTGGGGGGATATGATGTATGAGATATATACGATGACATTGAAGATATGATGAGATAATAAAGTATAATACAATATATGCCCACTAAATAACAGATAAAAATTCAGGGTTCTTCTCTTAGTTGAGGCCCTTGAATACAAATAAAGTTCAAACATCAGATGTAACAAGATGAAATAGTCATCTTTTCTAGGTTGGTTTCAATATAAAATAAACCTAATTACTGAATAATAATGAGTATGCTCATTTAAGAGAAATAATATACAATGTGTCTCTATTAAGCACTTGCTGAATGTTACATATTACCCCAAACTAATGGGATGAAGTTGCTCAGTCGTGTCCATCTCTTTGTAACTACATGGACTGTAGCCTACCAGGCTCCTCCGTCCGTGGGATTTTCCAGGCAAGGGTACTGGAGTGGGTTGCCATTGCCTTCTCCAGGGTATCTTCCTGACCCAGGGATTGAAGCCAGGTTTCCCACATTGCAGGAAGACTTCACCGTCTGAGCCACCAGAGAATCCTAAACTAATAAAACGCCTTAAAAATGTAAAAAACAAAACTCAACAGAGTGTATAATCATGACGTCTACAGCATCTGGATTTTCAGTACTAAAATGAAGCTCTGGTATCAATTAGATACAGTTACAAAAGAGAAAATCTGTTTTAAAGCCCTCTTCCTCAATTTAGTCTTTTTTTTGTAGACTACTAGGGGATAATCACACTCAATAGATGGGATAATCACAAGGGGATATAAACTACCAAAAGCACTATCTCAGGCTTGCTGCTGGGATATTCATTTCCATCTTTTTTCCCTTTTCTACATTTGACATCAGGATAACAACCTGCCTCAGTATTATCAACAGTTAGAAAGGGACTGCTGCCTGGATGCCCTGATCTCAAAGTCTTTAGGAAGAGACTTTCACTGCCAGCACTGAGAACTGAAAGTTATCACTGGACCCTTCTTTTTTAAAAAATTAATTAATTTTTTTTTATTGAAGGATAATTGTTTTACAGACTTTTGCTGTTTTCTGTCAAACCTCAACATGAACCAGCCATAAGTACACATATGTCCCCTCCCTGTTGAACCTCCCTCCCATATCCCGCCCTATCCCACCCCTCTAGATTGATACAGAGCCCCTGTTTGAATTTTCCGAGTCATACAGCAAATAAGAAGGCCAACATATCTGTTTGCTTCCTCTGGCACATATCAAGCTAAAGGTCTAAAAAGGCGAGAATGTAAAGAGTATAAAGCTTACTTTATGGCTGGAACACTAAATGGCAATATAGCGAAGCCCAGACTCTTAGATGTAGATATTCGTTTGGTAAAAACACCAGACTCAGAGTAGACAACCTGGTCTGCTAGCTAGGATGGGTGACCCTGAGTAAGTGATCTACTTCTCGGAGACCACAGTTTTTCATTTTTAAGATGAGAACATCTGTCTAAACAACCACTAACATCTCTTCTCCTGCTTTACTGAAAATCTTTGGTTTTATGTATCCATCCATCACCCATGATCTATCCATCTATCCGGCCAGCCAGCCATTTGACTCAGTCTCTCTCTCCTTCTGTTAAGCCTATCAGAGACACTGACAGCTAGTTAATTCAGATGCCAAGGGCAGTCCACCACTCCCAGAATGGCGGGAGCCAGCCATCATGTGTGTGTGTAAGGTACTGTGAGGTGGATCTCTGCGCATCAAAGACTGCCTGAATCACAGCCAATCACCAACAGGCTGCTTGGTATTTGTTTTGTAAATGACGAAACTCAGATGTTTTGGAATCATATATTTAGAACAGGGGAACACTGAATTAGAGTTTAAAGTCAGGAGAATTACTGTCCTACCATTTCAGAAAGTAAATTGTATCAGATAGCTTTTGTTATTCAACTATACATATAAAGGTAAGAGGACACTACAATGAGAAAGGCAAAAGAATGTATCTTAAAGAATTAATTGTCCAGTGAATAAATTTCATCTAAAATCACAATATTGAGACCTACAGTAGGACTTATGCTTCTGGAGAGAAAGATGCAAACAGATAAGCTCTGGAAATCCTTGCCCCCAAGAACAGTACAACAAAAAGGTTATGAGTGTGGGCTTAAGTGCCGGGCGAGCTCCATCAGTAGTTCAGCTCTGCCGTTTACTAGCTGTGTGACTCGGTACACGGCCTCCAAAGTCGCTGTAAAATGAAACTTGGAGGGGGGCTCAGATGAGCTAGTATGTGCACGCTGGCAACTTAGTAAAAGGCGTGGCACGCTACACACCCTCAATAAAGGATAACAAGGGTCGTTATTACTATTAGTGCAAGATATAGATTTTGTGAATGAATGACTTAAGTATCAATTAGTGATAGAATTGATCTACAGCACAAGTACTACTTGGTTTTGAAATAAAATGCACACCTGCCGTGAGATCCAAGAGAACACATTGGCAAGAATGTGAAGTTTCTGAGACATTAAGGTTTTTAAATCCTAAGATGGGCATTTACACATTGGCGACTTACTCCAGACAAAACAAACAAAACAAAACAAAAAATGATTCGCTTACCGTCCTTGTCACTGGAGACCTGGCCCCCAGAGAAAAATGCAGTAGACTGTACCCGGGCACTGACATTTACCTTATTGGTTTTTAATGCTGCCATAGTCTGATTAACCTATGAAATAACCAAAGGGAAATATCAGGATATTTTCAACTAACTTTAGACACCCTGACTTTTCAGACTTTCTAAACCCATGATTCCAATCCATTTAAGGTCCAGGAAGAAGTAGTACGGATCTAGATGTATCTTCAGAAGATAAGAGATGGCTTCATATTTGGAGACGGGTGAGGGGTAGTGACTACGCTGCAGGATGAGCTCAGTATGTGGGCTTCCTAAGGCCTACACCGTGCGAGAGCACGGACTCTGGAGGCAGGCGGCTTGGGTCTGCTGTGACCACGGACTGCTTACTGAACCTCTCTGTGCCTCCACCTGTGAAAGGGAAAGAAAGATAGCACCGATCTCACAGGACTGCTGTGAGGACTAAATGAGTTAATGGATGTTAGGCCCTTAGGACAGAACACGGCACAAAACTTGTGTTTTATGATTTTCTAAGGAGAATAAATAATATAAATTTCTCACTTTCTAGGAATTTAAGAAAGGAAACACAATAAATATAAACTTCACCTCATTATTTCATATCATTATCATTTGCTAAGAGCAAAAACTAAATGCCCAGTTTCTGCTCAGCACTTCTCATTCTTCATCTACACAGAATCCCACAAATGCAAAGACTACTGATGATGCAAATGAAGAGTGAAACACACGCACTTTTTAAACCTTTTCCCTACTTCGCCCAAACGAGCCTGATTAATACTGCAAGGCTCATTTCCATGTTCCCAGGCTCCCAATGTGCCCATTAACATGATGTGACAATCATGTTTTTCATATAGAAGACAGAAGAGAATCTTAGGAATCACTGCTAGAACTGATATCCACAAAACTTGCAAAAACTTTGTCATCCACAGATCTGGTCTGGTGAGATTCCTTATCACTGTGAAAGTAAGCGATGGCTTTTTGTTTCTTCACTATATGCACAGTAAGAAATACTCAGCAACCGAATACCCCAAAACATATATAAATATGTTATAGTCATACTTAACACTTGCCCTTATCTTGTGCTTTTTTTAAAACAATATAAGAATATATATTTGATTATACGGAATAATCTCAGTTTTTTCTTTTGCAAATTCTTTTCCATTATGGTTCATCACAGGATATTGAATAGTTTCCTGCACTATACAGCGGGACCTTATTGTTTATCCATTCTATATATACCACTTTGCATCTGGTAATCCCAATTCTCAATCCAACTTTCCTTTTAATTCATCCTCATCTATCCTAGCCCATTCTATTCCATTCCATTCCAAGAGAAATACTGGTTGTGATCCACTAAATTGATTGGGAGAACACTGCAAGAGATCTTATATTGAGTTTAATTCTTAGGATCACCAAGACACAGGGCTTGCCTGCGAGAAGACCCATCTTCAGCATCTAGACGCTAAACCCGAACCCCGTCTGCCTGGCCCCTGCAGGTCGTGTGTGAGCAACGTCAACTTCTGTGATGCCTGCAGGACCCACAGAGAGTACACGTGGCCCTGCTGTTACCTGGCTTGGAAGACTCAAGTCTACACCAGCAACTAGCAAGGACTTCTTCATTCAGTGGTGAGGGTCACAGGGAAATGGGAACAAGCACGTCAAGCTAAGTCCAGAGCCGCCTGAGTTAGGAAAAGTGCAAAGTCAAAGATTCTTCTTGCACTTGGCAGATTTTTGTACAGCTTCTCTCTTGTAGGTGGACTTTCAAGATGGTTTTTGGGGTCAGGCTTACTACCTTCTCTCTTAACATTTCTAAAAAGGAACATTAAACTCTTTCTGCCACAAGGCACTGAGAGGTACTGTACCTTTTTTTCTAGCCATTTTAATGTCTTCTCTTTGCTGTACTTGTAATATTTCTTCTTGTCTACTTCTGGATTAAAAGAAAAAAAAAAAGACAGTGCAGTAGGTTAAGCAAAAAATAAACTCATAAAGCTATTTCATATACAAGATAACAGTTTAAAAATTTCAAGGAATTCTCTGGTGGTCCAGTGGTGAGGACTCCGTGCTTTCATTGTGAGGGCCCTGGTTCAATCCCCAGTTGGGGAAGTTAAGATTCCACAAGTTGCAAGGTGCAGCCAAAAAATAAATAACATTTTATATACTTGAAAAACTCAATTAATAACCCTGAGAGCATTCTTGAGACACTGGGAAAAAAAAAATTCCTAAACAGAACTGGGACATCTTAGGTTTCACCAAATATTAAATGAGTGAGAATTTAAGAAAATTATCAAATTATACAAATAGTTCTCATCACAAGGAGAAATTTTTTTCTCTTCATTGTATCTATATGAGATGGTGGATGTTAACTAAATCTACTGTGATAGTCATTTCAAAATACAAGTAAATCGAACTATCATTCTGTACAATATAAACCTACACAGTGACATATGTCAATTATTTCTCAATAAAACTGAAAACAACTGTACCAACAAATCTGGAGGAAAGGTAATTTTTTAACTGAATATAATTGATGTACAATATAGTACTGGTTTCAGGTAGAGTGATTTGATATTTACACATACTCTGAAATGGTCACCACAGTAAATCTAGTTATTGTCTGAAAAGGTCATTTTTAAAACTCAGCAAATTAACACACCAAGCCATCTTCATTTTTCTGAATAATTTTAAGATCACCCCAATGTTCTCAAATGAAAGACTTCTTTTCTAAAATAAAAATGGAAATCCCAAGAGAGAAAATTGAAGCTAAATGCAGGTGCCTAAGAAGTTCATTGCATACATTCAGGAAAAGAACTGTGTTAACTACTTAGAACTGTGCTGGTGGGACTGGTGGAGAAAGAAGAAGAGATTTATCTTTTAATGTATTACCAATATAGCCATAGCTATTTCAGGGGAATTTAGATTTATGATAGGCTCAATTTGGCCCTTTATGGGGATAAAAGTTTCATCTCCTATAAATTATACTTCCTCTTCTCACAATCCAGCTAGCTTTATGTAATCTAACGGCTTAATGTCACGTATAGCATATATATGGTATATGACATTAAGCTGTTATTTCCTTGGTAACACCTCATTCACGGGGTTTCTTGCTTTCTGTGCAATCAGCAGGGGCAGCTCTTCCCTCCCGCCTCCACGCAGGAGTTAGCTGCAAGAGCACTGGGATTCCTAAGGCCAGATGCAAGCTCGCCTTTCTCTTTCCTCCGTAATCATGGTGGGAAATGGAAACTGCTTACTCAGGGGTGGTTTTCTGCAGACGGTTAAACTGCTGGAGTTTCAGTAAGACGGTTTGTACGGGGAGGGGCTGGCCTGAGCCAGCTCTCACTGTGTCCTCCCCATCTCAGCCTGCGGGCACTAACTAGAAGGCAGAGAGTCGGGGCTGGCCCTTTGCACCCGTGTCCGCAGGATGTGTCACCGGAATAACGAAACGGCCTGCTGGGGAACCAAGGCATGTGAGACTAGACTCAGCCTCCCTGGAGCTGATGCACTATTTCTTTGTACAAAAGGAGGGCCGCTTCTAAGAGCACACAGCCACCACTCAGAACATGTGTGCTGCTGAGTCTCAGACCTTCCGACTGTTGCCTGAGGCAATCTCCCTAGAGGCTCCCATCCGCGAATCCCACCTTGACTCTGCCGCTCGCTTGTCTCTGCCTCCAAATTTCGTGAAAGGATGATCTACAACCTGCCACAGTTTTCCTTCCTCTTGCTCACGGTCTGAGCCCCTTGCAGGCCCCTTCGCTCTGGAAATGCTGGTTCAGAAGAGGAGACCAGGCTCTGAGCTGTACTGCTGGGGCTCCTACACCCCCAGTGCGTGACGTCACCTTGGGAAGTCACCTATCAAATGAGGGCATGGCACAACATCTGGCACACAGCAAGTACTTCATATTATTTAAGAAAAAATGAAATAACTCATTAGTGATAATAACATCACATCTTCAGGCCTGTGCCAAGTTCTTCACACATGTTTTCTCACTGAATGCTCAGAATGAATCTCAGGTGGAGACTACTATTTGTCTCCACCTTAAAAAACTAGGTTTGAGTGAAGTTAAAATAAATTGTCCAAAGTCACTGAGCTGGTAAACAGGAGCACTGGATTCCTTCTCAACCTGGATGGTGTCTGAGAAGCCATGGATTTGGTGGTGTTCATTGCGACCTTATGGACTACAGACTGCCAGGCTCCTCTGTCCATGGGATTCTCCAGGCAACAACACTGGAGTGGGTTGCCATGCCCTCCTCCAGGGGATCTTTCCAACCCAGGGATCAAACCCATGTCTCTTACACCTCTTGCATTGGCAGGTGGGTTCTTTGCCACTAGAGTCACCTGGAAAGCCCGGATATCATTTTATTAGTGTGTTAAGAAGTCTTTATACATTTGGAATACACACACACACACACACACACACACATATACACACACACACACTATCAGATATTTGTCATGTAAATATTTTCTTTCAACTGTAGTTTGTCTTTTTTTTCTTAATGGTATCTTTCAGAAAACAGGAGATATTAATTTTAATGAAGTGTAATCTATCATTTTTTTTAATGGTTAGTGGCTTTTGTGTTCTATGAAATCTTTGCCTATCCTCAGGGTCACAAAGGTTTTCTTCTATGGCTTTTTCTAAAAATTTAGTAGTTTTCATTTTTTGCATTTAAGTTATTAATCCATTTCAAGTTAATTTTTCTGTATGATTCTGAGGTAAGAGTCAATGTTGTTTTTCACACGGATATCCAATTTTTCCAGGTCATATGTTGAAAAGATTATCTTTTCTCTCGTTGAGTTGTCTTGACACCACTGAAAAAAACAATTGGCTACATAAATGTCGGTCCACTTCTGTTCTCTCTATTTGGTTCCATTTAACTATCTCTCTATCCTGTACCAATGCCATACTTTCTTATCTGTTGTAGTTTTACAGTAAGTCTCGAAATCAGGTTGTATAAATTTTCCAACTTGTTCTTCTTTTTCAAAATTGTTTTGACTACTACAGATTCTCTGCACAGTTTTATAAATTCTAGAATCAGCTTATCGATTTTTACCAAAAAAAAAAAAAAAAAAAGCCTGAGAGGCATTGCATTATATCTATAGATGACTTTGGAGAAGATGGACATCTTAACAATACTGAGTCTTCCAACTCATGAACATGGTATCTCTCTCTATTTATTTAATTCTTTTATTTCTCTTTGCAATGTTTTACATTGTTCAGTGTACTGGTCTTACATATATTGTGCTACCTTTATCCCTACAACCTCATGATTTTTTAATATTACAAATGGCATGCTTTTATTCCACTGTCCAATTGTTCACTCCTAATATACAGAAACAGCATTGATTTTTGTATATTGACCTTATATCCTGGGAACTTGATTATTGGTTCCAGTGATTTTGGTTTTGGTAAATTCTTTTGCGCTTTTTATATACATGACCCATACTGTTGATGTAAAAAGACAATTCACTATTTACTTTCTAAGCTGTATACCTTTAATTTTGTTCTTATCTTTTTTTTTTTTTTTTAAATAAATCTGACATCAGTAAGTTTTATTCAACCACTGGACTTAGACTCTGTACACAAGCAATGCGGTATCCCTGCACTCTTACTGGTCCTGCACTTTCCTTTGGGTTTGGGGAGGAAGAGGGGGAGGGATGGTCTACTTGCTTCTGTCCCTCTTCTCCCTCCCCTTGACCCTGTCATCTCTGAAGTCCCTCTCTCTCTCCCAGTCACCTTCTGGCCATGCCCTGGCTGGTTCTCTCTCCTGCCACCTTTTTTCCCGACCCCTGTCATGGTGGTCCCTCATCCTGGAGTCCCAGTGTCTTTCTCAGGACCGAGACCGCTCCCTCCTCTCCCTCTTCCCCTCTCGGAACTGGTTATTTTTCACAACTGGCAGGTTAATGGGTTTGCGAAAAGGCCGATCTCGCCCCCCAAATCTCAGCTGCCCAGATTCCTTCTTCCCACCCAGACCTCCTCCGAGTCGCCGAGGAATCCACCCTTTGAGAGTCCTCTCCAGCTCATAGTCCACAAATATTTCGTGCTGGTCAATGACCAGGCCGTCAGCATCCCGGTAAGCTTTGAGCAGAGAACGCTCGTCTTTGTATTCAATGAAGGCGTAGCCCTTCGAAAAGCCTGTGACCAAGTCCCTCACTAGCCGAAGCCGCCGGATGTCCCCGTAGCGGGAAAACACTTCCTTTAACTTCTCCTCTTTGGTCTGCAGGTTTAGTCTCGCCACAAACAGGGTGAGGAGGGGGTCCCCTGTGACGCCTTTGTTGGGGGTGTATCGTGCCAGCATCGCCCTCCAGACAGCGCGATCGTGTGGGTCTTCGTCAGTGCCATCAATGCTGCCAGCTTTGAGTGGGTCATACTCCTTGGCAATGGGCATCCAATCATTCATGTTCTTTCAGAAACTTTAAAACAGTCCTAGGAAAACCAGCCTGGGAACTTCTATGGAAAAGGGGGTTTTAAGAAACTCTTTACATGTGGTCCAGTGGTTAGGACTGCCAGGGCAGGGGTTCAATCCCTGGTCGGGGAACTAAGATCCTCCCTCAGCAAAGCTCGGTCTTCCTTTCCCACCGAGGCCTGCCCCGAGCTCATCGCGACGGAAGATTCTTCTTCTTAGACCGACCGGACCTTAACATCTGAAGCAGCAGATTCGTCCTGTTCTTATCTTATCAAAACTGCTAGGACGTCCACTACATTGGTGAGTAGATGTGGAGAGGACTGACATCCTTATCTTGTACCAATCTTAGGGAAAAAGTGCGTTCAGTCTTTCACAATGAAGTATGATATTAGCTTAGGTTTATCATGGATGTCCTTTAAAAGAATGAGGAGGTTCCTTTCTATCTCTAATTTGCTGAGAATTTATATAATGACTGAATTTTGTTAAGGGTTTTTCCTACATCTATTGAGATGATCATACAATTTTTTTGTTATGCATAAATATGGTGAATCATACTGATTGATTTTCTAACATTCAACCAACTCTGCATTCCTATGATAAACCTCACTTGATTATAACATACTGTCCTTTTTACACAGTTAATTTGCTATATTTTAAAAGTATGTTTCAGTCTATGATCATAAAGAATACTAAATTGTAGTTTTCTTTTTGCCACTCTGATTTCATAAAATTAGTTGGGAAATATGCCTTTCTCATTTAATTTCTAAAATAATCTAAGTATCATTATTTCTTTGAGTATTATTTTTTCCTTCAAGTATGGTAGAATTCACCTAATGAAGCCAGGTGGGCCTAGAGTTTTTTTTTCTAAGAAGTTTTTAAACTGCAAATTTATTTTGAATTAAACATTCCCTGGACAAGAAGATCACTAAGAAATATCCAACTTGAATACCCCAAAAAAGCTATACAAGGACCAAGTGCATAAACTATCACTTAATTTTAAAATTTACCTATTTTGATAAGCAAAGTGGTTTAAAAATTCATTTAAAAATTCATTAAATTCATGAAGGCCACAGATTACCCACGATTATGAAAAATACCACAACATGTTCTGTCAGTTCAGTTCAGTCACTCAGTTGTGTCTGACTCTTTGGGACCCCATGGACTGCAGCACACCAGGCCTCCCTGTCCATCACCAACTCCTGGAGCTTACTCAAACTCATGTCCCTCAAGTTAGTGATACCATCCAACCATCTCATCCTCTGTCGTCCCCTTCTCCTCCCGCCTGCAATCTTTCCCAGCATCAGGGTCTTTTTCAATGAGTCAGTTCTTTGCATCAGGTGATCAAAGTATTGGAGCTTCAGCTTCAGCGTCAGTCCCTCCAATGAGTATTCAGGACTGAATTCCTTTAGGATGGACTGGCTGTATCTCCTTATAGTCCAAGGGACTCTCAAGAGTCTTCTCCAATACCACAGTTCAAAAGCATCAATTCTTCAGCGCCCAGCCTTCTTTATAGTCCAACACTCACATCCATACATGACTTCTGGAAAAACCATAGCTTTGACTAGACAGACACTTGTTGGCAAAGTAATGTTTCTGCTTTTTAATATGCTCTCTAAGTTGATCACGGATTTCCTTCAAAGGAGCAAGAGTCTTTTAATTTCATGGCTTCAGTCACCATCTGCAGTGATTTTGGAGCCCCCCAAAATAAAGTCTGTCACTGTTTCCATTGTTTTACCATCTATTTGCCATGAAGTGACTGGACTGAATGCCACGATCTTAGTTTACTAAGAAACTTTCTCACTCTCCTCTTTCACTTTCATCAAGAGGCTCTTTAGTTCTTCTTTACTTTCTGCCACAAGGGTGGTGTCATCTGCATATCTGAGGTTATGGATATTTCTCCCAGCAATCTTGATTCCATCTTGTACTTTATCCAGCCCGGTATTTCGCATGATGTACTCTGCATATTAAATTAAATAAGCAGGGTGACAATATGCAGCCTGGATGTACTCCTTTCCCGATTTGGAACCAGTCTGTTGTTCCATGTCCAGTTCGAACTGTTGCTTCTTGACCTGCATATAGATTTCTCAGGAGACAGGTCAGGTGGTCTGGTATTCCCATCTCTTGAAGAATTTTCCACAGTTTGTTGTGATCCATGTAGTCAAAGGCTTTGGCATAGTCAATAAAACAGAAGTAGATGTTTTTCTGGAACTCTCTTGCTTTTTCAATGATTCAACAGATGTTGGCAATTTGATCTCTGGTTCCTCTGCCTTTTCTAAAACCAGCTTGAACATCTGGAAGTTCATGGTTCACATACTGTTGAAGCCTGGCTTGAAGAATTTTGAGCATTACTTTGCTAGCACGTGAGATGAGTACAATTGTGCGGTAGTTTGAACATTCTTTGGCATTGCCTTTCTTTGGGATGGGAATGAAAACTGACCTTTTCCAGTCCTGTGGCCACTGCTGAGTTTCCCAAATTTGCTGGCATATTGAGTGCAGCACTTTCACAGCATCATCTTTCAGGATTTGAAATAGCTCAACTGGAATTCCATCACCTCCACTAGCTTTGTTTGTAGTTATGTTTCCTAAGGACCACTTGACTTCGCATTCCAAGGTGTCTGGCTCTAGGTGAGTGATCACACCATCGTGGTTATCTGGGTCATGGAGATCTTTTTTGTGTAGTTCTTCTGTGTATTCTTGCCACTTCTTCTTATTATCTTCGGCTTCTATTCTATTGTATCCTAAACTTAATATTTGCAAGAGTTTGTGAGTTAGATAACATGTAGATATGCTGGAAAGGTTTCTTTCCCTAATGTATCTGTTGCCTGTAAAACTGGTCTTGAACATCTGGAAAGACTGGGCTTACAAAATAAAGATGGAATAAAAAGGAGTCCACAATCAAATAACATGTTCAGCAATTGGGTAATCGGTTCTCAAACTTGAATTTCCCTGATGTATTGTTGAACAAACTGCCTGGAGCACATTTTCACATCTACTTTCTGAATGTTTTCCACAACTGAGAAACTCATATGGTCTCTTTTTTTTTCTCTTGCCTCCTGGGAATAGAAACTTGGCAATGGTGCTTGGGGTATTTTAATCAGGTAAGTTTTCCTGGCTCTTCCTGTTAATCATATCTGACAACGCAGAGCAGCTTTTGCTTGCAATATGAAACAGAGCATTACACTCAAGACGAAGTTCATAACCCTTTATTAGTCCTTTCCCCTGTCAACTCTCCACTGAATGGGAGCTTTTTTGGCAAGAAACATGCTGAGCCCCAGAGCTAGCAGAGACACATCATTTCCTTCACTAAAAAAGTGAACAGTGCTAACTAAAGCCACCACCATCACCATTCAGGATACAAGCAACTGGGCTGGGTTTATCCAGTGGGGAGAAGGCAAGGGGTGAAGGTTCTCATAAACGTAGCAGGCTTAAGTGTTAGTTGCTCAGTTCATGTCTGACTTTTTGCAACTCATGACTGTTGCTCACCAGGCTCCTCTGTCGGCAGAATTCTCCAGGCAAGAATACTGGAGTGGATTGCAATTCCCTCCTCTAGGGGATCTTCCCAACTCAGGGACTGAACCCAGATTTCCTGCATTGCAGGCAGATTCTTTACCGTCTGAGCCACCAGGCAAGTCGGACACAACTGGGCCATTAACATCTTCATTTTCAGACATTTTTATTATTGTCTGATTATCCCCATTCTCCTACTTAAACCACTTGACTATATAGTCATCAATGGACCATCAAACAAGTGTGTACTGGTCATTTACTACATGTGTGCGTGCATGCTCAGTTGCTCAGCTGTGTCAGACTCTTTGTCATCCCATGGACTGTAGCCTTCCAAGCTCCTCTGTACATGGAATTCTCCAGGTAAGGATCCTGGAATGAGTTGCCATGTCCTTCTCTAACAGATCTGCCCAACCCAGGGACTGAACCCAGGTCTCCTGAACTACAGACAGATTCTTTACCATCTGAGCCACCTGGGAAGCCCCACTTACTGTATACCTAGTACTTAAACATCAGGAAAGAATTTAAAATCTCTAGTTAGAAGCCTTAATGATACTAACATTTACTGTGCACCCAGCACTCTCTGGGCACTGATTTACTTGTATTATTTCATTTAATTCCTGAAGTATCTCTTTGTGGTAGAAACTATTAATTGCAATACTTAAATAATGTTCATATGCTGGTCATTAGAGATCTCAACACTCTAAAGCTAAGAGAAGGAAAGCTTCATTTTATGACTTAGAACAATTTTTCAGGGTACTAATTATAATGTATAGCAGAACATGAGGAGTACTCTTAACCCTTCAAACCCTTCATCTGGCATATCACGGATGCTGAAAAGTTGGAATGATTTGCTCAAAACTATGTAGCAAATGCTTTTTAAATTTTTCTTGTAGGCCATCAGATCCTGTAATCAGATTACCAGGTTTTTCCTAAAGAAATTCTTTCCCTGAGATTTAAAGCAAACATAACAACATATTAACAGTGGTTGATAATTGGGGTTGGGGACAAACAATATTTGTAGTTTTTTACTCTGAGTTTTCCATTATTTTTAAATTTTTCAATAAAAAAAATTGCTTCACCTGACCATGTATTTTTGTTTTCAAAGCAGATATATCATCAACTTGTATACTGTGCATCCCCGCAGAACCCAGTTTTCACTTCCCTTACCCTCTACTGCTGTTGCCCTAACTTGTCATTTGTCTCCATCAGAGTCAAAGCAAAGTAAGAAAAAGACCAGTATTTTACTTATGAC
The DNA here is from genome assembly GCF_029378745.1 of Bos indicus. Taxonomy (NCBI): domain Eukaryota; kingdom Metazoa; phylum Chordata; class Mammalia; order Artiodactyla; family Bovidae; genus Bos; species Bos indicus. Next base: position 20,284,548 of record NC_091771.1, on the reverse strand, counting down.
TATCCCTAGAGCCTGGCTCTAGTGCTTAATATATGCTTCTTAGTAGGTGCTCAATAAATGTTTCCTGAATCAATAAAGGCATAGATTTTATGCAAGTTTTACAAATGGAAGCCCAAGGCAGAAAGCAGTTGAGGGACTTACGCAAAGTCACAGCCTCGTTCAAAGAACTGAACTAAAGCCCTAGCCTCGTGAACCCTGGCCCTGCAGGAGACAGGCCACCGTATTTCACTGTTCCAAACTGCGCAGGCTGAACAAGCAGTGCAGTAGAGGAAGAATACTGACAAACGGAAGGGAATCTGAACCAGAACTTTTCCTATAACCCACACGAATAAGCATCATCTTCTGCGGGCCTTCCAGCTTCTGTGTTCTCAGACAGACCGGCTAGCCTCCCCAGCAGCCATAAGCCTGACTTCACAGGCCACATGCTATACCTTTCTCCTCTGTCACGTGTTGAAGTAACTTCTCAAGTTCAGGAAGTTTCAGCAACAAGATGCAATCCGGGAACATGTCATCCATCACAACTTGATCCAGGGGCTGAAACTTCCCCTGAAAAGACTGTAAGTCAGTCAGGAGGCAAGCACTCCAGTCAACAGACTCATACATTATAAAAAAAAGAGAGAAAAAGATACATAATTTCATAGCTGGAACTGTAAACTAAGTTTCAAGCCATTTGTTCCACCTAAGAACTCCCTCTATGGGGACAAGCTCCAGAACTGACTCTCAGCTCCCTTTAGAAAGCTCTTGAAAGCACTAGGGATCCATTGACAAGTGGCAAGAAAGGCTTCAATTTAAATATTCTCTTTTTCCTAGATAGTAAGAATAATCCACAGGCTTCCCAAGTCTCACTGTCTTCAGATTCCTAGCTTAGTCTATTTTCTTCTATGATCACCCGAAGTGTTAAATATTTAACTACTTTAAAACAATGATTTACTTATATGTAATGAACTATGCAGTCATGACATAATCATTTCATAATAAACTAATGTTTCATTCTCCTTTTCTTTACCATGTACACACAAAAAGGTTCTGAAATAAGAAGTGTGTTTGAACATAAAGTCAGTAACAGCTGGGAGAGCTAGACAGAAGAATTATTTTTTACTGATCTTAAAATAAATTGTATTTTTTTAAAAAAATAGGTCACCATTTCAAAAGTGAATGAAAGTGAAAGTGCTAGTCACTTAATTGTGTCCAACTCTTTGTGATCCCCATGACTGTCACCCACCAGCTCCTCTGTCCATGGAATTCTCCAGGCAAGAATACTGGAGTGGGTTGCCATTTCCTTCTCCAGGGGATCTTCCTGACCCAGGGATTGAACCTGGATCTCTTGCACTGCAGGCAGTTTCTTTACCGTCTGAGCCACCAGGGAAGTCCCAAGTGAAAGTGTTAGTTGCTCAGTGGTATTTTTCTTAATTAAATAGAGACAGATCACATTTAAAATATAGAAGAGGAATATCTGGGTGCCTCATGGGCTATTTCAAGGGGCACTAAAAGTATTTGGGAAGAGACAGCAAAACAGTTTACAATGAAAGCCAATCACCACCATGAGCTTCATTCTGCATCTGCCAACCTGAGCCAGTCACAGCACCCCCAGAGCCTCCCAGAGGGCCACGGTGAGGATTAATTCACCAGTCAAGTCAGGTTCTTAATGGGAAACAGGGGAACAGTCCCCCGAAATGGGGTGAAGGCCTTTAAAGGTGCATCACCTCAGGCACTGATGCTGGTCAGTGGCTTCCTCCCTGCTGGTATACCCTAGAGAACACCAGGAGCGGAAGCCCCTGGAGTTGCCATCTTCTTCCCTGAACACTTCCAGGGCCTTCCTGGGGGTAACTAGAACCATTTCTGCTCCTCAGATATACATGGCTTACCACCCTCACTGCTCTCATGCCCTAATTATACTGGTTATCACAGCAGCCTCCAGATAAGGGAAAACATGATTAAACTAAGGAACAAAACTTCACTAAACCACACTAGAGAACAGAATGAAGATTCAGGAGAGGGGGAGAGTATGAGAAAACAAGAAAGCACAATTTCGAATTTTAAGTCAGTTTCATTACTCAGTGTTTATCGCAATTAAATTGATATAAATACAAAACAGGAGTTTTGGAAAATGGGTCTAAGTACTCAGTGAGAACCCATCAGCTCTTAAACTACCGGCAAACACACTGAGTGCAAAAAGAAGATGTGGCTAAGTGTTTGAATAACACTATTCCCTGATGTTGTTATTTCGAAGGTTTTCAAGCTGTGGTTGGAGGCCCCTGGGAGTCCCCAGAACCTTTGCAGGGGTCCACAAACTTCAAACTACTTTCATAATAATGCTATTATGCTGTCTGCATTTTCACTGTGTTGACATTTGCACTGATGACTCCAATGCAAAGGTGGGGAGAACTGCTGGCTTTTCAGCACCAGTCAAGGTGGTGCTGCCGAACTGTCCAGTGGTCACTGCGTTCTTCACTGCCATGGACAAGCAGTTATAAAAATGTCAGTTTACCTAAGGATTTCCTGGACCAAGCAGCAAAACAATTACTTTTATTTAAATCTTGACCCTGAGTGCAAGTCGGTTCAATGTTCTGTGTGATGAAAGTGAAGCATGGCTAAAGCACTTCTGCTGTCGCTGAGGCTCAAGGAAACACACTGTGGAACTGTCTGAGTTGTGAGCAGAGCTAGCTGCCCTTTACTCAGATTTTCCCCTGAAAACATCACTACGGACTATTGTTATTCAGACTTGAGTATCTGACAGAACATAAATGCAGTCAATCTGTCACTTAAAGGGAAAGACTAACAGTATTGTAGCCAATGAAAAAATTTGAACTTTAAAACAAAAATTAGAATTGCAGAGAATTTGTATCTGTCACTATGACATGCTTCCCAGCATTCAAAGAGTTTTCTAAAGAGATCACTCAGTTCAGTTCAGTCGCTCAGTTGTGCCCGACTCTCTGCGACCCCATGGACTGCAGCACACCAGGCCCCTCTGTCCATCACCAACTCCCAGAGTTTACTCAAACTCATGTCCATTGAGTCAGTGACGCCATCCAACCATCTCATCCTGTCATCCCCTTCTCCTCTAGCCTTCAATCTTTCCCAGCATCAGGGTCTTTTCCAATGAGTCAGTTCTTTGCATTAGGTAGCCAAAGGACTGGAGCTTCAGCTTCAACATCAGTCCTTCCAATGAAGATTCAGGACTGGTTTAATTCAGGATGGACTGGTTGGATCTCCTTGCTATCCAAGGGACTCTCAAGAGTCTTCTCCAACACCACAGTTCAGAAGCATTAATTCTTCAGTGCTCTGCTTTCTTTATAGTCCAACTCTCACATTCATACATGACAATTGGGAAAACCATGGCTTTGACTAGATGGACCTTTGTCGGCAAAGTAATGTCTCTGCTTTTTAATACACTGTCTAGGTTGGTCATGGCTTTTTTTCCAAGGAGCAAGCGTCTTTTAATTTCACGGCTGCAGTCACCATCTGCAGTGATTTTGGAGCCCAAAACAGTCCATCGCTGTTTCCCCATCTATTTGCCATGAAGGGATGGGAACAGTTGCCACGGTCTTAGTTTTTTGAACGCTGAGTTTTAAGCCAGTTTTTTCACTCTCCTCTTTCACTTTCGTCAAGAGGCTCTCCAGTTCCACCAGTAATATTAAATTAACAAAGGCGTGTGTGTGTGCACGCGTGCGTGTGTTCTGCTGACATTTGGAAGACCTGAAAAATTCAGTGAGACAGTATTTTCCAAATGGGCTTATGACTTTTATTTTGAAAATAAATAAATAAGTAAATAAGGCCATTTTTAAATTTCTCAGTCTTAATTTCTGATGTAGTCAATGAAACCGTACCGGCACTCAGTGGTGTCTGACTCTTTGTGACCCCATAAACTATAGCCCACCAGAGTGCTCTGTCCACGGAATTCTCCAGGCAAGAATATTGTAGCGGGTTGCTAATCCTTTTCCAGGGGGTCTTCCCAACCCAGGGATTGAACCTGGGTCTCCAGCACTGCGGGCAGATTCTTTACCATCTGAGCCCCCTGGGAAGCCCAATGTAGTCAATATTGATAGATAAAACACACAGGAACAAAAAGCTCTTTGGGATCCTTAATAATTGTCAAGTGTAAAGGTATCCTGGGACCAAAGTATTTCAGAACCTCTGTTTGGAACTATTACTATTAATAAACTCTGTCTTTATATTACAAAGGTAAATTTTATTGTCTGGGATTCCTTAAGTCTTGGCTATAGCTTCCCCATTAATGAGCTTTTTGCTGGACACACACTCCAGTGTATCTATTTCACAGTCTCTCAAAAAGAAGAAAATGAAAGACAATAAATCTACTTTCTGCTCTTAAGGATTGAGGTCTTAAACATCTGCACTGTATTCAAAAACGAATGAGGTTTTTGTTGTTAGGCTCTGTCAAACAGGGAAGGGAGGTAACACAGAGGGTGAGGCGGTTCTCAGAAGCCTCTGGTGAACCAGTCCAAGGCCACGGTGCAGTGTCCCAGGTCTGCCGACCAGTGCTCCCGTCTACACCGGCACACGCGAGGCAGGTGTACTACATCAACCAAGTTACACTCAACTGTGGGGAATCTGCACTGGGACCACTGTACGGAGAGAGAGGAGGTTAAACAAACAAAGCCAATCTATGCTATTTCCCCACTGTCAATACCTCAACCTGGGAAACTCACCTCTTTATCGGCCTTTATAAGGTAGTGGAGAAGCAGAAACAGAGGGTCCACAGGTGTGGCAAAGTGAAGAAGACCTCCTATAGATTAAAAAGAGAATTCAATGTTCTGGAAAGACAACTGAGTCATTTCATCTTAATCCTAATGTGGAAACCATCCACTGAAAAATATATGTGAAATTCCAAATTCAGAAGCTCCCCCTATTCAGGCCCAAGAATCTCTCAAAGACAGAATGTGGTCCCTGAGGTTCTACTCCAAAGAGCTTCAAACCCTGGTATAGAGAGGGAAGCTAAGACACTGAACTGGATCTTCAACTTTCCACTTCTTCTTCAGAAATCATTTTTAACAGAGGCCCTCCTCTCCCCACCTCCCATTCCTCCCCCCACCAAAATAGCAGGGTTGGGGGAAGAGAGACAGAATGTGAACCAGGCAAATATTAGGAAACCAGTGTAAGTCCATCTACAGAGCTGCAGTAAAATGTAATTTCCTGTGCTTTTGAGCACGAAGCCATGGGAAAGCGCTATTAGTCCCTCTGTACATGGCTCCTTCTATGTGCTCTGGGCTCACAGTCAATGACTCAAAGCTCAGAGGTTGTTACCCACCCCAGATTCTAACCATCCCCCAAAGAAAAAATGCAGGTGGGTAGGCATCTAACAAGACTGAACATAGGAAACTGGGATCTCTGCAGTTAGATGGGTGATGCTCACCAGGCTGAAAGGAAAAAAGGCAAATCAAACCAACTAGGCTGCCTAGACCTTACTTTTCTTTAGTCTATCACATCCCCTCCAAACATCCTGGAATCCTTCCATGGAAGTGACACAGAAGAGCAATAAACAATTCATTTATCTCCATACTTACTGATTTGGTTTCAGGAAACATGTACTGATTTTTATTCTCTAACACTGCAACCCAACTATACAGCCAAGAAATTCTAACCCTAAGTTATATACATGAATGCATTTCATAGTATGTTTAAAGAAAAAAATTAAGGACATAATTTTATATGATGACCCTGCTGCTGCTAAGTCGCTTCAGTCGTGTCCGACTCTGTGAGACCCCAGAGACGGCAGCCCACCAGGCTCCCCTGTCCCTGGGATTCTCCAGGCAAGAACACTGGAGTGAGTTGCCATTTCCTTCTCCAATGCGTGAAAGTGAAAAGTGAAAGTGAAGTCGCTGAGTCCTGTACAACTCCTAGAGACCCCACGGACTGCAGCCTACCAGGCTCCTCCATCCATGGGATTTTCCAGGCAAGAGTACTAGTTAATGATTTTTTTTTAAAGTAGAAGGAAGTTTATGAAAACAATCTATCAGAAGCTCTAAGCCCAGTTTGTATGAGACATCTATTATATTCAGAAATTAGAAACAGGTTTCTCAATCTGAAAATAATATCCTAGTGGCCATTCTTAAAAACAGCTCCTTCTTCAAGTTTATGTTTAAAAAGAAGACTATGAAAAAAAAACAGTACCTTTGTTGAGAACCAAAAACTAAAAACAAAAAAACAAAAAAAACAAAGTCTATTAAAAAACAGCAGGTACCAACTCAGACAGTTCAGAAGAGGTGATCAGTCACTGCCTCTGAATGTTTTCCAGTTTCATCTGGATGTTACTGTGTCTATGCAGCCAAACCCAAAGGCAAGTATATTATACTAGAAGCTGGAACTCTCATGTATTATCAAATGAAAAACAATAAAAGGGAACAATAAAAAGGAATGTATACTTGGCATCTACCACAGTCTACCATTGCTTTTTCGCACCTGAAAACCACTTCAAATGTTCTCATGCACACAGGTATATGAAATTCACCGCCAGCAATAAACCCTTCTTCTGGATGCCTTACAAGAAAGGTCAAGAGGCCTTTCAACCTTAGCACTAGGTGGCGGCTTAGACACTCGACAGAAAGCAGGGGCTTAGGAAGCAACGGAACCAAGACAAAGGAACAGCGGGAACTGAGATGGCCTCAACCACCCCAGGACACCCCCCACCCCACCCAAGCAACAGAAAAAATGAGACAGCGGGAACTGAGATGGCCTCAACCATCCCAGGACACCTCCCCCCTCCACACCCCCGGCACCCCAGAACTGTCAGGGCTACATTTGGTATCCTGTCTCCTTCAGAGTCCACAATGACCCAAAACAAAGGAAAACAGAGAGAAACTGGGTGTTGGGTGTGTGTGTTGGGGGGTAGGGTGAAAGTGAGAGTCATTCAGTCTTGTCCGACTCTTTGTGACCCCTTGGACTATACAGTCCATAGAATTCTCCAGGCCAGAATACTGAAGTGGGTAGCCTTTCCTTTCTCCAGGGATCTTCCCAAACCAGGGATTGAACCCAGGTCTCCTGCACTGCAGGCGGATTCTTTACCAGCTGAGCCACAAGGGAAGCCCAGGGGATAGGGAGGGTGGGGGGTTGCAATGATAATTTATATGACAAAGCATTAAAAAATATCTTTGTTCTATTCTATTCTACTTTATCGATAGAAGCTATATCAGTATCCATTTGCAATGCAAATAAGATGTTAAAAAACTTGAAGAATCTCAAAAGTGGCTAAAAGAAGAGCAAAGAGTTTCAGTCAACTGTTCAGTGTATTCTCCATCAAAAGTCATCTTACTTCTGACTCAGGGTGTGAGTGTTTTAGGAGAAAAAAATCAGAGTTGTTATTAATAGCTAAAAATTTCCGGCCACCTACCTAAGACACAAAGTTGGTGACCTAAACTTGTTCAAACCATCTTTTCTTTCTCCTTGATCAAACCCTGCTCTGATGCCAGCAACAAAAAACCAACTCTGGACTAGACTCCAAGCCAGGCGGACTGACTCAGACTTCCATGCGTGAAGGATGGCAAAGTCAGTGTATGTGTTTAGTTAATGGAAATATATACACTAGTCACTTACCTGATTGAACTGATTCATTTATAAACCAAGAATGGTTTTTTTCCTTGAAAACTTTTATTTCAAACAGCTGCGGTAGACACATGTTGAACAAGTAAATGGTTCCTTCCCCTGTTAAGACAAATCTGTTTTTTATTTGTAAGTTTTCACACACACATACACATACTCAAAAGACTAATAGTTCTGAGGAATGTTCCTAATATGAACATAAACATACATATACAGTCTATACAAAGTTACTCCAAGGAAAGCTTGTAGCAATTACACACAAATGCTTGTTTCCCAGCTCTGTAATCCTCACTGAACTTAGACCAATAAATACAAAAGGACAAATCATTTATCTTAACGGCTCCAAAGCCTCTCATTGAGTCCTCCATCACTCCTAAGCCACCCAAACCCAAATGGCTCGGCCAGATGAACTGAGCTGGCCTGTCGGGGGTTGCAGCCTCCCACACCGAGGGATGAGACGGGGTCCGCACACCCTAGAGGGGTGGCCTCCGGGAGGAAGGCCAGGGCCCACGACTGCAGCACACTTTCAGCCATGAGGAGTGAGGAGAGCCACGTCAAACTAGATGAAAATTTCCCTTTCCTCAGAGTCCCCAAGAAAATGACCAGTAGAAGGGGTGAGGACTGCACACATCTGCGTGCATCCGAATGAATGCAGGAATTTCCTTCCAAACACAGCACAGTCAGGGCCCTGAATTAGAATCTATCTCGACCACATCTGGGCGCATGCCCTTGGGGAAGTGCAGCCACCCTTTCTGTGCCTGTTTGCACGCCTGTAACGTGGGAGCAATACTGAACTGCCTCACCAGAGATTTTTTTAAGGATTAAAAAGAGAATATGGACACGTAAAGCTCCTAGCACAGCACATAAGTTAGTGCTCAGCAAAGGTTAGCCTTTATCTTTCCATAGTCAGTAAAGCAAAGTGTTGTCCATGGACATTCAGAATTTTCCAGGAAGCCTGGCTTTTATTTGTATTTTACCTTTGTTAAATGTTTTACTGGCTAAGACGTCTCTTGCAAAAACACTTCACACCTCATCTTACATTTATACATATTAAGGAATTTCAAACAATATAGCTGACCGATTACATCCAATTTCGTTTTGAGGAAAAGGAAACTGGAATTTCTGCCTCTCTTGCTACTTCTATTTACAAACACGGCACCACCCGCTGATGTCTCTTGCTTTCACTATTCAGTATGACAGTCCCAAGAGGACGGCCTAATCTGCTAAATATCAGATAGCTATTTAAAACCTTGTAAAATGAAGAAGAACCCTATAAATCTTGTAAAATAAACTGACGGAAAAACAATTTCACAAAGATAAATAATGTCATCAATATCACCATATATTTAGTGTATTTTATACTTTTGCCTAAAAATGATAAGACAAAGGAAAATACACTGAGTGTAGAGTTAAAATTATTCCTGATAAAATGTGTATTTCCTCAAAATACAATGTTTTTTAATGAAAAAAAAAATCACCTTGACAGGAAATATATATATATATACTACTTTTTGGTCTGAACAAAATAAGGGAAGTACAGCTAAAAATGAAAGTATTCAAAACCTTGGCATGTCCAGTAAAAGCCTCCCCTGCCCCTTTTTTAAACTCAGGTTATTTATTTTACTTTATAACATGAGTATAAATGGAATCTTATATTGGATAACTACTTTAAGAAAAGCTGGCTTTAAAAGGCCAAGGAAAACTCATCTGTTTTCAGAGAGAAATCAAACATGCTCTGCTTTTTTGTTTTGCCAGCATTTCTGATGAATAAACAGTTCTATGGATTAAAATTACACAGAAATTTTAAAAAATGTTCGGGTCAAGTGAATTATCTTAGAAGACTGGTTATGTCATTAGCTTGCTTTTGTCATCATGTAATATTGTTTTACCTTTAAAAGCTAGACAGGAAGAAAAAACATGAGAAGACAAATAAATGTACACACTTTTCAGCCACAACGTTTTAAAAATGTTCAAGTTATCAGAGGAGAAGGGAGGAGAGGGGCACCTACCTGAACATGGGTTAGCCAGTTTTACAAACACAAGCCCACTTTTCATCTTCTTTGAATCATCCTTCAAATATTCTGGAAAGAAATACATTGTAGAATTAGAAGACCGCTGCTTTGTTGCTCACTTTGCTCTTTTTCCTTCTTCTCTTTAAATGATTTTTCTTTCTAAAAATCTTAGCTCTGTTCTATTGCTTACAAACTGTGTGATCTTGTACAAATTACCAATTTCTCTGCGAAGTGCAGTGGAATCTAAGGTAGTTTTAATTTACTTCTTGGAGAAGTGACGAGGAGCAGGACTCAGATGGCCGGCGTAAAGCTTGGCTCAACCACCTGACTGCTCTGTCATCTCAGGCAAGATTTCTCATGTCCTGTCTCAGGTGTCACATTCATAAAATGATGATGATGGATGGATACCTGCCTTTCAAAGGATTAAATGAGCTAATCTGTTGACAGTTCTTAACAAATTCAGACAAACAGAAACCCATAATAAATGATAGCTTTTGTTACTTTAATTATTTTATTGTTACTATTATTATGAAATAGAACATTTAAAAGATAAATATTTCCCAGAAACTTATGTTTTTTGTCCCTAATTATGATTACCTAACTCACGTTCTCTGCCCATTTTTTTAGTAAGACATTTATATTTACTACCTTATTAGGAGTCTTTATACAGTAAGGATATAAACTCAGTTTTTAGTGATTTTTTTAAGGGGCAGGGGAAGGGGCTGCGTGGTGTGGCTTGCAGGATCTGTTCCCTGACCAGGGATTTGACCTGGGCCAGAGCAGCAAAAGTCTCCAATCCTAACCAGTAGGCCATCAGGGAGCTCCCTGTTTTTAATGATTATTTTGCCACTTAGGAGATAAAAAAATCTTTGTGTAATCTCATCAATATTTTCCTTCATGGTCATACCTTTTGTGTCATACTTAGAAAGTCCTTCTCTTCCTCAAGACTATCTGAATTGCCTTATTTTCTTCTAATGCTTTTAAATTATATTTAACCTATTTGGAATACATCCCCTATAAAATAAGAGGAGGAGATTTCCAATTTTCACTTTTGCAGTGAGTTGTCCGCTTGTCTCCACATCATCTACTGAGTGCACACGTGCTAAGTCGCTTCAGTCGTGTCCGACTCTTTGGGACCCTCATGGACTGCAGCCCACCAGGGCACCTCTTCCATGGGGTTTTCCAGGCGAGAATACCATAGTAGGTGGCCATGCCCTCCTCCACATCCACTGAATAACCTAAGCTAAATGTTTAAGACACATTTATAAGTCTGTTTGCAG